>NC_138051.1:80263834-83188167 GCF_964194185.1 Rhinolophus hipposideros
ACATTCCCAGGTGTGGGGTTTAGGACCTCAAGGTATCTTTTTAGGGGACACAATTCAACCCATAAGTAGAGGTACAATGGTTGGAAAGCATGTGTTTTGTAATCAGACAAGCTTGTGTTTGACATGCAGAGACATCTTTTGGAGTAAAGGAGTAGAGCCCTTGGGACCACACTCAGCTACCTGAGGCAGCGAGGTCCACCAAAGCCTGGTGCGCAGCTGCTGCTGGAAGGCTTTGCAGAGGAGCTCATGCGCATGTTCAGGAGCTCCCACCAGCCTGCCCATCTCGCTCACATCTGCAGCATTGCAAAAGGAGGGGCCTGAATGGCGACCTGAGGCATCCACAGAGGCCAGAGGCAAAGGCAGAGGCTGTATCTGAGAGACCGTGAAGGGAGCTGCAGAGGCAGGGGCTGAAGGCACTCTGAGAATAGCTACCAGTCTTTAGAGCAAATGACCCACTGTACCAGAACTCAGTGAACTGCAGCGCCATAGCCCGACTTAAAGTAGAACTGGATGACAGAGGCATAGGAAGAAATGAAAACAAATATGATTCTAGCCACTCCTGGCTACAGGTGTCACCAAAACCCTAGCAGGACAGGTGTTAACCCCTGAACCCCCTGGCTTCATACTCAGCTGCACTGGATGGAGACTGGCTCCAGGGGAAGGAAAGGGGGGTCACTGAGGCTTGGCCACTGAAAAGGTAGGAGTGGGTACCAGGGAAGAGGGAATTAGAGAGACTGATGGAGAAAGCCCTAATGAGAGAAAGCCCAAGAGGCAGAATTCTATTACAGCAATACCTACGGCCAGGTGAGAAGTCGAGGGGAAAGTTAAGTGAGGGTGCAGGTGGGGTTATCCCCAAATTGTGAAGCAAGCCCTTGAGAATGTAATAGTCCTCACAGATGGAGGATGGGGTGCAGAGAGGCTGCCACGTGGCACTTTGACAAGATTCATATATCGTGCAATGTGATCTTTTTAAAAATTGAATTGAAATTCACATAACATAAAACTATCCATTTGAAAGTAATACAATTCAGTTGCTTTTAGTATTTGTGCAACCATCCCCTCTGTCTAGTTCCAAATATTTTTATTACTCCCAAAGGAGACTTCACACCCATTAAGAAGTCACACGTCATTGCTCCCACCCTCGTCCTCCAGCAACCACTAATCTGCTTTCTATCTGTGTGGATTTGCCTCTGCTGGATATGGCATATAAATGGAATTATAAAATAGGTAACATTTTGTGTCTGGCTTCTTTCCCTTCGCAACCCACGTTGTAACATGCATCAGTCCCTGATTTCTTTTTATGGCTAAATAATATTCCACTATGTGGATATACCACATTTTGTTTGTCCATCATTCTTTGATGGACATTTGAGTTGTTTCCACCTTTCAGTTATTGTGCATGAAATGTAATTTTGATAGGAAGTTTGTTAAAGTAGCTATTTATTCTAGCCCAGTGGAAATTGAAAGAACCATTACTATGGTTCTTTGTGGCATTTGTGAGTGGGCATTTGCAACTGCTATTGTGTGGAATACACGAAATAAAAGACTTCTCTAACTTCACATCCGCACTTCCAAAGGTAAGAAAGGAGACAATGAAAAGACATTTCTCTCTCTCAGTCTTCCCCCCACTCTTCCCCTCTCCCCTTTTCATTCTCTCTCTCTCTCTCTCTCTCTCTCTCTCTCTCTCTCTCTGCTCTCATCCATTCATTTATTCAACAAATATTTCTGAGGACCAACTGTGTGGGGTCCTGGGCAGCACTGGTAACTCCCAGCTATAGGTCACAGATGACCACTGAGTGGGCCCACGCCACAAATGCTGCTCAAACCTCTGGTGACAACTTCCCATTTGCCCTTCAGAACAGGAGAGAATGGCTGGCACCTGGATTGGGTCTAGACCCAAAGGAAGGAGAGAGGCCACTTCAAAAGGCGGAGAAGCCTGGGGAATTCCAAAGGCCTACGCTCACACACAGGCCTTCCCATTGAGGACAGGATGTATGTCCCTAGAGGGGCTCCCAAGAGCTCCTTGGCCCTGATCATCCATGGGAATAATGACATCTTCCATTATTCTGCAGCTGGGGTGTTAAGGGGAGCAATGGAGGGGTTCTTGAACTGGGTCCCCCTCTTTGTTCTCCGTAACTTGGGTGTCTGCCTGCATGAGAAGCTGAGAGACAGATATGGCGAGAGAGAGTGTCAGAGACAGAGACAAAGAGACAGAGAGAGCGTCTGACTTGACTATTAAGCAAGCTGACCTCAACTGAGAAAGTAAATTGGAAAAAGTTGGGATGACTCCATGATATTTTTAATTAACTATATATTTCCAATTTTGACAAAAGTAACCACCATTTATTTATTCTCATGTAGATTCAAGTCTTCTCAAATTATCCTTTTCTTGTCTTCACAAGATTCTGAGTTAAAAGCCACATTCGGGATTGGTATTTGAGTTCATGTTTGTGGGGTTCAGATTGAGATTCTAGACAAACAACATCTGTGCCGTGTTTCTCAAAGTATGACCAGTGGAACATGTAGTACAATAAGCTGGGGTGCTGGTTCAAAATTCAGATCCCTGGGTCTCCCGTGAGAAGAGTGCCTCTTTCCCAACGGTTGTCCTCCTACCAAAGTTCAAGAATTGGGTCTCAGTGGTCCTGTTTTCCTGGCTTGAGTCACATGCCAGCCTGAACCAATCACTGTGGCCAGAGGTGGAAGCAGGGATAGAATGCTTTGTCAGCCCAGACGACTGAAGAGCAGGAAAAGGTGTTTCCCAAGGAGAAGCAAAAAGTTATGGGAGATGAGGTTTTGAGGCCACAGAGGAAGTTTTTCCCAACCATGACAGCTGACCAGTATCAGATAGGCTACGTCCTGAGGAACGAGCATTTGGTCACCAGAAGTCCTGGGGCGGGCTTGCTGCGGAGGTGTCTATGTCGGGTGAGAAGCTGGAGGAGACAAGGGACCTGCGTTAGTTAACTGTGGCTGCTGTCACAAATGACCACAAACTTAGTGCCTTGAAACAACACAGATGTATTGTTTTATAGCTCTGCAGGTTAGAAGCCCAACATAAATTTCACTGGACCCACCTCCAGACGTCAGCAAGGTTGCGTTCCTTCCTGGAGGCTGGAGGAGAATCTGTTCCCTCGCCCTCTTCCACTTCTAGAGGCCAGCCACATTCCTTGGAGTGCGGGTCCCCTTCACTCGGACCTCCTCTTCTGCCTCCACTTTCCACATTGAAGGACACTTGTGATTATATTGGGTTTATCCAGGTAATCCAGGACAATCTCCTTATTCTAGGTCAGCTGATTAGCAGCCTGCATCCCACCTGCAACTTTCATTCCCTTTTGCCAAGTACGTAGCGCATCCCCAGTCCCAGGGGATTTGGGTGTAGACATCTTTGGGGGCCATTGTTCTGCTTACCACAGGGCCTCAACATCGTTTCCCAGCGAGAGATGTTGTGGTCCTAGGATTGATTGGACCATTGGGTCTTTTCGAGCAGGGGAGAGACTTGGGCACAATTGGGCACAACAGTGACACTCGGCAGGTCCCCCAAAAGCACCGCACGTGTGATTGTTTGCTTTGAAACCAGAAGACAGGTTACACAGTAATCACCTCTTTGTCTATTAGCAGCAATTGCACTCGAGTCAGTAGGAGGTCTGGAATGACTGTGGACTCAGGCTGTTTCTCAGAAAATTCCATTAAGTGTCTGTGTAACTAAGAAATCATTACAGAGCACTTGAAATTATAGTCTTACCTGCTAGAGAAAAATCCCTGTCATCTCCCAGAGAGGGGAGGAAGGATGCAGCGGCAGCCAGGTACCTTTCCCTTGTACCCTCATGGCCCCATGAAAGTTGGAGTGTTCTGGGCCTTGGCGGAGCCCACAGGGGGTAAGAAGTAATCATAGCAGCTATGTGTTGCTTCTTCCTGGGTAACAGGCATGGAGCTGGTGTTTTACAGACCCCAGAGCCAAGTTCCTAAGTGATGCTCACTCCTTCGGAGCCTTCCCAGGCTGAGAGGGGCACCCCCTGTTTGAAGGACAGAAGGAAGAGGCCTCCAGGGATGAGGCTAAGAGGTCCAAATGTGAGCTGGGAAAGGAGTTCAGGTCCCAACCTGCCAGAGAAGCATTCCAAGCCAGCCTGTGTCCTTGGGAAAAGCATGGGGTCAGAAACAGCAATGAGGAAAGGAAACTGCAAGAAAGAGGCTTGTTTTCTACAGCCTGCAGTTTGGAGCAGAAGGAGGAGGCTGACTGAACAGGCTGAAGAAGCCAGGCCATCGGGGCCTTGCCTTCCATGTGAAAGATTTTACTCTGTTACCAACAGGAACCATGGAAGGGGTGGTAGGGACATGGCTGTGCCCTTTAAACAGATCCTTCTGTTGACTGTATAGACCAGGGGTTCGCAAACGTTTTCTGTAAAGGACCAGATAATAAATATTTCTGGCCTTGCTGGCTATCTGGTCTCTGTTACAACTGCTCACCTCCACCATCGTAGTGCAAAAACAGCTGAGACAATATGTCACCAAATGAGCATGGCTCTGTTCCAATAAAACTTTATTTACAAAAGCAGGCTGTGGGCCGGGCTTTCCCACAGGCTATAGTTTGTTAACCCCTGGTCTAGATGATGGATATGAAGAGTGTGTGTAGGTTCTGAAAGTCCAAACTTGCACACACTTCTCTTTTACTCACTGGCATATTTAAGTGGGTCATTGGACTGGCCCAAATGACAAATGACAGTGAGAGCAATTTATCATATGAATATAACTTATTAGAGTTTACAGAGCTCTTTAATAGAGACTGTTTCATGTAATCCTTATGTAATTTGAGGACATAAAAACTCAGAGAGGTTAAGTGACTTGCTCAGGGTCGCACAGCTCATAAGCATTTTTATTTCTATTTGAGATTCGTTTTGCTAAGGGTCACATTTCTTTCCCAGCTCCACGTTTTCCTTTTATTAGTAGGAAAATGTGAAGGCTGATTGGGAAGTTCATTCTTTGAGGATGTATTAGCATGTGAGGAATAGGATGGCAGGAACTCCTACCCAGATTGCAAATTCCAGAGAACAGGCTGGAGAGCAGCTATGTGGCCCAGGACTTGGGCTCAGGCATGGGGCTGGGCTGCATGGAGGGAAGGTCTTTGGGATGGTGGCTAGGCCTCATCTCCCTCTCTGCACCCAGCTGAGAGGATGACTGCTGTCTCAGGAGGACTGAAGTTGTACCCAGGAATTGAGCGCTGGCACCTGGCTTCAGAAAGTTCATTCGCAAGGATGATGCTGACGTAGGTCAGGCTAGAGGAAGGCAGAGCTGAGGAAGGCTATGCAGGGAGAGGAGATGAGACCCGTTCCCTGGAGAGGTAGGGAAAAGGGAAGCCTGGCATGACAGGCCCAAATTCAAGGCAATCAGTGTTAAATGAGTCCCGCCAGTGCTGGGAACACAGTTCTGAAAACGTCCTCAGTGTGTTGGCAGAGTGGTTGGCTAGTCCAACAATTCGGTTTCCTCCCTGGCCTTTAGTTGGTGTGTCTAAAAGCCTGGCATCCAGAAACACAGAGGATAATCCTGCACTGCAGAGGTCATCTCCTGTCGCGTGGGAACTTCAAACATTTCACTGCACCTTTCATGTACATGAAAACGTGATTTGAGCGATCTGAGTCTGGACCTAACAAGTTTTTACATATATACATGAAGCATCTTTTTGCAAAGTTTTACTATCACCCAATTTTCCAGCAATGAAGTTCTGTAAATCAAAGTGAAACTGGACTTGGTTTTATTTAGGAATTGCTCACTATTTCAGAAAACAAAATCACAAAATAGGGATCCCCCTCATAGTATTTCGTTCATTTGGCAGGATGTATCAGGCTGTATTTGTAGCTGTCAAATTCACAATGAGCCTACATTAGTCAAGCTTCCAACTCCTCTAAAAATGTTTTAACTCATATTTTGAAATAATTATAGACTCACAAGAAGCTGGAAAAACAGTACACAGAGGTATCATGTACCTACCACCCAGCTTCCCCCAATGAAAACATCTTACATAACTATAGTTCATTATCAACGGCAGAAAATTGAGTGGCCCAATACAATTGGCTAGACTACAGACCTCATTCAGACTTTCACCAACGGACTCTTTATGACTTCTCGTGTTATTGTGCCTGACCACAAGTAGATTAAAATACAAATGGTCTTGTTAGAAATTCCTTGCATCTTATATTATACTTAAAGTCACATGACTTTAAAATAAATTACTTTTGTTTTGCTTCTTCCTTCTAGTACCATGTTTCTCCAAGAATAAGACCTAACTGGAAAATAAGCCCTAGCATGATTTTTCAGGATGACATCCCCTGAACATAAGCCCTAATGCGTCTTTTGGAGCAAAGCTTAATATAAGACCCGGTCTTATTTTCGGGGAAACACGGTGTACTTTGGACCTGTAATATTATTTTAAATTATGCATACTATTTCTGTATTTCACTTTCGAGTGGCAAAGGAAGCACTAAGACATTTGGTAGAAGAGAGAAGTAGGGCTGAGGAAGTGACAGGATTCATGCCATCTACAGCTCACTGACCACTCCTGTCCTCTCGCCTTGCTCCGTTGGGTACCTCATCACGGTCTCCTGCGTGTTACCCATATTTGTACAGGAGTATTTCAGCCCTTTGCCTCTCCCTTTTTGTCTTAGCTCGGGCTGCTAGAACAAGTATCCGAGGCTGGGTGGCTTCAACTAGAGCTATTTATTTCTCATGGTTCTGGAGGCTGGAAGTCCAAGTTCAGAGTGTCAGTTTGGGTTCTGATGACAGTCTTTTTCCTGGTTTGTCGATGGCAACCTTCTCACTGTATCCTCACATGGGGGGCGGGGTGGGAGGGGAAAGAGAGAGGGAGAGGGAGAGGGAGAGGGAGAGGGAGAGAGAGAGAGAGAGAGAGAGAGAGAGAGAGAGAGAGAGAGAGAGAGGAGAACATAGGTCTTCTTTTCTTATAAGGACACTAATTCCATCATGCGGGCCCCACCCTCATGAACTCTTCTAAATTTAATTACCTCCCAAAGGCCCACCTCCAACACATCACACCAGGGTTGGGGCTTCAACATGAATTTGGGGGAGGACACAATTATTCAGTCCATAACACCGGTTTAGATTAAGTCCATAAACAGAGGAGACACACTAATTTTAAGACAGCGTGGTACTTCCTGTAGAGAGCACAGAAATTAATAAAATAAGGTTCCTTTCCTCCAGGAACTCAGAGCCTAGACAGGGAGTTCAGATCCTTCCTGCCCCCAGGATCTGGGGATAAAAATACAGTAGTATTAACAGCAATGAGCAGTACGTCTCTGGGTCTCCCTCCACCCGTTATCAGCCAAAGTTCATCCTGGTGGGTTCTGGGAGTTCCCCATGGATAGGTCCTGTGGTCTCATTAACAAGCCCTGAAGCCAGCAGGTGGCAACACCTTTCTGCCCCCCTGGCTGTGTGCAGCCCAGGTAGCACAAGGGCACTCGCCCTCACCACCATTGCTCCCTGTGGCTGATGGGAGGGTGCCACATGGGCACAGATGCCAATATTGCTGCCTTGGGCAGAATCCACATTTACAGAGGCTGTCCTTGGTAGCAGGCACCACCCAGGCCTTCCACAGCACCCAGCAGCACCCTTCCCACCCCAGGACCACTGCTATTGCCAACACATCCTACACCAGAGGCGCCCTTGTGTCGTGAGCGCACCTGACACACTGTGCCCTGAACATTCCTGTTTGCTGGAGCCACCTCTCCTGCACAGAGAAGGAGGGAGAATTGTTCTCTTAGCCTCTCCCCCAACCCCCCTCCCGTCCAATAGTGCTGGCTTGTGCCTCCTATTGTTTAAAGAACTTCAGAGTAAAAACAGCTATGGGGCAAGGGTTGGGGGGGATTAGAGTCAGAATGCCTGCTTTCACGTTCCAGATCTGCCATGTACTGTGTGTCCTTGGGTGAGAAACTTAAGTTTCCATGCCTCAGTTTCCACATCAGTAGCACGGTAAGATAACAGTAACTATCTCATTGGTTTCTTATGAAGATGACTGATAATAATAAGACTTCAATAGCACTTACTATGAAACAAGAACTGTTCTAAGAGATTTCATCCTCACAATGACTGTAACCGTAACACCTCCCTTTTTGCAGCTGGGGAACTAAGGCACACAGTAACTCACTTCTAACTTCACTTGCCAGAGGCCACACAGCTGATAAATGGCAGAGCCAGCATTTGAATGAGGCCCTGTAGTTCCGGAGGCATTGCTTAATCTCTGTGCCACACGTCCTTCACAGAGCCCTGTTCTGTGCTTTGCTTGAAATAACTCATTTTATCCTCACACAATCCTAGGCCATAAGAAATGTTATTATACCCATTTTACAGAGCTGAGAACTGAGGCAAAGAGAGCATAAGCAGCTAGTGAGATAATGCGTTTAAAGTATGCAGCACTAATTACTTATTAGCCTACTGTTTCCAGGACTCTGACATGCGTCCATGGGGGCTGGTTTGGGGGAGCTACCTGAGGTCCGGAACCCCCACTGTGCCACAGCAGCTGAAACAAAGGCCAAGCAGGGTTAGTACCTCAGGCGTGACTTGGAGCTCCACTATCAAGCTTTTATTTATTGACACTTTCAGATCCCAAATTGGTTTTTTGGGGTCTTCCAGAGTCATAATGCCTTAGCGTGAAGCCTTTGTTTGGTCGTTTAGTCTTAGTCAACTGGCACATGAAGCCAGACCTTTATGACATTCCATGTCCACATCCGGTGTGTAGGTCACATAAACCCTTGTTCCTCAAAGAGTGGTCCATGGCCCAGCAGCACAGGTATCACCTGGCAGGTGAGTACAGAGGAGGTATCTCAGGTCCTCCTCAGACCTGCCCAGTGAGAAACTCGCTTTCAGCAAGATCCCCGAGGATTTGTGGGCACTGACAGCCCCGTCCCGTAGCGCTTAGGAGGCGGAGGCTGATAGCAATGAATCCCAGATCCTGGCATGGGCTGATAAAGAGATGCTTAGCAGATAATAGTAATGGACTCCATCTAAGTGCTCAACCTGCGCTAAACCCTTAACAGGCATGGTTCCCCTTAATCTGCGTAACATCTTAGGAGGTGCTTTGTGTAGCCTCTATTTTGCACATGAGGAAACCAAAGCATAGGCTGGTTATGTGGTTTTACTTGCAATCCCACAGCAAGTAAGTGGCAGAGGCAGGTGCTTCCAGAGTCTGCCCCCAGAGCCTGGATGTTTCCAAAGCACAGTCAATAGGTCTCCTAATAATACTGTCACTAACACAATAATACCCACTTCCACCAATTGAATCCCGACTATATGTCTCTGTGCATTGCACAGGTTATCTAATTCTTAACAGTCCTATGAGAAAACAATTTTACCCCCATCCTAAAACCAAGACACCCAGACCAGAGAAGTTAAGTAACTCGCCCATAGTTGCACAGCCAGAAAGTGGTAGAGTAAGGATTCCAACCAGGTGGTCCTGCTTCAAAGCTCAGGGACTCCACCCACAGACCCTGCTACCTCCTTGGCTTTACCCTATATACTCGTTCTGGTTTCAAATTGTGTTGTGACCATAATCTTGTAAGAATTGCCCTTACACGTAGACAACAGGGCCCCCGCGCTGCCCCGCTGTCACTCTCCTCTGCCTGTGCTCCTCCCAATGAGACAAGGAGCTCTGGAGCATCCTCAGGACTCCCTGTCCACGTGGTCCCCAGTGGAGTCCAGCATCTCTGTGGGCATCCTTCCTGGGTCAACCTTTGGGAGGTGGGTCCAGCCACAAACATGCTCACCCCAGGCCTGATTAATGGTCAAGAGATAGCTGTGTGGCACAGAGGGTCAAAGCTTAGAGTGGGGGCTGGGGTGTCCTGTAGGAAGAGAAATGGAAGAGTCGCAGTTTGGGGGCCCGCTACCCTCTTGGTCCAGCCCACACAGGTGAGGGGTGGGCTTGGTCTCAGGCCTTGCCCTCCAGCTGTGTCCTGCCCATAGGTCCTATCCCGACACTTAGGTCTGAGTTCCTGTTTGAGGAGCGCTTTGACTGAACCTGCTCTTGGCCCCGGGCGCCCAGGGTCTCAGCAAGGGGCAGTGCTTTCTGCAAGTGCATTGAACCAACAAGAAGCCAAGGTTCCGGCTGATTTAGCCCTGAGCTTCAATCCTGGTCATTAACAGTGTGGGAGACAAGGGAATCCCCTGTTGGCCACAGGCCCCCAGCCCCAGAGGATGGGCCTGTGGGCAGAGACGCACGAGGGGCCCTGGCGAGGCAGGAGGGAGGCGAGGGCACAGCTTGTCAGGATGTGTGAACAATGCCGGGTGGGCAGGGGGGGGGCACTCCGAAAGATTATCTCACAGTTCAAACTCGTTAATGAAAGAAATAAATTAACCAAGCTCATTTTTCAGGGAATTCTTGTGTAAACTGGAAATTTTCCAGTCTGTGAGCCTTGTGCCAGGCCCTCCCATAAATCACAGCAAGTAGGCTGTCGGTTTGGCAGGGGGGAAGGGGACGAGGGCGAGAGCAGCCAAACAGCGGGGGACTAAGCTGCTGGCCAGGCCTAGGCAGGGAGGCCCGTGCTCTCCGGGCACCTTCTCCCTCCATGAAGCACTGGGGAAAGAAGAGACGAAAGAGCAGCCGCAAGCAACCACAGGGCTTCCGCCAGCATGTCTGCAAACACCCCCAGCCCCCCACACCCCCAACCTGGGAGAGGCCCCCGAAACAGGTCATTTTTTAATTGAATATGATATTAATTACTGCGTGCACCATTAACGGTTTGTGGGATTTGACTAATTAATGTAATAGTTTTTGAGTCACGCTCATTAAATATGAAAATTACGCTGGTGAAAGGTATTGGTTTCATTATCAATCTTGTATGGACAGGATGGGGGGCAGGGACCAGCAGAAGGGACAGACTCCTGCCTGTCTCTCCTGGCTGTGAAGAGCTGTTTTGGGGTCCCACCACTGATGGGAGCCTGCAAGTGGGTTGGGGAAAGGAGGGAGGAGAGATAGGCTGGAGGGAAAGTTGGGAGCAAACTCTCATCAGCCCTGAAACCAGTTACCACACAGGTGAAAACCAGATCCCTGTGTTCCTTTCTTTCCTAGACTTGTCCAGGTAGGAACCCTCTCTTAGACTTATTCATTCATTCATTCGTTCATTCGTTCATTCATTCATTCATTCATTCATTCATTCATTCATTCATTCATTCATTCATGGATGGTGTCACAGACATTGGTGGCTGGCTGTCTAATACAATGCCCATTCACGGCTCCCTTATTCCTAGCCTGCCTCCACCTCAGAGGCTGAAAAAGGAAATACTTAGATTCCCAACCTCCTCTGCAGCTAAGAATGGTCATGTGACACTGTTGTGGCCAATAGACTTAAGGGGGGGAGCATGAATAAAGAGACAGATATTGCTGGTGACACTGTTCTTTTTCTTCTATTTGGAGCTGTGGCCATTGCTTTTTGAGCACGAGGGAAAAGCCAAGAGACGTGCAGACGTGCTGGTCATGACATTGTTAGCCATAAACCACACCAGAGTTATCTATCCATCCCAGACTCCTTGTTTTGGGGGGAAATAACCCTTTATTTGTCTAAAACACTGATAGCTGTTCTTTCTGTTACTTGCATCTAAAAGCATTCTTAGTAGACACACATGATCAAGGCACTAGGCCAGGTGCTGAGGAATTCAAACAAGCTAACAATTTAATCACAGAGAAAGAGCAAAAAAAAATGAACAAATAACCCGAGGCTCAGAGAAGTTATGTAACTTGTTCAAGGCCACACAGCTGGGAACAGGAGAATGTTGGCAAAGTTGATTCATGCAGTGGGTGCTATGGGAAGATGTAAGGAAAAGAGAAGACATGGCACCTTTCCTTGAAGAGCTGAGCATGTGGCTGGGGAGACTCAAAGGCAGCAGTCAGTGAACAGGACCAACACCCTGGAGAGGCAGGTATACAGTCCTGTAGAGGAAGAACTTCTCAAGGGAGTGATGGACCACCCGTGAGTGGCTTAGGCCTAGAACCCACGATGGGCGGGACTAGAACAGGCCTGGGGTGCTCAGGTCTGCAGCACTACCTCCATCCCCCGCATTACCAGAGAGGAACAAAAGTCCGGAGGAGTAAAGCAACCTTCCCAAACAAAACTTATGTGTGCTTTTGGCTGCAAGTACCTGAAACACATCTGAACTAACAGTGACTGTGCTCATTTCCTATTACTGCCATAACAAACCGCCACGAGTTTAGTGGCTGAAAACAACCCAGATTTATCCTTTTACAGTTTTCGAGGTCAGAAGTGCCAACGGGGTCTTATCAGGCTAAAATCATGGTGTCAGCAAGGCTGTGTTGCTTCCAAGAGGTCCTAGAAAAGAACCCATCTTATTGCAATTTTCAGCTTCTAGAAGCTGTCCTCATTTTTTAGCACATTCTTTGGAAGGACTCAAGGCCCCCTTCCACTTTCAAAGCCAGCAATGACCAGTCAACTCTTTACCACATGGAATCACTCTGACACTCGCTCTTCTGCTTCTCTCACCTGCAATGTAAGGAAACTCATGATTACTGTAACGAGGAATTTGATGTGTTAACTTGGCCAGACTATGATGCTCAGTTTTGGTTCAAACACCAGTGTAGATGTGAAGGTACTTGTTAGATGTGATTAACATTTAAATCAGTAGACCAAATAAAGCAGATTACTCTCAATTACGTGGGTGGGCCTCATCCAATCAGTTGAAGACCTTAAGAACAAAGACTGAGGTTTCTTAAAAAAGCAATTTTGCCTCAAGGCTGCAACAGGGAACCCTCCCTCTGTCTCCAGCCTGCAGATTTCAGGCTCAAGACTGCAATATCTACTCTTCCCTGAATTTCCAGGCTGCTGGCCTGCTCTATACATTCCAAATTTGCCAGCCCCTACAATCCCATGAGCCAATTTCTTAAATATATCTTCCATGGTTCTGTTTCTCTGAAGAATCCTGACTAATACAGTTACACTGCATCCACCCAGATAATCCAGGACAACCTCTCTATTTTACAGTCAGCTGATGAGTAACCTTAATTCCATCTGCTACCTTTATTCCCTGTTGCCTATAACCTAACGTGTTCACAAATTCTGAGGATTAAGACATGGACATCTTTGGGCATGAGGGACAATATTCTATCTATGGTAACAATGTAAGCAAACAGAAGTCTATTTTTCTCCCGTAATAAGAAATCTGGAGGTGGGAGTTGGGGTTTCGGGGTAGAGCTCTATGAGTCAGGCTCTTTATATCTTTCAATATGTTGACTTTGGTTCTTAAACTTGCCACCTCATGCCCACAAAATGGCTGCCTTCGCTCCCAACATTGTATCCTTATACCACCATGCAAAGCAGGAAAGAAGAGAATAGGCAGAAAAGCCCTCCCTTTTTGTTCAAGACAACAAACCTTCCCTGGAGCTTTCTACAAACTTCTCTTCACTTGTACTGGTGGATCCTGAATTACATGGCTATCTCTAGCTGCAAAAGACACTGAGAAAGTGGGTATGTGGCTTTCTATCCTGTATCAAGAGAGACAGGAGAGAGGGGGCTTTGGAATGGCTTTGGGTAGCCTGGCAGTAGCATCTGCCACACCAGGTCACACAGCTTTGTATGCAAGAACTGGGGCTTAGCACGCTCCTGTGTGTGGCTGTGGCCTCGGCTGTCCTCCCTGGTTCTGTTGAAACAAGCAGACGTCTGCATAAATCAGAGCAGCCTGGTGGTGGGAGAGTGGCTCTCACTGCTGTTTGAATACTGGCACTTCCTCATCTGATGCGGGGTTGCTTTTAGGATTAATTAAACTGTGAAAATCTGTTTGGTATCAGAGCAGGTTACTTTTACCCAGAAATCACAGCCTTGGAGTTGAAGGAGGTGCGGGGGGGGGGGGGGGGGGTGGGCGGGGGGGGGGGGGGAGACAGGAGACCCACCCTGGGGCTCCAGCCCACCCATTGCAGAATATGCAGACTTCCATTCCCAAAATGCATCTCCACTCCACAGACCAGCCTCGCAAACACTTCATTGGTGCTATTGATTATTCTTGTTAATTGATCAGTGTTTGCCGAGTGATGGAGAGAGACCCATCTGGGCCAAAAACTCTTTCAAGCTGCCAGTGGGCCTGGAACAAGGCAGGAGGAATTGCAGCAGGAATGAGGAAGGCAAAGCTCCCTGGAGGAAAATCAAAGTCCCCTTCACTCCGGGCTCTCTCCTCCCAAGCACCGTAAAGGGAGCTGGGGACTAGGGCCTGTTATTGGCAGTGAGTGACTACTGTGGGAGCCCTGGGGAGGGGGCCGTGCCAGCTCCATTATGTTTATGGCCCTGGCTTGGCCGGGCTCTGGGCCTGCTCCCTGTGGTGAACTCAGGGAGTGGCTGGGTGCCAGGAAGGGGGTTGGGCGAGGCAGCACGCATGGGAGGAATAAGGGGAGAGCAGGAGGGAGGAGAAAGGTGGGGAAGGGAGAAGGACAGGGAGAGTATATAAAAACTAAGTCCTGGATGAAAAATTGTTTCTTTTTTTTTAAAAAAAAATAAAGATTAAGGGGAGTTGTTTGAGCAAAACAGAGAGGGAGAGCTGAAAAAGAGAGGATAACAAAACAATAGAAAGAGGGACAGGGAAGGACAGGAGGGGACAGGATAGAGAACCGGGAATGAACAAGGCCAGGACAGGATAAGGAGGGGAGGTGAGCATCAGGAGTTGGGGGACTCACTCAGGTCTCAAAAATGGCTTTGCATTTAGCCTCTCTGACTGCAAAGGCCAAGCTCTTCCACCTGGACCACAGGCTGTGACTAGGAGATTATGGAGGTGGGGGTTGCGGGGGCTCCTGGGGACCTGAAATAAAGCAGGGTCAAACTGACCCACTGGGGCAAAGGGACCCAGTGGGGGAGAACTCGTGCCTAGTGGCACTAGGATTGTCCCTGATCAAACATCCTCAGAAGGTTCTCTTTGATCGTGTGGTGGCACCTGCCACTCTTCATGGAACTGGGCTGCCTCCCTGCTTCCCTGAGGTATGGCATTGCCTAGAGGGGAGGGGCTCTGACTCCAGAGCCTTCCTGTCTGGGTCCAAATCCTGGCTCTGCCATTTGAAAAAGTTACTCAAATCATTATGCCTCCGTTTCCCCTTATGGAAAACAACAATAATAATCGTTACCATCTTATGGAGTTAAGAGTATTCAATGAGGCAATGTACGTAAAGTACTTAGAACCAGCATCAAATAAGTGCTCAGTAAGGGCTAGGGGTTGTCACGTAATCCTTTACTGACAAACTCCTTCTAGTGCTGAGGATGGCGAGGTGCCCAGCTAAGAAGCCACATTCCCTCGCTTCCCTCGTAGTTGGGACAGACATGAGCTGTTAGAGGACTTGCTGTGTGGGGCACTCAGGACATCTATTTCAAAGCGACTGACTTCTGGCAAGCTCATCCTTTTCCGCCTGTGTGTGGCAGTGGGTTTGAAGGAACGACAGCAGATTGGAAAGAAGATAGCACTGAGGTGACAAGCTGGGGCCTGAGGCCGAGAGGCAAGGGTGGACACAGCAGGAAGGCCCCCACACACCAGGACAGAGAAGTTCTGGGCTCCCGGGACTGTCCCTGGAGAACTTGTGGGGCTGCGGCCTTCTGCAGGTCTCTGCTCCATGAGCACACTTTCTCTTAAGTGCATTTCATAGATGACATTGTGTCCAGGTGTGTGCAAATGCAGAGTAAGCCTCTGATTCTCTAGTGGGACCTTTGACAGGAGCAGGGTGGAGCCCCAGAGCTAAGGGAAGAGGGCGAACCCCAGCTCCTCTCATATAATGGCGAAACAAAGATGGTATAATCTCTGCAGAGAGCACCGCGGAGGGATCAAAATCAAGCAGGCTCAGGGCGAAGTTACAAACCAACTGTCCTCAGAAGCACAGGTCTGGAGCATGGGTCTGAGGGGTGGGCAGTGCCCAGCAGAGCCCCTGTGAGGCTATGTCTGCACAGAAGAGCAACCTGAGAAGTACAGTACCAGGTGGCTAGAGCCACGCCAGCACACCGACGTTTGCTTCCTAGAGTCTTCCGTTCATTCATCCAGTCATTCATGTACGCAGTTCGCAATATATTGGCTGTGCCTTGCACATAATAAACCTTTCAGTCTAAGTCACCTCGTTCACGTTCCTCCAGTGCTCAATTCTAAATTCACTGCCTCCCTCTCTTTGCTGGGGGTCCCTTAATCAGCTTGCCGGGGAATAATCAGCTTGCTGGGGAATATTGCTCTCATGTTTGTTGATCTGCAGGCAGGAAGCCCAGAGGCAGCACAGCGCCGGCTAGGGTCAGCCCTCTTGCCTGGCTTCAAAGTCACAGATGCGACCCAAGCCTGGCCTCTAAGTGTTCATCCCACAAGAGGTCTATTTCTGTCTGTTTTACTCAGGGTCCCAGAATTTCTGCTACATTACTAGGAACTGCTCGAGTGTCTCAAGTTGATTTGACGTTGTCAAGAGCCTTCATTCATTGAATACGTTTTTAAAAAGTGCTTCCCACATACCAAGCACTTCCCTACAATGTGGCTTTTCTTGCTGGGAGTTAAGCACCAGAAAATTCAAAAGAATGGCTGTACTTCTGAGATACACACACAGGCAAGTTCTTCCAAATAAAAACAGAATGATGGCACCTGTGTCAGCATAGGTTTGAAGCTCCCTGAACTCTCCCAGGAAGCAGATGAAGGAAGAAGCATAGAAATACAAAAAGTCTGTAGGCGACATCTACAACAAAATGGGTGAGGAGAAATCCCATGAACCCCCAATATGAGTGGGTGAGGACAAGCACCCAACAGCAGTAATGCTTGCATATCAGCAACTGTGCCAGAAGAAGCAGACAAGGCCAAGTTGCTTCTGATGGCTGCAAGAACTAGAGACCCTCCAAGCCACCAGCAGGTGCTGGCCTGAAGGTGCAACAGGCCCACGTGAAAAGAGCAGCGAAGCTGGACGGGCTCTCAGCAGGCCCTGAATTGCAGGTGACGGCACGCAGGAGTAGTCTAGACCCGATAACTGCTGAAACCAACCAATGAGTGCTCCCTTTCAGAGCAGAACCCCACGCAGAGGAGGGACTCCTGGTTGGTGACTTCAAACCGAGGACGACTAGGAGAGAGAAGACGTAGAATTCTGCACCGTCCACTACGGAAGCTACTAACCACATGCGGCTTTTGACATTGAAGCTAATGAAAATTAAATTTTACCATTTAGTTCTTTTGCTGCATTCATCACATTCCAGATTCTTTACGGTCACATGTGGTTAGTGGCTTCCACTCTATGGCTACTGTATTGGATGGTACAGACATAGAACATTTCCATCATCATACAGATAACAGTGGGGGAGGGAGCAGACGTCTCCGAAAGAAAGGCTCATGTGATTCTCACTTCAACAAAACAATAAAAGAGTAAGGTTTGGAGCAGCGAGCTAAGAAAGCTGTCTTGCCCATATTTCCTTCCTAACAGTCCGGAAACTCGTATTTCCCTTAAATAAGAGCAAGGGTAAAGGACTACAGTCAAATGCCACCTCCCTTCCCCCTCCTCCCCGACAAAGGCCAAGTCAGATATAAGGGAAAGAAAATCAAATTGTCATCAGACTTTTCAACAGCAATGCTTTGTGCCAAAAGAAAAAAAAAAAATTAAATAGATCAATATTTTAAAGCTATTCCAGGAAAGTAAGAGTGCAGGATGTTATTTGCATACAAACTGATAGCCAGGTATAAAGGCTGCAGACAAACTTCTGAACATCCAAGAAATCCCCATGAACTCCTCCTAAGGAATCTACTAAAACTGAACTAAGAATCAACATGATTAGAGTAACACTGACTAATGCTGGAGGTGAGCATTAAATATATAAACACATTTAGTATATACAAACATATGCTTACTATAGCAATGTATTTTTGTGTTTATGTAAATATAGAAATACAGTTAGATTATCATAAAAAGGGGGCATGAAGAGTATTTGAAAACTGAGATACGCTTTCTGATTGCCTTACAGGTACTGATCAGGAATAAAAAGCTGTTGCAAAGAATGGCCCTGCCTTCCCTAACACATGACCTTGGCCACGTGACTCAGTTCTCCCAACTGGAAGATGGGGGTGGAAGGTATAGAACCTTCCTTGCCTATCCTTTAGGGTATGAAATTGCGGTTGGCAATCTATAAACATCAAATGTTATTATTCTGGGATTTGGAAAGAACACCTCGTTTTAGAGCTGAAGGGGCTGGAGGTTTTAACCAAGGTATGAGAGCAGGAGGAGGTGGAGACGCAGCAGCTACCCAAGCCTTTGATTCTCTCTGGAAGAGGTGAGGCCTGGATGCTCCTTGGGCTGGGCTGGAGGAGGAGGTAAAGGGGACACACCAGAAATGTGGGGTGACATGTTAGGGAAGTTAGCCCCCCAGGAACCTCCAAGGAAACGAGCTGCTCTGGCAGGACAGGAATCAAGGCAAGCAGGGGTGCGAGAGCAAGGCAAAGTCGGAAAGATGGAGATCTAGCTGGCAGGTTCGGGCCAGAGGCTGGAAAAGCTTGGATGGAAGCGGAAAAAGCAAACAGGAGGGTAGTCATTTGTTGGGGGGCATACATAGGAATCACAAGTAGCCTCACAGGCACAGAGGAGCCAAATCTAGCTTGGTGCCTGTCTCAAAGAGACACCACTCCTCTTTCACAAGCAGTAGGGGACGGGTGATCCTTACATGTGCCGGCCAACTCATCTTCTCCAAATGCACAGCCTGGACCTCCAGAGAAGGTTGGAAGCTGGATCCTCATCCTCGGAGGATTCACGAATTCTGGGAACCTCTGGGGCTGAGCTGGTCCCTGATATTTGGTCAAATAAAGTTTGCCCACGGTGCCATCACTGCTGCTATGTCCCTGACTCCCTCTCCAAGGAACCCTGCTCTCCATTTGTCAATTTTAAGTGATAATTTCTATTCAATCTGATACATATTATAAGAATATAAACAAATGCCTCTCCCCCTATCGGCACCATAATCACTTTCTTTTATAGCTATCATTTATTACAGGACGACAGATGGCCAGTTCACAGAATTCCAAAGAGGCTACCCGCCGGCCAGTCACCTGGGAACACGGGCACATTTACATTTCTCCAAAACAGATGGGAAAGGGAGGGGGAAAGGAGGCAGATTCCTGTCAAAACTTTGGTGCTTTCAAAAATGTGTTTCTTTTGCTTCTCCCTCTGTCCCTCTGCCTTTCTCGCAGATGGTACTTCTAGCCTCTCCCGGCTTCCAAATCTCCTCCTACCCTCCCATTCATCCCTTTCCCATCGTGACAACTGAAACCACAAATATGGTGGCCTTGATAGGTAGAGACTGGGTGAGCTCTTGGCAGGCCATCTTCTGGGGACTTTGAACACCTGCAGTTCAGTATTCCAGTGTTCCCTTCTGGGTTGTTATTATTTGGGACTGGGGCTGAGGTACGAGGCCAGAAGAGGGTGAAAAGTGGGTCTGCTTCACAGAGGGCAGATGCTGGAGGCTGCCTTTTTCACAAAACTACAGAGCAATGGTCTCAAATCCTGATAGCACATGAGATCATCTGAAGAGCTTTTTAGAAAACATTAATGCCAGAATGATTAAATCAGAAAGACTGGGCAGGAAACTGGCAAGGTGCAGGTATGGTTGGGAACCCATTGTTGCAATCAAAGAAAAGAAGAGGTAAGAAGGCAAGAAATAAAGAAGCCATAAAGAAGAGACACTAGCGTTCCAGGCATTGCAAGAGTCGCAGTTGGGACTCAGTGATATAAAGTCTCTGGTCATAGCCCAGTAGGGTGGGTGCAAGTAACTGATCATTCCAATAGAGAATGACAAAAGCTGTGAAGGAGGGACGTTCAGCTTGAGATGGGAGAGAACCCACTGGCAGAGGCCTCGGGGACGTCTTCCCACAAGAAGATGGCATCCTGAGTGAAGAAAGTGGAGGAAATAAGAAAGTGTCTATATGCCCCCAATGTAGGGATTTCTGAAAACACAGGAGCATAAACTATAAAGGACATGATTGTTATATTTGCCTACATTACAATCAGGATCTTTTGTTCACCAAAAGATACCATCATGAGAAAGAAAAGACAAGCAAAAAACCAGAAGGTATTTGTAATGCAGGTAACTAATAGAGGATTCACATCTAGAATACATAAAGAAGGCATATAAGTCAATAGGAAAAAACAACCCAATAAACAATTGGGCAAAGAATGTGAAAAGAAAATATACACTAAAGGAAACAAGGAATAGTCCATAAGCATAAGAGAAAAAATTTAAGTTACTTGTAATCAGCAAAATGAAAATTATAAACATAATGGGACACCATTTTACATCCACTAAACTGGCAAAAACTTAAGTCTGAAATTAAGTGTTATGAGGAGATTGATGTTGGTGGGTATGGAAATCAGTACAACCACTTTGAAAAAGCCACACAGTGATAACCACTAAGGCTGAATATATACACACTCTACCACTCAACACTCCACGCAAGTCAATACTGTAAAGAAACCTGTACATTGCCCCAGAGAGTTGTATAATAAGCGTCTTCTATAGGTCATAATAGCAAAAACTGGAAACAACCCAAATGTTCATCGATAGCAAGATGGATACATACATGTTGGTATAATCATACAATGGAAAACCACACAACTGTGAAACCAGACAAACAATAGCCACACACATCTACATGGATAAAATTCGAAAGCTTAATGTTGAGTGAAAACAACAAATTGCGGAAGAATACATTGAATATAGCTCTCTTCATATAAAGTTCAAAAACATGCACATCTAAATATATTGCTCAACTTTACACAATAGCCAAGATATGGAAACAACCAAAATGCCCATCGGTGGATGACTGGATTAAGAAGCTGTGGTACATTTATACAATGGAGTATTACGCAGCCATAAAGAAGAAAGAAATCTTATCATTTGCAGCAACATGGATGGATCTAGAGAACATTATGTTAAGTGAAATAAGTCAGAAAGAGAAAGACAAGTACCATATGATCTCACTTATATATGGAATCTAAAGAAAAGACTATGTGAATGAACTAATCAGAGACAGTTTTGGGGACGCAGAGAAAAAACCGAGAGTGGTTAGATGGGTGTGTGGGAGGGGGTTGGGGATAAGGGGAAAGGTGAAGGGATTTGGAAGCAGCTGGTAACCACAAGATGGCCTCAGGGTTTTTTTGAAAATTAATTTGGGGAAGGTATTCTATAATGTTGTAAAGATTTTGTTGGGTATCCGATGGACATGCGTCCTATTTGGGAGACCACCTCAGGGATACTGTGGATACCTGATCATGGCATTGTACACCAGAAGCTAAACATTAATGAATGCCAACTATAATTTTATATATATAATGTGATGGTTCAGTGTGAGGTCGGAGGGATAGTGGATGGGGGGAGGGGGGTTCACAGTATGAGGGATATAAATGATGAACGTCTAAGTATTACCTTGTTTTGTACACCTGAAACTAATAAATAAATAAATTAATTAAAAAAAATAAATAAAAATAAATAAATAAATAAATAAATATTTGTTGAGTGAAAGAAGGGAAAAATAAATAAATAAATAAATATATTGCTCAGGAATCCATACATATGTGATAACAGTGTAAATAAAGGCAAGGAATGAGGAACCAAACTTCCATAGGGTGGGTGCTGGGAACTGAATGTTTGCAGCTCCCCTCAAATCGTATGTTGAAATCCTAACTCCCAAGAGGAAGGTGTTAGGAGGCGGGGCATATGGGAGGTGATTAGTCATGAGGGTGGAGCCCTGCTGAAGGTGATTCATGTCCTTATAAAAGGGACCCCAGAGAGATCCCGACCCAGTTCCTCTGCCATGTGAAGACACAGAGAACCAAGAAATGAGATGTCACATGAAACTGAATTTGCCAACACCTTGATCTTGGACTCCAGAACTGTGAGAAATAAATTTTTGTTGTTTATCAGCCACCCAGTCTATGGTGCTTTGTTACAGCAGCCAGAATGGGCTAAGAGAATGGGGGTGCTCAGATGGCATCGGGAATTTCACACACACGTGGGAGTTACAAAGATAATCGTGATTTTATTTCTTAAGAAGAGTACAATGGGTATTCATTTTATTATCATTCTTTAAACACTTTTATAGGTGTGATACATTTCATAAGAAAAAAATCCTGATGAAACAAAGGGAGTATCACATGCAAAAGCTCATATTATAAATGTTATTCCTGATTCCAAAGGTTATCCAAGAAAATGGCCCAACTTGACCTATTTTTCTTCCGTAGGAAACATCCATACTTCCTTAGCTTATTGAAAGAGCTTAGCGGACCCATATTAAACATTGAGTGGACATTGTGGTCAATTGTTAGCTGAGAGGCAGGGTTCTGGCGTTTGGGAAAAGCCCCTTTAGACCATCTAGACACCAGTCAGAGGGTTAATAAGCACCTAGTCTCTGAAAATCCCTGGACTAGGTGCCTGGGGAGAGTCAATGGCCAGCCCTCGCTCCAGCGCATATTACCATCTAATGATGAGTCAGGACAAGTGACAAGTCAAAATAGCCATTAAAGTAAACACCAGTGAGTAACACATATGCTGTACTCTGCTTGTGTGTGGGAGTGGGGTGGGGGTGGGGAGTGGAGGGGTGTACATGGACTAATGGTCTAGAAGTTGGAAGAAGTCCTGGAATGGTGACTGGGCCCTGTGGGACTAATTTCCTGGGCCTCAGTTTCCTCATTTGTCAAGTGCACAGAATAGACAAAATCTACCCTAAATGTCCCGTCCAACTCTAGACTTTTTGGGTCCTATGCATATTTGGAGCTAAATACCCCCCAAAACATATTGATCAAATGTTTGTTTACACGTAAGCTGAAAGTTTGTTTGTAAACCTAATTACATGCCTATTGCGTACACATTGAATGCACAGAAATGTAAGGAAAGAGTCAACATGCCCCCAACATCCCAATATCTGAGATGGATCTTGGCCAAGACTAGAGGGATGAAGATTTCAAGAGGTGGGGAGTCTGGGAAGTACTGCAGATGTAGGCAGTCTGTAGGAAAAGTAGGATGCAGGTGTCCTCGCTGACATTAGGAATGAAGAAGGTTCGCCAAGGTGGGGGCATGCAATGTTTAGGAAAATCCCTGGCGGAGGGTCCCTCACACTCCTGAACAGGCTTTCAATTCCAGGGGTCTTGATCCACTAGCCAGCAAAAGGGTATTTTGAGAAAAGGGGCTGGGTCTTAAAGAAGGTGATTCCTGCTGTCGAGTACAGGAGAGAGCTGACTAGGAAAGGACGGAAGCCTGGAAGCTATAACAAGGGCCAGCAGGGGCAGCTGGTGTGGTGGCAATGGAGAGAAGACGGCCGATCTGAGCACCACACAACGGGGCCTCTCCAGGACACAACTGGTTTTGCTCACTACCATACACGCAGCCCACAGCCTGGCACGTGGTCAGTACCCCACAAATAGTTATTGGACGAATGCAATCACGATAGCAGCTAACATAGGACACCAGCTTGTTCTAGGACACCATCTAAACCCTTTGCACCCGTCACCCTTGCCATAACCTGACAGTTCAGGGTTTTTCTTACAACCACTTTGCGGCAGAGGCTCCTGAAGCACACGGGGTGGTTGGAGGTGCTGCTGCCTGTGACTTGGGGGTCTGCCTGTAGAACCTGCTCTGTGCTTGTTGGAACCCCCATGGCTCTGGAGGATCATTGTAAAATGAGAACATATTCAAATTTCCATTTAATAGATAAAGAAGCTGAGACCCAAACTGAGTGACTGACTTACTCCCACACAGCAAGTTACTGACAGAGAAGAGAACCACCTACAAGATTTTTGACTCCTCTTTTCCCGTTCCATTCAGTTGCTGGGTGGGGGTTATGCCCAGTGTGATCAGGCATCTGGCAGGAAAGCTTGGAGATGCCTCCTACAAGGTCACTGTCCTGACGGCATGTAACGTGAGACAGGGAAGGGCGTGAAACCAGCCCCATAGCTCTTGCTCTGAGCTCAGTGGGTTAGGCGCTTACTGCTCACTTAATAGCTCCAGAATTATATACGTTCACTCCCATTTACAAGGGAAGACCCCAAGGCGGGGGGAGGCTCACAGCTGGTTTGGGCACTAGCAGCTGGGTCTGACTGTGGAGCCTCTGTCTTCCGTGGCACCAGGGCTCCTTCTGCAGGTTCCACAGTGAGGGCTGGGTGGGTGGTAAGCTGGCAGCGCTCTTTTGTATACCTGCAAACCTCAGTTTGTTCTCCCCGTTTCACATGGAGCACTCAGTTTGAGACCAGTGTGATTTGGGGAGGGGTGAGCAGGAGGAAGCAGAATACCTGGGTGCACGTGACCGGTCCAGTGGTGAGGACTTGAGAAAAACCTGGCAGCGTGCCCTCTGCTGGCCTGGGCCCTCCACACAGTGCTTGGAGGGTGGAAGGTAAGTGATGAGACAATTGCTCTGGGTGCCACTCGACTCAAGAAACAGGCTGGGAAGTAGCATAGCTCTGGGTAAAACTGAGTTTGCTGAATATTTTCCTCCAATTTCTCTATCCCCATTTCTAGGCCCATTTTCTTTCTCTGGCCCTATCTCTCTCATCCCTTCCTGCCAAGCTCAGGTTTGTCCTACTCTAGCCATCTCAGCCCCGTCCTGGGAAACAATGAGCATTAATCTCCACATTGGTACAATGATGGGGTATGGGTCCTGCCTGGGGCTATGTCCCAGCCCAGGAACTGTGGGCAGGAGCCACAGCTGACATCCCTCTCTGGGGTCCCTTTTATAAGGACACTGGCTGTGTGACCCAGGATGAGTTACACACACTCTCAAGCTGTAACTAGCTAGGTATAAAATGCAGATAACAAGCTTTCCTCTGTGCGTGGGAGAGTGAATGACGTACAGGTCGTCACTGGCTTGCCTAGGGCTGGCAGAGTCTAAGTGCTCTGTAAATGCTGCTCAGTGCTAGGAAGAGCCCTCACACTGAGGGGTGAAGCCTAAGGAGTGACTCCTTCCAGAGTTCTTTAGACCGAAAAACGGTAGGTACTCCACTGTGGAATTTCAGGCATCAGTAGGCCGGCAAGTAAGAGGCAAGGAGATTAACACCAAAGAAATCAACAACCCAATTAAAAAATGGGCAGAGGACATGAATAGACATTGCTCCAAAGAGGACATACAGATGGCCAATAGACATACGAAAAGATGTTCAACATCACTAATCATCAGAGAAATGCAAATTAAAACTATAATGTGGTATCGACTCACACTTGTCAGAATGGCCATCATCAATAATCAACAAACAATTGTTGGCGAGGATGTAGAGAAAAGGGAACCCTCATGCACTATTGATGGGATTGCAAATTGATACAGCCACTATGTCACACATTATGGAGTTTCCTCAAAAAATGAAAAATAGAACTATTTTATGATCCAGCAATTCCACTTCTGGGTATTTATCTGAAGAACTCCGAAACACTAACCCAAAAAGGTATATGCACCCCTATGTTCACTGCAGTGTTATTTTCAACAGCCAAGATATGGAAATAACTGAAATGCCCATCAATAGACAATTGGATAAAGAAGACACAGTACCTATATACAATGGAATATTACTTGACCATAAAAAAGAATGAAATTTTATCATTTGTGATGGTATGGATGGGTCTAAAGGGTATTGTGCTAAGGGAAATAAATCAGACAGTGAAAAACAGACAACATGATCTCACTTACGTGTGGACTCTAAAGAACAAAACAAATGAACAAACAAAACAGAAACAGACTCACAGATACAGAGAACAAACTGATGATTGCCAGATGGGAGGGAGTTTGGGGGGTCGGGTAAAAAAAGTGAAGGGATTAGGAAATACAAATTAGTAGTTACAAAATAGTCACAGGGATGGAAAGTATAGCATAGGAAATATAGTCAATAATATTGTAATAACTATGTGTGGTGCCATTTGGGTACTAATCAGGGGAAATCACTTTGCAAATTATATAAAAGTCTAACCACTATGCTGTGTACCCAAAACTAATTTAAAATAATATAAAATGTAAACAAATTGAAAAACCAAAAATCTTTTAAAAGAGGCAAGGAGAGCTTTTTGGTGATGCTTAATTCACACTACTGAGCAGCCCTGACCAGGAGACCCGTAACTATGTATAATAACAATGGTTAGCACTTAAGAAGCATTTCCTATCTGCCAGTCACTGTGCGAAGCCAGGCTCAGTCAGCTGCAGCTCACAGGCAAATGGAGCCCGCCACCTGTTTTTGTAACTCAAGTTTTACTGGAACCCAGCCACTCTCATTTGTGTATGAACTGTCGACGGCTGCCTTCCCTCCACATTGGCAGAGGTGAGTAGCTGTGATAGGCTGTCTGGCCCACAGAGCCTAAAATATTTATGATCTGGCTCTTCTCAGAAAAACTGTGCTGACCACTGTTCTAAGTACTTGGCACACTTAATTTAATATAACCCTTCTCTATTCCTAGAAACAGGTAATATTGCTGTCCTCATTTAATAGATGAAAAAACTGAGGTTAGAAAGACAAAGTAAGTAGCAATTCAATTCTGAATGTAGGCGATGCAGAATCTGGGATCATCCCAGCTCCACTGGGTTGGGATTCTCTCCCGGACAGTCGCCACACTTAGCAAATAGAAATACAGGACACTAGTTAAATTTGAACTTCAGGTACAAAACTACCTGAACTATTGTTTACCTGAAATTCTAATTTAACTGGGCGTTCTCTATTTCAACTGGCAATCCCACTGTGGACTCTAGGAAGAAGGAGAGCTCAGCCAGGCAGAGGTCACGGCAGGCTCTGGAAGAAGCCAGTGTCCCTGGGGCCTGTTCCTGGGAAGGGCTCTTCCCACAGCCAGATCTCTTCCTGAAAGGCTCAGGAATGGATTCTTCTATGCATCTCAGTCCATTCGTGAAAGGTGATTTTCACAAGGTTCTCAGGGGACCTTGGGGCCCACTGCTATGGGCCCCAAGGAGCAAAGACAAAAGCTCAGGGGAAAGCAGGGAGCCCCTCTGTCCAGTCCAAAGCCAAGTATCTACCTCCCTTCCCTTAGCAACCTCTGGAATCTTCTCCTCCTCCTTTCTTCCATCCTCCTAGCTAAAGACCCCATCAGGTCCTCTCTCTCCTTGAGACTACATAGGAGTTTGAGAAAGAGGAAATAAATATGGCAAGCCAGAGTGACAGCAATCCAGGGCCAGAGGGCGGGGGTGGGGGTATGGGGGGAGAGAGAGGAGGAGAGAAATGAGAGATGGGGGATGCGAGAGGGCCATCTAATTTTTAATAGACTGAGACATAAATGCAACATGATTCACTTTGAACAGGCCACCTGGATTAGATGGAAGTTAATTAAAACAATACCTCATTTCTCAGCGTTTAGAACTTCTCAAGTCTCACTTGGGGAAGGGTGCCGCCGGACTTTTTATTACTCTTAGATGGTGTTCGGAAGGCCCATAAATACATCTCCTCTTCCTGTGATCCCATTAATCTTGCCGCCTCTCCTGCTCCTCTCTGCCAACAATCAGATCCCAGTAAACAACCTCAAGTGAAATTTGCAACTGTCAGATAAACATTAAAAATGCTTCTCTTGTCCTTTCCCATTGATAGTCCCATTAATATTGTAATGGAACAAAAAGTTATGAAAATGAATGCATGCTGGTTTTGGAAATGAATGATGCCGATACAGACAGCCATGCATATGGATGGGCTCCGAAGACCACGGCTGCAGACCGCGGCTGCTGCCCACATCCACAGCAGGCTGCATGCCCACAGGCCTGGCCACGCGCTTGCCAAGGGACCAAGGACAGCCACACACAATGCTGGGTACACGTGGGTACACACGTGTCACGGCGGGGAGGGCTTGTAAGTGGGAAAAAGGAATTCTACCCCAGAAAGTAGTGTAGACACATACTCACCACCCGGCTTTCCACAGAGTAAAATATTACAAGGTTTCCTATTTTATCATTACTTCTCTCCTCCCTTATCTCTCTGCAGTCAGTGGTTGGGATTCTCTCTCTAGATACTCAGATACCCCGATTGATAAGGCTCTCTTGACATTTCTTCCTCATTTGTTTTCCATGCAGAGGCCTTTTTAATACACATGCATGCTCCCGGGCGTGTGTTTATCTATCTGACGAATGAGGCCTTAAAATCTGAAGGTATAACACATGGGAACTTTATAAGAAGAAACTTCTTAAGGAGTCTTTTTAGGTCAAAGATTCATATTTGATGCAGGAAAGAAGTACAAGTTTTATACCTATGGAAGTTCACTAGGAGAATACACAACAAAACAAACAAGAAACCCTTGCACTGAAACCTTTTGTAGGGGGCATTTGAAAAATCACCTCATCGAGGTCTGGCCACGGGCTCCTGGTGAACAAAGACCAATTGTGGTTTTGCTCATCATTGCCATCCAGCCTCTAGCCTAGTTCCTGGCACTTAGCAGAAGCTCAAGAAAGGAGATGCCCAAGAGAGAAGAAGGAGAGAGAAAAGGGAGGCAGGAATGATATTTTGCTTTTCCTCTGTAGAGAAGTGTGCCTGCACCTGCCAACCAGAGGCAGGAAATGAAGTTTAGCATTTTAACATCTGGGAAGGTTAACCTGCAGATGGAGTGAAGAGGGGCGGGGGGCAGGACCTGGTCAGTCTTTGGCTATGGAATGAGCACAGTAACAAGGACTCCCCATTTGACTAGCTTCTCTCTGTGTCTTTGGTGTTCACACCCTTTCTTCTAACATTTCTCTTTCATGATCTTGATTGTCATACCAACACATTACCTAAAAAATAGAAAAGTGTCGTTGAGAACAAAGCTTCCACAGACTTCCCCTCTATTCCAGGGATGCTTTGACCCCCACACTTTGGCCGAGTGAATTTTCACCTTCATTCAGGTCCCCTCTGGGAAACCCTCTTAACCCCTCGGACTAGGTGAAGTCACCTTGCTATGACTTCCCAGAGCGCCTTTCCTTACACTTTGCCAACAGCTGACATGGGTTTCCTCCAGGCTATAAGCGCCACCACAGCAAGAGCCTGGCTCATCGCACAAACTCAGTAAATATTTGTTGATTGACTGATAGTGTAATTATTTTACGAGGAGTCATATAAACTCTCTAGCATAACTTGTGAATGTCTAACTGAACGTCATTTGCAACGTGGCAGTAGAGAGACCACTAGCATTTTAGCCCACAGACCCAGCCCTGGCCATGTTCCTGATTCATAGTGAGATCTAGAAGAGTTCATTTAAGCTTTGTGTGCCTCGGTTTCCTTATCTGTGTCAATACAATGACCTCACATAATGTAACTGCAAGGCAGACAAAACCAAGGGAGATACCCCAAATACCCAACATTCAATCCAATATTATATTAATACACGTAACAGCTGTATGTTCATTCAAGAGATAGGAAGGATGAAAAAAGGAATGCAGAATTTCATTAAGTTTTTGCCTAGAAAAGAAGACATATACAAAATTTGAAAGAGGGGATAAAAAGAAAGACGTAATCCTGTAACACCTAATTGGGAGTTGCTGGCTTCTGGAATGCATGTACCGTGAATATATGGGTACCAGATCTGTGGAGCCATCAAGAGTATAGCAGCCAAAAATAAGATTTAGTCTGTCCCCAAAGGGGCATGCACTGGAATCCAGGTAAATCCTGGAGAAATGTCAATCATCAGTAACCTCGGCTAGCTGGATATCATTACTTCCCAATGGACATTCATTGTTCAACTCTGAGAAAATTGATAATTGAGAAACATTTCAGGAAATCAAAACTATATTTTAATATTTTTGAATTAGGGTATCTGTAAAAATTTGATATTGCAAATTTTAAGGGATTTTGGCCTTTAGAATAACAACTTTCTAGTCCAATTTAATATGTATAATTATATAATTGATTTAAGACCTGGGATTTCACATTGTATGGTGTTGGAACATTTAAGAGAAACTTATACTCACATTAACAGTTTAATTTCATAGGTTTTTGAGAATTATTTGAGTACTGGGAAGGTTTTATTCTGAAGTCAGGAAATGGAAGTAAGTTAAAAAGGAAATAAAATATATTAACATTTAGAAATGCAGTATGAAATACTCAAAAGTGTTTAATGAACTAGGTTTTAAAATGGGGCAAAATAGAATTCAAGCGCTCCTTAAAATGATTGCTAAAATAAGAGTAATAAGATTTGTAAACTGACTTATAAATAGGATAATAAGATGGTACACTGAGCTTACAAGCCTAGGGAGAAATCCTGACACGTGCTACCACATGGATGAAGCATGAGGGCATTATGTTAAGTAAAAGAAGCCAATCCCAAAAAGGCAAAAATGGCATGATTCCTCTTATGGCATAATGTACCTAGAGCAGTCAAATTCGTAGAAGCAAGAAAGAAGAATGGCAGTTGCCAGGGCCTGGGGGTAGGGGGTGGGAAAGGGGAGTTATTTAATGGGTATGGAGTTTGAGATTTGCATGATGAAAACGTCTGGTGATGTGTTTTACAACAATGTGAATGTACTTCACCTTAATGAACTGTGTACTTTAAAATGGTTAAGAGAGTAGATCTTACGTTATGTGTTATTTTTATCACAATAAAACAAATGGCGGGGGCAAGCCTATGAAGGAATTGGGGCTTTTAATGTATAATTTTAGTTTATTGCACATTAATGTTTAAAACCCTAAATATCTATTTCCTTCATACAGAAGCCACCTTCCAAGGCATACAAACCTCACCTCAATAATCTATATAATGGGGATAATCATGCACGACAACATTGCTACGAAGACTAACTAAAGGAGATAACATTCAGAACACAAGACAAGTTCTTTTTTTTTTTTTTTTTTAAGAGGTTCCTACAAACCAAACCAAACCAAAACGAATCTCTTGGCTCACATGCCCATCTGTGAGCCAATTGTGATTCATTCAGCTCTCCTCCACTGGAGCTGGGATGGGGAGGGGTGGTGTCCCAGAGGAAAATCAGCGGCTGTTACTGGAGGAAGAACAGAGGAAGTTTGCAGGGAAGACAAAGGCAACTGATCCTGTGACCACGCCCTCCTGGGTCCCTCGTGGACTCATCCTTTGTAACACAGAGCTCATGAGAGACCCTAAACCCCAACCTGAGCAACCTCCCTGGTATAAGCTTCTAGGTAATTCCTGCTTTTGTTCCCCATTGGAGCCTTCTCCAACATCACATACAAAAAAGAAGAAATGACAAGGTGCATTGATTGGGGAGCGAAGGGGAACATCTCTAAACACGTCCAGGCCTGGCAGCGCCCATGCCTCAGCTTGCTGTCTGTTCACTTACCATGTCACTGTCAAGGCAAAAAGACCAATATTCTGAGCTCATGGCATCTTCCGAGGCCAACTGAGCAAGCATTTACTTATCCATCAATATTTGTTTGTAAATATATATTTATTGCCTAGTTGGGCATGTAAAACATTGGAGCCCGAAGAAAGGAAATGCTTTTTACCCAAGCATGTTGGGATGTGGCGGGAGGGAGATGTATCCAGGCAATTTTAACAGGAATGAGGGGCATTATGACTGACTGGCTAACACTCGCTATGTGCCAGTTATTATTCTGTTTTACATTTAGAATCTACTTAATCCTCACAACAGCCGTTTGGGTTTTATCATTCCCAGTTTACAGATGTGAAAACCAGGTCTCAGAGTGGCAAAGGGATACATGCCTTGTAAGTGGCAAAACAACCTGGCTCCAGGATCCACACATCCTCGCACCTATGGGGCTAGCCAATGGCAATGATCCTTTGTTTGATGCTGAAAACAAGCCTTAGAGAGATTAAGTGCCTTGACTAGGACACACAGCTGACAAATGAAAGAGCTGAGACTTCAACCCAAGTCCCCTCGTACTAAGCTGTTGGCAAGAATGCAAACCCAGGAGGATGGAGTTCTTCTCAGAGGACCAGACCTAAAGATGCCTTCTCTCCACTCATTCTTGATTTGCAAGTCACTCTGCTGCACTCAAGAACCCACATTTTGTCAGTAGGGTTCAGTTGTGGCTGATTTTCAGAATGCACAGTGACAAAAAGAAAACCACATTACTCTTTAGTGTAGTGGTTCTCGGCAGTGGCTACACTTAGAATCACCAGGGGTGCTTTATATAAACTATTGATGTACAGGCTCCATCTCAGGCCATAAATCAGAATAGATGGGGGCATCGGTAGTTCATAAAAGCTATACAGGTGAATTTAATGTATAATCAGGGCAGAGAAGTACTGGTTTAGCCAACCCCAAACACATACGGACCCAGAGGCTACTACTGCCCAACATTTCTGCACTTTCTCCATTAGCTTTCCTTTCCTCCCACACAAAGTCTGCCCTAGAAAGGCCCCTGGGAGTTTCTGATTCCTGGCTTGTGTCTTGGCTCCCTTCTCTTACCTACCCTAAATTCCTGGCTCCATCCTGGGAGACTAAAGTGGATCCTCCCAGAAGGACATGAATTCACCTTTTAGAGTCGTCAGTGTGAAGCAGCCGTCAGAAGGAAAAGCCTTTTCCTGGCTAATCCTGGCAAAGGAGGGTGGGCAGGGATGAAGAGAGTAAAAGAGGCAGAGAACACCATCCTGCTACCATCACCAACTGAGAAGTGCTGTGAAGGGAAAATGGAGAGCATCCTGAGCAATCACAACGAGACCTCTTGGGGCCGAAAGGCCTTTAGCTCTCCTCCTGGTTCGTATTTCGACCCATTAAACTAGGCTGCAACACCTGGCCACAATCTTAGCTTAGTGGACACTGCTGACGTCACTGAAAATGTCGTCAGCCCCTTTCTTCAGCCTCATTTGTTCATATGCTTGTCGCGGTGCATTGATGCTGGTTCCCCACTGCCCCTTCCCAAACTATGGAGAAGTTCCCATACAGTCGAATTTTTGTGTGGGGGGGGAATATTGGGGAACCGTGTGTGTTTCCAGGACCCATCAGCTCCATGTCAAGTCGTTGTTTTCAATCTAGTTGTGTGTGTGTGTGGGGGGGGGAGTAGATCACTGGCCCATATGGGAATCCAACCGGCGACCTTGGTGTTACGAGCGCAGCGTTCCAACCCCTGAACCAACCGGCTGTCCCATACAATCTATTAAAGGCTATGATTTGGGGGAGAAGTTTTAGAACACAGTCAAGAATTACACAAGAGTGAGACCTTTAGAAGAGATGTAGAAAGCAATTCAATATGCATTTATTTTCTAAGCCTTTACTTGGGGTCAGGCACTGTGATGGAAGGAAGACAGTGGATATGGGCCCCAGAACATACTATACAGAGCGATAATTCTCAAAGACTGTCTTGTGGGCTGCCAGTGATCCAGGAGGGCCTTTCCGATAAGCTGGTCCCCTAAAGTAGCAAGGATGAAGTGTAGTACCTGTAGTTCTGCTTCTGGACTGAATGATAACATGACACTTCATGGCAAACAGTGTCCTTTTCATCTCTCCTTTTAAGCTCCTTTAGCAGGAACTGGAAATACAGATAAAGTATTCAGATGGGCCATGCAATCTCTTGTGAACTAAAGTTGTGTGGGCCCTGGAGAAGTTGGAGAGACATTCCTGCATCATATCCTCATGCTAGGCTTTCTCAGATCCTCACGAAAATTACAGGGACGTCTGCCATATTGTTCTCTCTCACTTCTAATCCTTCAAGAGATGGAGCTGGAGAAGGTGCAGGGCTCACTTTGAGCAGCTTTGGGAAGTCAGGAGGTTAGATAAGGGTGTTATGTTGAGGGGGAAGGACTGAAATGCCTACAGCAGAGTCTGCAGCTTCTTACACGTAATGGGAAACTTAGGGTGCCGCTGACACCCTAGTAAGAATTAGTTTACAAACCATGAAGAGCTTGTGTAGCATATCCCAAGAGTCTGAGAGAAAGCCCACAGGTCAGGTACCCTGGACTTCCAGGAAGAGACGGGTTTGGGAGCCAGCTGCTCTGGCAGTGGTGATGAGGGCTGCCCTTGGCAGGCTTGAATCAAGGTTACATTCAACATCAGTTACGTTTGCCCTATGTGACCCCAAGAAGTGCCACGCATCACATTCTCCTTCCAGTGATCTCTAAAGGACAGATAGCAGCCTACAAAATACTTTCTGCATTTTAACACGGATCAAAATCTTAAGCTGAGGGAGCATCAGCCAGCAAGTAAGAGAAGTCCAGACCCAGTCAAGCTTTTGCAGGCATATTAGTTTCCTAGGGCTGCCACACCAAATTATCATAAATCGAGTGGCTTAAAACATTAGCAATTGATTCTCTCACGGTTCTGAAGTCCAGAAGTTCAAAATCAAGATGTCAGCAGGACCGTGCTCCCTCCGAAACCTCTAGGGGAGGGTCCCTCCTTGTCCCCTGCAGCTTTTTGTAGCCCCAGGCATTTCCTGGCCTGTGGCAACATCACTCCCATCTGCCTCCAGCTTCACATGACCTTGTTCCCTGTGCTTCTGTGTCTGTGACCCCTCTCTTCTGATAAGGACACCGGGCATATTGGATTAAGATCACCCTAATTCAGCACGACCACAACTTGATTACATCCACAAACACCTTCTCTCCAAATGAGGTTGTAATCACAGGTTCCAGGGGTTGGGACTTCAACTTAACTTTCTGGTGGACACACTTCAAGCCATAATATCAGGCCTCCTCAGCCCTGCAACATCTTGGAAGACGAAGAGAAAAGTGCTTGTCAGCTGAGGTGAAGCCATCTGCGGAAACCTCAACCTGCCCAGAACCGTGCTCCCTCCATCTGCCTCTCCTCCCTTCTGTTTTCTCCACATGAAGATCCTTTCCCCTGGGGCCTGTGCCAGGAGGTCACTGCTCCCCACTAGAACTGAAGGCACCGCGATGAAACAGAGGTGACTCCTGCTCTCAAAGCTTTCTCCCTGCAGCTGTACAATTAGATTGTGAGGAAACCAGCGCATGCTCCTTCCGAACCTCACCGGCATGGGAGTCAGTGGCCTGGTCAGAATCCTAGATCCACGGCTCTCAAGCTGTGAAACTTTGGACAAAGGACTGAACATCTCTGAGCCTCAGTTTTCTCCTCTATAAAAGGGGACTTCACAGTGTTGTTACAAGTAATAAATGGAAAGATGCATTTTCATTGCTTAGCACGGAGTCTAGAATAAAGTAGGTACATGTATTGTTCCTGAGAGAGTCAGGGGAAGGCACTGGGCCCATTGGTCTGCGCCAAATAAAGAGCCCAGAAATGGAAAAGACCATTGAGGCGATGTGCCCAATTGCATCCCCACCACTAGGGGGGGAAAAAGAAGACAAATAAAATGGTCATTTTAACTTATATCCTCTGCATTAATTTTCAGTTAACTGCTGAACTGACTAAATTCTTTTCTTTTCTTAAGGACCTTTATAAATTCCATCATTAATAAAATCAGACATTCAATTAGCAGGAAACTCTGATTGGTAACTGATGGTTTCCTCGATACCTTTCTCTCCCCTCTCTCTTTACAGCTTCCCTGGCTTGTCCCAGGCTTGGCCCGGCTGATGTTCCATTTCCCATTTTTTCCTCTTCTTCCCCCATGCCTGTCAGGGCCCCCAACAAAAGCCAGACAAGAACACAGGCTGATTCCATTAACCTCTGTCATTGCTTAAATCTCTCTCTTAATTAACATGAGTTAATATGATTAATCAAAATAATGAGACAAACCTATTAAATTAGGGATGTTTAAATGACAGAATTCGGGCAAGAGAAGTAAAAGTCAGAGGAGGCATGAAAAGCACCAAGAAAGGGTGGTCAGTCCCAAGAAGAAGAGGTCAGGGAGCCAGCTGCCAGCTCAATCCAGGCTGGTCCAGCCCTCGGCTGGGGGAGGGGAAGGTGGCTTGGAGAAATTGCTTTGGGGGACATGTTCAATGTTTGTGTTCAGCTCATTTAATCAGAACCAGTCCCCATACTTTTCCAGGGCCTATCCAGCTCCTTCTCAGCCTCCCCAGCTTCAGAATTCTTGGCAGCCCTATTCTGGTGTTAGCTCTCCCTGACAGACATTATACAGCCTCTCTCTCTTGAGGCCAGGCTCTCAGAAACCACTGCTTTTCCTAAGGCAGAATGACTTCCACCCCAGCTCAGCCCCTCACAGGATATACGATTTGGAGAGAGTTATTTTACCTCTCTGAGACCCTGTGAACCCATCTACAAGAATGGGAATAATATTCTGAGTTGGAATAATATTCCTGAGTTGGAATTCTAACTGCTGCAAGAATTCAGAGAGAGGCAATACGCAGATGCCTGGTGTGGTGCCAGGCTCACAGCAGACCCCAGGAAAAGTCCTTCCTTCTTCCTCTGCTACGACTATGATAATACCTTGAGAGTCTTAAGTGCGTTTTAATACTAACCATATTTCCACATATATTGTTGTGGGGAAAACTGAGACGATAATCAGGATGGGCATGAATTCACAGATCAGTGAGCTTTTGCCAGAATTACTGAGCACCTTTTGGGTATCAGCCCTGATGCAAGGTCACTTAGATCCAACAAGGTAAAGTGACTTATCTAGGACTTCTTCTAGAACCAGGTTTCCTAACTCCTTAAGCCAATGAGATTTCCGCTGCCCCTAATTCCAAGTAACCAGGTACACCCACAGTGTCCCCAGGAGCGCCTTTTTCTCAGGCCATCACATGCTGTGGCAGCTATGGCTCTGTGGCTCCTAGCTGCCGAGCTGCACAGCAGGAAACCCATTCAAAAAAGAACAGTGGTTCTCCAATGCAGGACATCTGACCTGGGCTCATCATCGGAATTTCTTATTCCAGTAAAACAATTGTTTTGGTGTCAAATAGTACTACAGATATTCTTTGCTATCCAAATACTTGTTCACTGGAACATAGGAATTGAAAATCCAAAAAAAGCTTTTCAATAGGGCTAATATCCCCTTCTATACGAACTCTATGTTATCCAAAACACAGGAACCAAATAGCTTTGGATAATTCAGCACCCCTTAATCTATACAACTTCACTACCTGGATTGGAAACTGTGTAGATTTGGGAGTACTGCATTTTGTCTTGGGTGGATGAAGAAAGAACAGTGACTAATTTAATATGTAAATAATTGCGCTCATCTAAGTAAAGATCAAATTATGGTTCTGCACTATTCCCAAATAAACACAAACTTCATAGAAACATAGGAAAGGGGTGAGACAACTGACTTATTACGGCACACATAGGAAAATAGGAACAGTGGGTTCAAAAGAACCTTCAAAGCTACAGTGTGCTGGAGCCAACCTGTTCTGGCTTGTGAGCACCGATTGTTAAATTTTCAGGTATTTTGAGAGCCAGTTGTTAAACACAATTACGATGGGAGCCATGATAAGAATATTTACACCATGGAAATCCACAAACACGGTGGAACAGGCTTTCTTTTTTTCTGGGGAGCCGATTTATCAGCCGATCACTCTCAGCAACAGTCAATGCTGTACTTGCCTTGTGAGCAATTCCGTGTCAGCAAACATCATCGTCCAGTCCACAAACTTAATGTGGAATTTTATTAGGTTTATGACTTTTTGTATTTAATGGGGTTTGGTTTTGTGGTTCACATAAGAGATATAAGCATAAGGAGTGTACACTTAGTTTTATGTCTGTTTATATTGAGGTGTTATTATGTCAATAATAATTTTAAGTTAAAATTGGGTACTAGCAAGAATTTTTATTTACTCAAGTGTGAGTAAATAAAATACCGATCCAAGGCCCCTGAAAGTTAATAATCCCAGCCTGGCACAGAGGTACTCTAGGATCTAATCCCAACCTGATTTCCCTGTCTTCAACTCACTATTACAGCCAAACTGGTCTCTCTCCCTGTCCTTTCAATACATTTCTCAGGGAGGTGGCATGTAAATGAGATGGTAGAAATAGAAGTATGGTGCCTACACTATACTTCTCTACCCTCTATCCCAACTAAATACAGGCTGACTCAGATTTCTCCTCCACTCTGATTACTCCAGGGGGAAGTGATCCTTCTCTGTACCCACCACCCAGTGTATTTGATTTTAACAATTGACGCCACTCTCTTCTGACTACAGAAGAGGCAGTTGCAGGCAGGAGAGTTCTAAACATCCTTATGGATCACTCTGTCAATTTGCCTTCACCTCCAAATTTACTTGTTTTTTCATACCTCTTTCCCTTCTGTACATGAAGAAGTTTGCTTATTTCTTTCCAAGCCAACTCTTCCACCAATGGTTTTGAACACAATTATTCCTATTTCACCTGGGAATTTGATCCATCAACTCTCTCCTTTCTCTGTCTTGTGTCTTTAATTTCTTTCTCTTCTCTACACTTTCCCTCTTAACCTTGCATATCCTCCATCTCTAAAATAAGGTAAAATCCACTGATCTCCATCAATGAGGCTTTTTGCTGCATGTAACAGAAAACCTAATTAAAATGGTTTAAACAACCATTAAATGTATTAGCTCACATTCATGAGAAGCTGGATGTATAGCAGTCTCCAGGTGCCTTTACAATCAGGGTTCAGCTCTCTGCCTTTAGAATAACTTCTCTCAGGGTGGTTATATGATTGCCAGTAGCAGCCATGGCGATACCTTGAACAGACTGATTGAGCCATAAAGTCAAGTGCCCATCCCTGGACAATAAATAACCATTGCCAAGGGAATGCCCTGCACAGTTGGACTTAAGTTTATCTTCTGGAGCCAATCAATGGCAAAGAGGAATGGGATAACCATGATTGGTTTAGATGAATCAGTGCTTGTCCATGGGACTCTGAGTCAAGGGGTTTCATCAGGGTGGGGTGGAAACCTTAACAAAATTGGGTTCTGTTAGGGAGCAAGAAGTGGGGCAACAGAAGCTTGGAAGACAGCAAATAGTTCCATTATTCCACTTTCCTCTCTGCCAGCTTCTGCTGTCTCTCCTTTTCTCAGCTCCTAATCTCCTTTGAGAAGTAATTATATATTTGCTGTCTTCACTACGCAAACACTGCAATTCGGTTTTCAACCTGCCACTCTACTGAGATTGCTCTTGCAAAGGCCTCTGATATCATAGTTTGGCCTCTCTGTAGTTTTGGATACTTCCACCAACTCTCTTCTTTACCCTCTTTCACCATCACTTGACTCATAACCTTTAGATGATCAGTCAGTCCATCCTCTCCATGCCCCCATCACTCAGCAAAGTTCATTCCACAAACATTTGTTGAGCCCCTACCACATACCAATTCAGTATGTCCAGCACATAACACTTTGCAAATTACTCTTGAGTGTACGGTTTAGCCTCATCATTTTTCACCTCCACAATTGCAATAACTTCCCAACTGATCCCTCTGCCTCTGGTATCTTCCCCTCAGCACTCTGTCTTCCTTGCTCACAGGTATAAGCTATCCTCCTGCTTTTATTTCCCCTGTAAGAGAAAGCCCAAAATCCCTAGCGTGGTGTGCACGGCCAGAGCAGTCCCCGCAACCCTTCCTAATCTGTAACCCATCCCTTCTCCTATATTTTAAGCTCTGGGTGTAATGAACTACTATTTCCCAAACACATCGTGAGCTTTCTTAACTGTGAGTTTTGCTCATATTCTCCTTCTTCTCCTCCTCCTCCTTCTTTTCTTTTTAAGAAAAATGCCCTCTTATGATTGTTCTGATAGGAAAACCCTACTCATTTTTCAAGAACCTGTCTCCACACCTCAGGGATGCTGTGGATGCCTGGTCATGGCATTGTACACCAGAGACTGGACATTAATGAATGCCAACTATAATTTTATGTGTATAATGTGATGGCTCGGTGTGAGGTCGGGGTGGTGGTGGATGGGGGAGGGGGGTTCACGGTGTGAGGGATGTAAAAATAAAATAAAAGAAAAGAAAAGAAAAAGAAAAAAAAAAGAGTTCATACAGTATGATCCCAGTTTTGCAAAAAGGAGAAGAGTATATATGCATTGAAAACAATTGTTATATGTATCAATGTACCAAAATATTGATGGTGTTTATTTATAGGTGATAGATAAGTGATTTTTATTATTAATGATATTCTGTATTTTTTTAAATTCTCTACAGTGAATATATATTACCTTTATCCATGTATTAAAACAATACAAGTTTAAATCTAAAAAAAAAAAAGAAGAAGAAGTCTATTGGCGCCATTTTTCCAACAGCATTTGCTTATTTCATGTCACATTTTGGTAATTCTTGCAATATTTCAAGCTTTTTTATAATTATTATTATTGTGATCTTTGATCAATCATCTTTGATACTACTATTGTATTTGTTTTTGGGTGCCACAAACTGCACCCATATAAGATGGCAAAGTCAATTGATAAAAAAAAAAAAAAAAAAAAGAACCTGTCTTCATGTCGCCTCCTCAGTGAAGTCTTCTCAAAGGCCAAATCAAGCACATCCTCTGTGGCCCCAGAGCACTGTGTCCAAATCAATAATAAGTCCTTCTTAGAGTGTATTATAGTTAGGTTTATACTTGTGATTTCTTGCAGGGGAAGGACTGGATGTAAATCATCATTCTGTACTAAGCACAAACACTTGGAGTGTTTGGAGAATTAAACTGAACTAATCATTTCAACATTACAGATGGGGAACTGAGGGCTAGAGAAGTGACTTTCGATGGTCATTCTGTATATTTAATTCTTTTACTGCTAGTAGAAAAAAATGGCTTAAACAGAAAAAGGGAATTTTTTCATTCACTGAATTGAAAACTCTCTCTTCAAGCATAACTTCTGTCTAACAATTCAAAAAGTATCATCAAGACCTGATTTTTCAGTTCTGCTTCCCGCTCTGTTGGCTTCAGTCTCTGGTTCTATGGCAGAACAAAACTACTCAGGTTCACATCAGTGGGAAAGAGAATGCCATTGGTAGTCATTTAAATAAAAGTCCCAACCTTTGTTCTGATTATGACTGGAGTCACATGCAATACCATGATTAGCCAGTTCTTGGTCACATGTTCATCCAAGGAGCTATGGGTAGAGTCAATTCCACCAAAGCATGTGAACTGAGAATGAGAAGAGGAGTCATTCCCTCTAGAATGACACTGTCCAATGGGAATTTCTTGGGTGATGAAAATACTTATATCTATGTTGCCCAGTATGGCAGCCATTAACCACATGTGGCTATTTGGCACTTGAAATGTGACTAGTGTGATTAGAAAACCAATTTTTTTATTTTATTTAATTTTGATTAATGTAGATTTAAATTAATGCAGATAGTCACGTGTAGCTAGTGGCTACTGTATTAGACAGTATTTCTGTTGGAGAGAGAAGGACTGTCCAATATGGAAACCACTGGCCACATATGGCTATTGCTTCAGGACTATATACACCTAGGTTACTATAAATGTGAAGTTCTCAAAAGCCCCCTGAAGGTGGGCTGCATCAGAATGGCTTGGATGGGATTTTTTTTAAATCCAGATTTCCAAGGTCACTCCAATCTCATATATTCTGATTATCATAGATCAGAAGTAGGACCTGGGAATTTGTATTTAAATCGCTAAGTGATTGGGGTGCACAGCCCAGGTTACGACTCAGTGATGTTTGGGATGGGAGTTTATTGAAGGACATGGAAGCAGTGGGTGGTATCTCTGTGGCCATATCATTACCTTGAGTCTTAGAGCTCCCAAAGCCAGAGAGTACAGAAGCCTTCCTTCCTTCCTTCCTTCCTTCCTTCCTTCCTTCCTTCCTTCCTTCCTTCCTTCCTTCCTTCCTTCCTTCCTTTCATTTTTCCTTCCTTCCCTGAGCATACCCTGAGCTTCTCCTTGGTATAATTTGCTATGCTAGATACCTTACGTCATTGATTCATTCATTCACACTTTCACTAAATGTCTTCTATGTTGCAAGTGCTCAGCTCCAGGAATTAAGAAGTTGAACAATAAAAACAGGGTTCCTTTCCTATCTGGAAAGTAAGACAACATTGATGAACTATTGACCAGTACAATGAGCATTTAGAAAGGGAAAGTACAAAGACGGGGCTCCAATATATCTAGAGGAAGCCTTGCTGATATTAACCTGTGACTAGAGGATGAGGAAGAACAAGGGGGACGTGGTGAGATTCTCTTAAATCATTGACCAGGCAAAGAACGAGAACCAGAACTCTCCACACACCCTCTAGCTGTGTTTTCTGATGAGAGAGAAGGAAAGTCTTTCAGAAGAGCGAAGTTGGAGGACTAACACTGTCTGATTTCACGACTCATCATAACGCTACATTAATCAAGACAGTGTGATATTAGCATCAATACAGACAAGTAGATCAATGAAACAGAATAAAGAATCTATAGATAGATTCACACACACAAACAGCGGATTTTTTAAAAAAGGTTTAAATGCAATTCAATAGAGAGAATATAGACTATTCAACAAATGGTGCTGGGATATTTATAGAGAGAAAAAATTGAACTTCAATCCATACCTCACATCAGATTTTAAAAAATCAACTCAAAATAGATTGTACAACTAAACGTGGAACCTATCAATAAAACTCCTAAAAGAAAACATAGGTGAAAAACCTCTGTGATATTGGGTTGGCAAAGATGTTTTGTATAAGACACCAAAAGCATGATCCATTAAAAAAAAAAAAAAGATAAGTTTGATTTTGTCAAAATTAAAAGTTTCTGGTCTTTGAAAGATACTGTTAAGGGAATGAAAAGTCAAGCTACAGATGAGGAGAACTTATTTATTATCATATATCTAATAAAGGACATGTATCCAGAATAAAGATCTTTCAATACTCAATTAAAAAATAAAAAGCACAATGAAAAAGAAAACGAGCAAAAGATTTTAATAGGCACTTAGCAAAGAAGATATACAGATGGCAAATAAGGACATAAAAAGATGTTCAACTATCTTTAGTTGAAAACCAAACTATCATTAGTCACTAATGATAATTAATGAAGCCTAAACTATCATTAGTCATTAGGAAAATGCAAAACCTAAGTATCATTAGTTATTAGGAGTATTCAAGTTAAAATTATACACCTATTAGAATATCTAAATTTTAAGGAATGACCATATCAAATGTTGCCAAAAATGTGGAGCAAATGTAACTCTCAACCAGTTTGGCCAACTGTCTGGCAGTTTGTAAAATAAAATAAATAAATAAATAAATAAAAAGCGAAAAAAAAACCCCAAAAACCATATATCTAAAATATGATCCAACCATTCTATTTTTAGACACTTACACAAGAAAAATGAAACCATATGTTCATACTAAGACCTGTACATGAATGATCATAGAAGTTATTTATAATAACCAAAAGCTAGAAATAACCCAAATGTCATCAACAGATAAATGGATAAACAAATTCTGATATATCCATACAATGGAATACTACTCAGCAATGAAAGGGAATGGACTTTTTATACAAACTACAATGAATCACAAGACAATCATGCCGAGTAAAAGAGTAAGACAAAAAATGTGTATTGTAGATTCTAATTTACATAGAATTCTAAAAAATGCAAACTAATCTATAGTGACAAAAAACAGATCAGTGGTTGCCTGGAGATGGGGGAAGGAGAAGAGGGGCAAGAGGGAGTGATTACAAAGGGCATAAGAAAACTTTGGTGAAGAGAACAGTGGATATGTTCATTATCTTGATTGTGGTGACAGTTTAATGGGTGTATAAATATGTCCAAACATCACGTTGTACACTTTAAATTTGAGCCATTTTTGTATGTCAATTACACCTCAATAAAATTTTTTTTTTAAATAAAATTGTTTTCAAAAAGAAGAATCTGTGGGATGGGGGTGGGGGAACAGTGCCTTTTTCCCTTGTGTGCTCTCTATTGCCTTCTCCATTCATCACAGAGCTTACTTGCTACTGAAAAGTGGGAGCCATGTTTTCTGCCCCCACAAGCCAGTCACTTATAATGAGAGTGGTCTTGTGGGGGATAAGCCTGGGTGTGTGAAAGGAGACAGGCCAAGGATTCTTTACCAAAGTCAACGCAATCCTTTGCAAAGCCACTGTTCAAACATGCCCAAGGAAATGGGAAGGAGCTACAAAGTTATAATGCAGAGAGCAAGTCCTTGGAATCAAACAGACGTGGGTGTAAATTCTGACTCCATGATCTAGCAGTTAATTTCTAACCTCTCTAAACCTCTGCTTCTTTACCTGAAAAAAACGGGATCATAATATCACACAAAGGCTGCCGTGAAGATTAAGTGAGATTCTATTTACAAAGAGACCTACATCAGGTCTGGTGTAGAATAAGTGCTTCCTCCATCCAAGAAAGCGGCATCTAGAGAGGAAAAGGGCCCACAGTTTGAAACTGGAAAATTTGGGTTCTAGCCCTAACTCTATCAACCCCTTACGTGATCTTCCTGCTGGTCTGTGAAGCCCTCTGCACTGGGGCTGGAAACGGGAGAATAATGGACAGAACACATCAGTTCTCCACTCCACTGTGTTCTCCAAGCCCTTGTTGAGGGTTCTGTTAGAGCAGGAGCCAGCAAACTACCACCCACGGGCCAAATCCAGTTCACTACATATTTTTGTACAGCACACAAGCTAAAAGTGGTTTTTACATTTTTAATGGTTTGGGAAAATATCCCAAAAAGAATAGTATTTTGTAAGGTGTGAAAGTTATATGAAATTCAAATTTCATTGTCCATTAATAAGTTGTATTGAAATACAGCCACTCCCTTTTCTTTACATGTCTGTGGCTTCTTGTGATAAAATGTCAGAATACAGTAGCTGTAACTGAGACCATATGGTCCGCAAAGCCTAAACCCTACACCACCTGGCCCTTTAACAGAAAAAGTCTGCGCACAAGATCATCAGAAATAACATGCTTGTCTTGCTATTCGCACAGCTCCCCACAGAAAAGTATTCAGTGTACTGAGGTTTAATGTTATGTCCTTAACTTTTATAGGTTTCATAAGAAACATCCATTTGAATAGAATTTCTATGTCTTTTGTAATAAATACTTTCTTGAATTTTATGCCAGAGAACAAGTTTGTCTTCAATTGACCTGATATAAGTCCTTTTATTACTCCAGGGTAGCTGGCACATTGTAAGTGGTACAGAATAATTTTAGATTATTTTAAATGATTATTTTAAATGACAATTCTTTATTTTTGTGATTGTACACTTATGTATGTGTTTACCCTCGATTTGTGGTTGGTGATGGCAGTTAGTGATATTTATTTATAAAAATGTCAAGCTTTCTTTTTTAGTTAAATGAAATAAAAGTATTGATTTTTAAAAAAAATACATATCAAGTAATAATTTGGGTAGATCCATGGAAAGGCAAAAAATGTGACAGTTCAACAATAACAGAAGTTTGAGAAATACCATACTGGACAACAAGAACGTGTTTTCCTTTTCTCCATGGTGGCCAGGAAGCTCAGGATGATTAAAGGTAGTGCCATTTGCAGTAATATCCAGGGCGCTGTAATCTGCCTCATTTTACTTCTTGGTGTCTGCCTTTCTTAGAGTATTGGCCACACCATATAGTTTCTGTTGGCCTACCTGTCTGTCTTCCAAGCAAAATAGGAGCTTTGTATCCCATCCTAATTCTAGCACATGTTAGATACACAGAAGGAGGAATCTAACAAACAAAGGAAGGAAGGATGAAAGGATGCATGAACAGTAGGGTCTATTTCCCTACGCTTTTAAACAGCTAAATAAGAGGGATTCCAGAGAGCAGATGGGAGAGAGGGTGACAGACACAGCTGACCTGGGGAGAAGATATTTGTGATGTTCTGGCTGCTTATCCTCCTCTGAACTGTCAAGAGAAGGTCTGCTGGCTGTGTAGGGGAGGTAAGGAAGTACAGGCAGAGGGGGGGACTAATGGATAATAAGGGTGCTTGGTATATCTCAGATGCTAGGCCTGCCTGCAATAGCTCACTTAATCTACACACCCATTTGTCCAAGTACACACTGTTATTTTCCCCATTTGGTGATGAAACTCAGAGTCTTTTGAATTTCATGGATCAATAAGATATCCAAAAAATCAGGGAGGGCACCTAGATAGGTGTTGCCAAAATTCACTTTCCTAAGTAAGGTCAGTAGGAAAAATTACCATCTACCATCACCATTATTTCATAGAACAAAGGGCATTTTAACAATTAAAAAGTGATGGAGAGGAAATGCCCTCTGAATAAAGAACGATTCCTGACATTAAAAAAAAAGTTAGCTTTAAAAGAAACCATCACATTGTTCAAAATTTTCTTATTTCCCCAGCCATCAAAGAAAATTTTGGCATGAAACGGGGTATAGGATGAGGGTAGGGAGCCCCTGCAGCTGAGTGCGGGGAGATGAACTCAGGACTGCAAAGCCTCAGGATGGGGCACAGGTGGGCAAGCCTGCCACACGTGCAGAGCCCCCACAACACACGTGGGCCAGCACTCAGGACGGAGCCTGGGGAGCCCTCCAAACAGGATATTAGAGATGTTAGATGCTTGTATCCAGTCAAGGCATCTGTCCAAGCACCTTGAGAAATAGGATTTCAAACCTCGAATGCACCTGTGAGATCATCCGGTCCAACCCCCCATGTCGTTGAGAAGGAAATTCAGTCTCAGAGAGGCGAAACTGTCTGACAGACCACGAAGCTGCCAGCCGCAGAGCCAGGATCCTAATTCCAGTCTCCTTCTTCCCAAGAAGTACATTTTCCCCCACATCACTGGTACCAGCCGGAGTATTGAAACTCTGCGGAAAGGCTGCTAAACTCTATGAGGGCCTCTACTTCTACGGGTGGGGTATGGACATTTGCCTGTCTCTAAGGTACTGGAAGGACACAATTCCTGGGAAAGGACAGTTCCACAAACATGCATGAACAATTGCGGATCTTAAAGGTGCGGAGGACCTAGGTGGTGGGAACCCCCCCGCACATCAAGGAGCCCCTACGGTAGGTAGTTGTCCTAGCACTGGGCAGAATTACATGGGGCTGGGGCCCTGGGCTAGGGAGAGTCTGTGCATTCCCCAAGCTCTGCCCCTGAGGAGATGCTTACTGGAGTTGCCAGGCCGGAACCTGGGGACACAGTGGGTTAACTTCGTCCATGTCCTGCTTTTCTGTTCTTCTGGAACCCACTGACATCGAGCTCTTACTTCTTTCCTAAAACCATTCCCACAAAGGTCATTAATTACCTTCAAATGACCAAATGTAGTGACCTTCCTTTCAGTCCTTGATCCATGGGACCTCGGCTCAGCATTTGACCGTGTGTATACACCGGGGTTACCAAAAAAATGTATACACATGCCTTGTATTCACCTTGTGTGATCGGTATGTTGAGTATTACAATTTTACTACAGTTTTTTCCTTTCCTAAAGTGTGTATACTTTGCTTTGGCGCCCTCTGTGTATGGTATTACACATTGTAAGCAAATGATATCACCATCCTCCCACAAGCATGAAACAAACAGTTCAGTTATCCTTGACTCCTTGCTCTGCCCCACCCTTCCTGTCCAAGTCCTCAGTCGGTCCTGTCCTTTCTTCAATGACATAACCGCTTCACATTCTCCACCCCTCTGGGAGCTCCACCCCTCTGGGAGCTCTAACTCAGACCTTCTTGCTGCCTTTGCTAGCCATGGTATGAGCCCCCTCTTCACTTCTACCACTTCAGACCTTCTCCCCATGGCTGCTGGTTATTTCTAAAACAGGAAACAGCCGCGTAAGGTCAAATGAAGGTGAGCCACGCCGACCCACCACCTGGTTCTATATTTTTAAATGGTTCTGTAAGTACCTACATAGTATCCTCAATTTCCCTCCCAGCCCACACAGCCTAAAACATTTACTCCCTGGCCCTTTCCAGAAAAAGTTTGCTGATCTCTGCTGTAAACCCAGCACTGGTTGCTGCTCCCATTCTCCTCACCTAGACCAAACATCAGTGCACATCAAGCATCCCCTGAGGCACTGGCTGAAATGCCGGTGTCTGGGCCCCAACAGCTTACAATTCTGCTTCTGTGGGTCTGGGGTGGAGCCTGGAATCTGCATTCAAACAAACACTCCATCGCACATACCCCGGTGGTTCTCATGTAAATGCTCCAAGGTCCACGCCTTGTGGAATTCTATTCTACCTGTAGAGACAACCTTAGCTCCTGAGATACTCCAGACTTCTCGTGCCTTTGCTCTCACAATTCTGTCTGCCTGGAAAGCCTTACAAATGCCTTTCTCTTTCAAGGCTCAACACAAAGGCCACAGCATCACCCCAGACCCTCCACTCTTACCCTAGACACACACTGTCACCCCCTCCTCTGTCCTGCGCCACAAAGCACCTGTCCCTCTATAACCCAGGCGATGTGCTCATGTGTCTGTCTCAGTAGCCGCACAGGAGCTCTGCATGTAAGACCTCATTTCACTGGGTCCCAGCCCTTGCCGAGAAGGCGCTTGATCAATATTTGATGAATCAATGCATGAACGAATGGACTTGCTCCCGACTGCCGCGTCATGCAGAGCAGTCAGGACAGGAGTCCAAACACCAGAGCCTGGGTCGGGTGACCTTCGTGCCCAGCCACCCGCTCTGCGGAGCAGTTCAGAGCAAGGGCTGGCCTGCGTGGGAATCCAGCTCTGCACTTTGCTGGCTCTGCGACCTTGGGCCACGTGTACAAACTCTCCGGGCCTCATGACATCATCTCTGAGATGAGAAAGATGACACCAGGAACACTTACCTCATTGAGCTGCTCTGAGGCTTCAATGAACTAATCCACAAAAAGCTCTTCAGCATATAGGAAGCATTTAATCCCTGTTAATTATGGTTGGGATTCCAGCATCTTTCTTTGTCCACACCAGGCATTTTCCCAAGGGGAGCCTGATAGGAAGCCTCAGCCTTTCTCCTGGGAGGGAACAGTGGGGACTGTGCAGACTTGAGTTTCACGGTCAGCCAACGCCACCCGTCTTGTCCTTGGGACCTCATGGGAAATCACCAACCCTGGGGAAGCCCTATTAAAGGACCCAGGACCCGAGGAATCTGCAGAGCCTGGAGCTCCTAAAGGTCATGAACCACAGCTCCCAGCCCAACTCAGGAAATCTACCCACAAACACCCTATTCCCTGGTGGGTTAAGGCGGAGTCTTTGCAGGAGGCAGAGGACACTCAACAGGCTGGTGGAAGTGGCAAGGGCTGGGGTACATGGCGGCTGCTGGCAGCACCCCTCCAGAGGGCAGCACTAGGCAACACTGCATGCTTGTTGAGTCCTCATTCATAAGCACACACGTGGGACAGATGCCGCCAACCCCAGGGAAAAGGTGGGATGGAGATGCCGCAGGAGCCTCCGTTGCCCAGAGCGTGTGCCTGCCATGCGCAGAGAGCAACGTGGCTCTGCCTCACGTGACAAATCCAGGACAGGGGCTTCCTGCAGCAGGATAACCTCTAGGGAGGAGGAGACTGAATGATAGGCCCTCCTGCAGCCCCTGAGGGGACTGGACACTGTCGTTGAGCTCACACAGCTACAGAATCAGAAAACTCTGAGGAATGTTTAGCTTCCTACACTCTTTTAAAACTAGTCTTCAGTTGCACAAACAAGAAACCGAGAGGTTGATCTTGACACCTCCCTCGCCCTCAGCCACCCGCCCCCAATCTGATCGTGCATCACAGAGCCATCACTTCTGTCTCCTAAGGACCTCTGCCGTCAACTACCCCCGTTCCCAGTCTTACTCGGTTCTTCTTCTTCCATTGCCCGTAATGCTTCCCAACTCACCAGCTTCCTTATTGACTAGGTTGACTGTCTCCCCCCCTCCCTAAAATGTCAGCTCACTGAAAGTAGAGATCATTGCTTGTTTTATTCACTGAAAAGTACATGGTACACAGTAGGTGCTCAGAAATATTCATGGACTGATTCTCCATGACTACCATTTCCCCACTGAACAACTGTACTGGGCTCCTGTCTGGCTCACTGTTGCCCACTCTGGTCCATTTCTAATCCCTTCCCCAATGTGGTGTCTTCTCAAAATGCAAAGCTGATCCTGTGTCTGTCCAGTCTCTGCTGCTCACGCCTCCACTCACAGACTTCAGACATAGCAATGGCTTCCTACAGCAACAGGGATAAAATTCAATGCCCCCGACGTAGCTCACAAGGTCCTGTGTGGCCTGCTCTTGCCTCCTTTGGCCTCTGTGCTCCCCACCCTCCTCGCTCTTCCTGCTCCAGCCCCTCTGGCTTCCCTACAGCTACACCTGCTTTTCATGATAGCTCCTACCACAGGGCTTGGGCTCAAAAAGATTCCCATGCTTGGAACGGTCCTCCCTTCCAACTCATCCTTCAGCAGCCCACTGCCAGCAGTCTTCTCTGACACGGCTCACACCCTCTCTGGGTCAGAGCCCCCCGTCATAGGATCTCACATACCACATCACACCTCTCCAGGGCGCTGTCACAGTTGTGTTTTTATACCTGTCTGTGGGTTGTTTATTAACGTCTTTCCTCTTGACTATATTGTAAGCTCTGGGAGGGCAGGGCTATCTTTGTTGCTTACTATTTTATATTTTATCCTCAATGCCTACTGGCATGCCAGGAACCTAATAGACACTCAATTAACATTTGTTGAATGATGAATGAAGTGAGGAAACCAAAGCCCAAAGAATAGAAGTGACTTGCTCACAGTGGGACAGCCTGGAGGTGACTACACTGGGTTCAGAACACAGAATTCAGACTTGGCCCAGAATTCATCTCACTTCTCTTTGGCAGGGCAGCACCAAGGATCCCCGTGAAGAATGCAGCCGGTCAGCACACCCAGACAGAGGGATGGACCCCGGGCCTGCCTTAGGCCTTTTTTGGAACAACAGCTCCAGGCAGTCAAGACAAAAGGTGAATATTTTGGAGACTATTCCACACTCAATTCCCCTCTTGGAGATTACCATTCACATCTGCAAACTGAAGCTTCTGAAAAGTCCCCAGGTAAAAAGAAAAAAAAAGAAAAGAAAGTCCTGAAAGCAGGTCTCCCTGAAGGTCACGCCCAGGCACCACCAAGTGGACACTCAATCTTTCAAAGAACATTTATCAAACACCTGCTCCGTTTCAGGTATGTGCCAGGCACAAGGGCAACAGCAGAGCGAAAGACGAGCAAGGTCTATACCCTCAAGGAGCTTACATTCTAGGAGAGAAAATGCCAAACCCACTAAACAGGGAAACAACCCACTGGCCACAGAATGAAATCACAGTAGATGCGAAAGAGGGCGGGCCCTGGCTGACTGTCGGCCTGAGCTCCGAGGAGGGGGCCACACAGCTGACAGCTTGAGGCACTGGGGCCAGTTTGACAGAAAGGCCCAGGCCAGACCCTCCAGGCTCCTGGTAATCCCATCCCTTTGTTGTGAATCCTCTTGAGACCAATTCTAGTCCCGCCAGATGTACTTCCATATGCCTCTCAGCAACCACCCAAGTAAGGTCTCTTCAGGTTGTGACTTAGGGAGAGTGACGTGGGGGCTCGGGGTCAAATGCCAAACACATTGGTCTTGAATGAAAAACCACACACAGAAAAGAATGTCTTCCTTCTTAGGCATAACCTCAAAAACCAAGCGAGATTAATGTATAACATCTCACTGAATGTGCTAAAAATATTTCTGGGGAGCAGAGGAATTGCTTAAATAGAAAATTGTTGAGGAGCCATTACTACTAATTCAAGATGTGGCGAATGACATTGAGGTGTTCCATTTAATGTACTCTCATTACTATCGTCTTTTAGAGAATATAAAAATAAGCATTCATCCAATGACCTGAATGCCCATACCTATTTTTCTCATAATATCTTATGACCATCCACCTGGAATTCTCCAACCTTGGGAGTTTTCAAGAACATAGCCCTCAGAGCTCAGGAGGAGAATGTCCTCTACATCCGGGTTCCTAGATGGGTCTGAGGCTATTGAAATGTTAGGTAACTTTCTCCAACGGTTTGGCAGAGTGAGCTGTTCAAATGGAGGTGTTGCTTATCACATGCTCTCTTAGCATGCAGTCCCTCTATTTTGCGTGGGCCAAAGAGGAGAGAATTGGCTGGGATCCCAGCCCAGCAGCTTGCCCTGGTTGACCCTCACAGTTGGCATACAGAGCATTTCCCAACATTCAGAGGATTCCTGAGTGCTGTAGGGAACTAGCAGCAGAAAAATAAGGCTTGCCTGACCCCTTGTGGTGCCTGGCTCTCAAAGCCTGCCCTTGGTGGTGCAGACTGGACAGGCAGAAGACTGGGTTCAACGTGAATGTGGGTGCTTGTGGAGGATTGAATAGTAGACCCCCCAAAATATGTTCTCTCACTGTGACCCTATTTGGAAAAAGGTCTCTTCAGATGGATTAAATGAAGGATTTTAAGATGAATCACCTTGGATTATCTGGGAAGCCCTAAATTCAATGACAAGGAGAAAGACACACAGAGGCCATGTGAAGATGGAGGCAGAAATTGGAGTCACATGACTACAAGCCAAGGAATGCCAAGGGTTGCTGGCAGCCACGAAGAGAGAGGCATGGAACAGATCAGCCCTCAGAACCTGCCGACAACACCTTCACGTGGGACTCTGGCTTCCAGAACTGTGAGAGAATACAGTTCATTGTTTGAAGCCATCAAGTTTGGGGTAATTTGTTAAGGCATCACTGGGCAATGAATATGGTGTCTTTTATATTCAAGATGGGGTTAAAAGACAGAAGAACTCAAAGCTAGTGTTTTCCAAATGCTGGTCTCTGGAGGGAGTGGCGTTAGAATCACCTGAGCACTTGTTAAAAGAGATTCCTGATTTGGGGTTACAGTCTCTGGGGGGGGGGGGGGCTAGGGAATGTGTACGTTTAATAAGCTATTCTTAGTCAATTCTCCTGCACAACCAGTTCTGGGAGCCGCTGCTTTGAACAACTTAGGGTTACCTTTGTGGTTATTAGTGCTGTTCGCTGAATATTTTTACCTCTTTACCTTCCAAGCACAGGATAAGATTACACTTTCTGCCCCAAAATCCATGGTCAGGTGGAGTCAAATGACTAGTTTGAGCCAAAGGAATTGTGAGTGAAAGTACAGCGTGTCACTCCCAGACTGAACATTAATTGCCAGTGCAAGACCCTCCATAGCTCTTTTCCTGCAATGTTTGGGATGGTGGCAGCTCTGCCAGCCTGGGTCCCTGACTGAGTCAGAAGAGTCCCCTGCACCCCTATAATGCCCGTGTACCCCTGGGATTTGAAAGGCACTGAAATGGCAGGTTGTTTGTTGCTGCAGTATAACCTATCCTATCCTGACTGATGTAACAATTTTATTTCAACTTCAAGTCACCCTCCCTGAGGCATAGCTTGGATATAGAAACATCTTTTTTGAGTTTTGGGAACAATTTGTTTACCATGTCTTAGGCTCATCAGAGTAAACAACTCCATATTATGAGGGACACTGAACTGAACTAACTCAGTATTAACTCCCAAACAAACTCCAGGACTTGTTTTTCTTGCTATTTTCTTTTGTTTTTGTTTTTGTTTAATTGGGGCGACAATTGTTAGTAAAGTTACATAGATTTCAGGTGTACAATTCTGTAATACATTATCTATATCTCGCATTGTTTATTCACCACCCAGAGTCAGTTCTCTTTCCATCACCGCATATTAGACCCCGTTTACCCTCTTCTAGTGCCTCGCTCCCCTCTCCCCCCTTACCCTCTGGTAACCCCTAAACTATTGTCTATGTCTATGAGTTTTTGTTCTTTCAGTTGTTTGTCTTGTTCTTTTGTTGTTTTCTGTTTGTATACCACCTATCAGTGAAATCGCATGGTTCTCTACTTTTTCTGTCTGACTTATTTTGCTTAGCATTATAATTTCAAGATCCATCCATGTTGTCACAAATTGTCCTATTTAATCTTTTCTTACCCCTGAATAGTATTCCATTGTGTATATATACCACAACTTCTTTATTGCTATTTTCTTAATTCACAAAAAGTAGTGATTTTCTAGCCAGTATCAAACTTTACTGTGCACATGAATCTTGCTAAAATACACAGTATCAAAATTCAGTAGTTTTCCAATGAAACATATTCTCTATTTCTAACAAGACTCTCAGGTGACCACAATTTGAGTAGCAAGGCTTTAGACAACGTTTTCCCACAAAATTATTTACTAAGCCAACAAAATTGAATTAACTTCATAACATCCACAATTACAACAGCGTGTATCTGTAAAGCCATCTATAGTTTCACATGTGTCCAGTTTCAGCCTCAGAACAGCCCTGTCTGTGAAGGAAACCAAGCAGATATTCTTATACCCACTTTGCAGATGAGTAAAATAAAAGCCGACAGAGATGAAGAGACTTCCTAGGAAATGCCAAAGGTCAAAGTAAGAGCACAAAGCATGTCTATGCTCAACCAGCGCTAAGTAATAGCATTCAAGATTTCAGCAATGCTTGATCACTCAGCGAGATTGTAACCATCGTGTGTTCCCACCAAGTGTCTGTGAGGTGGGGGACAAAGAGAGAGAGACAGACAGAGAGAGAGACAGACAGAGGAAACTACTTCAGATTCAAATTCCGTGTTGCTTCAACCTAGCCTCTCAGTTAGTCTACACTTTGGCTTTGGAATGTCCTCTTTCCCGGGGAAAACATTGCCATCTGGTGGACTTCCAGAGTATTAATTTTTTAGGACACAGCCAAGGTTACATTGTTGTAACTCTGGTCTTCATAACTCCCTTTCTTAGAGTCAACACAAGTGTGTAAGAGAGGCAGACACGACATAAGTCACGGTCCTTACCTTCTAGGGGCTCTTGAAGCTGGTACAGAGAAAAGAGTTTCTACATGAAACAATTTGTTTATAACGCAAAGTTTGTGGTACGGGTAAGTTTTAACCTTTACTGATTGTGTGGCCTTGGGCAAAGCACTTGACCTCTTTGACTCTCAGCTTCGTCATCTATAAAAAGAAGATAAAAATAGGCTTGCCTAGTTAGGTCGCTGGGATAAAGATGAGAGATTTGTCCTAAAACGCAACAGGACTTAGGAATGGGGATGTCATAGGGAAAGGAGAAGGTCATGATACCAAAATGGCACCATAATGTTGAGTTTGGGTGACACGGAGAACAGTAATGTCTCGGATAGATAAGGTGGACAGCTAATTTGGGGGGAAAGATGGCAAGTTCCAACTTACGAGGACTGTCTGTGGCAATATGCTAAAGCGACTGGAAAGAGATGTGGAATGAAGACACAGGTTTGACAGGTAGGGAAATGCAGTGGTCAGGTACACAGGTCTGGAGCCCAACAGCCTGGGTTTAATGCCCAACTCCACTACTTCCTAGCTGCGATCTCAGCAATCTATTTAACTTCTCAGTGTCTCACACTGGGCACCTATAAAATGAAAATAAGAATGGTTGCTATGAGAATGAAATGGGTTAGTGCAGGTACAAGAGTTATAACGTCTATTCAGTGATTTCTGTTCACTGGAATACCCTCCATGAGGGCAGGGGTTTTTGTTTGTTTATTTTTATGTCTCCTGGCACAGAGCAGGCATTCAGTAAATAGTTAATGAACAAATGAGTGAATGAATGAATAAAGGAATTGCCACAGGACTGATGAACAGAGAAGCTATTTGAAGGAGAAGCTGAAAGGGGAACCAGAAGGCTGAGCTCAGATACTGCCCAGAGATGGGGGCCAAGGATACCCTCCAACTGTGTTCTTTTCAGAAGCGTGCGATGGAGGTTTTCCCAGGAAAGGACCAGGTTAGTGGTTCTCAATCAGCGCAATGTCTAGAGGGAGACATTTTTGGTTTTTGCAGTTGGTGGGAATGGGGAAAATACTACCAGCATCTAGTGGGTAGAGCTCAGGGATCTTGCTAAACATCCTACAAATGCGCCTGATGACCCCAAACCAAAGTTATCAATCCCCAAATGTCAACAGTGCCGAGGCTGAGAAAGCCTAGACTAGACGGGAGGCCAAGAGATGACCCTGATTCTAGATAGCGTGTTTCTCACTCACTCTGTGACCTTATCAGTCAAGGCCTTGCTGTCTGCGTTTCCTTCTTTATCTGTAAAATGAGAATATTAAAACCAACTGAGGGTTGTGGTCAGGAACAGAATAATTGGTCCACAGAGCCTGCCACATAGTGGGTCCATGTTAAACCCTGCCATTCCTGGTAGTTATTACTCTCATGCAACAGGATGCATGACATTAATAAAACCTTGTCTCCTAGGTGAATGGCTGAGGCTGAATCCTGCTTTCAGAGTGTCACTCTGAAGAGGTCAAATTCACTCACGCATGGCTCCCACCATCCTACACACAAAGCAATACGAACAGTGGTCTAGCTCCTCCTGTCATCTTACTGAGGACGTGGAAGGTGGCGCACAGCCAGGAATGACTCTGGACTGGGCACCAGAGCGAAAACGAGCCGAGGCTCCTCTATGTGTCGTCTGCTCATAATCAGCTCCTAACCTTGACCCAGGCCTGACCCAGGCAAAAGTTAGCCAGGCTGAGTCCCCCATCTCTACGGCCTGGTTAATGAAACAGGTTCCGGAAGAGGTGTGGCTTGAATATGCTAGAAGTCGCCAAACACCACTAAAGGTTATAAAAGACCTGCTTCCACAGCAAAGAGAAAGAAAGAAATCTGGGTAAATTCTCATGAAGACTATGTTTACTTACACGTTGGTGTTAATGAGTGTACAAATGGATGACCAGGCATGCACGATACATACACTGAGTTTCTCATTTCCCTGAATGCACCCACAAAACCGTCCTTAACACTTGGGGTCCCACTCCTGGCTGGCCTTTCTCTGGCCTGCTCCGGCTACGGTTTACAGGTGACTCTGGCCTGACTGACAGCACCTTTATTTCATGAGGACAGAAACTCAAGCACCAATTCTTTCTTCTGCCCTGAAGGTCTCATGGAGAATGGATAGGGGCCAAGTGTGGGGGGTTAGGAAATATGGAGAAAGAGAACAAGGGGAAGAAATAAAGAATAGGTAAGAAACAGATTGCTGAGAAACAATAGAGCTAGCTCCTTAACAAATAATAATAGCTAAAATTTTCTGAGCACTTTATACCACGCACTGTCCTACCTGCAAGTGCGTTATTCAATCCTCCAACTCTCCTGTGAAGTTCAGTTTAAGAATGTTCGTTTTACAGAAGTCAAGTAAGGTGTGCTGCAAGAATTACGTTTCCTCAGGTCAGGTCATTCCCAGTCTAATCAGTGAATAGGACCCTGGAGTAGGACGTGAAGTGGCTTAAAAGGAAGATGGGGAGGAGAGCCTCCCTGTCGTGCACTTGTGTGTGTGTGTGTGTGTGTGTGTGTGTGTGTGTGTGTGTTGGGAGGGAAAGACATTTTTCCTTCATTTAGATGACTAATTAGTTGTCACAATGACTGGGGGGGGGGAATGCCACTGGTAGTGAGTGGGGGAAGGCAAAGACTCTAAATACCCTATGCTGTGAAGAACAACACTCTGGTTGAGAAACACTGGAACCTTCTGACCCTCAGCTGCCCCACCTCTACAGTGGGGACTATATCACCTGCGTGACCAGGTTACAACAAGGATTAAATGTCATGTCATCTGGAAGGCACCAGCTCCCTCAGTGCAGCAGATACTGTCAGAGCCCCAACCACACCCTTGGGCTTGTACCATTTCCGAAGGGGCTGGCCTCCCTCCACCTACCTGCCAGTCACATCTGCTTCTGTTCTTCCAAGTGCTTCTCTAGCCCTGACAGCACACTGTACCCTTCATGACAAGGCCAGCTCGAGACACGAGACACGTGAGGCCCTCAGCCAACAACAGGTGGGAGCGGGTGTGAAAGGCCTCGTCCGCCTCTCTCCTCGGCGGGAGCAATCTGAGGCTTGTGCTGTACAGTTTCCAGAGTTCCCCTGTTGGACTCACAGCCTCCAGTGTCCCGCAGTGGTGACCAGCTTCCTCTCCTTCCATCTCACGGCCCCCGTCAATCATGCTTCTTGGGATCACTCTCCCAATGAAACCATTTGCTCTCAAATCCTTGTCTCTGGGTTGTCGCTCAGGAAACCCAATCTAAGGCACACGGGAAGTAGCTCAATGTCTGTTCCCTTTCCTCTGCCCTTGTTGCTTCGTCTGTTTTTCTCAGCCTGGAACTGCCATCACAAAAGGGTGTGTGTCTCCCTGTGCAGTCCTGCTCATTCTCATAACTGTGGCCTATGAATTATGTTAGTTCCTCTCTCTGGCTCGTTAGCAACATTATTAAAAATTGGGTGGGGAGGGTGGCCCATTAAACCCACAAACTGAAAATAATTCTTCCCCAGACTATATATAAGCACTACCATTTCTGCTTTGGGGACGGAGGGACATTCTTGTCCCCCAACAGCCAAGGAGGAGGGTAGGCCCTTGGGGGACAACAGCAAGAGACCCTGCCGGTCCCGGACAGCTGGGAGGGCTGTGCATGGGAAGGCACCCACTGCCCTCATTCATATAAATGACAGAGCAGCGAGAGCCAAATGGTCCCTCCTGAGTACAGGAGTGTTATTGGCGGACTGAGGGGACACATCCGAGGAAGGTAAGTGGCCCTGCCCTTGAGAAAGGAGCCGCCTGCCAGTCCAGCTGCATTAAGGAAGAACTGATTTCAAGCTTGGATTTGGGCCTGATTTGCTTTCATTCCCTCCCCAGGACAATTCAATTTCTTCCAAGTTTATGTCCCTAATGGGGAAGTGAAGTCACTCCCAGATGGTTTGGGACATGTCCTAAAGACATCCCCACTTGCCATCTCACCTGCATTTCTCTCATGCCGATGGCAAGGCCACATCATTCCAAAGCCGCCTGGGGACCTCTCGCCCTTGTTGCCTTGTTGTGTAACGGGCCACTGAAGGCGGTTGCTGAGGGACAAACCTGGTCATCTCACAGCGACTGATATGTTGTGCTCTCCGCAGGGTGTTGCTTTCACTTAACCTCTATGTGCCCACGAGCAAGACACTTCAACTGCCTGTCTTAGATTCCTGCAAAGTAGACTTACACGAATAAGCACTTCACGGCAGAGCTCTGAGGACTAAATGAGGTAATACACGTAAGCAGCTGACATGGTGTCGTGCGGGGTGTCCGGCGGGGCGGCCTGCGGGGTCTCTGCTCCCGCTCCCCACATAAGAACGCAGGACACGGTGAGGCCAAAAAGGAACACCCACGGAGCCACAGGTAGGGAAGTCATACCACTATGGTCTCACTGGAGGCTGGGTTTACACGACGTGAGACCTGCTGTCCGCTTTGCTGCCAACCGACCAACTCTCCTCGACTCTCCTTACTCTCCTTCAGTCTCCTCCCTCACTCTCCTCGGCTCCCCTTCATAGCCAAGGCGGCAGTTATATCAGTGACCAATGGCTTAATGCTTACAGCTGACGGCCAACCAGCCACAGCTGACGGCCATCCACTATCTGAGCCAGCACCTCTCCACATGAGGCCGAGAGCCTGGAAACTGCTTTCTGGGGCTCTGTCCCCACACATGGGTTTGAGGTGTGTACTCCCCAAATAATAAATAATTAGCTAGGAGAAAGAAACAGTAATTACAGCGGCAGCAGAACAGCAGGAATGGTGAAGAGCTTGGGACTGAATGCTTTCTTGTATCTTCTCTAGGTGCATAGAACTGTGCACGTGCAAGAAGTGTTTGTGTGCAGGAATGACTAAACCAAGCCAGGCTGAAGATCTTGGTATTTACCGAGATCTTTACTGGTGATCGGTCTGTTTAGATTTTCCAATTTTTACCGAGATCGTTAAAGCTCCTATTTACCGAGCACTTACCAGATATCGGTTCCTGCACTGAGCACATCACACAGATTTCCTAATGATTCAGGGTTTCCTTCCACATGGAGCAAACTTCACCGGCTCTCGCCACCCCCTCGCTCCTTTAGGTATCATGTGATTGGCAAATCGGAGGGAGACACTGGGCATGTGCAGCTCATCCTCTTCCCGGCAGCCTCCTCTTCCTTCCTGGAGCTAACTGCTGTGCTCTCCCACACTAGAGTTTAACTGGGGCTGTGTGTATCCAGGGCTGCCGGTGGCCAGGTCTGTCAGTTCTGGGGCTCGGTGTCAGGAAGAGGCTACATGTTATAACCTGTCCTCTATCAGTAATAAAGGTGACTTGGGGCCTTTGTATAAAGACCCTTATTTCAGGGATTGGTTCAGGGCCAAGTGGAGAAGGGAAGTACTAGTTTTTGATTCCCTATTCAACCTTAACATAATACCTGCACCAACCCCATGATGTAGATGTAGGTAACACTATCCTTTTGTTTATTTTTCAGCATAGAGGGGTTAAGTGACTTGCCCAAGGTCACACAGGTGATTCAGATCCAGGTGCTTTTGGCTCCAAAGAGTGGCTGTCATATCTGTTGTACCCTTCACTGGAAAGTCTGAGCCCACTACGCACTGAAACGCATTTTCAGTCGTATGAGAAGAGGGCAAAGAGGATTGTTAGGGTCGTCCTCAGGATACCCTGACTGGACACACTCCCCAAGGAAGGCCTTGACAATCCCCATTTCCGTTGGCTCTGTCCCCTGGCTGAGCCTTGCCTATAGCTTTCCACTCACTCTAGGAGCTTCACGCCTTTTCATATTTTCTTTTCTCCACTGTTTTTATCATTTGGCAGAAATATCCCAAACCCTAAAGGACAGGTAATTCCAAGATATTCCTCCATGAGTATGCTCATGTATCTCCTGGTTGGCTCTTTTATTATTTCCTTCGTTTACTCCTGGATGCTCTCATGATAACCTGGGTCACAGGCCCCATTCATTTTTCAAATGACTTACTGCCACCTGCCACTTGGTATCGTGAGCAGGAACAGAACGTGCCCGCCCTCGTGTCTTTCGTATGCCATATCTCCTCAGTGCATTGGCAATTCTCTCACGCTCTCATTCTGATACGTGTCTACAGAGGCAAGGAATTTAGAGTCTGGAAGGGACTCTGCCTCCTTCTCATTTTCCTCTCCCTCCTCTTCCTCTTCCTTCTACTTCTCTATGAAATAACAACCTAGTTTTTTGCATTTTGAAATATCATGCCTGGTCGTAAACACCAAGGACTTGGAATTGAAGGGAACCCTACTTCTCTAATATTATAGACAAGGAATTAAAGCACAGAGAGGTTAAGGGACTTGCCTAAGATCACACAGCAAAAAAGTAGCTGATGCAGACTGATTCTCAATCTGTTGACTCTCAGTCCAGTGTTCGACCCAGAATGCCATTTGGTCTTGACGTAAGAACCACATAATTGAGTGAAGCAAACACATCCCATTCCCTTCCCTATCGAAAGCTGAGCTCTGTTGGATCTGTTCCCTCAGGGTTAGACCTATCTCCTGCCTTTCTGCCCTTTGCTCACTTTTCTTACGATTGTGCAAAGTTGGTCCCTGCCCTGGGGCCTTGACATTGGCTGTCCCCTCAGATGGAACACTCTTCCTAGATCTTTGCATAGCTCACTCAGATGATCCAGGTCTCTGCTAAAATGTCCCCATCTGAGAACCCTAAAATGCCCTCGAGGCTGCCCATACCTTAAAGATGGCTTCTGTATTCAAGCTTTATTTTATATTATTTCATCATCATCATCATCATCATCATCATCATCATCATCATCATCGTTATTATTATTATTATTATTTTAATTACTGGCTAGCAATAACATTATGTGCCAGGCACTGTTTTAAGTATATTACTTGTATAAATTAATTCTCACATAGGACCCTATGAAATAAATACTGTGATTACATCCATTTTCAGATGTAGAAACCTAGGCACAACGTGATTAATTTGCACAAGATTATGTAGATAGTGAGTGGCAGAAAAGAGATTTTAACCAGGCCATCTGGCTCTAGGGCCCTGTACTCCAAGTTTTTATATTTATGAATTTTCCACTTAGTACAGCTTTAGCTGTATCTCTCTCTAACATTCCCGTAATTGGCCATTCCTCCACGTTTGAACTTTCCCAGTGTAGCTGAACACGTGCCCTGCCCCCTGCCCAGGGAGCCCACTCCATTGTTGGACTGATCTGGCAACCAGAAGGTTCTTTCTCAGTGAACTGGATTCTGCCTTCCTCTCACGTTTTGGTCGTGGTTCCAACATTGAGCATCTCCTACCATTCAGCATCTCTTCACATTTTCCAGATCGGTTTCTAGAAAAACCAAACCAGAAACCCATCTTTCTAGATGGCTCTCTGATAGTTCCAATATCTTCAAACGTACTAAATGTATCACAACCTCTGAAATGCCAGTTGGGAAAGAAATATTTTAATCCTGAAAGTCTTCCTGTTTCTGCCCCTCACTTTATGAGAGATCCTTTAAAATTTAGGCCATGTTTTCTTTGCCTCAGTCTCCCCTAACTTCATCAGAGGTTCTAGAAACAAGTTTAGAAATGGTGATTCTGCATGGGGCCAGGTAAGAGAGAAAGCGAGAAAGAGAGAGAAATGCGGTGTTTATGGGTAAGCAGATGCCTTTGGAGCCCCGGTGAGGCTGGCAGTGTTCTTGGAAACAGCCACTTGGAGAGACTGCTGACCATCAGCAGAGAATTGCTTGTGCCCTGTCAGTGGACGAAGCTTTTGGAGTCAGAAGTAGATGACATAGGGAGGACTGCTGGTGTGCATGTTGCCCGTCTAAGTATCACCATCAGAGGCGGACACTAATTTTGTCTGTGTGTGTACGTATTCCCCAGCCAGGATGTAGGTGCCACATACATTTTTTAGCCTATCTGGTTCACTGCTGCGTCGTCAGTGCTTAGAACAGTGCCTGGCACTTAGCAGGAACTCAATAAATATCTGTTGACTGACTGACTGAATGAATGAATGAATGCAGCTCAGCTTTGTTTAATTATTGTGCCCCATCTTCCCCACATTTGTCAACAAGTCATCTGGTTCTTTCCCTTCCCTTTGATGCAAGGGGAGAGCCCACTTCAACCACCCGTTCACTCTGGATTCTTATCTCAGCCGCACTATCATACTTTGTCAGTGGCTTCACAGACACCAAGGACTACTAAGGACACCAAGGGAGAGTACTATTTATAGGGAAAGAATGGGAACCTATAATTAAAGAATGTCAAGCTTCCTTGGTTCCACACTCACAAATGTAATTTTTCTGGTCCCTAAAATTCCAGTGTTACTAACTTCTTGGGGTAAAGACACTTACACATATAAGTTTCCTATGTCTGTTGTAACAAATAACCATAAACTTGGTCACTGAATACAACAGGAATTTAAGTCTATTATTATTTGTATAAATTAATTGTCACACCAGGACCCTATGAGATCAGTGCTGTTATTATACCCATTTTCAGACGTAGAAACTGAGGCACAGTGATGAATTTGCACAAGATTATGTAGCTAGTGAGTGGAAATCAGAAATCTTAAATCAAGGTGTCAGCAGCACCAGGCTGCCTCCAGAGATTCTAGGACAGAATCCAGCTTCTGCTGCCGGCATTCCTTAGCTTGTAGTTACATTACTCCATCACTTCCAGGCAAGCATCTTCAGGTCTCTCTCTGCTCTGTCTTCACATCACCTTTTCCTCTGTGTGTGCAGTCAAACCACCCTCTGCCTCTTTCTTGTAAGGATATACACATGTCTGCGTTTAGGGACCACCCAGATAACCCAGGATAATCTCCCCATTTTAAGATCCTTAACTTAATCACATCCTCAAAGATCCTTTTCCTTTATGAGGTAACATACAGGTTCTAGAGATTACTACCTGATATCTTTGGGGGCCATTATGCAGCCTACGACAACACAGAAGGCCACCAGTTAAATATTTGTTCATTCAACAAACATCCTCTGAGTACCTACTGAATGCCAGGCACTGAGCTGGTCTCTGAGGACACACAGTGGTGTGTCCTCAAACACAGCTGATGTATCCTCAACCCTACACTCTAGTGAGATATAGCACAATAATCGAGCCCATAGACCTCAGTGCTAATCCGCTAGTCAGTCACCTAGTGAGGTCTCGCTTGAATAGAACTCAGGACAAGTCTATTTTGGCAACTCAGGAGGACTGATGCCTTAGGAGTTTTAAGGGAGAGGAAAGAAAAGCCCCAATAATGACTCAATCTACTCAGCACTTATGCATTAGACCCTGTGCCACATGCTCTAATACATTATTTAATCTAGTCCTTATAATAAGTCTAAGACATAGGCCTGATTATTCCCATTTTACAGACTGAGAAAAATGAGGCTCAGAGTTAAAATAGTGTGTTTAGGGTCTTACAACTAGTAAATGGCTGAGCTGAAATTTGAATCCAGGTCTGTCACACTCTAATGTTAATCAGTCATGACCCTGTCTGAGTTGTCAGAGTTCAAGAGGGGGAGAGGCAGTATTGGGCAGTGGGAAGAGCTGCATTCTGGTCTTGATTGTTCTGTTTACAGTCTGTGTGTCCTTGGGTAATTCACTTTACCAGTCCAGTAGCAGTTTCCCCATCTGTTACATGAAGGGATGGGACCAGATGAACTCACAGTCTCTATCTAACTTTTATATTCTCTACATCTGGAATGGAGGGCTAAAATAAAAACTCCATTAATCTCACACTTATTCCAAGGGCAGGGGTTCACATCAGTCACCCAGGGTGCCCCTAACGCTGAACACAGTGGAGACAGTGGGCCACAGAACCCTAGGTCAGAATTACATCACGAATTAGTCATCACATGGCCCATGAGACTGGCACGAGGTGGGTGGAGATGACTTTGCAGGCCGTTCACTTGAGTCCAGCCTGGGTTTTGAGGACACAGAAACCCTTATGGTTTTGCTAAATTCCCAGGAGGCATTTCATGAGACATTCCAGGACCGGAGGGAAACACAGACTCAGCTCTAATCGCCACTGATTGGAGGCTGTGAACCAGTGGTTTGACCCTTATGGAGAGTCACAGACCTCTTCCACAATTTGATTAAATCTTTTTTTTAAAAGATTTTATTGGGGAAGGGGAACAGGACTTTATTGGGGAACAGTGTGTACTTCCAGGACTTTTTTCCAAGTCAAGTTGTCCTTTCATTCTTAGTTGTGGAGGGCACAGCTCAGCTCCAGGTCCAGTTGCCGTTCCTAGTTGCAGGGGGCGCAGCCCACCATCCCTTGCGGGAGTCAAAACAGGCAACCTTGTGGTTGAGAGGATGCGCTCCAACCAACTGAGCCATCTGGGAGCTCAGCTCAAGGTGCCGTGTTCAATCTTAGTTGCAGGGGGCACCGCCCACCATCCCTTGCGGGACTCGAGGAATCGAACTGGCAACCTTGTCGTTGAGAGCCCACTGGCCCATGTGGGAATCGCACCGGCAGCCTTTGGAGTTAGGAGCATGGAGCTCTAACCGCCTGAGCCACCGGGCCGGCCCCTAATTAAATCTTAGAATGCTCTCCCTAGGAAAATTTTCATGTGTGTGCACGGAGCTGGTATACTGTAAAGTCCATTCATAGTCACCAGGTTGGCAATCCCTGGTGCAGAGAGTAAATACTCTGATTGGACTTGTTCCAGGAATAAATCAGCCTTGAGGCCCAAGGAAAGGGTCAAGGTCATTAAGTAGTCATACTGGTCTCAAACCATGTCACGTGACTCCAAAGCTGATGTCTTTGTTTGGAGGGAGGGAGTCAGATAGTGGGGATAGAGCTTGGTTTATAAGGCAGTGTCACAGTATGATAAAAGTTCAGCCTAAGCTCTGATTCTAGCTCTGTTATTACCTTCCTGTGTGACCTAGGATAAGCACCTTCTGGTGCTCAGTTTCCTCAACTATAAAACAGGGGTTTGGACTCCCCATTTATTGTTTTAAATATGATGTTTAAAACACATCTGCATAGAATCCTCAAACAGCTACTTTATTTTCTTTACATTTGCCTTGGTATCTGGAGAATCCAACAGTATTCCCATTTCTTTGGTGACCTAGAAGTTTACCATGAAACATAGATCATGGTATCTGAATCACAAGTTAATCATGAATCACAAGTTAATGTCCCCTCTTTCCCATGACGGCTTTCCTTGCCTTTCAGCAAGCGCTGGGCTGCCCCTCTCCTGCATCTGGCACCCACATTTCCTAGCCCACATACACTGGGGTAGACTACCGAGAATCAGAGCCAGCTAGAACGTTGGAAGTCCATGGGCAGGGTACGCCACCCAGCACGGCAGCGCCAACTTTTAGATATCACAGGATTCAGCTCCGAGAAATGTAATATTTTTCTGTTAATCCTTTGGGCTGAAAGGAGTCTTGGCACCATGAGAGACCTTCCTAAGGCCTCTGGTCAGGCTCTGGGAAGATGGTGCAGCCTCTTGGCAGAGACAGAATACTGAGCCTTCAGGTGTGGCCAGGGACTTCTCAGCGCGAGAAATGCCCCAGGGCAAGTTTTGAGCTTCCCACCTATCTACCAGCCTCAAATAAAAATCCTCAGCTAGAAATCCTCAGGCCCAGGTTCGGAGGTCTGCAGCTCCTGAAGACCTGGACCCAGCTGACCATACAAAGAGTGACATTCCCACATCCCCAAGATACACAAAGACCATGCAGTAGTTTCTACTACAGTCCCTGGATGTATTCTGCTAAAAGGATCCAGAAATGCCGTCTAGTCCAATCCCTGGTCTTACAGATGAGTTCAGACAGGTGAAGTGACTTACCTAGTCACACAGCTGCTTAGTAGTAATATCAGGGTCCAGCACAGAACCTGGCACAGTAATATATAAATACCGAATGAGTAAACCATTGTTCCAGGGAAGGAACACAGATCTCTAGCTGCGTAGACCAATGTCCCTATTATTAGCCCCACAGACATTCTGTCCTCATCCCTCTTCAGAAAATGGGGAATTCCTTTACCGTGTCAGTGATCAAAGGGGAAGCGTGTGGGAGAAAAACATAAGAAGGAGACATAGTGAAAGGAGAGTTTGACTTGAGGGTGACCATTCTAATTATTCCTCCCTCCTCTGTGGGATTTTAAGGTCTCACAAAACCTAGGTAGTCTCATTTCTGGAGACCCCATCCCACTGCTTGTCAAACATATGCAAAGGCTCCTGTAGCCTACCTTCAATAGAATTTACACCTAACTATTTAAAAGTTGATTGGCAATTAGCTATTGACAATGTTATGATATGTAAACATTTAATGAAAACATTATTAACTTTAATATTTAGATTTTTGTTGTTGTTAAGTCTCAAACATTTCCATAGAACTTTGCAAAACTCACAACCCACAGGCAGGGTAGATATTCATCTGCTGTACTCCAGTACAGCTGCACCCGTTGTTTACCTCTGGTATCCATCCTAATTGGTCAAAGCCCATGCCCTCCAGATGTTAATCTGATAGAAATGCAAAATCTGATAGAAATGCAAAATTTCAGGCTCCACCCCAGATCTACTGAATCAGAATCTACATTTTAACAAGATGGCCAGATGATTCATTTACACTTTAAAATTTTGAGAAGCACTACTGTTATAGATAGGGTACTACCTTGTTTCCCTGAAAATAAGTCCTAGCCAAACCATCAGCTCTAATGCGTCTTTTGCATTATATATAATATAATATAATATAATATAATATAATATAATATAATGTAATACTGGGTCTTACATTAATTTTTGCTCCAAAAGACGCATTAAAGCTGATTGGTGGGCTAGGTCTTATTTTCGGGGACACACGGGAGGTCTGAGGTCTAGAGAACAAGGTTTGCATCATGGCTCAGGCACTCACGAGCTGAGTGGAAAACTACCTTGGAATTGTTACTTAGCAGATCTGAGGCTCAACATCCTCATCTAAACAACTAAGAGCAATCATACCGCTCCTCTCCAACCTGTTAGGAGGAGTGCTGGATGGAGCATGTATGTGGAAGTGTTTTGTAATGTACTAGGTGCTAGATAAATATTAGGTTTTATTTCTTTCCACTGTATGCATTTTTTCAAGTAGTTCCAGTGGCTTATGAACCAAGAGGACTTCAGCCTATTCACCTTGTGATGTGAGGATAGAGCACACTCACATTGAAATGGCGGCAGCTGCACCCAGAGCTGCTCCTGCTTGAACAAGGTCTTTGTCACTGTTTCCCAAGGCTCCCATGTGGACTTATGTGAGGGGAGGCCAAGCTGTCCACACAATTCCTGGAAGATCTGACAGATTAACACTTATTAAGCCATAAAGAGGGACTCCCTGGAGTATTGCAAAGAATACGGACTTCAGAAACTAAAAGATATGGCTTTAAATCCTGGCTCTGCCACTTCATAGCTGTGACCTTGAACAAGTCAGGTTGGCTTCCTGAGCCTCAATTTCTTCATCTATGCAATGAAGATTAAAATACAGATGTTCGGGGCCGGCCCGGTGGCTCAGGTGGTTAGAGCTCCGTGCATCTAACTCCGAAGGCTGCCGGTTCGATTCCCACATGGGACAGTGGGCTCTCAACCACAAGGTTGCCAGTTCGATTCCTCGAGTCCCACAAGGTATGGTGGACAGCGCCCCCTGCAACTAAAGATTGAACACGGCACCTTGAGCTGAGCTGTCGCTGAGTTCCCGGATGGCTCAGTTGGTTGGAGCATATTGTCTCAACCACAAGGTTGCCGGTATGATTCCTTGAGTCCCGCAAGGGACGGTGGGTTGCGCCCCCTGCAACAGCAACTGGACATGGAGCTGAGCTGTGCCCTCTACAACTAAGATTGAAAGGACAACAACTTGACTTGGAAAAAAGTGCTGGAAGTACACACTGTTCTCCAATAAAGTCCTGTTCCCTTTCCCCAATAAAATCTTTTAAAAAAAAATACAGACGTTCCCAAACAGCTGTGAGATAATGTATGTAAAACATCTAATACAGCATCTAGCACATAAGTGTTCAATAAATGACGCTATGGCAGCAGTTACTATTACAACCAATAAGGATCATTATAATGCCTATTATCCATGTCTGGTTTCCCACTGACCCTGAGGAGCTTGTTTTAGGCAAATCTTTTGGGTCTAGAATAGCTTAGGAGAAATATTTACTCATTGACTCATTGTGCAAGCATTTATTAAGCTGCAGCTGTATACATGGAAGCTCTGTGTAGCACAAAGAACATAGACTCTGCTGTAAGAAGAGCCAGGTTTCAATCTCTAAGACTCCTCCCTGCTCACGGATTCTAGAATGTTAGCTTTCAGTGTATATAGAGAGAAGAGTACCCCAGAGCAGATTAATTTTGAGTGTCACCAAATCAGGGAGGACTGTTCCTTTGCTGAGGGAAAAATATATGACTGGGGGCAACAGGAATGACAGAAGAACAAACAGCAGAGAGCCCCACTTCATAGGGAGTCAGGGAGAAGCCAACCAGGACAGAGCCCATAGAGTATCCCCACACCACAGCAGAGTATGTTTGATTTTTCTATTCTCTGAGCAGCTTGGAACATAATGGAATTTAGGATAACACTTTAGAGCAGCTATTCTCAAACTTATGAGTGCATTTGTATCACCAAGAGAGCTTGTTAAATACACAGATTATGAGCTGTAGTTCCAGAGCATCTAATTAGTGGGTCTTAGACTCACACATTTAATACATGTTTCTGGTGATGGAAGGAGAACTGACTCTGGGTGGTGAACACACAATGGAATTTATAGATGATGTAATACAGAATTGTACACCTGAAATCTATGTAACTTTACTAACAATTGTCATCCCAATAAACTTTAATTTAAAATATATATATATTACAAATAAAAACTAAATAAAAAAATACATGTTTCTGATGCAGGTGAAAGAAATTCTGCCTCAGAGACTGAAACCCACTTCTTCTGACTCCAAATTCTGCTCTTTTTCTGTTACACTAAGGTCCCATGGAAGGATGGAAGGATGGATGGATGGATGGATGGATGGATGGATGGATGGATGGATGGATGGATGGACAAAATGAATGACAGTTTTCTCCACACAGGGCCACAGGCTGTGGACAGAGACTAGAAACAGGCGCCCTTACCTTGTTTCTCTCTACTGTGTCCTGACCACCATCCCTGGGAAGGATGACTGAGCTCTGGATGCAGGCTAGACAATTCTGACACACTGATCAAAGCCAACTTGGTGTGGTAGAAGGGGTATGAGCTACAGAGTTAGAACACATGTGTTCTAGTCTAAGCACTGGCACTCCCAGGTTGTATAACCACGTGGGATTCACACCTTTACTGAACTTTGATTTTCTCATTTGTACAAAAAAGGATAAAAGTATCCAATCCACAAGATTGTTGACTACCAAAGTACAACAAATGCTAACTCACAGCTTCCAGTCCCCACTCCCTTTTCCCACCTGATCTGACACACTTAAGGGGGTTCTCATTACCTCTCACATTTATGTACACACCACTTTCAGGTATATAATCCCATGTGAGTTTCGAGAGTGTGTTTGTTGCCTCTCGTGCAGTAGTTGGGGGTTTTGATTCCTAATTGAGAGAGGGCTGAGGCAGTCAGAATGCAGAGAAGTAGAGCCACGTATCCAAGGTCACCCTGGTAGCCGCTGAGGAGCTACAGATCTCAAGGTTCTAAATCCACTGAACTTTCAACTGCTCCTCACTGCCTCCTCCTGAAGAAGGCGCTCTCATATCCAACCCCCAAATCGCCTTTGACATAGCCTGGAAGTGCCACGGGGTCACAGCTGAAATTAAATCGGTCCCTTACATTTGTTACTAGGTTATCGTTGGAAGCATTTGAATTTTCAATTCCTGCACGTCTACGCTGAAAGCATTCCTGAGTACTCCCTTGAAATCGTCTCTTCAAGTCTGTTCCATTGACTCTTTACCCCTCTGGCCTTTAGAAGGCATTTGTGTCCTGGTTTCTGATGGAGGAGGCGCTGTGAGGGGACAGAGTTTATTTATTCTAACTTGCTATGTCGCCTCTAATGTACTGTCACACAAATGACTTGCTGTGCGATGCCAGAGAGAAAACAATAAAATGCACGATTAAGAGTGTGGCTAATGCCTCGCAGGGAGTCAGGCTCTCTGGAGGTCACATTTCCCCATGAATTCATTGCTGTGGACGGTTTCCGCATGGCCTTCAAAGGGGCTCTACCGTAGGAGCCTACCTTGCCCTTTTTCCACTTTTCCATGTGGAGTTAGGGATTTAGTGGGGAGCGGGAACAGAGAAGGTCGCCAGAACACACTAACACTAGTGACCCTCTGAGGTGAGAATGGACCTGCCTCACCCTTTCCATGATAGTTGTCTCCCTTGCTCTTGAGTTCAATGCTTGCTTCAAAGAGCCTGTCCAGTTCTGGCTTTTATGACGCAAATGACCTAGAACAAATGGATCCCCCACGCTGTTATTGTTCTGATTTTTCAAGGATGTCCAAATCTTCTGGGTTCTCTCCTTTGTGGAGAGACTGAGGATTAGAGTCTTCCTTGGATTCTTTTAACAAAGCCAATTGAATTGACAAGCACGTCACTTCCCTCCAACCACACAGTCCCAGATGTCAGGGCAATATTACCCCCATATTGTCAACAGACAATGGTGGCAGGGCCCCAGGAAGAAGCTACAGGAAGGGAGCCAACATGTATTGCATAGAACGATGTGCTGGACATTTATATGACTGTCACCAACCTCATACAGTCAGATGTGGTAGATTCTTAGTCTGGCCGACCCTATAGCTGCGTCCTTCCTTTTATGATCTTCAATGTGGTCTTCTCTCAGGAGACCCATCGGGTAAGAGAAAGTCCAGTGGAAACACTGGAGTACCCTGCTGGGGACTGTAACAGGAAAGTTAGATCTCACTCAAGCAGCTGCATTCAAGCAGCTGCCCAGTTGTCTTTGAGCCCACTCTTGTGGGAGCCTATACACAGAATCCCAGGAGAAGGAAAAACCAGGTACTAGGTGAACTGTGAAGTAGAAAAGCTGGTTTTTAGCTCCTTATCCAAAGCCTGGGAGTGTCATTCTCTACCCTGCCCTGCTTATACCCTATTGATGTGACTGCCCTTTTTCTCAGGACACCAGACGCTAAACGGTCATGTATGTTACCTGCATTCCTGGGGTCGGCAAGACAGCCAGGGAAGCAGCATTACCCGGGGCGTTCTGGGGCCAAGATCAGCACCTGGCAAGCAACCCTCCCTGACTCCTACCCTGGGAACCTCAAGGGGACATGAAGACCCTCCCATCAGGAGGAGGGGCCGTTTGACATCCTTCTAATCACATCCTGGCAGCACAGGAACCCCACTTTAGGCTCCTGTGACTCCAACCTGTGGGCTTATGCCCTAAAGGAATTCCCTTCCCATCTCTCACTTTCTGACAAAGGCTCCTCTGAGGTTTGAACAGAGGGCTGGTGTCCCTATCTCCTCTATGCAGCCAGTCCCAGCTGTGCAAGGTCCCCGGACAACCACCTAGAAGATGTGGCCTCTCCTTCTATCTTATCCCCAGCCCTTGTTTCTCCCACCATATCCAGCCTTGAGGGGAAGGCGTGAGACTCCATCCTTCCAGCCAAGAAGAGCTCCAGGAGCTCATCTGGCCCCAACCCTTGAATGCTGAGTTGTAAAGGGGCCCATCCCTGAGGCAGGCTGGTGTTTAGCCAGCCAGCTGGTGAGATAGAAGAGATATTGATCTGGGAGTAAAAAGTTTCAGCAGAGCAGCTACTCAGCCAGAGGACTGGGGAAGTGGAAGGAGGGGGGACTTCGGAACAGGGGCACAGTCCCCTGGATGTTACGGATATCTCTTGTTTAAGAGAGACATCAATTAGGGGCCGTTTTATCCATAATGAAAGCAACCTGCACTTGATACAAACATAAAATAAAAGTGACCCATGGGATTCTTAGAATAGCGAACATTCCCATTCCCACTCTTGCTGGACCCACACCCAGTGAAAGCACACTCGAGCTTGGGGTCAGCTCTCTGGGCACTGTTTCCAGGCCCGTGCCTGTGGCATCAGGGGACCCACACTGCTGGGTCTCCCAGGAACCTGAGGACACCCTGAAGGCTTCTGGGCAAGCCAGGCTGGGTGGATCTCAAGGCATGGACTCTGCTCAACAAACTCAGAAGGCGATTTCCAAAAGCAATGCAAAACTGCCGCGATGCAAATTGTGACAAATCAAACCAGCCAATGTAAGACTAGGGACAGGGGATTAGTCTTCCTTCACGTATTTAATTTTGGGACATCTTAGTCAGCCCAAGATGGAGCTGACAGTGGGTGAGGGGGGCTGGACTAACAGCTCAGAGCAGGAGGTAGAAAAGCCAGAGAAAGGAGCTGAAGGAGAGCCAGCCAGGAGGAAACAGAAAAGCAGGGGGACGCCATGGGTGGGACTTGCGGCTCCAGAGCTGAACTTGCAGCTCCAACAAAGCTGACTTTAAGCCGACCTTCAGCAGCGCTTCTTAGCAATGTACACCGGGCAATCGCTGGTAAATCTTTATTAATTTTAATTGGCGGCACCCATTTATAAGAACCATTAAAAAGGATAAATTGAGCCCATCCGGCGTAATGTCTTTTGTTAATTAGTTTGTCAGCACTGTTTTAATATCCCCTAATGACTTCATATTTCAGACCTGACATTAAAGGAGACACTGTAAGAAAGGAAATGGTCTTATCACAGTGTACTGTAACGTTTTTCTTTTCTGAACAAAAAATGTCCTTCCAAACGCTGACCAAGGTTAGATGTCATTTAATTCTCAAAGGTGGGTGCTCGAGGACTTCTGAGGCCCCCAATTCTGTACCCCAGTCTTGCCACCCCATGATTTCTCAACTTGCCTTTCTTCCAACCATCTCAGACACCCCCAAAACACTCATTCATGTATTCCTTCTTTCCTTCCTTCATGTACTCAACGAACATTTATTGAGCCCCTTAGAATCAGAGAAATAGGTTGGGAGGAAGTCAACAAGACACACGTTCTTTCTAGAAAAAAAAAAAAGGTTCGCATCCTCCATCCCACGAAAGGGCTTTTCTCATATATTTAAGGCCATTGTTTTGGTTTGGGCAGGAAAGAAACTATGGGTGAGAAGAGAAAGACAAATAGTTCAGATGGCCCTTGACTCCTGGTTCCAAAGGGTTTTGCTGTAAAGTGAAAAGCAAACCCCAACATGGTCTCACATGGAAGGAGCACCGGTTTTGAGGAGGGAAAGAGAGAGACAGAGAAAGAGATCACACCATCACCATGTTTGTCTCTTAGCACCACTGCTTAATCAACCTCTGCCATGGGCTTCAAAGGAGAGGACACAAGACGAAGCCCTGGAATGCTGGAAGCTTTTAGAACGATTTACACACCTCCCAAATCTAACTACAAAGAAGGAAATTAAGTTTTGTTAATGCGGAATGAAAAATTTCACACCTCCATTCTGCCTTGGTCTGCGAGTCTGAGTCCGAGGGCCATTGTGACTTAGAGTAGGGGTCAGGGAGGCGTCATAATTAGGGGGGACAGTCAGCAGTGGTGGCCACTCAGGCCGGGCAGCTTTCTGCGTGTTGTCCCACTGCAGCTTACCTTTGTCTCGTAAACTGAATTTACAGGTACTGTTATCTAGGTTGAACTGAATTATTCGCACAAAAAGCACAATTAGAAATTGTAGCTTAAACCTCAAGTTGACATAAAAAATGACAGCGCTAGAACTTCTTCCAGTCCTAGTACAAGCTCTTCATCGACCATATTATGAGGTAAAAATAATGTTGATCTAATTATACCTGACAAGCAACTGGCACACAAAAAAGTATGAAAAATTATCAAGAAGACTATTTGAAATGTGGATTTACATCCACTGTTATCCACAGGAAACTTGCCCTCGGCATAGTCTGTGCCTTGCAATATTAACTAATGATCATGGGACCAATTTATGCTTTATGGATAAATAAATAGACATAAATGGAGGTGCATTCATGTCTAAAAAAATTCTTACTGCTAGGGTATGCGACTGCAGAAGTCTGGAGACGATAAAAGAGTGGGACTCTTGGCAAGTACTGCACCCCTGGATCCTCACTTTCGTCATCTGTAAAATGGTAATAAGGCCACCTACTTTGTGGGACTGCTCCCATGACTAAAGATGCAGCATTTCCAGTGACCATCACAGATCCTGGCACGGGATGTAGATACATCACAAATAAAGCTATCATCATCATCCTCACCCATCTCTTCATCGTCATCGTCACACCAGCAAGCAGTATGCATGATCCCTTTCTACACACTTGCAGCAATTATTGACTCACAAAGATGAAAAAAGGAAGAAAAGAAAAATACCCAAGTTCCCTTAAAAGAGGCAATAAGAGTTTCTCGCAGGGCTGGAAGCTCTCTGGATGCACTTTGTCAGAACTTTCTGCTGTTTCCTACATTTTGCAGATGCTGTGGAGAGGGCCTCAGCAACTCCAACCAACAGATAATGCATGTAAATGAAGACAGTCTCAGGGGGGACCACCCGATACTGTATTTTTCACCTCAAGAAGTGCCATATGATTCATTTTTGTATCATTCATTTCTCCCTTCAAGTTCGTGTTTTCCTTAAATCAATGAGTATTGAGCATATTTTTTCCCTGTTAAATAGATTATTTTTTAGAGCAGTTTTCGGGTCAAAACAAAATTGAACCAGAAGTACAGAGGTCCCATAAACTCCTTGCCCCCACATACTCACAGACTCCCCCACTGTCAACATCCTGCCTACGACGGTATATTCATTATAATCCATGAACCTACATGACACGTCATTATCACCCAAAGTCCATAGTTTACATTAGGATTCACTCTTGGTGGTGCACATTCTATGGGTTTTGACAAACATATAATGTGTCATACAGAATAGTTTGCCCTAAAACTATCCTCTGTGCTTTGCCTATCTATGAACTTCCTCCTCCCTACTGCCTGGCAACTACTGATCTTTTTATTGTCTCCATAGTTTTGCCCTTTTCAGAATGTCGTAGAGTTGGAATCATGCAATACATAGCCTTTTCAGACTTCTTTAACTTAGTAATATCAACTTAAGTTTCCTCCACGTCTTTTTGGTGGCTTGATAGCTAGTTTCTTTTTAGCACTGAATAATCCCAGTTTATTTATCCATTCACCCACTGAAGGACATCTGATTGCTTCCAAGTTTTGCCAGCTGCTAGAAATATCTGTGTGCTAGTTTTTGTGTGGACATAAGTTTTCAGCTCATTTGGGTAAATACCAAGGAGCACGACTGCTGGATCATATGGTAAGAGTATGTTTAGTTTTATAAGAAACTGCCAAACTGTCTTCCAAAGTGGCCGTACGTTTTCTAGTCCCACATGCAGTAAATGAGAGTTCCTGTTGCTCCACATGCTTGTCAGCATTTGGTGTTGTCAGTGTTTGGATGTTGGCCATTCTCATAGGCATGTAGTGGTATCTCGTTATTGTTTTAATTTTCATTTCCCTAATGACACATGATGTTGAGCATCTTTTCATGTGCTAGTTTCCCATCTTCTTCCGTGATGAGGTGTCAGGTCAGGTCTTCTGTCCATTTTTTAACAGACTCTTCATTTTCTTGTTATTGAGTTTTAAGAGTTCTTTGTATATTTTGGATAACTTTTCTTTATCAGATATGTCTTTTGCAAATATTTTCTCCCAGTCTATGGCTTATCTTCTCATTCTCTGGAGTGTGGAGCATATTTATAATGCCTACCCCAAAGGAGTAAATTTCACACATTTTGCCCAGTGTTCTAAGTGTTTGTAGTAGGAGGGTCATTTTGGAAACGGTTACTCCCTGCTGGCCAGGAGTAAAAGTCCTCTCATGCATTTTTAATGCTTTGTCTATCAATCCATGTATGTGAATGTAAGAGAAAGAGTTTATCTCTATATCTCTAAAAATGTCATTAAATCTTTATTTTAAACAACCCAGTAGCCTAAATCTAAAGGCCATGGACACATTTGAGTTCTACTGGCCCTTCTACCTGCTTCCCCAGGAACAGTGCTCCTGTGATGATTACGGAGCCCCCACCATCTACTCCTTTCATCAGACAGTAAAATAAATAGAATCCTTGGCAAAGACAAAATTTTTAAAGAAATGAGTTTGGTTTTGCAGTTTATTTATCCTGATGTGGCCAGGGTCCCTTGAGGACAGACCTAGGTGCCTCCAATCTCTCCATATTCTAAGTCACCCTCCACGTTCATAGCCAGGTCTAGTCGCACTGTCCCCATACTAATGAATCCAGCGGTTTGCCCACTGCCTTAAGAAGGTAACCAAAAATTAGGCTGGTTTTCCAAATATGGCCTCTAATGAACCTGACCCAGCCATCTCCCCTGACCACTCTCTTAGGTCTCCCTGCTAAATGTTCAAATACCCAGACAGACTCTCGTCAAACCTAATCTTGGACAGTCGGGGGCAGGGAGATTTACCTACTCCCTTCTTTCATCACACCCCAGACTCCACCCAGAACCACTTAAAATAGAAACGTACATTTTTATGGGGTCAAGAGTATCCGATATGGGGTCAAAAGTCTAGGTCCCAGTCTACCTCCCATTGCGTAGTCACTATGCACGTACTGTTTCCTGTCTTTGAGTCTCAGTTTCTGTAACTGTTTTGGGGAGTCCCGATACCTGCTGTACCGATAACGCACAGTTGTGGAGATGCAACAATGAGAGGGCTTTTGTATCAGGGTCCAAACCGGAAATAGAAACCGATCCATGTGTTCACAACAGAGAGAAGCTAGTGCACAGAGTGATGGAAGACTGAGGAGCCACAGAGGAGAGTGAGGCAGCCCAGAGCTTAGTAAAGCAGGAAGCCACGCCCACCCCTCGGCTGGAAGAACAAAGGGAGAAAGTAGTATTACCACAGTCTAGACAGTCGTGCTACCACATCTAAGAGAGCAGAAGACTGTGCAGGAGCTGGAGCCATAGGTGAGACCCAGACGCTGCTGGAGATGCTTCCTGAGGCAAAGAGGGAGGGGAATACCCTGGCCCCTGCCTTTCTCCCACCCGCCAATCTCCCACCGGTGCTGCCCACCAGCTTTGCACAGCCAGGCGACCTGGGAGCCTGGGAATCATAGTGGAGATCAGCTCCCAGTGGAAAGAGCAAGGTAATGGATTCGAGGGCTCACAGACCCAAGATCAGCCCAGGGTTCAAGAAAATACTTAGAAATACTAATGCCTTATGTAAATGTTGGCTGTAATATCAGGCTATCTGGAGAAAAGCACACACTCACCACCCCTTCAAAGAGCATCCATTCTAAAATCCCCATTTGACAGACAAGCCTTCGTGTTGAGGCTCAGAGAGACATCCAAATGAATGCCAGCTAGTCTCATGAAACCTCAGGGAAAAAAAGTTCAAGTATGCAGCTATGACTAAAATTATTGCAAGGAGGTACAAGCCAATCAACAGTGAGCAATGTGACTCTGAAACTGGGGCCGTAAAAGACATCAAACTTCCTCTTTGTTTTCTCTCCCAGATCACTCATTCTATGGGAAACCAGCTACCATGTTGTGAAGATACATCAGATGGCCTTGAAGAGAGGTTCTTCACTGGCTGTCGTGGGATGCTTCTGCCAGACGACCAATTTACACATCCACAGTTCCCCCACCCCACACACAGACACACAAACATAACACGTACAGTACTGCTCAGAGCTGAATGGAGCTTCTGCCCTAGATCTCTGATACCTATTCTTGGGGATAGCAGGGCCCACCTCCCACTGTGGGAGCTGAGACAAGGATGTATGACCTAATCTTGGGACCCACAAAGATGCAGAGAAGTGGGAACTGTGGAGCTCCTGCTTTGGTGGCAACAACCTCCAGGTTCCCGAACCAGCAGGGTGGCCATGCTTGCAGCCCCAGGCGTATGTCTGACAGTGAAGCCAGGCAAACAGGATGTCCAGTGTTTAACAGCAATGGTGGCAGCTCTGTCATATCAGGCTGGTCCACGGTACCATCTTTGCACTTCTAGTTGCCTGATCTCCATATCTGCCCAAACAGACTTCCCAGCATTCTCAGACAGCTGGAGGCTTCCCAACATCTATTCCAAAAGACCTACTTTCTGTAACTTAAAACTAAAACCTCAGACAAGAATACATTCCTTCTCTAAGTCAGGCCAACAAAACTTCAATGAAATTCAAGGTTGAGTGAGTGAATTCATAAGAACCCAAAACCCTAAATCAACTGTCATCATCACCAATTAATGGTTGTTTTTCATGACCTGTGCATTGTCGTAGGCAATGTAATACCCCAGAAATGATTAATTTTTTAAAGTGTAAACTTCTTTTTCAGAAGAAACAAAAGGTACACAGGTGAAGGCTTAGGGAGACAAAACACAGAAAACCAAAGCAAAAAGACGAAACATAATTTATGAACTGAGTCCATAAAAGGCACAGAAAAACAGTCTTCAAAGATATTCCAAAAAAGAGGAGAATAAAGAAAAATGTTGCTTCTTTATTAGATGGTGACAGAGAAGAATGAGTAGCAGATGATAGAAACAATAAAAAATAACATTTTGATCTGGTTTGAGTTTGATCGATATCAAAAAATGATAAGGTGCAGAAAAGTCTACTTAACACATGGACTTTGAACAAGGAAGGACAAAGTTGCACACAGCTCAAAACTAGTTAAGAAACGAAGAAAAGTCATTTAAATGAGCTGAGGTCCTGCGGACAGGGATCATAGGAAACTAAACAAAGTCATTGCCAGCAGCTGCAAACTCAACAAATGTGTGCAGAATATTATTATTGTCACAGTGTTCGTGATGTCAGATACATCCACTTGATCCTCACAGCAGTGCTTTCTGGTACAAATTCGTAACCCTAATCTGTAGGTAAAGAAACTGGGGGCAAAAGTCACGTGATGGGAGTGGTACAATTGGGGCTGAAATACCCGGTCTTGGTGTATCCTTCCCACAGCCACTACCTTTCTAGGTGGGGAGGTGGAGAGATGGAGAGAGAGACAAAGACCCCTGGAGAACCAGCTCAGACCCTGGGCAACATTCAGAGTAGCAGACACTGGATGGTAGAGAGTGTGCTAACTGCGGACAGACAGAAAAACTGAAGTGCACTGGGCCACAAAACAGATCCAGGTCCTGCCCCAACTCTGCAACCTACTAGCTGTGTGACCTTGGGAAATGTAATCTCCTCCTCTAGGCCCCCGTTTCCTACTAAAATGAGGAGAGGGGTCCAGATGACCTTTACCATTGCATCAAATTCTGCCTATGATCCTGGCTATGATTCAAAAATTCATAGTCAGATTCAGGGACAGCTGATGAAGCCTGAGAAAGACCACAGTTTTCCATTTACAGAAGACACACATACTTGTCTGGCTTCTGGTTGCTTTGCCCAACATTCCTTTCATCCTCTTTCTAAGGATAGCACCCTGCTCCCACCTCCCTGTCTTTCCTTTGATGCACTATCCTTCTTATATTCCACTGGATTCTGATGTGGCTGCCAATCACAACACTCACACCTGGACACAGTGATTGGCCAAACACTTGGGCACCTGGCCCAAGAAGCCCAATCAGAATTTTCCCTTGAATGTGTACATGTGGACACAAGGAGAAAAAAGGTACTCACTTCTGGTGTTGTGGGACTGATATACACCTGGAAATATCCTCTCCCCACCCTCATCTCTACCACCACCACTTTTCTCTTCTTTCCTCATCTTTTCACTCACTGAGGAGGCTTACCTAGGGTAGAAGAGAGAAGCAAAGGCAGGGGACATCAGGTAGAAGGGAGGACAAGCATTATGGGACCATATTGCTTGAACAACAGATGTCACCTCCATTCAAGGCTTCTTAGCATGCAACCCCCCAAATTCCACATATTTGGGGAGGGCGTATTAGTTTCCTATGGCTGTTGTAACAAATTGCCACAAACTTGGTGGCTTCAAACAACAGAAATGTATTCTCTTACAGTTTTGGAAGCCAGTAGTATGAAATCAGTATCACTGGGCCGAAAGCAAGGCGTCAATGAGGCAGTGCTCCCTCCAGAGGCTCCCTGGGAGGATCCGTTCCTTGCTTCTTCTAGCTTCTGGTGGCTGCCAGCATTCCTTCGCAGGTGATCACATTATTCCAATCTCTGCCTCTGTGCTCACATTGCCCCTTCCTCTGTCTACATCAGATCTCCCCCCTGCCTCTCTCTTAAAAGGCCATTGTGATGGCATTTAGGACCCACCTGGATAATCTAGAATAATCTTCCCATCACAGGATACTTAATTTAATCACATCTACAAGGCCCTTTTCCCAAAAAAGGCAACATTTATAGGTTCAGGGATTAGGACCTGATATCTTTGGGTGACTATTATTCAGTGTAACTATTACTGGGTGGAAACTCCCAACAAATAAAAGCCCTGAACTAGATGGTTACACGGTGAAATCTACCAAACATTCAAAGAAGAATGATGCCTATCCTTCCCAAACTATTTCAAAAAATGAAAGAGAAAGCTCCCAAACTCATTTTACAATGCCAGCATTACCCTGATACCAAAACCAGACAAACACACTACCAAAAAAAAAATTTACAGGCCAATATTCTTGATGAACATAGATGCAAAAATTCTCGAAAAAAAAGTAGCAAATCGAATTTCAGCAATACATTAAAAAGATCATACACCATGATCAAGTGGGATTTATTCCAAGGATGCAAAGTTGATTCAATATTTGCAAATCAATTAAAGTGATACGCCACATAAATAAAATGAAGAATCATAAGGTCACATTAATAGATGCAGAAAAAACATTGGACAAAATCCAACATATATTTATGATAAGAGCTCTCAGCAAAGTGTGAATAGAGGGAATATACCTCAACATAATAAAGGCCATATATGACAAACCCACAGATAATATATTCAAGAGTGAAAAGCTGAAAGTTTTTCTTTAAGATCAGGAGCAAGACAAGGACGCCCACCCTCACCACTTTTATTTGATATAGTGTTGGAAGTCCTAGTCACAGCAATGAGACAAGAAGTAAAAGGCACCCAAATTAGAAAGGAAGAAGTAAAACTGTCATTATTTGAAAGTGACATGATACTATACAGAGAAAGCGCTAAAGATTCCACCAAAAAATTATTAGAACTAATAAATGGATTCAGTAAGGTAGCAGGATACAAAATTAATATTCAGAAATCAGTTACATTTTTATATAACAAGAATGAACTATCAGAAATAGAAATTAACAATCCCATTACCATTGCATCAAAAAGAATAAAATATGTAGGAATCAATTTAACCAAGGAGGTAAAAGACCTGTACTCAGCAAACCATAAGACATAGACACAAGTAAATGAAAGGATATACCATACTCATGGATTGAAAGAATTAACATCATTAAAAAGCCCATACTATCCAAAGCAATCTACAGGTTTAATGAAATCCCTATCGAAATATCAATGGCATTTTTCATAGAACTAGAACAAATTATCTTAAAATTTATATGGAACTACATAAGACTCCAATTAGCCAAAGCAATATTGAGAAAGAAGAACAAAGTTAGAGGTACCGTGCTGCCTGATCTCAAACTATATTACAAAACTGCAGTAATCAAAACAACATGGTACTGGCATAAAAACAGACACATAGATCAATGAAACAGAATCCAGAGCCCAGAAACAAACTCATGCCTATACGGTCAATTACTCTACAACAAAGGAGGCAAGAATATACAGTGAGGGTGAAGACAGTCTCTTCAATAAATGGTGTTGGGAAAACTAGACAGATACATGCAAAAAAGTGAAACTAGACCATTTTGTTACACCATATACAAAAAATAAACTCAAAATGGATTAAAGACTTAAATGTAAGATCTGAAACCATAAAACTCCTAGAAGGAAACATATGCAATAAATTCTTTGACATTGGTCTTAGCAATGTTTTTTTTGGACATGTCTCCTAGGGCAAAGACAACAAAAGCAAAAATAAACAAATAAGATTATATCAAACTAGAAGGATTTTGCACTGCAAAGAAATCCATCAACAAAACAAAAAAAAGCAACCTACTGAATGGCAAAAGATATTTGCAAGTTATATATCCAATAAGGGGTTAATATCCAAAATATATAAAAAATTTATTCAACAAAGATCCAAGATGGCAGAGTAGATAAACACTGTGCATGCTTCCTTCCATGAACAAATTAACAACTAAATTATAGAACAATCAATCTGGAGAACCATCTGAAAAGTCTGGCTGAACAGAAGTTTTATAACTAATGATATAAAGAAGAAACCATGTCAAGACTGGTAGGAGGAGCAGAGATGAGAAATGGGCTAACCCCAAACCTCCATGTGGCAGTTGAGAATCAGGAGGAATATGTTGGCCGTGGAGGTTTCCCCCAGAGGAGCAAGGGACCCCAGCCCCACACCAGGCTCCCCAGCCCAGAGTACTGGTGCCAGGAAGAGGAGCCCATACAACATCTGGCTGTGAAAAACAGTGGGAATTCTGACCATCCAGGTGGGACAGAAGGCTGCAGGAAACCCAGGCATCCTCTTACATGGCCCATGTACAGACTCTCTCACTTGCAGGCATTCACCCTGGGCTGTGGCAGACGGATGGTGACTCAGGGCATGTCAGAAGCATATAGGGGACTGATTGAAGTGTGTGGCTTCAGTGCAAGAGCTGGATGACAGTCAGCATTTTCCCTGTGTGGGAAAATCTTCTCCCCTGCAGCCAGCAGGCAGGTGCAATCTTTCCTGTGTTGAGCCTGTCACCATCAGGACCAAATCTTAATCTGAATTGGTTTGGTGAATTTCCCTGGGACCCTGCCCCACCCAACTCCCCAATGCCAGAGGTACTTTCTCGTGAGCAGCAAGACGCGTCTATATTGCACTCTTTTTTTGGAAAACTATCGGAGTCCATGGGCCCCAGGCAGGCAGCAACTGGCCTTGATGTGCTCTGAAACTTTTGCTGAGTAACTCCAAGCTCAACACTGGTACAAACCAGAGTCTACATTAACCTGGTGACCACAACACTTCCCACTCTAGTGACTCCCTGAGACCCTGCCTCACCCAACTTGCATACCGAATGAGGGTTTATCAGTGGCTGAACCTTAAGGGAGTCAGAGGTGGCAGCAAGCTTCAGGGTGTCCTGGCATTTTGAGGAGCTATGCCAGGCCTAGTACTGGTGGCAGCTGTCCTTGATTCACAGTGTGGCCTCTCCCATGTGCCTCTAACTCTAGCACAGGCAGTGAACAACTGAAGATCACTTTGAAGCTCCCACCAGGTGGTCCCCAGCCAGTCACAGGCAGTGAGTGACCTGGACCTGCACCACAGCCCCTCCCAAGAGGTCCCATAACCAACATACTTAGAGGTTAGCTTCAGACCACAGCAAAGCAGCACCCAATTACCCCCACAAGCAGCACACACAAAGAGCGTTCTCAATAAGCATCAGAGCCCACTGGGACAAATCCCACTCAGTGGGGTAAGCCCCTGCCACAGCAGCCCATAAGCTGTGGATGTGGCCAAACCCCACATCCAATCAGCCTGACAGCCAGTGCCACCCGCTGACATGCCAACAGCAATCAAGGCTCAACTATAACAGGAGAGCACAGACAAGGGACACTCTTGGGACACCTGGAGCAGGTAACCAGGGAAATTTTGCCAGGGCCCCACAGGGTACCTTCTACATAAGGCCTCCTGGCCAAGACTGGGAGACATAGCAGAATTACCTCAAACACAGAAACAAACACAGAGAGGTAGCCAAAATGAGGAAACAAACAAATATGTTCCATATGAAAGGACAGGAGAAAACTACAGAAAAAGAACTAAATGGAATGGAGGCAAGCAACCTACCAAAGACAGTTCAAAACAATGGTGATAAGGAACTTAGTGAGAACTTCAACAGAGAAATAGCGAGCATAAAAAAGGACATAGAAACCATAAAAAGGAACCAGTCAGAAGTGAAGGATACAATAACTGAAAGGAAGATTGCACTGGAAGGAATCACCAGCAGACTAGATGAAGCAGAGGCTCGAATCAGCTCCAGGAACGGGAGACAGCAGTGAACGAAGCAAAATCCTGGTTTTCTTGGCATTTGCTCTTCTTCCCCGACACAGGTAGCTCTGACCTCCTCTACCTGTTACAGACCAGTCCCCTTTCTACACTTAATTATACACTGCCTTGTGTCATGTACGTTTAACTGGCCTGCCAACTCGATTATAAACTCCAGGGGAGCAGAGACCAGGATTGTTTCTACTGTATTACAATCATTAACATAACCCTACACATCCTTAACGTTTCAATTAGGAAATCCTGGCATCTGCACGTGGTGAGGACTTGATGAATGTTTGTTGAGTGACTAATAAAGGTCATAAAATATGTTGGACATTTACAGGCATTATCTCCTGTAGTCCTCATAAAAACCCTAAAAGGTGCAATTTACTGACGGGGAAAGAGAGGTTAAGTAATTTGTTCAAGACACACAATTAAGAAGGGGTGGATCCTGAATGCAAGCCCAGGTCTCTACATTCATGAAATACAATGAATGTGAAACAGGACAGCTTCCAAGACATGTGACATGCATAGTGGGGACCATAAGTTCTTCAGAGAAGAAAAGGATTTGTGAGGGCAGAGTGAGCAGTGAAGCAATTAAATTATGGTAGAAGTGGGGCTTCAGCTGGCTGGGCTTTGAAGGATGGAGGAGGGGAGAAGGGTAGCAAAAATAACAGAGCGTGAATTCACGAGGCTGACAGCCTCCAAGCAAAGACCTGGGATGGAGGTTGGCTGACTCGAGCACCTTACCCAACCGATCAGTCTGATGCACATTTTTCTAACAGCTGGAAAGTGATGAGAAAATAATTGTTCAATATGCGCAAAAGATCACTAGCCTAACCAAGCATGTGGACGAGCTTGAAACGGAGCCAGACGCTTCCCGGGTATGCCCTCCAGACTGCAGGGCAGAGTTGGTGATCCAGCACCTGGACCTGACCCTGGGCAAGGTGCTGCGGAGGGGGGCTGGCATCACAGATGGGGTGTTCGGTGAGGTAAGCGGGCCCTCAATACACTGCCTTTGCTCAGCTGCGACCTCTGCTCTGCGCACACTGACTCAATGACCTCCCGGGAAGAGCTTATTTCACAGATGCCAAGATGCACACACAGGCCTCCCAGGATCATGGGGGGAGAGCACCCCAGACTTTGACCCTGGTGTCCAGGGTTGTAGAGCCAGCTCTGCCCTTTATGGATATGGGACTTGGAATAATTCACAACACCACTCGTGGTCTCCAAATAGTAGTCTAGAGCAGTGCAGTGCCGTCCTCAAGCAGGGCTGGGTCCTCACCTCCTTTAAGATCAATTTAGAGCATCAAAACCAAGACTCTGTGGAATGGCAAGAAATGGAACAGAACTGAAAATATCATGTGCCTCGCCTGTTTGTTGAAACTTACATTGCAGTTATGTATGCACAGTGGTTGGTCGTGATAAACTTATTCCTCATTGTGTGCCATGCTCAAAAACGTTTGAAAGCCCTGGCATAGTGTCTGAGGGTAGAAAGTGTAGAGTCCGATGGCCTGGGTTTGAATCTGGCTCCCCCATTTGCTAACTGTGTGACTTTGGGCAAGTTATTTCACCTCTCTCAGCCTCGGTTTCAACATCTGTAAAATCAGGAAGATAAGATTACTAATTTCATAAGTTTGATGAAAATTAAATCAGTCAATAAATTAATATATGTAAAATCCTTAGGACAGCGCCTGGCATTCAGTAAGTGAACACTCACTGCTGCCATTTCAATGTTTGTCACTGAGGCAGCTGAACCAGAAAACAACTAAGGTCCCTCAGTTCTAACCATAGGCCCTGTTTTTTTCCCACTGAGGTCCCAAGACTGACCCAAGGTCACTTGGCTATTGCTCAGATTAAAGAGCCCAGTTTCACTTTTCTGAAGGCTTAGCTCTGGCCCAAGCAGGCGCAGAGGGCAGGGCACTGAGAGGCAGTAAACTGAGAGGGTTTGGGTTTCCTGTGCCCAGGCCTTGAGATTTTTCCAGAGCTCTCCTTTATTCAGAGGCAAGAAGCACTGGAACTCTCCGACAGCAATGGTGTCTGAGAGCTCCCAAATGCACTGACTAAACTACACCAGAAACTGTGAGAAAGCCAGGCCACTGGACTCCTGGGACGAGAGCCCTAATGTTGGTAAGAAAGACAGCTGGCAGCCTTCTGTTTTTGTTTTTGCTTGTTTGTTTCTCCAAAGTAACTCATGAATTTTACAAAAAAATAGAAATATAGGTCACAGTCTATCAACAGTCTTACTGCATGTGCTAAATATTGTTAAATTGTTCTTCTAAAGGAAAATACTAGTATACAATATGAACAATATCATACACATATATTCAGTACATATGCAATATACATGAATTTGTAAATATTGTGAGTAAAACTATTTCCTCTTAGCTTTGCCAGCATTGGATTTTACTGTTTTATATTTACAAATTGAATATTCTGTTTTATATTTGCAAATTGAATATTCTAACTTACTTATTTTTAAATACAGTATAATGAGGCTGACCTTTTTGTCCCAGGTGTTTACTTCCAACTATTCTTATTTCCTAACATGCAATCCTTCCGATCTTTCAGTCAGCAATACTTATTATATCATCAATACGGGTTTAGTTTTTCATTAGGTAGTAGAAGAGCAACGTTTATCAAAAAAAATTACAGATACACTTCCTGTTCTCAAGGACCTCACAGTCTACTAGAGCAGAGATAAACCTAAACGTTGTCTTAAACAATTGAATACAGTTCACCCTTGAATGACACAGGGGCTGGGGCGCCAACCCCAAACAGTTAAAAATCCGCATATAACTTTTGACTTCCCAAAAACATAACTGCAGTCATTCCTCAGTATCCGTGGGGGGATTGGCTCCAGGGTCCCCGCAGGTGCTTGAGTTCCTTATAGAAAATGGCAGAGAACAATGCATACAGTCAGCCTCTGCACCCGAGGATTCCCAACCATTGGTCAAAAATACTGGTTTTGATGTGCAGTTGGTTGAATCTGCAGATGTGAAACCTGGGGATATGAAGGGCCAACTGTATATTTATTGAACAAAAATCTGGACCCAAGCATCAAACCCATGTTGTTAAAGTATCAACTGTATACTTGGATTGTGGATAAGCTGATCAAAGATTCAACTCCTAAAAGACGACATCTCACAGTCCTGGGAAATCTGTGACACCGAGTCACTAGATGCCTCTGCATCATGTTTATCATCGTTCACTTGACGGTGACATATTCTGGGTCTTCAGTAAATCCAAGTCCAAATTCTAGAGAATATACAAGATGTAACTTGAGTGGGACAGGACCTTCTGGAGAGGGTTGTTTCCTACATCCCCGCCCCTTGGATAATTCTCAACACATGTTATTAATACACTGCTTCTGCACAGCTGCGACCTCTGCCCTGCACACTCGTTGTTCATAAACCCTAGCACCATGACTCAAGGCCATGAACACCCAAGGGACCTAGAATTCTGGGTCCTTGGGGACTCTGAGCTATGGCTGTTCTTTATTTCTCCAGTGGTCAAAACACTTAGCCAGGTCATCTGCTCATTTGATGAATCTTATGAACTGAATTGTCTTCCCCAAAATTCATATGTTGAAGCTCTAACCCCTAATACCTTGGTACATGACTGTATTTGGACATAGGGCCTTTAAAGAGGTAATGAACGTTAAATGAGTCTATATGGTTGGGCCCTAGTCTAGTATGACGGGTGTCCTTATAAGAAGAGGAAGAGATGCCAAGAATGCATATGCACAGAGAAAAATCCCCATGAGGACACAGCCAGAAGGCAGCCATCTGCAAGCCTAGGAGAGAGGCTTCAGAGACACCACATGTACCAACACCTTGATCTTGGACTTTTGGCCTCTAGAACTATGAGAAAATAAAACCACCCAAGGCGGTGATATTTTGTTATGGCAGCCCATGAGATGACCCAACAGGAACCCAAGGTTTGGGGACCCTAAAGAATGGGTACCCTCTAAAATAAGTCTGAGGTTCCCCCTCTCAAAGTTCTCTCCATCAGATAGCGTGATCACTGCTCAGCTTCCTTCCTTCCACCATTTCCTCCCCAATACCTCGAACATACTTGCTATGGACCAACGCTGTCTATGAATCCTGAGGCCATTCCTTGCACACCTCTGAGAGTTCTGTGCCAAAAGAGGTATCGCCAACCCGAGTCAGATTTTTGTTCTCCACACCATCCCATCAAAAAATGGAGGTTGGGAGACCGCTACCTGGAACCAAGCCAGAAGGCATTGTATTAGAGCATCATCCATTGTCCCCCTGTCGTCCTTAGCCATTCTATCTACAAAGACTACACCAAATTAAAACCGTTCACGGCTGTCATCTCCACAGGATATGACTCGGGGATGGTCATGACAAGAACCAGCTTTACTACAACGGTATCAACTCCAAACACATGTGCCAGGTGAATGTCACTTCTAACAAGGTCCAATCCAGCCTACTGCCAAATGCAGCTTACACCCATTGCTCTGCCTATAGTTCCACACCCAGGAAATTACCGAGGTCCTGACAATCACCACAGTGCTTCACTCCAGGTTATCCCTTGCAATCCCCTGGAGCCGTGGTCCCTAAGCAGGTCTGGCCATCCCAGTTCTCCCTCCACTCCTTTCATCTCTCTCTGTCTCTACTGCCCAGGCTACCATCGCTATGCTCCAGACTTACTAAAGTGGCTTCCCAACCGGTTTCCCTTTATCTCCTCCTGTCCTCTCTTATGCCCTTGTGCAATCTCTCCTGCACACTGCAGCCAGAGGGAGCTTTCAACATGCAAATCTTAACATGCCCCTCTTCTTTATGCTCACTCTTCTGAGGATAAAGGTACAAGCCCATGTGAACTGGCCCCTGCCTACTTCCCAGCTTCATCTTGTCCACTGTCCTGCTCTCTCAGAAAGAATCAACCATCTTTCAGTTCCCTTGATGTACCCTGTTCCTTCCTGTCTCAGCATTTTTACACACAATTTTAGTTCAGCCTGGAACACCCCACACGCGTGTACATGCACGCACGTGCGCACACACACACACTCTCCCTGGCTAATTCATATGTATCACCAGTGTCATTGACTTCCCAGGTATATTTGTTGTTCTGTACTGTTGAGTCGGCTCCGACTCCTGGCGACCCCATGAATGAGTGGTGCCCACAGTGTCCTGTCCTCAGCAGCCCTGCTCAGCCCTGCATGCCTACGGCTTCTTTGATGGAGTCAGCCCATCTCCTATTCGGTCTTCCTCTTCCTGCTGCCTTCTATTTCCCCAGCATTGCTGTCTTTTCCAAAGAACCTGCCTTCTCATGATGCGCCCGAGTAGGACAGCTTCAGTTTTGTCATTTTTGCCTCCAGCGATGTTTCAGGCTTAAATTGCTCTAGGACCCACCTGTTCATCTTTCTGGCGGTCCAGGGTATCCATAGAGCTCTCCTCCAACACGGTATTTCAGATGAATCCATTTTTTTCCATCTGCCTCCTTTGCAGTCCAGCCTTTGCATACGCACATAGTAACTGGGAATATGAGGGTGGATGATCTTAGCCTTGGTCTCCATTGACACACGTTTGTTCTGGGTGATCTTTCCTAGTTCTTCCATTGCTGCCCTTCCCAGTCTCAGCCTCTCTTCATTTCTTAGCTGCAGTTTCCATTTGAATTGATGACCAAACCAAGGTAAGCAAAATCTTTTAACAATTTCAGTGTCTTCATTGTCTATTTTAAAGATGCTTCTTCTATAGCTTCTTCTAAAGTATTTCCTCTATAGCTGTGATTTTTGTCTTCTTGATGTTCAAATGCAGTCCTGCTTTGGCACTTTCTTCCTTCACTTTCATCAGAAGTCAATTCAAATCAGGTGTATACTATATAATTATTTATTCAAGGTCTTCAGCTCTAGACTGTAAATCCTAGCAGGGTAGGACTGTGCATTCCTGCCACCCTTAACCCCAGCACCCAGCACAGGGCCTGGACCCTAGGAAATGTTAAAGAATTCTTCTGAATTAATGATTAGTTAGTAGACCAGTGGTATCAGCGTTTCCTATTTCATAATTTACCAACTCCTGTTTAATCCCCTAAAAAGTAGGACACAAATGTGCCTTTTATTCTTTAAATATATATATATATGTTTATACATATACATACATATACATATACATATATATATATATATATATATATATATATATATATATATATAGTTTTATTATAGGTTGGGTTCTTTCTAGTCTCAAGGCTGGGCATCACAACTCTTAAGTTTCCACTGCCAAGCCTTGATCATGTCATGCAGTTTTCTGTACTCTTCACCAGCCAAGAATAGGTTATCTGTTGAGATTTTCATCCCTCCCTGATTCACCACAACAAGGCTTTGACTGGGGACACGTGAAGGAGATATAACTCTCAAGGAGGCACAGAATGTCTGTATTGGTGCCCTGGTCTCTGCACACACTCAGTCCCAGCAGCCCAGCCACTACTTCCATTGAAACCCAGACCTCAGTGCTGCTCCCCAACTCTGACCCCTTCCATGCCCAGAAGGGAGCTCCAGCAATCCCCTTTTAAAGACATGCTGGAAGAAAAAACTCCAGCAGCTGTCCCTCCCTGGAGCCTGATATTGAGGCTGAGACAACATCTTATGGATAGTTATCATTTTAGCCTTCCTGTTACAGTCTGCCCAAAGTGCACGTTGAGGGCGTGCCATGGCCTGCAGGGAGAGTTTTGGAGCAATTAACTGTGAATGCAAAACGCCTCTCCTCTCATATGGTCAGCCAAACCACAAGTGTATTCCCTTCACTCATTACAAGGTAGCTAAAAGACTGAAGTATTCTAATTGTGGCACAATTAAAACCCTTGTAATTAAGGAAGATGGCGGTGAGAAAAGGACTGGTTCAGAAAGCTCAGCACGAGGGAGAGCAAAAGAGCAATATATATATTCACCACTAGATGGCAGGCTTCCTGCTCTATTCCCGGCTCGCTCAATTTTAAATCTAGAAATGATCCCCAACCAGCACTCCAACAAACCAATCCCTCAAAGTACCCCAACACATTGAGAGTTATAGAATGTAAGGGTGCACAAAAATTTGGTGAAAAAAATTTGGAGTCAACTCTTACATTTACAGAAGAGAGCCCAAGAGGTCAGGAAACTTGGGTTCTCCCAGGCCAGATTGCTAGCCATCCAAAAATCTCCTTTAAGAAAGATATAATAGAACAGTATTATGAATGTGCACTTCTTTGCGTGTATGTAATAGAGAGAAAGACTAACTCTACCCCAAAAGGAGAGGGATGTTTAATTAATTTGGTCTTATAATGATTTGCAAGCCTGGATAGTCATGAGCAACTTGCAGACTGGCAGCCCTTATTCAGCTGGGTGCTCCCACAGCCTTATATGAAGCTCTGACAACTAAGCTCGAGAACTTTGTTGCACCGATGTTGCTAACGTGTTTTGATATCAGAGGGACTATTCATTATGAATCTGTACCAACTGGACAAACAGTTCACTAAGTTTCCTATTTGGAAGCGCTGAAAAGGCTGCGTGAAAAGTTAGACAACCTGAACTTTTCGCCAACAATTCATGGCTCTTGCATCATGACAATGCACCAGCTCACACGGCACTGTCTGTGGGGGAGTTTTTAGCCAGTAAACAAATAATTGTATTGGAACACGCTCCCTACTCACCTGATCTGGCCCCCAATGACTTCTTTCTTTACCCGAAAATAAAGGAAATATTGAAAGGAAGACATTTTGATGACATTCAGGACATCAAGGGTAATGCGACGACAGCTCTGATGGCCATTCTAGAAAAAGAATTCCGAAATTGCTTTGGGCGGTGGACTAGGCACTGGAGTAGGTGCATAGCTTCCCAAGGGGAGTACTGACCGTAGTGATATTCAGCAGTGAGGTATGTAGCACTTTTTCTAGGATGACTTCACTTTTTCAAGGATTGCGTACAACGCCTGACGAAAGGATAGATGAGGCATCCCAGTTGGTTGAAGTAAAATGGAGTCCCTATAACTGGTGATTTTAGCCAAGGGATTTACTTCTCAGGACTTCAATTTCTTTTCTTTTTTTTTTTTAACTTTTATTTTATTTATTTATTTATTTTATTCCAGGACCCATCAGCTCCAAGTAAAGTAGTTGTTTCAATCTAGTTTTAGAGGGTGAAGCTCACAGTGGCCCATGTAGGGATCGAACTGGCAACCTTGGTGTTAGAAGCACTGTGCTCTAACCAACTGAGCTAACCGGCCGCTCCAGGACCTCCATTTCAAAAAAGAAGATGTTGAATTTACACTATCATCTGAATCTCTAAGTGCAAAATATATAAGAGAAATGCCTAGGAGAGTGCCAGGAAAATTGTAGGATAACAGTTCTCAAAGTGTGGTCTGAGGAACCCTAAGGGTTTCTCTTCCCTTTTCCGACTGCATGTCTGTGTGAGGACAGGTTCTGTTTATATATTTCAATCAAAATAACAACATAGCAAGAGATTAACTACAGAAACGGATCTGAGAATCTATAAACTAAACATTAAAGAGATTTGCAAAAAGGTAAAACAATGCCATTCTCATAATTTTCTTTGTTTTGGAAAATAGTAATTGTTCATAAAAATATGTAATTTATATTAACACATGATGGGGGTTTATAGTTAGTTTTAAGTATATTAATACATATTTTAAATTTTCTCAGTTATAACTTTTAATAAAGTAAATATTAAATATCTCATAGAAACCAAAGCTCTTCGGGGTTCTTCATCGCTTCTTAGAGTATAAAGAGGTCTTGACTCAAAAAGTTTGAAGATTAATTAACCCCTTCCTTAGCTCTGATTTTTATCTTCAGAAGCAGAAAGCTATCTATCCAATGAGGTTAACTTTAGGCTAGCTATACAATAGCAAAGGTAAAAGAGAAAAAAAGACAAGCTGAATGTTTAATATTAGGAGAAAGGTTTAGTAATAATAAATGTGCTCCACTAACCCGAACGGAATTATGTATTATAGTATTACATAATAATAAAATGGCTATAATGTCAAGTGAAAATATATGTCAGTACTGCCATTAATTGTAAAAATGTGAGACTGGGCCCAAATATATAAAAATGAAAATATGAAACGCCTATTATATTAGTTTGGATGTTGAGATTAAAGGTGATATTTGTCTTTCATTAAACTAGTGGCTATTACCATTCCCCTACGTATTGTTTTAAAACAGCATTTTTAAGTTAGCATTTTAAGACTTGGCTCCCCCAGGTCTCTCACACTGGGGGCAATGAGCCCAAGCTATCTTTTTCCTTTAACAAGCCAAAAAAACCTTCTGATTTTGAAAAAGCCAACTTCCTCTGGCAGACCCCAACAAAAGTCATTGTCTCCCAGGCCTCCGGGAATGATCTCTGACAAATGGTAAATCTGTATACACACACACACACACACACACACACACCCTAACCCAGTGCAACCCTTAAGGGAGCAGACACTGAATGGAAGGGGTTGGGTGTTCAGCCTGTCAGCAAGCAACAAGGGGTCTTTGTGTGGGGAATAAAACTTCATCTCCCCCTCAGCAGGAGGTTCTCCAGCACCCCCTCCTTTCCAACGCTGCCCAGCCACACACAGTGTGCATTTATGTCTTGCTGCACAGACATATAATAAATTCCCTCTTGGGCTAACCGCTTCTGAGGTTTTGAAGGCCAGAAGGAGGACGCATGCTTCAAGGACTCATTCCTGTCAGCCCATTCACTAGCCCTGTTAACATCTTTCCCAAGACCATCTAGGGTAATTCCTCTTCTTCACTCCACATGTGCTTATGTTTCTATTTCAGATGCCCAGGATGAAAGAAATGTGTGGGACCACTAAGGAGATGATTTTTATTCAGGCTCCTACAATAGGGACATTCATTAACACAGAGGAACACCTCAGAGAAAAAGAAGAAGGACCTGGGGTTTTACAGAGGCAAGAGACCCCGGGAGGAGAGTGGACAAGTCTTATGTGAAGGGTGATGAATTTTGTTGGAAGGGGATGGGCGACGGGAAAATGCTGAAGGTGTGAAGGCAGGGTGATCCTTTGCAGTTTCTCTACTTTGCAGGCTCTCCGGCTCTCTGGGGGCACAGGGCTCAGACAAATTTCAACATGGTCAACAGGTACCAAAACTCTGGCCTTCCTGGTAGTAGCTGATAGGGGAGGAAATACGTGGGAAGAGTGAGGTCTCTGATGCCTCCAAAGGAGGTGGGGAGGGGGCTGTAGGCCTAGAAGGAAGGAGGGGAGCAGCAGCCTTCTCCAGGCACCTGTTCAGCAGCCGAAATTTTACTCCTCAAATTCAGAAATCTTCTCCTCCCAAGCTGTTCTCTCCCTCTTTCTTTCTCAAATGGCAGGTGGGTGAGGATATCATTGAAAGAAAACCAGTTTGATTCCTTTTATTCCCCCAAATACACACACACACACACACACACACACGCACGGAGGAAACTGGTCACCATCAGAAGATTTCAGCCAAATAATGGGATTCCATAAGGATGTCTTTTGAAGAAGAAAAAAAAAAAAGTTTGGATGGTTAAATAGCTACAGTCACAATGGAAAGTTGTAATTTTCCTTGGCTGTAAGAATAGCCTTTTTCCTAACGTCTTCTTTGATAAAGGCCAGCCTTCCATAGCTCCTTTGCCCCAGTACCCTTCTTCCAACCAATTCAGGCAGATGTGTGAATTTTTTCCATTCATAAAGCACAGGGTTTTAAGGATGGAAGAAAAGATGAGCTGTTTCCCCTATTAGCGACTCTTTCCACCCCTGCAGAGACTGTTTGTGGAGGATTTGTGCTGCTGGCTATACATGAAACAATGGGGTGGGGGTTGTTTTGGAAGTAGGGGGAGGGATGGGGATTTTTCCATCTGGAATCACAAGGCTCTTGATGGCAGGGCCAGATGGAACCACGGTCTGTCTGTAGAGACAAAGCTTCTCTTTCAACTGGTTATGCAAACAAGAATGTAAGGTTTTTGACAACATGATGGCCAAGAGATAGGAAACCGAGATTAGTTATGAAATGCCAAGGGCAGATCCCTCCAGCTTTGGTGAATGAAGCCCCTAATGGAATTCAGCAAGGAGCTTCCTTAAGCTAATGAAAACAGGGATTGCAAAGCTTTGAATTCAAACCGGGACGTTAGAAAAACAGCTTGCAGTCAGCCAGTCTCCAGCCTCAGAACTTAAGTCATCTTTCAGCTGGGAGCGAACATGCTTCCTTAAGGCACCAGAACAATGTTGGGACTGTAAAGAACTTTACAAATGCTGAGTGTCCCTGTCGGCACTAGTAATTAACATCCTCCTCTAAGCTGCACTTAAGCCAAATTCCAAGGTATAATTAGGGATACTGAACAATGATAGAATGTAGATTGCAAGTTTGCTGGAAGCTCCCAACATCCAATTAGAGGGATGGTAGCAGATTTCCCAGAGCACAGGAGATGAAACCCATCTGTCACAGCCTGCTTCCTAAGTCCTTCCTTCCAGGAGAGCCCTTTGAGTCACCTAATAATGCCAAAAGGAACTTCTTAGCCCTCAAACTGCCTTCCAGCTAGAGATCAGTTAACAAGCTGTGTGACCCTAGAGCAGGTCACTTCCCCCTCTGAGCCTTAATTTTCTCTTCCATAAAATACAGCAGTTGTACATGGATAGATGTTTTTAGACGTTTTTTTAGAGCAGTGGAACCTTTTGTTTTTCTCCAAAACTTTATAATAGAACTCAATTTGTAAATACCTTATGTCACTAGGAGGAAGTGTAATCAACATGCCACTGATCAGACGGATGGAGGGAAATGGCCTCAGTTCTGTGTGTCTTAACTCCCCATTAGACAGACTATCAGTTCCAATGTATTGGGTCACTCCCTGAAAATACTAAGTGCTTTATAGATATCATGCAGGGGGAAAAAAATGTGTGTTTCAGTGGGGAAACTACACATCACTTAGAGCTCATTCTTCTGGGTTATGTGACTGTGCTGCTATGGCGCCCTTTGAGCTATTTTACAATTCTGTGAATTGAAGCTAACTGCTAGCAATGCAAATAATTCCTACCGTGTTTCCCCAAAAACAAGACCTAGCCGGACAATCAGCTCTAATGTGTCTTTTGGAGCAGAAATTAATATGATCCAGTATTATATTATATTATATTAATTATATTATATTAATTATATTATATTAATTATATTATATTATGCCTGGTTTTATATTATATTAAAATAACACCGGGTCTTATATTAATTTTTGCTCCAAAAGACGCAGTAGAGCTGATGGTCCAGCTAGGTCTTATTTTTGGGGAAACACAGTATTTATAGACATAAAAATAAATTCTGTCCAGGTAGCTTCAATTGACTTCTGTCCCTATCCCCCAAAGGAAAAGCCAATTTCCTTCTATTTGTAAGTTTATCCATCATTCTTTTACTCCACATAAATTTCTGCTCCTTTGAATTCTCATTTGAACTGCTTGTTAACATCTTACCAGCCCTCACTAATAATAAGCCAAATTAAGACTTTAACATGTGCTTATTTATACCTGTATGAGAGTCATGATTTTAGCTTTCTTTGAAAGTTACCTTACTTTGAAAATGTATTAGTCTTTTATCACGACTCTTACCAATCCTAACCAAACATGCCTCTTCCACATTGAAAGAACCACCTGAAACCAGGCCATCCCGTCTCAATAAATCCTCCCACTTTGCCTCCCCCTGTGAGCGGTCCTGGGGCTCTGTGGGGTGATTCTTCCCTTCCACAGTGAGCAATAAACTCAGCCTTGCCTTATCAACGCATTGTTTTGGTAATTTGGGGGAAATGATACTCGACAGAAAAGCATTTGGAGGCAACTGGGTATGGGAGCCTGAATTATTGAGGAGGGTTCTCCCCTGCGCAAACTCAGTAGAATGATGGCATAATTATTCTTTCTTTTTCGTATGTAGATACAAAATCTAGAGTTTGAGGGACTGGACAGAATCCGGGAGATGACATAATACCTTCCCTCCTTTAAGGATGAGGTTTCTGCGGCCCACAGACGTAGGTCAGCAGGGGCCAGGATCTGAATGCGAGTCCTGCAGCTCCAGGCCAGGTGTCCAGCACGCAGCCCTCCTCTCACTCATTCACTTTGAACAATCGTTTTCTGCAGGCTGGGCTCCTTACCACCGAGGAGTGCTCAGAAGTAGGATCACATTTTTGACACATTGGCCTCCTTCGCCCCTTTCCCTTTTTAAAGCAGATCCATATTCTTTTCCTCTAGAAACCAGTAAAAGGGCAAAAAGCTGGGAACAGTTTGTGAGAACCCCCAGCTTCCAATCCCTGAAGTCTAAATACTTGGAAAGAACAGAGAAGGCTACATATAGGTAAAGACTGAAAAATCTAGGACAGGCTTTCCCTGGGCTGGTGTTGGATGGGGGAGAAGATGAGAACAAAACAGGGTGTGGGTCCCAAGGGGGGCAGCCTGTGTCCTGCTCTGCAAAGCCCACAGCAGACACCCTCCCTCCACAGGGAATGCCTTTGTGGACGGGCCCCAGAGAAGCGCCCTGGTCTGTGTATCACAAAACAGCAAAGAGCCCCCCACCCCTCCAGGGCCACGTGGACAAGACTGAGGGACCTCTCAGGAGTGACCTGTGGGTCCGATCACCAGGACCAAATGCCCAGGAACCATCAGGATCTTAGCAGCATAAGACCCTGAAACTAAAAATAAGTAAATAACATGTGGAGTTGGTGCTGCAGGTAGATGGGCAGACACTCAGAGCCAAGGAGGCTGTAGGGTTTCTCCCCAAAACTGCCTCAAGAGGACCGTGTCCCCTCCCTCTAGACTCCGACCAATGAAACTCCCGACCAGCACTGGAGTAGCCACTCCACAGGAGAAAGAATAAAATGCTTCCTGCGTTGGGGTTGTCAGGTCCCTCAACAAAGGGAGTTCCTGAACACAGCGATGCTGGGATGATGGAGGCCAGGATTGTTCTTAAATAAGCCCTGATCTCAGTGTTTTCTGAGAGGCACCTAAACCCGGGAACAGGTGAGGGGGGGAGATCTTCCTGAAAGGGGGGTGCAGGGAAGCACATGCAGCCTGGCTTCCTCTCTCTCAGGGCAGCGGATATAAGCCTGGTGTGACCCCACAGGTGTTCTCCCTCCCCTGCTGGCTACCAGCCAGAGCTCAGATTCCAGTCTTTTCTACCGCCCAAGAGGACTTTCAAAAGGGGAAAGAAAGGAAGGCAAGAAGGAGAGGAAAAGAAAGGATAATAAGAGAATGGAGAGGAGGAAGGGGTGAGGGCTTGCCATCTCACGTTGGGGGATGACGGCCTCAGTGCCAGCCATGGTGTCTTCACACCCCCTCATTCAGAGAGGGGAATATTTCCTAGACATCACTCAGGAGAACTTTCCTTCTCTCGTGGTGGCTGGAACTGGGTCACAAGGCTGAGAAGGCGAGTATTTGGTCTTTTCATCTCTTCCCATGAGAAATAAGCTCACGGCAGGAGGGAGTCAGAGAAAGGCTGTTGGGTAGGCCTTTCCCTGACTCTCTCTTGCCATTGACGGGGAAGTTAAAACCCAATAGAAGGAGAGAAACAAGTAACTCATTGTGAAATTGTGGTACCTGAGGCCTCGGGCCCATTTGGTCAATTGTTGTCACGGAGCCTTTCACAGGAGGTTCAGAGAGTTGTGTGCTGGGCCTCCCCTTCAGGAAGGACCTCAAATTTAGATTTGCAAAGACCTCTAAATGAAATACTGAGAGGCACAGGCCTCCATTTTACAAAGACGATGCTCAGCCTTCCCCTGAAGCTTGTCCCCATCCTGAGTCACTCCAACAGCAACGCACCAAGAGGCAGTTTTGTTCACAGATGCAGTGATCACTGTGTCCAGTTATATTACAATGTTTCCTTTGTATTTAATGGGCTGCTCTGTTGGAGGCGAGCTTTTCAAAGGGTTCTACTCTTCCTTTTCTAATTTACAAGACACCCTTAAAATCAGAGGGGACCCAAGTCTCCCTTGATCCCAGAGAGGTCCTGATGCCAGCCTCCCACAGCCCAAGGCTTCTATGGGACCAGAGTTTCTCCTGGAGGACACCCACACATAGAAAGAAAGCCCCGCCAAATGCTCAGGAAGGAAGCGGTCACGGCATCATAACTGTTAAAGGAAAAAATTATTCTGGCACGTGTTCCAACGGTAAGGAAGACTTTATTCAGGACTGTTATAGTGATAGTTAAAACTATTGCAATATGGGAGAGAGATGGAGCTCAATTCCAAGTATACCAAGAATGAATGGGGATTTATAGCCCAGAAGCAGGTTTGGGGTACAGGGTGGTGAATGGAAAATTACTAAAAGGAAACATCAAGAGGAGAGGGATTCTTGCTAAACTGACTTAACAAGATTCCTGCTGAAGGCATCCAGGGTGGTCAGATATCAAGGGTGAAGTGAGTCTCTCTGAACTAACGCAGCAGGATTCTCGCGATAAGTGGGCTATGCAGACCCAGCAACCATGGGGCCTCGTCGAGAAGAGGGCTCAGAGGATCCTGACTCAAGTTCATTCAAGGAGAGTCTTTATCCCAGAGGGTCCTGCAGCTCTTGTGACACCATAAGGATTAGTTCTCCTTCATGAAGGACTAAGAGCAGGAGACAAGGGAGACTGTCTGGATACCAACTCGGAATATTTTTAGCCCTGGCACTGTGCCCTCATTTGTTGGTGGCCCACCCAACAGCCTTTCTCTGGCTCCCTCCTGCCCTGAGCTTATTTCTCATGGGAAGAGATGAAAAGACCAAATACGAGCCTTCTCAGCCTTGTGACCCAGTTCCAGCCACCACGAGAGAAGGAAAGTTCTCCTGAGTGACGTCTAGAAAATATTTCCCTCTCTGGATGAGGGGGTGGGAAGATACCATGACTGGCACTGAGGCCGTCATCCCCCAACGTGAGATGGCAAGCCCGAGGACAGGACGCCTGCTGAAGATAAAGGAGAGAAGGAACCGGGGTCCTTGGTAACATTGCTGAGCTGTCGCACCAACCCCGGAACTGTCTACACCCACACTTCCCAATTACGAGTATGTGAGATAATCAAGTGGCTTTTTGGTTTAAGCTACTCTTACGCAGGGGTCCTACAATTTGTAGCCTAAACAATTTCAAAATCCCCAGGGTTGTGCTAGGATTTGTAAATGATAGAGAGTCATCCAAGCCTTGATCTCCTCCTCCTACTCTAGCAGTTTATAGTTAAGGTGGGGAACCTAGATACATGTACATGAGTTCAGTGTCATTTAAAATTAAACCACTTAGACTAGAATCAAGTTTTAAACTAAAAGTAACAGCAATTCCACTCCCAGGAATTTTCCCCTAAAAGAGTGTTCAAAGACTGAATTGTAACATATGATAGAGGAAATGTGGACAGAGCCCAAACGTTCAACAACAGGAGTTGAAATTACAGCCCATACATGGATATTATGAAGTCATTAAGATGACAACATTGATCTATACTTGATAGGAATTCCCTACACAATAATCAGAAAAAAATTTTATATATAATTATATAAATACACTCAGGCAGAAACACATCTCTGAGTCTAGACTAAACGTGAAGCTGTCAGCCGTGAGTATTATAGGATGGAATTATGATTTTTATTTTCTTTACACTTTTCTGTACTTCTGCGTTTGTTGCAATGAACACGTATATTTTTCTAATAGTTCCACTAAGAATGTTTAGAGATGCGATTGATTAGTAAGACGATATACACTAATAGAATACAGTAAAGAGCTTAAAAAAACATCTATCATTTGCAGAACAACACGGCATCTGAGGAGGAGAGTGGAGAGTACCAAAAATAGATCTGCACACAGTCCAGGGCTTCAAAGGGAAAATGATTCCATCCAGTTTTATGAGCTGTAAAGTATTTGTGACATATCCCACCCTCCCCAATGGTATGATATATATTGAAGCAAAACATTGGATTGTATTTGGCTTTATGAAAAAAAATTTTAAACAAAACTTTTTGTGTCGTATACGGTACTGACAGAGTATGTAATTCAAGCATTGTGAATAGCTTCTGGGAAGTGCTTTGAAGCCTTTTAACCTGTGCTTGGGAATTGTTTGAAAAGTCTATATTTGACTTTTTGACACCTTGTCTATAATATAGAAAAATAATTCACACCAAAGTCCTTTGTATTTCATAGAAGCAAAAACACATGAAAAGATCTCTCAATTTCTAGAATACTTCCAAATCATAAATAGTATTATCCGCTGAAACTCTGTGATATTCCGATAGACTTATCATTTACTTTGTGGGACTCTGACGCTGCCAGCAGCTTAGCTTCATTCCTGAGTTTGATCCTTTTTCCCGGCTTCCCAGTATATTCTAGCAAACTGTGTAACATTCCAATATTTCTTAGCCTAGAACAGTATTAAAACAATTGTGATTACAGTTAACATTTGAGTACAGAAAAAGAAAATGAAGGGGAGCAGATTGTGTCACCCCAAAATATGCCATCTTGGCATAAGGACTATTTTGAGCTAAAGACACATGAAGAAGCAGATGTAAGAATGTCATTCTGACCTCCCCTTTTTTTTCCTGAAAGCAGGAGTGAATACTCCCATGTGAAAGACACCTCTCTAAACCAGGAGGAAAGAAACCTCGTCATCACCAAAGACAAGGAGTTGAGGCCAAGATAAATCTGTATAAACACACCTTAAGATAACTTACCTTCCTTTACTCTCCCCGTGTATCTTAGTTACTTTTCCACAATTGCTACTGTTTGTTCAACCTAGTATATAAGCATTTGGCCCAATCTGCTTTTTGAGTCTTCATTTTCCTACTGCGGCTCCCATGTACATATGAAAATCTGTCAGCTTTCCTCCTATTAATCTGTCTTATATCAGTTTAACTCTCAGGACCAGCCAGAGACCCTAAAAGGGTAGAAGTTATGCCTCCCTTACAATGGTCTACATTTATTTACTAAAACTGTTGGCTGGACTTACTAAGCCACCGAAGATCTGGATAGTATTGATTCATTCTACATTCTTGGGGTCACTTCCAGTTCTGAGCTTTTGTTACATTACTTAACTTTAGGAATCATCTCGCCAACTGCTCATGTAGCCATTGCTCCATATACCATGGACCCAGGCATCAGACTCAAACCACTTCCACAATTTGCACAGGGGCAAATGTGCTCGTGTGTGTGTGTGTGTGTGTGTGTGTGTGTGTGTGTGTGTGTTGCTTTACCACAAACCAGTGCATGGCCCTCTCTCCTCTTTCCTCCCACCCCTCCAATACAGGAACGTGTCTCTCCTTTGTTGCTTAGGCACTGCTGGTCAGAGCCTTCAGTGTCTCAGCCTCTTCTTTCTTCATCCAGTCAACAGATATTTAGTGAAGGCCTACTATGTGCCAGGCACGGTGCTACATGCTGGGGGAAAGTAATCATGTCCCTAACTTCAGAGTTTACAGTATTGTGTCAAAGACAAACCTTATTCAAAGAATCACACAATAAAATATAGTTCCTCTGAGTGCTTTCCCTTAACTTCTTATTTTGAAATAACTTTGGACTCACATAGAAACATCACAGAATTCCTGTGTACCCTTTGCCCAACTTCCTCCTACAACATCCCACATAATCACAGTACAATTATCAAAACCATGAACGTAATACTATTAACTAAGCTGTGGCCCTTCTTGGATTTCTCTAAGTGCTTTTTATGATACCAATTCTTTAGTAATACAGCAAGTATGGGAATAAATATTATCATGACCCCCATTTTACAGATGCAGAAACTGAGATTCAGAACAGTTCTATAACTTGCCAAAGATTCCAGCTTGCAAGAGGCAGAGCAAGGATTGCAAACTCAGGGAGCCCAGCTGTAAGGGAATCACGCCTCACCACTGGACACACAGCCTTTCAACATTAGCCAAGCTAGCCAGAGCAGGCTTTCTTGTTCAAACCCAAAAAACCCTACAATAGCACGACAATAAATGGCCAGGGACCTATTAGAAGAATTTATAATGCTTGGATGCCATCTTTAAAGCCAAAACATTTGCTTCCAAAATCAAAATTTGTTTCAATGGCCAAAGGCTTCCCAAAGGAAATTACTATTTCAATCATTGTCGAGGAAACAATGTCCTTTGGGTTAACAAAGGCTGAGCTTTTAAACAGTTCCCTCTGGTTGAAAATAGCTTTAGCTGAAACATTTTGACTCTCAAAAGGAAGTTTCTCTGTAAGAAACTGTAAGAAACGCAGGTGCAGTGAAGGCACAGCCAAAACAAAGGCTTCAGCACACGGTGGCTTCCTGTCAAAATCATACCATTTCCAATGGTCTCACGCCTACATAAAAAACTCAAAGCCAAAAAAAAATCTGCAAGAATAGATGTGCTTTGATCTGCTCTGCATTAGAGAATGTCAATCCCACGGGGAGAGAGAAAAAAATTTGAATTAAAAAAATCACCTTATTTGATTTATTTATTTATTGCCTAATTATGCATCTGTGACATGTGTACTTGTTACCAAAATGCAAAATTACTTAAATGACTGCGAAGCCCCACTTCTCTGACGCAACCCCACTGGGCGTGTCCAAAAAGCATCTCAATTACTACAAGGAGGATTCTCGCTTTCTAAGGTATCACCACCAGCATTAACATTTCATGATTCCACCTACAGCAGAATCAGTTGAGGTTATAATTTGGGTTTTCTCTCTGCTGTATTCATCCTTTCTATGATTTTGAGCAGGTAGCTAGGCATTTTGGGATTGTTTACTGTCTGGATTTTGCACAGCAGAAAGCAAAAGAGGTTCAAATCAATGCCTCTTTTGCTTTTGGTTGGTGGGGAAACGCAAGAACTAAAGAAATGCAGTGAAGAGATGTGTCTTTAAAGGGGAATAAAGCAAAGGGCAGAAGAGAGAACCCCCCCACCTGCAGTGGGGAGCCACGCATCTCTTTCTGGAAAGATCTGAAGGGACAGGTGGCTACTGGTGCACGTAGGGGTGCTCAGTCCCAGGCACCAAGGCTCCAGGTCTTTTCAAGAGTCCCTTTCCCTGAATGTGGCATAGATGCAGCAGGAGCCTAAAGGAAACATGCAACTGAAACACAGGGGTCCCAGAGTGGCCAGTGGGACTTGGGACTGGGAGAGTATTTCAGAGGAGACTTTAGTGCTTCAAGTTTTAAGATTTTTGCATAACCTGGAGAAGGTGGGGTACTATCGGAGAGACCCAATCATCACTGAAATGTAACTTCCCACCAATTCTACAGGAGGGATAAACCCAAGGTGACTTAAAGAATACAAAGAAATGTAATATTCTTGAGCATCTGAGTTTGCAGACTATCACACCAACTGTACATTCATCCATCTGTTCACTTGAGAAATAATTACTGAGCTTCCACCATGCGCCACGCACTGAGATGAGACCTGAGGATCGTGGTTCCCAGGCTCCCTGTGATCACACAGGCAGAGACGTCCATCCTAAAACAAGGAGTGGCCGCTGCAGGACATCGTATGGGTATCATAATAAATGACTCCTAGGGCACATGTACTCTTCCACTGTTAAATTATGCATAATGTTATCAAGCTTCAAAATTATATGTGTGCAGCTCGGAATTTACTGGAAGGAAATAATCATGGATGAATGCAATGATTTTGCTGGAAGAATGTTCATCTTCCTGTCATGTATAATAGCAAAACCCTGGACACGGCAAAAACAGGAGGTTAGTTAAATACATTGTAATATCACCACTCTTTGGAACACTGTGCAGGTGTGAAGAATGATGTCATATATGCTACTTTTCTCATTAAAAATAAAACATGAAACAAAAATACTTTAGGACATTTGATAACATGGAAAGGCATGCACAATATATTAGTTTAAAAATTATAAAACTCTGAGCAAATAGGATCACATTTCTGTAAAAACATTATAAATATGTGTCTGTGTAAGCACATGTGTTATGTATACAGCATACAAAGGAATAGGGGGATATACAACAATATAGCAAAAGTGGTTATTTCTGCCAGAGTTGCGGTATGACTTTTGTGAGCCTTACGAGCTTTTGCCTTCGTGGAACCCTTCCTCCACAAAAAAAAAAAAAAAAAAAGTGTTGGAAATTATATGTTAGGATGGCGCTGGTGTAAAGACGAATACAATCTAGAATAAATTTATGTTATAATAAATATATGTTCATAATAATTATATTTATTTTTTCCTATTTTAAGAGAAATTAAAGTTAAAACGTTTATGGGCCCTGGGCTCTGTGCCTCCTGCACCTATTAGACAAGTTAGCCCTGATGGCTGCATGATGAAATTATTGGAGCTTTATTTCCTTCTTGTTACCTCTCTTTATTTTCTACATTTTCAATACCAAAGATGTATTCTTTTTTATAATGAAAAACCACTTGAACAAAGAAATTGGTGAACATAAATAAATGGCCCAGGTGATGCAATGCCAACACGGCAAAGTGGCAAATGCAGCCTCTAGCAGCAATACCCCCCAGGGACTTGAACGCATCCCCATTGGGTACAGCTTGGTACCATGGTGCTCTAGCCCATCAGACGACTTCCTGCTACAACCAACCAACAACACAAAACCTCTGGTTTGCAGAACAAAGCAGCTCTCAGGTTTACCAAAGAGAATGGGTCCATGCCCCATCCTTCACACACAAAGACACACTGCCAACCCACATTGGCTTTATTTCTCCAGGGGATGGAGATGGTTTGCCAAATTCCAGCACACTCTCCGGCCCAGGCTGGCAAGTATTTAGACCAGAAGAGCAGGCTTTGATAATTATTGAAAGACACTAACCAACCCTTCTAGTTTCACTCATGGCACCAATGCATCATAAACTGGTGATCCTTGCCAAACTGTGAAGTTTGCCAAGCCTTAACAGGTTTGATTTTACAAAGTCAGCCTTTTAAGTATGACTTTTAATTTATGCTTTCACTTATCTATTTGTGTGTTTAATGACTATCGATTAAGTATCTACTCTGTGTCAGTCACTGTTCTAGGAGCTGGAGACACAGCAGTGAACAAGACAGACACAATCCCTGTTCTCATGTCGCTGGAAGGAGAGATACTGAACAAAGGTGCAGAGCATTTTGAAAAGGGAGAAGCAATGGACGCATTGAGTGTGTGCAGCAAGGGGAGTGCCCCCAGTCTAAGAAGTCAAGGATCCAGTTTCCCCAAGGAATGAAAGTTTAAACCCAGACATGGAAGGTAAGTAGGAATGGGCCAAACAGGGAAAGAGGAGAATCAGGAAGAAGGAGAATATGTCAGACAGAAGAATGTGCTGATGCCAGAATATAACACTAGAGTCAGTGAGTCACTGAGAACTAAAGATGTCCAAAGGGGTTAGTGAGTGTGGCAGAAGTAAGATTAGAAAGGCAGAGAGGGGCCAGAACATGAATGGCTACCTGTTCAGTTAAGGGGCTTGGACTGCTGTCCTTTCTCCAATGGGAAGCCACCGCAGTTTTAAGCAAAGTGATGCTTTGTTCCTGTGTAGAGAATGGGTGGCCTGAAACTCCAGTACTGGCCCTTGAGTCACTGGTGATGGTTGTCGTGTAGCATAAACCCTATAAGACTTCAGCCTTCTTTAAACAACTGAAAGAAAGCAGGGATGTGTACTGGGACCTCTATGCTTCCCATCCTCTCCATCCCAGCCTTCAGAACCATACAAACAAGTAGAACAGAACAGGGCAGAGAGAAAAATGCCATCCAATTTATAAAACATCTTGATTCTTCTGGAATACACGTATATCTTCCAGCTTTCTTTTTCTTCTTCCAAATTATCTTTGCTTTTCTTGGCTCTTGGAATTTCCATATGAATTTTAGAGTCAGCTCATCAATTTTCACAAAATAAAATCTGCTAGTATTTTGACTTGGATGGCACCGAATCTACAGATTAATTTGAAGAGAACTGACTCCTTTGCAGTATTGAATCTTCCAATCTACGAATGTGGTCTAGCCCTCCGTTTATTTAGATTTTCCTTTATTTCTTACAATAATGATACACTGTTTTCAGTGAAGAGATCTTGCATGTGTTTTGTTAAATTTTTCCTAGATATGTGATTTTTTAGGTGATTATAAGAGGCAAATACTAACAATATCAATTAAATTAAATAACATCTGAGAAAAGTACTTTGCAACATATAAAACTTGATACAATTTTGAGATATTCTTTCTCACCAACAACTGAACACATCATTTTGGAAAACCAGGCTGTACATTCTTAAGGCATCTTTCCCAGTAGCTATTAATTAACCACCATGCTGAATCAGGACAGCCAAAAAGTGACATCAGAGGTCAATAGAATTACTGGCTTGGAATAAACTCTAAGAAAAAATAAGTTCTCAATCTGAGTTTGAATTTCACCCAACAGCCACCAGATGGCCTCAGGGGGAAAAAAAACTCAACACATCATGTATCAACTCAAGGACTTGATACACTTGATGCAAGGTCTCATTCAACCCATGATGAGCTCCTGAACCCATTGCTAAAAATTAGCCTACACCAGCCCTTAGTGTAGCTTCTCTGCCCTCCTCCCATCTTCACAGGAGTTCTCATCTGTAGGACAAACTAAGGCCAGAGCTGGCTTCTTCCTGGGAACACTCCCTGGCAATGCTGAGGCTCTCACTTTCAGCTGCCTGAGTCTGAATCAGTGACTCACACCCCCTTCTCTGAGCCCAGCCTCACAGGCAGGCTCCTGCACCTGCCAAACCCTGCTTGCCAAGACACAGCTCTGGTTCTCACTTCCTTCCTCTTTCCCCCAGTCTGGATGAGAAAAAGGACAAGAATGAAGTCTTTGGAACATTAAGATTACTTATAAAGCACAAAAAAGGAGAAAGACTTTGTTGTTACTTACCCCCACATAACCCTATTCCAGTCTCTTGGATCCCCCCTTGATCAATATAGCAATAAGCATTATTCACTGAATCAACAAATATTGCCATGTGCCAGGCAGTGTTATAAGCGCCCGAAACACAGCAATGAGCAACACAACAAAGTCCCATCCTTCTTGCAGCTCACATTTGTTGGGAGAGGTGACCATGCCCCTGGGGAAAATGAAGAGGGGCAGGAAATAGGACCACCAGTTGCAAATCAAAAAATTTTAGAGGAAGATCCAAGATGGCAGAGTAGATAAACACTGTGCCTGCTTCCTTCCATGAACAAATTAAAATTACAACTAAATTATAAAACAATCAACCTAGAGAACCATCTGAAGTCTGGCTGAACCAAAGTTTTATAACTAAGCATATAAAGAAGCCACGTCGAGACTGGTAGAAGGGGCGGAGACGCAGAACTGGCTAACCCCCAACCTCCGTGTGATGGTTGAGAACCAGGAGGGATGTCTCAACCGCAGAGGCTCCCCCCAGAAGAGCGAAGGGCCTGTCGTGCGGGGCGGCAGGCGGGATCTCTGGTCCCACTCCCCACATAAGAACGCAGGACACGGTAAGGCCAAACAGGAACACCCATGGAGCCATAAGTAGGGGAGTCAAACCAATATATTCTCGCTGGCGGCTGGGCTGGAGACACAGGAAGCAGGATCTACATAATCTGCCTAACAGCAGTCCCTGCTTGCCAGCCACCATCTTCTTGCTAGCCCCCATTCTCTCTGCTAGCGTAGCCACAGCCGTTATATTAGTGGCCAATGGCCTACGGGTTACAGCTGACGGCCAACTAGCCACAGCTGCTGGCCATCTGATCACAGTTGATGGCCATTTACTACCCGAGCCAGCACCTTTCTATTGTGAGGCCGAGAGCCTGGAAACTTTTTGGGGGCTTTGTCCCCACAGGGCTCCAGCTCCACATGGGCCTCCCCAGCCCAGGGTACCGGTACCAGGCAAAGGAGCCCCCACGACATCTGCCTGTGAAGACAGTGGGGATTCTGACCATCCAGGTGGGACAGAAGGCAGCAGGAAACCTTGTGTCCATTAAACGGGCCCACACACAGACTGTCTCACTCCCAGGCACTCACCTGGAGCTCCAGCAGAGTGACAGTAACTCGCAGGGTTGTTGGAGGCCTACAGGGGGCAGACTGAGTTGTGTGGCTTTGGGAAGAGGGCTGGAGGACAGTGGGCATCTTCCCTGTGTGAGGTCCTTCTCCCTTGTAGCTGGCAGTCTGACACCATCTTTCCTGTGTTGAGCCCGCCCCCTAAGCTTACAAGCAAATCTGAATCTGATTGGTCTGGTGAGCTCCACAGCTCCACCATGCTGACTCACCGGGAATCCACCCCACTGAATTCCCCCAACACCAGAGGCATTTTCTCCAAAAGCAGTCAGTCCCGCCCACATTGCTTTCTTTCTTGGAAAACTCTCAGAGTCTGACAGACCACAGGTAGGTAGTGACAGGCAGGTAATGACTGGCCTCAGAATTTTGCTGAGTAGCTTGAGGCTCAGCACTGGCACTAAACCAGAGTCTACATTAACCTGGTGACCACAACTCTTCCCACTCTAGTGATTCCCTGAGACCCTGCCTCACCCAACTTGCATACCGAATGAGGCTTTATCAGTGGCTGAACCTTAAGGGAGCCAGCAGGTGGCAGCAGGCATCAGGGTGTCCCGGCATTTTGTGGAACTACCCCAGGCCTGGTACTGGTGGCAGACATCCTTGGTTTACAGAGTGGCCTCTCCCACATGCATCCAGGTTTAGCACTGGCAGCAAGCAACTGCAATCACTTTATACCTCCTACCAGGTAGTGCCCAGTTGGTCACATGTAGTGGGTGACCTGGGCCTCCACTGGAACCCCTTGCAAGAGGCCCCAGGACCAACATACTTGCAGGTTGGCTTCAGACCACAGCAGAGCACCGCCCAATTAACCCCACAAGTGGCACAGAAAGGGCAGTCTCAACAGGCATAAGGGCTCACTGGGGTGGATCCCACTCAGTGGGGTAAGCCCGCCACACAGCAGCCCGTAACTGTGGATGTGGCCAAACCCCACAGCCAATCAGCCTGAGGGTCAATCACCCACTGATGTGTCAATAGCAGCCAAGGCCCAACTATAACAGGAAGGCACACACAACCCATACAACGGACACTCCTGGAGCACCCAGTGCGGATGACCATGGAGACTGTGTCGCTGGGCCCCACAGTGTACCTACTACAAAGGTCACCTGGCCAAGACTAGGGGACACAGCAGATCTACTTCATACATAGAAACAAACAGAGAGGCAGCCAAAATGAGGAAACAAAGAAATGTGTCCCAAATGAAAGAACAGAAGAAAACTCCAGAAAAAGAACTAAACAAAATGGAGAGAAGCAACCGACCGGGTACAGAGTTCAAAACAATGGTTATAAGGATGCTCTAGGAACTTAGTGAGAACTTCAACTAAGAGATAGCAAGCATAAAAAAGGACACAGAAACCATAAAAATGAACCAGTCAGAAGTGAAGATTACAATAACTGACATGAAGAATGCACTCAAAGGAATCATCATCAGACTAGACAAAGTAGAGGACTGAACAATTTGGAAGACGGTATAGCATAAAACACCCAATTGGAACAGCAGAAATAAAAAAGAACCCCCAAAAATGAGGGTACTTTAAGGGGCTTCTGGGACAACATCAAGCATAACAATATTCACATCACAGTGGAACCAGAAGGAGAAGCGAGAAAGCAAGGGATTGAGAACATATTTGAAGAAATAACAAAGAAAACTTCCCTCACCTGGTGAAGGAAATAGACATACAAGTCCAGGAAGCACAGAGAGTCCCAAATAAGATGAACCCCAACAGGCCCACACCAAGACACATTATAATTAAAATGGCACAGGTTAAAGACAAAAAGAGAATCCTAAAAGCAGCAAGAGAAAAGCAGTTAGTTATCAACAAGGGAGCTCCCATAAGACTGTCAGATGATTTCTCAACAGAAACTTTGCAGGTCAGAAGGGACTGGCAAGAAATATTCAGTGATGAAAAGCAAGGACCTATTACCAAGATTACTCTAACCATCAAGGTTATCATTTAGTATCAAAGGACAGATAAAAAGCTTCCCAGACAAGAAAAAGGTAAACGAATTCATCACCACCAAACCAGTATTACAAGGAATGTTAGAGGGACTTCTTTAAGACTGGAAAAAGAAAAAAAAAGTCAAAATTATGAATAAGAAAATGGCAATACCTATGTATCTATCCACAATTACTTTCAATGTAAATGGATTAAATGCTCCACTCAAAAGACACAGGAGGGATAAATGGATAAGAAAACAAGACCCTTACATGTGCTGCCTACAAGAGACTCACTTCACGTTGAAAGACACACACAGACTGGAAGTAAAGGATGGAAGACGATATTTTATGAAAGTGGAAATGAAAAAAATAAAAACAAAAAAAGCTGGGGTAGCAATACTTATATGGAACAAAATAAACTTTAAAACAAAGGTTATAACAAAAGACAAAGAAGGATCCAGTAATCCCACTTCAGGGTATTTATCTGAAGAAACCCAAATGCTACTTCGAGGGGACGTGTGCAACCATATGTTCACTGCAGCATTGTTTACAATGGCCAGATGTGGAGGCAACCTGGGTGTCTGTCAATGGAAGAATGGATAAAGAGGAGATGGCACATATATACAATGGAATATTACTCGGCCATGGAAGCGAATGGGTTCTTGCTATCTGCAGCGGCATGAATGGACCTGGAGGGAATTGTGCTGCATGGAGTGTCAGACAGAGAAAGACAGATACAATGAGATTTCACTTATATGTGGAATTTAAAGAACAAAATAAACAAACAAAACAGAAACTCATAGGTACAGAGGACATTTTGATGGTTGCCAGATGGGAGGACATTTGGGGATGAGTGAAAAAGATGAAAGGATTACGAAGTACAAACTGTTTGTTATGCAGTAGTCATGGGGATGTAGGGTATATAAGGAATATAGTCAATAATATTGTAATAACTACCGTGTTTCCCCGAAAATAAGACCTAGCTGGACAATCAGCTCTAATGCGTCTTTTGGAGCAAAAATTAATATAAGACCCTTATATTATAGTAAAATATGAAGATATTTTACTATAAAATAATTTACTAAAAAAATTTACTATAAAATAACTTACTAAAAAATAATAATATAATATAAAATCTTATATTATAGTAAAATAAGACCGGGTCTTGTTAATTTTTGCTCCAAAAATGCATTAGAGATGATTGTCTGGCTAGGTCTTATTTTCAGAAAAACACAGTAGGTATGGTGTCAGATGGGTACTAGATTTGTTGGGGTGGAAGATGGAGGGGTTCGGGGACAGGGTGTAAAAGTGAAGGGAGTAAGAAGTACAAACTGATAGTTACAAAATAGTCATGGGGATGTAAAGTAAAGCATAGGAAATATAGTCAATAATATGGTAATATATATGTAGAGTGCCAGGTGAGTACTAGTCAGGGGGATCATTTCTTAAATTATATAAATGTCTAACCATTATCCTGTACACCTGAAATTAATATAAAACAATATTGAATGTCAACTGTAATTGAAAAAAATTTTTAGGGGGAAAGGTGAAGGGGCATAAGAGATTCAAATCTCCGGGTAGAAAACAAATAAGTCATGGGGATGTAATGTACAGCATAAGGAACATAGTCAATAACATGATGCCAGTGTGGTAGATGTCAGACGGCTGCTGGACTTATCAATGTGATCACTTCTTTAGGTATATAAATGTTGAATAGCTATGGCATACACCTGAAACTAATATAATGTTGGTAGTTAGCTATATTTTAATAAATATCTTTTTAAAAATAAGATAAATTAAATAAAAAGAAAAAAATGAGAAGCCAAGGGCCATTTAGTTTGGTTTCCCCCCAAAGCAGTTCCCAACAGAAGGATTTGGGAGTCAGTTGCTTATTGAAGAAGTGGTGATCACAGGAAGCAGAAGTGAGCAAGTGTTGAAGTGACAGGAGGAGAAAGGTCATGGATAGTTCATTAACAAGAAGGTTACCACTGTGGGCAACTGAGGCTCAGTCCTTGGGGGACCCACATAGAGACTTACGGAATGTGTCTCAAAAGTAATCCACTGAAGGGCAAGGAAGCTCAGGGCTTTACTCACCAACTCCCATCCCTCATTAATAGAGGGTCGCGCCTAGGGTCTTCACTCCGTGGCACCTCAGGCAGAGAGTAGCAGGCAGCCACGATCACATACAGGGACTGTCTGCAGGTAACCTCTGGGATGTGTTATGGGGACGCGGGTGGAACCGGCAGCATCTGCTAGTCCCACTCATCATGTTCTCTGTTGTATGTCCCACACCTAGTGGGGTTTCAGGTACATAATAGGCACTCAATAACATTTGTTGAGCAATTGGATGTTTTATCATCTAAAGATGTCTTTAAAGCTATTCCAGAGTCAGCAGGGCAAAGGGCCCTGAACTTGGACTTGGAAATAGTGGATTCGAAAGACATTAAGCTGTGTGACCTTGGGCAAGTGGCTTTCCCTTCCTGATCTCTATCTTCACAGTCATAAAATGGAGACTCTAACACCTACTTTGCCTGTCTCATTGGATTGTGATGAGTCAATGAGAGAAACACTCTGAAAGTGCTTTGGAACACTGGAACTATTTTCTTGCGAAAAAGCCTGGACTATGGCATGAGATCTGAAAAAGGAGATTTTTGGTCAAGTAAATTCTGAGTCTGTTTCCTCACTTATAAAACAGGCGCAATGATAATCAGGCCACGGCACGTCTCCGGGTGCTGTTCTGGGGCTCAAGAGGCAAGATCATGGATGTAGTGTGCTCCAATCCTTCTGAAACTCTACTGAAATGACAATAAAGGGATGTGGGTTTTTAAAGAGGGGATCTAAAACCATGATGAGAAAGCAACAGGAAAGGAAATGAGAGCAACAAAATACTGGAAGCCAGAAAGTAGATGGCCAATTAGCACATGCTTAGCTAAAAGAGAAAGTTAAATACTAAAACAATGCTGGGGATTGCCAAGAAGGAAGGTAGCTTGCCCCAAACCTGGGCACCAGACACCTCTGGAAGTCAGCGTGAAGGTCAAGTAAAGAACAGGAAGATTGGCTGAAAGCCTTTTTAAAACGTTACAACTCCAAATACCCGCCTCGTCCTTGGCAGAAACTCTGGGGGTGGGACCCAGGAATCTGTGTTTTACAAGCCTTCCACATGACCCAGGGGCCCTCGGGGTGTTATCTGATTCCATAGGCATGCACACTTAGGCTGTCATTCTATGGACTAGGATATTTTACAACCCTGTAAGGATAGAAGTTCAGTTGTAGACAAACTAAAAGTAATGCAAATTTTTCCTGTCCATAGAAATGCAAATGAATTTTGTTCCGTAGAGACGCATCTGTTTTCAGAAAAGATAACCATTCCCGTTTATTGCCCTATAGGATATTGACCAGCTTTATGTCCATTGGCAAATTCATTTCATCAGTATTACTGATTATATGTCTGTGCAAATTTCCCCCTTAATTGGTTTTCATAATTTGCTAGTTCCCTCATTCATCAAGAAGCTAAATAAACACAACTTTTAACACACATTCACTGTATATATGTGTAAGAGCCTCAATTTTACCTTTTTGAAAAGTACACTTTAGCACAGTGATTCTCCAAGTGAAGACCCAGACCCGCTACACCTCACTTGGGAACTTGGAGATGCAAATTCTCAGACCTCACTCAGACCTGCAGAATCAGAAACTCTGGGGGTGGGGCCCGGCCCTTCGTGCTGTAAGGAGCCCCCTGGGTTCTGACGCGCACTTTCAGAAGCATTGCTTTAGCACATTCATCCAATGCTGTCAAGATGCTGCTTTATTCTTGACGTAGTTGAAACCTTGGAACTTGACCATCTATGTGGTCTCTAACACAGCCTGTCTGTGACAGATGAGAACAAGCCAGGCCCCAGGGACGCCTGTCCCATCACCCATTCCCTGTATCTCCCTGCAGCATGAAGGGATGGAACAAGGGTCTTTTATGAGTCGGACAGAACATGAATGTCAAGATATCCTTGAGGGGGTTCATCTAGGGCCTGTTTGCACCTGCTGCTCTGACTCTGTAGCAGCTAAAACCCCCAAGCTTCAGAACTAATGGTCCCAAAGGGGCCCTGACTGCAGAGAGAAGGGAGGAAGACAGAGAAAAAAATGATCTCAGAACCCAGCCCCAAATATTGTGTTTATTTATTCTCTGCCTCCTGTAATAATAGAGTGTTGTTTCATTGCTGGCAGATGCAAAATAACAAGCCCATTGTGTGCAGCTCTGGAGCACATATGTCACCCATTTGTCTTGCAGCCTGACTGGGCGCTCTGCCCTGCTCACAGGAAGCCCTCCCTGACAGCAGAACACCATACGAGCCTGATAATTGCCCTTCACAGGAGAGGATCCGCCAGAAACACTGCCTTCCCTTCCTCCACACCACTGATAGGATGGGCAGGGCATTCTATCTTCTCCTCACTCCCACAGCCCTAACAGCCCCCCACCGCACCTCACCCCTGCCAAGCCAGCTGCTGCCCATTGCTCTACTGGGAACTCACAGCAGGGGTACATAAAGGCCAGGTGGAAGCACCCTTGGGAGGCAGTAGAGCACAGTGATTAAGAGACAAGATTCTCAGTGAGGTCTGGGTTCAAATCCTGCCTCTACCACTTAGCAGAGGAGTGAACTTGCTTCCCCTCTTCTAGGCCCCATTTTCCCCCTAGAATAGGGATGGTAACAACACCTTCCTCTAGAGGTGCTGTGAGGACTAAATGAGTTGATGATTCTAATATTAGCCCTTAACACGGAGCCACTCCCCCATTAAGTTCTGGGTGTTTGTACTTGGTGGTGGTGGCTGATGATGTAATAGATTCCCGAAAAGCCCCTGGAAAGGGAATAGGGGCCAGAGGCCGAAAATGGGCATCAAGTGGGGACTGAACTAATAAGCCAGAAAGGAGCTGGAAGGAGCTGGAAACTCACAATCAATGAGAAGCCCCCAGCGGGCACTACAGTCCCATGGTAATTTCATGTGGGTTGTCCTTGACTTTGTATGCCGACATAAACCAGCCTCAGGGCCCGTGGGAAGACCAGATTGGAAAAATTAAGTGGAAGTTCTTTGTCAAGTAACCAAATGGTTTTCTTGATCCTTTCTTCGATTGCCAAAACCCTTGCTTTATCTACAAGATCCTCATAGGCCCAGGTGGAACACCACTTTGTATCTGAAACCAGTGGTTCCCAACGGGAACTGATTGTCACAGCGGGGACCTTGCTGCTGGCCTCTAGTGGACAGAGCCCCTGGAAGCTGCTAAATGTCCTACAGTGCACAGGACAGACTCCACAACAAAGATTGTGTGGCCCCAAATATCAATAGTGCCTAAAGCCAAACATTGTTGCCTGGATTAAAACAAATCTCTCCCTCCTGTGTACTCTTCAGACACCTGGTCTGAGCCTGTGTTGGGGCACTGTCCTGCCTCTACCTGGTGTTGTAGGTAGCTGGTGGCCTCCTGGGACAGCAGAAAGAGCACAGGATCTAAATCCTGGCTCAGTCATCCACTGGCTAGGACCCAGAAACAGTTATTTAGCTTCCCTGAGACCATCTCCTCATCTGAAAAATGGAAGTTAGACTCCCTATGTGCAAGGATGTGGTAAGGGTTACATAAAACACTCTCTGTAGAGCACCTGGCACATGTGCTCTAAATAAGTCACAGGGACATGTCTTACTAGCTACAGCCCAGGAGGCCGTAGTAATGTCTTGCTTATCTCTGCCGCGCCTGCAGCGTTGTAGACACTCAGAAATTGTTATTAAACTAAAGTGTAGTCTTTCATGAAAGCCAAGTCTCCAGAAATAAGCCCAGCCCACCTCGTGGACCTAGAGTCCTACACATGTAAGTGGTTTTGATTAGTGTTCAGGATACACCAACATCTCAGCCTGTTTCTCCCTGTCTGCAAGTCTTGGGCCCTTCCCTTCAACAGGGAGGCTGAGATTGGCATGGCAATTCTTTGTGGGACCGCCAGAAGCCCTGGCCACTGCTTGGGAGCAACTACTGCAGCTTAGCCATTCCTGGCTGACCGGCTTGATAACCCGCCACTAGCCAAACATCTGCTACTGTGCGTGGAGATAAAAGTCAAAGGAAATGCCGCTTTCCTAATAAGAGGGATGCAGGTCTGCATGAGCATAATCTGCCTGGAAAATGAGAGGGGACATGATCAGATGGAACAGCGCCTTCCTAAATACACACCCTGTCCACACCTGTTGATACAGCTCAGCCACACCCTGAAACTAATTCGGGAAGACAACCTCTACCCCTTGCTCTTCAAAGCTTTCAGGGCTCATCTGCTACCAGCTTCTCCCCTGCTAGAAAAGACATCAGGGACGGCACACTGGGCCAGGAGGGAGATCTGAGTGCAATTGTGGTCCCTGCTTCTAACTGGCTGTGCAGTTTTAAGCAAGTCCCATCACCTCTCTGAGCCTTAGTTTCCCACCTGTGAAATGAAACATGGACAAGGATCCTTCCATCTGTGATATTCCGTGCTCTTTCTGTGGCCAGTCATGGCTTCACTCCCACATAGGCCTGCTCAATGCCATCCCGACAAACCCTGATCTATTCCAAACCCAGCCCTTACTGCTCCTCCAAGCCCGGATCTCCTATTACTGTAGGAGGTGGCCCCAGAGGATGGCAGGGTAGGGCTATCTCCTTGACTGTTAAAGTTCTCCGGAATAAATGCAATGAGTCCTGCCCCTTCCCAGCCGGCCGAAGGCCAGGCCAGGCTGCCCAGGAAGTATCAGGTGGAGATTCAGATTGCAAAGATACATGGCGACACAGACACTGCCAGCCCACAGGAATCCAGGCCAAGAATAGATAAGCTTCTACCAAGCATGCACCATAATTGCTAGGTGTCTAAGAGCTAACAGCTCCAGGTACAACACTGCTCTTAGATGCTTCCTCCAAATCCCTTAATAAAAGGGATCCAGGCACAACCATTGAACAAAAAGAACTCCACTTAAGATTCCCTCAGCTGTCTTATGCCTGAATCCCCCTTCCCTCCAGGCCCCCAGCACTCTCACTGGGCAGTGCCCAGGTCACATCGCTCCAGGGCTTGTCCTGACACTCAAAGGGCTGCATCTCACCTGCATAGGGCTTTGTTTCCTATGCCATCTAGAGACAACGCTGCTGTCTGCCAGCAGCCCTGCACTCTCGGCTAAGAGCTAGGCACAAGGTGGCCAAGAGGAAAGAACACAAACTCTACGGTGGGAATCCCAGCTGTGCCAACACGGGCAAGTTATAATCCTTAACCTCTTTGCATCTCAGTTTGTTCATCTGTAAACTGGTGGCAGCAAAACTCACCTTGTAAGCGTGTTCTGAGGGGTTAAAAGAAACTGTATGTGAAATGCCTGACCTACACTAGGTACTCAGAAAAGGGTACTATTTTTATAGGCATTTCACCCACTTGGCTGAATAATGCAGTTCCAGGCATGAACCTCACGAACAGCTTGAGAAAGAAACAATTTAAAACTAGAAGTTCTTTTGGCACTTTATTCTTAGTGAATTGGATTCCCTTTGGATTCAGGAAGAATAGACTTATTCTCCTCTAAGAACGTTGCATTCGATTCAGACAGGTGCAAAATCCATGGAGAACTCTGATTTTGTCCTTAGAACCCCAGAGCCACGTTTTCGGGTTATCTGAAGCAAGTCACTTCACTGGTCAGACCAGATTGTAGTGCTTCTCAAGCCCAGCTGCACATTAGCATCACCTGGGAGCTTTTCCAACCCAGGGGCGTGCAAGCCCCACCCCAACGCAATTTCACCAGAATCTCTGCTGGGTGAGGCCCGGGTATCACTACTTTTAAGAGCTCCCAGGATGATTCGAATGTGAGGTGCACTGGACAGGAACTCTCTAAGATCCCTCCCAGGCATCCTGGAGCCTACAACAATGTATGATTCAAAATAGACACTTAGTATGTGTGTGTTGAATAAATGAATAAAGATTCTGACTCATCTCTTTGCTATTTCCATATTCACAATGTATGAGATAAAAGAAGAGAGTTGGAATTCCAAGAATCAGTGCTATCCAATAGAAATTCCCGCCTTGATGGAAATGATGGAAATGTTCTTTCATCTATGCTCTTCAATATAGTAGCCATACGTCGTATGTGGCTACTGAGAACTTAAAATGTGGATAGGGTGAGAAAGGAACTGAATTTTTAATTTTATTTAATGTTAATTAAATAGCCACAGATGACTTCTGGCGGCCATATTTGACAGTGCAGACATAAGGGTGTGTCCCTTTTATAAACACATCTACACATGTGCAGCCCCACATCCCTCTTTTCCTAACAGTACCCCATTTTTACTTAGGGCAGCCCCCTGACCCCACTGCCTACAGTCTTTGGGGTCAGCTAGTGAAGTTGCCCTGCCCTTCTCCAGCCAACAGGTAGGCCTAGGATCCAAGCTAAGGCAACCCGACTCTCCTCTCAGGGAACTTGACTCTAGCTTCAGTGTCACAGAGTAGAAAACTGGGGCCAATCAATACCAATGTTGATGTCCCCAAACACTGCGTTAGTTTCCAGAACATGAGTCCAGAGTGTGACAATAACAACAGTGACAGCCAATGGGAGCTAGGCATCATCATCACCCCTGTCACCATTAACGTCACCTGTACAGAGCAGCTCAGCTCTGACATGCCAGCTCCTGAACTAGGTGCTTAAGTTGCCCAACTTCCCTACGCATCATTTCTTCATCTGTAAAATGGTAATTTACTCATTCTAACTTTGTCCAGAGTTTTTGTGAAGACAGATAACGATCACAAGAGCTTTGAGCCCAAGTAAGGACTTACCCAAGCGTCTGTGAGGTGTTGTTCTCTCGGTATAAGGGTGGGGGAATCATGGGAGGGTTTGATGCAGAACCCAGTACCTGGGCCCAGTTCATGACCTGTGGAACACCAGGCAAGACACGTATCCTCTCTGGGCTTTCGGCTTAAATGGGATTGAGTTAGACACATCCCTTGCCCGTTTCACTATTTTCTAATCTATTTGCGTGCCTGTCCCACCTTGCCTGACACTTATCCGCTCCCACTTCTGTGAAAACATCCTAGAAAACTCTCTAGACTAGACCATGCTGGCCTTGAACTCAACTCATTTCTTCTTCCCCTAGCAACCAGGGAGTTGCCCTGGGTAAGCACTTCCATAGCTTTGTGTACAAAGCACTTTATTGGAATCATGTTTAACCATCTTCTCCACTAGCTGACCATAGGTCAAGTAGGGCAAAAACCCTCTTATCCACCACTCTATTCCCCAGTGCCTAGTACAGAGTCAGCCACATTGAAGATGCACGATAAGTACTTACAGTCTGAATGAATACCCCAAGTCTATCTTATTGTTTGTCATTTCAGGAAATCCACAGTATTAGTTATCTAATGCTATATAACAAAGTACCCCAAACCTTACTGGCTTAAAACAACAATTATCATTTCTCTCTCATTTTCCGTGGGAAATTCAGACAGGGCACAGCAAGGTTAGCATGTCTCTGCTCCATGTCCAGGACCTCAGCTGGAAGATTCAAAGGCTGGGGGCTGGAATTGTCTCAGTTCCCCACATACGGTATCTGGTGATTGATGCTGGCTGTGACCTGAGAGCCTAGCTGGAGATGTCAGCCAGAATACCCCATGTCGCCATATTGTGAGGTGGCTTAGGCTTCCTCATAATATGGTGGCTGGGTTCTAAGAGTGGGTGTCCTAAGGAAGTAAGAAAGTGACAGAAGGAATGTCTCTTTTTCATGACCTGGGCTTACCGGGTACATTGCATCTCTTTCACCACATTCTGTTCGTTAGAAGCCACTAAGTCCAGCCCACGCTCCAGGGGAGGGGAAATAGACTCTGTCTTTCGAAAGGAAAAGTGGTAAAGAGCGTGCAGACAGATTTTAAACTACCACAACCATTTCAGGCAAAGTGCAGGGTAAAAGCTAAGTGTCTGAAGAAGTAAGACTTCGGTTCAAATTAGTAGCTGTGTTATCTAGGGAAATCCCTCTCTGAGACTCAGTTTCCCCATCTGTACAATGTACAGGTTTCACTTGCTGCTGGTTTTTACGTGCTTGGAGTCTTCTTGCCTCAGTGAGCATAAGAATCCCTCTTAACTAGCTTTCTTGAAGTCCTGTGACCCTTCCCATCACGGATCCTTGGTTTCTGACCATGGAAGCAGCAAGAGGTTGTTATTGGAGCTCTAGGGACCGAGACAGTTCGGACACCAGGGATAACTTTAAGAAACAGATGGGGAACCACTGAGAACCTCAACTTCTCCAAGGCCTTCCCAGTCCCAGCCCAGAATGAAAACCTCAGCTTGTCAGAGAAGGGGATGGTGAGAAACTCCGAAACCACAGACCTAAGGAAGCCGAATCTGCACGCCGGGGCCCAGGAATCTGCATTTACCCCCACGAAACTTATTCACACGAACTCCTGGTGGGAGAGAGGGGAGGAGTCCTAAAGCACACATGGCTGTCTGTCTCAGTTTAGTGAAGTTCCTCGTTTATGCTCCCTGTTGGTGCCTTTTCCGAGGAGGGGGAGGGGACGTTGGGTCTCCGCCGTAATGGGCCGAACTTTCACCTTCTTCTGGGCGGGCTGACCGTCGCCAAGCATAGCGTCCCACTCCCATGGGCTCCAGTCCCAAGACCCTAGGGTGCAGCCTGCCCTCTGCCAGGGACGCGGGGTCGCACAGAGCCGTGTCCAGGGACGCGGATTGGGTGCGAAGCCTGAGCACCCAGCTCCCACTGGTGCAGGTCTTGGGGTGGAAGCGAATGGCTTTCAACACTTTGACTTCCAGAGGCAGGGACCCTGAGCTCCACACTTCTACCTTTAAGGAACGCGCGCGCCTGGAGGGCTCTGTGCTCACTCGGCTGACAGAAGGGGGGGCTGAGGCCCACAGAGGGAAGTGACCTATTAAATGACCCACAGGAAAACAGACGCTGAATCCGGTGTAGAACCCCTGTCTTCCAGGCCATGCTCTCGCTGAGGGTCCCTTACGAAACTCCCGACCGCGGGCCTTCGGAGCCCGGAATCTCCCTGCAGTCGGCGCACCGTTTGGCTCGTTGTAAACTTCCTCCGCAGCTTTGCAGCAGCTTCACGGTGCCGGGAGAGAAGGGTGAGAGAGGAGTGAACGCCCCCCTCCATCCTAGGACCGGGCGGGAACGCACTGGCCCTTTAAGGGGGGGACCAGGCGCATGCGCGGCGCGGACCGGAGCCGAGCCGGGTGGGCGGCGGGCGGGCGGCGGGCGGGCGGGCGGGGATTGCGGCCCGCGGCAGCCGGGCCCCGGGGCGACCCGGACTCTGGCGGCTCGAGCTTTGCCTAGCCGCGGAGCGGCGACCTGCGCGTGTCCCCCTGGCTCTGCGGGATGCTCTCCCGGGACCGGCGCTCGCCGAGGCTTTGTCACTTGCATCCAGCTTCGTCCGCGGGCCGGGGCTGCGCGAGCCCCCGGGCGTCCCGCCCCGCCCCGCCGATCCTCCCACCACTCCCGCAGCGGGGCCGCAGGGTCCCTAGCTTACAGCTGCGGAGCATCCTTCGCCCGCCCCTGCCGCGCCACCGCCCATGCTGCAGCCAGGGCAGGGCGGCGACCCGGCAGCTGCAGCCCGCCTCCCGGTGACTTGAGCCTGGTCCCCGCGAGCCTCCCGGGGCGACCCCGCCGAGCCCCGGATCCCGGAGCGGGGGCCGCGCCCCTCGATGGCTCCGCTGGCGCCGCGCCGCACCAGGTGCCCGCCTGCTGCCCTCTGAGACGCCCGGCTGCGGACCGGCGGCACCGCGGCGCCCTTCCCCATTCTGGGGGCTCCGCGGCAGCTTCCCGGGAGCCAGGGAACAGGGAGCCGAGACAAAGCCCACTTTGTGCGAGGAGTTGGCCCGGGGCGTGGAATGTGCGCGTCCGCGCGTGCCCCTTCCCCACGCCCCTCCAGCTGCGAGTCTTGGCTCCCGGACACGTCGCAGGGAAGAAAAGGCGTCCCCTCGCCGCTCTCCGGTCGGAGGGTCCCAGCTCCGAGCTGATGCGGCCTGAAGTCGCTTCGGTCTCCCCTGGGAGCGCGAGCAGGTGTGAGCGTGCGGTGTTTTGTAGAGGAATTTGTTCTGTCCAACACGGGGGTCTCGGTAGCCCAGTCGGCGTGGGCACCGGTGCCTGGACCCTCTCTGTGGCCGCAGGTCTGAACTGTCTGGCCTCGGTTTCCCTCCGACTTTTCTTCCCTCTAGAAGCCCACCCAGACTGCTGCCCATCATTGTTCTCGCTGTCAAATGGGGGTGCTTTCTGAAGGCTGCCAAGTTGGGGTGTGTTCTCTTTATCCCGTTAGCAGAAAAAACAAGGCTTCTAAGACTAACCCCAGATCACCAACCTCCTCCGCCCCCCCCCTTCACATTGAGGCACCGATTTCTTCTTCTTTGAGTAGTATTTTATTGTACCGGAGCCACGCCCTGGTTTCTTAAAGGCGCCTTGCACTCTGTTTGGCCATGTGTTATCTCTGCAGCTGGTGTGTGGGAGACCTTCTGTGAGCCACCTATTTCTCCCTGCCTCCTGATACATCCTTCCACCCCCGTCAAGGACTTGGGGATGCCCGGGGGGAAGAAAGTGGTCGGTGGTGGCAGCAGCAGTGCTGCCGCCACTGTTGCCACTGCCGCCCCCTCTGGAGTCAGGCGTTTGGAGACCAGCGAAGCGGCGTCAGCCCAGAGAGATGACGAGCCAGAGGAGGATGGCGACGAGGACCTGCGAGAGGGAGGCGTCCCTTTCTTCGTCAACCGGGGTGGGCTGCCTGTGAACGAGGCCACCTGGGAAAGGATGTGGAAGCATGTAGCCAAGATCCACCCCGATGGAGAGAAGGTGGCCCAGCGGATCCGTGGGGCCACGGACCTGCCCAAGGTGAGGGGTGTGTTTGTGTTGTGGGGTTGGGGATCTCGGGTTTTCATGACCTTGGGGCTGGGAGAACAAAACCACACTTTCCTTGGTGAGGTCGGTGGCCACTGGCATGGTAAGGTTTTAAAAATACAGATAGGTTGTATTTGTCCAGAAGAACTTTGTCTCAACTGCCATGGAGGTGGTTCTGTGAGGTCCACATGCTCTGTTTCCAGGCCCTCCAACTTTTTGTTTTAAATGCCTATGTCTTGTGGGCAGTGCAGCAGATTAACTAACAAGTATATTAATGTGGCTTGACATCTTATTTGCTAAGGTAGAGAACTGGGCGAAGAGATAATGACTAAGGAGGGCACAAGGCTTCATGTGTTGAGAAAATATTTTCGTGTGTTATCTCACTGAATTCTCCAGCAGCCTTGTGAAGTGCAGTTTGGGGCCCCATATTCCAGATGGCAAAGGTGAAACCTTAAGTCGGAACTCAGGGTCTCACAGCCAGATAAGGGGCAGAGCAGAGGCCCAATCTCCAGTCTTGGAGTTCCAGGTCCTCTGCTCTGTTGGACACTAGCTCAGGGCAGTTAGAAAGGGCCTATGGAGAAGGGTAAAGCTAAATAAGTTTTCTGTGCATTGCTGGAAGTCCTCCATGACGGCTGTCTTCAGCTGTGTCATCCGTGAGGGCTGAGGCTGTGTCTCATTCGTCTTTGTCTTTCCAAAGCCTCCTGTGTGCCTGGCACAGAACAGGCACTTATATGTGTTTGCTCAATGAAAGGGTGCTTGAGACTTTCTGTGTGTACAGTGCTATGTGGAAATGCCAGTCTGGGTTTTTTTTTCCTATAACATTTATGGTTAACTAAAGAAGCATTCCCAAATGCAGAGGCCTGAAATTCCCAAAGAAAACCCCTTTGGACAAAGAGGTCAGAGACCAGTGCTTAGTCCCGATTGCTCAGGTGAGAAGGAAGAGGACCAAGGAGAGTGGCAGGCAGTTCTTGTGGATTAGACAGAGACAAGGGGCCTGCTTTGTTTTTACCAAGTTATTGGTAGAGCCATCAGAAATTGTCTTCTGGGAACAGGAATGCAGAGCTTAAAGGGTGAGCAACTGCCTAATGTTTCCAGGGGAAATAAAATGAGGATTGATTTTAAAGGGCTACACAGTTGCCCTCTGTACTAACTTAGAATTTATTTAGCTAATCTGCTATGGTTGGACATTGTTTCCAATAATTTATTCTTAAAATGAACACTGGGGTGAACATTCTAAAATGTAAATTTGGGGTTCCATCTCTGGTTATTTCCTTGGGATAGATTCCTGGAAGAGAAAGTATAGAGTCAAAGGATATCACCATCGGTCCATACTGCCCTCCTACCTATAGCACCTTAATCAGGCCCTTCAACTTGTTTGAGCCAAAGTTTTCTCATCTGTCATGTGGGGTTGATTGTGGTGAAGACTAAATGAGAGGCTATGTTAAAGCACTTGACAAATTAAAGCCTCAAACCAATAGTGGTAATTGGAGGCTCATTACCTTTTTCTCATCTTTATCAGGCGGGAAAGGTCGATTTCACGCAGAGCATGTGTGCCAAGGAGGCCAGAGCCACACACTTCTCCCACATGAGCAAGTTGGTGTGTCGCAGGTGGCTCTCTAGCCATCTTGCTTATGTCTAAATCAGGCTGTGGAAGAGTGTGAATGGTTCCCCGTAGGACGGTCACCATTCCTAGAGACAAATAAATAAATAAGCTCATTAGCAACTGGTCTGTAATGTCATCCTCAACCTTCATTTCTAGGAAAGACACCGATGAAGGAACGAAGCTACTGTTGGTGGGGCTGGGGGGTGGGGCGGTGTTATGACTGACAAGACTGTGGTAGTATGGAAAGAATTCCGTGAGAGGATTGGGAAAATTCAAAACTTTCCCTTCTCAAACCACAGGGCAGATGTTGCCCATAGAAAACCTGCCCAAGTCTGTGTGGGGTTCCTCCTTGACCTTGGCCCAGAGTAGAAAGCAGCCCTAGAGCCTGAGAGGCATCAATGATTGTATCCCAGGGTATCAGCAGCAGAGTGGACTGACCACGGGGCTGACCCCTCCCCAAGTAGCCATGCCCTTGGATCTGGCACAGACGCATTCTTCACGTAGGTCACACCATGGTGGGCCCAAGAGGGGTTTTGTTGGTATGACACAATGTTTTAGAAAACCACTTGAGTCAAAATTCAAAATTGGGAGATTTTACATAAGGATCCAGATTTTTGGCATCTTTTCAGAAAAATGAGAAGATCTGGGAACAGAGAATCTGTGAATCCACATGGCAGTGACAGCTGGAGCTGAAGCGTGGTTCCCCCTCCCCCAGTCTCCACCACTCACTCCCAGCCTGCCTTCCCCACGTATGGCCCCTGCGTGGCCCCTGCAGGTAGTTGAGTCTGGGATCCCTGCAGTGTCGTGGGATAAAAAGAGAGCTCTGCAGTCAGAGCCACCGTGTTCAAATCCTGGTTTTCCCGTGATGGCTTATGTGAGGAAGGCATGCAACCTCCTTGTGCCTCAGTTTCCTCAAGTGTAAAATGGAGATAATAACAATACCCATGTCCAAGGATGTTGGGAGGAATTGATGAAGTAAACGCATGTGAAACAGGTGGGTGTGCAATTCTTACCCATAGAGCAAGGACTGAGGGTGCAGCCACCCCACGGAGCTTTGGAGAAACGTCCTTTAGAAGGATGGAACCAGTATGTTAAAAGGCAGCCATTTCTAACAGGATCCCAGACCCAGGAACAGTTTGTGCTCTTTCATAAGAGTGTCACCCCGATGGTCCAAGCTGCCGCCACTTTTAAAAGCTCAGTCAGTGGCCACTTATTCCAGACCCAGCTGCTCAAGGTCTTCTGACTGTGGCACTGGCTACAGAGCTCCTGCAGAATACAAATTTGGATGTGGGGGTCAGCCAGTGCTGCCCGGTAGCTTTGGCACACACTGGGGTGACAGTGACCAGCAACTGTACTTTGCTGTGTGCCTGATCCTGTCCTCACTTATGCTGTGAGGTTGGTACTGTTCTGGTGCTCATTTGACGAATGAGGTGTCTGAGGCACAGAGACATGGGGGCGCTTGATGCCAGCCAGGGCACGGCAGGGCTGAGAGGTAGATAGCGGTGGCCTGGTTCTGGAGCTGCCTCTTTCAACCTCCAGGCTATCCTGCTTCTTGTCCACACATGCAGCTGCAGGCTGTCCCTCCTCCCCCAAGCCTCCTTCGTTGCTGGACTCAAATGGAATCCAGCAGGGAGAAAGTCAGAATAGAACTCAGGACTTGAGGAGTTCTTGGAGCAAGGATAACGCTTGGCTTTGGCAGTAGAGGAAGAATTGTCCCTGAAGAGGTCTGGGTAGCCTCGGACCCCCCACTGTACCCCAGCCTTGGCCAGTGAGGAAGCATTTTCTGGTTTGCGGGTAGAGGTCAGGGCAAATCCAGGCTACCAGTCCTAAATGAGCCTGGTCGTTCGGGCGTATGGAAACTTACGTGGCAAGTGAATGGGTGTATACTTGCATGAACGTTCAGAAGAGCAGTCTTGGTGCTGTCTGCAGTGGTTACCAGGAGCTAGCATGGGTCATGCAATTGGCCAGACAGCTCCTGCCAGCTCGGCCTCAGTGAGGGTGGCCTCTGAGGCCTCCTCGGGAATCCTAGGTCTTTTCTGACTCTTTTGGAGTCATTTCCTTTTCCCACAACAGTCAGTTCCCGGGTCCTCCTTCTGGATGGCTGGGGATGCCCTCGTAGGTGCTACCTGGCGCTGGCCCAGGGCTGGCTGCAGTGACTTTAGGCAGAGGACCTTGGAACTGCAGCTTGCGCCTTGTTTGCAGTGTCCCAGGGAGGGTGCGCTTGCAGTGTGTAGCCAAAGCTCCTGGAAATCATTGGATGCCTTCATCTGAGAAGTGGCAATGACCTGCCTCTCAGGGACCTTCCACCTGAGGTCAGGTGCCATGCTGTTTGTAGTGAATTGCAAAGTAATTTCTCTGCCACCCCCACCCCATATCCTCACACAGGCCCTCAGAGAGTTCCGGGGCCCATTTGGCACAGGGTGGTCAGGCAGAAAGAAGGAACCCCTCCCCTCCAATCCTGGGGCTTCTATCCCCCTGGTGACTATAAGTGATGGCACCAGTTTGGGCAGCCGTGTGATGCGAAAGGGGAAATAGCTTCTTCCAGACAGACAGACAGAGCTGTCAGCGTGGGGCACTGCCCAGACAGGAAGGAGGGGACCAGCGAGGTGCGGAGAGGAAGTTCACACACAGCTGTCACTCCTGGGCCTTCCCTCCCGTATCCCGGCCCCTTGCAGTGAGTAGGTGTCTGTCAAAGACTGACCTGTGCCCCTGGGCCATCAGCAGCACCCAAGACAGGAATATGCAGTGATCACTGTGTGTCACTTTCCTCTGGGTTAGAGCCCCAGCCACAACACCCACATTATGTAAAAGGCTGTGTCCCGTGAGCCAGCATCTCACTACAGGGAGAGCTTCCCCCACCCCAGCCCTACTTCAAGTTTACATGGGCTCCTGCTTTACCCCTTCCCTTCATACACACCCCTACCCACCAGACTGTTGTTTCAACAGCACCCACCTACGGGGTGGGCTCCATGTGGGGAGTGGGTAGGACCTCTCTATGTGGTGAGGCACACGGCTGGCACAGTGCTGGTGGCCAAGGGGGAGCCCAGAGGAGTGGGACTTGTCCCTGGAAATCTGGGTCTTCTGCCCAAAGAAGTGTGATATCTGTAACCCCAGAGGACCCTAGCTGATGCTTCTTTCAGCCTCCTCGGCCTCACTGACTTGTTGCCGTGAACGGCCACGATTCGGGTTCCCCTGGACAGAGAGGGGGCTTGGGCCCCGAAGACCCACACATGCACAGTGGCCCCTTTTCCTGGAGACTGGCTGGTTGTTGAGGGAACAGCCTCAGGGCTCTGCACCTTCGGAACTCCCAGCAGCCCATGGCCTGTCAGTTCCCAGCCATCAGGAGGTACCTGCCTGCCACCCCCACCCCTCCCCTCCATGGGCCAGGCACTGGAAAGTCTGTTCTGGTGGAGAGGACTGCCCAGTTACCTGGTTCTCCACAAGTGTGGAGCTGGCAGGGAAGAGAGGTTCCTGGGCCTCCGTGAAACCCCTCCAAAGTGGCTAGGCCATGGCAGGTAGAGCCACAGTAAGACCTGCCCCGGAGCACGTCCCTCTGTCCTGCCACCATGGACTTACTCCTTGACGGTTCAGGTTAGAGCTGGAAGGCCTAGGCAATGTGCCGAGATAGGGGGGTGGGTAACACCTTCTCCTGAGGGTGTCTTCACCCCGCACTGGGCCCTGAAAGGATGATACACCAGGTAAACCAATTTTGATCCAGCGCTTGAACCAAAGGAACCCCACACCAAATGTACTTAACACCAATATTGACATTCTTGCTAAGCTTTGAAATGAATGAATGTTTTAAATTCAAAACAGTGAGTCAAACCTGTGTTTTTCTAAAATTATTAGAGAAACACAAAATCGGAACATCAACATAAGCTTCAAATTAGGAATTTTGCCAAGTGCCAGGAGGGAGAGGAATGACCCTGGTGCGGGCCTGACAGGAGCTTCTGGAAGGGGTTGCCAAGGAGAAAGGCTCAGGATAGGAGGGAAGTGGGGAGGCCCCCTTGGGGTGTGCCTTCTCTGGGGTCTCTTCTGGGTGTGGGATGGGCTGGAAGCTCCAGGGTGAGCCTCCCTCTGTGACCAGAGCTCTTTCTGCATCCCCAGATTCCTCTACCGACTGTGCCTACCTTCCAGCCCTCCACTCCTGTCCCTGAGCGCCTGGAAGCCGTGCAGCGCTACATTAGGGAGCTGCAGTATCCTCCTGGGGCCAGGTGCATGGCCACCGTCCGGCTGCCGTGTTGGTCCAAAAGCTGAGTGGGGCTTGTTTTCAGACTGGGCTGGAGAGCTATCAGCAGCCGCCGCGACTCCAGGGGTGCCGATCACATAGCGTCTCTGCGCGCCTGTGTTGGGCAAGCCCAGCCTGAGTCTGCCCGGGTTATCGGAGGCCTTTGATGAATGCCAGACGCACTGAACCGACTTCCTCCATGTGGTGGGGCAAATGTCTCCTGAGCACCCTGCTGGTGGGTGGCCAAATCGAGGTTCAGCGGCCCAGACCTCCTCTGCTGTCCATCCAGCCCAGCGGAGGTTGCAAGGGGAAGCTCCCTTGGGGGCAGTTTTAAAGGCAGTGGAGTGGGGGATGCAGATGGAGGAGAAAAAAGATTTTATGCTCCAGGAGGTAACTTCCACATCTGGGAATGTTCTCCCAGTTCTTTGCCTGTTTCTTCCCTGGCAGGAGGCCAGTTGTCCAACATGAAAGAGCTGGACCCCCTGAGTCCCAGATTCTATGGTAGCCCAGCTCTGGGCCCCTCCACCCCTATGTCCTGCCCAGAGCTGTGTCCTGGGTTCTCTCCCCCCAGCCCTTCTAGCTACACGGGAGGCAGAGATGGAAGGACCAGGTCCTGAGGGTTGGGGGGAGCCAGGTTGATTACTGAAAATTGGTTCCAACCCTTCCCTTGCCAATAGGGAAATTTCAGCCTGGAGAGGGGAGGCATCTGCGCTGGACCCCCCACTCCAGCCTTCTCCTCTCAGGTTCTATTGCTTCTCAGCTGGTTGGAAGACGAAGTGCTGCAGAGAGCTGTCCAGAGTTCAGCCACTTTCCCAGCCCTGGCTGGCCTGGCTGCCTGTTCCACCACTCCCTTCCTGGGAGAGAAAGCCAGGGGAGAACAGGGGTGGAAGCCAGAGAGGATGAGAGAAAAGGTCAGAGAGGGGCCGTATGGGGGAGAAGTACCCTTCTCGCCCTTCCAGATGATTAGGTCTTATGCGTTCTCCAAGGTGCCTCTTGAGCGTCACTTTATGATGCCCTTACCCAACCTGCTTCCCTGGGAGTGCTGGGCCCTAGGGTCTAGGAGATGGGTCGGGGGAGTGGAGCACACCTCTTCCAGACCAAACCAGAAAGCCCTTAACCAGCACCACAGGTACAATCACACAGGGACCCAATTCTTTGAAATTAAGAAGAGCAGACCCCTCACTGGGTAAGTACGGATATGCCCTGTCCCTCTGCACCAAGGTGGACAGTCCCCCCACCAGTTTTGGGCCCCTCAGGGGGCCTTTGGTGGAAGCTGGTGAGGAAGGCAGGGCCTCTCCCCAAGGGAGCATGCTGGCAGGGGCCTGTCCCCGCTGCACTGTCACAGCTCCCTCACTGTGCTCCAGACCCTAAGGATGGCATAAAGAGGGAGCTCTCACGAGATGAATAGCCAGGGCTTCTTGACGAAAAGGAAACCCCAACATCCATGCCAAGCTGGGAGGGTGACAGACAGCCCCCCAGTTTGCCTTGGTGATAATGGGGTGGTCCCAAGTGGATGTCTGAAAAAAGCCTTCTCTTTTTTTTTAATGAGAGGTGGGCCTAGCAGGAGAAAGCTCTCCCACCTTCTCTCCTTTCCTTGCAGCTGCCTATGAACTCCCCATTGTAGGGTATCTGTGTGTCACCCCATTTGCCTTACTGGACTTCTGGCCATTTAGTACAAGGTCCAGTGTCTGAGCAGTAGGGACCTCACTGGAGAAGGCAGAGACCTCACTGCATCTCTCACTTCCTATTCCGCCATGTAACATGTAGACCCCTGGCTCAATTTCTCCCACAGAACCCCGAGAGCAGAGGAAAGTGAGGCGTGAATGCCATAGCTGGGTCCGGGGGCTCAGCCCAAAGCTGCCCACAGGCTTAAAACCCCATATTTTAAAAATTAATGTGAATTTTACATCATGTTCCACACATGCTTGCTTTCTTGTGAAAAATGCTTTAAATGGTTTATTAGCTAACTTACTTAATTACCCCTTTCTATGCCCTTGGGTGGAGTCCAGCCTCCCTACCCCAAAAGCTTTGCTCTTGTTGTCCTGTGGCTGCTGTGTGCCAGAGGCCCAGCTCCAGCCTCATTGGAATCGGGGGGCGTCTAACACTCTGGGCAAAGCCAGTGGCCAGGCTGCATTCTCAGACCTGGGGGCAGCGTTCAGTGAGAAGGGAGGAACCAGGCTCCGGGAATAGGCTGCCTTAAGTGGCCTGAATTCCATGCTGAGGAGCAGGCTAGGGAGTCACCAAGTTAACTGCCTGAGATGCCATGTCCAGGCCCCAGGCAGTTGGCCAGCTGCGGGGGAGCAGTTGCAACCAATTACAAGTTGTTCAGAGAAGCCGTGGTTGGATCAGGGGTGTCCACTGTGCTCCGGAAGGGACGAGGTCAATGCCAAGGTCTCCAGCATCCTTGGCATGCTGACCCACTGGCTCCCACACCACCATCACGGAAGGTCCTCAGCCCAGTCTGCCTGGGACTGCATGCCTCCCATTCATGCTCCCCACGCCCAGAGGTCTTTGGAGCAGGAGCCTGGGGTGGGAGGAGGAAGCGAAAGGGAAGAGAAGGGACCTCCTTGTCTTCAGTGGCTGCCTCTTCTCCCACCCCCTTCTGCTCAGGATTGGTGTGGGGGAGGGGAGGGCGGTGCTGGACCTGAGCTGAGACAGCTGGGAAGGGAGGAGGGGAGTCTGTCCTAGCATCTAGCCCACCTGCCCCTTCCTAACACTCCCCCACTGGAAGGGGCTGGAGGCTCTGTCCTCATGGCTCTGCCTCCCTTCCCCCCAGGCTGATGGACCTGGCCAAGGAAATGACCAAAGAGGCTCTGCCAATCAAATGCCTGGAAGCAGTGATCCTGGGAATGTATCCTTCCTCAGCCCTGGGAGGCCTGGGGGGGAGGCACACACTCAGCTCATTGGGCCCCAGCTTCCCCTGGAAGGAGAGGTCTGAATGGGCTCCAGGGCCGTCCCAGCAATCTCTCCCAGCAGTCATGAACGTGGCCCCAAAGTGAAGGGGCCTAAGGTGGGGCTCAGTCCCTCATGCCTCAGTTGCTAACTTTTTGGGTTTACTGGGATGGGGAGATCTTTTTTGAGTCATGTGGACACAGTGACCCTGTTCTCTGAACCCCAAATCAGGGCACATTGTCTCACAAAGGCTGCTGTGCCATTTACAAAAACCAAACAGTCTGGAGAAGCAGGTTGAATGCCCAAGTGTTGGCATTTCCAGGACATGTTGATTTGTCCTGATGATAGATGGGAATCTTTGAAACAGAACTGCCTTTTTTAACAAAGCAAACAGGGTTTCTCAGACACTCCCACAAAAGAAACAGGGTTTCTCAGACACTCCCACCCAAAAGGCAGAACTTACTGGGCCTAGAGCTGGGCCATCAGGCTAGCAAGGTGGGCAGGCAAGCCCCCAGTTAGGGCAGGGAGGGGAGGCAGGTGTTTATGGCCAATTCTCTGTCCTAATGGGTCCAACCCAAGAACTTTAGGCCACTGTCAGCACCTCCTTCATGACCCGACATTCCTTCTCCTTCAGAGTCACGCACCAAAGTGGGGGTCCCACCCACATTAAAGGGGGGAGACTGCTCCCCTACCCTCAGACACATAGAAGGTGGTCCAGGCAGGATCACATCATCTCAGAGGCCTTTCAAGGGTTACCTGGTGGCTTGTGAGCAGGAGGAAAACAGTCCCCCACCATCTGGGTAGGGGACCGCCCTTGGTCACTGAACACACGAGGTGGCTGCTGTAGTGAGTTTTTTCCCATGCCTCATCGTCTGCTCTCTGATTCTGTACTTGGCTCATCTCTGTGTCCTCAGTCACTTACTTACAGGGACAGTGGTAGTGCCTGTCTCACAAGGTTGCTGGGACAATTAAATGAGTGGGTTCATGTAGGACACTTGGCACAGTGTCTGTACATGGTATCTACTCCAAGCTTTTATCCTGTTCATTTCCTTCTACCCATTTGTTCAAGAAGAGTTTTATTGAGTCACTATTACGTGCCTGCCTCAGAGCTGGGGCCCAGAGATACAGCAAAGAACATGCCAGACAAGGTCCCCATTCTTAGCAATCTACATTCTAGCTGGGGAGACAGAAAATAAGCAGTAATCAAAGAAATAAGTAAAATAATTCCAGATTGTGGTGAGTGTGCCATGGAGGAAAGAAAGAGTGGAGCAGATTTGCTTTAGAAAAGGGAAGTCAGTGATGACGGCCAAGCGTAAGGCATGAGAAGGAGCCTGACAAGAGCCTGGGGGAACGCAACTCTGGTTATAGGGAAGAGCTGGTGCAGAAGGTCCTCAGGTGGGAAATCCAGGTGGATAGAGAGGTCGAGCAAGTGAGGTGAGCCAGGTAAGAGGCTGGAGTGGGCAGCTGGGCCAGGCAGTGCTGGCCTCCAAGGCCATGGGAACGAGCTTGGTTTTATTTGCAGGGCAATCACAGGATGTGTATGGTGGGGAGGGGATGGTGAGAGAAAGAAAGGGAACAGAACTGTGTGAAGAAATGCACGTGTGAGAGAGAAGGAAAACGTGAGAGAATGTGTCTGAGAGAATGTAGGGGTGAAGAGGAATGTGTGTGGCTGACAGAAGGGAGGGGGAGAAGTGGGGATGGCAGACTGCAGGCCTCTCATCCCTCCTTCCGCCACAAGGACTCTGGAAAGTGCTGCAGTTTGGAGTGAGGGACTCCCCATTAGCTATCCTTTTGTGAGCCCTGCCCCCTAGAGATACAGCTTACTGAGCACTTACTGTATGCCAGGCTCAGCACTGGATGCCAGGATATGGAACCTTGGGGGCTGGGGGGTGGGGGTCCCAGTCCTGCCCCTGCGGCCGGCCCTGCACCTCCCCCGCACCTCCCCCGGCCGCTTCCTTAGCTGGGCTGACTGGTCAGTTACCTCACCAACAGCATGCCCACCCTGGAACGCTTCCCCATCAGCTTCAAGACCTACTTCTCAGGGAACTCCTTCCGCCACATTGTGCTGGGGGTGAACTTCGGGGGCCGCTACGGGGCCCTGGGCATGAGCCGCCGCGAGGACCTGATGTACAAGCCGCCGGCCTTCCGCACGCTCAGCGAGCTGGTGCTGGATTACGAGGCCGCCTACGGCCGCTGCTGGCACGTGCTGAAGAAGGTGAAGCTGGGCCAGTGCGTGTCCCACGACCCGCACAGCGTGGAGCAGATTGAGTGGAAGCACTCGGTCCTGGACGTGGACAAACTGGGCCGCGAGGACTTCCGCAAAGAGCTAGAGCGGCACGCCCGGGACATGCGGCTCAAGGTCAGTGCGGGCGCGCGCCCAGCCCTCGGCGAGCGTCAAGGCCCTCCCCCATGGTGTGGACACGGAAGGGCTGCCGCCTCCGCCTCCTGGTGGCGCACTCCTCGAGGGAAGGCCACCCCCCCCTCCCCCGTTGGAGGTGACCTGAGGATCAAGGGAAGTGACGGGTGGGAAATGTAAACAGTGTCTTTGCTCAAAGATCTGTATTGTTGAGACAGTCCCCTCAGGTAGGCAGGCCAGGGAAGGCTCTGCAAGAAGGCAGCAGGTGAGCTGGGTTGGGTAGGGCAGGCCTCGGACACGTGGAAAGGGCAGGAATAAGACACTCCAGGTGGCCGGGACTGTGAGTACAGATCCATTGGTGGGCGCTCATGGCCCGTCTGGAAGGAAGGTAGGGTAAGGTGCATACATAGCTCCCACGTGTCCTGATTTGACCCCTATCCTTCTCTCCCCTCCCACCCCCATCACCACCAGTTCAATAAAAGAAAACTAGAAAGAGGTCAGAAAAAGGAAGTCAGACCACGGGAAGACTTTAGATGGTTGTTGTTTCTCCCTTTCCCACCCTCAGTGAGGGGGAGGGGGAGGGGCTGCCGTCCCCTGAGCAAGTGGGCTGAGCTGATGCGCAGTGTGCCCGAGCCTTACAGTGGGCAGTTTCTTGGCCTCTGCTTGGGTACCACTGGACTTGGGGTGCCTCTTGGGTGTTCAGCCCCTCCGCATTGCTCAGTCAGTGCTGTGCTGGGACTCTGCCCCTCCAAGCAGCGTGGTGCCACAACCATGATCTTGGCATTTTCACATCCACTGATGCTCCCTACAGCCCTGCCCTGGGGGACCCTACCCAGCCAGCCGCTACCTAATACGGGGCCTTATGTAGTGACAGCACCTTCCCCCAGGGCAAAAGTGGGCTGCAGCAAAAGTCAGGCTCTATAGGAGTGGTGGAGGTTATGTATGCACCTTACCCTACCGTTCCTTCCAGATAGGCATGGACACGGGCTGCTTCCCCAGCTGGCACATCTACATTAGCCTGGCATGGGTAAATGGCCCTTTTCTCGAGAGCCTTTTATAGTATCAGGAAAGCTCAGTGACTTCCTCCCAAAGCCACGGTTTCAGGAGCCACCTGGGATTGGGCAGCCCTGCTGCGGAACTCTGCCCTGGCAGCTTTAGCGCCTGGAAAACAGTTTTGGGAAGACCTGCAGTCAAGGCTAGAGCAGTCACTTGGCTTTCTGGGCCCATGCCATGGGACTTGTGGCTCCTACAGGGCAGGACAGGCTCTGGGGGCAGCCCTGGAATGTGTCTTTGTTTCTTCTTCCCTACCAAGATTGGCAAAGGGACCGGCCCTCCCTCCCCCACCAAGGATCGGAAGAAGGACGTGTCCTCACCACAGCGCAGCCAGTCCAGCCCCCACCGCAGGAACAGCCGCAATGAAAGGCGGTGAGTGATGGGTCAAGCCCGGGGAGTTGAAAACAGCTTTTCCTTTTCTCTCATCTCCTGGATCCCCGCTTTTCTTTTCTCACCCCACTCTTCTCATTCCCACCTTTCTCTTTGGCTCCCACCCAAGGGAAGTGATTTGGGGTGATGGGTTTGTGTGTTTATGTGTTGACACCACCCAGCAGCAATTCAGTCCCATTTCCCTGGAGCAAACAGCAATCACTGGCCCACTGGTTATGGTGTCTGGGCCCCTGGTGCTGACCTAGAGACCAATGCAGAAGGTCTGAGGCGAGCCTATGTGGGAGGGAGGGGAGGAGAGGCTGGCCCTGCCAGACAGCGAGTTCTCCAGGAAAATCGTTGGGAAAAGTGAATGCACATCACAGCTGGTAGAAGGCTTTGAACATAACTTTTGCCCCTACCAGTCTGTGGGGTTTGCCTATATTTAGATTGAAGAAACATCCCAATAAAATGCTAGGCCGCACCTCTGATTTGTCTCCTCCAGGTCAGTCTGGCTCTTGCTTTCAATGTCACGGTCATTCCGGAGCCACCTGTCTGGTACAGTTCAGGAGTACCAAGCAGGCCTCCAATATCCAGCATCATTCACTTTGATCTAGGAGGCTTTTTGTAGAGTACAGAGTCCCTTCGCAGAGATTTACATAGTAAGCTTTGACAGCCAACTACAGCCAAATTAGCTGACGTGCAGCAAAGAGTAGGAGCCTATAAGCTGCAGGGACCACACTCAGGACAGCATCGGCAGGCCAGGATTCCAGAAACACACTTCCACTCAGACACAACTGTTGCATGTGGGCACCTTGGAGAATGAAGAGGGGAAGCCATCAGGGGCACCCCCTGCTTGCTCCCTCCTTCCCCGCCTCCGTGGATGACTTACCTTCTCCTCTTCTGCTCTCTCCTCCCTGCAGGCCTTCGGGTGAGAAGAAGCCTTCTGAGCCCAAAGCCATGCCAGACCTCAACGGGTACCAGATCCGGGTGTGAGGCGGGTGGCAGCACCCCAGCCTCGCCCACTTCTAGGGGCCAGGATCCACTTGCCAGAACCAGCCCGGCTTCTGGGGAAGGAAGCGCTGGTGATAGGGCAGGGCCGGGGGCAGCCAGAAGAGTGTTCCCCCTCAGCCACCAAGCCGCTGCCCCTCCCACTGGCCCAAGCTCCCTAACTTGGGGCCAAGAGGCAGTTAGTGTTTTATTTGGAGTTTTTAACATGACAACTAAAGTTTACAGTATTTTGGAAACTAATAGATCTGCCAATGGCTGGCAGGCCAGTGCTTAGATCTAACTGCCATGGGGCTGAGTGAGGAGGGGTTGCTGGCTCCGCTGGTGCCCCTGCCCCTGGCGTCTCTCTGGAATTTGGGCCCATCCTACCTATGGGAAATCTCCCTGTAGACTAGGCTTGGGGCAGGACGGGAGAGGGGTGGAGGTGTCCCTTCACTTCCACCTGCCCTGGCAGCACCTTGACCCAGGGACAGGGAAGCGTGGTAGAAAGCATCCTGGGAGACGTCTGTGTGGCCTCTATCAGGAGGTCATATCTGCCCCAAGAGCAGGAGCCCATGGCCCAGGAGAGCCTTCATGCCCTTGCAGCCCTGTGGACGGTACCATGTGGATGAGACTGCCTGCTGGCACTCCTTGTGCTGGGGGCTGTAAGAAAGGCCAGGAGCGAGAACTGCTGGGGAGGATTTCCCTGGCCCCTACCTGGTCTTGCTTAGCCCAGCTCTGCCTGTTGCTGAAGTTGGGGCTCCCTGCAGAGGGGCTGGGCTTTGCCGAGGGCCCAGACTTACACTGGGCTCAGCATACTGTGGGGGTTGAGCAGAGCTGGTGTGTCCGGGAACTGTGGCTGGGGCTGGGGCTAGGGTGGGACACTCAGGCCTGAGTCTGTCCCCTGGCAGTCCCCACGGGTGGGCACTGCTCTTCCCCCTTTTCTATCACCTCAGCCTTTGCTGGGTAAATGAAGCCCAGACCGGGATGCTTGTGTCCCAGGCCCACCTCCCGTCATTTAGCAGCCTGTTTAGGTTTGGGGGTTCCAGTGATGATCATACATAGCTCGTCAGAGAAGAACCTGAACAGCTGGATTCTACACAGCCTGCCCATTGGGCATGAGAGACCTGGTGGGCAATGAAAGGTTCTGGAGAGAGGTTGGCGGAGCTAAGGGAAGGTTCTGGAAGTTTAAGCAGCAAGGTGGTGTAGAGCAAGGGTGCAGTGTGGCCCCCGAGGAGGGACAGAGCAGAATTGGGAGGAGTAAGTGAGACAAGGATGTGGGAGAGAGTTTAGAATCAAGCTGCCTTGGGGAGTAGTGAGTTCCCTATTGCTAGAGGTATTCAAGCAAAGACTAGATGTCTACTTGTCAGGAAGCTGCTGAGGATTCAGGTTATGGAAAGGTAGCTGGATGAGAGGATCATTAAGGTTTCTTTTTACTGAGAGGCTATGATTCAGCCAGGAGCAGCTGTCGGTTAGGCTGCAGAAGGGCTGGTGGCCTGGAAGCGGGAGGATCAGAGTTGTAATCTTACAGGACCAGGCAGGTGCTTAAAAGGAAGACTGCAGGGCTGGGTGGGGATGGTGGCAAACTAAGGGGGCATATATCCCATTAAAGCAGCTGCTGCTGCTTAGCTGTTCTGAGTGTAGGCCCCGCTGTGCCAGATAATCTGATTTTTTCAGAGGCCAGAACTCTGAATTTTTATGTGAAATATGCTGGTTTTTAAGTGTTGGCAATCAGTTCAGGAAATTTAAAAAGCCAATATGAAAGAGAATGCCAGTTTGTAATCTCTGAAATGGAGAGAGCAAGTGCTGGGAAGAAACCCACTGACCTGTTTGAGGTAGGCAGTATGACAGTTCACGGCTCCCAGAGCAGGCTGGGCCAGGGCAGGGGCCTCGCTGCTGAGGCTCCCAGAATGGGCAGCGGCCCCACGTTCCTCACTCTCCCTGCAGACCAGAAACATACCAGAGACCCCTGCCATTGCCATGTCACCAGAGGTGGTAGAGTGGAGAGTGCAGTTCTCAGCCTGCCAGGGAGAAGGATGGTGCCTGGGAAGCAAAGAAAAAGGGAGGGAGGGAGACAGGATGCCTTTGCTGACCAAGTGCCCGTCAGGAAGCCACCAGCGGGCTGGCTGCTCTTCAAACCAGCAGCTCTTGGCCCAGAGACAGGCCCAGTAGGGAGGCCAGCTGGTCCGTCCCTTGGGTTCCTCACGAGTCACTGGGCCCTGGGGAGGTACTTAACCTGTCCCCAGCCAGGCTAATCTGAGGGCTGTTATGACTCCTGACGCACCATCCCATCCCAGTTTTCAGGGAGTAGGGTGGTGGTCCCTACATTTACCTGAGGCAGAGATGGCTCATTCTGGGGAGACAGGAGGCCTTTTGTGAGTCTGTATGTGGGTGCCTCATGCAGGCCTCTCATCAGTAGGGAAGTTGCCCCAGACAAACCTGTGGACCACAGGGCTTACAGGGAAGAGATGTAAGAGGGAGCTGGGCGCGTGGGTCAGGGTAACACGGGGAAGCTGCTCCTGGTGCCGGAACCTAAAAGGACGCGCCAACCCACAGGGCCCTTCCCCAGGTATCTCTGGGGAGAAGGAATCAGAATGAAGTCCCAGCCCCTATTGCTGTCTGAGGGAAGGAGCTGGTCACCCCACACTGATAATCCCCAAGCACTCCCCCTTCCTGGCTGAGACCTTGGGCTGTGGAGACCAGCACAGGACACAGCGGTGCTTTTTCACTTATTTTTAACTGTTTCTCATATGTAGCAACCCCTCCTCCCCTCCTGGGCGTGTTTACACAGGCTCTGCTCCCTGGGGCTGGCCTGGCTGCAGAGTTTCTGGGCAGGCAGAGAGGCAGGGGCTTTGGGCCTTAGTCACCGTCCTCCTTATCACTTCATCTCACTTCGCCCTTCCTGATGCAGGACTGCCTTCCAGCTTTCAGGGTAGCCTCCTCTGCTCCCAGGGGTGGGGGCTGCTGGCTGAGGAGGGCTCAAGGTGGGTCAGGTTCCTGGTGCTCCGTGCAGGTCAGAATGCTGGGAAATTGGGTTCAGAGAGCCTGTCAGCCACCTGCCAGTTCTCTCCTTCCCATGGCCACAACACATAGTCACCCTCACCCATCACCCCAGCCACCCCATCCTTCCTGGGCCTGGCAAAGTGGAGAGAGCAGTAGCCCCAGCCCCAGGGTCCTGGGGAGCAGAGAGCCCAGAGGGAGCCATGTCTGCTTTGGGACCCTGTCATCTCACGCCCCAACCCTTCCAGCTGGGACTTGACTTCCTGTCTCCGAGACAGGTCCCTTCTGACCAACAGCCTGCCCAGAGCCCTGTGTGCACCTGGCTCTCCTGCCTGGGTGGTTTCCTGGCTTAGCTGCAGCAGCATCCCCAGGCCTCTGAGTGCGGGAAGTTCCAGCCGGGCTGCATACTGACAGCGCTGTCAGAGCTCCACTGTGCTCCTCGCTCTCGGAGAAACCCATGTGAAGGGCAGGGCGGCCTCCGGAGTAGTAGGGTGGGCGCAGGGAGGCTGCCCAGTCAGGCGGGGCTGCCGTGGTCCATGAATACTGACCCCTCTCGGCCCATCTTGGTGCTCCAGAGCCCCAAGTCCACCCCCCCCTTTTTTAAATTCACATCTGACCAGAGAAGAAACCTGGTGTGATTGGCCCCAGGCCTGGTGATGGCGGATTGTCGCTCCCTTGAGTTTGTGTTGGGCTGAGTGTTGTACTAGATTTTGTTCTTCCTCTTCTTCTCATATCAGTATTGTGTCTCTCCTTTCACTTTTACACTGTCTCATTCCTGTTCTCACTTTCCCCTGAAATGAATAAAGTCTCTCCAGCTCCAGTTGTATGTGGGCAGAAGCCACCACGTGTAAGCCTGGTGTCCTTTCCTCGGGGAGCTGGGGCTGGAGCCCTCCCCAGCCGACACTGTCAGCTTCAAAGAAGCAGAGGAGGCGAGGGGAGCCCCAAACCAGCCAGCAGGAAACCTTGCAGTCCCTGCAGTCATGATGAAACTTCTGGGCTCCCAGTCAATCCTCAGCCTGCTGGAGCCATAGCTCGTTAGTCCTAATCTGGGAGACCATTCCTGCTGGCCATAAATGAACCCCTTCTCCCTCACACAGCCAGCTTGGTCCCCAGAGGCCAGAGTATGCATTCCAGAGCCCGCTCTTCCTATCCTAGTCCCCAGTGGGAACAGAGGGGGAAGGGTGAATGTTGTCCTGGGAGATGAGGTCATTTCACGAAACCATAGCAACAGAGATCTGAAGTCCCTTCTCATCACAGTCACCAGGCAGAAACGATGGTGGTTAAAGCCACAGCTTGGGAAAACAAGTCTGGTTCCATCGTCACCGCTTCCTCTGCTTCATTCCTCCAGCGCAGGCCTCTCCCCATGTTTAAGACGAGCCCAAACAGTTGCAAACAGCTTGCACAGAGACCTTTCAGACACCGCACCAGTTTTCACCTTTAACCTTCCTCCCCACTTTCCTGCTCTCTTTCCATTCAGCCTGAGAGTAAAACCTAGACTTAGAAGAGGGAAGTAGGATATTTCCTACTTAACCCAACCAATCCCCACAAAGTCCTAACTAGAAAGAAGGAAGACTTCCTCACACAGCAAGACTTCCTCATTTCCAGTAACAGGGTGATGTATGGTAACTGGGAAGAGAGGCAGGCCACTGGAACCCACAAACGTCTCGGACTGCACACCCTTATAGAGGCAGTTTTGTTACTTCCAGGCTTATTTAAATCCAGCTTAAACAATACAAAACAAGGTAACCAGAATTTAGGGCTAACTTGGATTATACACCTTTACACAAAGGCAGTGTATGTAATTTATACAAGTCCAGCTAAAACACTAAGTAAAGGGTCTCGTGGGTAGGCTACGGTGAGATGGACTGACAGCGGACCCCTGGGCTATTCTCGTGCACATGAGGGCTGGGTAAGGTCTGGGGCAAGAACCTGTCACGCGGCAACCAGGTTCAGCATGGACGTGCTTGACCACTGGCTTAGACGTGATGCAGAGATGAAGTGTCACGCTGGAGTCCAGGACGAGCGGCACCCAATAGACTGGGCTCACCGCATTTCCTGCTTCCCTTCTTTCAGGCTCCAGCATGTGCCTGCCTAATTTAGGTACACGACTAATTTCGGGTGGACCTTTGGATGCACGGAGCACTTCTCAGAGGCCTGAACATGAAGGGGTTGAAGCTCTGCCACCCCATCTGCCAGGATCTGACTTCTTGACCACTACGTAGAGGGCAGTGGTGACAGGAAGCGGTGGCCATACCAGACTGGCCCAGATGCAGGCTGCCTGGGAATCCTTACTGTTTGCCAAGGGGATGAAGGGACCAGCTGCTGAGGCCTCTCAGGTAATAGAGATGGGCCACCTCAGGTCAGCTGAAGGGGGAGCTGTCAGAGGCCAGCCCACTGGGGAATGCACCCTCCCTCGAACCTGCAGCCGGAAAGCACTTGGTCACGGAAAGACAAAACCTCCAAGAATTTAAGTGTAGAGACTCTCTTCCTCTCCACAGCTGGGTGAGGCCTCAGGCCTTGGGAGCACAGGAACTGACTAGGGACATATCCCGAAGGCAGAGTTCCCTTCGAAACCCATCAAATCCCCATTCTCCTAACTCAGGCGAGATCTGCACCCTCCCAGGCAGGCTCTCATCTGGCCGACCCTTGCCGGGAACAGTTTTTTGGTTGGTTTGTTTTGTTTGGGACTTTTTGCACATTTGCTCAGGAGAGGAGAGAAACAGAGGAAGAACACCAGGATGAGTCTGGAAATGTAAGGTCTCCCCACTGGAGGAAACTAGAGGAGGTGGATCCCTCCTTACTCCTGGGAGAAGAGAAGCTACACTTTGCGTCCATTATGTGACCAATCAAAAACCAGTCCTCTAGTTAGTAGCTACACCAGGGCAAGAACTGAAGTGAAAACACAAAACGGAGTTTAAAAACAAAACCCAGCAGCAGCCTGGTGGGTCACTTCCCTTCTCCCTGGCCCACCCCCATGTGTCTGCCTTACAAGATAACCTGTCTCTCCTACTCCTGGAAAGGCTGTGTTATGAGGAGCTTGGGGAAGCAAGAAAAGTAGAGGAGCTCCTCAATTTACCTGCCTCTTTGGGATTTCTATTTCCTCAGATGTAAAGGAAATGTACGAGTATGGACCCTTGAACTGCCATGTCAGTGCTACTGCCTACTCACAGTGGAAGTAGAACCACTGTGTAAACTTGATACAAGAGTTATGCAAATTGTACACGACTCAGGCTAATAGGGGGAAACCTTCCAGGGCAGGAAAGGGGTCTCCGGGGATACTCCTCCAAGCTTAGGAGCTATAAAATAATTCCCCGCCCAGAGGCCAATCATCCAGCCTGGCTGTGGAGAACCACACACCCTCCATTCCCACCAATAATATTCTGGAATTCTTAGCATCCCTTGCTTGCTAACGGCCAACCAATGCAATTTCAGATCTGAAAATTCCTCACAAGTGGAAAAGATTAATTTCCATTTCACCAAGATATGTGAACTGAAACACCGGGGTTAACTTACCTAGTCACTAAGGGACCAGGCCAAGATGACAAATGGTGCTCCTAACGCCAGCCTTTTTCTTTCCACTGAATCCCAACCCAGGTGGTTCAACAGAAGCACGCAGGTAGCTTCAAAGAACTCAGATTCTCAGACCCTGACTCAGAGGTGTGCAGTCTGGGCTTCTATTCAGGTGAGGCACAAAACCACCGTTTTTAGAGCTTCCCATGGGCACATGGGCTTGTGGACTTGCTCCTTAAGGGGGAAGACAAAAGTACCAGTAGAATGAGACCCAGAGAAGGAAGAGAAACCTTTCCAGCAACAGATGGCCCACAGCTCAGCCCTGGCTCCAGAATGCAGAAGAGATGCTCAAACTAGATGCTCAGCAGGAGACATCTGCCGCACGCACTGCACAGCTGCCACAGCTCTGACTAGGAAAACACTTCTCATCCCACTTTCCACACAGCCCCTCCGAGACGCCGTGTGGACTGGGGTGGGGGAATGGAAAGGGGCAGGTATGGCGGCAGCAGACGGAACAAGAATGAACGCAGCTGAAAGAGCTATTCTCCTCCAGCTTGGCAGGATGGAGAGGAGAGCTGCACTGCCACCAAGTCCGGGCAGGAGGCTTCGCTCAAGCCATTTTCCCCGCAGGCCTCAGCGCAGTGGGAATTTGCCTCGGTGACCAGAGGGAGATTCTAACACCTTTTTCAAGCCTAGATTTAGGACTTGAGACCCCATCCCAGGATCAGTCTCTTCCTCTCTGCCCACCTCATTCTCCAAACCTTCTCTCCCCTATGCCCTCCGGGATCCTTATAAAATGACCAACAGCAGAGGGGGAAGGTAAACCTTTATTTAGAAAAGAGAGTTTAAATGACCATTTAAAACCCCCATTTCATTTCTAAAACAGAAATCAACAAGAAAACAAACAAAAAAAGATCAATCTATCAAGCTACCTGCCCCCTGCCATCTTCAGCCATTCTTAAACTGCATTTCCTTTCGGAAGAGAATAGCGATGGGCCTAATCCTGGAAACCAACAGGGCACTGTCTTCAGATCATGTCAGGAGGTGCCCAGGGAGAGACAGAATGAATGGTGGGCTGTAGACAGACAGGCCCAGGGCTCAGACAGACACATGTCCAGTACCCAGGAAACAATGGTTAAAAATACACACATAGATAAATTCCCCAGAACCTAGGTGTAGAAAGCTTATAACCTCAAATGCAGCAGCAGAATTCAAGGTGGATCTTTGGCTTTCAAAACCCAAAAGGGAAAGAGCATCAATCTCTGGCTAAATGTCCCTAAGTCCAGCCTCTCACCTACTCCTTCAGTCCTTTCTGGACACCAAGTGAGGCATCAGCAAGTCCAATCTGCAGAGGAGCTGGCCCGGAACACCCCCGCAACAAAAGATTAAGGCATGAGGGTGACACGTGTGGGCACGGGAGCCCCCTGAGTGGACCAGGTACCCCTGTGCTAGGAGAGGGAGAGCAGAGGCAATGAGCAGAAATCCTCAGGCACTGCCACTTTGAGTCCTTGAATCAGTTTTCTCCAAGGCCACCTTTCTACTGAGAACGTTTGGCCTGAGCTAAACAGCAGGTTTTCTAAGGAGAGAATGGGCGAAAATGGAGGCGGCAGCCAAAAGTCCAAAGTGGAAGGAAAGGACCAGAACACTGCTTCTGAGGTGTGCAGAGGAAGGAGAACCAGTCCGAGGTGCAGAGTCCTAGCTCAGCCTGCCTGTTCTTCCCCTACTGGGATTTCCACCCTCGCCCCAATTCTGCAGACTGCAGAGTCCAGTGAGACAAGAGTTTCCTGAAGGTTCTTTCTCCTCATGCTTAAAGAGTTTTTAACCTCAAAACACTATCCCAGCCCACTGACCCCTCCACACAGGGGTCCAAACCTTTGCCTGGGAAAAGGGACTAGCCCTAGAGAAAGTATGCCAGGCCTGCGGGGTGCTGTGGGCAGGGAGTGCCTCCCCAAGTCTGCTGCTCCAGGATATGGGGCCCAGTGGTTCCCAGAGCCCAAATGATGAGTGTGCGCTGGCTGGCGTGATGAACGCCTAACAAAACATGGAGGCTGAAAGGAGAGAAGGTTCCATGGTCCTGTGCTCCCTGGCATCACACAGCTACCAGGTCATGCTCTCTACCTGCCCTCGGCCAACAGCCCCAGTGTGGAGAGCGGGCTGATCAGAGGCAGGCATGGCCGCACAGAGCAGTCCCACCTTGAGACGACGCACACACACTACACACAGTTCGTATGTGTGTACCTGGCACAAAGGCTGGGCCCAGAGGTGGTGAAGGCAGGGAGAAGGTCAGATTAGAAGGTACCACCAAGAAATGGCCTAAAAGCAAATAACCAATGAGATCAATAGCTCCCGCAACCCTGGTAATTAAAAATCAAGGGGGAGCACTGGATACATGGAGGGAAGGCAGAACCCCCCTTCCGCCTCTCCCAGGGCCACTGAGTATGTGGCACCAGATTAGGAAGAGGTTGGGTGGGGCAGGGATCACGGGCAGAGAACATGGACAGGCCTGGAGAACACCTAACCCAGGGAAATCGGGAATAAGGAGGGGGAAGGGAGGGGACGGAGTTTCTTGGCTCTAAGTTTCCAGAAGCATGGGGTATTTCCACAGTCTCTGATTCAGTGAGCTCTTCTGGAAGAGAAGCTCTCTTCCCCTGGGAGCCCTGTCATGGGGCGGTGACTTCCATCCCGAAGCTGGCCAGCAGGCAGAGGTGGTCTGAAGAGCAGAAGGGGTTGGGTAAGCCATTGGCAGCCCAGAGAATCTCTTCAGAGAGGAGGGAGAGACGGCCCAGGAGCTTGAGAGTTCCATCTTGATACAACCTGCGATCTGGGCACAAAGTGGAAGCCAGTGGGTAAAGCAGCCACAGCCAGGCTGCACAGGGCAAGCAGGGCTTGTGGAAGCTGTGCCTTATGGAGCCTGCACCCCCTGGCTGCCCACCCTCCCTCACCTCCTCCTGCTGCCTCTAGCTGAGACTTCATTTTCTCAGCTACTCCACCATATATCAATGAATGAAGCAGGGTGGGTTCCGAGGATTGGGGCAAAATGGAGAGTATATGCCCAGGCCCAGCACTATAGATCTTCTGATTTTCCAAGGGAAACAGGAAATCCCAGATTTTCCATATGAAATCTGATTTGTAAACATAGGTGATCACTTTAAACATTTTAAATGACGTGCTTGAAACAAAATAGACGTGGGGCTGGTAAGCTGTTATACCGTGACTACCAGTGTGGGGTGAGGCCACAGGAAATAGAGTTTCTAATCTAACCAAGCTCTTCACTAACCAGATGCCATTGAACAAATCCAATAACCTCCGAGTGCTCTATTTTTACCTCTGAAACCGGGATGGAGAGTGCTGTTCTGCCCACCTCTCTCTAATACTACAAGGATAAGAAGAGAAAGCGGACACATGGCCTAAGGGAAATACAATGAAAATGATCCATGCCAGGTAGGAATGAAATCTGCTCCTTTGCTGGTCAAGCCCCAGCTGCCCAAGCCATACCACCAAATGTCTGACCTATCATTAGCTGTTCCAAGGACTCTTGGGGTGGCTTCTAGGAACCCAGGATCCACCCACCAGGCTTACCAGTTCTGTTCCCATTCTCGCAGGACTCAGCTGAGAAAAAGATGTAATCCACCGTCGTTCCAAGACCCAAGGGCATTGTGGTGACCTCTTGGCGGCCAAGCTGGGGCAGGAAATGTGTATATACCGAGGTCAGGTGGAGGCAGTGCCGGATGGTGCCTGTGGTCCTACAGGGATGGAGGGGAAGATGTCAGTCAATAAACATTACAGGATGTTTTTCAACGTCACTTTATGGGTTTTATAAAGCTTTTTTAATGAATGATCTCAAAGAACTCAGTCTCAACAAAAATTCCTTGCCATGCTAATAAGAGGCTGACAATCTTAGCTAAAGTCAGCCTAGAAACATTTACACTCAGTCCCCCTGACCGTCCTCACCCCCCACTCACCTCGTGACACCTGGGCAAGTGTACCTAACATACCCCTGTCCGTGAGTCGGCAAGCTCCTCTGTGAGGCCATACTCCCTTGAGGAAAAGTACATGGTGAGAAGTTCTTCATCTGCAAGGACCTGGGTGGGCCACCTCTGGCCTCTGCACACCTGTCTGTCCCTCCAGAAGCTTAGCAGGTATTAGGGGAAGAGCGAGCTCAGCAAAAAGAGCTCCCCCAAATTAGCCTCAGGAAAGCCAATGGGAATCTCTCTCATACACTCAGAGAAGCTGGAATGCAAGCTGAAGGGAACAGGAAGGAAGATTACCTGGGGCACACAGGCTCAGGCTCAGATGTGTCTTCCTCAAGGACTGACTCGGCCCAGCCAGCAGGTCGCTCTGTAGAAGATGGGAGAGAAAGAGGTTTTATCTTTCCCAGACAGTGAAGCGGGGTCAGACCTTGCACCTTGAAATCCCCCTCAGGTCCATGACTGGGTTGCTCCAGAAGAAAAAAGGAAAAAAAAAAAAGAAAAGGTGAGGGGAGGAAGAAAAGAATGGACCAAAGTCAAGAATCTCAGGAAGGCAGATAGACAGAGACCTCGAACATAGACATTGCCTTCCTTGGCTCAGTACCTTTTTTGGAAATTAAATGTTTAATAGGTAATGTAGTCACGTGGTGCAAAAATCAAAATGTAGAGAAAAATATGAGCAAAAAGTCTCCCTTCCACTCCAGGTCCCTTACCACGAATTCCCTTCTCCAGAAGCAACAAATGTTAACCAAATTTCTGGTGTATTCCTCTAGAGATTTTCTATCAGACACCATCCACTGTGTGTGTGTGTGTGTGTGTGTGTGTATCTATGTATGTGTGCACATACACCTGTACGCATACACATGTATGTATACATAGACACGCATTACCAATATCAGGAAAGAAAGAGGGAATATTATTATAGATCCTACTGATTTAATGGGTGTGTTATGAACTGAATGTTGGTGTCTCTCCAAAACATGTTGAAATCCTAACCCCAAATGTGACGGTATTAGGAGGTGAGGCCTTGGGGAGGTGATTCGGTGATGAGGTGGGGCCCTCCTGAAGGGGACTAATGCCCTGTGCCAGGGATGCCAGAGAGCTAACGTCGTACTTAATGGTAAAAACAACAACAAACAGGCCTTACACTTCTCTATTTCTAACTTATACAAAGCTGAAATAATCAAGACAGTGAGGATAGACAAATAGATGAATGGAATATAACTGGGTCCAGAAACCTGTATGTCCATGGTCAACTGATTTTGCATCAAGGGAGGAGTGAATGGAAAATGACTGCTAATGGATATGGGTTTCCTTTGGGGGGGGAGGATCTTGGTGATGGTTGCGCAACTCTGAATATACTAAAAGCCACTGACTTGTACACTTTAAATGGGTGAGTTTTATGGTATGTGAGTTTAATCTTAATAAAGCTCTTTTTTAAAAAGAAAAAAAAAGGTAAGGGAATGTTATAGATAACTTCATGCCAATAAATTTGATAATTTAGATGAGATGAAATATTCCTTTATATGCCTTACATTTTCCATTAAATTAATTCATTTTTTTCTTTTTGTTGCTATTACAGAGTTCTTTTCATTATATTTTAACAAATATGTCATTATTTCTCTATATGAATACTATGGATTTCTGTGTATTAATAGCTTCTTTCCAGAATTATCATAATGCTTATAATGGTTCTTAGTTGATTCTCTAGGATCACCAGTTGTGTAAGGGTATTAGCAACAAGTAATACTTTACCCTCTCCTTTCAATTTTCACTTCTATTTTCTTACTTAGGTTTCTATTTTCTACTTCTAATTATGTTGGCTGTTATCTCTGAACTCAGTTGAATACTGACAGTGAGCAGGTCATCTTTGCCCTTGTACCTGACTTTGCTACTAGAGTGTCTCCTTTAAGCAAGATGCTGATTTGGGGAACTGAGATAAACTTTTCTCTTCTGGCCCCGGGCAGATCCATGCCCCTCTCCCACTCCCAGCAGCCTCGGCGCCCACCTCCCAGCAGCGGATCACTACCACCACTCCTCGCTCTAAGATAAACGTATTTGAATGTCATACGGGATTATCTATTATTTCCTTAATTTATGAGGCCTCTTTTTAAAAGAATCTAGAATAGATGTTGAATTTTAACAAATGTCTCTTTGTCAACTATAAGATGCTTTTCATATATTTAAATAGATTTCGTACATATATTAGCATGATAAATTATATTAATCGATTTTGCAATATGGAGCTATCTTTATATTTCTGATCAACTCCATTTGGTCATGGTATATTGCTCTTTGAATGTGCTGCTGGATTCTGTTTCCTGATTTTCTAGTTAAAAAATTTTTTGCATCAATATTCATAGGGGAGAATATTAGAGTCTGTAGTTTTCTTTTCCTGTGTCATTGTTGTCAGGTGTTGGTGTCCAAATACTTGCTTCATAAAAATAACTTGGTTCCTTTCTTCCTCTGTGCTCTGTAACAATTTAAATAGTAGTGGACAGAGCAGTGGTCAGACCTGAAACTGAAGCTGAAATATACTGCATGTCAACTATAATTTTTAAAAAGTAAAATTATACACACACACACACGCACACACGATCACAAGACCGTACAGTCTCATGCAGCACAGTACAGCACAGGGAACAGAGTCAGCAGAATTGTAACAGCTATATACGATGTCAGAGAGGTAGGAGACTGGCGGAGGGAGGGTTATCATTTTGTGAGGGGTGTAAATATCTAACTATTACATTGTTTTGTACACCTGAAACTAATAAAAAAATAGTAGTAGAATTACAGGTTCTTTAAAAGGTTTGATGACATTCTCCTATCAATCTGAGCCTGATATCTTTGTGGGACTGCATCTCTGAGAACTTTTAAAATTTTTTCCCGTGGTGGTAGGTAGTCTATTTAGATTATCTCTCTCCCCTGCAATCATTTTTAGTAAATTACATTTGCTAAAATTAATGTACACAACTAAGTTTTCAATTTCTTTTACACTTAGTTGAGCAAAGAACCCCCTTATAATCCTATGAATTCTTGTATAGCTGGATACTTTTGCTTACTCCTCCCATGCCCCCATAAGTAGGTTAGCTAATGGACTTATCTAATTGACAGCTGTTTTTTTTTCACCCAAACCACCAATGTTTAAGAGTTTATCAGTTCTATTATTTTTCTGTTTTCTAAATTATTTTCATTTTTATCTTCTTTCCTTCTGCTTTCTTTCAGTTCATTTGTTCTTTTTCTAACTTATTGAGTCGGATGCCTAATTTACTCACTTTCATCTTTTCTTATTAATACAGTTCTATGATTCTAAATATTCTATATAATTCTATGATTTTTTTCACTGAACACTGTTTTAGCTACAATCCCACAAATATATGGTATTTTCATTATTGTTATTTTCTAGATATTCTGCAGTTTATTTATATATCATCTTTAGCCCAAAAGTTGTTTGAAATTTTTCAAATGTCCAGATGATAGTATTTTCTTTTTGTTCTTAATTTCTATTTTTACTGCATGTATGATCAGAGAAACTTGACTATACTACTTCTACAATTTGAAAAATATTGAAGTTTTTAGGTGGTCTAATATATAATCAATTCTTAAGAATTTCCTATGGATACTCAAAAAGATGTCTGTGCTCTGCTTTCAGTGTTCAGAGTTTGATACTATAGCAATCAGATTTGCCCTACAACGTGCTACTTGTGTCTTCTATTCTTAGTTATCTTGAATCTACTTGATCTGTTGGGAGTGAGAAAGAGGAATTAAAACTCTACCCTTGAGCAGGACTGAGACAAAAGTGTTTTTCTTAATGAGCCACTGATGTAGTCAATGATCAAAACTCACATTATAAGAAATGCTGTTCTAAGAATTTTGATTAACCTTTAAATAAATGCTACTTTGGGGGGGGGAAACTAAAACCTTCTACCTTTAGTTATTTTCTGACTATTATTCTTTATTAAATCCTGCAGTTTCACTTTGTGACTGTTGATGTGATGTTATTTGGAGCATAAACATTCGTAATACTAGTATCTTCAATTTGAGTCACATCCTTTACCATTATGACATGCCAGAAAGATCACAGTGACCAGCAGGATATTGAAAATGGTTTCCCTCAACCCCAGGCTCTGCCCACACAGCACTGTGTACAGACAGCATTGCTCTGGCCGTGGCACAGGACTCGAGGCCTCCGCATGCCCTACAAGGCCACAGGAGCTCATGGGCTACAGCTGCCTCTACCTGAGCTGCAACACCTTCCTGGCCCATTCAGCACCCAAGCCAGCAGGCAGCAGCCAAGCGAGTAAGTCGTTCTGCAAGTACTGCAAAGGGGATATAAGCTCTGTCATTCATGGGCCAGAGGAGAAGCTGGATGCAGAACTTTCCTGGTTAGGAAACTGATCAGACAGCCTTTGCTCTGTGGCCATCTGGTCAGTTTGTAAACAGTGGTTTACAAAAATCATCTCTTAGCAATTGTTTTTTTTCCTGTAACGCACTTAACTGGGCACACGGTTTGTTGGTAAGTGTTAAAAGACCTGAAGCTCCAGAGTTCAATGTAAACATGTAAGTGCTCATGTGAAAGAAAACATAATAACCCCATCCCAGTGACTTTATGAACCATACTGGAAAGAAATCATTAATAACTGAAAAAAATGTGTAATGGGGGGGGACTTAAAATTTAGATACTCTTCTTATGAATTATTGCCTCACAGAAGGAGTTGGGGAGAGCACAAATCACAAAGTTTTTAATTATGCAACTTGGGGGTGAGGTAGAATGCTCCGGTGCAATGCAATGTCAATGTCAGCTTGTGGAAAAGTTAGGCCATCACTGCCAAGCACTGCAGCTCCTTTTGCAACTTAGATGTTACCCATTAAAGTCAGTGGCAGTTAAGCTGGCAAGTTTTGATGTGCACAGCTAGGATGGCTGACTCTGGTGATGCACTGGAAATATTATTTGTTAGGACATCTAAACACATCCTCTAGAAAAAAGATTACACACTATGAACTTGTTATACTGTGCTGGAGTCTTTCTACTCATGATCTAAAAATGGTGGTAGCTTTTTAGATTTGGGGTCTTTAGAAGAGATTCATCAGGAGCCTGTTCTGCCCTCGGTGGGGGTACTGAACAAACGCAAGGGCATGTTCACAGTATGTGGTAGATGGGTGGGTTTACCCAAATTTAACCCCAATTTTGAAAATACCGCTGTTATTTTGCATTGCTAGTGAAGTCGGTATGTTCCCCCTATATAATAATTCTACTTACAAAGTGATTGTCAGTATATATTGTAAAGGTTCTTAGTTTAATTTTATTATTAAATTGAAATGTTTATGTTTCAAGTACAGCACTGATTTTTTTTTTAAATAACCTATTCTTTTTTTTTTTTTTTTAATTAATTTATTTATTAGTTTCAGGTGTACAAAACAAGGTAATACTTAGACGTTCATCATTTATATCCCTCATACTGTGAACCCCCCTCCCCCCATCCACTATCCCTCCGACCTCACACTGAACCATCACATTATATATATAAAATTATAGTTGGCATTCATTAATGTTTAGCTTCTGATGTACAATGCCATGATCAGGTATCCACAGTATCCCTGAGGTGGTCTCCCAAATAGGACGCATGTCCATCGGATAATCTATTCTTAACAAGAAATTAATTACCTGTGTGGGCTCCTACTACTGTTTAACTTGAAGATTTTATAATCTTCAAACACTGAGCCACTGCTTGCCTGCCTGAGCCCAATGGACACAAGCACTTATCCCAGTTTTTGTCACATGCCAGTCGCTCAGGGTATGGTAGCCCTCAGCATTTATCATTGCTTTTGCCAGTTATAATAATATTTTACCTTTCCAATCAAAAAAAACGGAGCCATTGAAATGTTCGCAGCTCTGTGCAAAATGCCACTCAAATTAAATTCCTACAAGAAAAAACAATTCATTGCTTACCACCACTCCTTTTACTATATTTTTTCCAGTCATTGCTTGGTTGTCTTAAGTTAGTCTTCTAGCATCTCTTCAAGAAAGGCTTTTGCTTGAGTATAAAATTCTTGAGCCGTACCTTCTTTCCTTTAAGCCTTGCTCATCTGTCTTCTAGAGTTGAACGTTAATGTTAAGAAGTCTGAAGTCAACCTGATTCTTTTTGCACTTAAAAGTAGCCCAATCTTTTTGGTTTAACTGCCCAAATGATTCGTTTACCTTTTACTTCTAGCAACTTCACTAGGATATCTCAGTGTTGATTCTCCTGTGGCGTTTTTTTTACTGAGACATGGTATATCCTCTCGATCTGAAGAGTCAGATCTTTTCGTCTTTGGAAAATCTTCCCTGAATCGTACCTTGACATACGCGCTTTGTGCCACTATATTGGTTTTCTTCTTGGTGAACTCCAATCATGAATATGTTGAATTGCCTTATTTTCTACTATTGTCATTTGCTCTCTAGTGCTTTCTATCCTTTTACTTTTTTTTTATTTTGCTTTCCCCACCCTGCCCTCTGTCTTTTATCTTGTTTTCAGCAGTTATCTATTCTCTCTTGTGCTGCATCCAATTCTGTCTTCATTTTATGTGATTTTTAATTTTATTTCACTTCTTTCCTCAGCTTTGCTGCTTACATTTCATATTCTGATGTCTTGCCATGTATCTGATCTTATTTTAAAAAGGAAATTATATTATTTTTGTGCTCTTGTTTTATAAAGGCAATTGCTTTATTTTTTTATTTATGGGAAAATAATCATCATTCTCATATGCTCCAAGGCAAGAAATTTTACCTTTGAAGTATTCTTTATTTGCCTTTTATTTTTCCTGTTCCTTCCACATTTTTTTCTCGTAGTCTTTTAGTATGGTTCCTTGCAGTATTTTATGCTGGTTCCTTTTGGGCAGCCCAGCTTTGAATTAGCTGAGGTTTCTCCACCAGCTATTTGTACAACGTTTATATAAGGGAAAAACTGAGTATGCATTCCAAGTAACAGGAATTTTCCTTATGACACAGGGTTGTATATGAGTCCTTTGAATCTTTACTTCTCCCCAGCCAAGAGAGATATGCAGCTCTGTATCTCATCTTCCCTCACCACTTAAACAGACTGCTTAATGCAAATATGGCTTGATTCCTTGATCAGTCTTTCCTCTATTGCCTCTTAGGACCAAAATGGGTTCAGACAAGCTCCTATCACAACCTGTATATCCTTTTCTTGCTGATGAAACAATGATTTTGGTTTTGTGCCTCAAGGTACACTCCTCACCTTGGAGAAATGCACTCTGCGGTTCTTTTTAAGATCCTTATAGCCCCACAGATAAGTCTCTCCATACTTCCTCCAGCACCCCTGCATGGTCTCCAGTGCTTCTTGCAGCTATTCCGCTTGTGTTGTGGTTCATGGTTCCAGATATCTTCAGCTCTCCAGTTTTCTAAAAGATGGAGTTTATGTTTCTTTTTTCCATTCTCCTTGTTGCTTTGCAGTTTCAGAGACAAGAAGGGTAGAATGTCAAGTATACTCTGCTACGTTCAATCTGGAAGTTCTCAGTATGAGTAACTTTTTATTGCAACCAGGACTACTGTCATCTTATGGTTTTCAAAGCCCAATCATGTGGCTCTGCTTTCCTATATATGCTGTATACATGCTAGTTACTAGCAACTTAAGCCTAACCAGGTTAAGTGGCTACTGAAGGTCTCAGAGCTGATAAGAACCCAGGTCATGATTCCTGGTCCATGTTCTTACCACACTGCACGTTCATGCATGCAGAGGGCCACTGAACTCCACTGACCTTCCTTCAGAGCACACCTAGTACCAGAAGCTGATCTGTAAGAATTATACCTAAGAAAGACTAAGGATCGCATAATTGACAGATATGAGGGGGTGAAGAAGAAAGAAGACCAAGCAAACCAGTGTAGTTCTCATTACCTGGCTTAATGTCTGTCACTCCTTCCATGAGAACCAGTCCTACTGGTCGCTGACAGGCAATGTGGCAGAAGCGGAAACGGAGCAGGAAGTCTCGGCTATACTCGTGTCTCTCTGTAAGCCAAGAAAAGCCATACAGTGAAAGAAAGGAAGAGGAGCCACATGCTGAGACCTCCTTAATATCAAGAAGCTTCCGGTGTAGGGACACAGAGGAAGTCTGGCTCTGAAGACAAAGAGGCTTTTCCAATAGCCATGATTTCAAGTTGTCCGTTTCACTGGGTGACCATGAAGAGGTCGGCGAGAAAAACCAAGGGACTTGCTAAGAGAATTGAGAAGGTTGCATAATGCATCACTGAGATGCCAGCTTTCTCCCAAAACGAGCATGGAGGCAGAGCCAACCAAGAATGTGGCACATGCTCACCTGACGTCTTGGGGTGACAGGAGGTGACATATTGACAGCAATCAGTGATGCCCAGGGAGCTGGGCCACAGCGGGGCCTGCAGCTTCCTCTGGTAAAGCTGATGGGAGAAGTCTTCCTGTCCAGATACCTACAAAGAACGGGTGGGAATGAGGAAAGCGAGATGGAGAAAGGGAACAGCTCATGTTTTGGGGACATGCGGACAAACGTGCGCACACACATAATCATACACAACATACATAATGTAAGCTAAATATGTAAGTCTCAGGGGAAGGTTAGAAACAAGGAGGTAATTAAAACTGTTATTTTTTTTTTTTTTACTACAAACACTGAAATGCCCATGAGACAGGAATGAGGGGTAAGAGAGTGAGGTATGTGAATCAAAGAACAAAACTGTATGAACACGTGGTCCCGAGTTTCACCTCAGAAAAACCTTCACGATTCTCCACAGGGAACGTCAATTTTCAGGGGCTCTAATATGCAATGGGAAAAGATTTATCCTGATCTTTGCATCTTCTGGATCAACGTCTAGCTTCTAAAACCTATTACTGGGAAACCACGGATCAAACCGAACGGGAAATACACCACAGCACTTTACCATACGTACGTCACCATCCTCCGTCAATGAGCAGCGTAGAAAAGGACAGAGCATAGTAGGGGAAATACTCGGCAACATCAGTCATCTGTACACCTCCAATGTGTAGCACAATTCCCTTTATTTCATTTACCGACAATAAATATTTCAGTGCCAACTATGTGCAAGACATTAGCTAAGTGCTGGGGAGACAGCAGTGACAGACACAATCTCTTCGCCCTTAAAGTATGCAGATGTCCAATACGCCATCCAAGGTATTGGAATTTACAGGCCGTTCACTAGCTGTGTGACTTTGAGCGAGTTACTTAACTCTCTTGGGTTCAATATCCTCTACTATCAAGTGGGATAATACCACATATACTTAAGAATCTGGGTAATAATAACCACTACCAAATTACTGACTGCTTCCTTTGAAGCAGGAACTGGAAAACACTTTAGGTGAAGTATTTTATTTAATCCACCAACCAAAAAAAGAAATCCTCTGAAATAGGTTCAGTTATATCCCCAGTGTAAAGATGAGGCAATGGGGCTTGAGGAAGGTAAGGAACTTGCCCAAGGTGGCACAGCAGGGATTTGACCTCCGGACGGTCTGGCTTCAGAATGAGTGCTCCTAATCATCACGCCTAATGGTACCTGTCACGAGGTAGGCACTTAGTAAATTATTTTGCCTATTCTCTGAGCTCCTTAGTGAAAGCAACTTTCTGGCAGGATAATGCCTTTCTCTGCACACATGGCAAGCAGGACACTGCTGGCATTTGAGTAACCTCATTAAAATAAAAGCCCAAAGTGCGCTACAATAATTCAGTCATTTTGTATCCTTCCTCCACCGTGCCTTGCCAAAAGTGAAGCAATAGCTGGATCAGTAAGGGCAAAACAGAGGAACAGGGAGATTAAATGACTTATTAAAAATCAGCACAAGCTGAACGCCCATCAGCATGGCCAAGTACACCACGATAAGCCATGAGGTATATGTGCTATCAATATTCAGCAGTTAAAAGGAATGACACAGATCTATGTATACGTCGTCAAGTGGAAAAAAAAGCGACAAAAGGAAATGTACGGTAGTCTACCATGTTTATAAACACACACGATAGACTACACACCGGCTGTTAGAAGCAATCACAGCCGACTAGTAATGGAGGGCAAGAGCTCCGAGACCAAACCACCTGGTTACAAATCCTGGCTGCACCAGTAACCACCTGCAAGTAAGCCAGTTATCGAACTTCTCTGTGCCTTCATTTCCCCATTTATAAAATGGAAGCAATTACAGAAACTATGAAAATTAATGTGTTAATACATGTGAAGTGCTTAAAATAGCGCCTGGCACACAGTGAGTGCTTAATAAATGTAAATTATGGTTACACTATCACAGGAACAGAGATTATCACTGTAAATGCATACAAAACGATCTGGAAAAATACTACCAAACTTCAAAGTTATCACTTGACTCTCAGGGGAGAGGCAGGGAATGTAGGTAATAAGAGGCGCTTTGGCCTTACTTTAGGATGTTGCAATTCTTGCAAGGATGTTACTTATGTATTACTTATCAACTGAAAATAAATTAATGATAAAAACGGAAAGGATTTCAATATGCCAAAGGCACTCAAGTGCTCCTAACTTCCAGACTTTGGGAACAAGAAAGCAGGAGGGATCCAGAGCAGGTGCAACCGAGGTCCCTGCCAGAGGAGCAGCACTGGACCCGAATCTCTCCCTAGGCCACACTCCCACCCCTGTAGGGGCCTCCCCCATTTCACCTTCCAGGCCGGCATCCCATGGTATTGGAGCTCTCCGTCCCTGATGAAGTTGTAGAGAGGTGAATCAGGGACAGAATTCAGGTCCCCACACAAGATGATGGGGCAGTGGCTGCCATCTGACAACCTGGCCACCTTGTCCACTTCAGCCAAGAGAATGGCCATCTGAGCCAGCTTGACATCACCCCGGCGTGGGTTGTACAGGACGTGCGTATTTGCCACACATAAGGGGGCCACCGAGACTTGCCCCAGGCCTTCTGGGACTAGTGGCTGCAGCAGCAACACTAAGGCCACGTTATCCCGGTTGAGGAGCTCCAAGCCAGGCCGGAAGTACTCCACGGGGCTGGCACAGAGCAGATGGAATCTCGTGGGCTTGTAGCAGACAGCACAGCCATCTGTCTTACACCCGGTCCTCCTCTTGTAGAAACAGGTAAAGCCTGCAAGGAACACCCCACCCAGAAGAAGGGTCAGAGTCCTTGAAGCCTGCATCCCTCCAATCGGTGGCAATAACCCAGCGAGTGTGCGTAAGGCATTGCTCTTGCCATTCAATAAGGGGAGGACCTGCCCTTGCCAATTCCTTGGTTCTGCAGAAGTTCCCTTATAGCTTTAACTAGATGACCGAGAGGCTCTAAGAGGAAGGACAAAGGGTATGAAGCAATATAAGTTGATAGGAAAAGCATGGAATCTGAAGTCAGACAAGTTGGTGTCCTAGCTCCACGACCTACCAGCTTTGTAGCTTCGTGACCTTGAGCAAGTCACAGAAAATTTGAGAACTTCAGTTTCCTCATTGTAAAATAGGCATAATAATTAATACTCAGCTTCACAGGGTTGGTTACTTCAAGGGTCAGGTGGCAATATATGGCACAATTGCTTTAAAATTGCAGAACTCTGCTTTCTTTCTCACCCGCACAAAGAAGGAGCTAGCTCACAGGTGAGACAGGGGACTTACTAAGACAAAAGAAAAAGATGGTGTCTTCAGGAGAGAGCAGACAGGGCGGTAGGAAGAAAGAGCAGAGAGCTGCATTACCCATCATTCGCAGAGAGGGCTCCAGCTGCTCCCAGTAGTGGTCTTCCTGGACTTCCTGGAGACACAGGATCTGGGCAATGGACAAGGAAACCCGTCAGTGCAGGGTACCCAGAGTGCTGAATGACTCCCCCTCGAGGAGCAGGCATGGAGGCCAGGTGGGAATCTGCCATGGGCACTCCCCACAGGGCTGGCTCTTCTCAGACAGCCACTCCCAACAAGGATAGGCCCTGAGTTAAGCTGAGGAGACCAGACGCATGCTCTGAATTTTCCCAGTCCTTGAATTCCACAAGTCTCCCTCCCTGCATAAAGGTGCTGGAAAGCGCACCTAGGGAGAGTCTTCCCACGTCTGCCAAAACTCATTTACTCCCAGCAGGCAAGCTGCAGTCCTAGGCATGACTCCAGTCCTATGCACGGCTATGGGAATGAATTCATTTTCTAAGAGCGTTGGGAAACAGCCCAGGTCCAGAGCAAATGCAAGGTGGCACTCCGCCTAACCCCTTCACTCACATCAGGGTCCCAGTGCTGGAATTCCTGCATGAGATTTGCAAAGCGATAGTTCCAGTTAAGGATATCCGGGTGGCAATGCACATAGAGCTCGGAGCTCTGCTGCATCAGGTCCTGGGCCAGAATGTTATAGGACATCAGAGTGAACTGGAACTGAGGGCCATCCCCTGCCTCCAGGCCCTGACCATCTAGCTGAGTAGAGAAGTCCTCCCATTCTCGCCACAAGATTTCTGCAAAGGGGTGAGAAGAGGTGCACAGCTACATGTTACCCACAGGGCCCACCATCTCCACTCTTGACTGTATGTTACTATGTCTGAAGTTCCTTTTTTCATAGTCCATGGCATCCATCCCTCTCTGTGGTGATTTGAACAGTGCTCTAAGGACATTCTCAGACTAGACAGGAAGCTCCACAAAGCCAGAGGCCATCTTGGCCTGTTCACGACTATCTCCCCAGTACCTAGCACCTTGTACCTGCTCAATAAATATAGGCTGATCATTTCTCACTTGTGACAAATTCTTGGGTCTCCGGGGAATTATTCAGATGAATATGCTTAATAGTTACCTGAGGTTAAAGACACTTCTAGAGTAATCTCAGCCTTGGGTATTTTCTAACTCTACACCTGGAAAAGTCTGTAGGGTAGAAACGATAACGTGTCCCCTATCTCCCGTAAAGCATGGAGCTGCATAGTGGATGCCAAACCTACTTAAGCCACAGAACTCATTCTTCAAATTTTAATGGAAGCCCAATATGTAGCACAAATAAAACTGGAGTTATTCTGGTTGAGGCAGAGAGTGGAGGCCGTCCACTCTCCACCCCCTTCACCCCAGAAAGCCCTTTGGTCACCTCTAGAGAAACAACAGCACTGAGAATCAGAACTAGGGTCCACTTTCTGTTCTGCCTCTAACCTAGTGATGTGATTTAGGCATGTCCAGCTACCTCTCTGCACCAGGGTTATTTCATCTGAAAGACCACAGGGCTGAAAGAGATGGTCTCTAAGGCCCCTCTGTATCTGACACAGCAAGATTCTCAGAAAAACACAATGCAGTGGCCGAACTCCCCACCAAAAATCTTCTTTAGCAATCGCTCTGCCCACACACACCACAACCTACCACCCTGGCTCGCTCAGTCCATTGGCAAGACTCACCATGATAGGGAATTTCCACTGGTGGAGGCTGCAACTGCTCCAGGCCCTCAAAGGACCAGATGGGAGCCTCTTCCTGGGGCATAGGCTCGGGTGCTATGCTCCAGGCCACGACTGCAGGGTCCTCTTCCCACTGCTCTGCAGCCAGGGCACCCATTGGGAGGACAGCACAGTTTGCATACTGGACACCGGTCTGCATGGGGACAGCTGCCCACATTGGGCCCTCGACCTCTGGCAGTGGCTCCTCTCCTAGCACAAGGAAAGGCTCCTCCAGGTTCTCTGCTGCCCGCAGGTCACTCAGCCGCCTGCTGGACCACTTATCCTCTGAAGCAGCATCCTGTTCTCTGGGGTTATCCATCAGGAGTGCCAGGCTGCTCTGGGCTAGTCCCTTGTCTATTAGGGAACCCTCGCTCACAGTTGAGAGCACCTGGCTCGACGTTTCTTCTTGCCACTGCTGCAGCAGGCCCTCACGCTCCTCCTGGTCTGGGCCCCGAGGAGACATGGCAAAGTCACTCTCTACCTGAGGGGACGAGCTCTTTGCCAGGAGGGCATTTTTTCGACATGTGAAGAAAGCATCTAAGAAGAGAGCCAAAATATCATGTTACAAGACGACAGCAGCACCCCAGCCACGCTCCTCTCCCAAGTAGATGCGAATCCCATTCAAGCAAGAATCATGTGCACCTTGCTCATCATTGTGTCATTACCAAGCCCCGCCATTTTAGCGCCTTGAACATCATCATCATCAGAGCGCCGTGTTCACTGTGTGCCAGGCACTGTTCTACGTGCTTTACAAGTATTAACTAATTGATATGGTTCAGGATCTGATAAACGTTCAGTGCAGGAATGAAAGAATGGCTATCCCACATAATCTAGGACACAGATGGTCACATATAACACACCTCTTTATCTAGAGGTTAAGACTCCTATTAGATCTCTGGTTCTAAGAGCCACATTACCTCAGAACCAGAACTTGATCGTGAATCAGAACTGTGTGTTATGGCCTCGCCCTGAAATTAACAAAACTATCTAACCTGGGACAATGCCCCTGGTGAGATGGACACACTCTTGACTATAAAATGGGGACAAGGGAAATCTGAACTTGATAATCTCCAAGAGCTTTTCCAATTCTGTAAATCATCTAATCTATGAATGCATTCCAAAAGAAAAAGTCCTAAAATGGACAAAAAAGATGTCTCAAAATCTATACAATTTGTTTCTCAACAAAGGCCTTTGGTCCTCTTCTCAAAGCTATTTATTCTATTCATAGACATTCACAAACTTCATTATTAGCTTTCCCATTCCATAGCACAACAGAGGCTGCAAATCAGAAGGGGCCAACAACTGACAGCAAGAGACAGCTGTCATCTCTCTGCTACAGCGGCCACACATGACAGGCAACAGCCAAGAAAGCAGGTGGGAAAACCTCTGAAATTAGAGCCCCCAAATTCCAAGCACAGTATTTTGGTGCAAACACCCCCTACACACTAAATCACTTAAGTTATGACACAGGACAAGTGACATGCTCGATGCTGACCCTCAATCACCAGCGATTCATTGTATCAGCTCTATTTTTTTTTTAAAGGCAAGAACAATATCAGAATGGTTCAAATGTGGAAAGACACCATGTTATTTATGGCCTGTGTGGATTTATATCTCTCTAAACCAGCGGTTTTCAACCAGGGGTGATTTTGCTCTTAGGGGACATTTGGCATTGTCTGGAGACACTGTGGTTGTCACACTGTGGGGATGCTACTGGCATCTAGTGGTTAGAGGATAAGGATACTGCTGAACATCCTACAGTGCAAAGGACAGCCCCATAGCAAATTATCTAGGCGCAAATGTAATAGTGCAGAGACTGGGAAACCCTGCTTTAAACCCAGCACTCCCTGGCTTTAGTCTCAGGAACTTGCAAATTCCCTGCTCCGGAAGACACCCTCTATGTATACCAGGTGGCAGAGTTTCTTTGGTTTACATGTGTGCTGTTACTAGTTTTCAAATTTAGGTTTTCATTGGTGGTAGTGGTTTGTTTTCAGCAGCAAAATCCTTTTATTGAAAGGAAGGAAGGAAAGAAAGGAGGGAGGAAGGGAGGGAGGCATCCAGGGCTCAAAGTTAATTGAAGTGGGATTACTTTAATGGGGAGGGGAGATGGCCCCTCTTCTGAGATTGCTAAAACAATAGTCTAGAAACCTCTGGACTAGTGTATGTCACTAAGGGTGCCATTATGGACACTGGGAGAGCTCCAAAAATGATAGCAACATGGTTAAAGGAATGTGCTTTAGCTCTCTGAAAACAATTACTTTTGTGGAGTTCCTCATTCCTCAGAGTAAGTACACACAAGCCATTCCTAAATTGAGGGCTCTCTATATTCTGAGCAGTGTGCTTAGCACTAGAAACAGGGTGAGCAAGACAGAAATAAACATTTTATGTGACACCTACATATGTAAAAATGTAACATAAATTACACAGCCAGAAAGGAAAAGCACAGAATGCACAGTTGGACCCCTCATTTATAAATACTTCTTGGCTCTGTCCTGCTCCCTCAATTGTCAGAGAAGAGTCTGGGAGTTTTGTGGAGTCTCTCTGGGAGGAAGTGATGGTCACATAAGAGCTTCGGGAATTTAAAGACCAGGAATGAAAAAGCGCAGCCAGATCATGAAAAAGTGAAAGAATAACTCTCTCTTCTCTCTCTAAAGTCGCAGCCGGGCCTCCAGGCCACTTCCACTCTAAATGCTAAATGCACGGGAGGCTGCTTCCAAGCTGAGCATCCGTTTTTCAACCCACGACTCGGCCGACAGAGGGGAACCGAGAGGCTGCTGTGACCGGTGTGGAGTTAACCCAAGGAAAGACGGGGACGCAGGTCTTCAGCCCACGGTGCCCCAAGGCCGCCCGGCCCCTACCCGGAGAACTGGGACATTCGCCTCGGCCCCGAGTCACCAGCCCTCTCCGACCCCCCCAGGGCAGTGACTCAGCAGACCCCAGAGACTCAGCACCCCGGAACCAGGGAGGGGCGGCTTCGGCCCCTTCCCCAGCCCCTCCGCTTAACCGCGGGCAACGACACCAGGCTCCAGGCGTGCGCAGGGGCCACCCACGAGGGCCGAGGGCCAGGCCCGGGACCCGTGGAGACCAGCACTGGCCCCGGGGCCGAGGGCCACCTCCCCACGCTTTAGCACTGCTGCGGAGGGCGGTTCCCGTGGGGCCGGCCCGGGCCCGGCTCCGCCGATCAGCACGCGGGGCCAGTACCTGAGAGGGCACGGAAGAGGCGCGCGGCCGGCAGCAGCAGGTAACACACGCACGACGCGATCATGGCCGGAGCCCGCGCCCGCACCCTGCACCCCTCCCCACCGCGGCCAGCCGGGTGCCCCGCAGGGCCCCCCCGCAGCCCGGCCCGCCCCGATCTCGCCCCGCCCCGGGGCCGTCTCACGTACGTGGTACCGCAGCGCTTCAAAAACAACTTTATTGGGAGCGTAGGGATACACGTACGCCCGCACGGGCGGCGGGACGGGGCGGGGGCGGGGGCGGGGGCGGGGGCGGGGGAGGGGGAGGGGGAGGGGGAGGAGGGTGTTCCCATGGCAACGGACGCGGCCTGCTCGCCGGAAGTCGTCCAAGCGCCAAGTTAAGTGCCTTCTTGAAGGCTCCACAGTATTATTCAAAAGCCATTTCTGCCACCTAACTAGGGAGCCACCAGATAACCTCTCCGCCCCTCAGTTGCCTCATTTGTAAAATGAAGAGCTGGACTTTCTCTAAGGCCTCACCCAACTCAGTTCTTTAATCTGACTCTTCTCAGCTCAGAAAGAGGAGAGAGGAAGTTCTTCCCCATTTTGCTTTTTTTCTTGACTCCACTACTGTCTTCCCCAGCTCAGATTCTAAGTCACAAAATGAGTCCACACCTTGGTCTTTCTCATCCTGCTCGAAAAGGGCCCTCTTTTACAACCTACTCTGTAAAAAAAAAGGTGGGGTGTCTAATCAGTAAGGGAGTCGAGAAAGGGGGAAAAGAAACTTCCAAAAGGGCAGGGACCAAGTCTGTGTCTTTGGTTGGTTTTCATTAAGGTGTCTCTCAAGTGCCTACAACAGTCTCAGGCACATAGTAGGAACCAAATAAATCTTTGTTTACGGATTGAACAAAGCGTATGTCACTAAATTAAGGCCAGGACTTCTATTAATTCTACGCTACCCAAAGACCTCTTTGAGTCTCACCCACAATCTTCTGCCCCAACTACCCTCTGAAGAAGGGAGGACTGTATAACCCAGTTTCAGTACCCTGTGTCTGAGCTGTGCAATTTTCAATTTGTGGCTGGAGCCTCGGTTGTTCAGGGAAGCCTTCTGGGGAGTCACCAGATCCAGGACCAGCTGGGTACATCATAACACTGAAAGGCTAAAAGTAAGAAGAAGGAGAGTTAGTACGGTGATCTTCTCACTGTTTTCCCTTAGCTCTAGAAAAGTGTCTGCCTTCAGGTAATAGCACTCATGCCTTGGCCTGAGGTGAAGCAGAGGCTCCCAGGGGCAATCTGAAGGTTGGGAAACCTCTTGGAAACTCGTCTATAAATGTTACCTAAGGAGCCCCCAAAGCAGGCCCACTCCTTTGATGTGGCTTAAATAAACCTTCCTTGTACCTTCCTGCCATTTTGTCTCAATAGTTACTCAGAAGTCCAAGTTCCAAATCAGACCCTAAATCAAAGTACTTAGCTAGAGGCTATTTTTATCATTTTGTGAAATTAGGGTTTCCTTATCCAGTTGGAAAATGTCTTAAAAATATAAATTCCTAGGCCCTACTTCCAGGGTTTTGATTTAACAGGTCTGGGGAGGGGCCCTTAAACACTGACCAAGTTATTCTCATGTACGTTTGGGAACCTCTGCTGAAGGACCTAACCTCAACTGGGCTATTCAATTCATGTGTGGGCAAAATGTGTCAGGCCAACTGATGCCATGTTCTTTCAGAGGCTTTTCCTGAGGCCAATTAAGCAAGGCTGTACTCTTTTTGTTTCCGGATCCATAATCAGCTCTGTTGAAAAGTGTAGAGTAATGTGAGAATCACAAGCTTTGGAGTTAGACCACCTGAGTTCAGATCCTAGTTCTGCCACTTCCTACCCATGGAATTTCTCCCGTCACCTAATGTCTTAGAGCCTTAGTTTCCTCACTGTGATCAACCCACGGTAAGCTCTCAAATACTATTACATTTTTAAAATTTAGGCCCAAAACAGCTCTTGCTACTGTTAATGTAAGGTCATCTTCCACAATCCCTGGCAGAAATAAGGGCCTTCCAAACTGTAATATCACATTGCTAAGCAAGCCATAACTGCAGATTCTAAGAAGACGTGGCCTGGAGAAGTGCCTCAGGCTTCCCGGGTCAAAGGAACATTACAAGTATAATCTGTACTAACTGCAGCCTCATTATGTCAAAAATATTCCAAGAGAATGGATGAGCCCCTCAATCCACCCCAACTGATAACAGTGGAGGCAATGATAGACATCTGTGTCTACTGAATGGTTTCAAGAGTGCAGATCTGTCTAATTGGCAAGTTTTGCAATACCGTGAGGGGTTTAAAATGTTCTTTTAGAGGCAAATTTTCTGTATATAGGAAACGTAAGCCCTTGAGGGTTAAATTTTACTTATGCCAACCGATATGTGTGGAAGTTCAACACAGAGGCTGCCTTTATTAATTCATTGGTTATTATACCCGGTGGCATAATGCTTCCTTCCAGATTGCAGAGACTACTGACCAAGGCCCAGAGCAGTGCTGCTCAGGAGAAATATAATGGGAACCACACATGTAATTTAAAATTTTCTAGTAGCCTCACATAAAAAGTAAAAAAAAAAAAGCAGTTGTTTTATTTAACCCCATATATCCAAAATTTTAGCATTTTAACACGTCATCAATATTTAAAAAGAAAATATTTTACGTTTTTTTAAAAATGTTTTGTACTAACTCTTTGAAATCCAGCATGTGCTTTATGTGGACAGCACATCTCAGTTCAGACTAGTCACGTTTCACGTTCTCAGTAGCTATAAGGGGCTAGTGGCTAGGGGCTACATATTGAAATGTGCAGGTCAAGAGCGCAAACAGCCTCTCAGACAGGATAGGTTGAAAAAATTGTCCATGTTTAACTCTCATAACCTGAGACCCGTACATTCCTAATAACTTGTCTTCTCTGAGTCTAATGTTTCCTCTGGGATCTCAGGATGTATGGCTAGCTATTCCCAGAATCTGCCAGATTGGTCTGAGTTGACGCATTCGTTCACTCACTTATTCACTCATTCATGCATCGATGACCTCCTTAGTGATTTATCAAGCACTCATCAGTGTCTTCCCCAGCCTCCCCCCGTCTTTTCTTGACCTCAGGCTCACTCTTCCTCTCTCATTGAAGACCCTAGCCCTGATCTCACAACATTCCCTATCTCAAGTCTCAAGTTTTCCCACCACCAATGTGGATGAGCCACCCACATCCTGAAAGGTCATTGTCACCACCTGCTCATTGATCTCATTCCCACTGTGCTTCAGACACCCTTGATGTGTCACGACTGAATATTGCACCACCTTTGAAATCATAACTTCACACACACACACACACACACACACACACACACTCTGATGGATCATCCTGTGGTTTTCTGCCTTTCCTACTTTCACTTCTGCACTATCTGTTCTTTAACATTATCAAATCCCTGAGTTCTGTATTCTGCCCTCAAACTTCCCCCTCCGTCATCATTTCTGTCTCTCTCCAACACGGAATCCCTCTGAGCCATATATTAAATCACTCTCTTCCCAATATCAACTCTCATGCCCACTGGTCTTTGATTCTACCTGCCTAGGTTCAGTAAAACCCCTCGTTTTTCTTGGCTCTTACATTTGGGCTGCTGAGCACCGGTGCGTAAAATTAACAATCACACGAATTGGAGTGATTAGTGTGCTGGTCTCCAACCTCACTTCAGCCCGCAACCCTCCCTAGCAATCCTGTGTCCTTAATTAGCTTTCTCTCCCATTCCACCATGACCATTCTTCTCAAACTTGCTGTCTTATTGCCTTCCTTCTTGCTCTCTGGAGATCATCTCCCTATCAACTTTAGAAAAAAAAAAATAGAACCAAGTGAAAAATTCTCTACTCCCTGTTGCCACACCAACAGACTGACCAGCATGCATAACCACCTTTACCTCCTTCCTTCCCAACACCATGGCTGACCATTCTGCTGGGTTTGAAGTTCCCATCCTTCTGACTCCTCAGAGATTGTGCCCCTTCGGATCACCCCTCTTCTTTTCTTCCCTGACTCCTTTTCATCAACATTTAAACATGCTCAAATCGGGCAGCGGGATGGCTCAGTTGGTTAGAGCGCAAGCTCTGAACAACAGGGTTGCCAGTTCGATTCCCACATGGGCCAGTGAGCTGCGCCTTCCACAACTAGATTGAAGACAACAAGCTGCCACTGAGCTTCCAGAGGAGCGGCGGGATGGCTCAGTTAGTTAGAGCACAAGCTCTCAACAAGGTTCAATTCCCACATGGGATGGTGGGCTGTGCCCCCTGCAACTAAGATTGAAAACGGCAACTGGACTTGGAGCTGAGTTGCGCCCTCCACAGCTAGATTGAAGGACAACAACTTGGAGCTAATGGGCCCTGGAGAAACGCACTGTCTCCCAATATTCCCCAATAAATTTTAAAAAGAAATAAAAATAAAAATAATAAACATGCCCAAATTGCTCCTATATTATGAAACCCTCCCTCAGCCCATGCCTCTCCCCCCAGCCCATGCCTCTCCCCCCCAGCCATCCCTCCATCTCCTCACCTCTCCTTCACAGCCAGGCTTCTTGAAAGAGTTGTCTGTTCCTGCTGTCTATAGTTCCTCCACTCGCTCATTCATCTTCATTCCACTGAAATATAGCTACCACCTTCATGACTCCACTGAAACTCCCTCACCCAAGTTTCCAGTGCCTTCCCTGTTGCTAAATTCACTGGACGATCTCCAGGCTTTATTATTTTTTGAATAGTCTGGAATTTTGCATGCGCCCCCCCTTTGTAAGATTCTCTTCCCTGAGTTTCTGTGACATTCTTGTTTTTCTTCTAACTCTGTGGGCACTTTGTCCCAGTATCTTTCATTTCTGTTCCTCTGAACATCCCCCTTTTAATGATGGTGTTCCAAAGATTTCATCCTTGTTCTCTCTCCTCTCATTTTAAAGTCCTTCCCTGGGAAACTTTTACCACTCCAATGGCTTCAAGTACCATCCATTCTGACTACTCACACATCTACATTTTAAGCACTTTCCTGGGACACTGACACAGAAATCCTTTTGCCCGTGAACTTCTCCAGTGGATATCCCAGGGGTACCCCAAAGATTCAACATACACAAAGTTGCGCTCATCACCTTCCCCAACCATCCTCCAAAGACCACTACCTGGCTCGTCTTCTCTTCTTTATGAATGGCACAATCATCTATCAAGTCATACTGGCCTGCTGCGTTTTCTTTTCCCCTTTACTTTCATATCTGATTTAGCCCCAAGTCTACGTGGTTTGTCCTTCTTTATGTTTGTTTAGCCAGTCCACTCTATCCCTGCAGCCACTCCTAATTGGTGTCGATCCTCTTCCTAGCTTCAGTCCACTCTCCACCCTGCGGCCAGAGCAATCTTTCTACTACGCAAGTCATGCCAGGCCACACTGCTGCTTCAAACCTCCCTGCAAAGCCCCACTATCCTCAACTACAGGCCAAACTCCTTAGCAGAGCATGACAGGCCCTTCATCGCTGGCCTCTGCTCACCTTTCATCTCACCTCTCAGCTCTTCCTTCCCACCACCACTCTCCCCACAATGAGAATCACACTCCAGTCTCACCAAACTACACTAGACTCTCTCAGCACACCATAGGGACTTTGTGTATGCTTTTCTCTCAGCCTCAAATACCTTTTTTCCTCTACTGGCTCTACCCAATCCCTCTGCCTTCACCTAGTTACTGCCTGATGGGCCTTCCTGTCTCGGCCTAGACATTCCTTCCCCAAGGGAGCCTTCCCAGATCTCCAACACATCCCCCCACACAGACACACCACTGCCTACAGTCTAAACCAGAAGTCTCCCCCTCTTTGCTTCTGTATTGCCCTCCCTCGCTCTGGGCTCAACATTGTCACTGTCTGTTTACTCATCAGGACCCCTCAGTAAACTGTGTACTTCATGAGGTTCACCACTCTTATCTTTATCATCTAGCCCAGCACCAACGCATTCAATGCATTGAATGAATGAATGAATGAATGAATGAATGATCCTTCTTTCTGAAGAGCTTCAATTTCATACAAAACCAAGCAAAATAAAATCCAAACTTGCAAAAGTGGACACATAATGGGGTATTTCTTTGCATTTTCCAAAGAATTTTGTTTTACAGTATAATTCTGAAAATGCCTTTCTTTCAAAGATTCCCACCCCTGTATTTGAAATCTGACTTGATTTACAACTATCATTAAATAAAAAAAAGCCATTGCATAACATGTGATATTATTACATCTAATAATAATGTCTTCTGTTTCTTTCTTTGTTGTCCTTCCTCATCTTGCCTCCTAATGTGGTTCATGCAAACTTTCTTTCTTTGATTCCTTCCTCTCCATTCTTTCCCTTGGAGAACTAGGACCTTCAGTAACTATCTTATGCCAATGACCATCGCATACAACCACAAACTTTATCATAAAGGACCAGATAGGAAATAGTTTGGGCTTTGCTAGCCATAGGTCTCTGGAGCAATTGCTCGACTTTGCCTTTGTAACATGAAAGCAGCCACAGAAATACTTAACTGAGTGATCATGACTGTGTTTCAAAAAACATTTTATTTACAGAAACAAGCAGTGAAGCAGATTTGGTCCTCAGACTGTTGTTTCCCAACTCCTGAAATCTATCACCTGAGCCCCGACCTTTCTGAGCCATGAGCAGCAGTTACCCTGAGTGGGGAACCACCTTGTCATGTTCAATGAACAGCAAGGGGATCAGTGTAGAGAGGTAGGGTAAGCTCTGCAGCCAAACTGACTTTACTTATATCCCAGCTCTGCTACTTTCTCGCTGTGTGACCTTGGGCTAATTATTTAACCTCTCTGTGCTCAGTTTCCTCTTCTGTAAAATGAGAATAAAAATAGTATGTCATACTAGCATAAGAACAGTTGTTACACAATTTTAATGTGTTTATACATATAAAGTCCATAGAACTTATAAGTGTTGTATAAATGGTAGCTTATAGGACAGTAAAGTGTCCTTCTGCCTTGATCTCCACTAGTGGAAGTGTTGTAGCAAGAATAGTGGCAATTAAGAAGGAAATTGTATTCCCTTAGTATTTGGCCATACCTTGCCCCAGCTGACATTCTCTTTGACTCACTTCAAATCAAAATCACAAATCACTCTTCCCCTGGGACTGTCTCTTTTGCCCCTACTGTGAATTAACTATAGAGTCAGTTCATCTCCCACCCACTAAGTATCTTAGGCCTACCTCCCAGCACTATGGGAGCTATTCTCATAAACTGGTAGTTTAAGAGTACAACAGTTCCCTTTCTCCATGGTTTTGCCTTCCAGTTTCAGTTATCCACGGTCATTCAAGAGTTGAAATATTAAAAGGAAAATTCCAGAAATAAACAAGTCAGAAGCTTTAAATTGCCCGCCGTTCAGAGTAGTGTGATGAAATCTCATGCCATCCAGCTCTGTCCCACCCAGGACATCAGTCATCCCTTTGTCCAGTGTATTCACGCCGTTAGTTACTTAGTAGCCATGTCGGTTATCAGATCGACTCTCACTCTGGCAGTGCTTGTTCAAGTAAACCGCCTTGTCAGAAGGTCAATAGGAAGCTAATCCTAGGTCACAGTGCCTACGTCATCTACCTCCCTTCATCTCATTGTGTAGGCATTGTATCTCATCAGCGAAAGAAGGGTGAATACAGTACAACAAGATATTTTGAGAGAGACCCCATTCACATAAATCTTGTTATAGTATATAGTTATACTTATTTTATTATTAGCTATTGTTAATCTCTTACTGTGCCTAATTTATAAATTAAACGTTGTCATAGGTATGTATGTGTGAGAAAAAAACATAGTATCTATAGGATCTAGTACCATCTGTAGTTTCAGGCCCCCACTGGGGATCTTGGAACATAACCCCCATAGACAGGGGTAGAATTGCTGTACAACATTTTGATTAGATGGTACATCACATGCTGGTTATGTGGTTTCTGAAATACTAACCCCACAAAAAACCAAAAAGGATGTATATAGTCAAGTGATTTTTAACAGTGGTAAAAAGACAATTAAATGGAGAAGGGACGGTTTTTTCAACAAGTGGTGCAGGAGCATTTGAACATTCATACACGCAAAACAAATCTCGACCAATACCTCAAACCTTATACAAAAATTAACTCAAAATCATAGAAAAAGTTCTAGAAATGAGTAGTAGTGATGGTTGTACAACATTGTGAATATACTAATGATACTGAATTGTACACTTTGAAAAGTTAAAGTCATAAATTTTATGTTAGTACAGTATATTTTACCATGATAAAAAAATTTTAAGGGACCATAGACCTAATGGAAAAGCTAAAACTATAAAACATAGAATAAAACACAGGAGAAAATCTACATGAGCTTGGATTAGGCAGAGAGTTTTACTATGGCATTATAAAAGAAAAAAATGATAATTTTGATAAAATTTGCCTCCATCAAAATTAAAATTTGAACTCTGTGAAAGACAGTGTTATGAGTAAGAAGCTAAACCACAGACTGAGAGAAAATATTTACAAATCACATTTCTAACAAAGGACTTAAATCCAAATATTTCAAGAACTCTCAAAACTCAGTAAGAAAATAAACAACCCAATTTAAAATGGGCTAAAGATCTGAACAAACAACAAAGGAGATATACAAATGGCCAATAAGCATATGAAAGGACGCTCAATATCATTAGTCATTAGGGAAATGCAAATTAAAACCACCATGAAATACTGCTACACACTTATTAGAATGGGAAAGCATAAACAAAACTGACAATATCAACTGTTGAAAAGAATGTGGAGCAACTGATGCTGTCATACATTCCTAGTGGGAATTCAAAATGATACAGCCACACTGGATAACAATTTGGCAGCTTCTCACAAGGTCAAACCTACATCTACTACCGTGTTTCCCCAGAAATAAAACTTAGCCAGACAATCAGCTCTAATGCGTCTTTTGGAGCAAAAATTAATACAAGACCCGGTCTTATTTTACTATAATATAACACCGGGTCTTATATAATGTAATGTAATGTAATGTAATGAATGTAATATAATGTAATATAATACTGGATCTTATATTAATTTTTGCTCCAAAAGATGCATTAGAGCTGATTGTCCCGGCTAGGTCTTATTTTCAGGGAAACGGTATGTGACCCAGCAATCCCACTTCTAGGTATTTATTCAAGAGAAATGAAAACATGTTCACACAAAAAATCTGTATGTGATTGTTTATAGCTGTTTTGTTTATAATCACCAAGAAGAAGAAAATACGATGTCATTTAGCAGGTGAATGGATAAAGTGTGGTACATCCCTACAACAGAATATTACTCTGCAATATTACTCTGCAATACTCACATGATACTGCTTCATGTGATAACGTGGGTGAATCTTAAATGTACTTTTACTAAGTGAAAGAAATCAGACCCCCCAAAAACTACACGTTGTATGATTTCATTTACATGACTGGATAAAGCAAATCTATAATGATGGCAAATGGAACAGAGATTGCCAGGGGTTAGGGTAGGGGCAGGGATTAATCATGAAGGGGAAGCATGAGGGAAATTTTAAGGTGCTGAAACTGTTTTGAATGGAAACATGGTGGTGGACACATGACACTATGCATTTGTCAAAACCTATAGAACTGTGTACCACAAAGAATGAATGTCACTGTATGTAAATTAAATAAAATCAATGAGGATATAAGGGAGAGATGACATACAGGCTGTGACAAATGACTCTATGATATAAATGAATCAAATAATAACAACAAAGGGTATAGGAAGGAAGAGTTGAGGTAAATAACTTGGGATAGACGTGTTTTGACTGGATATTATAAGGATAAACACACACAAAAACTGCATACTAACAAACAGCTGTACCTAGCTGGTAAATTTGTGTCCAGGGATATGGTTTAGCAATTCTGAAACTATTTTATATGTACAGTTGACCCTTGAACAACACGGGTCTGAGGGGCCTATAACTTTTGATTCCCCAAAAACTTAAGTTGTATCTGCAAGGGATTGGTTCCAGGACTCCCCATGGATTCCACAAGCTGCAGATGCTTAAATCCCTTATATAAAATGTCGTGGATCATGCGTACAATGGCCCTACGCTTCTGAGGACTTCCAACTGCAGATCGAAAACAGTACAGACATTTACTGAAAACAATTCGTGTATAAGTGGACCCACGCAGTTCAAACCCATGTTATTCAACAGTCAACTGTATATTAGAGATGAGCAAATAAGTACAAATATTGTAGAAAATGAGAGCGGGGTTTCTCGAGGAGAAAGAAATGACAATTATGAAAAGGGGGAAGACATGAATGTCTCCTGTGGTGCTGACTTGCAGTCAGAAGTATCAGGACAGATTTACTGTTTTTGTTTATATATATTTACAGATAGATGAGTATAGAAATAAAAATAGATGTGGGTATAGAAATAAATAGAGATGTGTGTTATCCATGGATTAGTATACATACGTACATATATTTCCTAGCTCTATCCACTGACAGGGATTAGAAGCAGTGACAACCTAACTGCAATGTCATCCCCCAGATCTAGGCTTCCATTCTCCTTGGAAAAGTGGTGTATTCCTGAGGTGCCACAAAGGAAGGAAGGGATCAAACAATAAATAAAAGGGGGGAGCCTGTCAAAAAGGCACAAGACCCAACTTGAATGAGCTCTCATAGCCAAAGTTGGAACCTGAACAGCAAAATAAATAATAGCATTATATGGTAACCCAGAGAATAAAATAAAAATCCATGTGCCCCTATTAATATAAACAATTGAATAAACAAATAAATGGGGGAAAGGGACCACTTTCTCTTACAGAAGAATTCCAATGAACAAATGCAGAAGTATTGTAAGAATTAGAAAAATCACCATCAGAACACCACAGGAATAAATGTTGAGGCAAGATACATCAATGGATGCTAAAATGAGTGGGCAAACGTTTAAGCAGATCTAGGACGTTTACATAGTCTTAAAGCATCTTCTCCAAACTATGGACTAATTACAAAGGGGAAAATAGTAATTTTACAGAACAGAAACCTGGAAAATACCTTGACAAAGTGATCAATGTAATGCATATTATGTATCCCTGAGATGCACTGAGAAGGTAACCTTCCCAATAATCATGACAAAACACCAGCCAAACCCAAACTGAGAGACTTTCTACAAAATATCTGACCAGTACACTTTAAAAGTGTTGAGGTTGTGAAAGACAAAGACTGAAGATGAATATCATAGATTGGAAGAGACTAACAGAGACCTGGTTAACAATGCAATGTGGAATCCTGGAACAAAGAATGGAAATTAGTGGAAAAACTGGTAAAATACAAATACCATCTGTAGTTTAGTTAATAGCATTGTACCCATGTTAATTTCTTAGTTTTGATAATTTTCCTATAGCTATATAAGATGTTATCTATCCTAAGGGGAAGCTGGGTAAAAGTATATGGGAACTTGACTATTTTTCTAACTCTTTTGTCATCTAAAATTATTTCAAAATAAAAACATTTTTTAAAAAGATGTCTTGCAGTAATAGTGAAAATTTAAAAATAATAATATATACAAAGAAGTTGCAGATATTACATTTCATGATCTTTAAAAAGATATAAAATTTTAAAATTATGGTCCTTGAATATTTTCATTTCTCCAGAATTAACTCATGCAAAAAAATATATTGCTGGTTACCATTATAAAGAAAAGCTCTGATTAAATCACATTCCTGTTCAAAAATCTTCAGTGGCTCCCTATTGCCTTTTAATTACATTTGAATCTATCCCTGAAATTTCTTTGGTCCTTGTGGCCACCCATTTACCTACTACTCTTTGTACCCTGTGCTCCCACCCACCCTGGGCTCTGCTGCCTTCCTCGATCCTCCATTTCCAGAAATGACTTCCTCCAGACTCTACTTGTCTAGAGCCATGAATGCTCCCCAGCATGAAGAAACCTCAACCTCCCTTGAAGTCCCAGAGACTCTCCATCATGACGCTTATCGGTGCCTTTGCCCAGTGGCTATTTGGAGTACCTTCCCCCAAAATTTTCTAATTTGCTCTTTGTACCTGAGACAACATGGTCCTATCTAGGCAGACCACCCGGAGTTTAGACCAAGACCAAATACTCTCTAGTCCCCATTTCTCTCCTTTGAGGACACTTTCACCAGTGTGGGGTTGACCAGATGATCCAAGGGTCTCCAGGACTCATGCCTACCTAGTTATCTTAGAAGTTGATCACTCCCCCAGCCTGTTTGATATTTATTTCAAGAAACCACATGAGATTGCACCACTAGAATGGTGACCATGCTGTTTAGGGTGACTCAAATTGTTTATATGAACAGGAGCTCTGCCAAAAATATTTGCCCGGGACCGGCACACTCTAAGGGTAGCCCTGTCAAATTCTATCTTGTATCTATAATATGCCCTGAAAGGTTCATTTCTTAATCATGTCTACATTCCATCTCCAAAATGGTGGCTGTCTTAGTGCCTTGCGCATAGTAGATGCTCCACAAATATTTTTCAGAATGAATGCCTAAAGGAAGGAGTAGTATCTCCGATTTATATATTTCTTTTGATCCAAGATTCTATGTTTTTCCTACACAAATTCCTAAATCTTCATCATTCTTCTGAGTGGCAAAAAGGGAATTACATGTCCCCAAGCCCTCCCGTCACTGACCTGACGGTTGACGTGCTGAAAGCCTATCAGGAAGGAACAATCACGTCTCCAGATTCTCTTGACAGTAAACTGCAAGTGAACTTCAACTCCAAGACATGTGAAAACAGCCAAGCGTGGGAATGACGGTTGAGTGGTTTCAACTTAGGCAGCCCAGTAGTTTGAACTCGACAATGGTTTGGCTGCAACAAACCGTAGTGATAGAATATAAGTTTGTCGTGCTTTGCTTTTGATCTTCTACTCCGAGGTTGAGGACATTCTCCCAAAGGGGAAAGAAAAAAAGAAGAAGAGCTGCGTAGAAGAAAACGACTTCACCCATCACTGAAATATTTCGTACCTGAAGTACAACCACCTTGAGAGAAGAACATGGTGGCGGCTCTTCACGGTCACCTGATTAAGGGGCTTGGGTTTGGTCCTGAGTTAGAGGGAAATACAACACCTCTGACAGCCCCCCGCCCCCACAGCACCTGCACACTCACAGCCAAGCCTGGGCTTGGCCCCAGTGGACATATGAGAAAAGATCACTGCCAGAGCCACCAAGAGGGTGGCAGGACTGCTGTTGTCAGGTCCACTCACGTGAGTCACAATGACTGCATGAGGTCATGGAATGTTGAAGCTGAAATGAAAGTGGCTCCTGAGTCACAAAGTCGTAGGCGGGTCGGCGTCCTTTCGACAGGGCTCCCAGGAGCTATACCATTCTCCCTGATGATCCCAGGAAGTAGTTACCTGTCCCAGACCGAGGTGGGGTCACATTCATGCCTGTCCAATTCCCACCAAAGCCCACTCTCCCCAGGGCTTGCTGGGATGGAAGGATAACTTTAAGCCTTCCTGGAATTAGTCTCTGTGAGGGCAGAGTGCACAAAGTTTGAGACAGGGGTGAATGGACAGGTGTGCTTCTTAGGGAAGCAGTAGAAAGGTAGCAAGAAGCTGGCAGCATCCCCCAAGAGGGACCTGGCGCCATGGACGATGATGAACGTCTTGAACATGAAACCACAGGTGAAAGGCATCCCATCTCTCACCACTCAGGCTTCCTACCTAGTGGTCACATGGACCCAGACATGCCCTTCCCTCCTCACCTGGGACCGGCTAGACTTGGGATAATGTGTTACATTGACTTCACTCCAGGGCTTGCCAAACAGGGAGTGAGATTGTTGATTGCAATGTTGTGCTGAAATTGGCTCCTACCAACTCTAGCCGACTTTACATTTCCTTTTTTGAGCTGGTCAGTGTCATGTTGGTAGTTTGAAATGAGCCATGTTGGGAACATTTACACCCCTGGAAGTGGCTAACACGATACATCAGGATTTCTTTTTTTTTTTTCTGGAGAGCCAGTTAGATATTTACCAGTATTCCATTGGTTGGATGGAATTCTAAAATTGTTCAACTAAAGAGGAAATTAAGACTCAGAAACTCATCACTTCTTGATGGCTAAGCTTTCTGGCTAAGCTGCTATATATCTTATAAATCTTATAACAGTCAGGCCATTAGGAATTCCACCACTTCTCACACAGACCTTGTCTTACAGGAGGGGAAATAAATGTTGGAGCTTGGGTCTATGGACAAGCACTAAGAAAGACACAGAGCAGTGTAAATTCATTAGGAACCCCAATATCCTAGAACCTGGGTGGTCAAACTTGGGATCCCTGCCACAAATATTCAGCCCAGCCAAAGCGTAGGTTAGTTAAGTTCTGACAGGCCACCTGGTGGTGCAGCGTGGCTTCCCCAAACCACTGCTGCCTTCTGATGTGGGAGGACAAGCTCTGGACCTTTGTGTGTGGCTTTCAGGAGCCCACAGCTGGTCCCAGATCAGTGGTCCAGCAGCAGAAACACCACGTCTAGCAAGTGCAGGGAACTGGTGTGAAGGAAGCTCAGGACATGTGTATTTAATCATAGCAGGGAGATTTTCCAAGTCCTTCCTTCTTCATGGTTATAAAATAAATGTTGTATTGGAAGGGGAGAAGCTAGGTCAAATTCTTAGTCATCCACTCATCCGTCTTGCTTCTTGGGACTGTTCCTGCTCAGGTTTATTTTTCATTGGACCCGAATTGCCTGCCCTTCCCTCCCTGTCCTTCCCAGAATCACTGTCCCTGCCAATGAGGGAACCTAGGTATTGGCACACATCCTTTCTCCAAAAGAGTAAAGCAAACTCTGAACCCCACCGAAGCTAGTACAAAAGAAAAGAGGGAGCAAGAAGCCAACGTCCAAGGCAGGCCCAAAAAGGGGAATGGGGCACAGCAGTGAGTCTCCGGAGAACACGAGGGGGGTGTAGCACAAGACCCCACAGATTTGGCTGGGAGGTGGCAGTGTCGGGGAGGGAAGGCTTGCTGAATGGAGTCCCCTGGCACCTTGAGCCACTTGAAGTAGGGGGGACAAAGGCTGCAGCAGCCAGGACCTGACACAGAGTGGGGGAACAGAGGTGTAGGGAATCCAGTGGTGCTCCCCCTGAAAGGCCAGCAGTTTTCATTTCTAGAATCAAGAAGATGAGTTTTTCTTCCAGATGAGCCTGAAACTCAGCCAGCACCACAGAACAGTGATGAAATGTTCTACTGTGAGTTCGAAGCCCCCCCGGCTGTCGAAAAAAATAAACCAGCCCGGGAGAGTTCAGAAACAGACCTTGAGATTGAAGGTGAGAGTGCGCATTCAGGGGTGATGGGGAAACTCAACTTTTTCCTCAAGCTGCAGACATCTGGTTTCCCCAATTGGCCATGACTCTGCCTAGCAGGTCGCCATGTTGTCCTGTAGAGGGAAGGTGACAGAAACACCTGTGCTTAATTTTGTGCCATGTGCTCCTAGCACAACGCTGCCCTGGTGACAGCAGCTGCAGCTGCCCCCATACTCGTGGTCTTGCTTATGAGCAGAGTGGCCACACCAGCTTATTGAAAACTGAACCCGTAAATAAACAGGGCTTTCTGGTGTTCTAAATGTTTCCACATGTGGCATCTTACATCATCTTTGCCATAGCCCCAGGAGGTAGGCATTATCACCTAACTTGACAGAAGAGGAAACTGAGGCTTAAAGAGATTGTATGAGTTTCCCAAGGCCATGGAAAGCTTGCCAGTGTTCACTGATCCTATGTTCGCTCTGCTCTGCCCATCTGCCTCCTGTATTCCATATACCAGGGGCCCCTGCAGTGTTTGTGGCCCATCCTGCATCCTGGTGACTTTCCCCCTACTCACATTAGAGTTCTTATCCCCCATGGCCAATCCAAGCCCCTAGGTACGGGGGTTAGGGGTGGGAGGCTAGCAGAGCTTCAACAAAGACTCTCTTACTACAAACAACACCTCCACCCTCTTCTCCTTCCCAGTTTCCCCAACGAGGGAAGTGCCACAAAGAACACTCACGAAGCAAGGCTTGAGAACAATGCTGGCCAGCCTCAAACGTCTCAGGCTGAGGCTAGCCCAGTGACCTTTCCTCTCCTGTGTTCTGGCAGCTGAGGGGTGCGCAGTGATCAGAGGCAGCAGAGATGCAAGGAAGTTCCTCTGTATGGTCAGCTCATAGCCTCTCTGCCATGGTCAACATGCAACTCCTCCTCCACGCAGCCCTCCCCCCTGCCACCCTCTTACCCCTCCCCGGCATCCTGTTGCTCTTTTTCTGACTTCTTTTCCACTTCAAGGATACTGTTAATGTTGCTTTCAACACTGAATTGTACCTGGTTGGAGCAGGTGGCAGGTAGAAAAACTGGATGTGTTGTCCCAGACTCCTGCTTCTACTCATCCCCCTCTTCCCTCCCCGCTCCCTGCAAGTGACAGCACTGTTACAGCTGCCTCTAAAATATAACCATAGTGAAGACAGCTAGAAGGGATCAGCAGAATCCAACAGAGCAGAAACAGTGCCAAGGATAAAGCTGGGGTTACAGACCTTGCCTTGGCAAACAGGAACGTCTAATGTTTGAATTTGGCACCAACAACTCTGGGCTGGGACAGAAACTTGGGGCTCAGCTGCTCTGCTCCAGTGGCCCCTGCAGCTGGGGCTGAGATGCTGGGAAGGGGGCAGGAGGGGATGAGACATGAGCTGGGGTGGGCCTCGGAAGCTAGTGGGGGTGAGGCTACAAAAGAGGGAGAGAAGAGAGCAGAAGTTGCTCACCCACCTCATTGCTGTTTCTCACTCAAAGGTGATGTTGCACTTCAGGGGGCATTTGGCAAACTGGGGTGGAGGGCTGCTCCTGGCATCTCATAAGGAGATGCCAGGAATCCTGCTAAATCTTCTGCATTGCACAGGAGAGCCCCTCACAACAGAGAATTATCCAAGTCCAAATGTGAATCAATAGTGCCGAGGTTAGAAACCCCGCTCTACAACCACGGCAAAGAGAAGGTCAATTTGTAACTGTGCCTGCAAAATCAACTGGCTTGTCAAGTTGTCCATCACCAACAAAGTTCTCATTGTCTGCCTTAGAAATGTTTGGCGTGAGTTGGCCAAAGACCCTGGGATCTGGAGGAAAACTAGATGCAGGTTAGGACCCCAGCTGGCCATGGGAAGCCCTGCCATGGACGGGCTTGCCTAATGAGGACACAGCTGCAGGGGCGTCCGGAATCCAGGCAGGAGCATGCCCACTGTCCTCTGCCCACAAGCCAGGCTGGTCTAAGCCTATGGAACAAAGGCCCCAAGAGAGTGGAGTGGAGAAGCGAAGTCCCCAGTTCTGTTAGCTGGCTTTAGCACTGATCAGTTATGTATGCTTTGGGGCCAGATTTGTCATTGGTAAAGTAGGATGACAGTCCTTTTTTGGAGGACAAACAACAAGCATGTCTTTGAAAGAGAGAAGCCCACTCACATGAAAGTTTCTTTCTTTCTGGCTGATTTGGGGGTCTATCCATCTTGCACTGATTTACCACCTTGAGAAGCCCACTCGGTCCTACTTGGACTTATTAAAATTGGTACTCCTCCAAATGGTTAGTAATGCTTTACTTATGGCTCCCATTTTAACCGTGGTAGCAAAACTAAAACTGAAATGGAGACTCCCTCAACCACCACATATCATCAGCTTCTTGTCTCTTTGGCCTTTTGGAGCTGTCACAAGCTGGGCAGGAAACCTAAGCCTTCAGACATCCTTGGTGATCAGTCACTGAATGCAGCCAACCCAGGAAGGTGGTGGGGAGGGGGGCACACTGCTTCTTCTCCTAGGAACGTGTGGGACCTTATCTCTTACCCAAAGGGAGACGTCCATTTGAGGCTTTCCGGAGTTAAGGTCTCCCTCTCCCATCGCTGGCTGACTTCCCAACTGGAGTTGCCCTCTCGAGCATATACGGGTCCTCAGAGGGACGGGTCCTCAGCAGTGAACGTGGCCTGGGGTTAGAGAGGAGATAAGACAAAGGTAGAGGAGAAACCTGCCTTCATCCATGTGCATCTTTTCTTGCAGATACCGAGAAATATTTCACCGCCGGACAAAGGGAGCTGTACATGGAGGCCTGCAAATTGTTGGGCGTAGCACCTGTCTCCTACTTCCTCCGGAACATGGAGGAGTCCTACATGAACCTCAACCACCATGGGCTGGGACCCAATGGTACCAAGGCTATTGCTATAGCCCTGGTGGTAAGCAGACCAGGGGGCACACCGAGCCTGGCGGAGGGGGGATTGACAGGGTGGCGGGCCCAAGAGTCAGAGAGGCCCCCGTGACACCCCAAATTTCATCCTTTATGCCCACCCTGTCCTAAGCTCTGCTTGACTGCCAGTTGATTTCCCCAACAGGCACGGACTTCCCATCAGGTTCTGGGAAGGAGGCTGCTAGAGAACTGGGCCTTGGAAATCTATGCTCTTTCTTTTCAGGAAGCAAAGGCACCAGCCTGTGGGTCCAAAAAAATAGCTGGGCTAGTGCTCGTGCAAGAGCACAGCACACAGACAATGTACTAATTGTAGTTCCCTAGCTGCCTGCTAATCTAATTGTTCTAATATAATAGAATGTCATTTAATAAGTGCATTTTCAGCATCAGAAAAAAAAAAAAGGTGCACAGCACAAAATGTCAGCCTGGGTCTCAATTCCAAAGCTCACCTTTGCTATAAATGGGTTCACTATTGAGCCATTGCATTCAATGTGTGCCTTTTGCAATGCTTTAATTCTTAAGAATCACATTATCGAATGGATCATGTTTTCCTATAGGAATAATGTCCTCTCTCTCTGTCTCTCTCTCTGTGTCTCTCTCTCTCTGTCTCTCTCTCTGTCTCTCGCTCTCTCGCTCTCTCACTCTCTCTCGGCTTGGCATGAGTGAACAAGGACTGGACCTTGAAGTCATCATAGTTTTATATGATTATAACTGATTATATACAGAACTGACTCCCATCCCAAGAAAACAGAAAATTTAACAACTGTATGTCAGCACTACATTGTTTGTTTACTCAGGACAGTAAAGAGAAAGTTTGGTTAAAATAGAAAAAGCATGCACTTATTTTTGGAAACAGCAGCATTTGCCTTTAGTACATGCCCATTAAGAAATTCCATAAAATGTGAGATTGTGTTGCTTCTGGGGAAGGGGCGGACAGGAAGGGAAGAACAGAGAAAGAACAAAGCCATCTTGAAGTTTATTGAGCGTTGAAAGACTGATTAATGAAACGTTAGGAATGCACCATTACCTTCTGAGGTTCATGGGAAAGAAGTGGAAAATAATGAGATCCTCTCGGGACTTGGGCCACATGTTTCTGGTGACAGCATTTTCCGTCCGGGGAGAGCTGCTTCTTCCCCGATTCTCGGTACCACTCATGTGACAATTAATCCCTGTGCCATTCTGCAGGACGGACGTTTCATTTATCTTTTGTACCATTTAACTTCTCACATGTTGTGTTTCCCTGGCTTAGATTAAAAGCACTCTGACCGTAGGGATCACATTTCACATTTCTTCATGTCTATTCCTCACCCACCTATCTCCATGCCGTCGCACTTGGCGAGTGCAGGCCGCTGGAGAGCGGTGATGTTCTCTGTTTATCTTATTTCCCCAGCAGTCAGCACAGAGGGTGACCCAGAGATACTTGCCCGTGTAAGATGAATGTGGATGGACTTAGTGATCGGGCCACCTGCTGTACCCCACTAACCCCACTCACTGGTCCCCAGAGTGACTCCAGAAGTGGTTGTGCCACTCCTGTTTCTGGACACTGCTAAATGACGCCTAGGCTGGGAGGCCATCTGAGCTAGCTCTCTGGCCTTAGCACAATGGAATTTTGCCCACCTAAGAGAGCTGAGGCCAGAAGGCATTTCATGAAGGCCCTGGGTGGGCCATCCTGCATTGCAGTTACTCGAACTGTCACATTCTCCTGTTCCCTGGAGCTAGAACGCCTTAGCACTTACCGCTTCTCTCACTACTCGGGGTGCTTTGAAAATGCTCACATCCAAAGACGTGTCTGTACACTGTGCCTTTCTGTACTGGGAATGAGGTGGGAAGGGAAGGATGAAAGTTCTGCTTAGGGCTAACCCTAGTGCCTCATGCTTTAATGCCAATCATTCCTTCCCTGTGGCAATACAGACTAGTTTGGATATAGATATTTATTTAAGATTTAAGTCCAGCTCCTTCCAAACAGCCTTGAAGCAGTGTAACGAAAAGAGGGTACCAGATAAGTCTGAACCCTCAACTAAAAGAAAGGCTTTTGAGGGAAGCAGACAGAGCAAATGCTTTGTGCTTAACGCCTTATGCTTAAATATCATTATTAAATGTATCAAGTTCTTCTTCATCTGGGATCAGGTCACAGGCCTCTCTCCTTGAGGCTAAATAGTTAAAATGTGTTCTCCTCTCTGCATCTGTTACTTTTCAGGGCTTTGTTTTAATGTCCTCCTTCTAAATTCCCGTGCAGAGCCCCTTTTCCTGGAGGTGTCCAGCAGAAGCATAGCCCCTTTTCCTGGAGGTGTCCAGCAGAAGCATATTGCCCTAGCAAATATGCATATAAAATATAAGCATATAGTCCTAGCCATCAGTGGGGCAGCTCATCTCCTCCACTGTTCTTGTTCCTATCTCCTCCTCCAGAATTGCTAGACTGCATCTCTGTACCCCTCTGACATGGTAAACTAAGTAAATATCTTGATGTTTAAGAGAGGGGATAGGTTCTGGGCAAGGGCAGCGAGCTGACTAGGTCACCAACCACCTCTGTCTTTCTCTCCCTCCCCTTGGGGCTGAAGTCCAACACGACTGTGATCACCCTGGAGCTGGCAGACAATTGTATCATGGAGACGGGTGTCCTGAGCCTGATGGAGATGCTACAAGAGAACTACTATGTCCAGGAGATGGTACTGTGCCCTGCTTTGCTGGTTCCTACCACCATACCTGGCAGCTCAAAAACCACTTGAGATAAGCCAGAGGCCCCTGCCTTAGCCCAGGCCGGCCTGCAAGCTTTCTGCAATGAGTCTGGGGGTCCTTCTCCTCTAGAAGTGACTTCTCAAAGGAAGGCCACGCATCAGATGCTGGTCAATGGGACAGTGTTCCCTGTGGCTGTAGGTAACCCTAAGAAACCATTTCTGTCTGGACCTCACAAGCCCTAAATAGATGAACTTCCTTCCGCTGCATAGTTGCCTTAAAGTGATAATTAAAAAAATAAAGACCTGAAATAATGTCATAAAGTACAATGTGCCTGGAGTGAGATGATGGTAATAGTTGCATAACAATATGAATATACCGAAGACCACTGAACTGTACATTTAAAAATGGTTATGATAGTAAATGTTGTGTTATGTGTGCTTTGCCACAATTTTTAGAAATTGAAAAAAATGGGAGAAAACCAAGATAATAATGGCTGATTTATATAAATTCCCTCCCATGAGCCTGAAAGGACTATGTCCATTTATATCCCTACCTCTTCCTAACAGTGATTTCTGCTTCATGAATAAATGAATGGAATTTCCAATGATGATTTACTCTAAACTTATTTTCCAATTGTTTTATGCCAAACTCTTCAAATAAAGCTATCTTGGGTTTGAAAAAAAAAATCACAATGTGCTTATCTAAAGTACCAGGGCTACATTGGGGACGTGGGGTGCCACTGAAGCTGAGACTAACCCGAGGGCCTCCCAGCCAGGCATTAGAAAAGCAGAGCTCCTGTCTCCCTTCTCTCTTTGCGTCACCCTAATCTTTCCCATCCTTTCACCCCAGCCCCTCCTCCCAGACCTTACCCCCTCAGTTTAGGACTTAAGTCAGCCTCGGCTTGATATTATTTGTTAATGAGGGCCCTTCAGTGGGATTTGTTCATACATAAGTGTTTTCTTGCCTTTTAGAATATTTCTGACAATGATCTTGGTGTGGAGGGAGCCAGAATCATCTCGGACTTTCTCCAAAGAAATGTCTCTTCGCTCGTGAAGCTTCAGCTTTCAGGTGAGCCCATGGAAGCGGCGAGAAAGGACATTGGGAATGAAAAGGAGAGAAGAATAAGGAGAAGGGCAGAGAAAATCAGGGTCTAACTGAATCCGACCAAACCCTTCTGATTTCAGAGACCCTGCTAAACCTTTCCAGTCATCCTTGCCCCTTCTTCACAGCTGCACTGGCTTCCAGCTTTCCTGGACAAGCAACTTCTGATTCACTTTGCAACATTCCTTCCTCTGCTTCAAAGTCTCTTCCCCCAGATATCTCTGCATGACTCACTCACTTCATTCATGTTTCTTCTCGAATGTTATCTCCTTAGGGATGTCATCTTCTCGGACCACCCTGTCGAAGCAGCCCCTTTCCATCACCATTACTCTCTATCCTGCTTCCCTGCTTGGTTTTCCCTAATGGCATTTATTACTACCTGACCCCCTACTATATACCTACTTTGAACTAGTTTATTATCTGTCTCACCGAAAAAATAAAAAGTCACTTGAGAATTCTAGTACCCACAGAACTGCCCTAACTCAGGTTTGTGGTTTAAATTTATTCTATCTACAGGGTCCTAGAACCCCAAAGTCAAGAAATTAACATTAAAAGTGATCCTAGGCTGGCAACACCTTGCAGCATGAACAGAAACAAACATAAAATCTCTTTGGAGGAACAACCCCTTGACCCAAGTTCCATGTTGCTTGGGATTCCCACAGATAAAGCTCTGAGAAAAAATGGGCTCACAATCCAAAACTACAAAACAAGGAAACAAAACACCATGAGAGTTATCCTATTCAACAAGTGGTAGCATCAGGCTCTCAAGAAATTCAGAAAATAGAATCATCAGATACACACTGTACGTTGAGTGACCATATAATTTATCCTCTAAACACCGTAGGAGCACTATTAATTAAACTGCCAGCAAACAGATATCTTGCACCCAATTATAAACTACATTTAATATGATTAAGAAAACAAAAATACAAACATACAAGAACAAATCACTATTTTTTAAAAGATTGCCCCTAAAATAGAACTTCTAGAAATGAAAAATATGTAATAATTGGAATTAAAGACTCAATGTATAAATTCAACATCAAATTAGATACAAGTGAATAAAATTAGTGACCTGGAAGAGAGATAAAAAGATATTTTATATAATTTGCAGTATAGAAGCAAAGATATAGAGAAATATATATATATATGTGTGTGTATATGTATATACACACATATATATATATATACATATATATATGCATATATATGTGTATATATATAAATAGACCCAATATAATTAATAGGAGTTCCATGAAGGAGAAGAGAATGGATGAGCAACAGTATTTAAACAAATAATAGCTGACATATTTCCTGAGTTGCTGAATTCTAGAATTACCTAATTTTAAACATTGACTAGCTTTTTATGTCATTTTATTGCACTGGTACCAGACACAGCCAAAGAAGTATTTGTGTTTTGGTGGTTGCATTCATTCATTCATTCATTCATTCATTCATTCATTCATTCAGCATTTTATTGAGTACCAGTTATGTACCAAGCACTGTTTAGGTATTAGAGATACAAAAATTATTAAGAGTTCAAAGGAGAGGGCCAGCCCGGTGGCTCAGGTGGTTGGAGCGCCGTGCTCCTAACACCAAGGTCACCAGTTCGATTCCCACATGGACCAATGAGCTGCGCTCTCTACAGCTAAGATTGTGAACAACAGCTCTCCCTGTAGCTAGGCTGCCGTGAGCAGCCAGAGGTCAATGTGGGCTGCTGTGTGATGCCATGGGCTACCGTGTGCTGCCATGAGCTGCCATGAGTGGCAGACTGACAACCGATGACCCGTGACCGATTGCCTCAGCCCGGGGAGTCCAAGGCTCGTAATACCAGCGTGGGCCAGGGAGCTGTGTCCTACACAACCAGACTGAGAAACAACGTCTTGAACTGGAGTAGGGGAGGGGGCAGAAGAAGAGGGGGAAAAAAGAGTTCAAAGGAGAAATTTTGGGATAAGTCTCTGTGTCATTTATTTCCCAGAAATGTTTTAGACTGCTTAGACTACTTAGTAGGGCCAGAGCTAGGGTAAGAAAGGAAGCACCATTTAAAGGGCACCAAATAGCTCAGGAACTAAGTAAATACCTTGATCAATATTTTTTAAAGTCAAAATTAATGCAAAAGAATTAATAAATCTGGGGTGAACACAATATCAGCACTATAAATGCAAAACAGGATCCAAAAGGGACAGATTGGGGTGAGATGAGTAAGGCTTAGCCATGCAAGCACAGGGTCAGATCCTGCCTTTATTAAAAAATTTAAAAATTTTGTTCATCATAGATGTTTTTGCATTGGTTTTGATTTTTTTTAAATAGTAAGCTATTATTCATTTGATCACTGAGTTTTTCAACACCCCTTAGATTTTGCACGCCAGACAAGTGTCTCACTTGTGCCCCTCTGGTCCAGTCATGCTGCTTAGACTGGATTAGCATTTCTTATAATGTTACAGACTTGAGGCACGAGGTTAAGGCTTGACGCTGCCAATGACGCACAGGGCGTGTGTACCTACTCCTGGGACTCCCTGGACAGTCATGGCAGAAAGAGAAGGGGACATTAAAGAGGATGGTCAATAGTTGCCCTTTCTTCTCCTGTTTTCTTCTGTGTTCATACATTTGCTGTCAGTGCTTGCCACCGTCTCTACGTCTAATCGTCCAAAAGGGGCGGGGATGGCAGAGCCAGTCCTATGGGAGGGTAAGGGAGCCCTAGTCTGCAAAGCATTGCTAACGCCCAACCTTCCATACAGGAAATAACTTCAAGGATAAATCTGCAGAGCTGTTCTTGCAGGCCCTGTCGGTAAGCAAGGGGTGGGAGCCAAGCCATGTGGGAAATGTCCCTGTGCCTGGGGATGGCTCTGGACATAGGGAAATGAGGTCACTTGTATGGTTTAGGGAGCTGCTGAGTGTTTGGGCCCTGGCGATGCTGACAAAAGCCACAGCAAGTGGTAGGGCTGTTTGGATGGTACTAAACTCTCCCAGTTGTCATCAACAGTTAAACAGAAAATGAACCTCAGTCTACCCAATTTGGAGTGTATGGGAGCCCTCCACCACACTGCCCTGAGGTAAGTAAGGCATTTGCAGTCATGTAGAAGATTCAAATTACCTCTCTCCACTGTTTTTTCTCTAGGTCAATTACCGAATTAAGAACATGGATCTCAGTCACAACCAATTCTCTGATAAGGGAGGGGATCTCCTGGGACAGATGCTGGGTGAGTCCCACAGCGGGAGGGGGCTAGCAAAGGAGAGGGCTTCATTTCCTGTTTTTGATTGTTACTGAGTGCTCTAGTTACAAAAGTGATGTAAACCACATCCAAAGTACATTTCAAATGTGGGAAGTAAAGCTTTAAAAGGATTAGAAGAACATATAGAAAAATAACTTGCTAACCTCAGGGAGGTTAAGGATGATTAAATATGCACAGTGAGTATAAACTGCAACAAAAGTGATTCATGTATTTGACAACAATAGGTTTCAAACTTGCCTATGATAAAAGACATTGTGGGGCAATGTGAAAAGACAAGCAACATTTGAGAGTAGATATTTGCAGCATTTGTATAATATAAAAGATTAGTGTTCAGAATGTTGATAAAAGATCCTATAGATTAATTAGACAACGTCAAATAAAATAATGGTCAAGGCATATGGATAGTAAAAAAAGAAAGCCAATGCCCAACCTCTTTAGTAATTAGAGAAATGCAATTAATACAACCACAAAAAGATCCCCCCTGTCATCTACCAAAGCTGCACAATTTTCAAGTCAGACTATCCAATACAGTGAACACAAGGGAGAAGTAAGAACACTCAGAAGCTGGTAGTTAAAAATACTTTGGAGAGCAATTTGACAGTATTTGGTACAACTGAAAATGTATGTATTCTAGAATGCAGCAGTTCTCATCTACATACCTCAGAGAAGCTCTCACACATAAGAGAGAGCTGTCTGTGGAGGTTCATTGCAAACGGTTATAAAAGAAAAAAAATAGAAATAACCTAAACGTTATTTAGGGGAGGCCACTAATAGTTTCTTCAAAGAAGAAACAGCCTTGCTCAGTTCTGGAAGCTCAGCCTTCCAGGAAGAAATAGAGCCTGGGGTATTTGAGGAACATGAGGGGACAGTGTGGCTGGAACAGACTGGGCAGGGGAAGAAAATGAGGGAGAGATCACTGAGGTGGCCTGCAGCCACTCATGTCAGTCTTTGTGGGCTTGGACACACACGAAGTCTGGATTTTATTCTTCATGTGATGAGAAGTCATTGAAGGATATGACAGTGGGGAGTGACACGGTTGGATTTGCAGTTTTAGGACTTCTGTATGAAGAATGCAACTGAGAACAAGAATGGGAGACGGGGGGCCCATTAGGAGGCTGGTGCGCTGGTCTGGGCAAGACAGGAGAACAGCTTGGGCTAAGGGAGCAGGTAGTGATGGAGCAGAGTGGATGGATTCAGAATGTATTTTGGAAGTAAAGCCAAAAGGACTTGTTGATGTGAGGAACGAGGGAAAGGGAGAGATAAAGATAGACTCATAGTTATTTTGTTTCAGCTACTGGTTGGATGGTGGTGTCATTTAGTTAGATGGGGAAAACAGGGAGTCACAGGTATAGAGGGGCAGGAGTTAGGAGCCTAGATTTCCATTTTGGCCATGAAATGTTTGTGATGCCCATTCAACGCATACCTGGAGCTGTCAGGTAGGCAGATGGCTTATATGAGTTTAGAGGTTGGTCAGGACTGGACATGTATACATTTGAAAGCCAAAGGCATATAGATGTATTTAAAACAATGGGACAAGATGAGATTGTCTAGGCAAGGAGTGTAGCTAGAGTGGCCATCACACTGACCCTGGGTCACTCCAACATTCTTAGGTGTCACGGAGGGGAAGGAGGAGCCTGACAAGCAGTGCTCAGTCAGATAGGAGGGAAAGTGAGGTATCAAGGAATCACATAAAGGAGTATTTCAAGAAAGAGAAACTGGTCATCTGGGTCAAGTATTGCTTACAGGTCAAATAAGATGAGTCCAGAAAAGTGACCACAAAACTTGGTAACAGGGAGCTAAATGGTGACTTCCTTGAGAAGTGCTATGTTAGTGAAGTAAGTGATTATGAAAACCTGGCTGGAGTGGGTTGAGTTCCAAATGGGAGGCAGAGAAGTGGAAATGGCAACTCCGGAAGCTCCACCGATACCAGGCTGGAACAGAAAGACAGGTGACAGGGAGAATAGGAAGGGTTTTAAGGATGGAAAATGCTGAGAGAAGAAAAGAAGAAAAGGATGACGCAAAAGGAGGAGGAGATACTTACAGGAACAAAGTCCTTGAACAGATGGGAGGCAACGGCATCCAGAACAAAGATGGAGGGGTGGCCTCAGAGAGCAGCAGGGACCTTCCATTCACTGAAAGAGGGAGGAGGCTGAAAGTGGGTGCAGATAAGGATAGGCTGGTAGATTTTGTGTGGGAAAATGAAGCTTTCCCATCTCATTGCTGCCATTTTCTCAGTGAGATATGAGGCAAGATCTTCATTTGAGAGTGGGGTACAGACTGATAGGTTTGAGGAGAGGGGAGAAGGTATAAAATAACATTAAGGAGGAGAGGAACAAAGTGCAAAAGAATTGTTGGGCAGCCTGGGTCTCCATTGGAAAAAACTTATTTTCAAACATTTTAAACTAATTTTTGAAACAAATTTAAAGTGAGAAAACATTTTGTTTTCATCAAACTGTATATGCAGCTTTAAAAAATATTAATTATTATTGAAGTTACCAAGTATTAAGTGATTACCATGTGACGAGCAGCATGCTAGAAGGTATTTTATATGAATCCTCACAACAACCCTTGCACAGGTTAATATCTCCATTTTACCAAAAAGAAAACAGAAGTAGGAAAAGGAGAAGTAATCTGCCCAAGGCCACACAGCTAATGAGTGGTGAAAGCAGAATGAAAATTTAACTTTTGTGGCCATTTAAGAGAGGCAAGCATGCGAGGTATGACTTGGGTGAGGGAATTGGCAGGAAAGAGGGAGTAAGGGTAAGAAGAGAATGAGGAGAGAGGGAGGGAGAACGTTTGTTCTCAATATAATACAAGGTATTGTGCCTTTTTGAGAATGTTTGTTCTCAAAATAATAAAAGGTTTTGTGCCCTTTACTGAAAGTACATCCGGGTGATTGACATGAGAAAGACATGATTAATAAATACACAGTGCACAGTCCGTTAAAACAAAATAGAATAAGGTGTTTTCCCGGGCCTGAGGCCTACAGGCAATTCCTCTCATTCAACAAAGCTTCAAGAGTGTTTTAGCATCTACTTCAGTGGTGTCCTCAACATATCTGCCCTCCCCAGAGGAAAAAAACAATGATAATGTGTTTAAATAGGATGTTTTCCCCAACCCTGTGTGGTTGTAAGCATGAGTATCTTTAAGTTTGGAAACAAAAATTCAATTTCTATGCAAACCGGCTTGTAAACAAGCCTCGCCACTTTCAACTGATTGTGTCCCTAAAGTTCTCTGGGATAGAAATACAGCCACCACTACTCTCATACATCCCCATGAAAAAGACATCATGGGATGAAATGGGCCATTCTCATCACAGCCTCCCTGTGGAAATACAACCGGTGTTTTCCATGCTATGTCCATCTACTTTAATGCTTGTATAATATTCCCTCAGATGGATATTCATGGTATACCTCCCACTTCCCCTGTGAGTCACAAGTCTTACTTTTGTAAGTGGTGCCATGATAAACATCCACAAGCATGTAGCTCTTCTCATATCCTGTCTCCTTGGGAGGATTCTCAGAGGTGATACTGCCATGTGACCAGGCATTCACATTTTAATGGGAAAATATCTGTGACCAGATATTTGCCACATAGATTGTATCAATTTGCTTGCCCCCCTGCAATACATGAGTATGATTATTTTACTTCATCGCTGCCAGCACTGAGAATCACCTTATGATTTTTGTGTTTAAATGGACAATGGAAGAAAGTTACCTCAGTGTTTTACTTTGCATGAGCATTGAGCCATCCTCAGCCCCAGTGGCATGGATGCCTGCCAACTCTGAGAGTAAGTTTCTGGGATGTGGGGGATGCTAAGTTGACTCCCTCCTTCCTCCAGCCCTCAATGTAGGGCTCCTGTCACTGGATCTGAGCTGGAACCACCTCTGCTCACAGGGAGCTGTGGCCTTCTGCAACGGCCTCCGGGTAAGACGCTCCCTGGCAGTGCTGTGTTGAGCCCGGCTGAGGACAGCCAGGGCCTCCAGTCCCGCCATCTTGAACCTCTTCCTCACAGTTACCACTGATGGGGCTTTACTGAGCTCTCATCAACTGCTCTTCACATTGTTGGCCTCCCTCCCAAAATTCCTGGATGCGCGTTATTCTTTACGATAAATGCTGGGGCCTATGTGGCATCTTTGAGGGTACTTCAAGAGAGCAGTTTAATTATGGGATAGGGAATGACCAGAACCCAAAAGGAATGAGTATCAAGAGTGCTTGAGACTCTGCGAGACCAGTTGGGAAGGCCCTGGAAAGATCTGGCAGAGATCTGTCTCTCCTGGAGACCACTGAGCTCCTAGTCTGGACGCCAACATGGGATAAAAATTGGGGCCCGTTTCGCTAGAGTTGTCATGTTTCATGCAACCTTGATTCTGGTGCTCTTCTCCCCTTTCCCTGGAGGTTAATGTGACACTCAAGACACTGGATCTCTCCATGAACGGTTTTGGAAATGAGGGGGCTGCCGCCCTTGGGGAGGTCCTCAGATTGAACAGCTCCCTGGCCTACCTAGATGTCAGCAGCAACAATATCAACAACGAAGGGGTCTCCAAACTCAGCAAAGGACTGGAGTTCAATGAAAGCCTGAAATTTCTGAAGGTAAAGTCTTTACCTAGCTGGGAATGGGCCGTTTTGTGTGCGTGCGTGCGTGCGTGCATGTGTGTGTGTGTTTGGATGGGGGCAGCAGGGTCGTGGGGCTGGATATTGCTAAAGAGAATCATTGGGAAACTCTACTTTGCGCTTCACATGTGCATATTCTCAGCAGTCCCTCTGCTGTAAACCCAGTGTCTCACCTGGTACACCATGGTAATCATCTCCTAACTGGTCTTCTTTCCTTCCATCTGGGTCTCCTTCAGGCTCTTGAACATAAATCTGATTTCCACGCCCACCCCCTATGTACTCTCCTCCAGCCTAGATCCCCCACTGGCCTCCTGCTCCTCACATCCAGGTCTCTCATCCCTGTGTGCTTCTCAGACCTCAGTTTACCCCGTGTTTTCCCTTGCTCCCAGCCAAGGCCTCCGGGGCTCCTTTCGTCTCCTTCCTCCAGCCAGTGCCTTGGCTCCTTGGCCCGCAGTGCTCTTTCCCCCACTGCTCTCCTCCACTTGCCTTAACTGCGTCCTGCCTCAGAGGTCAGCTCGGGCAGCAGTTCCTCAGGGAACTCTGCCAAACCCTCAGAACCCTATTCACCCCTTCATGTAGAATTTGCCAGAGTTTCTCCTTACACTCTCAGTTGAATGACTCTCTGTCCCCAACTAGTGTGAGAGCTTCATGAGAAAAAAGACTGTTTGCTGTTGCTGATTTTTATACCCCCTGTACCTGGCATAGCGCTGGGCATATAGCAGGTGCCCAGTGACTATTAGTAAGTGAATGAATGAATACATATTTCATTTTAAATTAATTTGCTTCTAGATGCTAATGTATAACATAGAAGCTTATGGGCAGTTGGAAAATGGATGTACGATGAGGCTCGCTTTCTGGGGCTCCTAGCATGAGCCAGCTCCTTACTCACAGCCCAATCCTTGAAAGTGGGCTCCATTAATTCCACTCGTCAGGTGGGAAAACAGGCTATGTGACTTGTTCAGGCCACACAGCTAACAGGAGGCAGAAGGAAGTCAACTCTGACTTTCTACTGCAACTCGGATTTCAGCAAGATATGGGGATGGCTTAGCCAGTACCATAGATATGGGGGTCCTGGTGGAAGAAGAATGGCAGTTAGAAATCTGTGAAGGTGAGCTGGCATCTGGATGGACAACCACCTTAGAGCGCTAAGGTGACAAGAGGAAGTGAGATTCCGATGAGAGGAGGGGGCATGGTGACTGCAGACCAGACCAGACAGCCATCTAGTGACAAGGAGAGCTGCACGTCTAGCCTGGCTGGAGTGGTACCAAGTGCCACTCAGAGAAAAGAGATTGGCCCAGCCTGTGAACGATTCAGCCTCGGTGGCCAATGAAGTCAAGGAAAGTTCAGAGAACCTGAATTTTAAAAGACTAAAGAGTTGCCTCAACAGAATGTTGGCAAGGGTTGTTCCTGGTTATTAGGATATAGGTAAATTTAACATTTTTTTCTACTTCTTTTTCATTGTGTTTTCTACAGTGACCAAGTATAATAAATACATTCTAATGTTTTTTTAAAAATTTTAAAGCGAGAAAGAAAAAAAAGCTTAAACTATAACTCTCAGTTTGGTCACAGGTGGAGGCCACATCATTTTTGCCACCAGAATTATTACTCTCCACATCTGGCCCCAGCCCTCTTTTCCCTAATCTTGGAAAAATAATTCCCCCTAGGAGGTGAGTCAAGCAAAGAATTCTATATGCTAAGCCCTCTGAGAGCAGGGCTCAAATCTATCTTTGCTCACTGGGGTGCATTACAGCGGACACATAGTAGATGCTCAATAAAAGCTTTGGCCTGTTTCGTCATGAAACCACCCAGCTGAGAGCCTTCAATAATAACTAACATCCATCGGCTGCTTACTATGCACCAAGCACTCTTTTGAATGCTTTGCTTTCAAATTTTATTTATTGAATGCTCAGAGCAGTCCTAGGTGATAGCTCTACAGTGGTCAGGGAATTTACGAAGGCCAAAAACTAGTAAGCAGAGCCACTGGGCTCCGTGTTCCCCACTATAGCTTCACACCACATTTCAGTGGTTCCCAGCACCGTTCGGGTAGTGCCCTAAGTGCTCAGCTAAGCCCACTAGGTCTTAGGTGATCTGGTCAGCCTTGTGGCCTTCTTCTCTCGGCTCCTGCTCACAAAATATTTGCTGTTGCCCAAACACCTCTGCTCCTCGGCACTTGTCCTTTTTGTTGCATCTTATTCCCCCCTCTGGTCCTTCCCCTCTGCCCCACCTTCTTCGTACCTCACTAATCCCCATTCATCCTGCAAGGCCTGCTCAAGTGTCCCCTCCCCTATACTGGTTTCCCCTTTCCTTGCTCCTGCAGTACCAGTGTGTACCCCTGTCACTGTCATCACACTTCTGATGCCATTGCTTGTTTGTCTGTGGCCCCTCTAGAACATAAGATACCTGAGGGCAGAGACCTCGTCATGTCTGCCTGTGCAGCCCTCAGTGCTTAACCCAGAAACTGGCACATGGCAGGCCCCCAATAAACGTTGGATGGATGGATGATGGATGGATGGATGGATGGATGGATGGATGGATGGATGGATGGATGGATGGATGGATGATGGGTGGACGGACGGACGGACGGATGGATGGACAGTGAGATGGACAGTTGGGTAGATGGGTGGATGAACAATGAGATGAACAGGCAGATGGATGATTGGACAGACAAATGGACAAGGAGACAGGTGCTTACCAAGGAGTCTGGGTGGATGATAGATATTGTGATTTGATGGGAAGAAATGGAAGCCATGCTCTGAGCCAGCCTCTCCTGTCCCCATGTCCCACTTCCTCTCTCCCCTCCTCCCACAGCTTTTTCTGAATCCTATGAATATGGATGGGGCTATTTTACTGATCGTATCCATCAAGAGGAACCCCAAATCCAAGATGGAAAAGCTTGACATTTCCGTAAGTAATCGAATGGTAGTTGCTCGCACCAGGAAGCAACCAGTTACCATGGCCACTCTGTCAGCAGGCACCAATAGTTCCATCCCTCACAGGCCCTCACACAAATGCTTCATGAAAAGATCACTCCTTTTGGAGTACAACTCTGCCCTTTTCAGAGGTCCTTTCAAAAGGAGTAGCCATTCACAATGTGAAATCATCTGCCAGCTCCTGGGAACCCAGGACCTGAGCACCAGAGAGTGGGCCTGAGAGTAGAGATGAGAAAATGACAGAAACAAAGGCGGGAGGACCCCAGAACAGAATTGTTTACTGTCAGCTTTGCTGAGAGATGGCCCTGGATCCCAGAATGGTTCCAGAATCACAGGAGTTTTAGAAGCTGAGTAGTAAAACATGGACAAGCTTTTATTTTCATTTCATAACTTAGCCTACTTAGAGTAGTATCTGAGAGTAAAAATTCCTCAATGGATGAGAAAAGCCTGAGGAAGTGACTTCGCTCTGCCTGAATCATCCTAACTGTGGTAGCTGATACTAACTATATCCTATGCTTGTCTACTATTTTATACTCTTTTTTTCTCCAAAGTAATTTTGTATATGTCAGCCTATTTGATCATACTCTGGGAGGTAGGTAGAGTATTTTGTGTCCCAGGGCTGCTGTGGCAAAGTACAACGAACTGGGTGGCTTAAACAATAGAAAGTTATTGTCTCACAGTTCTGATACTAGAAGTCAACATCAAGATGTTGGCAGGGTTAGTCCTTCTGAGGGCTGTGAGGGAGACTCTATTGTGTGCCTCTCTCCTAATGTCTGCTGGTGGTTGGCAATTGTTGGCAATTGTCGGCTAGTTAGACGCATCACCCCAATCTCTGTCTTCAGGGTCACATGGCATTCTCCCTGTGCGATGTCTGTCTCTGTATCCAAACATCCCCTTTTTATAAAGGCACCAGTCATACTGGTTCAGGACCCACCCGAATGATCCCATTTTAACTCGATCATCCGCAAAGACCCTCTTTCTAAATAAGGTCACATGTACAGGTACTGAGCGTTGTTAGCACTTCAACATCTTTTTTGGTGGGGACACAATTCAACCCATAGCAAGAGCTTTTCCTCATTTTCCCATTTAACATATAAGGAAACTGAAACAGAGAGGTTAGGTCACTTGACCAGGATCACACAGCAAGTGAGAAACACAGTAAGGGGTAAACCCAGGGTTTTTGCCTCCTATTCTAGAGTTCTAAAAGGTACAGTGTTAAAGCCCTTTTATATTGTTTAATGCCACACAAATGTGATATTTTGCTAAGATTTTAATGCCTGGCAATTATATCAGTGATGATGTTTTGAATATTTAAACCCAAGTTCCTTGGAACTCAATAATAAGTAAAATTTGGACTTATGTTTGCCGCAGATTATAAAACATTATAAACATATCTGCTTTTCTTTTCACTTTGTTCCCTCACCCTTTCCTCCCTGCCCCAGGCGTTCTCATGGGTATTTCTAGTTGGAGGCACTCATCCACTCTCACCCTATACCTCTGACCTTGTACCCCACAGTGCTGTCATAGCCCCCACCCCACCCTGCATCTGAATCTCAACTACAGGTCCAGATTTTGTGGGCACTTGCCTCTCCCACCCTCCCAGAGCCAGTTGTAAGGTACAGACCCAGGCACTGCCTTAGGATATCTGAGAGAACATCAGAAATAATGCAGTTTAGGCAACAGATGGCATATAAATCTATGAGCTAAGATCATACTGGCATTTAACAAGCCTACCAGAACAAATAGGTCTGAATTAGCCTTTTCTTTCCCTTTTGTCAACTATGCTGCCATAACTCTAAACGGTGCTGGAATTCCTTTGTTGTAGATACTTCTAGAACTTTCTCTAGAATATCTGTAATACAAAGGGAAGGGTAAGTTTTCAGCCCTTAAGCACAGGTTTAATTCTTTAAAAGGCAAAAGATACCCCGAACCCCACCTGAGGAATGAAGCAGGTTGTTGGTCAAACCTGTGGAGGCCAGGTTTGACCAAAGGCTATTTCATGGAACACGTTTTCTCCTGCGTCCTATAACCCCGCTCTGAGGACACTTCAAAAAGGGGAGTTCCCAATGCATTTTGAGCCATGACTGGATGGTTGGAATGAGGGATCTTCTCCCTCCCAGGGCACCTACTCTGAAGACCAACACTGGTGTAGAAATGGACATTTCATAGCACTGGTTTTGGGACCAGTCTCGCAACCCTGTATGAGCTGGGCCTCATCTGTCATACACAGACACTTATGCTCACCATCTGAGATGAGAGCAGAACTGAGATGACAGTATGTGACAAGCCCTCAGCACCCAACTAGAACATCTGATCAATCACGGGGGGGAAATATACAAGTCAAACCACAAGCTCCGAAAAAAGGTGAACTTCCCGAGTATCAGAGCAGCACTGTAGAACAAACTGGAAAAGTCAAAACGCTCTGACTTGGGCTTGGGCAGGCTGGTGGTCTAGGCGGGGAGATGGCACAATGGCAATGCCCTCCTCATGATGGCTCCCCTCTCTTCCTGCCTCAGAATGTGCTGGTGTCCAAGCAGTTCATGAAAATATTAAATGGGGTGCATGCTATCCATCCCCAGCTAGATGTGGTATACAAGACAATATAAGACTTCTGTCAATAAAACCATCTTCTATGAACAACCCTGTGAAACTGATCCAGGTAAGCCCCCGATTTCTGTTCAGAACCCTCAAGGATCCCAGGAGAAAGCTGTCCTCTGGCTCCAAATCAGCTACCTAGAGTCTCCCTTCCCCCAAAGGGTCTGAGACAAGGAATGTCTCAGACATGGAACGTTCCCTGTGGATTTCAGATCCCTCAGCAGCGCTCCCCAACTCCCAGAGGAAGGGAGCTGCTGAGAACTGGCTGAAGTGGGAGCGGCTTGGAACAGGATGGTCTCTACCAACCAGGCTCCTCCCCTTTCGCTTGTAGGACCCAACGCAAGTTACTGAAGCTTTCAGTACTTCCGTGTCTTCCCTTTTTAAATGGGTGTAATGATAGCACCCACCCCAGCAGGGCTGCAGTGAAGGTTAAGTTCTACAATATAAATGAAGTGTTTAGAACAATGCCTGGCATATAATAAGCACCCAATAAATGTGGGCTCTTTCCAGTAGCTGGTAAGGACGCCAAGACACCCCTGTGGTCAGGACAGCTATTTGGTGGCTTCAGCTAAAAGGGACCTTCACGTTCTTTATATATTAGTGGTAACCTGGCTCAAGTCTTAGGTTGTCTCTGGCAATCACAGGAGACACAAGTCACAGTGAAAGTTTAAAAAAAAAAATCAGAGCATGTTAGAGCTGGAAGGGATATTAGGGCTCCTCGGTCCAATTGCCTCACCGCGCAGCACGCAGCCCCAGGCCTGGTGTTTCTGCTGCTGGCTCTCACCCCGAGGTGAAGGAGACAGACCCTGCTGGATACAGACCAGTTGCTACCCAAGGAAGTGGGAGTGGGGATGATGACCCTGCTTGGTCTGCACTGTGCCGTCGCTTCCAGGATTAAATACAAGAGCTCTTGCTTGAAAATGACTATTGTGTGAAAAGTTCTGGAAGGCAAAGGGGTATCAAGGGTCTTTACAGGTCAGATGACCTCAGGTGGAACCAGGGGAAACCTGTTTTTCAAGGAAAGCAGGATTCTCCAGTGAGCAGGAATGGAGCTATCTGGTGCAAAGTGAGGGGCCCTCCCTTTGTTTAAAACAACACAGAGAAGGGATCTCCCAGTGGAGACCAAACGGGACATTCGGACATTCAGTGTGAACCATAGTCCTTCCCCGCAGGGGGCCAACGATCCGGTTGGGAAGATGGGACACACACAGTAACTTCTAATAGAGTGTCATGTGATAAATGACAAGTAAGTGACAAGGTGGCAAATATCATCAGAATCCCAATTAGACGTCATGTAAAATCGGGCAAACAGAAAAGGGTGCTTCCCAACCGAAGGGCCCATCAATAGACAATAGGATAAAGAAGAGGTGGTACATCTATACAATGGAGTATTACGCAGCCATAAAGAAGAAAGAAATCTTACCATTTGCAACAACATGGATGGACCTAGAGAACATTATGTTAAGTGAAATAAGTCAGACAGAAAAAGACAAATGCCATGTGATTTCACTTATATGTGCAATCTAAAGAACAATATAAAGAAACAAATAAAACAAACAGACACAAAGGTACGGAGAAAAAAACTGATGGTTCCAGACGGGAGGAGGGTTGGGGAGCTGGGTAAAAAAGGTGAAGGGATTAAGAAACACAACTGGCAGTTACAATATAGTCACAGGGATATAAAGTACAACATAGGGAATATAGTCAATTATATCGTAATAACTACTATGTATGGTGCCAGGTGGGTACTAGACTTATCAGGGGTGGGGGGAATCACTTCGTAAATTATATAAATGTCTAACTACCATGCTGCACACCTGAGACTAATAATATTGAATATCAACTGTAATTGAAAAAAATAAAAATTAAAAAAAAGAATGCTTCCTGCCAGAGGTGGGGTTGGGGAAGGGACTTGAAGAGCAGGAAGGATTCGGGTGAGCATTGGCCAAGGGAAGAGTTCTGGAAAGAGGAGTCCCACCAGCTAAGGCACAGAGGTGGGGCTGCATGCCCTGTGTGGGGGGAGGGGAACAGCCACATGGCTTCCTCAGAAGAACCGTGTGGCTCCTGGCTCACGGGGAAGCCTGGGAGTCGAGCTGGAAAGGGAGGCTGGGGCAGGATGTGACAGTCCTCAGATTGTAGGCTCGGAGTCCGGTTTGATCCGGTTTGATCCGTAGGGAGGAGGGAGCCAGCACAAGTCGAGCAGTGGGTGTGGTGTGAACCCAATAGGGCTGAGGCATGGAAGAGGGAGATGAGCTGAAGGGGGTGACGCCCAATGAGGACACTGTTGTAGTATCCTAGAGATGGGATGACAACTCGGCTGGGGACAACAATGGAAGTGGAGGGACAGATGTGAGAGATATCACTTGGTGAAGTCTTTTTAAAGAGTATTTTTAAAATACGCTAACATAAGTGGAGCGTCTCTAGCACTTGGAGAATGGTTGGCTGTGTGGTGCATGTGGGCGTGAGTGTGTTGAGAGAAGGGAGGTCTGTGATGATAGGAGAGCGCCAATGGTAACCCCACAACTTCAAGCCCAATGGACTAAAAGGAAGGAAGTGACTGCCAGAGGTAGGGACGCCCAGCAGGGAAGACGGGCCGCCCGCAGGCTCTGCCCCCCTCTAAAACCCCAGTGCTACCATTCTAGCCCTTCCTCCTCCACTTTGCAAGCCCACTGAATTTCTCCCTATTCTTTTTTTTTTTTTTTTAATCAGTTCTCTTAACTGCAGGCCTGTGCACACACAGGTCTGTCTGTCTGGAAAACCCTTTCTCCTGCCCTCTGTGCCTCACTCATTCCTATTCACTTTCTAAGTCTCTACTAAAGTGTCACCTCCTTGGGCAACCCTTCTCAGATTCCCTACTCAAGAGTAAATGCCCTTGCCATATGCCCCACCGCCCTCCGCTTTACCCTTTCACAGCAAGATTGTGCATCCTTCAGGACAGGAGTTGCATTGGGTCTTATTACTAGCACCTACCAAAGTAACACATCTAGTTTCTTAGTTGTTGACCACAGAATCCACTCTGACTAGGTTAAGCGAGGAGGGCTATACTACCAGAGATAGACCACAGAAACATTGGGAAGTCTAAAGAAAGAGACTCTTGTTTTAGATTCCAGAAATGGCTCCCCAAATACCCCAACTGGGTTGCCAGGATGACTGCTGCTTCTGCCAAGATCAGGAAGCTGCCAACCAGGAATCATCCACTAAATCAGAAAGCTACCCCCACAGCTGTGCACGGCCTGCTCTCTCCAAATCAGACCTCTCACACATAGGTTTCACCCAAGTGCTGGGCAAAGTCCATCCCATTCTGACCCCTAGATACAACGGGGTTTGGGGAATGTCCATTTTTAGCTTTCTGGCCTCTGCTTTATGGAGAGGCATGCTATGAAGGAACTGGAGTGGGTGTTGAGGGCTCACTGTGGTATCTGCCACTCAGTCACTGTTTGCAGAAACTGCAGAGGTCCCCCCAGGAGCAGCAAGGGGTCCCAGCACAGCACCAGGCTCCCCAGCCCAGGGTTCCAGTGCCAGGGAGAGAAATCCCCATAATTTCTGGCTGTGAAAACCAGCGGAGATTGTGGCTGGGTGAGACAAGAGAGGCTCGAGTCCCAGGTGCTCCTCGTAAATGGACCGCCTTACTTACTGACAGACTCACTTGCTCTGAGCTCCAGTGCTGAGGCAGAAGCTTGAAAGGTGACGGGGACATTCGGGGAGGAACTGCATTGTCTGGCCTCAGGATGAGGGTTGGAGGGGCAGCTTTCTCCCAGACAGAGGGGTGGTAGAAACCATTTTTTCTTTGTTGAGCCCTCCCTTTTCCCTCATGCAGATGCAGGCAGCCGCCAATTCTGAGTATCCATCAAACTGGCTATACCATTGGCTCCGCCCTGGTGCTTCTGAGACCACGCCCCCACCCAACTTTCAGGCACACCCAAGCTGCTTCCAATGGCTTTTTCGTACAAACTGCCTGCATTGGCTCAAGCTGCAGACTTTCCTAAAGTCTCTCAAATGTTCACAAAACCCAAACAAGCAGCACCTGGTTTCAGCATGTCCCATACCGCTGGCTGAGCAGCCCCGAGCCCGGAACTAGCGGCCGCCAGCCTGGGTCTGTGGCTTGGCCTCTCAGGGCACCTCCAAGCGCAGCATGGGTGGCCATCTGCAGATTGCTTTGTGGCTCACGCCAAGTGGCCCTGGACAGGGCACAGGCTGGGCTGAACTTGGCCTATAGGGGGTTCCTGGGGCTGGTATGCCCAGTGGGCAGCTTCGAACAAAGCTGGAGCATCACCCAGCCACCTCCAAGGATGACTGACACACCACAGGGCACACTGGCATGAGAGCCCTGCTAAAGCAAATCCTGCTCCACGGGGCCAGCCCCTGCACAACAGCCCCTTCACTGTAGCCCGAGGGTCAGTCCCTCTTACTGATGGGCAAACAGCAACCAAGGGTTAACTTTAACAGGAGGACACACAACCCACACAAGGGACATAGATAAAGCACCTGGCTCTAGTGACCAGGGAGACCGTGCCACTAGGCACCGCAGGACACCTACTACATAAGGCCACTCTACTAAGACCAGGAGACATCTACCTAATACATAGAACAAACACAGGGAGACAGCCAAAATGGGAAGACAGAGAAACATACCCCAAATAAAAGAACAGAACAAAGCTCCCTAAAAAGAAGTAAACAAAATGGAGACAAGCAACCTACCAGAAGCAGAGCTCAAAACATTCGTTATAAGGATGTTCGGTGATCTGAGGGAGAACTTCAACAAAGAGAACTTTCAAACATGAAAATGGAGACAGAAACCATAAAAAAGAACCAGTCAGAAATAAAGAATACAATAACTGAAATGAAGAATACATTACAGAAATCAACGGTACATTAGATGACGCAGAGGATCCAATCAGTGATTTAAAAGAGAAAGTAGCAGAAAACACCCAAACAGAACAGCAAAAAGAAAAAAGAATCTACAAAAATGAGAACAATTAAAGGAGCCTCTGAAACAATACCAAGCCTACCAATATTTGCTTCATAGAGGTAGCAGAGGGAGAAGCTAGAGAGCAAGGAATTGAAAACCTATATGAAGAAATGATGATGGAAAACTTCTCTAACCTGGTAAAGGACATTGATATACAAGCCCAGGAAGCACAGAGTGCCCCAAACAAGATGAACCCAAAGAGGCCACACCAAGACACATCGTAATTAAAGTGCCAAAGTTTAGAGAGAAAGAATCTTAAAAGCAGCAAGAGAAAGGCAGTTAGACTGTTAGCTGATTTCACAACCCAAGCCACTTCCAATGGCTTTTTCATACAAACTGCCTGCACTGGCTCGTGCAGGCTTTCCTAGCGTTAGCCCAGGCCCAGCGGCTGATCTCCACCTGCTTCGGTCCCAGGCATGCGCTCAGGTGTCTATAAGGCACCCTGGCTGGCTTGGTTTGAGCTCCAGAGGCCACCTTATCTGTATTTTATTACATCTGACCTCCCCCATCTCATCTACACTGCACCTGCACAGTGGGCTGCCTTTCCCTGGATCCCAAGGCCGGCCCCACTGTTTACCCTCCTTCTCATCTCCCATTGGCTCACTCATCCACGCTTCAGTCTCAACCACCTGTTGCTGGCTTTGGGACCAGATTCTGGGTCCCTGGTGACACAAGGGAGCAAAGGGTTAAGCCCTGACATAGTGAGAGAGGTAATGGGGTGTGTACCAGGTACCACAGCAGCCCAAAGAGGAGGTGTCACTCAGGCAGGGGGTGTCCATAGACATAAAAGAGAGGACAGAGGAGCAGCAAGTACCAAGTACTGAAGTGTGAGCCGAGCACGGTGTGTTGGAGATCTGTGGGTAATTGACCTCTGTTGTAGTTTACGGGGTGACGCAGTTTGTGACTTAGGCTGACTTCCTTGACGAGATAGAAAAGGATTATGATAATGGTAACAATGATAATCAACACCCGTGAGTCCTTACCATGTGCCAAGCACTCTGCTAGTCACCAGACAGGCACAGGTGCCTGAATTCTCATTGCGTGCAACAGCAGTGCTAGGATCACCCCCCACCCCCCGTCCCGTGCTCTAAATGATGGAACTGAGCTTTAGAGAAGGGAAGCACAGGAGTTAAGTGTTCACAGCCAGAAAGGGACAGCAGTGGCCTTTGAACCCAGGTCTGTGTGTTTCTAAACCTGTTCTGCCTCGTTGGACCTCCTCTCCAAAGCCACAGAACCCCTCTGGGTCTGCCGGTTGGGGTTCCCATAGGGTCTTGCAGCTTCATATCTTGCAGTGTCCTTAAGGGGCTTCATCAGAGGAGACTCCCCCCTCTGGTCCTGCCCTGCAAGCCTTCTCCCAATACCTCTGTTTTCTGCCTCTATCAGCATCTCCCATGGAGAGAAGCCACAGCACAGACAGGAGGGGCAGATTGACCCTTCTGCTCTTGGTAAGGGCCGGGGGGGGGGGGGGTGGCATACGCAGGGCTCACAGTCTCCAAGTCTTTAGAATGGACTGATAATCACAGCGCCCAAGAGGGTTTTGTAAGGTCAGGTGGGGACAATGCACCGAAGGAGTGGGCACATGTCATGCAGCAAGGGAACTCCCCCGCCCCCAGATGGCTCAAGCTTGCATGCCATCATCTCCCCACTCCCCATGCCTCTGTCCTGAACCTCCCCATCTGGCCTCCTGAAAGTGGTGCCTCTTGTTCCTTAGGATGTTGGTGGGAAGTGCCCAAGGCAGAGATCAAGAGACCAGGTTCCAGGTCCAGCAAATCCTTCCGCTTTGCGGACAAGGTCAAGTGGCCATCAAAGAGGCGATACTGGGACCTGGGCCTCTGACTTTCAGGAACTGAGTGGGGGACTCTCATGGGCACCTCAAATTGCCTCTGAGATCACATACTGCAGCTCTATTAGTTCTGACGGAAGAGCAGGGTTGTATTTTTATCATTGCATGAATTTTTGATTTTCATTTTTTTGTTAGAAATAATATCTACTTGTAAAAATTCTAAATACAGAGAAGTATAACAAGGAGAAAATGAAGGTCCCCTTTTATCTCACTCCCCTCCCACAGCTCACTCTGCCTCCCAGAGTTCCCTCATGAACTATTTCAGGTGCATATTTCTATATCTTTTCCCACATACTTGCAATCAAGTTGTGTGTGTGTGTGTGTGTGTGATATAATGGTTAAAAACATGGGCTCTGGAGCCAAACCACCTGAGTTCCAATCCCGGCTCCACTCCTGTGGAACCTTGGGCAAGTTACCCAATCTCCCTATGCCTCACTTTCCCCAGCTGTATTATGGGGCTAAGAATAGTACCCATGGTATAAGAGTTTTTGAGGATTAAGTGAATGAATGTTTATAAAGCATTTAGAACATTACCTGGCATGTGTTAGGCTCAGAGCACACATGTGTTTTATTATATATTATGCGTATATTACATACACACACACACACAGTTTCTTATTTATCATAAATAGACGCATACCGGCACGTTTCTCTGAACTTGCTTTGCCTTACAGTATATCTGGAGATCTTTCCATGTTAGTACATTTAAAGCTATCTCAGTCTTTTTAGCTGCCACATGGTATTTCACAATATAGAAGTCTTGTAATTTAATCTAATTTTTATGTATATGTAAGTTATTTCCAATGCTTTGCTGCTACAAATAATACTGCCACCAACATCCTTTGTATACAGTGTTTGCAGACAGGTGTTTCTCTAACATGGGTGGAGCGGACCCAGTTGAGCCGGAGGGTGTGCGTATTCTGAATTTAAATCTATTGCCAAACCCTTGCCAACAACTTAAACCAGCTCTTTACTCCACCCTCGTGCTGACACCAAACCTTACCCATGTTCGGTGCTCTACCAAGCTTAGAGATGGGTTTACAAACGACCTCGCTTGGAGTTGAGCTTGTCTAAACATTCTCGTCAATCAGCCATGAGATTGCATTGGTACTCAGCATTATCTCCTTACCTTTCAAACCAGTTTCTTGTAAATGGTGAAGTCATAGCAACAAGTCTGGCCTGGAAAGAAGTCTCAGCAGCAGAGAAGTCCTGGCAAGTCGGTGGCAGGGAGGAAGCGAGAGCTGGCTGAAACCTCAGTGGACACTCACCAAAGCTAAGACTGTCAGCAAGCCAATAAAGCCTGGCTTGGTCTAGGCCGCTGGTGGTGTGCCCTTCACCAGGCGAGCACCCGGTTTCTGTGACTACCGAGGAGCGCGTCCTTGGCGGCTTGGGAATGCAACGGGGTTGCTAGGTGGCAGGAAAAGAGCAGTGGGGAGGAGGTCAGTGCACTAAGTGGTCGTCATAGTAATTGTAAACTGTGTCAAGGGGAGAGATTTCCGAGATGCCGGAGGCAGTGGCAGAGGGAACAGATGCTCAGGAAATGAGGACAGGGCCCTTTAGAAACCAAGGCCCAGGGGTCACGTGGAGAGAGCCCAGGACGGGAGAGAGAGAGACCCCGCCTCTAGTTGAGGTCCGGCACTGCCTGGCCACCTGAACTGGGAGCTTCATGGTTCCACCTGAGAAGTGGAACAGCTGCAATTAAGGCTTCCCAGTCTGTTGTAGGGACCTACCATTCTGCATTTCTTTTTTAAATTCCTTGGGAAACTGGGGAGACATAAGGAACTTAGCAAAAGAAGAGCAAAAATAGTCAAAACAGCATACACGGAGCCGGGGAGACAGTGGGGGCTGGTGGGGGGGGTGGGTAACTTAAAGTGTTTTCATTAACCTTGGCAGACTTTGCAGATGGAACTGTCTCGTACATCTCTGCAGCACTGTGTGGTGCCTGGTATATAGTAAATGCTCAATAAATACCTATGGAATGAACGAACACATTCACCTGGCAATTGTTTTGGGCAAGTGGTGGAAAATGGGACTGTTTGGGCCATCTCCAGGAACCGACACTTTAGTGCACCAGTGACGTGCCAGAATGGCGTCTAGGGACCAAGTCACCAGTCCTTGGGTCTTACTTTGCTGCACCAAGGCTGGGGGTAATGCCCTTGTGGCAGAATCATTATTTGAAATAATTTATGTCCCCCTCCCCATAGCATGTTTCCTTTCTCCTTTCCCTTCTTTATTCAAGGGTTTAGCCTGAAGTTGAACTTCCATTAACTGGGTGGTACAGGGGCTCAGAGTCAAAATTAGGATGATGAAGAGAAAATAAAGAAATGTGATAAGGAGTTTGTGGCATGAAACTCACGTCTACCACACCCATCAGGGTATGTAGATGTTTTTGCTCCAACCCCCCAATAAATCAAATCCACTTGAGGTCAGGGACCATGTCTTTTAAGTCTATCATAATCCATAAAATTCTTCATCAGGTCCAATCACTGCTGGGGTCTGAGTGGAACCCGGAGGATAATGAGGCCATGAAATTCGAAATTTGTTATGGTCTGTAGGTTACATAGATCAATAAAAACCACAAAGGTTTCTCAAGATGCGTTTATTCATCTTTTGCATAAAAATGAAATGGCAGCGGCTTTTTAATCAAACGTTACTTTTTGCTTTGGGAGCTACTGGGGAATGATGGAGATACAGAGAAGCTAAAATTGACCCCCCCACCACCCCTGAACCTCCAGGACACCCTTTGACGCTGCCATCCCCAAGTAAGTAAAGGGCCTCCAAGCCAAAAACCTGCCTGCAACAGCCCTGGAGCCTTCCCACTGGTGGAGTAATTCCTACTTGTGGCCACTAGGTGTCAGGTCATCTCCAAAAGTCCTTGTGAGGGCTGTTCCCTGAACTCTCACTGCTTCCCCCTCTGCTGTAAACTTTCTCTGATCTCCCAAAATTCTGCCCGCCAGGAGCCTGGCATGACATCTGAACCCCAAAGGGCCCAGAAGCCTGACGCCTAGGCAGGCCTCTCCAAGGCTTATTGTCCTCATTGTGAACCAAGTTTACTAACAGCTACTTTGTTGTGAGGAAGGAAATCATGTACCAGGTAAAAGCACCAAAAACATTCAGTTCCGCCCCACTCCCCTACCCCGCACCAGACAGCCCAGCCTGGAGCTGGGCAAGACCAGAAGAGATGTGCTCCATTTTTTTTGGGGGGGGGGCTTTGGGGGACTGCACAATGCATGCCGCGCTCTCTGACAGCGGGCTGCTCCACACTTCATCAGCTTGCCAAGTCTGGAGGCTGGCAGGCAGGAGGACCTCAGCAGGAGCTCAAGACCAAGGTAGAGGTAGAGGGGCCTTGCAGCAGTAGGAGAGGCCGTCAGGAACGATGGTCGAGAGGCGCTGGCCCACAAGGCCGGCCCTGAAGGGGATCAGTCTGCAGCCCTGGAAACAGCACCCGCCTGCCACGCCCAACGCAGTGCGGCCTCTGCACTCTCTGTATCCTCACAGTGACCGTCCCCATTTTACAGTTGATGAAATGGAGACATGGAGAAGTTAAGCATCTCATCTAAGGTCTCCTGCGAGGAAGTGGCAAGGCCAAGACTCAGACCCTGGCGATAAGGCTCTGGCTCCCTGAGGTCTTAACCATTGTGCTTCCCTGCCCCCTCTGTGGATTCCATGCCGCTTTCTATCAGGAAGAAGGTTAACTGCACTTGCTCTGTTTACATCCTTTCTGCAACAAAGTGAGGAATAACTGAATTGGTAAGCACGCATGAGCTCTAGGCCAGGCTGGACTGGCCAATGACACAGCAGATGGTGACACGCTATTGTGGCGGATTTCTCAAGGTCAGGTTAATATGCCCTCCCCGTCCCTCTGCATTGCTCAGAAATTATACCAGGAGCAATAGGGTGGGAGAAGAGAAGGAAACGTGTGGAATATCTCTGTGTGCCAGAATTGGAAAGCAGTTAAGCATGCAAATTCTGGCACTTGACTGTTCTGGGTTTGAATTCTGTCTGGCTTCATCAATTTCCAGCTCTGTGACCTTGAGCAAGTCACTCAACCTCTCTGAATCTCAATTTCCTCATACATAAACAGAAATGATAATGGTACTCCTCCCCTGTAGGGTTGCTGTGAACATGTCATGAAATTTTGCACGTGAGACACTGAACCCAAGGCCCGGCACACAATAAGTGCCTAATATAAACATGACCTTGTTACAGTGGAGTTCCACTCCTAAGAGGGAAGGGTGCGGGGAGCTGTAGGTCCAGCAGGGCACATTAGGGGCCAAACTGAGCAGCCATCTTGGAAACAGTCAAGTACTGGGGTCTTTGAAACACCGATGGAAGCATTCCAAAGCCATTCAGGCTTTCGTGTAAGGCTTGCATAAAATCAAATGAATTTGTCCAGAATTTTAAGAATTATAAGGAGGTACGAGGCCACGAAGAACAGCTCTGTGATGGGCAATGCAGGGGACACAGTGGACACCTGGCATTTTTCTTGCTGCTGAGGTCTGAACCCACTTCCTGCGCTGGGGATGCCCTACCTTACAAGTCTCAGGAGGGGCAGCTGTGACTTGCAACTGGGACACAGGACCATGCCTACACCAGACACTCACTGTGGGCTAGATTCAGGAGCTGGCGTCCCAAAGAACCAAGGCCACAGGGAATTCCCTCTGGCAGCTGCGTCATTACAGCTGGATGGAGTCCCCACTGTAGTGGATGCTGGTGGGCCAGTTCAGGGTCCAGGACCTGTGGGTCTGCTGTGTGGCCGAGGTGGCAGCTGCCGTGTCCTCAGGAGACCAGGCTACCTTGTCAAACAGAGGACTTGAGATTAGTTTTGTTTTGTTTTGTTTTAAACAAAAGAAAACAATGATTGGCAAGGCAAGCTTTTGTCCTAAACACTGGCTGCCTACCAATGGCCTTGAACTAGAGAAGAGAAACAGTTCTCCTTCCTGAAACAGACATCCTGGAGGGGAAGGGAAACCGAGGACAGCTTGGGGGGCAGGGGTGAGGGTGCGGGGATAGAGGGTGTGGAGGGGGCACCTGGGGCCCAGTGGTACCTTTTAAGGAGGGACTGTGCTGTGACCCTTTGAGGGCTGTTTTGGTTGCTTTCCACCACGTTAGGGAGTCTTGATGAATTGGTGTGGGACTGGCTGGCTGGCTGCTGTGGTGACTGGATGAATGAGACAGAACTCTGTGCGTGAGCACATGTGTTATAGGAGAATCAAGAACATAATGGATCTTTTTTTTCCCAGTTTCTGGCCCCAGAGCTTCAAAAACCCTTGGAATTTCCTGAGAGGAGTATCTGTTATGCTAGTGAGGTGACTCACGGTGAGCCCCTAGCTAGTTTCAGGATGGGGCTGGTCACCAGAAAGACCAACCACTTGAGCAGAGGTTCCGACTTTCAGTCAACAGAAGGAGAGGGGGTTGGAGATTGAGTTCAATCCAGCAGCCAGGTCAATCGGTCATGCCTATTTAGTGAAAACTCTAGACTCCTCAGGCTCAGGGTCACTTCCTGAGAGTGAGAACACATCCACATGTTGGGAGGGTGGCACCCTGACCACACGGAGAGGGCAGAGGGCACGGAAGCTCTGCACTCCCCCCCAGATCTTGCCCTGTGTGTCTCTTCATTTGGCTGTTCCTGAGTCGTATCCTTTATAATAAAACTGTAATCATATGTATAGCACTTTCAGTGAGTTCTGTGAGTCATTCTAGAGAATTATCTAAATTGGGGGGATGGGGGAATCATAGGAGTTCCCTAATTTGGAGCTGCCTGGTCAGAAGTTCAGGTGTCCTGGGAACCCCATTTGCAGCTGGTATCTGAAGTGGGGGTAGTCAGTCAGTGGGGAGACTGAGCCCTTAACCTGTGGATTCTGAGACTAATGCTGGTTTGTGTCAGAATTGAAATACAGTACACCCCAGGTGGTGTCCCCCAGGTGCCACAGAAGTGGAACATGAGTGCACAAATAGCATGCTCAAATTTGAATTATAGAGACATGGCGTGTGTGCTCGAAAATGTCCATGCCAAGTAAGAGGTTGTCTGTGCCCAACAAGAGTGGTTTGCCTGTGTACTAACCCTGAGACCTCCCTGCTCTCTTTGCCAACACCTTAACGGCTGGGCTGCTGCAGGCACACTCAGCTTGTACCCTGCTCCTGGCTTTACACCTGTATTACCAACAGAGAGCGCTCCAGCCTCACAAGTCCTCCAACTGTGTATGCAGTTTCAGCTCTCTAAAGGGTTGGGAAAAGCACAGAAAAAGAAAAAAGGAGCCCAGACTGGCTCTGGGAAATCAAATTCATATCAGGTGCCTGAAAAAGGCAACCATGCAAATGGCTTAAGGGACACAGGTCACACTGGAGAAAAACTCTAGGCCAGAACTCTCAACCTGCGTGGGAGCAGGTTTTTCCACTAAGGGGCAGACCCAGGTTCTATAGGGGCTGAGCTTATATAATTTGGGGACCCTCATTTTAAAAATACAATGTTAGGTATAGAAAGTGGATGTTCATTTAAAATGAGGGGGTAAATTACAAAAAATGACACATTTTTAAAAATTCAACAATAGCATAAACCTCAAATCCTCCCAGGGCTTTGGAAGGGGCCTCATCAAGTGAGGGTCCCGGCAGCTGGTGCCTCCTCAGGTTCTCAGTAAGGCTGCTGTCATGCGGGGTCCCTGGTCCCACACCCTGCATAAGAACCCAGGATATAGTAAGGCCAAAAAGGAACACCAATGGAGCCATGGATAACGGGTTCATACCACTATAGTCTCACTGGTGGCTGGTTTGGACATACAGGAAGCAGGCTCCACATGATGTGCAATCCGCCATCCACTTCTCTGCCAACCAACCAACCCTCTAGTGTAGCCAGGGCAGTTAGGTTAGTGGCTAATGGCTAACCGGTAACAGCTGATGGCCACCCAGCCACAGCGATGGCCATCTGATTACAGCTGATGGCCATATAATAACTGAGCCAGCACCTTTCCACGTAAGGCCGAGAGCCTGGAAACTGCTCTCTGTCCCCACACTCCACCCCTACAGGGTCTCGCCTCACAATGTACGTGACAAGAGTCTTCCGCGAGGGGCCCTGTGTCAGGAACCGAGCTCATGAGAAAAAGTTTCAGTCCAGTTCAAGTAATGTCCCCAGGGGTGTCCCTCAATGTCCACTTACTTTCTGAGCACAGCCAGACTTCCTGGGCACAGCCAGGGTTCTCAGGGCACAGTGCTGGAACAATAGTGGCTCACAGCCAAGGTGCTTACATATTCTCGACGGCGGCCGGTCGAGACACAGGAAGTAAATATCCGCCTGTACCCCAACAAGGAGTCCTCCTGCACCACAGTCTCGCTGGCAGCCGAGTGAGACACAAGAAGCAAACATCCACCAGTTCCACTACATAGTGATACGTTCCCAAGCGGACAGTCAGACGATCCATCAAATCGTGTATTGAAGTTACTGCCGCGTGCAAGAGTGACGTCACCTTATTTAACTCCCTATAGTCCACAGTCATTCGCCAGGTCCCATCTGGCTTCTTGACAGGCCATACTGGGCAGTTAAAGGGACTGTGCGTCGACCTCACAATATGTGCCTTCTCCAATTCCAATACTGTACGACCAATCTCCTGTCCTCCTGGAAGGCGGTACTGTCGCACTGTAACCACATTTGGGGCTGCGGCAACACTTGAGGAGGGTGGTGAGCATGCCCGCGTGTCACCGCTTTCACCATCTGGATCCGGAGATGGAATTCTCCCACCGACGTCTGTAAACTGAGGCCATGTAGCACGTCCACCCCTAGAATATACTCCGGAACAGGGGAGACATACACCTTGTAGGTACAAAGGGGAAGCCTTCCTATACCCAGTGGTAAAGAAACAGCTTTTACCATCACAATCTTTCCCCCTTAGCCATCAATGCAGATTGCTGGTCCGGGGAACAGTTCTGGGTTCCCCAAAACAAGACTGTAGTCTGAGCTGGTGTCAACTAGGGCCACCTCTGCACATTAGAAGGGGACCGATGTATGGACAGTTCCACATGGGGCCTCCGGTCCCCGCTCGTCCCCTCTGACTGGGTACATTGTCCCCACCCCTGACCCCCCAATCAAGCTGAAAGGAGTCAGCCTTAAGTGGCCACATGAAATCCTGGAGGGACACGGGTCACACTTTCTTGGACTTCCCCTTTGGGCTTCGCTGGAATTGCTCTTCCGGATACAACTATTTTCAAAGTTCCAATAAGAGGGCATTGGGTTGGCAGTTTATTTTTTCCCGATCGACCCCTGCTGCCACGAGATCACACCACATCTGTGCCCATGTTACTCTGAGGCCCATGACCTTACCCCCTTACTTTTGACTTGGGCTTCCAGGCCTTGACTTCTCAGACCTCCTGTCTTAACTTCCTTTGCCTCTGGCTTTCATCATCCCCTAGGGTGGCCATGGCAATTGTAATTTCATGGGTCCACCGCCCCACATAGGGTGTAAGAATGGCAACCAAGGATCCAAAAGCACTCACAGGTGCAGTATCCAAAACCAGATCTCTCATGCTGGTTGTAAAACGCTTGCCATCGGCCCCCGCATATTAGGGTTGAAAATAGCATGTTTCATACCCATTTCACGGATGATTTGAGTAAGTTCAGCATATGATTGCCATTTACTCACAGTGTCTGGCAGCTTACCAGCCTGTCCCCATACTGCGCGTACCGCAGCAGTGAGCCACTCCATGTGAGTGTGGTTGCCCTGGGCTTGGGCCAACCTATGGCAATTCTGTAACCTTTGTCGCAGGGTCGGACGCCCAGTCATGGAGGCTAGCTTTTCCATTTCGCCTGGGGAGCAGAGAATGCTGTCTGCTCCCTCATCCCATTAACCCAGCAGCCAAGTTGGGAGCGGCTCTCCAGGGCGCTGTTGACACCGTCTCCCCAGCTCCTGCAACTCAGTGGGAGTGTAAGGGTGTAGGCTGTGAACTCAGTCACAGCTGGGTTACCGGCAGCAAGGCCCCCGGGGCCCAGAGGTTGCTCATGCTTCACCTTTTGCAGCACAATGGGCTGTGCGTGGGGGTGGGGAACTACATCGCTTCCACTCGCATTGTCCCTCTCTACCTCATACTCCCCACTGTGGGGCTCTTCCTCCAACAGGCGGGTGTGAGCTTCCAGCGCCTCCCACCGGGACTGCAGGTCCTGCACCTGGGCTATTCCAGCAAGCGCTTCCTCCAAGTTAGGACGCAACGCGGTGAGGAATAGCCAGTCCACCCTGCGGCTGTACAACAACCGCTCCTCCAGCAACTGCTCAGCCAGAGCCCGTAGGGCCATCTCCACGCTGGCCCGAGAGTTGTCCATGTCCTCCCAACCCTCCTCGGGGGTCCAACTCCTGAGAACAGCGGCTACTGGGCACCACACACTGTGTGGGGGCCACACGTCCTCCTGCCCAGAGTCAGACTCCTTTCCTACCTGGTCAGAATCCTGCTCATGCCAGGTATCCGAATGGGTGGAGGCCTTAGTGTACGATGTCCGCAACCCTCGGGGCCTAAGGCAGCAGCAGACTATCAAAAGGAATGCGACGCCTTCTACGGCCAAGAGAGTGGTGTGCCATCTGGAGGCTCGAGTCTCCCAGGCAGACCGCACCTCACGTTCTCGGTGCAGCTCCTCACGGGCCTCCTGAAGCTGAGCTTTCAGATGTATAAACTGTTCCATTGCCCCTTTGGGGATTCTGGCCGGTGCTGTACCCTGCTCGCTGCACCATGTGTCATGCAGGGTCTCTGGTCCCGCTCCCCGCATAAGAACACAGGATATGGTGAGGCCAAAAAGGAACAGCAACGGAGCCATGGATAGGGGCACGTCACGCGGGAGACCCTGCGGGGTCTCTGCTCCCGCTCCCCACATAAAAACGCAGGATATGGCGAGGCCAAAAAGAAACACCCAGGGAGCCATAGGTAGGGGAGTCACACCACTATATTCTCGCTGGCGGCTGGGCTGGAGACACAGGAAGCAGGAGCCACACTGTCCACAACCCGCCGTCCTAACTGTAATCCGTGCTTGCCAGCCATCATCTTCTTGCTAGCCCCCATTTTCTGCTAGTGTAGCCACAGCAGTTATATTAGTGGCCAATGGCTCACTGGTTACAGCTGACGGCCAACTAGCCACAGCTGATGGCCATCCAATCACAGTTGATGGCCATTTACTACCCGAGCCAGCACCTTTCCACGTGAGGCCGAGAGCCTGGAAACTGCACTCCTGGGGCTCTGTCCACACAGGGGGTCATACCACTATATTCTTGCTGTCAGCTAGGTTGGAGACACAGGAAGCAGAAACCACATGATCCTCAATCTGCTGTCCGCTTCTCTGCCAACCAACTAATCCCCTAGCATAGCCATGGCAGTTATATTAGTGGCCAATGGCTAACTGGTAACAGCTGATGGCCGCCCAGCCACAGTGGATGGCCATCTGATTACAGCTAATGGCCATCTAATAACCGAGCCAGCACGTGAGGCTGAGAGCCTGGAAACTGCTCTCTGGGACTCTGTCCCCACAGCTGCCCCGTCTCCATCTCCTCCAGCAGTGACCAGATACCTTCCTAATGCAGGGTCCACTTTGCTTCCTGAGCCCATCCTGCCGCAAAAACAGGCTGAAAGGACACACCTTCCAAGGGTTCTGCCCTGTGAGCTGCTTGTCTCGTTCCCCATGCCTCTCATCACTGCTGTCCTTGGGGCAGCCAGCGGCAGTCACACCATGAACATGTGTGGGACATTGTCTCTCCCTCTCTGCCACACCAGTGTGTGTGGGGGGGAGGGTCACTGCTGCCTCTACCCCCTCTGCCTTTTAAGTCGCTTAAGGCAGTTCTCAGTATGTTCCTTCTTTGAGTTCTGGCTTCACAGTGGGTCATTGATCCACTTGGTGTTATTTCAAGACTGAAACTCACAGCCCCAAAATGCTTTTCCCAAGGGCACTGTGATGCAGGAAACAGCCCCTTTTGAAATTCATGCCATGAGACCGAGTGAGGCCCCTGAGTGTCTAAGTGTACACGGAGAAGTAAAGGGACCAGAGCCCTGGGCAACCCCAGAACTCTTAATGAGGTCCATGAGGAGAACCAGCAAAGGGGCCGGAGAGGGGGACACCATCAAGGAGGAGGAGACCACAGAGTGTGGGGTTCTGGAAGACAGTTGAAGAAAGTGGCCAAGCAAAAAAAACTCACCCAAAGCCTGTCCCAAGAACGGTGTGAGTAGGTGGGCAGCAAGGGGAGCAGGGCACATGTGAGGTGAGGGCAACGGTGACAGAGGAAGAAGGGGACAGGGAGGGGCCACTCAATAGCATGCATCTCCCGACGTGGCCCCACTTTTGTTACTTGCAGCCCAAAGCATCCTAAGCGATAGAGCCACCCTCCCTGTACACAACATTATTCTGTGTGTCCACTGTCTGGTGGCACATGGCCCTCCCTTACTGGACTGTGAGTCGGGGGCTGTGTTCCCATCTGTGGCTCTCCAGGCTTGGCCCTGAGCCTCAGAGATATTTGGTGAATACACTTACAGGATGGAAGAGCGAGAAGATCCCTGCGCTCAGTGGCCATGCAGTGGGGTTTCCTGAGAGCCCCTCCAGCAGACAAACCACCCAGCAGCCTGCCAGGGCCTGGGTATAAATACGTCTGGGGTGAACACGCACAGATGGGTGGGACATCAGAGGCTGAGGCTCGAGCAAAACTCTGAAAGCGGACACTCCCAGTGCCCCGGGAAAGCTGAGGACTGAATTGCTCTATAGGTCAGAATGGAAGCACACTGTAAATGCCTGTGTTTCTTCCAGAAAAGTCCTCCTTATTGACACATACCAGCTACCCAACCTACACAGACACAGACTCTTTCAGCTGCCAGGCCCCTGCTTTACAGGACTAGGTAGGCAACAAGTCAGCCAGGAACCAGCTGGACCAGTGGAATTCCCCGTGTAGGGGGGCGCTGGTGGACCCCTGAATGGAGGTGTGGAGGGTAACAGGGCCTCGTTCCCCCTCTCCCCAAGCTCCTTCCATGAAGCCAGCTTGAGCTTGGTGCAGAGCTCCATTGGAGTTTGCTACAGGGACCGACCCTGGCCTGGCAGAAGCTCAAGGGCGCCCTCAGGTGAGAGGGAAACACTGTTTCCCAGTGGTTAGGGCCACAGGCATGGCATTAGGCTGCCTCCTTGTGTTGGAATCCTGACCCAACCCCTTCCTTCCTTCCTTCCCTCCCTCTGTTCCTTCCCTTATTATTTATGGGGGACCTACTATGTGCCAGACACTGTGTGTGGCTCCAGGGATACAGCTTTTAGCATTGCAGTCGGCCAGACATGAATGCAAACCACAGCTGTACTGGATGACGTGAAGCTTAAGCCCTAAGGCAAACATTAAACAAAAACCCATGCAAACATAGCCATGGTAATAACTTCTGAGAAGGAAGAGCACGATGGCTCAGGGACGTGGCAGCAGTGTGAACGGGAACCAGTTCTTCAGTTCGTCTGATTCTCATTATGTAATAATAGGTCCCACGGTGTATGGCTTTGTGAGAACCAGTGGGACACTGCACACAGACCACTCAACCCCTGGCCAGCCCTGCCAAAGTGTTCCGACCAGAAGGGCTGGTGGGTATTACCGTCCCTGAAGCTGGTGGCAGGCTCGAAGACTGGGAACGAGGCTGCAGGAAGGAGTGTCCGGCGCAGGCTGTGGCCTGAGGTGTCTGCCCGGGCAGAGCAGCAGCTGCTTTCTGGTCTCTGTTGGGCCCACCTTCCCTCTGGCCTGGCATTGCCTGGCAAGTGGACCAGGACCTGCCTGTTCTCCCTGATGGCCCAGCTACCACTGCCAGCGTTAAACAAAATTCCCAAGTCATTCCTGGACCCAAGAGCCCACCAATCCCCGGGCTCAGGGGGCTGAACAGCCCCAAGAACAGTCACCCTGCCAGGTGGTGGTCGAGCCGGCAAAGAACAAAGCAATCAGACTTGGCTGCATGGAGGCCTGGTCTGGTGCTGGCAAAGCAACCCTGAACTCCCCCGCTCCTTCCCCTCGGGAAGAGTGACACAAACTGGGAACAGGAAGCCAGGTCAGGAACTTCTCTGCCACCTGCCACCCACCCAGAGCACGGGGGTTGGCACACCATGGGCAGCTGAGGGGAGTCCTAGATCCAGTCACGACCCCTGACCTCCCCTGGTAATGTGGGATGGGTGGCCCTGCACAGGTCGGAGGGCCCTCCTGCCTCCCTGCGCATCAGTTTCTCTGGGAAGAAGGTCAGGGTGAGGCATCAGACACTGGCCACCGAGGACAGTGTAAGAAGTGAAGGAGCAGAGCGGGTGCGTATCTGCCCAGACCCCCCTTCCAGCCAAAGTCGCAAAGACATTCTGTGATCCAGGAGAGAGATGGGGTGGGCCAGGCGTTTTCTGGGAGCAGGGCTGGTTTATGGGTACAACCTATGCAGTCACACAGGGCTCATTATTTAGAAGGGCCTGGAGTTTGGCTTCATGCTCTCTTGTCACTGTCTTAATAATTCTTAATTTTTAAACAAGTTATGCAGCTGGCCCTGTCTGAGGGTGTGGGTATTTATACGTAAAGGGCATTCCTGTCTGGGAAACAGAATTGGAAGGTGTTGGAGCAGTCAACCTATCACTCGCTGCCCTTCCCCACCTTGCCCCCCTTCCCCCCTCCCCCAACAATGCCAGTGAAGGCGAAGAAACTGGAGAGGCCTCCTCTGGACTTTGGCCAGTTGGGGTTTGTGTTTCTGGAAGGAAGAAAAGAGAAAGAATAGCCCTGACCTCAACAGGTTGCATGTAAGGCCAGGAAGAAAGAAGGGGAGGGGGCCAGGGGAGGACGTGGCCCTCCTTCTTAGGCCCTGGGCTGCCTCTTTCACAAATGGGGAATGGGGGGCACTGATGATTCCCTTCAGCTGGAACTCACCACTGGAGGAGACTGCAGTTCTGAGGCACACAGACAGAGGGGAGTGGGGAGAGGAGGGCGGAGGCCGTGAGCCCTCAGAGCCAGGAGAATGGCTCCTCCAGGGCCTCAGCCAGCTGGGCCAGCCCAGGCCTGCTCTGGCTTCTGCTCTCCAGCCAGCAGGTAATTCAGAAATTTCTCCAGAATGCTGCTGGGACCTGCTGGCCTTGCTCCTGCGGCCTTAGCCAGCCTGCAGGGGCTGGGCAGACTCCTGGTTTCTACCTCCCACAGGCCAGCCAGCTGCTCCTGTGGCCTCCCCCCTCACTCACAGCTGGTCCAGGGTCAGACAGTGCCGGGAACAGAGCTGGCAGGTGGGGAGCTGGCCCTGGGTCCCTGGCCAGGGCTGGGAGGATCCAGGTTTCACAGAAGAGGGTAGAGATGGGACTTAACCCTGTGTGTGTTGGAGAGGATGGGGAAAGAGGTGAGACTTAGCCTTGTGTGCCTGGGGCTCAGCCTGCAGCCTGGCCTGGTTCTCAGAAGCCAGGCCCAGCAGAGTCTGCACTCCCAGGCAGAAACCAGCCAGGCCAGGTGGGAGCCAGGAGCCCTGGGGCAGGGCCTGTCTCAACACCCCCCACCTTCTGTCCCTGAGGCTGAGAACTGGGCCACCCAAGACTCCTTCCTCAGCATCTCCCAGGATCTTAGGCTACTAATCCCTCACCACTAAGACGCAAATGTTCCTGGGAGACTCGACTCCTGGGCTTTCCTTCAGGCTTTCATTCGTCACATTTGTGGGAAATTTGTAGCCAGCCAACCTCGAGTAAGACCCAGAGAAAAGGGCATGGGAGGGGATTTGGTGAAACTGGCAGTGAAGACTTGCTTCTGCAGGGGAGGATGGGAATAGGCAAAAAGGTAGAAGAACTTACCAGTTTCAAACTGTGTCCTGGCAGGCTTCCCTGACATGGCACCCCCGCCCTTCACAACCACACGCCAGTTATCCCTTCCCTCCCTCCCTTTCCTTCTTCTCCCAGCTCAAGCCGGCATTAGGTTCCATTGGGCCCCTATACTTCTAAAGCCTCTCACAGTTTCAAAGGTTTGCCAAGGCTACTTCTCTTTTGCTGCTCTGCTTCCGTGTACCCTCCCATTGTCACAGAGAGGAAAACCAAGGCTCCGAAATGCTAGGGGAGGTCAACAGCTAAGTTATAGAGTCATAACCAAAAGGCATGGTTTCTGCTGCCAGCTTCATGGAGGCCGTCCCTGGACAGAGCAGGAAGGGCACAAAACACAGCAGAGCTTTGGAGTCAGAGCATTACTGGACACAGGGCTTGGGCCAAACACTTGCCATCTCTTAGCTGTAGCTTCTTACCATTAAAAGGGGAACGAGCAGTTCCCTCCAAGGGTCACTGTGTGCCCAGACTTCACTGAAGGGTTTGGTTCATGCCTGGCTCAAAGGAAGCTGTCACTCAGCTGATAGTGCCCACCCATAACCTGAGCTGCATCCCCAGCTTCCCACGGCTCAGTGGCAATTCCAGGCCGGATTCTCAGACTCAGGGTGCTACCAAGCTAGAAGGGATCAGGAAACATCCCTGGAAGAGCTCCCCAGACCCCAGCTGGAGCTCTGGCCCCCCAGTGCAGTGGAGGCAATGTTTTCCTCTCTTGCCTTTCCTTGGTCCCATGTCTGGCTACCACAGAGGAGGATGAAAGGTGACCCGTTTCTGAACTCTGAAGGCCCCGATTTGAGTTGCCTTCCATTGTTGAAAGAATCTAAAAGTATCTTGACTCACTTTCAGGTCTACCAAATCTACAAAAACTGCAGAACACAAACCTTCATTCATCATTTTCTTTAAGAATAAGAGGGTCCCCAGGGTCCTCTACATCTGCAGGGCCTTGGAGGTTCTGAAAGTAAAGCACACTTATCCTGAAGGGCAACTCTGCCAGCTGCTCCCACCTGGCCAAATGATCCTTCCCTAACATGGTCCCAGCTTGGTCCTCTGACCTCCACCGCTCTCACCACCACCTGCTGCTCCCCGATTCTGATTCCCCCAAAGCAGAGATTTTACCCTGACGGTGCTCCTCTCCTGCGTTGACCTCTGTTTCTGCGTGAGGCCTGACTCTTGGCCCCAGAACTCCAGCCATAAGCTGGGCAGACAGAGGATCTAACATCCATGCTGTTGTGAATTGCCCAAGGTTGAAGATGGGGAGGACACAGAGGGACTCAGAACACAGGCTCCACCCCACAGGCTCAGGGACCATCAGGCATTTGCCCTGGGCCAGGGGTCACCTGGTTTTGTAGCCTGTAGGTGTGGGAAGCTGCAGATCTTGTTACTCTTAGAGATAAGTGGCAGGGACCTGGGGATTCCCCACCCCTCACACACACAGAGGTACATGCACATGCACACACAGGCACATACATACACAGAGGCATGCACACACATGCACACAAACACAGAGGCGTGCACACACAGAGCCATGCACGCACACACAGGCACATACATATACATGCATACATGTGCACATACACACACATTCACACACCTGCTTCGAAGAGAGGATGGAATCACAGGTTCTGTCAAAGTCTCTAGAGCTTAACTGGCCCAGTGCCCTCATTCTACAGATAAAGAAACTGAGGCTCAGAGAGGAGAAGGGCTATGTGTCAAAGGTCACACAGCCTTCTGTCCAGTCTTTAGCTTCTGGAAACCTGGCCAGGTCACCAAATAATGGGCAATCCGAGCCCCGGGTTGCCTTTCCCTGTGGCCAGCGGTAGTGGCTTTGTGTATAAAGCTTGGAAACAGCTGATGAAATGGGAGTTCTCGTCCTCTTGGTGGTCACAGTATTCATGTTTGGCAGCTGAGAGGTGGAGAGTGAGACAGAGCTGGCTCTGTAGGGTGCCCAGGAGCTGGGGTGAGCAGGGAACCCGCTCAGCCTCTGGAGGTCCTCCCAGGCTCTGTGATTCAGCAGAGTGTGGACACTTTGGAGGGGGTCCCACAGACCATGAGCGCTCAGGGGCACTGGGCAGGGAATTTAGACCATCAATAAGTGAGCTGAGGAAAGATAGAGGGCACAGACTTTGGCATCAGAACAATGGGATCCAAATCCTGACTCTGCCACTCATGGATTTCCATGACCTTACCCTCACTGCGTCTATGTTTCTTCATCTGTGAGATGGGAACAATTGTACTGACCTACCAGGTTGTGCTGAGGAGTAAATGCTGTGTGTGGTCCTCAAGAGAGACAGTGGATTCATCTGTGGTCATTTGTCAATTTGTCATGGGGCTGCCCACAACCCCATGCAGCCATCACTAAACCTCTGGGACTGGCTGGGCTCCCAGGGCTACAGCCAGAAAGCAGGGTGCTGCTCCCTCTACTCTTGGTTATGCAAACATCACCGGGGCTCCTAGTGTCTGTCCCCCAAAAGATTCAGCCCGGCTAGTGGGGAGGTGAGAAGTTCCAGGTACATTTCCCCACCCCACCCCCAGCCTCCTTCCTCCCTGACCTGGAGACCATCTTTATCCTGGGGATTGATGGGAAAAGGGTCAAAGAAAGGAGATAATTAGTCTTGCCTGATCATATCTCCCAAATCATTCCATCTTTAACCTATAAAAAAATATAAAAGCTGCAAGTTTGACATTTTTTTTTAAGATTATTGGGGAAAAGGAACCGGACTTTATTGGGGAACAGTGTGTACTTCCAGGACTTTTTTCCAAGTCAAGTTGTTGTCCTTTCAATCTCAGTTGTGGAGGGTGCAGCTCAGCTCCAGGTCCAGTTGCCATTGCTAGTTGCAGGGGACGCAGCCCACCATCCCTTGTGGGACTCGAGGAGTTGAACCAGAAGCCTTGTGGTTGAGAGCCCACTGGCCCATGTGGGAGTCGAACCGGCAGCCTTCGGAGTTAGGAGCATGGAGCTCTAACTGCCTGAACCACTAGGCCAGCCCCAAATTTGACATCTTTATTCATCATCTTGCAGCTCGATGACTGAGGAGTGTCCTAGGGTTAAATCATCAACTACTATTCATCTGTCATCGCAAACCCAGCAAGAGGGGCTGAGTGTAAAACCTGCAGAAGCCAGAGCTGAGCACTCAGAACTTACAGGTTTTCCCCTGCTGCAAGCTTGGGCCCAGAGCCAAGGTATGAACTGCTGAGGGGAGAGGCTGAGGGCTGCCTCCTTCCTCTTCCAAGGAAATGATAAAGATGATGGTCCCTCTGAGCCCTGCCCCCTCCCTGTCAGTCAGAAAGAGCTGCCCCAGCTGCCCCAAAAGTGTGGCTTTCTGTACCGCCCCCAGCGCGCTCCTTTCAGAGAGACGCACAGAGATCCTGCTCTGGCCTCTTCCTCCCACTCACCGGGGTCCTTCCCTGGTCCAGAATATGAGCTTGGAGTGGGATAGGCTTGGCTTCACCTGCTTTCTCCAACCCCCTGTGTGACCTTGACAGGCTGCTTAAAACTTTGTAAAACGGGAGTAGTACTCACACTTTCCTCTTGCGGTTATGAGAATTAGACAAGATAATGTGTATAAAGTGCTAAGCAGAGTGCCTGGCTTAGAGTCCAGAGAGAGTAGTTATTTTTATTCTTAATATCATTGTCCCCATCAGCTCAGGGAAACAAGTTCATAAACTGCTCCCTAACAGAGCCATTTAGGGGAGGGCTGCAAGGCAGCTGTCCAGATACTAACCCAGGAGGAGGCTCTAACACTGGGCGCTAAAACATCGCTGGTCCTATAGCAGGACTAAGAAAGCCATGTTCTCCAGCACCTCTCCAGGAAGAGGACCTGGGAGTGGGGAGAGAACCTCTTGCCAAGGAGAATGCTCAATACAAAAGCTGTTTACTGAACCGCCTTCCAAAGATGGTGTGATCAATGGCAGGGCATTTGTTAGTGGAGAGGGGTCAGCAACTTAGGGCAGGGCCAAACTCTCCAGGCAGGTAAAGGAGAAACTGAGGCTGCGGCCAGCCTCCCCTCCTCTACTTTGTACCTCCCATGCAGGGCTCAGCCTCTCCCCCAAACAAATGTTGAACAAGGACTTAAATTACACATTGTGGAGGCATTCTGAACTATGAACATTCCAGGACCCCACGTGTCCCAGCCTGGCCCTCCTTCCTCGCAAGGCCTTGTAGCAGACGTGCAATCGGATACCAAGATGGGGAGAAGCCCCGAAGTGGGGGTTGGGGGCTGGGAACACCCTTCGGTTATCTTCTCTGGATATTTCACCACCTGGCTGTCTGGGGCTCTTCTGGAGCAGGGCTGCTCAAAACTCCGGCTGGCACCCTTCTGCAAAGTGCTCGCTCGGATCCAGGATGAGATAAGTACAGAAATTGTCAGCAAGCATTTAGATCCTTTCAGAGAAATTCGAGAGAATCATTTTATGTCAGTTGAATCTAATAATAAAAACTTTTGGCTTGTATTTTTGTATGTCTCTTTGTTCATTTCATTTTTTCCAGCCATTCTTTTGTGTCAGATTTTACAAAAGAAATGGCCCATCCTTGATGGGAAATTAAAAAGCAAACAATTGGGCCTCGACTACAGAGAGTTGGAAAAGCTCTGCTCCAGATGTCTTTTCATCTTGGTCTCAGCAACCTTTATGTCAACATAGTACATCAAAATGTGCCACTCGGGGAAATGGTGCACAGAGGGTGAAAAACACCCCATCCCTCACCCTCCACTCCAGCAACGTGCCTGACCCTGGTTAGTTCCAGTTCACAGCCCTCCGTCCTACCCTGGAAACCAAGGACTTTCTGTCTCCACCACTCATTTGGCAATTTAACTAATTAAAAAAATAATAATAATAATGGAGTGCAAGGCTTTGTGCTTTGAAATTAAACATGCTCATCTTCAAGCTGGTCTCCTGTGTCTACTTTTTGGCCCCTGTTTCAGACACAGGACTGCTTGTGTATACAATCCTCCCCTCCTAGCTTTGAGGCTCCTGGGGTGCCAAGCCCACCACCCACCCTACTCCACACCCACCCCCTGCTGAGTAGAGGGGGCTGCAGGAGGCAGATATACAAGTATCTAAACAGACCCAGCAGTGGAACTGCCCAGGGGGTTGGCAGCGGGTGGGGAAAAGGAGGAGCAAAGAAACTTCTCTTTCTTCCATGTTCAGTTCCAAGCACCAGGGCTGTTTTCTTGTTTTAAAACATACTGACTTTTTAAAGTCATACACACACAAGATAAAACATTCAACAGAAGACAGACAGAAGGCAATGGAAAGGGGGTGTGCCGTGCCCCAGCCCCAGGACCCCCCTTCAGAGGCTCCTCCCCTCCCTTTACAGATGTCTGCATCTCCGAGCATTGCCGTGCAGCCCTGTCCCACTGTTTCCACCCCACGCCCTTCTGCACTGAGTCTTTTGTTTTCACAGATCATGCAGCCAGCTACTGTTCTCATGTGTTCTTCTCAGAACCTTCTTTCTCATAGATGTAGAGCTGGAAAGTTCCTCTAAAACCTGCTCTTCCAGAGATGCCCAGATGGGTCCTCAGGGGCAGTTGCCTGCCTACTGTTTCAGTCACCTGAGACAGACCTGGGGCACACTCCCAGCCAGGAGGTAGTGGAGGGAGCCTGGAATTGGTATTTCTTGAAAACGTCCCAGGCTGGGAATCTCCTATGAGCTTCATGTCCTGTCAGATTTAGAACTGGCTGGTTGTCTACTCCTCTCTAGTTACAAGTGAGGAAACTTTGGCTCAGGGAGAGAAAATGATTGCTCAGGTCACACAGGAAGTTAGTGGCAGGGAGACCCCCAGCCTGGGGTGGTGTGTGGTCCACTGCACCAGGCCTTAGGGCCTGTCTTAGTTTCCTAGGACTGCCATAACTGATGACCACAAGCTGGGTGGCTTAGGACATCAGAAATGTATTCTCTTGCAGTTTAGGAAGCCAGAAGTCCAATTCAGGGTGCCCGGGGTGGGGCGGCCACAGTCCTTCTGCAGGCTGCAAGCAGGACCTTCCCTCGTCTCTTCCAGCTTCTGGTGGCCTCAGCCCTCCTTGCCTTATTGGCTCATCACTGCAGTCTCTGCCACACAGCCTTCTCCCTGTGGTCTCTGCATCGTCTCATCTGCTTACAAGGACACTAATCAGTGGATTCAGGGCCCAGTCTAAATCTAGGATGGTTATACCTCAAGATCCTTAGCTTATTATATCTGCAAAGACCCTATTTCCAAATAAGGTCACATTCTGAGGTTCCAGGTGCACGTAAATTTGAGGGAGACATTATTCAACCCACTACAAAGCCTTCCTTCATAAACAGCTCCATGGGTAGACTGGAGGCCTGTTTGGGGCTGCCAGCCTCCAGCCTTACAGGTTCCTGGCGGCCTTAAACCTGTGGCACTGGTGGACCCAGAGGGGCAGCTTCAGGCCAGGAGCTGGGCATAGTGACCCAGACCCCTTGTGCCAGCTTGGCACCCCCAGCCCCAACTGCTGTAACCCCTTCTTCTGAGAATTGCCCCAGCCTACCATAGCTGCCTGGCCTGAAATACTGGTTATTTGCACACAGAAGCAATGATTGAATGATACCGAGGCACAAAAGGCCAGTCTCCTTGCCTTTGGAGGGGACAAACTTGGTGGTGCCACTCACACTCCAGAGCTCTCTGCGAGAAAGGCTGAGGCAAGACCCAGCTGAACCCACCTGTTTGCCAAGAACCCTCCTGCCCCCCTGCTGCCTCACTCCCTTATAAGTTCAGCTTAGAGCCTTCCTCAGAAACTCACTTGCACAATAGTACCTGCCTCCGACTCTGCAGCTAGACATCTGGACCCAAGCTCATAGTGAGACAGCAAGATCCTGTGCGACAGGTAGGGGAACAGAGATGGTGGCTCTCCTTCCTGAGTCAGCATTCATTGACCCAGCCCTCCACCTCCCTCAGCCCTCTCTCTGCATTCATTGAGTGAGCATTCTTTGGGCACCAGGCACACTCAAAGAGGAGAGGTGGGGTGGGTGTGGCAGTGGAAGAAGGGACAAAATTAATAGATATCACCATGAAGCTTGTATTATGGAAAAAGATGTACAGACGTGAGCCAACTCGAGAGCAATTACAGAGCCATGAGTTCAGCATGCCAAAAACAACCAGCATCTCTTGCTTATCTCTGGAACAAGTCACAAAGGGTTTCTAAGCAGAAATTTATTTCTAGGTACCCTCACTTCCCACCCTCCTCCCCACATTGGCCGTACTCTCTTGGCTAGAATACTAGGAGAAGAGGGTTAACAGGGCAACAAGAGTCTGTCTGCAACAGACCCCCTGGGTTGGATAGTTAGTTAGTTAGTTAGTTAGTTAGTTAGTTAGTTAGTTAAGGAAGGGGAAACTTTGGGGTAATCCAGGCAGAGAGAACAACTTAGACAAGAGCCAAAGAAAGCATAGCATTGAAGGAAGTGCCAGTAGTTCTAGAAGGAGTGTGAAGACAATTGTTGGAAACAAAGCTTGGGAGTGCAGCAGAGAGACCACATGTAATGTGGAGGAGTTAGGACTTCACCTTGAAAACTGTGGGTAGCCACCAGAGCACTTTCAAAGGAAAATTACTTGATTGGATTTTCATTTTAGAAAAATCACTTTCTCAGTGGTTGGAAGGGTATTAGTTATTAGTGTATGTGATTTTTTGCTGCATATCATTACTCCAAAACTTGGCAGCTTAACACATTGACGTTCATGACCTGACCTGGTTTCTGAGGGTCAGGAATCCGAACGCAGCCTAGTTGGGTGGTTCTGGAGCAGGATCTCTCCCGAGGTTGTAGCCAAACTGTCTGATGGCTTGACTGGGGCTAGAAGATCAGCTTCCCAATTGGCTCCCTCAGTACTGTTGGCAGAAGGCTTCAGGTCCTCCCTACCTGGGCCTCGCCTCAGGGCCACTCACAATATGTCAGCTCACATCAGAGCCAGGAATCCAAGAGAACAAAAAGAAAGCCGCAGTGCTTTATGATGTAATCACATAGAGCCACTTGCGCCATCTTCTATTGTTTGAAGTGAGTCAGTAATTCCACTAAAAGGAGAGGAATTAGCCTCCACCTTTTGGAAGGCGTGTCAAAGATTTCTGGACATGTTTTAAAGCCGCCATAGGTGGTTGGTTAGCCTAAGGGCAGAGACACCAGCAGGAGACTACATGAGTATTCCAGGAGAGAGAAGTCATGGCCTGAACCAAGGCAGGGGCGGTGGGAATGCAGTGGAGCAGGCATCTTGAAGAGATACTATGGCAGAGATGGCTTTTATGTAGTGCAGGGAACTGTGATAGGTCAGGAGCCAGTGGGCAGGAGTAGCACGTGTTCACAAGCCTTTGGAGGCAGGACCCCCGGCACACAGGGGTGGCCTGAACAACCTCCCCCTGCAAATAGGAAGAAGGTAGAGGGCAGTCAACAGCCTCCAGAAGGGTTTGGATTGTGGTAAGTTTCTGCAGCAGCTTGGGGGGATAGAACCAGCACTAATGAGGCTGAAAACTTCCTGGCTTCCGTGTAGGGCAGACCCGTCTACCAGGCTCCAGGAGCACAGGACCCAGGCCTCACCAATGGGAGCACTGTGTGTCCTTGACCACCACAGTTGATCAGAAGTGGGCATTTTTGCTGAATGATTAGAGAAAAAGTACCATCTTGCTGCTGGGGTTTCTAGGCTGCTGTGACACAAGTCTGAAGTTGCTGATAGCCATCTGTCCACCATTTAGTGAAAAACTGCCTGAGAAGGAAGCCTGCCCAGGGAAAAGCAGCACAGAGAGATGGAAGGAAAGAGGTTCCTGATGACTTCATCTGTGCACCTGGATCCAGCCATGCCTGAAAACAGTGCCCTTAAGACTTTTAGTTAACTGAGTCAATAAATTCCCTTTGGGGGATTTTACGTCACTCATAACTGAGAGAGTGTTGAGCGACACACGTTCCTGGAGACAACAGCATAGAAGTGGGAGACACAAAGTCAGAATAACCAGATTATCCATCCAGCCATCATCTCCCAACATCTGGGATTCTCCTTCCAGGGCTAGCCTAGCGCTGGTAGTTGTTTTATCGAAGGAGACTTTATTCCCTTACATGTGCGTCTGGAAAAAGGTCCGATCCTGCAGACTCATAATTAGGAGGGCCATGTGATGAGAAGCTGAGCCTCCCAGGTGCTCAAACATGCAAATGTCATCTGTTTCAGCCTTTATGCCATCCAAACAGTGTCTCCATCCAGCCCCAGTGAGGGCCATCCAGTTTGTGCTCAAACTCTCCCATGGGTGAGGACATCCCTGGCTCACCATCAACTTTTCCATTGAGCTAAGAACAAAGAGCATAGCCAGAAGGCGCTTCCATCTGACTGAGCCAGTTTTTGTTTCCCTGAAGCTTCCACACTCCCTAGCGACATAGGAAAAGTCCAAACCCCCTTCCAAAGACAGTCCTTCAGGTCTTTAAGGAGAGCTGTCGTGTCCCTTTTTACTAATAGAGATTGAGTTCAGCTGCACGAAACAGAAACCAGACTTCAGCGGCTTGACCAAATGCAGAGATAAATATTTCTTCACAGTACAATAGGCTGAGCTAGGCAGCCCAGAGTTCGTGTGACAACTCGATGAGGCCCTCAGTGTCCCTGTTCCTTTCTATCTTTCTGCTCCACCATCCTTAATAGGTAGCTTTTAGCTTCGTGGTTGCCTCACAGTTGCAAGGTGGCTGCCCCACCTCCAGACTCCAATCCATGCTCCAAGCAGGAAGGAAAAAAGGAAAGCAACAAGGAAACAAAACTTTCCCAGAAACACCAGCAGATTTTCATTTATGTCGCATCGGCCAGAATTACGTCGCACGGCCTCTGCTAGTTGCAAAGAAGTATAGGATATCTTTTTGTTTATTTGTTTAAACCTAGACTCACTGCTGCCTCAGATAAAATAATGGTGCTGTTGGTAAAGAAAAAAAAGGGGGGAGAACAGGCACTGGGTAGGCAACTAGCAGTTGCTTTAAAAGCTTTCTCCAAAGTTCTTTTACGGAGAGGCAGCATTGGAGCAAGGCTGAGACCTTGATGTGTGTGTGGGTGGGGGGGTGAGGGGGGTTAAATAGACACCAGTTCCGAGTCCCCACCCCTTCCTTACCTGTGTGATTTAAGAGATATTATCAAGCTCTTTGAGTTCCTGTTTGCTCGTTTGTTTAAAGAGGATGAATGTGTTTTTCTCAAGGATTTCTGGAGTGATTAGAGCACCTCTGTGCAAAGCACCTTAATATTTAGACACTCAACAAATGTTAATTCTTCCCTTACTTCCTATAATTGCTCGTCATATGACATGTTTCTAGCCTCCTTTCCTCCTGAACATGCTCCTTGGATCTACTTTAATGTCCCTTTTAAAATGTAGCTGCAGATGGAATACAAAACTCCATTGTGTCTCCTTAGCATGGAGGACGATGGGGCTGGTTACCGCCCTCACTCTGGGCACTGTTACTTCCTTTTCACACCACCCAGCTGACTTTGGGGGTCTCATGAGCTCATGATTGTGGCAAGTATGGGGAACTCTGCACTCACTTCTCCTCCCCTCGGGCTCTTGGTCCATCAAGAACACACCAGAAGAAGCTGAGCAAGGGCCTGCACACAGGGCAGCTTTATTAGCTGGACACAGAATTGGCAGGGTCTCTCACTCGCTTCTCAAATCTAGACTCTACACAACCCTGACGTGATGTATCTTCCAATCAGAGCCAGAGAAACTAGGACCGAGGAAGCAAGGGCCTGGCTGACCAGGCAGCCAGAGGCCTGCTCAGTCTGTTTAATCCAGGGCGGCCAAAAGTGAAGCACCAGCTACTCCCCCCACCACAGCTGAGATGTAGCCATCCCAGGAGCGCCGTGCTTTCCCCAGGCCATCCAGTCAGATTGGTGGCTTTGCCTCCAGCAGGAAGGAAATTGAAAAGGGTGGTAAAGGAGGATGTAATAAGCCAGATAATGGCCCCAAAGATGTCTATATCCTCATCCTCAGAACTTGTGAACGTTACCTTAATGGCAAAAAAAAAGACTTTTCTTATGCGATTAAAGATCTTGAGATGAAAAGATTACCCTGAATGATCCAGGGGGACCCTATGTTATCACAAGATTCCTTATAAGAGGGAGACCAGAAGGTCAAAGACAGAAGAGGAGACAGAATGATGGAAGTGGAGGTTGGAGTGATGCGCTTTGAAGACGGAGGAAAGGGAGCATGAGCCCAGAAATGTAGGTGGCCTTAGAAGCTGGGAAAGGCAAGGGAAATGATTCTCCTTCGGCCAAACCAATTCCCTACCTTGAGTGTAGCCCCAGAAGACTCATTTCAGACTTCTGGCCCCCAGAACAGTAAGAGAATAAATTTGTTGTTTTCAGCCACCAAATTGGTAGCAATTTCTTATACAGCCATGATAGGAAACTATGAGAGGGGCTGGAAAGAGAGGGGACTGTTAGAAAAGGGGAAGAAGAAATTTTCCCAAGGAAGCTGCATCTGTGGTCACCCAAGGACTCCCAGGGCTTTCCATGAGCTCAAGCATGTCCTTCTTCCCTGGGTCAGCCAATCAGATGTTTCTTCCACCCTTCAAGGCCCAGCTCAAACATTGTTCCGTTATGTAGCTTTTCCTAACAGTGACCTGGCAGAGTTAGCTGTCCCCTCTCCCTGGCATGCACAGGGCACTCTGTCTATACCATTGTTCTGTACGTCCCAACTCAGTACTGTAGTTTTCTGTCTGTGTGTCTGTCTGACTCCCTCATCCAAGTGGGAACTCCTTGGGGATTGGAGCTACAGTAATTTCTCCTAAATGTATGTTGGATTGAGGAAAATTTAGACTTCCCCTACTCTGTCTCTGCTTTCATTTCAACCCAGCCCAGCCATCCGCAGCTCAGCACCCAAAACAAGAGCTCTCCCTCTGTACCTTTGACAAGCTCTCTTTCCGTGTGCTGTCTTGGCCATCAAGATAACTGTCACCATGGACACCTACTGTTTTATTTGCATACCTACAGTCAAAATCCTTCCTCAGGAATTTTGAATCAAGACCAAGAGTTTCCAGCCCAGGCTGGTGGCTCCTTCGAATGAAAGACACATAAATCCAACTGCTGTTGTTTTCACTGGACATTTTCTACCGCAAGTTCTGTACATCCCAGAAAACAGGGCTACAGAGGAGAGGTAGGAAGCAGAAGGCAGAGGTGGGGGAAGGGTTCCATGCTCCCACAGGGACCGTGGCCCTGGTTGCAGTGCATCCTTGAGGCCCAGTGGCAGGCATGTCCTGGAATTTTTGAGATACCTCTGGAGTCTTTCCAGTAGAAATACATTTCCTGTTTTGCTTAGCTCAGCCAGAGTTCATTTTCCATCACGCGCAACCAAAGAAGTCCTGAAAAATTTGGAATGAACAAGCCCGAGCCAAGAACAGAGTGTTGGCACATCGAGTATACAGTGCGTTCCCAAACCAAATATGGTGAAGCCTTGCTGACCCAGAGGTCACAACCACTTTGCCTGTGCAGAACAGCGTGGAAAACCCAGAAGGAGGAAAGAGACCTATTCCATCAGTCTGGCTGCAGGGTGGGGGCCAGGAGGAACCAAATCAGGGCGAGGGCCAGTGGAGTGAAGCACGAGGAGTAGCTGTGAATTGGAACACTGGGGAGCAGAAGTCAAAGATGCCAGGATCCAATGGCCAAATAGAATAGGCAAAACCAAAGAAGAGAAGCAGGCCACTGTCCCACCAGGAGGGAGGAAGGCATCCTTCGGGCACCAGAGAGCCCCGACGAATGTCCAAGGCCAGTCTCTTCTTGGTGTGTGGACACCCCTCTTGAAGGCCCAGGACCCTTGTCACTGGCACCTCCCCATCTTTGCTAGAGCCACTGAGCCCCAATCCAACCTAAGTCAGGCCCACAGAGCTCATGCACTTGAGTCATAGCTAGCCCATGGAGCTGGGTTTCACATCTCATTACTCTTATTTAGGAACCAGTCCTGGCAAGCTTGGTTAACCAGTTTCCCAGCCCACAATGGATTGGAAACCCCACGTAAGAAACGGGGAGAGAGGTGCTGCCGGTTGGCTCAGTTGGATAGAGCACAGTTCTCAGAACACAAAGTTGCCGGTTCACTTCCCACATGGGCCAGTGAGCTGCACCCTCTACAATTAGATTGAAAACAATGACTTGACATGGAGCTGATGGGTCCTGGAAAAATACACTGTTCTCCCATATTCCCCATGTTAAAAAAAAAAAAATGAGGGGTAGAGAAGCTCTTAGAGGAACATACAACAGCAGTCAGAGCTAATAAGCCACAGCAGGGCTTCTCCACCTCCGTGTGAATGGCATTCAGGGCCAATTAATTCTTGTTGCAGGGAGCTGTCCTGTGCACTGCAGAATGTTCACCAGCACCCCTCACCCCTCTACCCACCAGATGCTGGTAGCACCGCCTCTATTTGTGTCAACCAAAATGTCACCAACGTTGCCACGTGTCTGTCCCTGGCAGACAAAATCACCCTGGGTGGAGAACCACTGTGCTCCAACAAGACAGTGAGAAACAGTTAAAAAATATTCACAAGAACCAAAACAGAACAACGGCCTGGGCCACTCAGTTACGGGAGAGGGCCAGCACCTGTCAGTGCCTCTTCAGGGAGCTTACAGCAGAGAAAGCGCAGTCACACTGTGCTTGCCGCTGACCCAGACCTCCCTGGCCTCCTGTCCAGCCTCCTTACCACCCTGATGGGCACTCCCCAATGGGGCAGAGTGATGCTGACCACCTCACTGAAGAAGGCCTGCCTCAAAAGAAAGTGAGGGAAATGTACCCCCAAAGGGTGACAGCACTTCTCTAGGGAGGATGGAACACAGGGGACGTTTTCTTCTTGAGCATCTTTAGTGCCTGGCACAGAGTAGGCTCTCACTAACTTGACTTAAATTCGATTTTAAAGGTTTCTACACTGTATTGTTTTGGGACTAATTGGGGCACGGATGTTTATTCCTTGTCTGATGATAGCCTCTAAATACTTGGAGGCCCATCTGCCATCCCACTTCCTTCTTGAGGCCACACCTGCCTCCCCGCCCACCCGGTGTTCTCTCCCAGGGCCCTTTCTCACCTCTCCCAGCACTTTGATCCCCTACACTTATCAGGTAGGTCAAGAGGAGATATAACAGCATCTTATCTCACTCAGAGCCCTGCACATGGTGCAGACAGGCAGACAAACAAGGTCAGCATGGGCAAGCCCCATCTCATTTCTTGTTTGCAGTGCAGGCCTCTTCTCCCTCGCCCCTCAAGGGGCAAGGAAAATTAAGAGCTGACCTACAGAATCATAATTAGAAAAGATAGATTGAAGCCTGGCAGCGGGAGTTTCTCAAATCATATTCTCTTTTTTTTTTTTTCTCAGAATGTTATGACCACAACCCTACACTGAGTTAGATTAACTGCTCTCTGGCACCTGCCTTAGGGTGGTTGTGTGTGCACAAACGTGTGTGAGAATGTGTGAGTATGGGCATTCTCGAGTGAGTGCGTAATTAACTGAGTGTGGGAGGACCTGGAGAAAAGCTTCCTGTGCGTGTGCACGTGCACACAGGACCTATACACAGGTTTTCTACTTGGGTTATGTAGGGCCTGCATTTTGGTTGTTGGAAGCAGATACCATGGCTGAGAGGAACTGGGGGCATGAGCCTGGGCATTTCATTCTGCAGTGGAAATGGATGCTGGGATTCCTGACGCCAGTAGCGGGACAATGAGGAGAACTGGCTCAAGAAACAAGGCTCCCCCAGCTAGCCCAGGGCAGGCGTGGTCAGACCTTCACATCAGGGCAGCCCTGGAAAGAACGGCCCGTGGAGGGTATGTGAGGCTCCTGGACCGTGACCGCTATCCAGCAGGGTCACATCTCTAGACATCAAGGTGAGGGAACACATAGCCCATCATGGGCCCAGGAACCGAGCAGACCTGAGCCTCACTTTGGAAGAGGTGAATGGGCAGTCATTCCTGCAGGCCAGAGAAATTCACATCTCAGGCATTCCCAAAGGCTCTTCCCTAAGGGATCTGATTTGATCCAAACTCAGCCAAGGAAGCTGGTGGCCTGGTCACCTTAGTCCCGTCCCCACCAGCTGCTAGGGTCCAGTCCAGAGTCCTCCCTAAGCTCTCGTTCCTGCAGCTGGGAGACAGCTGGCAGGCTGGCCGGCTGGCAGACTTGCACACTGAGAATGACTGTCCCAAGAAGACCTTGGGGCAATCTGTCAGGGTAGCCGATATGTACAGGGAGCCCCTGAATAAGCAGGAAAAGGTGCAGCAGAGAACGGGCTGAAGATCCACGTTGAGGAAATACTTTGGGCGACGTGTCCCAGGCCCTGTGCCAAGCACTGCGTCACACGCCACTCTGGGATCTTCAGAGCAATGTCCAAGGACGCTGGGGCCTCAGACGACTCAATGGACAGAGGAGCAAAGTGAAGCTCAGAAACAGGCAGGAGGTGACTTTCCTGATATCACACCACTAGTAAGCAGGCAGCCAGGATTCAAACAAGGTCAAGAATAAGGTACAAAATGTCCAGCAATCGATAGACTGGTTAAATAAATCATGGTTTATTTATGGAGTGCTGGGCAGCCATTGACATTTCTTGGTAGAAGAATATTTAACGACCTGGAAAGATGTTCGGGACACACAGTTGGGGCGGGGTGGGGACGCAGGTTACAAAACAGCTTGCAAAGATGGGTTGTTAAGAAATAAAATGCAGAGGTATGATTTCCAAGGAAGAAACACCAAAATACTAGCAGCAACTTTCGCCAGATAATAAGAGTAGACCTGATTTCTCTTCTGTGACTTTGTACATTTTTTCTTACAATGATCATTTTGTGGCAAAGACGAACTTGACAGAAAGAGCCCAGGCTGTATTTCTATCAGGGGAAGGGGCTAGAGCTAAGACCCACACTGCAATGCAGGATCCTGGGGCTGAGCCGGCTGGAAGATGGGGTAGACAGTAACTCCCTTCCTTGGAACACATCAGACGTTCTAGATGGGGCAGCAGGCAAGGGAGGCGGGTGCCTGTCCCACCTGTACCCCTGGCCAGCTCTGCGTGCACACTCGATTGAGTTCCACTCTGCTTTGGGTCCTGAATTTGCAGGGCTAGGGGCCCCAGCCAGCTGGGGGCAGGCGGGGTGGGGAGAGAGCAGAGTTGGACTCAGTTTATCCTGGGTGCACATGGAGCGGGTGCAGAGAGCCATTTAGAGCTGCTTAAATTGTGCCTTCATGCTAAGGCTTCAGTTTAGGGGACGGGGAGCCTTTGCTCAAAAATAACAAGAGTGGCAGAACAAGTGCAGTCATCCAGAATTGTGGTTCTCAACCCGTGAGACCCAACAATGCTCCTTGTCAAACATTTTAAAATACTTTGTAATAACTTACCGACCTGAAAGTAAATTTGTCAATCATATAACCTACCTACAGACATAATATTTTTAATCAATCTAATGCCCTAACTGTATTATGAGGAAAAAAATAATTTATAATAAAACATGTATTTCAATATATGAATACTCAGACATGGCTGCAATAAGACAACATCCTTCCCAACCACCTCCACCACCACCAAAGGCCACAAAAATTTCCAAAACCCTCCCTAGGGAAGATTCAACCCCGAGAACCACTGATTAGAAGAGTAATAGCTGGCACATAGTGAGTGCTTTCTCTGAGCCAAGAACCGTCATTCTAATCTCTCTCTATATATTTTTTTTCCTCCCCCCACAACACTATGAGGTAGAGACTCTCATTAGCCCCGTTTTACAGATGAGAAACAAAGTCCAGCGAGGTTGAGATACTTGCCCAAGGTTACAGACAGTGAGCAGGGGAGCTGGGATTTGAACCCCAGGCAAACTGGCTTTTCTTGGAGAGGAGTCTCAGGCTGAGGGAACTGGATCAGAACTGAGCAGCACTGCCCCAGGCGCTCTAACCTGCAATGTGTCTCAACCTCAGCATCATTCACATTAAGGGTTGGATAATTCTTTGCTGTGAAGGGCTGTCCTATGCAATGTAAGATGGTTAGCAGCGTCCCTGCTAATAATCCCTGCCCATTAGATGCCAGGAGCGTCCCCTCCATTAATGACAACCAAAATGTCTCAGACATTGTTAACTGTCCCCTGGGGCGGGGGGCAAAATTGAATTTGAGAATCACTGGGCTGGAGTCATCAAGGCAGAATTCTAGAGAAGACACAATGTGAGCCAGGTCCAGAGATATGGAGAGAGTACCTAGAGCTAGAGAAAAACGGGCAGTGTTCTGGGGGCGAGGGATGTGAATGCCGTGGGTACAGCAGGAAGTGGGTGGTCATACGAGAACATGTGACAGTGGGTCCGCCTGGCCGTGCACACAGGGATAAAGAGAGACGCTGAATCACACGGCAAGGCGGGAGATGCTGCCTTCCTTCCTGCCTCCTCTCCTGACTTCACGTCCTGCCCTGGCTGAGGACCCCTGATTAAGACGGCACCTGAAGATGATTTGGGTTGAGGATCCCATGTTGATCAGAATTTACCAGGATGTTCCAAGCCCACTTCACCTCCCTAGGAGGTTAGGATGACTTTCAGACCCTCAGATGAATCACACAGACACACGTGAGGTCCTCCTCCCTATTGTGTAATCTCCCTCATTCTGAGCCAGTCTCCCAGCCACACCTTCCTGAGAGCCATTTGCAGTTTCCTTGGCCTCAGACAGCAGGCAGAGAGGGGCATGGGGTTCCGGGCCTATAACTCTGCAAAGGGAAAGAAGCAGGGGAGAGAAATGCCTTGAACCGATTAGTAAGTAGCCTCCTGAGATACCTTCTCACCTCCTGGCTCTCCACTGAGCCCCTCTGGAGGAGGAGGAGATTCTCAGACAGCCCTTTGGCCACTGCACTTGACTTTTCCCTGGAATAATTAGAGACGAAGCCAGGGATGACGTCATGCCTCTGCAGGAGAAGAGAGGGTGACTTTGAACGAGGCACTTACCTTGGCCTCAGCTCTCTCTTTGTCAAGTGAGTTGGGGTGAATTTGACAAGTTTTAACATTCCTGCACTGACATACGGATTTGAAGATGAAAGTCCTCTGAGTGTGGCAGCCATGATTTTGCATACCCAATGCACGTCCCCTCCTCCTTACTCTAGATGCCCTACAGAGCTTCTCTCCCACTCCAGGTGGTACTAATCATGGTGTCCTACCCCCTTCCAAGAATGTAGGGTTCCAGGCTGCCCAGTCAGAGGTCCCGCTCTATATGGGTTGGTTCACTAATGGACACGGTCATGAGCATGCCAGGTAAGACTCTTCCTTAAGATCCTAATACAGAAAAGACAGAAATGGTGTTTCCAGAGACTTATTAGCCTGGAAAAGTGTGAGTCTAAAGCTGCCAGCTGTCATCTTCCTGACACAGGAAGAAAACCCATCTACAGGAAGCCAGTATACAGAGTGAGACAAAGCAGAGAGCCCAAGAAGGAGATAAAGTCCTCATGATATTGTTTAAACCCCTGGATCAAACTGTGCCCCAAACTGTTCCCTTGTTGTGGGTTAATAAATTCCCTTTTTGTTTCAGCTTGTTTAATTTGGGTTTCTGTAACTTAGAACTAAAACGAATACAACCCTTCAGCAATCGGGCTATGAGAGGGGCATTGAGCCTATGGAGAGGTAGACTCTGCCAATTTATCCCTCCAGGCACATCTCTCCTGCCATGTGCTTTGACAGTCTTTCCGCTTCAGCCTGTGGAGGGTAGCTCTCCTAACCTAACCACATGCACATTTTTCAAGCTCAAATTTGATAGCAGCCTTGAAAAAGGATGTCCTTGCCCCCAGCCACATAGCACCCCAGGAAACGGGCAAGTGGAATCTGTCAAGCACAGCCTGCAGCAAGCTCTCCCCACAGATGGAAAGCAGGGTACTCAGCATGGGTTCTGCACTCAGTACGTGCCCTCATCATAGGAGGTGCATGCCCTGGCACTGGGACTGCAGGGACCCAGTACGCCAGGCCAGGTTGATGCCTGGCAGGTTGGAACTGTCCTCACTGCCTGAAGCTGCTGACTGGGAAACCAGCCGCGGCCACAGGGCCAAGAATAGCCTGAGTCTCCGTGTCACTGGTTGCCATGCCCACAGAGTCCGGCTTCTTGGAGCAGTGTTCCCCTCTGCTGTGGAGGGAACTGTGTCCTCTCCAGATTCACATGTAGAAGCCCTAACCACCATTATGACTATATTTGGGGAAAGGCCCTTGGAGGCCCCTCAGGTTGAATGAGGTCCTAAGTGTGGGGGGCCCTAAGCGATAGGCTTGGTGCCCTCCTAAGAAGAGGAAAAGAGAGAGCACCGTGTCTCCAGCCATACGGCACTGAGGCAAGGCCATGTGAGCACACAGTGAGAATGCAGCCTCGGCACGCCAGGAAGAGGGTTCTCAGCAGAACCCGACCATGCTAGGGATTTGCAGCCTTCAGAACAGTGAGAAAATAAGTGTCTGTTGTTTAAGCCACTCAGTCTATGTTATTTGGTAGGACCAAGTCACACTCCCCTCAACCCCCACAGTAAGTCCCCACGTGCTCCCTTCTGTGGGAGTGGGGAAACCATTCTTAGTGAAAAGGTCTCCGCAGTAACCGTGTCTCAGGCACTGTTCTCAGCACTTTCCATGAATCCTCATAATGACCCCGTGAAGCAGGCAGCATTATAACCATTATACAGACGAGGCAACAGAGGCACAGAGAGCTGAAGGAGCTAAGGTCACCCAGTAATACTGTAAAACTGAATTCCAGCCCTGGCAGTCTGAATCCATCACTCCTCAACTCTGAGGAACTGAGAGAAGAGATAAGGAAAAGATGGGCTAAGGTCACCTGGGAGAATCGTCAGAAATGAAGGCTGCGGCCTCTCAGTCTGGCATTTAGACACCAGGCAACCCTGTCCTGTGGAATGAGCTCAGGTTCCCTGGCTCTTCACAGTCCACAGGAGGTGACCTGTCACAGTGGCCCTCCAGGGAGGTGGGCCTCGGGGCTGTTTTCCTCTCAGTATCTGTGTGACCTTGCGTAAGTCACCATGACAAGGCTGCTCAAACCCTTCCCGTTCATTCTGTGGTTCGAAAAACACAGACACAGGCTCTCAGTGTGGGTGGTGCTTCCAGGGGAATTGTGTGGAATCAGTTCACACTACGTGTCCCGCTCGAAGTGTGTAATCCTGGCTCAGGGCCTGGCATGGATTCCGATTCGGCCCCAAGGAGGGCAGCAGAATCTGCTTTGTGTCCAAACTGTCCCCCCTCCCCCCCTCCCAGGGCGGGCAATGTTGCGGAGGGCTCACCCCAGGCTCAGTCCCTCCCAGGCCTTCCTGGAAACCTCATCCAACCCTACTACTACGTGGCCAAGTGCCACAACATTACACCCTGGCCAGGCCCACAAAAGTCCTTGTGTGATGAGGCATTGAATCCTTCCAAGACTCATCTCCCTGTCTCCAGTGGCCCCCAGTGCCCCGGACTCTGGGCAGAAGGAAAATGGTGGATTTTAGCCCCTGGGGGAACGGATTGAGACAGGAGCCCAGAAGCCCTGTGGGGTGCTGGAACTAGGGCTTTACCCGCTAGGGGCTTCTGAGATCTCCTTGTGATGGCGTGCAAGACCCACCAGGTGTCGCTGTGTCACCAGCGGGATGAAGGGTGATGGCAGGAGGCTTTTCTCCGGCACGGATCCTGAGGGCTGGGAAGCCAAGGCAGAACCCGGGTGAAGCACAGGAGTAGCCCTGTTCCCCGAGCCTCAAGGCCAGCAGAATATGCCTGCAAAGGCACCTGTCATGGTCTGCGAGCCTGGAGACAGAGGTCTCCATCGAAGGCCTGAAATGAGTATGAGGAGAAAGAGCAATTCCCAACCTGCCTTCAGGGCCATGCCTTCTCATCCCAGCAAGCCACTGGGTGGCACTGGAGGATCCCTCCACCCTCAGCACGCCCCTCTCCAGGAGCTCAGTTCAACTTCCTGGGGCCCTTCCTGGAGCTACCTCCAGCCCCTACTCCACAGAGGGGGTCAGCGGTTGGCTGTGTAGACGGCACTGCCCAGTGGCTGGGGAAGCCATTTGCCTCTCATTAGTCCCTGACAGCAGAGCCCCCAGCCCTCACCCCAAACAAAGCTGATTCAAAGCCAGGCAGGGCTGAGAGGCTCCCACTGGTCACGTCCAACCTAACCTGAGTCTTAAAGTCCTGTTATCCAGAAACCAGCAGGCCCCCACACTGCCTTCCCTCCCATGCTCCTTGGGCCCAGGGAGGTAGACTAAAAGAAAGCATGCTTTTTTCTCCTCACCTGTTTTAGCCTCTGAAGCCTGAAGCTCCACACACAGGAGACAGTGGACATGGCAGTGGAAGGATTTGGAACATTTTACTTTCCTCAGGACCCATCCCACCTCAGGATTCAGGGGTCAAGTTGCAGTTCTGGCACTTTTGGTGCTCCAGTTGGACCTCAGGAAAGAGAAAATCCAAATGAGGAGGGGATGGGGCCCCTAGGGCCCAGCCCCTCCAGCTCCAAGTCCTTCCCTCTCCGACAGCCATATCTAGCTCTTTGTTGGAAAGGAAAATCAAAGGAAGTGAGAGGGAGAAGAAAGGCAGTACAGTGGTACCTCGGTTTTCTAACGTCGCCGTTGATGAACATTTCGGTTTACAAATGCCATAAATTTTATGGATTTATGGTATCATTAGATAGTAAAATTCATGCTAAATTTGCAGTTTTAGGGGTTGATTTTAAAGGTCTGGAACAGATTAATCCATTTTGCATTACTTTCTATGGGGAAAACATGCCTCAGTTTTCAAACGTTTCAGAACTCGAACGGTCTTCCGGAATGGATTACATTCGAAAACCAAGGTACCACTGTAGTTCAGAGAGTGTACTCAAAGCTCTGTGTGTGAGATGGAAAAGGAAGGGGCTGGGCAGGGACCCAAGAAAAGCAGGGGATGTGGGGTACACCCTTCGCAGATATTGGGAGATGGGATGGGACAACTGTGTGATCTGGGTGACAGCTATTGAAGGTAACACAGGGATGGCAGGTGCATCTAACAAAAAAAAATCCCACAGCACAAATCACCCAGTGTCTTTCCTTTATCCATCAATGCACAGATACAAACTGATCGCCAACAACAGGCTGCATTGTGCCAGGCAATGTAAGAGAGCCACCAAAACACATCCTGTTCTCAAAGATGTAACAGTCTAGACGAAGACAAATTTTATGAGCGAGAACACGTGTGTGTGTGCACGGCCCAGGATGCTGGCTGAGAAAGCCTGTTGAAACTGTACAAGTGTGTGAGACCCCAACTATTAACTATTTGCTCAGTGCTGCTCCCTGATCATTACTAAGATTTGGAAAATAAATAAGTACAACAAACCTGGGAGACTCCTGGAAATTCTGCCCCATGCCCATAGAGTGTTTGTGACTCTGTTCAAGATTGTGGGCCTATATGTGCGTGTGTGAATGATCAGGCACGTTGGTAGCATCTGCCAGTTTGTGCTTGGGAACCCTGGAAGAAAGGAGTTTCTAAGAATTGCTGCATGTCAGAGTAGCAAAGGAACGGAGGGGTACCCTAGGCCTCATGCTGTATAGAAGGGAGAAGAAAAGGTCCAAGGGTTTGAATCCTACTCCTCAGGTCAGTCAGCAGTGAATGTTAACAGAAGTGGCCGTGAGGCTTTCTCAGCTGATATGGGAGCTCCCTGGAGGTCACAGGCAGAAGAAGCGTTGGAAATGGAATATTGGAACACTTGTCTTCTGCCTGTGGCAACAGTTGGGAAGGTGATGGTGACGCCTGGTGTCAGCTGTGGCAATCTGGAGCATGACAATCAGTGGGAGACAATGAAGGGACGTGGTTAAGTGCTGGGCCCTGGAGACAAACTTCTTTGGCTGGAATCCTGGTCCTATTTACTTACTAGATGCTTCTTAACATCTCTGGGCCTCAGTTTCCCCATCTGGAAAACAGAGATGATAACCTCACTTCTTCACTGTTGTGAAGATGAGATGGATGGATATAGGCAACAAATTCAGAAAGCTACCTGGCATTCAGAAAAAGCTGAATCAAGATGCATCGTTATGATTATTCTCTGCTTGCATGCTGGCCAGCAGGATTCCAGCCTGCCCACCTCAGCTAGACAGCGCTGCTAGGGCCCAGAGCTCACCCCTCTGGACTGCCAGCTCACAGGCTTCCCTTTTTACTCATTTACCTTGTAATTCCCAAACCTGACCAAACAGGCAACTCAGGCAATTCCTCAACTCTGAGGAATCTATAGAAGCTTGGGCCACCTCCTGGTGGAACTAAGGACAGCAGGCATGTTGCTTGGTGCCAGCTTTGTCCTATGGCTGGAGTGGGGAGCATGGGTAGGCCCGGAGCATTGGGCAACAGACTCACGGGTCGTGAGCGTGGAGGCTGCTGTCCTCAGAGCATGACGCTGCTGTGTGTTCTCCTGCCCTGGGACTGTTTATTCTTGTGGTGTTCTACAAAATAATCATCCTGTAAAGAGCTCCTGCCATCCGGAGCTCACATGAGGCTGCTGACGTCCTCACAAAGTGTTCTCTCTTTGTGCAGCTCATTTTTAGTTTTCTCATTTGCTTTCCTCTCTTAATTTCCACCCCCACCCTGCATCGTTGCATGTCAAAACCAGCAGGAACCATCAAGACAGCCTTGTCTTTATTTTAGGAATGAAGATCCTGAGCACAGACGGATATTTTTCTTGTGGCTGGTGTGAGCCTTGCCGAGCCTGCTGAATCCAGGCTGGCCACAGCTCATCCCTGGAGGCCGGGTACCAAGCCTTCCTTAGCAACCACCATGATTCACAGCCAAGAGCCCTCCTGGGATCCCCCGAGGTGGGTCCCTTTAAAGCAGCCACACTTGAGCCTGAGCCGGCAGAGCTGGTAAGAGAAGCAGTGTGGGCGCCGTGCTGGCACGGGCTGCCTGCCCCTCCGCCCCTTCAAGAACCCGTGATAAACAACCTTGCCTGCTGCCCAAGTGCCTGCCAAGCCCTGCCGCGTTAAAACCCTGGCAGACTCAGCAAGGAGTCCAATTTCAGCCCAGCAGGTGGGGAAACCAAGGCAGCAAGAATCCAGTGTGACCAAGGTCACACACAGCACTGGCAACCAGGCCCTGGACGCTGGCGTCCAGGGCTGCCTGCTGAGCACTCAGGCTCACCCTCAGCCAAGACTCTGGGCCCAGCACAATGGAGGAACAGACATTTCCTGAATCCTGGCAGCAGCAGAGCCCAGAGAAAAGCCAGCATTTTCCATCCATGAGTCCTCACAGCAGTGCCCTCTCTCCAGAGAAAACAGAGGCACAGAGGCTCCCAGAGAGTCCCCGAGGGTCATCAAGTCCAGGCCAGGAAGCTAGCTCTAGAAGGGAAGATTAATTCACAATAGCAGAACGAAGGAAACCGAGGGAGAGGAGGACGGACGCAGGCCAAGAATGTTTCAAGGCAACCTGCAAACTCCAGATTAAAGCAAGCCCAGACACTGGCAGCTCCCCCTGCCTGAGTTACTGGGCCTGTGGACAACCTGGCATATCTCTGCCCCTCTTGGCGAGTGTGTGTGCTCGTCCATATACATGTGCACGCATTCGTTCCTAAGTGTTCCCATGAAGGTGATGGGGACAGGAAGCATGTTTTGGTGCTGTGTGTGCACTCATACAAACACGCCTGTGCGGGTATCGGGCTAGGCGTGCGAGCCCACAAGAGTGTATGCGTGTGTTTGTGTGCAGTCTACAAACATGTTTTCAGCAAGCTCAAGGAGAAGCAATCAGTCATCTCTGAGGAATCTTAGCAACAGCCATCCCCAGAAAGGCTTCTGCCAGCTGGAGCCGCGATGAGTCAGCAGAGGCAGCTGTGGAAGGAGGCGAGCTCTCGCCCTGGAGCTGGCCTCTCCCTTCTCCCGGCCTGGCTGCCTCGCCTAGGTCACTGCTTTGGCGCTGATGTCCCAGAACACATTCCTGGAACTAGCCAGCACAGGCGGCTACAGGGTTTTTCCCTCCTCCTCCCTGTCTTTCTCCCCCTCCTGTCCAGCCCCACGCCCTCCCTTTTATTTTTCCTTCTTGCTGCAAAACCAAAACACCACATTCACAAGTTCAGGAGCTACAGCCAAATGGCAGGCGCTGGCAGCGGAGGGGTTTGGACACATGAGCTGCCCAGGCCCAAGTAAGCCAAGGGACGAAGACACTTCCCGTCTGCTGAGCTCTGCTTAAGTCTTATGGGGGCAAAAGTGTCATTGCCTGGAGCTGCAGGGAACAGGAGGTCAGGGTAGTGGCTCCCAGGGAACCCGGCTGCGTCTGCCTCTGCCCCAGCAGCAGAGCCTGAGGTTGCTCACGCAGAGAACGGGCCAGGAGGGTGACCAGAACAGAGAGGCACAATTATGAGTCATGGTTCTACTGCCTTAATGTGTGTGCATTTCATCTTCCAGGTAACCTGCGGAGGTGGGAGAATTATCTCCTTTTTCTGATAGGTAGATGGAGACGCAGACAGGTAAAGGGATTTGGCTCAAGGTCACACAACTGTTAGCAATGGAGCTACATGAAATTAAACCAGCTGGAGCCACCCTGGCGGCTTTCACCGATGGGCCACACGACCTTTCTTCCTCGATTGTACCTATACGGTGTGTGCCAGTATCACGACACCTACAAAAAATAAATACACGAAAAACAGAAAACGCTAGTGCTTTCCCCTCTCCCTGTCCCCTCCCGCAAGCAAACAGATCTGGGTGAAGAGCCATCTGCAATCTCAGCAGCAGCAGCAGCAGCAGAGGCCGGGGCAGTTAACAGCCTGGCCCAGTCCAAATCCCTGGCCTCTTTACTGGAGGCAGGAAATGAATAAAAGCTAAATGAGTTTGAAAATGCCAGGAGGCAGTGTTTATCCCCTTCCCCCCCCTCCCCCTGGCAAGGACCGTGTATAGTTACAGTTTAATCTTGGAAATGCCAGACAGCTGTTCCCCGTTGCTAAGAGACTGGCCCACATTATGCAGATGTCAGGGACCTCAAATGTCTGCCGGAAATTACAGATCATGTTGGAGGAGCAGAGGGGCCTTCGCTAGGCTGGGGAAGCGCTGCGGGAGACCCCCTGGGGGGTGGCAGAAATAAGGGGCCCACCCCTTCCAGGTCTCCCCCTCAGAGGCTCTAGGTCCTTCTCTGTGCCAGCCGCCCTGGCTCCCTCCTTCCTACAGCGTCCACCCCACATCCGGGCCTTCTTCCTTTGACAGCAGTGGGATGCCATTTCACCCTCCCCCTCCAGTTTTCCTTCTGGGGCATCTTTCTTCAGTCCAGTGTCCCTCTGTCTGTCTTGCAACCTTCCCTGCCACTGGATGCCTCTGGTCTGGCTGCAACTGAGCTGGGAGGAGGGGCCAACCCCACCCTAGGAGGGTAGGACCCCACTCCCTGAGCCCCCCTCACCTGAAAATGGACACATACACATGCAAACACACACACCCTGCTTGACATGCCCCTCCATGGCAGAAACCAAGCACAGCTGTTGTCTTGGCAACCACAGGCTACCAGCGCTGCTGGATCCCTGGTCTCTGTGGAAGGAGAGCTGCCATCTAGGGGCAGGGGAGAGGAGGGGAAGTCCTTTTCCAAACCTTCCCTCTAACGCGGACCCTGATTGAAAGTGACAGGGAATCTACCGGGGCCCTGGAGCGTGTCAGGGAGCCGGCACAGCTCCTCACTCAGGCTGAAGCCAAGGGAGCTATGGCATCCGCAGGGTCTGCAGGATGACCCCTGGGTATTGTGGGGGTGGGAGGTGGGCTGGGCCAGGGTGCAGAGTGGGTGCTGAGTGTCTGCTGTTTCTCTGAGAGCCCACAAGGTGCCTGAGGGCAGAAATGTAATCGTCCTGCCCAGGGATCCAGGCCGCATCCACTCTCCCAAAGTCCAGCCATGTGACCTTGGCTTTCTCCAGCCATACAAAATAAAGCCAGGAGCACGTTGTGTGCCATTGGAAGGTGGCTGTGCAGATAAGAATAGTGTGTGTGTGTGTGTGTGTGTGTGTGTGTGTGTGTGTGTGTGTGTGTGTGTACCCATATATGAAAGTGCTTTAGAGAAAGGTTCATGGAAGCCCTGTGAAAGCAAGGCAGCGTTACCACCCATTTGGCCTTCCCTGGAGATGCTGCTGAGGCTAATGGGAGAGGAAGACTATTTGCACAGGTTTCTTTCCACATGCCTAGATCTTCCTCCCTTCAAGTGGACGCCAGCCTGAGAGAGAGCGTCACTGACTTTGTGTCCTGACTCCTCTGGTCAGCTCGCCCTCTGGTACATTTCTACAGCAACTGTGATGTCAGATGGGGAAACTGAGACACAATTTTCCAAGGCCATTAGATTTCTATGGCCCTCCAGAGCTGCCAACCCCCTACCTGTACCATCCAACCTCTATCCTTGCCCTGGGTTTAAACCCCAGAAGGGCTCGGACCTCTGTCCCCACCAGTTAGACACCCAGTTCCTCTTCTTATTAGCTATGTGAGCTGGGCAAACAACCTTAGCTTTCCTCACCCTTCTGGAAAAATGGAAATAATACTGTGGATTTCTTGGCTTTGCTGTGAGGTTGGAATGAGATAAAACGTATAACCCACTTATCTCCTGCTAAGATCTCAATGCATTTTAGTTCTTAAAGTGGAGTCCCTTGCTGGGCACTGCCTCTTTAGAAAGGTGCCAGGCTTTGGCAGTGAGAGGAGGGGGAATTCCTTGAGCTGCATGCATACCTGCTCTCCCCCCAGCACAGCAACTCTTTTCTGCCTCTTTGGAAGGTTCTAGAGGGCCTGTACAGGACAGTACACTTGGGAAAACTCGGAGAGCAGGCACCAACCACAAAGACGGCGGTGGGGAGGGGGGGGACACGGACTCATGGGACCTCAGAGAGGTTGCTGCACCAGAAAAGGGGTGGATGGTGGAGAGTGGCATCCCCTCCCCTGTGGAACTGCCTACACAGAGCGCCAAGCCAGGAAGGCAGGCAGGAGCGGCCTGAGACTGAGTCATGGCTGGCTCCCCATTCATTCAGACACTCATGGCCTTCACTTGGCGGGAGCAAGGACCAGCAGCCGCTCAGTCTCTGTCTTTGTTCCTCTTTCTCTCTCCCTGGCCTCTCCCCATGCTTTCATTTCCTTTCCCCTAGCTCTCTCTCTCTCTCCCTCATTCACTTTCTCGCCCTCCTCCTCCTTCTCTCATTTTCCCACCAACCTCAGTTCCCTCCCCCCGTTCATCCTTCCCTTGAAGTGGATTTCTTGCTTTCTCATCCTTTCTTCTTCCTCAGAGCTCAGAATCACACTTGGCAGTCCTCTCCTCCCACTTCCCTCCCCTCCACCCTCTCCTCCAGCAGTCTCTCTTTCCCTCCCCTTCTCCAGTTCTTCCTTCCTTCTCCTTCCCTCCTAGTTCCCACATTACATTCTTTCTCTCCCACATTCTCCCTAGTCTTCTCTCTCTGTCTCCTCTTCACCTACTGGAGACACTTTGAGTCCCCAAACAAACAAAGCCCGGTCAAGGTCATCCATCAAATCCTCACCAGCCCTGGTCTGGGAGGTTGGGGTCCAGAAACCAAGGTCAGAGCCGAGCTGAGAAAAATCAGAGTGCGTTGGGAAGAGTTTCTCTCCGTGCCCAGAGAATCTCTACCAGCACCTGGAACCCTCTCGCTAGCTGGAGATTCCTATGCTAGTTCACCTGCTTCCTACAAACACCCTGCCTGACTTCCAGCTCCCTGCCGCATAAAACTCCCAGTGGAGCTGGGAATGTCTGAATCCTGACCCTCCCTTGTTCTGCTTACCTCCTTATTCTCTGTCCCAGTGCAGTGAGAAGAAGGCAAGAAAGCAACCAGAAGCAAAAATAACCTGCTTCGAACTGGAAGGAAAATGGCTGCGGGTGGGTTGTACATGCATGAGGTACACATGGTGGTAGAAAAAGCAGGAGGCTTTGAAACCAGACAGGCTGAGCTTAAATCTTGACCTTGCTTCGTATTAGCCAAATGACCTTGAGCAAGACACTCACTGCACCTCAGTGTCCATCTCTGTAGAATGGGGAGAATAAAAAGAGCGCCTCCCTCCAGAGGCTATTTGGAGAACGCAGTGAGAAAATGCGTGGGAAGCACTTGGCACAGAGTGGCTGATCCTAAGTGCGGGCTCCACCCTCCTTAGAGAAAGAAAGGTTTTGTGGAGGAGAAGTGGTTTGTTTTAGAGGAATGGATAATAATAGTAATCACACTCTGTTTTTGTTGACACTAGACGCTATGCTAAGCACTCTGAATGCATTGTCTCAGTTAATCTCCCAGCAACCCTATGTGACAGTTATTATTCCTGTTTTGTGGAAGAAACAATTGAGGCAAAGCAAGGCTAGACCATTCACCCCAAGTCACAGAGCAAAGTAGAGAAGCAAAATTCTTAACTTCTCTGCTACCGGTTGGAACCGGCGTGGGAGACACAGCAAGAGTAACCACAGGCAGGCAAGATCAAAATCAGTGCCACCTAAACCAGACGTGAGTGGGACAGCGAGGACCTGGGTGAGTTTGAGGAAATTCTAATTGACGCCAGTGCAAATCCACCTCTCACCTTCAGGCCAACTCAGAGCCTTCGTGTTCCCAGCGTCAGCGCTCTACCCTGCCTGAATCCTTGCTATTGAACCATGGTAGGGAGAAGAGGCGTGGGGTCCAGGATCCCATCTCTGGAACACCATATCCCCACTGCCCTCCTTCCCCCCCACACACCCTGCAATCCTGATAACCCCTGAGGTTCTGTCCTGCTACTTGTATGGCACAAATGATCTTGCTTGGGTTTTTTTGTCACCCTATGTTGTATAATGGGGATAATTGCTCCTTCTCTGGGGAATCAGGGCAGGACCTGTGGGGCTACTGCCTGAGACTACAAACTGGTGCAGGGAAAGAGGGCAGTAGCTGTGGGATCACGGGAGGCAGGTAATTTATGGGAAATAAGGGTGGCGAGGCCTTAAAACAGATGGCTTCTGGTGGGAAGGGGTGAGCTAGGAGGACACGAGACAAACAGGTGTAGTTGTGCCACCTCTGTGTCCCAGCCCCAGCACCCTTCCCCCAGCCAGCTCAGATTACACCCAGGCCTTGCTTTCAAATAGAACTCCACAGTTTCCATGGCAACTCACCACGTGGTTTCTGCCTTAGAGGCTGAAAGGGGGAGTGGTGAAGGGCAGCTGACAGGAGGTCTGAGGTGCTCCTGGAAGGTGAGGGCAGAAGAGTCCTACCCTCCCAATCCCCTGTCATCCCTCCTGCCATTCACCCCCACCTCCAGCACACACAGAGCCCCACCCCCCACCCCCCGCTGAGGCCGCACAAAGTCCCCAAGGAAAACAGTGATGGAGCTCTAGGACAAAGGCAGCAAGATCATTTCCCCAAAATGTGTCCTTGACCTGCGACATTCTGTGCCACTGCCACGTGCCCGGGGGCAGAATTTTGTCAAGCGCCCCTTGGTCTGTTCAAGGAGAGACCAGGGCCATCTGGGGCAGGAACACTCCTCTATTGTGTCTCCTTTTCCCTTCCTGTGAAACAGGGTTAACATCCGCTTCTGGAGCTGGCGTTGGAACTCTTGTTTTGCTGCTTTGATCAGTGTGACCTTGGGCAAGGGGCCTAACCTGTCTGAGACTGTGCCCTCGTCTTTACGCTGGGTATGTGCACATTTGTTTCTCGGTGTTGTCAGAGGGGAGCAAAAGAGATGATATTTGGGAAGGTGCTTTGGGAAAGAAGAACCATATGTAAAAGATAAAAGCAGAGATGCTCCTCCTGGTGAAATGGGAGGGCACACAGAGGCCACACTTTGCCTCCTCTCTCTGGCCAAGGGCCCAGCTATGTATACTGCATGGAACCCCGCAGTTCAGAAACCCTGCATGAAAGCCCTCTTTATTTTAAGCCCTAACCTTCCTGTATGAACTGTTTCTTGATTGATATCAGATTTGACCCCTACCAAGAGCATCTCCTGGCCAAATATCTAGTCAAGGAGTAAGTGTCCTGTGGACTTGCCTTACTGTCCCACCTCCACCATGCTGATGTGTTACGCAGGTGAGACTCCCTGGAGAAGGCAGACAGCTTTCTCTGGGCATTTCCCACCCTTCTCACCTCTCCTGTCTTTAGGTTGGGACTCTTCCACGTGGTTGCTGGCTGACAATTTTCTCCAGCCCTGCTCTGGGGACTCATCTGGGCTTGGTCCCCTGAGAGATAGCCAAACTCTGGGAAGCCACGTTCAGCAGAGGGATGGAGTAAAGGGAGGGGAAGAAAGAGGCCAAGACACCTGCCACGTTCCTCACTCCAGTTAAAGGGGCTTGAACTTGGCCATTTGTCTTTCTTCTTTCCCAATGTCCATGCACTGGCTCCTGAAGATGCCGACAGGCTGCATTCAGCCATCCTATAGAATCAGCGTGTTCCTTCCCTTCTCTCGGAAGCCCCTGGGTTTCCCTGAGCTGCTTCCTCCTGCCCTGGGACCCTGTGTGAGGTGCCTCTCCTCAGCCTCCCTCCCTCATCCATCAAGTGGGGGTGATCTCCGAGGCCCCTTGGCTCTACAACACTGACTCAACAATTCTCTTTCTGCAGCAGGCAGAAGCACCTGTCCATGCAGCCTCCTCCCCATAGCCCACCTCCTTCTGTCCTTTGTCACCTCACTCAGCAGTGCCCCTGAGTCCTAGAGAGGGTGGCTTTCATTATTTTTTCTTTATTTTTATCAAAGGATTTTTTTTTTTTTTGGTAAAAAATTGTGTCTCCCCTGAGACAGCACAGACTCTGAGCAGGCTCCCCTTGTTTCCATGGCAACAGCAGCTGGCTCACATGTGTGGTTGCTATGGATACAAGGCTGGTTCTCCTCCCCTCTCACTTTCCCTTCCTTCCTCACCATCTCACCCCCCACCCACCCCCCTCCTTCCCATCACTTGGGATGCAAGAAAGGCCAATGGGAGGCCCTGGGCACTGTGGCAGCAGCAAACTGGGTCTTGGTCCCTGGCTGGGCCATCGCCCTGTGGGTCAACCCCTATGACCAGACCGTTCTCTGGGTCCAGGGGACCCATCCTTCCACACGCTGGCATGTGGCTTTTCTGATACAAGGAATGGGGCACACGCAGCCTTGAGCACTCAGGACAAGAACCCAAGCAAATCCTACCTCTGACAGGTGGAGGCTGTCTTCTCCCCCCCCAACCCTCCTAACCCACACTCAGCACAGAGCCCATCCCAGATGCGGGCCCAGCACCTTTGAATTGCATATGAAGCCTTTTTATACCTCAGCATGAATGTGCAAAAGAAAAGGAAGGATTCTTGGGGAGGAAATCAATGGTAGCCGAGCTGGAGACAGAGGGGAAAGGGAATAGAAAGGGAGAGCCCTGCCTTGTTGTTTGTCAGTAGGTGTTACATAGCTGATGCGTCGTTTCTACCCCTGACATGTGAGCACCTGAATGGTAGGAACCCTGCCGGACTTGTCGCTGATGAATCCTCAGTGTCTGGGGGAGAGAGAAAAAACAACACACACCAAAAGGCTCGCAGCGATTGTTTCTTCAGTGGTGATTCCATCTCTAGCCTTTTTGCTGCTCTTCTTCAGCAAACATGTCTTAAATGTATAAAAAGAATGCACAACGTGTTTGTGTGCTCTTAGAGAAAAAGGGAGGGGAACTGAAAAGAGGTCAGAGAGCAGAACAAGCCCGAGGCTCCTCTCCCCGAGCGCTGGAGCAGGCTGCGGTGTCACTGTCTGACCTGGTCTCTCCTGTCACACGCTGGGGCCCAGAGGGGGGAGGTGATGCTCAACTGTGGCACGAAGAGGCACCAGGGACCTTAACGCAGAGCAGGAGGGAAAGTCTGTCAGCCCAAGTAAGGCAAGCCAAGGGTGCGAGTCTGGCATCTGCTGGGTATTGGGGTGACAACAATGGTGCTGAGAGGCCCACAGGCACACGCCAGCACCAGGACTCTCCCCTTTTGTACGTCAGCCACTTCCCGACACCCCACCTGGACCCTGTCTCTCAGGCCTGAGACTGGGAACGTCGCTCCACAGTGCTAGAGAATCCGTGAAAGCTGCAGAAGGGCCGACAGTGCCAAAAGGGCAAGTTCCAGCTCCCCGTCTCCCCTGAGAGGCAGGGCAGGAAGAAGGCATGCTCAAGGTCAAAGAAAACAGTCATGCAGATTTCTTGTCTTCAGTCAAGGGCACCCTGCTCTGTTTCCTCCCCCTCCACCTGCTGTCAGCACTCTGGGATTGGACCCAGGCACCTCAGAAATCTGAAAATCCAAGCCACCTGGATTGTGGGGGTGCAGAGGCCTGTGAGATCATGCTAATGTTCCCACCATCCCCCCATTTGATGGACAGACGACAGGGGAGGTGAGGGCTCGTTCTGCTCATCCCCAGCCAGCTAATCCTGCCAGCTATGAAGAGAGAGAGAGAGAGAGAGAGAGAGAGAGAGAGAGAGAGAACAAAGAGGAGGGAGAAACATGAGGAGAAGTGGGAAACTGCTCTCCTTGCTGTCACCACCACCCAGGAGAGGCCTTGCTCCTCTTTGCAACTCTGCAGTGAAGCCACTGAGAATGAAAGGGGAGGCCCTAAAGGTCAGGGGTGAGGGGGTGGCCAAAGATGGCTAGGTGGGCATGAAATGGGGGAGGGTCAAGAGATTTGATGATGAGGTGTTGCGTTCAGTGCTCAGTCATAAAAAAAAAAAAAGCTAACAAGTTAAGTTAGGTTTGTCCTTTTAAGGTCACGAGAACTTCATGGTGAGAAAACCACCACACCACAAGATTCTGATTTGTCCGGTATGCCCAGTCTAAACTGAGGTCCTGAAGCAACGCTGTCTTTCTACTGCCTCCTCACCAAAGCAAAGCAGGAATGCCTCTAGGGTATCCTCTGGCTTCTCTTCACTCAGTTGGAGGAGAACCCAGGCTTAGAAGGCCGAGCAATGAGTAGTAGGTCGTGTCCACTATAAAGTCTCAGAGGAATCACCTCTATGACACCCCCATGAGAGGTTCCTCACCCTCTACTTGAAGGCTTTCTGTGACAGGGATCTCACCCCTTCACAGATACCTCATCTCCCCAATCCTACGTTTCAACTCTCTCTTGCTAATATTTGTGCTACCCTTTCGAGTTTTTTAAAAAAGAATTGTGCTTGCTGCCCAGTCCATTATCTTTACAGAGAAGATGAATGACAAATAGCATCTGAGTATATTTGTCATCCGTAAAGACTAACTAAGCACCCACCCCAAGCAGGTCTTCCTGATTCTAGCAAACTAGAAGCACTCCCTACTTTTCCTTCTCCTACTTTCCAGAACAGGTTTTGCTCTTGTCCCTTTCTGCAAGCCTCAGCCCCAAGTGGCGTGTAGTGGACCGTCACTGTGGCTCCTTTATTCTTGCCCTTGGTTCTGCATTCTTCCTCCAGCTTTGAATATGTCCTTCTCCGGTCTGAGCTCATCTGCCAACCCAGAGATGATGCATTTCATCTCTTAGGCTCCTCCCCTTCTCTTTCTCATCAAGACCTTTCATGATGACCCAGTCAGAATTTCATTTTCGAGAGCCTCCCAGACCATCTCAACATTCTTCTTTTAAGGCTCCTCTATTGAATGGTACCTGCCTTTTTCCTCTGTGTTTTGAATGTTACCTGACCAAGTTAGAAATGCTACCATGCTCCTCTCTGAGTTTGTTTCTTTCAAGTGGAGTGCGTATATTAGCTTCCTAAGGCTATCCTAACAAATTGCTACAAGCTGGGTGGCTTCAAACAACAGACTTTGATCCTCTCACGATTCTGGAGCCTATGAGTCTGAGATTAAGGTGTCAACAAGGCCATACTCCTTGTGAAGGCTCTAAGGAAGGATCCTTCCTTTCCTCCTCCAGCTTCTGACGTTTGCCCGAGTCCTTGGCTTTCATTGTAGACAGATTACTTCAGCCAGAGCCTCCTGGTCACATGACTTTCCCCTGTGTGTCTCTCTGGGTCTGTGTCCAAATTTCCTTCATCTTATAAGGATACTGGTCTTTGGACACAGGGCCGACTCTACTCCAGGATGACCTCATCTTAACGGATCACTTCTGCAAAGACCCTGTTTCCAAATAAGGTCACATTCACAGGTTGCTAGTGCACGTGAATTTTGGGGGGATACTTTCTGACCCAGGACACTCTCTCGTCTGTGATTTCTCCCTCTCCCTTACCCTCCCTCCCAAGAAGCTTTCAAGTTAGCCTGACTCCTCCTCTTTAATATCCTGCCAGTCTGAGCCATCTTCGCCATCCTGACAGCCAGGCTCTTTCTATTCCGTGCAGACTCTGGGCCCAGACTGAGTCCTGGCTTCCCTGCTCAGATATGGGAACTTGAGAATGTTACTTTACCCCTCTGGGCCTCAGTTGCCTGGCCTGCAAAATGGGGATAACAGTAGTACCTACTTTATAGGACTGTTGTGGTGATTAAGTGAATTATTCTTTGTAAAGAGAAGAACAATGCCCGGCACAGACAAGGCGACAGAAGTGTGAAGTGTCATTTCAGACCGTCATCATTTCAAGCATGAATTACTGCCATGGAGTCCTAACCAGCTGTTTTCCAGCTCCAGTCTCCAGCACCCCAGTCTGTCTTCAAAACACAAATCTTACCATGTCACTCCATGTGCTCCACTGCATTCAAGTTAAGGCACGAAAATTTGCAGCAGAGAACACGAGGCCTTTGGCAAGGTAGCTCTTCCTTATTTGTACAGCCTTATTTCATGTCTTGCCTTTCTGTGCACATAGGCGCGCACACATACACACGTGTACACACACACAAACACACGAACCACTCTCAAGCCACACGCTAGGATCTAACCATAGCTCTCGGGAAATACCAGGCCATTTCCTGCACAACTTTGCACAACTGCTCCTCTCCCGGATGTCTGCTACTTCTCCCTCAAGATAGCCTCAGCTGGGTCGGTCACCTCCAGGACACTGACCCTACCCCCACAGCTTTCCAGCCTGGGTCAAGGCTCCATATTTTGGGGCCCTCCCCTGTCTCTGCCCCTCACAGTTCCAGGATCAGGACTGTGTCCTTTCTGTGCATCTTCAGAACATTCCTTGTAGCACAGTGAGTGGGCACAAATGAACTATGTGTAAATAAATGATACTTTATTTTCTACACACTGTGGAGACTTCTTTGATCCACATTCCTCTATTTCCCATTTGACTTGACACCCACTTGTCTTCACCAGGTGCCTAGGACCCCCTCTGCCTCCTGCCAGCACCAAAGCCTTCTCCTCTCCGGCTGCCCTCTGTTCTGGGCCTTTTCCTGCCTTCTGGGCCTCTGCAAAGAGCCTGCTCTGTCCCTGTCCCCCCCAATCTCAGCTGAACTTGTTTCCTTTCGTCCCCCTTGGGCAGCTCAGGGCTGTCCTTCTCTCTGGACAGCTACTGCTCCTATAATTGGATTATTTTTGTGCACATGCAGTTTGAGAACATGATTGTGGGAAATCCTTTCCATGGTGCAGTTGTGTGGAGTTGGGAGTCAGCAGGAAAGTAGCCCAGGAGCCCCTGGGGCTGGGAGGCAACAGAGAGCATAAACACTCACCCTGAAGGATGGGTGCTCAAGCCTACCACCCAGGGCACCCCTCAGGGCTTGCCAGGGCACCCGAGCCCTCAGGGCTTTTTGTTAACAGAGAAGGAGGTGGAGGGGGGAGGAAGACTTTCTCCTGGGGGGTTGCCTGCAGGAAAGAGCCTTATGGGGCTGCTCCAGGGCCCAAACGCAGGCACAGAGAAGAAAGGCCTAAGGGTGCCCTGGGCTTCAGAGTTTGGAGGAGCAAAAGTCCCCTACTGGCAGGGACGCTGTGCTAGGTGACCAAATTACCCATAGCCCTAGGCCTTTAACAGAGGACTAGAGGGACTTTCACAGGAGCCTAACCTCGCCCTTTCCTTCTTGGGGGTTGGGGGAGACAGGAGTAGGTCACAGCACCCACGGCCTGTCTGTATTAGGACCCACTGCAGCCGCAAGGCCCCGCCTCCTACTCCTGACCCCATTGCCCACTGCCAGCTGGTGGTCTCACAGGGGTTTCAGAAACAGCGTCTTCCCTCCATGCCCCAGCTCCAAAGCCTAAGTGTTTCTCTTCTGGATGACAGCCAACCGCATGCAAACACCCAAGCCAGAAACCAGGGGGTCTCCTTTGCCACCTCTCTCCCACCCTGACCGATCCAGTCACCCAGAGTGGTCACCTCCACCTTCTGCACACTGCTCCCACCCTCAGCCTGTGCCCAGGCCCTCTGCCACCCCAGCCTCACACTGGACTGCTCTGACAGTCCCTTAACTCATCCCTGCATTCCCTCTGTCCCAAATCACAGTGTGACCACCAAGTCAGGAAGCAGAAGTGAGTACAGTGTAAATGGCGTGTTGATTTAGCATAATACACGATAAAATATTATCCACGTTGCCAGATTTTCTGGCCACCCTGCAGTCTCCACCTAGCAGCCTGAGTGGATTTGCTCACTCAAATCTGATCTTGTCTCTGTCCTATTAAAATCCTCCATAGATTCCCACTGAACTCAGGGAAAAAGTCCAGAGGGATAAACTTTGAGGTCTCCTGGGGCAAGATGGCTCTGCCTGTAAGGAGAGGTGGGTACCTTTTCTACCCAGATCTCCTAATGGGACTGACTCCTTTGACTCTTAAGCAACACCCCTCCTTTAGAATCGCCCAAATCTCAAACTGCTAGAAGTGTACCCCCTTAACTCTGGAAGCTCCCTCAGTTTCCCTGAGAAAGTCATCTCCAAACCTTCCTTCCACCCTGCTTGCTGGCCAGCTCCTCTAAAAACATATTGACAGGTGGGCACTGCCTCCTACAACCCTAACGAGGTCAAAGGCCAGGCCTGGGGCAAGGCCCAATAGTTGGGCATGGTCTGCTCTGGATGCCACAAGAGGCCAGTGTCAGGACCTGGGCCCAACAGAGGGACAATGAGTCCCTCAGCCCAGATGCCGAATGGCAGCACTGAGTTCTCCCTTCCCGCGCCAGCCCCCAGTCTCTCCTCCATTTGTATTCAGGGCCTGTCCCCTGCTTTGATGAAACAGTAACCATTTTCTAGCTGCCCTGTGCTTCTTTCCGCATTATTCATGGGCTCCGCTGTCTGCTATAGGCACGAGCTGATCTCATGCTCCATTCAGAGAGTAAGAAAGTGAAGGCCCCGGGGAAAGGGTGCCGCTCCCTGCCTCTCCCACTGTCCTTTTTCCCCTTGCCCCTATCTTAAGTCAAGAAGGTCTGTGATGGCCACACACGCCTCCTTTTGTCATTTGCTGCTTCTCTTTCCTGAGCCTGGCTCTGAAGCCATTTCGAGAGAGCTGAGAGATGAGCCTGAGAAAAACCCTTCCTGCAGGGAGGACTCAGGTTTCCCCCATCCTGCTCACAGCCCTGGGTCTGCCTTTCAAGTGAAGAAGATCCTTTGGGGACCGCTGGGCCTGACGAGATCAGAAGAACATGTCCCCTTGGTCATGTTCCTGACCCCGTGGCCCAGGGTTGGTGGCAGGCCGCCTTGGGCCACTCACACAGCTGGCCTGTATCTGCCCACTCCCTGTACCTGCTCTGTTGTCCACTCTTCCCCAATCCGTCTCTGGGCTGCCTCCCCAGCCCCAGCTTGAGCGCTGGGGGCACCAGCCAAGTGTGTCAGGGCTTCCTCCTGGAGCAACAAGGCAAGAAAGGTGCCACCTTGTCTGTGATTCCCCAGTGGCCTGCCTCAGGGACCCACACTGCTTCCCTGGATGACACACACACACAGCAGGGTCCAAAGGGCCCCAACTGTGCGGTGGGGGCAGGGAGTTCCACTCTTCCAGTCACTGTGCTCCGAGTGTTCTGTTCATATAATTACCACATTTACTCTTAAGCTACTCTTTGAGGCAGGAGATATTTATTTCTCTTACAGATAAAGGAAGAGGCTCAGAGAAGTTAATGTGACCAGTCACATAGCCAGCAAATGGCAGGGCCCAGATTCTCTGGCTCCAAAGCATCCCTTTGACCCAACTCCTGGCAAAGGGGTGCCCTTTTGAAAGCATTGCCCATGCCGCCCCCAAATCCTCCGGTGCCACCTTTCCAAGAGGCAATTCAGGAAGACCTGAGCAGGCCACGCCCAGCCGGCTGGGGACGCCACAGCTCTGCCTGCCCCAGAAGGACCCAACTGCTAATCAGAAGCACTGGTAACCAGGCAACCAGCCTCCCTGGCTTCAGATAAGCAGAAACAGCTGGGAGCTGCAGGCTGGGAAGCTGTCAGTGGGGAGGGAGAAGGGGGAGCCAGTCATCCAGTCAGCGGGTTATTTTGAGCCTGTTATTCTCGCCTCCCCAGACCTCAACTTGAGCTCGGGCCTTTCCCCAAAGCTTGTCCTTGCCACTGCCTCAGGGAAGGGGTCTCCTGGGGCTCTGCCCAGCCCTGAGAATGGCACAACTTGGGGGAAGTAGTAGGAGAACTGCTGATCCTCCCTCTTTCTGTGAGCAAGGAAGAGAAAGGAAGTTGGTCACAGAGTGCCAAGCTGCAGGGGCCCTGGGATCATTTGATAAACTAAAGTAGTAGAGATTCACCTTTCCGGGCCTCCAGGCCTCAATGAAGGGTTTTCCTCTTCCCTCACATCAGGCCAGCCATGAGGACAGGTTCGGCTGAGAACCCCACCCCACCCCATGATGGCAGCAGTAACTGGGCAATGTGGGGACGTGGACTGTCAGGCCAGCGAGGCTTGGCTCAGTCCCAACTCTGCCCATTACAAGCTCGGCCATACCTCTCTGAGCCTCATTTCCTCCTCTGTGAAAGGGAGATGATAATACCTACGCTGCAGGCGTAGGGATATAAGTGAGAGAAAGCACGCGAAATGCCCAGCAGCGTCTGGTGCGATTGGTGCTGGCATGGTTCTCCTCTCTTGCTCCTGTTTGGGCCTGCCCTGCCCAGCCTGGACATCTCTCCCACAGGTTCTGTCCTCTCCCAGGCTATTTCTGTCTCTGGTTCTAAAGGTCACTGCCTTCCCGGGATGTGGCAGCTGCTGCCTCTTCTCCACCTCTAAGCAGTGTTCGTCCCATGCCCTGGGGACAGTGGCCCCAAATGGTTCCCCCCTCCCTGACGTTCACCCAGGACTGGCCCCAGCATGCCCAGCCCTTCCCCCTTTATACATGGTTTTCCAAGGCTGTCACTAGGCCTGGAGCAGAACTGTTTCTTGACTGACTCACTGACCGCAGCTAGTGGCCAGAATGTTCTTGCCACTCGTTCAGCACCAGGACAGCCAAGGTTCACCACTGAACACCTAGTCCTCTGCCTGTGTTCCAGCTCCAGGTGATCGCTGGCCCTCCCAGGGGCTGATGGGCTTTTCCTATAAGGAGGTTTAAAGGAAAGAACCCGGAGAGAAGCATGTGCATGCCAAACAGGAGCTCATCACAGTAAGCTTCAGGCCTATGGTCTCATTGCCTCCCCACTCTAGCCACTGCCCCATCTCCTCTGCTGGTCCTGAGTTCCAAGGTCTGTGATTGGGCCTGGCCTCGCACCAAAAGTGCCCCCCACCCTCAGCATCAGTGACCAGCACCCCTGTGTTGGGTGGAGGAAAGAGAGGAGTCCCTGAGTGACACCCCCCTGTACCAAGAGCTTCAGTGGATTCGTGGCAGTGACTGAGGGCGGCTGTGGGGACCGGTGTGGCTTTTTCCAATTTCTGCTAAAAAGATTCCGGGAGACTCAAGCCCCATCAATACCCCACAAGCACCCCTGTGGGATGTGACTGACCCATCAAGCCCTCATAGCACTGCCTGATATTTACTGAACACCTTCCGCATGTCGAGAGTGCTTTATATTCACATCTCATGTGGTCCTAAGAGCAGTTCCCTCATAGAGAGGAACTAATGTCATTCCCATTTTATACAGGAAAAAACTGAGGTCCAGAGGGACGGAATCACTCTCCGACTTCACACCAACCCTTTGTCCCCAGTCCCGCTGCTCTGTTGTTCATTTTCACACAGGAGTTCCTTCAAAGGACCGACCTACGGCGCATCAGGACCCAGGGGCCAGGGCCAGGGCTGATTGTTCCTGCCCACCCCACCCTAAGTATGACCTCTCCTGAGGTCTGAGAAGGACAGGTGAGAGGATGGGGCCACCCCAGGCCTGGGCTGACAAGCACAATAGAGACCTTATTAGTGGTGGTGGAGAAGGACGCAGGGATAGCCTGGAAGCCCCAAACCCAGGAAATACAGAAAAGAGGAAAAGGGGGGCCTCTGGAGCTGGGGGTGGGGCAAGGGAGCAACGCCCACTCTTCCCCCAGCCCAGCCCCAGCGAATTTCTTCTATACTTTCTGGCACCCCTCATCTCTTCCCCACCCCCATTTATCCCACTCCTGCTGCAGAATTTCCTGGAGAGAAACAGAGACACAAAAGCAAGATAAACAGAACTGAAGGGGGTTTGAGAAGAACATTCCAGAGCTAAAAATAACAAGGTCAGCTGGCTAAAAGAACTAGAGGCCCCCAGCCTCTGCCCACCCCACCCCTGCAGGGTGGCTCCAAGCTCTCCACTGAGCCTCCAATCTAGTCAGACAAGTCCGGATGCTAATCAGCTATTTTCAGACCCAGGGTCCCTTCTCAGACCCCACTCCACCACTATCCCCCCGGGTGGGGCCACAGCCAAGGGAGGTGGGGTGGCACCACTGCTGGGCCCACCCCCGCAATGGCATCCACAGGAAAGTCTGGGCCACTCCAGCGGGTCCACAGCTCAGCAGCTGCCCCTCCCTCCTGCCTTCTCTATTATTATCATTTGTGACAAACTCAAATTTGCAACCCTATCAACAAAGGCAGGGCTCCTTCAGATCAAGAAGGCTCTGTTCTCCCCTCCCTCCATTGGTGAGCAATCCTACTCCTGAAGATGGTAAGGGAGGGAAGAGCATGGAGAAAAACAGAAAATTCCAGGAGAAAACTCATTAGCAATCACCTCGTCTGTTTCAGGGCAGTGCTGGGCTTGTCCGGACTGTCATTTCACTCTGTTCTCACAGGAAACGGACATTATTATATCCCTACTTTTCAGTTATGTAAAATGGAGGATCAGAGATACAAAGAAAGAACTGAAGTCATCAGAGGTAGGCCAGATCGGAGTGGTGGCCCGGTGGCCTGGGCCTGCTTCCCACATGGGCCGGGGTCTCCCTCACCGGAGTTGCACTAGAGACCCTCTCTCTCCCTCCGACAGCTGGAGAAATCCATTGCAGCAGCTGAGGCGAGCCCCGGAGCAAAGCATTCATGCCTGCCGCCGTTCAGAGCTTTCTGGAAGTGTTAACCTACTCCCCATCTGCAGCTGGGACCAGGCAGCCTGTGCCTTGGCATTGTGGGTCTCTGTTGCTGGGGACTCCCAGGGGTTGAGTTTTCTCCAGCTAGGGGCACTGCTGCTCTTCTGGTGAGCACTGCTAGGAACCAGGGTGAGGAGTTGGGGTTGCCCAGATGGCTTAGTCAGGAGCACCCCCTCCTCACACCCATGATGCCCTTGGGGTGTCCCTGCAGAAGTCCAGCCTGTGAGTGGAGGAGATTCAGGAGATCACGCCTGGCTTCAATACTTCACAGACATGAAGATACCCTTTCTTGAAAAGCAGGGAGGCCTTGGACCAGCCTACACAGCATCAGCCAGCCCCACTGCTCCACCCACACTGGGGTTTGCTCTTCTCCTGGCCATGGGCCCAGAGGAAACAGATTGTTAAACCCAGAGCAAGCAGGCCAGGCTTAACTGTGACTTAGCTGCTGTCTTCAGCTGGCCAGCAGAGGGGTTTTTGTGCTGGCCATGGGAGGCAGCTGCTGTCCTCCTGAGATTCAGGGGAGCTGGAGGAAAGGGGTGTTCACAGCTGCAAGAATTCAGTCTCCTCATTGGCCAGCGCCAAGTGCATCCTGCCAACCTCTGCTTGAATACACCTAGTGATGGGAGTCTCATCCCTGTGAGAAAACTCTGATCGTTAGCAAGCTCTTCCTTATTGTGTTGAACTGGAGTCACCATCCCTGTGCCAGAATCCTCTGGTGCTGCCCTCCGGGGCCACAAAACTGCTTCCTTTACTTCAGGAGGGCCTTTCAAAGCTAGAGTACTGTCTCCCAGATGATTGGGTCCAGACATACTTTCAGATGCTAGAATTGGGAGACAGCCACGGAAAGAATTAAACGATTCAAAACCATGCCACACCAGTTGATGATATCACTACCCAAGCTCTGCCCCCATGACATTGTGTTTCAAAGGCAACTGCAGGTAAGGCCCCTTTTACCTGCAGAATCTTTTACTGCCCAGCCCATGCAGAATCTGGAGGAAAGATTCTCACATGTCCAATAAACACAAGGTCTTTCTTTGACAGAGGCTGGACATTGTTTACCAGGTTTATCAGATTCCTTGGGCCAGAAACCTGGGTGTCCTAGAGATTTGTCCCATTCCCTCTTCACCCCATCCCTTGAACAGGTCCTCTCAACCCCACTCCCAGCCAGGTCTCATTTCTACCTATTTTTCTCCATCCTTATGGCCACCACCCTAACCTGCCTAAGTCGCCCTTACCTCTCACTTCCTAGCTGTGCTCTCTACTCCCAGATCCTGCTTTCTACCCCACCCCCTATTCATTCTCCACCTAGATGTCAGAGCATCGGTCAAAGCCTGTCATTTACCTGTATAAACCTTGTAACAGTTGTCAATGCACTTCAAATAAAAACGAAACTCCTTGTCATAGGCTATAAGGCCCTTCAACACTGGTTCTGCCCCACCTCCCTGCCCACTGGACTTCCAGGAGCATGCCAAGCTTTTTCCTGCCTCAGTGCCTTTGTACTCGATGGTCCCTCACCCAAGAACATCATTCCATTAATTCTTCACACACGTAACTCCTTCTGGACATTCAGGCCTCAGCTAGAGTGTCACCTTCTCAGGAAGACCTCCCATGCCTGCCCCATCTAAGTTAGATTCCCTTTTGCTACTCTCTGGTATAAGCTCTTTTCATGTCATCTATACCACTTAACATGTATGTACTCACTCGTGCATTTGTTATTGTCGGTCTGCCACACTATCACGCAAGCTCCGTGAGAACAGGGACCCTGTTTGTCTTGCCCACTGTTGTACTCACTCTCTCACGTTGGGCCTGGCACCCGTAGGCACACAGGGAAGGTTTATGGGATGACAAATAGCACCCCTGCTCTTGTATTTGGAATTCAGCCCTCCCTGGCAACAGAGAGGTGGGCATGACAACCATCCAAAGGCCTCCCGAGCCCCGTCAGAGGGGACATGCATTTAAGAAAACCTGGCCAGTTCTCATGGTTCATCCATTCACTTATTAATTCCTTGAGCAAAAACTGAGCACTTCCTGACAGCCAGAAACTGTTCTGGGGACTGAAAATTTAGTGGTGAACAATACTGCTTCAAGTACCTTATACCCACGCGATAAAACGTTTGATTATAAACTAGTGTCGGAAGCCATAGAAATCCCCAGGCCTTGCCTAGGCAGAACTTCCTGGTCACAAAACCCAAAGCCCGCGCGCGCCAAACCCAGAGCCCGCGCGCGCCAAACCCAGAGCCTGCCCATTTCCTTGTACCTCATATGGCATCGCCCTGTCCTAGCCTATCAGCCCGCGACAAGTACCTCGCCACCCTATGACATAACATATCCCACCCCCATCTGACATAGCTATATATATAACCCGCCATCTTAATAAAATTTTGAGGCTTGATCAGATCCCTGTCTTGCCTCCATTCTTCGCGTCTCCTGTCTCCCCCCTTTTTCATCCTCAACAGGTTTCTTCCCCTCGTCCCACGTTGCATCGTCCTGCCGGTCGGGACATTTTGGCGCCCAACGTGGGGCCCGAGGTACGAAGATTCTATGAGGACACCTACTCTGGAAACCGCCGCGGCCCCCCCCTCCCTGAGCCTCCACGGGCTGGCTTCTTTCGAGCCCACGCAGTTTTCACTCGTGGGACAAGACTCGAGGGCCTCCCCGGCGCGAGTGTGGCTTGTTTCGAGCCCGTAAGGGACAAGACTCGACAGCCCCCTCGGCAGTAAAAAGGCTCGTTTGGAGTTCACGAGGTATTCACCCGTAAGGAAAGACTCCAAGTTTGCCCGACGTTGGAGTAGCCGCCCAGCGAAGGACGAGAGATTGGTGAGTAGGTGATTGACATGGGACAGGAGTTGAGTTCACATGAACTCTTCCTTAAGGGTATTAAGGAATCTCTCAAGATGCGGAGAGTTAAGGCTAGAAAAAAAGATTTACGTGAGTTTTTCAGTTTTGTCTCTGATATCTGCCCCTGGTTCCCCCAAGAAGGAACGATTGATCAAAAATATTGGAAGAGAGTTGGAGACTGTTTTAATGATTACTATCGGGTTTTTGGACCCAACAAGGTCCCTGTATCGGCATTCTCATATTGGAATCTGATTAATGATATCCTAAAAATACATTCCTCAGACCCAGATGTTAGAGAGATCTTACAGACAGGGGAAACAGTCCTAAAGGAGAGTTCCCGCCCCCCTTCTGTCTGCCAATCTGTTTCAATAGACATGCCAGAGGAACCTAAAAAACAAGCTGATAATCAGGAAGCCTCTGCCTTAGAGAATCACCCATTAAAAGACCCCCCTAAAATCTACCCTTCCCTTTTGGCCTTTAATAATCAGGACCAGCTCTCCCCAAGAGACCAGATAGATTTAGAGGAACAAGCTGCCCGCTATAATAAAAAAGAAGATCCCTGGGGCCTCGCCGCGCCAACCTTGCGCGCCCCTTCACAAAAAATACATACCCCTCCCCCTTATGTCCCCCCTCAGGAACTCCCAACATTCTATGACCCAGTCTTAAACCCAAACCCACCCCTATTCCCTCAAGACACCCTAGTTCAAAACACCCCATCCTTAACCGATCCCATTAGGCAGGCAAAAATATCTTTAACCCAAGAAATTTCTTCTCTTAGAGAGACACTCCAACAAAAACGCGAACATATGCAACTCCTAAAGGAGCTGCATGCCCTTGAAAAAGAACTTATATTGGGACGGGGCAGCTCTTCCCTCGCCGGCCTGAATATAATCCCAGGAGTCATAGATAATGATTATACAGGACTCATACAACTCTTAGCCTCGGCCCCTCTGGGCCCTGTATCCATAGTAAAAGGCCAAAGGATAGCACAGCTTGTGCTTCTCCCATTAGACACCTCTAATAAACAATATCTGACACCAAAGAGACGGGAGTCCGCCTTCGGCTCCTCAGATGCCTATTGGATACAACAGGTCACTTTAGAGAGGCCACTTTTAACCCTGTACTTAGATGGAAAAAAATTTCAAGGTTTAATAGACACGGGAGCGGACGCAACAGTCATCTCAGATAGATACTGGCCTTCAACATGGCCCTCTAAAGCCTCATATACCCATCTACAGGGCATAGGACAATCAGCCAATCCCAGACAAAGCTCTAAAATACTCTCATGGGAAGACGAAGAGGGCAATACTGGTAAGGTCCAGCCATATATTATTTCTGGAATTCCCATTAATCTGTGGGGCCGTGATATCCTATCACAACTCAAACTTATCATGTGCAGCCCCAACGAAATAGTTGCTCAACAGATGCTTAACCAAGGCTATCTCCCTGGACAGGGACTGGGAAAAGCTGGTCAAGGGATAAAAAATCCCCTCTCTATAAAGCCCAACCCTAACCGACAAGGATTAGGCAGTCAGGATTTTTCCTAGCGGCCATTGATCCTCCTGCACCCCATGCGGAGAAGATAAAATGGAAAGATAATTCCCCCGTTTGGGTGGACCAATGGCCACTACCTGAGGAAAAGTTGTCCGCAGCTTCTCGGTTAGTGCAGGAACAATTAGCGGCAGGACATATAGAACCAACTACTTCGCCATGGAATACACCCATTTTTGTTATTAAAAAGAAGTCTGGGTCTTGGCGCCTCCTTCAGGATCTCAGAGAAATTAATAAAACCATGTTCTCCATGGGAGCCCTCCAACCAGGCCTCCCTTCCCCGACAGCTATCCCAGCTAACTATCACAAGATTATTATAGACCTTAAAGATTGTTTCTTTACCATTCCTTTACACCCCCTGGACAGAGAGCGTTTCGCATTTAGCCTGCCTGTAACCAACTTCAAGGGTCCTATGCAGCGCTTTCAGTGGAAAGTCCTCCCACAAGGCATGGCCAATAGTCCCACCCTATGCCAAAAATTTGTGGCACAAGCTGTGGATCCTGTTAGAACACAATGGCCCACTATTTATATTATTCATTATATGGACGATATCCTTCTAGCAGGAAAGACCACCACAGAGGTACTCCAATGCTGCCAACACTTAACTCACAATCTTACCACTTATGGACTCCAACTTGCCCCCAATAAGATCCAGCTCAAAGACCCCTACTACTATCTGGGATTTGAGCTACATAATCAGTCCATAACCACCCAAAAAGTCCAACTTAAAACTAGTCATTTATACACTTTACATGACTTTCAAAAATTTTTGGGAGATATTAACTGGCTTCGACCATACTTAAGGCTCACTACAGGAGACCTCAAGCCCCTCTTTGATATTCTTCAGGGAGACTCAGACCCTCTCTCCCCTCGAGAGCTGTCGCCTGAGGCAAAGGGCTCTCTTCAATTACTAGAAAAGGCAATTCAACAACAACAAGTCACCTTTCTATCATACAAACAGCCCTTCTCCCTCATTATTTGTGCAACCCCTCATACACCTACTGGGGTCTTATGGCAAGATAATCCCCTCTTCTGGGTTCATTTACCCTCCTCCCCGTCTAAGGTCCTAGTCACATACCCATCCCTGGTAGTCAAACTTATTAAGATAGGAAGAGAAAAAAGCCGACAACACTTTGGCAGGGACCCTGATCAGCTCATTCTCCCCTACACTAAAGAACAGCTTAATTGGCTAACCCAAAATAACGATGACTGGATCATTTCCCTTACTCGTAGGGCTAGGAATTACTGCTGGAATAGCCTCGGGTACCGCGGGAGTAGGTGTTGCAGTCCAGTCCTACAATAAACTATCACGCCAGCTGATAGATGATGTCCAAACACTTTCTGGGACCATCAATGATCTCCAAGATCAGATTGACTCTTTAGCTGAAGTAGTCTTACAAAACCGTCGAGGCCTAGATCTTCTCACTGCAGAACAGGGAGGTATCTGCTTAGCTTTACAGGAACGCTGCTGCTTCTATGCTAACAAGTCTGGGATCGTCCGAGACAAGATCAAAAAACTACAAGAGGACCTAGTAAAAAGACACAAAGAACTCTTCGAAAACCCACTCTGGACGGGTCTCAACGGACTTCTCCCCTACCTGCTCCCCACCCTTGGCCCCCTCCTATGCATCCTTCTCTTAATAGCCTTCGGGCCATGGGCTTTTAGGCGCATTACTGACCTCATTAAAAACCAAATCGATGCTGTTTTGGCCAAACCAATCCAAATCCATTATAAGCGGCTAGCAACAGGGGACGGCCTCGAAGAAGGCTATCTTGGCTTCCTCCCCACGGGGACGACAAAATACTAAGGGTATGTCTACTCCCCCCACGAGTTGGGGAGGGGTATGGGCACCGAGGTGAGTGCAAAGCAAAGCATTTGCAAGGAAAGGGCTCGACTCACAACGGTCGGCTCCCTTTAACTTTCCTGAGAACATACCTGGTTTGCATAGAGGTTGGTATCAAAAAATCTCTACCTCTCCTCCACAAAAGATACCCAAAACCATCCAATAACGAGCTCTGCTCGTTGGAGGAACCAGGCCTCTGTTCCCTCACTCGGTCAAGGCCCACCTCCTTAAAACAAACAAAAAGGGAGGAGATGTCGGAAGCCATAGAAATCCCCAGGCCTTGCCTAGGCAGAACTTCCTGGTCACAAAACCCAAAGCCCGCGCGCGCCAAACCCAGAGCCCGCGCGCGCCAAACCCAGAGCCTGCCCATTTCCTTGTACCTCATATGGCATCGCCCTGTCCTAGCCTATCAGCCCGCGACAAGTACCTCGCCACCCTATGACATAACATATCCCACCCCCATCTGACATAGCTATATATATAACCCGCCATCTTAATAAAATTTTGAGGCTTGATCAGATCCCTGTCTTGCCTCCATTCTTCGCGTCTCCTGTCTCCCCCCTTTTTCATCCTCAACAGGTTTCTTCCCCTCGTCCCACGTTGCATCGTCCTGCCGGTCGGGACAAACTAGTAAACAGCAAAACAATGAGAGATGGTGGTAAGGGTGTGGCAAACACGGAAACTGGGTCTTGGGAGCAGAGTGTGAGTGTGGCCGTCAATCAGAGAAGCTGTCAGGGGAGGTCCTAGGATTGCAAGCACAGGACAGGCCTCAATATACATGAACTCCCTTCGCCCCATCCCATTTTATCCCCCAAGGATTAAGATGTTATGGGTAGGAGGGCTGCCAGGTGGCTCAGTTACTTAGAGCATAAGCTCTGAACAACAGGGTTGCCGGTTCGATCCCCACATGGGCCTGTGAGCTGCGCCCTCCACAACTAGATTGAAGACAACGAGGTGCTGCTGAGCTACTGGAGGGGAGTCGGAGTGGCTCAGTTGGTTAGAGCCTGAACTCTCAGCAACAAGGTTGCCGGTTCAATTCCCGCATGGAATGGTGGGCTGTGGCTCTCCCCCCTCCCCCGCCCGCAACTAAAGGTTGAAAATGGCAACCGGACTTGGAGCTGAGCTGCGCCCTCCACAGCTAGATTGAAGGACAATGACTTGGAGCTGATGGGCCCTGGAGAAACACACTGTCCCCCAATATTCCCCAATAAAATTCAAAAAAAAGAAGAAGAAAGAAAAAGATGTTATGGGAAGGTAAGAGTAGGTGAGAGGGATCCAATAAAGCATACCCTTGGCCAGCTAGTTCCCCTTAAAAATGACACAGGTAACTGTGTCCCTGTGAAGCTGTATGTCCACTGAACCCTTTAGAAGCGCCCAGCAGCCACCTAAAGGAAAGCTTCAGAAATTCGTTCTATAGAGCATGAAGTCAACACTGCTGGGTGCTCCGTGTTAAATATCCACCCACTGGATCTGCTTACTTAAAACGAGGAGGCGCAAACCAACACCCTCACTTGCAGACCCAAAAAACTGGGCTCCCCCCTGACACACCTCTGACATACCTCTGCAGTGAGTAAAAGCAAAATTGAACCGTAACTCATCTGTGATACCTGATTTAGATACTAAGATGACCAAAAACAATGAAATCCATCACATATGGAGGTGACAAAGTTCAACACGACACATGTCTGCACGTGAGAGGCCAGGCCAACTGCGACGACGTAAGCCTCCCTGGGTCATACGCACCCAGGAAGCTGGTACACATCTCTCTCTCTTATTTGTTTCCTGCACTCTCTGATCTCTCCCGCTTTCACTTATTCATTCATCAAATTTGGGCATCCCCACCACAAGCCAAGTCCTTAGTAGGTGGTGGGGTAGGGGAGAAAGCTGACAAGAACGGTACCGGGAGTCCTCTTCTCAGACAATTCAAGTCCCTGTTTTCTGTCTTGGGGAGGCCAGCCCCACCTACTTGCTGCCCTGGGAGATATCCTAGACTCGTCCACTTCCTCAGCCTCTCCTGCCCAAGCACCAGAGGCAGTTGCTTCTACCCCTTAAATAGCTCTAGGCCTTCGGCCACTGTCCCTGTGTGTCCTGCATCATGGCACAGCCTCCCCCTTGCCTCTCCATCCCACCACCTCCTCCACCCTCCATCGGCCCTCTGTAGGCACAAACGTCTTTAACAAACCATCTGATCTTGCCATTTCCTACCAAAGGCCCACATGCCTGCAGGAGCCTGTCCCATCCTCCTTCCGCCCATCTGGCCCCTCCCTCCACACTGGACTGGATGAAGCACAGCATTTCCAGAGGTTCCAACAGCTCTTCCTGTCTCTACTGCTGACTGCAGCTCAATGCCTCAAGCACAGTGGCACTAGCTGGTGACACACTGGGCCAAGAAGACCCATCAAAATTTTCCTCCTCATAGAGCTGGGTAACCGTGTGGTGGCAGAGAGGCCCCACAGAAGGAACCAGCTAGCTCAGGGGCCAGGCAGCAGCTGGTGTCGTCATGGAAACTGCAAGCAGCGCCACATGGGGCCTGGCCTTTTCACTCTGCCTTTTTGGCAGGCTTCCTCAGCCACCCTGAAACCCATTCAGCCAGGCCGGCCAGGGCCTCGCCCCTGCCCCCCACCGCCCTCTGTCCTCTTTGGCCAGCTCTTACTCCCCCACCCCTTCTTCCCCTCTTCTTCCTCCCAGCCACCCTCCCTTCTGCTGCCTTTGCCAAAGCTCTGGGAGGGGGAGAGCTGGGCCAAGGAAGGACTCAGATTTTCAATTCTAAGCAGATTTCCCCTCCACAGGCAGCAAGCCCTTTCATGCATTTTTTCCCTATTATCATAAACGCAGGAACTTGCATTAGGATGAATGAGCAGAAACTCCTGTCTTTGTCAGAGCCTTGGCAGCACGCCAGGCATAGAATGACCTAAAACATTCAGAACTAAATGGAGCTGGAGAGGGGGTGGAGATCCCTTGTCTGTGAGAAATGGAATGGTGTTGGGGGTGGCCCTTGTCTCTAATTATAATACTGGTGTTTGCCATGTGCCCAGACATTGTGCTAAGCCCTTTGCACAGATTCCTGTTTAATCTTCACACAATTCCTATGTCCTATGTATCCCCCCCCCCCATTTTTATAGATGATGAAATAGAATCGGGTATTAAGGAACAAGCTCAATATCACACAGCAAATGATGGAGTGGGATTTGAACCCTTCCAACTCTGGAGCCTGAACCACAACTTCAAGGTCACCTTCCTGAGGGTTGGCTCATCGCTTGGCAACCAGTTCCCACCACCTAGACCCTTCAGACCCTCCACCTATCCTGTCTCTCCCCTCACCCCTCAGCTTCCGTCATTTCCATTTGTCACTATAATTTTGCAAATCAGGCTGATTTATCTACTTGCTGTCCCCCCCATGATATAGATGAGAGACCCCCAGGAAGAGGGAAGAGGGGCTCTACAAGGTCCAGCCAAGGCCTGTTTGTGCTGCCTGGAGGGCAGAGACCCTGCTCTGTAAACCTTCATGTCACATGTTTGTCTCCAGTGTACAGGCTCTGACACAGATCAGCTGCTCAGCGAAGACCTACTGCTCGTGTGCTGAGGATTTCACATTCCCCCACCAGATCCGTAGTCCCCGTCCTGTGCCCCAGAGCCGGCCCTCGAAGGACTGTGTCACAGTGCTCTCTTGCTCTCTGGCTTCTGGCTGAATTCAGCCAAAGGGACGCTGCTGCAGGAAGTTAGAGGCAGGAGGAGGAGGAGGTGGGGTTGTTCCCCACACACTTCCCTGCTGGACCACAGGTTGGCAGTGGCCACTTCCCTCTACCAAAGGCCACAGCTCCCATCCTACCGTCCACTTCTCTAGCTCAGCTAGGCCACACTCTCTGAGGCCCCCCCCTACCCTGCCGTGAGCCCTGCATGCTTCACCACTCATTGTTAGTTCTCCTTAGCTCGACTACGACTTAAGAAATACAGTGGTGCGCTCATCGATCTCCCCTCTTCTCATGGAACTTCACCCTTCTTGAGCATGCAGTCTTCTGTTTCCTTCCAGGACACAGACAAATGCAGGCTCCTACTATCTGTCATGACCTCTTGTAGGTGGCAGGGAGATAGTAATGAACACAGCAAAAAGAACACCTCTGCCCTCGTGGAGCAGGCAAGGAATGAGACAGACAATAAACAGAAAGACAGAAAATATACCATGTCAGGAAGAGATAAGTGCTGTGAATGAATGAACAAATGAATGAAAGAATCGATGAATACAACCATTTAGATAACATGACTAGACTTTAGAGATGATCTAATCTAAACCCCTCACTTAACAAACGATGGCAAGGAGGCCCAGAGAGGATACTCAAGGTCACATGGTGAACTATTGGTAAAAGCTGAGTGAACTGCAGCTGCTCTTGACTCTGCCATGGGGCCAGAGCCAGAAGGAGACAGCTCAGCCCGTGGAAGTGGGGGCAGATGCAGAAGCCTTTGAAGTTTCTTCTGTTTCTTCTCCTTTTTTAAGGACAATCTTCCAGCAGCGACAGTGGGGGCAGCAATGAGTTTGCTGGAAGGCTCAGGCAGCCGGGAGGAAGGAAAGCATCACCTGTCAGAAACAATGGGGGTGCCTCTGTTCCACCTTGGGGGCACCTTGCTGCTCATCCTAGCAGAGGACGCTAGGGTCCTGGAGCCCCCAGGACACCAGAGCAGAGGTGTGTGGGTGCAAAGGCTTGTCGCACTGGGGCTGCGGAGGGGTGGGCGCTGGGGGAAGGGCATGCACCGTGTGCCTGGCTAGTTGGAAGAGTGTTATTCTTTTGTTGCTGACCAAGTCCCAGGCCACGTGCAAGTCTTGGCTGGAATCTACAACTGGCCTGGTTGACTGGGTCATTTGTTTCCCAAGCCCCACAGTTCTTCCCATTCCACCCGGCTCACCACCTTGGCATGGCCCCAGTGCCCTACTGGGTGGAGGCAAACAGCAGTATTCGTGTATTGAGTCTGCAATATGTAGAGCACAATTCATGCATTATCTCAATACGGGATAATCTTGGCACCGACCTTATGAGGTGAGTTATTATCCCCATTTCACAGATGGGGAAATAAGCTTATCAAAGTTGTGTGACTTGCCCAGGGCCAGGGAGCAGGAAGATTGAAACCCAGACTTGTCTAACAGGAAAGCCTGGGATCTTGCCCCATGTGTCTCCCAGACTCCTGCCAGGGGGCTTCCTGGAACCTGCCAGCCCACCCTCCCCGTTGGCCCAGAGCATGGGCTGCAGGCCATACCCCTCTCCCCTTTCCAGTCTCCTAGACCTTGGCTGTCCCTTTGGCCTGCGGAGTCTCGGGTCCATGCCCAGCATAGCTTCCCTGCCATGTGGCCCTGCACCAGGCTCTTGGCCCTGAGGCCAGCCTGGAGTTGCCATGGCAATACCCTACCCCGGGACTGCCTCCCGGGCCCCACAAGCCACTGGAATGTCTTCAAAATCCCACCCTTCAGGCCAGCATCCAAACCGCCTCTCCCAGACGGCCACTCTCATCATGAGCAGCAAGAAAATCTTTTCAGATTGTGTCCTGGTTTTCAGTTTGGAAAACAGATGGCCACCATTGCAAGGCCCCCATGTGCCCTTTATTTCCCTCTTCCCGTCCATATTGCCCTCTCTTTCTCTGCCCAATACCATGTGGTGGTTACCAGCACAGACAGAGCCTAAGCTCGAATTTCAGTTTTTCTACTTCCCAGACGTTTGACCTTGGACTCATCCTTGGGGCTTGATCTCCTGTCCTCCGTCAGGATGATAATAATCATACCTACATCCTTGACTTTTGTGAGAATGAAAGAGACTTACCCAGTCAGAATCAGTGCCACTTTCTCAGTCAGGTCTCTCTACTTAAAATTACAAACCTGCCCCCACCCCACACCCCAGCCTCCCTCACCATCATCTTTTATACCATTTCACCTATTTCTTTTGATTGTTGACTATTTTCCTTCCTCTAGAATGTAAGCACTGGGAATATATATATATCTGTTCCCATGACTATGTCCCCTGTGTCTAGAACAGTGCCTAGTACAGAGAGGGCACTCAAAAAATATTTGTGGAATAAATGGATGAATGGGGACAGGCCAATGGCACAGGCAGTTTTCACAGACGGCGATTATGAGACACCCCGTGTTTTACCAGGTAGATAAAGCACCTGTCATTGGGCCTGGCCCGCGGTGAGCGTTGAGGTTGGCTGATGCTATTGTCTTGCTCCTTTCACTTTCCTCCACCCACACTCATACCTTGAACCTCCCAGGGATGCCCTTGGGAAGCTCTGGGGGAGCCCACAGAGGAAAGCCCCAACTGAGGCAGTATCCTGACCTGGGAGCTGGCCACTCCAATTTCTGACCCATCCCATGGGGACAACCCCTAGCTGCCAGGCTGTCCCTCTACCCTTCTCACCCACGCAGAGGTTGAGTCAGGACAGAACATTGGGGAACTGTGCCTCAGACCACCCTCTCGCTGCTCATTCAGGCTGTTCTGTTCTGGGCTGTGGCAGGAAGGAGCCCCAGGAAGCCCAGGGCACGGAGTCTGGGGGCTGAGGAGCTGTCCTTCCTTTTGGGGTCCCGCTGCAGACTACACTCTCCCCAGGGCACCTCCTCTATGAGGCCACTTTCACTTTCTATTTTCTCCACTGAAGTAGGAACAGCCAGGCCAGGGGCTCCAGCACGAGCTCACAGAGATGGTGGGGGGGCGGTTTGGAAGGGTCAGAAAGTCTGGTGTTTTTCTTTTGCTAGATTCCTCCGCTGTTCTCAGAGGTCCACCTTTGAGCAGCATAGCCCTGCTCAATTCTTGTCCACCTAGGAGGAAACCGAGGCACGGGGCCTGGCAGGACCTGAGGTGCAAACATGGCTGACATCTCCGAGACACTCCTAAGGAAAGGAATTCTCCACTTTTGGGTTCCCCCACAGAGGCCAGTGTGTCTGAGGAGCTGGCATGGAGAGGAAGTGACATCTGAGAGGGGACCCAGAGCCATCAATAACCTTAGAGAGAAGTTGTACTCATTCTCATTTTTCAGATAGTATTAATAAATAACTGGCCTAAAGACACGCAGCTAGAAGCCGAGAGGGCGGGAATTCTCAGCCCGGTCTGGATTATTCCAGAGCCTTCCTGTTGGTTTGAGGGGCCGAACCTCTCGTCTGTAGCTCCTGTCCAGAGACCTGCACCCCAACTCTATGCACGTCCTGGCCCTGTCCTTGCCATGTCTCCCCAAGGCTTGTGCTGAGGTGTTGTGTTCCCTTTCAGGCCTGCCCCTCCTCTATGCACTTACATATTAAGTGTTACTGAGCGCGGCCATATCCCAGACCTTATTCTAGGTGCTGGGGACATAGCAGGGTCACACAAATCATAAAATGTCTTTGTTGTCAAAAGAAATTCATCATGAAAATATCTTACCTGTTGCTCCCTGAAGAATAAATTAGGGGGAAAGAGGGCAGAAGAGCCAGGCCAGCAGGCAGCTGTGGCCACTCAGCTGTGCTATGATGTCCCCTTTTACCAGATTCCGGTGGTGGGTGTTAGAGACTAAAGAACAGTGCTGATGAAGGACCACAAGGATCACCCCCTCCATCCCCCAGACTCGGCCCCCTGAGCCAGTCCTGGGCATTTCTGAGATGACCCTCCGAGCTCAGGAACCTCTCCTCACATTTCCTTTATTGGTGGTGGTGGGGAGGGGGCAGCCCCCTGCCTCTGTCCCACCTGCATCCAGGCTGACTAGCCCAGCATGAGCCAGAGCCCACCCTGCCTCCCCACAGGAAGCTGGCTGGCAACGCCTGCTGCGTGACCTTGGGCTGCAAAGACAGGCGTTTACAAAGTCAAAGTGAGTCACTTCCTCCCTAGGGCCTCCCCCTGAGCGGGCAGCCGGCGGCACGGAGCTCCCTGCCCCCTCCTAACGGGCCTGGGGCTGGCGCTGGCACCACTGCGGATACACTCTGAATGCTAAGTGCTCGTGCCCGAGCCTGGCGCCCAGGAGGCTCATTTGTCACCCGCTGCTGACTCAGCACTTCTGGGGAAGGCATTTCCCTGTGCCTTAGAAGAGGAAGCTGGGAAATGAGGAGGCCCTGGCTCTTCTTTCCTTCCCTTCCCTCCGAGATGTGTGTGTGTGAGTGCTGTCATGCGAGCATGTCTATGTACACCTGAGTCTGAGTGTCACTGGGTCTGTGTGTGTCTCTGATGTGTACCAACATAGGTGTGCATTTCTGGGTCTGTACGGGTCTTTTGTGTGTGGCTAAGTCTGAGTGTGTGCCTTTAATGTGTGTGTTAATGTGTGTGGGTCTTTGTATATGTCAGTCAGTGTCTGTCTGTGTGTGTTGTATATCTGTGTGTGTGTCTCGATGTTTTATTTCTCTGTGTGTTGTATATCTCTGTGTGTTACACGTGTGTGTGTGTATTGCGTGTGTCTGGGTGTTGCATATCTGGGTATGTGTATGTGTGTGTGATATGTCCATCTGGTGAGTGTGTGTGTGGTTCCTCATCACATTGCAGGCCTTTCCCCTCCTCTCTTCCTCAGTCCCACATTCTCCTCTCAGACCTGACTCCCAGAGTGGCCCTCACCTTTCCTCACCTGCTCCCCCAGCTGCTGACCAGGCCTTCTGCCTCCTGTCCTCTAAACACAGGACCTCAGGGATTAAAACACAGGCTCTGGAATCAGACAGATCTAGGTTTCAGCCTTGGCTCTGCACTTGCCAGCTGAGTGACCTTGATTGAGATATTTACCTTTTCTGAGCCTCGGTTTCCTCATTTATAAAACAGAAGTGATCATATCTCCCTAAGAGAGATAATCTTGTGATGGAACCTTGTGTATTGCATGCTGCAAAGAGTGCCTGTTATTTCTCCTTAAAGCAATCTGCCCATTGTCAGGCACACAGCCCGGATCTAATGAACAGTACTCAAAAACAAAAGCACTGAGCTGTAGTCTCCTTGGCTGCTGGAGAAGGGAGGGGTGTGGGAGCCGATGACCTGGATTGGGAGCGGGGCAGAAGCTGTTTGCATGACAGCTACTGCAAGGAAAGACAAGTGGTGACCTGATTTGGTGCTGCCTTGGGCAGCAAGGGAAGGAAGTTGCAGGCAAAGGGGCTTGGAGCTGCTCTCTGTGTCCTTCCCTTCCCCAGACCAAGTACTTGCCCGACAACCCCAGCTCCAACAAGGACCCAAGGGGAGACACACAACTCCTCCCCACACCCCACTCCCAGAGCAGCCTTCATGCTTTGTCATGGGAGAACACATCTATCTGTTTGGATCTTCTTAACAACCCAATGAAGGAGATTCTTAGCATCCCCATTTCTGCAGCTAGGAAAACTGAGGCTCTGGGAAATTAAGCTCCAGGGTCACAGGGCGTACACGTGGCAGAGAAAACCCTAGCATTCCAGCTCGCGGTCCAGTACTTCCTGCGTATCTATACCACCCACCTTCGGCCTGCACACACACATATGCACCAGCATGCACCTTGGTGGGCCCTCCCTCCCTGCCCACAGGCAGAGCTCCCACGCACACTGGCACCACACCCTCCCTGCCACCAGCTCTTAGATCAAATTCTTCCCAAAGCCTGCCAAGCCCCACTCCCCTTTGTCAAAGGTAGGACTTTCTTCAGAAGGATTGGTATTTATTATCCCAGGGCCAGCAGTATGGATCCTTACTCCATCCTTTTGCTATGTTTAGCAGGAAACAGGCAAATCAGCCTGGAATAGGGTCATAGGGCCTTCCCGTACTGGCCGGGGATCCTGGGGTGAGCAGTCCCACTGCGGAGTTGCTGCCTAGGCTTGGTCCTGGGGGATGGAGACAACTGGCGGGCAAACCACGGATCCGGGCAGGTGGGAGTAGTGACAGAGTGGGGGCGTGGAGGCAAGGGATTCCAGCTCATGCTTTTGCTGCTAACTAGCTGTGTGGCCTTGGGCAAGTCACTACCCTTCACTGGGCTTGAGTGTTCACCTCTATAAAATGGGGTAGATTGCTCTCAGGTTCCTTCCAGCTCACACACAGTCCCAGATGCTTCTAGACCTAGCATAGGCTAGGTCTATGCTATCAGGTGCTACCGAAGACTGAGACATCAGGAGAGACTCTGCCATCACCAGGCCCTATCCCAGCCCTGCCTCCCAGCTCTCCCTCGGAAAACCAGCAGACAACCGGTGTGCAGGCAGAAGGAGCCAGCATGAGGTGTCTGGAGATACGGCTTAGAAAAAGCCCCAAGTAGAAGTGGCACCAGAAAGCTGCTGTCATTCCTGATTGGCCTTTCCTGCTCCAGGGACTCCAGCACCGAGCTGGAGACAGGATGCTGGGTTTTCTGCTCTGCTTGGGCCTGGATGAGGTGAGGCCAAGAGTCATTTCCGTTTTGGAGGGGGCCTGTGACTCGTGAGGAGAAAAGGGATGATAGGCATATCTGGCCTTCCTGATTCCCAGCGTTATCCGAGCACGAGGCAAAGCCCGTTGCAAAGCAGACAAGCCCATTTCTGTCCAGACACAGTCTGGGCTCTGACAGTGGGCGGCTGCAGCCTGTCCTTACATGGGGCTGAAGGGGCCCAACTACTCAATGACTCACTGCCTTACCCAGACGCTGAAACCCAGACTCCACCCTTCCCTTCTCCTGCTACCCACAACAGCCCTTTCACGTAGCACTCTTGTCACACTGAGACGAAGGTAGAGAAGGACATTTTCAAAGGTTCAGAGAAGACAACAGGGAAATCAACAGGCCATGTGATTACTTAATTAACCAACTCTGGAACCAGCTACCTCTGGGCTTCCTGGTTGTGCTTTTATTAACCCCTCATTGTTTAACTTGCTTAAGTTAAGTATTTTATGCTTGCAGGATTCTTGCAGCCCACCAGATATGACCCGGTGGGCCTCCTGAGATGTTAGCCTTATCTCAGACAATCCGCCAGGAACAGGGCTCCTTGCACCTACCATGGAGGTCCCTGAGGATCTGGGGGTGGGGGTAGGTGTGGGAGAGGTCAGAGGAAGTCTCAGTGGAACAGATGGAGTAACCTGATGAAGTTAGTGACTTTGGGGACGATAAGTATGGTGCGGGGTGGGGGGGGTGTACTAGTAAGGAGGACATTCAGGGAGGAACATGCAGGAAAATTAGGACCAACTTCCAGCATTTAGGGGTTGAAGACCCCGCTGAGTGAAGAATCGCCTGCCCCTGAGCAGTGTTCTTTCCAAGTGTGGGCTGAGACCCATTCGTGGGTCATGAAATCAATTGAGTGGATTGCATCCAGAACTTTTTGGAAAACGAAATCGAATGGAAAATCATATGCCTACATTACAGATGGTAAAACTTTCGTTTCAGCGTATGTAAACGCTCATCTGAGTAATGGGTTGAGACATAAAATTCATTTATTACTGTGGTTTTAAAAGTTTGAAAGCAACTGCTCTGGAAGACAAAGGAGTGAAGCCTAGAGTAAGCCCTTGGTGTGTGTGAGGGGCAGGGCTCTCTGTCCTAACAATCGATTCCAATGTCCCCAGGAGCGTCTGTGGGGGAACAAGTACCCTCCTCTTTCCTAAGCACAGAATGAGCCATCCCTGTTAAGTTTCAATGCGTTCCAACCCCTTCGCTGCTTTCTTCAGCAAGGGAGGCATGGGGCTTTTACCCAGATTCCTTATCCCCAGAATGTTTCCATGTTTCTCAAGAACCTCGGGGCAAGTCAGTCAAGATTTTTGGATACAAGGTCATTTCTGAGCCTCTTCCCAGTAGTATGTGCCACCGTGCCCCATTTCTGACCTGAACAACAAGCAGAGAGGGGATAGGCCAGTTGAGGAAGTTGAGAAAGGCAGGTTTCGCCCCTAGGGAAGTCTATCCTCAGAAGCCTTCCCCTCCCATTTCCACTGTTTGGCAGAATCTTGAACGTAGTGGGGCGGGACAGAGAAAAAACTAGAAAGCTTCACGTCTGCCACCAGGGCCGGAAGCCCCACTGTGGCCCCAGCCGGTGGTTAGCCCCTGTTTGTCATTTTGCAAATCTGGTCTACCCACCTCCGGTGAAAACTCCCAGCATTGCCCCAGGGGGCCATGACTAATTACAAAACACATTTTCTCTCTTTTTAGTCCGCTGCCTCCCCGCCCACGGCACCCCCGCCTATCCCAAAGCTGCCCTCACTAGGCTCCCTTGCTAGACTGGCTTGAATGAACCCTTGGTCCCGCCCCCTTGCCCCAGATTGCACCCTCTGGGGTTCTTTCCTCCCCTCACACTTTACTTTCACTTTCTAGCCGCTCTCACTTCTCTGTTAGCTTCTTACCCTGCAGCTCAGAGCCCCGGCCTTTTCTCAAGGTGGGGGCCGTCTGAAGCCCTGGGCTGCACCCACATAGTTGGGTCTTGATTCATCCACAGTCAACGAATACTTATCTGAGGCATTCTGTTCCAGGCTTCAAGTATGCAATGCTAGCACATGGGCAAGGTCCCTGCACATACAGCTTCTAGAAGCCTGAATGATACAGAGATGTAATCAAGTGACTAAAAACAGTGGGTCAAGGCTCTGCGGCTTGATGCATGGCGCTGGTGAGGCACATGGAGAGGGCACATAAAATACGTGTATGTACAATGACCTGGAACTATGTTCCTGGCAGAATGTTAAAATGAAAAAGGCAAGTGGCAAGACAGTGCAGAAGATACTGTGGTTTGCTGGGTTTCCGGGGACAAGTTGCTTCCTCCCTCTCCCTTAGAGCTACAGAGCACATATTCCCCCTTGCCTTGGATAGTGTGGTTTAAGGATGGAGGTGTAGAGCTGTGGCAGCCTTTTTGTGCCGTGTGGGAGAACCCTAGAACTGGTGGAGGGTGCAGGGCAGCAAACACTGAGTGGAGCCTGAAGAGAAAGTCCACACATCAAAGGACAGATATCATTCCATGAAATGATATATCTTGGTCCCAGGCAGTGTGCTGGCATGGGAAACCCCTTCATTCCCCTCTAGTCGCTGAACCCCTTCCCACGACTACCTCAAGGGTGGCAGCCCAGGCTGTTCCTCCCTTGCAGGTTGCTGACAGAAACTACTCCCCTTTCCCTCCACCCTTTATCTCACCTGGAAAGGAGGAAACTGGAGGCTGAAGGGGACCCCAGGGTCACAGTTTGTTTAAGCTCTATTTACACACCCCGTTTACATTGGGGAACGTATAAAAGATTCATAATACCTAGTGCCAATGAGGTCATGAGAAAGAGGGTGCTCTGGTGGGATTGCAGTACTTTTGGGGGGACAACTGGATAAAAATCCATCCTATTTAAGAGACACATACTCTTAGAAGTAACCATTCCACTTTTAGGAAGGTATCCTACAGAAATACATGAACAACTGTGCCGACAGCAGCATTCCCATAGATTCTAACAGGTGATGGAATTCCTGCAGCTGTCAGAAGGAATAAAGTAGCTCTGGCTTACAAACAGGCACAGAGGCTGTCCATGTCATACTGCTTAAAAAAACAAGCTGCCAAATAATATGTGGAGTATAACCCAAGTGTTTTTTAAAAAACACAAAAAACAAACAAAAAGAAAATGTGTATAGAAAACATGTATGCATAGAAAATGGTCTGCAGGAATATACAGTTGGCCCGAGCAACATGGGGTTGAAGCGTATGGGTCCACTTATACTGGGTTTTTTTTTCAATAAATATTCAGTAGATCCTCCATATCCCAGGGTTTCGTATCTGCTGATTTCACCAACTGAAGATGCAGAGGGCCAACTGTATACAATGTTCTTCACTGTTTTATAGAAGGGACTTGAGCATCCACAGATTTTGGTGTCTGCGGGGGGTCCTGGAACCAATAGTTAAGAGACTATAGTTATGTTTTTGGGGAGTCAAAACTTATATACAGATTCTTAAGTGCACAGAGTGTTGGCACCCCAACCCCCACGCTATTCAATGGTACACCAAAATGATGATAGAATTAGGAAGGAAATGGGAGGAGAGGAAGAATTTTCCTTTTTTTTTTTTAATCTGTATACTTCAATATTGTCCACATTTTTATATGGATATCTCAGTTTTGTAATTAAACTTTAAAAAAATAGTAATTAATCAATGAACTTCTCATGGCCCAAGCAGAGCTTGCCAACTGTCTCTCTCCTTCATCTCCCCCTCCCTTCCCCACAAAATCTTGTCTGCTCCTTGTACCCTTTGCTATCTTTGGACCTCCTGAGCTGGCTGTAAGACTCCAGATCCCCTCCAAACCACACTCACTAATCCACCCCTAATCCTGGCTCCCCAGCAACTCAAACCGGCAGCTGTCTGCTCCTGTGGGAGGTGGGCAGGAGCCCTCTGGGTTTATACCCATCATAAAGAGAGCAGCAGCGGTGGCCCTATGGGTGCTCAGAACTCCAGGACGTGTCAGCCTCGAGTAGCGAGGAGCGGGGTCCTGGCCTCTCCCCGGAGAGCATATTTCTTCCTCTCCTTCCTGGACACATCCATCGCAGTCCAAGCACTTCCAAAGACTTAGGTAGGACTCCAGTGATGGTATTGTCCACTTGTCTCACTTTGCAGGTGAGAACACTGCATCCAGGCCAAGCCTTTCCCACCTGCTTCTTTGCAAGTGCCTTCCCTTAACAATATCAGAGTCTGAACGCTCACTCTTGTTAACTGCACAATAAAGGAATTCCATCAGGCAAAGCGCCATCTCTAACAGTGGTTCTCAGCTGTGATAGCACTTTAGAATCACCTAGGGAGATTGGAAAGCTACTGATACTGGGGTCCTACCCCAGATGTTCTTTTTCATTTTAACTGGGGGCCTCCTGAGCACTGGGATTCTTGTACTTCCTACCTATTCTCAATGTACAGTCATGGTTGAGGAACACTAGCCAATGGTGATGTGATGTGATGTCACGTGATGTGATGTGATGTCACGTGATGTCGTGTGATGTCATGTGATGTATGTACACATGCTGTGTGTCATGCAGGGTCTCTGGTCACACTGCCCGCACAAGAACGCAGGATATGGTGAGGTCAAAAATGAACAACAACGAAGCCATAGATAGGGGAGTCACACCACTATAGTCTCGCTGGTGGCCGGGCGAGATACAGGAAATAGGATCCGCAATCCGCCATCCACACTTGCTAACCCCACTTGCTAGCTGCAATCACTATCTGCTTCTCTGCCAACCAACCAACCAACCTCCTTGCCAGCATAGCCACGGCAGTTATATTAGTGGCTAATGGCTAATGGTAACAGCTGATGGCCAACTAGTTACAGCGGATGGCCATCTGATCAGTTGATGGCCATCTAATAACCAAGCCAGCACCTTTCCATGTGGGCCCGAGAGCCTGGAAACTGGTCTCTGGGACTCTGTCCCCATACTGTGTGCATACGTAACCCATGAATGAAAACCTATGCACACACACAACATGTAAAGCTCGATTTCCCAATCCACAAAGTAACACACACTGCTGAGGTCACCAGAAAAGCAAGACACCAAAATAAGTGAAGACATTTTTAGAATGTGATATTTAAAAAATGAGACGGTCATCATGGGGGAAATCAGAATCTTTATTAGACTACTTTACTTATTTTTGGATGTGGTTTTTCTTGTATTACATGTGGGGGGAAGAAGCTTCACGATCCTTTCATGGCTGAGCCCTGATCTGGTCCCCCATATCCACAAAGTGTGCTTTTTGCCCAGAATCATGCTGCATGCTTCTGGTTGAAGCATTCAGTCCCTCTGGATAGGGCAAATCATCATGTGTTCCCCCAGCAGAAAGTCCTCAGCAGCCAGGATCCTGGCACTGAGGACTGGGGGTCAGAGGGGCCCAAGAGAGCCAGGTTCCCAGTCATCCAGGAGCTCCAGGCCCTGCCCTCCTTCCATAGGAATGATGTGATCAAAGAAACTGTGCTCCTATACTGGAAGGTGGCCCCAGGTTTTGCGGGTTCTGGTCTCAGAGCAATGTATGTATACACATGAATGAGATGTACGAGCACAGGTAGGCTTGCCTGAAGTAGAGGAGATTCAGCCAACTTTAAGGTCATTTCCAAATCTAACTTTGATGAGTCAAGTATACAAAGTAAATCCGAAGGAAAACCCTGCAGAAATTTATAAAGAACTTGGTAGGTTTTCACCTCAGTAATCAGAGAGCTTCTTGGAGGTGGTAAAATTTGAACTGTGCTTTGAAACATGAGCTGGATTTAAGGGGGAAAAGAGAAAAAGATAGAGCTTCCCCATTTTGTTACTCCTCCTTGACCTCAGAGACCTGAGCTCTGCCCCAGGAACCCTCTGCAGGTTTCAAGGGACAGAGGGTTCTGGGAGTGGCCTGAGAAGAAGGTAGAGGGTCACCACCTCCACAACTGAACGTCTACCTCTGGATCTGCTGGCCTGCGTTCTGCCTCCTCTGATGTGCTCAGTCTCCTTCAGACGCTCCGAGGCCCACCCCTCAATGTGTCACAGCTCCAAGTCAAACGTTGGGGAAAGCACCCTTAGTTCTTTCCTGTTGGCCCTTGGTAGAGCAAAGATGTCAACCTGGAATTGCCTCAGAAAGAGCTGAAGAGCTTAAAAATATCCAGAGGCCAGGACCCTACCCCTGCACCTGCAGAGTCTGACCATCCTGCGGGGGGGCGGGGGAAGGCTATGCTTTGTGAAGGTTCTTCTGGGCTGTGGATGGCCAGCCAGGACAGAACCATGGCCAGTGCCCAAATGTAGGGAAGAGAAGAAGAAAGACAAGATGGAAGGGAGGGGGTGGGGTGGGACAGCTGTCCAGGGAAAATGTCCAGAGTCTCTGGGACGGGTGGAGGACTAGGCCCAGCAGAGAAGGGGCTCTATAGAAAACAAATGTTCACTGAGCAGAGTTGAATCTTGCTTCTTGTTTCCCAGGCTCTCAGGATGGGACCAGGGACAACTGTTCACCATCAGTAGAGGTAGAAAGACACAAAGGCCCTCAAGGAGGGCCTCCTGTTTTCCATAGTCAGTGCCTCCATGAGAGCAAAGACTATCTCATTTGTTCACTGCTGTCTCCCCAGCACCTGGTACATAGTAGATGCTCAATAAATACCTGTTGAATGAAACAACTGAATGAACTTTGCCAGCCCTTTGCCTGTCACGATTTTCTCAGTCTGTGAGTTTCTTGCACAGAGCAGGGATTAAAATGGTGGTGCTGAGGAGAACTTTGGTGAGGGAGGGGAGAAGGCAGTTTGGCCCCACTTCACGTTCTCAGGATTTTGGAATCTGGATGTTAGGGAGGGGGATGCAGTTGGCTGCCCACAGCTGCCCTTCCAAATCAGAAGGTTGGACTAGGGAGGAGGGGAAGAGGAGGAAGGAGAAGAGGGAGTGGGGTGGGAGATAAACAAGCTGAGAAGAGTGTGCTAGGAGTGCGCAGTGGCTGCCAGCAGACTGAAAGGGGCTGGACCAGTCCAGAAAGAAAGGGACGAGGCTGGGGAAGGCGCCCACACAGTCACTGAGCTCCTGGGGTCTTCCTCGAGCTGCCACACTCCCCATACAAGTGACTTCCAGTGTGAGGTGAGGGCTGTGTGGAGAGGAAGTGGGAAAGGAAAGGAAAGCATCGCTCTCCATTTGAGTATCACTGGGCAGTTTCTCTTCCCACGTGTCTCCACCTCAGTAAGAGACGACTGCGTGCTCGTGACATGGTGCTCTTTCTGTCACTGTGGATGCCTGATTCAGAACGCTGGGTGGGCTTGGGGCTCCACTCTATGTGTGTGAGGGCGCATCCCAACACAGACGCGAACACGGCGTGGGTGTGCTCACAGCGGTGGACACGGCCTCCGAAAATGTGGTCCCTGCAGTCACAGGCCTGGAAGCAGATGCCTCTGGTCGCAGGTGAGCGTCTACTTAAGCTCTATTTAAGTTGTATTTGTGTGTACTAAGCAGGGAGCACAGTGTGCCAGGCCCTCTGGCCAGGAGTTCATTCTAAAGCCATCTTGAATGAGCACACTGGCCTCTCCATTCTGGGGGACTGGAGCCCACTCCTTACCACACCAGGAGCAAGGGGGTGGCCTCTCAGGAATTACAAGGTGGGGCACTGCCCTTCACATTTTCTGCTCTTGAAACCCCACCCCTGTCTGAACACTGAGAGGTGTTTGAAAGGCTCACCTGCAGCTCCTCTCACCTGTGAGGTCTGGCTGCTGGCCTGGGTGTGTACCTGGTCTAGGTGAGCTCAAGGCAGTGAGGAGGGGAGGGGATGAGCCAGAAGTGGTGCTGACTGGAGGCTGCCCAGGCCCACCCCTGGAGCGCTCCAGCTGGCCAGTAGGCAGGCTGGAGTGAACTCCTATCTGCCCAGAGTCGAATTTTCCCCACCAGGAACACCTCCCATCCCGCTTCCATCAGCTACCACACTTCCTTCCCAGGAGTGCATGTAGGAGTGGGGATAGGTGAAGGGCATTACTGGGCAGGTTCTCTTCCTGCTGATTCTTCCAACCCTTTGCTTGCCAGAGGGATAGCCTCCAAATCACAGACCCCAGATACACCCCAGAGGACACGCGGGGTCCAAGCTGAGACCTATTTCCAAGTGGCCATGGGCATTGCCTCATTGCTAGACTACCCCATCCCAACTGGCCTCACCCTCCCCTCCCACAGAGGGCTGACCCTGCCTGGCAGACCGCCACTCTATCCCAGAGCACAGCTCAGGGCCTGCCTGAACACCCTCTGTTAGAGACATGAAAGGAGAATGGCCCTTTTGAACCCGTCCCACTCCTCCACTGCCCCCCACCCCAACCTTCTGTTGGAGATTCAGACTCAGCATGTTTGGGTGGGGCCGGAAATCAGCAAAAGCATCTGGGTGGGCCCCATGCACTTTACACTGACGTGCTCTTGTCCCAGGGCTATCCTCTGTGGTGCATGCGTACCAGAGGGAGGGTGGACAGGGGAGGATGGAGTTTCGGACAGTGGAGTGCAATGGTTATGAACCTATACTCAAGAAGTTCAAATTCCCAATCTTGACCTTGGGCAAGTTGCTTAACCTTTTTGGGCCTCAGTGTCCTCCTCTGGAAGGTGAGATGGTAAAGCTCTTGAGGGAAGTGTGCTCTGTCACAGATGGCACCATGGTGGAACCCAGGACTAGCCAGACAGAGCTGGGCCCATGCCTGGAACCAAGCTCCTGACCCATACCTCTGCGTGGCTCTCCCATAAGGGGCAGGGAAGTCCAGGCCTAGCCAGTGGGAGTATGGCAGAGGATAAGCTGAGTGGCTATAGCCATGAAAATGGCCCCTGGAGGCCAGTTTTGCAGTACCAGCCCCTGTCCTATGCCCTCTCCTGGATCATATTTGTGCTGCCCTAATTTCGAAGAACCTAGACACTCCTTTGGGGACCAAATCCCTCATGGGAATAAAAACTCAATTCTCCACTAAAACCATTTCCTTCATTGAGACACTTTGCACAGATGTTGGATTCCAACAAACCCGAGTTTGAATCCCCATTTCACCACTCACTGCTAGAACAACATAGAACAAACCTTGGCTCTGAAAGCCTCAGTTTCCCCATCTGGAAAGTAGGGAGATTCATTGCTGCATTGCAGGCTTGTTGAGAAGATTAAGTTAATTCTGTCATTCATTCAATGAACTTTTACTGAGCACCTACGATGTGCCAGGTATTGAGACTACAGCTATAAGCACGAGAGAGACAGACAGGGGCACGTGCTCATGGGTCCTTCAGACAGATATTAACCAACAGTGACCCCAATATCTATGTTACCAACAGTCTTGAGTGTTATGGAGGAAAAGTGCTCATGAGGAATTTGTGTGAGCTCAGTTTTGAAGGATAACTGGCTGTGATCCATTTCATTGAATCTAAAACACTACTAATGGTCAACAACTATTATTTTAGGTAATACTGAGAAAGAAAAATTCTGCCAATTGACCATGACACCGTGCCTTCTTACCCTTAGAAATGTCATTCTTTGCTTACTGAAAGAGCTCTTTTAGACTTTTCCTTCAGCCCCAGAGGAGTTTCCTATCTCCCACCCAATGTAAAACAAAGAAAGGTCTGTAATGGCAGAGGTCAGAATAGGGTGAAATCAAGAGAAATCTACATTGTCCTGCAGCAAGCTTGCCTGCTGGGAAACCCCTGAGCTGGTAGCAGGTAGGCTCCCAGGCTCTGGTTCCATTGAAAGAGAAACAAGACAAGAAGGTCATGTGGACCAAGCAGAGAAAAGGGCAGGAAGGGTGGGGAAGGGGTCCTGGTTGAATTCTTACTGCTGGGCTCAGATTCTGGCTGAATGGAAGAGTGGCCAGGAGGAAATGAGTCAAATGCCCAGGTGGGGGGCTTGTTAGACACCATAATGTGCAAAATGCCTCCTGCTGTCAAAGATTTAAAAGATGCATTTTCCCCAGAAGCACAGAGCACCCTGGTTTCTAGATCTTGGTTTCTAAATACGATTTTTCACTAAAAGGAACCAGAGTACTCTGGGGAAACAGCAGATTCCAGGGATGTCTCAGGAAAGTAAAAGATGACCCTGAAACATCTTGTTGTACCAGAAAGTGACAATGTGCTAAAACAAATTAATAAACAATGGGGACTTGACAGTAGGAATGAGAGCCAGCTTAAAGGGGTTTCTACTAAACAAATTTGGCATAATTTGAACACTGAAATAAATAATGAGAGTTATAGATTATGTATAACCCAAAGAATAAAATAACAATCCATGAGGCCATCTGACAAATAAATGTTAATACACAAATAATCAGATGAATGGAGAAGAAAAGAACACTCTTGCTTCACAAAGAATGCTAAGGAACAAATGTAGAAAAATGATGGAATTGGAAAACTATCATTTGCCAGTCATTGTCATACTGTTTTAGGCAAGAATCATAAAATCGATGCTACTAGTGGGTGATAAGAAAAAGATATTTATATAGCACATTGAGCAGAAAATTTTTCTTCTTTTACTATAAAGGACATTAGTAGGACAACTGGAGATGGCTCTAGTATCGGGCACACCAATACAAAAGTAAATATGGTAAAAAGATAACATATGGGGAACCTGAGTGAAGGGAATATAGTAATTATTTGTACTGGGTATTTTGTGTGTGTGTGTGTGTGTGTGTTGTTATTTTTTAATGTAGTCAGAAATTATTTCAGAGTAAAAAACTGGTTTTGTAAAGTGTGTATCTTATTGATAAAATACCGTAAATGAGCATTCCAGGTAAAAACACCTGTGTGTGCCAAAGCCCTGATGCTGGACAAGCACATTCATTTGAAAACAAAACCCAAAATCAAAGAAGCCTGAGTACTGGGGTCTGTGTGGCTGAAAGTACAGCGAGGAGCTGAGAGGTGGGCAGGGGCCAGGCCATACTGAGGGTTTGGGTCCTGGTGACGACAGCAGGGAGAGGCCATCAAAGTGCTTTAAGCAGTGAGAAGGGGAAATGTGGCCTTATTTGTGTTCATCACTCTGGCCCCTGGTTGACCCTCCATAAACAGTAACCATTAATAATGCCTTGTCTGCTGGCCTCTCTGCTGTCACTTCCCCTAGGGACCTTTTTGCTTAGTGGAGTTGACAGCAGGTGGCCCCCTACCCACAGAGCATCCAAGCCCAGCCCCGTCTTCTCCCCCTCACCCCAGTCAACACAGCTCTCTGTGCACCCCCTTCTCCACCAGCTTCCTTCTGTCTGTCTTGGTTTCTCGTTTGGGAGTCCCAGAGCTCAGCAAAGCCTGGAGAGGTTTGAGTTCAAGGTGAATGAGTGGGCTGTTTGATGGGGATCTCCCAGAGCAACCTCCAGTCTTGATACAGTTCAAGCGGCTGTAGGCTTCCTTTCCTCCAAATGAATCACTGCTCTGTGTGCCTGTGCCTGTGTGTGCCTCCCCCTGACATGCCTGGGGCCGTGCAGTGGAGGAGCAGACTGTCTATGTGCACCGAGTGGCGACGTCTGCGGCCAGCATTCACTGCAGCTCACGCTGTGCCAAGTATCCTGCTGGGCGTTCCTGTGCATTCCTCAGCCAACCTTTACAGCAACCCTGTGATGGAACACACCATCATGTCCACTTTGCAGAAGAGCAAACTGAGGCTTCGAAGTTTTATTGGCGTGTTCAAATTCACACAGCTGACTTAAAGATTCAACTCAGGGTCCCTGACCCCTGAACCCTACACTTCTGCACAGCCACTTCTGGTGGCCCGTGGGCATCAATGTAATGGGTCTCCAGGCCATGTGGACAGGGGAACTAAGCATAACTGAGGGCCCTGCTGTGCCAGAAAGGGATTAATTGGGATGCCCTCAGCAAGCTCTGGTTTGGTGAGGCTGGTTGCCATGGCAATGACATGGATTTTTGGGAAAAGGGAGGCCAGAACAGCAGAATCTTCTGAAGCACTGCGTGTACATCCCATATGTTTATTCTGAAGTAAACACCTTCCTTGGCGACTGTATGTGGCCACCAGAAGTGGCTGTGCGGGGCAAGGGTGAGGGCCAGGGTTCCCTGCGCAGGCCACGCCAGGAGGCCCTGGTCCTCCTGCGGCCCCTCACCCAGGGCGCTCTCCCCAGCACTGCCCTAGGAGCCTTTCCCAGCAAGAATACCCAGGGCTTCTGCTTTCAGCTCCCAGATCCCCACACTAGGTGCAAACCAGGAAAGAACACAGATATGGGGCCAGAAGACATTCATCAGTGGGCCAGAAGTCCCGCCATGCACTTTCTGTGTCACTGTGAGTAAGTCCCTTTCCCTTTCTAAGCTCATCTGCAGAATGGGGCCCATCAAACCCACATTGCCGGGCAGACGAGACGATGTATTTGAAACATGTACGGTATCTGCGTGCCCAGCACATAGTAGGTCTAAATGTGCCATTACGACATAAATGTCTGGAGGCTGCTCACTTTTCCCTCCAGCCTTGAAAGGAGTCAGGTGAAGATAAAATTAACAAATGAGGAGCCCCAGGCTCTGGGCCCTGGGGGGCACTGTGAAGCAAAATCTCAGTACTGACCCAGTGACCTTCCATCACCGGGCACGTGACCTTGGCTTCAGTTTTCTCATTCGTTGTCCTCCATCACTTACAGGAGAGAATGGACCTGAGCTGATGGGCAGTATCCCAGTGGATACTTGACCCATCTGTTCCACCATCTGCACCACTCCTAAGACAGAGGAGCCCAAGGCCATTTCCCCAGGCCTAGGACTCCACTCCAGCCCCTCTAGTTTGTTGCCGACAGTATGGACTTCAGTGGCGATCTGTTGATTTGATTCAAGTTTGATTTTCTAAGCTGGGCTACCCTGCCCAAGGAGAACTCCCCTCCCAAGGGCCATCCAGGACTGCGCCCTCTCTGCTCCCTACTTAGCTCATCCTCCGTCGGCCCCACGCTGGTGTGCTGGGGAATATGAAGTAAGAATTTGACTGGGTGACCCTCCCACCAGCCTATGTTCCTGGAAGAACCCCCGAGGTCCTCCAGGTCAGCCCTGGAACCACGCTCTGTAGCCTTAGCACCTGGCAGGCCTGGGCAGGGACAGGAAGGTCACACAGGATGATGACAAAGAGCAACATGCAGACCCAACCCACACTCGGAACCAGCAAAGAAGGAGAAAAACATTTAAGAATTTTGTATTTGATATTTCAAAACATACAAAACTTCAAAGCAGTCATCATAGGAAAATTCAAAATGTTAAAAGACTTCCTCATACTTATTTCGTGACTTAGTATTGATTTGATTTTGTCCTGCTCATGGGGGTGGAGATGGCCTCCTCTTTTCAGAGCTTAGTGCCTCTAGAAGTTTTAGTCAAGGCCTGGGAGATGGAAGTAGTACACACAGCCTGTGGGCTCCCCTCAGGTTTGTCCCTGAAGGGCAGAAAGGGAAGAATGTTTTCCTCTTGCTTCAGTGTGACACCAAGATTATGTTTGGTTGGAGGTGGTGCTAATGAGTTATCCAGGATTTTCTTCTTCTCTCTCCCATCTTGAATTTTCTTCTCCTAGGCCGGGTGTCAGGGTACCTATTTATAGCAGGACAGGGCTTACAGAGCAGATCTAAGCTGTCATTTGTTGGTGAAATTCTTTGCAGAAGGTCAGTGGGCTGGGAGGAGGCTGGGGTGGAGGTCCGCAAGGTTGGCAGAGGAACTGCAGAGATGAAGTAGCTCTCAGCCAGGCCAGCCCCTGAGCTGGAAAATCTTTAACAAAGGATCCAGCCAAAGTACAGAAGAAAAGGACAGGCAGACAGACATGCCTAGCAAACACATCCCCCTGCGAGGAAGTCAGAAAACAGTTGGACAGCAGATGGAAAGGCTGCGGATGGGAAGAGAGGAGAAAGGAGCCCAACAAGAATGTCTGAGGATATATTTTCTTTCTTCCTTTTTTAATAGACTTCGTTTTTTAAGGGCATATTTAGGTTCACAACAAAACTGAGCAGAAAGTACACAGATTTCCTGTAAAACACGCACCGCCTACCCCACGGCCAACATCCCCACCAGAGTGGGACATTTCTTACAAGTCATGAACCTACACTGACAATGTCATTATCACCCACAGTCTATAATTTATATTAGGGTTCACTATTAGTGTTGTACAGTCTGACTTTGAACAAATGTGTAATGACAGACATCCACATGTGTAGTAGCATACAGAATAGTTCCACTGCCCCGAAAATCGTCCGTGCTCCATCTAGTCACGCCCCCCCCAACCTCAAGCGACTGATCTTTTTACTGTTTCCATAGTTTTGCCTTTTCCACAATGCCATATAGAACCATAGAGCACGTAACCTTTTTAGATAGGCTTCTTTCATATTTAAGATGTCTCCATGCCTTTTCAGGGCTTGGTAGCGCATTTCTTTTTAGTGCTGAATGATATTCCATTGTCTGGATGTATCCAAGGTTGCTTATCCATTCACCTACTGAATGCCATCTTGGTTGCTTCCAACCTTTGGCAATTAAGAATAAAGTTGCTATAAATATCCGTGTGCAGGCCTTTGTGTGGACCTCAGTTTCAGTTCCTTTGGGTAAATACCAAGGGGTGTGATGGCTGGATCGTATGGAAGGAATATGTTTAGTTTTGTAAGAAACTGCTAAACTGTCTTCGAAGCTGGCTGTACCATTTTGTATCCCCACCAGCAATGAATAAGAGTTCCTGTTGCAACACATCCTAGCCAGCATTTGGTGTTGTCAGTGTTCCGGAATTTGGCCCTTTTAATTGGTGTGTAGTATCTTGTTGTTGTTTTAATTTGCAGTTCTCTCATGACATATGACGTGAAGCATCTTTTCATGTGCTTGTTTTCCATCTGTGTATCTTCTTTGGTGAGGTGTCTGTTCAGGTCTTTGGCCCATTATTTATTTTATTTTATATTTTAAAAATTTTTATTGGGGAAGGGGAACAGGACTTTATTGGGGAACAGTGTGTGCTTCCAGGACTTTTTTCAAGTCAAGCTGTTGTCCTTTCAGTCCTAGTTGTGGAGGGCGCAGCTCAACTCCAGGTCCAGTTGCCGTTGCTAGTTGCAGGGGGCGCTGCCCACCATCCCTTGAGGGAGTTGAACTGGCAATCTTGTGGTTGAGAGCCTGTGTTCCAACAAAATGAGCCATCCGGGAGCTCAACGGCAGCTTGGCGCAAGGTGCCGTGTTCAATCTTAGTTGCAGGGGGCGCAGCCCACCATCCCTTGTGGGAGTCGAACCGGCAACCTTGTGGTTGAGAGCCCACTGGCCCATGTGGGAATCTAATCGGCAGCCTTCGGCGTTAGGAGCACGGAGCTCCAACCACTTGGCCCATTATTTTATTGGGTTGCCCATTTTCTTGTTGTTGAGTTTTAAGAACTCTTTGTATGTTTTGGATAACAGTCTTTCATCAGATATGTCCTTTGCAAATATTTTCTCCCAGTCTCTTGTCTTTCTCTTTCTCCCAGTGGCTTGTCTTTCTCTTGAACCTCAGCGTTTGAGTTGATGATCCCAGCCCTTGATGGAACCAGATGTGGTATGGGGTCACGCCATCCCCACCCAATTCAGGACTCCTCTAATGGACAGTCTGCTCTGGGCACCCCAGGGGGCTGGCAGAGATCTTATCAGATTTGCACTGTGGTCTGATGGTCCCACCCTGCCCCTCCCAATAGTCATTCTCCCCACTAACCCCTGTGCACACCTAACTCTGTGTCAGCATCTGCTTCAGACCCATTGACCTAGTGATGGGGAGGAAAGAAGTCAGTGATGGAACAGAGAGAGGTGGGGGATGTTGATTTAAATTGCAAGGTGAGAGAAGACCCCACTGATAATGTTATCGTATTGGGTTAAAACCTGGAGCCAGGACAGCACCCGGTAGCAAAGGGACCCAGGGGAAGGAACATTGGGTGCCAAAGTTCTTGCCTATGTGGCTGAGGCAGGGGGCGCCCGAGGAGGAGATAAGGCCACAAAGGTTCAAAGATTGGGGTGAGGGCACATCGTGTAGGCCGTAGTCAGAGGCTTGGATTTATTCCAGATGCAGTGGGAAGCCACTGGACGGTTTTCAGCTTAGAAGGGGCATGATTTGATTTGCATTTTAAAGGCTCACACTGGCTGCTAGGTGGAGAATGGATGGTAAGGGAACAAGACGGGAAGCAAGGAAACCAGCTTGACATTTTATTGCTCTGGTTAATATAACTATCCCAGCCCAACAAATTCTCTCCTGCAAAGACAATCATGACGGCCAATTGCATGGAATCCCATGCATACTGCAAACACACCACACAGCCCCCACACTCTTAACCACCCACAGACTCTCCTGGACATAGGTTTACATGCATGCCTCCATATTCCCCAACATGAACAGAGGCATACAAGTCTCATGCATATATGTACCATACATGGCACCAGCAGAGATATTTTTATTCACGTGCAAGCACACATTCCCATTTATACACTTCCTCACACATTTATGAGATATTTTCATGCACACACACACATAGCTATACACATTTCTATACAGACACACCATTTCCCATTTTTCAAAGAGAGGCAGTTCTGAGCAGGGGAAGTGGCTGAGGAAAAGGTGTCAGGGGTTTTATAAGAGGGGGAGGTAATTGCAAGCCTACTTATTCATTGGAGAAAGAAAATGCCCGAACAAATGCCCACTTTGCCCTAAATTGCACCTGATGGTTGGGTCAGCCAGTTATTAAACTGGTGCAGAGACTACATTAAAGCCTTCATTCCTCACATTGGGTCCTCCCCCCACCTGCACTCTGCAGTTCCTCACTCAACCGCTGCTGCCCACCTGCCCACCCCTGGCATTAACCAGCTCCCACTGCATTCTTAATGACTCACAGGGCATGGGGGGGGGGTATGTACTTTGGGTAAATCTGGACTCCTCAGGACCTGCCACCCCCCACCTCCCCACCCCACAGCTGGCTCCTCTGCAGCATTTCCTTCCTTCCAGCTCTGAGTGACCTGGGTTATACTTGTCTGTCTCCCCTTCAGGGCAGAGAGCATGTCTGTTTGGCGTACTGCTGCCTGGCACATAGAAGGTGCTATGCCACGAGAGGTGGCTCAATGACTCAGGCCCTGGGCGGTGCTGGTGGGAATAAACTGTGGCCAAACAGGATCCTGGCCTTTCTGACCCCAGCAGAATCCTACTTCTTTTCCTAAGGAGCAAAGAAATTTGAAAACCGCCCATAGTTATCATTGAGTGTCTATTACGGAGAAGGTAAGCGCATCTTACTGCCACTTCCCTGTCCGCACTGACAGACATCACTAATCAACAAGGAGTGCACCCATCGCCCCCAGGCCAGGATGAGGTATCAGAATTCTTCTCAACACGGTGCTCCAAGGAGTCATTACTGATCAATGGAGCCGGCACAGAGGTGGATGCTTTTTGCCATCACTGGTCCCCTAAGTGCCAAGTGCTTAATAAATCTCTCATTCAGTTCTCACAACAAATCCATGAAATAAAGATTAACTTTTATTTCCCAAAGAAGGGTCAGCATGGGTAAGGAACTTGATCAAGTTCACAAAGGCAAGAAGCGTTGGGCTGAGAATTCCGACACTAGTAGGTCTGTCTCCAAAGTTCATGCTCTTGCACCTTTCCCATGCTTCCTGCCCCCATTGTACATCTATACCACCATGCTGTGGGCATTTGTTGGGCCTCTGTTACCTCCCAGTCTCTGAACCCCTGTTTTGAGGAGATCCCCACCAGAAACAGGTGTTACCCTCCAACAGGGCAATTGAGGAGCCTTTCAAAACGGGACTATTTACCAAGGGTGGGCAGAGCTAAGGGGAACCGAAAGGAATGGTGAAGACCCTGATGGGACAGGGAGGGAGATGACTGGAAGCTGGAGCAAACCATAGCTGCAAAGGAAAGAAGCAAGGGGAACAAATACCCCCAACTTCTCTCCTCTCACCCTCCAGTCTCCGTTATGGGGCTTTCTATGGGAGAAACCCATCCAGAAACCAAAAGGCATGGGAGTTCAGCTGAAGCAGTCCACACACAGCTCAGCCTCCTGGACTTCAGAGCCGGGGGAGAAGGATAGGAGGATAGAGCTCTGGAGGAGCTAAGTGAGAGGGCCGTCCAGAATGCTCCTTTCCTATTTGGGGGCTGAGGGTGGGAATGTCCCTTCCTGACGAGTATTGATGGGCCAGTGGTGTCAGTTTCAGTCTGAATCCATAGGCCTGAGGACCAGGCCAAGGGCAGGAGATGACCAATGTCAGGCAGTAGTCAGGCAGGGAGAGAAAATTCCCCTTTTCTCTGCCTTTTTGCTCTATTCAGGCCCTCAACAGACTGGATGAAGCCCACCCACATTGGGGAGGGCAATCTGCTTTGCTCATTCTACGGATTCAAATGTGAATCTTGGGACAGCCCGTTAGCTCAACTGGTTAGAGTACGATGCTTGTAACACCAGGGTTGCCGGTTTGATCCCCACATAGGCCAGTGTGAGCTGTGCCCTCCACAACTAGATTGAAACAACTGCTTGACTTGAAGCTGATGGGTCCTGGAAAAACACACTTAAAATAAATAAAAGTTAAAAAGACAACACACGTGACTCTTATCTAGAAACACCCTCACTAACACACACACACGGAATAATGTTTGATCAAACATCTGGGCATCTTGTGGCCCAGTCAAGCTGACACATAAAATTAACAATCATCACACCATAGATGGCAGGGGCCTGGTGACAGCAACGGCATCCTAAGCAAACTGCCCTGTGGCGTGACCTTAGCAATGATGCTGACCACCTAGCAGCTCTTGGATCCTGCCCATCTTCCAAGCTGGGTCTCCAGACTTCCTGCTGATGCTGTAAACATCTCCAAATCCTTCCAACAAATCTCTGCATAAGAGTGTCAGAATCCATTCTGCTGTTTGAAATAAGAACTCTGAGTGGCACAACCAGCGCTGGTGGGAATGGACGCTGGTCAGGACACACTCACGATGCATATTGTGGTGGCTGGTCCCCTGACAGGTGCACCATCACTGCCTCAGGGAAGGATACATGTAAGCTGCATGTCAGGGAGGTCCTCAGGGCCTCTCAGTTCCCCTTCTGAATGTCATGTTTCTGCCATTCATGAAATTAGGCAAGCTTGCTCTGAGGTCATTTGTGTTTTCAGCTGAGCTGCTTCTGGGACACCTTAGGGGAGTGAGTCCCACTTACTCTGTGTGCCCCACTCCCAGACATGGTTTGCTTTCGGAGGCTGCAGAAAGACAAACTGCCCCAGCCCCAGAGAAGACCCTGCCACAATCCATGTGTGGCTACTTTGGAAGGCCACAGTCATGGAGGGATCCTCTGGGGGAAGGGCCCCTTCCTGCCCCCTGGGCAGACACTCCCACCTCCTCAGCAACCCCCTCCTGCCAGAAGCCTGCAGCTGATGTGTGTTTATCTTGCCAGAGCTGCCCGAAGGAGTAGCCAACTACATTGCCATCTCAATCCCCACCCCAAGGCCCAGGATTCGGATGTTTCTCTGGATATTCCGTATTTGCTCAGGGAATTAGAAGACAAGCAAAGTGGAAACTGCTAAGGTGACAGGCTGGCGCATGAGGTAACTGGGGCTACACCAGCCCCGGGACAGGAGGAGCAGGGGCCAGGGAGGCCTGAGGATCCTCAGCCCAGGGCAGCCTGAGGATGGGCAGGAAGGAACCAAGTGGGGTGCGTCTGACCCCTCCCTCTCCGGCCCACTGGGCATGTGCACACATCAGCACCAGAGTCTGATCCTTCTGCGAAATTTATGCAGCCGCCAGGAGCCAGGGCTTATGCTGTCACTAAACTGCGGTGAGAACAGCACGTGCCCGTTCCCTTAGTAGGCCTAGGGCTTGTGGGGCACATAGCTGGATAAGTGCTCTGGTGGGAAACTGGGAGGCACAGGCATGTTGCAGGGGTGCCTTGAACCAGCTCCTCTCCCGGAGACCCCAGACCCTCCTCTTCCTCTAGCTCCTATGGCTCCTGAGGACAAGCCTGTGAGATGAGCCCCCAAATGCCTCCATTTGCCTCCTCCAACCACGCTCAGAACAGGGTTAGAGACACATCCTGGGAGGTGACCCAGCCAGCAATCCCCAAGTTCTTGAAAAATGGCTCCTTCCCAGGCCAGCTGGGTGTGCACCCTCTCCCAGGACGGAGAAAACCCCCAGCACCCCCCATACCCCCAACAGAGTCTCGCACCAAATATAGCTTGGACATCTTTGCTGATGAGGCGTGGAACTAGGCCCCAGCCCTTGGTGGAGAACAGGAAAGGCGGGCCATGGCCCCATATGCAGGGACCTCCTCATGGGGCCTGTGCCCTGCTCGCTGGTATCTGGGCCACCTGTCAGCCCCACCAGGCACAACCAGCCTGCCCCTTGTCTGATGCAGCTGAGCAAAGCGGGTCCCCTAGGGCAGCGAATGCACTACTGCTCACCCTGTCCTCCTGCCCCACTGGTATCCCCAAACTTCCCAAAGCTTCCCACTCAGAACTCAGCTCCAGACTGCCCAGGACAAGGGATGATGGGTCTAAGCATTTGTGAGCTTCTCTCCCCTGGGCTCTGTGGGTCAGGAGGGAGGGGTGGGGTGGGGTGGGGCTGGAAGGACCAAGGGCTGAAGAGTTAGCGTTCATCCTGATTTTGTAAAGCAAATAACACCCCACCCCCAGCCAAAGCTGCCTGGTATTACACCATGAATCTCCGGGATGCTGCAGCTGTGACTGGATTATTTATAACTCCAATCTTACATTTCTAACACGAAAAAATCACACAAAGGGAAAGGTAATGAAATCTCACCTCTCTTGCATGTCCCTCACTCCAAACTGCAGGGCTTTCCAGAAGCCCTTGTGGCTGAGGGAGGGAAGAGAGAGACCCCCTGACCCCGACGCCTGCCTGTTTCCCTCTCCCTCCCTCATTCTGTCAGTCACACACACGTACATTGCCCCTCACCCTACATTCTCTCTCAGACACATCCCCTCACGTTTTCTTTCTCTCTCACACATACATTTCCTCACAGATGCACGGACAATTCTGTTCCCTCTCTCTCCCTCTCAGCTCACCCTGCCATCGCCCTTCCTGGCCCCCAGACATACTCCACACATCCTTGCCCTTTTTTTTCCACCACCGCCACCACCACCGTCTCTCTGTGTGACTCACTCCCTTCACTGTGTGTTTGCTTTTCTGCTTTGTCAATGAAGACGCTGGCACATTAATTACCAGGCCTGTCCTCAGTGAGGCACGTCAGCATCTGTGAGGCATGTCAATAGTGGGTGGAAGTGTCAGCTTACATTTGTCTTGCTCTGCCTTTAAAACACCCATGGGCATTGTCTCCCCAGGGGGACCCATTCTGTGGCACGTGGCAGTGAGGACACGAGTCCCAGGCTCGATATACACAGACACACAGAACACTCAGGACCCAGAACACACGGCTCACTCTGCAGGTGGAAGCATCTAAGAATGTGCTCTGCAAATCGGATGCCAGGCTGGGTGAGGTAGTTAGGGTGCAGAGGACAAGAAGTTCCTCAGCCTGCCTCCTGTGTTACTGAATTGGTGGTGTTATGTGGAATCAGCCTTGGGTTACACCGTCCCACAGGCACAAATCAGAACCTCGGAGCCCTGTGCCAGCTCCTACGGAGCCCAGCCTCGTCCCTGCCTGACCCCCCTCAGCCCCTCTGCCCAGGCCCATAGAAGAATTATCAGAAAGCGGAACTTCTCACTGTAGCCCAGCCTGACATGGACCACGACACGTCTATCCAGACAATCACAGCGATTGGGGACCCTGTGTGTGCATGTGTGTGCTGGTATTTGGGAAACCACAGACAGTTCACCCTGGTCTAGGGGCTGGAGTGGGGACCTGGGGACAGAAACCCTGCAACCTACCGTCAGGATAGCATTTCTTGAAAGTCTCTCCCCATTTTAATCTTAAACATTCATCTGGCGTTTGGTGTTATTCACTATAACATATCTGTCATCATGACAGTATAAAAATGTCTTAAATTATCTATAATCAAATATTCAATTCTTTTCTGAATCTTTGCTTAATATTGACCTTCTTGGCAGTTGAGTCTCAAAAACCCTCTGGCTTATCCCAGAGACTGAGGGCACAAACATCCCAGTGAAAGACCTAGGGAACCGTCTATGGGTTAAGGATATGGAGTATGAATCTATGGGGTGAGGAGAAGAACAAGGACTCAAGTTTATATCCTGGCTTTTCCAATTAGCTGTGTGACCTTAGCTAAGTCCCTTAACCTCTCTGTGCTTCAGAACCTTGGCCTGTAAAATGGGCATAATAATAGGGCACCTGTCACATAGGGCTTTTATGAGGATTAAATGCATTCATGTAAGTAAAGTGCTTAGAACAGTGACCAGCACAATATAGATGTTTATAATTATTTTTCTATAGAAGACCAACACAAAGCTACAGAAATCAACCACACGGACTGAAATTGAAGATCACTCCTGCCTCCCTGCTAGAATGTGCTTCTGTCCTGGTCCCTGTCCCACCCCCAGCTGCAGGTCTCTGATCATGCATTCTATCTGCAAGGCAGTCAATCAACATGCATTCTCCTCTAGTTCCAGGCACTGTTGCTGGACTGGGCATTCAGTGTCACGAAAGACCTTCCAGACAGGGAGGTAGGAACATGCAAACAACATTTGGACCATATTCAGAATTGAAGATACAAAGATGAGTAAATGTCAGTTCTTCTTTCAAAGCTGTACTGCCTAGCTACAGGAAGTTGGAAAGAGAGGCAGGCAGATTAATAGATTAGTATTTATTACAAGTGCAGTGCCACGTGATTGTGATGATATTGTCCAGTGGCCTGAAGCACTCTTGCCTCGTGTATATACCAGGTCTCTTTTCTGATGTCACCTCACCTGCAGGACCTTCTAGAACCACCTGTAAAAAAGAAAAACACTCCCCATCCTGTTAATCACTCTCCCTGACCTACTTTATCCATCTTCTTAGCACTTACCACCACCTGACACATTTTGATATATATATTTGTTTGTGGTCTGCCCAACCAGAAGGTAAGCTTCCTGAGGGCAGGAACTTTGTTTTGAATCCCCTGTGCTTGGAGTAACAAATGGCAGGTAATATAAGTGGTACATAGGTATCTATTAAATAAAGAAACTGTGCAAATCACCCTTCAGTGTCTTGACTTTCTCTTTGGTGAAATAGGTGAGGAAGCCTCACCCTCACTTGCCACGCGGAGAAACTCTAACTTGAAAAGAGATGATTCATGATAATCGGACATGTGTTTGACTCATCCATAGATAGATTCACATAAATTCAGCTAAAACCAGATCTCTGCATGTCTGCATTCCCTGCTGTTTAAGCAATGAGGGGCTGTGGTCACAAACAGCCAGGGGTGCCCACTCCATGGGCTCTGCCCTGCAGTTGATCCATCCAGTCCTAGAAATGGTGAACACAGGCTTGGCTATGTTCAAGTGGGTGCCCACCTGTGGACACAGAGCTGATCTGCGACTGTGGGCTTTTGCTATCCAACAGGATTTATCTGTGAGTCCCTTAAGGGGCTGCAGAATCAATCAGGTTGTTTGTGCAAGGTCAGGACCTAGGGAATGACTGGAGATAGCCATGTAGGAGTCTGGCTCCTAAACCACTGAGCCAAATGAGAGGTCTAGAAAATGGCAGGTCAAGGCCTCAACGAGGCTGTTTCAGGACAAGGCAAGAGCAAGTTCAGAGAGGCAAGGGTGCCTGGAGGGTGTGATCAGGGCAGGTGGGCAGGGGGCAGAGAGAGGCAGGGCCTCCCACCTGTGTATTGACTTTCTGCAGCACCACTAAAATGTCCTCCCTTGACCTCTGTGCTGTGGCACTGGATGGCTCACTCAGAGAGAGAAGTTGGATTTGGATCAAATTTTCTTTAAGCCGAGGCCAGGGAGAATCTAGAGGCCTGACCAATGGGGCAGAAGCCAAAATTACAGTATCTGGGAGATTCACCCTCAGACCCAGAATGGCTTCCTTCCTGAGTCATGCTTTCCTGGGGCCTTAGAACACCTCCCAGCACTCCTGTATTCTGTGCAGGGATGATTTCGTATCTTAAACCGACAGACAAGTAAGACCTAGGACTTTTTCGTCCCTGCTCATTAAACTCCCATTCACTTGTCAAAACCCAAACCAAATGGCCCAAGCTAAAGCAGTTGCTCTTTCATTACCAATTTGTGATTACTGGAACTTTTCCCCACTAGACTCTGAGCATACCAACAACAAGGACTTTGGCTTATTTACCTCAACATTCCAAATGCTGAATAAATGATAATTGACCAGATGACCAAACAAAGCAAGGACAATCCATGTTTCCTAACTCTGAGAGCCTGAGTACATCTCTCATTCCTCCCCCATAACCCCGGCGTCCACTTGGCAGAAGGGGTAGGACATTCCTGTTAGGCAGGGAGTCCGTTCCAGGTTAGGCAGGGAGTCTGTTTCAGGTTTTGATAACCTGCCTCCACCAGATTGATCTCTGTTCCAAGTTATCCTCTGTGTGTGCTCTGCAGGGGGCTCAGGGAAATGATTATATAATCCAGGGAGACTGTGTCATTCTTCATTCTGTAGCAGCTCCCTCCTCCTATAGCCATGGACCCCTGGCTCCATTTAGGGGAAGGTTCCCCCAGCCTCCAATCTCCCCACAGCCATTGGGATGATGGCAAACAAGAATCCCCGACAGGTGCAGTCTGTCAGCTCTCCAAGCAGACCAGGAGCTCCTCCTCTTTGGGAGGCTCTGGGAGTGGAATCAGCTGGGTGGGGACCATCATTGCTCCAAATAGGCCCTGGGGCCTTGCACTCTGGAAGGGTGAATGGTGCGTTCCACCCTGAGGCCATGCGAGCACCTGCTCCGCCCTCAGCAGCCCAGGCAAAGCTAGTTCCTTGATACCCCCAGGGCACAGGTAAAACAAATACCTGACCCATCTGGAGCCTCTCCTGGAGCTCAGAAGGTCTCAGGGCTCTGGAACAAAATTCGCTTTACCAACAGCATCTCTGCCTTCAGCTTGTCACCCCCACAGCTGCTTACACTAACCCTGAAACCAACTTTTTCCTCTAGGAAGATAATAGCATCGATACATCATCATTGACAACTACAGATGACTTCTCCATTTACAATAATCTATTGTCTCATTTGATCCCCTTTCTGATGCTGAGCAGGGACACCACTCATTTGTAGGGTTGCCAGGAGTCAGAGGATTCAAGGGCAGGTAACACACACAATGCTCTGACGGAGGCACTGTTCTCTCCACTTGACAGGAAAAAAATTCAAAGCTCAGAGTGACTTCTCTGAGATCACTAGTGTAGAAGAAATGTGAATCCCCTTCTGTCCAATCCCAGACCCTGAATGAACTCTTTACAAACACCCATCTCTGATTTTACAGCCTTTTCTGGGGAAGCACTTGTTGAAGAAGGAAACATAGAACCTTACTCCCCCAAAGAAATGGGGACAAAGCTAAAACTCCAAAAAAGGGCTAGAGAACAAGACCCAAATCTCAAACTCCACTCTCAGCCTTTAACCTTCCTCCTTCCCCAAACCTTTAACCAGAGTGGCTATTGGTAAACACCAGCTTCAGAATGAGAACCCACAGCCCCTGCCCTCCCCAGGGAGACCCCTGGAGGCTGGCCTGAAACCCACTGTCTCAGACTGTAGGCCAAGGGGATGAGGGGCTGGAAGTGTGGGAAGGGCTCAGATTGCACGGTGATCGAGAACACAGGCCTGCAGCAGTAAAACCTCGGGTTCAAATCCCAGCTCCACTTCTTCTGTGAGGGTCCTAGTTCCTCCCTGTGCCTTAGTACCGCCCCCTTCGCACCCCCCTCCCCTACCCCCCCCCAAACATACACCAAACAAGGAGGACAGGAGTAGCGCTCTCCTCAGTGCTGTGAGGGTGAAATAAGATCATGCACAGAGTGCTCCCTGCAGGCCGGCCATATCCTGGGAGCTGGGTTGTGAGGTATGGTGCTGCAGGATCACGGGGGAGACAGTGAGCAGAGGTGGGTGGTAAGGGATATGGAAGTGTGTCTGTATCAGCAAGTGCTCAGGGGAGAAGCAGACAGGAGCAGACGGTTGTCCTCAGGTCTCACGCAGGGAAAAGGGAGGAGTGAGGCAAGGCCAAGAAGCCTGTGTTCCACCTGCCACTGGTGTGCTGGTGACTTTGTGGAAACGGCCTGCTCTCCCCTCTCTAGGCCTGTTTCCTCTCTGCAAAATGAAGTGCTCTGGAAGTTCCCTCCCACTTGGAATTTCCTAGCAGCTCCAAATCAGCCTCCTCTTTCCCCAGGATAGTGCCTGATCCTGCGAAGGAGGCCTGACCTTCCCGCTCAGTCATAGCCTTCTGCCGGCCTTCTTTGTCTCCAACCACTGCACCCTCCTACCCTCTCTTTCTCAGACATGTTGAGTTTCTTTTTAACCATCGTTTACAAGCAGGATCTGGAAAAGCCAGTCTGCAGAGGAAGTTCTAGCATTTGCTCCCCACAGGGGGAGGGTGAATAGCTTGGGGCAGGGAGACCTGCCCAGAGGTGTGGAGTAAAGGGCAGCAGACCTGGGGACTCACACACTCCAGCCTTCTTTAACCAGCTGGATACTGGAAGGGGGTCCGGGTGGGCCTTGGTTGTGCTGGTGGCGAGGAGAGGGTGAACCTGTGGCAGGGGTGGAAGTGGAATCTTCTGGGCTTTACTGATGTCATATTCCCCGCAGGGGCTGATTGGCCCAGGGCTTGCTCTCCCCTGGGGAGTCTCTGGGCAGAGTGGCCCAATGCCCTGTATTGCAGGCCAGGCCTCTGTCCTGCTCTGGCACAGGGGAGGGTGCAGGCGAGGCCAGGTTACCCAATAGGCAGATTAAGCATGTGCTTAGGGCACTGGCAGTAAAAGCACATCAACAAAGTGTTTGATTTGGTTTGGGTGTTTTTAAGGTCTGATTCTTAGTATTTTAAAAATAGCAAGGAAGCAGTCACCCTGGAAAAAATCAGAACTTTGTGGAACTTCCTCACACTGATTTTATTTTGAATTTTACATGGATGGGTAGGGGGAAATGCACTTTAGCCTCTCAGCTCGAAGGGCTGCTAAAGGTCTTAATCCAGCTTAGGGTAAATCAAGCATCAAAAAGGGGGTGGGGACAAGGAGGTGTTGAGGTGGAGGGAGCATGTGACCTCGGCCCATAACTTTATCTCCTGGAGGGGGAGGCCTTCTGGACAGAAGGGGGCACTGCACTATTACGCAGGGAAAGCTGGTGGAGCCCAGCTATTTGTCCCCTGAGGTGTAAGGCCTGAATTAGAGTAGAGAGACTCTAGGGAAACTAAGGTGTGAATAGTGGTGTGATCGAGGGGCAGGATCACTCAGGACCCTGAAAAAAGGCCCAGCAGCCTGAAATTCCCACCCCTGGGCCAGAGCTGGATTTGATTCTCCCTCTGCTCACTCTGGAAATGGCAAGGCTCTTGGCCAGAAGTGGCCAAACATGGTGACCACTTTGGAGGGGGAAGCTGACATCCCATTTCCTGGACGATGGTTCCAAGGATGGCACTTGACCTTCTGAAGCCCCTGCAGGGCATGGCAGGGACTCATGTCTGCCTCATCTCCTGTGGTCTCCTAGAGTAGGGCCAACGGCCATTCTGGCCCAACCAGGCACCCAACACCAAACATTTGCTAAGCAGCTAGTGTAAACCAGGCACTTTCCATATATTACCTCATTTAACCCTCATCCCGCCCTGTGCTATGATCACTCAATCCCCATTGGACAGAAGAGGAAACAGGCTCACAGATGACCAGTACTTGCTAAAGAGCACACAGCAAGCTCATGGCAGGCTACGGTTACAAACCTAGTTGTCTGATTCTGTCCAGCATGCTTGACTCAATACCACAGGTCTCACCCCTGTTCCAGGCCTCTGGAGAGACAAAGCCACAGGCTACTTCCTTCACCCTTCTCTAGCCCCACTAAGCACCTCTCAACATCTACTGGGCCAGATACAGGCAGGGGACCTTTCACATGCATTATGGGCAAGGAGACAAACAAACATCCCAGGCCCCAGAACCAGGACGAGCTCCATAATTAGCAGGTCCCAAGGCAAAACGAAAATGTGGGGCCCCATATTCAAAAGTATTAAGAATTTCAAGATGGCAACAGCAAAGCATTAAACCATCCCTGTTGAATGGTGGCTTGTTGTGACGGGATGGGACCACGTCCATGATGCCATTCCTGCACAGAACCCATTTCATCCTCAAAACAAACTCCTCCCTTACCTGGGAAACCTGGGACATAACCAAAGCAGGAGGGTTGGATTTCAAGGGCCCCAGGAGTATAGGCCTTGAGAAGCAAATTGTCCCCTGGCCTAGAGGCCCCCTGGCCCATCCTCGGGTGCTCAGGACCTTGTAACTCTCATCTTCTAGGTTACATCTGCATGTAACTAGGGATCTGCCAATCTATATCCCATAATGTGCTGTCTTAGCCAGAGTGAGGCAAGTGGGCCCTGAGGGTATCTGACTTACAGGTTATAGAACAAAGCCCCACTTCCCTTTTTGACTGACTAATCCCAGCACCTCCTCCTTCACCCCTTCCTTAATCCTTGCTCTTTCCTCATCTGACCAACATTTAGTGAGCCTTGAGACACTCTGCTGAGGATTCGAGAATAACATTAATAGTTTCGCTCTAGAATAGTACCTGACCCCTATTCTGTCAATGTTTGCAGAAGTGGGAAAGGTAACTTCTGCACGTTGTCACCTGCGGGCCCAACATTGTGCTGGGCATGCCTACTCACACATATGATCTCGTTTAGTCCTCCCCACAACCCAGGAGGTGGGCATTATGACCCTTTTGGCCGGGGAGGGGGCTGAGGCTCTGAGAGTGACTTGTAGAAGGTTCCATAGCAATAGCATAGAGCAGAGACTGGGATCTGGTCCCAGGGGTGTCTTCAATTCCAGCACAAGCTGCTTCTAAACCTGCCTGCAAGGAGCCCTGTGTGACCCAGGAGAGAGCCCAGAAATAGATAAACGCTATACAAAGGGCCCTCTGTCAGCCCCGTGCTGGCTTCCTCCCTCTCCTCCCAGTGTTAGAGGCACCCAATTCTGTCCCAGGTGAGTCCTTCCTCCTGTGTGTTCTATGTACCAGGCCCTACTCTGAGTGTTTAATGGGCATTTACCCAGTTAGTCCACCCAATAGCACTATGAAATAGGTACAGTTCTCATGCCCATTTTCCTGGTTGAAAAATTAAGGGACAGAGGAGCAAAGCAAATAAATGGAAGAGCTGCGAGTCAAACCCAGGCTGTCTGAATCCATGCTCCTGATATCTATGCACCTGCCTGGGTTCAAGTTCCGTCCGGCACCCCAGCAGCACCACAGGTTACGTGGTGCTGTGCAACTTTGGGCAAGCTAGTTAACCTTTCTGTCTCGGCCCTTCACCTGTAGATTATGGATGATAATAGCATCTAGTTTGTAGGGTTGTTGTGTGGAGAGCATATGTAAAGTACTTAGAACAGTGCCTGCACATACTAAGTGCTATGTAAATGGTGGGCTGCCTCTCCTGGATGTCTCCTCCCCTCTGCGAAGCTGTTACCCATTAATTACTGTCCCTCTTCTAGTATATTCAACTTCTCCTTCTCAACTAGGTCTTTCCCTGGAAACATGCTTATGTCTCAACTTGCATCAAAGAAACTCCCGCTCTCATGCCCTCCCTGCCAGTTTCTCTCCTTCCCTTCGGATATAAGACCCTGGGACAAGTTGGACCTTCTGCTATCTCCACACTTTACTGGCTGTTACCTCACCACCCTGTGTCCTAGCTTGTGCCTGTCTCCATCCTGCACATACTGCTCTGGCCAGGGTCTCGAGGGACTACCCTGCTGCCAAAATGAAGGGACACCTTTCAGGCCTTATCTACATCCTGTGGCATCTCCTTTGGCAGGCAGGACACTACTGCTTGTGATTGTCCTTCCATCTCTCCCAACACTCATTCTCCCTGCCTGGGCTCCCCCTGCTCCAACCCTGGCAGGTAAGGTGCTCCCAACATTCCACATCTTCTCAAGCTGCCCCCTTCCCCTCCAGGACCTCATCCAAACTCATACCTCCCACTACCACCCACAAGAAGACAACGCCTCTCAGTTCCTGCCCAGACCTGTCTGCACAGCCCGGACTGGCACATCCACCTGCTTACCTGGCATCCCCCCCGCGGGCCCACTGCCCCGCAGGCTCACATCAGGCCCATGACTGACAAGACCTTTTCCCCTAAACCTGCTCCTGTGCTGCCTTCCGAGCTGAGGGCTAGCCCTGCCTCCATCCTTTCTCTGCCTCTGCCTCTGCCTCATGCATCTGGACACCGGGGCCTGCTGTCTCTTCTCCTACCAGCTCTCACATCCTCCCGGCGTCGTAGCCCCTCCTGAATGGGCCTTCATCACCTGCCTGGATCACTGCAATCACCTTTGAGCTGGTTTCCCCAAGTTGGCTCTCTTCCTCCGCTAATCTAGTCCTCACCGTGCTGCCAGAAGGCTCTTTTCAAATGGCAAATCAGACTGTGTCCCTCTGCTTACATCCTTCAATGGCCTTTCAAGATTAATTCCAAGCCCTTCAGCTTGCCCGTCCTGCCTCACTTCTCCCCACACTCCAGTCAAACCAACCTAACTCCTTGCCCTTCTCTGGCAGAATCTTGCTCTCCTACCTCCTAGCCTCCATCATCCCCTCTCTCTCCTTCCTTCATAGGCCCCACCTTCTGGAAGGGGTCTTTCCCCAGGGCTGCATCTATGCTCCTGTAGCCCCATGGTCATAGCACTTACTCATCCCCTTCCCCTCCGAGCACTGAAAGTAGGGGGTGAGGGGACACCAGAGCCAAAGAAGAATAAGGGTGACAACAGCAGCCAACATTCACCGAGATCCAATGAATGAAGCTGAGACGTGCCGACACTGATATGCACTACGTGGTTTTATTCTTCCAACAACTTCATGAGGGGTATTCCCATTTCACAGGAGGAAAATGCGGCCCTGAGAGATCAAGCAACTTGCCCAAAGTGCACTGCAAAGCCAGGATTCGAACCCAGACATCAATCAGTCAATGTTTGCTGGGTAAATACAAGTTGTCACTGCAGCATGGACCTTTGGTAAGTGTTGAAGGAGAAGCAGGGAGTGATGAGAGGGTAGAGGGATAGGGGAGCAACCCTGCAGACAAGCAACAGCCTGTTCTACGCTTTTCCAGCCACCTCTGCCTTCCTGGGGCAGCAGAAGCCCTGCTGCAGGCACTTAGCCTCAGTGGGAAGGAGGCAGAGCCCTGGGAAGAAGCCATGGGCAGGTGGGACAGGAGATGAAGGGATAAGGAGGCCAGCTCTGACTCAGCTGGTTCTCAGGAAGAAAGGCCTGCCCTGAACCAGGTGGAATTAAGAAAAGGCGGCACAGGCTGTCAGAGGCCCTCCCTGTTCCCAGTTGCTGGAGGCAGCGGCTGTGGCTGACAGACACCTGCTGACCCCATCGACCTCCGTGGGTGACGGACAGGCTGAGGACAGGTGGGAGGCAGTGGCAAGGCACGGGCTGTGCCTAGGGCTGATGAGGCGCTGCAAGTGCCAGCTCCCCGCGCTGGGGCCGGCCCTGCCTCCCCCAACCCCAGCTGGGTTCCTCCACTGACCACTGTGGCATGGAGGCCCTTCTGGGGTGGAACCAGCCTGGAGCCTGAAAAGCTGCCTCCAGTCGGATGGCCTGGCCAGGTTGTTTAACCCCAGATAAGAGGGAGGAACCCATAGCAGCTTCTGCTCTGGTCTCCCCACTTCTGTCTTATCTTGGGAATCTCCCAGTCACTTCTCTCCCCTCCCCTAAAACGATCCCAGTTCCAGAGGGTTCCCTTTCCCCTAAGTGGGCATGTTGGCAACTCCTAGAATCAGGAATCAGTTGCCTTGTCCTAGCAGAACAGAGCATTGCAGGCCTACTGCTCCAGGCAGACAAGGGGGGAGGGGGAAGTTTGTAGGAGGTGGTCACATGACTGTCTGGGCCGAGACCCAGGGGCACAGAGTTAATTCCTTCATGTTCACGTGGCTCAGCATTCCAGACCTGCCCCTCCCGGGGTGCTGGCCGCCAGCTTTGCCCCTAGCACACACGCAGCACGCAGCATGGCCCCAGTGACCCAAACCTGTTCTCAGAGGCAGCCTCTGAGACCTCCTGGAGCTGTGGCTCCTGAGTCACTAACTGGGGGTTCCAGATTTTAAATGCTCACTCCTCCTTGCAACAAAAACCCAGGCCTCCCCAGCAGAGGTTGCACTGGTACAGAATGAGATGTGGGGGGCTTAGGGATAGGGGAGTATGTGAATGACCTTCAGATGTGAGAGAAGGAGTGCTGCCAGTCAGGGGCAAGTTATTTCCTGTTCTGTGCCTTGGTTGCCTTGTCTGTGAAATGGGGGTAATAATGGTACCTACTATGGTTATTTTCCCATAGTAGGAGAATAAGGAGAATAAGAGCAACAAGTGGCCTCAAAGGTTTGCCATAATAAAGGAGAAATAGTACATGGTAATGCTTAATGCACTGTCAGGTCCAAAGTGACACTCAGTAATGTTTCTCCCTTGCTGTTTTCTTTTAGCCAGAGTTTCCAGGTCTGTCACCTAAGAAAGCAACTCTGCCAGCTTCATCAAGCTGTTGAGATAGTGAGAGAGGGAGGGGACTGCAGCTCTTGGAGAGGAAGGCACTAGACACTGGAGGGGGTACCTGCCCTCCATAGCCACCACCCTACCTCCCCCACCTCCATTCCTTCCAGAAAACCAACCCCAAGCCACATAGGGGCTCAATTAGGGAGCCCAATGCATCACAGCGATGTAGGTGGACTGGGTGTGGCCCAAGGAGACACACACACACACACACACACACATCCCTTATCCAGGAGTCTGTGAAGAATAATAGCTAATCCCTGACTGTGGGGTAGAGGACATCGCAGACCCTGATTGGCGTTCCTTGCCCTGGACCTTCCTTTTTGTCTTTGGCTTGTCCCTAGATCTACTCCCAGGAGATATAGACTGGGAGTGCCAAAAAAAAATGTATACACATTTTAAGAGATGGTCAACATTGTTCAAGCAGTAGTTCACCGTAATCAGAAGGGGCTGGACGCTGATGGTAACCACTATAAGCACCTCTTGTAATTGCAGAAGTCAAACATGACTTGTATTCATCTTTTGTTATCAGTATATATTGAATATTACAATGTTAATCGTTTTTTTCCTTTCTTAAAATGTGTATACCTTTTTTTGGGGCACCCTCCGTATTATAAATCTGAGCTTCTTTGGGAATGCAATACTGCTGAAAGTGTACACAAAATAACTGTCAGCAGCGCGTCTCTCAGTGGAGGGGAACTGAAGACCTGGAACGGGAAGAACTCTGACTGACTATTCACTGAGTATCTTTTCATGCTGCTTGATTTTTTTAAAAATCATGTATATGTAATACCTTTTTAAAAATTAAAATACTCTACCCCTGGGATGGAGAAATGGTGGAGAACTTTGCTTCCTATGCTAAGGAATTTGGACTTTATCCTGTAGGCAACAGAGAGCCAAAGAAGGTTTCTAAGCCAGGACGTGACATGCTCAGATGTGTAAAAGAATTGACCGCTACAGAGCCATGGCCTAGAGTGGGCAGAGACTGGAGCCAACAGACCATTTAAAAGGTCGGGAGACTTTTCTCTTGAGTCTAGCCTGAACTGGGGACCCAACAATTGTGTGTCCACAATATGGTACCCACAGAGAGGTATAGTACCCAAAAGAGACAGGACAACCAAGCCAGGCCCGTTAACTGCCACTTCTTTTTCCCTAAAACAAACAAGATTCCAAGGAAGACGGAAGCTCGTGGAGCTAATGCTCCCTATAGAAATAATACATCTTAGAAATTAGAACCCCCATCTGCTTTCTGTCCACCTCTCTGTTCAGTCAAAGCTGGGACAGAGGTGGGGTTATTCTTTAATTCAGCTTGGGGGTAGCAGGCAGCTGAGGGAGACTTCAGAAGAACAGCCTTGCTTCAGAACCCCTGATTGGACATCCTGCTTGGACAGCACAGCCATGTGTCCCCAGAACACTGAGTCTAGGAAATGCCCTCTACTTAGGGGCTTCCTCACATCCCCTCATGAACAGCCTAACTCACTGGCACTGGCCAGGCTCACACTGAGATTCTGGGAGACGGGAAAGGGCTGAGGGATGGGGCTCAAGATCTGAGCCTAGGTTTCCCAGGCCCTCCGGGTCAGAAGTCAGAGACCCTCTGCATGGAACCACATAGGAGTCCTCCAGGCTGCCTCGGGCTTGGCTTGCATACCAAGCCTGGCCTTGGTTATTTAACCTCTTTGAGCTCAGTCAGCACATTTGTAAAATGGAGGTCATCACACCCTCTTCATAGGCTGGACTAACGCTTGGCTGGTGTAATGTGCACCTACCCTGCACATCACACAGCACCTGGCATGTCACTTGTCTCCTTCAGTTCCCTCTTCAGCAGTGGGAATAGACCACCAGGCAGAGGATGGTGACAGGGAGAGAGGAGAGAAGCCTCAAGCTCAAGGTCAGAGAAGTTCTGGTTGATCTTCCTTTCTCTCTCCCTACATACTTCTTTTTTGTTTTCTCTTCTTTCGCCTCCCCCTGCCCACTCCGGTTCAAGCCATTGTTTCTCAGTCTAGTTGAGTAGGACACAGCTCCCTGGCCCATGCTGGTATTATGAGCCTTGTGCTCCACTACCGGTTGTCGGTCGGCTGACCGGCCATTCACAGCATCTCGCCGGCTACCGGCCGCTCACGCAGACTGCCAGCCACTGGCCACTCGTGGCAGCACTCGATAGACGGTGGCAGCACACAGCAGCACACAGCAACCCATACTGACCTTCCGCTGCTCAGGGCAGCCAGAGAGCCGTTGTTCACAATCTTAGCTATAGAGGGCGCAGCTCACTGGCCCATGTGGGAATCGAACCCGTGACCTCAGCATTAGGAGCACAGCACTCCAACCACCTGAGCCACCAGGCCAGCTCTCCCTACATACTTCCATGCCCTGATGGTTGCTTATCTGACTGTCTTTAGACCTTCAGAAGTTTCCAGTCAGCAAAGGGGGACGTGGTGAGAAGGTCCACAGCTCAAATGTTGAAAGACTCCACCAGTTCAGGCCTAACTGATATTTACAGTAAGAAACCTAGGAACTTCTCTGATCATCCCCTTCCCCAAAATGTCCAGCTCCGAGAGACCAAGGGACAAGTGCTTATTCCCAGTCCTCCAAGAGTTAATGAAAATACGAATTCCCCACCCCACAAGGTGCTCCTTTTGCTCACCTTATCATCACCCTTTCTCAAATACAGCTCTGGTTAAGCCAAGTATCCTTAAATTTTTAAAAACTGTCTATTAGAGCTGTTCCCTAATAGGGATCTAGTGTGACCTTAAGCAAGTTACTTCACCTCTCTGTGCCTTGGGGCCCTCATTTCTACAAGGTGGACAGATGAGACCTAAGTTCTAACTTCAAGTTCCATGAATGGGCTTTAGATGTGCATGAACCCCTTTAAAATTGGGTAACACTGGTTGCATCCCGAAGGGAACTGGGTGGCAGAAGAGCCAATTGTAGCAAGGAGACCATACAGTTGTACTGTGCTCTCCTTTGTATGGTTTGAATTTTGAACCAAAGAAATGTATTATCTATTCAAAAATAAATACATAAAATTTATATTAAAAAGCAAAGAAAATATATGCAAATCCATGTGTGTGGGAACACCTGAACTTTCTGGAGAAGGACTCATAATTTGTATGATTTTTCTAAGGTGTCTAACCTCATAAAGGTTTAGAAAGCATTCCACTAGATGACGTTAAGAGTTATTCCCAGTTTGAATTTCCTTGATTGATAAAGTACGAGAGAAAACCAGCACTCGTTACATTAACAGCCTAGGCTGGATGCACGTGAATCTTACATTTAATAACGTAGGCATGTGTGCCCACAGGAGCTGAGCAGGTTCACATGTGCGTGCAGGACTTGACAAAGTGGATCTCTTATGGTGCAGCCTTCAGAAATCAAGGTCAAAAAATGCCCCCCATCAGCCTATTCTCTTGAAACCCTCGTTGCACTACCCCAGTGCCCTACAGAAACATGCAGCTTGGGTTAGCTGTACAAACAATGCTTATAAATAAATACAACACGGATTTTTAAATGTTGTCCACTTTGGCTCTGAGGGGGAAGGGAGTGAAAAGAATGGGAAATGGAGGAGGTGGGGCAATCGGGGTGAACTGGAGATGAAGGAAACCCAGGCTCACCCAGAGACATTCCACCTGAATCTCTGAAACCCACAAAAATCCTCAGGAGAGAAAAATACTTCCTAGGTATGCAGTGTGGAAGGCTTCAGGAAAGGAGGAATCTAGCTGTAGGATCAAAGCAAGATTGGATAGGCAACCAGACTAGTGGCTGAATGGGTCAGAGCAAAGAGAAAGGTCACATGGTTCCAAAAAAAGAGAAGGGAGCAAAAGCCATTTAACAAATGGCCCCTGGCTATGGTAAACTTTAATTAACTGCATCATTATAATTCACTTCCAGTCTAAGTTCCACCCCAACCTGCTCTCTCCCTCCCACTCTCTCCCGCCTCTCCCCCAGGTCTCATCAAGGCAGGTTTCCTTAGTGAAACCCACAGGCTCCCTTTGCTGGTGCCTCATTATTACAGCCACTGCCTCTCCTGTTCATAATGTACCCAGAAACAAGAAAGGGGGCAAGCTACACTGTTCTCAGCACCTAATGACAGGCCCCTTTCCTACCTCTCAAGGGTCTTGTAATCCTAAAAGTTCCAGAACGTATCTCCAGAGCAATGAAGCCGCTGTGGCAGGCCAGCAGGAGCAGATGTGGACACAGGGGCAGATAATAGGGCTGGCTCCCACTTGGAACCACCAGACAGTGCTCACAGGTTCCACACCTGGACAGGTAAACCACACATCAAAATTCACATGCGCAGTTCAATGCTGTGGCTGAATCCACTGCTCCTTCATTCAATGGTGGTTAAATTACACCCATGATACTCTATATTCTCAGGCTGCTGAGCTTTTCCCATTTTAAGAGTGTGTGCGTTGGGAGAGGGGATTGGGAGCACCTTAGAGGATCTTCCAGGCGAAACATGCTTGGTTTTTATTAATGAGTTTATGAGAAAAGCCAACCCAGACCTTTAAGTGAAATGTGTGATTGGTAGCCAGGCGAGGATGGGTTTTAGAATTAACTCTTCCTACAGTCTGCTATGCATTATCAACCCCAAGTTAATTACCCCTGAGGATGAAAATAGGTTTCATGACTCATAAGCACCAATACAACACTTGGCAGCGGATGAAAATCCAAGGACACATTTGCAGGAAGCTGACACGAATATCTATTTATATGTGGGGAGATTCTTAAAGAGGTGAGACAGGCACCTCCCATGCACCAGGATTAAGAGGCTGCAGCAGATCAATTGCCATTTACACACACACACACACACACACACACACACACACACACACGGTTTCCACTACTTTAATGATAGTGATGGCAAAGCAGGAACAGAAACTAAAAGGGTGTTATTAACAGCAAGTCCCAACACCAACCCAACCTCCACACCGGTGTTCTGAGCTAACCCATGATTTGTTTTTCCTCCTCAAGTGTGCCGGCGCCCATACCACCGCCCTACCCTCCTTCTCCCTCTTTGATGGGAGTGTGGGGGGACACCACGTCTCTTCCCTTATTCGTCCATCCTTGGTAGGGACTGTCCTGGTCCAGCTGGACCCCAACCAGGAATGGGGTGTGGCAGGAATGAATTTCAGATCGGATGGCCGGTTGTTTTGCTTCCTCCCTCCTGTACTCTCTTGCTCCATTTGCCTCCCAGGAAAGTACAAGGTTCACACCAGGGTTGTTTGCCTTCCCGGAGCTCTGGGAGGGTTTGTCTTGTTTCTGCCAAGGGGGCTCAGAGCTCTAAAGGACATTGCTGTCCCCAGTCTCCTTTCCTTTCACTCTATACTTCACAACTCCATCCAGCAAGTTGATTAGGTGAATAATTGCATTTCTTCACCAAACATTCAGTGGGAATGTTTTTTATTTGGTGTCATAAGTGACCTTTGCTCAGAAACTGGGTTTGGGTTTTTTTTCTCTCTTGCCCACTCCCCACAATTATCTTCTGACCAGCTAAGTGTCCTGCCTTTAGAAATATGTAACAAAAGAGAAGGAAAGAAACAACGTGCAATGAAAGGTAAAAACTGCTTTCCCAATGCATCAGCTAGAAGCTGCTGGGAACTCTCCTGGCTTAGTCCATGCATTTGTTTCCCAGTTGCCCACACCCCTCCTGCCTCTACTGATGGCTCTCAGCTCTGGCATTTTTGCTTTAAATGTGCAGCAACAGTGACTTCTGCCACATCTAAGAGGCAAAGCACCCTAGTTTTTTTCCTACGACTCGCACAAGTCACAGCTGTATTAGGTATCAGCATATACTCAGGGCCACAAGGCGAGCCACCAAAAAACAATCCTGACAATGCCATTTGCAGCTGGGGCACCACATCCGGAAGAAAATAGAGATGCTGAAGAGTAAACAGAAATCGCTTAGTCAGCAACTGTCCTCGCCCAGAGGTGAATGTAAATAGCCTGGTAGTGAGGGGGAGGGGCAGCCAGCCAGCACAGGGCTTTCTACAGATGCCATCTCTGAGGGCTTTCAAAGGCACCAGCATTTGTGTTCTACGTTGGAGACAGGGAGGGTGTACCCCATGTTAGAACAGTGTGGCCTTACCCCTAGAAAAACACACTTGCTGACTCGGGGCAGAATTAATATCAATTGAATTTATTACAAGTTACTAAGCTCCAAGGCACATTACAGTGTTCTGTTAACTACAGAAATGTATAAAGGACAAACAGAGCAGATTCTCCATGTCTAGCATTTCGCTCTACTGTTCAAAAGCATCCGTGCATCAATAAAGCAAAAACAAAACAACACGTGAAGATTCAACACATTCAGGTCAGTAGAAACAAACCCAAACATTTTCCCTCACAAACTTGCAACGAAAAACACCCCGCCCCCCGCCCAACATCCCCCTTACCATTTTGCAAACAAAACAAAAACAAAACAAAACAGGACAAAATAAAGTGAAGACTTCAACACTTGGGGCTGTTTAGAAAGAAGCTGTCACCATTTTATAGCATCATTTTTTTAGGCAGCAACACTGGCCTTGGCAAAAAAAAAAAACATTTTCTTTTGTGTGTTTTTTTTCCTTTCAGAGAGTGCATAACATTTACAAAAATACACACCAGCAGCAGTCGTTGCTAAGGGTTATTAATTCTGTACCTAGGCAAACACTCTGCCACCAAATAAATGCTAACAAATATGATGCAAATGACCCAACCAATATTATACTGCTCAACACAAACCAGCTTATCCTTCAAATGAAGAAGTTACATACCTTTGTTTCAAAATATAGAAACATACGACGAAAATAATGTCTATACATAAGACTAACTTTTTGCAGTTTGTTATATTCACAATTCTACATCTTGGGGTGAGGGAAGGGAGGGTCGATGTGGGTGGGGGAGGGGCCCTCTGCATTGGAGAGGAACTGGTCTGGGGCAAAGGAGGTGGCCGTCTTGTGGTTCAAGGGTCTCTCTCCTTTTTCACTTTAACATCCCCAGCTAAGATCGTCGCGATTTCACCCTGCATGAAGGCCCAAGGTACATTTGACCCTACTAAGGGGCATTTCTCTCCGCTGGGGCAGTACACCTCGCCGGTGGCCCCCTGGGCCTTGATACTCTCTCTAGAGCAAGGGAAGCAGAATTTGTGGCTGGGGACGGATGGGCACTGAACAAAATGCGTGTCCTCCAAACGTTCGTGGCAAATGGTACAGCAAAGGGGCCCACTGTTGGCCATAGGGGAATCCGGAATGTTTTGGGGGTGCACTTGGTCCATGCCCGGGTGGGTGCCAGGTGGCGGGGGCGCCACCTGCAAATTCAGGTCCCCGTTCCGTGAGGCCAAACGGCGCTGCCCGGGCACAGAAGCCGGCGACACTGGGCTGCTGCTGTTACGCCGCGCGGACGCAGTGGTGGAGTGCACAGAACTGCCATCCTTGGGCGAGTGCGCGGTGCCCAGAGTGTCTGCCACCGACATGAGGGCGGCCATGGGGGATGGACCGTTCTGAGGGGCCGACTCAGGCGGGGTGGTCCGATTGGAATGGGGTCCCAAGGGTGGGGGCGGCGGAGGCGGACCCCCGGCCGCGTGGCCTGGCGCCGCAAAGCCCCCGGCCGACATGGTGAGCTTTAGTGCCTCGCTCTGGTTCGCCATCCACTGCTGCCTCTGCTGCTCCTCGCCCAGCTTCAGCGCGCCCTCGGCGGAGTCCGGAGGCTCGGGGGACGCCTTCCTCTTGCGCAGGTTGGCGGCTGTGCCCCGACCCGAGGGGGTGGCGGGCGGCAGGGCCCCAGTCCCCGGGGGTGCACTGGGGGCGCGGCTTAGACTCACCAGCGCCGTGGGCAGCATGGGGCAGCTGGCGTCCAGGTAGGGCTGGGGCAGCATGTCGGCGCCGGGCACGCCCTCCTTAAAGAAGCGCACGGCCTCGGGCAGCAGGTCTCCAAGTAGGCGCCAGTCCCCGGAACCGTGTTTCTTCTCGTACTCCAGATACTTGAAGCCGGAGGATAGACCCCGACCGAAGTCCTTCATACAGTCCTGGTACATCTGCTTGGCCACCCCAGATGCGCTGGAGTACACGTTGCCCGAGCCCGTGGGGTACTCAATGAATAGCTTCAATTCGTAGTCCATGCCGGGCTTGGAGACAGCGTCGAAGGCGAAGACGCGGCCCAGTAGCGAGTGGTCCTTCTTGAAGCGAACCTCGTAGGGTGTGCAGCCAGCCAGCGTGAGCAGCGTGTCGCGGACCATCTTGGGCTTGTTTGCCCACTCCTCCGCGCGATTGCGCAGGCTCTCGCTCAGCTCCGCCAGGGCCTCGGCGTTACGCTGCTTCTCCTTCAGCTCACGCTCTTGGTCGGTGCTCGACACCGAGCCGGGCCTTTTGCCGCCAGCACCCACGCCCACCTCGGCCACCGACGACGAGGTCGAAGACGATGCCGAAGACGACGCGGCGGATACTCCCGGCGCGCCCCCGAGACAAGCGGGGCCCCCGGGGGCCCCTGGGGGCGCGGGCGTCGGGGGCCCACGGCTGCCGAGGCCGTGGGGCGGCGGTGGGGGCAGTACGGCGGCGCTGGCCGGGCCGTTAAGCAGCGTCTGCGGCAGCAAATTGGGGGGCACCGTGAGTTGGGGGCCTCCGCCACCCCCTGGGTTGGGCAGCCCCGTCACTAGCCCACCGTGCGTCCCGCGCCGAGACGACGCCGAGGACGAGTTGGGGCTCTGGCGGTTCAGCTCCGGGGGTCCCTCCTCCGGTGCCGACTTGGGGAAGCCGTTGGGGCCCCCCAGGCCGTTGGGCAGCCGCGCGGCGTGGCTGCTGCTCCCCAAGCTCACCGGCGGTGGCGGGTACTCGAAGCGGCTGCGCTGTTCCACCGCGGCGGCCGCGGCGGCGGCGGCGGCTGCGCTGAGGCCGTAGCGCTCCAGGCCGGACGGGGCTGCCAGCACCGCAGGCTTGGTAGAACCATCGACGTGGTTAAGCTGCTGTTGCTGCGGCTGCTGCTGCTGTTGCTGCTGTTGTTGCTGCTGCGCGGCGGCCGCCGCCGCCGCTGCCGCCGCCGCCGCCGCCTCCTTAGCCGACAGGGCCACCGTCTTGACCCCGACGGGCGGCGGCGGCCCGGGGGAGCGGCCGTCCTGGAAGCAACCGTGCGCGCGTTTCAGCTGCCGCGCGGTCTCGATCACAAACTCAATGCGATCGGCGCCCTCGTAGTTGACGCAACCGCGGCACACGGGTTCCGAGAAGTCCCAGATCATGGCCCAGGGCATACGGGGCAGGTCGCACAGGTAGCAGGATTGTCTCCGGGACGAGGACACCTGCGCCGCCGACATGTTGCCAGCCTTGAGAAAGGTAGGCCCCCGCCCGGGCTGTCTCCGCGGCGCCTTCTCCTCTGGGAGGACCTGCAGGCTGGGGAGGGAGTCCGGCAGCGGGGGAAGCGGGGGGGGGGCGAGAAAGTTCTGCCCCAGGGGCTGGAGGGAGAGCGCGAGTCTCCACCGCCGGCGCTGCGCCTCTCTGCGGGGGCTCCACCGGCCGAATTCAGCCCGCTCCTCGCCCCCACCTCCTACTGCGGCTGTCTCGTCGGGAGGGGAGCTCAGGCGCCTTCTTCCTGGTGCCCCGGACCCGGGCTGGAAGCTCCAGGACCGGGGGGAGGGGGCGAGGGTGCCGGGTGCTGACCGCCGTTGGCTCTTGGCCCCCTCCCCGGAGAGGCTGGTGCGTGGAAGCTCGAAAGGGGCTGTCTCTTCCTCTCCCCTGGGGTTCCCCCTACGAGCTGCGTCCTCTCCCCGCCAGGCTCCCTGGGGCGAGGGCTAGAGGGTGCAGTGCCACCCGGTGCCCGGGTCCAATCTTGCTGAAATCGCTGCTTCCCAGGGCTGGGGTAGGGAGGGGGAGCCGAGAGAGGAGCTTCTCTCCTCCGCTGCGTCGGCTGTTCCGCTGGCGGCGGCTGGGTTTGCACGGCCGGAGGGAGCCACCGCGGCCACTGCTTCCAGGACGCACGAGAGCAGAGAAGAGCGCACGCACGCAGGCTCCCGCTGCCCCCAGGCCTGGCCGGCACCCGGGCCGCACCGGCTGGCGGCGCTCACGTTGGTTGCAGGGCGCTCACGCGGCGCCTGGGCCCGGGTCGCATCCCTTCCCGCTCGCGCTCGCCCGGAATGTGGGGTTGTGATTGTTACTCTACGTTCCGGAGGCGCGTCTCGGCGCTCCCGCTCGCGCTGCGGCTCGCGCTGTCCCCGGCTTGGCCGCGCGGGATGCCGCCCGGGCGGAGCGCTGACGTCACCGCCATGCTCTGCACCAGCTCTCCCCCCCCCCACCCTCCGCTTTTACACTTCCTCTGTAGAGCCCACTTGTTGCTCGGAAAAGGCGCATGCGCGGCTGCATGCCCAGATTCCTCTCAGTGGGCCCCTCCTCCACGCCTCCGCCCTCCCCTCCCCCTTCGCGGAGTGTGTACAACAGCTGAGGCCTTCAGAGCTAATGCTGGAAGTCCAGCGCTGGGGGTGGAAATTAAACAGACGATGACCTTTACTTTCCCCGCCCGGCTTTCCCAAGTAAAAACGCATTTTAAAACCACCAGCGTCCTTCCTGATCCCGCTTCCTCCCCAACCCCACCCCACCTCGGGCAGTGAATTTAAATGTCCCGTTTCAAATTTTCGCTGTGAATTTCATATAGGGTATTACCCATTTCATCTGCAGTCAAACCTTTTCCCCCGGTATGGATTTACATTCATTGCTACCACTAATGCTGAAGCACCTGCAAAATTAGCTGTTTCCCAATCTTCCAGAAACTGCCTTTCCGATTTGTTTTGTGCCCTGGTCTAGAACCTGAGCTTCAGCGATCGAGCCAAACGAATTCGGGGTGAGTCACCCCCTTCCCCCAGCCTCAGTCTAAAAATTTTGGCTGAGTGTCTAAAGAAGCTAGGAGCACCCAGAGGCCTTTAAGGAAAAACAGTCAACTGGCTGCGCACAGCTGCAGTTGGGGGCAGGGAGGGGAGGTGCTGGAGAGGCCAAACAGGTGAGGGGTTTTTCCGGGTTTGATAAAAGGTGGGGGCAGCATTTAATAATATTGATACCTCTTTGTAAAGCGCGGTGCAGTTTACAAAGTTCTTTCTCCCGTGCTGTGATTTCATTCCTTAGTGTCCCAGAAGGCCGAGCAAGGCTGTGATTTCTGTTACAAGATCACTACTCATCAGTATTGCTTATTGTAAGAACAGATATGTTGGTCATAGCTCTACTTGGGGCATTTCAACTGGTTCTTCTAAGTATTGGATCTGCTTGGGAGGATTTTGTTTGTTTTGTTTTCTTCACCCTCATAAAAATTGAGAGAATCCTGGGTAAGGCTGGAGAAGTGGAGGCAATAATGGGATTTCAGGTTCTGGAGTCTGGCAGATTAGGATGGAATTTCCTTTACATCACTTATAGTAAGTTCTCAGTTAATGTGGTCAATAGGTTCTTCTACCTTAAGCAGAAACCAATTTTACCATAGGCTAATTGATATAAACGAGAGTTAGGTTCCTACAGCATTTCATCAATATCAACGTTATAACGAAATGACCTTGAAAGAAATGCTGTTGTTGGAGGACCTGCTGTATTGGCTTTGTGATCTTGAATTAGTTACTCTCATAACCTCTGTTTTCCATCTGCAAAATGGGGTCATAGGTCCTAACTTATTAGGACTGGTTGAGATTTCATTTTGTTTCTTACCATAATAGGTAAGTCACTGAGACTTGCTGTGAGCCAGACACTGCTAGGTTATTTACTGGCATCATCATTAAACCCTCAATATTATCTACAAGGTAGATTTTGTTATTAACTCTGTTTTACAGGCTCAGAAAATAAAGAGGTTAAATAGCTTGCCCAAGGTCACACGGCCTAGAGACAGAGCTGGGATCTGAATCGAGTAAATCTGATTTGAGAGGTGGCTTTGACAAGCTTAGGTTCTCAGGGGTGGTTTGGGTACTCAAAATTTCCATCAGCCCCCCCCCTTTGTTACATACAATCTCTTCTAAAGTACTATGCAAATACACCTTCATAACCAACCCCCATCTTCTTCTTCCAAACAGATTGTGCTACTGAGTTCTTCCATATACAGAAATTGTGGATCTGCCATTGCCACAGACTCTAACATAAATGCATCATACAGTATGTATAGTGTAAGTCTCACAGGAAGCTGTCAGTAAGTGTTGGTTATTATTAGTATTGATGTTAATGTTAGTACTATTGCTAGTTAACATGAAAGTACTTTGTAAATTGCATAAAATGTAAGGATCATTATTCTTCCTACTATTACTACTAATTGTAATAAAGTTCAGTTGAAGCAACAAGAAGTATTTATTTTTATTTTGACACTTGACCTTCAGAGCCTTCCAGCATTCCCAGTACATGATCTCCCACTCATTCTGGAGCCCAGGGTGCAAAGGAAGGGGAGTTTTTAAGGATAGGGAGAAAGGGGAAAGGAAGAGCCCTAGGGAGCCCCTCTTTCATCTCAAAGCAGCCAGATTTCTGTTTTTGCAAAACAGTGAGCTCACTGTGCACTCCCCAACAATAATAAACTTTCCCTGGCCTGGCTGGCTCCGGGCAGCGATTCCTCTGTAAAGAGCCGCTCCAGGAGCCTTGCCTCACCCTTCCAGACTACAGCCCTCCCCATACCACAGCTAGCCTGGAGTGAGTCAAAACATAGGGCTGGGAAACAGAATGATATCCCCATCAGCCCAAAGCTCCGGGCTCATTAGCTTTGGCTAGGCTGGTTTGCCCACTTCTTTACATTTGTATTTATCAGCCCTTCCCTTTTTTAAAACAAAAATGCTGAGCACTAGCAACCTAGCCCCAACCCTCTATCCAGGCTGCTAGATAGCAAGTTGCGATTCTGTTATGGTGTTATGTTTGGTATGCACACACGTCACGTCTCCATCTCCTTGTCTGTCTTTACCCTGATACTAAAGGATACACAACACACACACACACACACACACACACACACACACGATATCTTAAGACACAGAGTTGGAAATAAACACCCATTTAAACAAACTTCCATACAGTCTCCTTTAAAAGCATAACTCCTTTAAAAAGCATAACTCTCTTGATACCCTTCCCACCCTCAAAAAATCACCATCATTTATGGTGATAAATTTCATCTGAACAGCTTGTCTGAGATGGCCCTGCTTGGGGATGTGTTAAGGGATTGTGAGAGGCAAGAACATCAATGTCTTGGAGATGGATTTTTTTCCCTGAAGCAGAATCCCATGTGACAACACTGCATCCATAGTGGGAAAGAACTGGGATGGGGCGGGTTTCAAGCAAAGCAACCAGGTGGAAAAAGGGACAGAACTCTGGCGGTAGGGTCTAGGAGACTAGGTAGCCGAGCTCGGCTCAACCAGACACGAGGAGAGACGCCTGCTGCAGTCCTCCCTAAAGTTCCTTGCTACCTACGTTGCTGTCTTAACCCCAGCTTGCCATCTGAACTGGCACCCTCAGAGAACTTCGTTCTAAACTGGAGCACAAGGTCAGCTCTCCACTTGGCCTTTTCGGAGGCCACAGCCAACGTCAGAGGTGAGAAGGTCGCAGAGCACCCACGTACTTCGAAGCTCCCTGTCCCTCACCCCCGCTGGTTTGTGGAAGAGATGGGTCGGGCAGGGGACTCCTAGGCCTGGCATCCTTGCAGCCAGCTGGCTGGGCCTTCGAGGAGGCCCAGGCTGAACCTCGAGTCACCCCGCTGCAATGCGCAGCCAAGCGCTCGGGCAAGAGAAAGCCCTTTTTTGGTAACACTCAGCCCCGCGGTAAGAAGGACCCGGTTCTTCGAACCGCTAGAGCCGCCTCGGAGTGGATGAAAACAAACGTCTGGGTTGGGCGCTTCTCTGGCCTTTCCAAGGGCCCCCACCTCCGCGCGCCAGGAACCCCCCGGGGCTGCGGGGGTGGAGGAATCGAGTCAGCACGGTAATTTACACATTTACTCGCGGGCCGGTTCCGTGGCGGAAGTATTTGCCTTTTCCTAAAGGATTAATTCTGGTATTAAAAAAAAAAAAAGTATTAGTTTAGGCCAGGGCGTAGGGTTACGCAAGAGCCACTCGAGCGTGAAATCCCAGGAACTACGTGATTCGCTGAGAACCCCCGGGGAGGGGAGACTGCGTCGCCCGCCAGGACCTGCCCAGCCTGGGGCGCGCGGGCAGCCCGGCGCTCTGCAAAATTGGGTGGAAGGAAAAGGAGGACCTAGTGGTTGATGCTGGCACAGTGGCCACACGAGTGATCAGATCTCTGACTGCGTTCTTCCTGAAGGGGCGGGGAGCAGGGAAGGGAAGAAAGGCGGCGGTGGTGGTGGGGTGAGGGGAGTCGCGTCTGGTTCCTACCTCCTCCCCGCTTCCTTTCCTTGCCAGCGTGCCAGGGCACGGGGGTGCCCAGCGCTGTCTTCAGCAAAAGCTGGTGTGTTTTTTTTAGGTCCAAAAATAAAGGAACCCTGGAATGAGACTCCCAGGGATCAGGCCTAGAGGTAAAACAGGGGAAGCGCCAGACAAGGGTGCTATTCACTCCCCCGGTAGGATTAAAACAAACACCGATACCCCAAGAAGGAGGGTAGCTGGGAAGGGGGGCAAGAATGGGCAGAGAGCCTGGCCGGCAGTCAAGACCACAGGTGCGCATACCCCCGAACCCTCCACTCTTCCCCGCATGCGCAAGGTCTTCAGCAGGGAGCAGAAGTGCCAGTAGGTTCCCACCGGACTGCACCAGAGCTGGGGATTTCCACGGCCCTGCTTCGGAGACCCGTCGCCGCCGGCGCTTTCCTGCTGGGGCCGCCAGAAGGCGGGGTCTCAGAGCTGGAGTCCCTCCCTGCGGCCTCACAGTCTCGGTCAAATCTGGTACAGGCAGCCATAACGGCCGTCCCTGGTTGGGGTAAATGGGCCAGGATCTCCAAATATTTTGACTTGCCTAAGCTGGGCGGTTCAATCCAACTCAAGAGACAAGGGGGAAGGCACGGTGCTTCGGACTGAGTACATATTTACAGTATGTTGTTCGACTTGGACTTGGCTGACCCTAAATAGCTGTGTGACCTTGAGCAGATCACTTGAACTTCCTGTCTTAATCTGTAAAATGGGAATAATTGCACTGCCTCCTTTGCCTTCCTCATTGGCCTGTGTGAAAGATACAATATTATGTACTCAATGGAATGTAAGAGATTTTGAACAATATAATAACCAACATTTGTTTAAGGCTCTGAAGTTCATTCCCAGACATTATCTCACCAATCCCCACAGCAGCCCTGTGAGGTAGGTGTTACTTTCATCACCCTCCCGTATAGGTGAGGAAAGCAGGTCCAGAGCTGGTCCACAATTACTGAAACCAGGTTCTCTGGCTCTAAACCCAACATTCCTTCTTCTGCTTCACAGGTTGCTAGCCTTTTGGGGGGCTAGCTTCTTAGCAACCCAGATGCTTCTAAGAAACTGCAAGAAAGTCAAATGCCTCTCCCCATAGGAGTTTGCAGGTTAAGGAAGCAATATCATGCACAAATTAGCACCAGTTATTTGGGAGTTAAAAATCAATCATTCAGCTTTGAGCAAAACTGTGTAGCTATGCTTCTCTGACATCCCCTAAGACTTCTCTCTCTGTTCCCGGGTTTTCTATACCCTGGCTCTAGGAAGAGGGGATCCGGAGGAAAATCTGAAGCTCTAGAACACATTTAAGTATTTAGGAGCTTGACTGAGTTGCCCTTACTGGGGATGGCTGCATTTTAAATGTCCAAACCTGAGGAGGACCCCTGGCCTGATGATGAGTGAGGAGGAGGAAAGTGGACCTGCGACATCGCAGGACATTTGTTCTCACCTAATTTAGGTCACACCTACTGTGTGCACATCCACCCAATATGTACATTCCTACACTTAGCTGAAGGCCACTTGATGACTATGGCAGACTGCTGCTCTTAGAGCATTTCTAGCGTAGGGGAAGCCAATAGTCCTGACAGTCAAACCTGACCTAGGTATCACTGGAGCTAGAAACCCAGGAAGCAGGTGGCCCCCCAACCCTGACCCATCCAGAGGACCACCATGCTTTAACTTGAATTTCCCTTTCTGGCCAGACCCAAACGATCCAAGTCTGACATGTCCCTAGTAGATATAAAACTATCCTCTTCATTTACATTTTGTTTCAAAGCTGAAACTTGGCTGCTATTTGGCCTGGTGGCTTTCCATTCCTAACTCCTTAACTTGTGCGCCTCCATTTGCCCTTCATTCAGTTATTCCACTATTTATTTAAAGAACACTTTTCTTTCTCAGACCGTGGGATTTAATGACAAACCAAGCCAAATTGGCTTCAGCCCCAAATCTAGAAGCTTCCATTTCCTCCTAAATGTCCTAATTTCCTGATGCAACAGCTCCAAAGTCATTCGAGGCAGTGCTTGTTCAACACTCCCACCAGCCACATGACTGACAGAGCAATCTATTCTCTTTGGGCCTCAGTTTCCTCACCTGTCAAGTGTTGATATTAAAACCTATTCTCCCTACTTCAGGGGCTTACTGTGAAATTCTGTATGTTAATACCGAGGGCTTTAGAAAGGTGAACCATTGTCATGAATCTCTTTTCCTGCACTAAGTCCTTCTAGGTACAATAGCTGGAAAGCAAGGCCTGAGGCTGAGGTCTGTCTACCCTCTTCATCTTGCTCTTGGCGGGTTTCCTCCTGGGGTGGCAGCCTAGCAGCTCTGTTCTTCTGGGCTGACAGACAAAGAAGCAGTGGCTGCCCCTGGACCTAAGAGCTAGACCAAGACAATAACAAGGTTAGGCCGTCTTCTCATCTCTCCTAGAGGGACACGACTTCCTTTTCCCAAATCCCTGGTGGTGCCAAAGCTTGCAGCAGTTGGATTTATTTGGGGCTTTTACTTTTTTTGTTTTGGTCAATTTAGGAAGAAAAGAGGCAGTGACCTCTTCTTTAAAAAACAAAACGAGGCAGGAAGTGTGCTGCGCCTGAGTGGCAGGGACTGAGGGTGTAATTACAGGTTTTTGTTCAGCGTTTTCATGTAATTAAATCGAAAGGAAAGCGAGAGCCTGGCCTAGCCTTCTTGGATGCAAGGTAGACAAGAGGGTGTGTGTGTGTGTTGGGCTGGGGAGGAGAGGCAGGAGGTGAGAAATGGATTTGCTTTTCAGGCCGAGAAGAAGCGGATTCTCACCTTTATTAATATCTTTACATTCCTTTTTCAAAAGGTAGCCAATTATTCATCTTTTATTCGGTGCCACTGCACTCTCCTTGTGACATTTCCCAACCATGCGCAGCCTTCTCAGCACTGATTTCCCTTCAACCGTAGACTCTACCCCTCCCCACTTTTTCATATTGCCGCTTTCTGCCTGGCTGCCCACACAATAAACCCACTGCAGAATCCACAGCCAGCTTTCTTGCCTACAGAGTTTCGATACCAGCGACCTCCGACGCTACGAAATAGTACCTCCTTTTGTTTTTAACATCTTCTGGCTCTCCCTGTTCCGCTTTACAATACTTCCTACCACCACTGCCCCATCCAGCCCTCCCCGTGCCTGCCTCGGTTTCCCCCGGCAATCAGTCTCTGTGCACTCGAGCCCGCGATCTGCAACGCCCAGAGCATTCCCATTGCGTTTGAAATGGGGACGAAGCCTCCGGGAGCGCGGGCTCCTTTCCCCATCCCTCCCCTTTCCTCTCCCTCCCCAAGCCCTCGGTGTCCCTCTGACGTTTCCTGGACGTTGTGAACTGGCAGCAAGAATGGATACACTGTCTGCTCACATTCTTAAGGGCAGGAAACCTGACCCACCCCAAACCAAGCGCTCCAGAGTTAGGGCACTTGCATTTTCCCGGAGGGCGGGCCTCTGTAAGGGTTAGGAAGGCGGGCCTTGGGCACCCCTTCCTCCTCCTCTTCCTCCTCCTCCTCCCACCCCCCATCGTGCCCGCAGATTACCACCACCACCCCTACGCCCCCTTCACCTACTCTTCCCAAGAACAGATTGTTTATCAGAACGGGCAGCCAAGAAACCTACTCCTGTTTCTAGCCTCTGCCAGAGATTAATCACACTTGGGAAAGGCACAAAACTTGACTGTGTTGAGGCGGGCGTGGGGGCGGGGCGCGTGGAGGGGTAGTTAAAAGAAAAGACCAATAATTTTGACATTTGACAAGCTGACCAAATTGGTGTTACCTTTCCCCTCCTTTAAGTCAGGCAGAGGACTGAGTTATATTTCATTCCCACTCCCTCTACCCCTCTACCCTCACCCTCCTATTCCCCTTTCTTCTCTCTAAGTCTTCATGTTTGATGCTTTAGCAGCACTGACTGGCTTTTAATTCTGATTAACATTCTCAACTGCTGTGTGTGTGTGTGTGTGTGTGTGTGTGTGTGTGTGTGTGTGTATTGGGGGCTAGAAAGACACATTCACAAACCTGACCGTCTGACAAATCCCCCCTTTTAATCCTTCCCTTTGAAATGACATCAAGATGGACTGGGAGGGGGGAGCGGGGATGAAGAGAGGAGGAATGGAAAAAAGAGAGGGAGGGGAAAGCAATTTATGTGCTTTTCTAAGGCAGCTAGTAAAATTCCTAAGGGAGAACAAATGCCCAAATTGACTGTCTTGGTGTGTTTTAGACACCGTCTTCGGGGTGAATCATGTCAGAGCTGTGCACTGGCCCTGCAGCCTGAACGCCAGGGACAGGCACACAAAGCATCCCTGTGTCTGGGAGGTACCCTTCTGAAGGAGGCAGGAGACAGGTATTTGCTCTCACCAGATTCCTCTCTGTCAGGATTTTTTCCCCTCTAACTCATTGCAAGATGGATTTTCTTTTTAATGGGGGCTGATAAATAAAAAACAGGGATAGAAAATGCCCCATAAAACATGGCCCCCAAAGGGAAGGTGCAAAACCCATTTGATCCAAGATATAGATATCTCCACCCTGGATTTTTTTTTTTCTCCCTTTGCTTTACAACTGTGCAGACATCAGGTTAGCAAAAGGTAATAAATAGTCCTTGCACAGCAGGGTCTGGACTAGTGAAAACAGTTTACTGAAATTAATGGGCTTGGCTTGAACCAAAACCTCCACTTTGGAATTAATGCCAGACATAGTTTTCCTGAACTCTATCCAACCGCCTAAGCGGCAGACAATTTTTGTTCTATTTGTGCTGGAAAATAAAGCCCGGACCCTTGATTTCAGTGTAGATTATAATTTTAAAAAATTCAGCACAGTGAACACTATACCAATTCTCAGTTTCTGCTAGTAGAAGCGCTGTGCTCTGAGCTATGCTTGATGGTGTGACTGTCAGAAGTTATCGGGTAAACTTTCCATTGAAAACCATCTCCAGACTCCCGCCCCATCGGTGGCCTCAGAGCTTTCACCATGACATCCGAGAGATTCAAGAAAAGCTCCAGAAACCAGCTCGGTTCTCAATAACAACCCTCTCTACCCCAGGGCTCTTGGAAAGGCTGGATCTGAACCATGCTGCCTGCATGATCTCCATTTCCCACCCTACGTGAAGCTCCAATACACCTAACCGAAACCCACCCCGCTAGCCGTCCCCGGTACTCAAGGTGTCTACAGTTCTGAAGCTCCTTTTATTTTTATTGTATTTTAAGGTTGCGAGGCGCGCGCGCCCGCACACACAACACAGAGGATCACACCCAGTGGTTATGGCAGGTACCGTGGAGATCGGGTACCCTGGCTGTCAGTGTCAGATCCCAACCTGCCCTCTCTCCACCTCCCTCCTATTATTAATAAAAGCCTGGTCGTGGGCAGCCAGCGTTCTGGTTTTCATTGTACAGTCTGCACTGGTGACACAGGACATGTGGAAAATTTTGAGAGCACTGCAGTGAATGGCGTGCGGGGGGGGGGGTAGCGTGAGCAGGGGGAAGGGAGGAGGGGAGGGGAGGGAGGGGAACGAGTTACTTTTTAGCTTCCGCTAAGTACTTGGCAGCTCGCCAGGACCGGAGGATTCTGGGAAGCGAAAACCTCCCCAGTATAAACTGCCAGCTTTAAGCAGCCCTGACAGTTCTGCTCCTTCCAAACTTGGCAGCCGTTCAAAGTGCTCTTTCATTTGAAATGCTGGAAGCCTGCCATGTGCAATGCAGATTTGCTGTGCCTGTGCGCAGAAGGAACTGATAAATGCCGTTGCAGTTGCCATGGGGACAGGAGGCTATCAGAATGGCCTTCTGATCCGCAGCCTCTCAGCGCGGCAGGCTCTCGCTCGCCCTCCCTCCCCTCCTTCTAGTCAGTGAGATGGTGAAATAAATGTTCTGGAAAAAGGTTAACCCTCCCCGCTCTGGTTCTGCAGCCGAGAGGAGATTAACCTCTAAGCATTTCCCCGAATCTTAAGTGCCAGCCAGGACCACCGGACTAAGCACCATCCCAGGGCGGGTCACCAACCCCCTACCCCCACCCAAACAATCACACACACACACACACACACACACACACACACACACACACACACACACACACACACACACACACACCAGCCCTGCTTCCTGCTCCCTAGGGGCTCTCACAAAGCTGTGTTTTTAATAGAGCTTTTCAGCAAGTCCAAGTGTAAGTCTTTGAGTCATCAAAACCCGGATGTAAACACAGCAGCCCTACATTCTGCACAGTTTGCGTGTATTTTATCTTTTTAATAATATTTTGCTGGCAACTTAGAACTGCAAGGATGCCAGATATTTTAGCCAGCCACTTACATCATGCAGCATCCATCTTAGGGAGAGTGACTGCCTGTCCTTTCCTTGTTTTCTCTCTCTCTCTCTCTCACTATCCTGAGACCACAGGAAATCTGGGTCTTTCTGAAGACATCTTATTACAGTAGAGGCAATTGAGTCCCTTAGAACTGTGGACTTTACAATGAGCATGACATTCCCCTGCGCAACAACAACAGAGGTATGTTCCTGCCAGAGACAGGACACTGGGTGCTCTGAGGTGAAACAGGTCTATTACTTATGCTCAATGTGAGGGTGCACCAGTCTGGATGGCCGGCTCCCCATTTTGCACAAGCTGCTGTTTCAAACACAGTCTGATTCAATGTACAGAAACAAAATAGCACATTCAGATTTGGTACGTGTTCAGGTCTATAATGCCAACTCTCCGGGTGGCCTGTTTAATGGGGAAAAAATGAAATACTCCATTCCAGCCAAGGCCTGTGAAGGCCAAAGAGGTTTAGTGATTTATTTACATTGAGCTGTATTCCTTCTCAACCCAACTCGCTATTTCCTGAAGGTTTCCTGAACCTAAACCTTTGTTAACATCCCAGGAAGAGAACATATTTTTCCTGTGGCTTTCAATATTTTCTGCTAAATATATTTCAGTGCACTGTTTATCTAGGGTTTCAGCTTTCAGACCTTTATGTACTTTTAACACCTTGAGGCTGTTCCACTGAAAAATGGTGTATGTTTATTAAAGAGGACTTTATGTGCTGGGCGTTAAGGCAGTGGGGATTTCTTTTTGGGTCTGTCTGTATAAGGGCTTCAGGATGAGATCCAAGTTAAAGGCCTGTTTAGTTTATGAAGCCCTTTTAAGAAAACGGGCCCTACATAGCTCACACAAACCCTTGAATACCACGGAATGTTGAACCAAATGAGATTTCTTCGTAAGTGCACCGCTGACATGGAGGCTAGACGGGAGAAAGACTGAAAATTCCCCAGGTCCCTGGGGCTTAGCAGCAATTTCTTTTAACCTGACTCTCACTGGGTGTCTGCTTGTAATTGTTATGGCAGTTCTGGCCAGAGCGATGCACTGTCTTGCTGGAATTCTTGACTTTAAATAGCCCCTTCCAAATAAATAAATTTATCAATAAAAGCCATCTGCTTCACCTTGCCAGCAGGCTCAGAGCTGGAAGGGGTAATGTTCAATGCAATTTTTAGGATCAATTGGCCCTTGAGACATTTGGAGGTGGGTTTTGGCTCAGAATTAAACAGGACAGTATTGGGGGCAGAAATCAGGTGATTCAGAAAGCCCTCTTTCTCCTGCACCCTCCCCCACCACCGCCTCAGCCCCCATCTTCCCCAGACAATCCAGGCAGCTGGGTTTTTGGCTCTCAAAGCTGCTAAGCTTTGGCAAGCCAAAGCATATTTCGTGGTGGTGATTCCTTTCCCAGGTTGACCGACATGTTTCTGTACTGAGCAAGAGATGTTTCATGACTGCGTGTATGAATCAGAGGCTGTATTTTTCATCCAGGGCTTCTGGTGACAGTTTTAAGCTGGAAGAACAAAGTGGATCATGACGAGCCCCTTAATATCAGGGTCCAGAGATAAAGAATCTATCCTCAGAGCTGGCTGCCTATAGCTCGGCTATATGATTTTTCTGTTTTAACCATGCCAAGAGCAACCCATCCCCCCAGAAGGCAATGCCTGTGTTCACATTTCAGTCACTACCCTTCCTCTCTCTCTCCATGTCCTTGTGGTGTTTGCTTATTTGTTGGCTTCAAAAGTTCTTCCTTTTTTCAGCCTTCCTCTCCCAAATGGGAAGATTTGCAAAAGCCATTTGGGGGCCCTTGAGTGCCTTTCCAGATGGAGGCAAGCCCTGAGATTCCAAACATCCTCAACACTGCCCTGTTACAGCAGGCTGACCACAGAGGGGCATGGGTGCTGTGGCCCCTCTATACCAGGGCCTGAAGAGCCAGCTTCCCAGAAGACCATGGATTAGGAAGGTCTGTTCCGGCTGCCTCAGGAGCTGCCGTGAAACAACTCCCTTTTGTTTTGCTGTCTAGCATGTGACCAGAATGCTGCCAGCTAATTTTAACCCCACCAAAGTGCTGCTGAGAAAAAAAACAAAACAAAACAAAAAACTATCTTGCATCTGGAGAGAGAAATGCTGTAGGCTGGATAAAAGCTTTTTCAGCCTGTGCTCCTTCCTGTTTCAGTTTCCAAACTTGTATTATCGGTAACCTGAAAAATGATGAGTTTCACCAAATTCCTGGATATTGCACAAGAAGACAATGGGTCTATTTCGGGTGCTGTGAATGTGTCTGGCACAGACCTTGGAAGCCATTGTTTTCAGGAGGGAGAATGCTATGGGCTTTCCTGGTGCTTTCCTTCTAGGGTCTCAAAGCCCCAAAAGGTGGGGGCGGGAGGGCGCTCTCCATGGCAATCGTGCCAGCTTCACTCCGCAAGGACCGGGGTGAGTGGGTTGTCAGGCCAGTGGGAGGAAGGGTGGGGGTGGCATTGGCGGTGGTAGCCTTGGAGGTGTTAAAGGTGGATGGTAGGGAGTATTTGAAGTGAGACTACAGGAACAGGAAGAAGTAGGGAGAGGGAAGCTTTCAGGATAGCTGGGTAGCCCCCTGGGACACAGGCCACCAGCTTTCCTACCAGATTTCCATATCCGCTTTCAGCACTGGGAATTAATGGAGGACTTTTTGGAGTGCCTCACCCCGACACTGGCTTCTCAAAGCATTCCCATGGCAGCTCATTGTTGTTGTCTGGCTGGGTGGCGGACAATGCTGGTGAAAAGGAATAGACCCTCAAGAGCCAGGAAGTTAAGCAGTCTGGGTAAGATAGTGTCTGGTTAGGCAGCTGCTGCCAGCCATCCTAAAATCAGGCAGTGAGATGGGCTACCATTAGCTTGAGGTCTACTGTGCAGTCCCAGAAGATATGATGGTGAAGACCCTGAGGGGAAAGGCTTCAGTTAATGCTGCAGCACTGCTGCAATCAGCAGAGCTTGGTGGCAGTTGTTCTGACAGCTGCTTGGGGGCCTCAGTTGCCTGAAAAGCCGTTGCTCCAGCCTGCCCTGTCTGACCAACTTGTATGTATGTAAAGGCTCCTCGCTGGTCTCCGAGGTCCTGTCTCCACCTGAATCCTCAGGCAGACACCATCTTTGGAAGGGACAGGAACCTCCTAGGAGACTTTTGCCCCATTGTCTGCCTCTAAACAGCCATTATACCCTGCTTAGAGTAGTCAACATCAATTGGCAAATTCTTAAATTAAGGTTCTGTTTACTCTGTTGTTTCACAGACTTGTTTTGAGCAACTTGCTATGCTTTAATTAAAAAGACGAGAGCTCATGAGTAAGTGAAAATATTTTCGACTCTTCACAAATATGTTTGAATTTTGTTTCTTGCATTTCACAGTGGGGGTGGGGTTGGGGGTCAGGCTGTTCAGTACTTTCATCTGGATGACTACTAAAAATTTTTTCTGTAACCTAACAGCTGGCTCTTCTGCATAGCCGAATTATAAAGGGAACCCTAAGTCAAGAATTGGTTCCTTGTGCTTCTCTGCAGATTTTTTTTTTTTTTTTTTTTTTTTTTTTGCATTCAGGTGTCATTAGGACACATTCCTCATTTACCTTTCCAGCCAGAGGATTCCTAAATGTTTCATAATAGCACCACAGCTGGAATGCAGCTGCTTCAGGGTGGAGCAAAAATAACTCCTTATGGGTCAGCGGGGTGAGGGAGAGCAGGGAATCTTGGAAGGTTGGGAAAGTCCTTCTTTCTAAAGCCAGAGCTCAGGAATGAGTGGGGCCTCTGGTGTGAAAACTTTCCAGATGGGGGAAGGAAGGGTAAGTTTTTGCCCTCTGAGTAGATTCCAAAAAATCGCTTTGGGGAGGTCAACTATTTTGAAATTGCCTTTATAACAAACAGCACAAATGTTTAAATTGACCTGGAAAACCCTTCCTTTTTCCTTTCCCTGCAATCCAAGTCTATTCCTTTGAACAGTAACCAACAGGAATGTTTGCCCAAGCTTCTCTTCTCCCCCATCTCATCATCATCATCATCATCTTTGGTTTGGCAAACTTTTGGAAGGTTTCCCAGGTTGGAGCTATCGAATGTTTTCAGGAAAACCTATAAGGAGTGTCTGTGTTTTGAGTTTCTCTCGAGGGGGCTGAACATGTTTTTCAGAGAAACTGAGCTAAGAGCAGCCAGGTCTTGTGCAAGAGTCCAGCCAAGCAAAAGGGCAGACGGTGCCGGAAAGATCTGTGTGCATCCAAAAGCGCTGAAACGAAGGTGTGGTTTAGTTGGCCTGCCCGCTCTCGACCTCTTTCAGCCTTTTATTAGTGCAGCTGCCTGGATGTCCGTCTGTGAGTGGAAGCATCCGTCTCCAGAAGATTCGCGGAGAACAGCTGGGGGCCAGGGTTTTAACTTTATTCTCAAGTTAGCAGCACTTGTAATTTCTGTCTCAAGAACGCTCCAAAATTTAGATGGAGAAGTGCGGGGAGTCAATACTCACCCAGCAAGCAGACGCCCCACCCAGGCATGGAATGTCATGGGTAAAAGGTGTCCTGGGGGTGTGGCTGCCAAGGGTGCTGCCAATCTCCAACCCATGCCAGCACAGCTCCACTTGGGTCCAGAAACACACACACAGCTGCATGCACACATGTATCAGAAACATCTGCACATCACCAGAAAGCACATACATGAGGCCTCAGGGCAATGGGCACTCGCACGACCCCTCACTGATGGATGTGGTTCTCAGCAGCCAGAGTTTTTCTGGAAATATGTTCTTATTCAGGTTGATTCATGGGAGAAGAAGGAAGAAATAGCTCCACTGGAAGGCCGCCCTGAATGCGAACAGAGCTGCCCCAGCCACTCTACAGTGGGAACGTCTGCTTCCTCCCAGGTCAGTCCCCTGTGACCATGAGGACTCAAGACCTCAAGAGAGGAAGGAACAAGCGGGACCTGCAGTGCTGGAAACGAGAGGACACAGCTCCTGGCTCTCCTCACCCCATGAGTTTGAAAACTATTTACTGGTAACACTGGAACTGGCCATGGTTCCTGCAGGAAAATCTTTTTGACTTTCCGTCCAGGGGACACAGTGACTCCAAAAGGTATCTCCCCCACAGCAGGTTGGAAAAGTGCCTAACAGCCCAGACTTTGGAATATTAATAGCAACAATGACAAACACAGCTAACATTCATCGGACACCTCTGCTATGTCTGGCATGGGGCTAAGGATTTTAATGCAATCTCTCTTCTAATCCATACCTAATGAAGGGGGTTCATTTATTATCCCCATTTTATAGATGAAGAAACAGAAGCTCAGAGAGGTTAAGTAAGTTGTCCAAGGATACACAGCGAGCAAGTGGTGCCCACAGTTAGAACTCAGGGTTTCCTTACTTAGAGTCCTTATCAGACAGACCCAGGTTCAACTCCTGAGTCTGTTATGTGTGACTGTGACCTGTGCCAATCTCCAGGCTTCCTGATCTGTTTTCATAAGTTAAACATATCACATATTGGCAATTTCATATAATTTAGCCTAAACCTTCCTTACAAGATTTGTATAAGAATTAAATAAGATAATGCATGTAGAGTACTTAGCAGAGTACCTAGAATTAGCAAGCACTCAGTCGACACTAGCTTTTAATAGCAATCTCAGAGTCAGTGTGTTTGTTCGGTATCAAGTTATTCGTATTCTTTGTGGGTCTTCTCGAACCTTTGGCAGGTCCTGCTCATCCCTGTATAGACCCATCAGTCCCAAGCTGGCCACACTGCTGATGTCAGAGAGACCATCTTCTTAGCCCTCCTTCTTGATGACTTCTCTTAACTTGTTCTGGAATCCACACATCGAGAGCACACATCTGTCCGAGCCATTGATTTCTCCCTTCTACATTGCCCACTCACTTTCTCTTGGGTTCATAAGGGGCCTCAAGCTTTCAAAATCATTCAAATCTGATCACTTTACTGTCTTACTTAAAGATCTTCCAGATGCCTAACAGAATCAAGACAAACTCCTTTGCTTGGACACAAGGCCCCTGGGAAACTGCCTCCAACCTCTCTTTCTGCCTCTTCCTGCCCCTCAATTACTTTCTGACCACATTAAATCCCTCTTTATTTCTCGGACGCCGCATGAATTTTCAAGCCCATGCCCTTCCAGGGCTCTTTTCTCTGCCTAAAAACTTTTCTCCCCCTCTTCTTCTTTGAGCAAACTTCTATGCATCTTTCAAAACCCAACTCAGTTTTCACCTTTCCTATGAAACTGATCTCCAGCATTTCCAGCTCTGTAATCCCATGGCAATCTGCATATATCAGAGTTGTAGTTATCTGTGAACACAACTCCCCCACCGGTGACTTGTTGAAGTTCAAGGCTAGGGCTTACCTTCTATCCCCAAAGTCACCTAGAAGGGCCTAAATAAATGTTAGTCAAATGAATGTACCTGAATGTAAATTCTTCCCCCCCAACACTCTTTTCGCCTCCCCTCCCTCCACTCCGGTTCAAGCCGTTGTTTTCTCAGTCTGGTTGTGTAGGACACAACTCCCTGGCCCATGCTGGTATTATGAGCCTTGCGCTCCCCCAGGCTGAGGCAGGGGGTCGCCAGTCGTCAGTAGGCCACTCACAGCACCTCACGGCAGCTCTCGCTGTCTGCCGGCTGCTCACATTGGCTGCCAGCCACTCACGCTGGCCACTGGCCACTCATGGCAGCACACGGTAGCCCAGGCAGCACAGTAGCCCGCGGCAGATTACTCCAACCTCTGGCTGCTCACGGCAGCCCAGCTCCAGGGAAAGCTGTTGTACACAATCTTAGCTGTAGAGGGCGCAGCTCACTGGCCCACAGGGGAATCGAACCGGTGACCTCGACGTCGTTGGGAGCACAGTGCTCCAACCACCTGAGCCCCCCGGCCAGGCCCTGGAATGTAAGTTCTTATAACATAATTTTATTGGCAGTAAAATTTTATTGGCAGTGTATGAGTGTATGTGTATATTATTTATACCCATCCTTGTTCCAACAAGAATTTGAGGTACATGTGGATATAAGAATCTTTCTTACTCATAAGCAGATAGAGAATAATGCTTGGTACATCCTATAGTAAAAGAGCCAGGGCTTTGGAGTCAAACAGTTCTAGGTTCAAATCCTAACTTGCCCTCTAACTGTTACTTTAAGTCATTACTTCGTCTCTCTTAGCCTGAGGTTTTCCATCTGTATAATGAAGATAACAATAATTACTTGTGTGGCAGACATTGTTGATTGCCATCCAATAGTCACTACTGCTCTCTTCCTTAGCGCCCTGAATTTCTTCTCAAAAGACTCCCTACTCCTCCATGTGCCTGGAGTGGGGGAAGGAGGGATCCTGACCAGTCTAAACTAAGCTTGGTATCCCATGTTCTGCTTCGATTCATTTTGGCAGATCTGTGACTCCGTTCTGGTCAATGAGATGTAGGGAGGAATCTTTTTGGCATGTGTGTGGAGATTTGTTCTAGGAAATATTCTTTTGCTCTTAAAACATGAGAGAAACAATTGTCCTGCGGCCAGATGTTATGTCTGGAGTGATGGCTGGGGCTACAGCAGCCATTTTGCTGTGATGAAGACAGCTATTCAGAGAATCACGCCAACACGCTTACAATAATAGAATAGAAATATGTGGCAAGAAGCTGGGTCCTAGTAGTCGAATTCAGCAGCTGGATTATCCTGCCTTGGAGCCACCCACCTCTGGACTATTTTCTGAGATCATCATCCCTTCATTGTTCAGTGAGGGACCACTGGCTCAATCCAGCGGAGCTGATGTTGCTGTTACTTGCAGCCAAAAGCATCTTAACAGATCAGCTTCACAGGGTTGTAGTGATGGCTAAATAAAATAATGTTTGCACAGTTCCTAACACAGTACCTGGCACATAGCAGGTTCTTAAAAGTTAAAGACTTTCCTGCTGAGACAGTCTGAGGCGAATACATGAATGACTGTGACGAGTGAGCCAAAGTATGTGTCCAATAGTAATAGAGTAGAATTTAAAGCAGTTCAGAGGTAAGTGGGTGCTGGAATGACAACGAAATGACAATGACAATGAAATTCAAACACTGTGTTAGTAAGTGTCTGATGGAACTTCATGGGGCTGTAACAATGGTTCTCCTTTGTTCTTCTCAGGCCTTTTCTTAGCCCGGTCAGAGTTAAACACTGCGTGACACAGGCTTTTCTAATTGTGGGCAGCCACACTTGTACCATCGGGGTGGTCCCTGGTTACCCTGGGGCATGGAAGCCCTGCTACAGGATGAAGGCTAGAGTGTAATTTGTAGCTCCAGGAGGAGCCAAGATTTGGAAGCAGAACTAACATACCCACACAACATAAAACAGGGCCTGCAACTGACAGAAAAGCACAAAGCCTCCCCTCCCAGACGAGCCCCGCAGACATCTGCAGCTTGGGAAGGCCTGTATTTGGGGGCCCTGGGCCCTGGCAGCCTGCCCGGCTTTTGGCCTGTTGACCAGGCCACCGAGTTTTCTTCCATGCCAGCCCCATGGCCGTTCTGAACCTTGTTCCAGGATAGCTCAGCCACACCAGCGTCTGCCAGACTCTTGTCCGCCCAGTATGTGGGCGGCCCTGGCAGCAGGGGTTGGGGCAGGGTTTGTGCAAGGACATTGTGCCCCCCCCACCCCCCGCAGCAGGGTTGTGAGAGAGGCAGTCTCACTTCCAGGGCAAGCCAGAAAGGAACCTGGAGGAGGTGAGGAGCAGAAGCTGGAGACTTAAGGCAGGCTTAGCCCCTTTGCAAAGGCCCTCGTCACCTTAGAAGCCAGTTCCAGGTCCCCTTTTCCTCATGCCTGCCTTCTGGCTGTCTACTTCCTGCATGCCTCTCCCCTGCCCAGCCAAGTTCAGCACCGACATTCAATTCTGTCCACTAAACATTTCTAGAAAATACTCTCTGCAAGATGCCATATTCCTGCTAGCAACTGGGGGGTGCAATGCAAACAAGATTAGAATAGAAAAGACCTCAAAATGGTTTTTAAATTTCTCTCAGCCTCAGAACTTACCTCCCCACTTTCACCCCAAATCCTAAGTATTTAAGAAAAAGAAAACATGAGACTGCTGCCTCCATTGAATCTAGGGCAGGGACAGGGCTCTGTGTGCTCTGGCCAGAGACAGACTCTTTGGACAGATTCGGAAAAGCCATTTTCTACACCAGAGGGGAAACCAAGGCCCAGAGAAGTGAAGTGACCTCCCTGAAACACACTGCAAGTTAGTGGCCCAGCCAAATTGAAATTCAGGTGTATGAGCCCCTGGCCCGGTATATGGCCCTACCCCTTGACATTTGTTTTAAAGATCAGCTGGGGAATTGAGGCGAGCCAACCCATAATAGAATGCATGTGCTGTAGGCTAATTAAAGAGAGCAAATGGTTCTAACACAGGTTGAGAAAGGCTGGAAGAGGGGCATGAAGCTGGGCCCAGAACAGAATGGGAAGGATTTACCATGGAATATGGCTGGGGTGTGGTAGGGAGTTGGGTGATGGGAAGGAAACAATTCCAGGCCGTGGAGAACATCAGCAAAGGCTGCAGAATGACTGGCAGCTCCGAGTCCTGGGTTCTAGCCCAAGTTCTGCCACTACACGCTAAGCGACTTTGGGGCAGTGGCCTCTGCTGTCTGGGTTTATTTCCTTGCACGTAAAATGGCAGCGGGGATGGGCTAGCTGGTTCTACTGTGGCATGCTGTCATGCCTTCTCCCCTCCCACGGAGTTGGCCCTCACCTCCCTACCACCACCACCGGCACCCTCTAGGACACTTTCCAGTATGTGCCAGGTGGCTGGAATTGACACCAGGAGGAAGTGTCCCTGCGTGCCCCATGAGAGCAGCACGGAGTTGGCAGGCTCAAGGGGCCTGCCGAGAGCTTTGGGGAACAGTGACAAAACACGAGGAGTCAGGAACCTGGACAGAGCTGGGGCAGGAACCGTTCCTCTTCTGAGAAGGGTTTTTCCCAATCCAGCCCTGTCTAGAGGCGAGGCCTCAGCCAGGTCCCCCCTGCCCATGTCCACTACCAGGGAGCAGAAAGGGAGGGCTTGAGGGTAGGGGTGACAAACCATTTAGCCCCAAACCTCAGTATTCTCATTTTTTTAATGAGGTAAAAACACTATCGTAGTATTCTCAATTGTAAAATTGATCATTTTATTGCCCCAGATGAAACGAGACGATGCTTTGTCAAGTGCCTAGCACGTGCCTGGTGTAGAAACCACTCAGTAAATATCAGATCACATGCATTGCCAGAGGGGCTGCCTTTTGGGGGAGACCGCACAATTGGAAGGCTCCTGACATTAAACAGGCTGGTTGAAGTAAGGCCCCCGAATATCTCACACGCGCTCAATCACAGGAGGGGAGACCGGGGAAGGGCGCTGGTGGAGGCTTGTGAGAAGCCCCGCAGAAACAATGTCTGCGCGCCCCCTGCTGGCTGGAAGCAAAGGTGCTGGCCTGCCGGTTCGGGGGGACGGGGGGGTCCTTGTTTAGCACAACCTGCTGCTGCCTGGTACATTGACCCAATATTCACCGAGCGCCCACGAGGTGACACTCACCTGACCACGTGCTAGGATTTGGGAGGGATGCAAAATGAGTGACACGTAAGCTAGGTTTTGAGAGCCAATTAATTTGGGAGTCAACCAGGCAGTGGTTCAAGCTGAGACACCACCCCAGCAACCATCTGAGTCCGATACAGCAGTGAGAAAAGTTCCTTGTATATTGGGCTTGTAGTAGGCGGAGTGATCTTGGATAGGGTACGTAATGCCTCTGAGCTTCAGTTTCCTCGTCTGTAACAGGGGAGTCTTCTCTACCCCATCTCTCCAAACCAAAGGGCAGAGACCCTCAATGTTAACCTCAAGGACTCTGTCACTCGGGAAAGGTTGAAAGTCAGCACCGGCTGTCATGTTTTCTCCAGGGAAACCTGATCGCTTTGAACCTGGGCTGTCACTTGCTTGGTTCATTTGGAAGGGAGCCTGTCATGGAGCATGACAGGGTCCCCCAGGTTCTCCCACCTAGCAGGTACCCCAGGAGACCCCAGCTCTGGGCCCTTCTATTCCAGGGTGATAATGGAGCCCTCACCTCTAATGAGAGGCCATTGGAGGGGATGCGGGAGGATCGTGCAGAAAGAGCTCCTCAGCCGGTGCTGGGATGGTCTACAACGCGAGTCCCCACACTGCATGTTCCAGTTCTCCTTGAATTGATTGAATTGCTTAGCCTTATAGTGTTAGGGGACACTGGTGTTTATTCTGAGCGACATGGGAACCATCACGGGTTTTGAGCAGACGAAATGACATCATCTGTCCTGCATTTGAAGAGGATCATTCTGTCGGAGGTAAGGGTGGGAGAGTGGGGGCACAGGACTATTGGAGGGATGCAGGCGAAGGGTGGTAGCAGCCAGGTTAGTGATGTACTTCTGTTATGTTAGCTATGTACTTCTGGATATACTTCGAAGGTAGGGCAGGTGGGGTGAGTCAGATGAGAAAACAACCGTTTTGATTTCTATAAATATTTCTTCTTCGTATTTTGTTATGAGTGCCTAAGGCATGTAGGCAGAAGGACTAGTGTTCACATACAGAAACACGCTGGACACAGCAAACAAATTACAGTGTCCACTGCAAGGCCTCACCCCTAAGGCAAGGACCCTTACTCTACAGGGGGAGTATTGACAATAGTACTTCCCTCATAGACATGTTGTGAGGACAATATGTGCAAAGCACTTAGCAAACTCTTTCGACTTGATAAAGAGGAGCTATTTTTACTAATGAAGTATGGTTAAGGGTTCCCCACACCCTTTTCCCAACCAATACAGGTAATTCCAGCTCCCTTCTGAAAGTTCATAAATTAGCACTTGACTTGTTAGCAGGACATGACAAAGCTCTATTTAGAGAAATGTGGTGGGAAGAGGTTAATCAGGGTAGACTTCCTGGAGGAGGAATTTGACTGACTTCCTCTCTTTTCAGGTGACATTAAATAACTTGCCTGAGGTGACAAAGCTAGAAACTGGAAGAGAAGGGCTTGTGTCCATGCTTGTCTGGCTCAGAAGCCACTGCTCTTAGCCAGTGTGCTGCCATGGTGACAGGTCATTCCTGTTAGAGGAGAATGATGGCCATTCGTGTGAGCACCTGAGACAAGATGATGTGAATGGCCGTCACTCATCCAGGGTGGAGCATGGGTACGGAAACCTTGGGACTGCCTCATGAAGAATCACATTCTCGGTGTGAACAGGTGCGGTGTGCCAGGCCCTGTGCCCAGGGTTTTAGATGCATGATTCATGCAACCTTCATTTTGCAGATCAGGAAACTGAGCCCTGACACGATTACCCATCTCACCTGTGAGTGTCAGAACTGAGACAAGAACCCAAATGTACCAGTTACTATTGTTGCGCAAGAGTGAAGTCGAAAAGTTAGTGGCTTAAAACAACCATTTATTTTTTCTCATGATTCTGTGAATCAGGAATGTGGGCAGGGCTCAACTGGTTGGCTCCTCTGCTCCACCTGGTGTTAGCTGGGGTCATTTACTCAGCTGTATTCAGCTGGTGGCTGGACTGGGAGGGAAGGGGCAAGAAGGCTTCATTCACATGCCTGGCACCCCGCTGTTTCTCTACATAGCCTCTCCATGTGGCCAGCATGGGAGGTTCAGGGTAGTTCGATTTCTTATATGGCATCTGGGCTCCGACGGAATAAAAGCAAAAGCTACCAGCTTCTTCAGGACTACTTGTGGAGCTGGCACAGGGTCACTTCTACAACATTCTAGTGGTCAAAGCAAGTCAGAAGGTGAGGCCAGATTCAGGAGGAGGGGAAACAGATTTTTCCTCTTGATGGGTATGGCAGCATGCGTATACGGGGAGGGGCAATGCCTGTGGCCACAGTGAGAAACTAACTGCCTACCACCCCCGGCCTCCTCGCTGCCAGCCTTTCTCCGCCCTGGGGCTCATCCCAGGAAGCTCTCATTTCCAGGGACCCACTAAAGCTGGCCAGGCCCCCACCTCAAAGGGCGCACCTATATTTTATCTTACTGACCCCATTGCCCAGTGACTTCTGCATTCTCTGTGCCTGGCTTCTCAAGGATTTATCTTGTTTTTCTTGAGGGCAGGCACTGGTTTTGCCTACTTGGGGCCACAACACTTGAGTTAGCCTGAGCATGTCTCATTCTTAGGAACCTAAAAGAACCTAACACATGACTCACAGGCACTCAGCCACCTGAACAAGACTCTGTATCAGATTCATCTTTGCAGGCCCGGTACCAGCACTGGACTTTTCTTGGAAGAAGAGATCTGTACACAGATAGCGCTTACTGGCACCTGCGTTCTCATGCGTGGGCCTTGAAGAAAGAGAGAGTCTTACCTCTCCAGGACCAGCATTGTCATAGTCACCTGGGAAGGTGTTTAGGCTCACAGCTCCCCACACCTCCTGAATGAGAACTTGCATGTTCACAAATACCCAGGTGATTCTCATGCATGTTGAAGTCTGAAACAATGGCAGTGGAGATCCCCAAGGTAAAGAGAACAGGAACAGGCTGGGAAGACAGACTCCAGTTGAGCCCACCTAGGATGATAAAGCATCAGTCTCACCTTAGCCGATGGTTAAAATTACCAGCAGTGGTTTTTTTTTTTTTTTTAAATATCCTGATGTCTAATGTGTGGCTAGATCAACTAGGTCTAGGGCTCTGGGGGTCAGGCACAGGCATCAGATTTTCTAAAAGCTCCTCGGGTAATTTTAACATGCAGCCAGGAATGAGAGCCACTGGTTTAGGGTTTTGGTTCTTAAAGTGCGGTCTGCGGCCCATCAGCACCCCATCACTTGGGGCATTTATTCAATATGCAGAATCCTGGGCCCCACACCAGGTTCTTGAGTCTAAATCTCCTGGGGTGGGGCCCAGCAATCCACATTTTAACGTCTCTCTAGGTGATTTAAATGTGCACTGAAATTAGAGACCATTGATTTAGGGCGCTGAAGAAGCAACAGCAATGGCAATGATGTTTTTAAATACCACAAATAACAATGTCCAAAAACATAGAAAATATAGGGAAGTAAAAGTAGGGAACAAAAAATTCTCCGTAGTCGTACTGCCTAGAGCCTGTTGGAGGCCCCCCTCAGCACCCGCTCTGGAGAAGCTGCCTCAGGGGCAGGGGTCGGCTGTGATCTGGGCTCTGTGCTGCTGGCAGGGTGGGGCCTGTCATCTGGCCAGGACAGAATTATTGCCTCAAATTACATGGTTGATTATCAATTACTTGTGTCTGTGTGAGAGCATGTGTGCGTGTGTGCATAAGTGTCTTTGCAAATCATTAAGGGTCGTAATTCTGGATTATCGTTGATTAACGAGAGGGAGACCTGGTACTTCCAACAGTCGGCATGGCAGCCCTGCAATTATTTCCCAGCTGATCAGTAATTGGCGCATCACAAGATGATTTCTCTCTCTCTCTCTCTCTCTCTCTCTCTCTCTCTCTCTCTCTCTCTCTCTCTCTCTCTCTCTCTCTCTCTCTCGGCGGCCTCCTCCCAGCCTCTCCTGCCGGCTCTGCAATCAGCGCCGTTGCTCATTCTGTTCCAGCCCAGGTTGAGTTCAGAGGCCTGCTTTCTGGCAAGGGGATGCTATGGGGCTGGCTTTGAAGACCGCCACCCAAATGGGGCCATGATGGTGGTGTGGGGGGTGGTAGCAGAGGCACCGTGGTGGGGTTGCGGATCTGGCATGAACTCTAGCTTGCTGGGAACTGGTGCCGCCTGTGATAGTCTTACCGTCGTTCTTCCCAGCAAGCTCAGGAGCCATTCTTCAATCTTCCCACCCCTCCCCCACTGCATGGATGGGGAAACTGAGACCCAGAGAAGGAAAGTAGCAAAATAGAAAAAAAATTTTCAAAAACAGTAATACAGAACAGCATGGCAATGTGAATCCAACCCCACAGAGCCAAGGAAGGAGCTAAGATATAGAAGGAGTCCCTCCCACCATCGCTCCCATCCTCGGGAGGATGTTAAGGTCACCACTGGTTGTCTCGGTTTCCCGGAGCAATACAGCTTTTGTGTTCCAGAGATTACAACTAGTATACCAAGCTCTGGGGCCGGGAGAGCGTGCACTGACAGGTGTGCGGCGTCCGTTCAAAGCAGCGGCATTGCCCCCTGGATTAGGGCCACGGCCTCCTAACTGTTCCTCCCACGTCCACAGTGAACCCCCAATACCTATCATGCTAGAGACAGAGGGATCTTTATACTGCCCTCTCTTATTCTCCCTCCACCCCGTCAAACTCCCCGTTGCCTTCAGGATTAATTCCAGGTCCTGTCTCCTTTCTCACTCCACCCCACCCTCCCTTTCTGTCCCAGTGCAGACGCCTCTCGTCCATTGCCCAATCTGATCCCTCTCCTGGAACCCCAATGCCCTCCTCCCATCTTCTTTCACCATAGGGGGGCATTGATGCTGGTGCTCATTCTGAGTCTCCATTCCTGAGAAAGGGGTCTGCCCTCACTGTAGACCAGAAATTACAGAAGCACAGACTTTAAGGAGGGTTTTACAGGGGTGTGAGAAAATGGAGAAGGCAGGGCTGTTCTGGAAACCTTCCACCTGAAAGACTCCCGTGCCTGCAGGGCCACCAGGCAGTTGTTTCTGAGCCTTGCAGCTGTCTTGGCCATTTTGATTTTTATCTACTGAGGGTGGTCAGCAGGTCATGGCAAGCAGGAGATGCAATGCTAATGACTCCCGCTCCACGTGGCGACCATTCAGGAAAGAGCTGCAATGTTCTCTCTGCCACATTAATCAGAGAAACACATCAAGAGCTGTTGTGTGGAGACAGCTTTCCTCCCAGTACCTGCCCTGCATACTAATCACCATCGCTTCCTGGCAGTGAGTCAGCTCCGTGCCAGGCGGACAGTGAGGGAAGGCCAGGAACCCCAGCTCCATGCATGTGGGGAGCAGTCAGAGGGGCAGGAGCCATGCCCCCACCCTCCAAATACATACTGCACATGACCATCATTGAGGCTCAGGCAGGTAGGGATGGCAAATTCTGAAAGAGTCATCCAAAGGCAAACCCTGGACTACATTCTTGGATCTAGGTCTTCTCCAAGTCTTCCAGAAGGACCTCTCTAGAAGCTGATCCCTGGACAGAGTCTAGTTAAAGCAAGAGTGGCCTCATTGCCAGGCCCTCTGATAACAATAAGACATAACCTTAGATAATGCTTAACACGTGGTTAAGCAGGCATAGCTGTAAGCAATCTAGATATATTACTCATTTAATCCTCACACAACCCTATGAACTGGGTACTATTATTCTCATTGTGCAGATGAACAAGGTGACGCACAGAGAGGTTAAGTAACAAATGCAAGGTCACACAGCTAGTAACAAGCAACTGGGTTTGAACCCCAGCAGCCATGGTCTGAACCATACCCCTCCACTGCCTCATTGCTCTGCAAGAGCTCAGTCGCCTGAGTCAGTAGTAACCATGGAAAACTTAAGTGTCCTTGGCATGTATTCATTCATTCATTCACTCACTCACTCACTCATGCATTCCTCCAGTAACTATTTGCTGAGCACCTACTATGTACAAGGCACTGTACTAGGCACCAGGGAGACACTGGGAAACCAAACACACACAGGCTTAAAAGGGAGACTGGCATCAATTTCGTATTTTTACAAATTTATAGTAATTGCACAATGTGATGTGCCATGAAAGAGGAGAAGTACTGGGCCCCATGGAGGCATATGGGAGAGTGGGGACTCATCTCTTCCGGGAGGTCAAGGAGGGCTTCCTGAGGAAGTGACAGATGAGGGAATAGCTTCTATCAGTGGTTCTCAGGGTGTGGGCCCTGGGCCAGTATCACCAGGGAACTTGTTAGAAATGCAAATTCTTGGGCCTCACCCCAGACCTACCGAATCAGGAAGACTGGAGGTGAGGCCGAGACATCTGTTTAAACAAACTTTCCAGGGATTTCTGACCATGCTCTTGTTTGAGAACCACTAGATTATGCAAAAGCCCAGAGGTGAGCAGAAGCAGGCTGGAAGGAGGCCTGAGGTGGTGTGGGGGTGGGGGCGGGAACAGAGTAGCCCGAGACGAGCTGGACAGGGCTTTGGGTACGCTGGCCTCGTAGGTGTCCTAAGCACTCAGTCCTGCATCATTGTCGCCCATCACCAGGAGACCCAGCTAGAGGGCTCCTCTGCCCCGGGGACCTCAAGGAGTAGCAGGTCACCTGGGTGCCCAGGCTGGCCGAGGTGAGAGCACAGGAGTGGCTACGTCAGATGGCTTCTAGAGGCTCCTGGTCACCTGATCTTGCCGACGTTTCCAGGAAGCATGGATCAGATCCTGTGGCTGGGGAAGTGCCTTAGTCCTCAACACCAAGAAAGGAACTTATGAGGAAAGCTCCTCCTTATTCTAAAGAGACATCGGGACCCCTGAGAGCAAAGAAGACTGCATTGTGGAGCTGAGGGTCACTAGGTGTGGTTTCTACCCTCCTCAGGAAGCAACCCTGAGCACAGTCATATGTAAAACACCTTGGGCAGCAGAGGGTGGCTACTACCCTCTGAGCAGAAAGCCAGTTGGGTGCCAACACCATGAGCCGCTGCAGTCAGGTTCACTGCAAGAGAAGGACTGGATGATGTTCGCTAGCTAAGCCTGGATGAGCCGGATGTGATCGCATTTGCTTCCCCATGACCTGAGCCCAGAAGTACCACATCTGACAATTAGGTTCGCGAACTTGTTGCAACGATGTTGCTAATCTTTTCTGATATCAGAAGGATTATTCATTATGAATTAGTACCAACTGGACAAACAGTTAACCAAGTTTATTATTTGGAAGTGCTGATAAGGCTGCACTGAACAAGTTAGACGGCCTGAACTTTTCGCCAACAATTCATGGCTCTTGCATCACGACAATGCACCAGCTCACAGGGCACTGTCTGTGAGGGAGTTTTTAGCCAGTAAACAGATAACTGTATTAGAACACGCTCCCTACTCACCTGATCTGGCCCCCAGTGACTTTTTTCTTTACCCAAAGATAAAGGAAATATTGAAAGGAAGACATTTTGATGACATTCAGGACATCAAGTGTAATATGATGACAGCTCTGATGGCCATTCCAGAAAAAAAGTTCCAAAATTGCTTTGAAGGGTGGACTAGGCGCTGGTGTCGGTGCATAGCTTCCCAAGGGGAGTACTTCAAAGCTGACCATAGTGATATTCAGCAATGAGGTATGCAGCACTTTTTCTAGGAAGAGTTTGCGAACTTAATTGTCAGACGTCATAAATCAAAGTTGGTGATGACTGAATAGCTCCCCACCAGTCTCAGAGTCAAGTGGTATTTACGGGGCCCCTACTATGTGCTAGACACTGTACAAGGCCCTTTCACGTCTGTTAGCTCTCAGTTAGAGCTCTCAGGTTTTCAGAGCCGTCCCTCCATTATTCTGTGCACAAACATATATTGACCGTTTGTTCCGGCGTGGCCATCAGGACACAGTGGTGAGGAGGACACATGCCATCTCATCCTCAGGGCAGCCTAGTGGGGAAGACAAATAAATACAAATTTTTCAGAAAAGGAGGCATCAGGTGCTTTTAGGGCCAATTCTGAGGATGCTTAGTGTTATTTTTTACTAAGACACACTTGGTCTCTTTAAGGGTCCCTTCAGGGAGAAAGAAACCAAGAGAAGACGCCATCTGTTAGAGATGTTCACACTGGCTTTGCCCACAGTTACTATTAAATATCATTGTAGGACCTGGCGGTGGTTGAGCTCCTTGGTACCCCAGGCCCTTTGCGTCTCCTGAAGGATGGGCTGGCCAGTGTTTACCACCTCCCGCTTCCGCAGTTGCCCCACCTCTCCATGGGGCTTTTTCACAAGATGCTCGGGGAATTCCTGCATCTGTTGAGAGAAGAGACTCCCGGAGTGGCGTCCTGTGAACCTGACAATGAGTATTGGAGGCCACAGGATCTTGGGAAAGGTGGGAGCAAAAAAAAATAGAGCATTTTAAAACATGTCCCTGTTATTTCCCTTCTTGGTCTCCCCCACCTCCCAGCTGTCATATGAACTTGTTCTTCCCTTTTAGGGCTCTGAGAAAAGCACCATCTGGCAGTTTCATCAGGCCCATGGGCTCATTTCCATCCAACCCACTCTGATTTCCTCCCCGCCGTGGGTCTGCGGAGTGACCCAACCTTCATGAGGCATGTGGAAGAAGAGAGAGACAGCAGTAGCAGTGAAGACGTGCTGACCGCCAGCCACAGCTGGGAGTTGTTTGGTTCTGTATGTGTGGTGCTGCTTGTAACTGCTATCACACCCCCATTTTTCAGAGGGAGAAACTGACATACAGAGATGTTCAGAGACATTCTTAACGTCGTCAATTGGCTGTTGATGGCAGACTTGGGATCTAAGCCATATGAAGCAGCAGACTTTGCTGATTGCCTATCACGGAAAACCTAATCTTGGCTAAAAGATATTGGCAGGAAGGGATAAGAATTGAGAAGAAGGGAGTCTCACCTGTCCGGCCAGGGGAGGTGGATGCCAGAGAAAAGGCCGATAAATCCATGAGGAGGGGCAAGGCCTGACTGAGCCTGCCTCCCACCAAGCAGGGTCTGAGCTCAGTAAGTGAAACCAGCCTGAGCCAGGGAAGCACCAGAGGCCTGGACGGCCAGGAGGACGCCTGGAAACAGCTCCTGGAAGCAGCCCCCCGGGAAAGCCGGTCAGGGAGAGGCTGGCAGCCCTCAGGAGACCCTGGTTTCCCCCTTGGGTTCCTTGCCCAGCTTAGGTCCTTACTGTCCCCCTCTCCATCATGATTTTCTCTGCTCTCCAGGTGTGAGTGACAAGCACACCCTCTCTGGAGCCCACTGAGCAGTAAGGTTGCACTGGGGGAGCAGTGGCCCAAGAAGTACAGTAAGAAATGGAAATTTGGAGATGGCTGTGGTGGGTGAGGGAGTTGGCAAGAAGCACAGAGGAAAGGAGGGCCATTTCCTTTTTTTTTTTAACACGTTTTTTTCTTTTTCTCCATAAAAGATAATGTGAACACAGAGGTAAAGAGAGAAAAAGTGAAAAGTTCCTTTTATTCCCATCTCTGACCAACATCACTGTTTTCCTAGCAGTAACTTGCATTAGTAGTTGGCTGTGTATCATACATCATCCCAGAATTTTTCTGGGTGCACACACCCCCCTATGTGTATGATGCTGGGATCTTTGTTTTTCTCTGCTTTTACATAAATGAGATTATGCTGACCACCTTGCTCTGCAATTTTTCCCCTTAAAGTATATATCCTGGACATTTTCTCACATCAGCATATAAGAGCATCCTTGTTTATTTATTTACTTATTTATTTAACTTCTGCATAATATTGCATGTGTGGATGTGACAGCTGATTCACCCGCTCTGCTTCCACTCTCACCCTCACTCAGGGTCCCCGTTACCCATCCAATTCTGGGAAGCATGGGTCAAAAGGCTTTTAGGATAAATAGTGCCTCTGCATGGTTCCAGGGGTGCCACCCACATTCAGAAGGTGGCAGTTCCCATCCCCCACAGACAGGTAAGGCATCCTCAGGTCTTCTCTGTGCAAACAATTCTGCAACCAGCATCCTATCCCAGGCCTCCTGATGTACACGTGTGAGTTGTTCTCTAGGCATGGATGCCTCAAGGTGGAGCAGGTGGGCAAAAGTGCATGCATCCTATATTCAGTAGACCCTGCCATGGTGTGGGAGGATGGCTTGCGGCCTTCTACACCCAGTTCGGCTGCAGCAGTCCCCCTCGCACATATCCATCAAGTGGCTGTTGGCTGGGCCAGCTGCTTCCAGGAAATCAATTGCAAAGACTGGCGATTGTCAGTGGCTTGCACGCTGGAGGCCATCCAGAGAGTAGATTAAATTGTAGGAGAAAATTGTACTGGGCTCAAGACCACTCGTAATGGAGACCCCTTGGTGACCCTTCTGGAGAAGTTAAAAGAACATAGGCAGATACATTCTCACTCTCCATCACCCACAACCAGTCCACCTGCCAGAACACAGCCCTCTGCCCTTGGAGAAGCTGTTCCTCATTAGCAGACACGGTGGGAAAGGGGAGTCCTGGTCTAGGGCCCCGGCTGCTGGTATGCAGGCAGGGAGGCCACTGGGGGCACCTATTTCCTGGAGTGTGGACCCAGTTGACTGTCAGGCCCTTAGCTGCTCAAGGTCATGGAGCCGTCTTTCTCCTCTACTCGCCCCCTTCTGCTGCCCTCTGTAGAGGCTGTCTGGTAGGGAGGCAGCAACCCTCACCGACCCTCTCCACCTGCTTCCCCAGCCAGCAGTTTCTTCAGCTGAGTACAACCATTTCTCCTCCCCCTGCACAAATACAGGCACAGGCACCTCTGCCTCAGTTCTTATTATCCAGCTTGAGACATTTGTCCCACACCCGTAGGAGAAGGGGGGGCGTCTCTTTGAGGGCAGCGTGCAGGTGTGGACAGGTGCAATGTGGACAAATCCAGCGTGTTCTTTAACCAGGAGGGTGTCTGGAGCCTTTACCTCATTTCAAAGGCAGCTAGGCTTATAAGTTGTCACCCTCCAACCATCCCCCAGCCCCCATTCTTTCTTTTCTAGATCCCAGCCACCCCCACCCCACCGGGCCCTGCACAGAAAACCCAGCCATAGCTATGACTTGGGGAAACACATATTCATTTCCTACACACAGCCGTCTCCTAGCTCTCCAGGCCTATTTACCTGATGGTGATAAAAATAACTCTAGCCACCACTGATTGGGCACTCATAGTGCAGTGTACCAAGTGCTTTACATGTATTATCTGACTTAATTTTCACAGACTCTATGAGGTAGGTACTACTGTGATTTCTAGGTGGGGAAATGAAGGCTCAGAGAGGTTAAGTGACTTGTTCCAGGTCACACCGCTGTAAGTGCCATAGCCAGGACTGGAAGCCAGTTCCCTTCAGACTCAGAGCTTGTAAGCATAACCATTGTGCTTCCCCAGTGCTCACTTCACTGCAGTCCTTCTTCTGGGTTGTCCCAAAGACCAAGAGGAATTGGCCAATGTCCTGAGGCTGTGTCCCTGGGCTGGGTGGGGCTACCTCTTCTGGTTCCTGGAGCTATGTGGGTTCCTGGCAAGGAAAGACCTTCACATCTACTCGCTGCTCTTTTCCAGATTCTCTGACTCTCTTTAGCAGATCCAGCACCCCTCCAGGCCAGCAAGACCTGACAGGCCACCCTGCCTGCTGGAGAACTCTTGTAACAGTCACTCACTCTGGTTGCTGGGGGCCTGGGCAGCTCAGCCTGAGGATCGTGGAATCTCGCTGGGCAGTACCTCCCCACCTGGGCCCAGGTGTGGGCTAAGTTTCATTTCCTCTGGGCTGCCCAGGTCTGCAGGCTGGGAGGTGGGAGAGGGAGGCAGCCCCCCATTCCAGGGAGCTTGCTGCCCTCGTGTGGCCTGGTGCCATGACTGCGGCAATTCCCTCCTCCCTCCCTCTTGCTGCTGCTGCTGCCAGGCCTGGGCTCTACAGGGGAGGAGGGAAGAGAAGAGAAAGCTAGAAAGAAGAGAGAAATCAGAAATACAGGAAGTGGGGTAGGTATGGTGGGGAAGGACAGAGCCTTCTTCAGTACCTGGAAAAGAGCAACAACAACAATCATAACAAAACCAATAATAATGATTTAAAGGTAGCTACCATGTAGAACATTTATAACTAATAAATTCTCTCATTTAATCCTTACATTCACATCAACATGATTAGTAGCTATTATGAGTTTTACTGATGATAATCCAAGGCTTGGTCATTTGTTTCAATGTCTCAGCTGGTGGGTGACAGAGCCAGAATCGTATTTAACCCCAGAACACTAACCACCCCACGGCCTCAGCCTCCCAGCTGCTGCTCCTCACCATTCAAGGAGATACAGAGGATGGCAGGCCAGGGGGCACCTGCACCCCCCTTCCATGTGGCTTTGCCCTCTGTTCGTCGCCCCCTCACTGGCGCTGTACCCTGCTGGTGGAAGTCATCACGAGTCTGTTGAGATGGCGTGTCCTTATTTGTGCCTTGCTCGTCTCCAAACTTCCCAGACTGCCCAAGGACCCTCGCCCAGCTCCAAGCCCAGTGCAGGTGCCCACATCATTTTTGCTGCTGAGGGGAAGGAGGCAGAAAGACCGAGAAATTCCCAACCACCAAATAATACCACAGAGCCAATAACATCCATGGAGAGGAAGTATACTTATCTGTTAGCCTGAAAATATGTCCTAGCATGTTGTTCAGTTTAAAAAGAAAGCAAGTTTTAAAGCTATGTACAGTAAAACATTATATTGATGAAACTAAAGTATTGTCTATGTGTCTAAGTATAGAAAAAGGGTATTTGCCAAGATGTTAATAGATGATCCTTGTCTTCTTGGGGGGCTTAACTGTGTTTTCTATTTTTTCAATAAATATCGATTATTCACAAGATTTTAAAAAGCAATAAAAATAAACCAATCCCAGACTGATTGCACCTCTCCCAGTTCATCCCGACTCCCAACAGATCTCAGAAAGTAACAAAACATCACAGTTCCATATCCCTGGGCCTTCCCTTCTCCCACCATTTCCACATCTCGTGTTAAGTGGTGCATGTGTGTGTGGGGGGGGAGGGGTCCTACCTGCTCCAGGAAGCCTTCCCCTGACTCATGGGAGGCGAAGGCTGTACCCTTGGTCTTTTGCTCGCTAACCTGCCTCTGTCCAAATGCACAGTGCGAGGAGGCCCTGCTGGCCCTGTCACACAGGAGGACGTGCTCTGCTTTCTACTGCATTGTTTGCTTTTGCAGGCGGAGGCTGACTTCTCTGAGGCTGAGAAGCTCAGAGGCAAGGTCCTCCTGGGCGTTGGATTGGAGCCCCAGGGCAAATGGCTCTGCTGCTGAGAGGGGATTATGGCAAAATGAAGAGAAGAGAGAAATCACAGAGACTTCTCATCATCATCAAAGAAAGAATGGTGCCTCAGAATGGGGCTAGGCTGGCCCTTCCCAGAAGGCTCTGAGGAAATGAGGAAGGAGATGGGAACATAGCATCTGAACATAGCTATGTCGGGACAGTGGACCCTCCACAGAATGCGCCCTGCCCTCAGAACACGTTCTCCTTGGACAGGGGAGGCAGCTGAGGCCAGGAAGTACCTGGCTCTCAGCTTTTTGTATCTCTGGTGCTTCATCTAAAATCAGAGTAGGCTCCTAAAAATGACTCTGGATCGAGAAACTCATACTGGCTGGCAGCACCTTCTCCTCCCCATGTTATGCACTGTCCAGGCTCCCTAGGAGCTATAGAGACCCCTCTGGTTAGGAGCCAGGGCTACACTGCGCATTCTCCCAAGGGGGCTGGCTTTTGGAGCACCTCCCAAGTAAATGACGAAGGTTGCTATCTTGTGCTTAAAACAGCAGTCATCGGAAAGGCCGCCTAGAGAGCCCAGAGAGCTGGCCCGCAACACGACAGAACCTAGGGTCAAGGGAATCGAGCAGAGGACCGTTAGTGTCACCTTGAACCCCCATCTTCAAATCACATTCCTTGAGGTGCCCATCCCTGCCAAGCCTCTTTACACATGCAGGATGTGGGGTTGTTGTACTTGATTGGATAGCAGGAGACCCTGGTTCTCTTCCAGCTCTGCACCCAACTACCTGGGTCACCTCAGCAGTCAGTGTCAGTCCTCACCACACAACCTCCTTCTACTTCCACAGCGTTGTGGTGTCAACAAGAGTGTCAAAGGGTGTTGCTGAAAACGGCTCACATCATCTCCCTGATGGGAGTCTGCTGATGAATTCCATGCCCTGGTTTGGCTTCAGGTAGTTGAAGTATGATTGAGAGTGACATCCTGTGGACACAATGTGTAACTGCACCCACCTGGATGGAAGCCACAGGATGACATCCAACTTTCCTCATTATGTGGAGAGGAGCTGATTGCAATTAATCACACTCATCACCTTACACAGGGAGCTGTCTTAGAGCTGGAAAAGAAACACTCCAAGAACAGAAAACAACCTTCCAACCACAAATTCCTCTCAGCCTCCAGCCATACACCTGATTCATTTAAATGTGTCCCTTTTCAAATATTGACCTGAGAGGAGAGTCTAGTGGCCACAGAGGGAGAATAATGTCAGAAGAAAAATGTAATGGACTGTTTACTCTTGCCATGAATTTCATGCATTGTCTCATTTAATCTTCCCAACAACCCAAGGAGATACATGCTCTCATTCCGAATTTTCAGAAGAGAAATCTGAGACTTGGAGCATAAGGGGAAGCTACGTTTCAAACCTGGGCAGTCTGGCATTAGACCCCAATCTTTCTAACCACCACTCTGCAACCTCATGGCCCCCCGTATCTCCGCACCCCACCCCCTGCCCATGGTAATCCCTGAGACTGGAGAAAATCCAAATTCCTGGGACACTGGCTTTAATCCCCAGACTGAATGCCCTGGGGACCCTCTGTGGCATCAAGATGCAAGTGGACATGAGGGCCAGGATGGAATTCCACCTCTGTCCCTCATTAGCTGGGTGACCTTGGGCTCTGTCCTGAACCCCACTCTCCTGAACTGCGAAAGGTGGGTCATAATCCCTTGCCTTGGAGGGTGCTGTCAAGACTAGAGACATCGCTTGCTGCTGAGTAAATCCTCCTAGAATGATGGTTATTCTTGTCTGCAAGGTGTGCCAGTTGACCTTGGGACGGGCCAGTCTGATAGATTTCCGTAGGTGGCAAATTCTGACCCAGCCTCTTAAGAAGGCACCACTACTAAGAAGGGTTGGAACTCAGACGAAGGTGAGGACCAGTCTCCTCACCTTTAGGCTTGTGCTGTTTCAGAGGGAACAGCCAATGTGCTGTTTGGTAGTTCAAAGAATTTGCAGGTGTGCCTTGACTAAGTTGACAGAGTAGAAATAAGATCCTGGGATTTTGAGCCTCCATCTCTCCACAGAGACACTATGAACCATAGGACAGTGTCCCAGAAGGATTCGAGGCCATGCCTCCAGGTATCTGCAGGGACCCTGGTACCGTGAAGCAGCCTCATGTAGTTCAGGAAGCACAAATCCAAGACAAGAGGTGGTAGTCTGGGTCCTCGTTCCAGCTCTATGTGCCACTCTTCATGTGGATTCTTCAACTTGGTTCTCTTCCCACCTCTGCAGGGTCACACCAATGAAGACTTCTCCTGCTGTCTCAACGCTCCTTCTTCCTCCAGCCTCTGCAGTCTTTCTTGCCAACATCTGTCTACTAGGAAAGGAATGGCCATAGGGCCGTCAGCCATGAGTAGACTGCTCACCTCTATAGCTCCAGTCCCTAAGACAGCTTCTGGCAGAATGTGCCATTGGTGACTGAATAAGTAGGACACCTCACTACATATGGCTGTGGAGCCCATTGCTGGAAATGTCCCCAGAGAGAATGGCACGGGGGCCTCTGACCACTCCAGGTGCTATGTGAGAATTATAAAAGGACACTCTATTTCAGGTCAGATTGATACCCCAATATGGTAGATATCAGTATTAGTTATCTATTGCTGCATAACAGATTACTTCAATACTTAGTAGCTTCCAACAGCAATCAACATCTATTATCTCACCATTTCTGTGGGTCAGGAACTAGGAAATGACTTCCCTGAGTATTCTGGTTCACGATTTCCTAAGAGGCAGCAGCCAAACGTCACCTAGGGTTGCAGTCATCTGAAGGCTAGACCGGGGCTGTCGGATCTGCTTACGCTTCGGTTCCTTGCCACGTGGACCTGTCCATAGATCTGCTGGGGTAGCCTTATGTCATGGCAGCTGGCCTTCCCCAGGACGGGTGATTCAAGAGAGAGTCAGGAAGAATTCACACTGTCTCTTATGACTAGATTCATTTCTTAGGGCTGCTGGAACACATTACCACAAAGAGGGTGGCTTAAAACACTGGATATTTACTTTCTCACAGTTCTGAAGGCCAGAAGTCTGAAATCAAGATCCCTCCGAAAGATCTGGGGGAGAAACCTTCCTTGCCTTTCCCAGTTTCTGGTGGCTACGGGTGCTCCTGGCTTGTGGCAGCAGAACTCCAAACTCTGCCTCCGTCTCCATCTGGCCTTCTTCTTGTGTCTGCCTCTGTGTCTCTCTGTCCTTGTAAGGACGCCAGTCTTGGATTTAGGGTGCACACGAATTCTATATGACCCTTGTTTAGATTTGCATAGACTCTATTCCCAAATGAGGTCACATTCACAGATACTGGGGGATTGGACTTCAACATATACATGTCTTCTCTGGGGTACACAGTCAAACCCATAACAATGACCTAGCCTTGGAAGTCACACACTATCATGGCTGCAAGGGTGAGTGTTCCCAAGGGTCATCCCTGTTTGTGGCGGGAAGAGGCCACGCAAGGTGTGACTGTGTGAAGGTAAGAATACCTGGGGACTATGTTGGAGGCTGGCTACGTGACACACGACAGCACATTGTACACGCGACAGACTCCACACGCAGTACTGACAAAGAAAACGGTGCAGAACCCGGGGCACAGCACTGGGGCCCCTCAGCCTAGCTAGAACATACAACAGGTCAGAGTATGGAGAATGGGAGGGTTTGGAAATAGAAAAAACTTCTGAGAGAGTAAAGCTGTACTGTGAGCTCTACCCCCAACAGGGTTAGGGGTCCTACCACCTCCATCTCAAGCCTTGTGATGGGGACTTCTGTGAAGCCAGTTAGAGTTGTGTATTCCCATTGTCAAGGGGAGGCGGGGTACTGGGATTGGGGCAGGGGGCATGTGAGTGCTTCCTACGGACCAGATGCAGCCCTGGTCTTGGGAGGTCCAGCATAGGGTTATTTTAAGTCCTGTACCGCCTCTTAGAGGGGCTGAGGGATCTCAGAGGGAAGAAGTTGGACAGGGATGCTGGATTCCTGGGGGCTGAAGATGGAGTCAAAAGTTATTACCTGGAAAGGAGAGGCAGACTGAGAACCTTAAGAGAAAGCTTCAACAATGAGAACCTCTGTAGAACCCAAGAGATCCCTCAGGAAACAACATTCACCATCTGCCAGGCCCAGAGAGCGGCCAAGTCAGTGGCCAAATACGAATTGTCCTATTCCCCTCACTTCTTCCCTGACTTAGATCCTGAAAGCAACCAGCAATTGGGAGGAGGCAGGTTCAGGTGCGAAAATAGACAAAAGGCTGCCCTACTACAGCCCCGTCTCTGGAGGCCCACAGCCCCAGCCACACACCTACGTAGGACAGGAGGAAGAAGATTTCTCTCTGAAGAAAGAGGAGTGTCGCTTCATGTCTACGAGTGGGTGCTTCAAATCTCTAAATCAATCAAAGATTTTGTGACATAAAATGACCGTACCTGAGCCTCACCAGAAGAGGCTTGGGGGTGGCTGGGCTTTCATCCAGGAGAAGGGAAAAATGCCTCCCTTGCTGCATAGTTCAAATGAACTGTGAGAGGCAAACACTGAGTTGCATTTTGATTATATGCCACATTCAGCAGATTGGTTTCTCTGAGCTCAAGCCTTCTCAAGGGAAATTGGGCCTTCTATTCCCTACTCTACTCCCCCCCACCCCCCCAGCAAATTCTGTCTCAGCTTTGGTCCAGAATTGAAGAATGTTTACTATTTCTGTTTTCTGGAAATAATACCAAGAACAACAACAACAACAAAAAAGGACTCCTTGTTCTCATGCAAAACACCCACACCCTCTGAACTCCTCACCCTGTCTGGCCTGACTTCACCCCAGAGGGGGAGGAGAGGCATGAGGTCAGCCGGCTGCTCCTGCGGGAGGAAAGGTTCCTGGGAGGAGACAACGCCTGGGAACACTAGCTGTTTTTCAAAATCTTTGTGCAAAGTCAACTGAGTGGGAGAGGGGTCTGGGCAAAGCTAGGGGAGAGAGCATCAGGAAGGAAATGTCTGCTACAAAAAGTTTTAATTCCCCAGGGATGTTGGGGCTGGGATCGATCCTTTAAGCGTCTTATTTGTTATTATTGGGGGGGAGAGGGGGAAGGCTGCCTCTGAGTGTCCCTCTCTGGTTGACCTTGCACCGAGCTTGGGACTGGCTCTGTCCATTTTCAGGAGTCGGCCCCCCTTGAGAGAAGGCACTAGGACCACGCGGGAGCTGGGGCTCTGCAGAGAGTCCAGGGTCTTCAACGCGTTGGTCTGCGGATCAGACACCCCAGAAAGCTCCTAGCAAGGCTGCAGCTGAGCAGAGGCCGGGCTGCAATGCAAGGGGAAATGTCCTGTGGAAAGCAGGGGCATTCCATAGTGAGAGCTTCTACAAAAGCCTTCTTTCCCCAGCACAAAGTCTTCAGAGACTCGAGCCCTGGTTCTCTATATTTTAGTAAAAAGCATTTATCGTGCTAACGTGACAGTGGTATTTCAGGACCTACACCAGCCTCGTTTTTTCAGTCTGATGGAGAGAGGGCTCCCAACACTCTTTAAAAGATCTAGGCCCTACATAAAATCTCGTTGTCACTAGACCACCCGTTTTTCTCTCTCCCAGATCCTGGTGCCAAGAAGCAGTCACAATCCCAACCAGGATCAGTTTCCCCAAGGGCTTAATCCTGAGCAAGTTGCTGTCACTCTGCCTGGAGCTGACAAGCCTAGGAGAGTCTCAGGGTGAGGGAGGTCTTCCCTGATGAGAACACAGCCCTTTCAGGGAGCCTCAGTTTCTCCAGGAAAGTAACTTTAAAGAATCTGAGCTCTGCATGGGATGAGCAGAGCTCCTCAACTTCAGCACTAATAACATTTTGGGGTTGGATAATACTTTGTTGTGGGGGCTGTCCTTTAAATTGTAGGATGTTTAGGACCCCGCCTGGCCTCCATCCACAAGATGTCAGTAGCGTCCCTTTGTTCCCCTCCCCCCTCATTGTGATAATCAAAATACCTCCAGACATTGCCAAATATCCCTGGGGGCAAAAATCACTTCTAGTTGAGAACCACTGGCCTGGAGCAGTGCCCAATCGGTGACTAGACAGCTAAGGAAATCCAGTATAGAGCTGGATATGGGCCACATATAACCCAAGAGAATGTATACTTCACGCAAAAAAAAAGAAAAAAGAAAAAAAGACCACGTCTCCATGGCCCTTGTATCAGTTAGTGCTCCCTTAGTTGCACTAAGTGACAGAAAATTCAACTGTAAATGACTTACAAACGGGCTGGATGCTGTCTGATGTAACTGAGAGGACCGGCGACGTAGGCAGAGTTCTGGTCAGGCCTCGCTCGACCCAGATATCAAACAACATCACCAGGATTTGGTTTCGTCTTATCTTTTGATCCTGCTCTTCTCCATAGTGTCTTCTTCTAAGGACAAGTTGGCTTTCAGCACTCCAGTCCCATATCTTCCCAGGTTTCAGACTTATGGAGGACACAGGGTGAAGTGGTTATCTTTCTGCTGTCCTAGCAAAAGTCTCGTTGTTCTCCATTGGCTCTGATTTGGTCATGGGTCTATCACCAAGCCAAACACCCTGACCGGGGAATGTGATGACCTAATTGGCCAGGTTGTAGTCACATGTCTACCTCTGGATCAGGGAGTAGAGTCAGCGCTGCAGGCGGCACCTTGAAGATGGAAAAGTGGGGGTTCCCAGGAAGAAAATCAGGGTACAACTACCAGAGGACAGGTGACAGGTTTCTGGATGACAAAAAGCAACAGATCGCTACCATAGTCTTTCTACTAAAAAGAAGCTCATTGCTGTTAACTCCATGGAGGTGAGAGGTAACAGTGAGGAGGACTTTACTGAACGGCAGTACAAAGCCTATGCGGTGATTGTCTAAATCAACCTTCAGGTGACAAACAAAAGCTTTCTTATGTGTCTCTAGGACAAACCAGCAACTAAGATGGTTCATTGAAATAGGTTCCTGAAATGGAGACGATCAGAGTTTCACCAATATTCTTCCTTCCCTTCTGCCGTAGTAACATCCATAGTTGGATCCATAGCTGCCAAGCTGGGGACAGCACTTCCTCGGTGTGACCATGGGATTTTGTACTATGTGAACAGACAAGAGGACCAGACCCATGCATTAAGATAGTGGGTCTGCCTAATCCACATTCTTTCCCCTTCCCTTGAACCAGAACTTGCGTGAGATCCAGCTTTGACCAGGCAAGTAAGAATGGTGCGTTAGGTAATGACAGAGGAACACGCAAGGAACCTGAATGACCAGGTAGAACAGAGTCTCCTAGCCTGGCATGAATACTTCAAGTGAAAAAGAAAGAAATGTCTGTCTTTTCTAAGCCACTACATTATTGCACTTCCACACTTTTAAGATGCAAGTTTCTTTCATATTCTAATATGTCTAAAATCCATCATGCCATTTGCCGGCAGGGATCATCAGAGCCCACCGTAAGTCAAGCCCCAGGAACATATTTTTGTGGAGTTCCTGTCTATATAAACAAATTAATTTAAAATGAGTGCATTATAAAATTCATAAGTGCATGTGAGGTATAGTGATTTATTAACGAAGATTCGGAATTGTAGGTAAAGAAGAGCTGCTTCTTATGTACCTATTGCCCAATCATCCTTGTGGCTAAGCACCATCTCTTCCTGTTTAGATCCAGAAACCATCTCTTCAGAATGTCTTATCTCCCACTATGAGAAACAATGGCAACACATAGTTATGTTGACGAAACACTGGACATATAACATTCGTTTAAGAATACCGTGCAGATGTTGTTTCAGCCTTTATTTGCTTTTGTTCCATCCTATTGATTGTTCGATGCTTATGAAGGCTTTGTCTTCATTCTAGAAATTGCATATTGTATGGAAATGTTTTGTGTTCATTTGATAGCGATCCTATGTGTTTCCGGTCCTAGATATTCTCATTGGCCAAAGCTAATGTTGAAAGACGGATTTTTAAACAAGTAACAGTGGTAACAGAACACTTGGTTTTGAACTTAGAATAAACTTAGATTATAAAAACCAGTTTCTACAGTTTATTTCACCGTTTGAAGAAGGTGTAAAGTGAGTTGCTGACTTGTTTTTCAGACCTTGGCCAAGTCCTACAACTGAAGAATCCCGTCTTCTAAGCAACAGAGCGTGTCCTGCACCTGCAGCCATCAACCCCTGCTCAGGCCCTAGAGAGTACGGTGCGGGCAGCCCTGTGCAGACGCAGTTGGAACGTCGGGGCTGCCGCAGAACCACCAACCAGGGAGCCAGCAAAGGAGCCCTGACAGGTGAGCAACAGGCACAGATGTGCAGGTCAGACATTATACAGAAAAGCAAAAGGGACAAGAGTGGGAAATGGGACAAGATCCCGCATCAACAGAACCTTTACATCAAAATCAACTAAAAAATCCCCCCCCCCACTCCCCACTCTGGTTCAAGCTGTTATTTCTCAGTCTAGTTGTGTAGGACACAGCTCCCTGGCCCACGCTGGTGTTGAGCCTTGTGTTACCCGCGGCTGAGGCAGTCGGTCGACCTCAGCCCCTCACACTAGCTCACGGAAGCTCCTGGCAGCTCTCGCCCGCTCACGATGGCTGCCGGCCACTCACACTGGCCACTGGCTGCTCATGGAAGCATATGGTAGCTCACCTCAGTACACAGCAGCCCACACCAACCCCCTCAGTTGCTCAGGGCAGCCCAGCTCCAGGGAGACCTGTTGTTCACAATCTTAGCTGTAGAGGGCGCAGCTCACTGGCCCATGTGGGACTTGAACCAGCGACCTTGGCATAAGGAGCATGGCACTCCAACCACCTAAGCCACCCGGCCGGCCCAAAATCTATTTAAAATTTAAGGACAATCCTTAAAAACAAAAAAGTCAATCCATCTACTACTATAACTGCAATCGCCAACCAATACAGAGAACTTCAAAGGTCCCCAACTTAGGTTCATGGATCTGGCTCAAAGTTTGGGAGGTGGGTAAGGGATGCCTAGACCTCCAACAGCCTTTGCTGCTGGGGTTGGGTCTTAGGTGGAGGCCTGTTATGACCAGAGTCATGACCGGTTAGGGACGGACACAGGCTGGATTTTCCAAGGATATGACACAATATAGCAACAATGAATTTTTGTGCCCGTAATAAGTGGGCTCCGGGCAGGGCTCTGCTTTTCCTGGTTTCAGCAGTACTGGTATTTGTCACTTCCTGCACTACTGGTGTTTGTCACTTCTGGTAAAATCAAGAAAGTGTCAGCATCAATACTTGAAAAAAGAGTGCCCGTGGCTTGGAAAAAATCCCAGAGATAATAGTAAATTACTCTTTTTATTTTTATTTATTATTTTTTAAAAAATTTATTGGGGTGACAATTGTTAGTAAAATTACATAGATTTCAGGTGTACAATTCTGTATTACATCATCTATAAATCCCATTGTGTGTTCACCACCCAGTCAGTTCTCCTTCCATCACTATATATTTCTTTTTATTTTTTAATTAAAGTTTATTGGGGTGACAATAGTTAGTAAAGTTACATAGGTTTCGGTGCACAATTCTGTAATATACACTAAATTTTAACGGTGGTTATTTTCTCTGGTTGGATAAGAATTTTTGTTCTCCCTTCTAATGTTTTGTATTTTTCACTCTTCAGTAACAACATTTTAATATTTCTAAGTATTAAGTGAAGAACACTTTCCTTAAAAACAATGTTACCAGCTTCTTTCATGTGAACCCAAGCTACTTTAAGGCAGGCAGTAGGGTATGTGACGGGGGCTGCTGTGTGCAGGGAGCCAATAGCAAGTAGATTTCAGAATAAGGCTATGAGGGGAATTGTGGTAGTGAATTACTCTTTTAAGATATGCTGTATCACCAACGCTCTTGGCGTGAAGGATGATATTGTTGGGGAAAACACAGCCGTGATTCCGAGATGAAAAGGGGTTCAGAAGAGTTGGCCTCTGGTGGAAAAGGGGATTTGATGCTCCATGTCAGTGAGCACACACACATTCATCTCACCACGGTCATTCCCATGCTCTCTGGTGTTAAGACCCGCCTCACCAGAATGGATTGTTGAACACTGTGCCTGAAGACGGGTAGTGTATCAGGATAGGTCCTTTCAGTTCCAGGCCTCACATTTGTGCTGAAGACAATAACAAACACTTTATAGTTTGCAAAGCACTTACACCTGCACGATCTCATTCCATTCTCACAACCTGGAAAGGAGGGCAGACATTATCACCCCTCCATTTCAGAAATGTGAAATAGCTCAGAGAAGTAAAGGCTCTCGGGTGAGCCCAGATGGTAAGTGGCAGAGCAGGGCTTTGACAGAGATCTTGCATGCCACACTCTGGACTCTGCCCACCGTACTGCGAAGTCTGCTCTTAAGGCAATCCCACTTCTATCTTTGTCTTTTATATGATCTGGATCTAAACAGTTTGTTTTGTGTTGGTTGATTTTTCTTGGGGGGTGGGCGCAGAGTATGGATTAGAATCTTAACATTTACAGAGAAAACTCTTATAGAGCAAGAATGTCGTTTGACAAAACCATGTCAAGTTTTGGACTGCAACCATTGTAATTTCTCTTAAAATGGCATTCTCACAGATTGCTCATGAGATGGTAAATTTCGTGCCTTGTAACCCTAATGGAAATAAGAGGTACTTTTAAGAGTGGGGTGGGTAATTTTTACCTCATTTTCAAGTTATATAAGAAACCCTCAGTACTCTTGGGCCTTATGAATTATGGCATGGAGTTTACAAAACATTACCAACTCCACCTGCCCCAGTATTAGTACCTATTTGCATCAACTGACACACTTTTGTTTTGTTATTGAAGTAGAAGGGTTTTGTTTTGTTTTGTTTGGTGGGAGCTGTTTGTTGGGGTGCAAAGCTCCCTGCGAAGAAAGGTAAGAGTAATGGAAGGAACTGAAGAACTGTCCTGCCCATCCTGGCCTGAGTGAGGGTGAAAACAGAAAGAGAAGTAATCGTGTAAGCCTTGGAGCAACTAAAGATACAAGCAGTTTTGCTTTGGGACAAAACAGGTAGCCAAGGGCAGCCAATCAGTGCAGCCAATCATTTGTTCCCCACTGCTCCATCCCACCCTCCACTTTGGCAAGTTGATGGCTTTGAATGGCCCTGGGACAGAATGTTGTGCCCAGCAGGGCAACAGGAGTGACCATTATGAGAACACTGTTCTTACAGAGGACGCACATGCTGATGAGACACCTCTTTAAGAGAATGTGAAGAGTAAGTGACCTCCGGGGAGGGTGCAGTGCAGAACACAGTGGGTCTGCCCATGAGCCTATGGGGCATATATCAGGGGCTTCCAGAAATAACTAAGGAAGAGCTGGCAGGGGCAAGGGGCAAGTAGAAAGTTCTACAGACCTTCAAGAAGGTCTCAGACGTAAAGAAATTTGGGTCTGGATGTCAACATGTTCTCAGCGGCACCCACAGGCTGGCGAAGTCTGGCCGTGCAGTATTGTGAAACACTGCGCTTATCTTCTCTTCCACGTGCCCTTCAACTTTAAAAACCCTGCCTTTAGTGAAGAAGCTCTGAAAGATGTTTACACTGCAGATTCCTTCTAAGTGCAATGATCTGGGGCAGGCCTCCCCCCGCTGATTGCCCTGCCTCTGCCCACCTTCCAGGGGAGAACCTGGCAGAAACTGTTCTTAGGGCAGTAGCTGGAGAAGTCTGGCTCGGGATTGGGGGTTGGAAGAAAACAGTTTCTTCTATATTAGGGTAGAACACCAAATATGATTTGCTAAAGGCTTTGGTGACTAGGTTATTAGGGGAAGATTTTGCTATTTCAACTGCAGCATAAGGGATTTAGATGAGAGCAGGAAAGGATTTCCCAGTATCAAAGGGAAACAGATTCTCTATTCTAGGCCCATTTTTAAAGGTAAAGTGAGAGGCCTCCCTTGCTTGCCAGCCTCCCAGATTTAGTGTAAATGATTTTCTCTTTATCTTTTGCTAAACGCCAACCCTTTACTTGAGTTCACTGATCTGTCTGTGTTCCCACATCTTGCTTACAGCACTTGACAAAACTGAGCTGTGAGGGCCGGCCCGGTGGCTCAGGCGGTTAGAGCTCCGTGCTCCTAACTCCAAAGGCTGCTGGTTCGATTCCCACATGGCCCTGTGGGCTCTCAACCACAAGGTTGCCGGTTCAACTCCTCAAGGGATGGTGCGCTGTGCCCCCTGCAACTAAGATTGAACATGGCACCTTGAGCTGAGCTGCCGCTGAGCTCCCGGATGGCTCAGTTGGTTGGAGCGCGTCCTCTCGACCACAAAGTTTGCTGTTTCAACTCCTGCAATGGATGGTGGGCTGTGCCTGCTGCAACTAGCAACAACAACTGGACCTGGAGCTGAGCTGCGGCCTCCACAACTAAGACTGAAAGGACAACAGCTTGACTTGGAAAAGGTCCTGGAGATGCACACTGTTCCCCAATAAAGAAAAAATCTTTTAAAAAAAAAAAAAACAAAAAACTGACCCATGAACGTCTCGGGTAGAGATGCTGTCTTATTCTTTCCTGTGCCCTTGACCCTTGGAAGTGTATGTTGGTTGGATCGATCATAAGTGGAAAGCTGCCTCGAGACAGGAGACTATGTTGTACTCACTAGAGCAACATATGTTGGCACTTTTTGAGCTTCATCTGTGGAATGGGCCCTGAGGAGCCGTGCAGAAGTTACGAGGGGGATGTGAGGAAGCACAAGGCAGACAGCTATACAGTGGTCTCACACCTTCCCCTTCTCCCCTTTGTTCCCTTCTTCTGCCTGACATTGGGTCTGGAAGCAAAGGTCAGGTACTCTACATGAGGACAACAGATCCGAATGATTACTCGAGAATGGTGAAGGGTCTGAGGGAACTGGATGGTGGAGAAAATGAGCAGAGGCAGGTCCTGCAGTAGGATCTGGGAGGGCAAGCAGAGAAACCAAAATGTGCTGAAACAGGCGGTGGAGAATCCTGGTGCCACAGTGCAACTACCCATAAGAGCTTCCTCTTTTCTTTGTGGATTCCTGATATCGAGTCCACTCGAGGGGGGGCATCTAATGAGTGTGGGCAGGACTGTGCCCCAGTGCTGTCAGGAACAGTTAGTTCACAGCAGGCCCTGGAACCTTCTGAGGAAGAAAAGATGCCAAGCCAATCCACCAGAAATATCAATTCAAGGCACAGGGGCTAGTCAAATCCCAGGCTCTGTCCAGCAACCATCTCTCCAGTGGGAAAGAATTTAGCTTAAGTGATCAAAAGACTGCCTAATGCAAGATCTGGAACATTCCAAAGTCCCTTCTTCAGAGGGGAGAGGCCGATGGCAGGGCTGCAAAGCAGACAAAGAAAGGCAAGGCACTTCTTTTAAAATGGAACGTGTAAGATAGAGGCGAACACCTCACAGCAATTATTCAGGAAGACTACAGTACAGACACCAGCCTATCTGACAACACTGACAGTGTCATACTTCAACAAGAGCTGTTTAAGAGCTGCTAATTACTGCGATTCCAATAAGAGCTATGTCTTAAAAGTGATTTTGAACTGATTGCAGCTGTGAGCTACAAAGGACGGACTCTAAATAAAAGTGAAAAATCCTTTGATCAAATACAAAGGAACTCTTCCAAATAAAAATACCTTATTTTACATACACATCTTAGCTGTCTTTTTCACATGTGTAAGCAGATGATTTATACCCGTCTATGAAACATAGAAGGTCCCTGAGACAGGACCATACCGTTCACCCTCATGACACCTTACCATACTTAGCATAGACTCAGGCACATAGAAGATGCTTACAGAATTGAATTTCATTGAAGCAATTGCTGTATTAATGATTTGATCAGATAATTGTCATTTTTTACGATAATGGGCTACTATAAAATGAATACATACGAGGGTAAAGCAATAAAAAAGGCCATTTTAATATACTCAAAACCAGGAAAACATACCTATTTTTCTAGAAGCCCAAAAGAAATATGCAAATACAGTCATTCTTGAAGGCAAGCCAACCACTCTACATTCCACAACAGAGACCATGTTGATTGTGCTATGTGAGTTGCTAGGCAACCACTTGGTAATTCCCCATGTAATAGAGATGAACCTGTCATCTGCTTTCTTGGCTATATGTGACATGAAGAGACAACAGGTAAAGGACAGCCAAGCACACACGCCCCTGGATGACACACTCCTGAAGTGTGGTGACACTGAAGAAAATCCCCAGGCCGTCAGAAAGTGCTGGAGGGAAATTTTCCTTAAACTATGAACATGCGACATTCCAGTAATTTTTCTTGGATTTACCCTGCGGGTAAATCCTGTGGGTTATTCTGTACCCCTGTCCACAAAGCAGGAAACCAAAAGCACTACTAGTTCTGCATGTGGATGGCTGTCAAATCGGTGAGGGCCCCAGATCCGTGTGTTCCCATGACGCCAGCTGGGACGAGATTTTACCAGATAAAAACAGCCTTTTAAATCTTAAAAAGGACACTCAACATCTTAAAGAAACCCAAGTTCTGGGCGAATAAACCACACTTTTTTATACCTGAAGAAAATGCTCTCAGTAATTTGTGTGGAAGAGATTTCCCAGACATTTTAGGTAAATGAGCTGCCAAGTAGAGAGTCCACTCCACTTCAGCTATTGATTGACATCATTGTCTTTGAAATAGGCTGGAAAAACGACAAAGCACTAGAGAATGAATAAGGACTGTCTCAAAGCTTCTCTGACATTAAGGAGAACTTAAATTTAAATGCCATTTCAAATTTGGAAAGCTTGAGAGGACTCATCCTTTTCACATGAATTTCCAAAAGGACCACCCCCAAAATTTAAAAAAAAAAAGCATATTTGCCCACCCCCAGGAATATTTAAGTCTTCTTTGGAAATGGCTTGCTTTTCAGTCTCCTGTTTGAGATTTAACTTGGAGATCTTGGACTCCGGATCAGGCAGTCCATTATAGAGAAAGGATTCCCAATCAAGATAAAATCAACCAGGTAGTTTTGATGAACAGCTGGGCAAGGCGGCAACCCAACATCTGGTGCCCATTTACCCAACCTGTTGTGATGCTGACTTACACACGCTGGCCAGCCCTGTGGAGAGAAGCCTATCAAAAGCACCACACCTGCCTGGCTGCTGCTGGTGTGCAAAGTTCCTGGGCTTGTCTCTGTCTGCAAAGTACCGCCATTACATCCGTCATCTCTACTGACCACCAGCTTGTATAAGGTTCCTTGTGGAATTCCAAAGAGTCAGCCAGGAGCCAAATCAAACGTTAGAGAGAAGGATTCCAGGGTATTCTTGAGCAAATGCTCGGAATGTAAAGACCCTCCAGTGACTGGGGGTGGGGTGGGGTGGGGTAGGGTAGGAAGAACAAGGCTCTGGAATTCGTTTGCCTGAATGACAAGTGTGGTGCAAAACCTGTCAGCAGCTACCTTCACTCCACCTTGTCAACACGCCCAATGACACACAGAGTGGTGTGCAAAAGATCTGGAGGTGAGAGAGAGCAGAGCATGTCAGGGAACTGACAAAAGAAAAGATCTCCCGTCTGCCCTTGTCCTAGCAGGCCTGGAAGTGACTCACCCCCTTGGTGTCTTCCTTCTCTGGCGTCCTGTCAGTGATGTGTGAGCCCATTGTTAAATTTCAGGAAGCTGGGGTCCCATTGATATCAAGCTGGTTGAACACTTACTATGCAGAATTTGCTTTGAGGGAGAAAAACATTAGATATAATCTCTGTCCTGAAGGATCTTAGACTCCAGTGGGGAGAGACAGAAAGGTACCCAAGAAATTACAGTGTAGACCAGTCTGATCAAGCCACAGGAGACAGAAAGTGTTCAATTTGGGGATAATTAACGTCTGTGTGGAGATTGCCCCTGATCTTGGGCTTTGGATCCAGCTTCCTATTTACTGGTGTCGGGTTCCACTAAAGAGCCCCAGTTCCATCTGGCTTTGCTGTGGGGGCCTGTGCTCCCCTCCTTGGGGCAATGCCATCTGGGAAACTCAACTGGGATCCAAAGGCTGTGTGTACAGAGGGACGGATGCCTATAAGGCAAGACATGAGCCCAAGGAGAACCTGTAGCTTAAAAATCCTGTGGTTCCACACAGAGGGGCAGCTGAACAGCTTTCTGAGTCATCTAGAGAAAGAGGAGTTGTGAGTTTAAATCAAAGACTTCTTACTCAGTGGAGGGGGGCAGACGACACTTTTAAAATCTTTTCTCCAAGTAAAAGGCAGCCGCTGAGTGGTTTGAAATCAGCATATACCCACAACACAACAAATATTTCTACCATATGCAGAGTGAAAGGAAAAGAGGACGAGATGAAGGTGTGTTCTGCAGTTTGCCTTTATGGAGCCGGGACTCCATTCCTGACATCCTTTCCCACACGGTGCCTGTACCCAATGCCTTCGGGCTCCCCACTGGCCTCAGCCCAGTAGGAAAGGGTGTGATAGTACCTGAGGCAGTCTAGCAGGGTGGCTAAAAGTAAGGAGTCTGGAATTCAAATCCTGGCTCCACCATCTACATACAACCAGAGCCTTTGACAAGTGATGTGGCCTCTTAGTTTCCTCCTCTATAAAATGAGAATAATGACACCACAAACATCTCATAGGACTGTGTGAGGAGTAAATGAGTATATCTAGGCAAATCATTTAGGACAGTGTCTGGCCTAGTAAGCACTCTGTTAGTGGGATAAGAAGAAAATTTGTCTTGGGTTCCAGCGTGTTTGCAAGTTGAGCAATTATACTTGAAGGAATTCCAGGTATTGGCAAAACGATGGAGAGCTATTTGGGAGGGTTTCCATTGCTCCTGAAAGCAAACCTGTGCCTCTATATATTAACACCCTGACTGTAACCTCAAAGTTATCGTGTCACTGTTCCTGCTCCTCCAGATATTGCCTTACAATATGAGACAAGAACTAACCTGGCTGGCGGGGTCTAGTCACCTTACTGAGGAGTAAAGGATCCACCCGCCTTTGCCTCTGCCAGACTGGGACCTGTATTCCCTCTGCCCATGAGCAGGCCAGAGCCCCTCTCCCCTTTCTCACTGACTCATGGCTCTGGGACTCTGGACATTATACACACCTACCATCCCATCAAATCCTCTTTAGAAAACTGTACAGTGGCTAGCACTAACAACGCTAGATCCAGAATAGAAGATAACTGTTTTACAGATGGCCAAATTAAGGTTCAAAAAAATAAAATAAATGGTTCTCAAATGCTGGTCCAAGAATCGATGCCAGTTCTTATGGTGATGTTTTCACACGTCCTCAGCAAAATTGAAAAAAAAATAAGAATAATGCAATGAATTTTTCATAAAGCAGAAATTATTCAATTTTTAAATTATGAGATTATAATCCACCTTCCCTCCTTGTGTATATGTTGGGGAAGATACTGAAATGCTCCTTCTTTTATAAAATATTGATAGGAGCTAGGATTTGAAACTCGATCTTTTGAATATTTCCACTGCTATTACGCTATTTTAATCACTTTAAAAAATTTTTAAATAACTTTAATTTAAAATTTGACATTAAGTATTAAACAATTATAAATATTTTATATTGTATACTTTAAAATATCTTCAAATAAAACTCAGCACAAGGTTAACTCTTCATGGCATCCTATGCAGGACTGAAAACTCAAACCCTGACATAGACAGTGGCAGGTAACAATTGAATGATGAGCGTAGGTGCAGTTTCCCATCTAGTCTGAGAAAGAAGCCTATTTGCAAATCCCTAAGTACAGCATTGAAAAGAGCAGGTCTCCCCCTGCTGGCAGTGGTGGTGGCAAAATGAATCACAACTGGTATTGGATCAAATTGGAAAGGACGGCACAGCAAGAAGTGGTGCTTCTAAACCCACTCTCCACCATGGGAACCTCAGCCTAAACAAACATGTCACAGCAAAGATTAAAGAACTCATGGCACCAGGAAACTATCAACAGAGATGATGATTTCAAACCGGGTGAATTAACAAAGAAAGGAAATTTTTTTTACATTCGTTTAGTTATATAGAAATATCCGTTTTCATGAATTGTTTTTTCTATATACCTAATTATAATTTCCATGAATTGCTTTTTCTATATATGTAATTTTTTCTATATATCTAACCATACAGTAGCTCAATAAAAATCATGCCTATCAGTAAATTGGTCTGATTCATTTGGTTCCATTACCAAATTTGTCTCTGAAGTTCAAGTTATAGATGTAACCAGCTGGTTTGCTCATACAATACGTAAAATCAGGGAAGTCTGACTTACGTGCACCTTTGCAGGACTAAAGTAATCCTCATGCTTTTGCTTATTTCATTTATTCTCTTTGCCTGGTATTCATTATGCTCTCATCCATTTCCATTACTGTAATTCCACTTCTATCTGTCCTAAAAGCTTTCCCTCCTGGTCTCTTCCTCCTCCAACAACAAAGAAAAAACAAGCTGAAGGGTAGTTTTTTACTCCCTGAATTTTATTAAATTTTGTTCAGAATCCTCTGGCACTTATCACATTCTCGCATACTGTTTATTATAGCATGTCCTTATTTCCTGTATCAGATTCTAAGGTATTTGAAGGCAAAGAGTGTTTTCTTCTGCCTCAAAAAGGGGCGATAGGGCTGAATGGTGAAGATCCCCGTGTTAGTAGCTGGATCACTTCAGTGCCCTCATCTATAAAGTAAAAATGGTACTAAATACAGCCAACCTCATACATTTGTAGAGGCCTCCTAAGAGAATACACGTAAGACTGCCTGGCTGTTAATTACTGGGTAACAGTTAGCGATTGTTTCCACTCCCTATATCCCCTAAACAAAAGCCTCACACGCTGTAGGCTTTCAATTACTGTCGGTCGAGTTTATGCTAATCGATATTCACACCTCGCAATGCACCTCGCAATTAGATGAGTCTGTGTTGGGAAGACTTCGGTGATGAACTACGACCTGGCCGCGGTGAGAAAGGCTGGGATTACCCCCAGGGCCAGTGTCCCCACCTGGTCCCCTAGGCCAGCAGCGTGCTGTCACCTGGGCTGTGCAGTAACAGCCATTAGCTATAGTGGCTACTGAGGACTTGCAGTGCGGCCTGTAGGGCTGAGAAACGGAATTTCCTTCATTTCATTTTAATTCCTTCAATACCCCCTTCGTGATTACTGTTTCCCCGAAAAGAAGACCGAGCCGGACCATCAGCTCTCATGCGTCTTTTGACGCAAAAATGAACATAAGACCCGGTATATTACACTATATCACATCACGTGAGACCTGGCCTTACAGTAAAATAAGACGAGACCTCGTATTAATTTTTGCCCCAAAAGTCGCCTTGCAGCTGATTCTGCGGCTGGGTCTCACTTGGGGAGAAACACGGCGCGGCGTCCCCGTGGGAAGCGCAGCTCTGGCCCTCGCCGCCCCGTCCGCCTCTACCATTCACCGGGGTCCCCTTTTCCACCAGCGGAGGACTGTTTCCTCATCAAAGAAGTAGCCCCCACTGATCCAAGCATCCCAATTTCCACTGATCCCAGACCCGTTTCTGCTTTAGCTGTCACGCGTGTTCACCACCACGCTTCACAGGAGCCGGCGACACAAACGGCATCATGGTAAACCCCGTATCTCGGGCCGCCGCACGGGACAAAGCGAGTCCTGCATCCAACGACACGGGACGCCCCACCCAACTCCCCATCGCGCGCTCGCCTCGTGGAGCTCGGTCCCCACACGCAGCAGGGGACGCCAGCCAACCCCGCGCCAGGCGTGGCAGAAACGTGACGGGCGAGCCGGGCGGTCAGGGCCCGCCTCCGTCAGGCCCAGGCGGCGCCTCCCACGCCGCACGCCGCCGCCACGGGCTCGCGTGCCGGCCGGCATGGCCTGTCCCGGTCCCCAACGCTACCGGCGTCCCGGCGTCCAAGCCGAGAAAGCCGTTTACCCCGGCCAACCTCCACCCGCTCTCGCAGGAGAATCACACCTCCTGCCCTGTTAGGAGCCAGTTTCTCCAAACCCGGCCTTGAAAAGGCCCCAACGTCTCCGGACGCAAGGTCCCCCTTCAAAATGGCGGCAGGGCTGGGGGGACCGACCATAGAGACGTCCGCCCTCCAGAGCGCCGGCCGCCTCGGGACGTCTGCGCCCTCTGACAGGCTGGCGGGACTCGCCTTCCGGCGGAGGCGGGACCACGGCGCGCCTCCCAGGGCCCTTCTAGGCGACCAGCAAGCCGTCTCCATGGTGGCGGGGCGTCCGAGCCGGGTCACGTGGCTGGCGGAAGCCGCCGCGGAGGCGGGGGGAGGAGAAAGGGGCGGGAAGCCGGCGGGGGCGCCTGATGCTCGGCGACCACGGGGTTGTCATGGAGCCGCGGGGCCGGGCTCGCGCATGCGCCGCCTGACTCGCGGGGCAGGTTTCGGAGCGGCGACCCCGGCCCTCGGTGAGAAGGCGCTGGGCGCGCGGGGAGAGGGTCTGGGCGGGGATCGTGGGGAAAGGTGGTGGGAGTCGGGGGGAGGAAGGACGCGCAGTGGGCTAGTGGGAGACCCGGGACTCTCGGGGATCAGAGCGGGTCAAGTGTGTGTCCCTGCCCCGTTTAGTTGGCTTGGCGGCGAGGGGTGGACTGCGGGGTAGAAGTCCCGCGGGTGCGGAGCCCGTGGAAAGCCCTTCCAGGCGGGTGGGCCCTGGTGTAGCCCGGAGGGCAGCCGCCGCCCGCGCTGGCGAGGGGTCGGGGACAGCCTGGGGGCCGCCGGGCTGGAGCAGAGGGGCAGGGAAATGGGGCGGGCGCTGGACCCTGGGGAGGGTCTGGGACGCCGGGTTGGGGGGGGTTCGCTCCGTTCTGGGCCCGGGCACCGGTGTGCTGCCTGTTCCAGAAACCTGCTGTCACCCACTCGGCTGGTTATTGCCCGTGGGTGGCCAGCTGGCCAGGCGTGGCGCCCGGGGATGCGGAGGTGGGATAGAAGGTGGCAGTGCCAAGTAAGGGGTCAGTAGTTTTCGTGGGTGGGTTGGGGGCAGCTCTGACCCGAGCGAGGCCCAGGGCGCAGGCCCCCTGGTGTTGCCCAAGTCCTGGCAGCAGCATTGCCTGGGCGTTTGCCCTGGGAGCCTAGGGGTGTGCCCGTCACAGCCCAGCCCTAGGGTCTGTGTGGGCTGGTGTGACTGGGGAGGTGGGCAGCGACTGTGAACCCTCGTGGAAGCCGGGGCTTTGAGGGACGTTGTCTAATCTTACCTCCTCTGTGGGAGAGGGGACTGGAGTGAGCCCTGCCTGGGGGCGTTGTATGCGATCCGGGTTCCGGACCTTTGACACGAGTTTGCAGCCAAGTTGAAGAATGAAAATGGATGTGAAGGGGCAGATGAGTATTAGAGATTTAGGTAGATGGGGGGTGGGTGGGGGGGGGAGGCGTTCTCTGTTGAAATACACAGACATTCCCCCGGACTGGTATCTTCAAATGTGCAGACCAAGAGGAATTACTTCAGAGAAAACCCAATAAAGTTTATAATTCTAACTGGGATTACTTGTGGTTTTCTGGGGGTAAGATCTTAATTTTTTATGGCCTTGTCTTTTTATTGTCTTTAAGCTCCTGCTCTGGCTTTCTCTTCACACCTTTGTTCACGCATGTGTGTTATACATGTGACACATTTTAAAAGAAACTTGAGCTCTCAGGAAAGTTGCCAAGTATCTATAAAAGGAGAGATCTGAGTAACATATCAGATACTTTCCTTGGAAACCTTGTATCTCTTTTTATTATAAGCCTAAATCTTCACAGAGATTGTTTGTGGATTAGACCCACCTTAATTTGGTGGATGGGTTTATCCCTGAGGTTGCATCTTACAATGAGGGGTACATGAGAGATCTGCTTCCTGCAGGAGACCAGACCTGGAAGTTAGATCTTAAGGTGACCATGGCGTTTGGAAATGCAGGATCTTGGCCTTCAAGCTGTCCAGGTATTTCAGTGACAGCTAAACTGCTAGGGTTGTTAGTGAGACTCAGGACAGAAACTGTGTAGGAATTTATTATTCTGTTGACTACCTCACACATTGTTGGGGGCTGATGTCACAGAAATGAAAAAACAACTCTTGAGGTTGAGGAGACAAATAATTACACTCTAAGGTAAGAAGCGCAAAAATAGAAGAGCCAAGTGCTGTGGAGTACTCGTTAGAATTTTATACCTATTTATATAAACCTCTGTATTTATATTCACTTTCCTTTATTAAGTTTTCGTGCGTACTGTTCTGAGAACCTTTGGATTCTGTGTTACATACACTCTTATAAGAGACCCAATTAGGGTCAATTCTGACAGTTCGGGGAGCTTAAGTTGGAGTCCTTTTAATTCAGAGTCAGACACGTAAGGACCTGAGATATTTCTAAAGCAGTTAGTGGTTTTCAGTCTGTGCCAGGAAACAGAGATGGCACAAGTGGTAAGAGCTTGGTAACCCGTCTTCAACCCCTCGTCAGCGTATGCGCATCTAGCGTTATTGTAAAAATACCGAGGAAGAAAACAATCTTGCGGTTTGCAGACTTGGCCCTGGGTTTGAGCGCACCTGTAGTAAACGCTGTCACTCTGCTTCTCTTCTGTCAGGAGCTTCATCTGGTGCTGTGTATGAGTGGGTCTGTTGTTCACCAGCTAATTGATGTCCGCGGTACTACTTCCAGGAAGGAAGTGCGTCTCTCAGAGAAGAGAGGTCAAGGTGGGATGTAGCCCTTCAGTATCCATTCTACTTGGACCTCCCTGGGACACTAAGGCTTTCTGCTGCTTAAAAAGAACTTAGGACAGAGGCTTTCATATTTTTAGTTATGTGAACATCCAAAGTAGTTAATTTACTATCCTAAAGTAGACTATGTGTTCTTTATTTCCATCTGTTGCCAATTCCCCAGGATTTAAAATTTTAGCATCTGTTCTCCTTTTAACACATTTGTCAACGTTCCATATTTGGATTCCACAATCAGTATTGTCCTGCACATTCTCAATGGCCCAGAATAAACTCCTGTGTATCTTTTTGTAGCTCCATTGACTATGCTTTAACAGCAGCAGCAAGACCTTCCTTCTCTTGTCAAAAGATTGGAGAAGACTAAACTGGGGTGCTTTACCTAAAATACCTACAAAATAACCCATATTTAATAAGACGTGAAACTTTGTTAAGTTGTTGGTTAGTTGCACCTAACACGAGCTGCCCTCCTAATCTAAATCAACAGCAGGATCAGACTTGAATAGGTCAGATTGCCCGTCCACGAGCTATAATATACCTGCTTCATTTGGAAGAAGCCTCCTATTCACTTTCAGACAGTATTATTTCAGGGAAATGAAACCATGCACATTTGCTGGGTTTTGTACAAAAGGATCCTGATTTAATTAGAGATATACTTTCACATTTTAGTCTACTTTTTAAACTGCACTGTCCATGCTGTTGCCCTTGTCCGTGCCCATCCAATATGAGCTTTTGCATGGTGCTCTACAAGATAGGACAATGTCATTTATCTCTTATGCTCATAGGGCTGAACCTGTGACCTGTCCAAGAGTACTTGATTTGACAGGGATTGAATGGGGAAACCAGTGCTGTTCAATGAGTTTGACATGGTACAAAATAATTTTTACCTGGAATTGTGTTTAAAATTCAGTCTCCTTCAGATCAGCGTGTGTTCCCGTTAGTCCACTTCTGTACGCAGAAATATGAGCGAGAGGGTTGCTCGTAAGCAGCCTTGTCATCTGTTTAATTTTATTTTGAATCCCTCCTCTGCTTCCGGAGTAGTTGATGTTCCTCATGAGATCCTGTATTAGCAGAAATGTTCAGTCGTGGCATTTTAGGGTATTCACATACAGTGCTGCTTGGCAGGGGGCTTGTGTTTCTCTGTTGCACTCAGAAGGACAAATGCATGGAGTTGTGAGTGGATTGTGAATTCAAATATCACCAGGCTTTGCTTACACCTATTATCTTAGCGTGCTTGGGCTGCTATATCAAAATACCACAGACTGGGTGGCTCATAAACAACGGGAATTTATTTCTCGTGGTTCTAAAGGCTGGAAGTCAGATTAGGTGCCTGTCAGGTGAAGGCCTTCTTCAGGGCCACAGATTTCCCACTGTGTCCTCACATGGTGGGAGGGGTCAGGGAGCTCTCTGGAGCCTTTTTTATAAGGGCACTAATCCTGCTCAGGAGGGCTCCACCCTCATGACCTAAGCACCTTCCCAAGACCCCACCTCTTAATACCATCATCTGTGGAGGTTAGGATTTCAAACCAACACCTACCCAATTTCATTATTATTGTCATTTTCCCGGTTGGCCCCCTGTTCTCTTTAGCACTGTTATATCCTTTGTGTTTTTGGGTTTTTTTTTAATTTTATTGGGGAAGGGGAACAGGAGTTTATTCGGGAACAGTGTGTACTTTCAGGACTTTTCCAAGTCAAGTTGTCGTCCTTTCAATCTTAGTTGTGAAGGGCGCAGCTCAGCTCCAGGTCCAGTTGCCAGTTGTTAGTTGCAGGGGGCGGAGCCCACCATCCCTTGCAATAGTCGAGGAGTCGAACCGGCAACCTTGTGGTTGAGAGCCCATGCTCCAACCAACTGAGTCATCTGGCCACCCGGGAGCTGAGTGGCAGCTCATTGACTTCATTCTAGGTGTGGAGGGCGCAGCTCACTGGCCCACGTGGGAATCGAACTGGCAGCCCCATTGCCCAGAGCTCGCGTTCTAACCAACCGAGCCACGTGTCCGCCCTCTTTTGTGTTCTTATCATGCCAGCCTTACAGCTGCCATTCATTGCTGACTCAGATGGCCTTGTTAAAATGTCTGGAAAGTTTTCGGCCTCTGCCAGCCCTTTGAAGGGCTAATTTGTCTAGTTCTTTGCACTGTTAGCCTTGTTATAGATCTGCTGTGGACCAGCTATGTGTCACTGGGGCAAATCTAGGCTTCTTCCTGGGCCCCCAGTGTGTACATGTGACAGCCTACCCTGCATCTCCACTCAGATGACCCATAGTCAGTCACTTCTCTCTACCTGGCCTAAACTGAACTAGCCTGGCCACCCCATCCTATCCTTGCCATGCTCTTCTTGGGCTCCCGAGCTTAGAAAATGGCTCCGCCATGTACCCTTGCCCCCAAGCAAACAATTACCAAGCCCCTGTCAAGTCAGCCTCCTAAATATGCCTCCAATCTGTTCACTTCTCTCCATCTCCTCTGCCCTCACCTTAATTCACCTGCGTAGTAAGTAGTATAGCGGTACCTAGATGATCTCAGTGCCTCTCTGGCCTCTCCATTCAGTCCAGCATCCAAAGTGCTTTTAAAATGCAGGTCTGATCTTGTCACTCTTCTGGTTAAAATGCTTCCGTGACTTCCCATTGCTCTTAATAGCCAAAGTCCTTACAAATTGGGTGATAGGGCACTGCCTGTCTGTCCCCTCTTCCCCCCACCATGTCGGGGCAGGACCTTCTACCCTCTGCACTGCTCTGGCCTTTCGGCTCTCTTAGGGCCTTCACACCTCACCCCACCCAGCCCCTTCCGGGGCTGACTCCCACTAACTCCAGACCCCAGTTACATGTCACTTTCCTCAGGAAAGCCTTCCCTTCCCTGTCCCTCCAAACTGCTAGGCTCTCCCCTATATCTGTTACAAAAATAGTAATTCGTTGTGTGATTACTTGATGAACGTCTGTCTCTCTCTAGCCTCATTTCCAGGAAGGTGGCGGACAATGTTTGTTCAATTCACCCTGTATTCCCAGTCCAAGCACAGTGCCTGGCTCACAGTGGGCACTTGATAAATATTTTAAATGACCCAGTGTGACTTACCTGAGCCTCACCGTCCTCCGCTGTAAAATGGGATAGTGACAGGAGGACATTGTGAGGCTCAGTGAGATAACATAGAAGCAGAGCACTATTATAGGTAACTTTCTTTCTGCATAAAGCGCTTTTAAGCCAAAAAGTAGTGTGCGTATTAAGGAATTGTTTTTACTCTGTTCAATACCTCACCCAAAGAAGTGAAAAGTGAATTTGGGAAACCACACTTGGGAGGTGGTAATAAGTCAGGAGCTCGCAGGTGTATCCTGGGAAAGCAAGCCTTGTCCGAGATGGGCATTCCCTCCTCTCCGCCCTCAGGGAGCAGGGTGAGTTCCCCACTCCAGAAGCCTAATCACATGTCCCTTTGTTAGCAGTTTACAAAGCCTCTACTGAATGTGGTTTGTGTGCCTTGAATTTGTAATGAAATTAGAGGGCACAGAGAGGACAGCGAACCTCTTTTTGAGTGGAAACCCTTCTACTATTTAGTAAACTTGAAGCCTTTTCAGTTGAGACTTCTGAGAAAATACAGAGGAAGAGGGCGAGGCCAGTGTTCTTTGCCCTTACTTTACTCACCATGTGGATCACCTGCTTCAGCGATCCAGGCACTGACAGCTTATGTAATTGTTGTTTTTCACAGGACAATCCAGATGAAAGAGTATTGGTGAATCCACTTCCAGTCCAGTAAAACATGGAGAAGAAAAACTCATCCAGAGGGAGCCCCAGAAGACTCTTGGCCAAACTAGGCAAAGGCACAGAGATGAAAAAAGTGGCTCGTCAACTCGGCATGGCAGCTGCTGAGTCAGATAAGGACTCTGGATTTTCAGGTTAAAATTACCTTGTTCTTTGTATATTGTAATGGATGATTTGCCTGAAAAAGGTTTTCCCTAAAACTCATTTGTGTGATAAGGATAGGAAGCTTTCATGTACAGAATAAATAACTATCTGATCTCTTAAAATGGTAATTCTGATGCCACATGGCAGGGTACCCATCAGTCACCATAGGGTTAGTTTGAAGGAATGATTTGACATCTTTTTTCAACTCAGATGCTCAGCTTTAAATCTTACATTTTCAACTTTGGCAAATGGTTCCTGGAAAAAAAATATTTAAATACTCATAATTCTGTTGTTTTAGCTCCTTTTTCATAGGAATAGTGGCATTGCAGGAAAGAAATACTGCATGTAAAAAAATAAACAAAAGTAATACAAAATTTGTTAAGGTAACTTTTTTGCTAAGAAAGTAATTTGGCTGTGTTTAAACACATTTCCCATCTGCAACCCATCCTCCCAGTATCTGTGCGTTTTATATTTAGACTAGGAGCCCCCTGGCCCAATTCCAAACTTGAGTGTCTATTAGAGATAAGAAAGTAGAACAATTTTCCTTACAAGTTTATCTTATCTTAAACTTTACCTGAAAGGGCTAGCTGTGTACCCATTGAATCTCTCAATTTTGTGCTGAGGCTATTTTTTATTTCCAGGTCTGAGGGGAGTGGCTTGACTATGGCTCTAGCGTCAACATCTTGGCCGAGGGAATGCAGAGGGGTGATGCCAGGGGATCTAGCCAGGCCAGCATCCTAAGATGGAGTACTCTCCTAGAGGAAGATTTGTTATCCAGCCTCACAGAGACTAATCAGTCCATCCGGTTGATTTATTAACTTACAGTGAGAAATGCAGCTGTTAGGAACACTAAAACTGCCTCATCCTCAGATTAGTTTATTTTCTCCCTGTAGGCATGTTGCATGAGAAGCCAAATTATAAATAGACTGTTGCTCAGAGTGGAACAGAGTACCCACCAACTGAGGAATTAGAATAAGGACAGTCTGGGGAAGGGAGGGCCGACGTGTAGCCCTTTGGTTTTTTTTCTATCTCTCAGCATTGTTTCCTAAACTTGCTTCTTGTATATTTTATTAGCTGACATTCTTCTGTAAAGAAGCACTTTCCCTCCTCACCCCCTTTTTTGCGTATCATTGTGGATTCATGGAATTTTTTTTGTAAAAATAAGTTGGTCAGTCCTTCACCATTATTGTTTTCAATACTCCAATTGTCCCCGATTTGGCCATTGGGAGTCCCTTCTAGATAAAAAGTCCCTGTGTCTTTTTGACGTGTCCCCATTTGTGTTTGAGGACTTCTTTGCTTTCTGGGATGATAGGATACAAGGCTCATCTTGTATCTTCCCTGCCAAAGACTTGGAATCCAAGGAACCCTGGTTTCCTTTTCATGCAGAAGGGCATTTAGAAAACGAGATCCAGGCACCAGGTATGCACTTTGCTTCTGAGGTCTTTGTTCCTGGCCTAAAGGTTCTTCACTAGAGATGCACATTTGGATAACTTGTGGTGCTTTGTTAAAATATACCTGTCTGGGCACCAGATAAATCAATTCAGTAGTTGGAGGGGAGGACCCCAACATCCATAATTTCTAAAAAGTGTCACTGGAGAGAGATTCTGATTTAAATGTAAGTGTAGACAGTTGCACTCATTTAAATTAAAGTCACATTCCCGTCTGCCTCATCCAGATTCTGCCGAGATTCTTGAGGAGCATTTAGGGTACCTCAGCCTCCTTCATAGCAGGGTTACGGTAGTCTCTGGGTTTGCTCTCGCAGGTAGCTAAGTAAGTACTTTTTGTATGGATTTCACATAGAGCATCCTCATTTTTTTTGCCTTGGAGGGTCTCTTTCTGTGCAGGACCCGCAGTAGGCACACTCGGCATGCATTTAGGACACCAGCACAGGAGGTGTTTAACCAGGAGGAAGGAACAACACAAACGGACACCTTTTAAACTTCGGCTTTGATGAACATATCCAGAATTTACAATTAGAAAACTTAGGAAGAAGGTATTTTAATTTCAGCATGGATGTAAGTTTTCAGGTTTACAGATTGGTGTTGTTTTTATTATAATTCCATCTTCTAGTGCCCAGAGCCTCTTAAAGGGCTAATCCTGCCCCAGGTTACACACATACTCCCCTCCCCTTCAACAAGAGATTCTGGAAAGTAATTAACTTGGAAGCCTTCAGTACATTTCTCCTGTGGATTGCTGATGATTTACTTTCACGTGAACCCGAGTTGATGCAGGCTTTTGTCTGTAAGAGAGTTAGAAAGGAAGTCCTAGGGCAGTGATTCTTAATCTTTTGGGATGAGAGTGATGAGTATGGATCCCATTGAGGATCCAATGAAAGCTAAAGATCCTTCCTTCAGAAAAAGTCACAAAAACCCATGTCATAAACGTTCGATTCAGTTCCAAGGCATCCACGGCTGCCCTGGTTAAGAGCCCTGAGCCTAGAGCCTGAGTGCACTGACCGTTCTTCTGCCCACCAGATGGGAGCTCAGAATGCCTGAGCTCAGCAGAGCAGATGGAGTCCGAGGACATGCTGAGTGCCTTGGGCTGGAGCCGGGAAGAGAGGCCAAGGCAGGACTCCAAGACTGCGAGCAGTGCCTTCCCTGCCCTGCCCCCCATGGTTGTCATGAAGAACGTGCTGGTTAAACAGGTGAGGAGGACCGATGTCTCCTGACGTCTGTGCCGTTGCCTGTTCCCGAGCGTCCTATGCGTAGAGGCCCTTCCGCTCTGCCCAGGAGAGAGTTTAGAAGCAGCCCATTAGAACCACGCTGATGCTGACTTCTGTCCCGGGGAGAGGAGGTTTCCTTTCAACTGCTGACAGTGTTTTTGTTAAAAGGACTATAAGAATTGTGACATGTGTTCTCATTTTCCACACCGTTCTTACTTTCCACACAGTAAGACTTACTTTTGTATCCCTAGTTTATCTGAAGGGACCCCGGAATTCTTTTGTCATGCAGAAAGGAACCAAGCAGAAATGTCACAGCCTTTGATAGTGCATTCTAATATGTGGCAGAATTTAGGGTAGAAACAAAAGAATCTCTTTAGTTTGAAATGCCCTGGAATTTTAGAAATGTTGGATGTATTTATTTGTTTAAGAAGTCGAGGCGGTTTCCACGTTTCTCATGTCACATTCTCAGCATTTTCTTAGTAATCTGCCAAAGCCATGTCATCAGTGAGAGAGCAGCTCTTTGGTTTAGGTATGGCCATCCCAGAAGTGTCCACACAGCATTGCTGAAAAGTACCGTTTTGAGCTTTATTATATAACTTTAAATAACATGTGGTTATTGTCTAGATGTGAAAGAAAAGATTCAGATGGAAACCTAAGCTGAGCCCCCATATTTGAGACAGAAGTTAGTCATATGAACTGGGTTAAAGGACATTTAACATTACCCTCCTTTGCTCTAAAACACATCAGTGCTCCCATGGGTCCATTGACGAGGCCGCTTGAAGCTCCTGATTTTGGAAAGCTGGCCTTATGTTGTTGACCTGCCCGCCTTAGGGAGAAGAACATACATGTCTGTAGCCTGACAGGAAACCCTAACATCTTAACTATTACCTAGTTGTTTCTGAGGAACACAAACTGATTTTCAACAAGGCAACCTGGTGAGTTTGGAAAAAGAATTTGAAGATTGTTTCTTGGAAAATCACATCTCAGCGGGAAGCACAGCTCTGCTTGTTGAAATGAAGAGAGAGAATAAAGACACGTAATGGAGCCCAAATGAGCTTGGTCAGGCCCACCAGCTCTGTGATGCTTCTCCCGGCTTCCTTTCTCCTGGCTTTTTTTCCTACCTGCCTTCCTCTCTGGCTTTCTGGCTTCCGTGTTACCCTTCCTTGTGAGTCTGTGTTTATATGCTTTCTTTGCTGTAGGTGAGGCTGGCAGCTCCAGAGGGCTGAGAACAGTCCACAGTTGAGGAGTGAGTATGCTTTTCCAGCAGAGCTGCATTCTTCAGGACAAAGACCTGCCAGGAAGTTTTCTGGGCTCCAGCAGGAGATGGGCAGCTTGGGGACAGGCTGACCTAATGGAGTAGTCTAGGAGTTTCATCTTCTTTTTTTCACACATGCTAGAATCCAGCACACTCCAAAATTAAGATAATGGAATACTTTTTAAATCTCTGCATGTTGTGTAACGTCTTGATTACCGCTTGCTTGGCTTTAGGTACTTTTTCTTTGAGGTTCTGATTCTAGTTCTGCCACTCGCCGTGTGATCTTGCACACAGTCAATTACTTAACACCCTGGACTTCAGTTTCCTCATCTTCAACATGAAGGCTTTATGGGAAATGATTCTGAGAGCCTATGCGAGTCTAACATCTTATCCCGTACTCCGTCAGGTGATTCAACGTGAATAATATATTGTACCATCTAATAACTAGAACAAGTAAGCTAAGTATCGGTTGCGACAGTGGCATCACAGCAGCATTAGGAAGAGTCCAGTGAAACCATCTGAGGAAAGCAGAGGATTAGATATTTTCTGGATCCGTTTGCCTTGTAGGTCCATCCTTAGAGCAAGAATGATTAAGGGCATAGCCTGACATTTGCTTCTGACGGAGCTAGACTGAGCCATCTCTCCTTTGAAAGACGCCTGATTTTGGATCTCCTCCGGCAGGGAAATGTGGTTGCTAGGCCTAGCATTGCTTGCTTATGTACATCCCAGAGTACATTTGAATACCAAGAGGGCTCCCGAATGGACTCTCCGGGCCTTCCCACCCTTGGCGCAGATGAACTGTAGCTGGCCTAACGTGCTTGCCAGGCATCCAGGAAGCTGAAATGTGTGCAGAGCGGTGTGCTTGTGAGAAGAGAGCTTTCTTCTGCTCGATCAAAGTGACCCACCAAGGATAAGAACCCCTGGCGTGGGCTCGCTCTCTGCCTAGCCTCGACAGCCCTATATTTGGGACCAGGTCTGGCTTTTAAATAGTGGAAATGGGTAACCATGCCTTCTTTATTAGATTTGTATCTGAATCAGGACTTTAATGAAAACTAAAAGTGTATAATTGAGGAATAATATAACAAAGGCAGTATAGCAGAACGGTTAGGATGGGTTTTAGAGTCAGTCAGCTCTCTCACTTAGTAGCTTGTTGACTTAAAGCAAGTTATTTCGACTTCCTGTGTCTCAGTTTCCTATTTGTGAAGGGAAATGATAGCTACCTCATGGGGCTGTTATGGAGACAACCCATGTAAAACATCACACGCAGTGCTGGCCTGTAATAAGAACCAGTTATTATCATGAAAGGTTTTATGGTTGGTGAGTGTCACTGCCTTTAGAAGGGGCCCTGGACTCCTGGCCATATGTAACTTTTTAATCAAAAGTTGTTTTCAGGTAAAAGAGGTTCCAGATGTAACTAAATGGAGATAGATTTTGATGTAAAGTCACTTTTATAGTCTTGAGATTAGCATGTTTTCACGCCATGAAATTGTACTTTCCATATTTTTATTGCCTCAGTTGTGACCTTAGATAACTATGACATTACTTCACCTACCTATAATTTCGTTTTCTGAGTGATAGCACTTGGATAAAAATAGGTACTTCCTCCAGTTTTCCCTCAGGAAAAGTTAAAAGAAAAAGGATGATATCAGACCCAAATGAACTTTCAAACCACTTCTCCAGTGACGTTCCTGAGAGGGGCTACTCCATCTGTGAGCAAAGCTCTGGACTTGAAGTTGTTATAAATATCTCTGCTTTGCCCTTTGAGAGAAGCTTGGACTTGTCTCCTTTCTGCAGGTAACGAGCCACTCTTTTCCTTTTGTTTTCAGGGCAGCAGCTCATCCCAGCTCCAGTCGTGGACTGTCCAGCCCTCCTTTGAAGTGATCTCAGCACAGCCACAGCTCTTATTCCTTCACCCGCCTGTACCATCTCCTGTCAGCCCACGCCACGCTGGCGAGAAAAAGTTGGACTCCAGGAGCTACTTGCCCATTCTGAATTCTTACACGAAAATCGCCCCACACCCAGGCAAAAGGGGCCTTTCCTTCGGCCCAAAGGAAAGAGCAGAAAGTGGAATGAGGAAGAAAATGTGTACCGAGAGACTGGGGCCCAGTTCGTGTGCCAGTGAGCCGACCAAGAGTGGTGCTGTGCCACCCCGTCCCCCAACTCCAGTGCCCCCCAGCGCCAAGCTTGCTGAGGACTCAGCTCTGCAGGGTGTGCCCTCTCTGGTGGCAGGAGGAAGTCCACAAACTCTTCAGCCGGTGTCCAGCAGCCACGTGGCTAAAGCTCCCAGTCTGACCTTTGCATCTCCCGCCAGTCCTGTCTGCGCCTCAGACAGTACTCTGCATGGGTTAGAGAGCAGCTCCCCGCTGTCACCCCTGTCGGCTAATTACAGCTCACCTTTATGGGCCGCAGAGCACCTCTGCTGCAGCCCGGATATCTGCTCAGAGCAGCGGCAGAGCAAACACAGGCGCTTTCAGAATACCCTAGTCGTCTTGCACAAATCTGGCTTGCTGGAGATCACTTTGAAAACCAAGGAGTTGATTCGTCAGAACCAAGCAACTCAGGTAGAGCTAGACCAGCTGAAGGAGCAGACCCAGCTGTTTATAGAGGCCACCAAAAGCAGGGCTCCTCAGGCTTGGGCCAAGCTGCAGGCGTCTTTAACCTCGGGGTCCACTCATACTGGCAGTGACCTGGAAGCATTTTCTGATCTCCCAGACATATAGCACAGAAGGCACATTTTCTTGTGACTTGAGTGGTTCTTTTTCCACTCTTGCTGTTATCTTACTTCTGTTTCCCAAAATTTATGTAAGAGCTCTTCCTTCTAAACTGAAACTGTTCAGCACTTCACTTTAGAAGCCACATGGCAATACCTTGTCTTACCCTGTGGTCTCTGCACGGTTTACCTGTGTCTCCGTTCCAGAGGACCTCAGGTTCGGGGTGTCCTGGAGTCTCTTTTCCTTAGCCTGCCGTCACTTAGATGGATCACGGGCAAAGCAGGAGGCTCTTCTGGCTGTCATCTCCCACCATCCCACGCACTCACCATGATCAGGGTGCAGTGACATGGGTGAACATACAGTGACACCTGTCAAGCCTGGGAGTAGGTGACAGAAGGATCCCTTCACAGATCTTCCCTTGAATGTCTTAGTCACAGAGAAAAGTATGAGGAGGTGTGTTTGCCTTACTTCAGGCATCGGTGCCATTTGGGCACAGGTTGGGCTTAGGGTGCAAGCATTTAATCCCTTAAGGCTTTGTTTTCTTAAACTCGAGAGTCAAGTGGAAAGGGTCATACATTGAACTAACTCACCACTTTCATCACAAGCCAGGTTTCTTTTCACTTAAACTGGGAGGCAAAGTAACTTCAGTTTTAAAGTATGGAACAGATGCAGTACCATCTGGAGTGAGCTGATGAACTGCTGTTTAGACTTTCGAGTCTGAAGAAAGTAGACATGGCTAGCATCTCTTGGTCAGAAGCTGGAAGATTCTGGTAATTTGTGCTTTTCCCCCCTCTCTTTTTGAAACAACGCAACCTGTTTTATGTGTGAAAATCTTAAAGCTAGCTTCATGGTTCCTGAGAGTGTAGTATTTGTTACCCCTCTGCTGCTGCCTCTTACTCCTCTTGTTTCTATAAACGAGGAAAGAAGTGATTATTAAGCTTGATAGACTTGGGATTAAAGTCACCCTGAGGTTACGAAATAGAAGCCCACAAAGATTGGAAAACCTTCTGAACAATTTTCACCTCCACAGTGTTTGTCCCATATGTTGCACAGTGACGTGGAGTCACTGGGGCAGAGTCTTCTGCTGCTTCCGTGCGTTGGATATTGGCAGCAAACCCAGAGGTGTAGTGTTGGTGATCTAGGATGGGAGGGTGTGATGAGAACCTACAGCTGATAACACAGTCAGCTTCATTGTAAAGGTAAACTAGATTTCGAAGTAGTAGAGTTTCAGACTTTTTCTCCTCTTTATTTAAATGTGTCATCCTCTTGAAAATCATTAAACAAGTTCTGGACGACCAGCTTCATCTTTTCTGCAAGGAAAATGTTCTTAATGTTTTATCAAGGCCAGAGGCTAATGCTCATATTTACTAGGTAGTTGTAACTGACGTAGTTTAAGAATCACAAGGCTTCAGATTGCCTATACTTTGTCCTCACACATGTATGAGTTAGATATGACCAATTTAAAAATAAACCACTTGGTAAAATTTCTAGACTCTCCTGATCAGTGCAGAATCATTACCTCCCATTTGCTTTGTGAAAGTTTCAAAAATCAGAGCAAATGTGTCTTTAAGCCGACTCAGCGCCTTTGAATACTTTTCTCTTGGCCGACTCCCTTTGCTTCCCCTGAATCCATGTGGTACTACAGCAGCTCTGCTCTGCGCACCATGCTAAGAAGCTTCCTTTTTGGCAGAGTAAGTTTGGCAACAAACTATGGAGACAGGTGCATTCAGAACAGCCTGGGCAGCAGTCATGAGTCTTACTGAGTGTCAAAAATTTGAACACAACTTGCTGAGAACCACATTTATTCCATCAGAAAAACCCTCTGGAACTATAAGCCTTTTGGACTCTTCCTAGATTAAGGCTTGCATTTGCCTTCCTGTCACAGTAAAAGATGATGAAAGCCATCATTGGTCCTCCCTGCTGAGTGGCAGGGAGTAGCAGCACCACCCCCGGCTCTTCTCTGATCTTACAACTTAGTGCTGAAAGTCTCTCTCGGCTCTTAGCATGGGCGTTCCTTCTCCAGTGGAGCTGTAAGCAGGTGAAGCCGAGCAGAGAAGCTAGATCTTGGAAGGAGAATCCACTGAAGTGAGCAGACATTTGGGGCCAGAAGCCAGATCGACAAACGGAGACACCTTGGAGCTGACCAGAAAGACCTCTGTTGGTTGCACAAGGCTGTAAGTAGTGGTCCTAGCAATGCATGATTTGCCCTGGTGTGAAGTAGTGCTGCAGAGCGACTGTTTTCTGAAAGTGAGAAGCCATACGTAGCTCAAACCAACCCTTCAGAGAACTTCTGGCAGATTTTGTTGGCAGTGTTGAAACACGTCTAGAAAAAGCTGCTGATTGAATTGGTTATGGGATTGGAGTTTAATGACATTGTAATTTATTACACTCTCATTGCTTTTTATTGATTATAGTATTGTCTGACTTTGATTCCTTCAGCAGAAAAGTAACTCTCATGCATATATTGAAGTGTTTTTCCAGCTATGGATTCTTTAGAGGTTTACTTACCAAATGTGAATTATTTTGAGGAAGTATGAAGTTTTGTAGAAATTGACTGTGAAATGTCAGAGAAAAATAAAAGTCACTTACTTGAAAATTACTTGGCCATTTTGATTTATAACTGCTTAAAAATACTACGTGAGAACTTAGTATTGATTTAAGTTTAAACATACGTCCTCATGTCCTTTGGGCATGTTGGGATTAGATACTGAACTTGTGGATCTTCGCCGTTCTGCTTTCACCAGAGTGCACTTAAAAGGAAATGCAGGCAATCTGAGGGCAGACGAGGAGGGAAGCATTCCCTAGAGTCTTGGAGAGGTTTCCGTAGGGTAGGCTGGGAGGAGTGACAATACAATCCGATGACTTCTTCCATCTGATCTGACACTTTAACAAAACATTTTCAAATGACAAAGCCACTACAGTTGTCTCCTGGGATAAACTAGAGCCACATTAAGTGCAGTTCTCTCTACAGCAAAGAGGTTGGTAGCAGGTCCCCCTCCCAGCCTTCCTCCCCGCTTTTGGGTGTTGATTCCTGACGCTGTCCTTCTGAAGGTTCACTCAGAGTCTCCACAGGGAGCTGTGTGGAGTCCTCCCTGCTCCCCATGGCCAGTCAGGATGCCCGTCCCAGGATTTTTAAGACACTGGAAAAAGTAAAACTTACCCTCCGTTAAGGGCCTACAGGGCTGCCATAGTCTAATTCTACAGCATGATTTCTGTCCCAGACAACGTTGTACCTTTTGGGATCCAGAGAAGCGAGAGCGCTGAGGAGAGCAGTTACTCAGTGGGTGGCCCCCGGCCCCCAGCATGATTCCTGCATGTGGCAATGGTGTCCAGCTAGGACGCCTGTGTGGGAACATGTCTGTCTAACCCACGTCTTCACCAGTATCATCGCAGATTGCCTGGTATGCTGGGGGCTAAAGACCTGTCACATCCGTTACTTATCAATTAGGTGACTTTGGATAAGTCGTTGAACCTCTCTCGGTGTCACTCCTTTCAGCTGAATACTAAAGAACTAGAACTGGTTCTCTCTCTGCTGCTTTCTAGCTCTAACCGTTTGTAAGATCTCTCGTGTGTGAACAGGTGAGCCATAAAATTAATAAAATAAAAAAAAACAAATCTGGGCTCCCCACAAAGTATGTTCCTAGTGCTCTGGTAAGATGGTTTCATTATTACAGTGTTCTGTCGGATTTTTGACTTACTGTAGGTGACTCTGGAAGGAGCATTTTGCCAGCCTGCGTTGGTTTTGCCTTGTGATTACCTGGTTGCCGCTGACATGGACTCACTAATTCCCACATGAACGATTCCTCTCCAAGAATTAGTAGCCCCCAAGGAGAATGACTTGGGGTTAAAGCACATCATGGCCTTTTCTGGTCAGTCATCTGCAAACAGCTCTTTCATCTGAGATGAAGGATGTAACTGGTTTTATGTTTTGGAGAGTGTGTCATTTAGCTTTCACTTCCTTCCTGATGTCTCTCCTCATAGCCTGGGAGGACGTTTCCGCATGTGTTAGAAAGAGCCTTTTACGTGGATTTAACATTATCTCTAAGGTAAATAGTTATAGCCTGTGTAGATGCTCTGGGGTTTGGGGAGGCCTTGATTCTGGTCCCAGCCTCTGGGTGTCACACCCACATCACAAGAGATTAGAGACGAGCAGAGGTCTGCGTGAGCAACACAATGCATGCGATCAGAATGTCTGGGGAGAAAGGCAGCAGGAAGCAGCCTTTATCTCTGCTACCCTGGTTCCCGTTCTCATAAGAGGCGGGGAGTAATACTTGCTGTCCACTTGACATCCACAGATTATGGTGAGGTGCAAAACAAGGATTTCTCTACGGTGTTTTCAAATTGCTCCTCCCTGCCCACAAACTTAGCGAAGGAATTCAAGGAATGGCATTCCACCCCTTACAGGTTGTCATTTGCTTGGAATAAATAAGACTATCTCTTACCAAAATCTCATTTACAACTAAAGGGAAGAGGAACGATCTCAACCCATCCTTTGACTGGTTTCCTGAAGGGAGATTTCTATGGGTCCAACCACGTTGCGTCTCAGAATTCTTCCATTTTTCTTAAAATGCATGGCTTTCCTCTTTCTTAAGGGATGGTTATGCAAGATATTAGAGAATTGCTTGAAAAAACAGTCTTTATGGTTCCTGCCTCAAATTACAGCAGCTGAAGATGAGTGAGCGAGAGAGAAAAGCCTGTGGAGTCTGAAGTTAACACAGCGAGTGGGTGGGAGCTGTTAGGAAATGAAGAGGAATAAAAACTGAAAGCAGGAGCTGAGGCCAGCCCTCCTGAGGGCCCCTGTCAGGTTGCATGATAGGCGTGTGCAGCGAGGCCTTCTGGGTGGCTGGAAAGCATGAGAGTAAAAATAGCTGCCTTTAATTTTCTTAGACTCAGGAATTGCACTGGCTTTGGAGGAGTGCTCGCTAGTTCTGGTAAATGTATAAGAGAGGTGGGCCAGGGCCTCTGTCCCCCAGGGGCACCCACAAGACTTCCACTGTTGGGTGGGCAGCTGGGGAGTGCCTGGCCTGGAGCGCCCCCCCTTCGTTGGGGGCTGAGAGAGCAGCAGAAAAAACAGGATATGCTACTATGTGTAGTAGATGGTAAAACCATAATACCTCTACAGCGAAGTGGGTTGAAATCACCATTTCTAGATACTCCTTATACAATTAATAAACTGGCCAAAGTCAGGGGAAAAGTAGAAGCTTAAAGACAGCCACAGATAAAACCCCGAGTCCCCAGTGGGCCCTGCATCATCGTGAACAAGTGCAGGAAAGCCTGGTTCCGGAAATGTGGTCCTCCTAGGGAATGTTTATGTTGCTCTCCAGCAAGTCGTGTGGGCTTCTCCTCCACTGTCACTGGGCTGCTCAGGAAAGGCAAGTGAGTGTCTGCTTACGCAAAACACAGACGAAGGGCTGTGAGCTGCCCAAACCAGCAGCCCCGGATACCTACAGCCGAGCACCAGGTTACAAGCAGTCTGGACAGTGAGCTTTCACTGGCGGACCTGGCACTCTGGCAGGTCGAGGGGCCAGGATAGTTAAAGCAAAAGCCTTTTGGAAAGTCTCCAAGTCGATGCTCGTCTAGTTCAGATGTATTTGGAAGAATGTGCTGCTTTCATTCTTGAAGCATTTTCCAAGCTTCAGTTACACTGCAGAGGCCCTTCCTAGTTACCACTTAGCTAGTAGGTTCCTAATGCTGCTGCTTGTTTTAGTCAGGTCACATCGCAGTGACAGGAGTGGCCTTCTGGCCCCACCAGCTACAGGGGATTGGGAAACGAGAACACGCACTGAGTAGTAAATATCTTTGCCATGTTGATAATATTTGAATTGTGAGAAGCAAGGGCTCTGGGACCACATGGTCAGAGGTGAGCAGGTACCTGGCAGCACCGTTCATGCTTCAGGGTAGGTCCCACTTTAGAGACGCTTTGTCATGCAGGGTCTCTGGTCCTGCTCCTTGCACAAGAACACAGGGTATGGCGAGGCCAAAAAGGAACACCCACGGAGCCATAGGTAGGGGAGTCACACCACTATATTCTCACTGGCGGCTAGGTTGGAGACACAGGAAGCAGGAGCCACAATCTGCTGTCTGTTTCTCCGCCAAGCAACCCCTCTCCACTTGCTAACTGCAATCTGTGCTTGCTAGCTCAGCCCCGGCAGTTATATTAGTGGCTAATGGCTAACCGGTAACAGCTGATGGCCACCCAGCCCCAGCGATGGCCATCTGATTACAGCTGATGGCCATATAATAATCGAGCCAGCATCTTTCCACGTGAGGCCGAGAGCCTGGAAACTGCCCTCTGGGACTCTGTCCCCACACCTTTAAAAATCCTCAGACATATGGTCCTCAATGCTCAGTTTTTCTCATACACACAAACACACATACACACACACACACACGCACACCAAGTTTTATTCTTAAACCCTGATCATTTCCACTTCTCGTGAAAGTTTTAATGATTCCTGACCAAACATTGTCATTGTCATTTCAGGGTAAAATACATAAAGCTGTCAACACATTTGTGTCCCAGGTGCTGAGCTACTTGTGGGGTACACAAAGGTAAATGAAACAGACATGGCCCCTACTTACATTCTGTTGGGAGGGTAGCAATGACAATTGATTAGTCAATCACCCTTTTAATGGTTTGGGTCTCACTGGGTCTTATACATCCAAAGTTGGGCCTGTAAGCCTGGTGAAGGGGATATGTCCTACTCACTTCTTTCATTTTAAAGATTAACATTTTGAAAAGGTTTTTAGGTTTAGCATCCTTTGATTAGGGCAAGAGTCTGTAATGTTAATCTACTAGTTGAGAACAGAAGCGTTGATAAAAGCACAATATATTAGTTGAAAAGTTCACCCCAACACCCAAACATACTAAGAGTTCTCAGAAGTGGATGATCTGGTTTGGTGACTCACCTTCAAACATCTGAGCTCACCCACAACAGCACCTGCGTCTTCTTTCCTCAGCCTTCCCCCAGCTGCTGCAGCAGAAGCATTTGCAGGACCCCACATGTGAGCACGTTTTGCAGGAAGCGCCTTCCTTGCCTTACCCTAGCCCTGGCCCTGGCAGCGCCAAACACTTACTGAGACCCAGCACCTACCGAACATCACATGTGATCCCAGCCTTTGAGCCCTGCAGCTGCGTCAGGAAACATAACTCACGGAGAAAGTAGCAACACAAGGGAGTGTGTGGCCTGTTATCCAGTGCTAACTCCAGACCAGAGTTGCAGGAGCGCTCCAAGACCTCGAAAAGAACTCAAGGAGACTTGAGATTTGAGCTCAGCCTTGGCAGAGGGTGGAGTTTAGATAAGCTGAGAAGGGAAGCAGAGTTTTAGCCAAAGGAGAGAGCATGAGTAGAAGCATCATGGTGAGATGGAAATATCATGGCTTTGGGTCTGGATCTGGTTTCTCTGTGATCCTGACAAGTTATATAAACTCTCTGGGCCTTGTTTCCTCATTTGTTAGGTTACTACTGCTCTAAAAAGATGATTGTGCCATAGTGTGCCAAGTGTCTAGTATAGTGGCCTCCCACAGTGGGTACCCAATAAATGGTAATCGTAAGACTGTTACTGCAGCCGTATGAGGAGTGAGCATGGGGCCAGCTGAACCGGCCTTGGTCCAAGGTCAGCCTTTCACTTTGTGCTTCCAGGCAGCAAGCAGCAAACCAACCCAGCTCCCTGCCTGCCTCCCGCACCCTGCTACACCCGGAACAGAGCCTCTCCTTAGTACACACCCTACCGAGCACTTGGCAAGCTGCTCTCCCCAGCGGGTCCCAGGCCTCACCCCTTTCAGGGCCATACGGCCAGGGTGTGGGAAGCTATTGAGGATCAGGGATTGTCGGCCCCACCCTCACCAGGATCGTTGATCTCAGATCTGGCTTGGCCTCCCAGACAATCCATCCTCCTCACTGGCGTCTGGTGAACTTCCTCAGCCCCCTTGCTCACGTGATTGCCCTCCTCAGGCACCTCTGCTGCCGAAGCGCTAGCCTTGGCTGCACAGTGGAAGCTTCTGGGGTGCTCTTAAAACCCCCATGTCCAGGGCACACCCAGACCAATCGTGTCAGATTCTCAGGGAGGTAGGACCTCCCCCTACCCCGGCCTGCTTGTGATGCCTGAAATCCCCATTACCGTCTCCTTAAAAATAGCAGTGCCCCCCACAACTCCTCCTGTAAATTCTGGGAGCAGCTCCTCTAACAAACAAGGAAGCACCTGCCATTCTTTCCACAAATCCTTACTGAGCACCTACTATGTGAGAGGCTGGGTGCTAGGGACTGGGTATCAAAAATGGGCACTTCTACTAGAGAAAAGCTCAGCGACCAATGGCGTGTGAATGTCGACATCAGCACTTAGCAGCTGTGTGTTCCTGGGCGACTTTCTCTGCCTCTCTGAACTCGTTTCCTCTTCTGCAGATTTGGGCTAGTCAAAGGCACAGGGCCGTGGTGACGGTTCAGTGGACCTCCCTAGGCCAAGTACTCACCAGGCGGCCTGGGTCTAGCGGGGCTCAAGAATGATCGCTATTATTACAAACAAAAATACTCCCAGGTGGTAGAAAGAGGGCGGAGTGGGGGAATACTGGGCCTCGGTAGTGCCTGCCGCCGAGAGGGATGAGGGGGAGGTCGTGAGCGCTCAGGACCGCCCAGGAGGTGATGCGCGGAAAGCTGATGAGGGGGACCGGGGTGTGGACAAGGCCGCCCTGTCCTCGCACTCCCTGCCCCCACTCCCCCGGATCAGGCCGGTTCTCCCTGCTTCTCTGAAGCGTACATGAGTCTGGGGTCAGAGCGCTAGCGCCCTGACCCTGATCTCGCCCTTTGTCCCCCGAAGCCCTTTGTGGCTCAGCCAGGCAACAAACCCAGCCGCCGCTCTACTCCGGGCTTCATTCGCCCCAGGTCCTCTCGGTGTCCCAACGTTTGCTGGGGAAATGCGGGCTCCGGGCGAGCACGGCCCGGCGGCGCCCCCTTCCGGCGGCGCGAGCCACTGCAGCGGGTCCTGGAGGGTGCCAGGGTGCCACGCGCGACCGGAAATCTGAGCCCCAGCCCCACGCAGCCTTCGTCCCACGGGGTGGGGCCGTGGCAGTGGCATTGCCGCCCTGGAGTGAGCGGGGGCCTGAGGAATCAGCTTATGGGGTTCGTGTTCCTAGGAGGGTACTATTGTCTCCTGTAATTTAATTTTCTCTCCTGAAAGCCTTGCTAATTAAATCCTTTCTCCGGTGAGCCGTCGTCCTCCCCACCCCCCACCACTGTTTATTAATTACCCAGCACGTGCGAGGGACTTCTCGGCCTCAGCTGCCAGGCGCGCTCAGATGGATGGGCCTCGCTGCTGCCCGCTTGGGTTCCAGAGCGTTCTTTGCACCTGGACCAGGCAAACAATCCTCAAAAGCTGAGTAAAAAGCAGGAGCAGCCCTTCCCCTGCAGCGGATGACTTCTGATGGTTCGGAATCCATCAAAATCAAATGTCATTTCACCTCCCCTGCCTTTCCAACTCTGAAGGCATACCCCTGGCTGCTTTCTCTTGTGCACTATTCCTGCCTCCCCCCTAGTGCCCACAGCACAGGGCACTTGGTAGGTTTGCCAGACTGGACCCAGTGGCTTGTGGAAGGTCACACAGCATATCTAGAGCATAGTGGGGACTAGAACTCAGATCTGAAGCTTGGCCTCTCAGGGATCCCAAACTCAGAAGCCTCCAGGGACCAAATTGGCAGAGGAAGGGTGTGGGTAGCTCTGTGTTGGACAGTGGGGAGGGGTGGAGTATGGGGCATAGTAGAACATGCTTGCCCCTTTTGGGGGGTCACCCAAGCAATATGCCCCAAGGGTGTCCAGTTCTTGAGAAGTCTAAGAGTGAGTCCATTGTCCAAGGATGGTGTAACTTGCCCAGGGTCACACAGAGACTCAGTGACAGAATGAGTGGGTACAGTATGGCGGTCTTTTCACGATGCCACTTACTGGCTGGGGATATGTGAGCCCCCTTTACCCCCGCTCCCCCTCAGTTCTGCCCGTCAGAGGCCTATTTCCTGACCCATGCTGGAGGAGTCCCCCAGGCTGGCACCCCTCCCACCACTCATGCAGGGCCCCATTCCTTCCAGAGTCCCTAATGCCTTGGATGCCATTCTCCCTCCTCTGTATCTGAAACCCCCCCATTCAGACCACTTCTGGCTCCACCCTCAGTTAGCTGTCAGGCAGAAAAAGAAGGCAGCTCAAGCAAATCCCTCCCAGAATTTGAAAGAAGTTGGTGTGGGGCACTGCTATTTTTAAGGAGATATTAATGGGGGAGTTCAGGCATCACAAGCGGCCAGGAAGGGAGCATTCAGGGATAGGTTCTCTGAGGAGGAGCCCACACAGGGACTGCCTCCTCTCTGGAAGGCCCCCCCAGTGCTATCTCTCCACTGCTCTCGGCTCGGGGTTCCACATCCTGCTCCTGGCCTGCAGAGCTTGGCGTGAACGCTGCCTTCAGTGTGGAGGAAATTAAAACATGCCCCCCCCCCTCTGGAGGCTTCTATGTTCCCATGTGTCCCAGAGGAGCTTTGGCAGGTGTTTTCTCCTCAGAGCCCACTCCCTTTTAGGGTCTTTTGTTTCTTGCCCGCCCTGGTTTCCAAGGGTGGGTGTGGAGCTGTGCCCGGCTGTGCTCAGCCCCCTGACAGTGTCTGGTCCCCTCCTGCAGGCACCCTGACACTGCCTGGTAGGGCAGCGGCCCAGAAATAGCTCAGGTCTTCTTCCCTGGCGAGGCATTGTCAGGGAAGCCCTGGGGTAGGGTCCCCAGCCTGGACTGTCCTCAGACCTCCACCATCAGCCTCCAAAAGAAACTCTTCATGCAGGACAACTTGCCCATTATCATCAGCCTCAGAGGGACCAGGTACACCTTGTAGGCCCTGAAGCCAGCCTGTTTTCACCTGCAGAGCCACCTTAAGCTGCTGACTGTTATCTCTGTGAAGGCTGCAGAGGCTGAGCCTAGTTCCTTTCTCTGTATCCACCAGTGCCTACCGCATAGTAGGTGCTCCAAAAATGTGTTGAATGAATGAATCAATCAATCAATGACTTAATGAATGCGAATTTGACACCTTGTTACTTTTCAGCAGGGAATTGATTTGGCTAATCTAAAGCTAATCTAGTGTCTGGGTTCAAAGGATACATTCAGAAGTAGGCAGCCTGTGTTTGAATCCCAGGTCTGCCCACAGGCTCTGGGCAAGTTACATAACCTCTGTGCCTCAGTTTCTTCACGTGGAAAATAAAGGTAGCAATAAAGCACATCTCGAGGGTTGCTATGAGAACACATAGTTAATACAGCTGCAGTGTGTATGACAAAGGCCTGGCCTGGAGTGAACGTTCAGTAAATGTGGGTCATCATGAGTGGTGGTAGAATTGCAGCATCGGCAATAATGTCGTGCCCTGTGCCACAGGCTCGGTGTGGGGGAACCCAGAGGATTCCACCGTCGCCATTCCTGCCCTCCAAGGTTTACAGCAGAGCAGAGAGATGAAACCCACACTGGAGGGAGGGAGGAAGAGCGATGGATTGCTGCCAAGTAGAGTAAGCCCCCTGGGTGTTGGACCTGCTGAGGAAAGACCTCATGGAGAAGTGGGATGTGGAGGGGCGGGGAGAGGCCTAGGCTGAAGAAAGAGGCATGTTGGGGCCACTAGGTTATGGGGGTGCGGTGGGGAGGTGCCCACTCGGATGCAGAGGGCCATAAGGGGACATAGGCCTCTCCAGTGAGGATGAGGAGCTTGTACATCATGAAAGTTCATCCCTACTTTTCAGTATCGTTAGCCTTTTCAGTTATACCCTAGCTCCTGGAAGCCATCTTGGTAGGAAAGGTTTCCTTCCAACCCTATTTGCTGGAGCAGTGTGGACAAGAAAGAGTACTGGGGAGCTCCCAGAGGCTCCTCTGTAGGCTGTTTCCAGGCTGATTCCCTAGGGAATGAATGCAACCCTCTGCCTGTGGGCTCCCACTTGGAGCATACTGCTGGCTATGAGAAAATGACATGTCAGTCTGCGCTTGGTTCACCCAAGAGGAACAGCCTGAACTAGGGTCCATCACAGTTTTGTAAGATGTGATCAGAAGGAGGAGACAGAGTCCACGGGGAGTGTGGCCTGAGGACTAAAATTTCCAACTGTGGCTGCAGCATATGTACCCATGCCCCCCTCACTTCTAAACGGACGCTTGGAGTCCCCCAAATCACCTGGCATTCCTGCCGCTCCCACCCGTGGCCCTGCTTTACTGCCCAGCCAAGTCCTAGTCATCCTGCATGACCCTGACGGCGCTGCCTCTGGGAAGTGAGTGCTCCCCATGGCCAAGTGAGTGCTGTCCTCCGGCTTCCATGGCACCCTGTCCTTCTCTCCCCTCTCAGCCACTGAGCCACAACCCTCTGCAACTGGTCCTTTTCCGCCATCAGTTCCCCGAGGTCAGATAATGGGCCTCATTCATCTTTGCCTTCCTGGCTCTTGGCATCATGCCTGGCACCGAGTCAGTATCAATGAATGTTTGAGGAATGAATAGAGGAGCTGGGCCAGCACCACCCACAGCGAGAGCAGTGAGGGCCGAGGCCAACATCAGGCAGCTGAGCTCCCCCAGGCATCCCCTGACCTTCCAGCAGGCTCGCCCTGGCTGGTAACCAGGTCCAAGGTTCTGCTCCACCTCTAAAACGTCTGACACAGGGCAGAACAAGGCACCCTTGCTCCTCGTGCATCCCCTCCTTTTCTCTACGACAGGAGGGGCTGCTTCCCAAGCACCCCTGAGAGCATGCCCAGAGGTGGGCAGGAAGGGGAAGAGGGTACAGAGAGGACCCAGGGTACTTGGAGGACCAAATGCGTAGAATGGCAGGGACAACCATATCTTTAGGGAAAAGACTGTCTAAAAGATGGCCCCTGGGACCTAAGGACGGGCTTCCTCATTATAGCAAAGGGGGATGTGGTTCAGGTCTCCATGAGTTCGTCCTCTTCCCAAAGCTCCTTTGGTTCCTGAACCCTGGAGTGAGGCAGTTCATATTTTACGTAATCTGACACTAGGGCATAGACCAAACAAGAGTGCCCACTTTCCAGATGGGAATATTGAGGCACTGGGAAGCAAGTGTCTCACTATATCTAATACGGGGTGTGTGGGCCAGAGGTCTCATGACCTATATTTGCATAAGCAGATGGTTTCCCTCAGCTTTGGGGGTCAGAGAGTTGTGCCGCAAATACCACCTGCAGAGTGCCCTGAGCCCCTTCCTCTCACAAGGTAGCTCAGTGGTTACCATCAATTGCCAACCATGGGCCAATGACAGAAGAGAGTGCTTTAGGTGGCCCTGAACCCCAGGGTCATGGTATTCTCTCCACCCCATGCTCATGATGGCCTGTCCTTTGAGGTCACCCTGATCACTCTGTCACAACCTGCAGGATCACTTTGGGCCCTCTCCCTGACACCCCTCCAGTCACATCCATGTCTGTGAAGTGGCTCTGATACCTTCCCCCTCCTGACCGGCCCACAGCCGGTATTCCCACCTAGACCCTGTTCTGTCACTCTCAGGTCATAGCAAATGCCTCTGATTGGGTTCCTCCCACTTCCAGTCTACCTGCTAAAACTTCACTTTCTGAAATCTAGCTCTAATCATGTAGCTCCCTTGTTCACAATCTTCAGTGGTTTCCTGCTACTTGTCAAACTCACTCCTGACCTCTTAGCTTGGCATTCAAAGCCCTAGTGGTCCGATTGCAATTCAGCCTTAACTCCCTCTTGCCTTTCCGTGGTGTCCCCTATGCTCACCGTTCTGTGACAACTCCAAGGCTCCAGACCTGTTCCTTCTATCTGGAAAGCCCTTCCTGTCCATCTCTACCTGCTGAGAGCTCATCCATCCCTCCATTCCCTTGCGCAAATGCAGCTGGATATGCTCTTCTCCTCTGAGCTCTCTCAGTAACCTCTCCTGGGATATGAGCCCCTCGAGGACAAAGTTGTCTCATCCGTCTTCCAGCCCCACAATGTACAGAGCACAGTGCTGGGCATATCAGAGGAATACGAGATGCAGAGTGAGCAAATGCACACCCAATCTGTGTACTCGTTCGGTCAGTATTTAATTGAGCACCTACTATGTGCCTTTGTATCCAGGATACAATGGTGAACAAAGCAGTTGTGTCTGCTCTGTGGAGTGTAGACAGTCCGTGCTCCAGAATGTGCGAGCATTAGGGGATTTGCCACAGCTCCGTTCATCCCTTCCCCACCTGCTCCTGTCTGTCTGGAGCCTGTTGCCTGGCGGCATGTGTCCAGGGGACGCAGACTCACACACAGCACTGGCCTAGGCTAAAGGTTCTTAGACAGCCCCAGTGGAATCAGCATTTTACAGCTGAATTTCCAGGCCTGCACATCCTTAGCATGCATCAGAGGCCATGCCCATTCGCCTGCTCAGGGACCACTCCCTGCAGGGCTCAACCCCCTCCCAGCTGTCCCCAGGGCTGGGCAGTCCAAGGTGTCCAGGTGTTGTAGGGGCTGAGGGGGGGGGCGCCCTGGATGGTCCTCAGGGGTGGTCACCTCTGACTGTGAGGGAGGAGCAGGTAGATTACACTCTCCATTCTCTCCCCACCTGTCCTCTGACGTGGAAAGAAGTGGGAGAAGAGGAAGAAAGTTCCCAGGTCCATCCCTGGTCGCTAGACCTGCTACCAACCAGGGGTGATATCCACACATTTACCAACCACACAGCACACCCCTGACCAATCACAATGGGCACTGGCTGAAATACTGTGGCAGGGGGCTCACAGACGCCCTTTTAATTGCTGGATTACTAGATGAGCCAGGGGTCCCCGGGGAAGAGCGGGAGCAGCTGGGCCAGCAGCAGTCTAGACAAAGGTGATGTACCTACTTGAACAGAAGTATTTTTGATACTTACCTTAAATATTTTAACAGCGAGTACGACTGCGTCAGTGCATTCTAGCCCAGCTACCAACCACAGTGCCCATATAATCACAGCAAATCCAATTTAAAACCACATATTTTATTGATGGCCTTCATTGACAATACAGGGTCATGTGTACAAATGCTGCTCGGGTCCCACACGTGGCAACCTTCCCATGGTTACCACTCCTGGCCCCACCTGCCAGGAGCTGACCCCCTGCAGGTTTCCAGTTGGCTCCCTCCCCCAATGGCCAGCCTCACAGTGCTAAATCTCCAGGAGGCCAGACTGGTTTCCAAGCTTGAGCATTGTGGTCAGGAGATAGCCAAGGCCAGGATCGCCCAGTGCCTTTCCCCTCCGTTTCCACTCCCCCTACCTAAGTGTGGCCAGAATGGGAGTGAGGATGTCCCCCGATGACTCCTCCATCCAGGCACCCTGGGGTCTCCTTCAGCCCTCTCTGCCACATCCCTCCCCTCTAAGTAACCTGCCCTACCAACCACCAAGGTGGCAGAGTGACCATTTTTCTGGGGGTGGAAGTCGGTTCATGTAGACATGGGGACAGTGACAAGATGTCCCTGATGGTAGAAATCTCATTGTCTTGTTCACCACTATATACCAGTGCCTGAAAGAGCACATAGTTTGCCCCCAATAAATATATGTAGCATACAGGACTGAAGGAATACGAAAGGAAGTATGAGCCGGTGAAGCCATTACTACATTAGCCCTCTAGGGGGCGTGTAGGCTGCACCAAGGTAAAGTCCTTCCAAATTCTGCTCAAGAACTCAGGATGTTCTGTGGCAACAGTTGAGGTGGCTGGGGCCACCAGCTGGACATTGTAGGGTGTGGGCTTCACCCCTGTTGCACGCATGGATGGCAGACTGGCCTTGGGACCCAGTCAGGAGGGAGCACTTGTTTTGTACCCACTCCCTCCTCGGCCCGAGGGGTCTGGTCCCCTGAACACACAGCAGGGCCCCTATTCAGAGACAGTCAGATAAGCGGGGCTGGTCTGGCAATTGCACCCCTATATTCTGGTTTCTCTCATTCCACAGCCTCAACTCTGCCAAGCTCACCCTTCATAGTGAGCGTGACCTTCTAGCTGTGCTCTCCCCACCACTGTGCCCACCTGCCCTGATATTGCTCTATCTCCCTGTCTTCAAATGCCAACCCCCTCAACTAGCACTAACACTCAGGTAGTTCTGTCTCTCTAGAGACTCTCTCCTTGATGGTTGGGTAGGGTCCTGAAGTTTTCCCTCATGATTTTCAGACCCTTCCATGCCTGGCCCACACTCCATGAAAGCAAATAACTCACAAGCATGTCTACAGATCTTGCCTCTGGACGTGGCAATCATGAGAGAACACTAGACTATTAGGGGCAGAAAGGAATTTTCCCTTCCCGGACCCTGTGCAGAAATTCTCTCCACAGCATGCCTGCTAGATGACTGCTTAGTCCCTGCTGGGATACCTCGAGGGAACTCACTAACTCCCCAAGTAGATGTTCAAACATTGACCAGTTTTAGATGCCAGAATGTCCTTTCTACAGGGCAGAGATGAACCCATTTCCCTCTCTCATTCTCATTCCCCAAATATACCATCATCCAGCTTCTCTGTAACCCTCTCTCTTCCCCTCCCCTAAGTATTTTTCCTCTCTCTCTCTCTCTCTCTCTCTCTCACACACACACACACACACACACACACACACACGACCCCTTTTATGTGGTTATGCAGTCACATGCCTCTCTCATTTATCAGTATCTCTCCTTTCTTTTTCTCTTCTCCTCGCCTTCCCAGCATCTAGCAAAGACCTGGAGGCTGGAGACAAGGGGAAAGGCTGGAAGACTGCCAAGGGAAGGCAGCATCCAGCCAGACCCTGGACTGGGCTGGGGTGGCCAGCTGGGGCAGGTTGACAGGGGACAGCAGCTGGAAATCCCAGACCATTGGCTGCTGTGTCCCAAAGAAAGGGCCTTGCCAATTGGAGGGGGTGGGTGAGCAGCAAGCTACAGAGTTCTTTTTCCCTCCCATTGCCCCTAATTCCACAGAAGGAACAAGGACACACACCCCTCCTTTCCCACCCTCCTTAGCAGTTGACGTGGTCATTTTACACATTCGGTAATTTTAAACCTTTTAGCCAGCCTCCAGATCCCAGGGAATATCATAGCAGCAGCACGAATCTCCTCCCAACTTGGGGCTTAGAAGAAGAGCTCTAACCGATGGCAGTGATGACATGAGACATGGTGCAGAGTGGACAAGCCAGGCAGAGGGGAAGTAGGGACCCCAAGGAGAAGAAACAGAAGCAGAGGCCTCCGCATGGCAGCCACCTGGCTAGCCCGTGGGGAGTGTAGCAAGGCCTGGGCGGCCATTTTCCGTCCTCGTCATGATCCACCTGCCAAAGCTATTCCCTCTGTGTCCCAGACCAGGGGTGGAGGCCAGGACCTTACCCGCCCGAGATTGGAGCGGCTCATGGATGGAGACAAGGGAGCAGTGGGCTTATGTTCAGGAGAAGTCAAGACACACACACACACACGGAAATGATGGACCTGTGCTACTTGTCCTGGTGCTTGGAGTTCTCGCCTCCAACATAGAACATGGGGACCAGCAGGCCCAGCAGCCACCTTTTCCCAAACACTTCCTGTAAGTTCTTGCGCCAGGGCCGGGCCCTCACCGCCACCCCCTTCCGCACCTGGTGGCGGGTTTGCCCCCGCAGGATCAACAGCAGCTGATGGCAGCAGAAGCCCGCGCAGGCCAGGCCGATGGCAAACCAGAGGTAGAGCATGAGGATGACGAACATTTCAGAACCGAGGACAGCTCCTGCAGGGGGCGGGGAAACACCAGAACCGCTTTACACCCAGGCCACGGACGGAACTGCGAACACCGCAGGCGCTTTCCGCTAGGAAGGGAGGGAGATTAATGCGATTGAAGATACATTTTGTAGCAGTCTCCGCGCTGCAGCGGGGGAGAGGAAGGATAAACTAGTTGCCCTCACTTTTTCTTAGTGCTGTCTCCTGAAGCGATGGCAGAGCTGGGGGTGCTGGGGAGAAGGGAAGGAAGCTTCTCTGGTCAGTGCGTAGACACTAACATTTCCCAAATCAGGAGATACCCATCTCTCTCTGCCTTCTCTTTCTGGTCTGCAAACAGGGAGAAGGGATTTTTCTCAGGAGGAGAGAGCGGTGAGCTGAGGACCCTAGAGAGGAAGCTGGCGCTTGGGCAGCTGTCTAGACTGAAGCACCTTCTTCCCTATGGAGCTGGGAGCATTGACTGGGAGAACTCAGGAAAGTGACAGCATGATGGAGAACAGGGCCTAGTCATCAAGAAAAATAAGTCACGTGCTCCCAGTGCCTACTTAGAGAATAATGCAGTCATTAATGTTAACAAGAAAACAGTGTGGCGCTCTGGAACATCCAGCCAGAGCTGTCCTGTCAGTCAAAGCTTGCTAAGGCTGGAAGAGGCCCCAAGGTCATTAGTCAAGCACACTGCTTTGGGCAGAACCTCCTGTAAACCCCTCTAGACCAGAGTTCTCTATTACTGGTTTTTAAACATTCGTTGAGTAAGAGATCTCACACTCTGCTTCAGAGTTGGGGTGTCAGTCCATGCTAAGCTCGAATCTCCCAGCTCTGTGGTCTCACACAAGTTTCTTAACCTCTCTGAGTTGCAGTTTGCTCATCTGTAAAATGGGTATAATAATGATGCATGAGGGTGGCATAACTCGGGAAAATTGTGTGTGAAGTGGCCAGCTTTCTGGTTCACACTTAGTGCAGTGCTCCCTGCTGAGGGTCATTCACAAATGAGATTATATCCAAAAAAGGCTCAACTTTAATTCCTTAGACCATCACTCTATCTCCTTCTCCTTCCCAGGGCTTGCAGTCCTCACTGGACTGCAACTTTGGCAGCCATGGTAGAGACACCTACGTTGACCTGCCCCGTACCAGGGCAGTGGGCCCAGGAGAGGACTCAAAAGCCCTTCTCAAGCCCTCTCTCCCTGCAGGGTAAGCTCATCACTACTTCCTCCAGTGAGATAAGGGTACCTGCTCCAGAAACCCCATCTTACAACATAGCTGACCTCTGCAAATCTCAACCATGTTCCTCCCTTCTCCAGCTTCCCCTGTCCCCCACCCCCCAGCCCACCTCTTCCCTGGTCTCCCCAGGCTTCAATTTCCAGATCCCTGAAAGCTGGGCTTTTAAAACTTGTCCAGTCTGATTCGTCGTAGACTCAGCCACCAGGATGAGAATATGGCCTCGATTAGGGTTTGCTCATTAGCAGCCTCTCTTGCCCTCAACCCTAGGAGCTTTGCTAGCAGGTTTCTCTTTGAAAAGTTGGAGACAAATAAGTCCAGCTGCCCAGGGGATGGAAAGCTGTCCCCAGCTGGCATTTTGAGCAGCCCCCCAGCTGGCTAGGGGCAGCAGCAGGACAGGCTCATATTGGGCTGTGCCATCCTTCTGATCCACTTCTTCCCATCAACAGCACAGGTTAGCTGAGGAAGCCATGTGCAGGAGAAAGGATCCAGCGATCATGGTTCCCTCTGGGCTCGGGGAGTGCTGACAGGCAAAGATGACCCTCGAACTGGAATGTGAGATCTTCAGAGCTGTCAAGTGCGGGCCTGCCTTGTAATTCAGCTGCAGGGAGAAGCCTGGGCTGATGGAAGCTGTTTGCCATGAGCTTTTTTCTGGTACTAAATCAAGGCATGAGGAAAAGACCTTATGGCCTTCTCCTGGCCCCTAGTGGCAGCTACAAAAGGCTATTCTGGGGTGTTTGAAGTGTTTGAAGTTGTCTAACCCGGCTGTCTCAGCTTCTCTGAACTATTTAATAATATTTCTGCTTCTTTTAGAAAATCACAGTTTTCCTAAAGGGCCTGAATGGTCACACCATTCAATCTCTCCATCCCTACTTCCCACCAACCATCTATAATACCTTTGACAGATCATCACCTAGCATCTTTAACATACATCAAGGGACAAGAAGCTCCCTCCCTCCCAAAGTGGCTCATTCGTCAAGAAGCAGCTTCAGAGAGGAAGTGTGGTATAGTGGAAGGAATATGAGCTCTGGAGGCTAGCAACCCTGAATCAAAATCTTGGGTTGGAATCATACTAGTTGTGTGGCTTCGAAGTGACTTAACCTTGCTGACCGTTCGGTCAGCCATTAAAATGGATATGATAATACTTCCCTCATAGGCCTGTCCAGAGGATTGGATGACATGAGATCTGCACAGCGGGTAGCACGTAATAGGTGCTCCAGAAACGTTAATCTCCTTTCCCTTCTACTGGACTCTCTGGTGGCACCCACCATGCTAATGTACTTATCAAAATGCCGCGGCACAAGCCAGATGGCATCATCCTTTCCCATATGAGAAGAATGAGGTTCAGAAAGGTGACATAACATATACTGGTCCCACAAAGCCAAAAGAAAAGAAAACTTCTAAAATCTACTTGGCCAGCCTCTTACCTCTTCAGCAGCCATTAGAAGACCCCTTCCACTTCCGGTTCCCAGGGCCCACACTCACAGCCATCCCACGCTCTGGTGGCAGATCTGACTCAGGGGACCACTACTGGGGACCACAAGTACCACAGGTGGGGAATAATAGTTCAGTCTATTAAACAACTTGAGGTTTCTTACTCCCTACTGTCTGCCTGTCCTCCTGAGCAGATGAGGTAAGGTGTGCTCTCAACTGTTTGGGTTGAGAATAGGGGAGGAAGAGATAAGGAGGGAGAAGCTGAAGAGGTGAGGTGTATGTGTGGGGGAGGGGAGAGAAGAAGGGCTGGCAAGGGGAACGATGAAAGGTTGGCAATGGAGGAAGATGAGATGGGAGTTGGAGAGTCGAAATCTTGGCCTCCTTTTCCTGGTGGGTATGGTGATGAGATAAAAGATGGTGGCTTATCCTTCTGCTGGAACAGGGATCTGGACCCAAGGTAGGAACTTACTGGTTCTGCTCTCCCATCAGATCAAAGAAATAGGTCCCTCTTCCTTCCTTCCTTGTCTCCTAAACCTAGGACATATGGACAGGCCTCAAGCCTGGGTTACCTCAAATGAAACTATTTCAAGATCCTCCCTTTGGAACCATCCACTTTTATGTGATGAAACTACTTGGAAAAGAAAGTGTAATCAAGCTCCGTGGCTCTCCTCATCTCTCCACCTGCCTGTGCTCACACTCCACCCCCTAGCCCGCCCACCTACCCTCCCCCGTCCTGGTTATTTCAGTTCCAGAAGCCTCCTATGCCAGCGCCAGGATCCAGAAAGCCCAAGAGCTCTGAGTTCTGGGCCCATCTCAGCCACTAGTCCTCAAGGCAATCCCCATTCTTCCTGGGCCTCTGTGTTCCCATTGCCAAATAGCACAATAGTTCTATGCCTGTAAAGGACCAGGCTGCAGCCCCAGCAAAGACCGAAATAATGGCTCTGCACAGAGTGGAGCAGAATTTTTATGAATGTCCAGCCCAGGAATATCAAGACAATCTTGGGTTCTCCATGGAAGTAGCTGCACTCTGTCTTTCTTTGTCCCTGAAAGGTCAGTGGGTGAGGAAACATGCTGTACTTGTATTCCCTGTGCTGCTGTAGGGGGCAGACCAGGGGCTGCTATGCAGGAGGAGTTAAGATCCTGGGCAAGCCGTTTAATCCCATCTGAACCTCAGCTTCTTCATTGGAGAAATGGAGGTGATATCACATACATCCATGTGTGCATGCTAAATCGTAAGAACCAAGTCAGTCAGAATCAAAGGCCAAGGTCGGGAAGGAGTGGAAGGATGTGACGTAGGGGCAAATTTGAAGTCCAGCTAAAGTGGTAAGAAATGCCAGGAGGTATGAGATCCCCCTGGGCCAGTTGTCAGGGAGCCGTTCTTGGGGCACACTATAGAAAGTACAGACCTCACCAGGGTGCCCAGCTGAGCACCACTGTGAAGGCCCACATGCTTGGCTCCGGCAGGTGTCAGAGCATCTGGAGGTTCAATCCCACACCAGTCCTGTGGTGTGAAGATGGAGCCATTAAACATGGCTGTATCTCCAACCAAGGTGCCCCCTACTCTGAGCCATCTGCAGACTGGAGAATCACCTGGTGGGAGTCAAACAGTGGGCGGGAGGGCAAGAACTTAGCCTCTTGCTGGGGCTGGCCTGGCAACCTGTCAACCTTACTGTGGTTGGTTGGCAAGACCTTTGGAGGGCAAAGTCCTTCGGGGAATCTGTGAACAGGATTGGGGTCCAGGCAGAAGAAGTTCATAGCATGGATATACCTCACAGGCTGCATGGAGGGATGACCAGCACCCAGCCTTGCCTGGCACAGAGTAGGTATATTGCCTGGATCGCCACAATTCTATGTGCAAATGGACAGTTAGGAGCAAGGAGGAGAAGATGAACGAGGATGGGGGTGGGGAGAGAGGTTGCCGGATAAAATACAGCATGCCCAGTTAGTGTGAGTTACAGATAAATAGCAATTTTTTTGGGTATGTCTCATGCAATATTTAGGAAACATTTATACTAAAATGTTATGCCCTGTATATCTGAAATTATAATTTAATTGGGCATCCTGTATTTTTATTTGCTAAATCTGGCAACTTTGGGATTGGTGGTGGGGGTTCTTTGTGTAGGGCTCAACCTGCCTGGCAAGGCCCACTCACCAGAGAAGAACTGGCTGATGGAGGTGGGAAGGAGCGTGAGGAAGGCCAGGGGGTGGGCGAAGGAGATGGAAAGGACAGCAGAGATGTAGGCCACGCCAGCCACCATGGAGTAGAGGCAGGCAAGGGAGGTGTAGAGGCAGAACAGGACGAAGTTGCGCATATTCCTGCTGCCAATACAGTTGCCGGTGAAGAAACAGTGATGGTCGTGCCTCAGGGTGACTCTGGCGCACACTCGGCAGAAGTGGGTGCTGGATGGGGGACATGGAGCCTTCCTGGCCAAAGTCCCCTGGCAGGCGTCCAGGTCGTCGGGGGAGTTCTGGATGACCAGGACGTAATTGCCCAGGGCGTTGGTTGAGAGGAACAGGAAGAGTGCCCCGTGCAGCAACGCAGGCGAGAAGAGTGGGGCGGCCGCGGGGTCCTCACGCATGCTGGGCAGGAAGAGGAAGAGCTGCAGCACGAAGGTCACCAAGGAGATGCACAGGAAGTAGGCGGGGGCCACCACGTTAAGCAGCCTCAGGGCCAGCATCCTCGATTACATTCCTAAGGGGCCCAGGGTGAGAGGAAGACTTACTGTGGTGTCCAGGGGGCGCCCTAGGGCGCTCCTCCAGGGCTGTCTGTGCCTCTCCACGCAAATCCGAGCTCTGCGACCCTTGTCCTTGGACCATCGCTCCTGTCTTCCCTAACCCGGGCCCAAACAGGCTTGAGACCCCGAGACAGCGAAGGCCCCTGGGGGCCTGGATTTACTTCCTGGCGCCCTCTCTATTGGTTTTTGAGCGACCTCGGCGCCGCGCCCCGGGGTCAGGCCCCAGGAGAGCGAGGTTGGGGCTTGTTCACCGTCGGAGGGGATGCGGGGCCGGGAACTAGGGCTCCGCTCCTTTACGGCCGTGGAAACGAGCCCTGGTTTGGGATTTCTCTTTCAGAACCCCTAGGAGGAGAAAGCTAAGGATTTAGGGTGGGAACGTAGAGAAATTACCTCCTGGAAGTCCTGCTTCGCCTCCCCTCTCTCCGCTTTTTCCCTGCCCACCCTCTCACTCCCCACCCCCATCTTGGGCAACACGCTGGGACCTCACTGTTAACCTGAGGCTCTTTAGAGGTATGTGTGCTTGTGGTCCGTGATGTTTGTGTGTGTGTGTGTGGGGGGGTTCCCTGTGTGTGACTGTACGTGTAATCTGTGTGCGCCTGGGTGTCTGTGTATATCTGTGTGCACACACACGCAGCCACTGCTACCTGGCTTTAAAAAATCAGTGAAAACAATCGATACATTCAAACACGCGCTCAGGCACCGGGTGGGGTGGGGGGCGCAGCTGGAATACCTGTGTCAGCCGGTCCTGGTCAGCCCACCTCTCCGACGCTGGCAGCCTTGGCTATTTCTTTGCAAAGAGCGTTTTCATGGAAGGCGACGAAATTAAAATCCCCCCGTTCGCTCCAGCCTCCCGCCCCCCTGAAGCGAGAAACCCAAACAACCCCGATTGCACAGAAACCCTTTCGGTACCAACAAGCCCGCGCTGGGCGCAGGAGTAGATGCTTGGCAAGCCTTTGGGCGGACCGACCCCCGCCGCCAAGCGCAGCCCCCACTGCATCGCCTCTCCACCCCACCCCCCACAGACCTGGTTCCCGCCCGGGTTCGGAGACCACCGGGAAATGAGATTCCCGGTGCCTGAGAGAACTTTTCCAGGGGCTAAGGAGTCGGGGAGCCAGAGAAGCAAGAAAAGTTCTGAGAAGGCTGCTGCACCCAGGATGGGCAAAAGCCAGGAAGCCTCCGTCCAGCTGTCCCGTCTGAACCGGCGACTGATCACCTTGGAGTACCCTCTGCAGGTGTCAGTGCCCCCGGGCCCCGCGGCCGGGCCGCCGTGGGAGGCGCGGGCCTCTCTCGCCCGCAGGTGCACAGCACAGCGCACGCCCCAGGGGTGGTCGCTGGGGGCCCAGCACTGGCCCTGCCGTGCACTCTCGGGGGCTGCGGCGGCCTGCCCACCCCAGAGAGAGCCCTCGGCCTCGGGCTCGGGCAAAGCAAGTGTCTTCCCCACGCTAGTCGCCAGGGGGGCGCGGGAGCAGCCTTCAGAGGCGCCGCGGCGCCTGCAGGGCGAAGGACTGGGGCTGGGGGAGTGTGGGGCGCTCGGCGGGTGGCCGCAGCCGGAGCCGGAGCCGGGAGCGCACAGCGCCCACCCCGGGGGCGCGGGGGGGCTGTCGGTTCCGCACTGGCGCCGGCCTCGCCCACCGCGGAGGGCGGCAGAGCCAGAGCCCCGGAGAGGCAGGCAGCGCGGGCGGCCGCCGGCTTCTCGGCCACCGCCTCCCTGGTGCCCGGGAAGCCGCCCCCCGCGCCGCGGCCGCTGCCGCCGCTTCACCGCCGCAGAGGGGTGGGGAAAGGAACTCACCGGGAGCTTGTCGCCGACAAGAGGAGCCCTGGACGCGGGCTCTCGCCCTCCCCGAGGCTGCAAAGTTGTGGGCTCGGCCCGGCTGGCGCGCAGTCTCCTCACGATTCGCTTCGGGGACTGGGCAGGTAGCGGGGGTGTGGGGAGGAGGGAGCGGGCAGCTGCAGTCCTCCCACTTGGGCGCCAGCGAGTGGGGGCCAGGAAGCGGCAGGGATGGCGGCTGGGTAACCCCCAGCCCCGCCATCCCTCCCCCCCTCCTGGGGGCGGCGCTCTGGCCACCCCTCTCAGCACCACGTACCTGCCCCCACCCTTCTCCTCGTTCCCCTGGAGCCGGCTGAAGCGCCCTGCCTGACTTCAGCTGTCGGTGCCAACTGGGATCTGGATTCAGTCCTGATGGGAATGCTTTGACCATCATCTACTCCCCCGACCCCAATGTGGCTGACAAGCCTCCCTGCTCTCCACTCTGGGACAGGAAGAAGTCTAGGGGCTTGAGGACTAAGCCTGCAAGGGGCAACACCCATAAAGATCAGCGTCATTGTCACAGAGGGGTTGAGAGCCCAACTCTGGAGCCTGTCTGCCCAGATCTGAGTATCCACCATTCACTACTGTGTGAGCTTCAGATTCCAATGTCCTCATCTGTAAAACAGACATGTGAGGCTTCTATGTGAAGTCCTTAAACAGGGCCTGCCCATGGGAAGCACAATTTGCGTGATAGATCATAATTATTGATACTATTTATTGGGCCCTGAGCACCAGGCACTGTCCTAAGCCCTTAGCAGAGAACAGCTTTGTTGATCCTTTCATCAGAAGCTCTATGAGGCCCAGTGTATGGGATCGAGGCACAGAGAAGCTAAGTCACACGCCCAAGGTCACACGCCAGGGAAGTGGCAGAGCCCGGGTTTAAACTAGTGCATCTGCTCCCAGCCTCTACACAACCCAACAGACCAGGGGGAGCTCTGATTTGGGACAAGGGAGGACAACAGAGGGGCTTGTCCAGACACAGAGCTTGACCCAGAAGCATCTGCATGGAGTCCTGCTCCCATCTCCCTGTTCTTGTTATTGCCTTCCCTTCCCTACTTCACTGTTCTCAGATGGGTACTGGGGCCACCAAGAGGGTGGGGACACTTGGCCAGTGTGCCTCAAATGGGGGCAGGGGGAAGGAAGCAGAGGGAGCTTTAGAAACACTGCAGGAGCACTGGTGCCACCATCACTAGCTCAGTTTCCTGGGCTGTCATGGCCCACCTACCCGCTCTGTTCCACTCTTCTGGGTAAAGGCAAACATAACAAATAAATAATTGTTTATTGCTTTCTCAATTGGTTGATGTAAATAAGAGCAATCCCTTAAAATGAGGGCCATGTGCTGATCAGCTCAGCCTGTATTTCTGAATCATCAGATACTGTTTTCTCTGTATTTTATTGGTGTGCATCAGAATAAAAGGGGTCCAGGAAACCTTTTTGTGTTCTGAAAGGGTCTTACATAGAAGCAAAAGAGCAGCTTGCCAGGTGCTGGCCTCTGAGAATCTGGGAGCCCTGTGAGTTCAGGTGGCCACAGGGTAGGCACAGGGAAATACAAGTGGCCTTCTTTCCTTTAGAGCTGCTTTGTGTCAATATCATGGCTGTCAGGGCCCTTTTCACAAGCTCTGCCTGCCTCTCACCCTGGCTTGGGAGGGAGGAGTCTGGAGGGCTTGGTTTGGGCTGTATTGGTTGAAGATCTCCATTCCCTAAATACCTTGAGAGTCTGGCAGTATTTCTAATTTTATTTTACATATGGGTGTGTGGTGGGAAGGTGTGTGTCTGAGTCTTTGTGTGTGTGATGGGAAGGAGGGAGGGAGAGGGAGAGAGAAAGGGGGAGGGAGAGAGAGAGAGACAGAGAGAGAGGGAGAGAGAGAGAGAGAGAGAGAGAGAGAGAGAGAGAGAGAGAGAAGCTAAATGAATGTGGGAAGATGTCAGTGGGGGAAGGAAATATTCAGCACCAGGAAAGAGATGGCTATCTGGCCATGGAAATGCAAATGGATACGAATAATTATTTATTTATCAACAGAAAATGACATTAAAGCTTCAGATCTCAAGCTAGTAGTTCCTCAAACTTCAATTCTGGCCCCATCCGAATGAAGCAGACTGAGAAGGAACACCTTAGCGCCCTTGCTGCCTGTGGGACCTTGAGCAGTCGCTTTACTTCTCTCTCAGTGTTCTCCTGCCTAGAATGGGAGGAAGATCTTTCCTTGCGTTGATGATGATCAAATGGGACAGTGTAATTAATGCCTCAGTCCTGGCAGGAGATTGGGTGATATTAGCTTCTTTTTCCTCCTCACTCTTTTCTGAGCCCTTATCTTTATCCACAAGAATGTCTTATCTTTCCAACTAAAATGAGAGCTCCTGGTCTATGTTGGAAATATTTTGGAGTCTCCTCCATGTCTCCTAACATGATAATTTGCCCAGAAGAGACACTGAGTAAAAGTGTATTGACTGATGAGTTGATACTGGTCTCTCTCTCAGAGGAAAAGCTGTGTTCCAAGATCTTTGAAATGTCTGGTGAGGGCACATTTGCCATTGATCTTGCATTCTGCCACCATCCACCCCACTATAGTCTCATCCTTTATAAACAGTGTCAGAAAATAATTTATAAACAACACTCTCCATGGCCTTTGTCACATATTCTTATAGGTAAGCTGTGACTATACCTGCAGGCTGTCCCAAGGGGGCAGGAACACAGACAGGCATCTGATCGCTGCTGAGCACCTTCCCAGAAATATGGGCCATAAATCTTGCTATTTGAATAAAATGAATTCCGTCCCAAGTGGCAATCATTTCATTTTCCTTCCAAATGCTGAGCACAAACAGAGGAACTCTATGTAGCAAGCCACTTCTCCCTTGGGTGGGAAACCCCACACACATGTCTGTCTGACCCTACAACTTCCCATGTGTTTGGAGTAGAGAAGACCCCAAGATGCAAGGGGCCACACCCACGGAGGCTCCGGGGATTGTCCTCATTCTCATGCTCTTATTCAGATTGATCAGGGTGATAATAGCCTGGGGTCTCAAGGTTAACTGGTGCCCTGAAATTAAATTTTGATAAATGCTCAGACAGGAGGCTCTTTATAGCCTATGGGCAACCCCACAGTGCTCCCCGAGTTTCAGAAGGCTTAGTGAGACACCATCCCATCCTGCCTGCATCTGGAAAACACACAAGGATAATCTTCATCTTAGCCAACTAAATACATGAAAATTGGATCATCGCAGAATTTCTGTTTGGAGGTGGTAATTTATTTGGCCAACTACATCTTCATTTGAGCAACAATAACATTGCTTTGATGTAATAAAGTGCTTTGTAGGTAATAAAGTACATCCACAAAATTAAAATTTCATTCCACGAGTCTCTCAACAGCCATGTAAGCTAGCTGGAGCAAAAATGATTAAACCCATTTTTCTTGTAAGGAAACTGAGGTTCAGAGATTTGCTGCATGTTAATTTGCACGCCTTGCCTAGGCGCGAATTAAACATGATTGAAGATGCCAAAATCTCATTGATACTTACGTTTTCTGGAATATGTCACTTGCATAAAGGAAACAGGAATATAACCTACTCCCTCAGAATAAGAGACCTGTATGATCTCTCTTTATGTAAGATATGTATGTACACTTGCAGAAATAAAGCACTCCTGCAGCACATTAATCAAATGCTCTCAAACACTCTGCAGTTTGTGGTGCTGAAAAGTGTGTGTGTGTGTGTGATTGGGGGCAGTGATGTGATTGGGGCTCACGCATCACCCAAACCCACATGTCAAGGTAGAAACAGCAGGTCTAAATGCCACCCGGTGGGTGACAGGTAACCCTGGCGATCTCCCTGATGATTGATGCCTCAGGTTGGAAAGAGCCTCCTTTGGAGCTTTCAGGCTGTAGAAGAATGAATGTGATCGGTTACCAATTAGCTCTGGTTTCCAGGAAGTGCTCAGGCAATCCTGGTAGGGAGTTCTGTGCCTGTGGACCAGTGTGCAGTATAGCAGAGGTGGTGGCAGCAAGATTAATTGGCCCTTTTGTCTCAAAGCATGCAGAAGGCGGAGGGAGGGAGAAAGAGGGCTATAGGGAGGGAAAAGAGGAGGAAGGTAGAGGGCAGAGGGGAGAAGAGGGAAAAGGAGACAGAATAGAGAAGAAAAGGGTGGCTGAGAGAGTGCACACTCATCTGACTCATCTCTGTCTATGTCTTCATGATGGAGGGAGGTAGGAGGCACAGGGGGAGATCAGCTTTATCTCCTGAGAGCCCTGCAATGCCAGGTGTCCAGGATGGAAGGGAAAGAAGCAGAAGGTTGATATCTCAATTAGAGGAGGAAGGAGATGAGACCAGGAGATGAGGTCACTGCCATGCCGTTGGCTGTTTGTAGGACTCTTGGATATGTTGTTATGGTCAAAGAGCATCAGGCAACACAGAACTCATACCCCTGAGCCCCCTGCCTCTATTCATCCCAGCCCCCAATCCATTCCAGCAGACATGGCCCAGGGCCCAAGAGGGACACAAGGCACTGTGATGAAAAAAGCACGAGCTTTTGACATGAGCTTTTGTGTCTGCTGATCTGGGATTGAATCCCTGTTTTCCCATTGCTGTGTGATCTTGAGCAAGTTCCTTAGCCTCTCTGAGCCTCAAATTCCCTGTCCATTTGATGCAGATTTTAGCTACAACTTGTAGAATTTGTCATGAATTTTAAATGACAAAGATACCAACTCAATAGCACCCGCCGTTTCTACTGCAATAGTCCACCAGCTACCAGCTACCAAATAATCCTGCTGGTTGCATAGAACTTGTTGCCTCTATGATGGTCGTGTTTGTATATTTATTTATTTGTTTAGTGCCTCTTTGATTGATAGACTATAACCCCCCCACAGCCAGGGACTTATCTGTCAGCTTTGTTTCTAGACCCAGTCCAGAGCTTGGCACATAGTGGGTGCTCAATAAATATTAGAATAAATAAGAAACAGTCTGGGAGAGGGCAAAGGGGAATGAGGGAACTATTTGGGGTGTGGAAATCTATACTTTGATTTTGATGGTAGTTACATGACTATGTTTGTCAAAATTATAGAACTGTACCTCTCAAAAGGGTGGATGTTGCTATATATGAATTATACTTCAATATCTGACCTTTCAAAAATAGGCTAGAGGGAGCAGTGGATAAATGGAATTCAAATAAAGAAAGATTCTTGTTTACTGACATCCATTATGTGCCAGGCCAACAGGGGGCCAGGCGCCTTCTTATTGGTTATTTCATTTAACCGTTATAACAGTTCGGCTAATGGAAGTCTGACTCTACTTATTTTATAGAGGGGGGAAATGGAGGCCCCCAGCGGTTATGAGATTGACCAAGATCGCAAAGCTTGCTGGCAGTAGAAATAAAATCCAGGTCACTTGATTCTAGTGCCCAAGCCTCATGCAATGCAATTCCTTCCGTGTCTCTCACATATCAACCTCACACTGACATAGAAATAAAGAGACCATTATTCTTATGGAGAGGTAACGTATTCTGTTGGTGATGGTCTCTTACACTTTAGCATGAATTAGCCAGTGAGAACCTTTTCTCAGTGAAGCGGGATGTAGAGAGAATGGCTTTTTTGCTAGAGACCAGGAGAGGGGTGGGACAGGGAGTAGAGTTAATATAAACAGGCCAGCAAAAGTGTCAGATGAGACCAGAGAATAAGGAGCCGAAAGAGAGGGTTCACAGAGCAGTCAGAGGACAGGCTCTGGGGCCAGACGCTCTGGGTTCAGATTTCAGGTCCACTAGTCACTCATTGTGTGACCTTGAGCAAATTGGTCTACCTCTCTGTGTCTCAGGTTCCTGATTTGTAAAACAGGGTTAATTATAGGTCCCATCTCATAGTGTTGTTACATAGATTAACAAGATAACATCTGTAAAGCACTTAGAATAGTGGCTGGCCTTGTAAGTATTAACTAAGTGATAACTATTGTAATTAATTAAGACTAGGTTCTATGACATGTGACAGAAACTCCAAGAAAACACTGATTTAAACTAAGATGGAATTCTATTACACTCTCATGTTAAAGAAGTTTCAGGTCGCCAGTCCAGGGCTGGCGTGGAGGCTCTATGACTATGTGGGACCCAGACTCTTTCTATCTTGTTGTGCCATCGTCCTGAGCATGTTGCCTCATGGTCCAGAATGGTTGCTCCTGTCCCAGGTATCATATCCATATTCCAGTCAGCAAGAAGGAGAAAAGGAGAAAGGACATGCCTCTCTCTCTTTAAGGACATTTCTTGGAAGTTGCATGCAACACAACCTCTCATTGGCCAGAACGTGGTCACATGGCCACATCTAGCGCTAGGTAGCTATGCAACCAGCTAAAATTTATGAGCTGTATGGGTAACAAGGAAAATTAATTTGGGGGACAACCTTGGAGTTCTTTCTTCTACTATGGAAAACTTTGGACACATTCAAGTTATTATCTCCCAGATCTCAGGACAGGAGCAGGATTTTCCTGGAACTTCCAGTCTCTCTGAGATTCCAGGTCCTTGTTGATCAAATGGGGCTGATACCCCTGCCCTTTCCCACTCTCCCACTAACGCTTGCCGTCCTCCAGGCATTTCACCTCACACAAACAGACCAGAAACGGCAGCTCCCACAAGCCAAAGCCTTGACCTCGAATGAACATGGACAGTGAGCTCCACAGACAGCTCGGCAAGCTCAAAATCTGGCCTTGGATGAAAGAGAAAGGGGAGACAGAAATGATGCACTTTACATATTTTTATTTTCGAAAACCACATGAATAACCTGTTTTGTAAGAATATACACAAAAAAATTTAATTAAAAATAAAGCAGAAATCCTTACATCCCAAACCCAGAATAATCATCATTAACATTTTGTGTCTTTCAAACTTTTATCCATTCAGATTTTTTCCCCTTAATTACAAATTTGCTCTCACATCATTATCCTCTTTTCCAACCAACATTTAAAATTCTGCGGTAGGCAATCTTTCCATGATGATAAATATGTCTCCCCAAAATTGTTTTTAATGGACAGCTGTATGTCCCTTTACAGAAAGGGACACGGTTTAGTAGGGATGCACCACAATTTGGGTTTGACCTTGGTATCTTGTCAAAATGTGCTCTTTGGCTTCATCTTCAGCTTTGGTCTTTGAAACGTTGAATAGCCACGTTCAGACTTGAGCATTATTTCTAGGTTCCCGGGACTTGTGTATGATCCATGATCCTGTATTATTAATACATAACCTTTGCATTCAAGAAGCATAATAATCTCCATTATACACACATGGCGTGTCAGCTGGATTTACTGGTAATAATCACTTTCGAACATAGATAACCTTCTAGACATAACTTGTAATAAATATCTTCTTTCTTGCTCTATTTGTTGAAATTCTATCAGTGAGTAAAATATCAAATGTCCGTAATGAATCACAAAAGTAAAATACTGTATCTATCGTAATGATGAACATTGCCTCTTTATGTACGAAAGTAACTTTTAAGAGCTTCAAGTGTTTAAGCATAGAAGGAAACCTTGATAGCTGATACAAATATTGAAAAAGTATGTCAGCCAGATACTTTTAGAAGATATTTTTTGAAGCAACAACAATAAAACAGTCAAATAATAATATGAAGCAGAATAATAGAGACTGGATTATATCATAGTTCTAATCTTTGTAGAATTGTTTGGGATACTAGCATTCTTAACACTAAACAAAATACTGTAGTCAATTTTTAGTTACTTTATTCTATTTAGGCCATGAGGCTTTAATAAAAAGCCCTACTTGTAATTCTTGGCACTTTGTAGAGGTAAACTAAAAACAGAATGACAGCCAACCTCCTAATTTCATGAGGAGGAAAACCTCTGAATTCATGTGTAGCAATATCCATGGTAAACCATGTTTGTCCCGCCCTGGGAAGGAATATAAAAAATATGAAGGAAAGAAGAAATTGTTAGAAAAAGTGAGGATTATACTTTGTACCATCATCAGTCGAAAGTATACATCAATTTATTAACACAAACGTGTGTAATATATAACACAGGAGCAAGTTAGCTACTGCTAAGTAGTACTGGGAAAGTATTTTTCTTGCCCTATAATGTTAAACTCTTAAGCAATGACAATGAAGTTTATTAATGATGAAATTATCATTACAAAAATCTCTGATAAAATTTTCAATGTACCCTTTTCTCAAAGACATTTGCTCCCTGAGGTGATATCAGGTATTGGCCTAGACTTCAGCTGAATACCAATCTTAACACTAGGCCATCTGGCAGACAGCCAAAGTGTGTACTGAGTGCATCTCTAACTTTAGATTATTTCCAGTTTCTCACTATTATTAGCAACATTGCAATGAATGTCCTAGCACAAACAACTCTATGGGGCTCTATGATTATTTCCTTGGCTGATTTCCTAGAAGTGGAGTGGCTGGGTCAAAAGGATCCTTATTGCCAAAGTACCCTTCAGAAAGTTAGTACCAGATTCCCTCCCATAAGAGGAGTAGAGGAGGGTAAGATTGTATCCTGGCTCCTCATCAGCTATTGCACCGCATCTTCAGCCTCCCACAGTGATTGGCAGTTGGATGGTGGAGAGCAGCTTTCTTCAGACAGCTCCAAACTCTCCAGGATCCCATTGCTGTGATCATAGCTAAAATGTATTTTGTATTTATCTTGTTTCCAGCATTGTGGTGGACCCTTTAGGTACTTCTTGCATTTTAATCCTCACAATGATGGTACAAAGTAAACACTACTGGTCTCGTTTTATAGAAGAGAAAATAAGCTCAGGGTTGAATGGCCCTGTTCCTAACCCCAATGGAAGCCCCCAGTGGCCTGGCCAAGCAACAGTCTACAAGACTTTTCCTGCAGATAAACAAAACCTGTAAGGGCCAATCCCCATGACTCCAGCTCTTCAGACCCTTGAGGGATAAAGGGGTCCTCAAGCCCTCCTAGACTGCATTCATTTCTGACCAGGGCTTGACGGTGGAAGCAAGGTGAAAGGCAGTGGGTTCTACTGAACCCCTCTGCTTTAGGCTAGGCCCTGTGCTAGGCACTTAATACCCATCCATGTTTATCACTTCTCAGTGGTTTCTGAAGGAAACTACACTGGAGCCTCTAATAGCACCAGGAGCAAGTCAAGATTGTTGGCCATGGAGTCCGCCACCATAGCAAGTGACTAGTTGGCCACTTGCGGGGAGGGGTAAGTAGTGACCACATGCTAAGGATTTTATATACATTATCTCATGTAGGTCTCAAACTGCCAGGTGAGATATTTTCCCCATCTTACCAGAGAGGAGCCAGAGGCTTAGGGAAATGTTCAAGAGCTCACAGCTAGTACATGGTGAGGGACTGGAATCATCCAGGATAGATAGACCTACTTTCTCTGGTCCAGACAGACAAATAAGCCCTAATTCATTTCTATGTTGTACCCACAGTGCACAGTGTGGGACCTGTCCCAGAGTAGTTACTCAGGACATGTGTACAGAGTCGAAGAAAGAATGAATGGACGCTGCAGGGGCCTAGGTAGTGAAACTATGGGAAACAGAGTGCTACCCTCTGTTTGAGCCAGGGACTCCCAGGCAGGAAAGAAGAGGGCAGGACTTGAGCTACCATGGTGGCAGGGACCTTGTCATCCTTTTATTCTCTCAGGCAAGTGAAGATGCTTCTAGGGCTACCGTATACAGTTGTTCAGGCTCTGCACTTTACAATTCCAGGGGGCATTATTTTCACAGTTGAGTCATCATAGATTTGTATGGCTATTATGACAATTACCCAGTAGATGGCAGTGAAGCATCTTGGGTTGGGGAGCTTTGTTCTGTGCAAATGCAGTTTGGACTATATGCAGTGCTGGGTGCCTCCGTCTGCCAGCCCTCCAATTTACCGACAGGTTGCCCGACACCCTTTCCCAGCCTTGACCCACCTCCTCTTCACTTCAGGGCTTTACAAACTACACCCAGAGCCTTAGTGTTGATCTGGGGACTTCAACGGCAAGAGCCCTTAGAGCAAGAAATCCCCAACTGCATTCTTTGTTCCAAAGAACGTAATGTTTGTGATCAGGAGCACTGGGTTCAAGTCCCAGCTGCTGCATTTCCTAGTGAGTGGTCTTGGGCAAGTGACCTTGCAGTTCTGGAACATAGCTTTCTCTTCTGGAACAAGTGCAATAATGATCGCCGCCCTGGAGGCTGTGAAGAACAAACGCTGCCCTGAATGTGGCTGTGCTTCCCTAGCTGTAAAGCACCACTGCCGAGGAGTCTCCTGCATTAATAAAGTGCAGGGCTTTCCCAGGAGACCCCGGGAGGATATGCTGCACTATTCGGGCAGGGGTGTGCTGCAGACCATGTGACTCCAGTTTTGTCAGACCCCACCGCACTCATCCTCTCCTAGAAGATCTCTCTCCTGTTCTCCACCACCACTCCATGCCCAAGGGAGTGCCTTAGCCCCCTTCAATCTCTGCTCCAAACTCCTTAGTACAGTACAGTCAGTTGGCCAAATATTTATTGAGAATTTACTATGTGCGGGACACTGAGTCAGTCTCTACCTTCTAGCTGTTTATAGTCCCACGGGGGCAACAAAGTTAGCAGAGTCGCCATCTTGTTTCTGAGTCTTCGGATCTCATCCTATTCCTATGGAACTCTAAGGAGAAAGAGGCCTTGCCCAGTCCCTGCCTTCTTCATTCCTAGGCCACTTAATGACTGGACACTATCTCCGGCCCACATCACTGTAAATACCTTCCAAGGCCAGACCAAGAGGGGCTTAGCTAGGGTCTTCCCTGCTCCTCTCCTATTGGGGGAAGCCCAGGTTAGTGAAGCAGAGAACAAACTCACTATGGGGATCACCGAGAATTTGATTTGGCTCTGAAGGGACAAATAACCCAATAATGGTAGTGGCTTAAATAAGGTAGACATGCATTGCTCTCTCATATAAATGAAGTCCAGAGGCAGACAGTCCAGAGCTAATGTGGTCACTCTGCAGTGTCAGGAAGGACCCAAGTTCTTTCCGGTCCCACGTCATATGATCCTTCAGGTGTAGTCATCAACATCACAGGGGAGGTGGCAGTTCAAGGATGGCAAAACCCTTCATGATATCAGGACCCGGGCTCCTTCTGTATCGTTTTCCTACCATTCTTACCATGCAGCTTCTACTTCATGGCTCAAAATGGCTGCTCAAGCTTCAGCCTTCAGGTCAACATTCCACCAGCATGAAGCAGGAAAGAAGGCTGAACAAGGGCACAGCATCTCTGCCTAAAGACACTCCCTGGAAGTTACTTATGATACTTCCATGCATCTCTCACTGTCTAGAACTTAGTCAGATGACCCTATCTAGAAACAAAGAAGGCTGGGAAATGAGTCTTTATTCCAGGTAGGCCCAATTTCTGGGGGGAAAAAAGAGAATGGTTATTGAGGAACCGTGAGAATTCTCTTCCACATCTTGCCTCTGAAGTACCTTCTCCTGCCTACCAGGATTGCCTCTACCTAGCAGTCTCCTTGGCATTAATTAACCAGGACAATAACCCAATAACCGTAAGATCACGGAACAAGAATTATACAAAGATGAGCTAATTTCCTCTCTGTGTAGAAATGACATCTGTGTTTGGCTGTCATAATCATCATTGCCATCGTTCAGTACTGTGACCCCCCCCCCATGCTCTCAGCTGCCACGTGCCTTACTCTGCCTGTCCAGGTACGGCATCTTCTCCACTACCCCTGACACAAACCCCTGTACACCCAATGCTGCCCCCTCATCCATTTCTAGAATGGAATCTGGCTGAAGCGACTGTGAGGAGAGCCGTGACCGCAGCTGCCGCACAGCCGGAGCAGGCAGCGGTTGCCTTGGTGAGTTGGGCAAAGTGGCTTCTAGGATGCTGCTAAATGTATTTTCCTGACCCACCACTGCCTTCTCTTTCTTGCTTAGGTGATACCTTTTGGGGGCTGAGACCCCTCAGTCCCATCTTGTCTCTCCTCCCCCACTTTAAAAATACCCACTTCCCTGATCATTACCTGTTCCTGTAAGAAGTGGGTCTCCAGCCCTCAGCACCCTAGGATGTGGACGAGAGATCAGATATTGACATTTTTTTCCCTGTACCCTCACATCACTCCTGTGCCTTAGGTATTTCATCCTCATTTGACAGATGAAGCCACCGAGCCTGCGACCTGCTAGGCCATTGGCTCTGGTCAGCCCCGCTCATAGGTGGCAGCTCTGAGACTAGAAATAGCTCTCTGACTTGAAAGCCCACAACACCTTCATGAGTTACCCATCCTAGGAAGGATTCTGATGGCAGAATTTCAAGCATGCTGCCAGGTGGCAGAGGAGACATTTGGGGCAGCCCACATCTGGAACAGACCTTAAGGACAGAAAATGTTTGCAGCACTGACTGTACCCCTGCTCCCAGGATTTCAGGGATATGCTTGGAACAGGAAGAGAAAATATGACCTTGATGGTTGTGTGAGCAATAAGCCACATAACTGGCCTGTGATTTGGGCAGACACTTGAGAAAAAAAGGCTGTCCCCCTGCCATGTCTGCCCCACGCTCCCTGATCTCCAGGAACACTGGCTCTACCCTCACTGCCATCTCTCCAAGCCCAGAAAAATCGTTTCTCTACTTAGCAAGGGAGGCCTCATCTGCCTTGCCTTCAGTTCCCCCATTGCACCCCTGGCTTCCCCCCCACCCCCCGCCGCCCCTTCCCCAGTCCCAGGCTGCTAGGTCTGGGAACTCCCCAGAGGGTCCTATAATCAGAGGGGTGCCTTCTCCCCTCTGCAAGGCATCTGGAAGCCTGTCTGGGCAGCTTGCTCCCCTCACAGCTCTGTTCAGCAACTAGGACAGGGAGAAAGGGTGAGGACTGGAAGGGCAGTTAGGGGTTAAGGCCCTCAGACCACATCTTGGAACAGGGCTTGGGGATCAGGAGCTGGATGTTCGGAAGTTTTATATGCATGCGCTGGCTCCTACGTGCAAACACACACTCGTCCACATGCCAGCATGCTTGTACTCACGTACTCAAACGTTCATCAATACACGCGCGCATAGACACACATGCACACTTACACACACGCACATTTTCCTTGGTCCAAAGTCTTCTAAAGCATTACACTCTTATGGTTCAGAGTCGGAGCTCTGAAGTCAGACAGATGCTTTTCCACACTGCGATATAGTCTTGCCACAGTGGTTTCTCCTTTCAGAAGGTAGTCTATGCGATTAGAAACATACCAAGGTGCAGTAAGCACAGGTCCATGTCCGCCCGAGCACCCAGTCTCTTGTTCCCTCCCAGGGGCAACCCTTGTCACCACTTCCCCAAGTCTCCTTCCAGACATTGTCTGCAGACGGCAGCCTCCATCCCAGCATGTGCCTGTGCCTACACACACACACACACACACACACCCAGTAACCCACTGGCACACGGCTCTGTGCCTTTTGGGCCATCTGCAGTACTGGGTGCACGTGTACCAAGCTCCAGGCTGCTGGGAGGTTGCCTGACACCCTTTCCTAGCCCGACTGCTGTCCCTGGCACTGCTCACGTTCACATTCACATGCACACAGAGCACGTCCGCCTTTTGACCTTTTTGATAGTGACCTGGTCGCATCAGATGGACCTTGATTTATTTAATGTGCCCCACCGAGTGAGCACGGATTGTTTCAGCTGCTTGTTTTACTTTATTTGCTGCCACCTTTGGCTCTCTAGTGAGTGCCTATATGCTTTAGCCCACGTGGGCGTGCACATCTGTCAGAACTGAGTATAAAGAAGTGACCTGGCCCAGTTATTTGGCCTTTTGTACCTTACTTTCTGAATCTGTAGATGACAGCAATGAAAGCACTGACCTCAAAGGTGAGGATGATAGGAAATCGTGCATGTTGAGCCCCAGTACTGTGCCTGGCACACAGAAACCAGCAATGTTAGGTCCCGAGGGGAGAAGCGTGGGAATGGGGTGAGTGAGGGCCCACGTTGGCTGGCAGGAGGCTGCCCAGCAACCCTGCTCAAGGCCACTAAGGTTGGATACAGGGGTCTCAGCCTAGGAAGTCCCCTGACCTTGTGATGGGGTCAGAGAGATTCGTGCCTCCCACCGACCGACTAGTGTGGGTGCCACAGCGGAGAAGCAGGGAGTAAAAGAAGGGGAGTAAGGGGCCCAGCAGCTGCAAAGGAGCCAGAGTGAGTTGCAGGCCTGGCTTTCCTGCTGAGTCATTCCCACTGGAGCTCTGAAGGAGGTGGGCAGCCCTGCTGTGTGTGTGTGTGTGTGTGTGTGTGTGTGTGTGTGAGAGAGAGAGAGAGAGAGAGACAGAGAGAGAGAGAGAGAGAGAGAGAGAGACAGACAGAGAGACAGAGAGACAGAGAGACAGAGACAGAGAGAGAGACAGACAGACAGAGACAGAGAGAGCGCAGGAGGTGCACACACACACACACACACACACACGCACCTACCTCCCAGCTTAAGGAAAAGGAGCCCCTCCCAGCAGAGAGAGGCTTTGTTCTCCATAAAATGTAAAAGCTGCGGAAACAGAAGAAAGGCTGCTTCCACCACCCCTGTCCCCAGCTGCCATTTCTCCAATGCTTTCTCTGTACTCACTCCATTTCCACCAGCCTTCTCTTCTGTCCAGCCCCTAACCTGCCTCTAGGGCCACCAACCATTTTGGATGGCCCAGGATGACAGACAGTCCCAGGAATAAGTCACTCTACTTGCCCATCTCCATTCTCCTCCTCCTCCTGCACTGCCCCCTGGTCTTGTTCCCCTGTCAATCACCCCAACTTGGCCCTTCTGGGGCCATAGAAGCTTCCTGGCTCCGAGGTGGTGTTTTGATGTAACAGATTTTTATGAGACTCATCAGGTGCTGCGTGTGGGGCACAGAGGTGAGTGAGTCTGGGTCCCTGTGCCCGAAGGAGTTTATACTGAGGGGGTGGGGGTGCCAATAGGGAGGCTGAGGATGGAGCTGGTTGGGTGCTGGGCCCACACAGGGTGGGGCTTGCCTGTAAGTGGCAGAGGTCTGGATGGGCTAGAGTCGCAGAGGGCAGGCTGTGTGGAGGACAGAATGCTTCCTTCCATTAAAAGTCATGTTTTGTCTTAGAATAAAATTCCAACTCCTGACTGTTTTCTAACACCTGGCTCTATATCCTTATGGACATATTTCTATTCATATGGACCCGGTTTATGGAAAAGTCTGAATCTGACAGGATTCAAACCTGTAATGTCTTTGCTTTGTTTCTAATCACAGCCTGCAGCCGTGCGAGAAGGTCACGTCTCTTTTTCTCACCCTGAACAACATTCCTGGCAGATTCCTAGTGTTCTGAAAAGATTTCCGTCTTTCCTTTCTTTCAATTTTTGAGAATCTAGGTTTGTATAGTCCAATTTAAAAGTTAAACATAAAGAAAAAATTTCTAATAACTAAATAAATAAATAAATAAATAAAAATTAAACATCATATGCAAATATGATGTTTCCCCTTTCCCCTCAGTGCCAAGCAAGGTTAGGAACAGGGGACAGGGTTTCTTTTCTCTCCCTCCCTCATCAGAGTGCTTTCACCTCCAGGGTTTGAACTAGGGCTGTGAGGGGGGAATGAGAGCTGGAGGGGAGCAGCCACAGGTCTTGTTCTCTTAGCCAACACTGCCTGTGATCAGTACCTTCTGGGGAGCAGGCTTCCAAGTGGGGTGAGTGGTGAAATTCTCTGGGGAGAGGGCTTCCCCAGCTAGACTTTTCCCAACACACCCTGGCAACTGGAGCTCGAGACACACTGCTATAATTCCTCTCCAGCTACCTTCCCATGGTTTACCTGAGCCACAGGAAACTCCTGCACCCTTACCTGGACCAATGGGGACATGCAGGCCATCTCCACTGCCCCTGGCTCTGCACCATCTTCCTATCTCCACTCCTGTTGGCCTATCAGCAGATAACCAACTAAGTCCCACCCCTCACAGGCACCCTACTCTGTGCTGTAAGTCTCTAGCAGCCCTCCCTCCACTTCCGGAAAGTAGTGGGGGTGCCCTAGCCTGGGAGACCCTGACCTGTGCAGTCGCCCAGGAGCACCTCATGCTCATGGTCGAATGTTCTGCTATCTTGAAATTCTTTCTAGTTTTTGAACAAGGTGTTACTCGTTTTCATTTTCCACTAGCCCCTAAAAAATTTGTCCCACCTGGGATTGACAATTGTGAGCATCCTCGCCTGCTTGTAGAAAGAGGGGAGGGATGATGGTACTATTTAGAGTAACAGGGCTGGTTCTGGTTCCTGAAAATACCCCAGGAAGTGCCACACTCTCTAGTGATTTCCACCTCTTTTTAGAGTAAGAGATGTCTAACACCCCATTATCCTCCAAATCTGCTCTTGAGCCCTTCTAGAGAATTCTCATTTCAGTTATACTTTTCAACTTCAGAATTTCTATTTGGTTCCTTTTCATAATTTCTATCTCTTTATTGCTATTCTCTATTTGGTGAGATAATATTCTCATGGTTTTTCTTTAGCACTTTAAGCATATTTGAAATGGTTAATTTAAAATCTTTTTAAGGAAGTCCAATATCTATGCTTCCTCGGGGACAATTTCTATTAATCACCTCTTTTTCTGTATGTGGTCCATACTTTCTTGTTTCTTTTCATGCCTCACAATTTTTGACTATTAGACTAATTTTTGACTAGACATTTTGACTACTATATCGTGGCATGTCTGGGAATCAGATTCTTCCTCTCTCCAGGGTTTGTTGTTGCTGCTTGTTGTAGTAGTTGTTTATTTGTTTAACGTCTTTTCTGAACCAATTTTGTAAAAGCTGCACTTCTTGTTGTATGTGTCCCTTGAAGTCTCCATCCCATTAGGTTTGTGGTCAGCTAATGATTTCATAGAGATTTATTTAAACATTTAGAACAACAACATAAAAATGATCTCTCAGTCTTTGCGGATGGGCTCTGTGTTTGTGTTGGGGCATGCCTTCAAGACTCAGCAAGGCAGTTTATAACTCTGCTTTAACCTTCACTTTCTGATTGCCCCGAGAAAAGGCCAGCCAGAGGAGAGAGGTTAGAGCAGAACATACAGCAACAGCAGTCAATATACTACAGTGCGTGCTACAGCCTGAATGAGTTTTCAAAAGAGAATGTTGAAGAAAAGAAGCCCAACATGAAGTATATATAGACTCTGATTCTGAGAAGACCAAACCAAAGTCTATTGATTAGGGATGGTAAAGGGATACAGCTAAGGAAAAAAGAATTACCATTAATGTCAGGATAGGGTTGTCTCTGGGTGGCGGGCCAGGTAGAGGAGGAAGGGGTGTGATTGGGAAACACAGGGAAATGTCTGGTGATAATGTTCTATTTCTTGAGTTGGGTAGTGGTTACACAAGTGTATGCTTTATGATTATTATAAATATAATTGTTTTATAAATACTCTTCTGTAGGTGTATTATATTTCACAAAGTGAAGAGAATTTATAAAACAAAGAAGGGGTTCATTACTGAAAACAGATGCCAACTCCTATTGGAATGACTGCAACAAAGCTGCTTTCAAACCCCTGGCCAGACAGGAGATCCTCAGACCAGAAGAAACCCAGTAGGAAAGCCATATTTCTATCCTATGAGAATTTGCTCGGTGGTAGTGGTGGTGGTGGGGTCTTTAACCTCAATAAAATATCAATACAAGGGCCCACGTATTCTTTAATGACCTATTCCTGCAAGGCATCAGCCAGGCTGAAGACAGAACGGAGGTCAGGCTCTGCAGGCTTCAAACCTGTAGAGCTGTCCGGACATGTTACTTGGGTAAATTCTGCATGGGAAACCCTCCCTCTCAAATGTCTTCAGAGGCCCAACACAACAGTCGTACTTCCTTTGTGATGTCATCAGCATCTGCCTGTGACCTAGCCATCAGAATTTTCCAATACTGATAACTGGTGGTGGCTGTTGCTGGTGGTGGACAATGATTTCCCACCAGTTATGGATTTCTCCTCATCCAGGAGAGAAGTGCTAGTAACAGAGGCTTCCGCTAGCTGACAGCATCTACCTGGTGAGGACTCGGTGAGTGGGGCCCCAGCCTAAGGCCAGGGGTCAGGGGAGATAGGGAGGCCAGGGCTGTGCCAGTAGAGGGGCGGCCTAGATTGTCTGCCATGGAGGGCCACACAGTTAGAGGGACCTGACTTCTGCACTCCGGCCCACCAACCTGATGAATGTTAGCTTCTGAAGAGGGGTCAGCGCTCTATTCTGGACCTAAGCCTGAGGTCTGTCCTCTCTTGAAATCTAGAGCCACATGTCTGGTTAAACAGAGACAACGTGACAATAGTTTTCCATTTCAATACATGGCTCCCCTACTTCTGTACAGGAAACCAAAGTCCCTTGTGTTTGGAAAGGCAGATTAGGATGTGTGACAGAAGCCCAGGCTCCCCAAATGGACCCACTTTCTTGGAGAATCTTGATTTGGGGACTTTCAAGGGTACGTTCCTTTCTAGGGTACGTTCTTGGGGACGGGGGTACCCTAGAGTATCTGAATTGTTACTTGTCACTTAATGTGTGGATAGTGATATGGTTCTGCTTTGAAACTACTGTCCTTCTCAGTGCCGAAGTTCACATTCTGGATCCTATAGCAAAATCTGTGGCGTCTCATGCCCACCGCCCCAAGTCCTCCAATCCTACTTAGTCTCTACCTAGCACTCTTGCCCAGCTCCATGATGAAGATACTAGTGGAGCTCTCCTTTCTTGAAGCCTAAATTCACTGGAGTTGAGAAACAGGCGCTGAGCACACCTAGCTGACTCTTTCCTGAGGCTTCCACGTTTTCCCTCTCATTCTGAGTTTTCCTGAACATCTCATCTGGGCAGTGCAGAAAGGCCATGTACAGTTGTGTAAATTGTGTACAGTTGTGTTTGTTGAAAGCAATTATAATCAGTTCTGTAATGAACATGGGCATGGGCGTGTTGGTCTTTCTGAGCTCAGGGGTGTGTTTCTGATGAAATGATTTCTAGACAACAGAGGCGAGTTCCCAGGGCCACTGTGGGCTCGTAACACTCTCGGCAGTGAGAGCTGTGCCCCTGCAGTTCTTCCCTGTAATGGCCTAGAACCTCAGGCAATTTCATTGATCAATATTCCAAATCAGCTAGTGGGCCCCTGTTAGGCTCTGGCCTCCACACTAACACAGATTTCACCCTCACAGCCCTTAAGAAGTATTTATTGAGTCAGGGCTCTGTGCTGGATATTAGGAATAAAAAGAAAAAGGATATACAAGTTGACCTTCACAGTACTTATAATCTAGCAGGAGAGAAGGTAAATATCAATGAATCAAAATCTCTGCTTTCTGATCCTTGAGGAAAGATATCATTTTGGATGGCTGAGTTTTTTGGATGCTGAAGGTTTTTACCCTGAAGCATCAAGTTTTATTTCATGCTCACCATGTTAGATCAAAAATGCTTTCTAAATGTATCATAGAATCACTTTCCTTTTAAAATAAAATATTTAATCAGAATATTATATTTCTCATAATGATTCAGCATGTTTCCATGAGCATATTTCCAACCTTACCTTGTCATACAAGGGTGTTCCCAAGGCCTCTTGGAGTGACTCAGAACTAAATGGCCCCGAACTTCTGAGTTTGTTTTACTGTTCTGTTGCCTTTGTGATCTACTTTTGCTGATTTCACTGTGTTTGCCTCTTTCCTGTCCTTTCTCCTTCCAGTATGTTCCTGCTCATCTGCTGTGGGCTTGAAAATCAAGAAACTAGGTTTATCAGTGAGGTTATTGGTTCGGCTGTTGTCACGGAGACCAGTGGTCAGCAGTGCAACGCTCTTCTCCTCCAGGTCAGCGTGAAACTCAGGTTCTTAATGTCTTGTTGATTGTCCAGCCCTCGGGTGCTGTCTTTGCCACCATCATCAGAGCTGCCCCCACCTCCATCCCTATGTCCACGGTCTAGTCTGCACAGGGGAAAAGAGGAATGGTGAGCATGCAGCTTCTTTTTAAGAATGTGGCCCAGAAGTGAAATCACTTCCACTCACATCCCATTGGCTAGAACTTAGTCTATTAGTCACAGCCACTGAATGAGGTAGGTAATTAATCTCAATGTGGTTAAATAACTAGTCCAAGGTCACACAGCTAGAAGAGGCAGAGCCCAGATTTGAACCAATTGGATCCAAAGGCCATGCTCTTTCCACTTAACACAGGCCTTTCTAAAGGAACAGTTATTACCCCCATATATAGTATCGTTAGTCCTTCTACCCTGCGGTCAGACACTAGCTCTATAATGAGGAAGCTGAGAAAGAGGGGCAGGCAACTTTTGTCCAGGTTCTGCTCTCTCCCATCAGTACCATAACAACAGCAACAACAACTAATGTTTACTGAGCATCTACTTTGTACACAGTCTCTCATTTAATTCTCATGACCATGCTATGGTTGTTGTTATTATTTCTCCCATTTTACATATGCAAAGAATGTAGCTCAGAGAGATTAAGTACCATATTTAGATGGCCCAGCCAGGATTCAAATCCAGGCAGCTAGAGTTTTTAAACACTACTCGTGTGCTTATCTGGCTTATCTTTGTTCCTGCCAGCCCTTATCCTAGAAGAGAGTAGTAGAAATGTTAGGTACAGAGGGGCCTTAGACCCCAACTAGCCCAGCCCTTTCTGTGTTCCAGATGAGAGGGAAAAACAAAGTCAGAGAGATCGAGTGAGTTACCCAAGATTGCACAGCACACTAACAGCTGAGCCAGGGCTGGAAACCAGACCCCTGAGGCCCTATTGCCCCTGCATAATAGACATCCAAATGCCTTCTTGTCCCATGAAAGAATAAATAAACTAATGAGTGGGTGAGTGAATGAAGAAATGACAGTTCTTTTTTTTTTAACATTTTATTGGGGAAGGGGAACAGGACTTTATTGGGGAACAGTGTGTACTTCCAGGACATCTTTCCAAATCAAGTTGTTGTCCTTTCAATCTTAGTTGTGGAAGGTGCCGTTCAGCTTCAAGTTGTTGTCCTTTCAGTCTTAGTTGTGGAGGGCGCAGCTCAGCTCCAGGTCCAGTTGCCCGTTGTTAGTTGCAGGGGGCGCTGCCCACCATCCCTTGTGGGACTCACGGAGTTGAACTGGCAACCTTGTGGTTGAGAGCCCACTGGCCCATGCGGGAATCGAACCGGCAGCCTTTGCCCCGAAATGACAGTTCTTGACAGAATGTGTCTAGTGGCTCACTTTGGCTTTTCCTGAGGAGGCTAGATCAGAAGAACCACAGGTTGGAGGTAAAGGGTGGAAGGCAGGAACATGCCAGGGACAGACATAAGTAGGGTGTGCCAGCCTGGAGAGGGCACTGTGCTGCTGGTTATGGGAAACCAACCCATGAAAGCATAGCTACCCTTCGACCCTCCACACTCCACACCGTATCTCATGACCTTATATTCACACTGCTTCCTTTATCGGCTTCTTATCATATTGCTAACATTTCTAACAATTTCTTCCCATGATAAAGCTGTTGAGAGTCATTTTCAGAAACTGTTTAGCAACCCTCCTCTCTCATTAGCTTTTGTACAGTAAGTACTGGATAATATCTCCTGTATAAACGTGTCTAGACTCCCTCCTGAGAGAGAGTGAGAGTGGCTGTTTATTACAGCCCCTTACTACTCATACTGATCTTTGGGGGTTCAAACACTGGCACCTGCCTCCAAGTTAGTCTCTAGTAGAGTAGCCAACACTTTGATGAAACTAGAGACATGCAGGACTGTGACCCACTGCAAATCGGAAATGACGGAACCCACTCCCGTGGGCCTCCCAGGCAGGGTTGTGGCCAATTTATGGATATTTCCTTTGCTGGGGAAGAAGGAGGGGAAAGTGGATACCAGCCACTGGGCTGATCAGGAGTGGTCCTTGGGTGGGCAGAGTGCTGCTACCTTTGGGATTGTATGTTTTTTCTTGCTTTGGCTGGTGGGGAAAGGGGACAGGCCTCAGAGGAGAGCTGGAGGTGGGATGAGGGTTGTAAAGTGGGCAGAGAGTAGCGAGAGAGCAGGCGAGGCCCAGAGGATCAGAGGGTGCTGGAGAGACAGCAGCAAGGGACCGGCAGCCTTGTGCGTTTGCGATGGTAATTTGCAGATGGTTCCTGGTGGCGATGAGGTCTCTGAGGCGGAGCCTGGGCCTCGGCGTCTGATAATCCCGCCTGGGTTCCCCGGCGGGTCCGAGCAGCCTTGGGGCGGGGCCGAGGTTGCCTCCAGCCGGGGAGGAGCCGGGGTGCCGCTCTCGCGGTGATGCGGGGGGGAATTTGCTGACAGTCCCTTGCCAGGTAGGGCTGGCTCTACCAGGCCAGCGAGGAGGACCGGCTGGCAGTCTCCTCCCAGGTATGGAGCGTATCGCCTGTCGCCGCATCGCGGCGACCTGAGCACCTTGCTTGGGGCTGGAGCTGTGGCGCGGAGGGAGCAGATGTGGTGAGCATGCCGGTGATTTGAGCCAGGACTGACCCGGCCGGGAGAAGGAGCGCAGAATCCGGGCTCTGGACAAGGGAGGGGGTGGGGAAGGGCGGCTTGCTCCGCGCTTTCTCGGACCTCCGAGTGGGAGGGATGGGGGTGGGGGAGACTGCGCCACACTGCTCTGCCACGCTGGCTGTCGCCCAACTTGGACCCACAGGAGGATGAAATGAGCCCTCCACTAGGGAGCGCCGTGGCTTGGTCGACCTCTTCACTGGGTTTCGGGGAAAGGTGGGCCGGAGGCTGGCCTGGGGTCCCAGGCCGTCAGCCTGACAGCCAGGTGGGAGTTGCCTCTCTGGACCACCCCCAACCAGGGATTCCCCTGGCTGTGCCGCCCACTCACGGCGCTGGGCTGGGAGCCGTACGCTTTGCCCCTGCAGTCTACTCCACTGTGACGAGTTATGACAGCGTCATTGCTGCGCTGCTGCTCGCTGAGGGGTCGTATTCTATGCTGTGTGGGCTGGGTTCCTGGCCCCCAGGGGCAAAGGATGCCACCTTTTCTCCTATGCTTTCAAAGGAAGCTTCTTGCCTCCATCCTCACCTTGGCTTTGAGAAAGAAACTTTGAATTTGGATGATGGACCTGGGGAAACTGAGGCCCAGGGGTGCTGTGAGTTCACCAAGATCACTTAGCAGGTCCTGCAGAGCTGGCCTCTCAGGCACTGCCTTGAAGGGATGCTCTCTGGTGGGGCAGGGCTGATCTTGCCCCCTAGACCTCTAGTCCAGTCTGGGTGGACTCCCCACCCCAGCGCCCCCTTTCCTCACCCTTGAGAAGAAGGAGTTACAACTTCCACGTGGGGCTCCAGAGAGACATGGGTATGAACATTGTAGTTATCAGAATTGTCTGGGGACAGGAGAAAATTCTCATGAAAAATGCTCATCTGAGCAGAGGATGCTATGGGCCTCTGCCATCTTTGGGTTCAGGGAGAGAAGGAGAGATGGTTTCAGGGAGAGAAGGCCCAAGGGGGCAGCCCAGTTCTGGGCTTCAGTCTCATGTCCCAGCCTTGATAGAAACCAAGTGGATGTTCCCAGGTCTCTGGGGGAGGGACAGGGGACAGGAGATGGACTTTCTCCTTTAATGTCCTGCATCCTCTGGAGAAGAGGCTGGGGAACTGTGTTGGCAAGTCTGCTTCTCTTAGCATCACCCTCTGTGATATATATAACTTTATTCTTGCTCTCTCCCCAACTCCTGTCCCCAGGAGAAATGGACGACATCGGATCTGTTGCTCTTGGAGGTGAACTTTACCTGAATTCACCATGTCCTCCTTCTCTATAGGGCAGATGCCTTTCTCTGGAGGGAAACCGAGCCAGGGAGAGAGTGATATTTTAGAGCTGGAGCCAGCGAGTGTCACTGTGTAGGTGAGGAAACTGAGGCACAGAAGGTGTAGTGAGTTGTTCCGGATCTCTTACCTACACACAGGCCTCCTGACTCCCTGGCCTACCACAAGGCCCCTTCCTCTCTCTTTTTCTCCCCCATGCCCAGATCCCCCAACCCTGGTAAGGTGAGGCTGTGAGTGCCTCCTGATGGGTGGAAGGGTGTATCAGTGGTGGGGACAGTTCTAGCACTTTCCCCTCCTTTAAGATATGTTTTCAAGTTACCTGGGAAAGAAGCAACTTGAAAAGGGGGCCAAAGTCACTCGGTCACCTTCTTATTGTGCTCCCATAGGGAACACACCATTTTTATAGGCCTCTCAGAACCAAGAGGAGCTGTTCCTCCTGCCCGGGTGCTAGCAACTGTGACCACCCAGGAGGGGGCCCATGGCAGAGGGACTTCAGCTACCTCTCTGACAGCATCACAGGATGGGAGGTTCTGCCCAGTATGTTATTCTGAGTGGGAGGGAGTTACCATGTGCCAGCCACAGGAGTTGCTGCTTTTCAGACAAACCTTCTGAGCACAGAGCCCCTGAAGCTGGCTCCTGGTGATCACATCAGGTTTGGGCTGCATGCTGACCCCTAGTAATCACTGGGGTGACCTGTGGGAGGAATGGGGTTACAAGTATACCACATCAGACCTGGCTGCCCATAGGGTGATAGTGCAATGCCAGAGAAGGGAGTGGACTCACCATATGTCCAGCTCCTCTGCTGGAGTCCCCCGAGGGTCCCTGCCAGCTCTTCCCCAGGAAGAAGGCCACTGCCCTATGGTCCCAGGTAGCTGGTGGTGTGTCCCTCCCAGCTGGCAGAGGCAGAGGCAGAGGCAGGCCTCAGAGAGGCCCCTGGGTCGCGGGAGGAGAACCATTGCAGAGCATAGCACCTGGTTCTGGACCAGAGCCCCTATTGGCTGGCACTGTGCCCTCAGTTTCCCTACCTGACAGCTGGGCATGAAAACACCTTGCCCAGATGGATGGGAGAGCTTTGGAAACATGTCAAGTGTTTATTACTTATGGGAAGTGTTATTCCCGGAGACTCTGGTTTAGATGGAAGCCATCTGTTTCTGGGCTCCACATAGGAACCGTGGCTATTCCCTCTACTGAGGATGCCTTCTACCCCGCCCCCCCCATGGCCGGTTTAGGGTTCTTCTAGGCTTGGAAGGCAGGCTATTCCTCCCCAACCTACTTCAAGTTGTGTTTTGGCCCTTTTGATGACTTCCTCTTTCCCCTCCTCACTGCCTATGATATTAAACTGGATTTCCATGCCATAAAATGCTGGTGACTGGCAGTGCAGTGGACCTTCTTCTAGGCCTATATCCTCCCCAGTGACTCTCAAATCCCATGGACTTTATTGTGGTTCTTCCTGAAAAGCAGCTGGTGGAAGAACCGTGGAGATAATGGGCATAAAATGCTGGGAGCTCTTTGCAGATTGTCCAGGGTGCAGGGAGTGGGTGGGGCATTCAGGGGCATAAGCAGCCTGGCTCTCGGAAAGGCTGTGATGAAAGTGCTTAGGGGGAGTGCTCAGCTTCGAGTGAGGTCAGCAGCTTTTAGCGCACTGTTTTGCCTGATGTGGGCCTGGTGTTCTCACCTCTTCCCTGTCCTGGGAGGGCAGTGGTTTTCACAGCAAACACATCAGCACGACTGGCGTAAACCAGACTCCCATCCTTATTCATGGGTTGGCTGGTGCAACTCATGCAAAATAGGGCTATAGCGGGAGCTGAGCTGAGAACCTGGGGCCACTGAGATGAGAATATGGGCAGCTCATGAGGTAATGAGGTGTGATGTGTCCTTTTTCTAGATCTGTCAGGATGGCTCTGGGCCAACTGAGCGTGGCTCTTTAGAAGAGCACCTGTGGCCAGAACTCTGCATCCTGTGTTTCTCAGGCAGGGTAGGCACCCAAGCTGCCACGTGCCTTCCCAGCACCCCTGGGACTGGTACTGAAACAGGCAGAGGCAGGTTAAGATGGGAGAGGATGCCCCATTGTCACCTCCTGGCGATTAGTAATGTTCCACGAGGGAACTGAAGTCTGGACCCACTTAGGAAAAAAACAGGATCCGAGTATCACGGGCTCCCATCTTCTGCTTTCCCCACCTTTCCACCCTGCTGCATGAGCACCCTCAAGACAAGCCTGGAAGGGCTGGGCTGGCGGTGGCTAAGGTTTGTCACCTCCCTGTGCTTGCAGACCCTTATTCGTGCCAAGTCGAGGCCTCTGGCATCCTCAGAGGATGAGAGGCAGAGGGGCCAGGCCAGCTTCCAGCGGCAAGTCTAGCCTTGCCCTCCTTCTCACTGAGTGGCCTCACCAAGGAAGGTGGCTTTCTCCCCACTCTGACTGAGTGTTCTCACAGTTGTGTCCAGCCAGAGAGACACTGGCTTTAGGCCATGGAGTCCGGTAAAAGAGCAAGGCATCCTGAGGTGTTTGGAGACACAGATGAGCAAGATAGACCTACGACCAGGTGGCTGAGGATACGTCTGTGTGTTGGGATTTTGGTGTGGAGGCCTCATTGCCTCAGGTGTCTGAGTGGCGAAGGTTTGGTCAGAGGCTGGAGATGCCACAGAGGGCAACCACTCACCCTGGGCCCCATATGGAAACCAGCTGTGCTTTTCGGGGGGTCGCTCATGGGAGCATGGAGAATAAGACACACACAGACGACTGCGTGAGGGGCACTGGGGAGCTGGGTTCCCACCTGCTGCTTCGCCTCTGTGAGTCTTCCATTCACGACATGGCAAAATAACCCCCAGCATAGGGCCATCTGGAGATTGAATGAGAAGCAGGAAGGTACCCAGCATGTGCTTAGTGACCGGGAGCCCCCTTCTTTCTGTTTGCTCGCCTCTTTACCAGCTCAGCAGCAGGGCTGTCCAGGGGTCCCTGGACTGACTGGCCACACTTTGGTGGCAGTGGCTGACCAACAGTGTTGACTGTTTCAGGCGCCATTTGAACTGAGCTGTTCCCTTCAAAAGAGCTTCTGATCCCTGAGGGCCTGGCAGAGGGGGAGGTGGCACAGGGTGTTGGGCAGGGGTGGCAGGCGTGGGGGTGTGCTTCAGTACAGTAAACAAGCTGTTGCTGGGCCAGGGATCCCTGGCGTGCCCAGGAATCCCAGGACCTAGTGTGCCCAGACCTGCAAACTAGGCCAGGCTTTGGGGAGACCCTCTCAGGCACCAGAAGAGCAATAGCCTGAACAGTGTCCCCGGCCCGAGGTCCTGGAGCCACTCAGGGACCTCACATTCCTTAGCACTACTTTTTAATCGTCTTCACATCCCAGGGCAGACCAGGGGTAAGTAGCCCACTTAGATGAGAAAGCGGGGCTCAGAGAGGTTGTAATAGCCACAACCACACCCCAAACTGGCCCCAGGAGGTCTGATTCCAGTGGAGTGTCCCTCCTCCCTGGAGCACATCGGCCACATCCTCAGCTCACCTGCTATTGCACTGCTGGTGGTTTTGCTGAAGTTGCTTAAGACAAAATGACTTGGAAGGGAATGTCATGCGTTTCTCCCCTTCCCCTCCACTTGGGCAGGGTGCCCAGAGCTGGGTCCTGCTGAAGGACAGCAGGGCACGGAAGGATAGGATTCACCCCACCCCCATCCCACACCCTGGGACACATGGCCTTGAGCAGAGGCGGGGGAGGAGCTGCGCTGCAGCCAGGCTTGGCTCCACGCTTCAGGGAGGGGCTCCTTGGGACCCTGGCCCAGGCACCTCCACGGAGCAGTGGGGATAGAGGAAGCAGGACACGATGTGCAAGCCGCTGGCCTGCTTCACACAGCTGCAACGTGGAGGCACAGAAGGACCCCTGTGTCTGGGAGGAAACCCAGGGAGGCAGCCCAGATCGTTTCCCAAGACAGGGGGGAAAGAGGTTGGGAGGAGCAGCCTCTCTACCTGGGCCTCATTGCAGGGGCTGAGTATCGCTGCTCTCTGCCTGCTTGTCAGAGGAATCATCTTTGAGCCCAGCTCTCACCTGGTCCCTTCTCACTGGCTCCCAAAGCCTGCCATCGAAGATTCGTCTCTGATTAAGCCCCAAATACCGTTTCCAGTCTGCCCTCCTGCTTCCTTTACCCTTCCCTCACACTCTACTGTGGCTCAGAGAGTCTTCCTGCTCGGGACGGGGATGTGTCAGATTATCTCCTAGTTTTTACAAAGTACACACGCCTGACTTTTCTACCCTGCCCACTCTCAGCTTGGCTAAGAAGCGGTAACTCTGGCACCAAACATGCCCGAACTGTCTGACCCACCTCCTCCTCCCAGCGCGGTCCTGTCCTCATCCCCATCCTCGTCTATTCAGTCTCCCTGTTTTTCAAAACCCAATCTGAGTGCCACCTCCTCCATGAAGTTTTCCCTGATCCCAGCCAGCGGAGGTCTCACAGCCTTTAGGGCATTGTCCCATTAGAGTCTGGGTCTTCTGCTAGACAGTGAGCTCATCCTTTCATTTATCAAGTGTTCATTGAGACCAAGTGTTCATTGTCCTCTGGTAGTTCGCGGGAAAGGGGCAGGTAGACAAGCCAACAGCTAATGACAACAGCTTCAGAAATGCTCCAATAATGGCAGTACAAAGCACCAGGGGACATTTTGGCAATAGCAATTAAAGCTGCAAATGTCCATATTTTATGACCAGCAGTTTCAAATCCAGGTGTATAATTACTGAGAGAAACTCATCCATGTGCATAAGGAGACAATTCTAAGAGTATCTAGGGCAGCGATGTTTGACACACAAAAAAGAGGTCTCAACCTCAATATCTACAATAATGGAGTAGACAACTAAAAATGGGATGTAATGCAGCAGTGAAAACAGACATAACTGGGGAGTTTTATGTTTTGTAAATTATACCTCAATAAAGCTGATATACTAGGATATAAATATATCCTAGTAAATCTCAAATATGTCAAGTAAAGAAAATTGCAGAATAATAGCATTAGTGAAAATTTAATTTTAATAAAAACCACAACACAATACTATCTATGACTTACAGGCAGAGACATGTTGCAGTGTTGCAATGCCTTCCAAGTTAATACTTGTGGTGGTCTTCGCAGACCGAGAGAAGGAGCTGAGCCTCAAAGGGGAGAAGGAGCTGAGCCTCAAAGGGGAAAAGGAAGGCTTTCTAGTTTCTTAGTAACACTTCTTTTAACAAAAAAGATCTGAAGCAAAGATGACAGAATGGTACCATTTATTAATTCCGTCAGTTTTATACTTTTAACTTTTTTGTGTTCAAAATTTTTCAAAATTGAAAAAAAAAAAAAGATGTCTGGGATGTCAGAAGAAAGGCGCAGATTTTCCCAGGAAGTCTGGAAAACTTCCAAAGATGATTTGACAGCTGGGTGTTGAAGGCAGGGTGGGAATTGGTGGGTTTAACTGGGTGTGGGGGAGTTAGGAAAGGATATGTAGGGTGTTCAAGGCCAGGAGATATGTGAGCAGGCCAGGCTCTTTGCATTTCTTAAATGTTTGTTGAGTGACTTAACGTTTGTCAAGCTGCCTCTCTCCTGCTACCTTCTTCATCCTCATCCCTGATTTCGGCTTCTCTATTTTTGGGTTGTGAACATAGTAAATAGGCTCCTGAGGGGAAACAAAATCATGTGTCATTTGAGGATTTTTTAAAAAGTCCAGATAATCTAATAGCCAAATATATAACACTGAATGTTAAAATGGGGAAATAGCCACTGATACAGGGAAAATAGAATTATTAGAGGATACGATGCTTGACCACATGCAAATTCAGTTGAAAACCAGCTGAAACTGAGTTTTCTGAGAAAATATAAATCATCAGTTTGGTACCAGAAGAATTAGAAACCCTAACAGATCAACAATCATGGAAGAAACTGAGTTTTCATAAAACTCTCCTCTGAAAAAACCCCAGATTTAGACAGCTTTTAATTTCCATCAGACCTTCAAGGAAGAGATAATTGCAATGTTATTTAAACTGCACCAACAGTACCAGAGGATAGCGAAGGAAAGATTCAAAATTATTCTATAAAACCACCACACATTGACAAAGACAACACAAAAAAGAAAAATTACTTTCAAAAATCTTATTTATGAATATTGGTGCAAATTTTTCATGAAGAGCAACAAATAGAATCACAATGCATTATGTTAAAATAAAAGAATACACCACAAACAAGTGGGGCTATATCCCAGAAATATAGATTCAATATTAGAAGAACTATTAATATAATTGAACAAACTAAGAGTTCAAAAGAGATGAAATATCATATAAATAGTTCCAAAAGTGTTAAAAATGCCAAAAAGACTTTGATAAAATTCAACATATACCTCTAATTTTAACTCTTATTTAATAGGAATAGGTGGATATTGCTTAACATGATTTTATGTGTGTGTCCGTATGTGTATATGTGTGTTATATGGACATAAATACATACAAGGAAAAAATAACCACTGTTAACTTTATTCCTTAACACTTCCTTGGAAGTACAAGCCAATACAAATTTTGAAAATAGAAGTTATAAAGGGAGGCCAATGTATCAATTAAAATTGCAGGTGATAAGATTGATCCCCTATAATAAAAAAGAATAAGACAATCCACTGAAAAACCTATTAGAAGTAATAAAAAGTACTAAGATGACTGCTAATAAATACTAAAACCAAAAATGTGTAGCTTTTCTATATGTAGACCTTAGCCTCTTTTAAAATATACTGGAAGGAAACATTTACAATATCAATATTGTAAACATTTACAATTATGATACTAGCACAGTAAAAGTGCTAAACGTAACTGGAAGGAAATCTAACCAGAGTTGGCAAGAACAGCCCTTAGTACGGCTATTCACTCCTGGTTCCCCAGCACTTAGACACATAATAATAGATACGTATTTGTCAAATGGTGGAACTGGCTCACAGATCAACGGAAGAGAAAAGAGTATCTAGCCAAAGACAAAGCACATTTAATATGTCGATCATAGTGACTGCCAATATATAAGTAGTTCCCATGTCCCAGGCACTGTTCTACACTCCTCACCTGTAGCTTAACATGTGATCTACCCTGGAGAATATTCCATGTGCACTTGAGAAGAATGTGCATTCTGCTGCTGTTGGGTGGAGTGTTCTGTATAGTCTGTTGGGTCCAATTTATCTATAGTGTTGAGTATATCCAAGTCCTCTGTTTCCTTATTGATCTTCTGTGCGGTTATTCTGCCTATTATTCAAAGTGGTTTATTGAAATCTCTTCCTATTATTGCATTACTATTTTTCCTTTCACTTTTGCTTCACATATTTGAGTGTTCTGCTAGGTGCATATATATATTTATAATTTTTATATCTTCCTGGAGAATTGACCTTTTGTAATTATATAATATCCTTCTTTGTGTCTTGTGGCCACATTTGACCTAAAGTCTGTTTTGTCTGATATAAGTATGGCCACCCCGTCTCTCTTTTTGTTACCATTTTTATGGGATACTTTTTTTTCCATTCTTTCACTTGCAGCCTGCGTGTGTCTTTACAGCTAAGGGGAGTCTCTAGACAAGACATAGTTGCGTCTTTCTACACCCCGTACCTGAAACAACTCATTTAATTCTCACAATAACCCTATGCAGATGGTGCTATTGTCCCCATTTTTATTTTTTTAATTTATTTTTTAAATATTTATTTTTTTATTGGGGAATATTGGGGAACAGTGTGTTTCTCCAGGGCCCATCAGCTCCAAGGCATTGTCCTTCAGTCTACTTCTGGAGGGCGCAGCTCAGCTCCAAGTCCAGTTGCCGTTTTCCATCTTAGTTACAGGGGGCGCAGCCCACCATCCCATGTGGGAATTGAACCAGCAACCTTGTTGTTGAGAGCTCGTGCTCTGACCAACTGAGCCCTCCGGTGCCCCCTCTGGAAGCTCAATGGCAGCTTATTGTCTTCAATCTAGTTGTGGAGGGCGCAGCTCACTGGCCCATGTGGGAATTGAACCAGCAACCCTGTTGTTCAGAGCTCGTGCTCTAACCAACTGAGCCATCTGGCTGCCCCTGTTGTCCCCATTTTCAGATGAGGAAACTGAGGCACAAGAAGGTTAGGTAACTTCTAGATACAGTGAAATTAGAATTTGAACTAGCACTTCACTCAGGAGGTCATGCTTTTCATTATCTATCCTACTATATAGTTAAATTGAGATTTTTAATCTAGAGGGAAGGTGGTGGTGGGGGGGAAGGAAATAGATTATTTAAACATAATTTTGGGACAACTATCTAGCCTCTTGTGGAAAAAATTAACCTGGGCCCTACCACACTTGTTGCACCAAAATAAATTCTAGAAAGAAAAGATTAAAGAGGAACCATTAAAATGAAAGAAAGAAAACCCTAACAATTCTAGTGAAAAACACAAGCAAATATGTTTAGGGTCCTCTAATAGGAAATACTTTTGACTACAGAAAAATCTGAAATTCCTGTAAGCAAAAGATGCCTTAGATAAAGTAAAAAAGAGACAAATGACAATTTGCAATACACATGACAAAAGTTAGTTGCCTTAATGTAGAAAAACCTCTTTAAAAGCAGTGAGATAAATTAGAAAGACCATAGACAGTTCACGGAAAAGGAAATACAAATGACAACCAATCAGTATACATGAAAACGATGTCTGCCTTTTCTGATTATTAAGAATTACATTTTGAAACAAGACATCATTCTTCATCTCTCATACGGCAAAGTTTAAAGATTTGATAACACACAGTGGTGTTGAGGGTGGGGAACCACAGACATTCTCATGCATGGCTGGGCTGTGCCACCTGGTTCATCCTCTTTGGAAGACAATTTGGCACTACATATCAGAATTTTAGATCCACCTAACTTTCGACTCCTTACCCTTAAGGATTTATCCTACTGCTAACCTCACACGTATGCACAAAGCTATGTAATCAAAGGTGTCATTGCAACTTTGTGCAGCAAAAATATAGAAACAACAAAATATCCGTTACCAGGATATAGGCCCGTAAATTATAGTGCATCCTTGGATGGAACACTAGAGAATGAAGGATCTATCTGTGTTCCTATGCGTAGATGTGTGGTGTTTATTAACTAACAAAACGAAGACAGAGTCCCAGGACTATATTCCTGGTTGGGTTTAAAAAGAAGATGCAGTCATAGAAAATGTGTCAATATTTATGGAAAAATTCTTGAAGAAAACTTGAACAGGAAACTTGACCGTGCTTATGTTTGGGAGTGGGACAGAGGTCTGGGGTAGCAGAAAGACTTTTCGTTGTGTATTATTTTGAAAGGTTTGATTTGTTTCCCCCCATAAGCATCTGATCTTCAGAATTGAAAAGAATATTTAAGAAGAGACCAATTATAAGGGAGAATATTATTTAAAATACCTCACCCTGAACTTTCTTTTCAAATTTGTTTCTCAGTGGGTTCACCAGTTCTTACATTAAACTTTTACATCTGGAAGGGCCCAAGAGACCACCTCCGGTCTTCATTTTGTCCATGAGGAAAATGAGACCTAGAGAGGTTTCAGCACGCTGCCTGGGTGAGGGTTGGAGGTGTCCCCTGGCCTGTCTGCAGAGACTGGTTCCTAGGATGATGCTGCTTTCAGGAGAAGGACCCATGACCCTTTTATGCATATGGTCAAAGCTTCATCCTGGGATTTGTTGGCCCTTTCCCAGCACGTAGTCCAGCAAGTCTCATTCCATGTGCATCCATGGGAAGAATCTTTTAAAATGCAGATTCCCAGCACCTTCCTGGAGAGTCTGATTCAGTGGGCTAGGGTAGGGCCCTTAAACCTGCATTTTAGCAAGCCCCCCCACCCAGTGATTCTCCAGTCTTACTGGAAGTCTCTGGATGGGTATGGCCCTCTCTGATCTGCCCAGCTCAGCCCTGCTGGCATGTTCGTGTATCCGGGCTCACTCCCCTTCCCTCAGTAAGGGAAAGTGGGGTGTTCCAGCCCACCAGGGGGGACGTGGCAGAGCAGACCTAGGTGCTTGGACTTCCAATGCAGTGCTCTATGCATGGATTCCTTTCCCTCGGGCCCCTGCTCTGCTGAGATGGAGGATGGCTCTCCATCTCACCCACCTCAGGGGTGGGTACCTGCATGTAGAGGTGGGAGGCAGACTGGGAGTCATGGTTGTATCTGGGGTGATCCTCACCCCAGCAGAGCTCCCCTGAAGCAGGCCTCGGGAGAAGATGCTGACAAGCATATTGGACCCGGAAGAAGTTTGGCCTGCCTGGGCTGGGGGAGGAGCCGTGGGAAGGCTGGGGGAGGATTGGGATCCATGCCCACCCGCACTGAAAGTGCTTCATTGTCCCCGTGCCACAGAGCCTTGGAGGAGCCACCTTTGTGCTCAGGAGTCGAGCAGGGTTGTTGGGCCACTCAGAAGCACCTAACGACAGATCCAGAGGAAGAAGGGCCAGTGACCGCTCATCTGCCTAAACCCCAAACCTCACCCACTACTCCAGGTAGGTGCTCTTGCTATCCTGCCACCCAGCGGGGCTCAGACCCTAGCACTAGCTCCTTCCTCAAGCCCGGGAAACGTAGCCACCCCACCGCCATGGCCTGTGGCTCTCCACTCAGTGCTTGGGTGAAGGCTCTCCCTGAGCCCTCCCAAACCCACAGCCTGGTGGGGGGAGGGGTGCAGGGGAGTGCAAGCAAGGCCCAGTCCCCTCTCCAAAGGACTCTATCCCAGATGACCCTGGCTCTCAAGGCCTGGGAAGGGGACCAAAGCTCTCTGGCTCTGGTTAGGATGCTCCCTGCTCTGCAGAAATGCACCCAGACTGGGCTGCTAGCTGGGTCCCCTGAGTGGCTCTTGCCCAACTGACCCTGGTTTGGGACAGGTCCAGAACCCAGCCAGACATGGCTGTTCTGAGAGTTCCCTGCCTCTCCTCCCTTTTTACTCAGGAAAGGGTTATGACAAATGGTATCTTCACAGACCGATAGAGCTGGAAGGGATCTTAGTGATACCGTGTAACCTCAATCTTTTACTTCTCAAGCATTACTTATATCAATAGTGTCATTTTAAATGTCATAGCCGGACAGCTCAGAGGAATCAGGTGCAATCTTGTCAGGACGGCACCGGAAGCTCGTAGGTCTCAGGTAGCCCTTCCTGATTCAGGTGTGTCCTTTCTACCTGGTCCCTAGAAGCCTCGGCCCCAGGATCCTTTCCTCTCCTTCCACCTATGGGGTGACTCCTAGCAACTCCTCCCGCCTTGTGAAAAGGATACTGGCAGTGTTAAAGCTAGGTTAGCATCGAAGTGAGGCTTTCTTCCATATTTAAGTAAGTAAACGAGTTAAATATAATCAAGAAAGGAATGGCTAGTCAAGAGAGGCTGTAACTGGGATAAGATTTCTCTGTTTGAGAGTGTCTTTAAAATCTCTTTTCTGGGAAAGAAACAGCTATCCTGTGTGGGCTGTTGGCCAAGAACATTGTAATTATTGCTATTATCGATAAAAGTAATCTTAGATATAGTTCTTTTCTGTGCAGATCAAAGTGCTTGATGTTCACATCTCCCTTAGAATTTCTTGGTGCGGCCTTGTGAGAGCTCCCCAGGGCCAGGAGTCTTAGCCCTAAGCAGTATTTCACTTCCGTGCCTCCGGCCATGCCCACTGCCTCTGCCCTGAGCTGCTCCCTGGTCTGGAGCACTAGGTCTCCCGTCTGGAGGACTAGGAGAGGCGGCATCGAGTCGTGGTAAAGAACGCAGGCTCAGGAGTCAGGTGGGTTTGATTCCCAGCTCCACCGCCTACTGGTACTAGCGTTATAATCTCTATGTGCGTCAGTCTTTTCATCTATAAAATGGGAATAACAGCAGTACCCTAGGGGTACTGTGAAGATCAAAGTTAATATCCGTAAAGCGCTTGAAACATCATCTAGCACTTGGTGAGCGCTTAACACGTTAGCTGTGCTCATTACAAAAGCCTCTTCTCGCCCAGCCACACTATGCGGCCTGATTAACCTCCCTGAAGCACAGTGCAGTCGTCTCACTCCCCGGCTCTAAAATCATCCTTGGCTCCCCATTGCATCTGTAGTGATGGTGCTCTAACCTGCCCTTTAAAGGCCTCCAAGGCAGAACTCTATCATTTTCTTTGTGTATAAGAAGGAATCAGTAACATTTGCTGAGAGAGAGGGTTTCCACCCTCGAGGTGGGTAAACTGAGACCCTCAAGAATGGCAGTGCGGCCACCCCAGCCGCGGGTTTGATCCAAGCTCTTCTGCCTCCCCACCCATGGCCCAGCTATGACAGCGCTGGATGTGCACACAGGGGAGGGTTGGCTTCCCTTGGATCTGCTGGGGCCTCAAATGCAAGGAGCCCTATGTTAAACTCCGACCCTCATCGTTCAGACTGGAGTGAGGAGAGGATGCCTGGCCGCAGGCCAGAACAGGCAGTGACTGCAGTTAAACTCGCACTCTCTGATAAGTTCAGGCCAGGTGGCAGACGTGACGTCATTGTCCTTATTCATCCCTGGAAGGTGGCCAAAACCTCAGCTGGCATAGCTCAGGTGGGAAGCCTGAAGCCAGCAGAGACCCCCGTGATCTGGCACCTTCGATGGAGAATACAGCAAGCACTGCACTCAGCCTGCATCTCAGCTGCTTCTCTGACAGAAGGGAGGCCATGTCCCAGGGTAAAAGGAGCACTGGTTGGCGTAGGAAGGCCCAAGGTCAAAATGGGGCTCCTCACCTGCCACGGAGAACTTGCCAGGTCATTGAGCTCCTCTGAGTCTCTATTTTCCCATATGTAAAATGGGAGGACAATGCCAATTTCATAGCTTGGCTAAGAGGCCAACATGGAACTAATACCCAGAGCACCTATCCAGTGCCTGCAAGGGGTGGGCATTCAGTAATTTGAAGTTATTCTGGTCGGTCCATCAGAGTGGTTTTTCCAGACTGCCCCGTGGAGCTGCCTCAGTGCTGCCAGCCTCTTGCTTTCCTTAACTGAAAATTTCCTCCCCTGGCCTCCATTCCAAGACGAAGGAAAGTGGTGGTGTTTTGGCAAAGGAGGAGAGAAGAAACAGTCCAAATCTTCCCAGACTCCTGGCAAGGGTGAGAGGCACAGCAGGGGAGAGACAGAGTTTTGTCTGATTTCCTCAGATTTTTCCACTCGGGTGGTGCCAAACTCAGGAAGCCAGAAGTGAAGTGACAAGGAAGGAACAAACAAGATCCTGCTGGTTCTTGCAGGGTGGTATTTGTCTCTTGATTCATTCAACAAATGAATGAATTTGTTGGGGTTCCAGGTATATGCTAGGCACTGGAACATTCAACAGCAAGTGAAACAGACATGGACGCTGCCCTCATGGGGCTTTCATTCTAACGAGGCTGGAGGCAGATGATAAACAGCATAAACTATGCATGACGTTAGTATGTTAGAAGGCGATAAATGCAATGGAAAAAGTGAAGGAAAGGGGGATCGGGAGTGATAGGGGACTTGTGTGATTAAATAAGGTCTTTAGGATAGGCCTCACTGAAAGGCAACATTTAAGACTCCAATTATCTGCTCCTCTGGGGAACCCTGAGAAGCCTGTGAGCTCAGAATCAGGGCCAGGTGCCTTTCATGAGATACTAGGAAAGGAGCAGAATCTAGAAGCCCTTCAAGTCTCAGCTCAGATGCCATGCCCTTCCTCCCAAAGCTTCAACAGCTCCCTACAAATTAAGTGCAAGTCATTCAGCCTGAGATTCAGGACCGCATGGCCCAATCTGTCTGTTATCTCACCAGATCCTTCTCTCGCTACCTTTGCAGCCAAACTATTCTACCTGCCATTTCTAGAATATTTCACTCTGCTTCCATCCTCCACTCATTTGTCCCTTTTGCCTGCCCCCCACCCTTGGTTTTTGTCAGCCTAGAAATGCGACATGCCACCAATTCCCTGGCCCCCTGGGGCTGTGGTCTCTGAGCCCCACCACCTTGGCTTGTACCTTTCTCATTGTGTGGCCCTTACTCTGTCTTGGGTATAGGCAGCAGTTTACTGTCTGATCTCTCCCCCTGGCTGGAAGTGCCCCAGGCAGAGCATGAAGCTCTTTCACCTCCGGCAGGTGTAGGGCTCGGCAAACCTTGGCTGAATTGAGTGTGACTGAGCTCAAAGACCCCCAGCAACACCAGGACAAGCTGGGGGGCACCTTTGGCCCATTCAGACGAAGAAAGCAGAAGCAGGAGGCCAGCAGGAAAGGAGAGAGGGAACTAAAACCTAGGTCAGATACGATGGAGGAGCTAGTGAAGGAAGGGGAGAGAGAAATCCCCACCATATTTTTTCCAGACAGGTAGACAGTCAGAGACAGAATGACAGGTCTCTTCTACCCCAGAAGTAGCTCCCACACCCTTCAGCATCCCAGGCCACGCTTCTTTGTGCCTAACTAGAATACCTCTTGCTGCAGCTGGAGCTCAGTGCTCTCTGGATTCAGGTAGCTATTTGATCCTCATTCAGCATGGACCAGAGTGGCTTTCCTAACCCTCAACCCAAGGGGCAGGAGCAAGGTCATCATGAGGCTGGCCCCTGGCCTGGGGACTGGTGCCCTAGTTGAGGAGGCCGGTGACCCCTAGGGCCACACAGAGACCGCCTGGGGGCCAGAGTGTGGAGGCCCCAGAAGTCATAGCGGTTGTGCCAGCCAGTCATCCCTCAGCATCTCTTCAGGGCAAACCTTCAACAGCAAATCCATAAGTAGAGAGCCCCCATCACAGTAGCACTGGAATTCTTAGGCCCCTCATGTTCCTGGCCCTCTCTGCCCCCCAGGCCCTGGGAAGCCATGTGACCCAGACCTGCAGCCTCTGCCATCTGGCTTCCACCCATCACTGGAGCAGCTGTGCTCACAGAGAGGCCGCTCCCTTTGCCTCTCTCTGATCCCCCTCCCTCCTTGGCAGCCAGTGTGCTTCCTGCCCTATTGAGACAGATGGGGCCAAAGTCTGGTGTCTCTCCCATCTCTGCTGCCCTGATGGGTGGTACATGTCCATCTGGGGGACCGAAAGTCCCTTAGGGAAAAGCCTGAACACCATCTGAGTCCACCTCCCCATCTGCTTTAGTGCATGCCTGCTGTCCTCCTGGAATAGCCCTCCCCTGGCCTCCACATGGCAGCTCTTCTTCAACTGGGAAGCCCCATATGCGCTCGAGGCTGGGTACATGGCTACTGGAAGCAGACTGGGCAGATCTCCCTTCAGACACAATAGTTCGCTTCTTGGGGTTGTGAGGATTACGATCTTGTGCTTGCAGAGTCTCAGCACACTGTGTGGCAGTAAGCCTTCAATTAATGTGACTTCTGCTATCCATCCTTTAAGAGCTGCCTCGTCTATCCCTCCTCCAGGCAGCCTTTCTGGATTGCCCAGGGCTCCCAGCATTCCTTCTCCAGGCCTCCGGAGTGCACTTATGCTGACTTGTCATGGTTTCTTTGAGGGTTTGTGTACCCACTCGAATCTTATGCCTAGACTATAAGGACCTTGAGTGCAGAACAGAGTCTGGCCCATTACTTTGCTGAATAAATAATTTTGTGAGTGGCATGGGGGAGGCTGGGACCAAGAGACTAAGAGAATAGGATTGAAGCTGCCAGGACTGACTTTTTCTTTTTTTTAAAATTTTTATTGGGGAATATTGGGGAACAGTGTGTTTTTCCAGGACCCATCAGCTCCAAGTCAAGTCATTGTTTTCAATCTAGTTATGGAGGGTGCAGTTCAGCTCCAAGTGAAGTCATTGTTTTCCATCTAATTGTGGAGGGCGCAGCTCACTGGCCCATGTGGGAATCGAACCAGCGACCTCGGTGTTGTGAGCATTGCGCTCTAACGAACTGAGCCAACCGGCCGCCCAGGACTGACTTTTGCGGGGTCTGTCCTAAAAGACCAAGATGTCCACACCAAGCAGTGTCAGCATCACCCAGGAACTTGTCAGAGATGCAAATTCTCAGGCTCCACCCAGACCTACTGCATCAGAGACTCAGGGAGGCCCAGCAACCTGTGGGGTAACAAGCCTGCCAGGTGATTTTGATGCTCCCCAGTTTGAGAACCACAGCTCTAATGTTTCAAAGTAACTCAGGTTCATAGGAGCTGGAGTTCCTCTCGGGGGTCTCGGCTGTGCTGAAGGCTTCCGAGAAGGCTGTCAGGCTGGGCTCCAGGGTATGGCCCCTGCTGGACCCACAGCTTGTGCTGATAGGGCTGGTGCAATGGGCACACGTTCCCCACAGGTCTCCCCCTTTCCCAAGTGGCCCTAGATCCAATGGGATGCTGCTCTCACCTTGCCGTGATGCTGGTCACTCCCCACAGCCACTGGCCAGCATCCCCTTGAGGCCAACCCCTGCAGCAGGGTCCCTAGGGCAGACTTCTGGACTGTTAGGGCTGAGAGAGACCCTAGAGATTGTTGGCTACACACACATACGCTCTCACAATCACCAACACACACAAATATAGAGACACACCAATGCATATACAGACACAACTCAGTGTGTACATATAAACACATAAATGTGCATGCACCGCCAAACTCAAATTATAGTCACAAACACAACCTCAAGCACAACCAAATACCCCCCAAAACCTATACAGACACACAAAAAACACATCGATAACACCTTAAAATATACAAACACAAATGCATAGACCCACTGTATCCATTTCCTAGGACAGCTATAACAATTGTCATAAACAGGATGAGTTAAAACAGCAGAAATCCATCCTCTCCCAGTTCTGGAAGGTAGAAGTCTGAAATCCAGTTGTTGGCAGGGCCATGCTCCCTCTGCAGGCTCCAGGGAAGAATCTTTGCCTCTTCCCAGCTTCTGGTGGTTGCTGGCAACCCTTGCAGTTCCTTGGGTTGTAGCTGCATTGCTCCAGTCCCTGCCTCTCTCTTCAGTGGCTTTCTTTTCTGTGTGTCTCCATGTAGCCTTCTTATAAAGACACCAGTCATTGGATTTAGAACCCACCCTAACGTAGTATGACTTCGTTTTAACCACTTACATCTTCAGAGACCCTATCTCTAAATAACGGGATGTATATAGTTTTTAAAAATTGAGATAAAACTGACATACATATATTATATTAGTTTCAGGTGTACAACATAATGATTTGCTATTTGTATATATTGCAGTACAATAAATCTAGTTAACAGCCATCACCATACACAATTACATGCACATAAATAAGGTCATATTCTGTAGTTCCAGGTGCACATGAACCTTGGAGGGATAGTGTTCAACCCAATACACCTACACATCCCAAATTACACAGGCCCAGGGAAAAGGCCAGACACACACTCACGCACCCCTGGAGGATGGGAGCTGGAGATCCTGAGGGGGGAGAACCCCTCAATGTCCGAGCTGCTCTTTCCTCCTCTGTAGCCCAGCACAAAGTAAGTCACACCCCAGTATGGGGGCTACTTTTCATCTTGGTTTTGCTCTTTGTTTGGCTTGGTTAGATATGCACATGGTACAAAATTCAAAAAGTAAAAAGAGAGAATATAATGACAGTATGTCTTCCTCACCCTGCCTCAGCTTCCACCTAGTTGCTCTCCCAGAAGGCAACCACCGTCAAGAGTTTCTTGCGTCTCCCTGCAGAGAAAATCCAGGCGCAGGCAGGCACCCGGGAGGCGGCGTGCTCCATGTGCTGCCTGCGTCTTGCTTTCCTTACTGAACAGGCATCTGTTACTCTGTATTCTGATTGGCTGCTTTTACACTGTTTGGGTCCCCCCTCCACCTGACTGTGCTCCGACTGAGGGCAGATCCCTTTGTAATTTACCTTTCCTCGCCACTTCCTAGCTCTGTGCTGGCCCAGAGTAGGTGCTCAGTGAAGGCTGGTTCTAGCTACACATGAACAAATCATCAACAACTGGTTGGGTCCGCGTGAGCCAGGGCTCAGCCTCCTGGCTGTAGAGCCTGGATCTCTCTGTCTCACCGCGCATGTGGCACCATCCACCAGAGCCCATCTTGGCAGCAGGAGCTGCTGGGGTGGGATGGCACCCAACCGCATCCTGCTGTTCTGCACCTTCCTTCTGGCTGTAACTGGGGCTGAGTGTGGGATCCACGGGTCTGCATCTCCTCTCCCCCACCCTCCCCCCTCAGTGTACTCAGGACTCCTGTGGGAACTCCAGCAGGGAGGAGGCTCGGGAGAGAACAATGTGGGGGTGGGGGAGTGCTGCTGCTGTGAGCCCTTTGCCCAGTCTTTGCTTGCTGGAGGCTTAGTCCAGACGTGTTACCACGGAGACGGGAATTAAGGCGATAACTGTGTCAAACTGAAGCCTGCAGCTTCACCTGCTTCTGGTGGTAATGTATTGGCTCCACAACACTGGGATTTGAGATGTGCCACTTTTTTTTTTTTCTAAATCAACACAGAAATGGCTGCCTCAGTCAAGATTTCACCAGGCCCTCAATGTACTGATTGAGGGGAGCTCCAGGGGAGAAGGAGACGGAGGTGGGCAGGGGCTGCCCAGCCTGAGAGATGGAAGCCAGGGAAATGTTAGCCAGCAGCAACCTCTGCTCATCAGTGAAGGAGGGGCTTAGGTTAGAGGATTTGTACGAGGCTTTCCAGCCACAGCACTCAGGGTTTGAGATCGATCCTGGAGGCCAAATGAGACCCCTCCTAATCCCACCGCCAATCATTCCTTTCTTCGACAAATATTTGTAAAGCATTAAGCTCTGCCTAGCTCAGCAGAGAAAAGAAAGAGCAAACCCAGCCATGGATTCTGTCACCACGGAGCTTTCCATCTGCTGAGGGAATCGGCCACTTGCTATGACATCCTATAAATAAAAATCAAATGTTCTAGGTAATAACAAGGAAAATAATACCTAACCACATCGAGCCATTGCTATGTGCTAGGCACTGTTCTACGGGTGTCATGTGAATTGGTTTACACAATCATCACATTCACCCAATAAGGTAGAAGCTATTACCATCTTCATCTTACAGATAAGGAAACTGAGGCACAGATCAAGAAACTTGCCCAAAGACATGGAGCTAGTGAATAGCAGAGGCGGATTTGGACCCAAGGAATCTAGCTCTCCATAGAGACCCACATTTAAATGCTACACTATGGCAGGCTGGCATGGCTGGCTGGCCCCCGTTTGCCCAACTGAGAGCTGTGCTGGGGGGCGGGGGCACCAAGACCCCTCCCTGATCACTGCTCTCGGGTCTTGATGCTGTGGCCAGCACTGTACCGTGTCCGCCAGGAGTTACTGATCTGGGGAGACGGGTGCCTCTGGCTTCCGGACCAAACTGTAGGGGTCTGGTGGCCACCTTGATCTTCCTGGCTCAGCCAGACCCTTGAATCTTCTCTCTGAGGAGGCGCCTGCACAGAAACCACTGGGCTACTCCACTCCTTCCACCCCATCGACAAACTCGAGTGGGAGGTTGTCAAAACGAGGGCACTTGAGGAGGGAAGAAAGCTTTGAGGCAGAAGGAACAAGGGAAGCTGATGGTACACATGCCGGGAAAGATCAAGCCTTCCTTTCTAAGTAGGAGTTTTCTGATTATAAACAATAATGTATACGCATATCAAACAGTTTTTTTTTAATTAATTAATTTATTTATTAGTTTCAGGTGTACAAAACAAGGTAATACTTAGACGTTCATCATTTATATCCCTCACACTGTGAACCCCCCTCCCCCCATCCACTATCCCTCCGACCTCACACTGAACCATCACATTATATATATAAAATTATAGTTGGCATTCATTAATGTTTAGCTTCTGATGTACAATGCCATGATCAGGTATCCACAGTATCCCTGAGGTGGTCTCCCAAATAGGACGCATGTCCATCGGATACCCAACAAAATCTTTACAACATTATAGAATACCTTCCCCAAATTAATTTTCAAAAGAAAAACCCTGAGGCCATCTTGTGGTCACCAGCTGCTTCCAAATCCCTTCACCTTTCCCCTTATCCCCAACCCCCTCCCACACACCAATCTAACCACTCTCGGTTTTTTCTCTGCGTCCCCAAAACTGACTCTGATTAGTTCATTCACATAGTCTTTTCTTTAGATTCCATATATAAGTGAGATCATATGGTACTTGTCTTTCTCTTTCTGACTTATTTCACTTAACATAATGTTCTCTAGATCCATCCATGTTGCTGCAAATGATAAGATTTCTTTCTTCTTTATGGCTGCGTAATACTCCATTGTATAAATGTACCACAGCTTCTTAATCCAGTCATCTACCGATGGGCATTTTGTCAAACAGTTTTTTAAAATTCAGAAAACGTTTTTAAAAGACCACTGACAGTACCACCACCCAGAGAGAACTGGTCTTTTTTGCTATAGCGATAATTTTGGTTTTTATTCTTTCTTTCCTTTTCCCCCCAATGTTTAGAATTGAGATCATCTTGTTTAACAGCATTATATTCTGCTGTTCTTACTTTCCTGCCTTTTTATCACAAGCAGGGAGTCACCCCCCCCCCCCGTCCCGGTGTCTCCCAGCGTCACTGCCCAGCTCCCAGGGGTCTAGGCATCAATGACGTGCCCATACCTGCATCTCTCTCCTGCCTCCAGCCCCATTTGGGCACTATTATGGCTGCTTCCTGACTTGGGTCCATAGGCAGAAAGGCATGGGCCCCTGAAGGGGGTGCAGGGTCTTCAGGGCAATAAAAGGAACCTTCCAGGCAAGGAGAGGGGTCCCAGAGGTGAAATGGATGAGGAGAAAGCCATCAATCACACTCAGCTTCCAGCATGGTCCCGATGGCCACCTTCTCCCCTTGTGGCATTCCAGCTCTCTGTGCCACCTGCAGCCTTTCCTCCCCTTTAGTGGAGAGTCCCTTAGATGTAGACAGATCTGAGAGCCTGTCTTCCTGTACCCCAGAAATACAGCCCTCCTGGAATGGGCAAAGCCACTTTCTCCCCAGTTGTACCTTCAGAGGCCTCAGGATACAGTGGAACCAGACACTTTCATTCCAATCCTGCCTCACTCTCTGCAGGTGTGTGACTTTAGGCCAGCTACTGAACCTCTTTGAGCCTCAGTTCCTTTGCCTGTAAAATGGGGATATTGATAACTACCTCTTAGGCTTCTACTCCCAGCTTGCTTGTGAAGTGTAAATGATGATCAGTGGGATAACCGTCAGAAGGCACGCAGTACCATGCCTGGCCCCTAGCAAGGTCTGTGTCCTCTCCTTTCCCTTTCTTTTCCTGAGGCCTTCTCAGGAGCTGTGCCCACGTGGGGCCTGGAGTGCATTCCCAGAATTTCCTGTCAGCTTTTACTGAAATGCTTTTTAGAAAAGCATTTACTTTTCTCCATTTAGCTTCTGTCTTGAGCCTGAGGGCATTATTCCTGGAGAGGGCTGGGCTATCAGATGCCCTGGGCTCAGGTCCCACTGCTCACTGGCCACCTGACCTGGGCTAGTCACTTAACTTCTCTGTGCCTGAGATTCCCCACCCATAAGATAGGAGAAAAGCAGAACTTACCTGTTCTTTATCTAGGAAGCAAACACTGCTCTAAGAACTTTCAACAAAACAGAATTTAATGCAGGGAATAACATTAATCACCAAATCACTGGAAGGGTTAAAATCTGGGTCTTCAGAGCAGAGCAGAACTAACCCACCAGACAAACCACTCCTCAACCACGGCCAGGCTACAACTACTGGAGCCTCGTCTGCAAGCCAGGGATCAGGGAGCCTCTGCAGCCTGTACCAACCACTATTGCCTCCAGCTCCTCACTCCCACCCCCACACTCCAGAAACCAGTGACTGGACATTGATCTGCTTCAAAGAACTCCTTCCTCTCCTTAGCATTGCTTGTCAGCAGAACGCAGCCCAAGCAGCAAGAAGACGGCCTTCTCCTCCTCCCTTCCGCCTTATAAATCTATCTCCAGTGCATCTAATTGATGGACCCTGATCTGTATTCAGATTCCCAGCTGCAAGGGAGTATTGGAAATGTAAATGTTAGCTTTCTAGTTTCTGCAATATAGGAAGGCACACTAGAAAGAGGTGGGAATGGAGGCTAAAGGCCATTGACTGTATCCAACATGTAATCTGATAGGTGCATTAAGAAAGTTGGCGCGGTGCCTGGCATGTAGAACGGTTTCAATAGATGTTAGCTGCTATTCTTATGATTGGGCCAGGGGCACCGGCAGGTACTGTGGGGCCCTGCCCATGGAACCCAGGCAAAGAGAAGCAGCCGGGAAGTGTGGTGCTGTCCGTGGTGCTGAGCAGCTTTCTGCAGGTCCCAGCTGCTGTCTGCTTTAGGATTATAGTGGGCTGGACGGCCAGGTGGAACCCCAATCCACTCACCCCATGCTGGGGCTTCTGAAGGAAGGCTGTCCTCCGTCCTAGGAAGAGCACAGCAAAAACAACAACCAACATGTGTGGTACACATAGTTTATAAACATAACTCTCTGTACCATCTGTAACTCACAACCACCTGGTGTAGGCAGGATGGTCAGAATTATGTCCATTTTATAGAAGAGAAAACTGAGCAGCAAGAAGTTAAGTTGCAGTTAGTAAGTAGTAGAGCCAGATCCACACCAATCTCCTGACCCAAAATCATATGCTCTGACTTGGCAAGCAAGACTTGGTCACCAGTGGTGAGCTATGGGAAGGCAAAAGTGTGTGCAAATGTACGCCCACCGGGGCCTGGAGTGCGTTCCAGAAGTTCAGCCAAATTTGATTCTTTCCTGTCCCTGAATGTGGCCCTGGATAAAGGTCCGTCTGTCTTTCATTAATGCCTGCTACTACATGCTGGTCATTTTGGGAGAATCACAGTGACATGGGCCCTGCCATCAAGGAGCCCATGGATCTGCTGGGGGACTAACTGGCTGTTCACGTGCATGGAAAGAGGAGAGAAGGGTACCAGGCAGTGGTGGCAAAGAGGATGGGAACAAGGTACAGACCAGGATACTCATTGGAGGAAGGCCTCAGGGAATAGGATTGGAGCTGCACCCAGGGCTTTAAACGATGATGATACCAAGGCCCCGCCTAGCCCAGGAGGGAGTGGCTGAGGCTCAGTCAGGGCAGGGCAGGCAGCTCTGAGAGACAGGACAGGGCAGAGGGCAGGCATGGCGCCCCAGGAAGTGGCCGGGCCAGTGACCTCTGGCATAGGGAGAAATGCACGAGTTTGAGATTCAAGTGAAGAGGTGGTGTGGGCCTCTGTTGACCTCCCACCAATTTTCCAGTCTCAGAATGAGCTGGGAGGGGGGAGGGGAGATCTCCTGAGGAGAATATAAGGACAGGTCTCATGAGCTGCACCACTGCAATGTGATTTAAGGGGTGCTGAGCTAACATCCTCATCCCAAACCTCCTCATCCTCCCTGCTTATTCAGGGGAAGTCAGAAAACATTTTGGATCTTTAAGAACTCCTTATTTAGATGCAAGTAACCCTGGAAATCTGAAGCTGGTGTTTCTCTGTCTTGGATACACCTAAGAATTGACTGTCAATTCTCATTCTTAGAATCTGGAGTGGGGTGTGAGTCACTGGATCTACTAAACACCTTCTGGGTGATTCCAGGCCTGCTCCCACCCCCAAGGCTGACAAGTCACTGATCCAAGCCTGAGGGCACGGAGGGGAGCCAGAAAACCTAAGATCTGATCCCAAATCCATCACTTTCCCCAGCCTTAGGCAAATCTCTTAACCTGCTGGTGACCCAGTTTCTTTATATGTTAAGTTGGGCAAACCATCCTTTGCAGTAAAGATATGAGGAGAGGGCCAGTTAGAGCAAAGAAGGACTTACTGACACTTGGGAGAAGATGCGTGGCCAGCTGGCATGGTGGGTGGGGAAGGACATTAACCAGAATCCTCACTGCAGTAACAGCCCCTGCCCTCCTCCCTCTCCTCCTAGCAGTGAGAGTGAACCTGGGCCACTGAGCCGATGTCCTGGAAGGGGAGGGAGAACAGATCTGAGAACAGCCGGCACGGAAGGAACTATGAGGAAAGACCCAGAGCAGAAGGGGAGGTGGGAGAGGGTGCCCATGGCCAGGAATTCCAGTTTATTTTTTTAATATCCAGAACCATGGGAAATAATCTTTCCTGTTGTTAACAAAAAGGTGATGAATTATTGAATAGACTGAGAAGGCCAGACAGCAATGGAGTTGCGGGGGAGGAGGAGGGTGATGGTGGGGTAGGCCCTGTAGCTTTGTACAGGGGTAGGCCCTGTAGCATTCTAGGGGTGACAGCTTTGGGGGAGAAGGTGGGGGTGGCTCCCCACCCACAGTTTCTTCTCCTAGGACATGGCTTATGACTACAGTGGTGTGCTTGTCCTAATCAAAATGCAGTCCCTGGGGACCAGCTCTTGAGAATTCATGTGGATAGTGGAGCAGAGTGAGCTCTGGGCTGTGCCAAGAAATGCAGGCTGTGTGGCTGCAGAATGAGTCTCTGAGACTTCTGGAATCCTAGCTCCAGCCTGGCCATTAGAGACCTTTCATCAAACCTTGTCTTATAGACAGAAGGCCTTGGGCTGTCACCTGCCCAAGGCCACAGAGGTAGCCCAGAACGCAGCTCCCCTTGGATCCCTCCGTCCATGGCACTTTCCACTGCACCACCCTAAAAGGCTGGGAAAGTTTCTATCCCTGGACTAGGACTTGAATGCGGTCATCCCCTTCTTCTGCCCCCTGCCCAGCACGGCCAGCTCAGTAGAGGCCCAGTGGGTCCAGGAAGTAGCAGAATAGAGGCTTACAAACTTCCCCGGTTCAAGGGCTAGTTCTGCCACTTACTAGCACCGTGACCTCTGGGAACTTATTTTACCTCTCTGGGCCTCAATTTTCTCTTTCATCTAGGATGACTCCAGTACCCTAGGGTACTTGAGGATTAAGTGAGCTAGTGATTAAAGGGGAAGTATTTATCCTATATCAAGTGTTCAATAAATATTAGCTATTAATAAGACTGGCCCCTCCCTAGCGATTCCTGGACCACCCTCGCTCTGAGATTTGGGCTCCCCACACAAAGCACTTGGCCTTGAAGAGGGGAGTGGGGAACAACATGCTGGCCTGACTAGTTAGGACAGCAGTGGGAAGGAGGGCTGTGAGAGATGGGCCAGAGGAGTAAGAACGACAAAGCAGTTCTTTGTGAAGCCTGTGCCCAGTTGCAGAGGAAAACTTTATTCAGGCCTAAGGACTGCTAAGCCTCCAACTTTTGCCACTGGAGGCTGGGATGAGGGAGAAAGGGGAGGGGAGAAGGCCACACACTCCCCCATCAGAGGAGACGTACAGCTGAGGAAGGGACGTGAGAATCCTGACTCACCAACCAGCATTCACACTTTTTCTCACTGCTCCTCTTTGGCCCAAAAAGCAAGGCTGACATTTGCTTTTCCTGCACTGGAAGAACACAGGCAACAGCCCCCTACAGGCTGCAGTTTGTGGGGTACTGGACCATCCCTTCCCATACTCCACATTGCTGCTTTCGCCTGTTCCAGAACAGAGTAGGTGGAAAGAGACTGGGAATGGTTCACCCTGGGCCCCTCACCACCATCTCACAAATAAACCGGTGACGATGATGATAGGACTGGCTAATATTGAGCACGTGTAGTTCTCAAGCATGGCGGGAGTTATCTTATTTCATGTTCATAGTGACCCTGTGAGGCAGTATTGTTATTATTCCCACTTTGCAGAGTTGGAAACTGAGGCTCAGAGAGGTGAAGTCACTGTCCATGGTCAACATTGCTAGCAAGGGTGGATCTGGCATTTAAGCCCAGACAGTCTGCTCCAGAGACCCCCCTTCTTCCTGATGCCCTGAACAGACTCCCTGTGCTCTGCTGTGAAATTCAAGGCCAAAGAGAGGGGATCCCTGATGCCCCTGCGATGGACAAGTTTGTGCCCCTGCTCTGTGTTCCTTTAGCCTACTCAGATTTCAAGTTTTATCCTCTTCAGTGCTGGTGCTTTGGTCTCCAGGAAGTTTTCTACCCCTCTTCTTCATATCCAAGAGCTAGCTTTTCCCTCCAGAAAGAAGGACGGTCCAGGCATGGTTTATGGATGAGGAGAAAAGGCTTGGCGATGTTTTAGGTTTCCATGGCAACGTTCTCCCTCATGACTGCCTTGCTTGCTACCGAGAGAGCTCAGGAGGGTGGTGGGGTGGGAGGTAGTCTCTCTTCTTTCTTCTCCTTCCTCACCTCCCCTTTGGGTTGGGCAGCCAGGTGAGCTGAAAGCCTGTGCCCGACCCAACCCTGCTACGTGGATTCCACCCCACGCCAAGCGTAGGGGCCGGGACCTGGAGCTGGGAGTCCTAGGCAGAACAACAGCCTGGGCCAGGCCTCCTAACAGCAGTTCTCTCCCCAAATCCCAAAGGCTATAAACTCCCTCATGTTTATACCTGCAGGGTCCACACAGGGCCTAGCAAGAGTAGATACTCAACGGACTTTTGTTGAAGGAATTAATGAACAAGTGAAAGAACAAACCAGTGATCCATCCTACACGGTAGCCATGAGTATTCATTTTCACTTTCCCACAATGCTGTGCTCAGTCTCCCTTCTGAGTCTCTACCAAGATGCTTCCCTCTGCCCATGCTTCCCCAACACTGTGCTGATTCCAACACCTCCTCATAGTTCAGTCTGGAGGTCACTTCCTTGCAGAAGGCTTCTCTGACTGCTCCAGAGTGGACCCTCCCCATGGTTCCCTTTACCCAGGCTTTCAGAGTGTGCAGTGGCATGTGCCTTGGGTGCTTGCCTGGCTCCCCCAGTGAATCTGGGAGCCTAATAGGGTGGGAACCAGTCTGACATGATGCCTGGCTCACGGTAGGTACTGAACTCTTTGTGGAAGGAAGGAAGGAACAGAAGGAAGGAGGGAGAGAGGGAGGGAGGGCGTAAAGGAGGAATGCTTTTGGAATGAGCTTGAATGAGGGAGTGGGAGTTGAGTGGAAAAGAGCAGCTTCCAGAACTCAAGCCTTCTTTTTAGAGCCAGATGGGTGCCCACAGCTCTTCGCAGCCCAGGACACCCTCCCCTTCCCTTGTCATGCATAGTATTAAGCAAATAATAACAATAATCACGAGTCCGTATGGTTGTGTAGCAGTTCACCACGGGCTCTCACATCCTTGGCTTCCTTCCAGTGCTCAGACTGACCTGGGAGGGGCTTATGAGCTGTTCGCCTCATTTTAAAGGTGAGGATTCAATTCAACACATGGTGCTGGACACCTGCATAGCCATGTGACAAAAGATGACCTTAGACCCTTATCTCAGACCATACGGAAAAATTAACTCAAAAAGGGATCATAGACGTCAATGTCAGAGTTAAAATTGTAAGATTTTAAAGAGAGAAATCTTTAAGACCTTGAGTCAGGCAAAGATTTCTTAGATACAATACCAAAAGTATGGTCCATAAAAGAAAATTTGATATGTTGGACTTTGTCAAAATTCAAAACTTTGGTGCTTTAAAAGATACCATGAAGAAAATGAAAAGACAAGCAGCAGACTGGGAAAAAACCATTTGCAAAACACGGATGTGATGAAGGACGAACATCCAGAGGAAAGGGGCCCTGAGAGATGTTGCTGCCAGAGAAGATGACCAGGGTCCCTAAATCTTGTGGTCCCTCCACTGCATTTGTTCTTTTGCAGCAGCCCCGTAGCTGAGCGGAGCCCCCAGGCAGGCCTGAGTTGGACCCTCACTGGAGAACTGACTCAGGTAGGACGTTTCACCAAAGCCTTCAGAATCCCCCACCCCCAGATTCACCTCTCTCCTCAGTGCCTCACCTGATTCCTCGGCGCGGGCTCCCCCCAGTGGCCACCAGCAGATCTGTAGCTTCCTGCTGCCGCTGACCCACCGACAGCCTGAGATGGCTGGATGCCTGGCCCATCCCCCAAGAGACCCCAGAAATGCCATCTCTGCTCCTCTGACCCTCTGGCAGAAGGCTTACTGTTAAACTGTACCACGTTCAATGTCAACTACTATAAGTTTACATTTGGTTAAACATGTTAGTGTAAATGAGTTAACCAGTGACCTGGTGGTAATAATACAGTGAGCAGCCTATGCAGAAAAAGAGGGGGCAGAAAGTAGGGAAACTTAAGATAAGCAAGAAGCTCCCTGCTCCTGCTAGATACTAATTTGGAGGGGAGGAGGGTGAGTGTGTGCTCTCTTTCCTTTGTCCAGGGCTGGTCTCATTATACCCTTTCCCCTGTTTTTGTGATTTGGCCCCAGGAGCCCTAGACTCCCAGGCCACCTGCCATCACCTGCCAGTCTCTTTACCTCTATTCCCTCTATCCACGCCTCCCAACCTTCCCCACATCCTAAAACCATTCCACTCTGCTCCCTGGGACTCTGCGTCCACTTTTCATTTTATAGACATCTATGTGATACTTCTTGTGTTCTAGGCGTTGTTCTCAACACTCAACAAACCTTAACCCACTATTCCTACTGTGAAGTGGGTCCTAACTGATAGCACCCGCCCCCTTGTCCAAACGAGTCGATGGTCATGGAGACCTGAAGTAGCTTGGTTGAAGTCACTCAGTGAGTAAGTGTTGGCACTGGGATTCGGTCCCACAGAGCCCAGGATGCTCTGAAACAGCCCCAGCTCCTCCACGCCCCCCTTCACTGTGAACTGAAACCAAGACTCCCCAGGACCCCACTTCCTTTAACCCCTCTCCGAGAATGGTTTATGTTTCTCCCCCATCACCACTGGCCTGGGGAGGGGAGAAACATCTTTCTTGCTCCTCTTTGCAACTTGCGGACACTTCTTCCTCGCCACGAAGCTCCTGTCTGTCTTGGACCCTTGGCTTCCACCTAGACAACCTGCTCTTTGTTATAGGCATTGACTCCTCGCCCCAGGTCAGGCCCCTCCCTCCCCAAAAGGGTCCGATTCCTGCCTCACTGTCAGGCCAATACTATTCCTGTCTTTGTCCTTACTGATTTCAATTCCCACATGTCCAGAGCTGTTCCTTCTGCCAACTGGACAAAACAATTCTCCAGGTAGTCCATCAAAAGAGGGTTTATTTGGGAAAAGAAAAAGAAACAAAACCACCATAGACGTATGACGATACACAGCTCGGGCTGCTTACCTCCGGCCAGCCGCCCACCTGCAAAACCTGCCCTCTTGCCAAGATGGCCCCTTGTATAAATAAATCCCTCTTCTTGAAGTTAGAACTATAAAGTTGTTTTTTAAAGACTTACTTTGTGAGGGACTTTTTAAAAAAAAAAAATTTTATTGGGGAATTTTGGGGAACAGTGTGTTTTTCCAGGACCCATCAGCTCCAAGTCAAGTCATTGTTTTCAATCTAGTTGTGGAGGGTGCAGCTCACTGGCCCACGTGGGTGTTATGAGCACTGCACTCTAACCAACTAAGCCAACCAGCTGCCCCTAGAACCGTAAAGTTTTAACAGGAAGTCAGGACTAGAGAGTAACAGGGAGCCGGGCTGCACCCATAGACCTCCCAGTTCTATGGTTAGTCATTTTAAGATGCCAGTTCACTTTGATCACTTCCAACGCTCTCATGGTGACACTTCCCAGCTGCTCACTCCACGGTCATGCCCTCGACCTTATCACGACCGCTAACTGCAATCCCAGGTTCAATGTCACCCAGATCATTTTCCAGCAGCCACTTCCTATGTCAGCTCGCACCCTCTAGCACTCAGCCCTCTTCTTACCCACTGGAACTTCAACACCTTTTACTGTTCCTCACCCATCTCATGTCCCGTTTCTCTTCTTACCTGGCTCAAATTCCACATCCAATCATTAAAATTATTAATGGTAAGTACTCCCTTGTATACATCTTCAACCCTCTTGTTTCATTCTCATACTTGCTTTGGAAAACCTCTACTGTGGTTAAATCTAGTTGTCTGTCTTTTTCACACCTGCAACCACGCAGATGCGTACAGCTGGGAGACATGCGCCCAGCTTAAGTCCAAGACCATGAATCTCCACGGGCCCTTCGTGCTGTCCGGCAATCCTACACATTCTCCTAACCCAAGCACGAGATCACTCCTCTAGATTTCTATTTCTACCTTTTTAATTGTCCTCAAACATGCCCACCACCAGCATCTCCCACTCACCTGAGAACTTTTGCCTTATTTTACTGAGAAAATAGAAGCAGTGAGGAGGTGCGTCTACAAGCTCCACCAGCAGGCCTGCCTCCCCTCCTGCTACCTACCAGGGGTCAGCTCTCTGGTTCTGGGCAAAGGCCACCTTCACTTGTGCACTAGTCTCCAAGCCTTCCCACATCCTTACAGCTAGTTCCCCATCGTTCCTACGTCACCTACTGGGCCATCAAAATCAGCACACCGTGTGCGGCTGTTCCTCCCATCCTAACCACTTTCACCTCTTGTTACTCTGCGAATGAGCTGTTCCTACCCATTGGGTCCAAATCCTCTCCTGTTCTTCTCTCTTGCACTTGTTCCAGTCTGGCCACCAAATAACTCACACGTCGTTTCAACAACGACTAATTCTTGGTTGTCATCTTATTTCACCACATCAACACACCCGATCCCTGCCTTTTCCCGGACACGTTTTCTTTCTTTGACTTCCAGGACACCACCCTCTCCTGCTGTTCCTCCTTCCTCACTGATTGTTCTTCCCCCGGTGCCCTTTTCTGTTTCCTCCTCATCTGCCCAACCTCTCTACATGGGAGCCTCCCAAGGCTCAGGTCTTGCACATCCCTCCATACCCGCTCCTCTGGTGATCCAGTCCGAGGCCTCGAAGAGTCATCCGTATGCTGGTGCCGCCCACATGTATGTGTCCAGTCTCTCCTCTGAATTGCAGGCTCACATATCCGACCACCTGCTTGACATCTCCACTTAGCACGCCCAAACCCAGGTCCTCATCCCCACCTCCACCCTGCACTGCCCAGCCTGCACGTCCTATCTTTCCCAGCCAATAACAGCACCTGCATTTTTCCAGTTGTTTGTGCCCAAAACAGTCATCCGGACTGTTCCTCATACTCCCCTTCTGATCTATCCTCAAACCTTGTTGGCTTCCCCTTCAAAATATTTCTTGTGTCTGTCCATTTTTCACCACTTCTACGGCTTCCATCCCGGTCCAGGCTACCATTATCTCTTGCCTGGATTGCTACAATTTCCTCCTCACTGACTTCGCTGCTTCTATTCTCTGCTTGCCCCTACTACCCCTATTTATTCTCAATACAAGAGTCAAAGTGATCGCTTTATACTAACTCGTTTCATGTCACTCCTTGGCTCTGCCTGTGCCTTCACTTTCCCGCCCAGACACCCTCGCCTATTTGCTCTTCTGCAATGCTCCAGGGAGCTCGTACCCCCAGGCCCTTTGCTCTGCCTGAAGTGCCCTTTCCCCAGCATCTGTGTGTTGTGCTCCCTCCCTTCAAATCTATGCTCAAAGGTCATCCTCTCCATGTGGTCTTCCCCAATCACATTCTTCACAATTCTAATCTTACCCTCACCCCTGCACTGCCTCGTCCCATCAGATTCCCACGGAGGGAGGGATTTTATTTGTCTTGTTCACTGATGCATTAGTCTGGCACAAGGCTACAACAGCGATAAGAAGTAGTTGTTCATGAAATATTTGTTAAAAGAATGAGTGAATAAGCTCACTTTTCTTGAATGAGAGTGAAGAGTTTCTAGGGCGAGATGAGGTCTGGAACCAAAACAAATGATCTTTTAAAATCAGAACAACTTTGCAGGTGAGTCCAAGCAGCTGCTAGTTGGCTCCAGTTTTCACCTGCATTTTCCATTCCTGTCCATGCTTGAAACACATTGATCCACCCAGTGACCGGAGCCCTGTGCAAAGCAAGTCTTCCCTGAATGGTCAGGCTCACTGGATTGGCTCAGGTCCCTGAGTAGGTGCGATCTCCTTGGTTCAAGGTCACTGTCAGACAGTGACGTTTACTGAGTCACTGCTGTGTACCAGGCACGCTCCATCCTTACCTAATTTCTTTGTGGGAGCTATTGCCTCTCCTGGGATCTGGATCAGAGAATCATACGATGTTAGAGATGATCAGCAGTGAGCCCTGTCTGTTTGGGCGTCTGTTTTGTGAATGCAGTGGCTCCATTCTGCAAACGAGATATTTCCACTCTGACCTGCCTTTGTGAAGTTTGTTCATTTCTATACAAGAAAAGCTTCGGAAAAGTAGAATTAGGAGGGCAGATTAGATGTGCATTTTACAATTCTTTTTGTTAAGGGATCAGGTGGTACAAACTATAAACGCTCCCGGGCAATCTGGGCTGTTCTGCCATCGTGTCCCTGGGTTTGAGGACGCTGTTCTCTTATAGGATGGGGCTGCATGCCATCTCAGGGATCCCTCCTGCCTTGACCAGTTACGCGCTGGCACTGGGCACTGGGCCTGATGTGCACGCCGTGCCCCTTCCCCCAGCTGCCTAGCAGGCTCCTGTGTTTCGCAAAGAGAGAGAGGTTCCTCATGTCTGACCTACATACCCCTCTGTTCATCAGGGAGCCCGTCGGGATGGCTGTCTCACTGAGCACCCTGCATGTGGCGCAAAAGGCACAGAACATGTCAGCGGAGGACTGCTTCCAAGCTCACAGCACTGTCCTGAAGGGACAGCCCTTTGGGGGTGTCCCCACTGTGCTGTTTCTCAATATCATCTTGTGGGTGGTGAGTCCTGGAAGGCCATGCGGTCTCAGCTGGGGGAGATAGTCAAACTTTCACAAGTGACACAACAGGGGCCCCAGCTGTTCAAATGGACACTGGCCACAGTTCTGGGGACTCCCTGGATGGTAGTTCCATGCAGGGTGGCCCTGTGTGGGTAGGCCTTGGGCAGGAGGGTGCTGAGAACAGGTAGAATTCCTAAGACTCTCTCCCACGCACGATGGTCCACAGGCCCGCCTGGCCAGTCAGTGCCCTTGGGACTCCATTCTCTCCACCATTGCTGATTTCTTCAAGGGGTATCTTGTCCGATAGTTCCAAACATGCCAGCACCTTCATTCAACAAACTGAACAGCCACTGTGTCAGGAAGCTGCTGGCCACTGGGAATCCAGAGTTGAAAAAGGCATGGCCCCTACCCTGACAGAGCTGGCCACCTAGTTGGGGAGCCCCTGGGGACCTCAGGGACTGGGTGTCTCCCGGGGGAATACAGGGGCCACTGAGCGGAAGGCATCATGAGCTCTCTTGCCCCATTATTGCCTCTCCCGGCCTGTAGCTCATCGTTTTGGTTTACTCCTTCCTCCGGAAAGCTGCGTGGGACTATGGGCGCCTGGCTCTGCTGATCCACAATGACAGGTGAGAGGGAGGCTGGGGGTCAGGTTGAAAGCTGTTTGCTTCCTTGGGGGATGTGCTGCGAGCAGAATAGCCCTGGCCAGTACCCAAGCTGCAGCAGATGTCGCGTCAGCAGGTGGCATTTCATTACCCACCCCTGCCCCTGCTCTGGCCCTCCCCACACAGAGGTGACAAGGAGGGCAGCCATCTCTGGGCATGCGGCCACTTTTTTCTCAGACCTCAGGTTTTCTGGATCCCATGACTCCCCAGAGGCGTTGGGCACCTGGCCACAAGGGTGATTAGGGTCTACACCCAGAGCTGTGTGCTTAGCAAATGAGCTGAGCCGGCTCTGCTTCTGGGCCGGAGGTGACTGCAGCCCTCGGCCCAGGGAGCAGGAGAGAGAGCAAGGCAGGTAGGTAGCTGAGGCCTTTTCTGTCCTTTTCCTCCTCCTCTGCACTTTTCCTTCCCGGCAGCTTGACCTCGCTGATCTATGGGGAGCAGAGTGAGAAGACGTCTCCATCGGATATTTCCCTGGAGATGGAGCATAAGGACAAGGTGAGCGCTGGGGCCGGGAGGGGGAGGGGCGGAGGGAGGGGAGCTGGCTCTGGGCAGGCAGCCCTGCTGTGTGCAGGCTTCCCAGTCAGCCAGACCCAACCACTTCTAGCAATGTGACGTGGACAAATTCCTCAGCCTTAGCAAGCCTCAGTTTTCCCATCGGAAATATGGATTAACCGTACTTATCTCCTAGGTGCCAAGCAAGTGTTAGCTAATTCTAATATTTTAAAGGGATTTTAAAAATGAATTTGTCTACTCTTCCCACATCTCCAACCCTTTTCTCAGCCCCAATCCTGCCCCGAGCTCCCACTGAGCCAAGGACTCATCTTCCTCTTCAGGCTGAAGATTCAACACATCAGGCAGGGACTCCCTCAACCTCCTGCCGCCCAATCTTCCCTATGAAGCCCAGGCTTCTCCTTCCTTCTCTTTGATGTCAAATGCCAGTCCTCCACCTGAGCTTATTCTCATTCATTCAGCCAGTTACTGTGGAGCATCTGCTGTGTGCCAGCCACTGGTCTGGGGACGGGGCACTGGGGAGTGAATAAAACAAATGAAGTCCTGCCTCATGGCACTTTCTCCCTGGGTGAGAGACACCCAGACAGACTCATATAGGACAATGGTAAGTGTGTGAAGGAAAAAAGGGGCGAGGAAGGCACTCAACAGCAATGGAACAGAGCTGAAGTGTTACAGACAGTGGACAGGGATGGTCTTGGGCGTAAGAGGACATGTGAGCAGGGAGCTGAATGCAGAGAGGGAAGGAGCCGAGAGAACTGCCTTTCCCAACCCCCCCCCCCAACCACATACACACACAGACACACACACACACGCATGACTGCCAGTGTACCTCTGCCTTGTCACAGCTAATCTGAAAAAGTGGTGGTTTGTGCTTGTTGTCTTTATTTTCTCGCTACCACCCCCACTCAACCCCCTCAAATGTGGCTTCCAGCCCCATCATTCCATATATCTCTCCATATTATCTCATATAATCTCTCCAGACAGCTCCCAAAGTCATCAGTGGTCCCATGCCATGAAACCCAATGCACTTTCCTCAGTTCTCATCTCATCTGATCTCTCAGAAACAGCTGACCCTTCCTGAACAGTGGCTCCTACTGATCATGCTCTCTGGGTGCTCCTCTTACCTCCCTGTCTGTTCCTCCCCCGTCACCTTCACAGGCTCCTCCACACCTAGAATTCCCCACAGCTGATCCCAGACCCTCCCACTCTCACTGTCCATGACCTCTTTCCCCAGCCACACATCCACACACATGACTTCAATTGCCACCTCCACACTGGTCCCTCCTAAGTTTCTATCTCCAGCTAAACCTCCCTCTGGGCTCCAGCCCCATTTGTGCCAAACATCTCCACATGGATATTGGAAAGACATTTCAGATTTCATATGTCCAAAACTTGCCACGATCTCCCCCTACATCCCTGCTCTCAGACTCTTCCCACCATCCACCAGATGTACCTCCTTTGCTCTTGCCCAGGTGCCTGGGTATGGCCAGTTCATGGCCCAGTTGTGTTGCTTTTTCCTTCTCAGTTTTGTTTCTCTCCACCTCTCCCACCATCCCCCAGGCCAGGCCTCCATCAGCCTCTCGCTTGGAAGACTGCAGTAGCCTCTAACTGATCTCTTTAAGTCCACACTTGCCCCCTACCCCAGAGTGATCTGCATGAGCAGAGATACCCATTCCCCTGTGTAAACCTTCAATGGCTTCCTAATGCTCTTGGAATAAATTGCGGATGCCTTGGTCTTGTGGTTTGGCCCTTTGCCCACCTGTCAATCTATCTCTGTCCTCTGAACTCCTCCACCCCTGGCCCATAGGCCATCTTTTAGATCCTCAAAAGTGCTACTTCCTTCCTTCCTCGAGGCCTTTCTTCTGTCCTTCCCTCTCACCCTTCCCCACTGGCCCCTCTCTGAACTAACATACCCACCCTTTGTTCAGATTCCAGCTCAAGAACCACTTCCCTAGCACAGGGAGGGGGACTTAGAAGGTGGGCCCCATGTGGAAAGGAACATGGAACTTCCTTCTGTTTCTGGTTTGCCTGCCCCCATTGCTTCCTTTGAGGAACTACCCCTTCCCCAATCCTTGTGGTTCCAAGGGACCATCCGCCAAGTGGGCCTGCCTAGTTCACTGACATGCTTGTGGGGGCTAATCAAGGACTGCCGCCTTCTGCAAGGTTTTGTTCAACCCTCTGGGATCCCAGAAGGAAGCATGCACCAGGGTAACTTAACTGGTTACCAGATCTGGCAGCTTTTAGAGTCGGGGGCCCCAGCCCATCCTCGTGCACACTCTTCCTAATCTGACTCCCTCTTAGGCCCCCCCAGCCTTCCCAAGGCCGAGGCCACCTTTCCCCACCACCCAGAAACTCCAGACAGCAAGACCCCGAGAGAGAGGTACAAACCACAGATAAAAGAAACAAAACAAAACAAAAAAACCTCAAACTAGTGTTACAGAAAGGTAACGTGTGGCTTGAGTGTGGGGAAATCCAAGAGAAGCAGCTGCTCCAGGTACAGCTAGATCCAGGAAGCCCAGTGTTGCCACCATGAGTCCCTCTCTGGTCCTCTCTCTTCTGAGCTGGCTTTTTTTCTCAGACAATATCCTGCATGTGGCCTCAAAGATGGCACCAAGCCACTCCACGCTTCATGGTGTTTACCAAGGTGAAGGAGCTCAGAGGCAGAGAGACCCTCTCTTCAGACACCCATATCAATCCGCCTTAAGAGAATTTTGATTGGCCCTGCTTAGGTCATGCTCCTGTTGGTCACCTGACCATTGGTGGCAGATGCCTACTTGATGGACAGCCCACTGGGCCACATGCGTGTGGGAGGGGCATTTTCCCAGAAGGAAGCAATGAGGGACAGACAAAAAGCAACTGATGTCCACCCTGGAAAGAGTCCCCTCTCTCCCTCCAGCCCAAGCCCCTATTTCCTGTAAGAGGATGCCAAATGACAAGAATGTCAACTCACATCTGGAGAGACATCTCCCTCAGCAGTCACTACTGATTCCAGATCGAGCCACTTCCTTCCAGGACCCAGGATCTTTCTTGACGACTTTTGCCTGGGCAGGAGGCCCCCCAATGGACACTGCCTCAGACCCAAGGGCTAGGTTCCCAGAGGTGTGTGGGGCAGGCTGAGGCCTGGATTTTCTCACACTTTCTCTCCTTGTTTCCCCAGGGCTTCTATTCCTGGTTCTTCAACACCATCACCATGAAGTAAGTGCTTTAGCTTTCTGAACTTGTAGGGGTGGGGGGTGGGGTGGCGTCTCCTGGCCTGAATGACTGGGCCTGGGCTTCAGTTCTGTATCCCCACTGACTGCCTCCCCCCAGCCTAGGCAGACGGCGCCTTCTGAGGTTACAGTTGGTGACATAGGAACTGAACATAGCCCATAGCCCATTTTAGCTCTGCCATGGCCCTCAGGAAAGGACCGCTTTCATATACTTGTAAAAATACTTTTATGAACTCCCTACCAGAAAAAAGAAATCCTTTTTGCATGCTATTTGCTTAATTCTTGTGATCCTTCTTCATCATATTTGTCAAAATGGAGAAAACAACACTGAGCAAAACGGCAGGTTTCTCTCTCAGCCTCAGTGCCCGATTACAAGGAGTAGCCCCTCTTACCTCCTGGATCTCTTCAATGCCAGACCCCATTTTGCAAGGAGATAGCCCCTAAGTCACCTGTTTTGTCCTGACTCCCCAAGACCGGCCAGAGGCTTCAGCCAAGCAGACACGTGCGAGAACTCTGTGCCCACTACGTGTGTATACACATGTGCACACACACACAGCCCCACCTGCACCTCAGAGCCCTGTGTGTTCCTGGGCTCTCCCTGAGCGTCCACCATCCGTCCTGCTTGGCTTGTCCTTCAAACCCCTCCTCCAGAGCCCTCTCTTGTGTGGTGATGCCTGTCTTAGGCTGCAGCTTCCTTGCCCCTCAGAGGCCATCTGTACCAGGGGGCCTGGCTGGCCCTGCTCATTTGCTTCTTTGTAAAGACTCATAGGAATTTTTTCTCGTGTGCCTCCATGCCCTCCATTCAAGGGCTTTGCTGGGAGCATTCACACATTGTCCTAAGACCCCACCCCACCCACACCACCAGGAAACCTCTCTTTTCTGAGACTTGCTAAAGGGCCTGGGACCCTGTAGGGGCATGGGGCACCCTGACTGGGCCTTGGGAGTCCAAAACTGGCCTTGGGACGAGGGGCCCCAACCCCACTGATGGGGGTCTCCCCATGGCCTTGGCCTGCAGTCTTCTTTCATCATTCATCAGATTCCCCAGGAAGTGAAAGGCTAGTTTGTGTATGGTTCAGGAAATTTAGCCCCATGTCAGGGGAGTGGAGGGGGAGACTTTTATTTTTTTGCACCTTTTCTAGTTTTGCTTTGCCAATTTTTAAATCATAAATACATAAATACATTTCACATAAATACATTTCATTAAGAGAAACATAGAAGTCCACCTCCAGTCTCTCACAAACCCCCTCCAGTGAGGCAATCCCTATCAACAGTTTCAAGAGAGCTTTATTTTCTTTTCAACAAGCACTTACTATTTTTGCATTTAAAAAATAACCAATAATGCATAGGAACATTTGGAGCTTCTTACCCTAGCAGGCTGGACGGGCTGGCTCTAGGTTCCTGGGTTTAGCAAATTCATGGATAATGGACAGGGCATGATGGCAAAATAGCCAGCCTTTTGCATGGGAAAGAGGGAGGAAAAACTGGGTGGATAGGCAGGCAGAGCTGACCACATCGTCAGGTCTGGGAGAAAAGGAACCCGAGGATAGTTTGAGGCTGACTATTTTCTCCGTGGTCTGCTGACATGTCAGCAGACATAGACAGCACCTGGGAGAAAGTGTGTGTTGGGAGGGAGTAGCATACATGCAAAACATAAAACTTCATGTGGTAGGTGTCTCTGCAGTGTGCATGGAGTATGAAATCAAAGATGCAGGTCAGTGCATTGGTGCAAATCTGTGTGTGCTGCTATTCATGTGTGTGTAACTGGACCTGCTGGTCAATGGGCAGTCCATGTGCACAGCTGTGTGTGTGTGTGAGAGAATCCTCTTCTCCACACCCCCACCCCACCCAAAGTCCCCTCCATCGGGAGTGCATTATTCGGGAAGGAAGGACAGCTGGGTGTGGCACTGTGTATCCTGCACCCTTTGAGAGCACTGTCTAGAATGCTTAATACATTTACTGGGCAGGGAAAAGGAAGCCAGAGTCCCAGTGCACGAACGCCAGTCTAATTGGATAAGCAAAAGTTAACAAGAATCAACGACGTGTAATTCATAATGGGGAGGTTGTAATTGCTGTGCAAAGGACATTTGGGAGAGCAAGAAATTAATTCCAACTAAGGGGTTCAAGAAAAGCAGAGTTTTGAGCTAGGCCTTAAAAGATGGGTAGAATTTTCTCTGCTGTGATGTGGAGAGTCCATCAGAAATAAAAGGCTGTATGAGCAAAGATTTGAGGAAGAGATGGGCAGAGAGTGTCCAGAAATGGACTCTGGTGTGACTAGAAGCAAGGGTATATGGCAAGGGAGGAGTTCAAAAATTGGGCTGGAAGGACCAGCTGGGGTCTTGACTGCCACACTGAGAATTTTAGGCTCTGATCTAGAGGCAGTAGAGAGCCAATTACTATTTTTGAGCAGGAAACTCAGGATTTGTCTGTTTATGGGAAGGAGTATGGGAGGGAGGATGAATAGCAGTTGAGAGAGTCCAAAGGCAAGTTGAGTAGCTAAGGAGGCCTTCCAAACAGTGTCTTGACAGAAATAGCGCATCTGAGATGAGGCGAGGTCCAAGAGAAGCTCCCATCACGTGGAGGGAGCAGAGGACTGGATGGGACCAAGAACACAAGAGATGGGAGGTGGTGACCAGAAAAACAAGGTGGGGGGAGACACAGGTGAGGGGGAGGCCATGGGGTTGCAGTCAGTGGGTTGTGGTTTCCACCTGGTTAAGAAAGAGGGAAAAATCAAGGTCTGGCTTCTGGGGAGAATAGTAATGCTATTAGTTGGAAGATGATGAAATATGATGATATATGATGAGTTGGAAAAATGATGAGAAATGGCCCAGGCAAGCATGTGAGATGACCAGCAAGCTATTGAAAACACAGGATTAAAGCTAGGAGAAAGTTTGGAGCTAGCGATTTAGACTTGTGAGATGGGTACACAGAGGTTGCATTTGAAATCATGTGAGCAGATGGGTTACCCAAGGGGACTAGATAAAAAAAAGCCCAAGAGGGACTGTAGTTGAGGCAGGAGGAAAAGGTGGCAACCTCCAGGGTAGGTGCTCACTGCAGCCAGGCAAGCGCCTGGAGGCTCCATGGAAGGGATGACCAGCAGCCTTCAATGCTACGAGGTGGAGTGGAATGAGAGCTGCAAAGAGACCATTGACTTTGAGTACCTGGGTCTCCATTGAGAGGGCAGTTCCAGGCTAAGGAGATGGCCAACAAGTAGAGGCAGAGAAAGAAGGTCACCTTTTTCAAGAAGTGTGTGGGAGGACAGCAGTAAAGATATTGGATGGAACTTGAGGGGCAACAGGTCAGGGAAGGGAGGCTTAAAGATTTCCTTGTTTTATTTGCAAGTAATAAAGGAACACTTGAACCTGGCTGTAGTTTAAGGGAAAGAAGTATGGGTGGGTGTAGAGAGAGGTGAATGTTAATTTAAAGATGTGAGAGAAGGACAAAGGATACAGCAAGTCTCCAGAGGGAAAAGGATTAAAGCAGAGAATTGATTGTGAGTAGAAGAAAGGGTGATGGCTGGAAGGTCATGGCAGTGGCACTTTAAAGAGTGGTGGAAAGAGGAAAGAATTGAGTCGAGGAATATGGACAGACTCAAAAATATAGGCTTCCTTTTGAACTGTAAGACAGGCTGCTGAGTATAACCTGGGCTTCCGGTGGAGATGGAGCAAGTGGTCCAGTGGGGGAAGCAGGAGTTGCCAGCCCAGGAAGGAAATTCTTGTGTTCTTGGTCCCATCCAGTCCTCTGCTCCTTCCACATGATGGGAGGTTCTCTTGGACCTCACCTCATCGCAGGTGCACTATTTCTGTCAAGTGACCAGATCGTGGCACCCCAAGTCTGCAGCAAGATGCTCTCCTGTTCTCCCTCTTCAGCATGGAGCCGTCTTACCAGTTCTCATTCACTCCATTCTCAGGATTTAGTTCTCAAATCTAGGGCAGGAAGTATTTTCACTGTTTGCAGTTTAAAAATCGAGAGCTCTAAATAATTCCCTAAAGGGGATATTGAAAACCTTGAAGACATGCTCTTTGCAGTATTGTTTAAAATAAATCTGAATCCTGGACTGTATGCTAGAAGTTGCATACAACCGACAAGCCTGACCAGAGGATAAGGGTGAATAAACTATTATACATCCACCAATGGAGTGAGAAGGCCAGCGTGGGGCTCGGCATGAAGCAGTGCTCCATAAACGGAGGCCACTGTCGCCATTATTACTGTGCAGCCATGAACACATTTGCACAAAATATAAAATAGTCAAAAAAGGCTTAAAATGAAATCCTAAGCAAAAGATCAATACATCTCATGCGGTTTATACTACAGTAATTATGTTAAATCAGCACAAGAAACTAAAGGAAATTAACCAAAATTCTTAATACTCATGATTGTCTTTGGTGGGATAAGATTGTACATGCATGATTTTCTTCTTTTTTTGTGTTTTCCAAAGTTTCTATAATAAGTATGTTTTACTTTTACATTTTTTATTGAAGTATAACACGCACAGAAAAGTGCACAAAAAATAAATGTCCAGCTCAGTTGTCACAGAGCAAAGTCTATGCAAACGCCATCCTGAGCAAGAATTAGGACGTAACATTCCAGAAGCCCCTCCTGCGCCTTCCAATCCCCTACTACCTCCCCTTCTCCAGAGGCAACCAGTATCCTGACTTCTAACTCTGGAGTTCAATATTGCCTGTTTTTGAACTTTGTACATGAAATCATATGGCATGTATTGTTTGTTCCTGGCGTCTTTCACTCAACATTGTATTTGTGAAGTTCAGCTATAGTCATTTATTTTTATCTCTGTATAGTATTTCATTTTATATCTACATAATTGTTATCTATCTATTTATGACAGATAAATCACTACGTATATATCATATATATATATATACATTCACACACCAGGGGTGCCAAAAAATGTATACAAGTGGGCACTTTGGTCAGCGTTGCTCAAGCAGTAGTTCGCCGTAATCAGAAGTGTCTGGACACTGATGGTCACCACTCTGAGCACCTCTTGTCATTGCAGAAGTCAGACATGACTTGCATTCGCCTTTTGTTATTGGTACATATTGAGTATTACAATTTTAATACAGTTTTTCTTTCTTACAATGTGTACACACTTTTTGGCACCCTCTGTATATCTCACAATTCTTATGTCCATTCCACCTTTGATGACATTAAGTTGTTTTCAGTTTGGGACCAGTACAAATACTGTACCTGTGAGATTCTTATGCATGTCTCTTGATGCATATGTCCATGCATTTCTGTTAGATATAAACCTAGGAGTGGAATTGCTAGATCATAGGATGGGCTTCTAGTCAATTTCCATAGATAATAACAACTGTTATTCAAAGGGGCTGTGCCAAAGTATGTATCCATTGAGGTGGGAGAGTTCCCAGTGCCCCATTCCCTTGTCAACACTTGGTATTGTCCGACTTTCTAACTTTGGCCAATCGGGCAGTGTAGGGTGATATTTCACTATGGTTTTAAGTAGTCCTTTTTAATTTAAATAATTAAAAGAAATACATTTTTAACAGTAGGATGCACCTTGCTATCACTTAGTGGTTCGTCCGTTTTCTGCACCATAGCAAGCACTGGAAATGTTTGAAAAAGCAAGAAAAGACCAAATGAATGTTTGATTTCTACAAGTGCTTCTGGATTCCTAAGTGTGTATCTATAACGTAGCTTCTCTCTTTGATAGGCCCGGGAAATTCAGCGAAATACATGTCAGGCATAATAGAGGCTTTGAGAAAGAGGGTGCTATTTCTTAAAAAACAAACAAACAAACAAAAACCTTGTTAGGATGGTAATGTTGTCTCCCCTTCTTCTACCTACACCCCCTCCAGACTGACGCTGTGAGCACGCTGGCTCCTGAGGCCTTTCCTTGTCTGTGTGTCTCTTCTAGGAACGAGGATCTGATCAGCAAGTGTGGCGACGACGCCCGCGTCTATATCACGTTCCAGTATCATCTCATCATCTTCTTGCTCATCCTCTGCATTCCCTCCTTGGGCATCATTCTGCCCATCAACTACACTGGGACCGTGCTGGGTAGGCAGAGCTTCGCGGGCCCTGGGCCTGGGCCACTAGACCTGAGAGGCAGGCTGGTAGGCAGGACACAGCTTGGGTCTTGGATGTCTAGAAATCCGCATTTTAATTCTGCTTCCCAAAATTAGTTACGTGACCTCGGGCAACCCGTGTTTTAGGTCTCTCTCTGGAGCCTGGAGATGATACCTCCTTCCTCACCAGTTTGGCCCCGAGCCTGGTACCTAGCAGACAGGTAGTAGGGAAAGATTCAGTGTGGAACTGTATCTTTATCCATGACCCCACACGACACTTGGCCAGCTGTTTCTGGAGGCCCTTTTATGACATGTGACCCACTGCAAAGATTTCTGAACCTGATTTCTCCCTGTACCCACTCTGATGGACACAGACCCTAGGGCAAAATTTGTCTTGTAAGATAGCTACCCACACTTGTTATAATAGGGTAAGTCCCTTTGACAAAATGACATTATGGGTGAGGGCTTGGGCTTCAAAGACAGAAAACTCTTGGTTCCCAACTTTTACCCACATCTACTTCTCAGAAAATACCTTTGCCCAATCTAGCAAATTATTTAATCTTATATTTGGTCAATCAATCCCCGCAAGCCTCAGTTTTCCCGATTGTCATGGGGATTGAGAGATAATGCATGGGGGCACAGTACCTGATGTAGTAGGTATTCAGTCAATAACAGCCAGTATTTCACTAAAAAATAGGAAGATGGCCAGAGCCGTATGAAGGCTGTACAGCTACGTGGTGGGCAACAGCACCTGAGACGCCCAGGTGGCAGCCAGCTTTACCCTGATTGCTCAGGTTTCTACTTGTTTCGTCTCAGCCAGAGGCAGACCTCAGTTAACTCAATGTAGAACACAGTACTCGTGCCACCAAATGCCACCACCAGAGCACAAACTCTTCTGACCCTGTCTTTTCAGACCCTCATCCCAAGCTAGTGAGCTGGCAATGCCAACAGAATGCTGGATTTCTAGACACATTTCCCAACACCTGGAGATGTCCAAACTGACCAACTAATACACTTAGCCAGAAGGATTTATTCTGAGGAAGGAAACGTCACGTTTTCTGAAGTTTCTGGGTTTTGTGATTGTTGTCAGTGGTAACGTTGCTAATTTCATCATTCCCCTCATGACGGGGGCGGAGGGTTCCTTTAGCAAGCACTGACCAAGACTCGGTCTTGCTTCACGGCTGAGGAGCCCCAGTCAGCAGACCCAGGGAAAAGAAGAGGCTTCTGCTATTTTTGTTGGAAGCTGGGGACAAGCTTTGGGGAAGTAGAAGGAAGAGCAGGCAGCAGGCAAGCATCTCCAGGCCCCAGGGTCTCGTTTGAGAACCTTGAATGCTGGCCCCCCCACAGCAATGAATCAGGCTTGCCGTGAGCAGCTTTCTTCTCTTTCAGACCGGAACAGTCACTTTGGTCGAACCACCATTGTCAATGTCTCCACAGAGTAGGTACCTGATCCTCTTACCTCCCATTCTACTGGCTGAGGGTGTTGGGAGGCAGAGAAAGTGCAGCATGTGGGTCTGTACTGTGGGCACCACTTTGCTATTAAGAAAGGCCTGGTTTCCTTGGGAACCCTTGTGCTAAGTGGGACGCCAGAAGTCATATTCTCTTGGTGGGCCAGGACTCGGTGCCTCAGAGTGTCCTGAAATGGGTGTCTTGGTGCAGTGTCTCTATAATGGATGGAACTACCCAAACCACACACTCCTGAAGACTTGGGAAGATGGTCCTATTTGCTTAGTAGGTCCAGTTCCTAACAGGCAACACCTTATAGCAAGTAGAGGTTTAGGGTATTGCTTCCTGCCCACAATATAGGTCCGGCCAATGCTCATATAATTGAGGGAAGCATAAACCTGATTCCCCAGTGGAGGGATGGAGGGGCCACATGACCTGGGTCCGTGCCCCACCTCTGCCATTAGCTGGCCCTGGGTCTAGGACAGTGCATCCACCCCTCTGAGCTTCATTCCTAGTCTGTGGTGGAGGAAGGGCTGTTGGACATGATCTCTAAGCCCCCGCCAGCCCTCATCGTCCAGGAACCATGGATTTTACCATCAGCCAACCCAATGGGTGGTCAGATCAATTTGTACTGAGCTATATGAAGCTTTGCTGGTTCATGTTGACAAAACAGACCCACTAGGTGTCTTGGCCAGGCTTGACCAACTTCCTGACAAAGCAGAAGCAGCAGTTTCCACAGGTATGAGTGGGGGTTCACACACACATACCCCACCCCACTCTGTCCCTGCACCCTGCAATCGATCAAACCCTCAAATCAGCAGAATGGGGCTGCGGCCTCCTCTCACCTCCCATTTCAGCCAGCTCCTCCCAGGGTGCTGCAAATACCAGAACAGAATTAGCAGCTTCTCCCAGGCCTCCACTGGTGTGAGGTGCCTACACCTTCCCAACAAGAAGTGAGTTTTAACAAGGCAGCAAAGAGCCATCAAGATTCATAAATCTATACTGGCACCATACTGGAATGTTCCTTAGAGACGACATAACCTTGCTGCCTCTGAGGAAACTGAGGATCGAGGTATCCAGCTAGATGGGGACTGTTAGGTGAAATGTCAGGCACCGGCACAAGTGGTGAGGAGATATTTTGAAGCCAGGCAGCCTTTCTGTCCTCAAACCACACCAACTAAGGTAGGCCCTATTTCTGAACAGCCATCCTGGCCAGATGCCTTGGGACAGCATCACATGAAGCCAAAGCCCTAGTGCCACCACTCGTTTTACCCCAGGGGAGGTGTAGCGAATCCACTGGGTCGACCTTCCTCCAAATCCTTCCTCCCACTCGTGTAGGACCCCAGAGTCCCTCATCACAGAGGTCGGGCAGCCCTTTCGCTTGGCCCACTGGGCAGCTGTGGGGGTCTGAACTGCAGCCACTGATAGTACAACACAGCCATGGGGAGTCTCTGGGCTCACCCCCCAGGCTGCCACTGCTAGGAGTGAGTGACCTCAAGCAGATCACCTCATTTCCTTAGGGGTAAATGGAAGAGAGTACCTACCTAGTGAGAGTCTAGTGAGAAAATGTGTGTTAAGTAGCTAGTCCCACCCTGGGTCTGGCATAGAGTGAGCACTCAGTAAATGTTAGCGTTAATTAGCGGGACACCCCTGTCTCGCCACTGCCATCCCTTCCAAGAGTCTGGAAGCACACACTAGAGGGTGGTCTGAGGGAGAGGGGCCCCGGGGGAGACTGTGGGGGTGGGAAAGGGGATCTCACCCTCCCGTGTCTTGCTCCTGATAGGAGTAAGGTCCTGTGGCTGCATAGCTTCTTCTCCTTCCTCTACTTCATCACCAACCTCATCTTCATGACTCATCAGTGCTTAGCATTTGTGCCCAAGAAGAGCTCCAAGGTAAGGGAAAGAGCTACCAGAGCTGCTCCCTCCCAGCTAGAGCCCCTCCCCCGCTGAGCCTCCCACTCGCAGAGGCTTCCCGGCTGAGCACATTCTGCACATCTGTGGGGACCAGTCTCCCCCGAGCAGAGAAGCTCCCTCCCCATAACCCTGTGGTTCGTCACCTGGAACCCCTGAACAGCATCCCGGGTGTGAAACCATGGAGTTATTTCCAAACTGGTTGGTAAACAGCTGCTCCCAGGTGCCTCCTACCCCTGCACTCCCGCTGCCCTGTCCCCTCTCCAATGACCCTGGGACCTCCCCATCATCTGAAAACTCAAGGTTTAAGAAACCCCTGGACCAGCAGGGTCCCACATCCTACGTGGTCAGTGTCCTCCGCAGAACTACTGGGTAAACATTTTTATAGCCTTGCTTGATGTCATGCAGGGACTCAGCTTTCATTCCCCGCACAAGAATGCAGGATATGGTGAGGCAGGCCAAAAAGGAGCACCCACAGAGCCATAGGTAGAGGAGTCACACCACTATATTCTCCCTGGCGGCTGGGTTGGAAATACAGGAAGCAGGCGCCAGACAATCCACAATCCGCCGTCCACTTCTCTGCCAACCAACCCAACCCCACTTACTAGCTGCAATCCGCGCTTGCTAGGTCAGCCACCGCAGTTATATTAGTAGCCAGTGGCTAACTGGTTACAATTGATGGCCAACTAGTCACAGCTGATGGCCATCTACTACCCAAGCCAGCACCTTTCCACGTGAGGCCGAGAGCCTGGAAACTGCTCTCTGGGGCTCTGTCTGCCACTTGCTCCTTCTAGCTATGCCCAAACTCCTTGACCTTTTAGAATCTTTCTTAGGTCAGAGCCCCCAGGTCCTGCCCCCAAGTCTCCCCACTATCTTGGTTTGGATTACCCCCACCCCATCTTCCAAGCAGACCCTGAGACCAGGGTCTGAGTAGCATTTGTTTATTTGGGAGGTGATCCCAGGAAGGACCGCTGGTGGGGGAGGTACAGTGGAACTGGAAGAGAAGCCTGTGATAAAAGGCAGCGGCAAGGGCAGCTCCCCACTGTGGAAGCCAGTGCTTAACCTATGGGAAGCTTGGAGAATTGCGGTAGAGTTCCCCAGCCTAATGGGGAGCCGTTGGGGCATTTTCCCGTCAACTCACTGCCCATCACTCTGAGTGACGACGCATTAGGGGGCTTTAACTCTTCTCCACTCCTTGCTCTGCATGTGGGCTGGGCATGCTCCCCAGGCCAGGAAAGAGGCTCAGGCAGCGTCCCGGGATTTGAAGTACACGGGTGCCCTTGGGTGTGGAGCAGCCAGGGGGCGTGGGTAGGCACCACAAGGGAAGAAGCCTGGAGCTGTCCAGCTCTGGTGGGGAAGGGAAACAGTGAAGAGGAGCAACCCTGGGTCCTGCCCTCGGCCTTTCACAGGCTCAGTGGAGTGGGATAGCGCCTTCGAGGCCATCCCTCCGAATGAATGATTGACCTTACCCTATCCCAGAACCCAAATCCACATACCCCTGAAAGCTTCCCCTGAATGCTTCAGCCCGTTGGGCGTGGCAAGTAGAAGGCCTGCTCCAGAAGCTTCCGGGCCACCCAAAGACCCAGACATCCAGGAGTTTGTGTGAGCACAGCCTTCCTTCTCCATTCGCCCTCCCCGTAGGTCACAAGGACACTGATGATTACCTACGTCCCCACAGACATCCAAGACCCCGAAGTCATCATTAAGCATTTTCAGTAAGTGGGCTGGGTGGGCTGAGCATGCGTCCTCCTGCTAACCCTGCCTGGGTTTCTCGCGTGGGTGGCGAGTCAGCTCAGGAGGCTGGGGTGAGGGATACCCCAGGTGATGGTTCACACTGCACTGGGCTGAGGGTCAGCCTTTCAGAGTGAGGGAGCCCTGGGGCCAGAGCAGGTCCCCTGAAGTCAGGGATTCCGTGCGTGGTGTGGGTGTTGGGGGTGGGAGAGCTAATTTTCCTTTCCCCGTTGTTCCAACTACAAGCCCAGGAAGGTCCTGGACCACAGTTATCTAAAGCAGGTCATCTTGAGACGTCTTTTGTGACCCAAGTTTCCAGCCCCAGGAGCTCATTATCTCTCTACGAGGAACAGTTTCCAGCTCTGCCCCTGGGCCCTGTTCTGGGGCATCTGGGAAAGGTGTGGCCAATCTCAGATGACCAGGGATCAACCCTGAAGTTTGGCTTTAAGAGCAAGAGCTGGGTTCTCTACCCAAGAACCAGGCACCACAGGCAGCTAAGCCACCCAGCCCTGTGGGCTGAGGCCCTGGGCACGGGGTAGGGTGGCACATTCCCAACCCCACAGCTGGTTCAGCATCCATGTTTGTGGCTGCAGTGAGGCCTATCCGGGGTGTGCAGTGACCAGAGTCCACTTCTGCTATGATGTCAGGAACCTGATTGATTTGGACGATCAGAGGTGAGGCTGCAGCAGGGCCTGTCTGGGTCTGGGGTGGGGGTAGGAGGGGAGGATGTGGCTCTGCTGGGCCCCCCCACTACGAGATCCCTCCCCACCCCTCCCCCGTTACTGCCCTACGGACAGGCGCCATGCCATGCGGGGCCGGCTCTACTACACGGCCAAGGCTAAGAAGTACGGAAAGGTGATGATCAAAACCCACCCCTGCTCCCGCCTGTGCTTCTGCAAGTGCTGGACCTGCTTCAAAGAGGTGAGTGGCGGAGGTGTCCTGGGACACAGCAGAGGGGGAGCTGGGGCACTGGGTCTCCGGGCTCTGTGCAGGGCTCGGGCAGTGGCCCTCACCCGCACCCTTCGGCCCCAGGACCCATTCAGCCTTCTTCCCTTCCTTCCCGCCCATCCTGCCTCCTTGTGGAGAATGTAGAGCTGAAGCCTTTCTGGGCCACCTCCAGAGTGATCCAGGGAGGCTTTATCTGGCCCACTTCTGCGCTTGGCTGGGAGGATCCGAGAGAATATAGTAGGTTGCTATAGCCTGCCAGGGCTAAGGCTTTCACAGAGATAGGCCAAGAACATGTGAAGGCAGTGGGCTCCATCTTGTCACCTACCCACTGTGGCTAGAAGGCAGCCTCAAGACTCAAATACCTGCCTCAAGGCAGCCCCAAATTCTAGCCAGTCCAGAAAAAGAATCGTCCCCCATTCCTAAAAATGCTGCAAACCCATTTTCCTGCTCTTCTGGAGTCTACTCTAAGTCCTAAAGCATCCCCTTACTCCCAGCTATGCCTCGCTTTCCCCAGATCTAAGAGCAGGGAGCTAATTTCAGAGTCTTAGCCTCTTCCTGTTCTAGAGTTGGGATCTTGGAGCCCATCTGGGGTCCTGAGCTCTTTGCCAAGCTTCACAGGGAGCTGGGGATGGAAACGAGGCCTCAGGCCCACCATCTCCTGGGCTTCTGAGTAGAGAGAGGGCTCATGTACAGGCAAAGGTTTCCTAGAGCTCTGTCTGGCCTCTCCAGCTCTGAGGGCCATATCTCACCCCAGGTAGATGCAGAGCAATATTATAGTGAGCTGGAGGAGCAGCTGACTGATGAGTTCAATGCCGAGTTCAACCGTGTTCAGCTGAAACGTCTGGACCTGATCTTTGTCACCTTCCAGGATGCCAGGATGACGAAGCGGTGAGTGTCAGGGCTAGCCACTGGCTGTGCCCAGCCCCGCCTCAAGATTAGGCCTCTGCTTCTCTGAAACCATCCTCCTTTACCCTCATTTCAGCCAAGGGAAGGAGAGCACCTCCCTCCGGTTTGCTATATCCTGACCTCCCCTCAACCCCTCCATGCTCCTCACAGGCAGCCGCCATCTTGCTTTCCAGAGCATGGCCACGTCCATTTCTCCCCAGCTGCCAGGCTCAACTTGTCTCCAGAGACACCAGGCACTGGGCTCCTCATTCCCATATGTCCTTGCTTCAGCACGGAAGTGGTCAGGGTAACCTTTGAACTCTTGGTTCCTCTTCTGAGACAAGAATGATATCCATTTTCTCCCTCATTACACATCACCCCTCTCCTCACCAGTGACAGAGTCAGAATAGAGAAGCTCAGCGTGCTGTTTCTCCTCTTGTGCTGTAGGCCTCTCCTTATTCATCATCTTACAGCCTCCTCTCTCCTCTGCCCCAGTCTCTGGCAGCCCCAACTGTGGATCAGGTCCACTCTGGAACATTCTAGAAGTAATCTTAGATCCTTAGCACTGGGTCAAGTAGATGAGAGCCCCAGAATGAGTCTCTTGATGATTGTGGGGGCCCACCTTTCCCTGGGGAAGCCCCATCATGCACAACACTTTGTGCTTGCCCACTGCCACCCTGCAAAGGAGCAGTGGGACAGCCTAGAATTTAGTCACAAATCATTGTGCGCAATTTTGTAAGTCACGTACACTCTCAAATTTCGTATTTTTCAAATTTGGTTACATATATCTTCCCTGTCCACCTCCCAGAGGATTAAGAAAGATATACGTTCTATCTGGTGTGTGTGCTATGTAAGAGAATACACCTGCATAAGACAATCGTGTTTATTTTCTGAGACAGTCACTCAGTAGAGAGGAGCTGGGGTTTAATTACAGCAGAAGTGGATTTAATTACAGCAGAAGTGTGAAAGATGGAGCTCCAAGACCAGCACCTGCCCCTCTTTGCTTCTGTCTGCAGGCACCTCAATTTAGTAATCTGTGCAATTGGGAGTATTAATTGCCAAATAGCACAGTGTCGGGTACCCAGAAAGAACTGAGTATTTGGTACTGATTTTAAGATGAGGCTGAAATTAGTACCTCCCCGTCAACCTTAGAGAAAGAGCACGTGTTGTACTGTCACTGCTGTTAAGAGGCCCAGACGTTAACTGAGATCTGTGTGGTCCCCTCCCTTCCTGGACAGTCCCTCCCTCTAATGCCGCTTTCCTCCAACAACTAAGCCTTAGGAGCTGCCACTTCTAAGGTCCTGGGAGACCTATCTGAGGCTTCAAGGTTCCCCAGGAAGTGATGAGCGCTTACCTGTGGGACCCTGGCATGAGATCCCTGCAAACCCGTCAGCCTCACCCCAGACTTCTCTCTCCTTCCCCCATCTCCGCAGCATCATGGACGATTACAAGTACATCCACTGTGGTGTGTCCCCCCAACAGTCCTCAGTGACCACAATTGTCAAATCCTACCACTGGAGGGTCTCCTTTGCCCCACACCCCAAAGACATTATTTGGTAAGCCCCCTCTGCATCCCCTCTCCTTTGAGCTCCTCTGAGACTGAAGAAGGCAACAGGATGTGGAAAGGAATCAAGGCCTCTTCTCCCACTTTGTTGCCCACTTACAGTCCCCACTGGGCTGGGCCATGTCCTCTTCTGAGCACCACAGCCTCTGCTTACTCCCCAGCCCACCCCACCACAAGTATGGAAGGCACCAACCCTTGGGGAAAACGCTTCTCCTGCAGAAAGAACTCAGATCTATTTTTGGGCTCACCCATGGGGTATATTCAGAGCATTTACAAAGGGTGTGACTGAGGGAAAGGTCCAGGGCCAGGTGCATGCGGGTCTGGGCCCATGGGCTGCATTAGACCAGGGCAGCCTGAGTCCACAGCTGGCATGCAGGAGCCAGCACGCAGGCTCTGTCTCAGGACCCACCCGGGGTCCTGAGTGCGTCTCCTTCCTCCATCCCTCCCAGGAAGCACCTGTCCGTCCGCCGCTGCCATTGGTGGGCCCGCTTTATCGCCATCAACACCTTCCTCTTCTTCCTGTTCTTCTTCCTCACCACACCGGCCATCATCATCAACACCATCGACATGTACAACGTCACCCGCCCCCTCGAGAAGCTGCAGGTGCTGCCTCTGCTCAGGCCAGGCGAGGGGCCCCAGGGAGGGGCAGGAAGCACTCAGACGAGGATGGCGTGAGGGGCCCATGGGGACACAACTCCAGCGCCCGTGCACCGCCGACATGGTGGAGATGGCTGCAGTGTAAATGGTGGGGTGGGGTTTCCTTTGTTTTAAAAGGGACGAATGCAGGTCTCTGCCCATCTTAGGGACTGGGACTGGAGAGCAGAGGGAGAGGGGCAGCGGCAGGCAGGTTCTGGGGTGAGTTTTAGGGCTTGGGTGGTCCAATGAAATGTGGGTTCAGACGGCTTCTTTAAATCAGACCCCCCCAGACCCTCTAGTGGTACAAAAGGTACAGCAGAGCGTGTGGCAAGTGTGACAGCTCTGTCCTCCCCATGTTCTCTAGAACTGGGGTCCTTGGTTTCAGGTATAGGGTTGAGGGTGGGGAAGAGTGAGGTAAGTTCCAACACAGCCTTCTGAGAGAAGTAGGACCCCAGATTTGTCTCCACATCCCTCATTTCCAGACACCTCCACTCCACAGTGGGAGTGCCGGACCATGCAGGAGCCATTCCTGAAGTCAGAGCATGCTTCACACTGACAGGAGGTTTCAGAGGAACTGAACTGGCCCGGTCCAAGTTCTATAGCCTCAGGCTGTTACATGGGCCTAGAGGGCCTCTTTCTATATTATCCCTATCTCTCTTCTATCGGCATGCACGTGTACACATGCTTCTACACACACACACACACATGCACACACATGCACACATACATACACCTGCTGCTTACTTTTGTCCTCCTTTGTCATCTTCCCAATAAACTCCAGGTAGGAGCGCCGTAGCAATCCCTGGGGATTCTTTTTTCCTATCCTTCCCTCCTTTTTACCACTTCTCACAAAACATCACATTGAAGATAGTATCATCTCCTGGAGATATGCGACATGAATGCCAGCAGCTGGCTCTGGCCTTAGGGTGAAGTCACTAGGGGTAGCCCAAGGCAGCCCCTCCAGTGACCTCAGCAAGCAGACCTAAGCCTGTTGAGGATGCCACTTGACCTTGGGGGTGCCAGCTTCTGCCTGTCCCCAGCCAGGCAGACCCCTGGTCAGGGAGGCGGGTAAGAAAGACCAGGCCTACTGTGCAGACTCAGGGAAACCAGGCCTGCTCTGGGACTGAGCTGGAGGAGAAGAGGCCAGGAATGTGGGAGAAGGCAGGGGTGGCCTCGGAGGGGAAGGGGCCTTACTGCATTGATGTCTCTCTGCCCTCCTCTGCTCTGCCCCTACAGAGCCCGATAGTGACCCAGTTCTTCCCCTCCCTGATGCTCTGGGCCTTTACAGTGTCACTGCCTCTGATTGTCTACCTCTCTGCCTTCCTCGAAGCCCACTGGACCAGGTGAGCTAGGGCCTCCTTTCCTAGGCCAGCTCTTCTCCCCAGCTCTTCCCTGCCTGCCACCTCCACCAGCCTGCTGCTCAGATCCTCCCATCTGGCCTAGGGAATGGAAATTAATACCCAAAACCATCCCAAAAGAGGGGACCGGGTTCAGGGATGGGCCTCTGGCTTCAGGGATGCTGTGACAGGGCCACCATATGAGGGATACGGGGCCCAAAGCAGGTCTCGTTGGGCTGCTCACTCATCAGCCAGCTATGCACTGAGCGGATGGAGCTGCAGGCAGAGGGCACAGGATGAGAGGGAGAAGGCAGGGCTTACGTGGAGCTTGTGGGGAAGGCTGCTATGGCTGGAGCGAGGAGCCCATGAACTCAGCCTCACTGTAGACCCATGGAGCCCACACAATGCCCACATTTTAAATAATCAGGAGCTAGTTCCCATTTGTTAGCCCTAATAATTCTATGGGAGTAATTGGATAGAAAGTATTTATTACATCCTGGGGCAGGCGGACCTGCTTTGGCCTGAAGACTATGTGGGTCTCAAAAGTTATTTCCTGCACCAAAAGTTCCTACCATCCTACCAAGCAGTAAACCAAGAGGTTTGTCCTAACAAATCCTTACTGGTCTTTCCTCTGGCCAAAGCAGGACTTAATGTTGATTATTGAAACTCTAAAGGGATTCTGAGTATCATTGGTAATGTCCTTTCAGCAGATACCGAGTATATGGTACCTGTCCCTCCCTTTCCTGTGCCCAGGGCAGACATCACTAGTTAATCATACTACTCTTTCCTGCTGCTCCCGGCCACGGCATGCCTCATAGGGCCCCACGGAGATGGCGTTGGGATGCCCTCTTAAACCAATGTTCTAGGCCAGGGAGCTGTCTCTCTCCTTCTCTTCATTCTGGAGTTAGACCTTTGGTTCTTATCACGTCTCGCTCACTGAATAAATCTCTCTGTGTGTTTCCTTTTAGATCAAGCCAGAATCTTATCATAGTGTACAAGTGCTACATCTTTCTGGTGTTCATGGTGGTCATTCTGCCCTCTATGGGATTGACCAGGTACCTCACCTCTAATTATCCCTCCTCTCTCAGCCAGGCTCACCCTAGAGGTGGAACCTCCTCTGTAGGCTGACCTGTGATTGCTGCAAATCCATTCCTCAAATGACAATCCAGCGCCTGTCCTGAGCTTAACATGTCCTGGGTATCATGTGAACTCTCAGGTGTCAGCCATGACCTCTGCCCTCAAAGAGCTTATCATTGAACTGGGAGACAAGCCATCCCTGCCGGCTCACTAACAGCCCCAAGTTGGGGAAAACGCAGCCAAAGTGCAGTAGAAACTCAGACGAGGGAAAGAACATTGTGGGAGAAATGGCTTGGCGAAACTTTGCTAAAGGAAGTGACCTTGAGCTGAAAAGCCAAAGGGTTAGGGGCAGGGGTGTCCCAGGATTAAGAAGGAAGAGAGGCAGTGTGGGTGGAGTGGCCATATTAGGATGAAAGAGTCTTTGGGGCTTGGGCAAGGGTGGATGGAAGGAGTGGAGACAGTCCAAGAAGAATTGAAGCAGGCCTTAGCTCACAGATCGGTTAACGAAAAGTCTGGCCTTGTGCTTGCTTCTAGTTTGGATGTCTTTTTCCGCTGGCTCTTTGACATCTACTATCTGGAGCAGGCATCCATCAAGTTTGAGTGAGTACTCGAGGGAGTGTTTCAGGTGGACCCCCGGTGTACACGGGGGCTGCTGTGTGTTCACACCAAGTGGATACATATGTCCTTTATTTGCTTACACAAGTAGAGATGAGTGCATGCAAACACTCCCAATAGGCAGCCTCTTCACTCTTCGTGTGGCAGAGACCCCTTTGGCAATCTGGTAAAGCCCAGGGACCCCTTCCCTGAAGTTTTTGAAATAATTACAGATTTACAGGAAATTGTCCCCCAACAGTCCTGTGTACCCTTCATCCAGTTTCCCCCAATGATAACATCTTGCATAAACTACAATACAATATCATAACCAGGAAACGGACATGGAAACAATCTACAGAGCTTAGTCGGATTTCACCAGTTTTACATATACTCTGAGTAAATGCCTTCAAATGCACAAAATGTCTGGATTACAAAGAATACCAATTATACTGAAATATAGTTATCAAATATTTTAAAAATAGAATTTGTAACACAATCTTTGTAACACATTTAATAAAAGGACAAAGCATTTTACATATAGGCAAGTTAAAGTTACATTTTACTGTTTTAGAGGCATCAATGTGAAAGCTGATGTTATTTAGCTGAAAAAAGAATATTATATTGGGGTAGGGAAGATCTTTTAACAAGGCAACATGTAGGTCGTATTGGACCTCCAGCCAATTTCTTTTTTTTTTTTTTTGGGTTATAAATGTTGAAAATACTAATTTTCAACTATCTGATATTGGAAATGACAACACAAGTTTCCATAGCTTGTGAGGACCAGAATTCTCCAAGTTTTCTGTAGTTTCTGCAAACTATAATTGTAGTAAGTTGTTTTTTTCCAAAATGAATGAGTTCGTTTTTGGTTACTCAATATCTTGAATACAGTTTATATATGAGAAAGAAAAGTATTATGAGTCCCTAACTCAACTCTGATGCCATCAAGAAAGAACAGCTTTTGAAGGACTTCTGAACTATGTCCAGGGCTCTCAGGTTACTCTTTTCAAGGAAGTTGACAGAATTCTGTAGATGCCTGAGTCACCAGTGTGAGAACAGGCAGCTTGGCCATTAGGTGGCTGAATGACTCCTACTTGTAGTTGGGCAGCTCCATCTAATACTCGTCTGCAGAGAAGAAATTGTCAACCCTGTGTAGTTGAGCAGCATGTCTCATAACTAGCATCATTTTGAAGTTGTGATGAGCACAAATGATATTGTAAGATGTCAGCAGTGACTGCAATGTGAATGAAAATACCTGATTTCAGTAAGTGACAGACCCACCACCATGGCTGACATTGTGGTGGTTTTTTGCCCACATTCTTAATTGAAGGAAATGCTAAATTGTAGACAGAGGGTAGTGGAAATAAAGATGTAATTTTTTTCCCCATTCAAGGTCACAGACGCCCCCACCCCCCCTCAGCCCATTACTACTCAAGGACTCTCCAGGGTCTGTGGATCCAGGTCAAACAGCCTGCTTTAGATCAAGCCAGCACACGCATCTCCTAACACATCCACACTGTATGGAGATGATCCCCCTCCTTGCTCTGAAGGGTGATTGTTAACTTAAACTGAGCGGGGAGCACAGATTATGAAACATATTCTCACCATCTCTACCTCCATCCCATCCCCCACCCCCACTCCCTTTGCTCTTTTCCTCACTCTCTCTCCTCCCTCCTCCCAACACTTTTGCCCTTTCCTTTTCCTCCTTGGCTTCTGCTGCTGTCTTCCACTCTCCGCCATACCCAGGTGTGTGTTCCTGCCAGACAGTGGCGCCTTCTTCGTCAACTACGTGATCACAGCAGCTTTGATTGGCACAGGCATGGAACTGCTGCGCCTGGGGTCACTCTTCCTGTACAGCACCCGCCTCTTTTTCTCCAGGTCGGAGCCAGAGAGAGTCCACATCAGAAAGGTGAGGGCCAGGCCCTTCTCTAAGCACAGTCCTTAGTTTCCCTTGGGAGAGTGTCAGGAGGGGGACCTGCTGGGCACCAAGTGTGGGAGGCATGGCGAGGTGAGGTAGGTGCTTCTTAGACTCTGGGGAGGGAAGATAGGCTGCTGCCAGGCCTGAGCTGCCGACCAGCTCCCAGAGGACAGATAAGGAGCCACAGAAGTAGCCAAGCCAAGGGGAGCTGGCCACCTTAGGGTGACTCCTGCCTTCTGCCCCAGGACCAGGCCATAGACTTCCAGTATGGGCGAGAGTACGCATGGATGTTGAACGTCTTCAGTGTGGTGGTGGCCTACAGTATCACCTGCCCTGTCATTGTCCCTTTTGGTGAGTTATCCCTAAGGCACAGCCAGGGCTTCACACCCTCAGATGGGGAGGAGGAGTGGAGCCCCTGAACCTCAGACCACCTCCTAGAGCGGGAGGAGAGCTGGGCCAGCCTGTCAGAAGGCCGGGAGGTGTCAGGGCCAGGGCCAGGTCAGGGGGCTGAGGTCGCATGGCTGTTTGTTCACTGAATGCAAGAGCGAATGACTCTTCACCAAACGGACAGAATAGGTTCTGGGGGCTCAAGGGAAAACGAAGATCCCAAAGGTCGGCACCACGGGGCTCCCGCAGCCCATCCCCGGCCCTTGCTGCTCCAACCTGACAGGCCCTGACTCAGGCTTTTCAGTCCTTTGGGGGACTTGTGACAGCCTCAGCCCCAGCTGGGGAGTCGCCACTGAGTGTGCGTCCCTCTTCGGGCCCCCAGGACTGCTGTACCTCTGCATGAAGCATATTACAGACCGCTATAACATGTACTACTCCTACGCCCCGACCAAGCTCAACGGGCAGATCCACATGGCCGCCGTCAAACAGGCCATCTTCGCACCGCTGCTGGGTCTGTTCTGGATGCTCTTCTTCTCCATCCTACGGTTAGGTAGGCCCCGGCCTGCCGGCCAGCCCTCCTCTGCCTGCCCCCCTGCTCCATCAACCCCTCCACAGCAGCTCTGCGAGAGCAGAGAGCCAGCGGGCCAAGGTGCTGCTCCTTGAGCGTGGCCCAGCCCAGTGGCTTCTCTAGGCCTTAGGGGTTCACATCAGAGGCCAGACAGAACAGAACTTTGAAGGTAAGGACTTGGGCCAGCAGCGTCCAAATTGGAGGCATTTCGGTTTACAACCCTGAGGGCAAGAAACATTGTATTCCTTCATTCCAACTCAAGGCTGGCGGGAAATAAGATGTTAGCTCTCAGGCTCAATTCTCATGATATTCCCGCTGGGATCCTGGTCTTATGAGTTGTCAGAAACCTGGGAACTGGGGAGGAGTCAGCATCTGCCCCAGCAGCCAGCTTTTTCCTTCTTGGCTGCAAGAAGCTGCTCTCCCTGTCCCCTCCGGCCAGAGACTAGAAAACCTCTCTGAAGCAAGAAGCTCACCCCGACCTTCCCCCATCCTCCTTCCTGCCCACACTGCATTGATTCCTTTCTGCCCCCACACTAGCCTGATTTGAGGGACACTTGACCTTAACCTTTTCGGTGGCATGGGGAAGGGAAAGTCTGTATTTCTTTACTCTTTCTGTCATAGTGGTATCTGTAAACGCCCAGCTCTCAGTCACTTGTGTGTATTAGCTATTTGTTGTCTCCCTCCGACCCCCAATTTCATATCCCCCTAGGCTTTTCCTGCCACCTAGCAGATTCACTTTTTGGAATGCTTTTCTCTAAGTGTAAGGGAACACGTGTTTATTAGAAAAAATAGAAAGATCAACATTTGAATGACCCATAGCCTCACCTGGAGCCTGATGTTGGTTGCTCCCAGACCTCATTCTGTGCACACATTTTGGGGAGGGGGCAAAGCAGGAGGGAGTTTATTGGTTTGTTACGACTTTTCGAAATGGTGATATTTGTTTTTCACATTCAGTACTATATCCTGAGTGTTTCTGAGTTTCTCCACTGACCATTATGTTCTGAGCCATCTCCTGTGTTATTAAAATACTGTTTGAGCACGTGCCTTTTAATGGCTGCACTAAACTCTATCAGGTTTAGTCATTTCTCCATTGTTGGATATCAATGTTGTTTACCATTTTTGCTATTATAAAAACATGATGATAAGCATTGTTTTGCAGTTACCTCTGACTGTAAAGACTGATTTTTAATATTTACGTAGTTAGGAAACTGCTATCCTAAAAAAGTTGCCAAATATCGCCAAGCAAAACACAGGTGACTGTTAAATTCTGGATTGCTTTTCAGTGCCATTAGCCTGGCTAAGTGCACGCTCAGCAGGAAAGGTGTGGGTCAGAGATCGTATGTGGGGGCCGTGGCACAAATGAGTAACTCAAAGCTACTTCCCAGAGACGTTGATGTGGGAGGTAACTGATGGGTGGAGAAGGACATGTTTAATGGGCATTTAAGTGGGTGCTTAAGTCAATTAAATGTTTTTCATGGGACCCACAAGATACCAAGTTCTAAATGGCCAAATAGCACTAAGGCGTGATGTCGTTGTGCCAGGCTCATTGACTCCAGTTGTTAGGAGGGAAAATGGGCAAGAGCCTCTCTGCTGCAGGCTTGAAGCCCCTACAGAGGTACTGAGTGGAGCCCAGGCATCTGCCAGTTCAGGTGGCATCTCAGCTGGCAGACGCCTGCCCACAGCTCCGGTCCTCGAGCACTGAGCCCCTTTTCTTCTCATTGGCAGGTTACCTCCACAGCATCACCATCTTTTCCCTTTCCACTCTTATCATTTCCATGATAATTGCCTTCCTGGGCACTCTTCTGGGGAAGTTTCGGACGGTTCCTGACTATACGGTGAGTTGCCAGCCTGCTTGTCCAGCACTGGTTCCCCCCTGCCCCTGGGGGACACAGCTCTAGGATACCCGCTTGACCTGGGCATCCACAGCACCACAGAGATGAAAGGTTCTAGACTTTGTCTCTGATTACGAGCTGTACAAACTTTGTGTGTGTGTGTCTGTGTGTGTGTGTGTGTGCGCATGCACCTTGCCTTGGCCCAGGCACTGCCCCCTCACGGGATGGGGATATTTAAAAGACAACAAACTGTCCTTTCCTCTTCTCTCCTCTGACATCTCCGAACAGCAGCCTGCTGGCCTATCCCTCCTACCATGTGAGCCACTGAGCTATGAGCACCATTCCAAGGGATGGAGGGCTGAGAGAGAGGCTGAAGGATTGGGTGGAGGTGGTAAAGGATGATGACCTTGGGAAGGGACATAGTCATCTTCTCACTTTTAGAAGTCCCAGGATATTGACCTAGAGGCTGTCTGGGGGGGAGCCTGGCTTTCTGGGTTCCGTGACTCCTTCGGCTCCGTGCCGGTGGGGCCCAGCCTCGTCGTTAGAGAAGGGAGTCCATCCATGCCCATTGACAGCCCTGCCAATGGTGCTGTGTGCTCTAGCTCAGCATGTCCCAAAGGGAGGTGTCTGTACAGGCAACGGGAAGGATTCCCAGTGGGTGAAAACATTACCTTTTGTTTTTCATGGTTACACATTTGTTTTTCCATTAGTTCTTATTTATTCACTTTTCTGTTATAGCAACGACACCGGTTTTCTGTTTATAACAGTAAATTGTTTCCTTTTTAAATGAATTTATATAAGGAAAAGAAAGTTGGTTGATTTAAAGTACTAGCATCCAGCTGAGTCAGAGGAGGAACTTCTTGGAAAAGGCTCCTCTCGCTTCTAGTGACCACATCATCTCTGGGACCATGGGCACAGGCCCCCCCTGCCCTTTCTATCTAGCCCCCTCCTCCATTCCCTGGCCCAAGTGCCATGCTAGTGAAGGAGCGGAGTGCATGATGCCTCTGGCTCTGTCTTCCCAATAGAATGATGCCATGGGATCTGGTTGCCCAAGTGTCCACTCTGGAGAAGGACGGTGGCAGGGGACTCGACCATAGTGGTTTAGGATCCTTCCACATAGCCAGGGGAAATCCTGGGAGGAAAGAGGAGTGAGCTGAAGTCAAGGCATTTCCTAGACTCAAAGCAATATCCTCTTGGAACCCCAATCCCAACTTTACTTACTTCCCCCCATTATGGTTCCTTGAGAATGGAACATTCCGGAAGCACCCCCTATAGCATCCCAGTCCTCTCTCTGTCCCCCTGAGCTTTAGCCCTGCCACCTGGGCTGCAGTTCTGGACATCCAGAAGATCATTTGAGTTAAGGTTGAATTAATAAGCCCAGGTACAGGGTCTACTCTCCTCTGAATGTGGTGCAGCAGGGGACAAAGGGCAGATGCCCCCATTCTGAGACCCTCCACGTTTCTCCCCACTGTTGCAGCACGAGGAGACAATGGAAACCGTGTTTGACATGGAGCCAAGCAGCACCTCCTCCACGCCCACCTCCCTTGTGAGTCGGTGCCTTCACCCCGGGGGACAGGTGGGAGGGTGGTGCCTACAGGGGTGGGCTACTCCAGCGGCATTGTGGGGACACCAACATTCAGTGCTCACCCTGGGTACTGGGGAGGAGATGGGGCCCCCTTGGGCTCCCTTCCTCTGACACAGCAGGACTTGGCCCAGGTCAAATTGCTGCCGTGGCCCTGGCTGAAGAGCTGGAAAGATAGAAGATCCAAGGTTTACTCAACGTTCCATAAAAGGAACTCAGAAAGGAAGAGAAAGGTCAGGGAGAACCCAGCCACAGCAAGCTCAGTCGTATAGATGCAGGGACGTGCTGGGGCTCGGCCTCAGGACCACAAGCTGCCTCCAAGGGCACAGGTGCCAGGCAGCGCGGCACAGACAGAGCTGCAGGAAGCTATTGGAGGTCTGCACTGAAGGGTAAGGCCAGAGCGGCACCGGATAAGTGAGCCCATTGGCATGTGAAGAGACCAGGCCAGACGCAGAGTGCAGAGCCCAGCAGACTGAATGTTGGCTCCCACGCTGTGGCTCAGCCTGTGGGGGTATGAGCACTGGCCTGCATCCTAGCTACAAGCACAGATATAGGGCCACCGATGCGTCCACTGAGCTGGGTACTGGTCGGCCCATGTCCATAGCCCGGGTGCCTTGGAGGAGCACTGAAGAGGGCACGTGGAGAAGGCTTCCTGGAGAAGGGAGCATCTAGTCCAACCCCAGAAATGGGAGTAGGGGTTGCCAAGTGGAATAGGGTGTGGGGGAAGAGCACTGGGGGGAGAGGATCAGCCTGTGCAAAGACCCAGAAGGACAATCAGGAGCATTGGCAGAACCACAGACAGCCTGATGGAAATGCAGAGTGGTGGGCAGGGCCCGGTGGGAGAGTGGGCTCTTCAGTCGTGGCAGAGTTAGGTTCAAATACAGAGACACAACAGCGCTGGGAATGCCCACTCCCAGAGCACAGAGCTACAGATCTGCCTCACACTCAGCAAACAACAAACCTACCAAGGTGGACAAATCGTCTCTGGGGGTGGCAGTGGGGAGGAGCTTCAGTACTGGACAGAGGAAGAGGTCTCCAATCAGGAAAGTCTCTCTTCACTTAGCATCTCCGCTGGGGCCCTTCCAAGATGACCCTTTTCAACTATTGTTAGCAATGGGTTATTGAAATCTTAGGAACTTGAAGCTGTGCCATTCTTGTTCTTGATCTTAATGATAAGCCCACGTAGTAGGTGTTTTCATTCTGATTCTACAGATGGGGAAACAAGTTCAAAAAGGTCAATTTAGACCCGAGGGTCCTACTAAGCAGGGAAGTGACAGAACAAAGTTTGAACCAGGTCTGTCTGACTCTAAAACCCGAGTTTGCTGGAATTGGTTTGTTCAATCTTTCATTATTACAGCAATGGTATATGAACACTTGTAAATATTATGGGGGAAAAACAGATGAGCAAAAATAAGAAAATAAAAATTGCATATTCTTATCACCCAGAGATGACCACTGATACCTCAGTGTATATTCTTCCAGATATATACTGGGGGTGCCAAAAAAATTATACAAGTGGACACTTTGGTCAGTGTTGTTCAAGCAGTAGTTCACCGTAATCAGAAGTGTCCGGACGCTGATGGTAACCACTTTGAGCACCTCTTGTAATTGCAGAAGTCAAATGTGACTTGTATTCATCTTTTGTTATCAGTGTATATTGAGTCTTACAATTTTATTAGCGTTTTCCTCTCTTAAAATGTGTTTACTTTTTTGGCACTCTCTGTATCAATAATGTTTGCTAAAATGAAATAATCCTGCATACAGTTTTATAACCCGTATTTTTTTGTTAACAATCTCCATCTTTCCACATATACACATTTTTACCTGTTCGAATACCCAGTCCTTATTCAAATTGTCCTAAGTGTTGTAGAAGTATCTTTTATAGCTTGTCCAAAGCAAGATCCAGTCCAGTCTCTATGCTACATTAACCTGGCACATGTGCCTGGCCCTTTAATTCTAGCACCATCTCTTTCTAATGACTTGTTAGAGAGACCAAGCCAGTAGGCCTGCAGAATGTCCCACCTTCTGGGTTTTTCTGTTTTTTCGTGACATCTTACAAACACAAAAAGTAGCAGATTCCACTACCTCCTGTGTTTCCTAAAAATTGGAAGTTAGGGGCCGCCCAGTGGCTCAGGCGGTTGGAGCTCCATGCTCCTAACTCCGAAGGCTGCCAGTTCGATTCCTACATGGGCCAGTGGGCTCTCAACCACAAGGTTGCCAGTTCGATTCCTCGAGTCCCGCAAGGGATGGTGGGCTGTGCCCCCTGCAACTAGCAACGGCAACTGGACCTGGAGCTGAGCTGCGCCCTCCACAACTAAGACTGAAAGGACAACAACTTGACTTGGGAAAAAGTCCTGGAAGTGCCCACTGTTTCCCAATAAAGCCCTGTTCCCCTTCCCCAATAAATAAATAAATAAATAAATAAATAAATAAATAAATAAATAAATAAATAATTGGAAGTTAGATCCAAAGGCTTGATAGATTTAAGTTCAATACTAGGTGCTAGACTACATTACAGTTAATGCCATGCATCCCATCAGGAGATACATAATATCCTGTTCAGTCCCGTTAATGATGCTGAAGTGACTCCCTGATGAGCAGCTGACAGCTGGCTTCTTCCATTGTTCAGTTACAATTTTCTGCTTATGACTAAAAGGTCATCTAAGGGATTTACTTTGGCGTTATGCAAATGTCTAGATTCTTCTGCAGGAAAATTGTTCCCTCATCAACTAGGGCTGTTTTGTTTCACTGAAGTGAATTCCTACAGGAAAGGTTTAGTTCTACCCCACAATATTTTCAAAACATGGAGTTTGTTTAAAAGCCACTTCATAGGATGACAAACAGCTCTATCCCCCCTACTTCCTGTGTTTCTCTGTTCTGTTACCTCCCCATCCCCAACCCAGGCTTTCCTGGATTTGACAGGTCACATGTCCAAGACCTCAGACAGCAGTCTCAGTTTCAAATCCTGATTCACAGGCTAACCAGTGACACAGTGTGAGGGAGTCGTGGCTGCACCTCTGAAGCTGTATTAAAAAGTGCATTAGCTCAGGAATGGGGGGAATCTCTCCAGACCCTACCGTCGGGGAACCTAATACCTGTACCCCTGGGTTCAGTCTGACCTGGAACCTGGAATGAATGACATGTGTTGAAGGAACAGTGGACCAGGAGTTAGGAGACCTGTACTAAAGAGCCCGGGAAGCTCGTAGATGCTCATTAAATGACCAAGAGCAACTGGGCAGGTGGGATGGCCAGGCCTCAGGGTGCAGGTAAAGAAGGAAGGATCGTGGCTTGGAGGGACAGAGCTCCGGGGGGAAGGGGAAGGGGGATGGGTATGCCCAGAGCCTTGCCCCAGATGTGACCTCACCCCGATCCCCCCTCTCTGTCCCCATCAGCTGTATGTGGCCACAGTGCTGCAAGAGCCGGAGATGAACCTGACCCCAGCCTCTTCCCCAGCCCGGCACACCTACGGCACCATGAACAGAGAGCCAGAAGCGGGAGAAGAGGAGAGCAGTGTGAGGGGCTTTGCAAGGGAGCGGGATTCTGCCCAGTTCCAAGAAGGCCTGGAACTGGAAGGCCAGAGCCAATATCACTGACGAGCACCTGAGGCCTCCACCTGGCAACTCCAGCCAGGAGAGACGGCCCAGGGCAGGTCCTGCACCTCCCCACTACTTCTGCTGACTTTGGAAAGGCCCAGCGTAGCCATCTGCTACCCTGGCCATTGGCTGTGTGGAGGCCCCGACCTGCTGACCAGCTAGAACGGGAGGTGCTAGGCAATGCAGAGGGACCCCAGGATGACAAGCACCATGGCTTGGGAGAGGTGGCTGAAGCCCTGGGCACAGAGACTGAATACTGGGGGGACCTTCCTTGGGTCCAGATGGAGAAGGTGTGCATAAGGGAGGAGAAAGAAGCCCACCGAAGACTCTCCAGGGGCTTCTCCACCCTTCCACCAGCTGCCCTACCAAGGAGCTGCTGCTGCTGCTCTGACCCCCCCGCCCCCCACACTCCTGGCCCATCCCTCCCCTGCAACCTGAGGAAGCAAAGGTATGTGTGCTGGACCTCATTAACAGGACAGGTGACTACCTTATCCAGGTTTCCCTGCGTGGAGGTCTGCAAAGAGAGAGTTTCTGCATCCCCCAGAGCACGGGGCAGCTAGGACCCTAGACCTGAGAGGCGGTGACTAAGGCCCTTCCTGTTCCTGTGACCCTCAACAATTGTCCCCAGGAGCAGCAGGGTAGAGACCCTTCTCCTTTGTATTCTTGTAAAGGTAGCTGGGGCATGGTCACTCAGGGCTCATTAAATGGGACCTGTGTGCATTTTGATGAAGGCAAACCTTGGATAGTTGCTATGAGGTGGGAGGGACAGAGGCAGAATTCACAGAGGGCGTCTTCTCCCAAGACGTTGGGTGATGGGAAATCACCATACCTCCTCAAGCCCCAGGGCCTAATGAGAGGAACCCCAAGGCCAAGGAGTGCCAAGGAGAGCTGCTCCTGCCTCAGACCCACCTCAGTGCCTGGGCCCCCAGCATGGCAAAGGTGGGCAGCCGCTTAGGGTAAGACATCCATGCCTCAAACTGAAAGCACTGGCCATTCCCTGGCCTCCAAGTAGGACCTTTCTCTCCTCTCAGGGCCAGCTTGCACTCTGAACTGAAGGCCACTCAAGTGGTCTCCAGGGTGGTCGTGGCTCAGACCCTGTGGATGCCCTGCCAGGGGTGGGGTGGGGCGGGGGCTGTGTTCTCCACAAAGAAGCCCTTTCTAGTGGAATAGGCTGCCCTTCCAGGACTGCCACCACCTGAGGCCTGGATGAGTCAAATCCTGAGAAGGAACAATGCTGGGGACATCCAGCATCTTTGCCCAAGAAAGGGGGTGTAGGCCTCTGCCTCTGGGGACAGGCCCCCATTAGGACCACCGGGCACCCCAGCAAAGGAGGTCATGGAGAAGGGCCAGCTGGGGCCTTAGGAGACCAGAATGAGCCAAGCTGAATGGGGTCTGCATGCTCTAGAGCTCTCCTGAGCTCTTTCCTCCAAAGGTCAAGGTCCCTGCCGCTAAACTGCTGAAGGTGGGCCCCAGGCTCACACCTGAGTGTATGAGCACATGGCTGCCCCTGAACTCAGATCACCTGGGCCTCATCCCTGCTCCTTCCTTGCCCACATCCCAGCTCCAGAAGTTCCAAGCTTCACCCCACAGGGGAAATGCTGCTCAGAGGGCACGCGTTGCCATGCCCCCAGCTTTTGGCTTGAAGGATCTTGTCAGAGAGCATGAGTCTGCTAGAGAGGAGGCAGTCTCTCCCGCTTCTGGCCCAGCTGGGAATAGGAGGGAATTATACCCGTCATCCCTCATAAATCCCCACAGGATGTCCAGGACCTCCTCCCCTAACATTTCATCAGCCAACAAGGAGACAGGTCCTTTCCAGAGGAGGGTGGTCAGGGCGTAGCAGGGAGCTCCAGGCCCTGCCTGACCCCCAGAGTGACCTGGTGTGTGTGTGGGCGAGGGATGTGGTTCCTGCCAGAAGCTGTCCTGTGGGCTCTCCTTCACTGGGCACTACCTGATGGCACCTACCTCTAATCTCTGCAGCCCCTGCTGCACTGTTCCTGCTGCTTCCACTTCCGCCGTTGTCCCTCCTCTCTCCTACCCCTGCCCACTCGGCAGCCTGTGGAAGCTGCATATGAAAAAGGGTCCCAGCAGATGACATGGCAGCATGCCTGAGGGCTTCCCCTTCTGAATTTAGGCCAAGTGCAATCCGGTTCTGGGAGAATGTGCGAATGTTGGGAAAGTTCCAGAATCCACTCACTTCTCTACTCTTCCTGGAGACCCAGGCAACTGGCAGGGCTCCACCATAGCCTCTTGACCATCTTTGGTCACTGTGGGGGTGTAAGGGTAGGCAGGCTTTGGCTCCTTACCTACCACATCCAGGCACCAGCCTGTTCTCTCGGCCCACACCTGCCTCACACATTGGCCTCCATCCTACTTCACTGGCCCACCTCCCAGCTGCCCCTCCCCCTTCTGTCCACTGAAGCACCCCCTCTCAGATTTGATCCATTCTGGAGGGAGCTGGCTCTGCAGTGGAGGGACCTGGTATTGCCTAGAGCCCTCGAGAAGCGCCCCGTGAGCCTAGAGCAGCTCCACGCCTGCCTGCTTCAGACACTTCTGGAAGCAAAGTACCTGTCAGCAGCATTGCGTCCTCTGGGGCCCCAGGGGGGAGGTTTGGACTTCCCTTAGCCACCACCACTAAAGGAATGTGCCAGAATGTCGAACCTTCTTGTTATTAATGCTATGACTGTGCCTTGAATAAACAATCCCCCCAACCTCTGCCGGCCTGTGCTTCTGTATCCGGACCCTCCCAGCAGGGCCTTCCCTCCACCTCGAAGGAGCCAGAGCTGCTAAGGGCTGAACCTCCCTGAGGTCACTGTGCAGGAACCCCACACCTTGAGGCTTTGGCCCCTGGGGCTAGAGCTGCCCCCTCATAGGATCCTCTCACCCCTGAGGACTTCCATGGCCCCGGTTTGCACACAGGAAGGCCTGGAAAGTGCTGCCTGGTCTGCTGGAGAGACAAGAAGTGAATCTACCCCATTCTTTCTGGTATGGATACCCTGAGAGCTCTCTGAGTAGTAAGGGAGACGTTTCTGGTCTGTGCACTACCTAGGAATCCATCAGTGCAGTCTCCTCTGGCAGAAGTCCCGGGGTGAGTGAATGCTAGGCCCTGAGAGCAGGCCGTTGGCTAGGCTAGCCGTCGGACTTGACAAGATGAAGGCTTCAGGTAGAGGCTCCCAGAAAGAGTGGCAGGCAGGGCTCAAGTCTGCACCGGCGTCAGCACGAGGGCTGGGGGAGGTGGAGGAGAGGGTGGACATTGGGAGAAATGTGAGGCTGCCAGGTCAGGCCTAAATGGGATAGGAAACACCCGCTAGCAGAGGCTGGTCATGTCTGCTCTTGCTCCATGGCAAGGAGGAGAAAAGCTTCCTGCCCTGGGCGCCATGTGTCCTGGCTTGGGACACCAGGGTTCTGGCCTTCTTCTAGCCAGCTTGATGACCCTGGCCTTGTCATCTCCACCAGAAAGTAGGGGTAGGAGGACACGAGGCCAACTGCTCTGCCTCATTACTGAACAGCAGATTCAGCAGGGTAGGGGCTGGGGAACAGAGAAAATGGTAAGGAAGGCCTCGTCTCCCACTGCTGCTGACAGAGGGCAGTCTCAGGGGCAGGCTGCCCAAGGGCTGTTCCCCCGCCCCCCACTTGACCTTCTCCTCAACCTTTCATTGTCCATCAGGGGGCATGGGTTCAAAGCCCTCATGAGCCTGGGCTTGGGGCCCGTCCCCTTAATCCCTCTCCCCTCAGAGCAATTCTTTTCCGAGTCAAGTCAGTTGAAATCCACAAGGGCTGCTCTCAGGGGACAGAGAAATATGAAGACCACCCTGGCTGGGTGGGAGGAGCTGTGCCCTACTTTCTAGGAACCGGACTGGGCTGATGGCTGCTGTAGGAACAAGGGGCCTTTTCCTAGGATCCATGGAGTCCTGCTACAACAGCTGCCTCTCAGGGTCTCCTCCAGCGGCCAGCAGGCTCCAGGGTCCCCCAGATCACAGGCCCCGGGCCATTCCTTGGTTCAGCAGACCATTCAGGGAACATTGCTCAGGCAGAGACAGACGTAGAAAGACAGATAAAGAAACTGAAGAAGGAGGGCTACGGCCCCTCGCATGTGAAGTCCTGAGGAGAACGAGGTTGGTTAATCTTCTCTGTCCTCAGCAGGCCAGACGGCCAGGAGGCCTGGAAGGTGGATGTACCTGGTCTGGGTGCCGTGCTGGGCTCTGCAAGGCTGGGGAGGAGGCAGAAGGACCCTGGGTCCAGGAGGCCAAGCGTGAGGTGGCCACAGGCACCTCCAGGGCCGACTCCCGCCACTCTCCCAAGGCCATCACGCTGGCAGAGGCTCAGGTTGTCCCGAGGAAGCTGCCTGCGGGCCCAACTCCAGGTTTCCTAGTCCGCTCTAGGGCAGGCAGGGGGAGCCCAGCTTACTGGAAGGCACTTCACAGCTTTCCTCAACAGGGTATTTTCTGAACCCTTGACGGCTCCTCGGCCTTGACAACCAGCAGCCCAACATCTCCAGCCTCCGGGGCTGAGGTTCTCCATCCTGGCTGCAAATGAGTCTCCTGGGAGATTTTCAACAACCCCAATGTCCAGGCCCATCCTAGGACAAACCAAACTTTGGGGTGCAGCCCAGGCACCCCTATTTTACAAAAGCCCTCCAGCTGACTAATGTGCAGGGAGGATCGAGTGGGTAAGGAAACCATCCCAGCCCTTGCGTCCCTGGAATGGGGGAAGCGAGTCTCAGCACCTCACACTGTAGCCCTGCAGCCTGTAAACAACCACAAGTACATAGGCTGGGAGAGCTTCCTTCACTCAGCTTGCTGGGAGCTCCCAGGTCAGGCGCCTGGTGGGTGATCAAAGGCTAGGCCCACACAGACACCTGCTTTCCAGCTTATAAGGGATTAATACCTAGCACTGGCACAGCTTCTGTCCTAATCATCTTTCTTCGCAGCAAATACTACTGTGTGGGCTGGGCAGACACACACTGGGCCTCGGCTCACTCTGGTGTCACCTTCAGCACAAGTTTAGAGAATCTTCTCTTCCCTCCGCTCCAAACACAGAACCCAAAGTGGCTTTCCTGTCAGCCTTCCCATTTTGACTGCAATAGATTGTTAAGTGCAACACACCAATGTATAGCAGGGCTTTGGGGTAGGGAGAAGTGCTTTGAAGGAGAAATGAAGCAGGATAAGAGGAGGCGGCGTGCCTGGAGATGGAAGGGATCCAGGACAGGCTAGTGGACAGGGGCTGTGTCAGCATGTAGAGGCTGCATGAAGGGACAAGGACGATCTGTTGCAGGACCCAAGGATTGGTGGGGAGGCCAGGGTGGCTGGAGCAGAGAGGCGAGGTCTGAGGGGCTGACAGGGCTTCACAGGCCAGTTAGGACCCTGAGGTTTACTCTAGTTATACGGGAATCCACTGAAGGATTCCGAGCCGGGAAGCGACATCATCCCCTTAGGTATTGAAGCAATCGCTGTAGCCACTGGGTGGGGACAAGGTGGACCAGAAATCCACCTTGGAGGCATCCAGGAGAGACAATATGGCAGCTATAGACAAGGTGGGACAATGAATGAGGGGAGAGGGAGAGAAACCAGAACAGGATCTGAGGATGGATTAGATGTGGGGCCAGAGAGAGAGCAAACAGTAAGAATGACTAGTTCTTCAGGCTGAACTGGGTAAACTGGGTTACTGAAGCCGAGGACGCTGGGAGGGGCCGGCCCAGGGAAGCCACCAAGTTCTACTTTGGTTATGTTACATTTGAGATGCCTCCTAGAGATGTTGGGCAGGTGGCCTGATCCCGTTCTGGAGTAGAAGAGAGGTGGCGATGTCAATGTCAGTGTCATCGGTACGTGGGTGGTATTTAAAGCATGGGACTGGCTGAGATCTCTGCGTAAAAGAGGGGAAGGAGAATCAGCAACGGAGACCGAGCAGGAGTAGCAGCGAAGGAGGAGGAAAACCAGGAGAGCCTAGTGTCCAAAAAGCCAAGGAAACGAAGGGACTGTCATGTGGGGTGTCATGCGGGGTCTCTGGTCCCGCTCCCCACATAAGAACACAGGACATGGTGAGGCCAAAAGGAACACCCACGGAGCCATAGATAGGGAGTCACACCACTATAGTCTCGCTGGTGGCTGGGTTGGAGACACAGGAAGCAGGTGCCACACGATCCGCAACCTGCCGTCCGCTTCTCGGCCAACCAACCCCACTTGCTAACTGCAATCCAAGCTTCCTAGCTCAGCCATGGCAGTTATATCAGTGCTAATGGCTAACCGGTAACAGCTGGTGGCCAACTAGCCACAGCTGATGGCCGTCTGACCACAGTTGATGGCCATTTACTCCCCAAGTCAGCACCTTTCTATGTGAGGCCGAGAGCCTGGAAACTGTTTCTTGGGGCTTTGTCCCCACATTCTACCCCTACAGGTTCTCGCCTCACAATCTACGCGACAAGCATCTTCCGCGAGGGTCCCTGTGCGAGGAGCCTGGAGGTGAATGCAATATCCTGGACACAGCCAGGCTCTCTGAGCACAGCCAGGGTTTCTCAGGGCACCACCAGTACTTCTGGGCACAGCCAGACTTCCTGGGCTTCTTAGGGTACCACCAGTCTCCCCAGGCACAGCCAGAGTTTCTCAGGGCACCACCCCAGAACTTCTGGGCACAGCCAGACTTCCTGGGCTTCTTAGGGTACCACCTGTCTCCCCAGGCACAGCCAGAGTTTCTCAGGGCACTGCCACTCTCTCTGGACACAGCCAGACTTCCTGGACTCAGCCAGGGCTCTCAGGGCACTGCCACTCTCTCTGGGCCTCTCGGGGTACTGTGCTGGAACAACAGCGGCTCACATCAAGGTGCTTACATATAATCAATGGCGGCCAGTCAAGACACAAAAGCAAACATCCACCAGTCCCACTACATGGTGGTATGTTCCCAAATAGTCAAGCGTCCATTAAATCAGGGATAGAAGGCAATTCCCCATAGTCCATAGTCTTTCGCCAGGACTGTCCTGGGGGTGAGGGATGACCTTGACCTCACCCTCATCTCCCACGGAGGACTCAGCAAGCGTTTCCTCTTGGGACAAGTCCCACATCCAGGCTGCATCAGCAAGCACTTCCCAGCCCACAGGGCGGCAACAACCTTCGCTTTCTCTGGCCTCTGCTGGTTGGGGAACCGTCCACATCTTCCCACCCCTCCACGGGAATCGAGCTCTCCGGCAGCTGCTCCTCCTGGTCCTCCTCAGACTGAGCTTTCATACGCACAAACTGCTCCACTGCCCTTCGGAAAGCTTTGGCCAGCACCGTATCCTGCCGACTACGCCATGTGTCGTGCAGGGTGTCAGGAAGGGCGGCCTGCGGGGTCTCTGGTGCCCCTCCCTACATAAGAACGCAGGACATGGTGAGGCCATAAAGGAACACCCACAGAACCATAGATAGGGGAGTCAAACCAATATGTTCTCGCTGGCGGCTGGGCTGGAGACACAGGCAGCAGGATCTACATAGTCTGCCTAACAGCAGTCCGCGCTTGCCAGCCACCATCTTCTCACTAGCCCCCCCCCTTTTTTTTTTTTGCTAGCATAACCACAGCCATTACATTAGTGGCCAATGGCTTATGGGTTACATCTGACGGCCAACTAGCCACAGCTGATGGCCATCTGATCACAGTTGATGGCCATTTATTCCCCAAGTCAGCACCTTTCTATGTGAGGCTTAGAGCCTGGAAACTGTTTTTTGGGGCTTTGTCCCCACACTCCACTCCTACAGGTTCTCGCCTCACAATCTACGCGACAAGCGTCTTCCGCGAGGGTCCCTGTGCGAGGAGCCTGGAGGTGAATGCAATATCCTGGACACAGCCAGGCTCTCTGGGCACAGCCAGGGTTTCTCAGGGCACCACCCCAGTACTTCTGGGCACAGCCAGACATCCTGGGCTTCTTAGGGTACCACCTGTCTCCCCGGGCACAGCCAGGTTTTCTCAGGGGACCACCACAGTACTTCTGGGCACAGCCAGACTTCCTGGGATTCTTAGGGTACCACCTGCCTCCCCGGGCACAGCCAGAGTTTCTCAGAGCACCACCCCAGTACTTCTGGGCACAGCCAGACTTCCTGGACACAGCCAGGGCCTCTCAGGGCACTGCCACTCTCTCTGGGCACAGCCAGACTTCCTGGACACAGCCAGGGCCTCTCAGGGCACTGCCACTCTCTCTGGACACAGCCAGACTTCCTGGACACAGCCAGGGCTCTCAGGGCACTGCCACTCTCTCTGGGCACAGCCAGACTTCCTGGACACAGCCAGGGCTCTCAGGGCACTGCCACTCTCTCTGGGCACAGCCAGACTTCTTGGACACAGCCAGGGCTCTCAGGGCACTGCCACGCTCTCTGGGCACAGCCAGACTTCCTGGACACAGCCAGGGCCTCTCGGGGCACTGCCACTCTCTCTCTGGGCCTCTCGGGGTACTGTGCTGGAACAACAGCGGCTCACATCAAGGTGCTTACATATAATCAATGGCGGCCAGTCAAGACACAAAAGCAAACATCCGCCAGTCCCACTACATGGTGGTACGTTCTCAAACAGTCAAGCGTCCATTAAATCAGGGATAGAAGGCAATTCCTCATAGTCCATAGTCTTTCACCAGGGCTGTCCTGGGGGTGAGGGATGACCTTGACCTCACCCTCATCTCCCACGGAGGACTCAGCAAGCGTTTCCTCCTGGGACTAAAAGTCCTGCATCCAGGCTGCATCAGCAAGCAGTTCCCAGCCCACAGGGCGGCAACAACCTCCGCTTTCTCCGGCCTCTGCTGGTTGGGGAACCGTCCATATCTTCCCACCCCTCCACGGGGATCGAGCTCTCCGGCAGCTGCTCCTCCTGGTCTTCCTCAGACTGAGCTTTCATAGGCACAAACCGCTCCACTGCCCTTCGGAAAGCTTTGGCCAGCACCGTATCCTGCCAAGTACGCCATGTGTCGTGCAGGGTGTCAGGCAGGGCGGCCTGCGGGGTCTCTGGTCCAGCTTCTCACGGGCGGCAGGATCTACATAATCTGCAACCCGCAGTGCTAACAGCAGTCCGCGCTTGCCAGCCACCATCTTCGCACTAGCCCCCCCTTTTTTTTTTTTGCTAGCATAGCCACAGCCATTATATTAGTGGCCAATGGCTTATGGGTTACATCTGATGGCCAACTAGCCACAGCTGATGGCCATCTGATCACAGTTGATGGCCATTTACTCCCCAAGTCAGCACCTTTCTATGTGAGGCTGAGAGCCTGGAAACTGTTTTTTGGGGCTTTGTCCCCACATTCCACCCCTACAGGTTCTCGCCTCACAATCTACACGACAAGCGTCTTCCGCGAGGGTCCCTGTGCGAGGAGCCTGGAGGTGAATGCAATATCCTGGACACAGCCAGGCTCTCTGAGCACAGCCAGGGTTTCTCAGGGCACCACCAGTACTTCTGGGCACAGCCAGACTTCCTGGGCTTCTTAGGGTACCACCTGTCTCCCCGGGCACAGCCAGGGCCTCTCTGGGCACTGCCACTCTCTCTGGACACAGCCAGACTTCCTGGACACAGCCAGGGCCTCTCAGGGCACTGCCACTCTCTCTCTGGGCCTCTCGGGGTACTGTGCTGGAACAACAGCGGCTCACATCAAGGTGCTTACATATTATCAATGGCGGCCAGTCAAGACACAAAAGCAAACATCCGCCAGTCCCATTACATGGTGGTATGTTCTCAAACAGTCAAGCGTCCATTAAATCAGGGATAGAAGGCAATTCCTCATAGTCCATAGTCTTTCACCAGGGCTGTCCTGAGGGTGAGGGACGACCCTGACCTCACCCTCATCTCCCAAGGAGGACTCAGCAAGCGTTTCCTCCTGGGACAAGTCCCGCATCCAGGCTGCCTCAGCAAGCAGTTCCCAGCCCACAGGGCGGCAACAACCTTCGCTTTCTCCGCTTTCTCTGGCCTCTGCTGGTTGGGGAACCGTCCACGTCTTCCCACCCCTCCACGGGGATCGAGCTCTCCGGCAGCTGCTCCTCCTGATCTTCCTCAGACTGAGCTTTCATAGGCACAAACTGCTCCACTGCCCTTCGGAAAGCTTTGGCCAGCACCGTATCCTGCCAAGTACGCCATGTGTCGTGCAGGGTGTCAGGCAGGGCGGCCTGTGGGGTCTCTGGTCCCACTCCCCACATAAGAACGCAGGACACGGTAAGGCCAAAAAGGAACACCCACGGAGCCATAGATAGGGGAGTCAAACCAATATATTCTCGCTGGCGGCCGGGCTGGAGACACAGGAAGCAGGATCTACATAGTCTGCCTAACAGCAGTCCGCGCTTGCCAGCCACCATCTTCTTGCTAGCCCCCATTCTTTCTGCTAGCATAGCTACAGCCGTTATATTAGTGGCCAATGGCTTACGGGTTACAGCTGACGGCCAACTAGCCACAGCTGATGGCCATTTGATCACAGTTAATGGCCATTTACTCCCCGAGCCAGCACCTATGTGAGGCCGAGAGCCTGGAAACTGTTTTTGGGGGCTTTGTCCCCACAATACGGAAGACTTTACAGGTAAAAGAACGGGAAGCCTGCATTTGCTTGAAAACTCTCCAGCAAAATAAGAGGGGTGTTGGGGATCTTGAGTTGCTCACCATTGATGCTGGGTGAAGGGTACATGGAGATTCACTAGGGTCTGATTTTTGTGTATGTGAACATTTTTCCATAATAACAAGTTTACAAGTAAAGGATAGAGTGGTCAACTCTTCCAAGTGCTGCTGGGCAGAAGAGCAAGATAAGGACTGAGATATGATCCTGATTGCGGCAGAATGGAGGCTGTTGGTGATTAGGGGTGGAGATGAAATAGGTGTCAGTCTGCTCCTAGGAGTGAGAAAATGAAAATGGCCAGGAAAGACAACTCTTTTGAAGAGTTTTGCTATCAAAGGAGGTAAAGAAATAGGACTGTAGCTCGGGCCGGTCCAGTGGCTCAGGCGGTCGCAGCTCCATGCTCCTAAGGCCGAAGGCTGCTGGTTCGATTCCCACATGGGCCAGTGGGCTCTCAACCACAAGGTTGCCAGTTCAACTCCTCGAGTCCCGCAAGGGATGGTGGGCTGTGCCCCCTGCAACTAGCAATGGCAACTGGACCTGGCGCTGAGCTGCGCCCTCCACAACTAAGACTGAAAGGACAACAACTTGACTTGGAAAAAGTCCTGGAAGTACACACTGTTCCCCAATAAAGTCCTGTTCCCCTTTCCCAATAAAATCGGGTGGGGGGGGGAAGAATGAAATCAGATCTTTTTTTAAAAAAAGAAAGAAAAAAATAGGACTGTAGCTGAAGAGAGAGGATGGGTGTAGAGTGGGGTGGTTCTTTTATCAGATAGGACGTGTGGGCTGATGGATGGGGGAAGAATACAGGACAGAGGATTACAGGGCCAAGACCTGGACTAAGGGAGGAGGACCCCCCCCCCCACACACACACACACGTACCCATGCACAAGCAGAAGAGTGGCCTTCAAGAGAGGTGAAAAGCACCCATGCTTTGGCTCAAGACACAGGTCAGAGGAGGCTGTTGGCCTTTCCAAAGCCAGGTCACCCCAATCACCTGAGTGGGTGTCAGACATTCAAAAGCCACAGGCCAGTCATGGCCTCCTGAGTTGGATCACGCAGCAGAAGAGGCCCTATCTCAGTGGAGACTGTGGGGCTCAAGAAAAAAAAGAAAGCTTCTGGTGGGCAATGCTCCCACAGTGGGCAAAGCATTCCTAACATGCTCCAGACCCAAGGTCTGCAGTCACATAGCCTGCAGGCCTGGCCATCTGAGCTCAGCTGGGAGCTGGGGAGGTTCTGCTGGCACCTGCAACATTGGTCTTGGCAAGAAAACTGAAGCCTGAGGGTGAGGGCAGCAGCCCATGTGCAGCCCTTCCAGCCACTCACAGCCCAGCTCCAGGACCCCCTACCTAGAGGCCAGGAGCACGTGGGGGTTAACCCTGAGCCTGTTTACATAATGCCCACTCTTGTTTTCTGTGTGTGTGTTTTAAACAGAATGCCCACTCTTAATCTGCTCTCTCCCCAGTCCCTGGCTGTCTCTCTACCCTGTCTGCCTGATCCTCCTGAAAACACATACTCACGCCTGCTCTTCAACTCCAATGTACATGCCAGGTTAACCAATCTAATGCCCTGAGATTGGCACCTTCCCCTCCCAGGAGGGTCTACAAGCTTTCCTCAGAGTCTTTGGTGCCCTTTACTTCTGTCCTGGCACCTGGACCATTCCCATCCCTGGCCTCACCTTGTTTACCAGCAGGTGGGCTCCCAGGTCTCTGGATTAGTGTGGGCATGTGTTGTAACAAACCAAGCCCCAAATGCATAATGGCCCAAACACAATAGAAATTTATGTCTCTCCTATAAAATTCAAAATAGGTGAGTCCCTGCTCTACATGCTGGAGAAGTACCTGGGGCCCAGTAGGCATTTCTGATTAGTGGGCTCTCTCCTCCAAGCAGTGATTCAGGGACCCAGGGCCTTTCTAACTGTGGCTCTGTCACATTCAATTCATGGCCTTCAAATTCGCTGTGAGATCTGCATCAAGCTGGCAGAAGAATGACAGACCACAGAGGAGCACCCACGGGGTGGGAGTGGCACACATGTCCACACATTCCAATGGGACCAACTTGGTCACATGACCCACCAAATTTCAAGGGAGACTGGAAAATGTAGTCCAGCTCTCAGGAGGAAGAATAACTGGCTTTGGTGCTATGGCAGGCAGTTACCACTTCCCCTGGCCTCTCCCTTCTTTTCCACCCACTCTAGCCTTGGCCCTCCTGAGCCCAGCCTCCCACCCTGTGTTCATCACCCTGCAGCTCCATCTGGCACAAGTTGACACCCAAGAAAAGAGCAGTCCTGGAGGGTCCGAGAGGTATGCAGAACAGGTTTCTTCTTCATAAGTGTATATAAGCACAGCACGGCGCAAAAGACAGAAGTGCAGACAGCTCAGGGTGAGGGCAAAGCGCCCCTCCTGCTGCTTTCTTGTCTCTCCACCTGCCTAAGAACAGGCACACAGTGGGTAGAAAAGTTGGGGGATTGTGGGTCCATAGTGGGTGCAGGCAGAGGCAGAGCGGAGGCTGGGGAGACGAGGCCCAGGCCCTGCTGGAGGGGGTGGTGAGGAACTCAGGGCCCTCTGGAATGGAGTCACCCCTACTTCCTTGGCCTTCCACAGCTTCCCCCTGTCCCACTGGCTGACTTGTTCTTACAGAGCAAAAACGAGGGCGCTCCCACCAGAAGTGCTGAGTGACGGAAAGGGAGATACTGCAACAGACAAAGTACTCTGTCAGGTGTACTTTGACAAAGTACTCTGTCAGATGAGTAGGACTCTGAGATCCCACTGAGCCCTCTCACATCCCAGGTCACCTCTCCCTTCCTCAGCGGTACTGCCAATGACCTGTCTGTGAGGGAGGCTAAAAGTGCCCCTTCTTTCTCCTGGTGAAGAGCAAACACCCCTGGGAGAGAAAAGCATAAGGCAGGCTGATGGGAAGGTGACCAGAGCTCAGCCATTCTTCTCTCGACGTGGCTCGGGCTCACCCGACAAGGGTAGCTGACAGAAGCGCCCATTCCCTCAAAGCCCTATACGTTCCCGGCCCCATGCCATCTGTGCCACCAAAATGCTGCTCCTCCTCATGGCAGCAGAAGGGATGCCAGAGGGGAAATAAGACAGGCAGGGAGGAGCTACTGGGGACGGGGCGGGGGGTGAGGAGGGGATCCACAAGACCCTTTCTGAAGGAAAAGCCACCCCATCCCCCTACCTACACTTATGTGGGAGTCGGGGGGTGGGGGAGATGGAGACCCAGCCCTACTCCATCACCTGTCCAGGATGGCCAAGGGGACAAGGACCAAGTCACAGGGAGGCCTAGGAGAGCCTGGGCTACAACAGACACAGACCCACAAGCAGACACAGACAAATGGAGGCTGCCAGGTGGAGGCCGCTGGCAGGAGCCACCTCTTACTCGCCATCCCAGCCTCGACTCATGGCCTGTACTACGGCCCCATAGAGCTGACTCCAGGTGGCCCTGGTGGCTGGTGTGAAGGCGGGACCCAGGCACTTCTCCAGCATGTAGAGCAGAGACTCACCCATGGTCTGCAGAGGCAAGGAGCACCGTGTCATTCCCGAAGGCAGGAAGGCATCACTGCATTCCCCTGGTGAGAAAACTGAAGCCTGGGGCTGGTGAGGGCTCCTGGGCCTTTCTTCCCTCCTGCACAGGGTCTCTGCTTCCTGAGCAGGATTCTGCCCCAATCCTTGGGTACCACATTGTGCCCATCTTTCCCATTAAATTTGAGGCTTTATAGTGAACAAAGTATTTCGTTCCCCTCCCAGCCTTGCTGAGTGACCCCCCAGCTCAGCAGTCGTTGCCCCCGGGCCTCAGTTTTCTCCTCGGCAACGCAGCATCCAAGGTGTTAAAAGCCCAGGCTCTGTGACCAGATGGACCTAAGTTCGCTTTATGACTCTACTGTTCGTTAACTGTGTGACCTTGAGCAAGTTATGTAAACTATCTGAGCTTCTGTTGCTTAATATGTAAGACAGAGAAAGAGAAAAAGTTCCGATTCATTGGGTTGTTGAAATGATTTAATGAGATCGTCTATAAAAAGCTCTTAGCACAGCATCTGTACACAGTAAGCCTTCAGCAATAAAAATGGCTCTCATTTGTTATTAGTCACAATAAAATAAGGTTTATTTATTCCACAAATACTTATTGAATAGCCGCTGAAGACCAGGCATTGTGCTAATGCAGCGGATGGAGGGAACAAGACAAACCCGGTCCCTTCCCAAGGGGCTTCCCATCTGGCAAGGTGACTGGACTACGTGGTAGACTCACGTCAGTGGCCTCCAGTGAACCTCACCTTGAGTAGGGGCCCTCCACCTTGACACTGGTCTCATCCGTCTGCCTGGCTTTGGCCAATGGGACATTAGCAAGAGTTACACAAGCAGAATCTAGAAAAGCACTTGCCTGCCAGGGCTGGTTCTCTTGGAACACACCCTCTTAGACTCAGCTGCTCCTCTGTACAGGACTCAGCTAGACTACCAAGTGATGAGGCCGCAGGAAGAGAGACCCCAGGATGACAGGCTATCCTGGCCATTTCAGCCCCAGATGAGCTCCCAGCTGAATGCACTGCATGAGTGACTCCAGCCATGCCACGTGGAACAGAACCACCCTGCGGAGCCCAGAAAACTCAGAAATCATTGTTTGTTTGGGATGGTCTTATACACAGCAGTAGAAAACTGAGCAGAGAAGTGAATCCTTACCTTTCTATGGTTCTAAAAAAAGCCATACCAGAGAAGAAAAAACTGGAGGCTCAGAGAGGGCAAGGCAGCTCCAGGGTCACACAGCAGGTAAGTACCAGATGCAGGCCCGAGCCCTGGTCATCTGAGGGTATAGGAAGGAGGAGGCAGGGGAGGATTGGGAGAGAAGGGTGGCCTCAGTTGAGGAGCTCCAGAGAGAGGAAGAGCCCCTTTACCCACTGAGAAGGAGCTGAGCTTGACGCCCACGGTACGGTGCTTCTTGCCCAGGCCTGTAAAGTAGCCCTCTAGCGAGGACAGGTCCTCACATTGGTCACCACAGTGTCAATCACGAGCATCACCTGCCAGAGTCAAGGGAACACTGAAACAGGCCAGAGCAACCCCTCTGCTCACAAGCCCAATTGGAACCTAGGGCTCCCAACTGGAGGTAAGAGAGATCACCAGGACCCTCAGTTTTTGAGGATCAGAAATGGAAAGCAGTCTGTGTTTGCATGTTGTTAACGTGTGGTGACCAAGCCACTAATGTTACACCGTGAAGGAAGCCCCTCTCTTCTGAGGGACTCAAAGCCCTAAACATGCCTGCAGAATAGTGTCTGCCTGGGACGAGGGGAAACTGAGGCTCTGTGAAAGATAAGAGTCTCTAAGAAAACCCCATCTTGGTTTTCATAGGCAGATGGCCCAACACTACCTACAAGAGCCAGGGGACAAGGCCGAGGGCAATGACAGCTGGCACCAGCTGGCTGAGCACAGGGTAGGGGACTGTGGTGCCACAGACTGGGCCCAGCTCAGCACAGAGGGAAAGGAGCAGATGCCCCTGGCGTGAGGGAGCAGAAGAAGGCGAGTAAGACCAGGCCCAGGGCAGAAAACGGAAATCATTTTCCCTAACCCCAGGCTCTCATTCTCCTCCAGGAAGGTGTTCTGCTGGATCCAGAGGCCACGCCGGCTCCGCCTTCCCCTCACCTTCCTGATGTGGTCCAGGAACTCGGGGGAGGACAGGCAGTCCTCTGGGCTGGAGAAATGGCGGCAGTTGTACTGGAAGAAAGGCAGTAGGTCGGGCTCCAGGTCAAACAGCCTGTGGGGGGAGGCCCAGGTGTCAGCCCTGGGTGTTAGCCCCTGCATGCCCCAGAGCCCTGGCTGCCCGCAGTGGGAATGAGGGTGGGCCAGAGTTTCAGCTGCAAACTATAACACACCCTCCAACCTGGCACTGACCCCTTCACCAGCTTTGCTGATGTCCTCTTCCTAGGAAGAGCATGTGTGCCCAGGTCACTCTAGGACCCAGCATGTAGCAGCCCCTCCATAAACAGTTGAGGGGTGCTGGAACAGGAAGGAATCCTTAAACAGGAAGCCTGGAGTTAACATTGTGGAAAGAGGAAATCTCTCTCTCTCTTTCTCTCTCTCTTTCTCTCTCTCTCCCCCCTCCCCTTCCCATTCCTAGGTCACAATCTCCCAGTCTCATCTCATGTCTTCTGGGGCGGGTTGGGGGTAAGGTGTTGGGGAGGGGGCTATGGCCAGTGATGATAATAATAGTATTAAGAACTCCTTACACTTATTGAGCATCGAGTACTTTACATATGGTTAAGTTTTGCATTTCTCACAATCTGAAGCAGTGGGTACAACTGTTATCCCGATTTTACAGAGGAAACAAGCCCAGAGAGGTTAAGTAACTTGCCTAAGGTCCCACAGCTTGGGAGCAGCAGAACCATAGAGGGTGCCTGAAAAAATAGTGGGCTTGGGGACAGCCAAGGCACAAGCTGAAACTCTCAGCTACATCTGGGAGGGCTCCTCAGGGTTTTATGTAACTCCGCGAACTTATTTCCCTTTTCGTTGGTGGGGAGATTTTGCAAAGCTTCCTCAGAAGTTCTGGGCTGGCTTAGGGAGCCAGGGATCCTGAAAAACCGTGGTGAAAGGGACCCTTGCCCCTTTGGTGACGGCAGAGGAGTTTCAGAGACCCTCCAGCTGAGGTTGAAGACTGGTCTCCCCCATCCCGTTCTGGGCTGTGCACCCCCGCAGCCCTCTCCCTGGCAGTGAGAATTGAGCATCTGTCATCCGTTTCCCGGCAGTTCTCTGTCTGGCCTGGTCCTTGCCTTCGGTTCATTGCTGGAAGTGCCCTCTCCCGGTGCCCAGACCCGTGCCCCACCAGCCAGGCGCCGCACGCCCTCCCCGCGTGGGCCCTGGGCACGGCCCGTCTCCTCTCCCTGGCAGCGGTCGGCATCCCTGGAGTCACCATCCAAGGAACAGACACAGGAGTCACAGAGCCGGGCGGGGGGCGCAACGCGGGGCTGGCGTCTGCCGCCGAGGGTGCGATCTCGGTGAGGAAGCCGCCCGCGAGACGAGCCCACCGCGGGGGGAGCAGAAGGCGCTGCGCCCCGGTCGCCGCCGGCCCTGGCGCACGTCTGGCGGTGTCCCACGCCGAGGCAGCCGGCGGCCCCCTGGAACCCACTCCCGGTGAGGGCTCCCGCCCCCTCGCACCCGGGCCCCCGGGCCACCCTCACCTGGCGGATGACACTGCGCCGTGCTCCGCGGGCCCCGCCCGCTCTGCCGCAGCAGCGCGGGCTCCGGGCGCTCCATGCTCGCCCAGGGACACGAGGCGCAAGACTGGTACCCTCGGGGCGCGGGCACCGCCACCGCACGTGCCACCCATCTCAGCGGCGACGCGGGCCACTCTGCCACCGCCGCGGCCCCTGAGCCTCGTCCGGGCGGGATCCAACCGCCACTCCTTCCCGCGTCCTAGGTAGAGGCACCCCACCCCTGCCAGCCCCGCCGGCGCTTCCGGGGACCCTGCTCCGGCCGCTGCACCCCGCGCCCCGTGGCTCCGAGGGCGCCCGCCCCGCGCCGCCCACTGGGGCGCCTGAAAGCCTCCGCGGCCTCCGCCCATCAAGGCGCGCGTCTCCGGACAACTGGCTCTGGCCGGAGACGACCTGGTGTCCTGGGAAATGCCCGGGCTTCGCACCTTAACAGAAATCACCGAGCCTCACCGGGCCTGCTTCTCACCTGGAGACCAGCGGTGCTATTACCCCCTGCTAGTTAAGGCGCGGAGCTGAGCTTGACCGCCTTGGGTAGGCTCCGCAGGAGCCACCTGGCCCAAGCCTTACTCAGCGTTGCCTGGAAGCACCTGCGTTTACCACCCCCTTGGCTGGGAGGCCGGCATGCCAGGTCAGCTGCCTGTGCGACCAGGCTGAGGCTGGGAGTGCCCCCTGCCCGAGTCCGGGATCTGACTGAGGCACCCCCACACCTGGGGGGCCACCTGGGCTCTCTGCCTTAGGGACAGGGCCAAGACATGGGTTTTCCTAAGACCCCATCTTTAGAGATCTGTGGGCTGCAGTCATCACCCCGCTCTGCTTGGCCAGGGTGGGTGGCATCTCAGGGACAGCGGCTGTGGGCGTGGCACTACCTGGACGCTGAGGGAGTGAAGCTCAACATTCTACTGTCCCACAGTTTTTAATGGACTTTTTAAAAAGTTTGTATAGAACTACTATTTATGTTACAAAACATAAGTTCAGGAAAGGAATCTCACGCTTGCCATTGGAGTGTGAAGTTGGTCACCTGTCGTTTAGACCTACAGTTTTTCTCTTTCAAACATGACAGTTCCTCGAGCTCCAGCTCAGTGTAGTGGCCCCGGTTTGGGAGAGCAAGCCTATTTTCACCCTCGTTTATCATTGTTTGCAAGTGTCTGAGCCATCTCCTCTCAGTCTGTCCACTTCTTTCAGTTTCCTCAGCTGTACTTAGTGTACAGCTGGGTTGGGCATCAGGGTCTCTAGGGGCCTCTCAGTCCACCTCCTTTGTTTCCATGGATACAATGTGGGCATGGATACAACTGGGGCCATCGGTTACCAACAGGTTGTGGCTCCATGGCCAGCCCTGCGCTAGGCATGGAGTGTGGAGTCCTTGCCTTCTAGAACTTCTCCTTCTGGCCCCAAATCAGGACTAAGGGCTTCAGCAGAACTCTTGTGTCATGCACCCAAGCCCAACGGAATCATCTAGCCGCTCTCACTTTTACAGGGACCCCGGAGTTTCAGTACCTCCTGTTCCCCTGCCCCATCTCCCCACACATCTCTGGGGTCTCTGAGCTGGAGCGGAGTGCAAGGCTGTAAGGCAGCCAGGCTTGTGTCTTAAGAGTTCAACAGATCCTCACGTAAGATCACAAAGGGCCTGAAGCTGAAGGGACAAGGCCAAGGGCGTTCAGGGACTAGACTTGCAGCTAGGCATCACAGGGGAACGGCATGTCTCCATCAACCTTTACCTTCTTTCAGTGCCCAGATGCCCGGTGCTGTACGCAGGCCACCTGGCTCATCAAAGGCTTCCCACTCCACCCATTTGCACTTCCTGACAATAGTCTATATTCAGGACCCTTCTTGCCTCCTTTCCCCTTTGGACCGGGTCTGGGATCTGATAAATTAATGTGAGGTAATAGTCTTAGCTAGTACGCGATGGAGTCGGCACTCACTCTGCCTTTCTAGAACCAGGAGGGGGCAGGAGAGGGCTAAGTGTCCTCTAATCTCTGCTCCCCTTGGAGAAAAGGCCTGAGAATCTGGCTGGGCCTACACAGTTAGGGTGGTGTATTCCAACCAGAGACTGAGGGTCTGAATCCATATTTGAGGGGCTGGGGAAAAGTCACGGGAGCTCCCCTCCCTGCCTGACATCTGTCCATGACTTGGGCAGGAAGTTCTAATTGAGGAGAGTTCCAATACTGCTCGAGAGCCAGCGCTGACATTCATCAACAATGAAGAGCTACCATTTATCAAGCATTCATGTCCAGCCATTGTGCATCATTAACTCTTTTCATCCTCACGATAACTCTAAGAAGGAGGCACTATTTATTATACCCTCGTTTTACCATTGAGGAAACAGGGGCAAAGAGGTTAAGTAACTAGCCCAAGGTCACATAGTAAGTAGTGGGGCCTGGACTTGACCTCAGGTCTCACTCTGACCATCCTTAGGCCTCCATGATCCGCTGCCTCCCTCACTTTAATGGATTGTGACCGAGAGCTGTGTCCATAGCTCAGACCAAGCCACGGTCACTGGGTCTGGATCGGTGGTGTACTGAAACTGGCTCTTAGATGGCTAGTGAAACCCCACTGTGCACATCTTTCTAGCTCATTCAGTGACATCAGGTTGGTAGCCTCGGAATACGCGGCCTGACAATTAAGTTCGCTAACTTGTTGCACCGATGTTCTAACCTTTTTCTGATATCAGAGGGATTGTTTATTATGAATTTGGAACAACTGGACAAACAGTTAACCAAGTTTACTATTTGTAAGTGCTGATAAGGCTGCATGAAAAAGTTAGACGACCTGAACTTTTCACCAACAATTCATGGCTCTTGCATCACAACAATGCACCAGCTCACACGGCACTGTCTGTGAGGGAGTTTTTAGCCAGTAAACAAATAACTGCATTGGAACACCCTCCCTACTCACCTGATCTGGCCCCCAATGACTTCTTTCTTTACCCGAAGATAAAGGAAATATTGAAAGGAAGACATTTTGATGACATTCAGGACATCAAGGGTAATATGACGACAGCTCTGATGGCCATTCCAGAAAAAGAGTTCTGAAATTGCTTTGAAGGGTGGACTAGGTGCTGGCATGGGTGCATAGCTTCCCAAGGGGAGGACTTCGAAGGTGACGGTAGTGATATTCAGCAATGAGGTATGTAGCACTTTTTCTAGGAACTTAATTGTTGGACCTCGTAGGCCATGGTAGGAGTACTTACACCACGGAAATTGGCAAATGCTACAAATCAGGGTTTTCCTCCCAGAATACCACTGGTCTGGGGGCACCAGGAAACACCGGGCCCTAGAGGAGCTATCAATGCATTCAACAGCACATACAATGAAACACGCTGAATCTGGCTGCCTCTGAGCTGAGCCCAGGTCTTCTCCCCAGGGGTTCCAGGGCTGCCAGGTTGTTTTGGGAAAGTGCTCCTAGTCCTAGGACCAGGCCGCAGAAGCAGAAAAATCCCAACTTGGTGCCTAACCCTGGCCCCACAATTTACTAATCATGGGACCTTAGGCAGGTAATTTAATCTCTCATGAGCCAAATGGGGACAAAAAGAGGATCGACTTCACTGGGCCTTTATAAGGATTGTGTCTCAGATGTGTCGGGACTTGGTAAATTAAGCTGCCAGGCAAGGAGTGTTTGGTCCATTTCTAACCTGCCTGTCCTCAGCATTTCCCACTCCTAAAGATTTGCATCACCCCCTCCCTGCCCCATCTCCAGCTACTCTTGGTCCTAAGAGGGAAGGGGGGCTCGGGCAGCCCAGAAGACCCCCCAATTTCACAGTACAGTGCTGCTCCTCTCCCCCCGCCGGCCCTCCTCCCCCCACTGTCCAACATGAATCAGCTCTTACCTATTTTGGATCTTAAGATCGCTCCTGATAACAGAAGACCCCTGTCAAGAGGGGGCCCTCTGGTAAGCAGAAAGGAAGTTGCTACAATGCTGGGCCACTCAGCTGTCTCAGAAGTAGACGACTTACTTTCTCTCATTCCTTTCTATACTTGTATGGAAAGGTTCAATGAGAAAATATAAGGTCCAGCTTACTACTTATTTGGAATAAGTGTAAATAAATCAAAATAACCCACATTACTCAAGTAACCTTACATATGAGAGTGCCCAAACATCCGCTGGGGTAAAATCAGGCTCATCTGCCCGGCAGGGCCTCTGGTGCAATTGGAACAGCCTCAGACATGAGACACGGTAGACGGTTCTTGCACTCAAAACATTCTTCTTCTCTTTCAGGGAGTCAGAGGGCAAGTCATTTTCAATTAAGTACAATAGGAACAACAGGTATTCAAAATAAGAGCTGTTTATTACAAAACTAAATGGCTTCTGATTATCTGTGGAAACTTTTTTTTTTAATGTGGCTCAAGCAGCCGGCGGGTGGGCTGACTACCCCACGTCTTCTTCCTCTACCAGCGTGGCTGTGGGGCACATCACAGGTCTGCCAATTCCTGGGTGCTGGCCCCACACTGAAAGCACCACTCTGACAGCCCCGCTCCCCAGCACCTTCCAACGATAGAACCTGGGCATCAACCGATGCAGCTTTGTCCCCAGAGAAGGACCTACCAGTCTGGGCAAGGAGGAAGAAGAGAGTGGACAGACAATTCTCCTTCTCCCATGTTTGGCAAGCAACGGAAGAGACAGAGGAACCCTTTGTCCCCATTGTGGCCAAAATAGCAGGAGATATGGACCAGAAGCTGCCTGAGATTTCTCCCTCGTCACCTGCACTCAGAGTGGCTGCCCCTCTGAAGGAACTCTCCTTCAGTTCCTCCCTTCCAGTGAGTTCCTATTAGGAAACACAAGGCACAAGGGAACACCAGCCACCCCGACTGTCATCGTGGGCCACTGTTGTTTGCTGAGAGTCAAGCACAGATCCCTGCGTTCTACCTCCAGGACAGCCCACCCAGAGGGCTGCCCCCATCCAGCTCAGAAGAAACCACTCTGCAGGGAGGACAGGAGGTCAGTGGTGGGGTGAAAGGGGTGAGCAGAGGTTCTCCACCCTTGCTCTCCTTCCCTTCCAGAAAAGCAATTAACCAAGCAGCCCAGACTCAGCACTCAGGCCGCGCTTCCTGCTGGGGGAAGTCAGAAGGGCTGCGGCCCTGGGAGAGGGAGAGCATCAGGCCCCAGATCTAATTAACAAACCTGCCTTGCTTTTGATGTCGCTGTATTTCCTCTATTAACATTAATGATGGTTGGTCTGAACATCCAAGCATGGCCTCCCCACCACCCAGTAGGTAGCACAGCCTGTCCCTGGGACCAATTTCCAGTCTCCGTGGCAACTGCCTCCCAAAGATGCTCTAAAGAGCTGTGACCCTGTCAGAGGACGGAACAGGGAGTGTGGCAGAGATTCATCATTAACCTCGAAGCCTCGCAGTCCCCTGTGACAAAATAAGTATTCTGCCACGGGCTTGGATGAGGGAGGCACGCTGAAGGGCTGGCCTTGGGTTGGCTGGGTTGTGACCCAAAGCTTCTCTTAATCCATTACATTTGGGGAGGAAGTGAAAGGATCAGCTCTAAGCTTCTTGCTCTAGCTTCAAAGTAATACAAAGTAGAAGCTTTCCTTCATTTCTAGAAGCTCTGGAACTTTGGGGAAAAAGATTGGTGAAACAGTGACACAGAGAAAGGGAAATGAAATGGAGTGAAAGGGGGAGTCAGCAGGAGTGGACTAGAGAAGTAAAAATGGGGAGCACTTAACAAGTGACAGAACATCAGCCCACACTAGGACCCCAGCCCAGCACCACAAAGACCCCTGCTCTGCCGCACATCTACCTCGGCTGCTAAGCAAGGGGCACAGAGGCCCTCAGGAGAATACATCTGTCCTTACAGCCAGGCTGGATGCAGAGGGCAGCAAGAAACCACCCCTGGCACCCACGGCCTGGCAACACAGAGCAGCCAAAGATAGGATGCCATTCCTCCCACCAGTCTCATCGTGTGACATTCTCAGAGAGCAAGAAACCGAGGACTGAGGGGGGCCAACCAAGGGCTGGCGAGTCCTCGGCTGCCGCACTGTGTGCCCACGGCAGGCAAGAAGCCCAGCCACCTGCGGCCACACAGGAGACTTCCCAGCAGCAGCCACAGGGGCGCTCTGCCATAATTGCTGGTTTGTGCGAAGCAGGACAGCACAGCTCCGCCAGTCCCACCTGGCCTTCCCGTGGAGATGTCCCAAGGTGCGGCCAGCGCTCTCAGCCCGCTGGGAGGTCAGAGAATTGTTGCTGAGGTTTACTTACAGACCCAATCCAGTGTGAAAGAAATACCAGAAAGTACTACTGTAGCCCTGGACTATTTCTTCAAGTTTATGCCACCACGCCACTGTTCACAGTCAGTCTGTTCCACAGGCACACGGACAAAGTACCCTCACACTCGGCACTCCCACCCGCTCTCTCACACACTCACACTTCGCATGTTGCACACTTGGGGAAATGGGCCTGACAGATGTCCTCTGTGGCCGAGCCACCCTCAGCGGTGGAATCTCTGCAGGCAGAGCGTGGCTCTCTCTAGTGTTGTTCGAGTCTGGGTACGCTCCCAGAGCTTGGTCGGGCAGCTTCCTCCACAGCTGGAAGGGGCCAGGGACTAGCTCCACAGCTAGCTGTCCCCAGGAAGTTTCTGGACTGAGGCTGGAGTCCTTGCAGTGGCTTCAAAAGTCCCATGATTCCAGCCACCTTAGTCCTGCCATCGGACTTCGGGGGTCCTGGGCGAGGGGACCAACCATCCCGTATGCGAGCGGGTGGAAGAGGTAGAAGCTGTGAGAGAGAATGCAAAGGGACGCAGTTGGCACACCAGTGCCTCAGCGGAGACAAGCAGCCCTACAGATCTTTTAAAATTCAGCTCCTCCTGCGGGAGCTCATCAGGTCTTCTCCACCTAAGGCCCTGGCCCCTCCATCAGCAATGCCTGAGTTGGCCATTGGGCACACGGCAGCTGGGAGCCTAGTGGACTCTGACTTACTGACAGTAAAGGAAAGGGCTCTTGCCCAGAGGCCTAGGCGGGAGACCAGTCCGGGGATGTGGTCATGGGCTGTTTGGCCCCGAGTATTGGTTAAAATGTGAAAATGCTCTCGGGTCACAGGTCACCACTTCCTGTTCACATGTTTATGTTGCCCCCTAAAGGCCAGTAATGCTCAAAAGGGGACCTGTGAGACTGGCCAGGTGGGGAGAAGAGGGGTGCTTTCCAAACAACACCCTTCTTCCAGTTATTCTGAGCCAGGCCACACACCCCCACGCCCCTCGACCCACCCCACTGAGAGCTATTCCAGGAGGGAGCCACTGTGACTCAAGAGGGGCCTGTGGTACAAAAGCTGGGAACCACCGGCATAAGGGAAGAATGCAGAGTCAGCCCCATGTTTCTCCTATTTGGCTGCACATTAGGGTCACCTGGGGAGCTTGAAAACTGTGGCTGACTGGGCCCAAACTGGGCTCGACTGAGTCAGAACCCCTGGAGATGGCACCAGCATGCTTTCAAAGCACCACAGGGGACTCTGACAGGCACGCAGGGCTGAGGCATCAGGGTTGCCCTGATCCCAGGTGCAAGGGAGGCTCACCTGTAGGCAGTTCCCAGGAGCAGGCTCAGGACTCCAGCCACATGGATGCCGCTGGCCAGAGAAGAGGAAGCCAGGCCCCAGGCACAGAGCCGCAGCAGCGTGTCCCACAGAACGCCTGGGGGACAGGAGAGAAACCCAGCACCGCCTATCGGAGGCCGCCTCCCGGGGAGGCAGCAGAAAGGCGCCGCCCAGGTCAGGGCAGCAGATCCACTCAGTCCTGCTGCTCCCCATAGCCTCCCCTCCTGTCCCATCCTCCGCCCTCATCACCAACGCCAGGTGGGTAGTGCTGACCTGTCAACATGCTGGAGAAGAGCATGGCTGGGAAGTAATGGTGGAAGTAGAGGACCCGGCCCATAAGGAAGAACGGGAAGTAATGGAGCACCCAGCCGAGCAGCAGCTGCCCGCCTCCTCGCAGTAGGACCTGGGACAGCCCTGGGCCAAGGAACACAGCCCCAGTCAGCAGACGGGGCGGGGCACGGAGACTGAGCACTAGTCCAGCTCTGCCCCTTCCCTGCTGTGGGGCTTGAAGAAGCCACATTGCTGCCGTACTGGGCCTTCCTTCCCTCCTCTGGACCAAGTCGAACAGCCCTCTGGCAGCTGGCAGACAGGAGCGGCCGGCTCTCAAGAGCCCTGCTCACCACCCTGCCCAGAGGGGCCGCAGCACCCATGGAAGGCACCAAACACCAGCAGGAGGCAGCATGGCCTCTAAGGAAAGCAAAATCCCGCACACCCTGCAGGGAGCTGCCCCCCTTCCTCCACCTCCCACATCTTTGCTGCCACACAGATCTTGGCGGCTGCAGACAGGGTGGAGGTGAGGTCAGAGATGAAGAGGGAGGTGGGATAGAGGGCGTCTAGGACTATGGCTGTTTAGACAGGGAGCTACAGAGGCAAAATCAGCCTGTGTGAATGTCTCCGAGGCTGCGGTCTGTGACCAGGAGCAGCACTGGGATGGGCACCCGCAGATCCTGCCCTGGGGGCTCCTCTCTAGCCCACTAGAGGACAGGGCCATGGAACAAGGAGCAGGCAGAAGAGATGGGCAGCTCCGTACAGAGCAGAGGCCAAAAGTGTAGACTCTGAACTCAGACTGTTTGGACTTGAACCTCAGCTCTGCCACTTACTAACATGTCCTGGGACAAGGTTCTTAACCTCTAGCGCCTTGGTTTCCTGGTCCACAGAACAGGGGTCACAATCTCTACCCCACAGGGTGGCTGGGAGGGGGAAGCATCTAACACAGCACCGGGCGTCTGGTGACTGTGAGCTTTCAAAAGCTAAGGAGAAGGGACAGCGTGGCCATCGGCAGGCAGGCATCCCCTGGTTGCAGGCACCCCACCAGCTGCTAGGCCAGGGGAGGCTGCAGACAGGGACCTGACCTTCAACCTCCGTGGACAGATGCGCCCCTCTGTGCGCAGCTACAGCAATGACGCTCCCCGACACGATGTAGAGGGCAATGCTCAACAGATTCAGCCACCAAACCACCTGCGTAGAAAAGGGAACAGCAGTGTGAGGGGAAAGCAACAGCCCGCCACAGACCTGGCTCAAGGCCCAAACTGGCCTGGGTGGGTACTCACCGGGTTGCCAAGCAGGTACACGCGGAAGTCCGTGTCATTGACCCCCGAGAAGCGCAGGCCCTGGGGAGGGAGCACAGCACACGCTGCCGACCCAGGCCCAGCTCATGCCAGTGGCACACGTCCCAGGGGAGGAAAACTGGTCACCCTTCACAGACAGGGAGCCAGCACAGGCGGCTCAGAACGTGCAGATTCTAGTGAACTCTCTGGGAAGACTGGGTCAGGATCAGAGCCCTGTCTCCAGCCACCCCATCCGTGCCAAGCAAGGGCCCGCCCGGTCAGCCAGCACACCCCACCTCCACCAGTCTCAATGCTCACTTTCTGGGCTCCATTCCCTGGGAGGGGCTCCAGCCTCGGGCCCTACCTGATAGTTGATAGGCCAGTGCCAGGGTTTGGAAGTGAATTCATTGTCCTTGGGTTTGAGGCCATTGTTCCCCTACAGGAAAGTGGCAAAGAAAAACTAGTCAAGACAGAGATTGAGCGGACTCACAGAAATGTGAGGCACAGGGATCCCTGATAAATGGCCAAGTGTCAGGAGAAACCCGCTCTCCTGTCCCTCCCACGCAGGGAAGAACCAGGAGCTCACGCTCAGCACTTGTTTACAACTGCCTTACTTCTCCCAGCAAGCAAGCCTCCAATCCCACCAGAGATAGTCCAGTCAGGCCCTCTCTGCTTGAGAAAGAGGAAGGAGGGATTTGCTTCCTATGGGCACAAAACATATACCCATCTTTCAGGCCAAGGACAAGTGTCAAGAGGGTGAGGAGGGGCATCTAAAATCTGGGCTGACTTATTGTTCCCTCGGAAGGCCAATTCAAACACAAACCCAGAAATGCTGATGAGTTCCTGGACTTCAAAAATTTTACTTTAGTGTTTCTCAATTTTTTTCATTGTTGCCCCTCCCAGATTTTTTAGACATATTTTTTTCCTAAACGCCTCCCCATGACATTTTAATACCATAGCCATCCTGTAAATCTGTTTATACACTGTGTGAATACCTGTGCTTTATATACTAAAAAGTTCAGGGTTTTTTTGCCCTCCAAGAACACATTTTACCCACTGGAAGTGATACCATTCCAGTTGAGAACGCACACTTTGCCTAAAGGACCCAGACTCAGCCCCTTTAATCCAATAGCCAAGAATATCCAACAACCTGTCTCTATATGGCAAAACCAGGCCTTTGCTAAACCAAGAGGGAAAAAACCAGGGCCCTGGATCCTAAGCACCAGGACTGGCAGCGGCCTCATTATGAGGGCACCCTGAGAAGGCATTCCCCGGACCAGGAATACGGTCTGTGAGTTACTTCTGGGTCTCTCCCCTCGCACTACTGACACTTGGGTTGCAGAGTCTGGCATGGGCCTATCCTGTGCAGCATGCACAGCCTCTGCTTACTAGATGCCAGAGCACCCCGACCCCTCAGGTATGCCAGCCAAAAATGTCTCCAGACACTGCCAAATATCCCCTAGGAGGAAATCATCCTCTGGAAAAACATTGGTCTAGCCCAAGAAAGGTTCAGAAGGTCTGGTTCAGTAAACTTCCACGCAGTGCCTTACTTACTAACCCAGCTCCTCGAGGGGTCGGGAATTGTTTGTATGCCTCCCTGCAGTGGCTGGGTTGCTTCTCCAGGGTCAAAAGTGCCATGAGGGTGTCAGACCCAGGGTCCAGGTACACAGCCCCTGACGCACTATAGCCACCGGAAGGGCCTCAGAATGAAGAACCAATCAGTCTGGAGCCCAGAGCACCTGCTGAGGAAAGTCAAGTCCTTCAAACCAGTCCAATCCCAAACTCGGGGCTCCAGCCAGAGCCATAACAAGCAAAGGGCATTCCATTCACTACATCGAACTCTGAGAAATCCAGCTCCTTTATTAAACCAAGAAACGGAAGGAAGGAAAAACGTGTACCCATTATAGGCATATGCATTTCCACGTTATTCTCTGTCTTAAACCCCAGAATGGGTCTGTTCCCGCTCACCTCAACACGCAAGGCAGCCTTCTCCGCCCAGGCCCAGGCCCAGGCCCTCCACACAGCCGGCAGAAAAGCCCTCTCCCTGCAGTCTGTGTGCTGGACTATTTGGGTCTCTCTCTCCATCCTGACTTTATATCAGTTAAGTAAGAAAGATTCCCTATGTCCCTTTTCTTCTTTGATTCTACCTCTTACATAGTAAAAGAAATGAGACTATTTAGACTCAGTCTGAATATTCTACCCAGACCTAGAATGACACGTTGACTGACAGGGCACATATTCAAAAGAGCTGTATCCCCAGGCCCCAGGGACAGCTACGAGCAGAAAGTCAAAGAAGAAGTGACCACAGATTGCTTAATGTCAACTCATCGACTCCTAATGTGCAGACATGACAAAATCTGAATTTTTAAACTTAATGTGGTGACTTAAGTCAACTATATTTACTGACACTCCTTACACAATCACTTCCAGGAAAGTTCACTAGACAATGGCTCACCCGGGGAAAAGCAACAACTGTTACACCTCTCGGCACCTGGGAGTGTAGAGCAATAATCACATCTGGCTTGAGACACAGTGATTCTGAAACATCATTCCTACAGAATATCGGTTTTCCCTAAACCAGAGTAAAAAGGTCTCCCCCTCCACATCAAAACTGCAGCAGGATTTCTCCAACTCCCAGGGGAAATTTTAAACTAGGAGGTAGAATTTCTCCCTTTAAAGATTTACTCTCTCAGTGTCCTTAAACCTTTGGTGCTACAACTGCTGTCAGCCACTAATGACCTGGAGCACAAACAGCGAGTGCTGGATCAACCTTACCAAGAATCACCCACGCCCCCCAAACAGTGTGTTTCTGTCTGGGAACACGAGTGGGCTCGTGGTTGGGATTTTATGCTGCATGTAAACAACACACTCCAATGAGCTATTCTTCCTAACTGACCCTAACTTCATGGGATGGAATGGTCTTCAACCAAGAGCTCTCTGACGTTCAGGGGCTCTGCCACTTGAACAGATCGCAGAACCACGCAGAGGCAGAGGAATGTAGCGGTAACTAGTGCTGACGCTCAAAGCCCGCAGCCTGGTTTGAAGCCCGGGTCCTTGAACCTCTTACTTTTAGCTGTGTGAGTCTAGGGAAGTGCCTCAGTCTCTGCCTCCACGCCCTCATCTGTCACCTGGGAACATTCATCTCCACAGCACGTCACCAGTAGCAGGTAAGTTCACATGTGTACAGAGCTGCGGTAGTGCCAGCACGGAAGAGCCAGGAGGTGTTCACTACCTTCGCTGCCGTCATCATCCTCCCCACCATCACTCTGTGCTAAGGGAGATGCCTTTGAAGACCGACAAAACCAGAAAGTGAAGACACTTTCAAAAGTCCTCCAGGAGGCGGCTACTGAGCTGCGATCCGGATTTGTGGGTGGCCCAGAGCTCTTAGAGACGCCACCAACTAGAAGGGGCCATCGTACCCGGATCATCACCATGTGGGACTCCAGCAAGATCTCAGGAAAACTGGGCTGCAGCACGTCCAGGCTGATGTTTGGCACTAGAAAAAGAAATGACAGAGGAGAAAACCGTTGTCACACATTCTCTCTCACAGCTGCCCGTGGTATCCACACTGCGGCCAGTCTGAGTGCAGCTTTCCTGACAAGCTGACAAGCTGACCAAATAGGTGAGAGTGTTGCGGAAATGGAAGAATGCTTGGCCCGATTCTTGACTATTCATTCAGCTTGTACTAAGCACTCATCAGGCACTCTGAGAACTACAAAGGCAACAGACGACAAGGCCCGTCCCTGGGTGCTTCCACGGCTCTCAGCACCATCGCCCTTCCTTTCTGTACTGGCTCGAATGCTGCTCTCCCCTGCTGGGCAGAAGGTCTGTGAGGACGGGGCTCACATCTATCTCATTCACCAGTATGTCCCTGGACCCCCCATGACTCCCAGCATACTCAAGAAAGAGTTGTTTAGTTAATGAATTAGCTGGGTGGTTAAATTAGGTGGTAAAAAGAATGAAATGAGAAGCAAAGAGGGGAAATCAAGCAGAAGCATGAAGAGGGCAATTTAGGAGGACAGACGATGGATCCAAAGACTCACTGAGTTGAGGATGACACTACAATGGAAATGTCAACTTGCACCTGGGAGGATAGGTATGGGGCTCAGATCAAGGGTTTGGCTGTCAGTTTCTGCAGAAGTGCTGGCTGGTTGGGAAGAGTGGGTCTCTCCACGGGGGCATAAAGGGAAAGCACCAGCCTGCTCTAAGCCTTGAGGGAGGGTCGGGAGGTGCCCGAGGTGCAGGAGATTGAAGAGCCGAGAAGGAGACAAGACAGGAAACAGATGGACCTGCTTACAGGTGTCAAGGAGGAGAAGAGTCAGACCCAGAGAGAGGCAAGGGAAATAAGAGGCAACTAGCTCTGGCCGCAAGTGAGGTTACTGGGTACTTCAAGGAGAGGAATGAAAGGAAAATGGAAAGTTTAAATGGATGGAAAAAGAAAAAGGAGACAACGAAACGCATATGAGGAGGAAGAAAACGGCAACAAGATGAAGTGGCAACAGAGTTTATAAAGGTTGATTTCTCTAAGATAAGAGTTACTTATAAATGTTTCCCTTCAGAGCCTGAAGGGAATGCACCTCACTCACATTTGGGATTGATGTGGTCCTCTACATTCCAGACGGAGTTGAGGGTTTCCTTTAGGTATGGAGTGCAGGTAACTTCCAACTGCTCCCAGCCCCTGTGAAAAGTAGCCAGATGTCTCTCAGAAGCCCCGAAACTCACTAGACAGCAGCACTGTCAACTACTCTTACCAACCCAATGGCCATGTTTTCAACCTCACGCTTTCATATGTCACGACTATCTTAGGAGTATTCTAGCATGTAGCACTCCCATTTTAGAAAGACAGACAGATCCAGTTAGCACACGCCAACTGTACAAACACTGAACTATCAGAACATATAAAACACCAAAGGAACTCTGGAACTCTGCTCTATACCACACCTGTTGCCTTTCCTCCCTCCATCTGCCCCTAAAAATAAGCAAATATGAGGTGAGCAATGACACCTGGGAAACAGAAGCTTCTGGTGGTGTGAAAGGAAAAGCGTGAGCCTCAGCTGAGACACCAAAACGCCAGAGACTCACCACTTGGGCAGAACCTTTCCCGATGAGCCCAGGACACAACCTGTGACCAGATGAATGAATCGAATTCGACTTCTCAGCACTTTGATCCGGTTTCCAAATTTTCTATTTACAACCTCAATCCGCCAGAAATCATTTGAGTCCCCTGTCCCATTCTGCCGCATAAGGGAAAAAAACAAGAACACAAAGAAAAAAAGATGGCCACCCTTCCAGATGCCACTGTTACAGTGGTCAAAGACTAAATCAGCCTCAGTGATTGAGGTGGGAAAGGGAACAAAAGGGAGGGCCACGAAAATACCCCAACATTGTCACAACGAGAAAAATAGTATAACTCTTAGAACCTGAAGTCCAACCCCTCACTTGATAGGACTAGAATTTAAATTCTAAATAGATGTTTTTGCCCTTAAATCAAACTCAGGACATCACCCTAAGCCAACAGAAATATATCTGGGCCACTTTCATCTATTACTGTGGCCATCTGTACAATCACTCATCCAAGCCAGAAACATCTGGCCTGAATATTGTATTTTGGAAATTAAGACAGTCGTGTCTAATTCTCCTTAGAAGATGCCCACAAGAAAAAGATGAAGTTCAGTCTTGGCTCTGGCACACAGTCGGATGAGCAAATAGAAAGAGGGTTGGGCAGAGGGCCTGGTGAGAGTAGAATGCCTTGTATCACTTGGGGTACTCCACCTTGCGGAACCCAGGATCTTTACCGATGCATCCAGGCCTCTGGAAAGGGGTGTAACTGATAGGCATCAGTCTAGTTGCCCTCTGGTTGTTTTTGTTTTCAAATTACTCCCCAAGCCATAAGTACGCACTGAGCTTCTCCTATTAACTGCATCACTCCAAGGTAGTAAAAATCCAAAAGAAATGTGGTTAACATTTAAGGCAAGTAATCCTTAAAAATAAAGCCAATGAGAATTTGGGATCTGGCAAAGCATAAACTTATATATTCATCTGGGGTCATATTGTGGGTCTGTGGCTTCTACCGTGTTTCCCCAAAAATAAGACCAGGTCTTACATTAATTTTTGCTCCAAAGGACGCATTAGGGCTTATCTTCAGGGGATACTATCCTGAAAAATCATGCTAGGGCTTATTTTCCTATTAGGTCTTGTTTTTGGGGGAAACATGGTATGTCCAAGGTGATTTTAAAAGGAATCCAAATAGGATTCGTATTTGACATTTATTAAGTGTTAGGACATAAAAATGGCATCATTATTATGGGAGGAGAGAGATGGGGGCCGAGAGGCTTCATAGGCTGCCTTCCCCACAGCAAGCCTAGCCGAAAAGTTCCCAAATGATAAGAGAGTCCCTGTGCGGCCTCCAATCCTTAGGAACGTGCCAGAATTCTGGGGAGGATATGTTCCGCCGCAGGGCCCTGAGCCACATCCTGCTCATGGCACGGTCCCGCTGCTTACTTACTATGCCATAGCCAGTGACCTGATAGTGCTTCCGGGTCAGGGGGGCCTCATGATAATGACTGTGCAAGTTCCGAGAGGTCCTAGAAATTGAGAAAAAGAAGTGCCATTATCCTGAAGAAAAGACATGTGCAATGGTTCTTCTTTTACCAAGGATACTCAGAGTCCTCTGTTAGGATAAGAACAATTAGAATCTGAATATTAAATCCAACACATCACGTACTTTGTGCCTACTTACTCACAAGACACAGCCCGAGTACTGGAGAACTGCCGGAACAAGGCGGGGCAGACGGAGGGGTACTGGACCCATGCCAAAAAGGGGCTCACTCCGGGCGGGCGAGGGGGCAGCTGGTAATGACTGAACTCACTGGGTGGTTTTGAAGCACTAAGCTTGCAGGTTTGGGGAGAAGAAAGGTAAAATCCATAACCTACACTTACCTGAGATAGGTAAACCTCCGCTCTCCCACTTGCTCTTTCTACTCCTATCACCAGTCTTATAAAGTGGAAAGTGGGGGTTTCATTTACATTTATTTACTTTGTGCTTTTTGTAACAGTCTTACTTTTATCCATAATAAGAAGTAAATGTTCACTATAAATATTTTGAAAATTTTCAAAAATAAAATTGAATAATAAATGTATTAATAAAATAAAAAATTTTTAATAATAAAATTTAAAATGTAAGTATCCATAATCCTACTGATCAGAAAACCATTACTCTATATATGTAACCCGATTTTTAAAAACTCTGCATCTAACAAGTCTAGTATGTGAAACTTTTGAGGGCTGCTCTGCTGTCTGCTGTTGCTGTTCATTCTTGCATGTGGTGTCCTATTTCCTGGCGCGTTTAGCTACTCTTTACTGTGTACTACTCACTGTCACCGAAAAACTGTGTGTGGGAGCGGATGACAATGTCTTTCTCAAAAGAAGATGTACATCTGCTTTTATCCAGGCAGCTAAGAGATATTGCCAGTCTAGGATTCCGTTCATGTACATGTATGGCTTAAAGATTTTGAGACCATCCGGGGGAAATTAATTTGGGCTGCAAATCCATGTGAGGATCAACTGGTAGTCACAACTTCTCAGGAACCAGAAATACGCCCGTCCCAAGCCCTCCCAGGCACACTCCGCTTAGCAACTTTTCCGGCGCATATATGTGTGTGTGGGGGGGGGGGGAGCAGAGTTACCCTTACCCTAAGCCTTTGGGGCTCCAAATTTGAGGGAAGGATCACTTAATAAATTTATCACTTTGGGTGAGCCTAGAGCTTTGACTTTAAAACTCCCTCTCCCAAGAGGCGGCCAAAACCGAAGATCCAAACTCAAGATTGTGGGGTCAAGGCAGAGTGGCTACAGTGTCCCCCTTGTTTCTCTGAATTCCCTTTCACTTAGATTTTGGCCTGGTAACTCCTTACTATCTTGTCAGCTCTTCAATGCTTCTAAGAAGATTATTCTAGTTTTATATTTATATTCCAGTTTTTCTATTATTAGTCATTTGCAGTGAGAACATTGGTTAAACAAACTAGCTTGTCATATTCTCAGAAACAGACTCTTACATCTTCCTAAAGGCAGCCGCTTACGAAGCTTTGGGCAACTCAATTTTTTTTTTTCCTCTAGGAAAAGGGAAGCTGAAAAGTACCTTCAAGTTCAAAGCTTTCCAAAGCCAAACTAGGCAGGCAAAGGCTGGCCAGCTTATTTCATCAACCTTCATAAAGTTGTTCTGCCATCCTAGCACAGCAGCCTTTTCCCATTTATTAGCGCCTCATCCAAATCTGATTTCTGTTTATTTCCAGCTTAAAACGAATTCCCTACCTGTGGTGCCCATACCACTCATTTATCCCCAAAGCAAATTTACTTACTCTTTATGTTCTAGTCTAATGATGTCTCCATGTCTTACAAACTCCACTGGGAATGAAGGGTCTAGAGGATCTGCCAAGAAGAAACAAACATTAATACCCGAAATTATTCACTCATTAGGCTAGTACTGATTCAGGGCTTAGTGGTAAAGTTATAGTACAGGATGGTATGTGCTGGAGGTACTAACAGAGTGCTGTGAGACCAGCAAGAAAGTGCCCCTTACTGTTTCAAAGGACTAGAGAAGAGTGTCCTAAGATAATGCTTGAAAAGTCTCTTAAAGGAGGGGGAGAATTTTTTCAGGTGAACAAGTGGGAGAAAGGCACAAAGGTATGAAAGAACAAAACTCATTTGATCAATGGCAAATGGTTTCATATGTTAAGGTGGGTGGGCAGCAAGGAGAGTGGGAATAGACGAGTGTGTGAACAAGTGGGCCAGACTGTGGTGCCAGGCTGGTTAGGAAACGTGGCCTTTCCCTTAGAGGCACTGAAGCCCCCACTGAAAGATTTTTAAGCTGGGAAGCCAAATAGTAGTAAAATTTTCCTTTTAGTAGTAAAAATATAGTCCGAAAATTAATTCCATGCAAATTACCATTTGCCCAGCTCTCCTCAAAATCACGTTAAACTCTGCACATTTTGCCAGTGATATTGTTTCTGGCATTACACTTGCTAATGTGAGGCGAAGAAAATGAAATGAAAGAAAGGGACTACAGGTGACTCTTGAACAACATGGGTTTGAACTGCGCACGTCCACTTATATGTACTTTTTTTCAATAAACACCGTAAATATTTTCTCTTATGATTTTTCTTAACATTTTCTTTTCTTTAGCTTACTTTATTGTACTAATACAGTAAATAACATACACAACATACAAAATAAGTGTTAATCAACTGTTTATGTTATCAGTAAGGCTTCCGGTCAACAGGAGGTTATTAGTAGTTAAGTTTTTGGGGAGTCAAAAGTTATATGTGGGTTTTCAACTGTGAGGGGGTTAGCACCCCTAACTCCCGTGGTGTTCAAGAGTCAGCTGCACTTCTGTATCATCTAGAAGTCAAAACCAATCAGGATCTAGAAAAGTGATGATAATGGAAAAGGAATCAGCAGTAATCACAGCATCACCAAAGGATCCTTGCAAATTTCTGTCCCTAAACAGAAATGTTTAGAAATGGGACACCAACAGTCAAGGTCAGGAAGACAAATTTGCCAGCACAAATCACTCTCTCAAGAGAATGAGAGAACTCAACCATAGGGACGCTCAATCCTATGTGGGCTTTTAAGATCTCTTTAAAAGATTAATCAGCAAGATAACAAATCAAAAAAGTCAATGGGAGGGAAGTTTTATTTCATACAAATTTGGGGGAGGGACACTTATAGCCATCAAGAACTCAAGGACCTTAGTCCACACAGTTCCCACTTCCCACCATGCTTGTCGCTAGCTGCCTTCACACAAATCCTTAGCTGCTTCAGTGACATGCAACCACTTTAACCTAGAGCCACAACGGAACGACAGGCCAGGGATGTTCACACTTTGGCCCGTGCCCACATGACTTTCCAGGTAAAGCCAGTTCTTCCCTCATAACACCCCCCGTCACAGACCACGTAAGTCTGGCCCGCTGAATCAAAACACAATGAATACTGGCATTAAAAGGTATAGGAATGGACCCTGCTCCAGAGTGTGATAATTTACATTACTGAGTGTAGGACGCAAAGGCGGTGGTTGTTATACCCCATTTCTAGTCCAAAAGCCCCGGCGAGAAGAGGCGGGGAAAGGCACAGAGCAGGTGGATTTAGATGAGCGTCTGTGACCTCCCCACAAAGGCTCAGGAGCAGCTGAGCCAAGATGGGCTGAGCCAGGCGGTGTTTGCCGAGGAGTCACAGAGAATACCTATGGCACAGGACAATCTGCAGGGCTCAGAAGGTGAGTGGGAGATGCCCTCTGCTCCCTTCGCAGCTGCAGCAGAAGGCACAGCCTATAGGTAGCTGGCTATCTGACCAAAACGAAGGACGATCCAGATACGCCCATGTCATAAAGCCCTGCGAGCCCTACAGGTGTGCGTCAGAGAAGCTTTTCCCAGGCCGCCAGAGGCAGACCGGCAGGCAGTGAGTGAGGCACCAGACACCAGCCTAGACAAGTCTAGCCACCGGGCTGGCAGGCCCTCAGAACTCCAACTGACTGGCCCAGTCAACGGGTGACCAGTGGGCAGCAGCGTTCTATCATGTCAAGACAAGTCGAGCTGCACCATATGCTGGAGTGTGCGATGCTTGGTGTGCTCTCAATGGGAAACGTGAGCAGCCACCAAGGGCCGCAGTTGGGGCTATTCACCAGCTCCTGGTGGCATGCCCAGGTGAGCTCTTCTAGATTCAGTCTGAGCCTTGGCCCTGCTCTCTGGCTTCAAAATGACAGCTCTAAGTGTGAGATCTTATTTGTCTTGCTCACTGCTTATCCCCTAGGCTGACAACAGCATCTGGAACATAGTAGGTGCTCAATAAATAATTGTTGAAAGGATCATCGAGACAGTAAAGACGCCCCAGAATGCTCAGGAAAGCCCATCTCAGGACCAGTCTGTGAAAGGCTCAGAGTAAGTACTACTACAAGAAGCATCAGTCCCCACCATGTTACCTGCGTTTGTGTTATGTTTCTTGATGATCCACAGGTTGTTGTAGTCCTTGTGCAAATAGGTGGTGACCTGGGGGTGGGAGCGAACACCGGCATCGTCAGCAGAGCCACCACTCAACAATCGACACAAACCAACACTGCTTTAAACCCTTTCAGAAATCCCAACCACCACCGGAGGGGCCGGGTTTCCCAGAGGACTCAGAGGAGCTTTGTGAGTGAGGTTCTGTCCTGCCTTCTGCATTTAGAGGACTCTTCCCACAGTAGCCTTTTGATTGTCCCTTTTGTATCTTTCTGCATCTTGTCCTTAAAGTTCCAGCTTCCTAGAAGGAGGAGCTATGATACCTTGTGGAACACAGTCTCCAGGACACAAACAGGATTTAGTGCATTTGAAGAAGTAATTAAGACCATGCCTCAAACACTCTAAAGAAAAATCTATGCTATTATATTTTCTAAAATGTGGACAAATGACACTAAAAAGTTCCAGCCATGAATATCTCATCCTAGAGGCTGAAATTTTAGCCCATAGCCATTTTGTATGCACTGACTTTTTAAAAATCATGTGTGTGTATATATGCTGTGAGTAATCTAACAGCAAGAATCTGGAAATAGTATAAATGTCCAATATCAGAGGAAGAGTTAACATGATGCTATGTCCATAGCACAGAATATTACACAGCCATAGAAAACATTTCACAGCATTTTTTACCAGCATAGGAAAGGGCTTATAAAATGCTGATGCTGAAAATGGCCCCCATTTATTACCAGGCACTTTTCTAAGCACGGAGCCGTAGCTACTATGGTTTTCCCTACCTTACTTACAAGGAAACTGAGGTTAAGTATTTGCTCAAGGTCACACAGCTGATCAGGATTCAAACTGAGGCCGCTACTAACTCCAGTGCTCCCAGGAACAGAGACTATATGTACACAATTGTGCTAATTATGTGAACAAGTACATAAACACCCAGAAACAATAGAAATATAGGCATTTCTCTTACAACATGAATTTGTATAACTCCAATTGGACAAAACATGACTCATTTACTTGCAGAGATTTGGAATTAGCATAGAGGAAAATACTTATGCATGTATTACGGCTGCTTTGTTTCAATGGCTTTTGGTTTCTCAGAAAAAAATGAGGGGTAATGGTATTAAGACTATACAAGAAGTAACAAAGCTTTGGTAGTCCACACTCCTGAACAAAAGCTACTGTACAAAAGCTACTGTACGTAGTTCACACAGCTTGGATTTGCTCAAGCATGTTTAGGTTTTGAGGTGTTCACGTGTGCACTCGTCCTCCTCCATTCACCACCCTTTGTCACAATCACTGCCTCCTCACTGGTCTTTGCTTCCAATCTGCTCCTCTTCTCAATCCATCACACTCCTGCTAGAGTTACCGTTCTGTACGAGAGACCTCATCACATCGTGTCATCCCTCAATAGCTTTCAATGCCTCCCCAGTGTCCACGGAACAACGTCAGATCTGCTGGAACGCGTCAGGCCTCTCCACAGCCTGGCCCCACCACCCTCTCCAACCCTGCTTCTCCCTCTCAGGCACGTCCACCACAGCCACACCTAACACTGCTTAACAGGGACAGGGGCACAGGACCACTCATTCACTCAGACAATACTCACGGCCAGCCCTCCAATGTGCACTTTTCATCTACTATCTCATTTAATCCTCACAACAACTCTATGATGGACAGAGGTACAATTGGTTTTCCCCAATTTAAAGATGAGGATCCTGACACACAGAAAGGTAAAGGAATTTGCTGAAAGTCATACTTCAGGGGGACCAGGATTCGAACCGAAGATTATAGTCTGGTTCCCAGGTCTGTGCTTCTAACCACGGAACTGCACTCATCACGCACTCTGAGCCAGGCCCTGTGCTGGGCACCTGAGCCTTCCAGGAGCTAACAATCAAGGCATAAAGGGACAGGAGGAAGGAAGGAAGCACTCACAATTCAATGTGAAAACAGCCACTACACAGGCTTGTAAAGGGGCCAAGAAAGCCTCTCACACCAGGGCCCTAATCCAGTTCCAAGTAGAGGTGGCTCATGGTGGTCAGAAGGCAGCCCCTATGCTGAAGCCTAAAGAAACTAGAGTTAGCCAGAGGAGAGAGGAAAAGGGTGCAGGAGGAGGTTGAACGCCCTAAGCAGGGGAAACAGTGCAGGCAAAGGGCAGGAGGCAAGAAAGAGAACAGCAGGTTCAGTCCTGGCAAACCATTAGTGTCGCTGCAAGCCCAGTGCCAAAGGCTCACTGACCTGCTGCTGGCGGGCGCCAATGCCCTCGGGGTAGAGGTGCCTGTGGGAGTGGAGGTAGCCGATGGCCATGCGCAGGTTCTTCATGGTGATCACAGAGCCGTAGGCCAGGTCTGCGAGGAAGGCAGGCGTGGAGAGTGTGAGCGGACACCATGCTGGAGGCGGCCCTTGGCCAGGAGGGGCCTCCCAAGCCACAGGGCTCGCTGCCCCTCTCACAGCCACTGGACCAGCCCTGCCTGAAGCGGCTGCACAGTTGTCTTCTCACTCCAACGGGTCAGCCCAGGAAGGAGGTCAGCCCACGGTCTCACAGGCCCTCCCTCTTCCTCCCCCGAAGGCCTTCAGAAGAAGCTGGTATTGACAATGTGATTATTAAAGCACTGTACGTGATAGCAAAAGATTATAAACAACCTGTCCTTCAGCCAAGGTCTGGACATGCATTCATGGAGTAAAGGAAGAAGTAGTTTATGTCTTCATCTGGAATGTTCTCCAAGATGCAATGTTATGATAGATGGTTAAGATAGACTTTCCACTCTCTATCCTTTTGTGCCTTTTGAATCTAGTACCTCTGTCCTCATCTCAATCCCCGCTCCACTGAAACAGGTCTCACTCCATCACTGATGGTCTACTCCTGTCTTCCTCTGTTCTTTCAATTGGTCAACAGACTGACTGTACCAATTACATGTGGATCCGAAGGTGGAAGAGGCCCAGCTGCAGCCCCAGCTAAGCCTTGGGGACGGTGGCTTCATACGCTGGTGAGCACAAGTCAATGGGCAGGTGCTCCAGCAAAGGGGTGACGATGTGTGACATGGTGGGAGCACAGAGCTGGCTGGGATGCTTCCACTTCCCACTGAGAAGGCGGTCTTCAGGGTCAAAGAGCTGGCTGCTCAGGACATCTACCTCTGCACTTCCTGTGCCCCGACTCATTCTCTGGAATGCTTGTACTAGAAGTAACCGGACCTTTCTCTCACTTTGCCATCTACAGGCTGAAATAACTCAAGCTATCATACTAGCCTTTTCTAATTCAACTCCCAGGAAATCCTTCCGCCCTTCTACATTCGTAAAGGCCAGGAGGTACTCACGCTCAGGGATGGAAGCGTTATGAAGGTTGTTCCCTGAAAGCCGGGCCTGAAAGGCGGAACTGAAGAAGCCGTCGCCAGGACCACTGGTGGAGAGGAGGCGCAGAAGACAGCCAGGTTAACAGAATGAAATTGGGACTGCCCAGGCACCCTGGAAAGAGCCCTGCTTGGTTAGTGGTAGGACGCCAGAGCGGCAGTGTGGTATCACAAGACAGACCTGGGTGACGCAGCAGGAGAAACTGAAGTCCAAATCCCGACTCAGACAATTACTAGCTAGCTGACTTTAGGAAGACATCTTTGTTTAGCCTTAGTTCCTCATTTATAAATGGGGGATTTAAAAAAAAAATCAAAAGAATTCAAAAATGATTATGATTGAATGAGATAACATGTACAAAACACTAGACATAGTTCCTGACACTTAGTAACTACTCGTTAAGTAGGAGCTGCTGCTGGTTTTACTATTAATGTTATCCTCACTCCAACTGTACACCCTTATGGTGGCCCATCCCTGTGAAGCACCAGGGGACTTGCTAAGGGGTACGGGGTAGCTTGCTGTTAGGAAGTTCTCCTCCTCCTTCAGGGATGGTGCTGGCCTTCCTGAGCCCTTAGGCTACCCACAAGACAGCACACAGGAGGAAACAAACAGGAAAAAAGCCCTGGGTCCCCCTCCTACCATCCCAGCCAGGAAATCACACGGCCTATCCGTGGGCTGAGAGGCAAGAGGAAGACCCGAGCGAGGGGCTGGACAGGCTCTGCTCTACCTTTTACTCAGCACCGTGAAGTGAACAGCGTAAGTGGCTGTGTAGAGGGCCAGCGGCAGCACGATGAGGCACAGGACGCGAGCAGTCAGGTGTTTCCCCACAGTCACCTGCAAACAGAGCCAGGATGGGGTGCTGGACACAGGGGGCTTTGCTAGTCTTTATACATTATTTGGGCATCATATGTAGGTTCTTTATGTATGTAAGCTATAACCATAAAAAATTGAAAATCTAACAGCCAAAAAGAAAGAAAAATACGTGGAAACCCTAAGCCTTTCCATAACACTCCACCACTGAAACAACGCAGGGGATGGAGCATGGGCCAGCCCTCTGCTGCCTGTCCAGGCCTCACCCAGACTGTTTCTCCGTCACTGAAAAGGCACTGCCTCTACCTTCAGCATTATCACTCATCAGTCCCTTCTATTCTGTGTCCCAGTCACACTGAGTCCTTGCACTTTCCTCATGCTTCCTGGACTGTGCCAGCCCCACCCAACATACGGATAATTGCTTCTTATTTTAACTTCAGGCCTCCACTTCCTCCCAGAAGCCCTCCTAGATCATCTGAGACTGGGCTCATACCCTCCTCTGTGCTCTCACAGCACTTGTTGGCTGAACTGTAACTGCCTGTTTATTTATTTCTCTCTGTCCATTGTCTCTAGAGGGCAAGGATCTTTGTTTTAGTCATCTGCATATTGTGTCTCACACTTAGTGGAGAGTCTGTCTATATTTTCTGAATGAATAAATGAACTCGTTGAGACTTGGTTCAGAGGTAATGGAGAAGCATTATAGTAAAACAGTTCCAGCTTGGAGTCAGCCTCCCCTAAGTCTGAACCCTCGTTGGCATCTTACTACCTGAATGACCTGGGGAACATTGCTACCTCTCTAGGTCTCAATTTCCTCAGTTAACGTATATATATAGTCACAGGATGTTGAGTACAGCACAGGGAATAGAGTCAATGGTCCTGTAACAGCTATATATGCTATCAGAGGGGTAGAAGATTGGGGGAGGGAGGTTATCACTTTGTGAGGGGTGTAAATGTCTAACTATTACATTGTTTTGTACACACCTGACACTAATAAAAAAAAAGAAAGAAAAAAAGAAAGGGGAATACTGTATTTTGCCATGTATAATACGCTTTTCCCCCAAATTTGTGAGGGAAATATAGGATGTGCATTATACATGGGTAGTACTAATTCCATATCTATATAAATGTTTTTAATTTTTTTATTTATGCTCATAAGTTAAAAGTATAACTCTATAAATCAATGATATCCGTATGTAAAATAATACGCTGGAATATGATAATTGGTTTTGTTGAATTTACTATGAACTTGCAACAACGAAGAGTTCTTGGCCTTCTATAATGAGTAAATATTGTAAATTTGTTACTAGTAACTTACATCTGTTCTTGTGTTTTGTAATTATTTGTTACATAAAATTTCTTGTACCATAATATGTTTAAAAAAAAATGCTAAAATTCCTTTATAATACCAAAAACAAGTGCCTAAATGTAAACAGATAAAAATTTGAATTAAAAAATTAGAACAAAAGATTTTTTCCCCTGAACGTTTGGGCCAAAAACGTTGGTGCACATTATACATGGCAAAATACGTAACTACCTACCACATAGGATTGTCACGGGGAAAAAAATGAGATAATGAAGGTAAAGCATTTTGCACAGTGCCTGGCACAGAATCAGCCCTTAATAAATAATATTGTAATAAACCCTACAGGCCAATCTGGAGACTCTGGGGCAGGAAAAGAAAACTATGAGTTCGGAAAGTCATCCCACCCATTTTCCCTAAGGTCCCATGTAGTCAGTGTCTGCCATATATTTTGACACGAGCCCAGCTGGACAGAATCCCCTGGCTGGGTAGTTTGTAGAGCATTTAAAAAACATTACAGAAACAAACGCCAAAAGAGAGTTCCAAGAACGTTAGTTCATCTTCTCCCTTTATACCTGTCCAGCCTCTCAGCCATGGCCTACTCCCTACTCCCGAAAACAAGACCTAGCCGGACAATCAGCTCCAATGCATCTTTTGGAACAAAAATTAATATAAGACCCGGTCTTATTTTACTATAAGACCAGATCTTATATAATATCATAGGAGATCAGGTCTTACATTAATTTTTGCTCCAAAAGACGCATTAGAGTTGATTGTCCAGCTAGGTCTTATTTTCGGGAAACATGGTATTATGCTGCCTACAGAAGGCAGTTGGATCCAGCCCCCGTCAGGCCCAGAACACAGCCACTCCACCGTGGGCAGCAGAGGCTGAGAAGGGCCACTGGCTCTGCTGAGCAATACCGGGGAGCAAATACATTTCTACAAGTACGTGGGTTCTCACCAATGAAAGACTGAGGTCTCCAAACAGGTGCCAAAGGTCTGAAATGGTGTTCCACCCCACTTGCAGGATGATAAAGAGGCCAACAAACTTGACCCCTAAAGCACCAGCCAGATTAATGCCAGTCAGGCTGAGCCAGAACCACCAGGGGGCAGAGAAAGGCCTGAAAACCAACAAAATACAGAGTTCAATTTGGCAGCTGGAACCAAACTCAAAAGCTGGAGCAACAGCGGGGATGGGCAAAGGTTCTCTGACTCTCAGAGGCTGTGCTGTGCCCCCTGTTTGAGGGCTCCTAACCTCAGGGGACCATGGTGGCTCCAAGGAGGGTACGATCTGTGAAACCCCTGAAACTGCAGGAAGCACAGTGCGAGAGTGAGAAGGAGCTTTTTCTGGGGAGAGGGGTCATAGCTTTCCCGGCTAAGTACAGAACTTATAGCAAGCAAGAGGCTTATTCCTCAGTAGTGACCCATTACGTGGGAGTCAATGGAAAATCCAGAGAAGCCCACTGGACTCGGTCAGCCCTCTCCTTTGTATCACCTCTGGGTCTTGGAAAAGCTAGCATTTATTGAGTGCTTACTATGTGCCAGGCACATTCCAAGTACTCTACACATATTGACTCTTTATCCTTCACCACGACCCCATGAGCTAGGTCCTATTATTATCCTCTTTTTACATGTGAGGAAATCAAAGTACAAGAGGTTAAGTAATATAGGCAGCAAGTGGTGGAGCATGGTTCCACAGGGTTTGCTACACTCATAGCACCTGGGACACTGTGCTGTGATTTTCTGACTATCTGGCTGCCTCCCCTGCCAGAGTGAAGGCTCCCTCACAGCCAAGACAACGTACCTCTGCACCTCCAGCACCTAGCCTAGTACCTGGCACATAGTATGTATGCAAGAAATGGCAGGTGGAAGTGAATGCGGGAGAAGAAAACCCAAAGCCAGAGAGCTGGTAGCCACTGGTCAGGCTTTGTTAGCATAACATAATTTAATGAGCTTTGCCATGCTAGGGTGAAACCAAGTTGACTTCTGGAAAAGCAAAAAGCAGAGCCAGCTCTTTTGGTTTAAATAGAAAGAATGACTGACTCTACTCTCTCATAGGCAGAGGATGATCTGGAAAAGACTATCCTGGGGGAAAAGCTGGCCCTCCAGAACAGCTTTAGAACTGAACAGGGCCTGTAGGGATCCCCTTGACTGCTATGGACCATTCAAACCAAATTTATATCCATTATTCTCATTGTTAGGTCAGGACTCCAGAACCACTAAGGGCGAGGAGACAAATAGTTTCCAGGCAGTATTTGTTCTGGTGCCCTCCCCTCTCGGACAGATAATGTGAAGGATGAAGTTGTCCTAAGATCTGCGACCCAGCATCAGTGCCCAGATGTGCCTTATCAGATGGTGAGTGGGGGGAGGTATTGGGACCCCCTCCATAATATCCACAAACCCCCACCTAAATCCACCCCCACTGTAAAATTGGTAATATTCTTGAAAAAGACATTGACATTTTCTTAGTCTTATGTAAAGCAAAAATAGAAGCATCTACAGAACACTTTTTAAAATCTATATTTATGGTCTAAGTGGGTAATCTACGTTAATTAAAAAAAACAAAAAGTTGGCATGCCTTAAACCCAGCTTCAAGACAAGTCCTCTAGGCACCCACCCTGTCCCTGGCCATTATAGAAATTCTGGAGCTGCCATGGCTTCTGACCCCCACCCCCCAAAGACAGTATTTCTGACCTGTCAGCACAGGAGTTGTACTTGACCATGCTCAGCATGGCAGCCATGATGAAGAACAGCAAGATGGGGTCGAGCAGGATGTACTGGGACAGAGTGAGGCATCCTGTGTCTGCAAAACATGAGCTCGGTGGTCAAAATGGAGACTGAGTGATGGGTCCCCCTGAGAACTAAACCCCCCAGCAATAAGAAGCGGTCCCCCGTGTGCTTAACTGCACGTAAGCATTTGTGCAGCCAAGACCAGACGGCCCCTGAGTCATTATGGAGTCGTGAAAGAAGTGGGGGGGCCACAGCTTTGGGGTACACCAAACCCCAGTGATAGAAACAGCATCTCACACTGCTCCCAGGCCCTTGACCCAAGAAAGGCACATGTCATTCGTTCAGAATAGAGATGAGAGCTCCTGTTCATTTCCACTATCAGAAAGGGAGTCCTGCCTCCCTGCATGTGTAGCCACAAATGACCTACCCCCGGGATAGAGTCTTACCATTTTACATGAAGTGCCCCCTGTTTGAGGGCACTGGTGGGAGTTGATTCTCCCACAGGTGCCGAAGTGATCTTTTTTTTAAAGAAAATTGTATTACATCATGCCCCTGCTTAAACCCTCCAATGTCTTCCCTTCTTCCTCAGACCAACAAATTCCTCATCAAGCTGTCAAAGCCTGTACGGCCTCCCTACCTATTCAACCTCTCTCTGATCACTCTCTGCCACACTCCCTCCACTCTGGCCGCGCTGGCCTTTTCTTGCTATTCTTTGACCCAAGTGTTGCCTTGTACCAGGGCCACCACACATGCTGTTCCCTCTGTCTGAACACTCTTCCCTCAGATCTTTGCATGGCATAATCTTCTGCTTCCCTCAGGTCTCTGCTCAAGGCGATCTCCTCAGGGAGCTCTTCACTGACCACCCTACCTAAACCAGAATGACTCTGTTCTTTACCCTACTCTATTTTCTACATCATGCTCATTGCTTAGGATGTTACATTACAGACCTATTCATTTACTTGCTTATTGTCTGCCCCTCTCATGAGTAAGCTCCAAGATGAGAGAGTATCTCACGGCATATCCCGAGGCCAAGAAATGTGGCCTACCACAGAATAGATGCTTTAAAAATAATTGTTGAATAAAAAATGAATAAATGACAGAATGAGTAACTGAAATGGGAAATTAAAATGCCACAATGGAAAAGTCACCAGTCCTCTGTAGAGAGGCCTACAGTCAGGCAACATACCTAGCAAATCAAAGCCAGAATTACCCCTAAAATACCCACCCAGATTGGTCTGGACTTCTTTAAATGCTAAGCTCTACGAGGTCATGAATTCACTTTCAGAAGAGCAAGGCTAACAACAGGATCAATTTCTATGGGTCAATTCTCATTTATCTACGTGAGGATCATCCACAGAAAATATATAAATTCCCATTTTGCTAACCCCTGCTACCCAGCTACTTCTGAGCCATCCGCCCTTGCATTCAGTTGAAATTAGTTTAAGGAATGCAAACTAATCTTGATAGCAACCTAAGAAAAGCAGAATTAGAATTGCAAGCCTCCTTCAAACACACACACACACACACACACACACACACGCTTATTATCCAATCCAAACTCAAATGTGGATAACCTGGAGATAATCTAGTCCTTGGGATTACCCATGCCAACTCTCCCCTCCAACAATATAAAGGTTCGCTACATACAAGTATGTATCTATATAAATGTTACATATATAATGTGAATAAAATGAGGTTTGTAATACATTTACCCAATCCTAGTTATTTAAGAACTGGGCCCACAGACACGACCGTTGAACTTACTCCTTTCCAGCTCCGCTCACAGTGGTAATCAATGGGCAACTTACCAAAGGTGAGGAGGGCGGCGGCGAGCAGTGCTGCTGGCAGCGACCTGGACAGCTCCAGCACCGTGAGGTAGGCAAAGGGGATCAGCAAGGAACCGAGGAACGCACAGAACTAGGGAAGGAAAAGAGAAGCAGTCAAATACCCGGCTAAGCTCAGCCCCAGGGACCTGCTGGACTCCACGCAAACTAATGTTTAACATAAAGGACCCTAAGGAAGGAATGACTTGGTGACCTAACATCACCTGGAATACGTATAAATGAGAAAGAGGTGGTGTAAATTAAGCAACATTTATGTTCCTTCCCATTGAGCACAAACTTTGCACTGACACAAAATCAGCACCGTCCAGCCAGGATGGTGCAGGCAGGATGGCACACTGCTTTCAGGTGGGAGACGCTGGGGTTGGGCTGCCCATCACTGCCAGCTGTGACCCTGCGAGAGCCACGTCTATCTCTGTATCAGCCTCCCCCTCTGTGTAATGTGAAGAGCAAGAGTTCCTACCTCATAGGGTTTACTCTGAAGATTAAATGACCTAACGTCTATTAACACACAGGAAGTACTGGATAAACATTAGCTTCTATTAGAAAGCTGTGGGTACAAGGTAAGCAAAACCTTTCTGAAGGTGTTTTAATATTTTAGACAATTCTAATGTTATTACTATTATTTCTCTCTTGGCCCTTTTCTTCAATCATACCAGGAATCACTCTCTACTCTACAGGTTGTATTTTGATTTTGGAAAAAAGATTGGTTGACATTTCATTATCTGGAAAGTTTTGTTTTGTTTTGTTTTGTTTTGTTTTGTTTTGTTTTGAACAACCAGCCTTCTTTCCACCTCCCTACCCTATCCATCAAAAGTAAATAGACAAGCCCAAGAGAATGGAAATTCTCACATTTGGGTTGTCACTTTTTGTCAACAGAAAGCAATGTGCGCTAGTGTGAAAGGGAATGAGACTGTTATACTTGGCCTTCTCAATTTCCATAGCAAGTTCACAGTGAGTCAAGCCTACATCCAGTTATACATGTTATGTGGTGTTCAAAAGTCACTAGAAAGGCACAGAACCGCTTAAGAATAGGAACTTGAGGGTATGGGACTCTCCTTGTTTCATACAGTATGATATGACCACGCAAATCATCCAATGATTAGCCCAAATAAGCACTTAGCAATTATCTAAAGTGCTTTGAGCTCCTCAAGGAAAGGGGTTTGTAAATGTAACCTGCTCTGAAAGCTCCATGTGGAGGTCAGTTTCTTCAGGTTTCATTTAACTACAGGTAGGGACGGGGTCCCCAGAGTTGGGTGTTTAGGCCCTGCCACGCTCCAAGGCTGGTGCTGGGACTCAGGGCGCAGAGGGACCGGGCAAACACATGGCCTCCCTTCAGACTGAAAACCCCTGTGTGTGCCTGACACCTTTGTGGGAAAGAAGTAGGAATCTGATGACAGGGGCGTGGGGAGGCTGAAATCCTATGAGGAGGCCCTCGGAGGCAGACCACAATGTTCCAGCAATAGTGGTTGGAGAGAGGAAGAACGTGTAGCTTGCTAATGTGCCGAGGCCAACGTCAGGGCTCCAGGAGGCTCCTGGCTGCCTAGGCCCTGGCTGCTCCCCAACCTGTAGTCTGATGCCTCACGCAAGCAGGGTAACAGGTGACAGGGTGGACTTGCTCCTATCTGTGTAATCTCCGTGGTGTCTGAGCCCCACCCCCTGCCCTTCTTACCCGGCTCATTTCCGAATCTCTACACCTGAATCTCTACTACAGGGTATGGGTCCAATCACCTTCCCTCTTTCCTTTACCCCCTTCCCCCTAGTTCATTTATCTACACCTGCCACCACTCCAGGGCTTCCAACTGTACATTTCTGACTGAGCATGTCCCCAGGGTCCAGGGAGGCTACAGCAAGTCAGGAAGCCTTACTCCTCTCATTCCCATGTAGTTGTGATGCTCATATTTGTCCCCAGGCTTCTGGAATAAAAAGGTACCATCATATCCACTCAGGTAGCCAGCAAGACCTATCAGCATCTGAGGAGAGAAGGAGAACAAACAGAAAGATGAGAGACCTTTGAGACAAGATTCCTTTGCCCCCTGAACTTCCCTCCAGCTGCATCCAGACTTTGGCTTCCCTCGCCAACTGTCCACAGGAGTTGCCAATGTGACATTTTCTCCTGCAGCTGTTGCAGGGCAAAGAATCTTTTGTCTACAGAGATCATTGCTTGAAACAAATCTCCTCTTGTGTTAAGGCCAAGTTCTTGGGAATAGTGCAGACTGAACACTTTAGGAAGAAAAAATTCCCCCCAGTTTGAAGGGCAGGGCCAATAATGGGCTCTCTCATTCAGCCTTCTTTCATTTGCTAAGAAATAAAACAGGACAGCTCATGGGGACTGATTCCTGGGAGACTGGCCCACTGAAAGGAAAATGAGGTTCCATGTCAGAATGAGGAGGGAGAAAATTGGCCACGTTGTTACACACCAGGAATAGAGAGAAGGGGAGAAAATAGAAAAGAGGAATGCAAAGGCAATTGCCTTTCCCCAGAGGGGAAGAGAAAAGTCTCAGTGAAAAAAATGCCAAAAGGCCAGAGACTGGTTTCTCCTTTTTCCCGTGTTCCAAAGGGAGGAACCCTGGCACATCCCAAACCAGAAGAAATCAACTATAAACTAAGAGTCGTGAATCCTTCAAACTATTTAAGAGGATCAGCTTCTTCATTCCTATCTTTCCTTAACCATCAACAGTGTAAAATTCTCTTTTTCACATAAGCAGCTAAAACATAAAAACTGTCAACGAATACCCTGGAACAGCCCCAGGTCTCCCCAGGTGGGCTCCTGTGTTCCAGTGAGACGTGTGGAGGGCAAGCCCTTCCCAGTGCTTGTGGGGGCTTGGATGTGGACCACTAACCAGCTCAGTTTTTTCTCCCAGTAGTTCTAAACAGAGTCACTCTCTATAGTTCCATGTCAAGGTACAGAAGCCAAAGTTCAGCAGTAAGTGATATTTTGTTTAAAAACAAAAAAAGCGGGGAGGAAGTCCTGGGTCAGAAGTTAATTAATATAATTAATTTAATATAAAGTAACATAAGGTATTAGAAAGACAGAGCCATCCAAATACACAGATGAACTAAAACTGACAGGTGACAATCAAAACGAATGCTCCTTCCCACGTGGGAGCTCAGAGGGCAAATCTGTCTGGTGCTGGTCTAACTTCCCAGACTGCTTGGTTGGTCTGGTAGAGCGAAGAAATGCACAGATGGTTTGGATCTCAGCACCCCACATGCTAGCTGTCTCATTGTGGACAATACTTACCATCTCTGAACTACAGGTGATAAAACCTTCCTTGCAGGGGGTTGTGAGGATAACAGGTGATGCTGGCACTGTGCTATGCGCTTAACAGGCAAAATTCTGTGCCCTCTTAGTTCTTTTAAGGTTAAAAGTAGCCCCGAGCTTATTACCTAACTAAAGAACTCATTCAAATCCATAAGAAAAAGAACAACTGACAAGAAAAATGGGCAAATTCATAGAAAACAGAATACAAGTGGCTAAGAAACATATGAAAAAAATGTTCAACCTAACTCATAAAGACATGCAAATGCAAACAACGATATACCACTTTTTTGCTCTCAAATTGGCAAAGTTTTGACAGTATAAGTTTTGACAGTGCTGGCAATGGTGTGGGGGAAGCAAGCACCCCCACACGCCATCGGTGGGAATATATATTATTACAGCATTTTTCAGCAAATTTAAATATGCAATTGACTCTTTAGTTTGCCAGCTGAGAATCTTTTAGATATACCTGCACAACTCTGAGAAGATAAATGTACAGGATGTTCATGCAGTACCTTTTGTTACAGCTAAAAACTGGAAATAACATAAATGCCCATCAAGCGAAGAAGGCTAAAATAATTTATGGCACATCCATATGATGGAATCATATACAGCCACGAAAACAAATGGAGTACATTTTTATGTGCTAATGTGGAAAGAAATTAAGATATAGCATATTTAAAATCAAGTTGCTGAACAATTTGCCTGATCCATTTGCATAATGTGTTGTTCGTGTGTACTTATATGTATGTATAAGTACACACACTGATAGTTCTATAAAAAGTTTCTGAGAGGATATATAAGAAACTGTTAACATGATCACAGTTACCTCTGAAGCATAGAAATGTAAGGAAAAGTAGCTTTGGACCTTTTACTTTCTTCTGTTTCCCATGTGCAGGCATCTTTATTTCTCTTCCAAGTACCTATTTGACTGGAGCCCCCAGGCGCCTGGGTGGGCGCCCGTGTGAAACGGCAGGTACGGCCTCAGCGCGGCAGGAGAAAACTGCCTGCTCACCACTTCAAGGGGCTTTTTGATTCTTTGGCCTGGCCTCTGAACCAACGAAAGCTACTCTGCTCTCTCACACAGGTTTCTAATTCGCTCACTGCTCTCTCTCAACCAGGTAGAGCACAGGACCACCAGGAGATACTTTAGAGCAGTAGATGGACTGCACTCTCCTAGGGGCCGCCTTAGAAAGAAGCCTCACATTTCTCCTTTCACACAGGGCCAGATGTGAGGAAGGGAAGGCTTCAATAAAAACAAATCAGCCAGTGTTTTCCACATGTCTTCACTGAGCACTAGGGAACTCCAAAAATGGACAGGCAGTCTCCAGCTAAACGACTAGGCTGGGTTTCCTACGGAAAATCTCCTTGCCAGAGGTCTGGTTTCCCAGGCAAGCCCAATGCAAATATTCAACACACTGTGTTGCTTAATTCTATGGCAGTAACAGATACAGTCCGAGTACTGAGGCAAGGCACGTTCACGAGGCAGTGTGGTATAATGGTTAGGAGCGCAGACTCTAAGCCAGTCTGAACCTTGACTCTGTCACTTCTAGCTTTGCTCCCTACGGCAAACTACTTATCCTCTCTGAGTCCGTTTCCCCATCTGTAAAATGAAGATACAACGGTATCTACTTCATAGGGTTGCTCTAATTTTGAAATAGGCCACCTATCCCACCTGCAGGGGCCTTCTCCCTGGCCCCACCCTATGCTCTCTTGCTTCCCTAAGCCCATCTGTCACAGATCGCCCCTGCCTCCCCTCACCCCTGCCTTCATCCCCAAGTACTCCATGCTCCAAGATCACTCCCCCACTTCATAAAAGGCAAATTCCTATCCCCTCAATGCTGAAGAGCTTAGCCTCCAGTTAGGAAGAAAGGTCTGAGTGAATGTGAGGGCTAATCCAGTAGCCTTCTCAGAGGTGTTTGTTTTTAAAAGAGTAAAAGGAATTCTGATTGGTGGAATTTCTAACTTAAAACATGTAAAAAGAACGTGCCAGGGGCGGCCTGATGGCTCAGTTGGTTAGAGTGCGAGCTCTTAACAACAGGGTTGCCGGTTCAATTCCCACCTGGGCCAGTGAGCTGCGCCCTCCACAACTAGATTGAAGGACAACTACTTGACTTGGAGCTGATGGGTCCTGGAAAAACACACTGTTGCCCAATATTCCCCAATTAAAAAATAAAGGAACATGTCAAACAATGTGCTGGTAGTGGGCAGAGGAAGAGGAGTTTCACTCCCTGTGAAGCTTAGCTCCCCTAAGCTACTGCTGCGTTATGCAACACAGTCCTTCTCTCCATTTCTTTCTTTCTTTCTTTTTTAATATTTATTGGGGAATATTGGGGAACAGCATGTTTTTCCAGGACCCATCAGCTCCAAGTCAAGTCACTGTTTTCAATCTAGTCGTGGAGGGTGCAGCTCACTGGCCCATGTGGGAACCAAACCGGTGACCTTGGTGTTATGAGCATTACGCTCTTACCAACGGAGCCAGCCGGCCTCCCCACTTTTGTTTCTTTTTTTAAATTGAGATACAAGTCATACACCATAAAATTCTCCATTTTAAAGGATATAATTCAGTGGTTTTTCTGTACTGAGTTAGTTGTGCTAACATTACCATTACCTAATTCCAGATTATTTCATCACCCCAAAAGAAACTCGATACCCATTTGTAGTCATTCCCCAATCCTCCCTCCCCTCAGACCCTGGCAACTATTAATTAATCTTTCTGTCTCTATGGATTTGCCAACTCTGGATGTTTCACATAAATGGAATCCTACAATATGTGTCCTTTTGTGTCTGGCTTCTTTCACTTAGCAAAATGTTTATACTATTCATCCACATTGTAACATGTATCACTATTTCATTCCATTTTTATGGCTGAATAATATTCCATTGTATTAATATACCTCATTTTGCTTATCCATCCATCAGTTGATAGACTCTCTCTTCATTTCGGAGCTAGAAATACCCCTAAAAACACCAAAGATTTTCCATGAAAGGAACTGGTCTGGAATGTCAGGGAATTCTTTCTACAAGGCTGAGAATTAAGTCCAAAACCAAGGCATGGCTCCAACCCTTAGGACAGTTGTTCACCACCCTGCTCACCTTTCCCAGAGGTGGGTGCACATCAAAGAAAAAGGTGCGGTTGATATAGTAACTTCCCATTTTTCCAAAGTGAGTCTCATCCCAACTAAAGGGAAAACAAAAAGAGAATAGAATTTTTAAATTATCATATAATCCAAATAGCCTTAATAAATAAAGCATGGTTAAAATTACAGTTAAAACCAAAAGCTATGAGTTTCAAGCAATTAATGAGAAGATTTGGATTTTTAAAAAAAGGCTTTTGACACAAGTGATTTGAGGAAGCAAGACATCAAGCTGGTCATTAGTCTTCATTTATACAGACGAAAAGGGTTAGCAAATATTTACCAACCAGTTATCATAAATTTATATCATAAGTTAAATCTATACTTATTGTGTATCTTGAGCTCCTATTTATTTTAAAAGGGCAAAGAGTTTCCCTATAATATAGAAAGGTTTGTAGTAAGAGTTTTCTTCCAAGGCTGTTACCTTCTAACACTGAGATTACATTTGCTACTAGAAACTACATTACTATTACCACAGACTACGTTGTGGGCAGAGAGAGCCTATAAGCCATGGTTGTCACAGAAGTCTGATTTTGTTCATCAATCTATGATGACTAACCAGCTGACTATGAGCTCACTGGGCTTGAGGGCTTACTTACTAGGACCCTAACGAAAACTGATCCTCATTGCACAAATTATTTTGCAAGTAAATAAGTGATTCTAATACAAAGCCTTGTTCCTTTGTACAACCACATAACACCTTTTACCCCCTACACGAGGGCTTTATGGTGGCAGTCCGGTTATCCAGCAGCGCCTGGACATTTCTGTTTGTTAGTCTCTCGCTGCAGCTCAGAAGAACGGTTGCTTTCTAGTGACTGTCCAATCCCCAGGTCAGCTTCCATAGTATTTATTACTGACACACAAAATAATAGGCAGAGCATGCTTGTCCCAAAAATGTAGGGTTCTTTTTGTTTTTCTTTAACTCAGTGGGTCCAACGGAGACAGAAGAGAAAATCTACTGCATCCTATAAGCACGTGGCTTGACATGAAGTGAGGACAGTAACATGGTGATGTCAAAGAGAGAAATAACTTCCAAAGAGTGTGACAAAATAGATTTGCAGAAAGAAGAGATCCAGTCCCAGCTCCAGCAGTTACTAACAGCACCACGTAGCAAATTCACTCAGCTTCTTCAGGTTTCTTTTCTCATCTACACAATGAAGACAATAATAGTATCTGCCATGTCCCTCTCGCAGGGAGGTGTTAGGGCTCAAGTCATTTGACATGTGAAAGAATTCTGTAGACTATAAAGTCCCACACATGCTGGGCCCGACTTAAACTGAACCAATGTTTGTGGTTAGTTTTGAAGTCTGTTTGGAAACATACTGACAAAGGGGCATGAGATTTTTACTTCAAAAATTTCCCAGGTAAAACTAGTACAGTAAGTCCTCACTTAACATCGTCAATAGGTTCTGTGACTTTCAGCGAAAAGACTTATAACAAAACCAGGTTTACCGTAGGCTAATTGACATAAACAAGAGTTAAGTTCCTGTGGCATCTCATGGTTATAACAAAACGCCGTTAATCCCAGTTAATGGAGGACCTGCTATAGTAATATCCACATTTCTTCTTGGCTTTCACTGCAGCTTGTGTTGGGAGAGACAGTCCTCCTGGACTCCCCTGCTCCGCTCCTACAGACCTTGCGGGCGGGGTATGCCAAGAATGCAAGGTCCTGACTGCTCTTTCCTCAGGCCATTTCTCACGGTTCTCTTTGAGCAAGCAACCTTGAGGGAAGAGTTAGCGTCTCCTGTTGTAACAGAGAGCAGTCTTGTTTACTGCTTATTATATTACAGCAAATTCCCCCAGCTCAATATTCCTCTGCTGAGATACAACCCAATACATGTGCAGGCACAGACCCATGGCATCATATGAGATTTGGGGGGCAAGGGGAACCGATGCCAACATGCTGCTCATCCTGCTTGCTGTTTCATGAGAAATAACGTCCTCAGTCTCTGATCCAGGACTTTGTCTTCTGCCAGCAGCTACAGAACAGTGACAGGCTGACTTATTAGCTTGCACATAGGGTAAAATAAAATCCCAGGTCCTGACCGTTTTGGTGACAAGCATAGGATGCTGAGACCTAGCTTTCTGTAAGAGAAAGGACAAGGACCCCTATAGGTTGGGTTACTGGATACGAGAAGACTCCTCAGCATCTGGTACTGAATGTCCTTGCCCAGTAGTGGGCAAGGAAGGTAGTAGAAGTCCCTCACGGTCCTGCCTGTTAATGAGGCTGAGTGGGGAGAGGCAGGATTGAAACAACTGGTCTAAGTGCTGCCATGGTTACTGCTCGCTGTCTTCTGGGTGAAAGGAGGAAGCGATGCAATCATGACGAGAGGGCAGCAAGCCTAGGTGCCCCTGCCGAAAGGCAATGTGGACGTGGCTGCCGAATCAAGGAATCTCTAAAACTTACATAAATGGTGCCAGCAGTAAGGACCTTGCTACACAACATAGAATTTTGGGAAAATGAAAACATTGAAAGAACCTTGGTTGAGCTGTGTTCTCAAGCCAACAGTAAACAAGCCTTTCTCAGAGGCTCAGAACCACCGTCTCCCTCTGTGTCCTGTGATCCCCCCTCCCACAACCTCAGCTGCTTTAAGGAGTAAGATGATTAAAGGTAGGGCCAAGGTCTCACTGTCCCCAAAGAGGACGGAAGGCCATACACACCCATCCTAGTACGGGGGGAACTCCAGGGAGGAGAGGAACTCAAACTCAGGACTCTATCGAAATCAGGGGCCCCCATGTCCACCCTATTCAATCCTATGGGGGAAGGATTTGCTAGGCGCAGGGGTTACTGAAGGTGCCATAGCAGTGTGTACAGGGACTGAAAGAAAAGGGCCCCCAAGCCGAGGACACAGGGCAGTACACCCGGGAGGCAGTGGTGCCAAGCGTATCAAGGGGCTAAAGGAGAAAAGAACCTTCCTCCAACCCCTGCATCCAGCACCCCTCACACTCCTGACTGGGGAATGGTGTGATCTCTGGGTGGCTGTCACTGTAGCCACTGATGCAGACGATTAGATTCATTAGTTCAAGGAGGAAAAAAGCGCTCAAAATTCCATTGATAGTGTTTGAGCAAGTTCCCAGTGGGGAAGCGAAGGTCAAGCGACCTTGTGGGTAGGGCCTTTTACTGTTACTGTGGCTTCCACTGGTGAATGTCGAAGTGGTATTGATCCCACAAGGGTTAAAGAGGATTATCCCATTCAGGGACTGTTGTGTGTTGAGGGCTGATCCTGGTGGTCCAGGAGAAATAATACAAATCCCAAGAACAGAAAGCGAAATCACAGCTTTAAAGATACAATGGCAGCTGGAGTGCCCAGGATAACAGCACCACCTGCTGGACTCGGGCACCAAGTACACAGTTTTTTAAAGGGGCAACTATCAACTAAGCCTTGGTTGACCTTGAGTGACTCACCATGAAGGACCCCTGCCACTTTGGGGCGGATCAACTGGGAATCTATGGCAAACAAGGGAAGGGCTCACCAAACCTTGCTGGTGAAATGGAAATGGTGTATTCAAGAGTACAGCTGCCCCGGCCCTAGAAGCATCTCAATTTTTCATGAAGGGGTGGCAGCTCCCACTTTGGGAAAAACTGTCTTCCACTCAACCACTTAAAGCAAAGCCACTGGCTCAGTGGAGCCCTTGATTCACAGAGATTCTTCTCAATGCTTGTGCCTAGCTCACTGACGGTCAGTTAGGCTCAATTAAAAGCTGATGGTGTCCACTGGGCAGCAGCCGTCATTCAGCCCCAGTGACAACTCTGGAAGGAAGGCCAACTGCAGTAAGGGCTGATCAACACAATGGGCTGAATTGAAAGTCTTCACCCTGGCCTTAGACAACACTCCTAAGAAACAAACAAGTTATATTTTTACTTACTCAGGCTTTGGCCATTGGCGTAGCCATCTGGTGTGTCACTTGGAAAACTATACACTGAGAGAGAAAAAACACCTCTCTTTGGAGATGAGAACTGTGGGAAAACATCACGGCTGCCTACTGATGGGACACTCTGGACCACTCACATAGATGTCCACAGTGAGGGCCAGTACTCTGATAAGACTGGATCAAGCTGCTGATCAATCGAGCATCAGCCGGACTGCTGCCATTGCCCCGTGCATTCACCAATGCACCGGGCATGGAAACACATCGTCCATCATGCACAAAGTAAGGGACGACGTGTATGTTTCTGAAGCAGAAGCCATTACTGCACGATGGTGGCTTGTGTCTCCTGCCAAAAGTTGGCCTGTTTGTCTTGCAGTAAAGGAAGCCACATTGCACGGGGTATTGACCTTGCCTGCTCCAAGAAAACTGAATATATTAGGATTTTGTTCCCCTCTGTGGGCTACCATCGGTGCCTCAATGCTCCAGACACTTTGTCAGGTTACAGTGTTGCTGATGCTGTTCCAGTCCAATCATCTGACTCTAGATACAGCATTGTGGCCTTGAAACTAATCTATGCCATGTTGCCAGCTTTCCAGACCATTTATAATCTGATAACGGTACACCTTTTCTTTGGCAATGGCCACCAAATAATAGGCCAGTAGTCAAGATATTTGATGACATTCCACACTCCCTCCCATCCACAGGCATATGATATTGTCAGGCACGGAAGAGCCCTCTCAAAAACATTTCTGACTCTACTTCTGTCTGGGTTCAGACACCTTAGTAAAGCAGTTTGGTCACCTCACGCAGCCATCACCAGAAAGGGTTCATCTCCTCTTGGCCACCAGAGGGGTAAAGATCAGGATAAAAGGTGTGACTGGCTATACAAACCGATTTTGAAAATTTGAGATTCTTCCCTGACCTTCCTGGGCATGATTTATCTTTCTTTTCCCCTAACAGCAACTCCAGATCAACCTGGGAACATCTATGGGATTCAAGTTTAACTCTAGTTCAGTCACCTGGATTTTCTTGCTGGCGTGACATGGTCCTAGAGCATAAAGATAAGGACCATTTGGTTGAGTACAATGCTTGTCAAGTCGCCCTATAGCAGTTCGCATGGGCCAAGGTGGGAGACGTAATCCCTCCAAAAGACGCATTAGAGCTGATTTCCAGCGAGGTCTTATTTTGGAGGGAACACAGTATATGAAATAAGACCTACTGGTCCTTTCCCTACCCCCACGCCCCACACACAGTTATTCACAGGCGGCTGGAAGGCATGGTTGTGGTCACCACCACAGGTTGGCTCCATCCTGCTGCTTAAGAGTCCTCCTGAGAGCAGCCTAATTAAATGCTGTATGAGACAAATTGACCAGATTGGGTCCCTGCACCTGTCAGTCAGGTTCATCAGAGTAGCCAATGGAGTAGCACATTTGTATGAAAATGTGCTATAAGCCAAGACGTGAAGGACAGAGAGGTGAGACGTGGGGAGGGACAATCCTCCATGGGTCTCGTCCTTCCGCACAATCTTGCTGGGTATGCAACAACGTAAGGCCCTGACTGTACTTACCTGGGCCATTTCTCAGCGTTATGTTTACAGCAAGCCACTTCGAAAGATGAGGGAATGTCTCTCTCCAGGACAAGAGTAACCTTGCTTACCGCTTGCTATGAAACAGGAGAATCCCCGAGCTTATTGTTCCTCAGCTGCAAGGGAAGCCACCATGTGTGCAGCCACCCATCTGAGCCCACAGCATCACCCTGTGGGACCTGGTGGGGGGGACGGGGAACTACCTCCAACACCTGCTTCCGGGGTTGTCCCGAACAAGCCCTTTGTCTCCGACCCAGGAGTCTCTTGTCTTCTGCCAAGACTCACGAAACAACAACAAACTAATTTATAACCGTCCAAGTAGGGTGGCCCTGACAGTTTGTTAGCTTGCTTGCTTTTCGGTCAAGGAGTTCCATTTCTAACATCCCTGCACTTTTCTCCTCGGTGATAATGAGAAAATGTGGCATCCCTTATTGGCCAAATGAATTTTCAGATTACAATTTTTCAATTAAAACTTTTCCTCCTTTCAACTGGAAACATTTTAAGCTTATGTAATGAAATCTGGCCATGCCTCAGTCTCGCAAGTGAGTCTTACAAAATAAAACCTTGAAGAAAATAAATCTCTCCGCACAGATGACCCAGGACCTGCTTCCTGGAACCCGTCACCATCCCTAGACAGCTAAGTTGTCCCTGCTCCCCAGGATGAAGGTACCCAGTTAAGAGTTCCCCCCCCCCACTGATGTCTGGAAATCCTGCAGATTGGGAACTCAGGCCTTAGGAAACTCTGTACAAAAATGTCCAGTTATCCTTGGAAAGTTCAAAGCACATTTAAGAGCCGCGAGTTGAGAGCCAGGTGAGACGCTGCTTGCAGCATAACCTGGAAGGCATGAAAACTGCTCCCTCAGACCCTAAGAAGCCCACTGCCACTGCCGAGAGCACACACTCTTCTTACATAGACTGTTCTTCGCCAAAGGTGACCACCGGAAACCTCAGTTTCCCCTCCAGCGCGACTCCGCCCGTCTCCCTGTGCATCCCGCCCCCTCTGGGCCACCGGGCCAATGAGAGGGCACGTCCCTCCTCCCGGTTGCCTTGGCACCCGGAGAGTCACTCACCAGACGTGCTGCGGCTGGTCCAGACGGTGGAAGCGGGTGGCGAAGGACAGCAGCGTCACCAGGGCCAGCAGGGCCCACCGGCCGGCCGCCTCGAATTGCCGCGAGCCCCAAACAGGCCGTTTGGGGCTCCGCGCTGCAGTCCCGGCGGCCACGTCCCGGCTCCCGGCCCTAGCGGCCTGGGACCCCCAGCGGCCCCTCCGGGGACGCAGCTCGGATCCTGCCAGGCTTGCGCCCACGGCCTGCAGCATCCTGCCCCTCCTCAGGCTCGCCCTGCGGCCCGGAGGCACCCCGAGTCTGGCGAGCCGCCCCGCCGAGCAGCCACAAAGGGGCACGTCGGGGTGCCCTGGGAAATGTAGTTCCTTACACCGGCCGCGGGCGGCGGGGCCGCGGCCTCTCTGGTGGGCGGGGAGGGCGGTGGCCTCCCGGGCCGCTAGGAGGCGGCCGGTGGCGCAGAGCATGGCGGACCGCGGGCGCCGAGCGGGCCAGGCCGGGGGGAACGGGCTCAAGGGACTGCAACTCCCAGCAGCGCCGGGACTGGAAGCGTGGCGACGGGGCGGGGCGAGCTCCCGGAAACCGTCAAGGTCATTCTAGCCCAACCCCTCCTTTGGCTGAGACCCGAGCCAACGTTCTGACGGGTCGTGGTCTCACTGGGCCTCGGCCGACGAGTCGGAGCGTCCCCGGGCGAAGCTGACTGGCTTGGAAGAGGCGTCGCCCCAAGTGCGAGATGCAAGCGGGGAAGGTGTGTGCCCCGCACCGGGGGAGAGGGGAGCTACTCAGAAATACGGAGAAACCGGGGGGCGGAGTCAAAGGTGAGCCGCGCGGCCCCGTCCCCAGCTCCGACAACGACTCCCAGCAGGAAGCGCGCCGCGCCGTCCCCGCCCCGCGCCTGCGCGCTGGCGGTGGGACCTGTGGGCCAGGCCGGGTGAGGCCTGCGCGCGCACCTCGCCGGGCGCGCACCGGGCAGGGCGCGCACCGGGCAGGGCGCGCACCGGGCAGGGCGCGCACCGGGCAGGGCGCGCACCGGGCAGGGCGCGCACCGGGCAGGGCGCGCACCGGGCAGGGCGCGCACCGGGCAGGGCGCGCACCGGGCAGGGCGCGCACCGGGCAGGGCGCGCACCGGGCAGGGCCGCGTCGCTGTTCCCTGGCGCGTCACCTGATCTCCCCACCCCCCGCTACGAGGACTGTGAACGTGGTCCCTCGCCTGCCTCTCCCGCGCTGCCCCGCGCGCTCCTTTCCCGGCCGATCGGCCCGAAAGGCCCTAACAGTTAACGTTTGCCCTTGAGAGCACCAGGGGCCGGGCGGGGCGGTGGCGCTTTAAGTCGTCACGGTCACTGAGGAGCTTCCCGGGGCCAGAGCCACGGTATCGATCTCCGGAGACAGGGGCCCGAGAACCTGCATGTGTAATAAGCGCCCCCAGAGGAGTTACTAAATTCTCGTTAAAGTTTGAGAGCAGCTGTTGTAGCTCGAGGGAAGGTGGCGGGCACATCGGGGGACACAGAACAGCACTTTAATAACGTGGAGCCCTCCGCTCCCAAATGGGATTTTAGGAGTTATTAACGTCCTTGTGTAAGCGACAGATTAAAAGTGAACTTTAGGGTGATCAGAATCTGTATTTGAACTGGAAGCAAAATTCTTCCAAGAGTGGTAATAAAGAAAACGGACACTTGGGTTTAAAATTTAGCTCTACAAGTGTAAAAAAGGAACATGGGTTGGTTTATATAGTTACAGGTACATACGGTTAAACTGCCCTCCGGTATGTCTCCCAATGGCCCATAAGTAGAAAACCTGAGGACATTTACAGTGACCCTGGTCACCCTTGTACAGGTCAAAGGAGTAACATTTATTAGGTTGGTGCAAAAGTAACTGCGGTTTAAAAGGTTAAAAATAATTGCAAAACCCGCAATTACGTTTGCACCCTGCCCTTCCAAGGACACCCGCTACCTACCCATCACCTGCTCTCCGGCCAGAACCACCTTCACTTTCCCCACAAAAGGTGCCATCAATACAGGCTGGGACTCCAGGGCTCGGGGAACCAACTTGGAAAAGCCTGGGTTCTCAGCTGTGCCCCTGCCCGCCTAGAAGATGGAGGTGGTGATTTCGGTATGGTGTGAGCAGATTCAGGTGGCAGCTTGGTGTGAAAGCGGGGCGAGGTGAGACAGAACTTGGGTGAAATGTCTAGTCAGAGGGATGGTAGGCCGGGATCTGACAAATACTGTTGAGTTCTCCTACATGTATCCGTGTAGGAAGATTCATGAACGCTAATTACTGGTAACTCCCCTGGATCCTGCTTTGAAATGCCGGGTACCCAAGAAGCACCAGAAGGATAATGTTGAATCCCTTGAACTCTAGAGGAGCGGTCACATACTCAGCTGCTTCCTGGGTCCTGAAGGTAACAAAAATTAGAAAAGTGGGCCAGGTGGGGTCATGGCAGGTCAGAGAGGGCATGCTCTGACAGAATGGGGCCCTTAAGCAGCTCCAGTCAGTTGTTGCTGAGTCCGCGGCCTCCAGATGTTTTAAAGCAAAAAGACAACAGGAGTCATGTATGAAACATCCTGATTTTTAATGTTGGCAACTACGTTCATCCCTCGATATCTACAGGGGATTGGTTCCAGAACCCCTCCCCCCAATGTGGACACCAAAACCCGAGGACGCTCAAGTCCCTTACATAAAATGTATTTGCATATAACCTACATACGTCCTCCAGTATACTTTAAATCACTTCTAGGTTATTTGTAATACCTAATACAATGTAACTGTTATGTAAATAGTTGCCATACCGTATTGTTTAGAAAATAATGACCAGGAAAAAAGTCTGTACATGTTCAGGACAGATGCAGCCATCCTAGGAACGATATAGTACACGTCAGCAACAACGTAACTTGTTTTTTCCAAATATTTTCAGTCCACGGTTGGTTGAGGTTGGTTGAATCCACAGATGCAGAACCCGCAAATAGGGGGAGGGCTGAGTGTAACTGAGACATGTTTAAATACTGTGTGGACCAAACAGAACATTGGGCTACCAGCTTGAGACCTCGGCTTTGGAGTGAATGGGCACATTCCCCAGCTACTTTTATGAGATCAGCTGAGAGCCTGGAGGACTGGTGGCTGGGAGGTTGTAAGTAAGGGGCAACCAAGCTTGAAGAAGTGGAATTCCTGGTCTATCTGCTGCTGCTGGAAGAAATCTAAGCAATCATTTACGACAACCCTTCATTTTACAAATGAGGGAGCTGAAGACTAGAGAAGGCAGGGACGCGTCCAAGGTCATACAGAGCTGGTTCCTCCACTGGGACTAGACCCCAGTATGCCAGCTCCCAACACACTGCGCCACACGAACTACGAGCTCAAAACCAGGCCGCCCTGTCTGCCAGGAGCATAAGACACTTCCCACAAGTTGGCAAGATACCCTTTCTGACCTGAGGCAAAGTCCCCCTGCCGCCTGCCTAGCCCAACTTCCCCATTGGCTGATGGGAGCCACCCTTCAGGGTCCCTCCTCCTTTCCTGCATCTCTGAAAGGGCACATTCCTCTGAAGGCCAGTGGTCACCACAGCACCATGACTGAGTCTGGCAAGGTAAAGGAGGGCACTTGCAGGCTGGCTTCCCCTCAAGAATGCGTGACAGCACAGTTTGGAGCCAAGGGACCCCACGGGACTCCTGGCTTCTGACCCAGAGAGCTCTGTGCCAGGCCTGAGTTGCCCACACGCAAGCCTAAGGAAGGAGACCTGGCAGGATGGCAGAAACAGTGCTGGCTTGGACAGGAGCCCCCTGGCTGGATGCTGGTCCCCCCTCCAGTGGATTCCTGGAGCTGGGAACCCACCGACCACGGGTTAATGTACACCCTCATTCTCTCTCCTCAGCCCATCCTCTATTCCTATTTCCGAAGCTCCTGCTCCTGGCGAGTTCGAATCGGTAAGAACTGTGCCTCCGCCAATAGCCTGGGTGTGGTAGGATAGGTTGAAGAAAGCCCTGCGTGAAAAGCTGTCCTGGGGCAAAGGGGTGCTCTGTCAGAGCTTCACCCCCTAGCAACCAGCACCCCCAGTTTCCTGGAGCCCTCAGCCCTGAACGGCATCGCCACCTAGGAAGTTCAACAAGAGGAGTGGGGGTGGCAGGAAAGGAGACTTGTTTTTTTTCTTGGGCCCGCCACTTCTCCCATCCTAGTCTCCAAAGCCCCTTAGCAACTATGCTTAAAGCGGGCTCACAAAATCCAGAGGGCCTTGGTAACGGGCAGGTAACAGCTGGCCTTCCTCAGCTCTTATCTTACTTGATCTGGCAAATTAAACAGAACTGGCCATTGTCCACCCCAGTTCATCCTTCCCTCCCTCGGTTTAACAGGGTCCTTTGCAAAGGTCATAATCCTAGCAGCTCATGCTGAGGAAGAACTGTGCTGAGTGCTTTTGAGTGCTTAATTCCACCTAAACCTCGGGAACCCTAGGAGGGAGATACTGTTATTGTCCCCATGTCCAGGGGCTCACAGAGTTAACTTGCCCAGGACTGCAAAGCTAGCAAATGAATGATGAAATGTGAACCTAGACCTCACTGGGAAGCCAACCTCCGCGACCCCTCCCCCATCCCAGTCACTTGGTATTTGCTGGAATCAGAACGCAAAAGCACAGGGGTGCCCGAGGACACATTTCTCCAAGAAGACGCCTTCCCTGGGCTCAGAGCTTCTGCCCTGGCTGGGCCAGAAACCAGAGCAGCTTGGGCACTGTCCCTCTAGGGCCTGCATACACTGGTCTCTCCTTGGCCTCAACCACTTTCGCTCTCCAGAGGAGCTGACCAGCCCCAAGGAAGAGCCTGTTCTCCCAGGCTCTCTGCAAACTGCCGCATCCCGTGCTCCCCTCTCTCCTTTGCTCTTGCCTCAGACGGAATGGCAATCACGAGGGCCCCGTTGTGGGTACAGAGTTAGGGGAGTGGGTGGTGACCAGGGAAGCTGGAGGGAGGGAAGAGGGTCACGCTGGGCCTTGACTACGTAGCGGTGTGGAGATAGAAGCCTCCCTCTGCAGCCTCATGGCGTCCTGGAAAGTGGGCCAGAGGCCGTCCCCTGACTCTGCTATCTGCCATCTCTCCTAGCTCTGGCCTTGAAAAGCATCGACTACGAGACAGTGCCCATCAACCTGGTAAAGGATGGGGGCCAGCAGGTAAGGAGAATGCCCCCAGGCCACCATGTGGGAGTTGGAGGCCTTGGAGAGAGACCAGTAGGGGGTGCAGACTTCTGCCCCCAAAAAGGTAAATAGGCACCGCATGGTCCACAGACCAGAGGAAACAGGGTGGCAAGCTGTGTAGCTGAAGGAGCCACTGGAAGGGCCCAGGCTCCAGGCTCCAGACCTCAGCCTGGCTCTCAGTGCCTGACCCCAGGAGGGTGGGTAGTGAGTGGGTCCTTGCCCCATGCTGGGCCCTCTGGATGTGCCTTGGTGGCCAGCGTGTGAGGTGCATTTAGCCAGGCCATTGGGATGAAGCCTGTAGCTCAGCAGCCCCTGGGGGAGGGGATACTGCACGGAGTGCCCAGGCATGACCTTGGGCCTAGGAGCCAGAGCTTTACCCAGGGGACGGGGTTCAAGTGTGGGCAGCGGACCTGGGGTCTTCCTGCTTGCCTGGTTCTGCTTTAGCCAAGTCAGGCCACGCCGCCCGCCCACCAGGACCTTGTCTCCACAGTTCTCTGAAGAATTCCAGGCCCTGAATCCCATGAAGCAGGTGCCGGCCCTGAAGATTGATGGCATTACCATCGGCCAGTCAGTGAGTGCAGGGCTTGAGACAGCCCTCGGCCCTCAGGGAGAGGACCTCCCAGCATGATAAACGTTTGTGGGACGGAGGAAGGCTAGTTGCTTGTTTGGGGAAGTGAAGGGAGACTCGGCCATATGGGGAAACAAGTGCTGCAGGATGAGAATCCAGACTGAGCTTGGGCCCCTGGGGAGCCTCTTGGTGTCAGAGGGCTCAAGCTGAGGTGGGGGCGGGGGAAGGAGAAGGAGTTTGCTGGCCTGTCCCTGTGGTCCCCTCACCGTGGGCCCCCTCACTGCTCCCTCTGGACAGCTGGCCATCATCGAGTACCTGGAGGAGACTCGGCCCACTCCGAGACTCCTGCCTCAGGACCCAAAGAAGAGGTGCCTCGTGCGCATGATTTCCGACCTCATCGCCAGCGGCATCCAGCCCCTGCAGGTGTGGCGCTTGCACACTTATACATGTGCACACTGTGCTGAGCCCACAGTGAGGTGCCCAGCGTGGGCGTGAGCGTGGCAGGAGGACAGGGAGGGATGCTCGGGCTAGGGCGAGGAGCGGGGAGGGGAGGGATCCCAGAAATCATCCACTCTGCTGGGTCCCCATCCATATTCCCAGAAGCCTTGGGTTTCCAAGAAGGAGCCAGAGGTGCTAGAGTGGGACGGGCCAGGTGATGGAGAGGCTGAGCAGCGTAGATCCACACCTCCCACCTTTAACCAGAGCAGCCTCCTTTCTTCTGTGCTGTAATTCCTGTATGATTTTATTATTTACAAATGTTCACTGGTAGGTAGGTAGGAAGGAAGGAAGGAAAAGAAAAGTAATAAGACAATTCATCTGTGCTAACCCCTGACTTTGCGAATGAGGAAATAGCCCCAGATAGGTAGAATGACTTGCAGTGTCACTCAGCTGAGAATGACAGAGCAAGGACCAGAGCCCAGGACCACTGACGGTGCACCTGTGCCCCTGTCCCCATGTCACTGTCTTGTAACAAGGGAGGTTGTCGCAGACATTAACTCCCATTTAACAGATGAGGAAACTGCAGTCCAGAAGTGAACTGGTTCCAGGGCTGCAAGGATGGAAAGAGTCCAGATCTCCTGAAAACCAGTCCTATGCGCCTCCCCCCACCCCGTCCCATTGCCCCATCCTGTATCCCGCTCCCACTCCTCACAAGGGACCATGTAAGCGGGAAGCGTTGGATGCAAGGGACAGAAGCCTTGGGTTAGGGACACACCTGGCACAGCCAGCAGCATCCTGTGCCCCCATCCTTACACGTCCCTGCCAGCATCACAGGCCTCCCGACTCGAGGAACCACTGGGGCAGCCTGAGAAGGAGGCTGCCAGGATCGTCACCCCCCTTTAACGTCAGGGCCCTGATGGGAGGAAGGGCTCGGAGCCTGGAGGAGTGGAGGGAGGAGCAGGGATACAGCCAGGGACACGTGGGAACTGAGCTTCCCTGAGGAGGCGTGGCTGAGCCATCCCAGCCAGGCTCCCAAAGCCAATCAGATTTTCCTTGGGCTACACAGAACCTGTCAGTCCTGCAGCAAATGGGACAGGAGAACCGGCTGACCTGGGCCCAGAAGGTCATCAGTTCTGGCTTTAATGGTGAGTCCATACTCCTGCGAGCTGCCCCCAAGGTGACCTCAGAGAAATGGCCTTTGTGCCCATGGCCTCGGGCATCTGAAATAGTTTCCCAGGATCTTTGGACAGTGGCATGGAAGAGGGTAGGGGGCAGGGCTGAGGAGGCAGTGGGCTGAGCAGCATCCATACCTGGCCTCAACTTCAGGTACTTCTGGGAACCTCAGTACCTGAGGCCCTTTAGAGCTGGATGATGCAACATCTGCTTCACTGCCCACTCCAGCCAAGAAATCAAGGTCAGCAAAGTGCCAGCCTGTCAGTATGAGAGCTACTGCCTTGGCCAATGACAGGTTTTGTCCCCTCTGGGGGAGGGAATGGCAGCTGGACTTGAAGAGCCCAGGAAAACATCTCATCCCCATGTCCCTACCAACTCTCTCTAAATCTGGCCTCCGTATTCCTTCCAGCATACATACCCCAAGCTGTCATTCACATAGCCACCCATTTCAGAACCATGAGGGCCAGGGTCCAGAAAGGCTGATCTCCCCTTTCTGTGCCCGGAGTAAAATTATTCCTGTGGCCTCCCCACAGCTTTGGAACAGGTCCTGCAGAACACGGCGGGGAAATACTGCGTGGGGGACGAGGTAAGCCTTCCCAGGCCTGCCCGCAGTGGCCTCCTGCCTCATGCTGACCCTCTTCCATGTAGACTCAGCCATCTCCCTCCACCCAGGGCAGGCTCAGCTCAGAGAGTTTCCTGAGAAGGCATGGGGTGGGGGAAGGGGAGAGACCAAGGCTGTTTTCTCTGCCAGGTAGAAGGTACCTCCTGGGGAGTTCTTTGGCTCATTCCTAGTCAGCTGCCTCAACAGGAGATGAGTTTCTTATTCCTGGAGGTATTCAAGCTGAAGACCTCATCTCTGGGATAAGGGGGTGGTGGTCTAGGCATCAGATGAGGGATTAGACTGGGTGATGTTTCCTGTCCCTCCCGATTCTGAGGTTCTAGGGCTCAGGTGCCCTTGACTCCTACAGGCTAAGGCCCTTGCCCTGTGAAAATTCTGGTACAGGGTCCCAACCGCCACCCTGAGGCTTCTCCTCTCTTCTGGGAGCCCTCACTAAGGACTTGGAGAGCATTTTGTAACCAGCACATTACATCCGCTGAGGCAATGAAGTGTTCTCTGGCCAGCCACAGAGTTGGGTGTCAGAACAACTGGAGCACGGCCTAGGAGAAGCCTTCAGCTCTGGGCACGGACCCAGACAGACCCAGGAGTGGGTGGGGCAATGGGGACAGATGGAAGAGCCAGCAGATGGGAGCATCAGGGGCTGGTACCCCCGTACTGTCACCAGAAGACACACCAGCCCAACCCGTGAGTCTGGGGTGCACACCCTGACTCAGACCTACCCACCCCTCTTTCAGGTATCCATGGCTGATCTCTGCTTAGTGCCTCAGGTGGCAAATGCTGAAAGGTAAGAGAGAGCTCTGCCACCCTCCCTCTTCCTCCTGGCTCCTCCTCTCAATGCCCAGCCTCCTTCCACAGTCAGCCCAGCCCCACTCTCCACCCCGCCCCAGCCACATCCTACTTCAGCTGCTGAGGTAGCATCTCATGCAGAGACTGCCTGCCTGGCCAAGGGCCCTCTGCGCGGGGCCACACCAGCCACTGTGGCCTGGAGGAAACAATGCAGAGGAAATCAGTGGAATGCCCCGTACCGTGCCCACCACAGCCCGGGTAATGCTACACAGTCCTGCTCCTAAGAGGAGGAGGCCCACCTGGTGGGCACCCCAAGAGCCTGGTATCCCCGACATGGTGTGTCTGTGCCCAGCAGTGAGCTCTACCTCTGCTCTCCCCCATCCGCCCTTCAGTGGGGCGTGAATGAGAACGAGTCTGGAAGGCAGGGCATTAGGCGCCCCTAGGGATACAGAAATGCCCCCAAGGAGCTGATGAAACGGATGGAGAGAGAAGCTGCCTCACACGTAGTAGGTTCTCAATAAGTACGCACTGCTTGGATAAGAACAGTAGGTAACAGAGATACCAGACGATACTGCACAAGACCTACCCCTCCCTAGAGAGCTGCCTGTGGAAGGCCTCCCACCTGGCAGGGCCACCTTCATTGCCCTTCCCTGACCAGCCCCAAGGGCTTCCTGCAGCCCTGCATCCACCCACAGGGCAGTCTCCCTGTACCCCTGCAGACCTTGGCTGAGGTGGGTGTTTCTCTGCCACAGGTACAAGGTGGATCTCACTCCCTACCCTACAATCAGACATATCAACAAGTCACTGCTGGCCTTGGAGGCCTTCCAAGTTTCTCACCCCTGCCGGCAGCCGGACACACCTCCTGAGCTGAGGGCCTAGCTCTCAAACCATGCCCCACTGGTGCAGGACTGGAAGCTACATGGACTGAACAGGCCTAGAAACGAGCAAACCCTAACTGAAGAGGCAGGAGACTTGCACTTCTAGCCCTTGAACTTGAACTCTAGCCCTGGATCTGCCTTCACACGGAGCCTTGCTGCCTTCATTCCCTCATCTGTCAAATTAGGGCAGGGTGGAGTGGGAGTATGCCGGGAGGGAGGGAGGTGAGAACATGTCCTACTCTTTGTCATGGGGCAGTCATGAAGATGAAGTGAGAATGTAGACTAAAATGCCTAGCAAGTTTACCAGAGAACCACAAGGATGTCTGATCGCCTCTTCCTATCCTCTCCACTGTACCTGACTCCACAGAATGCCCCTGCTGCAATTTGATAATTAAACTGAAGCCTAGTCCCCCAGCTTGTTCAGTTAAGGCGGATGTTCAGTTGTTCAATTAAGGCAGTACCAGAAAATGAACACTTCCTGGCTGGAATCCCTGTGTCTGGACCAGAAGAAGAAGTCAGCCAGCCCCTTGCCCACCCTGTGGTAGGCTCCCGGGACCTAATGGCAAGGAAGAGAAATCAGCCCAAAAACCTGTCTGAGAGAATTGCACAAGAGCTATAGGATAACAGATAGAAGAAACAGAAAAGAAAGTATTTTGTGACCAGCGAAGTTCCCAGGACTAGGAATGGTACCATCGCTGTGTTCCCCCGCAGCACTGAGAGGGAAGTGGGCCCTTCACGCCAGTCCCTCATCTTTGGAGCATTCTCTGGACCAGCCCCAGGATTAGGTACTTAGGGTACATCCAGTCACGAATGAATGGCCCTGGGCACTGGAGATAGCCTCCTCCTTGGGCAGTGGGAACAGAAACTGAGAGACCGGGTAACAGTTTACCTTTGGTTCTCTTGCCTGGCAATGTTCAACCAGAACTAGGATCACCTCTTGGCAGAGATATTGTAGGGATACTGGGATCACTTTTGGGAATGAAACGAAAGACCTTTATGTCTCATTCCTGACATTGCATTTCCCCTGTATGGCTGATGTTTAAACAGGGAATTAAGATAACGAGTCTGGTTCAAATGGAAGTTACATTTCTCGGCCATGAGTTCCTTTTCTTCAGCCCCAATCCTAGGGTACCTAGTTCTCCCCTCTCATCCTGGGCTCCATTGTGGCCTCTCCTTCTCTCTTAGATGACGGGGGTTTCAGGCTCCAGAATGACTAAATTGGGCCACTCTTGTTCATGAGGTGAATTTGTCCTTTCAGAGCCAGAGAGCATAACGGAGAGTAGCTATGACACAGCAATGATGAGTGCGACTCAGGGGTACTTCCTGTCCTGCCCTGCTGCCATCTGGACCCTTTTCTCAGGTTACTCCAGACTTGCCTAGCTGGATAAGGTTCATCTGCGCTTTCTCCAAGAAACCTTTACTTGAGATGACACTAATCTCCTTAGCTTGGTTATCAGCAGTCACCTGATTCAGGCATTTAAAATAGGTAATTAAAACTCCTGTGGATTTGAAAGACAGAACGAACTTGGGAGAGGAGGGCAGCCCATACTTCAAGCCATGCTTCCACAACGCCCACAGCTCGGTGCCTACCTGGCCCTGGAGAAACAAGGGATCAGCAAGCAGCAGTCGGCACGCCACGGGCTAGGCTTGGCCAGACGCGATGCTACCCTCACTTCCCCGGGATTAAGGCGGCAGTTGGCCCTGCCTCTCACCAACAGGCCTTTGGGAGCCCAAATGACCTGAAACGATTTCCAGTACTGCCGAGGTTACCAGGTTCCCGCACCCCTTCGTCCTTCCAGCCTCACCTCCAGGCAACAGAAACCCAAGAGACTTCTGGGAAATGAGGGAACTAGATAGATTCCACACCTAGGACAAAGTACAGAAACAGACCACCTGAGACCAGTCCCCCTGCCCTGAATGATTCTAGAGAGAACTAGATATAATGAGGGGGCGAACCAGGATTATTCCTAGAAGAAAACAATCTGCTGGCTGTCCTACCCTAGCTAGTAAACAGACTTACAACTTCCCTCCATCCAGTCCACCAGCATGCAGAGCCCTCCCAGGTGACCCCCACGGGCTGGGAGCTGGGATATGTGGGTATATGATAGATATGGCCCCTGCTCTCGCTGAGCTTGATTCCCTCTACTTCTAGAAATTCAGTCGGAGTGCTCTGACTCTGCCATTCGACATTGTGGGTCTGTTGCCTATCTGCTGGTCTCTGATCCAAGATGATTTCCAAGTAAGGGTTGATATATTTCAAGTCGAGTCTCTTCCTGGTCAGAATCAGAATACTAATCTGTTGACCCTGGGGCTCCATCAGCCATCCTAAAACTAATGACGAAAGTTGAATGGATTTTAAGGAAATCTAAATCATGTAAAGAGGCCACACAGCTTCTATTATCAAACATTTAGAAACCATGCCTCATCGAATGCACCAAACTCATTTGATGTATTTTTCCCATAGTTCTCACAGCTCAGGTCCTCTAGTTCAACAGGGATTTCCTGGTATTATGTCAGATGAAACCAGCCCGGGAGGGTGGGGAGGGGTAGAGAACAAATGCTATGGCTTTTCCTCTGGATTTAGGAGAGATCTTTGGAGTCCATGACATTTCTGAGGCTCTCCTTTCTCATTGGTTTTCCCCAAACCTTCCACCCCCAAACCCAGATAAACCTGTCCCTCCCCACAAAATCATAAATGTCTCTGAACCCAAGAAACTCACTCTAGACTCCCCTGAGGTGACTCACCTGGAAAGTGCTGGGTTCCTACAAGCATCCCCACACCAACTGCCTGTGCCGCCCGGAAGGTGACTGACCAACGCTTTGTGGTTCTCCGCGGTACTGGCGTTAGGAGGACAAGAGTCCATCTCCTTGTCTCAGGATGCTTTTGTCAAGATTGTAAAACTAGAACCTAAGCCATGGGAGCTTCCCACCGTCTGAAGCAACACAAGTTGGTCTCGAGGCTAGGGCTGGGAACCATCCTTGCCGCCTCCTTCTCCTAGAACCGAGGAGAGAACCATCCCAGGACAAACTCAGCTCTCACGGGCCGGCAACAACTTCTCTGCTGTCTCCTGTGGATTTCAGGGACCAGGGCTGTGAGGAAGTGAGGGGAGCAGTGGAGCTGGAATTGAGAGGGCTGCAGAGAGAAAGCATATCCAGGGGGGGCCAGCAGTTCAGGGTAAGTGAGGGATGGAAAAGGAATGCGTGTTGGGGGAGGAGAGGGTTGTGGGGTGAGTAGATGTTGTGGCCTCACCGACTGACCAAAGGAAACCAGTCTGGTTTCTGGGTCTGCAGTTTTGGGTCAGAGCGAGGCTAGCATGTGTTCCCAGCCCTGGGGCCCCCATGCAATCCAGGTCATCAACATGCTTAGCTGCCTGGCTGTTGAGTTATGTGGAGACCTGAGGTTTTGCCAGCTTCAGCTGCTCCCCATAGGGAACCTCTTTCCAGGGGCCTGGGGCAGTCTACATGGGAGAAAGGAGATCCTGTTTCTCTATTCCCAGAGAACTTAGCTATGCTTTAGGGAGTCAGAGAAAGCGGCATTTCTACACCATCTTCCATGCAGGAGAGCAGAGTTCCCCCAAGCTGCTGTAGGGCTGCAGTCCTGACCTGCCTTGTTACCCCAGAACCAAGCAAGGTGACTAGCCTTCTCCGTAAGTGCATGTTACATTGACAGATAACCTTCCTGTACAACCGTGGCTGGCTAACCCCTCCCCTCTCTGAATGTGTCTCTCCTCTTTTGGGGGCCCTAGAAGATCATGAAGGAGCAAACATTTCTCCAAGTGCAAAGACTTTTCTCTAGTGGTCAGACCAGATGGCTCCAAGGCTTAGCAATAATGAAGCTTCTATATTGGGTTTTGAAGACTACCTCCTCTGTGACCCCCTCCAGTCTGCAAATAAATTCTTATTTTCAGGGATCAGATGTATCTCTCAATCTAAAACCGTCACCTCTTTAGGGGATATTTTCTGGCAGGTGCTTCTCTCCCCAGGCTGAGTGGGTGGCAAAAGTCAAGGCCTTCTTCATTTCCACATTAGTTGTTAGGTCTGTGAAGAACAGTTGGTAGGTACCTGGTCCTGGTATGCCAGAGGCCACAGGGAGACGTGATCTGCAGTCTTCCTACAGTGGATGTGGCCACAGTGGATGAAGAGCAGATGTTGGAGTGGCCTGATATTGGTAATTAGATGGAAACAGTCCTGGCAAATACCTCAGAAGGATAAAAGCAGGAAGAAGGTGCCAGGAAATACTTGAGAACAAAACAAAATACAGGATTTTGTTCCAAAGCAATTTTGCATATCCATTACGGAAAGTAGTAACCTTATTGGACAAGCAGGTGGCTACACATATTCGTAAGATAAGGACTCATTTTATTGGCTCCTTCTAACTTTTAAACTTCTTTAGCTCTTGATTCCAAGGTCACAGCAGGCATCATTCCCCTTTGGGAGAATACCTGAGCTAAGATGGCTGCTGAATTGAACCAGAACCTCAGGAGTTAAAGAACATCAGGATGAATGCCAAGAGCTGCACTGCCTTGTATAATCCTGAAGTATCTCAGCGTCAATGATATGGCATATATGAGTGCCTTTAAAAATTAAGAAATAATCTTCAGTATATTATGTATTAGCAGTGACATATTGTATTACATTCGGCATACCTAAACATAACTCATTGAAAATCCCTAGTTACAAGTAGTCTGCCTGGGCACTTTATTATTGATTGTGGTATAGTTTGGTGGGCAGATTATATCACTTAAGTCACATTTCAGATCTCTTCTTTCTTTATACATGAGCCTCTAAAATAAGTTAGCCTCTAAAATAAGCTAAGGAAAGCAGAGAAAAATCTAACAGGTCCATCTTAGAACCAGATATCAGTGAAAAAAATATTTAAATGGCACCCCTCCCTGCTCAGGTGTGAGTCCTTCTCCATAATAGACACCAGGGATGTGCAGAAGCAGCATTTTAAGAGGTGTCAAAGATAACTTAGGGTGTCATTTTTGTAAATGAAAATGGGCTACATGAATATCGCCCCGACTGTGTTCATGATTACCCTGGTGTCCAAAGTTCCGGTTCTAAATTTGAACAGAGTAAGGAAAATCATTGGAAAATGAACATCACTGGGGACCAAATACCGACAAAACGCAGCAATGTTCTATCAAGTAATCATCACTCTAAACCCAATTTTTCGTCCTTGGACCAAACCCCGCTCCCAGTTCGTAATACTATGAATTTAAATGCAGATGAGAGCTCTATCATTAATCTCTTCCTCAATATTTTCTTAATTGTTAATTTTTGTTAATTTTTATAATCTCAATAGAGTATCATTTATACAGATTTATAGAATACCTTTCCTTTCAAGACGCACAGGAGAGATGAATAAAAAATATTTAATGTAGGGGGCGGACGGGTGGCTCAATTGGTTAGAGCGCGAGCTCTGGGCAACGGGGCTGCCGATTCCATCCCCACGTGGGCCAGTGAGCCGCGCCCTCCGCAACTAGAATGAAGTCAATGAGCTGCCGCTGAGCTTCCCGGCGGCCAGATGGCTCAGTTGGTTGGAGCGCGTCCTCTCAACCACAAGGTTGCTGGTTCGACTCCCGCAAGGGATGGTGGGCTGCGGCCCCTGCAACTAAGACTGAACGTGGCACCTCGAGCTGAGCTGCGCCCTCCACAACTAAGACTGAAAGGACAACAACTTGACTTGGAAAAAAGGCCTGGAAGTACACACTGTTCCCCAATAAAGTCCTGTTCCCCTCCCCAATAAAATCTTTAAAAAGAAATCAGTGTAAATCAAAGATATAACTCAAATGTTTCAGGTGCATAGTGAAAAAGTTTATTTATGACAGATTTCAAAACTCGGAAGAGAAGACAAAGAATGCACAGAAGCATCACAAAATTGGTACATAATATAAAAACACAAGAACTGAGCTATTTAAAGAACCACAGCTCAGGAACATGTGTGCATCACAGCAACACACTCAGTGCCACGGGGTGTAAACCGTGGTGTTGGAAAGGAAAAACCACTCAGCGGGACATAATGATTAAATAACAGTTTGGTATGGAGCTCTTAGAAATCATAGGAGATGTTAACGGCATTTCTCATGATGGGGGACATGTAAAACAAGTTGCAAGAATGATAGGTTGGGATGTTTTTGTATTTTAAAGAAAAGACTGACACAGTTTCCCTTCCAGACCCCTTTCTGTAATGGCAGCATCAGTGCATGATGTAGGACAATAAGGAAAGAATGCCTTTGTGGTTGCCGATTGCTGAGATATTTACCATGTTTCCCGGAAAATAAGACCGGGTCTTACATAAATTTTTGCTCCAAAAGATGCATTAGGGCTTATGTTCAGGGGATATCATCCTGAAAAATCATGCTAGGGCTTATTTTCCGGTTGGGTCTTATTTTCGGGGAAACATGATACCAACAAAGTGTGATCATCTTTCAATCAACTGATAGCGCTCAGTGCGTGGCACCAAAGCAGGCCGTTCAGATAGAAGCTAAGTGGCATAAAGTAGTTTAGGAAATCTTCAAGCACCTCCCTCTACTCTAATTATCCCGACCCAAACTCAGGCTTTCTTAAAACCCATCACTTTGATTACAAAGCAACTTTATTCTGGGAATTTCAAAACACTTCCCAGAGTCACAGGTTACAGGATTCCTTTCTCTAGACTTTACTTGCTCTTGAACATGACTAAATGGAAATGACTCAAGTTGATTAAATGAAAAAAAATCTTTTCTAGGACAACAATCTCAGAAAGGGATGTTAGTGGAATTTTTTAATATGGAATGTCTTAAAATGTACTGTTTAGGACATGAGAGAAAGAATTAAGGTAATGTTTTCCAGATGATTCTTGCCTGAACCCAAAAATCAACAATAACAACCAATCACAAGAACATCACAGACAAGGCATTTCGAACCTCAGTGAGGGTGAGAGTTCAGGAAGAGCTTAAACTGATTGCCTGTTAAGGGTTCTTCTGTAATCCTGTATTTTATAGTATTTCAAACCAAAACTTTAGAATTGTTCATGACCCTGTATCAGAACTTTTAGAAAATATACTTTGTCCCCTGGGAATCACTTCATGTATATTATTTTATGTCTAGTTAAGCCAAAACTACCTGCCTGCTTCAAGTGAAAGAAAACTGTACAATTTAATAAAAAGTATGTATCTCTAGATTTCTGGGGCACCTTTTCCTCATCTCCCAGAGTGAAAAGCCATAACATTAACTCTGGTCCACATGCCTGGGGCCTAAAAGAAATCAAAATACATATAATAGAAATGATGAGTTCAAACCAGTGACCAGGACTACAAATAATTCCAAAGCCAGAGTCGTGCCTTTGGTTTTTGAGAGTGACTATTTGCAAATGAGCCCCACCATCAAGGCTTTAGGCCATTAATTGGGTTTTCTTAGCTTGGTGACAAGAGATTCAAACAGGAGGGACTTTGGCATTCTGGGTTCAGGCAGGGACAGACAGCGCAACAGTCCAAAGAGAGCAGAGATTTCTGACACCTGGCTACATAATACTTAGAAAGTTTCTCTCACCCTTTGGGTCCCAAATCCTGCCCTAATCGTTACCTAAATAAGTGGGTAGATATCAAGGAAGTGTTCATAGGGGCTGGACTGGTTAGACAGAGCAAAGGGTAACACTGACCATAACAGGTACCAACAGAGCCTAAGCAGTTCTTGCCTGAGAGTCTTCGCCGCGTTCCCAGAAAAGAGGCCGACGGGAACCAGCTCCCAGAGGCTTCTTCTTTACAGAATGCCAAAGTCACCGCCCACAGAAGTCAGTTTCCTTTAGTGGGCCCTGACTCTGAGCTCACACTGAAATTCCGCAGACTATATTCCCCAGTGACAGAGTATATTCCCCCAGATGGAGGGCTTGCTCTGTTTATTAGTCAACTAAACTGATTTGAAGTCCTCATCAGTACAGCACTGCCACATCCTCTGCACTCACTTGGTAAGGTAAACAAGAGTTCCGATTGCACAGTCATACAGTTAATTACCCAGCGGTCCCAATATGGGACCATAAGTCATAATCCCTCCCCAGCCCTACTGCCAATCAGGTTGATTGCCTTAGCTACTCAACTCACACTATTATTTAATTCTGGTTAATCAGGTAAACTGAGGCCCTGAATACGATACTGCCAGTGCTAAACAATACCAGAAATAATGAAGACATCAGAGAGAAATGGAGGGAGTCTAGGCCCTCTCTCTGTCTCTCAGCTGTGTGGAAATGAGAGCCCTGGGACAGGATCCCACGTGTGTGAAGACTGGGACTTTGGCCGTGTAGACTCCCCACATACTGGGTTGCCGGAAAGCACCCAGCTTGTGACTGGTTTTAGACACCGTTCCCTACCTACTCCCCAAAGAATCATGCATCATGGCTCCCTGAGCACAAACACAATGAATATAATGACTTGCTCTCCAAAGAGCAGAAATCCTTAACGAGCTACCCCTCACAACCACAAAAATGAAATAACCTTCCTTCAGACAGAAACGCACTTCCCAACTCTTCTCAACCAGTGGTGCTCTTCCCTTTTCTTGAGGATTCAGGAGTTCTACACTTCTGACCCCGTGGGAAGATACTAGTTAACGAGTATGATGTCAACTGTACAGACTCAGGAGAAAATCTAAACGGAAGCTCTCACGGGGAGAACTGTGTGTTTGGTTTGTTCCCTTATCGCTGTGAAGATGACCATCCCACCCAGATTAAAGACAGTGAATTCTACGCCGCCCAGGGAGGTCGGCCCACAGGGACCCACCTTGCTCCCAAACATGCTGGTCTGAAACTGGTCTGTGATGTCGGTTAAAATTAACCCACTTCGTCCCTTTCTTGGTCATAGTCAAAACCAGCTGTGGCTACAGTGACACAACTGGAACTCCGTTGTGGAACACAACTAGCCTCCTTCTAAACTCACCATCTTTTTCATCGCACTAGACTCATGAGTCTCAGAGAATACAGAGAGGAAATCAATCCTCAGGTCAGGATTACACTTAGTAGAGGAGACCTACACAAAAATACTTCTAAGCCGATCCTGTTGGAAAAGACGGCAAAGTAGGTCTGGGATTTCTCCAACAAGTGGAAGGAGAACCAGTGAGACTTCTGCCTTAAAAATAATTCCAACTACTGAACTGCAAACAAAAGAACAAAATTGGGATATGAGCAAAATTCCAGGATACATTTGATAGCTTTTCTCTCTTCCCCTCAATTTATTCTGTTTTCCTTCCTTACTATCAGTTTAAAAGGGCAGTTCTCAAACTGCACAAAACTGTTTCATTCATGCCCTTTTCTCTAAAGCTACAGTCTTTTATGTAAATGTTAGGGTCACTCAACTGTGTACCTTAGAACCACATACTTAGGAGTTAAAAGGCAATGTTTTCCAGAAAAGTGGTCTTTAAAAAATCAATATAAAAATATAGACTTTGGGGCTCGGGTTTCACCTAATTCTTTCAATGAGGGACTGAGTAGGGCTCAACAAAAACATATAAACTCAGATACTTCCTATAAATGATAAATATTACAATATCTAATCCCACTGATTAATATAAGACATTGAGCTTTCAGATTTAACTCTTCCACATAGATATTACAAGGGACAATATATATACTTTATAAAAGGATGAGATTTTCTTTCCTAAATGACAGAGACAACTATTTTTAAAGTGCATGAATCAATTAAGAAAAAATAACAGAATGGCCTCGTTTCAAGTGCCTACCTACTTCCATTATAAAGCTGCATATTGTACGAGGGTTGAGTTTCAATCCAGAGTCCTGAGGATATCTCATAAAACAAAGAGATTAGAATAAAGTCCTTCCAGAACAGCTTCACAATTACTCTAACTCCAACATTCCAGTTAGAGAAGGAAACAGTGGCAATTATGACCTGAGGAAGAGGGAGAAATAAATACTAAAGCATGAGTTTGAAAGATGGAGGCCAAGAAACACTTTTATGAGGTAACCCATGCTGAATGAAACAAGTCTGCAAAAATCCAGGAGCTCTCTAAGCTAATATCTGTGCAGGGAAGATACTTAACAAGGGGACACTTGTCAAAAGGAACAGAATGGTAGAATCATCTTTGTTTAAAAATTAGCAGCTTGTAATTTTAAAATCCATGTGGTGGTACACGTTTCTACATCTTTTAAGTTTTCTGCTGAAAATTTTTCATAGTAACATGTTGGGGAAAAATTAACCCTTTAAACATCATTTCTAAAAGCCCCATCTCTCAACAAAGTAGCACAACTTAAAGCAACTAAAGAAATTTAAGAACTCAGCCACTCTATGTAGAGAATTCCAGCCTCTCTCCTATGATGAAGCACTTTCTTTCGATTGTTTGTTAATATTTACTTGTGTCCTACAGAACAGAGTGAGAGTGAAAACAAATGATTTTCATTTCATTGTTTGGTTCTATAAACTTGGACACAGATTAAGGAAATAACTACCTCTTAGGATTCACTGGGCTATGAAATTCTCAGTAATTACCTGTGCTTCAGTAAATATTTTCTCTCTATAAAGTTCAATAATTTCAGAAATTTAATGAGAACAGTGAATGAATTAGACGGTGAAAACATCCTCTTTTAGCAATTTTACAGAAATGGAACAAAGAAACCCTAACTGAATTGTAACAATGTCCAGGACTTCAAAAGTGACCAGACAATAAGAGGCACACAGAGGTGGTAGGAACAAGTCCCTCAGGCTTTTGTGATGCAACAGAACTAGAATTCCAAAGAAAATAAGGACAGAGAATCTCACAGCAAAAATAAACAATAAATGTTATCCAGGGAGCTTGCTATGGCCTGGCAACTCCATTTTAAGAGAAAGTCAGAAGTTAATAATAAACAGGAAAAATAAGCACGACTTTAGCTGACTGGAGAACAGCTCAGTAGAAAATTCTTTTATGAAGATTGTATTAGCAAAAGCATGATTCAACTTTAGTGATGAAAGAGTAGTCACTTGCTATCTTATGGGATGGCGCACAGCAAGTTTGCTTTTCACTGCCCAAATCGACAGTCGCTAAAATAATTTCTAATTTCTTACAAGGTATATAAATTTTGGCCAGTGTCATCCTCTACAAAATGCACTCCAATATAAAATAATGGAGGTGTGATACCGCTCAGCGAATCGGGGTGCTATGGCAGTCCACCATATCCTACCCCACTTTGGGCTTTGCGCACAGGGGACCAGAAGGCGCAGGCTCTCCACCCTTCGTTCACAACGAAGATGCTATTGCAGACCTATTGTGAGGAGCCCACTTCCTCCAGTTCCTGCTCCTGTATGGAAGGGAGGCCTGCTGGGAGGCACTCAGACAAGGAAGGAATGAGCCAGAGGAAACACCGTGAAGCACATGATTCCTCAGAGCAGGCGAAGGAGTTGGACAACCTGGAATCACAGAATCTCTGACTGGCTAGTCAAGTCCTCTGCAGGAACCCCAGGCAAATGGGCAGAGTCCCTCACAACCTACAATCCTCACAGGGAATGCTGGGTAGGTTAGCGTCATCCGTGGCAGGAGGGCAGATTCCTCCCTAAGCATGGCAGGCCTGACTAGCAGAAATGGAACGTGGTCACTTCCCAACTTCTCTTTAACTCCATAGAAGAGGTGGCCTCAATGGCTCAGGGCAGGCAGAAGCCTTCTGAGAAACAGATGGAAACTGTTTCAAAGACATATTGAAATGTGCTAAAAAAAAATAAATAAGGTAATAAATAAATCTAATTATCCTTAAAATTCTAAGGCAGTAACAGACGTGACACAAGGAATAAGAAACAAGGAGGTACCCGCAACTGCAGTGGTCCCTTCTCTGCCTCCTCCTCTGCCTGAGGCCCTGCCACCCTGTCCCTCACGGTGACCACTGGCTGCAGCCCCCTTCAGCACTCCTGGGCCTCAGGGTTATAGAGTGGGAAAGGCCGTCACCAGGGAAATGCAAGCGCTGGCCTGGGAAAGAGCAAATCCAATCAGTAGCAACAGTGAAGCTCGTTATCACCTTTTCCTAAGAGACTCTAAACACCAAAAGCTTTAAGCCCCGAAAGCAAGAAACCTAAACTCAGAAACTTTGGAAATCTGATTGGTTCCAAAGCAAAATCTCTAAATAACACTCCTACTCTAAAGAAAGAAAAATAAAGTGGTGGGGAATCTAGAGTGGTTGTTTTTTTTTTAAACCTTCTTTCTCAGATTATACCCCTTCTTCTTTGATTATATAAACAAAACAATTTAGATGTGGGTTCTGAGGTCAGTCCAGTACCTAACTGCCATTCTTTCCCCTTCGACCACCACTGCCTATAGTGAGGGACACTACCTCTTAAAACAGGAAGTGATGGAGGCAGTTGTTTTCCCCAGAAGACCCTAGTCACATTCATCATCACTTTAGACTGCATGAAGTTCTTGCTGTCATGACAAAGACACAGGCTTAGCAAAGGGCAAAGAGGAGGCAAAGAGGCCGAAGTGAACCATCAGGACTAATCACACCCCTCAAAGGCAGTGAGGGCTCCCAGCCTGTGCTAGAGCCAGCAGGCGGGACTATGGCAGTGGTGAGAGGCTGGACAGAGCTTTCTCCATCCAAGAGGTTGGGTCCCTTCCTGCACAGTGTGCTTTCCCCCTTCTAGCAATTCCAAAAAGAGGGTGGGTATCACCAAACACATCTGTAATACAGGCTCTGGGAGAGGAGAGAGCAGCAATTGGAATAACAGATCTGTGTCCAAACAAACCTATTTTTAAAAGACAACCCCCAACTTCCTTTTAGGCTTTTGCCCGATGGGCACCTTCACAGAGGGATTTTGCTGGAGTCTGAAGCAAGAAGAGTGTGAGTCAGGGACCATAGAACAGCGGCAGAAGCCAAGGAGGGGGAAAAGCTACATGGGGTCGACAGCCAGGCGTACCACGTAGGGCATGAGGGTCAGGAGCCTCACGCTCAACAAGAGGCACCAGCTGGCAGCCCGCTCCAGCCAGCAAACACCCGCCCTCCCCGTCCCCACGGGCCTTCAGCTGGTGTAGTAGATGTGGAAGTAGAGAGTCTTGTTGCGGAGCAGTGAGTAGGAGTTGTCAAACTTGAGCAGGTAGATGCCCTCACCGGGGTAGTCGTGGCTGCCAGCCTGCACATCTCGGTGGCTGTCCCGCCGGTACACAGGCATGACCTCCCCATAGCGACCCCGCAGGGAGCTCCTGGAGCCTCTCTCCACATCTCCAGCTGGGACAGGGTCTGCATGAGCAAAATGGCAGTGTTTGGAGATGAATCCAGAGACTGAGTAAGTCCTACCTGAAGGTGAGAGAAGGCACCAGGTGACCTAGTGGCTTTCACCCAGGGGAGATGCTATTGCCTTCCCATAGGAATGTGGAAATGTCTGGTGGCCTTTTTGGTCATCGCAGCAAACAGTGGGTGATCCAAGGGTCCAAGAGTGCTAAACATCAGGATAGTACGTGCTCGTCAAAGAAGCATCCCACCCCAAATGCCAATAATATCTCCACCGAGAAACAGAATTTAGCCTTACAGAGTCTACCTAGCTCCAGAAATGTCTGGACATTTCCAAGGGGGAGAAAACAATATTTAGAAGAAACAATTCTGATATCCTTTCATTCAACAGGGGAAAGAACTAGCTAATGGAGGTAGGAAATGCAGACAAACAGGCTGTAAAGAGTGACCTAGAACTTCCACTTGGCTTCTTAAAAAACAGCAAATAAGGAGCAGCCGGGTGGCTCAGCTGGTTAGAGTACAAGCTCTGAACAACAAGGCCGCCGGTTCAATTCCCACATGGGATGGTGGGCTGCGCCCCCTGCAACTAAAGATTGAAAACGACGACTGGACTTGGAGCTGAGCTGCGCCCTCCACAACTAGACTGAAGGACAATGACTTGGAGCTGATGGGCCCTGGAGAACACACTGTTCCCCAATATTCCCAAATAAAAAATAAAAATAAAATAAAAAAGGACAGCAAATAAGATACGAGGTTCTCCTCCTCCCTAAATATCTGAAGATTTCCCTGCAGACTTGCTTTTCCATGAAGAAGCAAGTTAAGGAATTGATTTTAAAATGATATAGGAAAATCAAGGGATAAAGCTAATGCTTAGAACCTGCTCTTATATTACCAAAGGAAAAAAAATGCCTCCGGGCCATCCTGGGAAGGTGTTGCAAGTAACAGCTGGAAGAGAGCACGGAGATTACTTTTAAAACTGCTCTTGGCATGAAGCAAAGAAGTAAATAGTGGTCGGCCAGCTGTGACCGTTTGGAAAGGGGAGAGAATGGGTACATTTAGCAAAGTGTAATTACTCCATTTGGCTCCAGGCCAAGAATAAATGTAACTATCCCCAAACTAAGAGAGACATGTAAAATAATCTCAGGTTTATCTGTGATCTGAAGAACACTGCCTCTAATACAATGGCACCGATCCAACCCTTTCCAGCCCCGGCCCCATCCCTGTCTCCAAGGAGATGTTGGGGAAACAGGGACTGATTAACAGGAAAAGAAGCGGTCCACGAGGGCATCGACACAAACCCCGCCAGAATGTTCTCTGAGGGTCTGACTTAGGTCTGCCTCGCTCAGGGTAGCTTGCGATGCTGGAAAGGATTCCTCGCCTGAATTCTAAGGAAGAGGAGGACTGGTACACACGGGAAGTGGTAACTAGATATTAGGTGGAGCCAGGAAAGGAAACTGCAAATTATGTTCAAATTAAATTTACCTTCAATCTCCTCGTCCTCTTCTTCGTCTTCATCCTCATCCTCGCTGGAATCACTGACCTGCACAGTTATGTCAGTGCTGGTTACAGGCGTCCAGTCAAAATAAACGCCAAAGCCAATGTCATAGTCATCAGTTGCAAACTCCCAGCAGACACGCTTCCCCTCTGGATGGGTAGGCACCCGGATGGTCACTACCTCACCCCGCTTCACCACCAGACGGCTATTCTTCTCTTTGCCCAGCTTGCTTTTGAATTCCTTCATCTTGGCAAAGGTCCAGATGCATGGAGGGGCCATCAGAGGTGGCGAGACTGAAAGAACAGGCAGCTTACTACTGAGAAACCCAGCGGACACACTGCCCCACCTGGCATTTTGCTTAGGGAGGTTGTCACAGCGAGACACATTCTTTCTCCTGGCTTCTTTGACTTTCTTTCGCAAGTTACTTTCTTTCGTTCCATCTGTCTGCCTGCCTTTAAGTACCTATTGGGAACAGAAAAACCACTTTCCACACTCAAAGGTCTCACCTTTCCTGTGGTCTCCCAGGAGGTCTGCAGATTCCAGATCAGCTGAAAGAATATCTACAGCTCCTGTGTGCTCAGACTGGATCATAACGATGTCTCCAGGCCACTGTGGGACTTGGTACTTGGCCATCTGCACAACACAATTCTGGTTAGAGGACACGTTAGAATAGCAGATTCCAATTAGTCTTTTCCCAAATGAAGGCTGCCCACCCTGCCCTACTACCTCTACTCTCCCAATTCTAAGCCTAACATGCTCTTCAACATTCCTTCTCTTTCCTCCTTGGACAGGTTGCTAATAAATTCTACTATTTTTTAGTGCCACCAAAATGTTCCCTCGTTTAAAGATTCTTTCTTGCTGTCCCCTACCTTTTGCAACTTTCCCACTCCAGGCCTTTTATAAAATCCTTGCCCAAAAGCATCCTCAAAGCTTGCTACTGACTTTTATATGCACAGCATTTGTGGGCCATGCCTTGGTCTTGCCTTAGCCTGCACAGTACCTCCCTGTGGCTCCAATCATGGCCGCTCTTGCACCCGGGGGTTAGCTCAGCTCCCACTCTGCCACACATTCCTGCTGCTACAGTTCCCATTCAGAGGTTACTTCCAGATCACTGTCAATCAATTCACCAAAGCACTGCAGAGAGAGAATCCGGTTTACTGTCTGGCTGTCTCTCTCTCATCCACAGCACACCTTGGATATCTCATCCTATAGGCTGTCTCTTCTATCAGTGTTCTATACATAATTACACCTTCCCCTTAGACCAGACCCAGGATTTGCATTTAAACAGTATACTTGCTACCAGACGTCTAGCCTGCATGGTAGAGTACAAATGTCACTTGATACTCAAAGCCCTCGCTAACCCATGGCAGGAGCGTTACAATCTCTCCCTAGTGAGTTTCACTTCAAATCACTCACATTAGTGTTCCTCTGTTTCATGCTATTATGCCTTAATTTCCTGGCCCTTCTCTAAGCAATCGGCAGGCACCTCAAGAAGAAATGGACACCGACTGCCAACATGGGAGAGCACATCAGTGAGACAGCAGTCCAGTTAAGAGAGCAGAACTATATTTGCAAGAAATAAATACATTTTGTAATCTTCCCAGACTATATTCTCTTAATTACGTTTCTGGAGAATAAATCTGTCAGTTCTTAACTCCATTACTAAATGAGGTGAATCGGGCTTTGGCTAACTTGCTTGAATTGGTTGTTCCTTTTCTAGACAGCTAAACAAACGATTTAGCTTGCAACTTATTAGCTGGATAGCCTTAGTGAAGTCATTAACAGCTTTAGCCTCAGTTTCCTCATCTGTAAAATGGGGACATAATAGTACCTATCTCACAGGATTTTTCTCAGGAGTAAATGAAGTATTGTGTATAAAATGCTTTGTTTACTATAAAGCATTATACAAATGTAATTATAATGTTTAGCATTGTCTAGCATTATTGATACTAATACCGTTTGTTATTATAATATATATGTTAATAATGATAGAAATACCCATTCCTCCATGCCAGGGAGACCACTGCTATCAACATCACTTCTATGGAATCTTGACCATAAGAATGGAGTAGATCTACCACAAGAAAAGTGAGACTAAAACAGTTCAATGGCCTAAGTCCCCTTACATTGAGGAGATTTTGGACAACAAGTAAACATTCATTCTACCCTGTTTCCCCAAAAATAAGACCTTGCCGGACCATCAGCTCTAATGTATCTTTTGGAGCAAAAATTAATATAAGACCCAGTATATATTATATTATATTATATATTATATTATATTAATTATATTATATTATACTCGGTCTTATAGTAAAATAAGACAGGGTCTTATGTTAATTTTTGCTCCAAAAGATGCATTAGAGCTGAGTGTCCGGGTAGGTCTTATTTTCGAGGCACCACGGTAACACTTCATTTTTTGAGGAGGTGACTACTGGGTGCTAGCACAGTGTGTGGCCACACGGGTGTTACACTTCGGAGGCGTGACCCTTCCCCAAATAATTAAAAATGAGAGGCCCTCAAGAGAGCAAACAGACTTTTGTGAGCCATCCTCACGGTGCTTTCTAATTGCCACCCACCCATTTGTATCTAAATCCTGGTGCCACCAACTCCTGTTTTCCAAAGAGAGAGCGAGACTGGGCTTCGTACCTCTGCAGACAGCAATTCGTGTTCCACCAAGGCCTGAGCCTCCACGGCACCGGGGGCTTTCCGCACGTCTTCTGTGCCACCCTCACTCACTGGGGAAACCATCTGCGGCCTCTCAGAGGAAGAGAGCATGTCAATTCAAGGACTCATAAAAGGCACAACAGCCCTGGAGAAACTCAGAAATAAAACAATCCTCAAAGGACATCCCCCACAACCCCCACTGTCACTTTAGCTGACCACTGCCCAGGGCTGAACTGGCCCACAACAAAGTGGTGACAGTGTGTGAGGGCCCACGTGAGGAAACCACATCCCAGGCTCCCAGAACCATGGTAAACACAACTCAGTCATCTGAGATGGACTGCAGGTCTGGTCTTATTCCTCACGGGGACCGGTGCCATTTGCTCCACACCGATTTCAACAAAACACAAGTTAGAATCCCAGTTCTGTTCTACACAGAAAGCCACTGGCTAGAAGCAAAGGGAGGGAGCCTCACCTAAGCCAGAAATTGATCAGCAAAACAAAGGAAGCAAAACCAGTGAGCAAGGTAATGCCTCTCCACAGTTAGTTATCCCCAGAGCTGTCTTTCAGCGTTTCCATTTCACACCCTATCATAGATATCTATATCCCCCTCAACTCACTAGGTCGTAGGAAAGGTAATCACTTTCTTTCCTTTTTAAGCACACGAATCTACTATCTCAGTGACTTAAAATACAACTATTTGAATAGCTGATTTTAAGAAATAAGGGAAATAATTTATGCTCTCTTCCATTTCTCCTGGCTTCCAGAGACTAGAAAGTGAGTTAAGTGCCAGGGCTGTGATAAGCACAATCCCCAAAGCCTTTAGGTAATGTTTCCAACAAAAGGTGGCAGGGATTCTTTAGAGCGGCAGCTATCAAAGCATCATCCCGGACCCCTGCGGTCCCTAAAACTCTTGCAGGGGAGTCTGTGAAGTCAAAATTTGTTCATAATAATTCTGAAATAGGATTTGCTTTTGTTCATTTCATCTTCTCAGGAGGATGAGAAGATGAAATGGAGTTTTCCAGAGACTATTTGAGGTGACACTGCAACAGCATGAATGAAGAAGCAGATCTGAGAATCCAATTGTCTTTTGTTAGGGCAGACATTAAAGGGATTTACAACATTTCTCTTCTTACGAAATTATTTTTGCTTTGGAAAATAGTTGTTTTTCATTAAAAACCTGTTATTTATATTCACATGTAATGAGTTTGCTATTCTTCTTTTTAAATGAATCAATAACAATTTTTTCATTTTTCAATTTTAGTTTCTAATATAGTAAACATTGATAGATATAACCCACATGAATAACAATTCTTTGGGGTCCTCGATAATTTCCGAGAGTGTAAAGATTTGAGAATTGCCGCGTTAGAGCATCATTTCCGCAGAAAGGCTCAGTAAACGACTGGGAAACAGCACTATAAACCATATGCAGAAACAGGGCTTATTCGGGACTTCATTCATTTCTTTCTTCCTTCTCCTTCTCCTCTCTCTCTCTCTCTCTCTCTCTCTCTCTCTCTCTCTCTCTCTCTCTCTCTCTCTCTCTGTCTCTCTTTCTCTCTCTCTCAACATAAACAAAAAAAAAAACTCCTAGTTTATAAATTACCTCTTCTTCAGACAAAACAGAGCCATCTTTTGAATATCCTAGTCACTCCAACCTTCCTCAGAATAAACAAGAGGTGGTTACTATGAAAAGCAGAGCGGTGGAATACTGTTGGTTTTTATGGGCTTGCCTGGGTAATCCTGTGTAAATTGTAAATTGTTCTAGGCTGTGAGCCTATTTTACCCTCTTCAACCCAGAAATTACGGTCCATTTTTGTTTCTTGACACTATTTGTTACTACCTGCCTGTATCCGCAGGAGAACTAGAAGGCAAGGACTGCGTCTCACCCCTCTGTCTGCAGAGTCTGCAGTCCTGTCACCTGGAACACTGAGGCCCTTTGCACTCTGACCCCACCTCTCCTAGAATGACCTCATCCCATCCTTCCCAGTCTACTTTAGTCAGACGGCCTCTAAATCTCTTGAGATGCCTCAAAACTTCAAGCACTCTCTCACTGGAGGGTATTTGCGCCTGCTGTCACCTCGGCCTAGAATCCTCTCCCCTAGTTACTTCTCAGCTTCCTTCCCGTTTCTGTTCAGCCATGACTTTGGGGAGGCTTCCCCATGTCTGTATATAAAAAGGCTCCCCCTCCACCCCATCACTCTTTACACCCTTCCCTTGCCTCGCTTTTCTCCACTGTACTCATTACTGCCTGACATGTACCATATTTTGTTGATTGCAAGATGCATGTTTGTTTATAGATTTTAAAACAACGGGAATACAGAGTGTCCTAATAATTGGTGGTGTCTTAAAACTGCCTCGGACCTGAATGAACATTGAGTCTTTTCATGGATTTGCAGTTGCTTCTGCCAGGGCTCGGGAGTGCTACCCACTGAGTCGACATGAAGTGAAGTTCTGTTTAAGGGTTTGTTTAGACCACACTGGCAGAGTGAATTGGGACAACAAACTGGTGACTAGAAACTTGTGGTTCATATTCTCAGGGGAGATAACCTTCCCATAATGCCACAGTTGAGACATTCAAGTTTCCCTGCTGGCCTCTGCTGTGAGGAGGGATTTTTCCCCTTGTTTATTTTTCACACTAAAGGTGCAGGCTTTTGATGTCCCAGCTCCATGTGGGGTCTCTTATGAGACTCGCTATCTTGGGCATGTTTTCCTTTCTTCGAGGTACGTAAGATAGCCGTTCACTTTACAGTTGATGGCAACGTAAGGGTCTATGAAATACGTGTACTTGTTTTCTTCCTGCCTCCCTCACTAGACTAGAAGCTCCATGAACTTGGATTGCATGTTCATTTGTGGTATCTTCAGTGCCTAGAACAGTGCCAGGAACATAGCAGGCGCTCAACAAATGTCTGTTGAATGAATAAATAGTAGACACCCTAATAAACGTTTGTTGAATGAGTAAATGAATAAGTTAATTTTTGTCTGGGGACAAAAGAAGACTATTTGGAACGTGAGACTACAACAGTTAATCTGACCAATCACCTGCTCTTACTGTATAGGCATCTGAAATTTAGTCTCTTCTTCGCCTTTGTGCATACTACTTTGCACAAATATGGTTTGGCTTATTAAAAATTATTTCAAACAGGACATGCAACAGACACATAAATTTAATATTCACATTAGCATTTTATGCTCTGAAGAATCAGTGAAGGGTACTTTGGGACAGATAAATTGCAAATCATTTGATGCCAATGATAAGCCACGTAAAGGAAAAACTCCCACTCTAAGCCTTCTGGTTCATGCTGACCCGGAGCAGAGAGGCCAGCCCAAAGGGAGGGGGCAGCCTGGCCAGCGGCCAGCCTCACTAGAAAAGATAGAGAGTTGTGCCGTGGCCATTTCTAACATATACAAAGCACGAACACTGAACTTTAGGCGTCACGCTTACTGGATTTTTTTCTTCACACACTAGATTTTTAGAAACAAACCTTTAAAAGTAAATCTCCTTTTTTCTAAGACTGTTCTATATTCCTCACTCAAAAAAATGTACTTACTCTGAGGAGGAAAAATCAGTTCTGTGCCAAAACCCATCCCCCCACAGAATCCTTCAAAGCAACAGAAAAAGAGTGGTGACAGGAAGATGGGATATTCTCCTCAGGAGATTTGAGGAAAATATGAATTGTCTCAAATCATCAAATCCTTGAGGAGGCTGTGTCTTCAAAAAAGATTTTATATAGAGTAACCTACTAAGTCTGAGCATAGAACTCAAACCCCTTCTATTGCGACTTATGAGAATAAGCTTTAGAGTCAGACAAACCTAAAGCTGTGTGATCTTGGGCAAATTATTGAATGCACTGTTTGATTTTCCTCATCTTAAAAAAAACTTATTTCACGAGGGTTGTTATAAGGATTACGTGAGATAATAATACATTTTAACACCTGGTATAGTATTGAGCAAATAGAAATAGTCAATAAAAAAGAAGAATTTTATTACCATTATTACAGAGAAAACATTCGATGACTATTATATTGTCACCAACTATATTAATAATTATTATCTTCCATCAGCTGAATTCTGGGGAAAAAGAGTTTTATTTCGTGTACAAAGGTAAGAAGAAAGCACTTCTACTGAAGAAGGAATGGATTTTAAAAATATCTTGATATTGCTCAATTTTGTGTGGGACATGAAAACCAAAGGCTTTGCGTGACAACAGTGTGCCGTTCACTGATCAGTGGGACTAGAATATCCACCAGCTCAGGGTTCTCCAAAACACAGTTTTTCATTAATTATTCCATTAATGTTTCGTGTGTCCACTCATTCTAGGGCTCAGTACAACTCTTCTCTTTCTGCTATTATACACTCTGATGTCACTGACGGTGGGTAGATGAGACGGAGGGAGAGAGAAATTAAAAATGACAACCTGAAGGTCATCATAATGGTGTAATCTGAAAATTACATAATAAAAAACTGCCCCCAATAGTGTGTGTGTGTGTGTGTGTGTGTGTGTGTGTGTGTATACGTGTGCATTTTATGGATAAAAATCACACTTTCTCTTGAACGTCCACCTGGGTTCCACTTCAAATGTTTTCACATCTGAACTTAGTCTTCACAAGAAGATACATGAAGACACTATACTCTTCGTTACAGTTTTATTCTCCCAGAATACAAGAAAATTTGATAACCCGAAATGGATATGACGTGGCCCCTGAATACATGGAAGGACTGACTGATTAATGACAAAACCATTCACACCCTTCACTTCAACTTATCTTCCCTCTTTAAGTCGCTGCCCACTTCTTTCACCAATTCCTCATCTCAGAAGATAAAAGTCCTCAGAAGCATTTTATCCAAAGCAGTTGTTGTCCCTACCTGTAAGCTGAGGGATGGGGCTCAGGATCACAGGCAGCAGCTGCTGGGGAGGCGACCTTGGTGTTTTCTAGATCTACATTCCCTAGAAAATCATGGGGGGAAAATTCAGTATCCGAGAAGGAACACAATCATAATCGCCTTGTACCTTTAAAAAAAAAAAAATCAGGCAGTTTCAAACAACCTTCTCTTTCCAAAAATATTCTGGGCATAAACTTTAAACTCTGGGAAGCTCAATACATAAATTATTCAAGCCATCACATCCAAGTATTCTCAGATAGTCATAACCCATTTACAAAATAAAATAAAAGTGATTTTCCAAAACAAGCACAGAATTAATCCTAATTAAGAATCACTATTTCTCAGAAAGCAGATGGTTAAATTAGGCAGAAAATAGAGGGCAGAGTGACATGTAGGATGAAACAAATTTGAATTCAGGGCCAAAGTAAAGAGTCAATATATTGACTAAAGAGTCAATAGATTTACTCTATATTCAGTAAGCTCAGATCACTGTAGCCAATGTCAGGTAACAGATTTTTGTAATTTCATTCATTTACTCGCTCATTCACCAATGACTTACTGAATAACTGTGAGGCGCCCTCAAGGAGTATTTGGTGAAAGGCATCATGAAGTCCCTGTTCCCAAGCTCACACAAGCCTATGGCTGGTATTATCGGTGCCATTTTGCAGGTAAGGAAACTAAGGCATAGAGACAGGACTCAAATGCAGGCAGTCATGTTCATAACCATTAGGTGCTCTCAGTTTTGTGGTTTATTCATTTAGGCTTTCCTTAGCACTCAGATCAGCATGTGCTTCAGTGTGTATTTAGATAACCCCTGGTGTAACCTCCTCTAGTTAAGGCAGCAAGAAACTGAAGCCCAAAGTCCAATTCTCAATACAAAAATACAACTTAATGAAGTAAACATCAAACCCTGAACGTTTTAGAGTTTGATAGTAACGTAAAGGTACAAATGACAGGCAAATATTCATGATCTGACTTTAGTCTCATTTGTGTGTGTGTGTGTGTGTGTGTGTGTGCGTGTGTGTGAATACGATGTATTTCTCTTTTCATCAAAGTCACACTCTCCTAGGTAGAAAGACCTTAGAGCTAAAGCCACCCAATTTTCCTCTTGTGAGATAATAGAAAATAAATACATTAGTCTCTGCCCCAGTTCCTGGCACAGAACGCCTAAAACCCTTACAATTTCCTAAGTGTAAGAGCACGAGGAACATCTTTTGTTCTTATATTTGGTCTTTGACGCCAGTTCCTGACACAGAGTTCTTAAATGCCTAGGAACTTCCTGGGTGATAGGAGTGTCTTTTGTTCTAATGAGGTGATTCTTGGTGGGCTTCTGGTCGGGGACTGGTCACCAGAAGGATCAAGCCATGATTGGAAGCTTGGGATTTTAGCTCCACCAAGAGGAAAGGGCTGTAAATGGAGTCAACGATCTATTATGCCTATGTGATGAAGCTTCCATAAAAGTTCTAAAAGTATGAGGTTCGGAGAGCTTCCAGGTTGAACACATCCATATACTTGGAGGGTGACACACCCCATCTGCACAGGGACAGAAGCTCCTGCACTCCATACCCTCCCAGACCTGGGGACCTACTACTTTCAGATTGGCATGTGAAGTGTGTGTAGGGGCGGGAGCCGTCCTGTGGGGCTGAGCCCTTCACCCGGGGGATCAGACGCTGTCTCCAGACAGAGAGTGTCAGAACGGAGTTACATGGAAGGACACCCAGCGGGTGTGAGAGAATTGCTTGGTGTGGGTAAAAATAACCCCACACATCTGGTGGCAGAAGTGTTGTGAGTGTGGTAGTAGCGTGAGAGTAAAGGAGATACACAGGAGGAAAACTAAGCTTTTCCTTACACCTCTCAACAAAGGAACTGAATCTAAGACAATTGTCAGATGTTCCCCAGTCTCTGCCACTCTGTGAAGAGGCCCTTTTCACAGAGAGATGAATGAGAACAGGAAGTTCTCCCCTATGTTGACCTAAGGAAAATCTGCTTGCTAATAAATTCTGCTCCTGGATCACTCTTCCCCACAATATCCTTTCAAATATTTACTACCTGCGATCACATTGCCTGCAGCTTCCTTCCCTGGCTGACTGTCTCCAGTTCTCTCATCGTCCCTTAGGTAGTCCCTAACCATGCTGGCCTCCTTCAGTTGTTCCACTTTGTCCCATTTAAAATAAGAAGCTAAAACGAACAACTTTTTCAGATGTGTTCCAATCCATGCAGAGTACACTGAGACAATAATCTCTTAATAAGGACACAATATTTCTTGACATAATATCCTAACAGGGCACTTGATCTTGTTTTTTTTTTAACTGAAAACCTACCCTGTTGGCCTAAATAAGTCAATCAAGATCTCCAGGGCTTACGAAAATAAATGTATTCCAAGCCCAGTCTCTCAAAAATAGTTCTATTTTTGAAACAGATTATTTTTGGAAAATATTGACTTTTTAACTTCAATGCAGGACTTTACAAATGCATATTATTTCAAGTTAACTTTTTGAAATTACACTAATATATGCTTTGCTCATTGTAGAACAAATGAGACAAACATTTTGCCTTTACCCTTCCAGACTTTAACATACAAACAATCCATTACTCAGTGTAGAAAAAATCAGGAAATATAGATAAGTGAAAAAAAAAAAGAAGAAGAAAAAAACAACTACAATCTCACTAGCCAAAGATAACCATTGTTAACATTTTGGTGCAATCCTTTCAGAAATATATTGATATATTTATAAATGTACTTATACATACATATATACGTATATATGTGTATGCATACATACGTACATACATCTATATATTTATACTTTCTCCTGCCCACCCCCAGCCATCAGCTTCGTGTGGGGCATGGTCAATGCAGTCCCATAAGTTGATCAGTTGGACTATTAAACCCACTCACTCAGGATTCTCCAAAATACAACTTTCCATTAATTAGTCATTAATGTTTCATAGTTTCCACTCATTCTACAGCTCAGTATAAATATATATATTTAATATATTTATATTTCTGAAAGAAAATGCACCAAATGTTATTGAATATTATTCATGAACATTGTTCAGGGTCATTAACGGGGCTGTATCATAATTTTAAATGGCTGTGTATTACCCCATAGGCCACACCATAATTTCTTTAACCAATCCCCAAGCCTCTACTATTAGAGCCAGAGAGAGTTTCAAATCTTGCACTGTTACAGACCACGATGCTCTATTACAGGCATCTACAACCCTTTCTTAAGAACGTCCCCTATTCACAGCCTTGGAAGGGGCAGGCACTGTGCCCAAGGTTACACACTACGCTGGCCACAGCTCATTCACTGGTTTTGGGTGAACACCTCCCCAGATGTCAGTCCAATTCTCTTCCCAAAAACCTGGCGTTGGTATTTGAGACCAAAACAGATGAAAGAGCCTCAGTGGGATCAACGACGGAGCCTGCCATTTAGACACCTTCTCGGGCCACGTAAAAGCAGATGAGCAGAGGACTAAGGAGAAGAGACAACTGTCAGAGACAGGAAAATGACACATTCAAGCAAAGAGAAGAGGAAACAAAGAACTGCGGGGGCCAGGAGGAAGGACCGCGGGGTCCAGAGAGGCTACCTGCCCAATTTCTAATTCCCATGAGGTCCAACTGTGCTGCCCGCAATTCGATTCTGAATGATTCCTTTATGTCCTAACAATAAGCTCTTTCTTTTTGCTTTTTACCATGAAATATATCATACACATGAAACACTCCATGAAAAGCAGACACAGAGCCAAAAATGTTAATATCGATACTGTCTATTCATTATCTAGGTTAATTATTAGTACTTTAGAAGTCCCTTGCATAATGCCCCTTCCCAATCATATCTCCTCCTATTCTGAATTTTGAGTAAATTATTCCCTTGTTATTTCATATATTAATTACTACTGTGTAAAAACTTCTTTATTTTAGGAAATTTTAGCTATACACAAAATTAGAGACTAGTGGAATGAAGACTCATATACCATCACCTGTCTTCTCAACATCTTATGTCTTGTTTCATCTATGCCCCACCTCCCTGCCCCAACATTACACGTGCAGTGGATTATTCAAAGCAAAGCCCAGGCATCATTATATCCACTCAGGATATATCTCTAAAGAAAAGGATTTTCAACAGAGGTACAGTATCATTATCACGCCTACAAAGTTGGCAATTCCAGAATATTCTTTAAAACTTGGTCCATGTTCAAATTTCTCCAGTTGTTTCACAGATTTTTTCAAACAGCTGATTTGCATCAGAATCCAAATAAGGGTCAAACACTAAATTTATAAATTTAAATTTATAAGTATAAATTTAAATTATAAATATAAATTTAAATTTATAAATATAAATTTAGCTTATATGTATCTTACGTTTCTAAGTCTATATCAATCTTCACCCCGTTGTTTTTCATACAATATATTTGTTGAAATAAAAATTAATTCCCCACATTCTGTATTTGGCTGATTGCGTTTTCATGGTGTCCCTTTAACAGTCTTCTATCCCCTGTATTACCTGTAGACTGGTCATAGACCTAGAGCTGTGTTGTCTAATACTATAGCCACTAGCACATGTGGCTAAATTTAAATTAATTAAAATGAAATCAAATTTAAAATTCACTCCCCTGGTCTCACTAGCCACATTCCAAGTACTCAAAAGCCACAGGTTGCTAGTGGCTTCTGTACTGGAGAGCACAGAAACATTTTCATCACCAAAGAAAATTCTATTGGGTAGTTTTGACCTAGATGCTTGACTAGATTCAGGTTCAGTTCTCGCCAGAATACTCCAGACAGGGTACATGTAATTCCTATTGCATCAAAGCAGGAAGCACATAATATATGCTTCTCACTACTTTAATAAAGACTGATCCCTGGGTTCATGTGTTCAGCCTAATTCCTCTAATGGTTTTAACTGCCATTCATGATTATGTCGAAAATAGACCTATTTCATTAGAGGCTAGAAAATTATTTTTCTAATTCTAGCACCTTCTACATGTATTAGTCACAATTCTTCTATAAAATAATAAACTCCCCACATCAACTATTTGGTTTTCTCTGGGAGGCAGGATAAAGGATTAGTCTTCCCCGATTGTCAGAATACTGAGTTAGAACATAGCAATCGCTATACAATTATTATTTTTTGAAGTATTAGAAACACAATTTAGAACTGTTAGAAATATGATTTTGACATATTTTAGTATGTGTGCTGCCAAAGGGAGCACTGATTTTGACATATTTTATGTGTTTCAAGCTTTCTTAGTTTCTAAGGAGAGTTGGCTCCTTTGTTCCTTTAACATGACCCCAAGAGCCTTGCTTACAATGCAAGTTCCAAGCTCATCTTATAAACGCCCTGCCCCAGACCTGGAATCAGCCATTTTTCTAAAAAATCTTGGTTCTTTTTCATGAGGAACAGTATCTAGAGACCACAGTCCAGGTAAAATATTACACACACACACACACACACACCGACACATATTATGAATTCTTCCATCTAAAACAGCCAAACTCACAGAATCAGAGAATAGAATGCTAGCTGCCAGAGACTGTAGAGAGCGGGGAGCAATGGGGAATTGCTCATCAATGGGTATAAATTCTCAGTTGTATCAGATAAGTAAGTTCTAGAGATCTGCTGTACATATTGTCCCTGTAAGTAATACTGTATTGTACACAAAAAAATTGTGGATGTATTTCACAGAAATAAAAAAAAAAGAGAACATTAGTAAAACAAAGAAACAAATAAAACACCATGCCAGTTCAGTGTGTATAGGAAGAGTGCAGAGCTGCACTGAGAGATACAGGTTCCATCAATTTAACTCCATGCTTGTCAAGTTCCTAACAAGTGCCCGGCCCTATGTGAAGTACTGGAAAAGCCGACTCACTTCTGGCCCTCGTGAAGCTTTAGCAGGAAAGACTGAAAGGGCCTTTATCCCACAGGTGATAAAGAATTTTAAGCTAGAAAATGACACTGTCAAATTTTATTCTTTGGTAGGATTCTATGGCAGCTGCTGGTAGGGATGGATTTTGGTCGATCAGATAGGAGGACTTTGCAGAAGTTCACACAATAGTGAGGAGTTTATAGTGATAGTTGAAACAGAGTAAAGAGGCCAAGATTAGAAAATAATTAGGTGGACAACTTTTGTGTGCCCATGCTGGCTCCTGGCAACCTGTATTTATTAAGTGTTCACAAACCATCTGTGACATATTGTAGAACTTTATGGAGAAGCTGTATCAAGTTTAATGGTTTACAGATTCTGGATTCTAATCTCTCTTCCCCTGTGGCATTATTGCTACATAGGTTCATTTCAAGTCTCTGACATTCTTCAAAGATGACACACAATTACATTTGCAGGTTCTTGCCGGACACCCGATGTAAGTCATCTGTCAATATTTTGGCTTTCAAATATTCAACTTTCTCCTCCTGATAGGAGATCAGCATTGTAAATATTACACCATGGAAGTCAAATGGAAGCTCTTTCTTTTTTTCAGCCCTAAGAAGTTAGGAAACAGGCACATGACCTAAAATATTCCCAGGAGAATCTGAAATAGGAGTGATACAGAGACTGAATTCATCTAGCGGCAGCCAAACAGCACTGACCAAACTGGTGTTGCTTCGTTAGCCTCTACTGTCTTCTCAGCCTTCCAACAATGTGGAGAGCCTCCTGTATCCTTCCAATGATCCTCTTTCTGTTTAAGACAGCCAGAATTAGTTTATATTGCCTGTAACCAAGAACTGACCAAAATACCGGGATACCATTTGCCTGGGTCCAGAAATACGAACTTAAAGTAGCTGGATATCCTATCTTCATTCCAATCGTCTTTATTATTATAGCCAAGACTTAGTGATCACTTACTGTATGTCAATTACTTCCTAACCGTTTTGCAGGTATCTTCTTACTGAAACCTCACTGACTCTCACTGAATTGCATCGCGATTGGAGTTAATACTACAAGTTCCTTTTTAGAGTTTAAGAAATTGAGGCTCAGCAAAATCAAGTAACTTGCAATTAGTAACTTGCAAAATCAAGGTGACCTGCAATTAGGAACAGAAGTGATAGGAACTCAGGCTGTCCAAACCACAGCTAACACTCTTAATAACTTAACTACATTACACACTGACTCCTCTTTAAATATTTTTTATTGTGAAATGTGTAACACACACATACAGAAAAGCACACAAAAGTGTGCTGTTCGATAAATTATTACCTATGCCAAGAAATAGAATATCCCTGGCTTTCTAGAAGCTCCACTCATGATCCTCTCCATCATTACCCACTCTGTTCCTCTTTAACCATTATCCTAATCTATGGGAATTGTTTCCTTGCTTTTCTTTATAGTTCTAAATATGCATTCCTAAACAGTGTTACTTCATTCTGCCTGTTTTCTGAACTCTATATAAAGGCAAATTACACAGAGTATTTTAAGTCCAGCTTTTTTCACTCAACATTATGTTTGAAAGATTCGTGTAGGTTCATTTTCATTGCCGTATATCATTCCATGAATATACCATAATTTATCAATATACTATTGATGAAATTTGGGTTATTTCTAGTTTTGGGGTCTTATGAATAATGTTGTTATGAATATTCTTCTATTAGGTTGGTGCAAAAGTAACTGCGGTTTAAAAGGTTAAAAACAATTGCAAAAAACGCAATTACTTTTGCACCAACTACATGTCTCTTGGTACACACATGCACGCACTTAATGTTGGATACACACCTAAGAATGGAATGGTTGAGTCATAGAAATGTGAATGAGGAACTTTGGTAGATAATGCCAAACTATTTTCCAAAGGGGTTGTATCAAATATGCACCCCGGCTAGCATAGAGGGGCACTCCCACCACACTGTAACTACTCCGATATTTGGTCATATTAATATTTTTCATTTGGACCATTCTGGTGGGTGTATGCTTATTTAGTTGGCGTACCAGTGATGACTTACCATGTTTCTTGGCCATTTAGAAATCCTCTTTTGTAAAGTGACTGTTCAAGTCCCTTGCCTATTTCACCACTGGATTTTTTTGGTCAAATGATCCTTTATTGAAATATTTTCCTTTGTAGTTCTCAACTAGATGAGCATTCCACCACACCATTGTTGATGTCATATATGGCATTGCCAGCCATCAGCATGGCAGCCAATATGTATTGGGCAGTTCCCAGGATCCCTTTTATAGTGTTGTCTAGCTAAAGGTCGGTGCCATTATCTGTCCAGCAATTTTGATTCTCTCATCAAATCTGAACTTCTACTACGCTTAATATTTTTCTGCTTCTTTTTGTTTCTTGGCGGTTCCTGAGGACTTTGATGATCAAAACAGGCAGAAAGTACAACCTTAATCTGGATCTGTCTTTTCTAAATGGTCAGTGTTACTGTCATTCTCAAACCCTTCCAATCATTGGTTGCCTTGGTGATGTTATTATCAACCTTTTTTGGAGACAGACCCCAGAGGCTGATCTCAGGGGCTAAGGTCAACATGGTACCAACTTTCCCCATCAGTACACCTTAGATGTACGGTTTTTATCTCATTGGGGTCAAATTTAGACAGCACGGTGGAGGAGGCTGGTATCGGATGAACCTGGATTAGGGATGACCGGAGCAAGTTGGCCCTTGGCCTCCTCTGAGCCAAAACTCAAAAGCTGGATTGTCTTTTTATTTATAGGCATTCTGGAAACAAGCCTTTTGTCAAATATGTGTGTTTATCAACCAGCTTCCACTCTGTGGTTTACCTTTTCCCTCTTTTAATGATATCCTTTGATGAACCAACCAAAGTTCTTAATTTTAATGTTGTCAACATTTATCAATCTTTTCCTTTATCAGTCTTTGTGTGTTCAGATGTCTTTCCCTACAATGAGATCAAGAAAATATTCTCCTATGTTATCTATATTAAGATTATTATATTGCCTTTCACATTTTGATTTACAATCCAACTAGAGTTTGTTTTTTTTTGTAGGTATGGTGTGTGAGAAAAGGATCAAGTTTCTTTTTTCCTTCTTTTCTCTTATTTAATTGTCCCAGAAACATTTACCATTCTTCCCCCACTACTCTACACTACAATCTTTTGTTTCTAGGCTTTTATCTTACTCCTAGGGCTTATGGGACTATTGTGTAAAAGCTTTAACATTAAGTCTTGCTACCTGATAGGGCAAATCTTTTCATCTTGTTGTTCTTAACAGTGTCTTTGCTGTTTGTGGCCTTTCACTTCTACATATAAATTTAGAGCCAGCTTGTCAAATTCCATCCAAAAAGCCCACCAAAACCCTGCTGGGATTTTTATTGGGTTTGCAGTTTATCTATACATCAAGTTGGGGAGAATTGACATCTTTACAATATTGAGTCTTCCAATTTAAGAATACGGTACATCCCTCCATTTATTTATTCTTTACTCTCAATAATGTATTATAATCTTCTGCAGAAAGATTTTGAATACATTTTGTGAGATTTATTCCTAATTTTTAAATTCTGTGGTAAATAATATTTTAATGTTTTTAAACTTTGTTGCTGGTACATATGAAAGCAATGGGATTTTGCATATTGGTTCTGTATCCAGTAATCTGGCCAAACTTATCAATTCTAATAATTTATCTGTAGATCCTTTTGGATTCTCCATGTACATAGTCATCACCTGCAAACAACAGATTTAACAGGATTTCTTTCTCATCCTCATATATTTTTCTTGCCTGACTGTATGAGCAAGAATATCCAGGAAAATGATAAACAGCAAGTGGTGAGAGTGGGCACCCTTGTTGTATTCCCAATCTCAAGAGCAAAACTTTCAAATTTCACCATTACATTTGATGTTGCTTTTAGGTTTCTTTGTAGGTATGTTTTATCCAATTAAGGAACATTCCTTTTATTCCTAGTTTGCTAAAAGTTTTGAATCATAAATGGAGGTTAAATTTTACTTTTTATTAAACTGTTAATTTTTATCCTCTAGTGTATTAAAATGGTGATTTACACTGATGTGGTTTTTTTTAATGTTAAAATAACTTTGCATTCCTGGAAAAACCCAACTTGGTCATATATATTGCTGGATTCAGTCTGTTGTTTTTTTTGATGACTTTTTGAATCTATGTTAATGAGATTAAATTGCAATTTTTCTTCCAAATAGGATCATTATGATTCTGCCTGAAGGATTTAATTATTCCGCTAGTACAGGTCTGCAGGTGATAAATCCTGTATTTGTCTGAAAATATCTTTTATTTCACCTTCACTCTTGAAGACTTCACTGAAAAAAAATTCTGTATTGACAGTTACTCTCTTTCACTATTCTAAAGATAATCTAGCTTTCACTGCTCTGTGCAAAAGTTAGCTATCTGTCTAATGACTATTCCCTTAAGGACAAACTGTAATATTTCTCTGGCTACTTTTAATACTTTCTCTTTGCTTTGGTTTTATAGCAGTTTTAACTTAATGTGTACCTACTGTAGATTATATTGTACTTATCCTACTTGGGGTACACAGAGCTTCTTAAATCTGTGGATTCCATTAGTTTTGGAAAATTCACAGCTATTATTTCATTGAACATTGCTTCTGTTCATTCTTGCTCTCCTCACCGCCCAGGACTCCAATTATGCAAATGTTACACCTTCTCACCATATCCTCTTTGTCTCTTACATTTCCTGAATTTTCCATTCTTGCATTTTTACATATGTCCTTCTGGATATTTTCTTCTGACCTTTCTTCCAGTTCACTATTCTCTCTTCAGGTGTAATAACTTGTTGCTGAACATATCAATTGAGTTCTTAATTTTCATCTGTATTTTTCAGTTATAGAATTTCTATTTCGTTCTATTTTTAGAAATTTCAATTCTCTGCCAAATTTCTCAAACTTGTCTTTTCTCTCCTTGAACATAATAAATATTATTTTTAAGTCTGTATCTGGTAACCCCAAAATCTGGTGCCCCCATGGATCCATTTTTACCATCTGTTGTTTCTTTCGTTTTGTTCACATTATCTCTTCTTACACATTTAGTCATTTTTGATATGTGGCAGAAATTGTTCTCGCAAAACTGTTTATAGAAATAATTTGAAGCCTACAACAATCCTTCAGAGAACATCTGCCTTTACTTCTTCCACGTACCTAGAGGCACTAGCACCCTAAGGTCACCTTGATCCAATTTCGTGAACTTGGTATTTCTGAAGCTGAGCTGCTGTCCCTGCAATGCTCTTCTTCTAACTTACCCTGACTTCTAGAACATGGCCTTCCATGGTCCCAATCCAAAGGAAAGGGGGTTCACGAGGGTTCCCCCTGCTTGATTGGTTCTGAACATTAATCCCTGTTGCTTTAGTCCAGAGAGGTATTTTCACACCCTTGCCATTCAGCCTCCCCAGTCAGGAATCCAACATATGCCCTCAGAGGAGAAAGGAGCCCCATATGGACTCTAATCCTTGGAACTTTATACTTCTTTATACTTTTATACTACTTTATACTACTGTTTATAAAGTAGTATACTGTTTATAAAGTAGTATACTGTAGTAGTATACTGTTTATAAAGTAGTTTACTGTTTATAAAGTAGTATACTGTTTATAAAGTACTATACTGTTTATAAAGTAGTATACTGTTTATAAAGTAGTATAAAGTAGTACTTATAAACAGTACTACTGTTTATAAAGTAGTATAAAGTAGTTTAAAGTCTACTGTTTATAAAGTAGTATAAAGTAGTATACTTTGTAACAGTAGACCTTTATACTACTCTTTATACTTCTGCCCACACATGGATGGATCGTAGCCTAGTAATTCTTCATTATCTGACTAGCTGTCCAGGATATTCAAGATGTTTATATTTTGACAATTATTTTCTAATTGTCTCCAGTGGGAGAACTGATCCCAATCACCTAGTCTGCCATTACTCAAAACAGAAACCTCCATTGTCTCTTTACCTTTTTCAGTTTGAAGATACCAGTGAATAAAATGGAAACAAATGAAACTTTTAAAAGTCTTCCTTCTTTCTGTCATTGACTAACACTATCAGCTTATTTAAGTAATGGTTCTATCCCCCTTTGACTTATCCTGTCACTAAGGTCTTAATGAAGATTTCAAGAAGGTTGAATTTTTAGACAGAAATAAAATTAGCACAGAAATAACTGGAGACAGTAATGAGTAATGAGTTTAAAAAATAGCATAAAATTAATCCCTAAGGAGATTTACAACCTGTATTTCATTTAAAAATTCATCTGAGAGATACAGGCCCAGGAAAGGTCCGATCTTGATGACCAAAAATGCAACAGAGATGCATAGAATGGCTCTAATTTACAATATCAACATAGTAAAAAATCTCATCATGTTTGTGTGTATTTTTTCTGAATAGGCAATATATTCACATTATTCAAAATTCAAAAAGTGTAAACGTATACACTGAAAACTTCCTCCCATCTCAGTCCCCACCTCCAAAAGCAACGAATGTTACTAGGTTTTGTGTAGTCTTCCAGAGACATTTTATGCATATAAAAAGGTGTGTGTGTGTGTGTGTGTGTGTGTGTACATATAATTCTTTTTTATACTTTTATACAAATGAGAATGCTAGACATACTACTACTTTGTTTTTTCCACTTATATCTCAGAGATCTTTGCATAACTATATATGAAAAGCTTCCTCATTCTTTTCTACAGCTGATTAATACTTCATTGGCTGAATATTCCGTAATTTATTTAATCACTTCCCTATTGATGCACATTTCTGTCCTTTCTAATCTTTTACCATTACAAACAATGCTGTAATTAACCTTGTATATGTGTCAGCAAACAGACACATGAATATATCTATAGGATAAATTCCTGGAAGGAATGAATCGATGAGGGCACATCTTGTCATTTTGATGGATATTGATGAACCGCCCTCATAGCATTTGTACCAACTAACATTCTCATTAGCAATGCATAAAGCTTTTGCTTCTGCACACCCTTACCAATATAGTGAGATATCAACTACCCAGTGTAGTTATGATTTATTTCCTTTATTGTGAGTTAGGTTGAGCATTTTTCCTATGTTAAAAGCCACTTCTCACAGCTTCTTAACAGCTTAATGTATGCAGGAAAAAAAGTGAAGAGAGATACTGCTCTTGATTTTTAAGGTTAAAGGTATATGCTAAATTATGTAAGAACTACAGGTAAAACAACTTGTAATTGGATTGAGAGAGGCAGAAAATAAGGAGAAAGAAATATGTAAGTTTATTTCCAGAAGTATAAAGTGTGGGAGATGCAGTCCTGAATTGAAGAGGAAACAATTACAAACAGCTTTTTAGGTTTCCTACATTTATTAATGAAATTTAGACTACTATAACGACTCAAAAGCCAATTTTTCTATAGTATAGCTTTTAATATGTCAGCCAAATATAGACAAATTCTACAAGTATTCCTAGAAGAGACCAGAGAAAGTAGGACAAGTTTTGCAAATTTAGATGGTGTGGGGGGAAATTTTTTTTTTAATGGATATGTGTTTATTTTAACATATATTAGGAAAAATTGATACATCAAACTAGTCAAATCACAGATATTATTTAGAATAAAACAAAATGTTAAATGTCTATTTAAAGGAAAAATAATAAGCAAATAATATTGGAATGTATTCTCTAATGTGGGAAAAATCGTGTGGTAACTGAATGGTCAAGATCTTGAAAACAATGAACAGAGAAGGGTAAATGAAAGCTCAAGAATAACTCAATTTATAATTGGTGGCCTCTGAAGCAAAGGAGAAAGAGAAAAAAGAAACTTCCTCAAAATGATTTATTTTACAATTTTTAAAATATGAGTTTTCTTTTTAAGCTATCAGAAATGGTTTAGACATTCTGATCATACTACAGATTTAAATTTACTGCATCCTTTATACTTTCTCTACAAAGAGAACCAAAAAGTAAGGGTTTTTTTTAAGCATTTGACTATCAGGTCAGAATTCTTTAGAACGGGTCTCGCAGGACTTCCCTTTCACTAACCAGACTGCAAAGAGATAATTAGCCTGGGCTTTTAGATTCAAGTGCAGAGGAACTAAAAGCAGGTTATGTGGTTATAGGCTCAAGAGGCTTAAACAAAAAGAAACTAGCTGAGTTTATACTCCAGCCAAATCTGGAGACCATGTGTTCCAATTTCTCCTCAGCCCTCACGAGTGGGACACATGCTCCTGAGTGCTCAGATTATAAACCTTAGGTTGTATGTTATGGATTGAATTACGACAGGGTTAACTGGCTAGCTCAACACCATAAAAACCTAACTGCTGTAAGAAAACATATAATCCACCGGCAGACACACTTACACATTATGACATAAAACAATAGAAAACCCAAAAGCATAAGGGCTCTTTGCAATAGACTTCGACTCTTTTGTTCCATCTAATATATGGTAACCACCAATTTTCAATTTTAAATTGAAAACGTCACAGAAATGCAACATTTCCATCATTACAGAGAGCCTTACTGCATTGCTCTAAGTCCTACACAAGACTCATGAACAAGTTTACCTACCCTGTTTCCAGTCCTTAATGTCTAAACGCATTGACAGCTCTCGGTCACGTGCACCAAACCAAGTTCTACTGCTGACTGTAGAGTCCTAACAGATGTTGCCGTTTCTTTTCCCCAAAGCTCTCTGTACTTAAAAAATAAAATAAAATAAAATAAAAATAAAAATAAAAGAGGCCTGCGCTTAAGTGATGGACCATGCATGCCTCAGAGAGCTTCACTATATAAAAAGTGTATCTCTATCCTCTTGGGGACTGAAGGACCCAGGTACTCCAAATGAGAGACTATTAAAAACAATTACAGTTCCTAGAACAGTAAGAACACTAGGACCACTGCAGAGCTTCGGACAGAAGAACATAAACACTTTTCTTACTCTATCACCAAAACCTCAGCTAACAAACACGGATACACTCAAAAGGTAGTCTCTGCAGAGAACTTTTGTTGTTGTTACGGTAATTCTGGATAATTACAAATTCCTGCTTTGAAGGAATAAGATAGACTGAAAAATCAAAACCCTTCATTGAATAACAACTCAATGTCCAACCTCATTTCTTATTGATATTTTCCCTCTAAGAGAGGATGACAGAAACCTCCTTCAATTTCATCCTTTCTTAGGCCTCTCTTTCTTACTCATTGGATCATTTTCCAAACGAAGGTGGCAGAAGGATCCAATCAAACAAACTCCTAATTTGAAGCAGTTTTTTGTTTACCCAAGCCTATATAACTCTGAACCAAGGCAAATGTATGATTTCCACAGGGGTTTTGTAAACCCAGCTGAACTCTTAACGTTTCTCAACAGCAGCACTACTGATATTTTGGGCCAGAGAACACTGCATCATGGGGGCTGTCCTGTGCATTGCAGGATGTTTACCAGATTCTGGGGCCTCTACCCTCGAAATGTCAGTAATAGTTGTGACAACTAAAACGTCCCCTGGGGAGGCAAAATTGCTCCAGCTTGAGAACCACTATTTTAACCCAAAGAACATTCTTGACTGTCTGAACCCTAATTCTTCATAATCATTTGATGCTCCTCCAAATCTCTCTGTTGAGACTTCGTCTCACAATCCAGTAAATATTTTCAGAACCTCTAGGACACAACATCAAGGACTCTAGGAGATACACAAGATAGATTCTGTCCTCCAAGAAGGTTTCTTGGGGGTAAGTACATCAAGAGCAGTAATAAAAGATACCCAATTATATAATGTTTTGAATTGTTGGTTTTTGTTCCTGTGGTATTCTCATCTTACCAAAGTAAAAACACCTCGAGGGCAAAGACCATAACCTATCCTGGAGTACCAACACTTGATCAATGGCCAATAAAAATAAGCTATTGTAAACTTCGGCATAACAAGGTGACAATTTCATATAGACAGTAAAAACTCCACAGCTAACTTGGGCAAATAACCTCTCTCGGCTGCAAAATGGGGAGAAAATTATTGTTGACAAGATTAAGTCAGATGATACAAGTAAATCTTTTTCCACATCCTGGCACAGAGTAAGCCTTCAGTTAATGTAAGCTATCGTTACTATTATTTTATTAGCTATTTTATTAGCAACAAATCCTACCTCAAGGGGAAGATTTTGCTCTGGGCTACAGTAACAAATCCCTACATGAAATAAAAAGAAATGAACACTCACTCTGCTTTTTGTGGGCAAAAAAGGAGAAAGTAACCATAAGTATTTCTATCAATATTCTGGGAAGAAAACCTGAATGCAGAAACCAATTAGAAGGTGAGGGGTGAGGGGAGACATTCAGAGACAAACCCATTATCCTCCAATATATTCCTGAACTATTCTTAAGATCTTTCTATTTTAAATGCTGGGTGTGTCTGCCATAAGCACACAATGAGCTAAAGAGCAAGTAAAAAAAAAATCCTTATTTTATAAATATTGACACATGCAAGGGACAGATGTTTATGAGACTTTCTGAGTGTTCGTTTGCATAATCTTTTAGAAAAAATGCTTGAATTTCTATTGCTACAATGTTAAATACATGCCATCAATTTTGAATTTACTACAAAGCATCGAGTTCCTCAGAAGGAAAAAAAAGACTAAAATTGTTACCTGGTTAAAAGTAAAAAAACAAAGTCAACCAGGGTAAAAGCTAGGTGACTCAAAGATAACCATGTATGTGTTTGACCTAAACAGCCTTAGGCGATGGGAGATATTTGGGCTAGAAGTAAAAAGGCAGAGAAAGTGACCATACTGGAACATGCTCGTCCAGCCACACTTCTGACAGCACAGAAGTTTAGGTGAGCAAAAGCAGACCTTGTTCTCCTAATAATAGACACCCCAGTACAGTGTGTACCACGGGCTAGGCACCAAAGGCCTCTCTCATCCACAGTGGCTCATGTAACCCAGCCATCTGATTAGGCAGGTACTAGTACCTACAACGTACAGGGGAGGAAACTGAGACAGAGAGAAGATAAATGACTTGCCCAACATCACTTAGTAAACTAAAAATTCTGTCTCCACCGCAGGCACCGTGGCAGCCCTTCTTCCCCTAAACTTGCCGGTGTCTATTTTAATTTCAGACCTGGAAAATGAATTCCCACTTGCTACTCAGCGAGACCAGTGTCTCCTCCTACCCTTTTGTATTTCGAAAGGGCATCCTTTTAGTTGTGTTGTGTGTGGTGAGCATGAGGACGGTAAGGTGAAAGCGTGACAGATGGACCCTTTCGCCTTTGGACACTCCAGTTACCCACTTGCATGGGCAGAAATGGAGACAAGTCTCCTGAACAAGAAGAGGAGGGTCCTGGAAAAGGAGGGAAGCCGCCAAAGTTCCTGTTTGAGCCCCAGCTTCCTGCCTTTGCTCTGGCCGCTACGTTCATCCAAAAGACCCCCAAAGCCTGCCTCTTCCAGCCCCGCTTCCCATCTCGCCCACTCGCAGACCCAGGGATGAAGGCGGGGCGGGGGCCTCCGTGCAGGGAGCTGGAACCAAGTGGGGTCCCACGCGGGGGAGAGGGACGCCGCCCACCCGGACGGGGGCAGCGAGGCGCGTGGCAAGGCTGGGGCTGGGGGCCGGGGTGGGGATCCGCGTGGGGAGCCAGAGCCGGGGGAGCGGGCCGGCGGGGCCGAGCGGGGGGGCAGGAGCTGGAGAGGCGCCAGCGGCGGAGCGGCCCTGTCACTACCAGGCGGGCTCAGCTGAGAAAGGAAGCGGAGCAGGACCCGAGGCTTTCGAAACCGAAGCAAAGACCCTGGAGCGCAGAGCAGCGCCCGGGCCGTGGCGGCTGCAGGGGTCGCGGCCCGGGGCAGCGGGGCAGGCGCAGGAGCGCACGCGGGGCTCCGCGCGCCAACGGGCCGCTCCACCCGGGACCGCCGGGCGCAGCGCGGCGCCAGGTGCGGGCCCCAGGCCCGGCGGCGCCCCCCCGCGGAGCCCCGGCCTTGCGTACCTGAGGCGGCCGCCTGGCTCCCCTGCACTCCCGGGCCGTCCCCGACGCCGCCCGCCGACTCTCGGCCGGCTTCGGGGCTCCGGGAGCCCGGCCCCGCGTCCGCCCGCGGGTCAGACATCTGCAGCCGCGCCGGCAGCTCCTCCGCCGCCCGCCGCGAGCGACTCCGGAAACAGCCGAAGGCACCGCGCCCGCCGCCGCCTGGACGCGCCGGGAGGAGCCGCGGGGCCGCGGGCGGAAGGGGCAGCGCTCGGGGCGCCCGCCCGCCAGCCGCCCGAGCTCCGGCCCGCCAGGGCGCGAGGCGGGGGCGCGGGAGGCTCGTGCGCACCTCCCAGCGCAGGTTTGCAAAGTCCGGGATGGAAAGAAGACACAAGACCTGGGGGAGACCCGGCCGGAAATCGTGGTATCCATAGAGACGCTATGGGAAGTTGGTGTTGCTAGGAGGCTCGGGCGCTTGGGCTAATCTGCGTCATGGCTGGAGTCCCAGAAGATGACGATCCCGGTCCAGATGAAGGGGAAGACCTGGGGTTTCACACACAAAAACTGCTTGGGCCTCTTAAAGCAGCTGAAGATGCCGAACCAGACACCACGACAGAGGCAGGCCTGGAGCTTCTCGTAGAAATTGACCAAGAGCCACAGCCAGAGACGAAGGAAGACGACTTCAAAGAGGGGGCGCCAGAGAGGACGAAGAATGTGCATCCAAACCTAAAACCAAGCAGGAGGTCCCAAGAAGAGATTCCCGAGGAGTCAGAGAAAGACCTTTCTAGCGAGACTGAGCCAGGGATTCCCCAAGAGGCAAAGCTGGAGACATCCAGAGAGATGGGAGGAGAGCTTTTCAAAGATTTAGAGGTCACCGTGGATAAAAAGCTGGAGGAACCAGAACTCGAGCCACCAGAGGAGACCAAACCAGATGTTAAAGAGGATGTACTCATAGAGTCAGCTAAGGACACAGATCTAGAGCTACCAAAGGAAACTGAGTCTGAGGTTCCAAGAGCCACAATCACTGAGATAAGATTAGAGTTACCAGAGGAGACGAAACCAGAGATCCCAGAGGAATCACTTAGAGAGCAACATGAAGAGACAAGTCTAGAACCTCCAGAACAGACCAAACCTGAATATCCAATTGGGACACCAAGAAAATCAATTGAAGAGGCAGATCTGCAGCCACCAAAGACGACTGCACCAGAGTTTCCAGAGGAGACACAAATAAAGTCACCTGAGGAGAAAAGGACAGAACCATCTGAACAGGCCAAACTGGAGTTTATAGAAGAGAAACCAAGCAAATCTACTGAAGAGGCAGGCCTACAGCCTCCAGCAAAGACCAAACCAGAGGTTCCAGAGGAGATAGGAAGAAAATCAACAGAAGAGGAAGAGACAGAGCCATCTGAGCAGACTGAACCAGAATTTCCTAAAGAGAAAGCAAGAAAGTCTACAGAGGAAGCAGGTCTACAGCCTCCAGAAGAGACAAAACCAGAGGTTCCAGAGGAGATAGGAAGAAAATCAACAGAAGAGGAAGAGACAGAGCCATCTGAGCAGACTGAACCAGAATTTCCTAAAGAGAAAGCAAGAAAGTCTACAGAGGAAGCAGGTCTAGAGCCTCCAGAAGAGACAAAACCAGAGGTTCCAGAGGAGATAGGAAGAAAATCAACAGAAGAGGAAGAGACAGAGCCATCTGAGCAGACTGAACCAGAATTTCCTAAAGAGAAAGCAAGAAAGTCTACAGAGGAAGCAGGTCTACAGCCTCCAGAAGAGACAAAACCAGAGGTTCCAGAGGAGATAGGAAGAAAATCAACAGAAGAGGAAGAGACAGAGCCATCTGAGCAGACTGAACCAGAATTTCCTAAAGAGAAAGCAAGAAAGTCTACAGAGGAAGCAGGTCTAGAGCCTCCAGAAGAGACAAAACCAGAGGTTCCAGAGGAGATAGGAAGAAAATCAACAGAAGAGGAAGAGACAGAGCCATCTGAGCAGACTGAACCAGAATTTCCTAAAGAGAAAGCAAGAAAGTCTACAGAGGAAGCAGGTCTAGAGCCTCCAGAAGAGACAAAACCAGAGGTTCCAGAGGAGATAGGAAGAAAATCAACTGAGGAAAAAGGGATAGAGCCACCTGAGCAGTCCAAACCAGATTTTCCAGACCAGAAACCAAGTAAGTCTACTGAAGAGATACGAAGAAAGTCAACTGAGGAGAAAGGTCTAGAACCTCCAGAACAGAGTACACCAGAGTTTCCAAAGAAAGAACTAAAGATACAACGTAAATCAACTAAGGAAACAGGTCAAGTGCCACCACAGACGACCAAAACAGAGGTTCAAGAGAAGACACAAACAGAGCCAACTAAGGAGAAAGATCTAGAATTACCAGATAAAGCCCAACCACTACTTGTAAGAGAGACACATAAAGAATTTGCCAACGAAGAGAGGCCAGAACCAATCAAATCTAAGCATTTTGTAGACAAGGACGAGCTAGAGCATTCTGACTATCAAACAAGAAAGTTGTTAGTAAAAGAAAAGTTTACAAAACACTCTATGTTAGGGTCTCTCCCAGTAGAAGAGGTAGACTCAGTAAATACAGCTTATGAATTTTCAGAAGAACCCCCCAAATTGTACGATCTTACTGATACCAGTAATGACTTATATCCCTCCGAGTCTCAGAGGGATTTAAAAGAGTCCTTAAGTAAAAAGAAAGTTGTAGATTTCTCCCTAGCGTTGGAGAAACCAGTAGATGAAGATAAAGAAACCCAGCCAGAAGAAAGGATTGAGCTACAATTCGAGTATCTTAAGTGGAGCCCAGAGAAAGTTGCAGAGTGGATTAGCGAGCTAGGCTTCCCTCAATACAAGGTATACAAAAATAACATTTTTTGAAATCACATTCTCATCCTTTTACCTTCTATTCCTCTACCCTTACCTGAGTTCTTGCCTCTTTCTTACTAGAAGGAGTATAGAAAAGTCCTGGACTATGGTAGAAGTAACTTGGATTTCGATTCTGGCCTGTCCACTGATGTCTATATATATTTGTATTTTGGAAGACGGAGGGAGAGTCACATTTGTTTTTCCTATTCATCACAGTAATTATACTTCCCTGTAATCCTTGAATACTCAGATATTTATATAGGCCTCTTTTCATAGAAAATGTTTTTTTTTTAAATAGATTTTGTCCAAGATAGACTTTTTGGTACGTTTTTGGTAGCTTGTCAAGCTCCCTTAACTGGAACTTGTTCTATTAATCTTAGGTTTCCCAAGTGTTTCATTTGTACCATGAGCACCTAACAGTACTAACTTAAATAGCCAGTTAATTAAAAATAGTTTTATTAAAAAGATAGGGTGAATCCTCTTATTTATTAATACTGACTATGTTCTTAGCCTACCAAAAAACAACACAAGATTTGCATCCCATCTTAAAAAGTGAGGCATGAAAGAAGCATTGGTTGTATCATGCCAACAACAAGTTAAGGGGCAGTCTGAAATTTTATCAAGAGCTTAGATGGACAATATGTGGGATTATTAGGATTATGACCAAATTTAAATTTAAAATTTTGCTCAGTATAGAACTAAAGACAAACGTAATTTATTCCCTCATCCCTTCCAACCTCTTTCTTCCTTCTTTCTCCCTCTCTCTTTGCTTCTTCCTTCCTCCTTTCTCTTTCCTTCCTCCTTTTCTTCCTTCCATTTGCCGTACATCTTTTGAGTGCTGTTGTTATTGTACTGACAGGAGTGTTTTACCACAAACTTCATCAGTGGCCGTAAACTCATCCATGTAAACTGCTCAAACCTCCCTCAGATGGGGATAACAGATTTTGAAGACATGAAGGTGAGTTGTGTAGTTTCCCCATTGTGCGCTGTAACAATGCTACCATCTATCTTCAAACCAACGTCCTTCCCCTGCCCCCAGCCCCCAACCCCCTATTTCTGTCAGTAGTGTTATTATATTCCCAGTCCCCCAGGCTCACAGTGGTTCCTTCCTCACTCTCCTTTGATCCTCACAAAAATCCCAAGAACTGTTAGCTCCTCCTCTAGCATCTGGTTTTCTCCATTCCCACTTGTTCAGACCTTTATTACCTTATACCTAAAACATTCAGGTAGACTTCTGCTTTTAGCCTCTGTATGTAGGTAGGCCCTTTGGGTTCAAGGGTACTGCTTTTAAATTCTTACTTTCCAACCATTTATATACTACTCAGAAACCTCCTTTGGATCATCTCTGCTTACAAGGTGGTCTCAACTCCTTAGCTTGGGATACAAGGCCCTCCCCAAGTTTTCTCCATCCACTATTCTCTGCCTACCAAACTCCTGCATGAACCTTCTGCTCCAGCCTCACAGGTCTAACTCACACCCTCCCAAATCTGTCTTTTGCATTCCTCTCTTCTGCAACCTTGCTCAGTTCCCCTTTCTCCTGTATGACTAATATGAATCTTAATCATCCTTAGGACCCAGCTCAATTCTCATCTCCCCATAAAGTTTTTCCTGACCTTCCCAGGCCACAGTAACCTCTCCTCCCAAGCTCTCGTACATTTAATGTCCCTAACACCCATTTGGCACTTACAAAACACAACATGTGTTTTGCCTGTTTTGCTACCTAACTTGAAAACACATTACATTAACCTCTCTGGCCTCAATTTCACAAGATCTCTCCAGCACCAACAGTCCATGATCATGCTTCTTTACATAACAGTACCCTCCATTTACAGTGTTTAATAGTTTACAAAGTTTCACATACCTAATCTGATTTATAACCTTTCCTGTAATATCCCCACCCAACATACCAGTGGTTTCATTCGATACACTCTTGCTCGTAAGTGGTTCTGCCTCAGTGGTTTTCCAACTTGGATGGTCTTCGGAATCAGACGAGATTTTTAAAAAAGGATTCCTAAGGGCCGGCCCGGTGGCTCAGGTGGTTGGAGTGCCGTGCTCCTAACGTCGAGGTTATAGGTTTGATTCTCACATGGGCCAGGGAGCTGTGTCCTACACAACTAGATTGAGAAACAATGGCTTAAACTGGAGGGGGGGGTGGGAAGGAGGTGGAAGAAGGGGGGGAAAAATTCCTAGTCTCCACACTCCAAAGATTTTGATTCATTACGTCTAAAGTAAACCCTGGAATTTGTTCTCTACGTGACTCTTGATCAGGCCTTAGAACCATGTCATTCCATAAGTCAGATGATTTAGAAAATAAGAAAATTATACATGTTAATACCGAAGCCCTTTTCCTGACAACAACACATAAAGAAATCCTTTAAATTATCGAACACATAGTTCTAAGTGAACATTCAATCTCTTGAACTCTACTAATAGCTATGCTCTCTGAATGCTTACTATGTATGGAGCACCATACATATATTATTTCCCTTAATCCCCATTTTATAGAAGAGAGAACTGGAGCCCAGAAAGGTGAAGCAACTTACACAAAATTATCCAGATAGTAAGTTTAAGAGCCAGGATTCAAATCCATTCTGTGTGACTTCCCAATCCATGCTCGATTTAAACCACTATCCGATATTGCCTCTCTAAAAGAACAATGTTGTAACCATATACATAATGTAGAAAAGGACCACTTATTCTAAATTGGTATTTCCAAACATGCCCTCATGTAGCTACCAAGTACTACCCGATCCATATCTTCCTCTTTTTATGTGAAAAGTTGATACAACTATGTCTATGAGCTCTTATTTCTACTCATGCCCATAGTGTACTGAATTTTCTAAATAAAAATAAGGAACAGAATTAGCAAAATAGTAGCATGTAATCCAAATTCCTGAAAAATTTAAGTATTTTTAAATGTTACAGCTTTTTATCATCGGAAAGCATTTTTAAGAACCTGCCAATTCATTTTGCTTTCTTGACATTCTAATTCCCAAAGCACAGTATTGACATGCAATAATAAAAAATTCTAATTATGCCTTTTCTGGTCTTGCAAGAAACAAGAAGTCTTTAAAATCTTCTGAAATCCTCAAGAGTAAATGATGAACCCAGTGGTCTACCCTTATATCCCAAGAAGTTTGAATAAGCAAACTTCAGAATACTTATTATCAATGTCACCAGACAAATGTGGCCTCTTCTTGAGGTCACTAGAGTAACGTAAAGATCAAGACATTCAAAGGTATGTTAGATAAGTTTTGCTTGACACTTAGATCCACATAAAAAAGCTAATTATACACTGTGATACAGGTAACTTTTTAGAGATCGTACATGAAGTACGCCACAGTTACCTTCCGTCCTGATATCCTAAGTATTTTCAATCCCACTGTTGTAATTATAGCACCTAGTACATCTACACTTCATCCAGTAACAAGCAGTGCAGTTATCTTTTTCATGCTACCTCTTCCAAATCATCACTCATGGGTCTTGGGAGAGGGGAAGGAGTGGTGAAGAGGAGGTTGCTCGAAAGTACAGAATTCTGGACGTGCTGCTAAGAAATTGAACGACGTTTGAAAGTGTGCAGCCCATTTACACGCAGTTAATTTATGGTCAGTTGCTGTTCTCTTCTACTTCATTTTACTTCCTTAATTTTGCAATTACTCACCTGCAGAAATAAGTCACCTTTCCCTTTGCCCTTCCTACAACATACTGAGATAACAAAGAAGAGCTAAATGTATAGATGAGACTGGTGAGGAGTGCGGGAGGAAGGAAACATAATTCTTCTTTTTGACTGGCCAGGGGAGCTCTTGAAATCACTATCCTGTTTTTCCCCTTTGTAGTGATGTATTATTACCTGGTAAAAAGGGGTGAGAAAGTCAATCTTTTTTATTCTAGGCAAGCTAGACAAGACAGCATTACACCAGCTTCAGTTTTTTCTCTTAGAATATAATTCTCAAAATACTTTTAACTATACTTTCTATTCTCTCTAAGTGAAAAAAAGAACTTTGTGATTAATTGCTTATTTCTTTTGTATGCATGATTTCATATTACCAAGTATATAATATTGCAGCAATTTTACTACCTTTGCCTTGTTGCAAACTATTTAAAGAGCACAAATTCATAACATGTCAGCAGTTGTCACTAGACAAAAGTACTTTAACTTTTAATTTTTAAGGAATTTTAGTTTTACAGAAGAGTTGCAAAGAGAGTTCCTGTACATTCTTCACCAGCTTCCCCTCATGTTAACGTCTTATGTTAACATTATGGTCCATTTGTCAAAACTAAGACCTGAACATCGGTACAACACTATTAAACAACTACAGACTTAATTCAGATTTCTGCAGTTTTTCCACTGATGTCCTTTTATTGTTCCAGGAACCCTTCAGGGATACCACCTTGCATTTAACTGTCATGTTTCCTTGGTCTCTTTCAACATGTGACAGCTTCTTCATCTTTCTGTCTTTTGTGACCTTGACACTTTGAAAAGTAGTGGTCAGGTATTTTGTAGATTTCCCTCAGTTTTAGTTTGTCTCAGATTTCCCAAGAGGTTATGCGTTTGGGGAGAGACTATCAGAGAGGTGATAAGCCCTTCTCATTTCATCATATCAGGGAGTCCATGATATCAACACGAATTATTTCTGGAGGCATTAACCTTGATTACTCGGTTAAGGTGCTGTCTGCCAGGTGACTTCACCATAAAATTACTGTGCTTCCCTTTTCATAGTATTCATTAGAAGCGAGTTACCAAGTCCAGTCCACTCTCAAAGAGAAGGGAAGTAAGCTCCACCTCCTGGAGGCAGGGGTACCAAAGATTTTATGAATATAGAGTAAAATTATCACAGTAATAAGTATACTGGAGCAGATAGTGTGAGGCTATACAGATCTGTTTCTCCATAACGTTTGCCCACTAATTGTAGCATTCATCAGTGGGTCTTGCCTGCAGCAGTTATTACTACAGTGTTTCCCTGACAATAAGACCTAGACAGACCATCAGCTCTAATGCGTCTTTTGGGGCAAAAATTAATATAAGACCCAGTCTTATTTTACTATAATATAAGACCTGGTATGATATAATATAATATAATATAATATAATATAATACAATACAATATAATACAATATATAATACTAGGTCTTATATTAATTATGTCTTACTTTTTTCTGCTTGGTAGGTTTTTTGGTTTTGTTTTTTTGTGTTACTTTGTAATATAGTTAGATTCATTTGTCCCCAGCCTATCGTCCATCATCGGTTCCCAGAAAATCCTGGCTTTTTAAAAATGTGCGTGCAGTAAAGTCACTCATTGTCATGTGCAGTTCTGTGGATTTTGACAAATGCACGGGGTCATGTATCCACCACCACAGAACCAGACAGAATAATTCTATCACCCTAATATTTCCCCTATGTCCCCTCTATAGTCAGCCCTTCCCTCTAACCCAGTTCCTGGCAACCACTAATTTGTGTTTCGTCCCTATAGTTTTGCCTTTTCCAGAATGTCACATAAATGGAATCAAATAATATATAGCCTTTGAGTCCCTTTTTTCCCTCAGCAAAATACATTTTAAATGAATCCACATTGTTATATGAATCAACAAGCAGATTTTAAGCAAACTACACATCTGTTTTAATAATGGGGGTACAATACAGATGATTCATATTTGAACCACAACAATTATGTCTTTAGGTTTAATTAAAGTAAATAATAGGTCCCAATTAAGCAAATGTGCCAAGTTACTCACTATAAGGTAACTGAACAGTGTGTAATAAATTGACAATGATGAAGCAAAACCATCAGCAGTTTACAAACAAAAGCAAGAATAGCTGACTTTGAAAATCATGACCAACACAAGACACAGTAATGATATAGTAATAATAGAATCTTCTTGAAGACTACAGATGTTACAAATACCTGGTTGAGACGATGTTAAGTAGGTGCATTGAATATGAGCCACCATCCTAGAATGTAGAATTAAGAATTCTTAGAAAATTCTAACACGAATCTTCAAGAATACCTAATTTTAATAATCCTTACTAACTCAAGTAAGTTACTAGTAAATTGCTCTAAGTCTTTAGCAAAAATAAAGTCTATTGCTTCTTATTCATCAGCACGAATGAAAGAATTCACAGTTTTAGATTAATTTATAGCCCATCGGAGGACCCTCATTGTCCATCAGTGAACCACAGACATACTTTAAGGATCCTGAATTAGAGGAGGGATGGTTAGATTATCCTTCCTGACTCCATGTAATCAAAAACTTTGTAACACCTTTAATTTCTGAATTAGAATATTAAACAGTACTGGACTCCGTTGGCCTAGAGTGGGCATGTAGCTTTTTAGGTTAATGTGTCTGTAACTACAAGGTCTTTGCTGGAGGCAACATCTGCAAACCTCAGTGAATCTGTGCAATAACCCCTTCTGGGAGGGGCCTTGCAAAAGGAGAGTCAGGGTGAGGTGCTGACCAAATAAGGTGCTCAGTGTAAGCAACATCAGTTACAAATGAGAATTCTTAAGAGCCTCCTGCAGTCATTTGGATCTCAACTCTTAGAAACCTCAGTTGCTACAAGACCTCAAATAGTCTTTCCATTGGGAATGCAAGACAACATGTAGACCCATGTCTTACCCACAAACCATCTCTAGAGTCTAAACAAGACGAACTCAGGTAAGATTTGAGAAGAAAGGTATCTTGCCTATCTCAAATGCATTGCTAATGGGAAGTTTTTCATCAGGTTTAGAATTGTCTGTGGTATGAATATTATAGCCTTGTAACTATGACCGGTAGTTTTAACCTTTAAAAATAATAATAATAATCCATTCCACATATTCCTTTGATGTATTCTAGCAGCAATTTCATGGATTACATTCTCATCCAGATGCAGACTATGAATTGAAATAGCAGTGTTAATAACAGGCCTACGATTGAAACTAGAATTTGAAAATGCTATGACAGTTTAATCTAGAATACCAAGTGGCATGGTGCTCAATGACCACAAATTATGTTTGAGAGACACTGAAAATTGTGGCAAAACCTGTTTTAAAAGAATATACAAGTATAGGTACTCATAATGAAACAGCTGGGACTTTAATGTCTACTTTTTGTTGTTTGACATTTATTTTTAGTCAAACTGAATAACTATTTGAGTAATGATTTTTTTCCTTAGTTGCAGATTAACTGAGCTCCTTATAGACAAGTTAGTTATTAACCTTCCCAGAGACAGTCATGGCTCCTAATCTGAATACATTATCTGCTCATATGATTGGTCTGATTGCTCGGCCAAATGGAAGAAATGAACCCATCCGTGGCCATCTGATGCAAGAGCCTAGAAACATCTTTAAATGGAACTTTTAAAAAGATAAATCACGTGATGTTTCTCTTAAGAACTCTGTTATGATAAGGCCAGGTTAGTAAACCTTTCAAAGTGTTATTTCATTATTTTATTTTCCCATAGAAATGACTTAAGGGGTTAGCATTCAAGAGGCCTGTGTAACTAAGTATAACTGCTTTGATTTAGATATATTTTCAGGTTAGACCCATTAAAAATTGTCATTGTATTTCAGGTCATTTCTCGGCACACGCGGGAGCTACTGGGAATTGAAGAGCCATTATTTAGACGCACCATCAGCCTTCCCTATAGGGACAATATCGGCTTATTTTTAGAGCAAAAAGGTCATACTGGGGTAAAATCTGATTCCTTGACCTTATCTGAATTTGTGCGAGTGGCAGGATTACAGGATTATGACCCACAAATTACTGCCCCTGAAGAGAATGAGGAATTATATAACACTGAGCCATAGGGAAAAGTCATTACAATTAGCTTGAAACATCGAACTAAATTTCTTGGGAGAAGAAATATGGTCTTTTGGGTTGTTGTTGTTTTGTTGTTGTTTTTCTCCCCTTCATTAAGGATCAGAATTAGAACTGCTAGCTCTATTCCTAGTTCTATCGCCGACTCACAGCACCTTTCCTTTGTGTTTCAATTTAGCCTCTTGTTAAAACAAAGACGGTGATATGTCTCGTTCTGGGTAATTGTAAGAATTCCTGAAAAATTCTAGAACTGCAGCTGGTAGTAGGAACGTGTTGGAAAAATAGAATTAAAAGTAAAATCTCCTGCCAACCCAGATAATCCTCTCCACAAATGCAGAAAAAGGAGGAGTTTTATTATTGAATCAGTATTAAATCAGTCTGTGACGCACATCACAGGCAAGCCACTAAAGAGATTGGAAAGACAAGGAAATCTCACCCTTTTACATAGTCAGGCACATTCAATCTATTACTTATACATGCTGACTGTCTGTACCAAAGGAAAAATAAAACTTTTCATACCTCTATGACAAACAGGAAGTTACTACTTGGATCCAGGCACTTAAACATTAAACTTCCACAGATTCAGGAACACAAGGTACCATCCTCCTGGATGCTGACAATTCAGAAATGGCTCCAAGGTCCCCCCAAAAGACAGTCCTGGGGTATAAACCTGGTAGGAAGCTTATTCAGCTTTTTCAAAGTTTACATCCATCTCAAAAACAGAGAAAAATGACTTAAAGTACAAGTTTTCTAAATAAAATGTTTGGAGAAAAAGGAAGGGGGAAGTTCTTTTCCCTTTTGGCATCAGGGAATAATTTTTTTAAATAATTTTTTAGATTTGTATTTATCCTTACAAACAGCATGGCTTATGGAAGTACCATTGACTATGGAGAATGGCTGGGGTTTGTTTACAAGGCTCTTTTATGTGGTACCTTCCAGACCTTTATAAAATGAAATTTGGGCCAGAGTCTACCCACGACTTGACTGCTCAAAAGAAATTACAAAATACTTCTTGTTGCTTGAATAATTCTAGTTCCTCTCTCGTTTCACAGATTTAACTGCTCTTTTTCTTCCTACTCTCACTTCTTAATCCTAAAAACCACTATAAGGTATAATCCAGAAGGGAAATGATATACACTATGCAGAGACCATACCTGAATGGTCAAAGGGATACATTTTGTTTTCTACTGAGAGAAGGAACAGTGCCTCAAATTAGCATTCCTACCGAATGTTAATATTTGATGATGAACCTAATTTTTGCCCAAATTGGACTAACAAAATTTTACCTCAAACCATTTAATACCATTGAGTGTGCCTGGCTCACAATAATACAAAAAAGAAAAATGTAAATGAATAACCTAAGACTATGGTGGTTTACTTAGATAGCAAATGGTTTTGTTCAAAAACACCCTAGCATTTAGCACAAAGTGGTTCTGTTCAATGACAGGGCGTAGTCAGTGTCACCCTGCCTCAACATAATGGTCACTGCTGTTGTTTTCTGCTCTATATAAGTGACATAAAGTACTTGCAACACATAAAGAAAATACATTTGCACTATAGGAATAAGATCTATATTTTACAAAATTATTTTTAGCCATTTAGTATGCCAGCTATTTTTAAAAATGTTTTTATGGTTTAAGAATGCTTTAAATGGAAAGAGCTTTAAATAAGATCATACCAGAACAGTTTTATATATATATACACACACATATATACATATATATGCACATATATATACATATATACATGTATATGTATATATATATATGATCTGAAATAAGTCATAATTAAATTGTTTACCACCCATTTTATCTAAAATGGTAGGAAAATCAAGCTGTATCATTTGTCAGCTACATACTGCTATAGGAAAAGAAGCTACAGTATGCACTGTCTAATGGTGACATTATAATTTCCTGAATTTAGCTTTTAGAAGAGAAAGAATTGGTATTAAGCAGCTTGCTTAAGTATGTCAGGTTATGTAGTTTCATTCGGTTGCTTCCAAAAGCCAGATACACACAAATATACCAATGTCAAGGACTTCTTGCGTTATTCTACATTTTAAAGAGCCATCAGTACAATCTTTTAAGCCCCTAGTGCCGAACCCGTGGCAAACACCGTACAGTCACATGACTCCCACCATCCATTGTGATAATCAGGGTACAACCATTGTAGGGGGGAAAATATCCTGATTCCTGAGGTCTCCTCTCATTGCGATGGAGAGCCCGTGGAAACCACTGGCTGTTGTTCTTTGGTTAGGGAGATGCCAAATGAATCACAGTATAGGTGCATAAGGTGGTCCCGGAGAGCAGTGTTGGTTAAGAGATGCCGGCTAACGGGAGTTTCCCTGAGTTGCACAGCAGTCAGCTCAAACCAGGGGAAAGGCCTGGGGTGAAAAAGATACATATATATACTGTTACTTTTTTGTCCAATACATCCGATTTGACATTTCCTTTAAGTTTTCCTCTACTTGGAAACAAGGTTCTTCCTTTTCTATATCAAACTAATTAAAATTCATAGTTAAATTAAAAATTCAGCTGAAACTATTCAATACGTGGATTTAATTGTACTTAGGATGAGTTTTCGCATTTACGTACATTTCTCTAAGTGCTTTTGGGGAGGAATTCATAATTAGAGAATGGTTATAATAATGACCTTGACATCCTTTTCAGTATATTTTCCTTGAATTTAGAAAGAGAATACGTAAAAGGATCATGGACGTTAGGAAGGGAAAGGATCTCATTTCTTTTCAGATTTCCTCTTTAAGAAAAAAAAGATACCCTCTTTAAGAAATTGAAGATATCTTCTTCAATTCTCTAGGGAAAAATTAGAAGTTAATATGTCCATGAATATCTTGTAGTTTAGCAAATGATTAAAATCACATTTCAAATTGTAGGAAAAGGATTCACTACTCTATATGTAGTGTTAGTTTAGAAAGCCAACTGGCTTTCTAAAATGAAAAGTATTGAAAATTCTAAATTGATTAAAGATTTAACCATAGTGAAAATAAAATCCTAGAAGAAAATATCGAATATTTTGGGATGAAGGTCTTTATCACTATGACTTGAAACCCTAAAGCCATTAAGAAGTGATTTGAGGAACGACATCATAGGAATGGCGGCAGCAGGGTGCACTTTTTGAGTTCTCCTCCGGATCTTATCACAAACGGGACATCTATAATCCATCAAAGGACTCTCTGCTCATTACGCAGAACAGCTAAGAGACTCGTGCAAGGATTACTTGAAGGTAGGCAAATTGGGCGAGCAGGGGAAGAGGGAAGGGAGCGGAGTGGAGACGCGACCCGCATCTGTGGCTGTGGAAACGTGGCCCATTTCTGGGCTGTGGGGACATGGCCCGCATCTGTGGCTGTGGAGACGCGGCCGGCATCCACAGCTGCAGAGTCGCAGGGGATCCCAGGACGGAACAGAGAACACAAAAGCCAGGAGGTGGGCTCTTTCCCTGCATCCCACAGCTGATCTCTCCCGCTGAGGGGCAGCATATCCAGCATTTGAGGCAATAACCTCAGTGAGACCTCCAGTTGGGCCCTAGGCCGGACAAAGGACACAAACTGCATACTTGGGCCCCTCCCCCCGCCCTTCCACAGACTTCAACTGGCCCCTGAACTGAGGAGCAGTGTCAGATTACAGAGGAGCCTTAGTGCTCAGGCTCTGGGAAGACTGGTGTGCAGCTCTGACCTAGGGAAGAGGCTGGGAAAAATGTGATTTTTGCTGGGCTAGGAGAGAAGAGACTCCTCTGCCCACAGCCCCCACCCTTTCTGGCCTGCCTAGGACAGGGCAATTACATCTGCTGAGGCACTCCCAGGGATCAGCAGTAAGCGGCAGACGCAGTTCCTGGCTTTCAGCAGCTCAGAAATCTCCCGCCTGTCCCCCTCCCCCCCACACACACACACACGGAAGAAGTGCCCTAAGACTCAGGAGAACTGCACACAGGGCTGGTGGTGCTACTCTCAGTGCGCGCATATGTGCAGGCAAGGGCAGAAACTGCACTGACTTTGTAAAAACTACCATCCAGACCCCTCAGCCCCACGCATCTAAATCTGCAGTTCCAACGTCACTCCGGGCACCAGGTGACCGGCTCTGCCTGCAAACTACGCAGAGGACTCTTGGGTACAGCAGAGGACAACCTAGAGATTACTTGGTGGGCTTAAGCCAAGATTGGTGCTGCTTTTGGTTTTGTTTTGTTTTGTCTTTATATCTTTGATATCTTTGCCTGTATTGAGTGGGGGTTGTCGGTTGTTTTTACATGTGAAGGTATTTGATTTTTTCTTTGTTGTTGTTGTTGTTGTACTTGGTGATTTGCTTTGTTCTGAAATTGCCCTACCAGGGCCCAGCTTAAGAGGCACAAGATTCAACATACCCAGAGGCCAACTCCAGATCAAACCAGAGTACTACCAGGTTTGACCTACAACCAGGTTTGACCTACAAGTGACACACCCAGAGGGAATTCTCTACAGGCACAAGAGCCCATAGAGGCCAAACCACATTTAAGTGGTCACCCTCACATAGCAGAATATACTGCTGTGGGCAGAGCCAAGTCTCACAACTAGTCAGCCTAGGAATTAACCCCACTTACTCACAAGTGAAATTAAAGCAATTAAAGATCTTCTTTAACAGGACAATATACACAACACAAGAGTCACCTTTGGAGCACATGCAGAGGAGAAGAACGAAGTAGTGCAAGTCAAATATAAAGGACACATACTACATAAGATAACCCAGCAAGAACTAAGAACTCTAGGGGGTCTACCTAATACATCGAAGCAAACAGAGAGTCAGCCAGAATGGGGAAACAAAGAAACATGTCCCAAATAAAAGAACAGAAGAAACCTCCAGAAGTGGAACCAAATAAAGCAGAGGTAACCAACCTATCAGAGATAGAGTTCAGAACACTGGTGATAAGAATGTTTAAGGAGCTTAGAGACGACATAAAGAAGGATGTGGAAATCATAATGAACAACCCATTAGAACTAAAGAACACAATTACCGAAATAAAGAACTCACTTGAAGGAATTACCAGCAGGTTAGATGAAGCAGAGGATCAAATCAGCGACTTAGAAGACAAGTTAGCAGAGATCACCCAAACAGAACAACAGAAAGAAAAAAGAATAAAAAACAATGAAGATGGTTTAAGAGTCCTCTGAGATAACATCAAGCACAACAACATGTGCATCATAGGAATACCAGAAGGTGAAGAGAGGAAGCAAGGGATTGAGAACATATTTGAAGTAATAATGTCTGAAAACTTCCCTAACCTGATGAAGGAAACCAACATACAAGCCCAGGAAGTGCAGAGAGTTCCAACCAGGATAAACCCAAACAGGCGCACACCAAGACACATTATAGTTAAAATGGCAAAGATTAAAGACAAAGACAGAATCCTAAAAGCATCAAGAGAAAGACAGGGTTACATACAAGGGAACTCCCATAAGACTATCAAATGATTTTTCTACAGAAACATTGAAGGCCAGGATGGAGTGGCAGGAGATACTCAAAGTGATGGAAAACAAAGGCCTATAACCTAGATTGCTTTATCCAGCAAGGCTATCATTTAAAGTTGATGGAGAGATAAAGAGCTTCCCAGAAAAGAATAAGCTAAAGAAATTTATTACCACCAAGCCAGCATTGCAAGAAATACTAAAAGGACTTCTATAAATAGAAGAAAGATGAAAGCAATCTAACTACAAATTCAAATATGGTAATAACTATGTACCTATCAATAATCATTTTAAATGTAAACGGATTAAATGCTCCAATCAAGAGACATAGAGTGGCTGAGTGGATAAGAAAGCAAGACCCTTGTATATGCTGTATAAAAGAGACTCACCTCAGATCAAAAGACACACACAGGCTGAAAGTGAAGGGTTGGAGTAAGATATTTCATGCAAATGGAAATGAGAAAAAAGCTGGAGTTGCAATACTTATATCTGACAAAATAGACTTTAAAATGAAGAACATATTAAAAGACAAAGATAGGCACTATATAATAATAAAGGGATCGATCTGACAAGAGGACATAACCCTAAGTAAACATCCATGCACCCAACATAGAAGCACCTAAATATATAAAACAGATATTGACTGACATAAAGACAGAGATCAACAGTAACACTATCATAGTAGGGAACTTTAACACACCTCTGACAACAAGGGACAGGTCTTCCAGACAGAAAATCAATATGGAAACAACAGCCTTAAATGACACATTGGACCACTTGGATTCAATCAATATTTTCAGAGCATTTCACCCCAAAGCTGCAGAATACACATTCTTCTCAAAAGCACATGGAACCTTTTGTAAAATAGACCATATGTTCGGCCACAAAACAAGTCTTGATAAATTTAAGAAAACTGAAATCATATCAATTGTCTTCTCTGACCACAGTGATATGAAATTAGAAATGAACTACAGGAAAAAGACTGGAAGACACACCAATTCATGGAGGCTGAATAATACGTTACTAAATAATGAATGGGTCAACCAGGAGATCACGGAAGAAATCAAAAGATATCTCGAGACAAACGAAAATGAAAACACAACGATTCAAAATCTATGGGATGCTGCGATAGCAGTCCTAAGAGGGAAATTCATAGCATTGCAGGCCTACCTAAAGAAACAAGAAACATCACTAATCAACAGTTTATCTTCACACTTAAGGGATCTGGAAAAAGAACAGCAAAATAAGCCCAAAGGGAGTACAAGGAAGGAGATAATAAAGATCAGAGGGGAAATAAATGAAATAGAAACCAGAAAAACAATACAAAAGATCAATGAATCCAAGAGTTGTTTTTTAGAAAAGATAAACAAAATTGACAAACCTTTAGCCAGGCTCATTAAAAAAAAGAGAGAGAGGACCCAAATTAATAAATTCAGAAATGAAAGAGAAGTGACAACAGACACCACAGAAATACAAAAAAATTTAAGAAATTACTATGAGCAACTATATGCCAACAAATTTGACAATCTGGAAAAAATGGACAATTTTCTAGAGGCGTACAACCTTCCAAGGCTAACTCAAGATGAAACAGAAAATCTGAATAGACTGATTACTATCAGAGAAATTGAATCAGTAATCAACAATCTCCCAACAAACAAAAGCCCTAGATCAGATGGCTTTACAGGTGAATTTTACAAAACATTCAAAAAAGAATTATCACCTATTCTCCTCAAGCTCTTCCAAAAAATCCAGAAGGAGGGAAGACTCCCAAACACTTTTTATGAAGCCAGTGTCAACCTGATCCCAAAATCAGACAAAGACACCACAAAAAAAGAAAAGTACAGGCCGATATCTCTAATGAATATAGATGCAAAAATCCTCAACAAAATATTAGCGAACAGAACTCAGCAATACATTAAAAAGATCATACACCATGATCAAGTGGGATTCATTCCTGTTATGCAAGGGTGGTTCAACATCCGCAAATCAATTAATGTGATACACCACATTAACAAAATGAAAAATAAAAATCACATGATCATATCAATAGATGCAGAAAAAGCATTTGATAAAATCCACCAGCCATTTATGATAAAAACCCTTAAGAAAGTGGGAATAGAGGGATCATATCTCAACATAATAAAGGCCATATATGATAAACCCACAGCTAACGTCATACTCAATGGGGAAAAGCTAAAACTATTCCCCTTAAGATCAGGAACAAGGCAAGGTTTCCCACTTTCTCCACTTCTATTCAACATAGTGCTGAAAGTTCTAGCCACAGCAATCAGACAAAAAAAAAAAAAAGAAATAAAAGGCATCCAAATCGGTAAGGAGGAAGTAAAATTGTCATTATATGCAGATGACATGATACTATATATAGAGAACCTTAAAGGCTCCACCAAGAAACTATTAGAGCTAATAGATGAATTTAGTAAAGTAGCAGGATACAAAATTAATATTCAGAAATCAGTTGCATTTGTATATACCAATAATAAAACATAAGAAGGAGGAATTAAAAAACAATCCCATTTACAATTGCTCCAAAGACTATAAAATACCTGGGAATAAATTTAACCAAAGAAGTAAAAGATCTGTACTCAGAAAATTATAAGACACTGAAGAAAAAAATGAAAGAAGACACAAATAAATGGAAACACATACCATGTTCATGGATAGAAAGAATTAATATAGTTAAAATGTCCATATTGCCTAAGGCAATATACATATTCAACGCAATTTCTATCAAAGTACCAACGACGTTTTTAACAAAAATAGAATATGTAATCCTAAAATTTATATGGGACCATAAAAGACCCCGGATACCCTCAGCAATCTTGAGAAATAAGAACAAAGTCGGAGGTATAACAATACCTGACATCAAATTATACTACAAGGCTACCGTAATCAAAACAGCATGGTACTGGTATAAAAACAGACACATAGATCAATGGAACAGAATAGAGAGTCCAGAAATAAATCCATGCCTATATGACCATTTAATCTACAACAATGGAAGCAAGAATGTACGGTGGGGTAAAGACAGTCTATTCAATAAATGGTGCTGGGAAACCTGGACAGACACATACAAAAAAATGAAGCTGGACCACCTCCTTACACCATATACAAAAATAGATTCAAAATGGCTTAAAGACTTAAATGTAAGATCTGAAACCATAAAATTCCTAGAAGAAAATATAGGAAGAAACTTCACAGATGTTACCCGGAGTAAGATTTTTACTGATATATCCCCTCGCGTGAAGTAAGAGAAAAAATAAACATGTGGGATTACATCAAACTAAAAAGTTTTTTCACAGCAAAGGAAACCATCAATAAAGCAAAAAGGGATCCTACTGAATGGGAAAAGATATTTGCCAATGATATATCTGATAAGGGGTTAATATCAAAAATTTATAAAAAACTCATTCAACTCAACTCCAAAAAAACAAACAACCCAATTAAAAAATGGGCAGAGGACATGAAGAGACATTTTTCTAAAAAGGACATACAGATGGCAAACAGACATTTGTAGAAATGCTCAACCTCACTAACCATTAGAGAAATGCAAATAAAAACCACAATGAGATACCACCTGACCCCATTCAAAATGACTATCATCAATAAATCAACAAATAACAAGTGCTGGCGCAGATGTGGAGAAAAGGGAACGCTTGTACACTGGTGGTGGGGTTGTAGATTGGTGCGGCCACTATGGAAAACAGTATGGAGGTATCTCAAATATCTGAAAATGGAACTACCTTATGATCCAGCAATTCCACTCCTGGGTATCTATCCAGAGAAATCCAAAACTCCAATTCAAAAATCTTTATGCACTCCTATGTTTATTGCAGCACTATACACAGTAGCCAAGACATGGAAACAACTGAAATGCCCATCGGTAGATGAATGGATTAAGAAACTGTGGTATATTTATATAATGGAGTATTACACAGCCATAAAGAAGAAAGAAATCTTACCATTTGCAACAACATGGATGGACCTAGAGAACATTATGTTAAGTGAATAAGTCAGGCAGAGAAAGACAAATACCATATGATCTCACTTATATGCGGAATCTAAAGAAAAGAATAAGTGAATGAACTAATCAGAAACAGTTTTGGAGACAAAGAGGAAAAACTGAGGGTTGCTAGATGGGCGGGGGGTGAGGATAAGGGGGAAGGTGAGGGAATTAGAAAACAGTCGGTAACCACAAGATGGCCATGGGGTTTGAAAATTAATTTGGGGAACGTAATCAATAATGCTGTAAAAATGTTGTAGGGTATCCGATGGACACGTGTCCTGTTTGGGAGACCACCCCAGGGATGAGGTAGATGCCTGATCACTGCACTGTACACCTGAAGCTGAACGATCATGAATGCCAACTATAATTTTACATATATATATATATGTATAGGTATATATATTTATGTATATACTTACAAGAAGCGGAGTACAGTATTAGGAATAGAGACAGTGGAAATGTAATGGCTCTGTGCGATGTCAGAGGGATAGTGGATGGGGGAGGGGGGTCACACAGTGTGAGGGATATAAATGATAAACGTCTAAGTATTACTTTGTCTTGTGTACCTGAAACTAATAAAAAAAAGTGATTTGACAAATTTGACTACACAAATTAGAATCCTCTGAAAAATATCAAAAGGAAAGAGAAATAATATGAAAAATATTTCCAATACACAAAAAACATTCCTACCGAAAACTTTCTACAAAACAATAGATAAATGTAAACAATGCAAATGAAAAATAGGCAACAAAAATAAAATGAGAATGAGAAAAAACAGAAGAGCAACAGTTTGGGAGCTGTAAAGAATAACAAGTAATAACAAATAATACTGACAAGTAATAACACTGAGCCAAGGCACAGTCCGTTTACATCATAGAACACACAAAAGACTCAGGAAGTAGTGGGGCCAAGTATATCCGGAAGTGGGGGTAAGATGGGGCTAATAAGAGGATGATAGGTTAAAAATCTTAAAAAGGAGAGAGATCCTCCCAGTACGCTGTCCAATCAGGAGACGGTCCCTCCACCTTCCCAACAGAAGGTTTATTCTCAGGAGAAGATTAAGCAGAGGGTCTCCAGAAAGGGGGACAACAGGCAAGGTTGAGGGCTGGGATATGCTGTAAAGGGATGAAATAAATATAAACTGAATGATAAAACCACCCTCTCTCCCTGCACACACACACAGCTTTCTTTCCCCAAGTCAGGTCCCAAAGACTTAAAGATACCAATATTCAGGGTTTCCCAAGGAAAGAGCTGACCAAATCACTCTGTAGTGAAGACCACAGGAGTAAACAGAATTTCCAAGCAGCTTTTTGGTAACAAGGATCCTAAATATGAGCAGTCAAGGTTCTCCATTTGCTTGACAAAAGCCTCCTAAAATGAATGATAGAGACCTAAACTAATGATCAGAAAACAACTTGGAAACAGACTCCTCAAAAAAACAATCTCTGTCATTTACATTCTCAAAGAGATATGAGAGGATAGTGCATAGTGAAATGACAAGAGGATGCTACATAAAAAGGAATATTTTGAGACTAAGAAACATCTTTGAAAATCAAAATATAGCAAAAACGATAGTATGCTTAAAATATGATAGCAAAAACACGATAGTTGAGGAAATCTCTCAGAAAGCAGAGCAAAAAGACAAAGATACTAAAAAGAGAGAGAGAAATAAAATCAAACGGTTAGCCCCGGAGGTCCAATATTTGACTAATAAGACACTCAGAAAGAGAGAATAGAGAAAAGAGTGCAGAAGGGAGGAAATTAGCAAAGACACAATTGGAGAACTTGACATCCAGACTGAAAAAGATCACTGAATGTTCTGTTTCTCTTATGGGTGGCAGTTTCTTGGGTATTTCATTGACCATAATTCATTAAACTGTATATGTATGAATTTATGGAATGTGTACTTTTCTGTGTAGGTGTTACATTTTACAATATCTTTTTAAGAAACAAAAAGGAAAGGGCTACCAAGTGCCCAACACAGTGAATTAAAATAGACCCATATCATGACACATCACAAAATTTCCGGATACTCAAGGCAAAGGATCTTATACGAAGCTTCCAGAGGAAAAAGAAACGGGTGTCAGATAAAGGATGAATTCAAGAATTAGAACGGCACTGTACCTCCTAACAGTAACTCTAAAGGCTGAAAGACGGGAACAATGCTTTCAAAATTCTGAGGGAAAATGATTTCTAGCCTAGAATTCTATGCCTGGCTATGTTCTCAAGAAAATATGAGGTTAGAATAAAACCATGTTCAGACATAGTCCTTAATACTTACTTTCTATACATCCTTTTCTAAGGAAGTTACTGGAGGAGGACCTGATCCAGCACAATGCGGGGAAAAAAAACAGAGGAAGAGGTCATCTAGAAAAAGATCCGACAGAAGATAGAGGTGAAGAGGATCCCAGGATAATGCGGAAGGGAAATCCCCAAACTGAAAGTGCATCACAGGCCATTGGTAATTAGACTACAAAAGAGAGAGGGGAGAATCAAGGATTACTTCCAGGGTTCTGGCTGGAACAGCTGGTGGAGGAGCTTGTGAGAAGATAAACACCGAGCAAGTATGAGAGCAGGTATGCTTTTGGACATGAGTTTGAATGGAGATGGTGAGCAGGAATGCATAATGGACAAATAGGCTACAGATAAAGAGTCAGTGCTGTCAGTGTAAAGAGAGCACCCTAAATCCCCAGAGTGGAAAAGATCGTCGAGGAGCAACGTGTACAATGAAAAGGAAAGAAGGCCTCGGACAGAGCCCTGAAAACTCCCAGATTTAAGGAAGGGGCAGAAGAGGAGCTGGCAAATGGGCTGGAGACACAGGAAGAAAATGAGGAAAATGTGAGGGTATGATGAAAGCCAAGCTAACAGACTGCTTCAAAAAGGATGGCAGGTTCAATAGTCAAGGCAAACAACAAAAAAAGAGGATTTAAAAGTGTCCAGTGAATTTAGTGACAAGGAAAGGCACTGGTAACAAGGGCAGCAATTGTTCCCTATTAGATTATCGAAGATTAAAAAGATTGGTTTTATAGTTATGAAGCTATAAGGCAATGGCACTTTCATACACTACTGTTGGAAATTAAAATAAGCACCACGTTTTCAATAAGCAATTCGGGAATACCTATCAAACAAAATATATATAACGTCTAACCCAGCAATATTCTAGCTATTCATCCAACAGAAATCCTGATACAAGTATGCAAAGTAAGTACAAGGATGTTCGATGCTGCCCTTTATGTAAAATTTGGGGCCGGGGGGAACTATATCACCATCAAAAGGAAATAGGATGAATAAATTCAACGTATCCAATGGAAGCCTGTGCAGTTGCTCAGACATAAATAGATAGTAAGTGACACAGTAAGTGAAAATGCAGTATATATAGTCCCCATGCTTCTAAAATGTGTATATAGATATAGATATGCATACACAGTATAATATAGTGACAGTATAAATATATGTTTGTAAATGCATAGATAAGAAGACAAAAATACAAAAACCACTAAAGTCCCTGAAATGGTACTTGGGGAGCAAAAGAGGGCTTTCCCTTTTCCATTAGCTGGATTTCTTACAAGAATGTATTTTTACAAATTTTTAAAGATCACATGAAAGGGAAACAGAAAGCATAAGCTAGGTCAGCAGTGTGGGAGAAAGGAGACTGGCGGGCCATCTACCTTACCGTGCCCGAGGCAGGTTCTTGGCATAGACTTTGCTGACAAAATCTTGTAACTGAAACTGCGGGCAGGATGCCCGGTCTTCTCCACAGTCCTCGTCGTGCACGGAGAGGAAGAGTTCGTTCATAAGCTGCAGCACCGGCAAGTGGGGCGTGGCCTCTGCCGTGCACACGTTCAGGGCTGCATAGAACAGTCCCTCCAACCACTTGATATTGAGGATTATTCCGCCTACACGTCAGTGGCAAGGGAAATACCAGTTAGCACCCCCAGAAAGGTTTGCAGGGAACCTAGGACAAACCCCAGACAGTGAACAGCCACCTTTTTCCAAGACAGGTTGGTCCTATGAACCTCAAGGTAAGCAAACACTCCTCCTTCCTAGACCAAGAACCCTGTTTGTGCCCCTGATAACTGATAACACATCGCGGTGACCCTGCCACGGGAAGACAGGTATGACTAACAGCCAAAGCATCCCTAGGAATCTCTAGAACGGTCCTTGCCAATGAGGAGACGGGACTAGGGAAAACTGCAAGACAGAGCAGGGAAAAACCATGTGGTCCCAGACACTGCCATTTCCTGTTTAAATACCTAGGCACTCCCCTCTGGTCCTTTTCAGTTCAACCTTTAAGGGTCTGAGTGTTCAGACTTCTCGGCTTTCCCTAATAAATAAAGACTACTTTTTGCCACCAAAGCTGTTTCCATACAAAACCTAAATAGCTGAGAAAGCACAGCACAGGGAATATGATCAGTGGTATTGTAATAACTACGTATGGTGTCAGCTGAGTACTACACTTATCAGGGTGATCATTTCATAAGTGAACTAAGCGTCTAACCACTATGTTGTACACCTGAAACAAATATAAAGAAAACGTCCCAAATAGCTGAGACTGTGTCTAGCTTGTACTCCCCCCCCACACATGCAACACACACACACACACACACAATTTAATAAGACAGCACCAGGCCCAGAGGCAGGTCATTTTCAAAAGAGTGCCAAAAATAGGGTGAGCCATTACCAGCAGGATTGAAGGGGCAGGTAGCCTGAAGAATCACGGGATCTTGGAGAGCAGCTATAATTTCCTTGTTGGCTCCCCAGATGTTGGCAAAACCTTCAAAACACTGATACTGAGGCCGCAAGATATTGGTGTGTTTCAGTAGGAGATTCAACCTGAAAGTAAAGCCACAAAGACAGGGAGTGCAGGGCCAGGACTGGAATAAACCCCATGATCCATTGAGTTCACCCCCAACCCCAGTAACAGAACCCCCACCCCCACCCCCACCTTCCCTGCTCAGGCACCGTGGGAGTGGGTCAGTGCTGAGGGTACTACGTATCAGTCAGATGGTTTGGCCATCTTCCTAACAAACACTGATGTTATCACTTGCCAGGCACTGGGCTAGACACGAGGGTACAAACACAATATATGACACGCTCTCAATCACTTCATGCCGTTGACTGGTGGTTTCTGTTCCTCCTGATGCATTTGGCAACACTAGTCATCTTCAAGTAGTGGAAGGTTCTACTGCAGTTCTACACATTTGCACGTCGAAGTCCAATTCCCACCCACAAGTGCAGTTTGCAGAGACATGAGAAGGGCCACTGGGTCCTTCTGCCGAGGAAGCTGCTTTCACCTCACCACTGGGAAGACCAGCTCCCAGAGGTAGCCGCTGGGAGGGGAGGCGGGCAGAAGCCAGAGCTGTGGAGACGAGACTTCTGCTCACCCTAACAAGATACCTGGGTATTGGGACGGCAGCTACAAAGCTGTACACAATGCAGGCTTTTCCAAGGCTGGTTTGAATTTCGGAGCAGATATGAGGCAGCTGAGATGACAGGCAGCAGAGGAATATCACGTTAGCCCAGCCCACCAGGCGAGAGTTATGGTAAAAGCACTGGATTCCTAGTTTCTGCAACTCGTCTGAGAGGGATAAAGGAAGACAGAAGGATCACAGCACAAAAGGAGTTTGACCAGAACATCAACTGTGGGGCGAGGATGACAATAATTTTATCTCAAGTCTTGTTGCCACAAAAATCAGAAGAGATTTCCTCATGCTGTCCAGAAGCTACTCAGTAGGGTCCTAATCCCAGTGCTACAGCAGCTGGTGTCTCCACAGCAGTGCTTGAGATTATAAAATAGTTCTTCCTTGTCTTACTTTTAGACCAAATGCTGGAATTTTTCAGATTTGTTTTTAGGAAGGAAATAATCTGAAAGAAGCCTTTCAGTTTACTGTTTATTGCGTGCTAGAAATAAACTGTTTATTTACAGTTTATTGCGTGCTAGAAAATGTACAAAGTACTTGGTATGTACTATCTAAGGGAATCCTCATAAGGACCTCCTGAGGCAGAGGCTAGTATAATTCCTACATTATGGATGAAATGGAGGCTTCCAGAAGTTATGTGACTGGGCCAAAGTGACATAGCTAACTGGTTTGAGTTGGTAGGACAAACTAAGAGAGGAAAAGAGCATAGAGTAGAGGCTGTTATATTGTCAACAGTAAAAATGTAAAGTCATAGATGGTACTGTGTTTTAAATGTTATTGAAAAAGAGAATATTAGATATTGGAGAGGTCATTTCTTATCTAAACCACCTAGAGTACATGATAAATTTGATGCTGAGATTATCTGGGTACTCAGGTTCTTTCAGGTAGGAAATTTGGAAAACATGAGCATCAATTTCTTTTTCATATGTGGTTCTCAAAAGTACATCGACGCTGATGCTGTGTATTTTGAATTCTTGCTTCCTTACACAACATGCAGTAAAAAACTGTAACTTTATTATTAATAAACATATTGCTTCCCAAAGAATATATATACTTTTTGAAATATCACATATACCAGTCCTATTGATGAGATTTTTAAAATTCGGTAAGATTTTTTTTAAGGTGTCCTTAATATAGAAAGAACATTTGCAAATCAATGAGAAAAATACCAGAACTTCAACAGAAAAATTAGATAAAAAGAACTCAAAAAAACCCAAAATAGTAATAAACCTATAAAAAATGTCCAACTATTCCAGTGGTCTGTGAAAGATGTATTGAAAACGAAAAATTTTAAAGGAAGGCATAGTAAAATAGTGATTTAAAAAAAAGATACTCAGAGGGCGGACGGGTGGCTCAATTGGTTAGAGCTCGAGCTCTGGGCAACAGGGCTGTAGGTTCAATTCCCACATGGGCCAGCGAGCTGCACCCTCCGCAACTAGAATGAAGTCAATGAGCTGCCGCTCAGCTCCCGGGTGGCCAGATGGCTCAGTTGGCTGGAGGGCGTCCTCTCAACTATAAGGTTGCCAGTTCGACTCCTGCAAGGGATGGTGGGCTGTGCCCCCTGCAATTAGCAACGGCAACTGGACCTGGAGCTGAGATGCGCCCTCCACAACTAGGACTGAAACAACTACTTGACTTGGAGCTGATGGATCCTGGAAAAACACACTTAAATTGAAAAAAAAAATCATGATTTTGAAGAATGTTAAATAAGAATACTCTCATAATACATTCAGTGAAAAAAGCAGAATACAAACAACTGTATAGTACCAATTACTGATATAATCTGACCTAATGAGAAAAGAAAAAAGTAAAAAAAGATAGCCCTGGTAATGGGATTATCGGTAATTATTATTTACTTTCCTATAGAGTAGTTTTATAAATTTTCTATAATATGCATATATTAATTTGCATTTAAAAAATGATTGAAGCATAATTTACATACTCGTACAGGGCAACACGTAGATCTGAAGTATATAATTTGATCATTTTTGACAAATATATACACCCATGTAACTCATACGTCTTTCAAGATATAGAACATTTCCGTCTCCCCAGAAAGTTCCCTCAGGCCCCTTCTCAGCCTCCCAAGAAGCACCGGTTCTGATTTCTATCACCATGGATTAGTAAATGGAATCATTACAAAACTTTTTAAAAAAAATTCAGCAAATGTTATTTTTTAAAACACAAGGCCAGAGGCGGGCTGGCTCAGGCAGTTAGAGCTCCATGCTCCTAACTCCAAAGGCTGCCGGTTCGATTCCCACAGGGGCCAGTGGGCTCTCAACCACAAGGTTGCTGGTTCAACTCCTCGAGTCCCACAAGGGATGGTAAGCTCCGCCCCCTGCAACTAAGCTTGAACAGGGCACCTTGAGCTGAGCTGCCTCCTGGATGGCTCAGTTGGTTGGAGGGCGTCCTCTCAACCACAAGGTTGCCGGTTTGACTCCTGCAAAGAATGGTGGGCTGTGCCCCCTGCAACTAGCAACGGCAACTGGACCTGGAGCTGAGCTGCGCCCTCCACAACCAAGACTGAAAGGACAACAACTTGAAGCTGAACAGCACCCTCCACAACTAAGACTGAAAGGACAACAACGTGACTTGGAAACAAAAAGTCCTGGAAGTACACACTGTTCCCCAATAAAGTCCTGTTCCTCTTCCCCAATAAAATCTTTAAATAAAAAACAAACAACAACAAAAAAACCCCCACCTTTCTAGGTTTTCTAGAGGCTAGGAAGCTGAGCAGTCAGCTGCATGCAAGGACTCCCCTCTCCAAATGGCCTCATCAACACTAAAGAGCACACCCACGCCCCCTTCCTACCGCAGAACGCTGACCGCGCCTCACCCAGGGTCTCTGGCCTCCGAGTGGAGATCCGCAGCCTCTCAGCAGGGATGGGGACAAGCTGAAGCAGTACACGAGCCAGCTGCTTCCCAAGGTGGCCGCCTCCAATGATGCCCACTTTTAACTCATCATCATTAGGAGTATCATCAAGAGATCCAGTCTCGAGATCTGTGGACATGTGCTTCTCATGTAAAGACTGTCTGGAGAATGAACACACAGACACATGTGTCAATACACCCTCACCCTGGAGCTCTTGGCTGCCAACCTCTGACGTTTCCTGCTCGAACTTCCTCATATGGCCGCCTGGTGGCGCCGTAAGTACTTCAGAGAGAAGGCCTTCCAATTATATGCCATTTATCCAGCACCACTAAGGAATGAAATGTCCTTCCTGCGTGAATTTTCCAGAAAGCAAAGCATACCCCTTCAAAGGACTAAAGCTTGTTTACAACATTTTTAAATGAACATTTTCTTTGTTATATGTGTTGTGTATTTCCCTGCCTTCTTGAATACACGGTCTGAATATGAACCCATTTCTTTGATTTGGGACCATCACTGAGCAGCTGCTGTCATATATCGTCCTGGAACACTGTGGGCCTGCTCCTTGCTTCCTGTGCGCTCTTCCTGATGCAAGTTTTCATTGCTCTCAGGATGAACGCACCCCTCTCCTACCATATACCCCACATGCCTGCCTACTCTTTCTAGTTCACTGTCAGTTCTGCGCAGGTCCAGGAAACCAGGTAACTTAGCTTTTTTCAAACATATGATTTATGAAAGTAATTGGTCAATAAGGGAAAACAGACCTGAGAAATTGAGGATCAAGGGTTTGAGTCCTCTCTTTCCAGAGGTTCACTTACTATTGGTTCTGGATGTGTTCCCTTGGCCCAAGATGAACAAAATCTGACCTCTGAATGCAAAAGGCATCATTGTATGCTGTTATACGACAATCTTGTATTTGTTCTGCATTTTTGTGAAAATTGGAATTTTTAAAAACTAAAGCTCTGGAATTTCCATATAAAGTATCACAAGGCACATTCTACATATCTAAGGCTTCTCTCATGGTTGAGAGTGTTTTTTTCTCAGTGCCTGAAACTTCCAAATGTAAAATGCCTCCTGGAAGGTTCATATATCGGTTTCTCACCACTCACTCATCTTGGATGCAGCCAATAAGTTTGTGCATCCTTATCAGTCAGCCAATCAGCAAACTCTTTGAGCCGCCTGCCTCCTTGGGTACATGCTGTATCTATGACATGCTCAATTCAGACCTGGTCCCACCATTGAGGAGTTAATGTAATTTCAGAGAAAAGTAAACTGAGAGGTAGACTGAGAGGGGGACAAATGCCCCAAGAGTAACCCAGAGTAACAGAATCCAGGAGCTTAGACCTAGGTAAGTGCCTGGCTCTCATATGCCTCAAATCTATTTAAGTGTCTGAAGCCACATTGTACAAAGATATTAGAAGCCAGGACTGGACTGAGAGCATCTCTGCAAATCAGTATTCCTGGTTTCAGGCAAGTCATGTGGACATAGGGTCCCCCAAGGTCCCAGGTGGCTTTCCTGTGAGGGAGCATTCCACCATTAGCTCAGCCCCGAAAGAAGGAACTGACCTCATTTTCAGTCAATAGCCATACAATAGCTAGTTATTAGCAACTATGGAAGACAAGCTGGTCACCTCAATGAGTGGATGGATGGATGGATGGATGGATGGATGGATGGATGGATGGATTGATCATTTAATCAGTCTACCCACTGAAAGGAAATCACCACTAATTCATGCTTTATTACAGAACCACTGTCAAGGGACCCTGGTATGCATTTCCCTGGTGTTTTCAGACCAGGAGTAATTGACTGTGGGTGGTAAAACACACCCCTTGCCAAAGTTACCCTCCATATAAGAAGTTTGTCATTCGATTCTCCAGTGAGATTCGTCTCCATCTGCCTGGCGCTGGAGACCTAGCTTACCTCAAATTACGGAGTAGCTTACAGAAGAAGGTTGCATGTGCACAGCCCTTGATCATAAGCCCCCGAAAACGACCCTGTAAATACAGCCAGCTGCGGTCTTCCTCTTCCATCCCATAGTCGAACTGCAGGGACTCAAGGTCCTCTAGCATGGCCATTTCCAAGTCACCACCTCCTGCAGCGACAGATAGCAATCAATTTGGTTCCCTGTCCTAGAAGAAGAGGGACTCTATGCTCAAGTGTGCGCCCAAGCCACAGGCTCTCGTGGTGGTGGGCACCCACGGTTCCAGACTTGCAGCTCTTGTCCACTTCTTTTCACTGTGAGTCCTGTAGGATTTCTAAGCACTACTTGTCCATGAATCGAGAATACTGGATTCATGAAAAACCTGAACAAAAATCCAGAGTAATGTTCCACCATATAGGCTAGAGGGCACTTCTTTCAGCAGAAGCGTTTCCATTAGCAATGGGTTTCCCATGTGCTTTGGGCCAAGACCTTCTCTCTTCCATTCCCTCCTAAGTTTTACAAATAGGACTGAACACTTAGACCACATTTCAAAGAAATTCTTCCTTCATTAAACTCTGTGTCCCCCAAAGGTAGAAAAGAGCCCAAGGTAAAGGTCATGGTCCCTTGTCTAGAGCAGAGATACCCATATTTTAGAAAATGAACCCAGAGAAGTATCACTCCATCTACATGTATCTCTCACCAATCCAACTGAGAAGATGGTGCTGCTCCTCATCACACCTGGTCCTGTAGAGCAAGAACTACATTTCCAGGAAGAATTACTCTAGAAAATTGTCATTATGACGCCTTAGCTACCAAACCACTTCAGTCTTGGAGTCTTAAAGGGACCAGCCTCAGCTAGAGGTTTTCCCCACCTGCAACATGAGGACATGAATTCCGTTCACGACTTTTAGTATTGCTACCCCAGGGCGGTATGGGAGCCTCCTTTCCTCAACAGAAAGTTCTGGACTTCTACATTTTTGCAGACTGGAATATCATATAGATCTTAGCCCTACTCAAGGAGTTATTTTTCAAACCCCTTCTTTTTGTGTTCAAGAAATCAATGAATAAGACGAGTAAGTTCTGGAGATCTAATGTAGATCATGGTAACTATGGTTAATAGTACTATATTGTATACTTAATATTTGCTGAGTAGATCTTAAGTGTTTTCAACACACACACACACACACACACACATACAGGTAACTGAAATGATGTTAATTGACTGTTAATAATTTCACAATGTGTATCAAATTATCATGTGTACACCTTAAATATATACAATTTTTGTCAATTATACCTCAATAAAGCTGGAAAAAAATCAGTGATATTCAAAACTGCAATCTATTTTATAGCAATGGTGAAACTGAGATCAGAATTCAAAACTACTTGTATCTAATCCACATTTAAATTAAACATTTTTTTAATGAGGTGAAATTCACATTAAGCCATTTGAAAGTGAAAAATTCACTACATTCGTAACGCTGTGCACCCTCTACTCCTCTTTAGTTCCCAAGCATTTTCATTCCCCCAACAATGGAAACCCTGGACCCATTAAGGAGTTACTCCCACCCCTATACCCCCAAGACACCCCTGGAAACCACCAATCTGCTTTTTGTCTCTATGGATTTACCTTTTCTGGATATTTCACATGAATGGAACCATATAGTAGGTGGCCTTTTGTGAATGGCTTCTCTAATCCTTTCTGTAGAAGGGCTGTTACATCCCTCTATCTCTTTACAAGCAGTCTCCAGTGCTTTAAGAGCATAGAGGTTCTCAAGTCTAAGAAACATTTTCTTAGACCAAAACAGTGGGAGATTCATCCTGATGTTGCAGAGTGCCGTTTCCTGCTCCGAAGGAAAGAGGAGCTCAAAGGCTCCCAGCTCAGCATGACAGGTATATTCCAGGGTAACCTGTACACGCATGGATTCTAGGCCCACCCTTCACTTCCACGTTCTCAAAAACTGTGGATCCAGTGATGGTGGCTTCGTAACATGTCAGGTGTGCTAGGCTGACCTATAGTTTCCAGAATTCCCTTCTCTCTATTTCCAGTTAGGGTGTGCCCTTTTGTGCAACACCTGAAAGCGAAGCAGCCAGTGTTTATGCTTGTGAGGTCGGGGAAGCCACTTTGGTTGTCCGCTGGCAACCCTGTTGGTGTGAGGTGCAGTGCCTGCAACTGTTCTCCTTTCCCCTGGATCCTCCTGGAGCTTTTCACTCCTGGGCCAGATCTGTGTTCAGCTCTGTGACAAAGGCCACCAGCTAGCTTCTCTTGCAGGACTCACTTCATCAAGCTTGGAGGCAGTGAGAATGGACACAAGTTCCAGGACATCCCCGTGGGCTCCAGCTCGTCCTTGCTCTCCCTTCCTTCTATACCCATCTTCCCTTCCCCACGGCCTGCCCCATGGGTTGCCAGCTCTACCACCAGCCATGCAGACAACCATCTTCCAAAGACTGTTTAACCAACTGCCATACTTGAGCAGTCAAATCCCTGTAATGAATCCCATATAGACAGACAGACAGACACAGATAAACTACATACTCCCAGTGGCCTGCTTCTCTAAATGAACCCTGATACATCAATCAAGACCACTGTTTGTTTGAAGATGAGCCAGTAACTTTAGCACAATCCAGCAAATTAAACTGTTTCTTCAATGATCAGGAAAGAAACCAAACATGAAGTTACCTGGAATTGCAGACGATTGCAAAGTGGAGAAGCCAAAGTTGGGGTCTGATCCTCCTAAAGCAGATTTCTCAGCGTTGGCATTACCGACACATGGGCAGGCTCACTCTGCTGCGGCGTCTGTCCCGTGCACTGCAGGATGTTAGCAGCACCCCTTGTAGGATGTTAGCAGCACCCCTAGCCTCTGGCTACTAATAGCATGCCCCAGTGTGGCAACAAAGTGTCTCCAGACATCGACACGTCTCCTGGGAGGGCAAAACTGCCCCCAGTTGAGAATCAGAATGGCTTAAAGCATTCCATACCTCTGTACAAGCATCCTCCCTCCTTCCCACCACTCCACCCACTGTGCAGTCGCAGGAGCATAGAATTTTACAAGCTCTGGGAGAACCAGGCCCTCCTATCTCAGGTTGCGATAATGAGTCCAGAGAGAAAGGGCCTCACCCAGCATCACACAGCTTGTCAGTGGTAGAGTTCGGACAAGAAGCCAGGTCTTTCGTCTCCCAGCTGCGTGCTCTGTCAACCACACAGCCCTGCTCTTTCTGGGCACCATGACTCCGTAACCTGACGTGGAGACAGGCTGCAAATGCAGTCACCGAGGCAGGTCTGTAGTGGTCCCAAGGGACGGAGCACCTATCTCATTGTTCTAAACACAACACCCAGGAGGGAAAGACAAGACACCAAGGAAGGAACAGCTTTATTGGGAGTCTAGGCACGTCTAGGGAAACCCAGGTGAGTCACAGAGAAGAGGCTAATACTGGTACCTGGCAGATGTAGCATACAGAACATTGTTTTGAAAACCAAGCTTGAAACTCAAACCGCCATGTTAATATCCTAACAGTCAGAAATGCTGCTGCCATCACAATACATTTAATTTAAAAAAGAAATGCTGCTGAGTCTAGCCCCGGTGAAACTTCCGGAAGCTCCTAGTGAACTAATGAGATCTGTGCATAAAGGGAAAGCCCTCCAGCACTGCTCCATATAAGGTGACAGGTCTGGGCTGGGAGAAGTAGAGGAAAAGAAAATGGGGATGTTCTCCTCACCCACGCGAGGCCATCTCAGTCTGCAGGTGAAGAGAGGAACCACAAGTTTTTAAATAGGGGTAGACTGGGCAGCAGAGGGACGCTGCCTGAAGAAGCACAACGTCTGGGCCATCTGTCCTAACATGGAGGGCACCATGCAGTCTGGTGTGAGTCGCCTCTAGCAGGTCCTGCCAACACTGGCACCCCTTCCTGAGGCCCCTGGGAGAGCCATTTTAGTTCTGTTCTGACTCCATTCACAGCAGAACTACCAATTCCAGCACCAAGTCCAGGGTCACAGTCAGCTGAGAGGAATGGAGTGGCCACCCTGTGACACCTCACCTCTGAGTCTAGGAGACGTCTTTTCCACAGCAGTCACTTTCTCAGATCAAAAGACACCTTGGCCATATGGATCCCATCTAGGAATGACTCCCACCTTCCCGTGAGCACCAGGTAGAGAGACCTTTCTCATGAGTCAAAGCTTTACATCTTGGCCCTTAGATGACAGCCTTTGGTCAGAAGATCAGTCAGAAGCTGTCTGTGCCCAAGCACTGGTTTCTGTGCCAAGAGGAACAGGAGCTGCCTGCTGCTGATGGGCCCAAGCGACGCCATGCCGTCGTAACTCTCCCAAAGAAAAGTGCTCTCTGCTGTCACAGGCAGGGAAGGGAGAAATGAGGCAGGTTTCAGGGTAGCTAATGCCACTTAATTCTTCCATCGAATTTGCTGTGGAAAGAACAAATGACCAGTTTTCACTGATTACAGAGTGGTAGCGGGAATACAATAAAACAAGGCCCCCAACCAGGTACTGTAAGGAAAGGGGAAGAATGGAGGGGGAAGAGGAGAAACTTTTTAAAATATGTAGTGGAGTTCATTTACTCAGAAACAAATCAGAAACCTATTCTGTATCTCACAAGCCTGAGTCTGGGCATTTATTCTGGTCCTGCCCTTCCTAGGACCAAGATTCATTAGCTTCTGATGGCTCCGGGTAGGTCCCAAAATATCTAACGGGAACTAGGATCCACATTAACAACAAGCTCAGCAATTTCACGCTATGAGAGCCAAGCTGGCTGTGTTCCCCAAGTAGCCAAAATCCATTTCATCCTTTTCTTCATTCCAACAGGTAGGTTATATCCATCCTCAGGGAACGGTACAGTCTGAATATTCGGAATCTAACCTTTGTTTCTCTACCACCAGCAGTTAGTCCTTCCTACCTGCTGGGTTTAAGAGTTATCAGAGCAGCACAGCTAAGTCTCAGCCCGAGGTCCCCAGATTACCCTTCTAGACACTTGCTGCTACTCTGTGAACTGTCTCTTGAGACTGCTGGAGGGGAAGCTGTAGCTACTCACCGAGCTGCTGAGAATGGCATCAATTTTCTCCTCCTCTGCAGACCCTTTATCCACCTTACTCCTGTATGCTAGCAACTGCTGACGATCCTTCAGGTCCCGGCAAGTCTGCGACAGACAAACAATAAACCCCCCGCATGCCTTCTCTATGAAGGTCTTTTGCTTTTTGTCACTCCTACTTTGGGAGGCTACAGTGGGATGACTGTCAATCACCTCCCCACCCCCCACAGAACTTCATGCTAGAGTGAAGTCTACAGAGCTTATGTGGCTTGATTCAGTTCTCTGAATTCTCTGAGTGCAACAAATTTATAAAAGCACCGAGAAAGCAGTCAGAGGGCTGGGAAAGTGACACAGGAGCGCTGGCCTCAAAACTAACTCTTGCCAGACCATTCTGTCCATTAAGTCAAAATGGATGGAAGTACCTCAGGATGCAGGACAGAGGGTCTAACTCAGGGTTCTTATTTCTTGGGGACTCACATCAATGACAACATCATGGCACTTGAACTTGGTAGCTAAGTTCAACTTTGTGTCCACATCTTCCACCAGATTGACATACTCTTGTAATATCTGTGGGAAGAGGTATTTCTGGTTAATGATTCCCAGACCCATAAAACACAGAGCTCTGAAAGGTAAGAAAAAAAAAAACATCCTGAAGAAAAGCAAAAAAGAGTTTGTCTACAATATCTGACGTGGACCATTCCCATCATTCAGCACAGGACAAGCTCTGCAATGGGAAACGATGTGGACTCCATGCAGCACTCCCAAGCTCCCCAGGAAAGAAGGAACGAGCACGTTCCTCGTTATCTAGAGCGGGTACCCACGCCAGCAATGAGCAGCCCTAGATCTGATCCAGCACCGTACCCACTGCTCCCTCACGTCCCTTCTCAGCAAGTTCCATTCTTTTCCATCATTTGAACAGTAGTCCACATGGGCTAACCACGGAGAGGGCACATTAATTCTAAAGGGCAGAGGATGACTTCTCTCCCTGGCCTTTTCTATCTTAAGACCCAACACGGCCATTATGTGGCCTTTAAGGGAAGACCAGAACAGGTTAAGTCTGTCACCACTGACCAGTAAGAGGCTACAAGTTAGGTCTCCTAGAGGATCCAGTGCCCAGCTCTCTTCAGGAGCCATTACCTGGACAGGGGCACTGTTCTTGTGCAAAATTTCCACAACCCGATGGAAGCCAATGGGTGCTCTCTTCTTGGTGTAGCCCAGCCAGTTCTGAAAAAGGCAGAAGTAGCAAGGCCAGACATAAACTCAACACACTCTGAGTTAGTCTCCCTACGTTTTATAGTCAGACTAGAATAACGTGGCTGTGAAATTGGATGCACTGGGGTGGGGGACAGGGAAATGAAGAAAGATGAGTTTTTCAGAAAAGTGAAGGAACTTGAGATGGTGGAAAAAGAGTCAGAGATATGAAATAAATTCTTAGGTTTACAGGCACTAATGTAGAAAAAAGTCTGTGAAATACAACTAAATGAAATAAGTAATTTAGTTATACTTATAATATGAACTTAACGGGGTAGAAAAATCCGTTCCTCTATACCTTTATATCTATATAAAGAAGCTTATTTATAAATTCATCAGTTAAGATCTGGAAAGTACTCAAACTTTTAATGGTGTGTGCCCTGAGGAAGGGAGTGAGATAGGAGCAGGTGGACAAGAGGAACTTCACTCTTTCTTCGCTATACTTTCATACAGCGTTTGATTTGGACCAGGCATGTCCTCCGTTGGTAGTTACGAAATAACTAACAAAGGGGAAAAACAGAAAATTCTCAAATCCATAACGGAAAAATGAGTATTTAAAATGTCAGTCAGTAGAAACACAACAATCAAATGTAATGCAAGATCCTTCATTGGATCCTGAGAGCAAACGAACAGAAAACCAAAACAACAGTGCCAGAGAGCTAATTTAAATATAGACTATACAGCAGGGGTGCCAAAAAAATGGATACACGTGACTTGTATTCATCTTTTGTTATCGGTACATATTGAGTATTACAATTTTAATACAATATTTTCCTTTCTTAAAATGCGTATATTTTTTTTGGCACCCTCTGTATATAACAGTATAATATTAATGTTAAATTTCTTGAGCATAATATCGTGGTTACAAAAAAGATAAATGCTTAAGTATTTAAGGGAGAAGTGTCATCATATCTAAAACTTACTTTCAAATGGTTCAGCAAAAGAAAAAAGCACATTTGCTTTCCCTTTTTCTACATGTATAGAAAAACAGAAAGCAAATAGAGTAAAAATGTTAATGAGTTAATGAAGTAGGTCAAGACTATTAGTGTTCATTACACTATTCAATGTCGGGTTTAAAATTCTGGCAAACAAAATATTGGAGGAAAAATGTAAGCTGGCCACTAGAGCTCGAGACTCCTATGAGACCTGGACAACAAGACATCGGTAGCGTGACACAGTTCCAGGGCACCCACCTTAGTGGTAAAGAGGGCATCTACATCATGCCAGGCTCGAAGCTTGGCGCGAGCAGCCAGGGCTGTCAGCACATACTGTTTGTCTGGGATCTAGAAAGCAGAGACCAGGGGAATTTAAGGGGAAGTAGAAATGCGCCAGGGGAGGTGCTTGAGAATTCTGGAAAAGAGGCAAAAATATACCATAGTGTTGATTCTGCCCCATAAAACCAATAAATCTCTTAGTCATCAAGAACCCATTAGTTTCCCAGTCCCAGCACTGTAGACCAGTCAGTTAAAGCCTTATCTCACTTCACACAAACACACACCTTTCTTCTACCTTTAACCTCGAGTTTCCAAGGACTTACTATGCAGGGTTACAAACATACCCGCTCTGCGTAGGTACCCTCATAGTACTTTGACCAAAGGCTGACCAGTTTGTATTTACCTTGAATGTCTTCTTCAGGTTGACTGGACTGCTGAATGTCCCCTAGGATGAAAGTGGAGAAGGAATGTTAGTGTTACTGACTTTCCCAAATACCATCCAATCTCCCATTTTCTTTTCTACTACCTAAACTTTCTACATTTCACTCTGTAACCATTTAAAACCAGAATTTATTTTAGGAGAAAAGCTCTATCAGATCTAATTGGCTCTCACCACAACTGAGCTTAGCAGGACTGGACTAGTGAGTATGGTGTTTCCCCAATTTTACGCTAATCCAAATGTCCACCTATCATCATTCAATTCAAACCTTTTTTTAAAAATAAATTTTATTGGGGAATATTGGGGAACAGTGTGTTTCTCCAGGGCCCATCAGTTCCAAGTCGTTGTCCTTCAGTCTAGTTGTGGAGGGCGCAGCTCACTGGCCCATGTGGGAATCAAACCAGCAACCCTGTTCAGAGCTCACATTCTAACCAAATGAGCCATCCGGCCACCCTCAAATCTCTTGAAACAAAATGTTTTTAAAGTATCCACAGCTACCTGACACCCTGTTGCTCTTCTCTACACTGTGCCAACTGTTTGAAATTATGACCCTTTGAACAGACTACTCTGGGATCAGCACTGGTGAGACAGAACGTGCCATGCTGCATGTCAGCTCACTGGAAGCCACGGAAGCCCTTACAAACCGCTTTTCCCCCCTTGGCTCACCCCTGCTGTGGGCCAGGAAAGCTTCCAGGGGGATTTCTGAGAACTATACACACCCACTGTTAACAGAGTACATCAAAACACTGGCTTCAGAATATGTTCCTCTGAGCAGTGAGAGTGTGTGGGGCTGTTCAGTGTGCCTGTACCTCGGCCTCCGTGTAGTGGTAGAAGCAGGAGTAGAAAAGCGTCGTCACTAGTGGCATGTTGAGGATGGAAGCTTTCCTGGGGTGCTTCCGGAAGATCTCAGTCTGTCCTGCTAATTCTAGATGCCGATCGTTTGCCTGTGGTGGCGTGAGCCAGTGAAAAAAAGAACAATGTCCACGGAGTAGAAGCAGGAGAGAAACCTTTAATATTATAGTAGCTGTGTTTCCTACCCTACAAAAAGGCAAGAAAGACAAAGAGAAAATTCCTAGGATAAACCAGGTGAGTTTAAAATGCATAAAACGATTATAGATCCCAGTTGGATGGAAGAAGACCCGAGAACTGGTGATGAAATGGGAGTCCTGGGATGAAGGGGAAACACTTCCAGGTTAACAGCGGGTGAGAAGAAAAATGACGCCTGAGAACACTGGAGGGAAGGGGGCTACCATACAGAGGGAGAAATGAAAGGCTCTTAGAGACTGTAACAGGAAATGACATACATGGGCAGAGCATACATGTCTCCCAGATGCTGAATGGCACTGAGCATTGGCACTGAAGCAGAAACAGACGAGGAGTCTAACCTCAATAATGATCTGACGTTCCAGGAGTGTGTAATGGTCTTGTACGTGTGCAGAATCTTCTGCTGAAAACGGCAAACTGGCAGAGGGCCAGAAGGTTAGTACTTCTTTCTCTACTCAAACAGGAAACAAACCCAATTAAACCAAATCACCACTGTAAGCCTAAGAGGCTCACGGTACGTCACAAATCTGACCTCAGTTCACCTTTAGAGCATCCCTGAAAGGCAGAGAGAAAGCAGAAAACAGAGTAGACCTTTGGCTGGGATTTTGTATTTAAGGTTTTGCCAATTCAAGAAGGATCCTGAAAGTCCACAAAATCTATGTAGTCATTAGTGATTCTGGTGAGGAATGAATGAAAATCCTCTCGCTGTGGAAGCTGGAATGTTTGATGAATGAGTGCCTTAGCTAGTGACTGAGCCTATCCAACCTCCTGTCATCCACATCCTAGTAAAGCACAGTGGTTCATGTCATTACTTAAAGTCAACGCTTAACTCTCCTCAACGACCACTTCCATTATTAGCCATTTTTCATTGCAAAGTAATAAGATAAAATTAAATGGTACGGTGATATGTTTGTAGATTGGTAAGGATCTCAACGAATGTCAAAGGGCCCATCTTCAACACTACATTGTATTTTTACACATGAAGAAGCTGAAGGACAGTGTCTCACCTAAGAGTCATACAGCAAGTCAGTGGGTGAGGCCAGGAATAGCAGCCAGATTTTACACTCCCAGTGCATAATCTGCCTTATTCCCCTACTCCACTCATTCCAGGAGGAATTCGGAAATTCAGTTACACTATCCCAGGTAAGTGTAAGCCACAGCCAATTTTTAGAAGAGATAAAGGGAGACAGCAACAGGTTCCAGTTACTTCACTACCCTAACTTCTCTTGGTTTATGAGGCCATAGGACATAGCTCAGTATTTCATAATGCTAAAATTAAGGGCAGCATTGACAAATTTCTAAATGTGAAACCTGGAAATCATGTCACACGAGGAATGACTGAAACAACCGTGAACACTGAACCTGGAGAAGCAAGGTCTACTGGGTAGACACTATACCTGTCTTAAAAGATACAGGGAAGCAAGATTCCACTCAACATAAGGAAGCACTTGCCCATCACGAAGGTTGTCCAACAATAACCTGAGCTACTTCCAAGAGTAGTGAGTGCCATCCCTGGAAGAGTAACAATGTGTGGGGCTGGGTGTTACGGGGACTTATATTCTGGGTGAAAGCCTGTACTCAATCAGCGTTTCTTGGGCTTCAGGGTTTCAAGGACCAGTAACGTTGAAAGTGACACATAAGGTAAGTGTTACCGACTTTTTAATCCCTAAGGTCATAAAAAAGAATTACAACCTATTTTACTACCAAAAAAGGGAGAGAGAAAAAGGAAAATAAAATCCCAGAATAAAAGGCAGACTTTCAATTAAACAAAATTAGCTTTGGGGGGGAAAAACTCTTTGTTTTTCTCTACTGTCTTCATTTTTCTCAATTTACCACCAATCAGTGAAAACTGTATTGGGGATTAGTGTTTGGAACCACTGAATGAGACGATATTTAATGACGCTTGTATGGTCTACTGTTAGCCTTTTCCTTCAACTATCTATCCTTTCCACACTCTTTTGTCTCTTCATTCCTCTGCCTGAGCATATCTATACTTAAAAACATTTGTCTCCTATACTTACCCAATGCACGTCTTAAGAAATTCTTTCCGTTTCTCAGGGTCTTGTATGTTCAAGTGCTCTCGATAATGAGACAGCTACAAAAAACAGAGACAGGCTTTGAGCTATTTTGTCTCCTTAGAAGGGTAAGGTAGTTCCATAAGCAGACTTTCCATGCTTAAAAACTAAATTTTTCATTGTCAGAGATTCCTTCTCAGTGCGAACTGGGTGTAGGGATTCAAAATCACTCTTTGGTTTATATGTAACTGTAACATTATAGTGCAATATTGACTGGCCACATTTGGTTGTTTCCATTTAAATTTAAACTACTTAAATAAAAAAACTTCAGGTCCTTAGTTGTCCTAGTCACTTTTTAAGTTCTCAACAGCTACATGTGATCAGTGGCTCCCACATGGAACAGCACAGACAGTGAATATTCCCACCATTGTAGGAAGCCCTATTGGAAAGTGCTGACCTGCAATGGAGCACTAAGTAGATGGAAAACCTAACTTTATCCTGAAGTTTGGCTTTAGCTGCAGTATTTAACCAGAACCAGTTTTGTCTTCGGCCTTAGCCTTTGAAAGGCCAATGGGCTAAACATCTACCTTCAGTGTTACTTCTGGGCATCCTTGCCCTTGTACATATCTATGACAGCATGATCCTGTAAGCACCTAACAATTAACAATGTCAGTAACGCGAATAGGGCAGGTCATTCGGATTTGCTGTTGACAGCTAAATAGTCACATCAAATACTATAGGTTCTAAATGTAACTCTGAAAGTCTTAGGCTTGTTCTATTTTGAAATTCTAAAAAATTAACTGAAATTTAAATGATGCAATAATTGATGGTTGTGAAAGTTGTAATTTTATATAAATTAAAAATTTTCTGAGAACTAAAAAATAAACAGATTGACAATTACTATTAAAAGAATGAACTGGCTTTAGGAAGGACGGTGTAAATTCCTTTTAGAGCCAATGGATGTGTGTGAGAATGTAAATGATAATATAAAACAGAGTAACAGAGATTACATTGCATCATAATCTAATCTTTGTAAAATATTTGGTATATAATCATTCCTATTAAAGAAAGTAATCTGTAAGAGTTATAATAATTTTTTGGCCTTAAGTCTTTCAAGAAAAGCTCCTAACTGGGACACCTTCACACTCTATGAGGATACACTAAAAGCAAACTATCAGCTTTGCCACTTCCAAAGTTTACAAGTTTGGGAAACTCCAAATTTATATACAACAGGCATGATAAATCACCTTCAATTCAAACGTAATAGATAATATGAAAAAAATAAGACGATTTTAGATAAAAATGAGCTACCCAAAACACATTCGTTTTCACTAATCAAATTCCAAAACAAAAACTTTTATAAGAATGCTGCATGAAGAAAATTCCTTGTAATTTAGAACCTATGGAGATTAAAAACGTAAACAAAAGCTTTTCAAAATGATTACTACAGACTGCTAATCACTTTCAGTAGATTAAGATAAAGGATTTTTGAGATTTTTACCATGCCTTAAATATTAAATACATGTTCCTTTTACAAAATTATATTGTTGTGCAAAGAAGTTTAGCAGTATTATTAAATGTGCCAGCTGAGTGCGAGCACGGATATCACCACATATGTGTAGTACAGTGACTAAAGGAACATACCTGCCATTCATTAATAGCACTGGGAAATTCTGACCCCTGTACCATGTCAAACTTTTTTAAATGGATCACTAAAATTTTAGTAATATAGTGAAATTTTTGGTAAAATTTCAGACTTATTCTCATACTCCAGGAATTCCTTCTATGATGGTGAAAATCTGCCAAAAATCCATTTTAACCCTCGGTCATTGAGCTCTCAGCCAAAATGTGTACCGGGTGTACCACCAGTTTGACCTATCTTCCTTCTTGACCAATATCTGGTTTCCTATCCCTCTTAGCTTTCAACATTTTCTTTGGTATTACAAGCCAAAACCCAAAATCTCCTACAAACTAGTAAATGAAAATGATTAGAAACTAAATAACAAATTACAAATTAATCAGGCCATTTTTCATTCATTTATTCAAAATAGTTATTCATAAGCCCAATCAAAAGAGCATTTAAAAAAACAACATAACAGTACATCATTTGGATTATGTCTTCCGGCTTCCCATGTGCCTCTCTTCTGGATATAATCAATACCAAAGGAAAGGAAATCGGTTCAGTCATTCTGGGATCTTGGGGACTGGGTTTTGGCTTAGATTTCTGTTCGATAGGTCCCCAACTGAAACAAAGATCACACTTACCGCAAGCTCTTCTGTTCTATCTAGGAACCTGGGAAGAAGCAGAAGGGAGCAGGGCATTTTTATCTATTAATGTGTGGCAGTATAACCTTACAAAATAAGATAACTGCTCTAGGAGAAACACAATTCAAACTGATTTGCCTCTATATACAAGGAAAGCCCTTGTCCTCTTAAACTTTCTACTACCAGCAACCCTTTGAAAACACACGGTGGCTCAGCTCTCATTGATCGTTCAAGCCAAGCAAAAAAGGGCACGGCCGGGCACTGCCAATTCTAGTGTTAACAGGTCTGGCAGGAAGCCTCGGAGCCTGCACAGGAAGAACCTGAGCCCACAGAAATGCTATGGGTGTTGGGGAAGATGAAAGCACTCTTCTTCTCTGCCAATACATAATCTTAAACAGATTTTCTATTCTGCTATTTCTATATTCTCTTAGTTTCATGCACAGTGTAAAGTGTGTTTTGTCTTTCCCAAAAGGTGGGAAGGCCTTGGAGAATGAGGACTTTTATGTCTGATCCCTTCCTACTATTGATGGGCCACTACTATTAACGTCACTGCTGGACACAGAGGGGATGCTTAATGAAGCTTTGTTGATTGGGAAGGAGGGAGGGAACAGCCAGCCTCGAGGAACGTATCTTCTGAAAATTCATGGCTCATCAACGGTGATCTTGACCCTAACCAGGTGACCTGCTTTCCCCACTTTAGTCTTTGGGGCAGCTTGTTACTGTGCTGGAGTCACTGGTCAGTGGAGTTCCCGTAGGCCACACGTCAGCCTCAACAGAGGTTCCAACCCCTTCTCTGACACTGAGGAAAGGACATTATATACACGCATTCTAATCTAAAGATGGGAAACAGTCCCTTCTGATGAGAATGAGCTAGGAAAAGAAAACATGATAAGATAGCCCCTCCCTCACCCCCCGAAGACACACCTACCACTTACTTCTCCACCTATCAGGATCCTACCTAGTCTCAGGCCCAACTCAGTTCCTAAGCACTTCCACGAGGCTTTCCTCAGGTCTCCTGACTGAAAATTGCATTTGCTGCTTCTGCTCTTCCACTGTATTTCTCACTACATTACTGGGGTCCAAGTAATAAAGGTACTTTTATTCTAGTCTTTCATAAAAAAAAAAAAAATGCTTAAGAATACTGATTAATGCTACAGACTAGGCATTATGCTGAGTGCTTCACACACACTAACTCTTTTAACCTTCCTAATCATCCTGTGGGGTAGGTAATACCATCTTCATTTTACAGATGGGAAAGCTGACGTGCGGAGGGGCTGGTCACTCTGTGAATTAGGGGTCGAGCCAGGGTCCAACACAGATGTGTGTGCCCCCAGAGCCGGGTTCTCACCCACCTGCGACACTGTCACCTTATCACAGCCTGGGGTGTATTGCTGGTTAGCTCATCATACTTCAGTATGTTGTCTAGCAAATATCTCCAGAAAAAAAGGGACCGTGTCTTCTTTCTTTGTATTCACGAGTGCTCTGAACAAACTACTTAATGTACTTGAAAGACCAGCTCATCCGTTCTTACCTGAAGAGGTCTACAAGCAGTTTTTGATCCCCTATTTCCTTCAGGAAGTGAATGAGATGTCTCAGGGCGACCTGTCGTACCTCCAGCTCTCGGAAGAGGATCTCTGACAGGCAGAAGAAGTTGTTAGATGGCGAGAGTTTAAAGCCTGTTACTCCAGTGTGAAATTGGTCTCCCGACTCACACATTCCCCACATGAATCCCGCACAGTCCATCAGAAGCTAGGAACGGTTTTTATGGTACCCATCCCTAGGGCTCAATCCACCATCAACACCTTCCACGGTTCAGGGCGATGCTTAGCCACTGAGTCAACCTTCGGTTCTCATCAGTCCAAACTAAGGTACTTAGCATCGACTCTGACCTCCTCAGACCAACACAGCTCTCTGTGTGTCCAATCAACAGACGGGGCTTTGCAGTTGGTGCAGTTACACACTAAAGGATGACAATGCCCTCAGAGACGTGATGTGTGCTCTGAGGTCTCAGGCCACACAGCTGTCTCTGAAGGAGATTTCATGCTGGTGAATTCTAGTATAAAAGCCGTAATGCCATTCTCCCCTCAAATGCAGCAGACATCTTATTGACTGAAGATTTCCCTCAACCCATGTTCACCTTTGCTCAGTGTCCTCTTCAGGAAGATCAGAACCTAGAGGAAAAGAGAACAAAGGATGAATTATCCCCTGCAACCTTTCAAACACAAAGCCCTGCCCTGAGCACCTGATGCTCGGACTGAGGTCAGCAACTCATCAGGAATCTTTGCAGATCCACGCAACAGATTTCTCCACGTGGTGGAAGGCCAGGTGATGGACATCTGGATCTGAGCTATGTCTCGGGAGTCCACACATAGCTGGGCCCGTGCCCACTGGCAAGAGACACCTCCCTCTGAGAGAGACTGCTCTCACATCTCTCCTCCCCAGATTATTTTTTTGAACAGAGCAGTCAACCCACTGCTTCTTGGTTATAGTCAAGAAAAGTTCCACACACAGTGCATATCCTGCCAGCTGATCCTTAGAGGACATATTACTGAGAATCCTACACTTCAAGAGCAAATCCAGGATCTTTACTTGACATTTAACCTAAAATGTCAAAGTGTATCGGATCAGATTTTCAGAAACTAATGAAAACAACGACTAAACGACAAACAAAACCCACAACTCACTGCGGTAATGACGTTTCCATCATGCACGCTTACTGCTTCTTCTAGGAGTTGTAGCTTGTCCTGTAAGGAGCGGAATCTTTCTAGTGAGCAGACCTGGCAGAATGAGAACAGAATTACTGTGCAAAAAAGAAGACCATTTGCTATATTCCTTTGCACTGGATACTGAGGAGTGGGTAAGAATGAAAGGAAACGTTCCCCAAGCAGAGCCACTCCATTTTTACACTATGGTCCCCAGCCCTCGTAAGACAGCAGGTCCCCACCTCACTCACTCTAGTTCACCCTTATGAAGATGCCCATTTCCTGATGACATCTTGCCAAAGGTGACAGAGCAATCACTGGTTCTCGTTTTAATGAGGTAAAATTTACATACACTAAAATGTAAGCATTACTCTTCAGTGAGTTTTGACCAGTAGATAACTCCATGTAACTAGGACCACAATCAAGATCCAGAACGTTTCCATCACCCCAGCACTTCCCTTGTCCTTGTCCACTGTGCCGTCAACACCGCTCCGCCCCAGCCCTGGCAACCACTCATCTGTTTTCAGTCATTAAAGTTGCATTTTTTCTAAAATTTCAGAAAAATAGAATGATACAATAACGTGTTTCCCCCAAAATAAGACCTAGCCGGACAATCAGCTCTAATGCATCTTTTGGAGCAAAAATTAATATAAGGCCCCGGTATATTATACCACACCACGTCACATCATATTATACTATATTAGACCTAGTCTTATACTATAGTAAAATAAGACCGGGTCTTATATTGATTTTTGCTCCAAAAGACACATTAGAGTTGATTGTCCAGCTAGGTCTTATTTTCGGGGAAACACGGTATGTACTCATTGGTATCTGGTTTCCCTCACCAATACCATGTTTCTGAGACTAATCTATGTGCTGTGGTGATAGGGAATAGGCACACTCTGTTCCCATACACTGGCAAATAGTTTTTCATCGTATGCACACACCATCGTTTAGTCCTCCATTTATCATCTGACAGATACTTGCATGGTTTCCACTTTGGGGGCTATTAGGAATAAAGCTGTTATGAACATTTATGTACAAGTCTTTGTATGGACATATGTTTTCATTTAGCTTAGATTGTAAATGTCTAGGAGTGAAGTGTGCGTTTAACTTTGTAAGAAATTGTGAGGCTATTTTCCCAAGTCGTTGGACCGTTTTACCTTCCTACTAGCAGCGTAGGGGCGTTTCAGCTCCTCCACACCTTTCCAGTGCTTGGTATAGTCAGCATTTGTAAGCTTAGCCATTCTAGTGGGTGTATAGTGGTTTCTCACAGTTTTGATTCACATTTTCGTGGTAACTGATAACGTTGAGCATCTTTTCAAGTGCTTATTGGCCATTCAAATACCTTTTTTGTGATATCACTGGTCAAATCTTACGCCAGTTTTTTTTATTGAATTGTTTATATTCTCATTATGGGACAGAATATGTGATTCTTTATACATTCTGGATAAAAACCCTTTATAATCTATGTATTTTGCAAATACACAGGGTGCCAAAAAATGTATACACATTTTAAGAAAAGAAAACTATTTAAATTGTAATATTTAAAATATACTGATAACAAAAGGTGCGTACAAGTCACATTTGACTTCTGGAGTTACAAGAGGTGCTCAGAGTGATTACCATCAGCATCCAGACACTTCTGATTACAGCGAACTACTGCTTGAACAATGTTGACCAGTTTCCACTTGTATATATTTTTATTGGCACCTCCAGTATTTTCTCCCAGCTATGGTGGTCTTTTCACTTATTTTTCACCTTAAGATTTACTACAACAATCAACGCTGTGGTAATGGTATAAGGATAGACAAATAAAACAATGAGCTAGGCTAAGAGTCCAGAAACAGACCTATACCTATATGGTCAACTGATTTCCACAAAGGCACCAAGCTAATTCTACTGAGAAAGGAGAGTCTTTTCAACAAACAGAGCTGGAATAAATGGAGAACTGTGTGTGGGGGGGAAAATGAACTCCATTTCTAACCTTACCCCATATATAAAAGTTAACTTATAATGGATCAGAGACCTAAACATAAAAGATCGCTCTCATTCTTAAAAGTACTCTTCCTTCTCATCCATCACTCTTTCCCTACTATATTAAAACAACACTAACCTCTGGAGAATTCTCAATTTTGCAGCTGACTTTCCATCTCAGTGGACTTATTTTCCTCCTGAAAACCACTTCATTTAACAAATAGAACTAAAGAGAGTGGTCAAGGAATCCTCCCTGTGGGAACAAGCTGGCCAGCTTCCCAAAAATCCCCACGAGAATTCTCTCTCCAGTGGCCTTACCTTGCCCTTCCGGAGGCGTCGCACTGTGTCACTGGGGCTCCAGTCATTGCTGTAATCCTGCAACATTAGCAACTCATGAGTTTTAAGAAGCTCAGGGGTTAGAATTATCAGTATTGCAGCGACTCACCTCAAACTCATAGTGTTAGTCCCTAAAGGGGAAATACTGCGTGAGGGATTGGATGAAAAAAAAAATGAACTTGGAGAGTCTTGTTCTGAGTTTCGGAAGGACCAGAACATGAACAATATAGGCAGAAAGAGATAAATCAAAGGGGGAATGAACCAATTTACAAAATCAGTAATCTTATGACTAGTGGTTCAGGATTTCAACCCCTAGAGGCAAGCAGTCACATTTTTGAGACTCTATGAATTAATAGTTTTGCCAACGTAAGGAAAGAGGGTTCCTTTTCTGGACCTTATAATACAGTGTTTTCCTCATGAATCAATTTGCTATCTTATGTGCTTCATGGGAACATGAGCTCCACCAACTTTCCAGACCACAGTGATGATGAGAAGCTTCCAAGAGATGAAATGCTTTCGATGATGAAATGCTTTCGAAAGGCAGCGTAATGGGGAAGGACAGTGAGTTGGACTGAATCAGAAAATAGAAATTTTTGAGTCCCATTTCTACTACTTACTAGTTATAAGACCCCAGGCAAGCCCTAACGCTTAGACATCCAGTTTTCTTATCTATAAAAGGGGTTTAACATAATAACTGCTCAAAAAGTTGGCAAGATAACGTATGTCAAAGCACTTTAAACTGTGTGAAGTGCCACACCAAAGTAAGATCTAACTCACCCTATATTCCCCTTTGGGTCTCCCCAGCTCTGGAGCATAGCTTTTGGCAGGTGTGTCCGAGAGAGCTGAAAAAGAACACCACATTCAAAAAGACACCCCATTCTTGTCATTTCTTTCCTTAACAGCTTCCTTCTCACATTTTTTTTTACTTCTAAGCTCCCAAGGGATCTTTAGGGCTCAAAGTAGATCTTGGTTCCCCCCCAAAGCTAGTATCCCTAGCGGTCACTCCTTCTCCCTGCAACCAGAATGATCTTTTTATTTATTTACTCTAATTTTTTTGTTTTGTATTTTTGTTTTTTCTTTTTCTTCAAGAATGATCTTTACTTCCTGACTCAGTATCAGAAAATTTCTCTAACAATGATGGTAGATTCACAAGAAATTTCATGTAATCATCTAACTACCACTTGTCTCCATGACTACCCCCACTGCACCCTACATTGGTGACATCTCCCCCAGTAATCAAGAAAAGAGGATCAATGCGTACCATCAGCAAGGGACTGGAAACTTCCAAGTCTAGCTCTTCCTAAAGATAAAGAACATATGAGGAAAGAGGTGAATAGTTCAAGTCAGAACCATTCAGGTTTGGTTAAGGACATAAGAGTGTATAAAACCTTAATATGCAACATGGGAACGTAAGGCTTAAAAAAGCTTTTATTCAATTTCAGAAGTGTGAGCTGCCATGAAACAAAAAAGCAGGGAGGAAAAATTTTTTAATTGCTATAAAATATATACAACATAAAACTTACCAGTTTAACTATCTTTAAGTCTATAATTCAGTAGCATTAAATACATTCACGTTGTACAACCATCACCATCACTTTATCATCCCAAACGGAGACTCTGTACCCATCAAACAATTAACTCCCCAAAACGAAAAAAATTTAAAAATCTAAAAATTAAAAATAAATAAAATAAAAAACAATGAACTCCCCATTCCCCATCACCCCCAGCCCTGGTAACCACTATTCTACTTTCCGTCTCTGAATCTGACTACTCTAGATACCGCATATAGGTGAAATCATACAATATTTATCTTTTTGTCTCTGGCTTATTTCACTTAGCATCAAGTCATCGAGGTTCATCTATGCTGTAGTATGTATCAGAGTTTTGTTCCTTTTTGGCTGAATAATAGTCCATTGTATGTACACTTTGCTTATCCATTCATCAGTCAATGGACATTTGAGTTGTTACCACCTTTGGCTATTCTGAATAAGGCTGAGATGAACGTTGGTGTATTCAAGTTCCTGCTTTCAATTCTTTTTGGTACATACCTAGAAGGGGATTGCTAGATCATATGGTTAGTCTGTGTTTAATTTTTGGAGGAACTGCTTTACTGTCTTCCACAGCCATGCACAGGGGCAGGGAGGAATTCTGACTTAGCCAAATTTCGTCAGTAGCTGTCACAGGGTTAATGTCAGTTGTGTTCATCATGTTCTAGAAAACCAGTGCAACCCATAAATTTCTCTCAGTTCTCCCACTCCTGATCCTCAACTGCCAGCTACAAAGATAATTCTTTATTCTTCAATAGTTTTCTTCCACAGTGAACGAAAATTTTAGCCCGAGCATTTTTGAAGAAGGAAAAGGATTCTGCTATTTTAAGCATCACTCTTTACCTCTAAAAAAGCTGCTCAGGGAGTAGGTAGAAGCAGGCTTGGGTAGCTGTGCATAGGAAGAGAAGCTGTTTCGGCTCTTTAGCTGTTCACGCCCCTCATGGTTTGACCCACTATTACCAGCAGTCTCTTTGATGGACCATGAGATACCTGCGAGACAGTAAGAACTAAATCAGTCATTCTCATCCAGACAAATCCTGGATAACAAGCATTCCAACAAACTCTAAAAGCTTTTCTCCAGAGGCCCTGGTCCTTTGGCTGACATGGACTCCAAAAATCAGGGCAGGGAAAAAGGACAGAGTCAAATAGACTAATCAACAGAAAAATGGGCAAAGGAAATAAATGGATCACAGAAAAGGAAATTCAAGTGGCTATTAAACATGAAAAGATGCTCAACCTCACTCTTAATAAGATAATTACATAAGTTAAAAGTACACTGAGATACCATTTGTTCCCTCTAAGACCTGCAAAGATCTCAAAGTTCAATAACACCCAGTGTTGGCAAGGCTGTGGGGAAACAGGAACCCTCAGACATCGCTGGTGGGAGTACACATTGGAGCAACCCCCGTGGAGGGCAATTTGGCAATATCTAGCCAATACAGATGCAAAGACCAAGAAGTCCACGCTGGGACTTGATCTTTCTTATCGTTACATGTGGGCAGAATACAAGGTTACTGATAGCAAAGTAAACACAAGATTGGACACAATCTGAAGTTCACCAGTAGTGAACTGGTCGAATAAATTATGGTAAGTCCGTACATTGTAATACCATACTGCTATTTTTAAAAAAAGAATCGCTCTTTATGTACTGATCTGAGAAGATCTCCAAGCTATCTTATCAAGTTGAAAAGAGCAGGGTATAAAGCATGCCATCCTTTTTCCTGTATGCATTTCCAAATGTAAAAAGTATCTTTTGATGAAGACACAGGAAGCAAACACAGCAGTTATTTTTTGGGGAGGGCAGAGACTGAGAACGGAGTAGATGCATGACGGCGTGGGAGGGAAATCTTTGACTGCATGCCTTAGGTTCTTTTTTATTTTTAAATCATGTGACAGTGTTCCCTTTTTAAGAAAAACATTTAAAATATTCTTAAAAATCAGATCAACTCTGCCAAAGTGTGAAATGGTATTATACACCCACTCGGCAGTGAGCTTGGTGGCTAAGGAGTCAGTTCTGCCAACCAGTTCTGAGCACTTAAGTCAGCAGTTCCCAAATACGGCTGCACATTAGAAGCACTTGCCGTGCTTACCACAAATTGACACCTCCTCCACACCAGCCCCATCACCTACTGAATCAGTCTTTGGAGTGAAGCCCAGGAATCGAATTTTACCAAGCACTCCAAAGGAGTCTGACAGAGCCAGCTAAGCTCTAGGACTACAGACCTAGCCATATGGGAACTAAGGCTGTATTCCCCAGGGGTCTTTTCCTGGGGTTAAATTTCCAGATGTCGGCATCTGAAAATCGTCTAACCTCATTCCCTTTCCTGGCAGGCATTAAGAGACAAACAAGCAGAGCCTTCATGAGTGACAAGACCCCTGAAAGTCAATGCCCTCCAAGGGCCTCGGCCACTCACTTCCCACAGGCTCCCCGCTCCAGCTGACTCTTTCCAGGTCGTCATCGTCATCGTCATCCACAAAGTCTCGAAGGCTATTTACTGCCCGCTTGGATTCCTTCAGCTGCAGAGGGACAGAAGGCAGGACACTGAGGCTCTCCCCACTTCCCACCTCTCTCTCTGACAACCAAGAAGGCTGAGGGATTGGAACTTGAAGATGGCCAACACTTGCCCCTCTATAATCACCAGTCCGGCCTGCTAGATATTTGCCAAGAAAACGAACTGCTTTTTAGCTAACATTGCAGTCCAGCGGCAAGAGAGTTAGAGGAAGCAGAGCCACTTTTGAATTCTAATCATATTCCTGGCAATACATTGCTGTGTAAACCTGAGTGAATTTATCTACCTCTCCAAAAGTGAATCTGTTTCCCCATTTGGAAAACAGACACAATAAAGACAAAACTTCCAATCCAGTCCATCTTTCAAGTATAATAAATTACATTACATGATAAAAAGATTTGGGGTTCTTGGGGGGGAATAGAAAGAAATGAATCATCTGAGTAATACAAAGAAGGGCAGAGATGGTTTTTACAGTCCTTCCGGCTCTTTTCTGAGGGCTCTTCTCCATGAACATTTTTGTAAAGATCTGACCCCAAACATTTCTGAGCCTAATGGAGACATGGCCAAAAGCCGGGTTACCGAGAACACAAAGGGAAGGAGTTTTAGAGTGGCACTGTGGAAGAGGACATGATCTTCAGACACCTACCTGTGAGAGCTCATCATCTTCATCATCGAAGGTGAAAGCCTTGAACTTGGAGCTGTTCCAATACTCCTCCTCATCACCCTTTGTCCTACTCATCTGGAATAAGAGGAAGATAGGTATATGTCCCTTTCAGGTGCCCCTCAAAAAACTACAACCTCCCCCCAGTCATCAGGGATATAGAAAAGAATCTGGTAAAGCCAATACTGAACCTGCCATAAAAGCAGATCCTTGGATCTCCAACCGATCCAAGCACACTTTTGATCCTCTGATTACCCACAAGTAGTCATTCATTCCCAGAACACCGACTTTGTCCAAGGCACTCTCTCAGGCGTTGCAAGGGATATTTTAAAAATGCAAGACACAGTCCCTCTCCTGAAGGACCCTACAACAGAGCTGGAGTATTCAGCATAGGTATGTATAAAGAGAAAACAAGGCAAGCAAGTGTTATAAGAATGTATCACCAACAAAACATCATAATTCATATATTCAACATATACCTATTGAACGCCACCTCTGAGGCACTGTACTAGGCTCAGGGAATACTGCAGTGAATAAAACTGACAAATATCTTGCTCTCACATATGCTTGTTAAATGCCTGAAAGAATGAAACCAAAGCAATTAAAAGAAGCAGAATTATCCTGCTTGTATCTTCAAATCTTGATTAATTTATTAGCAAGCATCTGCCCAAACTTGGGAAATGAGGGCATGGCCAAAACACAAATACAATAAATAAAGAATTAGTCAAGGGCGGCTGGATGGCTCAGTTGGTTAGAGCACGAGCTCTGAACAACAGGGTTGCCGGTTCGATTCCCACATGGGTCAGTGAGCTGTGCCCTCCACAACTAGATTGAAGATAAGGAGCTGCAGCTGAGCTTACGGAGGGACGGCCTGATGGCTCAGTTGGTTAGAGCACGAGCTCTCAGCAACAAGGTTGTTGGTTAAATTCCCGCATGGGATGGTGGGCTGCGCCCCCTGCAACTAAAGATTGAAAATGGTGACTGGACTTGGAGCTGAACTGCATCCTCCACAACTAGATTGAAGGACAGTAAGTTGGAGCTGATGGGCCCTGGAGAAACACACTGTTCCCGAATATTCCCCAATAAAACTTATTTTCTAAAAAAGAATTAGTCAAAAGACCACAAATCCCTCATAACTACCCCAAAATTGATTTTACTCTGAAGAAAAAAACGCCCTAGAACTGCAGACTAAACTATCAGTGTCAATTGGATTAGAGTAAAAACTGGTGTAAGCCAGGAATTTGGTCCGAAATTCCCATAGCACCAAAATTAAGTGCAAAGGCTACATCGTGTCTTCAGGGCATATAGGGATGGCAAAAGTCTGGTTGGGAATTTTGTACTATCTGATCCTGTCCCATGGCGCACATCGCTAATTGATTTCTACAGGCCCCAGATGTAGCTTAAAAATTGTTTTGTGTACTTACTTCCAGGAAGTCAAAACAAAATGGAAAAAAAACCTGAGAAACACGATGAAATCATTCCTCGTAGTGCATAAGCACAGGCTTTGCAGCACGATAGCCTTGAGTTCAAATCTTAGGTTCTCCAGTGCTAAGCCAACCGGGTAAACACTTTTACTACACTTTGAAAAAATGATATCCTGCCTGCCCAGGGTTGCAGGGCAGAACAAACAGGACTCAGGAAACACCTTGGAAAGTGCCTAGCAGAAAGTGGATGCTAAATGTCCGGTCCTTAGTCAGTATGGGAGCTCTTGCTGACATCCTCCGACTTCAGTCTCATCATCTGTAAAACGAGCATGGACAATAGAAACCTACTACCTCTTAGGATTGTTTGAGGCTCACCCCAGGTAATGCACGCCTGACACAGAGTGAACGCTCAGCATTGACTTTTATTATTAAGTCATTATGGTACCTTGATAAAAGCTAGAAAGAAAAATGTTTTTCAGCAATGCTAAAGATTAAAAAAATTAGACATAAAAATTCCGGGAGGCCACCACACGGAAGGCATGCGCGGCATACACTGTCACCGGCTGTGGCCCCGGTGCCAGTTTCCAAAGCACTTACTGTCATCCCAGAGCCACCCCCCAAGGCAGGCCTGGCAGGTTCCGCTTCCATTTCCCTGGGGCGGGAAACGGGGCGCAGAGGAGTAGGTACCTAAGACCTTGCTAACTGCGGCTCTGACGCCGGTTTGTCGCTTCCCGGGCCATTTCCACTCTGACTTGCATGGTCCTTCTGCCTTTCACTGCAGGGAGAACCGGGGCAGGTCACTACTTCACTACAGTAAATAGACAGCCGTAAACACCCACAGACACGCGTGGAACACGTCCGACAAGCCAAGTCGTCTCGCAGCAGGCGTGGGAAACCTTGCCTGGACCACGCAACTCGGGTGGCTACGTCTGACACCAATTAGTCCTTCGAGGGCCAAATCAGAACCTAGGTGTACCTGCCAAGCCAACAGGTAATGAATTAACGGCTCGAGACCGACCAGGTACAGTTTAAAGCGCGGCCGAAAAACCAGTTTCCACGGGAAACCCCGCTTGACTGAGCGCCCCCAGGACAGCGCAGCAGCTCCCAGGAGAGACCAGGACCGCAGCGGAGGAGGGAGCCCGAGGGATGAGCGCGGAATAGAAATGAAAACTGCACAACCACCAGGCTCCCCGCCGCGGGACGTCCCAGCAGCAGCCGCCGAGAAGGCAGACCCGGACGCGGTTACCCCCTCGCACACCAGGCCCACGGCGCCGCGGCTCTGGGCCGAGATCGGGAGGACCACGTACACCTCGGGCGACCGCCCAGGAAGCGGCCGATCCACCGCACTCGCCGCCGGCGGAGCCTGGGACACCAAACACTCATCCCAAATCAAAGGTCGGGCGTCACTCGCAGCCCCAACCCTGGACGTGTTTCGGCCCCCAGCCCGAGGTCGCTTGAACTAGAAGAGTCCGGCCTCGGCGGAGGATGGGGCGCTCGAGGAACGCCTCGGGGAACAGGCGGAAAGAATCAGAATGCGAAGAGGCTGAACTCAGCCGGACAGGCGGCTCCAGGGCTCTCGGACTCCCTCACCTCCACGACTCCGGGCCCTCCCAATGAGACAGCGCCAGGTTCTTCCGCCGCTAACCAAGCCTTTTAAGATGCGGTGCGGTATAGAAAAGGGGCGGGGGGCGGCGGAAAAAGGAACGTGTGGCAAGAAAGAGACCTCAAGGCCATGCTGGAAGTTGTAGTTTCTTCCGGCTCCGCCGTCAGGCGCTGCCCATAAGACCACAGGGAGTTTTAACTACAACTCCCAGAATCCCCAGTGCACCGTACCTAGGTCGTTTACTTTGTGCGTGACCTTCCGTGGTTATCCAGCAGGTCACTCAACAAGACTACATTTCCCAGCAGGCTCAGCAGGGCCGGCTCAGCGTCCCGGGGAAACAATGAGACGTGTTCTTTGTATCCCTACTGATTAGGAACGGTCGAGCGAGCGGTGGCATTTCGGGCCCTTCTGGGGATAACCTGAGAGCCTCAAGGAACCCTAGGACAGGAGGAAGCTAAGGTCCGCCGAGGTGAAACGGAAGGACCTTGGGAGCGAGGAGGAACCGGAACTTGCGGCGGGGAGGGGGCGGGGGGTGGAGGGAAAAGCAAGCCAGAAGGTTCTGCGGCCGCTTCTAGTAGTTTCCAGGCGCTACCCGGCGGCTGGGACCAGGCGTGGAGGTGGTGGCTGTGGCTGTGGCTGCTGGGGAGCTGGTGGCGGCGCGATAGGAAAGCTGATGGCCAAGTGGGGTGAGGGCGACCCACGCTGGATCGTGGAGGAGCGGGCGGACGCCACCAACGTCAACAACTGGCACTGGTGAGGGCGAGAGGGCCAGGCCGCCGGAGCGCTGCGGCCGGGCGCGCCGGAGTCGCGGGGTCCCTGGCGCCTGGGTCAGGACGGAGCTGGGGCCGAGGCCGCCTGGGGCCGAGGTGGGCCGGGTCCTTCCTGTCGCACGGGGCCGGCGTCCCCGCCCTCTCCCCGCTCCCCGGCCTCCGTGTCAGCGTTTGGGGTGCCGGGGGCCCCGTGGAGGGCCGGCCCCAAAGGAGGGGTTTCGCAGAGACGAGAACATCACCCCGGGGTACCGCGTCCGTGCCGAGCGCGGAGATGCTGCGCACACGTGGTCGGAGCAGGCCGACCCCCGTGGCCTGGCGTCGTGTCGGGAGAGCGGCCCGGGGCAGGCGTCCCCGCCGCGCGGCACCCAGGACCAGCGGGAAGTTACGGAACCGCGGCCGCAGTCCGGAAAGGGGGGCTTTGCGACGTGCTCCCCAGGTGCTCGGAGCTCCGGTGCTGGAGGCGCCCGCCCGGAATGTCACGTTAGTGGTGGTGTCACTGGGCCTGCTCGCGGCTGCCCGGCATCGTGCTTTTATAACCTCGCTGCTCGCAAAAGCCGACCCTCCTCCGTGAAATCCTCCGGAAGTGTCTTATCTGTCAACTCCACTGAGCGTTGTTAATACTGCCCTAACTAGGTTTTTACTTTGTTGCAGCTCTTTGTCTTCTCGACCAGTCAGTCCGTTGCGGGGCAGATACTGAGTTTCCCTTGTAGCTCAGCCGGCCTCTTCTCTTCACATACGTGGCGTGTGTGACCTAATCCTTGTTTGTGTGCAAGCCCTGGACTTAGGTTGTTTCCGTGGCCATCTGCCTACAGGGCACAGCATGTGGACAGTGTGTATCGCCGAGCCTGAAATTGGCAGAGCAGAACTCGGGGCTGATTGGGTCAAGAGTAGTTATTGGTTTATTTCCTTCCTGGACTTTTTATCTAAAGAGTGCATTCTGTGGCCTGGTCTGTGCTGCTCACTTTGGCAAGATGTGCACAGTTTTTCACTTGGTCAAATGGCACCATGTTAAAATGTCAATCACCGACCCCTGTGCACACACACCATTATGCTCATTTAGGCTGTAACCATTCTGCACAGCAGTTGTCGTTATTGACGATATGTGACTCCGGGTCTTCCGAAAACAGCGCAACGTGTTTGTGGACATACTGGAGTGGGAATGAAGGGGTTGTTTTTGTTGGTGTTTTCTTTTCCCTTTCTGCCTCCCCCCCACTCCGGCTCAAGCCCGTGTTTCTCAGTCTAGTTGTGTAGGACACAGCTCCCTGGCCCATGCTGGTGTTATGAGCCTTGCGCTCCCCCCAGCTGAGGCAGTCCGTCGCCGGCTGCCGGCCACTCGCAATGGCTGTCAGCCATTCACAGTGGCCACCGGCCACTCATGGCGGCACACAGTGGCCCACGGCAGTTCACACCTACCTCCAGCTCCGCAGCCCAGCTCCAGGGAGAACTGTTGTTCCCAGTCTTAGCTGTAGAGGGCGCAGCTCACTGGCCCATGTGGGAATCGAACCAGCGACCCCAGCCTTAGGAGCACGGTGCTCAAACCACCTGAGCCACTGGGCCAGCCCTGTTGTTCTTTTCAAACTATTTGTCAGACCTTGAGCCTTGCATTCTCTTGCATAAAGCAAGCAGCATACCGTCCATTTGGCTGCTGCTCCATAGCTTTGTTTCTGTTTTGCAGGACAGAGAGGGATGCTTCGAATTGGTCCATGGATAAGCTGAAAACACTGTTCCTGGCAGTGCAGGCGCAGAATGAGGAAGGCAAGTGTGAAGTGACAGAAGTGAGCAAGCTTGATGGAGAGGCTTCCATTAACAATCGCAAAGGCAAACTTATCTTCTTTTATGAGTGGAGTGTCAAACTAAATTGGACAGGTGAGTCTATGCTGGGCTGTCAGGAAAGGGCATGTTGATTGACTTAAGGAGCCGGAGAGAACAGTTTTTGAGAGGTTATGAACTTTTCCAGGGAGATAGTGCTGCTTTGGTGTCCTATAGAAAGCAGTATTGGATGCTGCAATTTCTCTGCCACTGTGGGACACTAAGTGGGCTTCCTCTCTGTGGGTCTCAAGTCACTACCAGTGACGCAGCTGGGCTCCTTGTTTGGGGCCTTGGTCTGTGTCTGTACACGTAAAATGACTTCCTCAGACTATCTATTTCTGCCTCTTGGATGACGGGTTGGGGATGTTTTTGGTCTTGTGATCTCTCCAGTGTGAATCTAACAGGTTATACTACATGATAACAAAGCTTTTGTGTGACTGATTTGGGGCAGTTTTATCCTCTAGTGTAATGTCCCTCTGTGATGATATTAGCAAAGAATTAGAGGACCATGCATATGCCCACTTGGATGGTCCTTCAGTTGGAAGGCTAAATTTTAAAATGCCCTAAATAGCTAAAAAGTAAGCGTGTGGGGCAAAGCATAAAATAAATTGTGATTCCGTAAACATTTCTCCAATGAATGGTAATAAAGAAGGGAAAAGTAGATTTATCGGTGGGGGGGGGAGGCTGTTAGTTTGTTTTTCACTACTGAGGCATAATAGTCTATCGGGAACCTTCCGTATCATCTTGCCGCATTCTCTTTTCATAGGTTGAGACTGAGAGGCTAGAGAAGTGAAGATAAGTCTTTTGTTGATTAATTTTCAAGTAACAGTTTTACTATGATGTGACGTATTCCTGAAAATGATTGCACTATGCAAAATTGCCCAGTGAAAACCACAGGGCTCATTAGGAAGAGAGGGTTAGGGACACAGCACAACACCCAAAATCATCTGTCAGTGACATGTTTTTTAAAATTTAGGAACATAAAAATTGGTCGCACAGTTTTACGCATGTTAAATATAAGAAATACATCAGTAGTACAATAAGTGTGGTGCTTTACCTTGAAGAAGGGCTGAAGTTTGTGAAAGTGGGCCGCAGCAGGGTTGCAGCTTGTGGGTTATTGTGAAGTGGTGGGCGTGTCTTCCAAAATCAGAAGGAACATAGCAGCGGTTGTGGATGGTGTGGCTTATAACAGGCATGGTGAGCTGAGGTTGCTGGAAGACAGATGTTTGAGGTGGGTTTTCTGTATTCTCTGCAGCTCAGTTCTGCTGGCAGTAGTTTTTAATGTTCCCCTAGTGTTTCTCATGGATAAAATCACATGTGATTTTATCCATGCAAATGTGAAATTCATGTCATGATCAAATTGTCCCCTAATATGTCAGTCACATTGGAACAAATTCATATTTTCAAAATAAGCACCTAGCAGAAATGACTGCATAGGCTGTTGACCCAAGTCTTCCCTGGCAGGACTCGTGCTAGTGCCAGGTCCACGTAGAGCTTGGTCCCACTGGTAATAACACAGTTGGTCTCAAGAAATTTGATGAGGAAAAACATTTCTTCTGAGGGAGGGTCGATTGCATGTGGTATGTGGCATTTTCTCAGAATAAAGAGAGTCCGCTCAGTTGTCCAAAAGAAGTATAAGCAGCGTTGTAGTCAGGCCTCCAGAGCAGAAGACTTGGTCTGCAGAGGAGGACACTAATGACAGTGCATTGCTTTTGACAGGTACCTCTAAGGCTGGAGTACAGTACAAGGGCCACGTGGAGATCCCCAATTTGTCTGATGAAAACAGCGTGGATGAAGTAGAGGTTTGTGCTTCCTAACTCCTTACCTGAGTCTTCTACATCCTTTTAATCTCAGATGAGGAAAATAAGCTGTCATTCAAGATGAAAGCCCAGGCGTGGCTGACGCATTCGGAACCCCGGTCTGCAGATGACTTCCTAGGGCAGTGGTGCCACTTGGAGCCTCCAGAGCAGTTGTTCTTAATTTCTTTAGCTACCGTGTTTCCCCGAAAAGAAGACCTGGCCGGACCATGGGCTCTAATGCGTCTTTTGGAGCAAAAATTAATATAAGACCTGTTCTTATATGATATTATGTTATATAAGACCTGGTTTTATTTTACTATAGTAAAATAAGGTCTTATAGTAAAATAAGATTGGGTCTTATATTACTTTTTGCTCCAAAAGATGCATTAGAGCCCTGGTCTGGCTAGGTCTTACTTTCGGGAAACACGGTAGTAACGCGGGTTCTAATATTAGCCACCTTCGCCTTGGCAGAGAGAACTTGAGAAGGAACACTCATGGGGATTGTGTGAATACCCCACCCCTCACGCGTTTCCTTTGGAAACATCAAAAGTTACCTGATTGCTCAGCACCCATGTTACACAGTGGATACCCCTCAAGTTATTTACCACCTACTTCTGATCTTTCACTCAGATTAGTGTGAGCCTTGCCAAAGATGAGCCTGACACAAATCTCGTGGCCTTAATGAAGGAAGAAGGGGTGAAACTTCTAAGAGAAGCAATGGGAATTTACATCAGCACCCTCAAAACAGGTATCCCTTGAGTAGTTACGTATGACTTGAGGAGATAGTGTTCTGCCTGTCAGACTCTGGTTGAGGGGCTTGACAGTCCTTCCTTTGGCAAATGGATAAAGACTTTGGGGGAGGGGGTTTATTTCATCTGAAGTCAGTCTATAATCCAGAGTGAGGGAAAGATCTAGAGATTCGGTGTCTAACATGTTGGCTACTGAGCACTTGAAATGTGGCCAGGTCAAATAGAGATGCAGTCTGAGTATACAATACACAATGGATTTTGAAGACTTGGTACCAAAAGGGAATGTAAATACCGACAAAAAAAATGTTTCTGATACAACATTGAAATGATGGTTTGGGTATAGTGCGATAAATATTAAAATTAATTTTACCTGTTTGTTTTAACTTTTTCATGTGGCTAATAGAAAATCTAAGATTACAGTTGAGGCTGACATTCTGTTTCTGTTGGACAGCACTGATCTGAAACCTTGGCGTCTCCAGACTCGGTACTTGAGCACAGTCCTGGAGTATCTTTGATACGCATTTTCCAGAGACATGTAGAGGGTGATCGGAATACTAGTTACAGTCAGCTCAGCACTCCCTTAGAATTCCAGTTCTGCCAGTATGTTCTGACCTTGGTGTTGGAATGTATGTAATGACCATTGAAGGGAGCCAGCATAGAAGGTGGTACTTTCGGTGGAACCAGTGCTCTGATACCATAGCTTGTTGTGGCTGTTCTACAGAGGTAGGGCAGAGTGAGAAAGGGATCTGAACATGCACGCATAGGTATCTTGCCCCATTCTGCAAGTCACTGGAAATGCAACAACATTCATTGGCTACCATCCGTAATAGACCTCATGTACCTTTGACAAGTTATAATGCTTCCAGTTGAGTCAGATTTAAAATAATCCCAGCAAACATAACTACATTCTAGAACACATACTCAGATACCTGTCGGGCATAGACCAAAGGTAAAGATGTTAAGTAGGTAGACCCTTTCCTGGTCATTAGCACATTCTAGATTAAGATGGCTGTTTGTCAAGCTGCATGAAGCCCCAAGTCTCAGCTACTAAGAAGTAACTTCCACGAGCTGGGATTTTATCTTTACAGAGTTCACGCAGGGCATGATCTTGCCTACACTGAATGGCGAGTCGGTAGACGCAACTGGTCAGCCAGCACTGAAAACTGAGGAACGCAAGGTAAATGGTCTTTCCTGCGTGCTGGGTGGGAGGCAGTGTGGAAAGGGAGTTGAGCCACTGCCCCTTCCTCAATTCTGAATTTCAGCTCTTAACCTCTAAGCCAGAGCAACTCGTGGTGCGTTATCAGCTTAGGTCACTAACTTCACCTATCAGGAAATTGATTGATTTCACCCCATTTGCAGGGTGAGCAGGTGTGTTTTTTTCCTGGAATGGAATTTGTATAGCTGAGGGTCAGCCCTTGGTTTTCAGCCCTATTCCCTTTGTCAGCACAGTGAAGGATATTCTGGAGAGTGGTGGGGAGGGGTTGAACACGGCCTTTGGCTGATGGGTTTTTTAATGAGTATCTTCCCTCACCTAGAGTGGTTCTCTTCTGTAGGAATTGAGGATTTTCTGGTAGAGTTCAGCCCATGACTGAAACATTCATACACACAAATTCCTCCAACCTTCTGGAATAATTAACCTTGGAGGTGAAAAAGTTTGTGAGAATAAATGGCAGGTCTGTCCCTGAAGCCATGTTAGATGAGGTTTCACCATGACTCTAAACTGACAATTTTCACTGCAGCTTTCACAGGCTAAGTCTGCTCCTTCAAAATCCCAGGCCAGACCTGTTGGCGTCAAAATCCCCACTTGTAAGATCACTCTTAGAGATACCTTCCTGACGTCACCCGAGGAGCTCTATAGAGTGTTCACCACTCAGGAGGTAAGTGTAATCTGTCCTTCGGGCCTCATGGCACCTGCTGTTCCGGGTGACTTAGGTTGTGGGCACATGCCCTCAGTGTGCAGAGAAGTACTGCTGAGTAGAATCATGAGGCTTTCCTCATGGAAGCAGAGACAAAGGAAAAACCACTTTTGTTCAACCCACTTCGCGAAGTGTATTTGCCCTCTTTTCTCATCTACGCTAGTTTTGGGTCATGTAAGTGGGAACCACTGGGAATCATTCTTTTTGGAAAATGGGTCTGAAGTCGTGTCATCCATCTTGGATTCAGAAAGAATTACTCAAGTCAAAGCCTGGTCTCTGTAGTGGAACAGAATAGAATCTGAACCTGGTCGTAGAGCAAAGTGGTGTCTTTGGAAATGAGAATTGAGACTGCAGGTGGCAGCTGGCATTATCCCTGGGTCCCACTGAGTCGTGCATCTTCTCCTTACCTCTTTTTTTCCCCTAAAGCTGGTTCAGGCCTTTACCCATGCTCCTGCAGTGTTAGAAGCAGACAAAGGTGGGAAGTTTCACCTGGTAGATGGCAATGTCACTGGCGAGTTCACTGATCTGGTGAGTACCTGCTAGCCCCACACACCCAGGATACAGCCTCTGTCTGGTCAGAAGAGTCACATTCCTCCTTTTTTAAGCTCGGGGGGTAAAATTTAAGGCTTTAATCTCTTTGGTTAGTGACATCTCATTTTGGTTGGTTTTTCCAAAGAATGCTGCAATTTGAATCTCTTGCTTTCCTAGAATTGTTTCCTTCGTGGAGTTAAAATTAGTTCTGAAGAAATCAAACATGGAAGAGAGGTTGTAGATATCGGTGACTTACTGCTTTCTCTTTGTGGCACTAAAATTTCTCCTGGGCAGTTTACCAGACCCAACTTAGGAGTAAGAAGAGATATTAGGAACTAATATTGGCGCAGAAGCTACCCCGTCTGTGGTCCACTTTGCCCTTATAAGTAGTGTCATTGCACAGGTGATAGTCTCCATATGAAAGGCAGATAGCTAATCCTAGCTAGGATTGGGTACATTGGCCTGTAGTATAGACTGACTTCTGTGATTATTTCAGGTCCCCGAGAAACACATTGTGATGAAGTGGAGGTTTAAATCTTGGCCAGAAGGTAAGCAAGCATATTTGTTTATTGCCATTACCCATAGAACTTTTTATTTTCTCCTTAGTCTAAACCCAAATGGAAACCCTGGATCTAAAACCTCCCTGCCTCTCTTCCTTTCTTCAGGGCACTTTGCCACCATCACCTTGACCTTCAATGACAAGAATGGAGAGACTGAAGTGTGCATGGAGGGCCGAGGCATCCCTGCCCCGGAGGAAGAGAGGACACGGCAGGGCTGGCAGCGCTACTACTTTGAGGGCATCAAGCAGACCTTCGGCTATGGCGCACGCTTATTTTAGGGCCAGCAGCGGGGGCTGCAGCTTGTCAAACACTTCAGTCCAGCCCTCTCCTGACTGAGGCTTGTGACTCACAGGATTGCACCATCCCGACCACTAACTTGGGGCTGGGGCCCCTTCCCTCCGCGTATACCTTGGGTTTGTGCATGTTTTCTGCTGGGTGGGATGAGAAGGCGATTTTTCTTTTATGTGTACATATGCTAAATAAACATAATTTAAAAAACGTGCATATTTAGAACCTGTGTTGATTAGGTATTAAAGAGTTCCCTTGAAAGTTTTGGATTAAAAAAAAAAATCTGGATCAATGTCACCCAATACATTTAATTTAAAAAACAAAAAATGAGGGGTTGTAATAAGGCCTTGCCTCCATTGTGGAGAAATGTATGTAGTAATTAAGAGGCATGATGGGAGGCTGCTTCTCACCACCAGGCATTCCTGAGCTAGGCTTGCATACTGCAGACTGGCAGAAAGGTTCTGTTCCCCTCAGTGAGGGAAAAGGAGAGGAGGATGGGTGCTCTGGGATAAACTGTGCCAACAAACATTGCTGGCGGAGGTGTCATACTGGGCTTGCACCTCTGCATGGCCTCTTAACCTCTTGCAAGGAGAGATGATCACCAGCTGCTGGCTTGAGATGTGGCAAGATTCCCATCCTGTGGCAGAGGGGAACTGGGCCTTGGGTTAACAGCTTCTGTTTATTGAGCAGTTACTACATACCAGAAACTGCACTAACTTCTTTGCATTCATTCCTTTACCCCCATAATAAACCCTATGAAATAGACACTATCACTTCTGTTTTAGAAGAACCCAAAGCTTGGATTTCTTACGTAACATACGAGGCCTAACTGATACTTGGCAGAGTCAGGATTTGGAAGAAGGGCCATAACTGCAGGGCCAGCGCTCAAATCTGACCCAGTATGTCTACTTCCTTGCCACCGTGTTGATCCCCACCCGGAAGCTGCTACCTTTCTAGTAAGTGAGGCATCCCTCCTGTAGTAGGAAATTTCAGGCCTCGGTACTCCCAGAAAGAGGAAGAAAGGAGTGTCCTTGGAGTACTTTTAAATATCTGGTTCCATTGAAGAAAACTGACCGAGTGCTGGAATACATTCTGGTGGGGCTCACACTGTTGCAGGAGAGGTAACAGAGAGGGTCCCTTTCCCTATGCCCTGCCCTGGCGTCTTCTATCCCAGAGCCAGTGCCTGCTAATCCAGACTACCTCCTGCAGTTACAGCTATTTTCCTTTTGTTTGTTTTATTAGGTGGCAGGCCTGGAGGCTAATCCTACCAAAACTTAGTTAAAGCAGAAGTAAAGCAGAAAATAAGCACTGATCTGGATAATTTAGACCCCCAAAAGCCACCTTTGTCTTGAGTTACTCAAACAAGTGCGAGACTGAACTAATTTGCATCTAATTCGGCATTGTATCTGCCTCCTGGGAATCCAAAAACGATAACTCGATAAAAAGCCTGTACTCCTAACAGACTCCTCCTAACAGAGACCAGTGACAAAAAAAGGAGCCCTTTCACACCTGGCTGGAGAGTTACCAGTTCCGGAAAATGACATTTCAGAGAAACCCTGAGGTAGAGTTTACAAACACCTTAGGAAAAACCAAAGCACCAAGCAAAGGATCTGTCACGATATGCCTAATAATGGCTCATCCCCAGTACTGATGGCTATTGCAATTTTACCACGGCCATTTGGCTGATAGCATTTCGGTTAGCCAGCTGAGCCTACAAAGCAGAATGATGTAATAACTAAAAGCAAAACCTTGGACTTGGGTTTGAGTTGTAAATATGCCACTTCCTAACAAACGGGGCGAATTTCATCAGTCTGATGGGTATAACGGGTATCTTACAAGAGCATTACAGATGGTGGAGGCACGTGGCAGTGCTCAGCAGCTAGCACCTGCTACTTCTGGACTCAAGCCCAAGCGTTTTCCCTGGATCGAGAATATTCTGAAACACCGGTTCATTGGCCAAACTGCAAATCTTAGGCCAAGGATTCTCCTCACCTGAGAACAACCTGTTGAATGGAGAAAAGTGGGCCCCGTCCCTAGAGAGTCTTAGTGGGTGTGGCCCAGGAAGCCGCATGTTAATAAATATCCAGTGATTTTGGTCTCAGGAGTTCATTTTGAGAAGCGCCTCAGCATGTTAAGAAAATCTTGTGGTAATGGAGGAGCCAAAGCACATTTGGGTCCCTTTTGTGAATAATGGAGGCAAAGGATCTGAAACATCCTATCTTCCAAGAGGCCAGGGAGGCCCGCAGGATCTGGCAGGGTTTGTACTGCTGGTTGTTTCCAACCCTAGGAAGAATTCAGTGTGACCGGTCTTGCCTAAACTAGACCCTTTAGGAGGTCAACCAGAGTGGGGAAACTGGGCAAAACCGTCTAAGTTGGAAACAGTGTGGTGGCCCTGCTCCCGGGTGGCCATGGGTGGCTCCTGGTATTTGGGACAGGAAGCACAGCCAATCAGCCAATCACACCAGCCATGTGACTGGCCCTGGCCCTGATTTTATGAGCCTCTCCTGGCTGATACCAGCGGCTCCTAAAATCCTCCTTTACTGCTTCCCCCCACAGGCAGGTGTTCCCTAAGCCTGCAGCCACCTGCAGTGTCTCTTTCTCCTTTGTAGAGTTCGAGTAAACACCATTTTATAGCTGATCTACTCCCCAGCCCCTTCAAGGCTCCGTTCAGCCCCTTTTCTTTTGTTTCTCCCATCTGTGGCCTGACATGGTAGCAATCGAGCAGGCCATTGAGATTACAGATTTAAAAATGGGACCGGTCAAATTCAGTTTGGGTTAAATAGACAACCACTAGGCACAGACTGAATTTAGACCGCATGTTTAAGTGTCACGGTATGTCAGAAAGGAGGGGGATTTGCAGTTTTCTGTAAAGGTCTTGTTCTTTTTAAGTTCCTGCTAAAAAGTACTTAAAACATGCCCATGCTAATTGTACTGAATTTCCCAGATGAGAGACAGAGAACTTGGCTTCCATCTGGTGACCTGAGATCCTGCCCTCTCTGTCCCTGCAATAGCAGCACCAGGGCATTTTTAGATTGCGGTCCAGAACCAGACTAATAAACTTACACCTGGTGTGATGCTGAGCAGAAACGTGGCTCTCTGGTCTTCTCCAAGTGTGGGCTCAGGACACCACTTGCCTCATTCTACTTTCTGACGTGTCTCTTTCCTTCCCCCAATGCCAGGAGTGATAGCAGAGTGTCTGGTACTTCACCAAGTATAGCAGGGTGCATACAGGTCCATCTCTGTCATCTTCTAGGTACACTCCTTTGGGCAACTCTGCAGTGGATCCCCTTGCAGCAAGTTACCTGGGGAAGTGGGGCCTCTTCCTCTGGAGTAAATACAATTTACCCCTTGGGCCAAAAAACTTAGAGTATGTCTGAGGTCCAGGCAGCGGCTCCCTGCCTCCCAGGCAGCCCTTTCTTTACATGTGCGGAGACAGCGAAGAGCTGTGTGGTAGACTCTCTCCCACAGCAGCTCTGCCTGCCCAGCTGGGCTAGGCAGTCACAAACACACCTGTGGGAGCGAGAAAGGTGCTCCGCTTGGGCTGTAAGCAAAGGCTCCTGACACCCTCTGCTCTGCTGGGCCCCAAATTCTCTATCAGACAGAACTGGAAAATAAAGTGCTTTATTGCCAAGGATCCCAGAGAGCTTCAGGGCAACTGTCTAGGGGCTAGGACTGAAGTTCCCTACCTTGTGGAGGCTTTTGTGAACAGGGACAGCTGAGACTTCAGCATTTCAACCCCCTAGAAGGCGAGGAAGTGTGGTTTGGGGGTTGAGGGGCTGCAGGAAGAGGCACAGGTGTGCTGGGAGAGCTGGTTATGTGCATCTCTTCCCCACTCTGGGCTCAGTGCATTCAGTGACATCACCATGGGAGCCTGAAATGGGCCATGGTGGGAGTATTTACACCACAGAAACTGCTCAAATGCTACCAATCAGCACCCCCCCCCCCGCCCCCGTCCCGGAGAACTGGTTTACCAATGCATCACAGGAGCCTGACACATCCTCCTGAGCTGGTTCCGAGCCCACCCCAAGCCTCGCCGCTGTGACAAGCTGCCCCTCCCCCATTTGGGTAGTGCCATCTCCCAGCCCTGCACATTCCTTCAACCTGGACAGAGCAGAGGTGGGCTGGACAAAAAAAAGAACCTGAACTGCCTGATCCTTTACCTGCCTGGAGCTTGCCCTGTCTCAGCTGCCTCAACCTGTCCGCACACTGATGGCCTTCAGCCCTGGACTAAAGTGGTGTCCACTGAAAGGAAGCTTGGAGGATAACCCTCCTGGTCAGTGGCTCCCAGCAAGCAGTGGGACAAGAGGGTCATGTGCAACCACTCAGAGATAAGGAGGGCTGGACACCCAGGGCTGGCTATCAGCCTGACAGAGGGCAGCTGTGGAGTGGCCGAAGGAAAGGCCTGGCCCTCAGGACTGGGGTCCCGGGAATCAGGCTGTGTGGAGAGCCATACTATGTGCACAGCCAGGGAGGGAGAGCCCAGCCCCGAGGGAGGGGGAGGAAAATGAGTGTCCAGGCAGGGACAGCGCCTGCCAGCAGGCAGGAGGGCAGGCCCCCAAGGACACGCATTTCCACTGCACCCCCAGGGACCTTAGGGCTGAGCTCCCTCCCCTCACCCTGGGCCCTGTACACACTTCAAGCCCTCCTCGACACCTGGGTGCTGACCTGCCTCCGGTTCACGGGCAGAGGACATGTGGCGCCAGCCCAGCCTCACAGGGGGAGGCTTTGCACTCACCCAGTGTGGGCAGGGGTGCGTGGGGGGCCTGCGAGGAGTCCTCCCATCAGTACTCCTTGGCCTCCTGCAGCTGGGCCAGGTACTCCTCCTCAGGAGGGCTGTCAGCACAGGCCCGGCCAGTGCTGGGAGGCCGCACAGCACGGTAGCGGCTCCAGTCCCCCTTACACAGGACCTTGAAGTGCAGCTCAGGGGAGAAGTCGGTGCTGATGAGGTCAGGCGCTCCGGCGCCCTTGCCTCGCGTTAGCAGGCAGCTACCCAGGTCGTAGCAGCAGTGCTGGGCGGCCAGCGTGCTGCTCTCCCCAGACAGTAGGGAGCGCAAGAAGCCGTGGGCTGGTAGACATCCAGGTGCTCTCACGGGCCACTGGCGTCCTTCCCCTGGAAGCTGCGGCCCTGGTGTTCGTCCTGCAGGCTCACGGCCCTGTACACGGCCTCCAGCGCGTATGCACAGGGGCAGCTGGGCAGGTCCCGCAGCACCTGGCTCAGGTACTTGGCTAGGAAGTCACTCTTGCGGTTCAGCCACTTCTCACAGCTGTCCACATCTGCAGAGGGCAGGGAAGTGCAGGAAGGGAGCTGGTCAGCCCCTTGGTGAGGTGGGGGCTGAGCAAGCACCAATGCATAGAGAGGCCAGGTCCCAGCTGGTGCAAAGATGTGGCCTGCTAGGGCCTTAGGGCAGAAGCCGAAGGCCCCACACCAGAGCTGGGGCAGTCCGATCTGGCCTCCACTGCTGACAGATGGGGCGCCCACACAACACCCAGGCAACCTGAAGCAAGAGGCCGTGCTTCAGAGACAGGCGCAGTAGGGGCTGCAGGAGGGGCCTGGAGGCCCTCTGCTGTGCCAGGTGTTGTCCCTTGAGATGCTGGATGGTGGGAAAGACCCTGGGATCTTGGGGAAGGAGCTGGAGTGGTCGGGGCAGGGAGAGCAGTTTTAACCAATTAGTAAGAAAGTGTTTCAGTATTTTACCCACTGGCTCATTCTTGTTCTTAACTCTGCCTTTCTCAAGCCAGATGACCTTGGATGAGTCACCCTGCCACTCTGGGCCCTCAATGCTCCTGTCCGTGCTGCCCTCCTCCCCCTCTGCCTTGGCAAATGTGGCTTCTGACACTTGTCACGGAGAACGAATTGCTCCTTCTTCTTTGCTGCAGACCTTTTGGGCACAGTTTAAGTGCAGCGCTCACGTTGGTCACATGTCTCTCCCCATTAAGACCTGAGCTCTTTGAGGGCAGGTACCAGACCTTTGTCTTCTGGGACCCCTGCCCCAGCACAGTGGGGGGCTGTTGGCAATCTCCTGTCTCTTTGCAGGGTGCCAGTGAGACCAAGCGACCCAGACGCAGAGTATGCTGGTAAAAGTATGGCCTGCTCCAAGCTGCTGGAAGGAGCAGTCCTGGAATTCTGGACCCTGATCCATTTCTGATGGCACCTTCTCCCCAAACAGAGCCTTCCCAAGAGTCTCCAAGGGTGACCCAGGAGTGGAAGCCAGAACGTCCCCATGCCATCCTGTTGCCAGGGGGAGTGTGCCCCATCGGATGATCTCAAAGCTCTGTGGTTCCCATCAAGGCCTTCTTCCCAGCACAAATATCCAGCTGGGAGAGGCCAACGGGCCTGTCCAGTGGGGCTCAGAAACGCTAGGACCCCCATGCTGGGGAGGCTATCCTTCCAGTTGGAAGATGTACACTCGGCCTCAATGGATGGAGGCGAGATTCCTGCCCATGCAATGATGTTCTCCAGCCTCCCCAGCACCCCCAGAGATAAGGTCTAGCCCCCCACTGACCTGGGCCGAGCATGTCCGCAGCATTGTGGGCCAGGGGCTGCCACCCCTCACTGGGGAAGCCCACAGGGTCCTTGTCCTTGGCGCCTTTGGGAAGAGAGGAGGCCAGGCTGGTGGTGTCCCAGGGCACCTCTGCACTCCCGCTGGGGTAGCCCAGCCCTCACTGGGCTCTCGGTGCCATAGCATCAAGGACAGGCCTGGGATGAGGTAGGACCACCATGTTTGTGAGGTTTCTGCATGCCCTCTCCCAAGTCCTCCCTCGTACAAGGCTCACATGTCCACATTCCCAGGGGACCAAGCCCAGAGTGTAAGCCACTCCTTACGCAGGAGCTGCTGCTCGTCTCACCAGGACAGGGGGCAGGTCTCACCAGGACTCAGTGGCAGTGCAGGCGTAGCCGCAGGGCCGAGTCCTCTGCTGGCTGCCGCTGCCGCAGCTCGCACTGCAAGGAGACCAGGGGCTCCACTCCTCTGGAGGCTCACAGTTTGGGTCAAGGCCGGGAGCCAGGGGTGAGAGAGCACAGCCCATAGGGGGCATTGGCACAATGTAGCCAAAGGGCACCCCTTACTCAGGAGGACGCAGTCAGTGCCGGTGCTCCTAGCCTCGTGACGGAGAGGGGCTGGGGGTCAGCCCCCACCCGTGCCCTCAGCTGGGCACCCCCAGCTGGGTGCAATGAACACCCATGTGAATAAATGTGAGAGGTGGCCCTAAATGTGAGAATAAATGTGAGAATAAATGTGTGAATAAATGTGAGAATAAATGTGTGAATAAATGTGAGAGGTGGGGGGACAGCACAACCCCCAGCCACCTATTCTGCCAACACAGCAATGAAGAGGAAAAGATATCTGGGCTGGAGGCCACCTGACCGCTGTCACTGTGACTTTGGGCAAGTCCCCTTCCATCTCTGAGCTATAATTTGCATGTCAATCAAAACCCAGGGTGACAGTACTTCTCTGGCATTAGGGGTATTAGAGCATGTCCCTGCTGCCGCGTTAGGGACTGAAATACATACACCGTGACTGTGCCCACCGCCTTCTGGCTGTGCAGGGCCCCAAACCCAGGGCTCCCTGTGGAACCCCCCAAAGTACTGACACAGCTGCTATTCCCCTCACTTCCCACACAGACCCGAGCAGGCTGGCACTGAGAGTTTAAGGAAAAATTAATGGAAGAAAAGCTGAATGCCATGAAAATTCCGCCTGTTTGTTTATATGATTTTGGTGAATTGGGAAAAGCCTGCCATGACTTAGTCTTAATCACAGGCACCGCTGTCCAATGATAAAACACCAGGGCTCTCGGGAGAAGGGCCGCAACATGCATGAAATGGTCTGCACCCCTGGGGAACGCCGAACTGCAACATGCAAATATAAAAATGGCTGTCATGGGGGCTGGCAGGCTGTAGGGATATTTTCTGAACTGACTGTATTATTATGTCATTTTCTAATAAAAATAGCGAATACTTTGTTTACTATATGCTGGCACTTTAAATATATTACTGACTTAATACCCTCTACACCCAAACCTGTGTCATAAAAGTTGTGCCATTCTCCATGTTATAGAGGCAGGAACTGAAGCACAGAGAGGGGAAGTAACTTGCCCAGGGTCACTCAGCTGGTAAGTGGCAGAGCCAGAATTCAAATCCACACAGTCTGAAAATGAGGTCAGTTTTGAGTGGTGGAATTTATACTATTTCCCAATTTGTTGGAAACGAATGGATATGAATATATAAAACATTAACAAATGTCTGTTTCGCTTAGAGGATCTCAGGGTTACTGTGAGGGCCAAATGTTTGGGGGGGAACTTTGCCAACTACAGGCGCTGTTCCTATGGAGCTGACGGATGACGGCGTTTGTGCTGGCCTAAGCTCCGGGGCCCCCGCTGCCCCTGCCCAGGAAGCTCTCAGCCCTCTCTCTACCCCCATTTCCACTCAGGATGCTGGGAGGGGGGTGCTCACCATAGCTGTCCGACTCCTCGGAGGCCCAGTCCCCAGGGACCAGCCAGCCCTGCTCCTGGCCGCCTGTGGCCCCACTGAACCCAGGCGCCTCGTCGTCATCTTCTCATCACTGCCCCCCTGGTCCTCGCTCGCTCTGGCTGTATCCCGAAGGGTAGTCGTCCTCCTCAGCCTCCTCTTCCCCTGGGGCTCTGCCCTGGAGTCTGGTCCCCGCCTCCTCAGCCTCCAGGTGGCCCCAGAAGAGGGGCCAGAAGAGCTCCTTGGCGGGCAGCCAGCTGGGGGCACCCTGGGGCCAGCGATTACTGGGCTTGGCCAACAGGTCCATCTCCACCTCTGCCTGGGGGTCCTCTACCCCCTTGATGGTCACCTGCAGGGAGACAGATGCCAGGCCAGCCAGAGAGGGAGGGCTCGGAGCTGGACAACAAGGAGAGGAGAGATGGCAGGGGCAAAGGTGGGGGAAGACCCCACCTCTCCTCCAAGCCAGCTCATTCTCTGGGCCAACCTTCCTGGCCTCCCCGGACACCTGGGATCACAGCTTAAGACCTGACTGTGCAACACAATCCTGTGACCCCCCAACCCCACCTCAGACATGGAGTTATCTGGGCCAAGGCGGGGCCGGCATAGTGGCTCTACCATGTGCCCACTAGTTTAAGAAAAGCTGGCTTTGAATTCTGGCTCCACCAGCCTGTAGGCTGCCCAGCTTCAGGGGCCACAGACACACCCAAGCATCCTTTTCCTCATTGTAGGGCCTGAAAATGAGAGCAAAGACAGCAAATCCCCACCACTGCGGGGATAGGGGAGGGGCTGCTTTCTCACACCACATTGTGGATGGGGTGGATGGGAAATAAGTAACATGAAATCACTTATGTGAAAGTGAATTGAAAAACATCATTTGGGATTATTGTAAAGGAATATGAGGTCACTGAACAAAATTTTGTGGGAAAAACAGCAAAATATAAAGCAAATAAACATCGCCCATATTCCACGACCGACAGATATCATTTTGGTGATTCACCTTCCAGGTTTTACAGATACAAATGCACACACATACATACACATACACTTTTAAGCAAGTTTAGTTATGTTCTACACTTTTTTGATGCAAGTGTTTTGTGAACTGTAGATACTATACAGAAAAAGTGCAGAATTATTACCATTAGGGATTCAGGACTGGCAGTGCAGTACGTAAACTGGAATTCCACTGGCCCCCCTAGGTACCTGTCCCTCTGGTGGGCAGTACCACCCCCCACACACACCCCCATCCTCCCCCTTCTTCAGGGGCCTACAGTAAGGAGCCTGGGAGGGGATCAGACCCTTAGGTTTTCCCACAAGGCCTCCCTCCATGTTCCTGGGATCCCTGCAGCTCAAGAAGCTTTCTGTGTTCATTTGGTCCTCAGGACAGCCCTGCCAGGTTGGTGCTGTTTGTCCCTTGCTATGGACTAGGAGTCATGTGAGTTGCTCACGTCTGCAGCTTGAAAGTAGAGGAGCAGGTGCCCCCCCACTACTCCATAGGGATAGTAAGTCCCACACAGGAGCCCCCTCCAAGGAATACAGGATGGGATGCCTGACCTCAGACCTGAGCCATTCAGCCCAGCCCCTCTCCAGGGATCCACTGCGACCTTTTGTAGCTCTCACCTGGATATTGGGGTTCGGGGAACTCAAGTCTGTGTTGGCCAATCCTGGCAGCTTCTGCAGCTCCAGCAGGAAGGGCGTGTCCTCCTGGATCCCAGGAGGGGTTGTCTTTTCCAGGGTCAGGGTTGCTGGCTGAGTGAGAGCCCAGCGCTGGTGCTGGCGTGTCCCTGCCTGTAGGACAGTTCTGGGCAGCAGTGGTGTGTCCTCCTCTCCCCTCAGAGGGCTGGGATCTGGGGAGGCTGGGACCTAAGGGAGAGAAGGGCGATGGAGGGGTGACTGAGGTCAGAGCTCACCGCATTTGGGCTGGTTAGGGAAGATTCAGGAGCCCTGAGGTCTGACCAGATTACAAACTCACCCTCTGACAAACATGACTGCTTTAACGCCCCAGAGGGTAAGTGGGGCTGTGTTCACACAGCATTTGAACACATGGTGCCAACATAAGGCATGAGAGGATGTTTGAAATCAGGTTTCTACCATCGAAGAAACACAGTCCAACCTCCTCATTTCACCGATGAAGAAACAGGCCCAGAGAAGGAAGCCAGTTGTTTGAGGCATTGATTCCCAAGTGCACTTTGCAGGCACCTGCTTCAGGCCCCCCAGAGCTGTTGTCAGAGGACAGACGCCAGGCCTCACAAATCAGGGCAGGAAGCCCAGCAGGCCTGGGCTCTTCCCCTCAGCACACGCCCCTGCCACTTGGCCCCTCACGCCGTCCATGCAGGCTGTCTTCTTTAGCATCTCTAACCCTGGCTGCCTTCCTCTGACTGCCCACTTGGGGCCCAGCCCCTTGTCCTATTCCAGGCTGCTCGTATGGCTGCCTGTCTGCCAGCTAATTCCCTCCACCGGTTGATGTCCATGCTTCAGCACAGACAGCCTGCTTGTTTCTGACTCCTGCTTCAGAGTTCACCTGCTCAGACAGTGGGCCACTGGGGGGCTCAGAGGCCGTCCACCTACCTCCAGGCTGCGGCCCCTGCCCAGGTCTCCACGCCAGGACAGAAAAAGCACCATCTAGAGCTACCCTTACGAGCCTCAGGGACCAGAAGCCGATGGACTTGACCCCACCTCCCATCTCAGACCTGGGGTAGTGTGGTATGGCTGAAAAAATGTGGGTTCTGGAGCATCAGATCAGCTTGGGTTCAAGTCCCAGCTCTGCCTCTTACTAGCTCATTCAAGTTGATCTGCAACAGGAGGATAATAATTCCTACCTGGAAGGATTGTCAGAACTTTTCTTTATCAAACACTCCCACAGCATCCACTGCGTGCCAAACATTATTCTGAACACTTAGTCACTCATTTCATCCTCCCAACAACCCTCAGAGGTAGGTGCTAGCTGTCATCCCCATTTTGCCAATGGAAACTAAAGCACAGAGAGGGCAAGTAACTTGCCTGAGGACACACAGACAGTGTTAGAGCCGGAATTTGAATGAGTAGCCTATGCTGAGTCCACTCTCTTAACCATTATGCTCTAACACTACAGGTGTGAGCGCTGAGTCCCCTTCACAAATCAGGGGCTTGTTCAATCTAGTTTCTCACTCTCAGGATTCTTTTCTTGGGTTGGAAAAGAGATTGAGAGTCTTCTGTCTTTCCTCTTTGACCTATCCTTCTGTGGTCCCCAAATGCCTGGCTCCAAGGCTCCTGCACTAATCACTTGGCCCCATCTCAGCCTGGCCCCGGAGTCTTTCCCTGAGTCAGAGAGCTCTGGTCTAGACAGCCAGGGTGGATGAGCAGAGGGCGGATAGATGAGTAATGGGACTACCCGAGCCCCTCACGGATCAATCATCCCCACAGGCTGCCTTCCTGGCAGCTCCCACCCACCAGAACCCTAACTATCACTGTGACTTTGTTCAGCATTTCCTTGGTCTGCAGCCCCCGGGCCACAGGAACAGGCAGGCTCGAGGCAGCAGGAGTTCAGGGTCATGCAGCCTTTCTGGCTCATCTGGGCAGGTAGTTACGCAGTGGTTCTCATTTGGGGACAGTGGCAATGTCTGGAGACATCTGTGGTCGTCACAACTGGAGGGGTGCTACTGGAACCCAATGGGTAGAGGTCAGAGATCCCACAGTGCATAAGACAGCCCTCACCACAAGAACTGTCCAGCGCAGAATCAAACACAGCTGCAGTTAGGAAGGCCTGCTCTAGAGTCAACCTGGGTGTGAATCCCGATCTGTGGGCCCTGGTAGGGGCCATAACCTTTGCCAGCATCCTTGTCTATAAAATGGGAACAGTGATGGGAAAGGGGCTGGGAACGTGCACCCCCAGCTCTCCCCACCCTCGCCACTCCCCGGCGCCCAGCTGACCAGACAATGAGCAAAGGCCACAGAAAGCCCTGACTAGACATAACAGCCACACATGCCGCCCCTCCCTGGAGCTGCTCATGGACCCTCCTGCCCTGGGCTTCAGCCCCCAGTGGTTCCTGGGAGTGGACAGGGGACGGGTGGGGGACGACATCTGGTCTTAGTTTGAGTTCCTTCAAAAGCTGACCTGAGACAAAGACGGAAGGACAAGTGGCTCCTTTGGAAGGAGACACCTTGGGGGTGCGAGAGAGCGAGTCAGGGAATTGGGGCAGCTAATAAAGCATGTTCCATCAAGCTAATGACCATGGTGGGCAAGTGGAGTTTAATCCCGCGGAGGGCCTCGCTTATCCCCCCAGAGGAGGGGGAGCCGGGCTATTTCCCAGCAACTCCACCAGTCATTTGGTTGAGGGCTGCTGGGGGTGGGGGAGAGGCTTTGCTCTCCAGACAGGAACTGCAGGCCCTGCTGTGTACAGCTCAGAGTAGGTCCTAGTGCCAGCGAACACCCTCAGGACACTGGAAGTAAGGCCTGCAGGGATTGGGCAGAGCTGTGACCTGTCACCATCATCTGGGCACAGCTTCCATACCAGGCCTGGGCTGGGCCCTTTACGTGCCTTCTGTCACCCACTCCGGCTAGAGTGTCAGGACCGTGCAGGCAGGAATTTCTGTCTGCTTTGTTCCCGCTGTACCCCGTGCCTAGCACACGCCTGCAGTTATATTGCAGGAGCTCAACAAATCACTGCTGGGTGATTAAAGGAAGCCAGCCCCCTAAGGAATGAGGTAACGGAGGCTTAGAGAGCGTGAGGGTTTACATAAGGTCTCAAAGGCTACGGCATCTGAGCTCAGGGTCAAGCTCAGCTCTGCCTGATCTCAACTCCATGCATGGGTGCCCACGTGCGTGCACAGACACTCAGGGCAGTGACCCCTCACACGCGACCACCTTTGCATTCATTCACCAAGCACACCCACTTGCATTACTCGTTCTGGCAGCTGAATGCAGTGGTAACGAGCGCAGCCTGGAGGCCACAGCACCTGCGTTCAAAGCCTGGCTTGTGTACTGAGCAGCTGTGTGACCTTGGACAGCTTCCTTATCTGCCTGAGTTTCTCCCTCTGTAAATTAGGAAATGGCAGTCCCTGTCTCGTAGGGTGGTTGAGTTAGAATGATGCCTCACCTATGGCAAGTGTGCAGTGCATGTCACCTCGCCATGGTGATAGATGGTTCTTAGAGGGGAGACAGAAGACAGCACCCCTCTCTCCAGGCACTGTGTTAATTCTTTACATCTTTACATCTCAATTACCCCTCCCACCTACCCCACCTACCACCCCTGATGGAGGATCTTTGGGCAGGTATATTCCATGACGTTCTGAACCAAATTCTGAGGTGTGGGCCTGTGTAAGAGCACCAGCCCACCCCACAGGACCACCCCCCCATCTATTAGGCTCACGTGGGGAGTTTCACGCAGGGACAGATACACAACTCCATTCTTTCAGGGGACGATGTCATTGCCCAGACAGACATGAGATGGACAGATACACACAGGTTTTCGCCGCAATCTGAAAGGAGAGCGTTCCTAGGAGAGGGGGAATGGCGTAAAGCAAAGAAGCAATGACCATGAACTTACATGGAAAAAATGTTGAGCCTTTCAAGACCCTCCAAATAACCTACCAAATGACACATAAAACCTAAAATAACACTAACATATAGTAAAAGCAGCGCCATTCCCACGGCTTGGGTGCTCGCTGCCTCTATCACGGCTCCCTGCAAAAGCAATGCGGAACGCTATTTTCACTTTTCCTCTTTTTTTGTAAAAGCAAAAATCCTCTTGGATTTTTTTTTTTTTTCGGATTGTGAAAGCAGGTACTACGAATGAGAAGGGGCATAATGCGAACTTTCGAAAAGTGGGAGATACCTGTACCAATCTACATCTCCCCCTCTGTCCCTGTCACACTCGCGTGCACACACACACACACACACACACACACACACACACGTCCACATACACCCTCCAGCCTTGGCCAGCAGCCCCAATCCATGTGTTTCCAGTTACCGTAAGAGACCCTCACAGCCACAAAGCCTTACTGCGCTGCACACGCCTGCCTGCTAACCTGTTTCAGCCCCCGCGCTGTCCCCCATGCTCCCTTCTCCTCTCTGCCTCAGGGGTCAGGAACTTGTTCCGGATGATGAAATCCAGTTGCCAGGTGCAGCCGGCACCTCCCCTCCCCACAGCCCCAGCTGCCGAGGCGCAGGCCCATCCATAAAGCCGGCTGCACACACAGTCACCCAGGCCTCCCAGGAGATGCTGGAGACCCAGCATTCGGCAGCAACTGCCTCTTCAGCCAGGCAGAGGGATGGAGCTGGACTTTACTCTCTTCACTTGTTCTAACAGTCTAACCCAGCCCCCCCCCACCCCCATGGAGACCTCAAACCTTCTCATTGTAATAAGAGTACTACTGACAGAGCACACCCTCCAAGCACCAGGGCTGGCCGGCTCAGACTGTGACCTGGGTACTTGCACAGGTTTAACACTCTGCTGCGCCATCTTGAAATGCTCAGAGGCCTCACATTCTCACTCTGCACTGGGCCCCACAAATGGTGCAGCCCCCTATATGCATGGACTCGAATCCTCACGACCACCCTTTGGGCACGACCTCACCTCAGAGAGGAGGCAATCAAGGATCGGAGAGGTGAAGTAAGTTGCATGGGGGTCACACAGGGGGCTGGCAGGGCAGGATTGAGGCACATGGTCTGGCTGGAGAGTCTGTGCTCGTAACCCTTGGGCTTCGCCAACTCCAGGCAGGGGCTGCCTGTTCTGGTTCACTGCATGCCACTCTGAGTGAACAAAACACTAGAACGGGATGTTCTACTTTCCACATCCATCTTTCTTTTTAATCCTCATAACAAGCCAGTGAGGAGCCAAGGGAAGGAACAGGATTAGAAGACTGAGACCCAGTGGGGTTGAGGACTTGCGCGGGAACACGAGCAGCCCAGCCTCCAGTGCCCGTTCGGGTCCTTCCCTCTGTCCCACAAACAGCTTTCCGGGGGTTCTGAAATCGAAGAGCAAAATCAATAGCCCGGTCCTGCAGAGGCGCCCGCCGCAGGAGGACGTTAAGAGCAAGGCACAGGACGGCACCACACACACCTGGGCTCTAGTTCCCCTCCTGACACTGACTGGGCCAGAAGGACCCAACCAAAAAAGGCCAATCTTCAGGAAAATACCTGCTTTTCCCGTCACCCACCTGGCAGGTGAGACCTTTCAACCCACCATGCCCCTGTCACTGTCCAGTCCCTGCTGAGGGCTGAACACTGGACCAGGCCTGAGTTGCTGACTAAGCGCCCCTACCCCTGCAGGACACGGCCAGGCTTGGAGGGTCCGTCCTCTGTGCTTAGCTCTTCGCTCAGGGACTTGGGGCAGAGCCCTCACCAAGTGCTTCCTTCCCTGTCAACTCAGTCTGCTGTTTCCCAGCTCTACCCCACGTGGGACCCCCTCATGATGGACAGTTCTTGCAGCCTGGAAGAGCTGTCCTCTCAGTTCTTCTCTTTTGCCTAATTCTCATCTCCATCACAGCCCAAGCTCTGCCCCAAAGTCCCCAACCCCTGTCTCCACCCCCTGCCCCAGGTCTTCTCTTGCCTGCATAGGAGGTGGTGGGAGCTAGGACTAGGTGCCCTGGGCGCCAGAATTAAGCAAAACCGAGTTTGGATCCTGGCTCACCACCTACTAGCTGTGGAATTGTGGGTTAGTTCTTGCATCAACTGTCAGTTTCCTCGTCCCTAAAATGAGGATAGCAAGACAAGGAACACAAAACACTAGGCATGGTGGCTCTTTGGGTGGTATCCTGATCCTAAGGAGAACAGAAGACCCCCAAGGCAGAGCTGTCATACTGTGTCTGTCCAACACCCAGAAAAGCGCCTGGCCCCGGCCATTGTAACGACGGTCTCACCATGTGTACTGGGCTTTCTCATCCAGTACGCCACCAGGCAGAACGGGTTCCCTTATTCCATTTGACTGTGGGAGTAAACTGAGGCTCAGTAACAGGCCTGCCCAGAGAAAGGGTGGCATGATTTGTTCACAATGCTAATGATTTCAAGATGTTTCAAGGGTTTGGATGAGTGAGCTGGGGCCTGACATGCAAAGAGAGACCACAAGGTCCCAAGCGTACGTAGCTCTTGAAATGACAGACCTGGCTCCCAATCCCAGCTAGGTTTAACATCTCCGTGCTTCAATTTTCTCATCCGGAAAAAGGGCATAATGCCCAAGTCACACTGGTGTGACACTGAAATAACATCATGTACGGTACTTTGTACTCACCCTGCGAGGCCCAGGAATGCTCACTCCCCCTCAGCCATCCTACATCTTTAGATCTTGGAGGTTTATGGTCTTGTTTCTTTTTTTTAATTATTATTAGTGTCAGGTGTACAAAACAATGTAATAAGTAGACATTGATACCCCTCACAAAGTGGTAACCCCCCGCCCCCAATCTACTACCCCTCTGACATCGCATACAGCTGTTACATTTCCACTGTCCCTATTCCTTATGCTGTGCTCCACTTCCTGTGACTATATATATGTGTGTATATATATACACATACATATCAAATTATAGTTCACTTTCATTATTATCCAGCTTCAGCATCAGGTGTACAGTGCAGTGGTCAGGCACCTACACCACCCATGAAGTGGTCCCCCAATGAGACAAGTGTCCATCGGATACCAGTTTCTTCCTAAAGGGCTTTGGGTTGGTCAGTTATTTCTGACCTGCTACCCAAGGCCCTAGAACACCAGTCTGCATTCTCTCACGAATTCCTTAACCTTTGATGTATAACAGCTTTAACCCATAGCACACAGACTGTGGAACAGTGTTTGGCTGGACGAGACCATGGAGATGCCTTAGCCCCTCATTTTCAATGTCAGGAAATTGTCCAAGGTGAGTCACACACAAGTTAATGACTTGCTGGGACCAGAACTTCGGACCCTGGGCTCTGAGCTCGGTTTTCTTCCGTGGCACTAATTTGCTTTAACGTGTTGTTGAGGGCTCAGCCAGGCGCTATACTGGGGCTGGGGGTATGACTTTCCTCTGAAATAACTCATTCTCTAGTCTGGCTTTGGGGAACGATCTGGCAAACCTATGGAAAATAATTACAATACAAAGTGTAAGTACTAAACTAGAAAGTATTCATGCCAAACGAGTAGGGAAAAAATGTCAATTTAATTAATTTAATGACCACTGTCCCCTCCACCTAGGAAATGGGACGGGCCAGAGGCTGCTCAGTTTCTCTGATTTGTCTACAGCAGTGGTTCTCAAACACCAGCAGGGGGGGATGGGGTGTCCCTCAGGGAACATTTGGCAATGTCTGGCTCTGTCAGAGAGGGGGTTGCCACAGGCATCTAGTAAGTAGAGTTCAGGGATGCTGTTAAACATCCTACAATGCACAACAAAGAAATCTATGACCTAAAGTGACAATAGTGTGCAGGGGAGAAACCCTGGATTTCAGGATGGACTCTCAACAGGGGCAAAAATTGGATCCTGGGGAGCAAAAAAAATCTTAGCTATTACCCTGGTTTGTAACACTCCAAAGGGCCATAGTATACAAACAGATTATATCTGTGTTATTAAAATTTCATGGTGGGGAGCACTTGGAAAAAAGATGTCTAAAAGGCTCCCCAGGAGGGCAGTAATGAAAAAAAGGTGAACAAACACTGGCCCCTACAAGCCCCCTAAAGTGCAGCCTGTGGCCCTTTTGTCCCATTGCCTCTGGAGGGCCTCAGCAGCCCGGGCACTGAGAGAGTGGCCCAAGCTTGGCCCACTCACTCACCAGTCACCTGCCCCCTGCACTCCTGTGGGGGGCCCTCAGTATCTTCCTCCCCCAAATGGGAAGAAGGACTCTGGCCTCCTCCCAGAATAGCTCAGTGCAGGGGAGCAGCCAGGACCCCCTACCACACAGGCCTGCTCCCACATACCTTGGAACAAGTCCAGCAGGTTTTACCCCCATGAGGATGAATGTCCACTCCAGTCCAGGGGGGCAGCGCTGGACTGCTGACCCCTGGTGACAGCAGACACAGGTGTGGATACACTACAGTTTGTCTCCACGGCTAACACCACTCTTTTCCATCTCACTCTTGTCTTACGCCCACCCCAAGACCCACTCACACACAGGCCACCTAGAAAGTGTCCTCTAATGTTTTAGAGACTTCTGCTTTTCCAAGTTCAGAGTACCGTGTTTCTCCGAAAATAAGACCTAGTCGGACAATCAGCTCTAATGCGTCTTTTGGAGCCAAAATTAATATTTTATATTAATTTATATAAGACCCGGTCTTACATTACATTATACAAGACCCGGTCTTATATAACATCTGGTCTTATATAAGACCAAATCTTATATATATATATATATATATATATATATATATATATATATATATATATATATATATATATATATATATATAAGCGGTCTTATATTAATTTTTGCTCCAAAAGACGCATTAGAGCTGACTGTCCGGCTAGGTCTTATTTTCGGGGAAACACGGTACTGTAGAGGTCTCGGGTGAACTAGTCCCACGCACTACCTCACCTTGTCTCAACTCACACCCAAAGGGACTCAAATCTTTTGCAGACTTGCTTTCAGAGGTTGCACCATGCCCGTCTGAACCTCGGAAACCCCAGCCCGCCACTGGGCGAAACGCGGGCCCGCTCCCCCCTGCACCCTGGGAGCGCGCACCTGCACAGAGCGGCTGGAGGACGGATGCGCTCAGGCCGAGGCAACAGGAGGAAGCCGGGCCCTTCCTGGGGGTCTGCGCTCCTCAACCCGCACAGAGATGAAGATTCTCCCCAGGCTGGCCCGCTACACCGCCGGGGGAGTGCGGGCTCCTGAGGCCCCGCGCACCTGGCTCTCGCCGGGCCCTGCCCTCGTGCCCAGTGGCCACTGTTTGCGTCCCAGCCCCGCGCCCCACGCTCCTAGAGCGGGAGGCCGAGGGGGGACACAGCGCGCGCAGCCCCACCACTCACCCCCGCCAGCCTCGCTGGGCTCCGGGCCGGAGCCAGACCCCCGGCTTCCGCATGGGGAGCCCCCGCCGCCAGCAGCACCGCGCCGGGGAGAGCCGTCCTACCCGGAGCCGACGCCTCGTCTCCGCCCGAGGCCGCTCTCCCCGGCGCTTCCCCGCCTCCCGACCCGCCCGGCCTCTCCTCCTCCGGGGGGCGCGCGGGGCGGGGGCCGCGGGGCGGGGGCGCGGGGCGGGGGCGCGGGGCGGGGGCGCGGGGCGGGGGGGGGGCGCGCGGGGCGGGGGGGGGGCGCGCGGGGCGGGGGGCGCGGGGCGGGGGCGCGGGGCGGGGGGGGGGCGCGCGGGGCGGGGGGGGGCGCGCGGGGCGGGGGGGGGGCGCGCGGGGCGGGGGGCGCGGGGCGGGGGCGCGGGGCGGGGGGCGCGGGGCGGGGGCGCGGGGCGGCGGCGCAGGCCTGGCGGCGGGGGCAGGCGGGGCGGGGGGCGCGGGGCGGGGTTGCGCGCCACCACGGGGGTCAGCGCCGGGGGTGTCCCCGGGCCTCCCGGAGGGGCGGCCCCTCGGCGCTTCTTTTGCGCTGACCCCGTCGCAGCCCTCAGTGCCCACCGCTGTGCCCCCGAGAACTCCTGTTGGGGGAAGTTGCGCCCACGCGCGCTCTCAAGCCCTGCGCTGCGACTTCTGCGGGCCACACTCCGCGCGGATGAGACGCGCCGCAGCCCAACGCGGGGCCTTTCGGTCTCGGGCAAAGGTTTATGACTCCAGGTAGGGTTGCTCGGGGAGGAAGGCCTGGAAGTAACCCCCCTGGCTGTTCCAGCTCCCCTGCCGGTGGTGGAGACCAGAGAGACACCTGCCACATTCTGCACCCAATTTCCTCAGGATGTTCTCTCAGAAAACTTCAAAAACCACGAGAGCGTTGAGACTCAGATGTGAGAATCAAGTCCCAGAAAGACAGCCGCTAACCACCTTTGAGGGATTGGTCAGAAGGTCCTGCCCTGCCGCTGGGGAGTCACCTAGTGTTATCATGGATGAGGCCGTGGGACCGCCCACTGTCCCCAGCGAGGTACGCGTGCAGGGACCCTCAAGGGCAGGGCATGAAATTGTTGACGTTAAGAACCGTCTAAACCTGTAAAGAATTTTTATCAGTTTGAGACAAACTGAGGACAATTGCCAGGAAGCAAAATCTCGACAGATTTGAAGAAATGCTCCAAAGAATGGTAGTTTTGCAGCTTATTTTATACGTTAGAATCAAAGGAGACCTAAGGAGGGTTACACATCCATTGGTGGTAGGTTTGGGGGCGGGAGAAAGCGCAGTGGGGAAATCTCGGGGATTGGATAAAAAGCAAACCAGAGACACTCCTTTTACATCGATGGGTACAGGATGCTTAATAATTAACATTCACAGCTTAGTTTTTGAGGAACAAGGTAAGAGTGAGGGGTTCGGTGGTCAATCTTGACCTTAAGTGAGCCTGTCCATTGTCTTTTTGCATCTAAGAAAACATACCTTTGAAAGTTCAGTGATTCTCTTTTCCAGACCCCTCGGGCCCCGCAGCAGGGCACAAGACCACAGCACCGTTATCCTGTTGCCTGAATACCTTACTATACATCTCTTCCTTTGATTCTAACGTAGGAATAAGCTGCACAACAGCCATTCTCTGGAGCATTTCCGCAATTGGTTTAGAGTTTGCTTCCAGCAGTTTGGCTCAAATAAACTCATAAAAATTCTCTACTGGTTTGGAAATTTGTTACTTCGACAAAGGTCATTTCCCCTAAATATTTAGTTGATCCAGCACCATTAGTTGACTAACTGTACTTTCCCCATGGAACTAACTTGACACTTTTGCCAAAAATCAATTAACCATTTATATGTGGGTCTATTTCTGGACTCTCTAGTTTTATTGTTCTATATGACTATCCTAATGCCAACTGCACAGCCTTAGTTACTGCAGCTTTGTAGAAAGTTTTGAAATCAGGTACTGTGTTTCCCCGAAAATAAGACCTAGCCAATCAGCTCTAATGCATCTGTTGGAGCAAAAATTAATATAAGACCTGGTCTTATACCCTGTCTTATATTGTGGTAAAATAAGACCAGGTATTATATGACACGGTCTCATATTATAGTAAAATAAGACCGGGTCTTATATTAATTTTTCCTCCAAAAGACGCATTAGAGCTGATTGTCCAGCTAGGTCTTATTTTGGGGGAAACACGGGAGTGTAAGTTCTTTTTCAAAATTTTGTTTTGGCTATTCTAGGTTCTTTGCATTTCCATACACATTTTATCAACTTGTCAAGGTCTACAAAAGAGCGAGTGCTTATCTTTTTCAGTGCTTTAAGCTTTTCACTGGTTTTCCCCAATGTGTAAGGTAAACCCTCAGCACGACAGCCCAGTGCCACATGCAGACCTCTACCACCTCCTCGCCAGCCCCACCCACCATTCTTCCCTTTGCCCAGGGAGCATCGACCACACTTTCTTCGGCTCCTCCATGCCTTAGAAAAGTTTTCTGTATCACATCTGTCTAAACCAGATACTGGTTAGAGCTTCACAGTCATCCAAAAAAAAGAAAAAAGTAAAAAGATCAACTGGCATAAAATAGACGGGGCGGAGGGTATAAGGGAGAAAGAAAGAGTGACATTTTAACATATGACTTCCATTTTTATTGACATTTCCCCATCTCTTTCTCAGATTATATGAACATTACAGCAATGGAGAGGGGTTATCACAGCACCTCTTGTGAATTCCAGGTTACAAGTAAATTGGTCAATGAAAAAATGGGCCAACAAAATAAGACCTCAGTGCCCTGTAAGCTATATCTCTATTCTTATTCTCTTTCCCCCTTCTCTTAACGGTAGCGACGTTTATACAGAGAGGGATCATCGAGACTGTGGGCCTGCTGGCTGAATCGACATGGTGATTTCACCAGTGTCCCGTGAAGAACCATCAAGGATGCTTTTTGTCATACCAACCATTGGCTTAGCCTCACGGAAGGAAGAAGACCTGATGTCTAGGGTGCAGACAAGTTATCACACCACCTGTCAGTGAGTGGGAGTGTCCCACACGCCCTTGGAAAGGGACCAAGCTTTGCCTAAGAAACTTGGGAATTGGGTTGGATCAGCAGACTCTGAGTTGACTCAAGGCCCCTTACACATGGAAGGACCCACGTATCCATGTAGATGGCAATAAGGTAGGCGACGTAGCACAACAGCAAGGTACTGCTCGTTTTTACCTTTCATTCAACCTCCCCACAACTACTGCAAAAGAACAGTTTTGGGTATTGCATCATTAAAAACACAGTAACTGCAGATAAGGAGCCACTGCATTCTTTAGGGCCAGTTTAGTGGGACTCATCACAGCACAAAGAATCACAGTTTAAGGCCATATATACTATGTAGCAAGCAAAACCTTGCCCACAGCCACCAACCCCTCCAAGCCACCCCGAAGGGGGGACTGGGAATGTGATACCTGCAGATTCACCACATTAGACTAGAATAAACATAAAGGGAGGGTTCCAGCTAACCCCTTTGGTTTTCTCCCTAGGAAAGACTCAATCCATGCTTGGAACATAGGTCACTGGAAACGACAAAAGGGACAACAGAGTTTTCTATATAGTTAAAAGCAAAGGGGTCATTGGCTAGTCCTAGCATTTCTTCTGTATGATAAAGCAGGAAGCCAGCCTTCAAATTCAGCTATCTGGGTACATGGCAATTGGCTACGAGCCTGGACACTACATTTCATGAGGATAAAGCTGAGGAAAGAATGGACATACTTTTCTCCACGTGGAAAGTATTTTGATTAACTGGCTGAATGGATTAAGATGCCTGCTGGGCACACTGTTTCTACGTAGCAGCACACTTACAGGTTCTGGGGCTGCATTTAAGCCAAAAGTTGCCCAACAGCCAGGAAGACTCCTTTGGTTTTCGTAACTCCCTCTTCACAGCTCCTTTGGACTCTGCTGATTTTATCTGTGTGAGATGCTCAGCAGTTCTTGATCCTCATGAAGGTAACAGAAGGAAAATCACTGCTCTCCTCCCTTCCTGACCACCGGGGTTGATAGCAAACAGAGATTAAAACCCATTTTGGTTTATCTAGAAGAGCAGGAAAGGAAAGACACCCTGGGAACTAGGTCACAGCAATTCTTTGCATGAGAAAGAGGGGACAGTCAATTGTATTTAACTTTCTCTAGGTGATTTTGCCACATCCCTACAAATTCTTACAAGAATTACCCAAATTCTTTCTTCACTGCCTGTGGCATTACCAGCAGTTCCTACTCAACCCAGTGTGACTAGGGGCCAAGACCCTCATCCATTTGGAACTGGGTGTGCAAGAAAGGTGTGCAATGTTCTTCACTTTACAGGCCCAGTGACCACAATGTCTTCCTTAGTGCAACTTGTCCATAACAAACGTGGTCCCTGCATGTCTACGTGGCTCTTCACACCAAACTCTGGAATATTTCAAGGGCGTAAGGCTCTCGGATGCTGAGAATGACCAAAGATAACTTAAGACATGACAACAAAACGTCACAAACAATAATGCTTGTATCCTCCACTCCATGTATCTGGACCAACACACCACAGCCAATGACAAGATGCCCCCGAACCTAAGAGAATCTGGACTGACAATTCTTACCAATAAAAGGAGTGATTTCAAAAACAGAGAAGTGCAAAACTACTTCAATTCTTTTCCAGTCTGTTGCCAGTCCTCCCCTATAATACCTGATAGCTACTAAAAGACAAGCAGATCTTGAGTATAACAGAGTCAAAGTTTTCGCTTTGGTCAACAGAAAAAAAAAGTAAGAACTTTAAACATGGTGATTTTCAGATTTGTTCTTTGGTCAAGCAGTATAAAGCTCTCTGAAAGAAGTCCCCTTACCTGGTATGAAAACACAGTCAAAATACAGGATCACAGTTTAGCCAAAAAAATGTGTTCAGAATTTTTGGAAAAAAAAAAAGGTAATTGAAGGCAATGGAGCCCCATGCCCCAATGTCAAGTTAGAATTGTCTTAGAACATCAGCAATAAAGAGAACCAGCACTAGAAGACTAACATTTAAATGGGTCGGCTTCTAAAAAGAGTAAGTTAATAACTTTAATCCTAAAGTAGGAACATGACAAATGATTTTTGAGCGGAGGATTTACCAACATTTTCCTTTATCAGTTTAAATCCTAACCTGGACCCGGACCCAGGCAGATACCGTCATCATTTTGAAAAGCAGAAAGCAGTAAGCAGCAAACCACAGATGTGCTGCAAGTAGTGATCCATTCCTCCCGTGCTGCCCTGTCCTCACTCCAGCAGGGCTGCACACACTCCCGCCAGCAGCTTTGTACGCAGACTTGATGTGAGTCAGCTTCACATGGAAGTCTGACCAGGGGGAGATGTGGGTACTTCTAAAACCACTGAAGTGTCTAAACAGGGGGCAGGAGTATTAGGTTAGAGCTTGGGAAGAACCAGAAACTGGACACACCCTCAGATGGTGACCAGCATGAAGAAATAGTTGATGATGAAGGAAAAAACCGTCTGGTGACCAGAACAAAATGGAACAAGACCAAGCCTTGGGAGGCTCCTGAACAGAGGGAGTTATACAACGAGGGGGAATTTCAGCAGTGTCTTACCCAGTAAATGGGTCTTACCCATTTACTGTCTGTCTTCAAAGGCTAAACTTTAGACTAAAAGGAAAACACTTTGGTTGATTAGTGACTGGTTAAATAAGGGTTCCAAGGTTGGCAACCTCAGATCTGGAGCGGAAGTAAGTGGAAGGCACTTGCTCCCTAGGGGAGGTGGGCCAGGTGAGTTTTGAGGCTGTAGTGCCAGGGCCAGCAGGCGCTTTGGACGGGCCCAAGTCTGCGCGGTGGCTGGGGGAGGGCAGTGGCTGTGTGGTTAGCAGACAGGCTAGGGTCAGTGTGATTTCACAAGTAGAATAATTATAAAATAAAACATTTTTTTAATGGACAAAAAAGCAAAGTGAGTCACCTTTTTTTAAAAAAGGTGAAATGTAGTAAAGAAAAGATGTGAAGCAGTTTTTCCTATTTACAAAATGCCGTTGAGAGTGGAGGTGGACACCATCAGTAGTTGAGGAAATGTCTTTCACATGACGGCCACGGAAGCGCGGTTCCTGGAACTGGCTCAGAAAGACACACACTGTCCTGGGTGAGGGAGAGTTCCTCTAAGGGAGCACCAAAAAGGCTCAGTCTTCTGTTTCTTCATATGTAGTCTCGTCAAAGGGCCTGTCCAGTAGAGGTACCAACCGATGACGGGAATACTTCAGCTGTAACAGGTCCCCAACTTCATCTATCTCCTTTAAAGCCTAAAATATGTAAGAGAGAGTGGAGGTGAGTCAGAGCCAGTAGGATGCAGGCATGTCTAGTGCTTTGCTCTTCTAAAAACAATCATGGCAAGGTTATCCCTTGGTGGGAGTGTTTGTGTCTAGTGCAGTCACTCTGGTCTTACTACAGTACAGCTGTGGGAAGAGCTGCTTTTTGAGCAAAGACATCAGGCTGACCATGAATAATGGGTGTGAACAGCAGGTATTCAGGATAAAGAATATAATTCATCAAAGTATGTTATGCTTGGTAGGGAAAGGAATATGCACCCTGGATTTGCCAGGCTGGCCACAGTTTGTCATCTCTCCTTTTATAGTTCAGTACTCGCTCTTTCCATTATCACACTACCAGGAAACTGATGAGACGTCTACGTTGAGATGCTTCTCAGCCGCCAGATGGAGAGCCCCCAAAGTGGACTCCTGGGCAGACTCAGTAAGACAAAACGGAAGCCGTGAGGAGGAGACGATGTGTGGGGGAATGGAAAGGCTGCAGGTGAGGGAGCTGGGAAAGGAGAGTCGGGATTTGAACTCCAAAATCCTAACCTTGAGCGACGATCTCGTCTTCCCATCAAACTCTAATTGTCTCAGTATAACTCTCCTTTTTGTAAAACTAGCCCTTTATTTGTCAAAGAAAATATGTTTCTTCTAAAAAAAAGTCAAACACTAATTAAGGCAAGTCATGAAATGAAAAGTCTTCCTGATTGCTACACTAGTTCTACATGGTAGAGGCCATCTGTGTATGGTTTCTTATATGTACTTTTTAAAAATAAACTCCTGAAGTGGAACATACATACAGCAAAGTACAAATCACAGTCAGTTCAGAGCTAACTTCTCCAAAAAGCAGTGCACAGAGAGTCAAAATAGAGGACCCCAATATAAGAAAGGGATATGTGTTCAGAATGTCTCAGAAATCCAAGGAAGAGAGCAAACATTCTGGAATCCTAGATTCTAAGGCTTTCTAATGAAAGCAGCTGGCACAGGTCACAGAATGCAGTTTGCAGCTCAGGACAGCTCTCCAGCCCTGTTGCTCACTCCCCAAGCACCTGTGATATTACCTAGCAGGTCTAAGAAAACATCTGGGGTGAATGGGCCTCGGCCTCGGGGACAATGGCTCTTCTATGACACCATGTCATTAGACTAAGAAACAGTACGGAGGGCAGTAGAAGCCTTGTAACAGAGTGTGACTCTCCCAATTTCTATCATAGCATATATATCTTCTATCCCCTTTTATGGCTATTATTCCTTCTGAAAATCCACACCTTCTATTTATAAAAAGGGAATCAGTTCATTATTGGTAAAAAGACACATTTACTTGTTCTTAAAATTAACTTTTAAAAATCAGTGTTTGTAGAGAGAAAAACAATCATGAATAGTATTCTTTATTTACTCTAGCATAAAATATTCTTTACTCCAAATGTGAAAAATGTAAAAAGCAAATTAAGAGCCTGATTTCAATATGCTATCAGAACAGTGGTACCTTTGAGAAGAGATTTAATGGAAAGCTGCATATGGAAACAATTTAAGATTGAATTTCAGCTGGGAGAACCCATTAGACATTTATTCTCCTGACCTCTAATATAGGACTTATTCATTTAAAACAACACATGACTTACTAAGATCACAGAGTAAAGGACATTTATGATCTCTGACTTCAGCAGAACTTAGTATTTTTTTCATTGATGCTAGAACCCCACTGTTTTAATTACTGTAGCTTTGTAGTAAGTTTTGAAATTGCGAAGTTTGAGTCCTCCAACTTCGATTTTCTTTTTCAATACTGCTTTGGCTATCTGGGGCCCCTTGTAGTTCCATATAAATTTGAGGATCAGCTTTTCCATCTCTGCCAAAAAAGGCCATTGGGATTTTGATAGGGATTGCATTGGATTTATGGATCTTGCTGTACTACCATCTTAACAATATTAAATTTTCCAATTCCTGAATATGGGATGTCTTTCCATTTATTTAAGTCTTGTTTTCTTTTCTTTCAGCAAGGTTTGAATGCTATCATACACAAAATTTTCTTAATTTCATTTGTTCAACACTGAAATATAGAAACACACTAATGTGTTTTTTTAAATTTTTATTGGGGAATATTAGGGAATAGTGGTAGAAACACATGGATTTTTGTGTGTTGATCTTTCATTGTACAAGTTTGCTGACTATGTTTATTAGCTCTAGCATGTTAGGTTTTTTGGTGGATTTTACGGCATTTTCTACATATAGAAATCCCACATCTATGTCACAAAGCCTATTACTAAATGAAAATTCGTTTGTATCTCAGAATGTCCATGTTCAGTTCCATAAAACATAAGACAAATTGACTTCAACAAACCTATGGTTTCAAAAAATGCACTTTATGCTTAAAAACAAATTAAATGGAATGCAAAGTCAAACAATTTCTCAAGTGGATCTAATGAAACTCTCAACTGGCAACATATTTATTGGCAACAGAAATCTGCTTAGATACCTGGTTAAATCTAAATTCTTTCATGATGTGTACTATTCTTAGCAAAGTTGTTAGAAGATATAATGTATTACTTAAGCCATTGCTTATAATGACACAGGTATTTTTTAAAGACCATGTCAAAACTCTTAACCATCCAACTAGAGTAGAAAGAAGAAAAGCTGGTATCTCCAGGTTGAAAAAAAAATGCAGAAATTCACCAGTAATATTTTTGAAAGATGGGAAAATCCAATGAAAAAAATCTAAAAGGCATAATCCAAATTAAGAAAAAGAACAAAGATACAGTATTAATAAACATAATCCAATTTCACAGTGTCGGAATGTGACTAAGACTACACTCAGACTTGCAAAAATTTTGCTATGCAGAAATAGGGAAGAAAAATCAGTCTTCAGCTGCTCAGATATATAACATGTCAATTAAATTGTTATAATGAACTTTTAAAAACGTGTTCATGATATTAAGATTAGTAGCTCTCCAATGCATTAATGGATATTTCTAGCAACTAATTTTATGCAAATATGTTCTAGAGCTCAATAAACTCCCAGAAAGCAATACTGAAAGTTTAAAGTCTTTGATGTGAGGTAATAGCATATTAAGAGACTATCGTGAGATGAGAATATATTAAGAGACTGTAAATAATTAAATTCAGTAATAATTATGAGGCCCTGCAATGTACCAGGCACTGTGGTAGGTCCTGGGGACTTAGAATGAGCAAAATAAGCTTAGTTAATATCCTCAAGATCTATCTAATGTAGAAGATTGCCACTGAATAACAACAGGTGTGAACAGTTTACTAAGGGGAAATCTTAAGATTCCAAGGGACCATCCAGGGAATATCCTTAAGCAAGTTGCCTTTAAGTGGAGATGTAAAGAATGAGTAGGAGGCAGCCAGGCTAAGGAAAGAGAAGACTCGAGAGAGAAAATTCTACAAACAGAATAACATACAAGAAAGCTTAGAGTAGAAACAGCTAGAATAGAAAGAGAACTGTATAGCTGCAGAGGCCAAATGAAGGAGAAAGTGGAACAAGATGAAGCCAGAAATTTCCTCAGAGCCTCAATCACATGGGGTTTGGTTTTACAAATTTTTTTTGTTTGTGTGTGTGGAAATGGCAATGTTCTCAGCAACACTGTGTACGCCCTTCTCTATTTCAGGGGCAAATACCATAGGTGCTCACAGAACATCGGGATCAGAAGATGATCAATTCCACCTGCTCTACAGGCCTTCTTAGTGTAGGCATAGTCATGTTAAGCTGAAGTGTCTACTTACAGTATCAAGAATTTCTTTGGTATGAGCTGCCGACAGGCAAAACCTGGCTCTGGACTCGATAATCGGGGTGGCGGGAAACCCCACCACAACTACGCCGACATCCCGCTTCAGCATCTCCCGTCCAAAGGCGCTGCAAAGGGAAAACACGGAAAAGAAACCAGGAGGAGTCACAAAGCACGCAGCACAACGGCCTGCTGTCCTGCCTGATTTAAAGTCTTGGGTGCTCCTGGCACTGGAGACTTCCATTAGGAATTTCCTCTAACTTCTTTTAAAGTTAAAATCGACAGTTCACAAAGACTTCTAGTATTCAATCCTAAAGAGGTTGCCTTCCAAGTGGTTTCCTTCACGAAGGTGAAAGAATGTAGTTAGCAAAGACCAATTTTACTAGAGCTTGCCTAAACTATTTGCAAATGTGGCCCTAAGGAGTCCCAGACGTGACAGTGGTTCAGAGGATTCAAAATAAACGAGTTTAAAACCTGGTCCTTGAAATGTTAGGCTTGGCAATATAAAAACTTCTTAAGATTATACGGGTGCAGAGATCTGCTGTAACACGGACACCTTTTTGCGGGCAGAATACCCGATTAGCATTAACCCTCAAACCAGGCACTCTGACTGACCTGTGTGTCAAGCTGCCTTTGGAATTTAGGGTTTCTTTTGGTGTTTGTGAGGCCAGCACATCCGCAGGCTTCAGCTGACTAATTACTCAGACTACACAACTCTCATTCAACCCCCCAACCCCCAAGGCAAATCAGCTGCATGGGACCTTACTCCCGTCTGCATCTTGTCTAAATAACACAATTCTAACTGTCATGGAAATTTTGTTATATTTACTAAATTATGTTGTCTTTTCCTCTTGCTGACTTACTGCATCCGTTTTTGACGTTTTCCTTAGCTGTTTAAAATACTTGTTTGAGAACTAAAATCCCACATATTTTAATTACATTAGCAACAAAGTACTTACCGCATTTCTCCAAAAATAAGACCTAGCCGAACAATCAGCTCTAACGTGTCTTTTGGAACAAAAATTAATATAAGACCTGGTATTATATTAATTATATTATATTAGATCCGGTCTTATACTAAAATAAGACTGGTCTTGTATTAATTTTTGCTACAAAAGATGCACGAGGGCTTCTTTTCAGGGGATGTCTTATTTTTCTCATGTACAACAATCTACATTAATTCATTTATTCATGTATAAAAATCTACATTTATTCAAATACAGTCATCTTCTAGAACATTGTTATATATAACTCTCCAAACCCTGAATTCCGGCTTGAATTTCTTGTGACTCCACTTCCTGTAGAACCACTGGCCCCAATCTCTCATGTCCAGCAATAGAGCTCTCCTTAAATGAGCACTTCTTGTCCATGTAACCTGCTCGTAGCGCACTGGCAACACAGCTGTCAGTGATTCTATCCCATGAATTCTTCACCCAAGTCACAACCTCTTGCAGGCGAGGCTTCACAAAGTTTCCACGCTGAGTTCTCTCCATTCTTTTTTCAATGTAGTCATTGATTTCCATGTGCAAACGGTCCTTGAGCAGCTTGTTTATTGCAATATCAAGAGTCTGGAGAGAGGCGGTCATTCCTATGGAATCGTTATTTGATCTATTCTTCTCTCTGCAAGGAAGTTCTTCATGTCTTTAGCACAGTGAGTGCTGGCTGAATCCAGATTAACAGACCTCTTTGGCCACCTTGCAAAACCAGTGGCAGCTTTAAATCAACCCACTTCCTTATAACTGCTTGTGTGCACCAGGCTTTTTCAGTTTTAAGAACGTAAATGCCTGAAACACATTCAACCTTATCTTTCTTGCCCTTAGTGGTGATTAGAGATGGGGCTTTCTTTCCATCTAGATGAACTGCCAAAATACAGGTAACACATGTATTTTCATAACCAGTGGAGAGAATGTAGATTGACGAGGTACCCTCTGATCAATTGTTGTTTGAGATCTTTGGCCCATAAACACTGCAGTTTCATCCATAGCAATCATGTTGGAGAGTTGGTATTTAGAAAAGTCGATGCCATCAACAAAGGACTTGAATGCAAGTGTATGTTTAATAACTTCAGTATCTTCCAGCTTGAACAGTGTTGTCGATCTTAGACAGTTCATATGGCTGAAGGAAGCCATCCAGTCAGTGTTGTGATGCTTTGAATTCTTCTGGGGATATTTCTAACTGTGGTGCCATTGAAGGGCAAATGCTTGAATATCAGCCCTGTGCACAACCAAAGCCTTTGCTCTTCTGTCAGCAATCCATTCACAGATGGTATCTTTCAGCTCAGGAAAGAATGGTTGCCAACCTGATCCACACTTGGTGCTTCTTAGCATTTCCCTCATCCATCTGCTGACTGAGGTTATCGTAATCTGCTCACCATTTTCGGACCATTTGGAGATCCAATTTATTCTCTTTGCAGAAAGCCATAGATTCTTGCCCCGGGAGTCCTCCACGATTCCTTTCTTGTACTCAACGGAATAGCTCTTTTTTTTTGCACTCATCTTGTCTGGGGGTCAAAATATTATTCGCTTTAAATCTACCATTAAATCAAATGTTAATTGAAGATTTATGAGACAGAGCGGCAACAAAAATGATGCCAGTTAAGAATGATGGTCCACACAAAAGCGACGAAAAATTGCAGGCACCAAAATTCAGAAAACACGAGTGTATTAAGTACGTCCATTACAACACACAATGTATTAAATTATGAAGATTCAGATTAGACACAACCACGTTCGTTCGTTATCAAGTGCACACGTTATTCATGTGTTGTATCTGTACTCTGATTGGTCATTTGGCAATAAGTCTCGAGTTCATCTATTTACATAGGCGTTTGCCTCTTGTCCAAAGGTGCCCACTTCGGTATTTACAATACTTAATTATAATTTATATTATCATTTATTTTAAGTATTAATGTCAATATTATTCATTTATATGTAATTATATATTAATATCATTTTATAATTCAATACGTCCGTCGTGTGTTGCAATGGACGTAGTACTAGATGCGTCCGACTGATGATCTTAACTGGGGCTTATTTTTAGGGTAGGGCTTATATTACAAGCATCCTGAAAAATCATGCGGGGGCTTATTTTCCGGTTAGGTCTTAGTTTTGAGGAAATGCAGTATATTCACTTTAATAAACATTTACTGAGTGGCCTCTGGATGCCAGGGACTGTGGTGGACACTAGGGACTCCAAGATGAATAAAAATATGTGCTCCTTAATGACTTCAAGTAAACTTGAGAAATGACCCTTAACCAATTTTCTATTTAAGATCCAGTCAAAACTCGCAAATCCGAATTATTTTACATCTCTGGTACAATTTTGCATGTAATTCTTTTGCAAATAATTATACTGGTTCACTTCCTATTTGCTTTTCAAATGTGTCCTGGTTTTGTTACACATCTGGACTTCTCAAATGAACTGGAAGCTATTCCAGGGCAAGGCATTCCATTATATACACCGTGCACAAGCCAATGCAGCTGTAATGCAGCTGTGTAATCTGCACACCTGAGAACGATGCAGCACCGGCCTCATGGCCCACTGCTCACCCCCTGGGCATGGCCCTTCAAGTCCACTCTCCTCCTCGCCATTCCTCCACTGGCTAAGCATTTTCCCGCGTTCTGGCCTTTGCATAGGAACTTCTTCTTTATTTTTTTTTATAGGATTTTATTGGGGAAGGGGAACAGGACTTTACTGGGGAACAGTGTGTACTTCCAGGACTTTTTTCCAAGTCAAGTTGTTGCCCTTTCAGTCTTAGTTGTGGAGGGCGCAGCTCAGCTCCAGGTCCAGTTGCCATTGCTAGTTGCAGGGGGTGCAGCCCACCATCCCTTGCGAGAGTCAAACCGGCAACCTTGTGGTTGAGAGGATACGCTCCAACCAACTGAGCCATCCGGGAGCTCAGCGGCAGCTCAGCGGCAGTTCAGGGGCAGCTCAGCTCAAGGTGCCGTGTTCAATCTTAGTTGCAGGGTGGGGAGCCCACCATCCCTTGCGGGACTCAAGGAATTGAACTTGTGGCTGAGAGCTCACAGACCCATATGGGAATCGAACCGACAGTCTTTGGAGTTAGAAGCACGGAGCTCTAACCATCTGAGCTACAGGGCCGGCCCCTGCATAGGAGCTTCTTTCTCCAAGTGACTAGCTTTCTCAGCTCCTTCAAGAGCAGATGTCACATTCCCTTCCCACGGAGGCGCACCCTGACCTCCCCGTTTAATACTGCAAACTGCCCCTTACAGGGCAATCTCAATCCCCCATGTTTGCTCTAAGCTTTGCCTACTGTGCTGAACATTTTCTGACATGTTATATAATTTATGTATTTATTACGTTTGTCTGACTCTTGCCCCACCAGAATGTAAGCTCCACAGGGCAGATTTTTATTTTTGTTTTGTTTACTGATCTTAATCACCCTAGAAGAGTGAATTAAACTCAAATGTTTGTTTAATAACAGACTAACAAGGTTAACATATTTTAAAAATTGGAATCCACTAATCTATGGCATATCCAGCAAATAAAGGCTAACATAATAAGGCCAAGACAACTTCCCCTAACAAAATACATAAGCCTGAGTCTCACATCACGGACACCTTAAGTCTAGAGACACCACTCTGTAATTTGTAACAAAATGTACCCAATTTTGGCTGGCATGTAGAGCATCAAAGGCACCACTGGAGAATCTTCATTTCCATAGATGATGAAGCCCATCTCTTTCAGACGTCTCCTGAAATACCTGGTGTTTTCAGCTAACTGCTGTATACACTCTTTGCCTGGAAAATCATGGGGAGAGAAACAAAATAATACCAAGAAAACAGAATGGAGAAAAGAGCTATCGTATCGCCTCTACCTCTATGCTATCAATCAGTCCTACGCACTGTTTCTTCCTTTTCAACATAAAATATTTTTGCATTGCAAGCTGTATGGAATATAAACATAAAAAATATTTATCTCACTTTGTATCCTGTCATACTAGGTGTTGACAGCAGATTTTACAATAACATACAAAATAAAGTTTAACAACTAGAATTTCCATTGCACATTAGTGTCCTCAACATTTTTACCAATACACCTCATTTAACACTACCATCGCTTTACAGTGGTAGGTAAGACTATTATTATGTTCATTTTATAGCTTCGGAGCCTCTCACAAAGGTGGTGACTGGCCTACAGTCACATGGTAATAAGCAGCACAGTTGAGACTAGAATCGAAGTCTCTCAAGTTCAACATTCATTCCAACTAACCATGCTGTAAATAATTTTACACATAAGACCAGAGATAGAGCCATTTAGAGCCCAAAATTTTCCTCTTAAGAGTTTGATTTTATGTTAAAATTTCTACCAGACAGCAATATCATATCCATAATATTTAAAAATCATATTTGAAATCCTATTTTGTTCACCTTCCCTATAACACAAATAGATTAAAACTTACATTTGTGTAACTGCTCACTGACTAATATTTGGCCTGTTTTCGACATTATGGTAGGTCAGTCTATGAATAGATGTCCAAATAATAGTTCTGTTACAAAGAGCCATAAATTCAAAATATCAACTCACAAAAGGCTAAGAACTGTTTTATGGTCTTACTCATGAATACTCACAAATAAGAAAAGGTTGCAGCTATTTTCTCATATATATTAGAAAGCCAGTAAATTAATATTTAAAAAAACACAAACATACAGTTCAGAAATACAGATGGCTAACAAATTTCCTTAGAATCAGAATACTAACATATCCATCACTGAAGGGAAGCTACTGTAAATAAGTTTGCTGCAAACAGCTCCAAATTAATACTCTTCATATATATAATTTCAAGTTGACCAGAGAATAACACTCAAGCTTAGATTAGCTTAGTGTGCATTCTGAAGAATACCTAAGTTGTGACATACGTCCTACAAATAACAAAGCAGACATTTAAGTGTGTTATACTGAAGTATGCTGAGAAATGATTAGACATGAATCCTAATTTTTCCCCTAGAAATACCAATGTATGCTTACTCTACATTTAGAATAAGAAACTTCCACTTCTGTCCATGATAGAATACCAGGGACCAGATTTATCTTCCTTCTGTAAACAACAGAAAACTGGACGAAATATATAAAACAATGGTTTTCAGACACTGGGCAATAGGCAGTGCAGGACCGTGCTGCCAGAGAAGCTTAACAAGAAGTGAGCCTTTGGATTGTCCCTGTACTGCCTCGAGCAGGTCCCAGGCTGCTGCACAGGGAGGGCGAACCTAGTCTTGTCAGTTGAGGACACCAGAGATGGGAGTTAGAGACGCTAAGATGGCTAGAATTCATTGGGCAGTACAGGAGAGGATGGAGGTGCAAAGAGAGAACTTTGGGGATCTGCAGAAGGGTGCATTTGGGCCTTTGGCAGAGCGCTGATTTGCACATGGATGAGAAGAAACCATCAGGAGCTGGGGAAAGATCCACCAGAGAGCAGCAGGCCAATAAGTCCTGGCACTCTTATGGAGTTGAGTATAGTTTGGATTTTCACCCACCAAAATGGAAAGACCTCAGAAGCGTATCACACTAGCAATGGAGCTAAATTAGCCCTAGACTAATAGTTGCTTTGGATCCATTCTCACAAACCTAAAAGCAAGTCTCAAAAAAGGTTCAACTGATTCCAAGAACAAAGTCCAAAATTACCTAAAGGAATACAACAAAATGCAGCACCCATTAATGTGAAATTCACAACTTTCGAAATATAATAAAAACATTTCAGGCATTCAAAGAAACAGGAAAATAGGACCCATCACTAGGAGAAAAGTCAGTTAATACAAACAGACCAGAAGTAACAGAGTATTAGCAGACAAGGATGTAAAAATGCTATTAAAAATACGCTCCTATAGTCAGAAAGTAGAGGAAACATGGAGAAAGGAAATATATAAAAAACAATTGATACATGCAATAATGCTGATGAATCTCAAAAGCATTGTTACATAAGCCAGATGCAAAAGACTATACAGTGTGAATTCATTTATAGGAAATTCTAAAAAGGACATAATTACAGTGCCAGAAAACAGATTCATGGTTGCCAGGGAGTGGAGAGAGGATTGACAGCAAAGGGATATGAGGGTCATTTTTGGGGGTGACAAAAATATTCTATACCTCCCTTGTAGTATGGTTACATGACAGAATACACTTGTCAAAACTTGTGGAATTATACACTTGAAATTGATGAATTTTATTGTATGTAAATGATATATTATTAAAGATCATTTAAAAAAAACCTGAGTGATACAGTTGCATATCAGTGTACATTAATTTTCCCCTGCACTCACTTTACCATTTTGTAACTTGCTACCTTTTTCTTATCATGAACCAAATAGCTATTTAAAAATTCCAAGATATTTATTCCAAGAATATCAAGAAAAATTACCAAAAAAAACCAAGAAATGTTGAGAATTAGACCTTCACTTTTCCACTAATTGCTGTTATCATTTTAAGTAAGTTTTCTTTAACAAAAGGAAGCAGAGATCTCAGTCTTACCATTCATCATCATCTGTTCCCTGACAAGGAGAGTCCCAGAAGAGAATACATCTAAAGTAATACACATACACAACCCGAAGACACTGGGAATAGGCATTTAAAATTCCCAACTTGTAAAAAAAAATAAATAAACCCCCCAAATTATATACCTTTATTATTGTTGAACAGTATTTTTTGTAAAGACATACCACAATTTGTTTATCCATTCACATGTTAATAAACATCAGAATTGAAATGATCAAGCTTCACTTTGGCAGCTATAAATCCAGATTAAAAAGAATTATCTCCTTATGAAAACACTAATTCAAAAAGGTATATGTACCCTTCTGTTCACTGCAGCATTACTTATAATAGCCAAGATATGGAAACAACCTAAGTGTCCATCAGTGGATGAATGGATAAAGAAGATGTGGTATATATTTATTTACATATATACACACATACAATGGAGCCATAAAAAGATGAAGTACTGCCATTTGTGACAACATAAATGGATCTTGAGAGTGTCATGTTAAGTGAGGAAAATCAGATGGAAAGGACAAAAACTGTATGATTTTACTTATATGTGGAATATAAAACAAAAGAGTAACAAATGAACAAACATAACAAAACAAAAACTCATAGACACAGACAACAGAAAGGTAACCAGAGGTGAAGGAGCGTGAAATGGTTAAAGGTCACATATATGGTAACGGATGAAAACTAGACTTTTGGTGGTCAACACACAGTAAAGTATACAGCTCAAATTATAATGTTGTACACTTGAAGTTTATATAGTTATTAACCAATGTTACTTCAATAAAAAATTTAAAAAAAGGAGAATTCTCTCCTAAACATCTATCTAAGCATCTTGGACATACCCAAATCAGGGAATAATTACTACAATTAGCAATTAACAGCTCAATTTCATTTGATCCTAACTGCTTTAGGTGGATATGGTAAAAATGTACTATTTATACTTTGTACAGAAAGGAATGGGCCCACAGAGATTAAATTACTTTCTCTAAGGTCTTTCATTCAGCAGGAGGCAGATCAAGCACTGGATTCCATTCCAGTGCTGTTTTTCCTTCCAAAGCCCACCAAGAAATTATGTATTCTTCAAACTTCAAAGCATTTACAACCCTCATCGGGTAACAATATCTGTATCTTATTTTTAAAATGGCATTTATTGGCAAATAATGGTGTACGGATGAACGGGTGAAGGACAGCCCAAGGAGACAGCCCAAGGGGACACAAGGCAAGTATGAGGTGAGTGAAAAGTAGTTCTTCCAATAAACTCATCGTGATTAGCAAACTGCAATCATCACTAGTGAGCAGAGGCCCAAGACTGGGAGAGTCAAGACCAGTGCTAGACAAAGAAATCACCTAAATCACAAGTGGTGCTCATAGTGAAGCATGGAAATGAAGAAGTCTGTTTATCTTACAAAACTCCTAGGCTGAACCATGAAGCTGCCAATATATTTGACTATTTTTAACTTTAAAAGGGCATCTTCTTGGGGTTCAACGCAATAATTTCAAATATAATAATAGGAGAGACAGCCAAATAAATGTAAACCAATCAATAAGCTTTGGCATTTATAATATATTGTAAAGTAATTATCCCTTATTCTTGAGGTAATACTGAATTTTAACAGGCAACACAGCTACCCATTTTGAATTAAATGTCATATAAAATACCAGATGTGCTCGCTTCGGCAGCACATACACTAAAATACCAGTTAACATTAATGCAACAAGTGCAACTATTATTTAAGTCCGATCTATTAACTCAGTTCTAAGGAGTTTTCTTTCTTACTGCACAGTTGCAGCCAGTATCTGGTCTAACACAGATTTAAAACTAAGAAAGTTTAGCCTTGTTAAAAACAAAATACTAACTCTTACAAGGTCTTTACGCTTGCCTCGGAAAGAACAGATGATAATATAAGACGTCAGCATTCTTCTCTACTTTTCAAACATCAATTTTTACTTTCAAGGGTGATAAAAAGCATAAAAGCAGTTTGGAGAAAACCTCTGTGCTGATTCCCTTGAACTTTACAATTGAACCTCACAATCTGTGGTTGTCCTTTTGGACTTCCTCAATTCGGTTTGTTAGAATGAAATCATTTTAAGTAATTTCTATAAAAATCCACAGCTTGGCATGAAAGAGAGAAATGTAAATGTGTGTAATCAATTTCTCAGAAAATGCAGCAGATAACTTCAATAGATCACTTTTAGTCCGCAATTTCCCTGAAATAAGTTTTATGTTCAGGCAGGAAGTAATGAATATGAAATATCAATAGGATGTGATGGCATCATTCGATTTAAGTTTTTTAAGGAAACAGAAAGTCTAAAAAGAGTGGAGGGTGGAGGTAGATGAAGCCTCACAATTATCTACCTATTGATAACTACTATATATTGATAACTTTAAATCTTTTACAAAACAGAATTAGATTTAGAGAGCTACATTTATTATCCACTACCAAATAGATTTTGAAATTGTATCAATTTCATTGGAGCCACTTTCAAAAGAAATATTTTTATCAAGTCTTAATCCAGAATTCTCAGGATTCTAAGCCATGTAATCTTAAGGTTTGAAGGAACTACTACTGTATTATTACTCAAATAAAATTCCATTATCCCTCCCACACAGGTATCAATCAGAACAGATAGTGTTGTATGAGCTATAAATTTTCTGAAGTCTCAGGGCTGGTACAAACTAAGGGATACAAAAGGCAGCATTTTGTCTTAAATGGCATTAGTGCTAACTACTCAGAATTTATGCTTCAAAGACTATAGCATGTACTCACCTGCTTAAATAGCAATGTCATTTCCAACTGAGCTGATAAGCTTTTATTTAACTTATAACATAATAAACAAAATGTGTGTGAGTCTGCAACTTCAAAAATAACATTTCCAGTGTTAACTGGAATCTTTCAAAATAAAGGACACAGATATAAATGACATTCAGCCAGAGTTGATCCCCTAACTCACATTATACTCCATTACACAGCTCCTAATTCTTCTTAGATTTCCTGGATATGCTGTTATAATCTGCCTTCCTGGGAAAAATAAAATAAAATTACTGCTACTCTTCAGACTTATACTTTCCAGTTAATTACAATGGGCTGGAAGAATTTGACATCAAAGCACTTCTTCTCCCTCCTCCCCTTCTTCTTAAAGGTCATAACCTCAAAGCAGATAGGGTTTTCTCAGTTTAGAGTCCCCAAAATAAAACAGCCGCAAGAATGGTTTCACTTAGTTTTCAGCATTAAGTTATGGGACAAGAGGTGGGATGAAATATGGAAAAATACTACCCATCACCTTGTTCTAATTTATACTATCAGAAATATTACATTGTAGATTTCACATAATTTTTTTAATACTTCATGTCTAATAATTGAACTTAACTGTCAATCTTTCTTTTACTTTAATCATCTGTCCAGGGTCTTATTTTTGCTATTTGGAAGGTTACTTAAGGAACGTGTTTTATTCCTGTGGTTTTCCCTTCAAGAGCATTTTTTAAGAAACAGAATAAACTTAGATGTCCTCCACTTGTGTTAGGAATGTGTCTCCACTGATATCTAAAACTGGACTCAATATCTTAAAGACCTCTTATACAAGTGTTTATAATAATCACATCACATGCAAACTATGTTTGCAAACTACGTTTTCAAAAGCTATCCCCATAGTAATTGTGGAAGCTCTTAGTACTGACTCCCTTTAAGGCAAGAAAGTAGGTAATACACCAAGCATGATGCCAGGCTTAGTAAGTGCTTCTTCCCTTCTCTTTTTCTAGTAGAGCAATTTCTAATTCTAGGAAAACTATATTTTGCTTCAGTTATTATATCTCAAAATATTACCAGGTCAACTACTAACCCGTCTTACCTCCTGATAAGAACTATATGCTAAACTTAAACATATGCCTACTCTAGCAATTCCATTTCTAGGTACACATACCCAACAGAATTGTGCACCAAAGACATGTACGAGAATGTCACTCTTGATAACAGCCCAGATCAGTAAACAGCCCAAATGTCCGTCAGCAGAATGAATATACTAAGAGTCAAATAACAGGATACTAGACAGTAATGAAATGAGTTATTGCTCCATCTAAACATGTGGATGCATCTCAAAACCACGATGAATGAAACATGCCAGATTCGAGTGATTATATAGAAAGTATTATATATAACATTCCATTTATATGAGGTTCAAGACTGGGCAAGACTAATATACAGTGACAGAAGTCAAAATAGTGGTGTATCTTTGGAAGGAGGAATGGACTGGAAGAGGCACAAGAGAGCTTTCTGGGGTACTGAAAATATTCTGTATCGTGATCAAGTGGTGGTTAGATGGGTGTCTATTTATTCATTAAACTGTATGCCTAAGATGTGTGTAGTCTACTGTATAAATGTCAACACTTAACTAAAAATAAAAATTTAAATACCTGGAAAAATCAACCGAAGTTAAACTAGAATGTTAAATTTCTGATCTCGCAAATCATAATCTTAAACATATCCACCTACTATTTAATAATCACCCTTTTACTTAAAAAACAAAACCAAAACAGGACATCTAGATATTATAGGGATGGGCTCAAGCATTTTCTTAGCCTTTGTTTAAGACAAACCTGGAAAATTACCGACATTTTTGGTGCTGGGTGTTCCAGGAATTTTTTAAGACAGGGAAGTGTTACGAAAACAGCACTTCAGAATTAAAGCGCTTGTTCTGAGGCAGGAAATGAAAGCATAGAGGGGTTAGTGCTTACTGTCTTTCCTCCTTTCCAGTTTAAAATAATCACATGAAAGCATGCACTAATTAGACAATGCTGTCCATAAAAATATTTATTTTCGGGTCTGGCCCGGTGGCTCAGGCAGTTAGAGCTCCATGCTCCTAACGCTGAAGGCTGCCGGTTCGATTCCCACATGGGCCAGTGGGCTCTCAACCACAAGGATGCCGGTTCAACTCCTCAAGTCCGCAAGGGATGGTGGGCTTCGCCCCCTGCAACTAAGATTAAACACGGCATCTTGAGCTGAGCTGCCTCCCAGATGGCTCGGTTGGAGCGTGTCCTCTCAACCACAAGGTTGCCAGTTTCAACTCTTGCAAGGGATGGTGGGCTGCGCCCCCTGCAACTAGCAATGGCAACTGGACCTGGAGCTGAGCTGCGCCCTCCACAAGTAAGACTGAAAGGACAACAACTTGAAGCTGAAGGGCACCCTCCACAACTAAGACTGAAAGGACAACAACTTGACTTGGAAAAAAGTCCTGGAAGTACACACTGTTCCCCAATAAAGTCCTGTTCCCCTTCCCCAATAAAAAATCTTTAAAAAATATATTTATTTTCCATCTGTACATCTACTTTCATTCCCATGAAGTCATTTCCACCCCCCCTAGATGTTTTAGCACTAGGTTTTTCTTGCACATATTCTGCCAAAAGGGAGAGGTTGATGGGAGCCAAGCACAAAGTATTAGTAACAAATCTGCTTCAGACTGACTAGTGGAAGACTGCCTTTTAGGAGAACTATGGGAAATTATAATGGAAACTGTTAGGGTGCAATGGAGTACAGAACTACTCAGCAAAAAAAAAGTTAAAATGACACCACTGTAGTACTAAAGCACGAATCAATGCTTCCTGATCACTGAAAATGTCAATTTGGGATTTAAAAGGCTTAAACACTCTGGGTAAGCCTGTCAATGTATAATATAACAAAGGTTCTCCTGAAAGTGTAGAAGAAAAAGTGCTTTCTAAGAAGATGAACCTGAAATTCTAGAGGTCAAATATGGTAATGTTGGCAAACAATTTCTTAGTACTAACACTTTTGCTCAATTAGAACAGAAGTATGGGCTCATTTGGAAAGTGGAGGGTCTGACTTTTATTTTAAAATGGGTGAAGCTGAACAGAGGGAGTATACGCAGAGTTTAAGGGACGCTGGACTTGTACCAGGGCTTAAGATGTTCCTGAACTAAACAGACCATGGGCAAACAGAACATTCCTTACATGTGTAAGCATATTCTTTAATAGTGAGAATTGCTGGCATTCCTGATTCCACTTAATCAGGAAATCAAGAGTTCCAAAAATAACTTTTACTTCTTCCAAGAAGGGGGAAGTGGGTTGGAAAGTGAACATTTAGATTCGATACCAACAGTAATAAAAAATATTCTGAAGTTTCTGTGGTTTTGGGAAGCCCAGAGGAAACCAAATGAATTTTGAATCTCCATTATAACTGCTATCTACTTTGAAAAAATAAATATGCACACCTATAAAAATTTGTTCCACATTATTTACTCCATATAAATTATGAACTATTTTATCAAATTCAATGTCATCAATATTGAATACTGACAATATTGTTAAAGAAAAAGTGCTCATATCTGAAAAAGACGATAAATTTGTATTGGTAAGTTCATCAGGTAAAAGTTAAAAGAAAATGCACATACCGTGGATGTTAACTGCTTTAGGATTTTTTAGAGAAACTTAAAAACCAATAGTAAAGAAGAGGAATTTGGGGGCTACTAACATTTTTGGAAGTCAGGGAAGCCTAACTTAAAGATATAAAACAACAACAACAATAACACAGAAATCTGGTACACAAAAATAATTAAATAATGCTTTTGGCAGGAACCACCATCTTCCAGTAATTCACCAAAATGACCAACACAAAGGAAAGGGGAGAGGCACCCACAATCTGTTCTCTAGGCCTTTTAGAAAACATGGAGTTGTTCCTTTGGCCGCATGCATGCGAATCTACAAGGAAGGGGAATACTGGAGACATCAAGGGAATGGGCACTGTTCAAAAAGAAATGCCCCACAAATGTTCCCCATGGCAAAACTGGAAGGGTCTACGGTGTTACCCAGCATGTGGATGACATTGTTGTAAACAAACAAGGGCAAGATTCTTGCCAAGAGAATGAATGCACGTATTGAGCATATAAAGCAAGATTCTTGCCAAGAGAATGAATGCACGTATTGAGCATATTAAGAGCCGAGATAGCTTCCTGAAAAGTGCAAAGGAAATGATCAAAAAAAGAAGGAAGCCAAAAAGATAGGCACTTGTATTCAACTGAAGTGCCCGCCAGCTCCACTCAGGGAAGCACACTCTGTGAGAACCAATGGCAAGGAGCCTGAGCTGCCAGAACCCATTCCCTATGAAGTCATGGCATGAATAAGTGGGGGGAAAAAGACCTCTGTGCTATTAAAAAAAAAGAGACTTCATTTATTTCATATATATTTGCTAGAGATACAGGAGATACAAAAGTGGTATAACAGTCATTACACCAAAGGCAAAAATCTCACCAGGAAGACTACATAGAAAGGGGAGAATGCACTGTGTGCTGGGCAAGCAGACATTACACAAATATATCCTGACCATATATATATGTATCCTTTTGCCAGACACTGCTCTAGGCGCTGGTCATTTCGTATTGAATAAGAGACAAAAACCCCTGCCTGCATGGAGATTACTTTCCAGTGTGGGAGATGGCCAAGAAAAAAGACAAATGCCTCACTCAAGTGGCATTTGAAAAAGGACCTGAATAAGCCAAGTGCAATCCTCATAAAGCACCAAGGATGGAGGCTAATGCATGACTGACATTCCAAGGGCGAGGTAGGCTTGTGTAGTTGGAACTGAGGGAGGGAGGGAAGGGAGAGTGGGACAGGAGTTGATCAAGGGCCTCCTAAGTCTCCATGTAAGCCTGACGTTGACTATGACAGACATAAGAGGGTTCTTAAACAGAAGAGTCACGTGATTTTATCCTGGGTCACCCTGAGTCAAAGGTAGAAGCTGATCCCTGAGCTGTGTATATGCTGCAATAGGACTCAAAGTAAAACTGCATATAAAAAGAATTCCAAAATTAGAACTTAAAACAGAATATAAAAACATCTTCATATTTGTATAGATAAACATAAACTTCATACCCAGAGTTTTACTTCATTAGTCTTTCACTGTCATTAATTAGAATCATATAACGAAGTTCCCAAATTAGTTCCTTTTGTTCTTCTTGGCTGTTATTGATGATCTACTGTCTAGAAAATTGCCAAGGGTATAAATGGCATGTATGGGACCAACTGAAATCAATTAATAAATAGCAACTAAAATATAAAGCTTACTAGCAATATTATAAAACCGTCAACATTCTAAGGGAACCAGAGTTTAGAACCCAAAGCTAGGTCTTTATTGCCAAGTCCAATATGGAGGGAAAAAAGTTGCTAGGCCAAGAACAGATTATTCACTCACTTCTATTATAGCTGGAAAACTTCAAAGGCAAGTTTTAGTATTCAGAAAAAGTGGACTTATCAACTGAGAATCCTGTGATGGCTAATTCTATGTGTCAACTTGACGGGGCCACAGGATGCCCAGATATTTGGTCAAACGTTATTCTGGGTGTTGCCTGTGAGGGTGTTTTAGACGACATTAACACTGAATTGGTAGAATGAGTAAAGCAGACTGCTCTCTTAATGTGGGTGGGCCTCATCCAATCAGTTGAAGGCCACAAGAGAACAGAAACTCCCTCCCAAATCAGAAGGAATTCTTCCGTCTGACTGCTGAGCTGGGACACCACTCACACTGATGCATCAGCTCCTGCTGGGTCTCGAGACTGATGGCTCTCCTGGGTCTCCAGCTTGCTGACTGCAGATCTGAAGATCTGTCAGCCTACATAAATGAATGAACCAATTCCTTATAATCTCAATCTCTCTCTCTCTCTCCCCGACCCTTTCCCTCTCTATAAAAATAGTGCACAGAAAAATAGTGCACATAAAGCAAATGCTATATGATGATGATTGCAGCTTTAATGATTCAGAAAGGTTAGAATCTTCTCCAAAAGATAGCCATTTATTCATTTGACCAAGTTATTCCAGGCCCAATGGGGCTTAGATGACACTTAACATTTTCTTGAATAATAGCCACACTTCTACTTAGAAGTTAAAAATAATCTCTAACTGATGTTAAAGTTACTCATCTTCTAACTCCTTTCTACTTCACTCCTCAAATAGTCACAATCCTCCAACACTAACCATTTGAAGAATAAGTATAGAATCGGAAAGAGTATAAACCCCTATAATTACTATACTTCATTTGAATGGCTTTGATTATAAAGAAATGATAAGAACCCCTCCCCGTATAAAACAAAAATAGCCAAGTACTTCTTTTATCATTTATCAATTGCAGAAAACAGCATTCTAGGTCTCCACGGAAGAGAACACCCTGTCATTGATGGGGTGGGTGTTTTCAGGATACACTGAATACGCATCACTCAAAAATCACATACATAGTGGCAAATATCTTAGAACAAAAAATTGTGTAGTCATACTCTGCACATTCCTCCAAGAATAGAGCATACTAAATAATTAAAAAGTGAATGATAAGTAAAGGTAAAAATCCATTAATGGGAAAAAGAAAACACCTGTCTGTAAGTCATGGTAAACATTTGATACTTGTTAAAATTTTAATAATTTTTTCTTATCGTATGCATATATAGCTACTGAAGTTCATTTCCATGCCAACAGACACATACTGATAATTAACAAGGTTAAACCATGAGGGAACTTCCACTCCACTATATACTGTTTCCCATTTAAATGATACCTTAATGTGTGGGCTGCGCAGAACAGGGATGAATTCTTAACTAAGTCACCAAGCTTTCTTTGTTAAAGAAGCAGCAGCCTCTCTTTCACTCATCTTTCTAAGTCACCAATGGTCACTTTCTTTGAAGAGCTATCAAGTTGGGGGGAGAAGGCAGCAGGCAACACTTTCAAATCTCACCACAGCACTTTCTAGATCAATAAATTACATACGTATCACAAGTATCCAGACAGGATGTATCAAAGAGTAAAACTTCATGGCCTACTGGAAAGGGGAAAGAAGAGGGAGAAAAGAATGCCAGACAACACACAAATCCACTGACCTTTAAGGTCATCCTTTGTTCTTTAACTTCTTCTACATGAACACCTGCAGAAATGCAGGGTGAAATTAAGATCACTATAGCTAAATATATCTTAAAGTACCAAATGGGACTGGAGAAGGAAGTAGGGGTGGGAGAGAGAGTGGAGCACGGATGTAAAGAAAATCATTGGTGAAGCTATTTTTAAAACCACACTATGTTGGAATTTGAATTTCTCTGTTCAAGTTTTTCACATGATTTCAGCGAAAGAAGGATTAAGCATCTTATCTAAAAATGTTACCAAAAACAGAAATAAAAGAAATACAGAGGGTGCCAAAAAAAAGTATACATACTTTAATAAAGGAAAAAACTATAAAAATAGCAATACTCAATACTGATAACAAAAGATGAATACAAGTCACATTTGACTTCTGCAATGACAAGAGGTGCTCAAAGTGGTTACCATCAGCGTCCAGACACTTCTGATTATGGTGAACTACTGCTTGAGCAACGCTGACCAAAGTGCCCACTTGTATCACTGCACATGCTGTTTCAATTTCTTTCTGAAGTGCCACCAATGTAGCTGTCTCCTACTGTACACCACATCCTTTAAGGTCCCCCACAGGTAGAAGTCAATGGATGTTAAGTCAGGAGAACGTGGGGGAAGCTCGACCACCAACAGCACTTCTAAGTCCTCCTATCCACTGTCCCGGCAAATTGTCATCCAGGTAAGCTCTCCCGTCTCAGTGGTCTTGCGCTCCTCCAATGCCAACTGTGCTTCCGCCATTTTCTCTGTCTGGCCTGTAGTACGGTAACCCTAGTATTCATTTGATTAACACTATCTTTTGAGAAAACGTCATGCTACACATTGCTACCGTGATTCAATTCAACTTCAAAAAGCAATACATAGATAACATCTCTTAAAATGTGTATACATTTTTTTGGCACCCCCAGTTATTAGCCAAGAGGCAGAGCAGACTGATTTTAATAACACGTTCCCCTTAAGTACCAGCTAAATGGCACTGGAAATTTTCATGTTCCAGTGAACAGTCTTGTAAAAGTGTTGTTTATAAGGGACTTCCAGGAAGCAAGAGTTCAGTACCTTTGTAACGCTGAAGCAAAGTGAGTGGAAACCAGGTTTACCATCTCTTAGACACAGCCTCGATTTTGCCAGACTGGCAACAAATATGGAAGTGCTCGGCTCGGGCAACTATCAAGCTAGTGAACATCAAAGCAGACTGCCTCTCCCTACCCTAGGGATCCTATTTAAAGCCGCCCTTTGGATTTTTTCCTTCTGTACAGGAATGCAAGTATTTTAATCTCCTCTCCCATATTACTATGGGTATTTCTCTCACCTGCAACTAGAGCAGCTTTTGCTGACAGCAAGCACTGAAGTCAATTCCTCTCACAAGCACGGTTTATCACCCCCTCACTAGTAGTAGCTTAATCCTGTCATTAGTTTCAATGCCCAAAACTAGGATTTCCTGAGGACAGCCACAGGATGTGCGACAAACAGCAGGGGCCAAGGCTTAAAGTTGTTGATTCAATATAATCAAGAGTTTAAAAGAATGGTTGCTAATGCACAGCCAGAAACAGAGGGTCTGAAACAAAAGGAAGAACGGAGGCCAAGTGCCTCGGAAAAGTTAAGGAACTGAGCTTTAACAGGTGCCAGCTCACAGCCAGGACAGCAAGTCTTAATTTGTCCAAGAATTACCCTTCTAGCCTCCTTCGGGGCTGGAACATATTACGAGACGTTTAGAACTACAGGAATGAAGAAATACGTGTCCTGTGGTCAAGCACCCACCGTCAGATGAAGAGGATTATTGGCAAATAAGGCAGCCACTGGGAAAGCTAGGCTTGGAATTAAACTAACAGTTTTAGAGGTAAAAGGCAAGGCAATAAATAAGTTTCACTAACTGATTAGTATTGAGCATTAAAACCATTTTTATAGTGGGCAGGACCATTTCTAGGTTGTGTAAAACAAAAGTAACTCCAACCAGCCTTCAGACGCCTGACCATAGGTCTCTGAATCCTTAGTTCTCTCTTTTCCCTCCCCTAACTGGTTTCAAGCTTCTCCATCTATGCCACTGATCAAGTCAGCAAGGGTCATCAGCTCTTTAGAAGGAAGCACCAACGCATTTAGATTTCCAAAAACAATGGAAATTGGCAACTTAGCTTTACCACCAATTCCTGTTCCACAAGCCAACATTTCCCTATTTCTTTTAAAAGAAAGAGATCCTGCATCTTCCCTTCCAATTTCCTTTCCTTTCCCCAATAACCACCAGAGTTGCTTTTGGTTTTCTTTGATGTAAGCAAACACAAAAACAACAACAAAAAAAGTGGGGGTGGTAACCCTTAAATCTCTTAAAAGTTAGTTTGCATTATAAACTGAGGTTTTCTTTAAAACGCGTGTATCAGGGCCATGTCCACCAACACTCAGGGGTCTGGTAGAGTGCACTAGAATCCCTGTTTTTAACAAGCTCCACAGAAGTGGTGCTCAACCCAGCTGCACATTAAAATCATCTGAGGTGATTTTAAATAACACCCTGCTGGATCTGCAAGGGGGACCGGCCATCAGTTTTGTTTTTTTCTAAGTTTCAGGTGTACAAAACAATATAATAGTTAGAGGTATTCCACCCCTCACAATGTGAAAAACCCCCGCCCCCAATCTTCTACCCCTCTGACATCGTACACATCCATTACAATTCCACTGACTCTATTCCCTATGCTGTACTCCACTGTTTTTAAGCTTTCCTACGTGTGAGCGATGTCAGGAACCACCACACTGTGGTTGGTAATGCAGATAGTCCACGGACCAAGTTTCAGAACAGAGGCTTAAGAGAAGACACCTTAATGAAGCACCACCAAAGCAGAAGGCAGGCTGATACAAAGATTTAAATAATCAGAAAAACCATAGGTGACCATTTAAAAAAAAAAAAATTTCCTCTTCAGAAAGCTCTCAAATCTGGCAAGCCACGAGGGAATACTTGTTCTTAACTGAAAACAGTCCATCTCTCTTGCCACTTCTCTGTACATCTTAAGTATCCTTGTGGCAATAAACAGCAATGAGGGTACCGCAAGGCTTGGATCGAGTCTCCTAAACTGATGTCCTAAACAAAACTGATGTCCGGTCCCCCTTGCAGATCCAGCAGGGTGTTATTTAAAATATTCTCAGGAATAATCGTAGGGGTAAAATGCAACCTCAACCATGTTAAGGTTTAGAAAGTTACTGTTCCTCAACGAACGAAAGAGAGTCGGCTATAAAGTTCACAAATTACAAGTAATGAGAACAGGCTGAAGGAATGGTCATATGTCTCAGCCTAACAATAACTGAACAAATCCAACTGTGGGGGGAAAAAAACTTTAAAAGAAATTTTCTTATGAAATAAAACGAAGGTAATTCACCCACTTCAATCTTAAAAAACACAGCCTGACTCACAGTACTTTGAAGCTTCATTTCTTTGTATCATCTTACTGCATCATCTAAATGCAGTGGGGACATCTAGTTCAGGGCTGCCTTCTTGTCCAGAGGAATGTACCCAAACTCCTTATTTGTTTTGTATTAAGAACAATGCTTTACTAAATGAACAAGTCTCTATTTGGTCAAAGGTTCGCTTCTAGCCTGCTGCATAAAGGCATCTTCATAGCCAGCTTCAAACCAACTCTGAAACAAGACACAAAATGAGAGGCCACTAGTGTGGCAAGAAATTTTTACTAGCATTTGGATTTGGAAGAAAGAGATGGGAATGGAAGAAGAAATAGACTTTGCTCCAAAAGCTCATGAGTATTCAGAATATATTTCTGGAGCAGGAAGGGAGGTTAAAGGGGTTACTGACGCACAGAGGAAACAGGTTGGCAAATGCTCCAAAGGGCTCTCATTTGTGGGGCTGATCACTCAAAACTGAACTTCGCTGTTTTTTGGAAAATAAGCAGACCAGAAATCAGAAAATTAGAAATAGGTTACAAAGTAGTCTATTTTAATAAAATGTTAAATATCATTAATGCCAACTTCAGAAGTAGAAATGGATGGAGTTCTATTCTGAGATAACATACTGAGAAAACTTGTTGGATTTCTGAGCTCAAATTTCTCCACCTGTGAACCTGTCCTATAGCTTGCCATTATCAGAAGGCTTAAGTTACTGGTTAAAAAGCTCTTTAAGCTAAACATGAAGAGGATCCATTACAAAAGAAAAACCCTTTTTCTTTGACTGCTGGTAATTTAGCAGAGTGGTATTATCTACAGAAAAAATCCACACAGATAGACTGGTAAGGAACATAAGAGCATTAAGATCTGAGTTTACTTCAAATAATCAGCTCGTTTTAAGGGAGTTTAAGGTTTTGGGGGGTGGGTGGGTGAGGAAGGTTTTAGGGGAGAAGAAAGGCCAGTCACCTCCATGCCCAGTTCCAGGAAGTGGCTCCAGGCTGTATCTGGCTTTCCTGGTAGCTAACACCACAACTCCAAATAACATACTCACACCTCTGCTTTTTTAATTTTATTTTAACTAGTTTCAGGTGCACAAGACAAAGTAATACTTAGACGTTTATCATTTATATCCCTCACACTGTGTGAACCCCCGCCCCCCATCCACTATCCCTCTGACATCGCACACAGCCATTACATTACCAATGCCTCTATTCCTAATGCTGTACTCCGCTTCTTGTAAGTATATACATCCATATATATACATATATATGTAAAATTATAGTTGGCATTCATTACTGTTCAGCTTCAGGTGTACAGTGCAGTGATCAGGCAACACCTCTGCTTCTTGATCCATCAACCCCAGATGGTATCTAGAAAAAACATTTGTACCTCTACTGCTTTCTATGTTCTCACTCCCCCATCATCACCAATTTCTGTAATATTACTATTTTGAAGTCTTCCAGTGGCTAATTTTACCTTCATAAATTTGAAGACTGTGTCTTAACTTACAAACTTCAGATAGTATCTATTGGCTCCCCACCACTATAATACAAACTGATATACCGGTGTGTCCTCCACCTTCCTTTCCTCTCTATCTATACCACCTGCCTTCTTGCAGCTAGTTTTACACTGATTTATAACCATAGCTAAACATTCTTCCATGCTTTGACTATAACTGACCCTAAAACTAGAAACTAATTAAAACAATTATTATTTCACTATATTTGTGTTAAACAGAAGAACGTTTTTCAAGTGTAAAGGCTAAGTGTTTTCCCTTTTTTTAACCCCCAACAACTCAAGTCGTATTTTAGTTTTGATTTCACCTTAAATGAAAGAGCCGTTCAACATTTCATAGTTCATAGTACAGGTAGTATCATTCTGAAACAACGATTTCAGATCCACTAATTCTGGCTTGGGGGGAAAAAAAGAGAAAAATCATGCTAAGCCCACAGAAAGAGAATAGTAGCCACTGTGTGAAGAGTATATAGTGCCATAAATGCTAAAATCTGACACCGGTCGTATCTTTTCTTGGAATAGAATGGATATTAATGGACAACCTGAAATCCAACTTTAGTATTTAATGACAAGCAAGTATTTATATTTTAATTCAAATCTAACCTGCTTTATAGTTATCTGTAAATCTTATGAGAAACTAAGTTCAGCTTCTCCATCCTAATTTGATTCTTAATGTTCTTCCATGACTACAGTTTCCGTATCTGTATCATTAATGAGATGATACACTCACTGTTAGAATGCAGCACACGCTACCCTGGCTCTGAAAACTAGCTTATACACGGGGGCATCTGGTTACAAGAGGATCCCGCGAATAACCTGGCTAAGAGAGAGAAGGCCAAACCAACTATCTCATAACAGTGTGAAGATTTCCCACTAAGAGAAAATCAGTAACAACATTAAATCAAAGAGTGTATTTATATTTAAATAACAAAGTATTAATCGTAAATCTACTGTACATCTTTTCCTAAGTCCTGTAATTCCAAAACCATTGGTTTTGGAATTTATACATGAAGCTTTAATTCAAGAATAATCCTATGAGTGAATGATTGATCTTATCCTCTTTAGATGTATAGATTTCTTAACTTCTCAGAGTTTAAGAATATAATAATGGACTAAATCATACTGACTCTCCTCAATGCTCCAAACATTTTTTTCATTTAATCATTCACCAAGTATTTACAGCATGTCCACTAAGTGCCAAACACTGTTCTGAACAGAAAGAGGAAAGTGAACTAGATGGCCCAAACTCCCTGTTTTCATGTTTATATTCTACTTGGGGAACACGGATAATAATTTTGAGGATAATTAAGTCAAACGATAGTGATTTTAAGGTCTTGAAGTAGGTTCTATCTAAGATGCAAGGGAGGGGCAAGACATGGGTCCCTGCCCTCCAAGAACTTATAACCTAACAGAGGAGATGACATACACATGGAAAAATTATAACAAAGCGTTAGTCGACTTTCATACACTTAGCTTTGGTATAACTCGTACTTTCACACATTAGACAATGAAATTCCAAAGCCCCCCGTCTAGCTACACCAACTGACCAACAAACTTTTGCAGTTACTGCTCCATAATATTGCCCATTAACTGAAAGTTCATTTTTGTTTTGGTAAAGTCTCTGTACTTCTACAACAGCATTATTCTAATACTTTATTAAATTTCATCCTTGTATTACTAAAAATGTTTGCTAAAGGGAAAAATAAAGTGAGAATACTAATAAGATATACAGGATTCAGAAACTTAATTCAAACCAAAAATTATTAGACATGCTGAATGAGGCAATAATAAACTATACATTCACTGGAATTAAGCTATAGCTACATGACAAGTTATGAAGAAAAAAAATAAAAATCAAGTTACATGAAATACTTGAGTAGACAGTCAAAATTATAATGAAAAGGTAAGGCTTCATTAGAGATTGCAGTATATGTTTAGTATTTTAGGACCGGACACCAATTGTAATGTCTAGCATGTAAGTTTACTGATTGACTTGTATGCACACTTTGAAGAAAATTATTGTGTTCAAACATCAAACACCGACTTTGTAAAACAAAATTATAAATCTGTGATATTATAAAGTTATCAAATATGGCTTTTGGAAGATAAAAGGTATTGGCATAAAGGTGTCATAAAAGACGCAGCATTTTATTTGGCCCTGAAGAAGGAACAGCATCGGGGACAGGAGAATAAGCATTGTGTCAGAGGGACCAAATTGGTTTAAACAAGGGCACATGGGAGGGAGGGTACAGAAAAAGTAGGTTAAGCAAATGTCACACTACACAGGATCCTGAACATCATATAAGGAATTGGGACTATTCTGCACGCCACTGGGAGTTACTGAAGGCTGTTCTTTTCTACCTCTGCATCTTTAAGCAGACAATGACAAACAGAGCTGTCTGTTAGGAAGATTTAACAAGTGGTTGTGTCTAGGAAAGACGGGAGCAAGAAAAAGACAGTTGTAGGTTGGTGCAATAGTTTAAGCAACAGGTAATCAGGGCCTAAAATAATAATGTGACAGTGGGAATAATCAAAAATTAGAGGCAGAATCAAAAAAGTTTGACTGATGTGTGTGTGTGGGGGTAAGATTTCGGGTCTAAACAACTTGAAGATAGTGAATATTTAATTGAGAAGACAAAGAGAGGAGGCAATGAGAAAAGTGTAGCTGGCATAACTTCTGTGATGTTCTTCTTAAGGATACGTATCCTAAACTTAATCATGAGGAAACACTGGGTGAACCCAAACTGAGGAGACTAGTAACATGAGAGGCCTGTAATCATCAAAGGTGTTGATGTCACGAAAGCCAAAGAAAGACTGAGGAACTGTGACTGAAAACTAGAGAGGTGACAGCTAAATCCAACAGGTGATTCTGAACCCATCCATATTGGGACACTGGCAAAGCCGGAATGGGGTGTGAAGATCAGTCAGTCATAAAGCATCAGTATTAGTTACTGAAATAATTAATACCAGGTTTATATCAGTTAATTAATGTATTAGACTCAATTTCTTGCTTTGGATGGTTGTGTTGTGGTTATGTAGGGAAATGTCTTTGTAGGAAATACTCACTAAAGCATTTGGGTTGATGGGGCTTCAAATCAGCAACTTCCTTTCAAATGGATCAGGAAAAAAGTTCTTTGTGCTATATTTCCAAACTTTCTGTAAGTTTATGGTTGTTTTACAGTAAGAAAAAGATTTTAAAGTATTATGTTCAGAAATATTAACTCTGACACATGACTATAGCTCTACTTTGTGGAATTTAGTGACAAACATTTAAAAATATTGTGATTCCCCCCCCCCCCATATTCTTAGTTCTCTTCCCCTGCAAGTAGCCTTAAAGACAGCAGGGAAAAAGCAAGAACACCCAGGAAGACTAGAATGTTCAAAATTTGCCCTACATTCTCCATTTTTCCCCAGAAGTTGCAGAAGTTTCATTAAATGAAATAATACATATATTTAAAAATACAAGACATATGAAAGATAATCTTTGTATGGCAACAGATCTGCACTGCAAATCAACAGGGCCCATACGGAGCCAAGAAAGAAAATAAGACATACTTTAGCAGAGGTAATACATGAACTCCTTAATCCGTTTCAAAAAAAAAATTCTGCATAAAAGTCTCAAATTTAAAACCCCATATAAAATGCTAAGAACTCCAATAACAGAGCAGCTTAGAGAAGAGATATGTAAACTGATAATCTTAAAAACAACACATCTTTCAAACATAGTATCTGTAGAGAAGTGAATCTAGTCCCAAATGGGGTAGAGGATGTGGTAAAGAGATTAGAACATGTACATGGTAGTGCAAGTGGTCAAGTGTAAAGATAAAATTAAAAACTGCCATGTAACAGGCAGCTTATTTAAAGCCTCTCTAGACCTATCATTCTTTGCTTATCGGAAACGGACATAGGCAAAATAAAGGAAATTAAGTTCTGGTTCCTCTTCACTGCCTTTAGTCCCATCTGCAATGGAATGCCGTTGCTTTAGCATCCTGTTGGGTAAGAGGAAGGCTTCTGGAGTGGCCCCACAGGAAGGACTGTTTATGGTGAGAACAATTTTAACATCAGAGAAATAATAAATGTGCAAGTAAACAAAATTGTTGTATCTTATGAAAAGGAAAAAATATTATGCCTAAAATGAACTTATTCAAATAATGCTTAATATTTGTTTGTCTGGTAGCAGCAACCAGAAAATTAGAGTATAAAGGCATGAAAAGAAAACTGGCTTATTTCTAATATTCCTTTAAACCAACATAAAACTAGGAACATGCACTTACATTACATGATCTTTTCCCCCCTCATTCTTAAACAGAAATCACATGTGAGATATTTACCATAAAGTAGAAAGAGTTCTACAATTTACAACTTCCTTATGTAACAGTCTCTTCTGTTCATATATGGGCTTACATTTAGCATCCCCCATTCCCAATTCATAGCACTCTTGCAATTCAATGAAAGAGAGAAATACTGGTGTAGCTCTTATGCAAATCTGATTCTTTCCAGACGAAATTTCTTCAAAATATAAAAACTGAAAAAGCAGTGCATTTTAAAATTTATAGATCTAGAAAGCCTAGATAGTCCAAGATGAAACTGAGAAGAGGAATGCCTCTAAAGTAAATCATACACACATATAAATATAACCATGTAAGAAGACATACCAAAAACTAACTTAAAGTAGAGGAAAACAAGAAACACATGTAGAAGATATATTTGATGCTGAGTTAAGAAAAGATTTCTTAAGGCACAAAAACACTGTCCATAGAGGAAAAAACTGTAAATTCCACTATAATAAAAAGGAAAACTTTTATAAAGCAAAGCACCGTAAATGAGATGAAAAGAAAAGCCATTTCTCTCGGTTTTTGAGAAAATAGTGATAAACAATTATTAACCCAGAACTCATGAAGAACTCCTAAAAATACTCATATAAAGAGATGGTTAACAATCAGGAAGATGCAAATAAAAACTACAATGATATACTGTTTCACACACATCACACTAGCAGAGATTAAAAGGACTGACAATATCTTTTAATATCTTTAGGCATGAAAAGGGGGAACCATTCCTACCAGAATGGGTACAAGCACTTTTGAAAGAATGTGGTAGCCTCTAAAGATGCCCAGTCACTGCCAGGTATATGCCCTAAAGAATCTCACTCATGCAAAGGACCTACGGAAGATTGCTGTTGCTATACTATGTAACAGCTAAAAACAGCCAACAGTCTATGTCCATTGATCGAGTGGTGAACAAAAAAGGTGTGGTGATACTGTGTGGAATACTATCCAGCAGTGAAAATGAACGAGAACCTCAGACACAACAGGAATAACTCAAACAACATTAAACAAACATAAAGCAAGTTGCAGATTCCTATATGAGCAATTTATGTAATATTTAAAAACACAAAAACAATACACAGTCCTCCTATTAGAACACAGTCGTCCCTAAAAGTGTGCTGGACTGTGAGTTTTCATGTAGCACAATCTATGGTGCATCATTAAAAAATTGGAAAAAATGTGTTCCTGGCTCATCTAAAATGCCAAACAATTTCCCCCAAGCTACTAAAACACTTGTAAATATCTACATAATAATAATCTACCTAGAATTTCTGTAAAATATAAAGCACCTAAATCACTAGTTTCCTATTTTTAACCCTTAAGTAATTTGGGGGGCGGCTGGTTGGCTCTGTTGGTTAGAGCACAAGCTCAGAACACCAAGGTCGCCGGTTCGATTCCCACATGGGCCAGTGAGCTGCGCCCTCCATGATTAGATTGAAAATGACTTGACTAGGAGCAGATGGGTCCTGGAAAAACACACTGTTCCCCAATAAAAAATAAAAATAAAAACAGAAATTTGGGTACACTTGCATGCAGCACTGTGATACTGCACACAGTATGAAATCCACTGTATTTCTAGTTTATGCATTCGTTTGTCTCAACAAGCTTTGGCACTCCTACATTTTCTTCAAATGGAGGGACTTTTTTGGGTCCCTTAGGCTCACCTACTTTCTCCATAGGCTTTTCCGCATGATCACAGGACATTTTCATTAGTTATGTGGGGAAGATGATGACACTAGTGCACAACACATTTAAACAACTCAAGTGGACGGAGACACGGTCCTATGAGGAAAAGAGTGGAAATCTGACTGACATGCACTCTGCAGTCTGTTTCCCAAATTCATGCACAACTGGAAGCATTTTTGGTGGTGAGCCTTAAGAGGATTTAGTATAGTGGGTTTGGGTTCAGACAGTTAAATCTCATAAGCATTTCTGCAAATCACTGTAGCAAGTAGACAGTGAGCCTTCAAGCAGTGCGGGCTACTTGTACTACACAGTACTTATGGACAGATTCATAGTACAGGCCTCAAAGTACAGAGCAAGACAGTTTGGGACTAGTGATTATCTCTGGGGAAGGGACGAGAGAAACGGAATCAGGAAAGGGCACTAAGGAAGTCTTTGCCATCTTTTTCTTTTTAAAAAGTGAAATAAATAGGGTGAAATATTAACATTATTAAAATATAAGCTCATGAGTACATTCTTTTTTATACCTTTTCATGAAACCTGAAGGGCCAATAAAATTCTTACCCTATCTGTAACAGGCCACAAGCCTGCTGATATTAAGCAAACTACTCACGAATTTGAATTCGATGTAGACAGGGCAAGAGAACCAAGCAGTGTGTCTATTTCTGTCGTCCTAACACCCTTACCAGACAAGGCTGCCTCTGTGAGAAGCCCCTCCCGCACAGCCTCTGCCCTCAGCCACTCGACCTGCAGCACCATGCTCGGGCCACAGTGGCCTCCCTGCTCTCCCTGAACACAGAGCCGTCTCCATCTCCGGGCCTTGGGTCCCTGGGCATCAGGGCTAACCCCTCCACTCCTTCAAGTCCTTGCTAATATCTTACCTGGTCAATGGCCACCCTACTTAAAACTGCAAACTGGGTCCCCAGAACTGATCACTCACTCCCCTCCCCCCCTTACCTTTTCTCCAAAGTACTCACCACTATTCTAACACATGCCTTGAGCATTCAAATACTTGGTGAATGATTAATAACATTTCAATTTTCCTACTCTATACTACTCCCCGGGACTAATACAACAATCCACTACTCCCTGTAACCCCAATACTCCCCAAGTATATACTTCACTCAAATGACCTGCTTATATGCCCATTTCCTGTGGATTCTGATTCACAAAGTCTGACACATAGTGAGATACTCAGTGTTTGTGGAATTAATGAAATGCAATGTCCTAAACATAAGAGATTTTCTCTTAAAGCAGGCCATTTCTATTATAAAATCACATTCAAGTAATTAACTGTAGAAACTTCATTTTAAAGGTCACCTAAGGCACAGTCAAAAGGCTGGTGCTTGGTTCACATCTTTTTTTCTACCAGGACACAAAGCTTCTCTCAATGGCACCATAAAAATAAGCACTACCTCAATGCACTCGAAACTAAAAGAAATCAGGCCAAATTTAACTAAGACCAGATAACAGGCTTTATGAGAAATAGTATTTATCTCTATTGTTGGTTAGATTTTTATTTTCCTCTATTTTGGCAGAGAAACAATGCAGCCGATAGAAAAGTCTATCATACAAATTCAAAGTTTTAGGAAGCAATTTAAAAAATATTATATTTATAGCGGGGAGTGGCAAATTTTTTAAATGGCCACAAATTCTTTGAGCAGCCTCCCATCTGAGGTGGAGTCTGATTTCCCACCCGCTACAGTCTGGGCTGGCCTTCGTGACCTGCTGGTTAACAACAGAGCAGAAAAGGTCATGGGGTGTCAGCAGGTTCTTTGGAAAGCTCGCTCGCTCTCTGAAGCATCCTCTCTGGATACCCAGTCACCACCGCGCTGTGAGGAGCCCACGCCACGTGGGGAAAACACGTGAAGGCGCTCTGGTCAAAGCCTCCGCTGAGCCAAGCCTTCAAGTCACTCCAGCCCAGGTGACACGAGTGAAGACTCCTCCAGATGACCCCAGCCCCCGGCCATCTGAGTCTTCCAAGCAGAAGCCCCAGACATTGTGGAGCAAAGACAAGACATCCCTGCTGTGCCCTGAGGGAATTCCTGACCCGAGGGATCTGTGAGCCATCTGTGAGCGTAATAAGATGCTTGTTGTTTCACCCACTAAGCTTAGGGGCTGGTTAGAGAGGCAACAGACAAACTGGAAAACAAGTGCTAACCCAAAGCCTATCTAATTACCATACCTAATTTTCCCGCCACCTAGATTTCATTATTTAGTACAGATAAGTCATTTATCCAGAAGTCATGCGTCACACAGATCCATGCTCTAGGATGGAGCAAAGAAATTATCCAAAGTTTACTTTACCAGCTGTTAGCCATTCACTTTTTAGTCACCTAAATCTGTGTGTTGAATCAATAAGGTTGCTGCATCTATGTGAAGTAAGGAGATTCGTGCTGGCTATAGAAACATATCTCAGATGGAAGCCCACGACCTGCAGTAACGCTGTAGAAGGGAGGATAACACTGTAGCTAGTGTGAAGAGGAAGCTCCTCTCAAGGCTCCATGCTGTGTTCACTTCATTAATGAAGTATTTCCTTTCCCAAGAAATCAATTCATGAAACTGAAAATGACCAACACTTTCAAAATCTATTTCCAAAAATCTCTTACAAGTGATAACAAGGATGTATTACAGATCAGAAATAATAAGGCAAAATTCTGGTTTAAGGAAACAGCTTAAATCAATCAAAATCAGATGTATGACGTCCTTCTTGTTTTTCAAAGCAAACCAAGTCAATCTTGCCACGAAATACTATTTAACTGAAGAGTAGAGATCTCAAGGCTGAGAATGTGGATGTTTTATAAGAGTAAAACTGATTTTAGGAGCATTAAAAAAGCAACAAGTGAAATTATTATGTGTCTCAGACAGTGGAAATACTTTCATAAGTGAAAAACAAAAAGCCAATTTTGTGGATTTTTAACTTTTCTGCAGTCAATGCTGCCCTCTAGTGACGCGGAATAAAAGTCAACTATCAGAAAACGAATGTTAAACTTTTTTGTTCATTTTAGTATGTTTGGGTATTTAATTTGGACTACAAATCCCACCAAACACAGAATAAACAGATACAGGATGAATTTTATTAACTACTTTATGTTAAATTAAAAACTCTTTTAAAAGGAATTAAATCAAGGACACTAATTCATGAAAACAGCAGCTTTTCAGTACTATGGGAATGAAATACCACTACACAGTGAATTACACCTTCACATAAAACTGTACAATTCAAGAAAGACCCTGAAGGGCTATTACCTGCGACTTACAAGGGTAAGTAGGATAGTTAGATTAAAGCTTCACTGTCTGTAAAGAAAATTCAACAGGAAGCGAGCCAGGCTTGCTCTTATGTCACGTGTATCAAACACACTGAAAAGTGTCCACAGAAACCAAGCCCTCACTCACCTGCCAACCTGCCGATTAGGATACCTGCTTCTCAATCTAGAGAAAAAAGCTCAAGAACATGTTTGGTTGCTAAGTATTTCCCGAGCCCAGGACATGTTCCAAGGAGAGAAAGCCTTACCGAGGGTGGTGCCATCCTTCCCCATGATGCACTGCATGGCGGTGACGATCTGCTCCACAACAGGTGGTGACAGTGACGTGGCGTACACCGCACTGTGAGAATGTGTTCGCAGATAGTCTATCAGCTCCTGGGGAGTTCGCAAAAGCACGGCGTTAGAGCGTCTGCACCTCACCCCCTGCCTGCAAAGCCCGTCCTCACACTCCGAAATCAGGAAAAGACAGTTCTCTAACATCAACTTTAAAGGTGTCGAATAACCTCCAAATACAGAGATTTATAAAAAGGATAGAAATGTGACAGAAATTAAACAGAAATGCACTGGGCCTTTCATGAGAACACTTAGGTTAACTCACTGAATAAAGAAAAGCCTTGTCTGGCAGACCCAAGGACTTCAAAACAACCAGGTATCTATCCTTATTCTGATACCATTTAACTTTACTAAATCTTGAAGTATTCACACAAAAAAAGCTTATGTACCAGAACCAAAGAAGACACAAAATGTGGCTATAAAACGGTTCATCAGTTCAAAAATACTAAAAATTGTATAAAACCCACAAAAGCATAAATACACTGTACCTAAATGATCTCCCAGAGTATGATTTTTCTATCCTTTGGTTTAGCAACAAATCTTACCAAAAAGCAATCAACTCTCCAAAGTAAGCCTGGACCCGTTAGCAAAAATGTGAGGTAAAAATCTGTTGAACTTCACTAAAACCACTGATAATGGATTTTTCCTAAAAGGCAATCAATTATCAAGAGAAAGTCCATGCTTTAAGACTTCCAATGTCAAGTTTTAAAGAGGATTTAAGGACATTTACAAGCACCTACTATGTGCCACATATAAATACTTAACATACATGGCTTTTTTCCTAATACCGTGGAGTTTTTTTTAAATAGTTTTATAGACATATAATTCACATACCATAGTATTCACTTTTTTAAAGTGTACAATTCAGTGGTTTTAGTATATTCACAGAGCTGTGCAACTTTCATTACTACCTAATTTTAAAACATTTTCACTACCTAAAAAAAAACCTCATACCCATTAGCAGTCACTTTCTACTTCCCCCATCCCCTCATCCTCTGGCACCCACTAAGCTGCACCCACTAACCTATTTTCTATCTTTATGGTTTGCCTATTCTGGATATATCATATAGAAGAAATAGTATGTAACTGGCTTCTTTAACTTCACTTAATGCTTTCAAGGTTCACCCATATTGTAGCATGGACATATACTATTTTTTAAACCCTTACTACAATTTTATAAGCTAGGCATATTTATTTATGTTTTACTAATAAGGAAATTGAAAGGGTAAATGCTTTGCCCGAGGTCTCACAAAATTGGGGAAATATTCAAACCCAGGCCTCTGTCTTCCACAGTTTGAACATATTCCCACAATACCACATTGATTGTGAAATGCCTCAAAGTTCGTTATATAATTTTTAAATTGAAAACAAAAACAGAAACAATGCCTTGTAGTATACCAGAGCTAGCAAAATAATCTCTTTTCTCCCTGTGTCTATGCTCATCCACGATGCATTTGAGCATGTGGCTCTCATGACAACCCCACTACTTTGGACTTGTGAGCACAACTCACACCCAGCGGAAGACTGTGGCCAACAGCACCACTGTGGGTGTTTCATACAAGAGCGTATTCTGTATCTCACACCAGCACATAGTTTAGAATGAAGCTCAAATACGAAAACAACAAACAATGAACAGATCCGGCCTTCAGTGCATCAGAGTCACTCACCAGGCAGCTGAAGTGTGAACCCGCTGGTACTCTCTCTGAGCCTAAGCCACAAACACGTTCAGGATCTCCACATCCCCGTTTGGGATTCTGCCTGCTAAATATGAATTCCCAAACCCAGCAGCCAGTCCTTTTATCCTTAACTGCCCGATTCTCATGCCCATTTACCTTCTTGCCTCCAATGTATCCTCCAGAAGCACCAAAGCTCTTGGTGAATGTTCCCATCATAACGTCCACATCCTCCGGGTTCAGGCCAAAGTAATCCACCACACCCCGACCGGTAGGGCCCAGGGCCCCAATGCTGTGAGCTTCATCTAGATACAGATAGGCCTTGTATTTCTTCTTAAGGGCAATCACTTCCGGAAGGCGAACAATAGATCCCTCCATGCTGGCAAAACAGTAAAAAGTACACACACTGAGACTTCTTAACTCTCAAAATTGGGAGTTGGCCACTTTATTATCATTACTTTTTTAAGTTTATTGCTTTCTTAAAATGGTCTAACTCTGCCTGTGGTTTTAAACTGGCAAAGTTAGATAATGCCATGGATAGGCAGATGTCTGGGAGAAAAGGATACTGATCTTTTAAAATGAGCACCAGAGGGGCGGCCGGCTGGCTCAGTTGATTAGAGTGCAAGTTCCGAACAAAAGGATTGCCAGTTCGATTCCCACATGGGTCAGTGAGCTGCGTCCTCCACAGAGCTGCAGCTGAGCTTCCAGAGGGGCGGCCGGATAGCTTAGTTGGTTAGAGCGCGAGCTCTCAACAACAGGGTTGTCGGTTAAATTCCCGTATGGGATGGTGGGCTGTGCCCCTGCAACTAAAATTATAAACGGTGACTGGACTTGGAGCCGAGCTGCGCCCTCCACAACTAGATTGAGGGACAACGACTTGGAGTTGATGGGTTCTGGAGAAACACACTGTTCCCCAATTTAAAAAAAAAAAAACTAAAACAAGCATCAGAACACAACTGATCTTAATTCAGCACAGAGGAATAAAGGTCACAGCAGATTCTTCTACAGTTCGTTAATTATAGGCAACATTAGATTTTGCATCACGTTACATATGTAATTAAAATTACACAAAAGAATAAAAAAAAATTAGAGGATTTGGAGACCATGTAGCACAATGGAAAGAATAAAGAAAAGCCAGACAAAAAGACTTCTGTTCTGTGCTAACTCTGCTTCCAGGTATTTTAACAAGTCATACACACTGTCTCCTTAGTTTCCAGAGGGGTCTAGATTAGCGTTCCCTTCAATTTAAAAATTCTATGGCTTCATGAGCCAAATCAGAAAGATGAGGATTCTAAAGCAGGATTACCTATATATTCCCTCCACAAGGATTAGAATCTTCTTCCAGGGCCTTCGTGTCCGAGGCTGACCATAAACAATGGCATCTTTCAATAGCTTCTCAAGGCTTTGCATATCTACAGTACACACAAAAGCATTTCAGCATAAAATAACTTTCTCTTTCCTAACTTCATTCCAGAAATGCAAATCCACATTTCTTATTCAGGCAGTGAATTTCAGACAGTAAAGCACATTAACAAAATTAGAACTGGGCTGAAAAAGACAGGGCAAAGTGAGTGAGCTACTGCTAGCTTGAATTAAAATCTCATCTGAAATGTAACAAATGTTCAAAACCAGAGAAACTCAATAAATGACTGTGGCACAGTTGAGTCAGTTGGTTAGCATGCTTATGACATGACCAATGTTTCATGTCAAATACCCTGCCATTCAGTTAGATTTTTTCGTATTTATAAAAGCAACTGTATCTTTAATCCTAGAGTGAGTGATTTGAAAATGAATGCATAAAGAAGACTAAGCAAGAGTGTATGAACAAACTACTACAAATACATATACCTCCTAAAAAGCAAATATGGAGGAAAACTTTAAAGTACATGCCCATTTCCTTTCACCTAGGATATACTCAACAAACACTTGTTAAATAGCTTTATCTTGGTAGTGGGTTAAACATACACCATTCTGGGCATGCGTGATTCTCAGTTTAAGCGAGCTTGGCAAGCAGTTAAGACTGCTCCACGTTTGACTGGATCTGCTGTCTGTACATAACTCAGTTCTGTGGCTCTGCTGGTCCTGACGGAGATTCACAGGCCTAGGAAACAACCTCGTTGGCAGTGCCATGCCATTAACGAGGGTCAGAATTTTCCTGCTAAAGACAAATGCTTTGAAGACCACTGTTGCTTCCACTAGAAACGGCATACTTAACATTTCTGCCCTGAAACACTGCCCTTAAGAAAACCCCCCAGGGGGTCGTGGCGGAGGTCAGGGCCAAAACTGGAACCAAGGATTTAATAACTATTATGATCAAGGATATGGAAATTACAATGGTGCCTATAGTGGTGATGAAAACTATAGTGGCTATGGGGCTGTGATTATACTGGGTATAACTGCGAGAACTATGGATACGGACAGGGATAAGCAGACTACAGTGGCCAACAGAGCGCTTACGGCAAGGCATCTCGAGGGGGTGGCAATCACCAAAACAATCCTCAACCATACTAAAGGAGGACATTGGGGAGAAAACAGGAGGAGACTGTTAAAGCAAACCATCTTGCAGGACAACACTGAAGAGATTGGTCTCCTGCTGATCTAAGATGATTATTTTGTGAAAGACTTTCTAGTGTACAAGACACAACCGTGTCCAACTGTATATAGCCGCCAATTAGTTTTCTTTGTTTTTACCTTGTCTTTTGCTATCTGTGTTATGACTCAATGTGGATTTGTGTTTATACAAATTTTATTTGCATGATTTCATGTTAAACCTCAAATAAATGCTTCCTTAAATGATAAAAAAAAGAAAATTCCCCCAAAATCTATGCGACATTATGTCTGGGGTGTATTCAACAGGAGTGGAGACACCCCATCATAAAATCTGATTTTATAAATAGTCTTTATTGCTCTTTACTGAAGGAGAGGGTTACAGAGTTAAATGAATTTGCTCTTTTCATAAAAGAGCTTTGGTAGAAAAGAGAAATAAGGTAATAAAAACACATACCCCAGGACATAAATAAGATGGCCAAAGGTTGTGACTGTGTATATACCTTCAGTTATTCGTAACAACACAATCTGTCTGCTACCTACACCAGAGACAGGAGATGCTGCCACAGAACTGAGTACGTCTGATCTGAATCCTCTAGTCCTGCTGCAGAGGGCAATGTGTGACCATCAGCAAGAGACAAGTAAAAATGCACTCATTGTTTTAGTTTCCTGTTTACATACAGAAAGGAAGAGAAAAAATAAACACTGACTCAAAATTTTAGGTGAAAGGAAATATCTATAGAATGTTTAACCATAATATCAACTTAGGGGAAAAACATCCAGTATCTGTCTCATATTATACTCCCCAGATCCCATGTAAAATAAAGATTTAAATAAAAAATGTACCACGAAACTACTGGAAGAAAATATGAGAGAATAACCTTATTATCGCAGAATGCGGAAGGCATGAAGGCAAAATCCAAGTCATCAGACAATAAAAGCGACAACATAAACATCTCAATAAGTCTGCACAGCAAGACACCAAAAACAAAGTTAAAAATAACTATTGCAACATAAGAGAAAGGATAATATAAAGGGCTCTTGCAATTAATAAAAAAGAGAAACTGTTTGAAAATGGCCAATTTATAACGAAATACAAACAATACTGTATAAGAAGTTGCTTGACACTTAACCAAAGAAATAAAAATTAACATGTTATTGACTTATCAGAGTAGGAAAGATTTTAAATGATTCATGATGGCCTGTGTGGGCTTGTGAGTCAGTCATATTGTTGAATAAAAATGTGTACAATACCTGGAGGCAATTTGGAAAAGTACAAAAAAGTGTGTACCCTTTTGACCAGGCATTCTAAGACTGCTAGGAATTTACCCCAAGGCACTAAGACCATTGAGCGAAAATGTGGGTATAGGTAGGTAGTGCCGTTTCTAGTAGAAAAATTTAGAAGCAACTTTGATGTCCAAACTGAGAGATGGACAAAATAAGGGCACTTCCAGACTCAACCGCCACCCTAGCATTATAGGAGAAGAGTCACATGTATTGCCAAACAAAGTCCACAATGTGTCGTAAGAAAAGAGGTTACACAATGGTGTTTAATATCCCATTCACATAAAACAAAATACAGTTTGCACCATTCTCACTGTAAAACATTTTAGGCAAGACGAAGAGAAAAGGAAGAAAATTATTACCACCCATAAACCTTCCATCTGGGGGCACAGACCTAACATTTGGGCATATATGCTTGTAGAGTTTTTTCTGTACATGTACACATTTTGGCAAAAGATGACATTAAAGATAGTTTGGTAATCTTTCTTCCCTACATGTGACTGTTTCAACTAAGAAAGTTATGAATTTTTACTATAAATAATTATTTTAATAATACATAGAGATATTTCTTTCTATTTAGGGAGAAACTTTTGGCTTAGTGCTTGCCACCGTTCTCTGGGCTTTAAGAGCACCTGTTCATACTTGTGCTTCTATATCTGCCCCATTGTATTCTAACTACTGGTTTGTCTATAGTCTCAGAGATTCTGGAGATCAGGGACCCTGCTTTGTTCATCTCAGTACCTTCAGTGTTTTGGCAAGATACCCCTACAGACATGTAGTAAATGCATACTGAACAAATGACGTGTGCACAAGGAAGATGAAAAAGTTGAAAGTCAAATAAAAGGAGAATGTCATATGTGAACCAAAAGGCTTCCTTCAACCTCTATTTTTATTACAACGAGGAAGAAAATAACTTCTAAAGGACTGGACCAGAAGGATATTTTAAATGTTGCTACTTCAGCTTCCTTTACATTTTCTAATATTAACATAACTAAAGTTACCACTGCCACTAACTCAAAGCCTATTAAACACTAAGGCTAGCAGTGAATCCCACAACAAACAAACTCACTGTTGTGTTTGAAGACTCGAATGGTTGCTCCTGAGAGTCTAGCTCCCAAAACCAGAGATGCATGGTTAAGTTCATCACTCAGAATCAGGCAGCCCTGCAAAAACACAAACACAGAACAGGAAAGTAAGATGCTTGGGGGAAAGGCTGAGTTACACAAATTACCAAATGCTAAAACCTTTAAGGACAATTATATCTTATTGGACCCAATAATAAAATATTCATGAATCCACACTTATACAACAACTAAATGTAAAGAGGATACTTGATTGGATACTGGAACAGAAAAATGGTATCAGTGGAAAAACTGGTGAAATTGAAATAAGTTCTGTACTTCGGTTAATAGTATTGTACCAAGGTTGGTTTCTTAGATTTGATATACATTCCACTATTACATAAGATATTAACACAAAGGGAAACTGAATGAAGGTTTGTATGAGTTCTCTGTATTCTCTTACAACTCTTCTGTAAGTCTAAATTTAATTTTGTAGAAAAAAAAGTTAAAATTGAAAAAAATGAGAGAAACTGGAAAAAAAATGCAGAGAAGCTGAATTTCTTTTTAAGTCTTCAAATCCTTTACTTAATCACACTTGGCATTCCACTATACCTTAAAAGGATCCCCTCCTTCACTCTACATAATTTTATTTTCTTCTTTCCCAGTTAATGTTTTTCTTGGCAAAATCTGCAATCCAATTGTGTTCTTTTTGGACACAAAAATTATGTCCAAAATTTTGTGGACATAAAATGTGAATAAGTGAAAAGTGAATAAGGCTATCAGCCCCTTTTTAGATAGCCTTATTCACCATTTCTATGTATCATCAATCTGTTTTTTCCTTCTAATTTTCTATGAGGCTCCAGTATACACTTTGCTCAAGACTAAATATTAAATATCAGCAGTTACCATCTAAGTGCTTGGTATGTTTCAGGCACTACGCTAAGGGTTTTAAACGTATTACTTTTGATCCTCACAACAAACCTGTGAGGTCGGTACTATTATTCTCCCCACTGTACATACGTGGAAACGCCCATTCACAGGAGGTACAAGTCACAAGCATGGAAGTGACTCAATACAAGGCTTCTGCTTCCAGAACACACGCTCTCCCTGCCTTTAAGCTGAATAATCAACCACCTCATATATCAGTCGTATATCAGATTCAAAGACATAGTAAAACTGGATTCTTTGCTGCCTTTAATGATTAAATAATATTTAATAATATTTCAACTATGTTTTTTGGAAGATAATTAAGATAGTATCTTCCATGTCTGTACATAAGAAATCTAATTCCAGATAGTGATTGTTAAGAGTTTGTGAGCTACCAGGGGAAGCCGAAAAAAATCATTTAACGCTCTCATGTGAAAAATTCTAAGAAATTCCAAATAAGCATCTCAAGTTTATAATGCCAAAAGGCAGGACACAATGTATTAAATCAATGTGAAGTCAAAGAACCATACATTTATGTCTTTCAAGGAAATTGTCCGTTGTATCTAAGTTGTTGAAGTTACTGGCATAAAGTTGTTCTTCATATTTTCCTTACTATCCTTTTAATAAGAAGTATAGTAGGGTTTCTAAGGCGGGAATTCCCACCCGTTCTCGGGAATTTTTTTTGCTTTTCTGTTCCTGAATCCCCAGAAAAGTTGGTCAGGAAATCAGGAAAATCGGCTCCTTGAACCCAGGTGGTTGGTAGTATCGGCTGTCACTTCATGGAAACAATTCATTGTGGAGAAAAGAAAACAGTTTATATCTCGGGATTCAGGAATGGGAAAGCGAAAAAAATTCCTGAGAACGGGTGGGAATTCCTACCTGGAAACCCTAATATAGTGATGTACCCTTTCTCATTCTTGCTACTGGTAATTCAAGTCTTTTCATCCAGACGAGTCTGGCCAGAGATTTATCAATTTAATCTATTTTCTCAAAGAATCAGCTTTTGATTCACTGACTTCTCCTATTGTGTATTTCCTAATTCATTGATTTCTGCATTTACTTTCATTGTACCTTTCTTCTGGAATTTTTGGGCTTAATTTGCTCATTTTCTAATTTTGTAAGGTAAAAGTTTAGATAGCTGATTCAAACGCTTCTTTTTTGCTAATATAAGCATTTAAAACTATATATTTCCATCTGAGCATTCCTTTAGCTTCATCACACAAATTGTGATGTTACATTTCCAGTTAGTTCAAGTATATTCTATTTTGCCTTTCTTCTCTGATCCATGGGTTATTTAAAAATGTGTTGTTTAATTTTCAAACATTGGAGGATTTTCCCGATATCTTTGTGTTACTGATTTCTAATTTAATTCCATTATGGTCATAAAACACATTTTAAATAATTTCTATTCTTTTAAATTTATTAAGGCTTGTTTAATGGCCCAGAAAATGGTCTATCGGTAGGTAAACGCTTCGCTGTTGGGTAAAGTGTTTCATAAATGTCAATTAGGTCAAGCTGGTTGATAGTGTTTTTCAAGGGTTCTATATCCCCACTGATTTTCGTTCTAGTTCTATCAATTATTCAGAGTGGGCAATTGAGATCGATAATTACACTTCTGTATTTGTCTATTTCTCCTTTCAGTCTCATTAATTTTTGCTTCAAGTACTTTGAAGCGCTGTTATTAGGTGCCTATTAATTTAAAATTGTACGTCCTATTAATGAATAACCTCCTTTATTATTATGCAATGTTCCTCTTTAATCCCCCTAAATATATCTTGCTCTGAAATTCCTGTTTGTGTTAATGTAGTCACTCCAGCTTTCTTTTGATTATTGTTTGCAGGCTATATCTTTTTGTATTCTTTTACTCTTAACCTGCCTGTGTCTTTAATTTAAAGTAGGTTTCTGGTGGAAACCTAATTAATTTTATCTAACCTGACAGTCTTCTACTTGGAATGTATAAACCATTTACATTTAATGTGGTAGGAATATAAATGGATTCGAATCTCCTCTCTTGCTATTTGTTTTCTATTAGCCTCATCTGTTCCTTGGGAACCTATAATTATATTACTGAAAAGGACTTTAGGGTTAACCTAATCCAAGTACTTCATTTTACAAAGGAAAATTTGAGGCTCAGAAAGGTGGTGACACTGTTCACAGTCACATAGCTAAAGCTAAATCTGACCATATAACCAACCAAACAAAACCTCAAGTCTTCTGACTCATTAATCCCTGATTTTGCTAATATACCATTCATAGATACCAATGTTAAAATTAGAATAAACAACCTTGAGGAACCTTTCAAACTGATAGCGCCAATCTGCTAAAATGTGATTTACAACATCTCTTCTCTCTTCTCTCTTCTACTACCCCCTCACCAACTCTACCCATAGAAAATAAAATACAGACACACACAATGTGTGTTTGTGTATATATCATTACTTTGCACCTGTATTATTATTTTAACCTATGTTAATTAACATATGTATATACTCACACATACACACATACTCTGCCCATATATCTCCAACCAACATGAATTACAGTGAGAACAGAAATGTATTTTCATATTTTTCTACTTAGGAAAAACCACCTGTTAAATAAGTTTCCAAACTAAAGATACTTTCTTCCATAATTTTAGCCTTTTATGAGGTTTTAGTAGAATCCCTTCAAAACCATATGAAACAAAGAAGGCAAGAGTCATCAACTGGAAGAGGAAAGGATCATGGGTCTACCAAGAAAACTTCAACGGACAGAAGTCTCCATGGGATATACTTATGCAAAAATTTGTGACAAGAGACATCTTTGGGTAAACTGTGTTTGGCCTAAAGTTTATAATAACTTCAGGCTTGCTCTAAATGCTTCATAAAATCAAAGTAATTTTCATTAATGACCGACTAAGTCTTACTTTGCTAACAAGAGCAGGAATGTTCATTGAATTTGTTGCAAATCCCATGCCATAGGCCATAGCAGCTTCTACTCCCAAAAAACTTGCCACAAGCTTCTCTAGTTCTTCGTGCTTGTCCAGGTTCCCTGTGTGAAGAAGTTAATAAAGTCATTACCACCAAACCCCAAATTTAAGAAGCCCTCATTACTTTATAAAAAGAAATCACAGTCCACATGTTAAAACCTCTTCAGACTAAGGTAATGGTTCATAAAGAACGCAACAGTTGAATAATGTAAGACTCAGCACCTGTGGTGGAATTTCTGTAGAGGGTTACCAACAAGATCTCCCATTCCTGTTCACACATGGGAGTTCCAGGTTTAGGCCGTAAGAAGCCTGGCAATACCTGCTTTTATACTTTGGAAGTCAGCTGCCGTGTAAAAGTCTCATTAGCCTGTTGTAAAGACAGACCGTGTGTGTGTGGGGGCGGGGGGGAAGAGAGAGAGAGAGAGAGAGAGAGAGAGAGAGAGAGAGAGAGAGAGAGAGAGAGAGGAGCTCTGGAGAATAAAGGACTAAGGGGAGTGGGGGTTCACACCTCAGCTGGTCCCACCACCCAGTGAGGAGCAGACACGTGAGTGAAGCCATCCTGGATACTCCCGCCTCAGTCATAATGCCCCACATGGAGGGGAGTCAACGACAAGCCCTTCCCAAATTGCAAAATCACAAGCCAATAAATGTATGTTTCTGTTTTAAGTCACTAAGTTTTGGGATGGTTTGTTACGCAGCAAATGACAGGTTAAATAACACCCTCCCTCACTTTGATCTGACTGGTAACTTTGCACTGTGATTTTACATCAGTACCCAAATCCATAAGGGTCAAACAACACTGATCAGTGATACTGGCTACATGCAAACAGAGAAGATGCTCAGAAAGTAGACTGCGGAACTTGGATACCATGTGTCTTCAAAGCTTAATCAACTCGTTTAACGTCTCTGGGCCTCAGTTTTTTGTCTGTTAAATACCAATAGTAACATTTGCTCTGTCTGCCGCATGACATTTTGTGAGGAGACAGTATGTTCAAGCACTTTATAACATATAAAGTACCATAAAGATGTAAGTATGATTACTGTTATGTTATCAGTGCTCCCCTAACCACATCACTGGGGACGCTGAGTGAGAACAGCCTAACTGTACTTGCCAATCGCTAGACCTGTGAGAAATAACAATAAACTGTTGTTTTAATCCATCAAGTTCTGGTGTGATTCACAGTAATAAATATCCAGAAAGATGCCTTATAACTTCTATGGTTATCAGTTCTCTGGAACAAAATGGAAGAATTTGGAATCTTCCTATGAACTAAAATAAATTAAATCTGTCTCTAAATCTGTTAACTTTACATTTTATAGACTTGTGTTAATAATAAGAATTAGCGTTTATTCAGTGTTTACCATGTTACAAGAACTTCACATGAATTGGCTTATTTAATTCTTGAAACAGGCCTGTAAGGTAGGAATTATTATTAGGCCCAAATTACCAGTATGGAAACAGATTAACCCTCATTTGCTCATAGGCTCAATACTGGTAAATGGCACTCTTAATTACTATCATTTACAAAAATCATTAAAATTATAAATGAACAAATACCTATGGAACTTAACCAGATATATTCTGTATGTATAACATAATAGAAAAGATAACTATGTCTCAAAATGTGTTAAAAGCATTACAATCACCCACCACTTCAGCAAAGTAAAGCCTTCTTTACCGGACCTAACCTATACGGCAGAGTACGTATTTGGACACCTAATAGGCTAGTTCTCTATCAGTACTATTCACTCCTTAGCAAAGAAAGTGAAGAACACGAGCTGACCCAACCCAGCCTACACTCACCGATCTCCTGCCGCGTGCTGCACACGCCAACTCCGTACTCCTCTAGGACTCTGGCAGCTGCTTCTTGACATGATCCAGTATTCCGTGCAAATCCAAGATAGTTGTAGGAACCCATATTGATAACACCTTTAATTGTATTCCCCGTGTACCTGTTTTCCAATAGCATGAGAGGTCATGAAACTCATGAGCAAGTCAGATACTTACATGTGATAATAAATGTACTGGTAATACAAAAGGAAGCACCACATACAGGAAGGAGAGAGAATATGGTCTAAATGAAAAGCAGCTCAGGCTCACTACCAATAAAGGAAATGGGAGTTAAAACAAGACACCAATTTTCACTTACCAATAATGACAAAGATTTAAAAACTGACCACATCTAGTATTGGCCAGGACAGTCTCATACAGTGTAGATAAGAATATCAGTCAGTACCGTTTTTTGGAAAGGCAGTTTGGCAGTACTTAGCCATTAAAAGACATACACACTCGGACTCGGCAATGCCCACACACATCTGAGAAGATATATGCATAAGGATCCTTTAAGAGTCACTGCAATAGATTATGTCCCTTCTGCAGGCACACAAACCAGTGACATTCCACATAATGGAAGCTCAGGCAGCCAGGGCCCCCAAGTAAGGACGACATGGTTCAGAGGCCCCACCAACTTAAAATAGACATGAAATGTGGACAAGAAATAAACTGCTGCTCTTTAATTCTGAGATTTGGGGTTATTTACAACAAGCTGATGCCGCCTAACCTGCTACACACTATATAGGTCTGTACTATAGAATACTAACTAGCCACTACAAATAATGAGCTTGTGTGAATATACACAGGAAGGATGTTACCGATACAGCAGCAGGTAAAAAGCAAGATGTAATTTGTTTTCTAGAGTATGATTCCATTTTTGTACATCAAAAGCTACCTGTGTATAACCCTGGTAGCTATACTACATACATAACACACAGAAAACACCTGGAGGCATAACATTCAACAAATTGATAGCAATGGTTACCCCTGGGGAGCGAGGACTTGTGGGGGAGCAGAGATGCAGGGGGACAGTGGTTTGCTGCATGGGGGACTTTCAGTTTATCTATATTATCTTTTTTTTTTTTTTATAATGACAGTGCAATCATGTCATACTTGAACAATCTAAACCACAAAATAAAATGTTGACTATAAAAAAATTTCTAAACTATTCAATCCATTTAAGTACAAATACTCCATATATCCTTGAATCATTTGAGAAATCAAAATATCCAGAAATAAATTCAGACGCTTGATGCTGGTAAGCAGCATAACAGAAAGGACCGTTTTTCTTTTCTTTCTTCTTTTTGGTCAAATTTTGTTTTCAACTGTAACCCAGCAGAGTATCAAAGTAACAAAAATCTCAGTAACAATGAACAACAAGCAAGGAAGCTAATCATGCTGCACTGTGCTTCCAGCTTCTACTGATATTTTGACAGAATACTGTCAAATTTGCAATAGGCTATTTTCTGAAGTGTGAAGAAATTCTTTTTCTGTTGTTGTTAAGAATTAGGTTCCCAAACAAGACTCACTTGAACGACCAGTTGTAATCATGAGACTGCCTCTCCATGATGTCCACCCTGGCTCCAGGCACGCTACAGATGGGCCGATTCCAGTTGTCTCTAATCCTCATGTAGAGGTTCCTTGTATAGAAGTTTTCGAAATCCTGATACAATGACACAAAGTCCTGCCAACAAATGGGGAAATACCATAAATTTAATTGAGTTGCTTTTTAAAAATTTACGACTTCCCTTTACATCTTACAGGAGCACTTGAGAAAGAGAGGTCAATTATGCTGAATTAACTGATGTAGAAAATTTTTTGAAAGACATCAACTCTATTTTAAAACAACTCTTAATCAGTAAAAGTCCCATAGCTTTGATGGCTGCATATAAGAAATGGTTACAAATAACTATCTGACTGATGAATGTAGAGCCAAAACATTAAACTAATAAAGTATGCCTCATAGAAATAAAAAACTTAGTTGGGCAATTCTGTCATGAAATGTTTTTCCTTCTTAATAAACCCACAGAGATCACTCTTTTGCTCCCCCAATAAAATACGGATTGGGGGAAATGCCATAAAAACCCCTAGAACTCCAGTTTCAAACAAACAAAAAAATAATTCCAAATTTAAGATTCCATTCTCTGCATGTTTTCAAGGACCAAAATGAAACAAATTCAAAGAAAAATGATAAACAAGAAACACTAAGATGTAGATTATAGAAAGATACCTAGGTAATGGGTAAACCAACCAACAAACAAAAAACAAAACAAACAAACAAAAAACACTTGTACCAATTTTACTATAGTCAGCAAACCACTGAGCTTCTAGCTCTCAGATCCTGGCTTGGTGCCAATCTAAATCTATCTGCTAAATAATCTAATGAAAAACATTCAAAGGTTAACCTTATTCTATAAAAGATTTTCTTTGCTAAAGAAGACTCTACATAAAACTTTAATATTAAAATTAACAACCTTCTATGCCATTGGACTCTAAACTGCCTACTAAGTAAGCCTCATTCATAGTAGATAAAACTTCCTTACAAAAAGCCTAGCCGTCAGAAAGCACTCTTAGGAATTTACAGTACCTGATACTATCTCTCACATTTCTTTATGAGAAGACAGCCATAAATAACCTGTCTATAACAACTGGAAATTTACTACTTAAGTAATATGTCCCTTTTGATAATATTCTCTTTCAACAAGAATATTGGATGAATGAAAACTGAAACCGAGACATCCAAATTCTAATTAAGGACTTTCCTGTGACTCTTAAGCACCATGCATTTATTTTCCAACGTCTCCTCCAATCCTTAATACTGTTTCAATAGGGTAAATAGTACCAACTCTTCCCTATCTCATTTCTTTACAACCTTTCAAAACACTGCACATTCATTTTAAATGTATTGACTCAAATACTTGAAAGAACTACTCCATCACAGACAAATTTTTATTAGCAACAAAGAGCAATATTTAAGAGTTTGGTCCCATCTACCAGAAAGGTTATCAAACCTCAAGACGGAAAAAAGGCCGCTGGCTAGAATGAGGCAGAGCTTTGGGTAAGGAGTGACAAAGCTGCCTGTGGTTAGGAGGGAAGGCATGGGTTCCCAGCTCCTCAACAGACACTGCCAACGTCAGGGAGCACCACCTCTCCTCATCCTTACAATGACAGGACAATTAAGTCCCTGAGATGCAACTCGCAGAGTGAAGCTGACACTGGGAGGGATGTCAGACCAAAAGCAGGTGGGACAGAATAAGAGGCTTCCTTTATCCCCAGAGAAATTCCAGGATAGTGGCTTGGACCGCAGTTCGAACTTTTGGTAGAGATCTGAAGGGCAGCTAACCAAACTCCCTGCAGCCTAGCAATGAAGTGAGAAAGGAGACAAGAGAGAATCCCTATTTGGGGTTCCAGTTGTAGGCAACAGGAATATTTGTTTCCAAAAATACCTCACACACTTTATGCTAGGACTGGGGTTAAACTACAGGACTTGCCTTTTCATTCATTCATTCAAGTATCTTTTAATGAACACGCAATAGACACCGGATTCTTCTGCTAGACTCAGGATACAATAAAGAACAAGATAGCTTCCTCTGTCCAGCAACGACACCCTCACTATTCCTCCCCTCCTCCCCACAGCCCACTCCCATCCTCACCCCCCTCTTCTTCCTCCTCAGTTTAGTCACTGTGAAATGATTTCCGTCAGGGCCAACAGATGACTCATCTGCTCAGTCACTGAACAAACACTAGCAGGACTTCCCAGGCACCGAGCCAGGCACTGGGGATAAAAGGAGTAAGACAAACTCCGCCCTCACAAGGCTCTTAGTGTCGTGGAGAGGCACACACAGTCACAATGCAAGTAACACGTACAGCGAGTGCCTAACTGGTAGGTGAGCAGCAATCACAGAGTCAGGGTCAAGGCTTATGGATGCGCTCTTCAGGGACATTTTTTCTGAAGCTCTTCACAAACCCCATTATATTAGGTTGGTGCAAAATTGCAGTTTAAAATGTTAAAAATAATTGCAAAAACCGCAATTACTTTTGCACCAACCTAATAGTAGCATGACACAAGGCAAGTAGAGACAAACAATACCTAGTTGAGACTACATTCTGGATGGCTGGGCTTGAAGCACTCACCAGGTAAGTGACTTCTAGCCTCTAGCCTCAAAGACAAAAATTCAAATTCCCGGATTTGTTCATTAGGGATGGGTAAAGACCTTACCAAAAGCAGTGTGGGGTCATCTCAATAACAAGCCAATAAATAGCCTTTATGTTTAACCTATTTGATGTGAGTTTTCTAAGAAAACATCCTATACTGTTCAAAATAAATAGGTACCATCTCATCTAGTGTCTGTGCAGGCCTAAAGATCACAGAGGGGCAGGCTGGGTGCTTCGGTGTTTCCCCGAAAATAAGACCTAGCCGGACCATCAGCTCTAATGCATCTTTTGGAACAAAAATTAATATTAGACCCAGTCTTATATATTATATACTAATATTATTATATATAATAATATACAGGTTAATATTATTTATATATATATTAATATAATTATTATATATAATAATATATATGTTAATGTAAGACCAGGTATTATATTACATTATATTATACCCTGTCTTTATTCTAAAATACCCTTATATTAAAATAAGATCGGGTCTTATATTAATTTTTGCTCCAAAAGACGCATTAGAGCTGATGGTCTGGCTAGGTCTTATTTTCCACTCTCAGAAGGTGACTTTGGAACAATTGTGTATGTTTGTTAAGAGCAATTCTGGCTAACACAGATGTCCAAATATTTTTATATGATGATAAAGATGATAAATAATCACACTCATAGCAACAAGAGTTCCCAAGTGCTTTACATATATTTTCCCTTCACTATACCTGTATCCTCTTACAGATGCTATCGCTCCTATTTTCAAAAAGGCAAAATGGCTTTCCCAGTTAGGGAAGTAGTCAGAAGCAGAGCCAGGAACTGATCCTGGTCTTTTCATTCCAAAGGCCGAGCTCCTAATCCCAAATGCCATTCTGTGCTGCTGCTAAATCAAACCAACCTGAAATACTCTCTAAAGCACACATGCCCGCGCGCGCGCGCACACACACACACACACACACAGCCGGAAGGCTAAGAGCCGTACTTCCAGGTACCCTCCTGAGAGGGTTGTGGATGTGGCAGTTTCTACCATGAGAAGCACACACATGTGGAAGGCAGAGGACTGTTTTGCACCAGTGTAGGAGACCAGCTCTCAGGGGACTTCACGATGCTGGCACCAGCTGGATTCCACAGTCCACGGCCTACACGCCAGTTTTGTGGGTGAGGAGTGGCTGTGACGGCAGCAACCGCAGTACTCACGGCAGGACCAGTTTCCTAAATTGGGGTGGCTGCTTAGTTAAGGGAGGGAGGCCCGAACGTCACTGCTCCAGACCCTCCACTATGTGCTAAATGCCTAACTCCCTGTTTGCTTGAACAACTTTAGTCATTTTGGTTCACGCCACTAAAACCTGACTGTTTCAAAAGCACGTTCTTTGTGATTATTTTTGGGAAATAAATATTTAATCAGTTATTCTCTGTATTTTGTAGATTAAAAGAATAATATTTATCCAAGTCACCATTCAGTGATATAGATGAAACTAAGACTCTAGCACTATTCCAAATTGGGCCCTATTTTTAATTCCGAAAAGAATTTTCAATACCAGTTCTAATTTAATAACTTTTATTTATTTTAAGAGTCTAGGGCACAAATCTCAATATATCAAAGGACAAAATTTCTCTCAAAAGTGAGCATTCGAGGCACACAATCACTGCTTTCATGTTCGGATGAAAAGCTTGGAAAACATGCTCAGAAATGTTTCAGCGCCTTCTCAACGGCAGAATGATTTAAAGTTCCACCCCTGACCTACTGTGCCTAGTGCGGGGGAGGGGGAGGGATGTAAAAATAAACTAACTCTAGCAGTCAGTATTAAGTCTTTAAAGAACAAATCAAAATCATAAAATAGCTTTGCTCATTCTCACTGAGGCAATCGGATATCCACGAAGAAAAAGAAAAAAAAGGCAACTTTGATCTAAACCTTACATCTTATACAGAAATTAACTCAAAATTACTCAAAATTTTAAATGTAAAATATACAACAATAAGACCTTTAGAAAAACCTTCATACATTGCTAATCGGAATGTAAAATGGTACAGCGGCAATGGAAGATATTTTGGTGGTTTCTCAAAAAGGTAAACATGGAATTTCCATTACAACCCAGTAATTCTATTTCTAGGCATATACCCTCCAAAATGGAATCCCGATATTTAAACAAGTACACAAATGTTCATAGCAGCACTATTCACAACAGCCAAAAGGCGGTAAAAATCCAAATGTCCGTCAATGGGTGAACGGGTAAACGAAATGCAGTCTAGCCACACGATACAAGAGCATTCAACAATGAAAAGGAATGAAGCACTGACACATGCTCCAGGTGGACAACCTTCAAAGACAGTAAGGGAAAGAAGCCAGACACAGAAAGTCACATATCGCATGATTCCATTTGTATGAAATATCAACAATACGAGTAGTTAAAACCGTAGAGACAGAAGCAGGTTTTGGAGACAGTGGACCAGGGGAGGGGCTAAAGGGGAGTGACTGCATAGTGGGCAGGAGTCTCCTCTGGGGGCGATGACACGTTCTGGAGCCAGACAGAGGAGATGGCTGCACCACAATGTAAAACTAAAAATGTCACTGAATTGTACACTTTCAAATGGTTAATTTTATGTTATGTGAATTCTACCTCTATAAAAACAAGAGCAAAAAGTAAAAAAAAATTCTCTATTGGAAATTTCTTAGTGGAGTAAGAAATAATTCAATCTCAAGTCCAGTCTATCCATACCTTTCCATAGTTAGTAGCAAAGCAAAAGGGTTCTATTATTTTCAGTGGTTCTGCCCCTCCTTCCATATTAGGCTCCAGGTATACATTAAAATACTCTACTTCAACCACTGGCAAGGAAGCTGGCAGTCCCCGATACGTAACATGTAGTGCTGCTGAGGACACAGGTCTGTTTCGCATGCAATGAGCATAAGGGAAGTGAGCAGAAGCATAAGTGGGCCTGGCACCCTGGCATCGACAATTCAGCTAGTCTTAATTACAAGCCAGTGTTGTGACCTAGTGTATGTAACCAAAACTTGATTTATGAAAAATGCCACCCTCATTCTCCAACAAAAAGTGTACCTCTAATGCCACTAACATTAGCAGAGGGAAAATGAAACATGAGAAAGTAAAGGTTCTTAGAAAAGACAACTTTTGGAAATGAAATGGGAATTATCAAATTCCACAATGGTTTGGAGCGATGACATGTACAAATCCTCCAATCAATAAATTATCTTTCTCCACAAGAGAATTCAGCTACTGAAAATCATATATCAAATGTTTCAGCCAGTTTAAAAACACAAACACGAGAAAATGAAACAAAAAACCCTGCCCATCACAGGTTAGTGGAAACTAAGCAAGCACTACAGTAGGGGTAGAGGAGTAAAAGCCGAAACGCAGTTGACTGCAGTGTGAGGGTCAGGCTATCAAAGCTGTGACTACAAATCCAGAGTTTCCCAAATGTCAAGCTAAACTCCAGTCTATTGTACAAAGGGACTATAGCTTCTAGGACAAAGAAGCTTTCCCTGAAAAGTTGAGTAATGGGAGCCATGTGTGGACATTTACATCCATACAGAAAAGTGGCTGAATAAGCATGTATAACACTTACTCTGCCTTTCAGCCATATGGAATAAGTGAGATACATGACCAAATCCTGAGGAAACGTTTCATTTTGAATTTGAGGTCAAGGGCCAAGGCTCCACTTTCCCAAAGCCCCGTTTTTGGCCATGCAAAAACAGGTACTAGTCATAAGGTAGGGAAGCAATTTCTTGAGAAGAATTAACAATTTCCATCACAATCTAAACTGAACTTACCATTGATATTACATAACTAAATTTCTTTAAAAAGCCATACTATGTCCAGATATATGCCCTTTCTTTTTTACCTTATTTTATTAGACTGAATCCTGTAAAATTGTCATTTTAGCAGTTCAAAAAACGATCAAATATTGGCAACTTCGTATGATTCAATGTAATATTTACTGATTAAAACAATGAAAATTGAAAAATATACTTACAAGCTTGGGAAAGAAAAATATTTTACACAAAGTACAAAAAGTACTATTCATAAAAGAAGACTGAACATTTGCTTACTTCAAAAGAACTTCTGTTCATCAAAAGACACTATACATAGACTGAAAAGATAAGCCACAAAATTGGAGAAGATCGCTGCAAAATGTCTTCTAGAATAAAGATTTCTTACAAACTAAGAAAAAGGGAAACTCAACAGAAAAACAAACAGGATGTGAATAGACACTTCACGGAACAGGTACTTCAAATGACCATTAGCATCTGGTGTTGAGCTTCATAGGGAAACAGAGAAATGCAAACTCAACTCACAATGAGGTACTGGTCATACATACAACTGGATTAGCAAAAATTTTAAAGTTTGACAATAGTAAGTATAGGTAAAGATGTGGAACAATAAGAATCCTCCAACACAGCTGGTAGGTGTATAAAACAGTACAATCACTTCGGGAAATAGTTTGGCACTCTCTTGTGAAACTGAAGACATGAATACTCCATGACTCAGTAATTCTAAGCCTGGAGAAATTCCTGTATACACGCCTAGGAAACCTTACCAGAATGTTTATAGCAGCTTTTATTATCACTGGCAAGAACTGGGGGAAAACTCAATGTCTATCAATATTAGAGTAGATAAACAAATTGTGGTATACTCGTATGATGAGGTCCGCACAGTGCTGACAAATGAAGCAGACACACACAACACCGCTGAATCCCACGATGGGTAAACAAAGGAAGGCACAACACATATACCGTGTTCCCCCGAAAATAAGACCGGGTCTTACATACATTAATTTTTGCTCCAAAAGATGCATTAGGGCTTATGTTCAGGGGATGTCGTCCTGAAAAATCATGATAGGGCTTATTTTCCGGTTAGGTCTTATTTTCGGGGGCAACACAGTATATATGTAATATAAATCCATGTAGATAAAGTTCAAAAACAGGTTTAACTAAATTTTGTTGTCTACAGATGCATATACAGGTGATAAAACCACGAGGAAAAGTCAGGATGATGGTCACCTCAGGGGACAGGGAGAAGGTATGACTGAGAAGGGGTCATGGGGGGAGTGGTTTCTGTGGTGATGGTAGCGTGATACTTTTCAGGTGGTAGTTTCATGGCTGCTTACTTAAATAAGCGCTCATTATAGCCACATTTACCTTTTATTAACCTTTCCAGATGTGTGTTATACATGTGTATACTGCTTATATATGTATCCAACAAAAAGGTTAAAAAATAAGTGCATTCTAATTAAATAAATCTCATGCTTTCTATACAAAAAAAAATATTTTTCATGACATACAATTTATTCTGAAAGTTTTATGCGACAGAGTGTGTTGAGCTGCCTGACTCAAGCAGGCGTACCCCAATTTACTGAACCTGACATCCGATGACAAGCAAACCTACCTGTCTGATGGCGCTGATACTTATCTATCTGCAGATCTGGGGTCTCAGAACTCAGCCACCGGAACTGAAGGCTATATATGAAACTGAAACTTTTTTTTTTTTAAATGTAAAGATTTGTTTTATTTCTATTGGGGGAAGAGGATAAATAGAACTGTTTTCCAATTTGCTCTCCACTGTATACACACATACCCACACGCATACATACACATACATACACCAAAAATACCCCAAACAAAAAAAATGAAAGAAAAAGCCAAGAGTCAAAAATCAAAACACCCTCAAACTGCATCAATACTTCGTATTTTGATCAAAAGAACAGATCCTGGGAGGAAGTGCAAAATGCAAAATCAAATGACAAAAAAATGCTGAACAAACAGCATTATTAATATACAAAATATTTATATTACTGAACTAGTAACAGTTGATGTTCTCCGTGTCTGTAAAACTTTGGAACCACAAGCTGATCTGTTAAATCTAGTCCATGCCAGCTTCCAAAATCCAGAGAGATTTTAGTTGGCTTCATTTTTTGATGCCTCATCAAAATTTTCTACGAGATCTGGAACATCCTCCTCCTCCTCGTCAATATCTTCTGGTTTGGGTGCTTTGCTATCCAACATTTGCCGAGGGAACTGTTCAGCTAACTTCCTAAGACTTGTTAAGCTACCAGCACCAAGTTGACTTAATATTCCAGGTAGCATCTCTGTGATTGGTTTGGCTGCTGCATGACCAGTAATTGCAAAGGTGTTAGCAGAAAGGGAAGCTTGGACTTTGGGATTGTTGAAATGAATAACTGTCCCATCATCTTTAATCATGTTTACCTCTTCAATACCAGCTATATTATTCACAGCCAGTTTTTTAAGAGAACTCTGAAGTTTTTTGTCATCAGCTGTAGCTGTTCTATGTACCACCTTCTTCTTTCTGCGAGCTGTACCCTTGCTCCCTATCCGGACCTGAGCCTGAAGTTTGGCTAACTTTTCTTGATTCATGCTGTTGGTAAATCTGAAGCAGGGAGGGTCCTCCAACACCAGCACGCGGCAAGAGCAAGATGTGAAACTTTTTTTAAAAAAAACACACAAATGCTGTTTGTGGGTTACTACAGCACTGATGAAATACTTCAAGACATTTGATGACGATAAACATAATACTGCGTACCTAAGGCAGGCTAGCGAAAAAAAGTCCAGCGTTTTGAAATTTTATTTTGGCAATGTGTTTGCTAGAGAAGGAAATAACCTTATAAGACATATAGAGAAATGGCAGATACATGACAAAATTGTTTCAAAACTTTAAGAGAATTTTAAAATCCAAAATAACTCCCCCCTGAAGAAGTGTTGAAAATCGTCATCTTATGGTTAAAAAGCATTCTACAGCTAGGAGTATTTATTTTATAAACCAACAATGCTGTCTTTGCCTCCATTTAATGAAGGAAATTAGGTGAAATATCTGTGAAAGGTTATTAGACTTTAAAATCTTCGAACTATGATTAAGAGCTTTCCTGCTGTTCATAAGTCATACTGTCTGTCCTGTCCCGTTTTTAATGCTATAGACAGGAGCCACTTCCTTGCTGATTCTATCTGTCCATGAAGGCATATGATGAGATTTCAAGATTAAAGACACTTGTTTTCCCTAGATCTAAAACACAGTGATCTACGTGTTTCTACGTGTGTATGTATTCACACACACACACCTGATTACTTCAAAAGACTCAAAACTCTTCATTGTTATTATTACCACCACTCACAATACCATTCATATCTTAAACATTTACTAAATGCCGATTATGTGCCAAGCACTTTTCTAGGCACTGGGTATTCAGTAATAAACAAAAAGATAACAATTGATACTAAATGCGAAAAATGTATAAAACATAAGGTATGTTAGATAGTGCAAAATGTTAATGAAAACAAACCAAACAAGGAAGGGGGATGTAAAATTCTGGAGTCAGGCTAAAATCCTGCTGGGGGGCCAAGGGAGAATAAAGAAGCAAAAGGAAGTGAGATAACTACCACTGGTACTAGCTGGAGGAAGCGCTCTCGTGCAGTGAGGCAGGAGAGAACTGGGTGGTTCAGAACTGCAGAGGCCGTGCAACTGGAGCAGGTGAGTGAGGAGTTAAGTGGCAGGAGACGATGTGTGGGTGACAATGGAGGTTAATATGAAGTGGCTGAATCTGGATTTGCTGATGGGCCACATATGGTGTGTGACACAAAAGAAGAATCATTGATAACTCCAATGTTTTTAGCCTAAGCAACTGGCAGAAGAGAACTGTCCTTCATGGAAATGGAGAAGATGGCTAGCGGGTCGGGAGGGGATCTCAGGTCACTTTTACACGTGGAAAGTTTGAGATGCCGACGTGGAGTGGTCCAGTGGGTAGCTAGATGTACAGATCTAGAGAACAATGAGTTAGTCAATGGCACATAGAAATTTGGAAGTTATCAGCATACAGAAGGTACTCAAAGCCATGACAATGGATGAAATCACCAAGGGAGTGAGTACAGATGCCACATCCACACCATTTAGTAGTTGGGCAGATGAGGAGGACCCACTAAGAGAGAATGAGAGAGAACAGCCAGAAAGGCAGACGAAAAACCAGGCAAGTATAATGTCCTGCAAACCAAGCAAACAAAATGATTCCAGGAGAGATCAATGGTGTCACATGCTGCAGGTAGGCCAAACAAGGTAAACGCCAAGAAAGAACTGCAAGATTTTGTCACAGGTGACCCTGAGAACCATTTTAGGAGAAGTGGTGGGAGGAAAATCTGACTGGAGTGGGTTCAGTAGAGTGGGAAGTGAGACACTGGAAACAGCTATGTCAGGGGATTTTGCTCAGAAAGGAGGAATGAATGGAGTAGTAGAGGAGAAAAAATGTTTTTTTCTAAGATGGGAGAAATAACGTGTCTGTGCTCCTGAGAATGAGCTCTGTAGAGAAGGACAAACTGTTGCAAAGCTGACTCACCAGAATCCAATGGTCAGAACCGGCTGTGTATTAAATAGAAGCAGAGCACTGGCCAGTCATCATGTGTTATCTCTAACAAGCTCTCCTCCATGGCCAGATGTAAGTACAGCAGATCACTTTTTTACATTTTCAGTTATTTACTACCATAGTTATCGTGGCATTTTCAAAATGCTTTAGTGAAAAACATAAATAATGCCAAAATATAGCCTAAAATCTAAGCAAACGTCAACACGGTTTCTTAAATTGAACCGCTGAGCTTATGGATAGTCTCAGGGATCCATGAACTCAAGGATCATTTTTAACTTTATTTTTTTACTTTAATACACGTTTTAAAATTAGTTCACCAGTTTAACACCCAACAGCATTCAATTTAAACTTGGAATGACTTAGGATATCAGACAGGGCACAAATTCTTTAAAATTTTACATTCTCAGTTAATAGTAAAAAGCAGTTCCAAACTGCTGCATGCAATGAAAACCTAATGAAGAAAGTGATGCCTTAAGATGCAAAAGACGAAAACGACGGGGGCCAGACGGCTCAGTTGGTTAGAGCATGAGCTCTCAACAACAAAGTTGCCAGTTCAATTGCATGGGATGGTGGGCTGAGCCCCCTGCAACTAAAGATTGAAAATGGCGACCAGACTTGGAGCTGAGCTGACTTGGAGCTCCACAGCTAGATTGAAGGACAGCGACTTAGAGCTGATGGGCCCTGGAGAAACACACTTTCCCCCAATAAAATTAAAAAGAAAAAGATAAAAATGCCTTGCTAAAAAAAAGCTACACTGTTGCTGCAAATAAAAAAGCCCAAGAGGTAACGAGGAAGCTTGCAAAGCTAGTAATGTCACCAGTGCAAAAAGGTAAAGTGGTAATAACGTGCTACAAAATTCTTTGAAAGGGCTCATTTTGGATATTGCTTCTTACCAGTGAGAAATCCCTGGAGTAAATAAAAATAGATGACTGCTCTATACAATGGAGCGTGATTCAGCAATAAAAAGGACAGACGTACTGAAATTATGTCAAGAGAAAGAAGCCAGACACAAAAGATCACACATTGTATGTTTCCATTTATGTGAAATATCTAAAGACAGAAAGTAGATTAGTGGCTGTTTAGGGTGGGGATGGAAAGGTAGGAGCAACTGCCAATGGGTACAGGGTTTCTTTTTCAGATGATAAAAATTTTATAAAAATTAGATTATGGTCCTGGCTGCACACCTCTGTATAAACCACTGGATTGTACATTTTAAGCAGGTAGCCTTTATGGTATGTACATTGTATCTCAATAAAGCTTTTCCAAAAAAAGAAGAAATAGATGACCACTGGCCTGGGCTCCACACAAACCACAAAACAATGGAAAAATAATGCTCTTTTCAAATCCATAGAACTAAAAAAGACAAACCAGTTGATATTCCCCAGCTTGATACATCAGGCAACTATACTACATTAATAGTTTCCAAAGATAATGCTAAAGTGACAATTATCAGAATATTCTTAGTAAGCTACTTTTTAAGGAGACCCAAAATAAAATCCTTCCAAGAACTCTTATTATTTTACTCCATTTCCTTCTTTTGTATCTTAAAAATTAAACATACCAGGATGTGGACATATAACGTCCCTTCCCACTTGCCTATCCCTCCCATTTTTGAATATGTGACTAGGAACTGCAGGGGAAAAATGTTAGTTTAGAGTTTAGTAAGTGTGTGGTAACTACCTACCATAAGTTGGTTACTCCTCAGATTTCTAGGTATTTCTTATCTGAATATTAGGACATTTTCATTAATTCGAGCTTTCATTTCACCTATCACACACACATTTCTGGACTACAAGCTTCACCCCACATAACAAAAAGAAATAAACCACAGAGTGGGAAAAACAACACCCTCATCCAAAACAGCACTACAGTATTAACAGAGGATAAAGCAGTAAAGAATTCCAAGAAGTCTATGCAATGTACATAAAATACAACGAACTCATGTTAACTCATCTTTTATAAGATGAATTAATAAAGTTGTAGCCAAAGCAACATGTCAAGCAGAAGTAGCATAAACAGTTAAAATGGGCTCTCCTTTGTAATGCAACGAGGAAGAAAATAAGGAGGTGATTATGAACACCATTCACTCAGTGAAATGAGGAAGTGGCTACATTATATTTGCATTTCATGAGCCCAGGCAAGCACTTTCCCTCACCTCTGCCCAGTGTAACACTTAAAAATTTGCCTCTCCCCCTGACTACACCAAATGCAGCATCGGAAAACACACACGACCTACACTAACGCTGGAGGACTCCTCCTTTCCTTCTAAAAGCTGAATTTTTATAAGAAAATGGCAGAATTTGTCTGTTTTAGCTGCTAATGTTACTGACTGTGAAAATCCTATTGAAATAAATTTGAACCAGTTAGTACAGTCCTCTTCTGAACAAACTGTAGAGGCAAATGTCCCACATATTCCGTCCTACTACTCCTTCAAGAATTATTTCCTGATTAACCCATGCTACTGTTTTATTTTTTTGTTCTACATCTGCAGTAGAGCTCTGCAAAGGCCTCTAAATTCGAAGTGTTTATTTTTCCTCAACAAAATTAGAAACTGAAAATGAAATCTATGTTGCAATTCCCTCACAAAGTACAGGTAGACAGCCCGCCCCAATACTTAAACACAGCATTTACCCTGAAACATGAAACAAATTCCAAAGATACTGTCCTCATTCACAAAGTAATTCAGAGGCACCCTCGGCATTTATTTACTTATTTATTCTCATTCATTGGTCACACTTGACAGAGCACAGTGGGCAAACTCTATGGTCATTCTCCAGCTCCAAAACTGCCCAGGACTCCTCGCTGCCTACGAAACTTCTTAGTTCAACATTCAAAACACCGTTTCTCATACACCCACATTCCAGGTTCTCCCGAACACTCCTCAGCCCTTGTCTGCACTATCTCCTGAGCCAGGAATGCTCTCTACATCACAGTCAGCACTTCCCCCACCCTCACCTCTACATTAGGTCTCTACAGTGGATTGACACTAAGACAAAGATTTTCTAGTTTGAATATGTGAATAAAACTTTAGCTTCCATCGGTCATAACTGCCACCAACTCAGTCTAGTAGGAAGATATTGGTCTGCAAGCAAATAATCGCAATACCATACAACATAGTAAGTGTATAGTGAGCTCTAAGTTACAATGAGTAAACCATACTGGAGGGATGTAAAAAAAAAAAAAGAAAAAATCAACATACTGTGTATACACGCTAGCCCAAAAGTCCTATTTGGGTAGGAAAAAAGGAGAATCAAAGAAATTTTCAGTTTATTCTGGTTTTCACTGATGAAAATTAGTTCGGCCAACTGGATCGAATGCTGAATGCAGCGCTTTGCTTGCATTACATATTCAAAAACATGCCTTCTTACTGAAATTAACTTGTAGGCATTTCAGGGCAATGAGTAAGACGGCCACTTGTGCCGCTGCTGGGAAGGGTGCAGAATGGTTCAGATGAGAGAGAAGAATGCCTGGGTCCTCGATTATCCCAGGGCCAGAATCTTCAATCCATATATTGGTTGGTTTCGCCTAGTTGCTGGTGAGGTCCTTTCCTCTCCCATGTTTCTGGATGCCCTCTTCCCCTTCCCTCCATATGACTACAATCCATTTCTAGTGTTTACTGGCTCCTCTCTCAGTGGTGACCTTGCTGCTACCATATCTGCCTCTCTCCTCTAATACCCCACAAAAGTGAGAGGTATGATGGACAAAAAGAATCTAACTTCTGATCCCCTTCTCTAATCTAGTCCATTCCCTGAGCTGGAGGACAACCTGTCCATACTTCACACGCCAAGAACAAACAAGTTTGTTGTTTTGTAAAATCAGGCATTTTCAAATAAAGAACTTTTTATTTTTGAGAATAGGTAATGAATGTATATTGTACAAAACTCTAGAGGCGCAAAGGAGTACACAGAGGAAAATGGAGTGAATGAGGTTCTTCTCCCTAGAGATAGCATTATCCCTCTCTTGTTTTCTACTATAACCAGAGTAGGTCAGCCACATTTTGCTTTAGGGAAAGGAGCTTATCTGTGAACCAGACATGTATGCGTAATGTATCTATGGGAAAACCTATCATGAGCTCTAAAGAACACAATCTTGTCAGATGGCTCTACAAACAACTTAGAATACAGTACAGTATTGTGAACAGAAAGAATGTTTTTTCACTTCACAGACATGTGTCCACACATCAGCTCTGAAACTAGGCATCTGCGTTAACATTAATTGTGAATTTTAACTTTCTTAGCTATAAAATAGGAATAGGTTCTTGCATGATTAAATTAAAAACATGGTAAATGCTTTAGTTTCTTCATGCCTTTAACCTTGTTTTCAACTTCCTTAGTGGAATGTTTTTATTTAACTGTATCTGGAATATTTTTATTTTAATGTGAACTGAAAAATCTAAAGAAAAAAATGAGAGAAAATACCAAGATTTCTATAAAAGGCTTCCATTTACACAATTAAAGATTGTCTAAACAATTACCTTCTGTTCTTCTCTTTCTGTTGCATGGTGACACTTTTCAATTCTCCAATGCCTCAGGAAATCTCGAAGATATCCAAAGAGCGTGAGTACACCATAACCCACATAAGTTAGCACAGCAACCAGCATCGGTGTTTCTTCAAAAGCTTCGTTAAATGGTCTTTTATACAGTCCTCCATTTTGTGTAACATGATGAATCTGAAAGGGAGATTTAAAATGCTTATTTCAATCACAATAAGAGATTTCTACTTAAAAATCTAAGTCCTCACAGATTTGTAAAACTATACCTTCAGAATTCTCTAATAGTTTTTTAAAAACCCATTATGATCTGAGCAGGGCATAATTTTTTTCAATAAAAATAAGTTATATATGCTTCAGATGAAGAACAAACAAAGAAATACAGAGGGAGAGAAACTGCCTAAGAACAATGCCTAACTGATTTCTATTGTTATTTGATTTCATGAAATAGATTCTGAAATACTACGGTTAGAGAATACATAATTTCCTTTGTTCTAATAAAGTAAACAAAAATACAAATCAAAAGAGAAAGATTATCCTGAAAAACAGTTTATTAGCTTACAAATAAAAAATCGAAAGCAAATTCAGTTTTAGAATAAAGGCACTCATAGTATTCCAAACATCAGCATTGGGTTCCTGTGAAAACACATGGTGCACACTAGCCTTTCTTGTCAGTGGTAACAAATTAATTATGCATAAAAGTAAAATGCTTACATACTGTGTTTCCCTGAAAATAAGACCAGGTCTTATGTTAATTTTGCTCCAAAAGATTCATGAGAGCTGATTGTCCGGCTAGGCCTTATTTTTGGGGAAACACGGTATGATGCTTTGGATGTTGCCAATAAAACTGGGATCATCTAAACTGAGTCCAGCTGGCTAATTCTAAATATAACAATTTTTCACTGTAAAAAAAAAAAGAAAGAGGACAGACATTCAAATAGGCACGATACATGGAATCTGCTGGTACTGATTCAACTTGATGGCCTAAAGTATTGAAAATTATTTGTAAAACTGATTTAGGTCTTCACCAATCTCTTCCCTAAAGGGGTAGAAGTCTGTGTCAATATTTAATATTTAAATTTTTACACAGGAATAAGGTTGTAATGTTAGAAGAGAATAATTAGAAACGAGCCAATATCTGAAGACAGAAAATTATTTAAAAATTAGTATTATAAATATTAAGCCAGACAAAACGAAATAAAAAGCACAACACAAGAAAAATAACATTCTGATCATCTCTTTAAAAAATTGCATCTAAAAATATTTTGCCATAAGAACACTATGATTAATACCAGTACCCAACTCTCAACTTTGAAATAATTTCAACTATTTTCTCTCAACTGAATATAAAAGTAAAATGTGAGGCAATTTTAAAAGCTCCTAATCTAATAAATGTGTGGCAGATTTGTGTGTCAGGAATGCTGTGGGTGGACCTCTTTAAAAGATAACCACCTGGATTTGAGACACACCCAAACCAGGAGGACCAAGTAAATGCATACAATTGGCTGGACTGTCTAGGAAGGAGGAAGTTAAACCATTAGTTTGCTTTTAAATACTATGTGATTCTATCACAGCAGCATTTAAAATTAAATGAATTTTAAGGAATTGAGATTCAACTATGAAGGAATGTTTGGAATGTGGCCTCAGTCTTAAACACAGATCACTCTTCTGCTACATATAATCTGTCGATTCCATCTAATGTATTCATTTCAGTTATTGTAGTCTTCATTTCTGACTGGTTCTTTTGTATGGTTTCTCTCTCTGTGTGTAAGTTTCCACTGAGTTCATCTCCCCTTAAATTCATTGAGCACCCTTATAACTAGGGCTTTGAACTCTGTATCTGGTAGATTGCTTGCCTCCATTTTGCTTGGATCTTTTCTGGAGTTCTTCCCTGTCCTTGCATTTGGGACATGTTTGTCTCCTTATTTTGGTGTCTCCCATTTATTAGGCAGATCTGCTATGTCTCCTAGTCTTTGCAGAGTGGCCTTACGTGGTAGGTGTCCTGTGGTGTCCAGTAGCACAGTCTCTCTGGTCACCTAAGTCGGACGCACCAGGGGTGTCCCTTGTGTGGGTTGTGTGTGCCCTCCTGCTGTAGTTGAGCCTTGATTGCTGTTGGCATGTCAGTGGGTGGGATTAACCATCAGGCTGACTTGACTGGTCGTGACTACAGTGGAGGAATTGTTGTGTGGAGGCTGACCCCACGGAGCAGGATACACTTTAGTGGGATTCTGGTGCCTGCTGAGTCTGCCCTTTGGGTCTGTCCTTTATGGAACTGGTTGGGTGGTGCTCTGGTGAAAAACACAAGTCACTCTGATCATGCAGGGTCAGAATGGACAGGCCAACAGACATGCAAACCTGACAGGTTGAAAAAGTCTTAGAACTTAGAGAGAACAAAATTACTTGATCTTCAGGTACTGATGCTAAATTTTCTCCCTGACATGATTCAAATAAAAATAATAGCATTACCATCTTACCCATGTATAATGCTCCATAAGGAAAAGCACCAGGCTTATTTTGCTCATAATTGCACATCTAGCACTCGGGATAGTATTTATTAAGTGCTAACAAATAGTAAGTACTCAATAATGTTTCCTTTTATTCCTATTAGTATTACAGAAAATGGCACCTTATAGGAGCTCAATAAATATTTGTTGAAGAATGAAAACACACACTATGCTCTTTGTTCTTTCAACAGCACATTCATAGAAGGGGTTAAGTTGCAGGGATTATACAATGAATATTAGGACATTTCTAGAACCCAGATCTGACATCTTTTAGTCTCAACTGGACTGAAAATCAAGTTCAGTCTACACAAAACATAGACTCTAAATTTGTACAGTGTATTTCAAATTCTGGATTCACCATGCAGGAGGGCTCTTAATATGCCTTTCATTAATTCTAACTTGAAAATTACACTGTCAACAAGGCAATCAAGAAAAATACCAGCGGGGGTGGACGGGTGGTTCACTTGGTTAGAGGGCAAGCTCTGGGCAACAGGGCTGCCGGTTCGATTCCCACATGGGCCAGTGAGCTGAGCCCTCCGCAACTAGAATGAAGTCAATAAGCTGCCGCTCAGCTCCTGGGTGGCCAGATGGCTCAGTTGGTTGGAGCGCGGGCTCTCAACCACAAGGCTGCCACTTCAACTCCCACAAGAGATGGTGGGCTGCACCCCCTGAAACTAAGATTGAACACGGCACCTTGAGCTGAGCTGCCGCTGAGCTCCCGGATGGCTCAGTTGGTTTGAGGTTGCTCTCAAACACAAGTTTGCCAGTTCAACTCCCACAAGGGATGGTGGGCTGCATCCCCTGCAACTAAGAATGGCGACTGGATCTGGAGCTGAGCTGCACCCTCCACAACTAAGATTGAAAGGACAACAACTTGACTTGGATGGAGCTGATGAGTCCTGGGAAAAACATACTTCTGTTCCCCAATTAAAAAAAGTCCTGGAAATACACACTGTTCCCAAATAAAGTCCTGTTCCCCTTCCCCAATAAAATCTTAAAAAAGAGAAAAGAAAAAAAACAGCACATCACTCCCTCCAGGTCTGTTCACATTAAGCAAACAAGAGTGTGACACTATGTTAATAGTATTATTAAATCAAGGGGAGATTTAAGAACTCCAATGAATACCAAGATGTATTTGCCTGAACATTAATTTTTTTCAAGAAAACGCAAAAGAAAAAAGGCAAAGGAAGAAAATTTTTTCAGTCAAGACTATATAAGTACATCACCATACAACACCTTAGAGGACAAGAGGAACGTGAAAAAAATCAAACTAGAAAGCCACTTTGTTCTCATGCCTGTAGGCTATCAGCCATATTTGTAACACCATGTTTCCCCAAAATTAAGACCTAGCCGGACCATCAGCTCTAATGTGTCTTTTGGAGCAAAAAATAATATAAAACCCGGTCTTACTTTACTATAATATAATACTGGGTCTTACAGAATATAATGTAATATAAGACTGGGTCTTATTATTAATTTTTGCTCCAAAAGATGCATTAGAGCTAATGGTCTGGCTAGGTCTTATTTTCGGGGAAGCATGGTAGCTGAAAAGGCACTCCTAACCAAAGCAAAAATGGTAATCAAAAGATAAAACCATAAACTTAATATATATGCACTAAAATTGTCCTGAACAAGATACAAAAAACTGGAGTGGGGAGTAAAATGGGGGAAGGAAGCATATTTCCAAGTTATAACCCTTTGAACCGATTTATTTTTCATTTTTAACCAAGTGTATGTATTACTGAATTTGCTCGTTTTATTTTTTAAATGTTTAAACTAAATTTCCTGATTTTATTCACTATTTAGACCAAAACAGCGTTAATAAAAGCAATATACACCTCTCATAACCTCAAGACATCTGTCTACAGCCTCTAGAGAATTCTCGCCTACTTGTTAGATCTCAAACAGACTTGACAAGCTAATGAGTACGCACAAATCTACATTTCAATCCCCAATTTATTTCCCAGAACTCCACATTTACATTTCCACCTGCCTCCTACATAGCTCCACTCAGACACCCCAAATCCAGCAGGTCTAAAGCTGAACTCATCTCACCCTCCTAACTCCTCCCTCAAAACCGGGTCCTCCTCCTGCACCTCCTCCCTGGTTGGCAGCATCGCCAGCCAGTCTGCCCAGTCTCCCAAGTTTGGAGTCATCTTTGGAGTCAGCTCCACCTTATTTGCTGACTTCCACCTACAACTAGTAGTGAATTGTCGTGCCTTAGTTCAAGACCTTCTTGTGGGGCACCAGGGAATTTTAAGGAGGCTGGAAATGTTCTACACCTTGAGAGAGGTACTGGAGACACAGTATACACACAGGTAAAAAAAACCCACGGAGCTATACACCTAGCATATTTTACGCACTTGATTTTGCCAGTTGTACTAGTGATGTCCTTTATAACAAAAGAAAGTCCTGGTTCATGCGCTGCATTCTGTCTCTTTAAAGTTTCAGAAAAGAAAAAGAGGTAAGTTTTGATTACACTGTAAACTGATGTGGATGGAATGACCCTGAGCAGAGGTTTCAATGCCATAAAAGGACATAAAGTAACTGTGTAATGATGCAACAATGGAGAATTATTGGGAAACAGAAGCATACATTTCTGATATGAATACAAAACCACAGGAGCATGTTTTTTCTTTAAAGCAAATAAACACATTCCCGCTCAATGTGACAGCAGGATGACAGAACTTGCCCTATCACCACAGAACCTGCCTACCCAGTGGATAGATTAGAACATTATTTAAAAAAAAATTAATGTCCAATATGAACCACCCATTATTCTTCAGCAATCAAAGGACTGTTATTCTGCCTCTTCCGTTAAATAAACCCTATTCATTTCCAGTGGCATATTCTGTTGTTCCTTAAAAGAAATTCTACTGAATTGGTCTTTTCTTGGAATTTTACTGAAATGTACTAGCCTCTCCCTACTGAATACCACACATACTAGAGAAAATAGTTTGGAGCTTTGTGCCTGTCACACAGCTATTCATGCTCTGAATCTATATTTCCAGCAGGCAAATTCTAAAAAGTAGGGGTACACATTTTTTCTTGCAAATAGAATACATTCACGAATTTTTGTCAATAAGTATCTCCTTCACACCAGTTAGAATGGCTATCATCAACAAGACAAATAATAACAAGTGTTGGAGAGGCTGTGGAGAAAAAGGTACCCTCATACACTGTTGGTGGGAATGCAGACTGGTGCAGCCGCTATGGATGGCAGTGTGGAGGTTCCTCAAAAAATTACGAATAGAATTACCAGACGACCCAGCAATCCCTCTCCTGGGTATCTACTCAAAAAAATCTGAAAACATTCACCCATAAAGACATATGTGCTCCAATGTTTACTGCAGCTTTATTTATGGTGGTCAAGACATGCAAAAAAGCAAAGTGTCCTTTGATAGATGAATGGATAAAGAAGTTGTGGTATATATACACAATGGAATACTATTCTGCCCTAAGGAAAGATGAAATAGTACCATTTGCGGCAACATAGATGGATCTTGAGATTATAATGCTAAGCGAAATAACTCAGACAGAAAAAGTGGAGAACCATATGATTTCACTGATATGTGGTATATAAAACTGAAAACAACAAAAGAACAAGACAAACAAATGAAGAAACAAAAACTCATAGACAAAGACAATAGTTTAGTGGTTACCAGAGGGTAAGGGAGGAGGGGGGTGGTACATGAGGGTACAGGGGATCAAATATGTGGTGATGGAAAGAGAACTGTCTCTGGGTGGTGAACACACAATGTGATAGATAATGTATTACAGAATTGCACACCTGAAATTTATGTAACTTTACTAACAACTGTCACCCCCAATAAATTTTAATTTTAAAAAAGTATCTCCTATGAAATGGAATGAAAAATATTTACAAAGCTACCTGTCAAAAACTTTGTTTTATTATTATTTTTTTAATTGGGGGAATATTGGGGCACAGTGTGTTTCTCCAGGGCCCATCAGCTCCAAGTCGTCCGTCAATCTAGTTGTGGAGGGCGCAGCTCAGCTCCAAGTCCAGTCGTCGTTTTCAATCTTTAGTTGTTTTCAATCTTAGTTGCAGGGGGTGCAGCCCACCATCCCATGTGGGAATTCAGCAGGCAACCCTGTTGCTGAGAGCTCGCGCTCTGACCAGCTGAGCCATGCGCCGCCCAGCAAACCTATACTTTGACACTACTACTTTCCTACTGACGAACCTCCAAGTGTGTGTGCACTGGCCCATCTCAGTGGGTGGCATCCTGTGCACGCGGCACCGGCATGCGCTGCACGGGTGTCACCACTCTCACTGGCCACCCACATGGCCTCCGCAGCACCTTCCTGGCTCCAGATAAGCATCACGGTACAACAGATGATGTAATCGTCGGGAGAAGTGAGGACCAGTGCAGCTCTGCCACAAACTGCATCTTCATCTGAGCTCGCTTCCACCCCCACCATGTCTGGGCCTATGACACCACATGCTCCACTCCGGTTTTGTAATGCACACCAGCTCACATCAATTTCCTTCTCTGGGAATCCTGATCCCTAGGGGTGGGGCCCTGGTGGTCATATCTGTAGAGTATGACCAAATTTCTTGGATCATAAGTGACTGACACAAGGGTAAGCAAGCACCTATGCCAAAATGAACCAACGACCCCTCCCATCAGAATTTAAAATGTCAATGGGAAACAGTGTCAAGGGCACTGGACCCACGTCCTGGAGAAAAGGTCCATAAACTCCTGATACTGAGGTCCCAATCGCTGTGCTATTTCTTGCCTTTCTGACTTCCTTAGACTTAGCTGTTCCTCAATTCCTCCCCATGCCCCCCTTTTTTCTATTGCATGCCTATCATTCTTATATCTTTTTGTTTAGCTCGAGTCAGTTTCTGTTATCAACCAAGAGAAATCTAACAGATACAGATTCTATGTTAAAATCTCTTAGAATTTCTTTTCTACACTTAACTGGATATTTACATTAGCCTAGAGTCTGCAAACTCAGGGCTTCAGTAAATTTTTTAAAAATGGCTTCTTTGTGGATGTACATTTGGAACATTGTTTATTATCTTATCTAGGATAAGGAATTCCTGGTTCAAAGTTATAGGTAGGTACTTCCCTATATTGAGAGACATAACTAACCTCTTCTCAGGTTCTCATTAATATACATGAAGATGTGTGGGGGGGAGAATCAGAACTAGTATTTTTTAAAAGGGCAACAGAAGACTGTAAGTCCAAATTCAGCCAACACTTGCCTTGTTAAGTTCTAAGTACAGTGAACATGCTCATAGCCATTAAACAAGACTACCTCTTTCATGGTAAGAAAATTACAAATCAAAAAGGAAGTATTAGATTTAATACAAGAATTTTAGGAAAATTGACTGTTTGGAAAAATAACTCTAGTCGGAACTGCTCCTGATACCACATTGTGGCAGAGATCGTTAACTGGCTCCCACCTTCCCTTCAGTAACAGAATCTGCCTACATTTCTCCAGTCTCTCTTGCAGTTAGAAGTAGCTGTTGTATGAAATTCTGGCCAACAGAATTATTACAAAAAATAATTTTCAGATATCAAAGTCTCTCCTAGGAACTCAGAGCGCCATTCTACCAAGATGCTCAGAATGATTATAATCACCTAGTTCTTTTTACTCATTTGATAAAGATTTCATTTCTATCTACATGTCAAGAACAGAACTCTGTATTTAATGATACAAATAAAAGATAATACTTGTCTTCAAGAATTCTATGTTTTTTTTGTTTTGCTTTTTAAGAAAGAAAAAGGATGCAAAGATCAACATTTTTGTTGTTTTTTATTGAAGTATAATTGACATGTAACATTAGTTTCGGGTATACAACACAATGATTTGATATTTGTATATATTGCAAAACAATCACCACAAAAGTCCAGGTAACATTTGTCACCATACATAGTTACAAAATTTTCTTCTTGTGATAAGAACTTTCAAGATACACTCTCCTAGCTACTTTCAAATATGCAAACATGATTTTTGAGATAAAAGTGAATAAGGAAACTATTTTAAAGAATACTGTATAAAGGGACATATTTAAACATACAGGATGAAAAATGTAGACAAAGTGAGAAGTCTTTCTTTTACAAGTGATTCTAAGCTGTCTTACTTTTCCTCTTCACATGTCTTGTAAGTCCACAGACACTTTATAAATCATAGGATGCCATCAGGAGAGTGATATAAAAGCTACCCTTAATTTGGTGTTTATCATTTCCATGAATTTAAAAAAGACCTTTACTATAAGCACATAGCCATAAACAATATAGTTTTGTCCTGCATGTTTTAAAGCCTTATATACCTATCATACTGTATCTTTCTGGAACTTTTGTTTAATAGTATATATCTGAGATTTACCCATGTTCAATAACATACAAGGTGTGATCAAAAACTATGGTGAATGCTGCTGCCAAGTGCCATCCAACAGAAAGGCAGGGTCTTCCATATGGGAGGTGGCTGCGTCAAACCTTACTAAGTCTGACAAGTTTCAACTTGTTCAGTGCAGTCAGTCAGGTGTGAGCTACGGTTGAAAGAGGTGTGTTTTAAAGTGTGCCCTAAATCATCCTCCACCGTGACAATGCTCCGTGTCACTCATCGCTTCTGGTACGTGGCAATTTCTGTCAAATACAAACATTGCAGTGTGTCCTCATCCACCTTATTCACCGGATCTGGCACCGTGTAACTTCTGGCTCTTCCCCAAAGTTAAAATGACCATGAAAGGTAAACATTTCGAATTAATTCAGGACATTGAGGCAGCCGTAACAGCGCAACTAAAGACATTCATAAAAGAGGACTTCTAGAACTGCTTCAGCAAGTGACAAGAACAATGGGATAAACGTGTTCGAAGCAAGGGGGGATTACTTTGAGGGGTTAATGGCAACGTGTCTTTTACTGTAATAATTTTAAATGTAAACATCCACCGTATTTTTTTATCACACCTCATAGATCGATTCATCCCACTGTATGAACACGCCATACTGTTGTTTGTTGATTTTTTTTTTTTTGCCATTCTCCTACTAATAGACAACTAGGTTATTTCCAATTTTTTATTGTATTTTTACAGTAAACATTCTTTTAAACATGTCTCCTGTGTTCATGAGAATTTCTTGGGAAAACTGTGCTTAAATGAACCCCCGAAATGTATACAATGAAGTCCTAACCCCAAATACATCACAATGTGACTTTATTTGGACAGGATAATTAAGTTAAAATGAGGTCATTAGGGTAGGCCTTAATCCAATATGACTGATGTCCTTATTAGAATAAGAAATTTGGACACAGAGGGAAGACCACATGAAGATACAGAAGATGTTCATCTACAAGTCAAGGAGAGAGGCCTCAGAACAACCCCAACCCAGTGACCCGCATTTTTAAAACTTTCAGTTAAAAACTCATTGAGTAGTACAGTATAAAGATTATCAGACTGTGCTGCATGTTCCAAGGGTACGCACTGATTTATGAAACTTCTGTTTAAATTATCTATGTATGTATATACATATAAAATATGTAAAGTACATAAAATATACATACATTATGTATGCACTGAGCTGTGATACAAAAATGTTTCTTGGTGTGGGTTGGAAAAAAAGTTTGAAAACCTCTGCTACTATATACACCTAGATATAGACTTAGAAGGGCAATCACTATAAATATGCATATTTCAGCTTTTCTACAAATTGCCAAACTGTCTCCAAAGCAATTGTATCCATTTATACTAAGAGCACCCATATATTATGTTTCCCCGAAAATAAGACCTAGCCGGACAATCAGCTCTAATACATCTTTTGGAGCAAAAATTAATATAAGCCCCAGTCTTATTTTACTGTAAGACCAAGTATTATATAATTACTATATTATAATACCAAGTCTTATACTAATTTTTGCTCCCAAAGACGCATTAGTGCTGACTGTCTGGCTAGGTGTTTTTCGGGGAAACAGAATGTAAGTTCCCACTGCTACATAACACTGTCAACATTTAATACTGTCATATCTTTATAGCTTTCAAATTGGTTAAGATGATAAACAGCATCTCATTGTTTTAACTTGCAATACTTGAGAACTAATGACAATGAGTATATTTATATATTTATTTTCCAATCAAGTTTCTTTCTCTGTGAATTGCCACTTCCTGCTTTGACCATTTTTTCCATCGGATTGCATGTTCATTTTTCATTGATTTGCAGGGTTCTATAATCTGAATACTAACCCTTTATCAGTGATGTACTGCAAATATCTCCTCTCAGTCTGTGGCCTGTTCTTTCACTTTTGGTGTCATATCGTGGAGAAGGTTTGCTTTTTAAATAATTATCTGCTGGCAAACTCCTAATCTACTTTCTGTCTCCATGGATTTTCCTATCCTGGCTATTTCATATAAATGGAATCCTACAGTACGGGGCCTTTACTATCTGGCTTTTTACACTAGGCATGTTTCTTTCATCCATGTTGTAGCACATATCAGTATTTCATTCCTTTTTATTGCTGAATAATATTCCACTGTATGAATATACCATATTTTGCTTAGCCACTCATCAACTGGTGAACCTCTGGGCTGCTTTTATTTTTTAGCTATTATGAATAATGCTACCATGAACATTCATATACAAGTTATGTCTACATATGTTTCATTTCTCTAGGGAAAAGAACTGGTGGGTCATATGGTAAATTGTATGTTTAATATTTTAGGAACAGTTTTCCAAAGTGGCTGCATCATTTTATGATCCAACCAGCAAAGTATGAAGGTTCCCATTTCTCTACATCCTGAGCAACACTTCGTACTATCTGGCTTCTTATTTTAGCCATCCTAGTGGGAGTGACGTGATATCTCATTGTGGTTTTGATTTGCATTTCCCTAATGACTAATAACATTGAGCATCTAATGTGCTTATTAGCCATCTGTATGTCTTCTGGGGAAAAATGTCTATTCAAATCCTCTGCCCATTTGAAAACTCCCATGGCTTTAACAACCATGCATTCATTCCTTCAACTAAGATTTCCTGAGTTCCTATTACATACCAGTCACAATAAAAACAGTAAAATCTCAACTATTTGCTGAAGGGGTTTACTAGTAACCAAGCAGCAAAACGCTGGGTCACACTCATAGTCTCAGTTTAACTGCACATTTCACGGTACTTAGAAATTATCTGAAAGCAGCAGACTGATTTTTAACAGAACAAATTAAGAAATGAACCCCCAACAAAGAGGTCAGCCCAATCCTTTAGGGTCTTACAGTACACATGTATTATTTCTACAGCAAGAAGCAAAAATTATTCTAAAACAAAAGGAAAAATATCCACTTTCACCTTCACAGTGGGTCTTTAAGGTAGTCTTAAAGACAACAAACATTAAGATAAATTTTCTGAGGTCAAATGGGTCAAGAGTAAAGAACTTACTTGCTTAATCGATCACAAATTACAAATTATATTAGAAGCCTTCTTAAGGACTATTTAGAAGGCAACTGACTTTTGAGGCCACAAACTTGTATTTAGTGAAAGAAGGCACACCCACTCAAAATGCAGACACAGCTTCTACCCATCCTTCTCAACTGCCTACTCTGCCAATAAATACTGTTTCTTTCTTTCAAAAATTCAATCTAATCGAATCTCAACCAATTAACTACCTTGCTCAGAGCACTATGAAGTTTCTAGGGCACCTAGGCCAACTTTAAATGCTGACAAGTCTGCCTTCCCTGAATATCTCAGTTCTAAAATACTACCTTAAGAATACAGTGGTTTATATATTAAATACTGGTCTCATCTCCCAAGAATTTTTATTAAAGAGAATTCCTGAGTACTTCAAATGACTCTCTTATCTTTCAGATCTAGCTAGCTAAGAATCAAAATGTTTTTCCCTTTGGAACAAAAAACATCTGAAACAAAAATCTAGTCCCACAAGTTGTAAACAGTTACAACATTATTTGTGCAAAGCCCTTGAGGTCTTATGGTGTCTCACCAGGCCCTGCGAAACCTGAACAGGACATTCTACCTACTCCTCCTGTTCCTGTCTCATAATTAACTTCTTTTCACAGTTACTGTTTCCTCTCAGTGGAAACAAAAGCTACTAGCTATTTAGTAAACCATCCTTCATTAGTTATTCATTTGCCTCCTTCTAAGTATTGTATAAGTAGCAGGACCAGCACTATGTGTTCTTTATACTGCGCCTGTCTTAATATTTAAATAAGAGAATAACTCGTGGGGTGGCCTGATGGTTCAGTTGGTTAGAGCGCGAGCTCTTAACAGGGTTGCGGGTTTGATTCCCACATGGGATGGTGCGCTGTGCCCCCTGCAACTAAAATTGAAAACAGCGACTGGACTGGGAGCTGAGCTGCGCCGTCCACAACTAGATTGAAGCACGACGACTGATGGGCCCTGGAAACACACAGTTCCCCAATAAAAATTAAAAATAAATAACTTGTGTCCCACTTCCTCCTTAAGACAGAATCTTATTTATCCTGGTAGCTAGAGGCTGTCATCCTTCTAAATCTCATTAAAACTACCCCTAAAGGAAAGAAAGGTTCAAAACTGTCTTAAAAGCAGATAATTTTTTTCCCCTTCTATACTTGTTAACTAAGGAAAGCAAAATGTGTGTTCAACACTCAAAACTTCTACAAAGAAATGGAAGATCTAAAAAAAAGAAAAAGTGTTGTTACCAAGGAGTTTAAAAAAATTCAAACTATTATATTTCAGGCGCAACCAAAATACAGAATTTATTTAATCAGATGTTAAATCCATAGTAAGAAACTCTTAGAAATGAAGATCACTGACTACTGCAACACGCTGATGAGAAAATTCCCTGCCAATTCTCTGGAGGTCTTTAAAAATAGGATAGAATCATCTATCAAGATTAGTTTTAATAAAGTCCTACAAAGAGATAAAAGGACTGAATTACATAAACCCCTAAAGGTCCTTCCAGTTCTAATTCTGTCAAATCTTCCACAATTCTAGTTCTTTCAAATTCTCCCTAATGCTAATTGCCACTCTTTACCTCAAATAAAGGTTCACCCTCCTCTCCTCCTCTAAATGGCAGAGAGGGAAAATTACTGCTTTACTGACACTTCCTGTGAGAACTGTGTCTACTGTCATCATTAAAGAAGTGATTTCTTCTACACCCATGAGGATGGCGTGGGGACAAAGCCAGGAGTGCAGTTTCCAGGCTCTCGGCCTCACGTGGAAAGGTGCTGCCTCAGGTAGCAAACGGCCATCAACTGTGATTGGATGGCCATCAGCTGTGGCTAGTTGGCCGTCAGCTGTAACCAGTGAGCCATTGGCCACTAACATAACTGCCATGGCTACGCTAGCAGCAAATGTCGGGCTAGCAAGGGCGGATGGTGGATTGCGGATTGCAGAGAGGCGGATGCTGCCAGCGAGAATATCGTAGTATGAACCCACTATCAATGGCTCCGTGGGTGTTCCTTTTTGGCCTCACCATATCCTGCGTTCTTATGTGGGGAGCGGGAGCAGAGACCCCACATGACAATGGCTACTGTAAAAACAAAACCCCAACACTCCTGTGATGTCTCCTTTATTTTCACACTACCACACTCACATTTCTAACACCAGATTTTGGGGTGAGGGGAGCGTGAGTGTTTCCACACCAGCACGCAATACTGCGAAAACTGAGTGTCCTACAATTAATTCTAACTCTTATCTACCTGATACATCCCACAGGTTAAGGGCTCAGCCCCACAAGACTGTCTGTCCCCCAGCCCCTCAACTTCAGATGCCAATCTCAAGTCCAGGGTGTCACCTCTGCTTCTCACCTATCAGCTGTTAATAAGAAATCTGAGGTTCCGATGACCCCCTCCTCCAGCTTGATTAATTTGCTAGAGCAGCTCACAGAACTCAGGAAAATTGTTTACTGTTTACAAATTTATTATAAAAAGATATGCTAAACGGGGCGGCTGGTTAGCTCAGCTGGTTAGAACGTGTGCTCTTACCAAGGTTGCCAGTTCAATTCCCACATGGGCCAGGGAGCTGCACCCTCCACAACTAGACTGAAGACAACGAGCTGCTGGTGGGGCGGCCGGAAGGCTCAGTTGGTTAGAGCGCGAGCTCCTAACAAGGTTGCCGGTTCAATTCCCGCATGGGATGGTGTGCTGTGCCCCGGGGAACTAAAGATTGAAAACAGTGACTGGACTTGGAGCTGAGCTGCGCCCTCCACAACTAGATTGAAGGACAACGACTTGGAGCTGATGGGCCCTGGAGAAACACACTGTTCCCCAATATGCTCCAATAAAAACAAACAAACAAAACGATGACAAAGGATACAGATGAACATCCAACTTGAAGAGCTGCGTAGGGCAAGGTGTGTGGGAGAGGGTAAGCCACTCTCCCGGCACCTCCATGTGTTCAGCAACCAGGAAGTTTTCCGAATCCTACGTGTACTTGGGGGATTTTTACGGAGGCTGCCTCACGTAGCCATGATCAATCATTAACTCCATTTCCAGCCCTTCTCCCCTCTCTGGAAAATGGGAGGTAAGGCTGAGAATTCCAAGTTTCCAATCATGGCTTAATCTTTCTGGCCACCAGTCCCCAACTAGAAGCCCACCAAGAGTCACCTCACTAGAACAAAAGACACTCCTATCACCCAGAAAATTCCCAGATTTAGGTACTCTTTCAGGAATCTGGGTCAAAAACCAAATATTACAACAAAAGATGCTCTTAGTGGTCTTACAACTTAAAAATCATACAGGTCTTAAGAATTCTGTGCAAGGAAACAGGGACAAAAATATTTATTCCCTACTACCTCAGAGTTACCATTAAATAATAATAATAATAATAATAACAACAAGTGCTGGTGAGGATGTGGAGAAATTGGAACCCTTGTGTACCATTGATGGGAATGTAAAATGGTATAGGCACCGCGGAAAACAGTTTGGCATTTCCTCAAAAAATTGAAGCAGAATTATGATCCAGCAATTCCACTTCTGGGTATATACCCAGAAGAACTGAAAGCAGGATATGGAAGAGGTATTTCTACACCCATGTTCATAGCAGCATTATTCAAAATAGCTAAAACCTGGAAACAACTTGAGTGCCATTAATATATGAATGGCCAAGCAAAATGTGGTGTTTATGTACATACAATGGAAAGTTATTCAGCCTTAAAAAGCAAATTCTGCTACATGCTGCTACCTGGATGAACCATGAGGATGAACCATGCTAAAGGAAATAAGTCCGTCACAAAAAGACAAATGCTGTACGATTCCACTTATATGAGGTACTTACAGCAATCAAAGTCATAGAGATAGAAAGTAGAATGGTGGTTGACGGAATGGGAGAAGGGGAAAATGGGGTGTTACTGCTTAATGCGTATAGAGTTTTAGTTTTGTAAGATGAAGAGTTATATAGATGGATGGTGGTGACGGTGGCACATTATGAATGTATTTAACACTACTGAATTGTACTCTGAAAAACAGTTAAGATGGTGAAGTTTATGTCATGTGCAGTTTCCCACAATAAAAAACGTTGCAGGCGGGCCCTGGGGGCCAGCGCTGTGCTCCTAAGTCCCACGTCGCCGGTTCGATTCCCACATGGGCCAGTGAGCTGCGCCCTCTACAGCTAAGAGTGTGAACAGCAGCTCTCCCTGGGGCTGGGCTACTGTGTGCCGCCAGGAGCAGCTGGTGACCAGCGTGAGTGGCCGCCAGCCATCCTGAGTGGCTGGCAGCCTGCAAGAGCTGCTGACTGACAACTGACGACTGAACTGCCTCAGCCGGGGAAGGGGGGCGGGAGCGCAAGGGCGCTCCCCTTAATAACACCAGCGTGGGCAAGGGAGCTGTGTCCTACACAACCAGACTGTGAAAACCACGGCTTGAACCGGAGTGGGGCAGGGGAGGCGAAAAAAAGGGGGGGAAAAGAAAAGAAACAAAAGCAAGAAAAGAGAACAAGAGGAAAAAGAAAAAAAAGGAAGAAAAAGGTTGGGGAAAAAACCCAGAAAACAAAAGCAAACAGTAATGTCTGATTGTTTCGTACACCTATTCCATCACATGACCTATTGAACTTGGAAATCTAAATCCAAATCCAACAAAGTGACAAGCATACATAGACAGTCCCTGACTTACGATTCTTTCAATTTTTCAACTTTATGACAGCATGAAAGCGATATCCATTCAGTGCAAACCTGCTATGAGTTTTGATCTTTTCCTGGGCTAGCGATATGCAGTAGGCTACTCCCTCGTTATGCTGGACAGCAGCAGTGAACCACAACTCCTAGTACACCCACCATCACAAGGGTAAACGACTGATACTCTATAGAGCAGGGCTGTCCAAACTTTTACCAATCTTTTCCACCAAGGGCCACATGCGGTAAAATACACAGACAGCCGGGCCCACTCACTTGAGGTGAAGTACGTATTGCCTCACCTGGTTTATTTAAGTAAACTAAATATATTTTTGGAATTTGCTGCGGGCCAATTAAACATGGATCGCGGGCCGCAGTTTGGACACCCCTGCTCCATAGTGTAGCATTATATGCATTCTGGCCTCAGGATGGGTTTATCAGGACATAAGCCCACTGGACGTGGAGGAGCATTCCACTGTACATTCATCCTTTCAAACACAGAAACATAGACTCTGGGCAGTGTAAAAAGATGTCAGAAGTTTCTGACTTGTCTCCTTGTTTATTAAAAGATAAATGTTGGGATACAGGAGGAAATGAACTTATATCTCAGGTTTAAAAACTGTTATACTCTAAATTTATATTTTAATAAAAGCATAACACACATGCGCACTTAACATCTTATATGTATTTTTATGGCATAATTGGCAACAAATCCCCCTGAAACTGCAGAAAAATAAATAGGAGTTGGAGCCCTAGCACATCACTTTTAATTAAAAGAAAACTTTAAAATTTTTTTGAGATACTCTTGCTCTCATGAAGTTATCAAAAATCTCTTTTACTTAAGGAAAAAAACACAAAACCTCAGACAATAGGATTCCTCATATTAGTGTACAAAGCCACATACCTAAGTCTTTGTTTCAAAAAGACTTGTGAAAGACTTTCTAGAAACAGCCCTAAACATTCTTTTGGGCAGTCCACTAGACCATTCTTTCAAAGGCCACCAAGTGCCTCGAGTGGAATTTTTCACGAAAATACCTACATTAGAAAAAGTCAGCTAGAAGTTGATTTGAATTGTACACATTTTAAAGTTTCGTTTTAGCAACACGAAACTCCTTCATCTTATAAGTCTACCATGCTTCTACCAAGCATGGTAGAAACACCATGCTTACAAATGCTAAACTGTTAGGGATTACGAGAGCGAGGAACCTGTCTACTACCAAATTCAGAACATAGCTTCTGTTATGTTCCGAACAGACCACTTAAACACAAAGGACCTTATCTGAGCACCTGTCTCTTGAGTTCCTTTGCCCCCTTAGAAAGCATAACCCACTCATTCGCCTGCCGTGTATTTTCTGACTCCTCCCGTTAGGTTTCCCTGTTACGTTCTCTACCACAATTGTGTGTCATGAGCCATTTACATTGCTAAGAAAACAACTCCTTCCACTGCTTACAATGAGCAGATTCTTTTCACTTTCAGAGAATTATTTCTTTAAAAATGAAAACAAATCTATTGAATTTGTGGATTACGTTGCCTTATGCCTTACAACTTCAGGGGAGGTCAAGTCTCCTGGATGTATGTTCCCCCCAACACTTACAGTCTTACTCTCTCAACGTGACCTGGAGAAAGGCTTTCTTTTCAGCTTGGGCTTCACACCAAACAGCAACAGGCCTACCTATCACATCTACGGATTGGGGGAGGAGCCGGTCAGCTATTTATGTTAAAGCCAAATTAAATCACAACAGTCACGTGCCTGATACAGGGCGCAGGCTACTGGTTTTCGGGGGGAGAGGGCACTTTTCCTTAATATCGGAACAAGATGTCTAAGTATTAAAGTCAATTGCAAATATCACAACACTAGTCCAGCAACACTGATCCTGCATCTTTTGAACCAGCTCGTCTTTTAAAGACACGTTTCAGCGGAGTATCTGGAAGTCCAGGGAACTGGAAGGTTGATAATTACTGTCTTACATTGAGAACTTTTCAAAATATTTCAGAACTGCCTCGACTTGGGTGGTGATTCGGCCTTGGGTCATTACGAGTCACCACAAGTCACCAGCAGGTTACACAGGCCCCTGTGTGTCAGAAGTGTGGGTGTCAAGGACCCCGTCACTGGCACCCGCGATGGGGTCTCGCAAGAGGAGCGCGGGCCCGGGTCACTCCCAGACCTGGGCCCCTCGTCTTGCTCGGATTGTAGGGGGGAGGCAGGAGTGCGGTCTGGAGGAGCCCCGGGGGCTCCGCCTGGTACCACGTCCTCCCCTCCGTGCCTCCCGAGGACCCCAGGACGACTTTCCTCGAGAGGCCTCGGGACTCTAGGCGGCAGCACCCAGCCCCGGGTGCGAGGGGTCCCGCCCGCCTCCCCGGGGCTCGGCCCCACGTCTGGCCGGACCGGGGAAAGCCCCAGGGCGTGGAGCCGAGCCCACAGCTCCGGAGCGGAGACATGCGGCGGCCCGAGCCGCCCTTGAGGCTCCCGGCTCGGGGCAGGCCCGGTCGGCGCCCGGACACCGCCGCCGGCTCACCTGGGCCGCGCCCGGCGCCCGGGGACCGTCACCGCACGTCGCCCCGCCCCGCCGCCCCGCCGCCGGCTCGGCCCGGGCGCCCGCTCGCGGGGTCCCGGCCCGCAGTCCCCGCCCGCCGCCCGGTCCCAGCGTACCTGGCCCGCGGCGGCTGCGGCGCTGCTCCTCACGTACCCGTTCCGCGTTTCCCCGTTGGCCACGCAGCCGTTCGCCCCCACTGCGCGCCGGCAGCAGCAGCCCCCGGGTCCCGGCCGCATGGTCCCGGCAGCACCAGGCGCGAGGCAGGCTCTGTGAGCAGCGGCCGAGGCGACGGCGGCTCCCAGCCCCGCTCCGCACCCCACCCACCTCCCCGAAACCGGAAGTGGCTGCACGCTGCCGCCAATTCCCGGCCTGGCCGTCACTCGGGGGCGGGGCCCACTCCCGCGGAAGCCGCGGCCCCGCCGCCCACGGGAAGCCCGCGCGGGGGCGGACCGGAGGGTCGTGGGCCTAAGGCCGGCTGACCGAGCTCGAGGAGGAGGAGCCGAACATGCCGCGGCCCCGCCAATCACTGGCCGGAGGAGAGCGGCTCGCCGGTGCCGAGAGGGCTTCAGGAGGGACGCGGGAACCTGGCACCAGATTGGAGGTCCCGGCCGGCTCGGCCGAACGGCTGCGCTGCTCAATGGTCCCTCCCGGGGGAGGAGGCGGGGCCCAGGAAGAAGTAGCCAATTAGTGCGTGAGGAAAAGAAGGGGGCTGAGCCTGGGTCTGGAGCGGGTTCGCCGGTTCCCTAGGACGGGGGACGCGCTCGCTCCCTCGCCTCCCGGTCAATTCTCGGGTTTAATCCCAGGCCAAGGCAGGGCTCCTGTGTTTAAGTAAATAATTCCTCATGGGTGTTTATAGAATAGCCCTTTTGACATTCTCTTCCCATTCTTCAGTATGCATTGACAGATTTCTTATTAATTCAGATGTCTCTTTCCCCTCCATATCTGTCACTGTTTTCTGTTCAATTTCCTTTAAAGAGCACTTCCTTGAAAGTCAGGAAACCTGGTCTCCTTCCAGCTCTGCCAATATCGGGAAGCTAAACCTTGAGTATTTAACAACTTTGGGAGCCAAAGTTGTTTAACTCTTTAAAACGGAGTGAATACTCCCTGCTTCATAGACTCATTTGCAAGAATAAATAAAGCATTGGGCACCTATCATAATATCTGGCCCACGCTAGGAGCATCAGAAATACTGTATTATCTTCTCACCCCTTTAATTCCCTTCCCACAGGGTTAGAAAGAAAGGAAATGAATATACATTATAGCAAGAGACTTTTGATTACCCATAAAGAATTTAGCGTCCTAGTTAAGACAGGCTGGGTTTGAATCCTGGCTGCACCACTTACTACTAGCAGAGTGACCTCTATATGTCTTCATCTGTTCGGTGGGGATAATAGTTATCCTGAGGATTTAATGAGTTGACACATGTAGTGTATGTTGTATAGGACCTGGCAATTAGTAAACATTAAGTGTTGCTTCTTATTAATTGCTGAATGCACCTATGACAGCCCCTGCCTTCTTCCCCCGCCCACCAGGAACTTGAGAAAGGAGGACCCACAAGGTAGCAGTCTTGCATGATTTAGGAGCTGAACAATCTACAGAAGGGGGGCAGAGCAGATATCCTCTTTGAGTCAACAAACTCCGTGATGCCAAAGAACAAAAGTTTGTGATGAAGTAAAAAAGAAACGTGGTTTGTCTCCCATTCTAGTGAGAGACAAGATATACACATAGAAAGTAAACAAGAATAAAAGAACAACTGCAGGCTGAAGAGATTAGGCAACAGGAGGAATTCTGAGGAGAAAGGCTAGATGGCAGTGATGTGTTTAGACTTTTTATATGGGAATGTTTCAGGGCAGGAATCTGGTTGGAAGCAGAGCTAAGGGATTTTAATTGAAGTTTAGATAGTGGACTGAATGAATCTGGAGAAGATTTGGGAGGAAGATGTGGGATGAGCTTGATCTTGAAAGATGGTCAGGATTTGGAAAGCTGGAAATGAGAAGGAACCTTCAGAAGCTCAGGTGCGGAGGCTAGAAATAGCAAAGCCTTGAACTGCAGACTAAGATTAAAGGAGCCTGACAAGATTGGAGGAATCCTGTTAGCCAATTCCTCCCTCCAGAGGCCACGATCCTTGTCTTGTTCTGCCACTTACTCACCATGTGTGGTCTTGGACGAGTCATGCAACATCAGCTTTGCTTTCTTCACCCACCTTAGGAATTTAATAATACTACCTCATAAGGCTTTGTGAGCATCAGCGATACAATACACAAATGGTTTGATGACCTTACACGCCATTGCTAAACCACAAAAGGAATGCCTCAGAGGGCACTAGGAAACACCCCCGACTCCATGTAAGTAGGAAAACAACTTCCAGATGCATAAGCAGCCTCATTATCATATGACTGAGTTCATATGCAAAGTTCTGTGGTAGGCACCAGAGTTATAACTCTTCTCTTCCTCCAAGATCGCTCAGATGATTTCGATTGTGAAACCTTTCTTGAACTCCAACCTCCCCACAAAATTAAACTCTTCTCTGTGAACTTTATACACCTGTGTAAACATGTGTCACATTGCTTTGGGATTCTTTATTTGGAGAGGAAGTTTATAAAGTGGTGAGAAGCCACAGGTCTGTAGTCAGACAGGATTGGAGACCCAGCTCCAGCACTTAGAAACACTGACTTTGGCAAAGCTGCCTAACCTCTCCGTGACTCAGTTCCTTCATCTGTAAAATGGAACATACTTAATAGAGTTATGAGAATTAAATGAGAAAAGCATTTAATACCAGGGCCTGTCACATAATATTCAGTAAGCGCTGGCAATTATTAGTTGACTAAATGAATTATTTGTTAAGTGAATGAATGATTGATCAAATACATTTATACCCTAACTAGACCGAGAGCAGGCTCTTTGAGTTCAAGGGATTGTCAAATTCATCTTTGTGGTCACAATACCTAGCACAGTGCCTGGCACATAGTAGGTGCTCAATAAATGTTTGATTGAATGAATAAATGTGAATGAATGAAAATATGGCCCAGCCTCCAAGGTGCCTTTTATCACATGGAGACTGTCAATTAAGATTTTTTTGGTTGCAAATAACATAAGCAAATATTATAAAACTTCAGCAAGAAAGGTAAACTTAGTGGAATTCTCCTCAAGATAGCTAAGTGTTGGGGTCCAGGAGAAAATCTGAAACCTCAGAACAGAAAATTACAGACCTTCCTCCTAGAACCAACCATCTTCTGAGGCTTAGCTCTCAGGAACCTACAACTTTCATATTCCCTAGGTCAAACTTACAAACTCCCAGAAAAGAGAAATGTAATTGTTCCAGCCTAGGGTAAGATGTCTAATGCTTGACCAATCAATCGTTGATGGCCAAAGCACAAGGTCAAGCTGCTGGAGGTGAGGAATCAGTTACAGAGAAGGAGTAGTCACTGCAGAGAAGGAAGGAACCAACCTGTCATTGTCCATTACAAGGAATGGGAATGGAAAGGACAAATAACAATCACTTGGAATGAGTGTTAAAGGAAGAGGCTTCCAGGATAGCATTTTTAAAAAGGGACATGCAGAATTGCAGCCTAGGAATGAGCTCCAAGAAGCCAGTCCATCCTTGAGTCACTTGCCCAAGAGAAAATATCCTGGGAGAGATCATCTGATTGAGTTTAGGTTACATTGATCCAAAGAAGAGAATAGGACAAACAAAATAAGGATGTGGTTTCTTCACCTTTCATGGTGGGAGGTGCTAACCAGGATTCCCTCTCCCAAAAAGAGAACACAAAATGAGGAGAGGATTTTCTCCAAAGGAAATTGGGGACCTCATAGAAAAAAGGAATGAATGTTGGGCCGGCGAAAATGACCATTGTCCACAGTATCAGTTAAGACAGCAGAAGAATCCTAAAGTAGAAATAGCTCTCTAGAGGCAATCTACTTTGGTACAAAACCCAGGGCTGAACAACTCAGAGCTATTATCCGATCCTGACTCTGAGAGTCTTATTTGGTCTTCCCTTTCCAAACTTTTCATGCTTCATTCATTTATTTATCTCTTTGGCCAATCGTTCAACAAACATTTTTTTTCTGGGTATCAAGTTAGGCACTACAATTACCATGATAAGCAAAAAGAAACGTGGTCTCTGCTCCATGGAGCTTACAGTCTTGATTTATAAGACAGGGGTCTGCTATTTCCCTTTTTATTACTCCTAATCTAATACAATGAATGAAAGAGTCTACTTCCGCTCTCCCTGGATTTCCGGAAAATCTTAGATAACGTTTCTGGACCATTTTCAGTGGCAATATTTGCACCTACAACACTGAGTAGGCCCTGGGACACGAGTTTAGAACTGCATTATCATTGCAAGGCCTGAGCTGTTTAAAGGAATGATTGCATGCAAATACAAGTGACAAGGTGCCCCGCTGAGCATTCACCAGAGTGATTTTAATCTGTGTCTAACAAGGCATTTGCCATTGGAGCTTGGAGATAAAGCTGATGAATGCTCCAGGAATAGGCAGTTAGAGCCTGTGTGTCAATGGTAGGTCTCTGCCCTTGTGTTTCCTGTGCCCTAGATGCACCTCAAAGCTGCCTACTCAACGGCCATGCCCCACACTGCCGCCCTGGACTTCCTGTGGGTACTCACTCGCTGATTGTTACAATCATCTGAGGCTCTGCTTCAGGAAGTGGACTTTCACTTCTGGCTCCAGGAAGGAGGAGAAGAGGTGGTGCTGCAGATGATGGTGACAAGCACTAGTCAAGACTCTTTGAGTTGCAAGTTTTGAAACCAAATTCAAATTGGATTAAGCATAGAGATTTATTGGTTCATATAAGCAAAAAAATGAGGGGTAGATCCGACGGGATCTAGGTGCTCAAACCATGTCATCAGTAATCTGTCTCCATCCTTGCTTTGGTGCCCCTCTGAGTTGGGGTCATTTCCAGTAGGGGATCACCATGTGATGGTAAACATGGCTCAGGGCTGGCAAGCTTGCATTCAACCAGCTTTAAAGCCTCCGCTGAGGGAGAATGCTTCTTTTCTGGAGTCCCACTGAGAGTCCTTGCTAAGCTCTCATTGGCCTAGCTTCAGGCACTAGCTCAGGTCACTAGCTTCGGGCACGTGATGAATTGATTGACCAGGCTTGAAACTTGTGCGCACCCACTTCCCCAATTCTGAGCCACAGGCTCTGAGAATTGGAGACCAATGATTTTTCAAATGAAAGAGATGGGTGCTGTTACCGGAAAAAGGGGTGCTGGGCAGGTATAAACAACAGATGTCCATTACACTGCTCATGTTGAATCTGATAACAACAAGAAGCAGGAATGCCTAGGAGATTCTCATTCAACATTATTAGACGTTATAAGAAACACTGGTTTGAGACTCCCTCCTCTTCAAGTCCAACCTCCAAAATTTACCCCCAATTTATGTTTACTTAAATTGATGAGAGTGATTGATATCTTATCATCTTCATCAAATCATCATCCCAAAGCAATAAACACCCTCTATGTATGTAGTCATATAAGAAAAATTGAAATATCATCTCTACAGACAGAATTTACTCTCTAAGAGAGCATTAATGATGACAAAGGACTCATAGATAGCTCTGAATATGTTATGTATTGTCAGTTATAATTGACATAAATTTAATTGTACTATATGTAAAGTATACCTCAATACAAAAATAGTTAAAAGAAAAATGACAAGCAAGAGGGATCATTCATTTCTAGATAATGTGGTATATGTTCTATGGAGTCATGAGATTTGTATATTTAAACAGAATAGGTTTAAGGTGAGGCTGCAATTTCTTTTCCACTTCATTATAAAACCTTCTTGCTGTTTCCCCCATCACTCTCTTTATATTTACTTGGCAAAGCTACATATTCTTGGACAAAATAACTTTCTTTAAAATGAACTTCTGGGGCTCCTCTCCCTACCCTCAATATTTCATAACTTTTCCTCATATTTTTTCCTATCTTGTACTATCCATCCCCCAAACCAATAATTTCTGGTGCCCACTGTGTACCAGAGCCATTTAAACCTGTGTCTCTGAATGCTGTTCCATTATTTATGCTCCCAGGGTATCTTCAAAGCCATACGACAGGTTCCCTTGACAGGAGTCATGAAAAGCACAGGAATTAGAGCAGGCAGTGGGGATGCAAACAGTTGATATCCAAACAGGGCTACCAAAAGAGTTGACAGGGAAAAGAAAGTTCCTGTACCTACTTTAAGATCCTGATCCTCTAGGGCCGGCCCGGTGGCTCAGGCGGTTGGAGCTCCATGCTCCTAACTCCGAAGGCTGCCACATGGGCCAGTGGGCTCTCAACCACAAGGTTGCTGGTTCAATTCCTCAAGTCCCTCAAGGCATGGTGGGCAGCGCCCCCTGCAACTAGCAACGGCAACTGAACCTTGAGCTGAGCTGCGCCCTCCACAACTAAGACTGAAAGGACAACAACTTGAAGCTGAACGGCACCCTCCACAACTAAGATCGAAGGGACAGCAGCTTGACTTGGAAAAAAAAAAAAAAGTTCTGGAAGTATACACTGTTCCCCAATAAAGTCCTGTTCCCCTTCCCCAATAAAATCTTTAAAAAAAAAAAAAAGATCCTGATCCTCTAGCATTTCAAAATATAGTACACTTCTGTTTTATATCTTAAGACCTCTTAAAACATAAATGACAACTTTAGTGTCACCTTTTATTTCAATCCAAACCTGTCTTTCCCCATACTGACCATACCATACTAATCTGCCAATCTATAGCTCAAATTTCAACTGGTGGTTTCTCCATCATCCATTCGACTCTTCTTTCACTGGTCAATAGTCACATATTTAAAATTGGGTTAACTATTGCCCAGCATTTGCCACAGTAATTGATTCAGGGATAGACAGCTTAGTCGATTTAAACATGTGAGCCTAGAGATTTTGATTCAGTGGTTGGGGGAAGGAAACCTATCTGTTCTCCTGGAAGGTGAGTGTGAAGCCTATAACTACTGCAGCCATTTTGCTACACAAGAAAAACCCAAGTAAGGATGAAGCCAACATCAGGAAGTGAGCAGAATGGCTCACAAATATAAGGAGGCAGTGCTCTGATCAAACTATGCCTGAAACCTACTCTAGACGTTTCAGTTATACTGAGTCAAGAAATTTTCTTTAATTGTTTATGCCAGTTGAATTGGAACTTAGAGCACCCAATTATAGTCCTTCAGTAGAATCTTTCTTTATATTATTGAGGAATAACTGACGTTGTTAGGTTAACCACATATATTTAAGTGTAAGATTTGATGAGTTTTGACATATGACCATACCTGTGAAATCATCTCTACAATCAAAATAATGAATATATTTATCATCCTCAAAAGATTCCCAGTACCCTTTTGGAATTCCTCCCTCCTTCCCCCTCTCCCCAACCCGACTTTCAGTCAATAGACTAGTTTGCAATATCTAGAATTTTATATAAATGAAAGAACAGTGTCATAGCCTAAATATTTGTGTCCCCCCGCTCCACCTCCCCAACTTCATATGTTAAAATCCTATCAGGCAAGGTGCTACTGTTAATAGGTGGGACCTGTGGGAGGTGATTAGGTCATGAGGGTGGAGTCACCATGAATGGAGTTAGTGTCCTTATAAAAAAGGCCCCTGTGAAACCTCTCGTCCCTTTGGGCATGTGAAGTTACAGTGAAAAGACATGTTCTCACCAGACACCAAATTTGCTTGTGCCCTGATCTTGGACTTCTGTCTCCAGAACTGATAAATAAATTTCTGTTTAATAAGCCACCCAGTTTATGGTATTTTGTTATAGCAGCCTGAACAGACTGAGATAAAATTGATACCAAGAAGTGGGATAGTGCTATAACTCCTATCTAAAGGGTGGAGGCGGCTTTGGAATTGGGTAATGGGCAGAGGCGGTAAAGTTTTGAGGTGCAAGCTAGAAAAAGGCTCCATTGTCTTTAACGGACCCTAAAGGGTGATTCATTCTGGTGAGAGCCCAGGGAGGAAAGAGCTGCAGAGAAAGTCTCAGTCTTCTTGGAGAATACCTAAGTCATCCTGAACGCGGTGTTGGTAGAAACATGCACCATTCTGATGAAGTCTCATGGAAATGAGTAACGTGCTATTGAGTAATGGAGGAAAGGCCATCCTCGTTATAGAGTATCAAAGGACTGGGCTGAATTGTGTCCGTGCCCTAGTGTTTTGTAGAAGGTAAACTTGCAAGTGATGAAATTAGATATTTGGCTGAGGAACTATCTAAGAAAATTTGAAGGAGAAACCTGGTTCCTCTTGACTGCTTATAGTAAAATGCAACAAATGGAAGTGTTAGACAAAAAGAAAGTGGAATATAAAGATTTGAAAAATTCACAGCCTATCCATATTGTAAAGATGAGAAAATATATTTGGGAGAGAACATAAGAGGGTATGGCCAAGCAGGGAGATTAGTTAGCCTTCTCAACAGAAACCCTGAGCTGTTCTTCGTGACAAGGGAAGAGTGCAAAGGAGGGGCCACCAGTACCTGCGGGACGTCAGCACACTGCTTTGTCTCCCTCACTCTCTGCTACTTGCCTTCTGGCACCGAGCTCCTTCACCATTCCAGGTACAGCTCCAGTGGGCCCCCAAGTGGAGGAGACTTTTTTAAGTAATTTTTTTTCTATTATAATACAAAAGCAACATACATTAATATAGGAAACAGAATACTATAGAGGCCAAAAGAAGGAAGAAATTAAAACCAGTAATAAGGAATCTTGATATATGTCCTTTCAGGAATTTGATAAGCAGGAAAAAAGAGTAGTGAAAAAAAGAAGGGTAGAAAATTTTGGGCAAAATGAACAGCATGAGCAATTACCAGGATACAAAACAGCCTAGAGCGAGGGCAGACAACACAGCCACTTGTTATTTCTGCAGCAGAATCCTGGAGGAGTCGTCTCCATTCTGTAGTCCCATAATGAAATAGAACTCTCAGTATGTGCCATTTTATACGCAAGGTATTTATGTACTCATTTGTGTTTGTTTTCTCATCCACTGAATAGGAACTAGTGAAACATGCTCAGTTAGTTTGTAGGGTTATTCATGTATATCTTTCCTAGTCATGCATTTGTATCCCAAAGAACGAGATGCAAGAATTCTGTGTTCAGGTTCTGGATGATTCGATGTCTTCCTGCTTTTCAGTTTTAAAAATAATGAATCTATTTACAATTATAATAATTTAAAAACCTAATGACAGAGTGAGACTACAAGGTTGTTTTAACCTCCAAAAAAATTAATATACCCTATTAATAGAAAAAGAACAAAAACCACATGGTCATTTTAGTAGATGCAAAAAAAAAAAAAAAGCATGTGACAAAATCTAACTCTTTCGTGATAAAACCACTAGGAATAGAACAGGAATGGCAAACTAGGAATAGAAGAGAACTTCCTCAATCAATAAAGGGCATTTACAAAAACCCTACAATTAACATCATTCTAAATGGTGAAATTATTTTCTTTCTAAGACCAGAAACAAGACAAGGAGGTTCCCTTTTACCAGTTCTATTTAGCATTGTTCTGGAGCTTCTAGCCAGGACAATTAAGCAAGAAAGTGAAATAAAAGGCATCCAGATTAGACATGAAGAAGTAAAATAATCTCTATTTGCAGATGACATAGTTTTATACATACAAAATCCCAAGGAATCCACTAACAAATTATTAGAACTAATAAACAAGTTAAATCTGTTGCAGGATACAAGATTAATTATATTTCAATATGCTAGCAATAAACATTCTGAAAATGAAATTAGGAAAACAATTCTATTAACAACAGCATCGAAAAGACTGAAACCCTTAGGAAAAATGAACAAAAGAGGTGTAAGATTTGAACACTGAAAATTACAAATATTATTGAAAAAGATTATGATCTAAATAGTGGAAAAATACCATACATTCAAGGGTTGAAAGACTTAATCTTGCCAAGATGGCAACGCTTCCCAAATTGATCTATAGACTTGTGCAAGCTCTATGAAAACCTCAGCTGCCGTTTTTGAAGACAAACTAATACTCAAATTCATATGGAAATGCAAGGGACCCAGAATAGTCAAAACAATGCTGAGGAAGAACAAAGTTAGAGGACTCACATTTTCTGGTTTTAAAACTTACTATACAGCTGCAGTCCTCAAGACAGTAGCATGCTAGCATAAGGATAGGCATCTGGCTCAACGAATAGAATTTAGAATCCAGAAATAAACCCTAATATTTAATTTTCAAGAAGAGTACGCAGACAATTCAAGGAGGAAGGGGAAGAATGGTCTTTTCAACAGCCCCATGAATCATAATTGGTCTAAGCTAAACATAGCAATCCAGTTCCCTTTTGCCAGGCACTCACTTTTCCAAACTCTCTTGCAGGTAGAGTAAATACGTAACTCATATAGACTTACACCCCATTCATGGTGAATGTCAAGGAACCCAAGGGCAACTGCTCTCAAAAGGTCCAGAGGCAGGAACTGGAAAGCTGTCACACCCCTAGGCAATTACTCTTTCTTCCAGCCTCCTTTCTGTTTGTTTCTGAGGCTATGTCCTTTCTTCTCTACAGACCAGTTTCACCAATTCAATATTCACATAGCAAAGCCCTCCCTGTCTACATTTCCTGCATCTAAAGAGACCAGCTTCAACTACAACGAACATCTCCAAAGTCTAGAAGAGAGAATAGGCTCGTCCCAGTTGTTAGTTGTGTATATCCCTGCCCCCATTAACACCATGGGGGCAAGGTTAGTGCTTGGACATGGCTGTCGAGGGCCCGTGTGTGTGTGTGTGTGTGTGTGTGTGTGTGTGTGTGTGTGTGTGTAAGAAAGAGAGAGAGAGAGAGAGAGAGAGAGAGAGAGAGAGATTCTCAGAGAAAGGGGAGGCCTGGGCTAAAAGGATACCCTTAAGTGTCTACCATATTGGGTGAGGAAGAAAGGAAGCAAGAAAAAAGTCAGGTTAAGTCTGTTAGGAAGTGGGTGGGAAGGGGCCATCCAGCCTGAGGGAAATGAACAGATTCCAACAGCAAGTGGAAAAGCTGAGAGGGAATAAAAGCTATCCCAGAGAGTAGCTCCCAGGGAGGAATTCTCCAGAAAAGAAGTCAAAATGGAATCTCCTTAGGACTTTCTTGAATGAGGAGTGAGGAAAAATAAGTGGGTATTAGGCTTGGCCGGAGGCCGGAGGAATGAGTTGCAGGAGACCAAAATTGGTCTATTAGAATTTATTTGGCGTGTTTGAGCAGCCAGCGGTCAGGTTAGAAAAGACCATAACCTCTCCAAGCAAGAAGAGTATGGAGTTTTACAGAGAAATAACAAAGAAAGAAAGAAGTGGCCCTAGAGAAGAAAAAAGTTGTCACTGAAAAAATAGAGGGTAGAATTAGACATCACTTTAACCTTCCTGCCACCTCCCACCACCCCCCCCAAACAAAGTGAAAGCAAGGAGTTCTGGTTATTTTAGGCCGAGGTCCCACAGAGTAAATGTGTTTGTGTGTGTTTCCTGACAATCACTGGCAGCAACATTTCTCTTTCAAAAAGGTCACTGAAAATATTGGGGTCACCCATAACGTTCTTTCCCCACAGAGATAAGAACACTGTGTGGAGGCCAGCTCGCTGCCCTGAGAGCCGCCAGGTTCCCACAAGGCCTACCCAGATAAGGGCCGTGATCAGAGGCTAGGGGTCGGGCAGGGAGCAACTCTGAGTCAGGAGAGCAGGGAAGGGGGGTGGGCTGGGGATGTGCAGGGGAGAAGGGTGCAATTTCCAAGCTCTTTCCCCTCTCCGCTGTGTGTGCTGGGAAGGGTCTGGGCAAGGATGAGCTGGAGCAGGAGCTACCCTGGGAAACTAAAGGATGTGATGTGTTTAGAGAAAGCACCGGAAGGAAGTCAGGGAGGCAAGATAGCAGGGACTTTGGAATAACAGTTGGACAATTCTGGGAACACAGAAGCTGGGGTGGATTTGGAGTCAGCTTTTCCTCCCTCCCTCTTTCTCTGCATAGCCCTTGGCCTTCCCCTGCTCCTCCGGGAGGGATTACGTCTATTTTGTTCACTACAGAACATTCAGAGCAGGGCTCTGTACATAGGAGGTGCTCAACAAATATTTCTGTAATGAGTAAGTGAACAGAACTTTGTAACTAGAAAAAAGGATCCAAGACATAATAACCAAAAGCATTGTCTAATAAGGGAGTACTCCGGGAGGAAAGAAACTTTCACGAAATTACCGCTCTACCCTTTGAAATCTTACTGATGGATTTGTTCTGTGCTGGTAAAGAGTCAGGAGGCAGGAAAGAGGTTTGGAACCACTGGACCAATTAGTATTAATAATTTCCCAAACAAATTCACAGGAGGGGAGCTTTTTGTTTAAATGAAATTTTACCTTGAAGCCTAAACCAATAAAAAGAGATAAAAAAACAATAACAAAACCAACAGTTGCTCTCCTGCCCCATCCTCGCTGAAGAGCTAGTTTTCAAAAACACTCATCTACTGCTACTCCAAGGTTACTAGTAAAGAACCGAGATTCAGGTGGATGTTAACTAGAATTATTGTGGTAATTATTTCACGGTCTGTGTATGTCAAGTGATATTGTACACCTTAAACTTTACAGTGTTGCAGGTCCATTATATCTCAATAAGACTGAAAAATAATTATTCAATTCTGAAAAAAATCCTGAGGCTCAGAGAGGCTAAGTGACTTACTCAGTGACATGCAGCAGAGAAGCAAAGAAGGCAATCACAACTGAAAGGGCACCGGAACTTGAGTAAAAGCCAGCTGAAAACTATGGCCTGCAGGTCAAGTTCTGCCTGCTGCCTATTACTTTGCGCAGCTTGAGAGCTAAAACTGTTTGTAAATGGTTCAAAAAAAAAAAATCAAAAGAAGAATAGTATTTTATGATAGGTGAAAATTATATGACATTCAAACACCAATGTCCATAAATAACGTTTTGTTGGTACACAGCCATGCCCATTCATTCACTGCTGTTCGTAAATTATAGGAACACACTGGCAATTATGGCCAACAATGTCAGCTTCTCACCAGGCCCTGTCCTTCCTCCTATTATGTTAGCTAACACTTACTGAACACTTTCTCTCTTCCAGGCCCTATATTAAGTACCTTTCAAGCATTATTTCCTCTATGGGATAGACTTTGGTATTTTATCCTCATTTTGCAGATGAGGAAACTTAGGCTCAGCGAGACACTGAACAAGGAAGTGGGTGGGGTCAGAATTCAAACTAAGGTCAGCCTAATTTGATAGTGTATTTCTTTAGTATGTGTGCTGTCCAAGCGAGCACGATAGTGTATTTCGTAAGCAGCATGCTGCATTGCCAGTGACGGGACATGGATATTATCCGAGTCCGTGTAACATCCCTAAGAATGACACAGTGAATCATTCAGGGTCCTATCAGCAAAAGGGAAACCATCGTGAGTACTTGAAACAGAGGGCGCTTAATGCAGAGAATTGGTGATAGAAAAGTGCCTTGGTCTGTTCAGGTTTTTATAACAAAATACTGCTTAAACAACAGAAATGTTTCCTCACAGTTCTGGAGGCTGAAAGTTCAAGCTTGAGGTGCTACAAGGTAGGTTTCATTCTGAGGCCTCTTTTGGCTTGTAGGTGGCCGCCATCTCACATGAGCTCTTCTTTGTGCATGAGCGGTGAGAGCAAGGGAGCTCTCTGGTGTCGGTTCCTATAATGGCACTAATCCTATTGGAGCAGGACCCCGTACTGATGACCTCTTTCAACCTTAATTACCTCCATAGAGGCCCTACCTCCAAAGACAGTTACATTGAGGATTTGGGGGAGGGGGGACAAACACTGAGTCCATAAAGAAGGGTGAAGAAGGGAGATGGTGGTATGGAGTGCAGGGACGGGGGTCCATTGGTTTAAGTTAGAACTGTGCTGGGCCTGTCCAGAGGAGCTAGAGGCACAGAAAAAATACAGCAGCTGCTGAAGATGCTGCCCACAGCAGAGAGAGAAGGGGAGAAATACTCTGGCCTTTCCCTTTCTCCCGCTTTCTAATCTCCTGTCTTCCACTGGCTAAGGTGAGCAGGAAGCCAGCTGACTCAGGAAGTCCAGGGACATGCAGTTGACAGGAGTCAATTCCACTTTGACTCAGAGCAGGGGAAGGAAAGAAACAGACCTGGGGGCTTGGATTGCTCCAAAGAGCATCACAGAAGTTCTCCGGCTCTATTTGATGCACATAGCTTAGCTTGCCATTACTCAAGGACTGGGGTGAATTGCCTGCCCACTACTCACAATGAGTTAAACTATAAATTCAACATACATATAATGAACACATTTCTAAAGTGTTGTTTTTTAAAAGATGCCAAAAGGTATATATAGTAGATCCCATCTGTGTGTGTCTTACAGTAATTATTAACACTAGCTGTGGCAATAAACAACCCCAAAGTCTCCATAGCCTGATAGGATAGCAGATTATTTTTCACTAACAGCACAGTCTAACATGGGTTCGGGGTTGTCCTAAGTGGGTCCCCTCCAAATGGTGACTCAGGGACCTAGGATCCTCCCATCATGTAGCTGTGCTTTCTCACAGTCCTTCATTGCTGTGCAAATGTAGAAAGCCATATAATCAGTAGAAGAATCATGCAGAAGATTAGGCAGGGCCCGTTACAGGATCCTTCTGGAAGTGGTGTATATCATTCTGCCCACCTTCCACTGGCCAGAGCCCAGTCACAGAGTTCCGACCTAATCGCGAGAGGCTGGGAAATGTAATCTATCTGCAGGCCTAGGAAGAAGAAACGGGGTTGGTGGGCACAGAGCCACTGTGTTAGAATATATACAAACACGTGCTTGTATGTGCATACACATGTTTCTGGAAGGAGACATAAGAAGTAGGACCACATAATACATAAGGATACATCAGAAGGAGGACCAGCTACATAATTTGGGGGCCCAGTGCAAAATGAAAATACTAGGCCCCTTCTTCAAAAGTATTTACAATTTCAGGATGACAGTGGCAGAGCGTTAAACCAAGTGCAGAGTCCTTCTGAGCGTGGGGCTGGGGAGACTGCAGAGGTAGTACACCCATGAAGCTGGTCTAACACGATTACTTCTGTGCGATTTGGGGAAGGGAGGAAGAATTGACTTATTATATTATACTTGGGTATACATTTTATTTTTTTGGCCAGATACATGTATTACTGCAATAATTTAAAAGTATTTTAGTCAATGGATTTGAGCCAAGAGAGATACAACACCTTAAAGAGGCAGAATGCCTTCCAGGTTAGCAGAGCTTGACGCGGTAGCCTGATTGAAGCCATTGATCTGTCTCAAGAAAGAATATGCCTGTTGGAAAGGGGTTGGTCAGCAATGGGTGCTTAGAAAAGGAGATGCAAAAAAAGCAAACACTGACAGTTCCCATCATAGTTCTGGAGGCTGGAAGTTCAAGATCAAGGTGCCACCGAGGTAGGTTTCATTCTGAGGCATACACACACACACACACACACACACACACACACACACACACACACGGTGCCAAAAAATGTATACACATTTTAAGAAAGGAAAAAACTCTATCAATTGTAATAATATATACCAACAACAAAAGATGAATACAAGTCACATTTGACTTCTACAATTACAAGAGATGTTCCAAGTGGTCACCATCAGCATCCAGACACTTCTGATTACGGTGAACTACTGCTTGAGCATAGATAACATCCTTAAAATGTGCATACATTTTTTTTGGCACCTCCAGTATATGCCAGATTATATATATGTCTTTAATTTTATGTACCATATTATGTAGACAGAGCATTTTGTTAGTACACAATTATTTTATAAGTTTAAAATTATGGCATTTACTTCTCAATCAATGAGAAAATATAGATCATTTTGTAAATAGAAACAAATTGAGATGATTCCCATTTATTGTGCTATCAGCCTCAGCTCAGCGTCAGTGTTTTTGGTTTGTCTGCACTTCTTGGTCTGAACAGGTTAGGTTATGTTACCATAACAAGTGGTCCCAACACTTCCGTGGCACGTAACAAAGGTTAACTTCTCACTGGGCTCCGTCTCCAGCAAGGAGCAGGTTCCGCTGCATGCTGCCCTCACTGCAGGGCCTGGCTGGCCTCACTGTGGCCGAGAGAAGAGAGAACCATGGGGAACATCTGTGAGCTCTTAGAGCTCTGGCTCTGAAGTGACTCACGGCCCTTTCACTCACATTTGATTGGCCCAAACAAATCACATGATCAAGCCCGATGTCAACAAAGGATGGAATATAATCCTATCCAAGGAAGACGCAGTGAATACTCGTAAACTACAATACAGTCTATACCACAGCAAAATACTGCAGAAATCTGGATTAACAGAAAAAAAGTTAGAAATGATAAAAGCTCATCTGGCAATCTCAAGTACTCTTGAGATGAACTCCCAAACTTGCAATAAAAACGAGGAAGTTTGTTTCAAAGTCAAATCACTAAGCACGGACCTTATCATAAACATAAAAGTCAGACTAGCACCACCCATCTTAGGACAAACATTAAACTCGCCATATTATGCCATTATTGCCATGTGATGAGTTAAGCATTCACTTTTTATTGCCCATCTGAGTTTTACATGCTTCTACAAGATATACCTGACCTTGGCTCCTGCATTCAACTGAGTACAGAGGGCACGTGCTCCAGGGCTGCACCCACTTGGAGAAGGCACACAGGCCTGGAATTTCCGGTAAGAACCAGTATAGAACTCCTGTCTTCCTAAATGGTCAAGAAAATCATGGCAGGAAAATTCACTCCAAGGACTGTTCCAAAGCCTGGGTGACTGCTTATCATGTCCTGGTATCCAAATACAACAATAGAGAGGGATTGGAAATTCCAATACCTGGGGGGTTCAGGCCAATATGGTTAGTGATGAAAAAAGGATGACAAACAGCAATTTACCCTCAAGTTCATGACCAGGAGGCTGCAGGGAAGGGAGGAGACTGATAAACTTGTAGCACCTAAATAGCAGCTCTTGCTATATATAAAAAAACTTTTCAAAGTTGCAAATCAAATTTGTATGTGTAATCTGCTGGGTGTAAATACTGGCACTAATTTAAAATTCTGAAATACAGGCCAAACGAAACACGTTTTGTAGGCTGTGCTTGGGGTGGTCAATCTGTAATTTCTGAGATAGGTAACCACAGCAGAGATCTTGGAAGAGGGAGGGGAAAGCTGGACAGGAGTAGAGGAGGAGTTCCCCAGGAGGGAATGTGGGATGGGGCAGAGAGGAAGGAGGAAAAGGATGCGGACAGCTGCCAGAGGGAGAGGGACCTGGGGAAAAGACAGAGATGCTGAGATGGTATATTTAGAAAGTTCTGTCATCTGTAACCTCTTCACTCTTCTTTTCATAAAACCTTCAGGAAAAGAGACTTTCAGCATTGGCGCTTTTGGAGTCAGATTTGTGCTTTCTTTGTAGTACAATGCTTGCATTGAGACTGGCTCCAAAGGGGCCCAGTTACTTCTGAGTTGTGTTTGAGTCTCCACCTAACGCCACTTGTTCTGAGTCCGGATTGCAATCTGGTTTCCCAGATGGGAGGAGAGGCAGGACAGGTGGAAAATTCAGAGCTTGGGTCTTGGAGGCAGGCAGAACTGGGTTTGAATCCTGAGCACCCGACGTATTTGCTCTAAACATTGCTGAACCCCATTGTAAAGTGAGGATAAAAACAGCACCTACTGCACAGCAATGTAGAGAAAATTACACGAGAAAATAAAGATAAAATGCTCTACAGAGTACCTAGTATGTAGCATGCACTCAGCAAAAAGTAACTGTCATTGTTATCATTAACATTTATACATTATTATTTTCACTTGTCACCATAAACCCACAGGGAGAGATGCTGATTGGCAAACAAGCAGCTGGTCAATCCACTGAAATTTTTAATGTCTTATTAGAAAATGATTAAACTGCTTTCCTGGTTTGTATGCATCCATTTCTCCTGTTTGGCAGTGTAAATCAGCACATAATTATTGCTTCACGCATGTCTGGCATCTTACCTTTTGCAGATACCTGTGCTACACTGTGGAGGAGAGGGATTATTCCCACAGCCTGTGAGCTCCTCTGGACGGGGAACCATGTATTAGATCCTCAGGAAATGCCTGTGGAATGAATGAATGCCTGCTGCTGAAATGACCACTCTCTCCCTCCCTCCCCCCAGCACTATGCCATTCTTCACTCAGGTAGCAAATTACCTGAGAGCAGTATTTCATTAATATGGGGGGAAACGGCACGCCAATGGGCTCCCTTAGTTTTGGTAATAGGAGTAAGCAGGAGCCTTGCTCTGAGGAAATAATAGAAGACCTTCTATGGTTTAATACAGGCCACTTTATACAGACACCTTTATGACCAGTTGGTATCAGGATCTCAGGAATCTACTGAAACCAAAGGTTCCAATATCCTCTACTCTTAGTCTTCCCAACTGAAGTTAGGGAATTCTGTGGGGGTGAATCTGGATGGTTCTTGCCAAGAACGTTGCAGCAATACTGTCATTTAAACTAGGACTGCTGGAATAAAATCACCACCAAAGAGACATCTTCATTTATGATACAGCTTAAAATGAACTCACACGCGCGCGCGCGCGCACACACACACACACACACACACACACACACACACAATGGGAATGCTATAAGCCAAATTGAAAACCATGATTATCTTGTTGCAGAGGCATGACTGGCAAGTTTTACTTCCCAGCTTAAACATTTATGTGTTGGCAGCTTTCACAATAAGTCACGTTACTTTCATAATCTGGTAGAAAAAATAACATTCCGTATTTCCATTTTGAAGGAAAAAAGGAAGAAATGAATGCAGCCTAGTAAGTTGAGCGGTCCAGGTGAACAAAACAGAGGTTATCTAATGCTTGCTGCCTAAACGAGAGAACAGAGTACAGAAGCCAGGCAGGAAGGCGGCAGAAAGGAAGCAGGGAGAAGGGCTGGTGGCTCGTCCTGCCCAGCGAGGGAAGACAGAGGGATTGTGGGCGCAGGTCAGGGAGGCCGTCTGTGTCAGTACAAACCCTGCCAGTCCTGGCCAGTTTGGGCTGAATTAATTTAGAGATGGGGGATTGAGGATTAGTGATTTTGGCCACCAGTACAAAGTTATACCCAATTTCTTACTCTTAATCTTTACACTGAAAGATTGCCCAAAGCTTCTGTCCTCCCTTTTAAGAATTCTGTGGGTCTGAGTCAGGAGCAAGATTTTTAGCCTTAGAAGGGAGATTTAGAATAAGGGTTCAGACACAAAGGACCTGAGAAAAAGCATGGCATGCAAAGCCAACCCTTCCTGTTTTGCCATTTAGTTCAGGAAATAGACTGAGGGCTGTCTAGGCCCCAGTCACGGGGGTCATCGTGTTCCATGCTGAGGACTCAGAGACAAGAAAACAGGCTTCTTCTCTCTGAAGGAGCTCTCAGGGGGAAACAAGGACATCTGTCTAAGAACCGCAGTTAAGGAGGTGGCTTGGTGGTCAAGAGTGCACTTGTGACCACAGTGCTCTTTCACTTGCTGTCCATGTGACGGTGGGCACACGATTAACCCCTCTCCTCTCAGTTTCCTCATCTGTAAAATGGGGATGATAATAGTGCCTGGCTTTTAAGGTTATTGTGAGGATTAAATGAGATAATGCCTCTAGAACTCTTAGTGGAGGGACTGGCACCAAGTGCTCAATCAGCGTAGCTACAATTCTGCATAAAAGTGGTCGGGCCCCCCTGCGAGGGGCCATGGATTCTCCCACAGGAGCCCAGAGAAAGCCACAAAGAAGCATGAAGCAGGTCTTTATGCAGGAGTAAGAGTTCGTTTGTTGTACAAAGGTGGGCAGTTTATTGCCAGCAAAGGAAGAGAGGCACGAAATATATGGTGTGCTGGTGAAGAGAAAGTTGTTTGTCATGACTTAAGCACAAGTGTGTGTTCTGTAGGGAAGCAGGGCAGTGGGGGTAAGTGGGATCTGTGGTTGTGTGTGTGTGTGTGTGTGTGTGTGTGTCTGGCTCTGAGTGGCCCTGCAAATGTCGGCTAGCCTTGTTTTTTGAGGTTTCTAAGCAAAGAACAACGGGATCAGATATGTTGGTTTGGAAAGTAGGTTCTGGAAAAAATATCCATTTGAGCGAATGGCTCGGAGCCTCTGGCTGTTTTCCCTGGACTGGTCACTAGAGGGATGCCTGGGCTCAGAAGTGGCACTACACAGCATGCTGCTGAGGGGGCACCACGGAGGCGGCCAAAGCCGACTCCCATTGCCCCTCACTCAGCCTGAGACAGACTTGGTAGATTGTAAACAAGGGCACTGACAAGTTAAGAAGAAAAGAAATGCCCCTGATGAGCTAAGGGAATCCTGACCTCCATGCATCTAGCAACTGACCTCTGCCTCTCCCTCCTCGCTCATCCTCCTTCTCCTATCTCTGCCTCTGGCCCACACAGAGTGTGTGGACGCCCTAGCTTCTGTGGTCAAGTTTTCTCCACATCCCTGCAAATAGCCACCATAGGTCCAGGGGTGCATACACTGGCAGGAAGACGGACCTGAGGGCGAGGACTCCACCGGCCCAGGTTGCAGGCTGGGCCATTTGGGAAGAGAAGTCTGGGCTCCTGAGTGCTCAGAGCAGTCTAGGGTCTGGGTAGGCATTGCCCTCGGACCTGGGAGCAAACTGCCTCCAGGGGAGGGATGTGGTTAAAAGAGGGGCCCAAGGATGTGTCCCCTTTCCCCCACATCTTGAGGAAAAGGATCTTGGATTATTTTTGTCTTTACACACAACGTCCAGCACGGAGCCTAGCAAGTAGTGGGTTTTCAATACAAGCCATTTGGACGAGTTCTTCTCCTACTGTTGACTGGCTTCTTGTGTGATACAGCAAGTCACTTTTCCTTTGTTGAGGGCTCAGTGGTTTTAAGAAAGACCCACAAGGTCTTTGACATCCTCCTGAAGAGATGAGTGTAATTCCTCTTGGAGGTGGAACTTTCTTGCTTCTAAAGAATAAAATGAAAGGGAAGGTCTCTGTGGTTCTTTCGCATGCACATGACCTGTTTTCCCTGTGGGATTGGCACCCCAGATGATTTCTCCATCGCTGGCGTCTTCCCAATAGTCTCATTCTTCTGCCTCTCCCCGTGTTCTGGGAACTTTGCTAACTGGACGCTTTGCACAGTGCTCTGCACATACTGGGAATCGCCTTGCTTCACACTTGTCATTTTGAGACTCAAGTTTTATTTTCTCTTCAGCTGGCCCTCTTTGTCCTAGCCTTTGGGGGCATTGTGTGGTTAAATCACCAAGGCTGGTGGACCAAACTCTCTTTACAGGAATATCGTATGAAATGTGAAATCAACACTCTTTTTTCACAAAGACCGCATTAGGGAGAAGCATTCCATTTGATGGGTGGGAATGTGGTTGGAAATTACTTAACAACCAGCAAGCGATGGCAGAGAGCCTGAAGAGAAAGGAAAATCCTGTCGTCTGTTTTGATAGCTCAGTAATAATATGCATAAATATTTCATATGTCCAGCTATTTCAAAGTCTGATGACATTTATTTCTTATCACTGGGAATCTAGTGAAATACTTATATTTTCTTCCTTTGCTCTTTCTCAAATAGTCACACTTCTTGCCCACTGACTCACTAATAATATTGTCACATCTCGAGCCTTGGATATTCCAGTCTCCATTTCCTCACAGTTAACAAAGAAGCTTGCCATAATTTAGTATTCCAGACTAGTAACCTTGACGTCATCTTTGACTTTTCTGAATTAGGTGTCAACAAATTCCTCATCACTTTCATATGTCTCTTAGAGTCACCCTTTTACTTATTTTTTGCAAGGTTACTCGAGTAACACATGAACACAAAGTACGGAATTACACAGAGTAAAAAGTGAGAGGTGCCCATGGTCGTTTAAAGGCACAAAGTCTTCCCATCCCTATACATATGCCCTTTGCAATGTCACTTTGCCATTCGCCTCATCAAGAGGTGGAGTCTGTTTCATCCCTTGAACCTGGGCTGACCTTTGACCTGTGCTGACCAACAGAATGAGACTGTGGCAGGCGTGACCTGGTGGAGTGCCACAGCCTTGGCCTTCAAAGGTCTTGCTGCTTCTGCTTTCATCACCTGGGAATGCTGCCTAGGACACCACCTAAGGAAGCCTGTCTAGCACACTGGAGGAAGAGGCCACGCAGACTGAGGCAGCCCAGCGGGCAGCCATCACCAACGGAATGCAGCTGCATCGGTGAGCTCAGGAGAACCCAGCAGAGGAGTTACCTAGTCAGCCCATAGAATCGGAAAACACAGTGCTATGTTTTCATTGTGTTAAGTCTCTGGTTTTAGGGGGGTTTGTTATGCAGCAAACGATAACTGAGACAGTCCCCATCTTCCCTCTCTTGATCTCCCTCTTCCCATACACGATAAATATCCATGTGTATATAAGTACCTAAAGGTAAAACACGTAAGTGATCTCACACTTTCATATTTTCATGTGAATATATACAGATTACAGACCTCTTTTAAATCACTACAGAGTATTGCATTGTGCATTTTTACACGAGTTACTTACCTACTCCTTGTTAACGGACATTTAGGCTATTTCCGATTTTTCACTGCTCCAAGTAGCGTTGCAGTGAACATCCTGGAGCCTCTGTGTCTCCCTGCTCGGATGCATCCTGTCCACCACTGCCTGAGTTAAGGGAAGGGCAGAAGCACCACATCAGTAGGTGCGTAGGGGCCTTGGGGTAAGTTCCTGCAGGGTTTTGGCCTAACTCCTACCCTCTCAAGAAAGCAGAGAAGCATTTGTGTACTACGACACCACTGCTCCTCTCCTCCTATTCTCCTGGGCATTGATAGTTAGAGGCTTGGAGATGACAGACCAAGGAGATTTATAAAGGGAGATGAGGTCCTGCTGTGTTAGGAACATTGGAAAAGCATATGGCCCCAGCAGGCTTCTCTGCGGGCCTGTCACAGGGCTTGCGCTCAGATAGCACTCACGATTCCCTGGAGTGCTGTGCTGTCTGGGGGTGCCCTTGGATCTCTACAGGATTGGACACGGTGTTGCAGGAAAGGGGATGGGTGTGGGTGTCTGCGATGGGGAGCAGGGTGCAGGAACGAGCTTTGCTTCTGCAGCATTTCTGCTGGAGGTACGTGTGTGCGTGTCGTGGGGGCTGCTGCCAAGGTGCTATATGTGCCCGAGTGTGGATGTGACCAAACTCAGGGATATGCTACTGTGAAATGAAGCGAGGCATTGCCATGGCAACACAGCTCTCTGCTCCCAGCCTGATGCCAAGCCCTTAAATTACATTTTTTCTGCCTGAAAGCACTTCAGTTGCCTCTGGTCTCCAAAGCAATGGGACTGTGAGGGCACCAGATACCTCACCCTCATCTCCAACCTTTCCACAAAGCCCAAGATATGATGAGCCGGGGAGATGTGGCTGGGACACTGATAAATTTTGTTTTGGGGGGTGTCTGGGAGTAGCCTCTGCTGAAGGGGTTGGAGAGAGCCATGGACAGGCCCCACTTTTATTATCTTCTGGTCCAGTGATCTGGGGTGAACATTCTCCAGCACTTCATTCTAGAAGGATAATTGTACAATGAATGTCAATAGAGATGCTAATCATTTCTTCAACTTATCATTTCCTTTCCTTCTACTCATTGTCCGTCCTTTGGTTTTGAAGAGAAAAGTACCCCTGCTTCCCTGGTCACAGCTGCCTGGACTGGGAGTAGACAACTGAACCAAAGAATACCGAGCTGATTCTCTTCCAGCAGTTTGGGTTTGGGTTAATTATCTATATGCACAACCAACCTGGAAGGTCAGGGGCTGAAGGGGCCACTTGGAGACAGCCCTATGTAAGAGAAATCAGCAAAAAGGGTCCATAGTCAGATGGAAGAAAACACGCAGAGGGAAGTTAAGACCAGAGAGGGAGGGGAGCGGGGAGAGGTGGCAGTTGCTGTGGTCCCAGCGTCCTTCCTGCTTTTGGTTCACAGAGAGGCTGGGTGCACTTTCTGCCCTTGGTTGCTTTTTGTGATTCGATAGGTTTGTGTCTTGTACTGGAATAACTCCAGGTTAAGGCATGAGGAATCTGCGGATAGGGTCTGGCCGATGATGCCGGACGTGCCTTTTCTAGCTACGTTCCCACTCAGGATAAGGAGTGAATCCCTCAGAAAAGGCTGCTTGGCCTTGTGCATGTGCAGAAGGATGCTGGTAACTTTCTGTAACTGTTTGCAAAGGACTTTTGCGATATGCAATGTCATGCTAGGAGTGTGACAAAGAAAATCTTCTTCGATCATCCAATAATGTTTTATTGAGCAGTACTCTAGGTGTCGGGGAAATATCAGTGAACAGGACAGAAAAAAGTCTGCCCTTAGGGAGCTTATTCTTTGGAGGATACAGACAATAGAGTGAACAAAAGATCTAATAGCAGACATTGCTAGGGCCTTTGGACAAAATAAATGCATCTCTTCATGTGTGTCACACAGAATCATAAACTATTAAGGTTTGAAAAAGTCCTCAAAACTTTCCAAATGCTTTTATTCCCAGAAGACCAATGAAACAATAACCAGCAGCCTTTAGCCAAACAGGAAGGGAGTGAAGCTATCTCTAGCTCATGCTTTGTCAGTTTTAATGTCACTTCCTACAGGAAGCCTTTCCCTACGAGCTCTGGGTTAAGCGCCCCTCCCATCACACCTTGTACTTGGCCCATCACAGCACAGTTTAGAGCCTGTTTATGTAGGTGTTTTCTCCACTCACTGTAGGACCTGCCTTGCAGGCAGGAACAATGCCTGTCACATGCACAAAACTCGGTGACTCACAATTCATAGATGCCGAGTAGTTGCAGGATGAAGAAATAACAAGGGCTATTGCCTGCCTGACAGCATAAGGCTGATGTTTCTTTTATCTCTGTAGGCACTCCTACCTTGTGATCCCTTCAAAAGCAGTAGTTGGTTAATGACACAGACATGGCATGATGGTCTTCAGAGATAAGAGGAAAATCTTCCATAGCCAGAAACCCAGCAGACGGTTTGTTCCCTCTTTTCCAATTGTTGAGACTGGAGCCTTGTTGTTGAGTGCCTCTTAAAAATGAAGAAGCAAAGTCTCTAGGGACTGTATCTGCTGGCTTTCAGGAAGTGCTTGATTACTGCTGATGGGAACAAAGGGAAGTGGCCATCCACTGGCTGGGCACAGTTGCAGGCCTAATCCGACTTTGGGGACAGACAGTTACCACCTAATAAAAGGGAACACACAGTGCACCCAGGAAATGTACCCATGTACACACACCCACCAGTGTGCCAAAAAGATTTTACCTCTGCTCTCTCTTGCCCTTACCAGAGAACTAACAGAAGTAATAAATCTTAGGGCCATGTGGACTTCAACACTATCTGCCCAGCCATGTCCCTAGAGTGCAGTAGTTCTTTTCAGGGGACTGTGGCCAACACAAATTGGTTCAACCTTAAGGTGGACCTTATAGCCCCAGCAACCAAAGCCCACAACCGGTATTTTCATGGCAGAGGTAGAACAAGGTTTCTAGGAACAGCAAGCTACCTGAGCTTAGGATATGCAAAAACACAATAGAGGCTGATTCTCTTGCCTGGATAGGTATGATCACACATCTGCTAGCCAACCCTGGAGAAGTCAACTCAGAAACCAGAACTAAAGCTTCCGTAGTAGCAGCTAAACTGGCTGCTTTCTACATCACCTAACACAGTACCAGATCTTATTTATAATAGGATACTTTCAGAGAGTTTGGAGAAACATGAATTTCCTTCATTTTTTTATTACTGCATGATTCTTTATAAGGTTTGCTATGCGTAATTTTAAAAATGTATGTAATATTTATGTAAGTAGAATTTATGCCTAAATATATTCTTATAAAAAAGTCAGACAACACAAGCCCATAGAGTAAAAAGTCCCTTCTACCACCTCCCAATCTTTCTCTTCCCCACTGTTAAATTTGGATGTATCTTTTCCTCCATGTATTTACAAACATGTATGTGCATACACAGGTAACAGTATTGTTTAGTTTTTACATTGGCCTTTTATATCTATATATATATGTATATATTAACATATATATACATATATACGCAATAATTTTACATAGCTTTTACATTGTACATATAATTTTGCAATAACCAGTGTATCTTGGAGCCCTTTTCAAGCCAGTCCATTCTTGCAAAGGGCTGCATGCTTACTAATATTCCATAGTGTGTAAGAACCATAATTCAATTAACTCCTTCCCTACTGGTTAACATTTGGATTGTATTAGTTTTCCACTATTATGAACAACGCTGTAATGAACATATTTTTACACATATCATTGTGACCCTTTTTAGGGAAGATACCTAGAAGTAGAATTGCTGGGTCAAAATTTAGCTAAACACCGATCATATAATAGCTTTATCAATTTACATTTCCAAAGTAGTGAATGAGTGCCCATTTTCACACATCCCATCAACACTGGATATCATTCATTCAACACATATATATTGAGCAACCACTATGTACCAGGCACTGTTCTGGAAACTGAGGACCATCTCTGCCTTGTGGCACTTACAGTCTAGTGGAGGGAAACAATGAATAATTATTCATCATTTCTATTTTCTTAAAAAGGATTATTTCCTTATTTAGTAAATTATGTAGAATTTTGTCATAAATGCTATGAAAAAATAGAGTATGGTAAAGAAAATTAGGAATGCTAGCGGGATTGAGATGTGGAATAGGGTAGTCAAGGAAGGCTTTACCCAGGTTATGTTTGAGCCTTCCTGGAAGGAAGTGAATGTGAATTTTGAGGAAAGTGTTCTATGCAAAGGAAACAAAACAGCCCAGTGTAAAGGCTGGGGGTAGGAATGTGCTCCGTTTCTTCAGAGGTGCAGCAAGGAGGCCAGTGTGGCTTGTACAAAGTTGGTGAGAGGACCAAGAGGAAATGGGGGCGTGAGATTGGGTCGGCATTTGTTGGCAACTGAAAGGACTTTGGCTTTAATCAAGAGGAGTGACATTGGCCTGTTTTGAGCACAAGACTGACACGATCCCTTTAGGTATTCACAGCCCCACTCAGGCTGCTATGTTAAGAATGAACTATGGGGGTAGGGAATGGGGTCAGCGTGGACGGAGTCAATTAGGAGGCCTTTGCAATCATCCAGTTGAGAGATGACAGTAGCTTGGGGCCGGAGCAGTAACAGTGAGCTGAATGGAAGTGGTTAGGTTCTGGCTACTGTGAAGGTAGAGACAAGATTTACCGGGATTAGAAGTAGATGAGTGACAGGAGTCAAAAGATAATAATCTCTTTAATTTTGTCAAATGAACAAGTACAAATTTATATCTCACTGCTTTACACTACATTTCCTTAACTACTAGTGAGGTTAGCATCGTTTCACATGTTTACTGGCTATTTGTTTTGTTTTCTTGAGTTGTTCCAGTTTGGTTTTCCTTTCCTTTCCTTTAATTAACACTTGATTTCTGTAGCAGAAATTTTTCCCGTGGGGTAGCCCTGCTTGCTGTTTACCCAAACTCTGAGATTAATTTCTCATTTTAGAAATATAGCATTGCAGAGCTAGTAGGTAACACAGGATTACTTGGTCAAACCTCCTTATAGATGAGCAAACTGGGGCTCAAACAGGTTGAGGCTTAGTTGAGTGATTTGTTCAAGGTCACAATGGTAAATATTGGTAATGTTGTTAAAATTTAGCCTTTCTGATAACCACTCTATATCACATTCCATCTACTACATCATTTTATCTTATTAAGAATTTGTTTTAGCAATAAAACGAATTGAGAGCCAACAAACTCATTTCCATGAGGGCTCAAATTTGGATAGGATAGTTGATCAAAAATGTCACTAAAAATGTACTACTCAGGCTAAGAAACTACATTGGCATTGCTTTTTTCCCACTGTATCCTTTGAAACAGAAAGAAAGAGGGAAGGTGTCTCTCCTGCCTAGCTGCTCCAGCCCTTCGTGCAAAGATCGATAATCATTCCTGAGGCTCCTTTCTGCCTCATTACCATTCTAATTTGCCTTAGTCGAATCTACCTAGGGTATTAGGGTTTTATTTTTTTCCCTACTCTAATAAACCAAACTTTTAGATTAAGGTAAAAGAAAAAAGGGATAAAACCAGTTTATCTTACTGAAAAAGGATTTGAGAAAATTAGAACATGACGATCCAAGTCCTGCTAAGTCTGTTCTGTTCAGACTTAGCTCACTGAGGGCCTGCAATCCTTCTCTGAAAACCCTAATGTAGGCGCTAGAAATAGGCAAGAGGCTCTACTGAAATAATAAGCGAAGAGCAGTGAGAAAATCCACCTGAGCCGGACATTTTAAAGCAATTGGAAAATCAGAGAGACTGAAAGGGCTTCAGACTGGAATGGAACTGACGAGGGCATACATTTAGAAAGGTGAGTGGACACTTGACAGAGCCGCTGCTGCTGAGCTCAGCGTGGGCCTTACTTGACCCTTTCAAAAGCATCACAAAGACCTCTTTCAAAAGAGCAATTTACGCTCGCCATAGCAAATCTGGAAGATATAAAAATATTAGAACCCTCCAGACTTTTCTGTGTACATACACAGTGTTCACACAAAACACAGGTAAAATGCCACACGTGTTGTTTTTCCCAGTTAACATATTGAGCATTTCCTCCAATTAGTAAATATATCTCTAAAAAAAATGATTGATAGTGACTATATATTATTGCATAAAATAATTTCATCAAACAAGCCCCTTTTGTTAGATTTGCATTCTAATAAATTTTAGGTAGAGGGAGAATTTCAGGTCAAAGAGCATTTGTTTAAAAAAACCAAACACTTATTCTTTTTAAAAAAAATGATGTAAAAAGATTTTCAATGTAAAAAGAAAAAATCAGAAATACAAAAAAAAGCATAAATAAAATAAACAACTATAGTCCCACCATCATTCACATTTGGTATATCTATCCTTCCAGTTAAAAAAATATATGTAAACATTCTATACACATTTAGGCTACCTATGCGTGGTATCATAATTGGATTTGCTCCTTCAATAGTGTGTATTTTCTCAGATTTCTTCCTGTTCTTCCATTACCATGACTTTTAATAGCCACAGTTTTCCACTGCATGGTCATGTTATAACCCACTAGGATATAAGTAGCACAAAGGTAGGTACTTTGTGCAAAGAACAGTACTTCTTACAAAGAACAATGCTCAAAAACCATTATTGAACGAATATATGAATTTAATCAAACAACTACTTGTTGCTGGATATTGAGCTTATTTTAAACTTTAAATATTATAAGCACGCTTACACAAAAACCTTGTGGACAGCTCTAATTACTTTTTTAGACTCAGCTCCTAGACTAAATTCCTAGAAGTCAAATGGTACACATTTTAAAACATTGATAATGAGGATAACCATATAATTTATCATCAAACCAGATCACTTCTGAGAGGAAAAGGGGACATAATTCAGGACTGCCCTGGTCAAACTGGCATGTAGAATTACACATTAATGTACGAAACTTTAGAGGTTATAGCAATTTACATTGCTGCTAGCGGAGTATTAGAGCGCCAATTTCCCCAGGCCTAACATTTGTAACTCCACTCATGATACTACATACATCCTAGATCATAATGAATATACTCTGGCATTTTTAGTGTAAAATAATAAAGAAGAAAAAAGAAAATCTTACCCATAGTCCCTTCTCCTCGTTTCAGGTTCCTTTCTAAGGGTCTAGTTTCCTTTCTAGGTGTTGGCAAATGTTTTCTGTAAAAGGCCAGATTGTATCTTTTAGGCTTTGTAGGCTACCTGGTCTCTGTTCTAATGACTCAACTCGCCATTCTAGAATGAAAGCAGCCACAGATAATCTGTAAATAAATTAGTGTGGCTGTGTTCCAATAAAACTTTATTTATGGGCACAAATTTGAATTTCATATAATTTTCATGTGTTATGAATTATTACTCTTCTTTTGATTTTTTTCCTCCCCAGCCGTTTAGAAATGTATATTCTTAATCTGTGGGCAGTACAAAAACAGGAGGCAGGTCATGGTTTGATGACCCTTCAGAAAAAGACTAGTAGACAGCTAAAACCTCAGGGGATCATGCTCATGTAAATGTAGAAAAATCACCAATGTTCCCTTTTTCCTGAACTGCGTAATTTTCTGCTTACTGTCAAAGTAGAGTTGCATTATATACATCTTCAACTATATGCGCCTCACAAAAATAAATATAAATAAAAATGAGAGAATTTAATTGTGCAAACAATTCTGCTCATCCCCCCACTCAATGAGCATAGCCACTGAGGGAGCCTGGGCTGAGAGAGGAATCTGCTGGTCTCTTGGCTGGCCTCAGTTTTTCCACATGCTTCTGACAGCATACATACCTCATTTCATGGAGTATGAGTTTACAATTCAAATACGATTTTTTGTACATTGCCCCTAAACATAAACCAACGCCTTTATATGATATTCAACAGGATAAAGAGCAATCTGCTTTAATGATGAAGGATAAGCTGACTGTTGGATTTATTAAATAGGATATTGGTTTCCAGTTGCTCACAGATAATGTGTATTATGGAAAATTTACGGGATTTTTTTAATTACACAAAAGGGATGAGTCTATTTTTATTCCTTAAAAGAAAAACAACCTACCAAGGATTAAGGCATGACCTCAATATTCAATGCTCATTAGAACAAAAAGGCAGGAAAGAGGGGAAATAAAATTCAGCAAATCATGTCATAAGCAGCAAGTATCAAAGTGACTTCCAGCCAGTCATCCACACAAGTAAGCTAGGATGTTTCTAAAGTCCTAATAGTAGTAGATTATTGGCACATCATGTTTCTAGAAAGCAGTACTAAATTCCCATTATCATTTGAAATATCAATATGCCTCTAGGAAGGTGGTAGTAAATATTATCTTCATTTTTATGAATGAGGAAACTGAGGTCCAGAGAAATGTAAAGTAACTTAGCTCAAGGTATAGGGAGTTGAGTTGGTGGGGGTACAAAGATGAAAACTTGGTGTTTCATGCATTTTCAAGTTGTCTACAATAAAAAAAAAAAAGATATGCTAAATCCACAGCTAACATCATACTCAATGGAAAAAAGCTAAAAGCATTCCCTATAAGATCAGGAACAAGACAAGGTTGACCACTTTCACCACTGTTATTCAACATAGTTCTGGAAGTTCTAGCCACAGCAATCAGACAAGAAAAAAAAATAAAAGGCATCCAAATTGGAAAGGAGGAAGTAAAAATTGTCATTATTTGCAGATGACACAATACTACTTGTATATAGACAGAACCCCAAAGATTCCACCAAAAAACTATGAGAACTGATAAATGAATTTAGTAAAGTAGCAAGATACAAAATAAATATTCAGAAATCAATTGCATTTATATATATACCAATAACAAACTATCAGAAGAAGAAATTAAGAAAACAATCGCATTTACAAATGTTTCAAAAACAATAAAATACTTAGGAATAAATTTAACCAAGGAAGTAAAAGACCTGCTCTCAAAAAATTGTAAGACATTGAAGAGAGAAATTAAAGAATATACAAATAAATGGATACATATACCATGCTCACAGATAGGAAGAATTAATATAGTTAAAATCTCTATATTACCTAAGGAAATACAGAGATTCAACGCAATCCCTATTAAAGTACCAATGATGATTTCCACAGAACTAGAACATATACTACTAAAATTTATATGGAACCATAAAAGATCCCAAAAAGCCTGGCAATCTTGAGAAATAAAAACAAAGTGGGAGATATTATGCTACAGGACATCAAATCAAACTACAAAGCCACAGTAATCAAAACAGCATGGTATTGGCATAAAAACAGACACATAGATCAATGGAACAGAATAGAGAGCCCCAAAATAAATCCATGCCTATATGGTCAATTAATCTATGACAATGGAAGCAAGAATTTACACTGGGGTAAAGACAGTCTATTTAATAAATGGTGCTGGGGAAATTGGACAGACACATGCAAAAAAAAATGAAGCTGGACCACCTTCTTTTCTTGTATTCTTTGAAAACAAGAATAAATTCAAAATGGATTAAAGACCTAAATGTAAAATCCGAAACAATAAAACTCCTAGAAGAAAATATAGGAAGTCAATTTGCAGACATTACCCTTAGTAATAGTTTTATCAGTATATCCCCTTGGGCAAGGGAAGCAACAGTAGAAATAAACATATGGGATTACATCAAACTAAAAAGTTTTTCACCGCAAAGGAAACCATCAATAAAACAAAAAAGGCATCCTACTGAATGCGAGAAGATATTTGCCATGGATACATTTAATAAGGGGCTAATATCCAAAATTTATTTAAAAACTCATACAACTCAACACCAAAAAAAACAAACAACCTCATTAAAAAATGGGCAGGGGACATGAAGAGACATTTCTCTAAGGAGGACATACAGATGGCCAATACATATGAAAAAATGCTCAACGTCACTAAATGTAACTAAACATTAGAGAAATGCAAATAAAAACCACAATGAGATACCACCTCACTCCAGTCAAAATGGCTATCATCAATAAATCAACAAACAACAGGCGAGGATGTGGAGAAAAGGGAACCCTTGTGCACTTGGTGGGATTGTAGATTGGTGCAGCCACTATGGAAAACAGCATGGTGGTACCTCAAAAAATTGAAAATGGAACTACCTTATGACCCAGCAATTCCACTTCTGGGTATCTATCCAGAGAAATCCAAAACACTAATTCAAAAAAATACATGCACCCCTATGTTTACTGCAGCACTATACAAAATAGCCAAGACATGGAAACAACCAAAATGCCCATCGACAGATGATTGGATAAAACAGCTGTGGTACATTTATACAATGGAGTATTACGCAGCCAGAAGAAAGAATGAAATCTTACCATTTGCAACAACATGGATGGACCTAGAGAACATTATACTAAGTGAAATAAGTCAGACTGAGAAAGAGAAATATGGTTGATCTCATTCATATGTAGAATCTAGAGAACAGAGTAAGTGAGAAAACAAAACAGAAATAGACTCACAGATATAGGGAAAATAACTGATGGTTGTTAGATGGGAGGGGTTGGGGATAGAGGAGAAGGTAAAGGGATTAGAAAGTACAAATTAGTAGTCACAATGTAACCAACAGGGTATGAAATACAGTATGGGGAATATAATCAATAATGTTGTAAAGATTATGTGAGGGTGCCAGATGGAAACTGGACTTATTGGGGAGACCATTTCATAGACTGCGTAGATGCCTGACCACTGCTCTACACACTTGAAGCTGAAGATGAAGAATACTGAATGTCAACTATAATTAAACGTATGTATATAGTCATGGGATGTGGAGTACAGCATAGGGAATAGAGTCAATGGAACTGTAATAGTTATATATGATGTCAGAGGGGTAGTAGATTGGGGGGTGTTATCACTTTGTGAGGGGTGTAAATATCTAACTATTACATTGTTTTGTACACCTGAAACTGAAAAAAGAAAAGAATACTGGGGGCAGAGCAAGATGGTGTAGTGTAGAAGCAGCCAGAGGGGTTCAATAGCAAGAACAGTATAGCAAGTAGAAATAGGAAAAAAACTAATCCCAGATACACTAACCCTCAAAGACAGATACAGATCTTTAATTTAAAATCGAGTTAAGTTTATTCATGGAGAAAACAGGTACAGAACATCCTTGGTTCGTTTCCTTTCTGACAATAAAAATTACGTTAAAAAGCCAACAGTAAGAGTTTAGGGACCTAAAAGACATCTGGAGAAACTACTATTACCTTTCCTTGGGTTTATATACCAAAAGGATATACACACATGACTTGTATTCATCTTTTGTTATCGGTATATATTGAGCATTACAATTTTAATACAGTTTTTTCCTTAGTTAAAATGTGTATACATTTTTTTGGCACCCTCTGTATATTCACCTTTTAGGCAAGAGAGAGCTGTGATTAATTTCTAGGGGATAAGATTCCCAGTTTCATTGTCCATATGTATATAGAATTCTGTGAAGGCCAGAAAAAAATGAGAGAGAAGATCAAAAGATTTGATGTTGATTGGAAGAATTAAGAATGTGTCCTAACAATTGGTTCAGGGAACCACAATCTTATCACAAAACCACTAGATGGGGTGGTGGGAGGGGTATTTTCTTTCTCTGGAACACAGTCTGAGGTATTTAAAGACTCCACAGTCATGGAAACTCACTTCTGCCTCCCTCAGAGGTACTAGCAGAGCTGAGAAGGCTACTGTGGAATGCCATCCCTCCTTGGACTTCTCTCCTCCGTCAGTGTCTAAGAGAACTGGACCATGCCAAGCACTTCTCTGATCCAGGCCTGCTTAGGCACCAATGAAGGTGAGAAGTGAGTTTATTCTTTATCAGTTTACTCTTCGGAATGGGTTCCAAGGCAACAGTGTGATCAACGATGCGTTTTTTCTCTGTTTTTGGCCTGTCTTGGTGCTAAAGTCTATGGCAACACGAAATAGTATGTCCGCTTCCTGTAACACCTGCTCGAGCAAAAGAATGGGCTCCCTCAGTCTCAGCTGTCAGGGTTTAACCGAGCTCGTTTTACTGGGCTACTCTTGTCATCCAGATGACAGAAACCTTCTGCAGTGAGGTCTCTTTTATTCTCCTCCCTGGGTTCCAAAGGGAAGTCCTGGTCTGTAGCCAGTACTTGTCGGACAGTCATATTAACACGAGCAGTTTCCAAGTAGCTGGCACACACCTTCCAGTCCTCCACAGAACAGGGCTCCACCACCGCGTCTCTGGGGAGGACATCTGGGAGAGGCGTCTCTAGGCAGCAAGGCAGGCTCTTCCCCTCGGGACTTGGAAGGACCTTTGGGACTGCATGGTTCAACAGGCGGCTGGACCCGGACATGACCATGATGTCGCCGCTGTGCATAAACATGGCTGTTGGGGCTTCATCTCTTTCGAGGCCACCCAGGAGAAAGATGGCAGACTGTCCAAAGCTACAAAAAAAAAAAAAAATAAGTAAAACAATACGCAACAGTAAGTTTCTGCTACTAACCATGGTAACTGCATTATTTTCAAACTACGAACTGCATTATTTTTTTAATTCTAGCTCAACACTTGTTGCTCCAAATCCTCCTTTATAAACTGTGTTAAGATCCTTGGTCTGCTACTTAAACTTATCATAACCCACAGGATTGCGGCAAAATAAAATGTGAAGCAGTTAAATAAGCAAAATAAAAATTCGGTTTTAACATTACCTATATAAGTTTTATTGATGCATCTCTAAGTCTTCCAATAAAATTACAGCAGTCCCCTTTTATCCGTGGTTTGCTTTCTGCAGTTTTAGTTACCCGTCCAAAAATATTAAAAATTCCAGAAATAAACCACCCCCGAATTTTAGCTAGCAGGCTGTTCTGAGCAGTGTGATGAGATCTTCCACTGTCCTGCTCCATCCAGCCAGGACACGAATTACCCCTTTGCCTAGTAAATCCACGCTGGACGCGTTACCTGCCCATTAGTCACTTAGTGGCCACCTCGGTTATCAGATTCACTGTCATAGTATCACCGTGCTGGTGTTCAAGACACACTCATTTTACTTAATAATGGCCCCAAAGTGCAAGAGTAGTGACACTGGTAATTCAGATATGCCAAAGAGAAGCCATGAAGTACATCCTTTAAGTAAAATGGTACAAGTTCCTTAATTCCTACTTAATAAGGAAAGAAAAAAATCATATACTGATGTTGCTAATGAGTCTTCTATCTGTGAACTTGTGAAGAAAAAGACATTTGTGCTAGTCTTATGTAAGTTACAGCCACAGTGTGTGGTAAGTGCTTAGTTAAGATGGGAAAGGCATTAAATTTGTGGGTGGAGGATATGAACGGAAAACGTGTTCTGACTGATGGCAGAGCTTGCTCCAGAAAGCACTGAGCCTATAGGCAGACTTCAGCAAGGGGTCCCCTGAAACCAGTGACCACATTCACATAAATTTTATTACAGCATGTTGTTAAAATTGGTCTATTTTATTACTAGTTGTTGTTATCTCTTGCTATGCCTAATGTATAAATTAAACTTTATTATAGGTATGAATGTAGAGGGAAAAAACAGTGTACACAGGGTTTGGTATTATGTGTGGTTTCAGGTATCCGCTGGGGGTCTTGGAATATATCCCCATGGGAAAGGAGGAGACCCTGTATTTAAGTCCTTTACTGTGTTTATCATTCCTCTTCACTTTACAGATAAGGCGATTAATAAAAGTTTCTGTTCAGGCACTTCCTTTGGCAGATACAGGTAGAATACTTTGCACAAATTTAAACTTCTGCTTAGGGAGACAAGGAGAGTAAACTATTTAGGCTTTTGTGCTTTGTTCTTCTCTATTCCATTTGCTGTATGGCCTTCCACTTGTCTACTCCACAGAAAATACTGCTCATTACAAAGGCAGATTCCATGCATCTTAAACAGAAATATTAACTATAATTTGGTCATTACTCTTAAAGGATTAGGCTAATTTTACTTATGATACATTGTTAAGATGCCTGGAAGTGAAAGATGATAGAATCCAGCCATTTTTTAAAGTATAATGTTTTGTTTTAGTTTAAAATGCTTTAGAAAATGGAGTAAGGTGATAAAAAGTAATCCCAAATCCCCAGAACTTACCTGAACGACAGCAGGGGTTTGGAGTGATCTAGTTCAGATCTGTCTACATGAATTCCCAGTGTGGAGTCTAATCGGTAGTAATTCAGGATACCTGCTTCGGCTCGGAAACCCTGAAATCCACAGGCAGCGGCTATTTGCTCTGAGAGGAAAGCCAGGTCAGAAGGGAAAGGTGTATAATGATCTGCTGAGTATTTCTTTAATAAAAGCAGGAAAAATAAGAAAAATAAACAATGATCTCAGGAAAACAGGAAAGTGTGGTATAAGATTAATTACCACTTAAAAATCAACAATGTACATGTAGTATTAACAAAGCATGATTTATCCATCCATTTTATGAGGCATCCAGTAATCTAATAATGAGCCATTCAAAATACTGAGCACCTATTATATGGCAGGCACTGCGCTATGCGGTGATAAATGAGACAAATTCCCCCTGCAGGGAGTCTACACATGAAGCGATTACTATGCCAATCTCTAATACACTTTAATCCCAAACAGGATACTTCTCTTAAGGTAAAAAGGCAACTCAAAACTGTCACTGCCAAGAGATGCCTAAGGAAACATAATGACTACATATCATGTGGCATCCTGGAACAGAAAAAGGACAGTTAAAGAAAATCTGACTGAGGTATGGACTTCACTATTATAACAATGCGTTATTATTGGTTCACTAATGGAGACAAAGGTACCATACTAACGTAAGATGTTAACAGGGAGAACTCGGGGTGGGGTATAAGGGAACTCTCTGTACTACATTTCAACTTCTCTGTAAATGTAAAACTACCCTAAAATACAAAGTTTATTTTTAAAAAAATAGGGCAACGCGAATACTATTGCCAGGTTGGTTTTGGACCCCTCAGCCTGCAGCATGGTTTAGTGCCAATTTCACTGGTCAAGCTGATGGAATGACAAGCTCAAAACATCTGGATGAATACTGACGTATACCATGGTCAAGGCAGGACCTTAACATGGAAGTAATGTTCAGCATTTCCCTGAACAAGCTCTACTTTTAGCAGCTAAGAATCACAAATATCTTTTTTCCCTTAAAAAAAAGAATCAAAGGCCAGAACACTCACCCTCTCTACAAAATGTATACACTGCACAAGACTGGCAAGGCAGCAATCTCCTATGCAGACGAGTTGCTGTGAGAGCCTGTAGCAGCCTGACATTCTTCCTTCTTGGTACTCCCCTCTCACGTCTCCCTTTGCTCAAGCAACCTCAAATCTGATTAGAAAACCCACTTTTGTCTCACATCTCCACTAGTGTCCTGATATAGTCTAGCTGGAGGAATAGAGTCACAGCTCTGGAGACAACGTATTTACTTTGGCTAGAAGCGAGCTTTTACATCAGGTTAAGGAAGACTATTCTGAAAAGTCTTTGATGGATGGCCAAGCCTTTTTGGTTGGAATCTGTTTTATTTTTTTCTTCTCCTTTTCCTCAATTGCAAATGAGAGTTCCTATTTCATTTCTCAAAACTAAGGGTGCCATCAGAGAACTTTAAGTTTTTTTTCCTCTACCATTTTAAGTTTCAGTCTTTCAGAAGATCAAACCACCCAGAGCTGCTATTTTAGTACCACACTGCCTCTGCTGTAATGAAATAATTACCTTTTTGGGCTATCATCCCTATCCAAGCTGTCTGTGCACTACTCTTCTTTCTAGTTCTCTTTCACTTTTCTCTCATTACTCATTCAGCGTTTTTGATCATTTTCACTCCACATTTTTCTTAGTAAATGAGGCTAACTATGAGGTCATTGGAAAATAACAATGTCAACAATAAAAACAATATAAAAAATAATAAGCTAACATTTATTGTGTTAATGCATTTAACTGCTCAGAACAGGTAGGCACTGTTGTAATCACTACATAGACATTACTCAATTAATTTTCACAACTGACTTCTAAGGTAGGCAGTCTCCTTATTGAAGGCAGAATTCAAATCCAGGCTGTCTAACCCAAAGAAAATCTCATGGTCATTTCCCCAAAAACAGATGTGTAGTTCACCATTAAACCAGTATCACTGAAAATAAGAATTCTACCATGAATACTTTGAGTAACACATCACTATTTTGAGCAGTTAATATATTTGTTAACAAACTTGGCTGACTGAAACTATAGAGGTTTTATTCATTTAATTATTTTTTTTGAACTATAGAGCTTTTAGAAAGTAACTTGAAAACATGGAACTTTGTGAACTGTAGGACATTCTTTCTCATCTCTCCCCTGCTCAGACCTTACACTATATAGCAGGCAAAGTATCTAGATCATGACAGTTCTTTTGTGAGTTAATGAGAACACTAGAAGTATATGGAGCTTCTTTTACTTCAGGCAGGTATTATGCAGAAAATAAATGCTCAACAAACACTAAACAATAATGGAAATGAAGATTATACTGCTCTTGAATGCAGTGAAGAAAAAATCTGTTATCCCTGAAACCTACTTAGAGAAACACTAATGACTTCCGATGAAATAACATAACCTATGAAGAAGAAATTTTCTCTTGATAAATTATCCATGCCTCTCGAGATACTGTATCAAGAGGATTTTAAGAGGTAACAAATAAAAGAGATCCTCCCACAAATGGATAATCTGATATTGTAAGCTTAGCCAGGAAGAAATCCCACTATGTGGTCACAAGCATAAAAATGGAGCATGGAATTAGCAAGAAAATTTGATACCTTACTGTCCCAGTTATAATGATAGCCAAGGGTCACCCACCGTAGTTTCTCTAGTAAGCTTCGGGGTCTCCGTTTATTCACTTCTTTATACCTGCAAAGATTAGAGACAAATGAGGATTTATTCATCTCAAATGGCAGCAACAGCCCTTTCTATGGGCCCTGCAGCCTAAGTTTGCTCTTCTATGATATAAGCTGCTAGCCAAGATCTCGATAGGAGAAATTAAAACAGATAAACGACTTAACCAAGAATAAAGTAATACTAAAAACACATTAGCATTTCTAGTTTCTCGCCCTTGGTTCTAAATCCTCTGCTCAATGGGACCCATTTTAAATGGCTAGTCTCCAGCATCTCGATAATGATAAAACAAGAACAACAACAGATATGTCTTTACCTGTCTATGTTAAATGGGACCAAGAGCACAATGGGCAACTGAAAGTTTGGCTAACAGAGCATGTTCAATTTAATTTGCTAAAAGGGAGGTATGATTAATCACAGTTATCACCATGTTTATAATGACGGTGGCTTCCTGGAATTGCAGGTTGCGGAAAGTTTGGCAACATATTGTATATATCAATAACTGGGTAGATATGACTTCTCTAACCCTGTATACACAGCTTAGATAATTGAGGCTTAGCTAACAATTAAGGACTTGTAATCGTAACATGGTTTCTGACATCCCACAGAAACCAGAAGGTTTCTGTAAAATTGCCTTTCTACAATTATTATCTTGTCTATCAAATCTATGGGATTAACTACTCTTTTTCTAAAGAGAAAGTTTGGGGCCGGCCAGTGGCTCAGGCGGTTGGAGCTCTGTGCTCCTAACTCCAAAGCTGCTGGTTCAATTCCCACATGGGCCAGTGGGCTCTCAACCACAAGGATGCCAGTTTGATTCCTCAACTCCCGCAAGAGATGGTGGGCTCTGCCCCCTGCAGCACGGCACCTTGAGCTGAGCTGCCGTTGAGCTCCCGAATGGCTCAGGTGGTTGGAGCACAGGCTCTCAACCATAAGGTTGCCAGTTCGACTCCTTGACTCCCACAAGGGATGGTGGGCTGCACCCCCTGCAACTAACAACAGCAACTGGACCTGGAGCTGAGCTGCGCCCTCCATAACTAAGATTGAAAGGACAACAACCTGACTGGAAAAAAGTCCTGGAAGTACATACTGTTCCCGAATAAAGTCCTGTTCTCCTTCCCCAATAAAATATTTAAAAAAAAAAAAAAAGAGAAAGTTTGTTTGTTTGATTTACCTCTAAATATCTAAAAATACAAGAATGCTAGGCCTAATAATTTGATTTAGTTTAACCACTGCTGTTTAAAAAGGAAAAGAATAGATTACTTTAAGGAGTTTGTATTCTGACAGGAGATAACAGGTAAGCATAAAAGAAATGAGGGGAAAATTCAAGGCAGTATAAAATCCAGCACTAAACAGAACAGCACAAGGCTTTGAGGGCCAGTAGACCTAAGAAAACGGAGAGCTCAAAGTCAGCGGTCTAATCAGTTAAGGCTTCGTGGCAGAGTTGGGAGTTGAACACGACATTGAAGAACAGCTGGATTTAAACAGGGATGATGCAGTGGGCAATAAGGCCACAACGTGAGCAGAAGCAAAGGATTTATTAGAGGCTCACGCTGTAACTGGCACTCATCTTGATGTCTGTCAGAGAGTTTACAGAATAGATGCTGTCTGTCCTCACAGAGTTTACATTCTAAGAAACACACTGTGACACAGACATACCTCAAGACCAGTAGCTAAAAGGAATAGAACACATTTATTTAGGACAGCCGTGCAGAAGAGGTATAGCAGATCTGACTGCTGTCCTTTGAAATGCCTGCCTACAAGGCTGGCCCTTAGCAGCATCTGGAACTTGGATTTTGCAGGTTCACACCATTCCCAGAACTATAGCTCACTGTGCCTAAACTGTCTGTACAAATAATATGGTTTATGTTGAGTACCTGCTGTCCTTCTGGGAGTCTGAAATTTGACGTGTTAGGCAGAGACGGCCTATGTAAAAACCTGGCACTGCGCTTCCCTGGTAGACATTTCACACATCGTAACTCGCTGCTGGGGGAATTAAGCACATTTTGTGTGACTTCACTGGGGGAGCACCCTGGAAGCTTGAGCCTGGTTTTCTCTGGACTTTGTTATATGCTCCCTTTCCCTTTGCTAATTTTGCTTTGTATTCTTTGTATTCTGCAATAAATCTTTTCCATGAGTACAAATACATGCTGAGTCCTGTGAGTCCTCCTGGGGAATCATTAAACTTGGGTGTGGTCTTGGGGGACCGCTGGCACAACAGGAGATAGACAACGATTAATAATTTTAATTTAGGGGAAGATATATAGGCTTGGCCAGTGGCTGCAACTAGCTGAACAGTTATTCAGTATAACTGCCATTCACTAAATGTGTAAAAACTAAAAAAAAATGCAATGTAGTTATTAATACAACCTGAGTTCTACTTATGTTTCTTCAGCTATAGATACAAATAAAAGATCTCCCCGATGTTCCCCTTGGGAGAACATACTCTATTTTAGTAGCCTTGAGACAGAAAAATAAGTATGACCTCTGATTTCTGGACTCGTGAATTTTGTGGTTAACAGTAATAAGAACGTACTTGAAATCTTTAATTATCCAAAAGAATGTTTTCAAGCCAGTATGACCCTAAGTATTGGTGCTCACTGCAAACAGAGCCACGCTTTTCTGCCTGCCCCTGCTGCTCCTCCAGGCACTAGCAGATGATGGACAGGTGGGCTCACCTTCTCCCCTGGTCTATGCGCCACACAGCAGTCTGCTCACCTTCTGTCACAGGTAAGTGCTCTATGGAGGTGCTGGCATTTCTCTCAGCAATCATGTTCTATAGCACTGTTTTCAACCAAACCTGAACGGGGTGGAAATGAACTGTGCTCGGCTTGCCCACTCTCTCTGCAGCAGGTAGGTCGCGTGTCCTAATTAAGCATTGGTATGTTCTTTCTTGCCTCAAGGGACTTTAATGAATCATTGTGAAAGCAAAAGTAATCAAGATAGAAAAAGTCTAAAGGTTGTTTACAATAAAAAAAAACACCACCTTCAAAATCCTATTGCCAATGTTTGTTTTTTCAATCATTTTTAAAGACTTGGGAATTGCATCTTTCATAACTCGGAAGTGTCCCCCAGTGACCATAGTTTTCTGTCCTCCCTTTCCTGGTCGCTCATTTCCATTAAACCGAAAGTTCGATCCCCTATCCCTAGAACTCCATTTCTTCAGTATTTGAGTGCTTCCACCTTTGTTTTCTTTCTCACCCTGAATCCCCCAGCCAATTACTGGAAATGGACATCACATTCAACCTTAACTGCTAACATCCTTTTGCTAGCTTGCACATAGTCTTACCTAATCTTCTCCTTTCTGTTCTAAACCTTCACCATTCATCTCAAGTCCTCAGTCCTGCTCTTATTCCCTTCTGGGACAATGAGAATAGATGCCTGATCAAATGATCCAGTGAATGATTTCAACTCTACTCCTCTGTACACCTCTAAACTTATCAAAATCTTTACCCTGTCCTTCCCTCCTGGTTTCCCACTTCTTTCCACTAAGGCCAATTGTGGGGAAAATAGTTGGTCAGGTTCCCTCCTGAGCGGCCAGCTGCTGACCCTGACCTGCCCGCTGGGTCGATCAGGTGGGATGCCGCGCAGGCGCACTCCACCCTAACATGTAAATACCCTTATGTAAGCACCTATGACTGTGAGCCACCTTTGTGTCTGAGGGATAGAAAAAGGTCCAGCCGCTTTTGGGGGAGGAGTGGGGGGCGGCTGCCGAGCTGGGCTGCTGCAAAGCAGGCTGCTGTTACGAGGATGCAAGGATGCGGCTGGCTACAGGTTTTAACCTGAGAATGTCCAGCTGCGTGCCACAGTGAGAAACCCCTGGCTGTGTCCCAGGAAGCCTGTAAATAAAGTATGTCTATTTTGCCTTTGGCTCCACGCATCTTTTTCCAGCTCCCCGAGTCGCAGCGACCTTACCCCTGGGACTCAACCCACTGGGACACCAATTCTCCACCTATGTTATCTCCCATTTCCCTGACATAGCCTCTGAGGCCTTTCTCCATCAATCATCTTTCATTTTCAATTCCTCCTCTGCACTTGTTTCTTCTTCTTGACCTTCAAAAAATATTTAACCCTTCCACATACTTCAGAACAAAAATCATCTTCCCAACTTGACCTCTGACTCAAGTCTCCTGTCTATTTCCTGCTTCGTCTGCCCTACATCTCTCTCCAGTTCCCTTCACAATCAAACCTTCCTAAAAGGTCTCAGTATTTGCTATCCTCACTGCTCTCGGACTTTTGCTAACACCTCTACCAAAACTCATTTCTTAGTTACAATTAAGTGGTAATTGTCAAATCCTAGGCCTAATGACATGGCTGACCCTTCTCTTATTCTGGAAACATCTTCCTGTCTTGGCTTTAATAGTACATTTTGCTTTGTTTTGTCACCCAAGGCTGATGCTTCCTAGGGCCAACGGCTTTCTTTTTCGTTTTCCAGACGACCGGATTCACTATACTAAATGCTATAATAGCACCCTAACAAAGTCCTAGAGTAGAAAGGGGCAAAGATTAATTCTGCTTCCACGTGGAGGATATATGTATAAAAAAAGCTTTCACATATACAAAAACGGATGCAAAGCATTTCATAAGCTAACGTATAGAATAGCTAACTTATTTTATTTAAATTTATTATTTCCCCTTCACTTATTCTTTCTTTCTTTTTTTTTCTTTTCCCAAGTCAAGTTGTTGTCCTTTCAACCTTCGTTGTGGAGGGTACCATTCAGCTTCAAGTTGTCCTTTCAGTCTTAGTTGTGGAGGGCGCAGCTCAGCTCCAGGTTCAGTTGCCGTTGCTAGTTGCAGGGGGCATAGCCCACCATCCCTTGCGGGAGTCGAGGAATTGAACTGGCAACCTTGTGGTTGAGAGCCTACTGACCCATGTGGGAATCGAACTGGCAGCCTTCAGAGTCAGGAGCATGGAGCTCCAACCACATGAGCCACCGGGCCGGCCCTTTCTTTCATTTTTGAATACATAATACATTCACAAAATTTGTAAGGTACAAAAAAGTATCCACTAATTAATTCCACAAATATTTAGTAACTATCACTAAAGAATAAAAACTGGACAAGGGGATAAGGAGTGAGGGGAAACAAGAGGACTACTGTTAATTGAAGGATAAGGGAATCATTCCTCATAAGATGATATGAGAAGCAAGCCACTGGTTATCTAAAGGAAGAGCTTTCCTGGTAGAAGGATCAGCTTGTACAAGAATCTGAGCATGCTTGCTATGCTTTAGGAATAGCATGGAGGCCGGTATGGCTGGAGAAAAATAAATGAAAGGAACGGCAGGAGATGAGATTGGAGAGGTGGCTGGGGGGCCCCCATAGCTAGGCTTCATAAAGGCCATGGTAAAGACTTCTGCTTTTATTCCAAGTGCGATGGGGTTGTATAACAAAGAATTTGACTGGCCTTTGTCCCGGGTTATTGGGAGAGAGCTTTTAAACCCTGGGTAGTCAGAAGTGTCTTTGTTATTCACTGTGGGCCTAGGATCACACCTGAGTTTAATGCTCAAATGACTCATGATGTGAGCTTGTCAAGCTAGAAAGATCAACCATGTGATTAGAGGATTGAGCTTTTGAGTCAAGTGATATTAGCAGGACCTCAGGAGACAGGTGGGAGGCTAGAAACTTAATTCAATTATGTGACTAATGATTCCGTCAATCATGCTCAATAAAAACTCTCAACACCAAGGCCTGGGAGAGCTTCCTGGGAGGACAACACATCTTGATTCCATGGGAAGAGGACATGGAAGCTTTGCATTCGGGACGCTCCTAGACATCACCCCACGTGTCTCTTCAGGGGTTGGTCCTGATTTATAACCTTTATAATAAAACTATAACCATAAGCATAAAGCTTTCTTGATTTGTGAATGGATCCAGTGAGTTACTGGACCTGAGGGAGTCATGGGAACTTTCCTAAATTTGTAACCAGTTGGTCAGAAGTGTGGGTACCTGGGGATCTCCCAAACTTGTGGCTGGAGTCTGAAATGCGGCTAGTTTGGTTGGGGTCCAGGCCCTTAGCTTGTGATGTCTGTGTTGACTCTGGATGGTTTGCATCGGAACAGAACTGCGATACTGAAGGTGAGAAACTATGAGAGGTGACATGGTTTCTACCCTCTACGTAGAAAACAGACTGAAGAGGCACAAGAACAGACACAGGGAGACTGGTTAGGAGGCAAATGCAGTAAATTATGGTGGCTTAGATTAAGGTGGTTGTGATGAAGATGCTGAAAAACAATTTTATTTACCATGACTGTAGACCCTACTATATTTGCTAGAGGGTTGGATTTAAAAATTTGTAATGGCTGCATAATGGCTGCATTCTACTGCTGGGTATGTCATGCCTGATTTACCCGATCTCCTGTTGACAGACACCTAGGTTTTTTCTCATTCTTTTTCCCTGATCCAATGTTGCAATAAAGATGCTTATACCTAACTATTACACTCTTTTGCAAGAATCTCTAGCTACACTATTCACTGACAATAAACTTTGAACAAAACATAGAACTGAGGTATTCTCCTTTTGTGAACAGACCTATTTTTTGCTTCTCAGTTCAAGTATTTCTTCTTCCACGACCACAGAAACCTAGAAAGTTAAAACTGAAAGGACCCTCAGAGTTCATCTCGGTCAGTGGATCTCCATGTGGATGTTACGGTAGATAGTTAGAACTTCCAGGGAAATCTTTTTGAACTACAGACCCGCTCCCTTTCTGAGATGCTCTGGGAATGTGGAGAAAGCTGGCATATACTACTGTCCAGATGGCATGTACTCTAACTGACCATGATTCAACCGCCTTGAATAGCCTATTCAGTCCAATCCCTTTGTTTCCCAGACAAGGAAACTGGACCACGTATCATGCAGTGACAGAAGGAGAGTTTGGGCCCTAAGCGATTTTCAGTGTTGCCAGCAATATCTGAGCATATCGATTTCTTCCAACCCTTGACAACAGAAAGGTACAACCATCAGATCTTTAATTTTTGATAATTTATTAGACAAAAAAAGTATCTCACCATTGTTTACTGGATTATTTATTAAAGAGATTAGTCTAACCTATTTTAGAAGATGATAACTGGGATTTCTGCCAAGTCATCAGAAGGGAAAAAACCAATTACTTGAAAACACAGGCTGGTTTAAAAACAAACTCTAAGTTCTCTTTGACTAATTTCACTAAAGCATGATCTTCCTTTATTTTGCTCAGTTCTAAAGGCACTACTAAAAGCTAAAGAATAGGATTTTCCTCACTGCTCCCACCTATACCACAACCTACAGACCAAGAAGACTTTAAGGGAAAACCAATTGATTTTGTTTTTCCTTTCCCCTTTCAGCTTAAGAAAATCTTCTATTTTCCCTGTTAGAACAAGCATGACAGTTTCTGTAAGCTGCACCATTAGAGTCTCTGAGTGCAATGAGAACACACAAGGCTGCTATAAAGGCTTTAAGAGGCTGTTTTATAGATTTCTCATATATTACCTCACTCACTCCTCACACTATCAAATAAGGAAAGGACTACTATGAGGCATAGACAGGTTACAGTTAAGAAACTTGCTCACGTTTACACAGCCATTTAAATGGCAGAGCCAGGATTTGAACCCAGGCAATGTGACTAAAATTAGTGCTCTACGTATCATTAAACCCTTTACAGTCTGGCCCTAACCTACCTTTCCTGCTTAATCTCTTGTCAAATCAATCCATGACTTCTAGGAAGCATTTCCATAATCCACTTCCGATCTAGTCTCCTGAATGACCATTCCCATAATATTGCATAAAGTCTATCCTTGTATCTGCCAAATTGTATTTAATTATATGGTTATATGTCTCTGTCCTTGACTAACCTACAATTCCTGGATGGCAGGAACTGTGTCTTACCGTGTTTCCCCGAAAACAAGACATAGCCGGACAATCAGCTCTAATGTGGTCTTTTGGAGCAAAAATTAATGTAAGATTCAGTCTCACATTATATTGGATAAGACCCAGTCTTATTTTACTATCAGACCAAGTCTTGTATTAATTTTTGCTCCAAAAGACGCATTAGAGCTGATTGTCCGGCTCGGTCTTCTTTTCGGGGAAACAGGGTATCTGTCTTTGAATCTCTGACACTCAAACACAGTATCTGACACATCGTATCAGGAACCCAATGGTTATATGTTGAATAATCACATGAATGCCCACACCCTGTGCTCCTATCTCACAGAACAATTCACTCTGTCTTAAATGTTACTTCTTTGTTCAGGCTGCTTTCTCTACGGAAAAGAGCCTTCTTGCTTTTTCTAACTGGCAAACTCCTAATCATTTTTAAAGACCTAGTTTAAATGACAGAGAAAAAAAGAGAATGGACTCAACTGAAAAATCATTTTTCTTCTTTGACACCTCCTTCCTGCCTAGAAGAATTGTTTCGTCCTCTGCCCCCCACAGCATTTTTCTTGCTGAGCTCTATTACGATTATTTCTGATGATACCGAGTTCCTGCCACAGACTATGCACTCCTGAGTGCAGGGCCAGTGTCCTACTTATCTTTGTAACTCCACTGCTTAGCTTCGTGCCTGGTACACAACTGGCCCACAAATACCTGTGGAATGAATGAATGTTCAAACAACATTGAGGTACAGACATTAGTTCTCATGAAGAACAACTGTCCTACCATAAAACAGGTAGTAGCATTGACTTCATCTAGGAGAGCAGAAGTAAAGAGCTTTCAGGGCTACTTTTTGCCACAAGTCTTCAAAGGAACTCACTTTAAGTAGGAAAAAGGACTGACGCTCAATGAAAATGTATCCTGATGATTAATGAGGATGAACTTGATATCTAAGCCATGATAAGCAAATCTTTAAAATGGATCTCAATTTAATATAACTGTCAAAGCATCCGTCCAAATGTTCTTGGGGGAAAGAATATAATTGTGCTGCATTTGTGTGGAAATGAGGGAAAAATAAACAGGTCAGGTACTTTCACTGCATTGCTATAGTGACCTGAACAGAATACTAACATTTTCTTGTGATTGACAAGACCTACCTCAGAAACTCTTTGCTCTGTTCCCATAGATCTCGGGTCTCTTCTTTAGTCATGTGTTTGTCCAGGTTACATACATTAGGTTTCTGGGAATATAACTTAAGGCACTGCTTCACCCAGTGCCACTGGTAACCTGGGAGGAAGGGATTTGGGATGAAAATAAATCCTATACAAAAGATGGGTGGGGAAAAAAAGGAGAGGAGGAAATTCTCCATCAGTTATTCAGGAAATTTATTTCTGTGGACATCCTTATACCTACTACTTTATTATTTACTCCCCATCTCCTTTTGCTCATGCTTCCAGTGGCTTCCACAATTATAAACAAGTGTTCTCATTCCTATCCTTCAATTTTAAAGGAAGAGAGTTCCTTTAAGTTAACCAAGAGTTAAGTTTTGATGAATATTAGACTCTACCACTATGCAAATATCTCTGGCTTTTTGACTTATTCTTAAGAAATATTCCACCACCATCAACTATGTTACCCCAAAGCAAACTTTAGAATTGAAAATGCCAAAAGTCACCCCTCAAATTCTCACCAGGTGTCATCTTTTAAAGAGGTGGTAGCTGCTTCCTACAATTATGTTTGTGATAACCTCAGTGTTCCCCTTTTGCCTTTTCTATTTCTATTTTCTGGCTAATGATTTTTAAAATTTTCTCAGTCAATATAATTGGTGTGAGTTCTGCCTCCCGCCTGGCGTAACAGGGAAGGAGGATGGTATGTACATCTGCTCAGTATGGCATGATGCCAATACCTACAACATGTGTGTTGAAACGATCCCGTGACCCCGAGTATTATCGAACCTCATTTTCCTCCTTGGTAAAACAGGAATAACAATACTTAACTGGAATCCTATGCACAGTAATGATTAATTCATCAAACATTCAACAAACATACACTATGTACTTTCTTAGGATTTAGAGATAATGAGATGAAAAACTTTGTCCTTAATGCAGTACCCGGAGAAAGGACAGTAGAGACAGTTATACAGATAACGTCTTTTAAAAGCCTGACTATGAAAGGAAACAAGGGCTGAAGAGCAGTGAAAGAAGAATAAAGAAGTAAGGAGAGAGTTTATGGTAGGGTTTAAAAATACCTAAGCATGCTTCCAGATTATGAGGAAAGAGCCAGGGGAGAGGAACTGGTTGAAATAGAAAAAGGAATAGAGCAAGGTCTTGAACGCTGGAAGAGGTGAAAGGAGGTGGGATCAAAAAGCGGAAGGGGCTGGCTTTAAATGGAAGGAACTCCTAAAATGGGAAGATAGAAATGAGAACATTTGCTTCTAAGTGTGGAGGCCACTTTTACATTTCATGTATCCATAAAATTCTCCAAATAACTTAGGACAGTGACAGGACTGTAAATATTTTGAAAGAAAAAAAAAAATGAAAACCTGTAACAACTTACCATCTTACCATTAATTCCATTAACTTCCCATTAATTCACAAAATAAAGATTAACACACCAAACATATTGGCTTAAAGGAAGAATACTTCTGAGCTAGTCCATGCTTGACACTGACAGGACGTTTAATCCCTTTTTAGGCAGTTCATTCCAGACAACTGTCGTCTTCCTTTGACTGAGTTAAATTTTGCCTCTTTTTAATTTTCATGCAGTAGCCTTAGGTTCTGACACACAGAGCCACCTGTTTTTAATTCTTCTTGATAAATACTTCTAACTTTACAGCTAACATTTATGGATTTTCAGTAAGTGCCAGGCACTCACCTAGTAAGTGCTCTACCTGTGTACTCACATTGAATTCTCAGAATAACCTTATGAAGTGGGTACTATTTTTATACACATTTTACGTCTGAGGAAACTGAGGCCAACAGAGATTAAGAAACGTGCCCAGGATCATATAATAGTAGAGGGCAGAGCCAGGACTCAGGTAGCCTGGTGTCAGAACCTGGGTCTTAACCACTAGTATGCACTGTTTCCCCTCCCTTTTTGAGTACAACTTTTCAGATGTTTGATACTCTCAGGTTCCCCCCCAAGTCTACTCTTCCCCAGTCTCAGTTTCTGGTCTTCAGACCCATCACACTCTTGCTGACTCTTATAAAACCAGGCTGTGCTGTGCTAAGGTTCCAGGATCCAAAAGTAAACACCGTCCTTCCAATCAGTCAGAGTAAAAGGAGACTGTCATCTCCCATGTTTTGGACGTTATACTTCTATTAAATGTTGCTTACTATGGTAAGGAAGACAGAATAAAGTCTCTAGAAACACAGTGAGGGATCAATTCAATGATGTGGTTAAATCCTAGAAAACCTCAAAAAGCAAGGACACCAATTTGGACAATAGAAAACCAAAGTGAGGTTGATAACTTAGTAGTATGAACAATCTGTGAAGAGAAAAAAGCACAACAACAGAGAAACATGGCCTTGAAGACAGGAGCTAGGCCTGAAAGGTAAAGGGCAGACTTCATGAACAAAAAGTGATTAAAAGACTGCTGCTGATGCATTCTCTTCATTTACCCAAACTCATGGAGAGCAATGCTTTTGCATATAAAAGTCATCATTCAACCGCTTCCTTTGCAACTTCAATCATAAGACTTAAGTCTTTAGTTCTTTAATACAAAACTGAAGTGCACGAGGCTTTTTATAGGAAGTATTAAAGCTGTCACACCTTCCCATGCTATTATAAACACTTCAGTGGTCATAATGTATTAAGAGCCGTAACACAGACCTGGCCCTTAAGCACAACAAAAATTAGTATTTCTATTTAGCAGTATCTCCTGCTTTTAATTCATATTTGAAATCACAAGTGCAGTGTTAACTTTATGTCCTCTAGAAAGAAACAGGATGACAAGTATAAGATTATTTGGCCAACTAAGGCATTTCCATATTTTCTAAATAACATCTTATGAAAATATTAAAGTATTTTAAATATTAAATGTTAAAATATTTTATATTAATATTAAATAATTACAATGGCCCCATGATCCTAAAAAAGGTTAGTAACATTACCCACTCTTGGTTTTCTTAATTTATCTGTAAAGTGAGCTACCCAGCATCACGAAAATTCAAAAATTGTAGAGTATTTAGTCTATTGGGACTTCGGATCTCATTAACTATAATTCCTTTTTCAAATGTTCCACCTTGATAGCAATAATTTTTAAGTTGCTATTACACCATTCGAGAATGTAGGAATTTTGTGCCTGGAGTGACCATTATGAATTATTCTATCACCTTAAACGGTTCTTCTGCCACAGTAGTTGTTCGGAGAGTTGTGGCAGGGAGCCCAGAGTCAATGTCCTGGTTTTGGACTCGTCTCTGGTGTGTCACTTTCTGCAATATAAGCAGGTACTACTGACTCCTGTTCTATCCTTTGGGAGTGCTCAATAAATCTAAATTTTAGCTGAAGCAGAAGTTGGGGGGTGTTGGGAGTGGAACACACATTTCTGTGTGTTTACTCTTCTTCTTTTCTATGTACTAGCTTACAGTTCCTCCTGTGAAATTAGAGGAATGACTGATTTCGTTCTCTAAGGTCAGCGGCACTCACCAGGATAGCCTTTGAGCCCATAGGCTCGCCACTTGCTGACGGGTTGAAGTCCTGCTCTGTGTGCGTCGTGGTCACTGACTGAAGACACACTTAGCTGAGATACAATCACCTGACAGAAAGGAAACAGAAGTCAGAGGGTTAAAGCTATTTTACAGGTCAATTCTGAGAACCTCAAACCTCTAAAGACATGCCTGGTATGGGGCAAAGTTAGGAGACATAAGTCTGGGGTCCTAAACTTAGTCCCAGAACTTACTTGCTGTAAGACCTAGACAAGTCACTTAACTTCTTAGAGCCTCAATTTCCTCATCTATATACGAACAAAAACTAGAGAGCTATATAAGATTAACATAAGTAGTAGTGAGAAGCAGGGTGATTCAGGCCTTCGAGACTACTTTTTCCTGATACCACACCTCTGTGATTTCTTTTAGGACACTGATCATGACAGGTGTTTGGTGTTCTGGAATATCCTGAGTCACAATGCTCTTTATTTTGGTTAGGGCTAATAATGCTTTGGAGGCACTTGTATATAGTTGGTGTTTAAACAGAGCTATGAGGAATACCGAGATGGGGGAGGGTGAGAGAATGGAAAGAGAGAGCTCTAACCACACAGAAAAAAATGTACCAATAAAACACTGGGAACTCTGTTTGCTAAAGTACAATATTTGCTCTATTTTAGACGAAATTTCAAACTGAAACTCAGAACTTTTTGCCTTTGTTAATTAATTAAGAATTAAGTTTTTCAGGAGCTCATGAGGTTTTCTTTGCATGTAAGAGCATCTTATGCATGGTTCATTAAATTGGTTAAGAGATCCAATATGCAGTCACTAAAGTAAGGACATTTAGGAAAAAAAACAGCTTTATTCTTCTATGAATAATAAACTTAGGGTCTGGCTTGCCTTTGAGCATCAAATGTTCTCTTCCAAAGAGACATGATCTCTTATCCTATTAACCTTGCCAAGTGTAAAGATTTCCACACAAAACACCAGTAAGTGGCTGGTGCATAACCAGTCTATATAATAAAATAGCTGTCTGCAAGTCTCTGAAAGTCCTGACCAAGCTAACTTATCCAGGTACCTAGCAGCTGATGACATGTTTTTATTTTAAACATTTTATGATTATTTCTTAAATAGACCATATTTAATATTGCACTGTCATTCAGCAACACCCTCAGATCTGAAGTTTGTGGACCTAATCTACCATATGCTAAATTGAACCAAACTCTGAGCTTTTAAAGCGTTTTTCTGTTGCCTCCTTTGCCAAACTGTTGCCATCACTTTCTCCACTGCTCTCACCAGGTGTCTTGTGACAGTAACTTTTTTCTTTGCTAATTTGCTACTTTCCATCTGTTTTGAGCTGGGGAACTAAATACTCAAGTTTTTATGTTTTCCATCGCATATTTATTGAGTGCTCCCTGTTCTACTTACTGTGCTAGATACAATGTCCCTTTCTCAGGTGGCTTCCATTTTTCAAAGTATGTAAGTATTATAGTAAAACATGGGCAAAAGAGGCTGAAGGAGGATCTGAGAGACTCTCCCACGAGTCAACTATATTATTCTTGGGGTGCAGATTTTCTGTATGTTATTTTGACGCCTCGAAGACCATTTCTGCAAAAAACGAAGTTTCTAAAAAGCTGAGTTCTAGGCAAATACGGTGTTATCACAGCACTCCAAGTTTATTGGGAGCTAGGTATTACTAGGCTGGAGAGAATGCCTCATCCAGCCACCTGGGGACAATACCGTGGACAAGCGAAGTGTCCAGTGTCCTCAGTGTTAGAGTGACTGTAGAGAAAACATGCTTTACACTACAGTTGTGATGTTTCCCTGCCCCACCTCACGTTACTTTCCTTAATTTTCGTGGGGAAAGGCAGAAATCACGCACGATGCTTGGATTCGTTTGCCCGCTACTTTCCGCTTGTAGAGACGATCTCCACCTTTCGGTGCCCTCTTTCCAGGAGGCCCAGGGAAGACAGGGACCAGCTTTACGGACAAAGGCTCAACCAACAGCATCGAGCCCTGCTGCTTCTGCGATCACCCAGGGAGTTGGTTTTTCAAGCTTCAGAGCTTGAAGCGTCTATGTTAGATTATTTGGATTTTTACATAAGTGGAAGCGGAAATGCAGACGGGCAGTTAATGGAAAGAATGAATTCCAGTTCTCAGACGTTTCTGACCGTGGGGGCAGCCACGAGTGGCCGCACGGAGAAACGGGCACCAGAGCTCCTCATCGCCCGAGTTCGTGGGCAGTTCACCTCGGCGCCCACGGAGGACGAGAAGAGGTGAGGCGGACAAGGAAAGCCCTCCAAAAAGCCAGGCGGATTTCGGGGGGTGGGGGGGCGCCGCTCCTCTCTCCGTACCTTGTGGGCAGCGGGCCCCGCGCCGCGAGCAGCGTGGGCCGCCGAGAAGTCGATGACCCCTCCCAGGTCTGGGGTCCCGGGGCGGCTCTGCCGGTAGAAGCGGAAAAGTTTCCGAAAGGCGTCCTCCCCCGGCTCTGTCGCCAGCGTAGCCACAGAGCCGATGGCGGCCGCCATCTTGCCCATGTCGCCGCCGGGCCTCCTCTGACCCGGAAGCAGATTCCCGTGCTCCGTTCTGACTGGTCTTTCCGGGGTCGCGACTTTAGGTCACGGAGGTCCCTCCGTCTAAAGATGGCGGCCTCGGCAGTGAGGGGCGCCATGGCTCTGAGGACGACTGGCCGGCCCGTTGCTTTTGTCCGAAAAATTCCCTGGACTGCGGCGGCGAGTGAGCGAAGGGGACGGGGCAGGGGCGGTGTTTCCAGGTCCCGGCGGGCTCACGGGGAGCACTGCCGTCCGCGTGGCGGCTGGGTGGGCGCGCTGGGGAAACGGTGTTCGCAGTCCACCGTGTACGGAAGAGCTTTGGGGGCGCGTAGTCGCGGGTTCTGCCTTTCGGGGGGCAGTGGTGGAAAGGCTTGTTACTTGGAAGGTCTTCAAGCCTTACGACGTGGAAGGGATTACTTGGACCGCAGGGTGGAGGACGAATGCCGAGGGGCAGGACCGCGGGCGGGGACACGCGCTAAGAGGCGGCTCCGGGGATTCAGGGCGGAGACGAGGCCCGGAGCTGGCGTGATGGCGGCAGGGAGGTCAGGCCCGTTTGCGTGGACAGAACAACCCCGACGGCGTCCCGGGGCGGCCTGAAAGCGGGAAGGGCACCCAGAGTGAGGGGAGAGAGGAATGCCGTCCGGGCTTTCACCGTCGCTGGATTCCGCGGTCGGGCCGCAGGAGGCGCCGGTGGAAAGACGATGCGTGGAGACGGGACGTGTCGCGCTGGAGACGCCCGCGTGGCCGCCGTCAGGCATTGGGTGCAGGGGTTGGTGCCAGGATTGACGTGCACTCTGCAGACGCGCTGCTGGGGCCCGACCAGCCCGAGCAGGACTGGGGTCCAGGCCCCGCTGGGCTTCCGTTCCGTCCTCTGCAAAGTGGAGTCAGTCACACGTGCCTTGCAGGATTCGTTGGGTTAAATGCGTTCGTGTGCAGACTGCTTAGACGTGTGCTCGGTCCAGATTCAGTGCTCAGTAAATGGTAGTTCTTTGCACTACGCTTGCAGCTCGTGGGAGAGGCGTGGGCTGCAGACAGGGGCTCGGGAGTCATCCGTACCGAAGCCGCTCACCAACACTGATTTTCGCCCGCTGCTGTTGAGATAAGGTTTTTATTTTTGCTTACCAAAATTTGGGTGAGCGATTTTACAATTTCCATCTTTACACTGGCTTCCGGTCACTTTTGTAGGTGGATCAGGTCCGCTCATTTAAAAGAACAGAACAGAGGTTACTGTTCTCTTAGTCTTGGTGGCCCACGTGTGGTAGTAGGATGGGGGATAGGTCGGTTTGTGTCCCGCCTTCTCAATGATGGGTGAAGACCAAGCCTACACACATGTCTTGCTTAGGCTCAGTGAAACTGTGGAGAGGCTGAAGTGAGGGGTTTCTCCAGCATCTTGTAAACGCCAGATTCCAGACCCTACTGGGCTTTTAAACCCTCCAAAAGAGTTTGTATAACATTCAGATTTGAAACAGTGTCTCAGTTCGTTCATTCAGCAAATATTTAAGGAGTATCCGTTACGTGGTAGGCACTGTTCTTGGTGCTTGCAGCTGTTTTTTTCAAAAAATTGTAGGTAATTTGTTTTGGAAATGATGGTTTTTAGAAGTTTTAATACCTGGTTTAAAACATGCATATTTAACACTATTTTCTTTAACTTCCAGTAGCATGTTATGTGAGATCCCGATCTTGCCAGTGATCCGTCAATCACAGGAAATAGTGGACCCTGCACTCAGGGAGCTTACACTGCACTGCGGGGAGGAGACTGACAAACTGCAAATGGCACTTGTTGAACCCATGAGGTTAAATGAACTAGGGGAAATACGCAAGTAATAGGAAATGTAAATCCGCAAAAGTACAAGCAGAGCAGTTCAGAAGAGAAAATCATGTAGTTTTTGGTCTTTAAGATTATCCACTATTTATCTTTGAGGCCTCATCAGGCTAGTACGTTGTATTGTATAGCATTATGAGCCCAATAAAATTATATTCAGTGGATGTATTTGGCCTGAGTCTTGAAGAATAGTTACCGTTTAGGCAGGAGGACATAGGATTACTGAGATGTCAAGGGGAAGGAATGATCAAGATGGGAATCCACAGGATGGAGACATAGAATTTCATTTGCTGTACTAGAGAGTAACTATGCGCCATCAACGGGAAATAAGGCAGGAAGCGGAGGGAGGGTCAACTCAACAAATTTTAGAAAACCAACTGTTTAACCTAGTGTAAACTTTTAATTATGAAAGCCAAGGAAATTGAGATTGTATTTGGAAATCTCCACTACAGCTAGCAGCACTGTGTTTTGTAATTGTCTTCTGTGTGATCTTCTCATAGGGATTATAATCTGTGCACTTAGAAGTGTACCTGGTATGTAGAAGACTACAGTCAACTCAGTAATTTATCTGTTTCTGTCCCTACCCATCACCTCCTCAAATCTGGTACATTGCAGGTTTATAGTCAATACCATAGCTGCCTCCTAAATATCAAGGCTTCAGAAAATGCAAAGTAGCTCTGTTCACAAGAAGTTTGGGGACTCTAAGACCCTTTTTGGTTTCTATATGCAATCCAGGATACAAAATACATTAAGTATTTTTAATATGTTTTCTCCTCCTGTACAGGTGAGCTGAGAGAACACTTTGCACAATTTGGCCATATACGAAAGTGTACTGTACCTTTTGTAAGTATTATTTTTTTTTAAGTGTTGTTATCCTCTGATTTTTTACTTTTTGTCAAAGCATGTCAACTTATCTGAATGTCTAATGGAGTAAACCTGTTGTCTTTGTTCATAAAAGCATGGGTGATACTGATGAAAAAGAAAGAAAACCCTTATCCTAGGCATTTATATTAGCTTTTTTTATTGTTGCATAACAAATTGCCACAAACTTAATGACTCAAAACAACATATATATATATATATAACATATAATCTCACAGTTTCTGCAGATCAGGAATCTGGGCACAGCCTAGCTAGGTCCTTGGCTCAGCTGAGGCTTTGGCTCATCAGAGGCTCAACTGGGAAAGACTGGTTTCCAAGCTCCTACAGGTTGTTGGCACAATTTGTCTTTCAGCTTTAGGACTGAGGTATCTTGCGTTCCTGCTGGCTTTCAGCTGGAGGCTGCTCTTAGATCCTAGAGGCTGCCTGTACTTCCTTGTTACTTGGCTTCTCTGTAGGCTGTTTCCCAGCATGGCAGCTTGCTTCCTCAGAGTCAGGAAAGGAATTTCTTTCTCCAGTTTGCCAAGACAGTCTTATAATGCAGGCATGGGAGTGACACCCATCACCACTGCCATTTAACCTGATCAAGGAAGCAATGTCCCATCACTTTTGCCGAATTTTTTTGGTAAGAAGCATGTGACAGGTCCCTCCCACACTCAAGGGGAAGCGGTTATACAGGGGGTAACATGGTGGGATATGTGGATATCAGGGGGCCATCTTACAGTTCTGCCTCCTATAGTATTATAGTCAAGACTTGAGAGAGTAGAGGGTAGTTTTACCATAACACCAATTGCCAGAGAATTATCTATTTCAACCTTTATCTTAAGTTGAGTGCTTTTATAAAGTGTTTTCATATTTAAATGTAATAACTATGCTGTCTCATGAGGGTTTAGAAATCTATAATTTGTTCTGCTTTGACCTGGGCTGTATTATTTGTGGGCTTTCTAAAATGACTGGTTTTGTGAGGCTGTGATATGAGTACAGTTTGTACACACTTCACTAACACTACCCTTTTACCTCATGGCTCTGAAAAGGCTGGTAAAATATCAACCTAAATTGTCACAAATTCTTAACTCTTGGTTTAATGTTACTTGCCTTCCAAAATATGACATTACTCAGATCTAGTATTAGGAAGGTGTAGGAGGGAAACTAGCACTCAAAATTGTCTAAGTTTAACTGGTACCTTCATATCTGAAGGATAGTTTGGCAAAATCTATCAAAATTAAGAATTTAGGGCGGCCGGATGGCTCAGTTGGTTAGAGTGCGAGCTCTGAACAACAGGGTTGCCAGTTTGATTCCCACGTGGGCCAGTGAGCTGCACCCTCCACAACTAGATTGAGGACAACGAGCTCCCACTGAGCTTCTGGAAGGGTGGCCGGATGGCTCAGTTGGTTAGAGCGCGAGCTCTCAACAAGGTTGCTAGTAGTTCAATTTCTACATGGGATGGTGGGCAGTGCACCCTGCAACTAAGATTGAAAACGATGACTGGATTTGGAGGTGAGCTGCGCCCTCCACAACTAGATTGAAGGACAACTAATGTTGTCCTTCAACAAACACACTGTTCCCCAGTATTCCCCAATAAAAATTAAAAAAATAAAAATTTGCATTTGCTTTGATTTAGCAATTCGATTTCTAGGAATTTATTCTACAGAAATGTGTGGTTAGAATGTTGAAAGCAGCATTGAATAATACCGTAACTGGAAAGAACTTAAGTGATTATAAGTAGGATTGATTAAATAGATATTAACTCATTGATACAATGGAATTTTATACTGTTGATTAGAAGGATGAGTCATATTACAGATTTTACGGACGTGAAAATCTGTAAGCTTAAAAACTAGTTTTACAGAGTATGAAATTTGTGTTTCTTGAAAAGTTTCTATAAATAAAAGTAATAGATTTTTCTTGGTTGTCATTACTTTCTTAGTATAAACAATAATTTAGGGCCTGGAGTTAACAGATCTTAGATTTAAACAAAAGGCTTTGATTCTTGGTAAAACTAAATAAAATGTAACCAGAAAAAAATTAGTTTCTAGTTAAATTCATTGTACTCATGTTAGAAATCCAGGTTCCTATTTTAGATACAGTGTATCTAAGTTTTAACACAAACAGGTTTTGTTTTTTTTAAGGCCTTTGCTTAGGGAAATGGTCATATGGAGGTAGAGGTGAGTGCTTTAGAAGTTGTCCTATTTATCTGAAGTAAAGAGTGAATCACTGGGACATTACCAGAAATGTTTCCTGTGTTTTAGGTTAGTATTTACAAAGTTACCTTTGAAGTATGGGGCTAATTTCTAAGAATTTGTTTTTTTGGGGAGGGGTACAGAGCACATCATAAATTTGTAACAAGATTCACGGTGTACATTGGAGTGGAAACATCTTGGTATCTGTACTTTACATAGTAGGGCTGGTGGTGGGGGTAGGAGTCTCTTTTCCACATGGGCTAATGTGTACAAGTTGAATGATAAGCACTGCCTTTGGCACAAAGGAAAGTAGCAAAATTGTTTAACCACAAGTCTGGAATGAGGTAAATAAGAGCAATATATTTTTTCTTTCCTATTTTTCATTAGGAGCACGGATAATGGTGGTGGTGGTGATGAGGGTGATTGGTCTCAGAAATCGTCAGAAATGCAACTAGGTTTTAAAGCTTAATTTTCTCGTTTCTAGAAGTTAGAAACAGGGAGAGTATTTCTTTATGTGATTAAAATTTCCCTGTACTATTGCTGTTAGTGTGTTTTGTATCTAGAATGACAGACAGCTCATTGCCATGTTTTCTCCAATGGCAGCAAAAAAGCAAAGAGAATGTTAAGATTAACAGGGATTAAACTTCGGGTAACTAGGAGAGTGAATATGTGTTAAAGCAAGGTTTTGGACATTTATCAAAATGTGTTACCACTTTTTGGCAGACAAAAAAAATTAGTACTGTTTCCCTGAAAATAAGACCTAACCGGAAAATAAGCCCTAGAGTGATTTTTTCAGGATGACGTGCCCTGAACATAAGCCCTAATGCGTCTTTTGGAGCAAAAATTAATCTAAGACCTGTGCATATTTTGGGGGAAAACACGGTATTTGATTTGGAGCTCATGGAAAAGTTCTCAAGTTCATGATTAACGTTTTCTTAAATTTTGAATTTTTAGGACAAAGAGACTGGCTTTCACAGAGGTATGGGTTGGGTACACTTTTCTTCTTCAGAAGAACTTCATAATGCACTACAACAGGAAAATCATGTTATTGATGGAGTAAAGGTAAATATTTTTCTGTATCATATCATGAACTTTCTGTACATCAATTAATGACGTCAGAAATGTGGAATGACAGGGCCTGTAGGAGAGCTGTGATTGAAGCTGCCTCAGTGTTTGTTAAAGAATGGTGGTGGTGGTAGAAGGAAGGTCTGGGGAAGGAAGTACAGGAAGACTGCTGGTTAGAATGTGTGTGTAACACGGACAGTGGAAACAGCAGTCTACTTACAAGTCAGGGAGATTTGGGGTTGAAATCCTGGCTTTTCCACTATTTATGTGACCTTGGGTCAAACTGATTTACAATTTTCAAAAAATTATTTTTTGTTTTTTCCCCTCTTTTTTCTTTGTGATTTACAATTTTTAATTGAAGTTCAGGGAGTCTTACGAACAAACAACAAAATCCTCTTGACTTATTGGTGCTGATTCCCTAATAGAAAGGTAGTCTTCAAGTGGCAATTTTCAGTTTTAATGTTTTTGCAGACATTGCCTTTCTTTACAGTGCTTATTTGATTTTTTGTCAGCTCCACGTTCAAGCTCAAAGACGAAAACTTTTGCAAGGGGATCAAACATCTGATGAAGAGAAAGATTTTTGAGAATATGACTGCCTATTAAATAACTCAAACTGAAAATTTTGTCTAAATGGTTTTATTTGAAACAAATAGTTGCATCAAGCAAGAGCTTCCTCTCCCCACCTCAAATTGAAACAGAACACAGTAGGGGAAAACATCGCTTGGCAGGACAGTTCTAATACGTGAACATCCTTCTCACTGTGTTTGGGGTAACTTCATCCATAAGCAGTCATTCTTACACAAAGTCTTAACCCCAAATTACTAAAACCACACAAAAGGAAGTGGTCTTAATTTCATGTGTGGGGTAGTATGTTCTATAAATGCCAAGAGGTGGGAGAAGCACAAACACAACCCACTCTTTAAAAAAAACTAAATAGTTCAAAGTAGAATGATCCATCCCCCCCTTTCTCCCATAAGAAAAAGTTGCACTGGGGTCTGACACCCAGATTTGGTTTTTATCCTGGCCATTTAGAAAGTGTTCCCCCACATGACCTGCGTCATTAGGGTTATGGATAATAGTCCATTCACTTTGAAGAGAGAAATGTCTACTCCTTCCTCCTCTTCTTGCCTTCATGCTCATGTTCCTTGGGGCGGCTGCTATCTGAGGGTCTTTTAGAGCCACCGTGCTGTTTGGCTTCTTCCAAAAACTTGTCCAAACCAAAAGGATCTTCCTCAAACTGAACTGGTCCTTCCCGACCTCTTTGCCTACGGTCTGAACCAGAAAACTCCTTATCGGGAACAAATCTAGGAAAAAAGAGAAAGGACTTTTATGAACTACTTTGTTTTCACTGGTGCAAATACTAAAATTGAACTGTCTGCTTTGGTACCTGTTGGTCTTTATTCTGGCTTCTAGGTCATCACCATACATGTCCTTGTCCAGATTTTTACTGGGCCTGTAAATATTCTGGGCCATGTCTTTACCACCTCTCCAGGCTTGATCATAAACATTGTAAATTTCATCTTCTCCACCTGCAAAACCACTGTCCATACCCTGTGGAAAAATAGAGGACATTAAAAATATATGTGTTATTAAAAGTTGAATCTGACTCATGTGAAGAGTAAACCCTTGCTCATTTATAGCTCACATTTTCAATCAACTGCAAATTAAAAAGATCTCCAGGAAAAACCTCACGAAGTCCATAAACTTTTCTTTGAGTCCTTAGATTAAATAAGGTCGCTCATTAACAAGTTTGACTACTTCAGGGATTTGTCATTAAAATTGGGAATACTAATACAAGCAGATATTTGACAGTTTCAATTTGTATAGACACAGTGGCAAGAAGATGAAAGACCTGGAAAGCACTTATCTGATGCTATTTAATAATGTATTCATTCCTTCACTGCCTGAGAACTTATTGCATGAGACAATAGGGCTCACAATGAAAATCTTATGTGAACAAACAAACTTGTGTCAGATAGTTCATTAACACAAGGATGTGCCTTTTAAGAAAAATTTTCATCACAACTTTTAAGTGATTTAAACTTAAGCTTATAAGAGGTGACTGTTAAATATTTACTGATGTAGAAATTTCATGCCTCACCCCCTTCGCTCAGGCTGGTAAAATGCCATTGCATAATGTTTTAAGAATAAAAGCTTTGGAATCACCACAACCCGTGTTTGAATCTTAGTTCCTTTAGGTATTAGCTAAACCTGTGTGTGTCACAATTTCCTCACTTTTAAATAGAGGTAATAATAGTATGGCTTCACAGGGTTTTTTGTAAGGATTGAGATAATACAAGTAAAAGACTTAGAACAACGCCAGGAATATACCAAAGCACCCAGTAACTTGAAGAGCTGACTCAAATGCTACCTTCGGATCTTCCTAAAACACTGAGTCATAACTAATTTTCCCCCTCTATATCCCAGAATTTTATACTGTATTCTTACCACAGTCTGCCTTGTCTTTATTTATATACATACATCTCTCTTTTCCAGTAAGTTTGAGGGCTCTTGAGGCCAAAGGCAAATCTATTTTTGATCTCACTGACTTATGCACAGTAAATAATACTGGGTGAATTAAAACCCAAAGGGACTTCTTCAGGCCCAGTGTATCCTAGCTACTGTGTTTCCCCGAAAATAAGACCTAACCGGAAAATAAGCCCTAGCATGATTTTTCAGGATGCTCGTAATATAAAATAAGCCCTACCGTATTTCCCTGAAAATAAGACTGGGTCTTATATTAATTTTTGCTCCAAAAGATGCATTAGGGCTTATTTTATATTATGAGCATCCTGAAAAACCATGCTAGGGCTTATTTTCCCGTTAGGTCTTATTTTCTGGGAAACAGTAGTTAATGATAACTGGGACTAGAAATTAGATTTCCTGACTAGTACTTTAGTTTTATAGTTTCATTTTTTTAAAGAGCCCAAATTTATGTTTCGATAGCATTAAAAAATTTTTCAAAGATCAACAAAAACAAACCCAAGAGATACTTTTGTAGGACATCAGTTCTACTTTAGAAATAAAAGAATGACATACCAGAACAAAGTTTTATAACATAATTTCTTTCATTTCCTACCAGTGTCTCAAATCTTAACCAACTGTAAGAGGTCAAAATCAGAGCTGTTTTATTTGTCTCTTAAGTATAACATGCAACTTCCAATTTTTTCTGTAATTATGCTAGCATATCTTAGGCTGATAGAAATTTACGATGTTAATTTTCTTTTCCCTGAGGATCGGTACTCGTATCAACACTTAAGATAATGCTATTTCTATTGTACCTTGGATTGGTTGAAGAGCCTCTGATCATACTGAACTTCATTGGAAGTCCGAGGATTGGGCACACCAAGAGCAATCACCTCACTGATATCTCGATTTTCATTTCTCTGTAGTTTTGACCTGTTTGGAAATACAATGTCACTAACTGAAAACTCTTCACTGAATTTCAATTTAAAAACACAACCAATCTCAGCAGCAAGGAAATGAATATGTCCTGTTAACATCTTGTGAAAATATATTCCCTGATAATGTATATTTGGGTTGGCAGCTCGTACAGCATTTCAGATACACGGTTATTAGAGGAGGTAGGGTGTTACTAGGCCCTCCTACTAGCTGAAAAGAAATGCCAAGAGACTTATTCTTGGCACAGAAGCCTTTAATACAAGCAATCACCTCACAATGAACGCTGAGATAGGAAACTGTTATGGTCTATACTGGCTAGTATATGAGGATTGGAGGGGCCTGGATACCAATTAGATGTATCGTATGAATCATTTTCAATAAGCTAGAATCAGTTTTTTTACCTAACCACATTTAGTAATTTTATCCTATTAGAACTTTGAGGAAAACATGTCAGTGACTGGATTACTCAGTATGATTTTCAACAATCAGATTAATTCCTCTGCTATTTCAGTATGTACACAATCTATATCACAATGAAACCATGGTGACTGTTGTCATTTATTTTACTAGAAGCCCAGGTCTTAAAATGATTTCTACAATCTGATTTTCATCCAATCACAAGTTTACAACTTTTCTATGTTATCAATTCTTATAGACACTTTATTGATTTAAGGGCCCAATTTATCTACAGAGCTATTTTGATTTTTACAGCTTAGGAGTTTCAGACAAAAGTGTCATTAACTGCATACTTTCACACTTCATTCCTCTTTCTTCTACACCGTACATTTACCCGCAACTCTACATTCAGGTTTTCTGCTTCTCCATAACTTCACTTATCCAGGGAGATGAAATATGCCATCAAACAACAAAGAACATCACCAGGAATCTTCTTTTTCATGTTTAAGATATGAATTGAAAAAAATTGATTGTATCAGCTCATAAATGATGAAAGCATGGAAAACTGCTCATTTGGAAAGAAAATGTTTTATATTTGCATTTAACCCTCATTCAGAATTTCAGATCCATATTACAGCATTTCCTCAACTATTCAGCAATTTCAGTCCTCAGCCGTTGGTGAACTGTAAACGTCACCAATCCCTACTTTATGCCAAGTCCCCATACATGAATTTAGTTTGTTCTATAAGTTGGTACTTATTGAGTGCTTTGTCTGTATGTCAACTATATTACAATTTAAAAAAGAGTGCTTTGTCAATTTTCCCAAGTCATTTTATATAATAGCTCTTTCTGAATTTTAAGTGAAACTGCTCATGAGCAGAAGCTGATTTTGACTTCCTACAAAACCTGCTTTCCTCCCCCATTGTACTCCGTCCGTATAGTGCTCTGCGTGTATAAGGATCTCAAAAAAGATATCGCAGCTTATTTCTTGTCTAGAGTAAGAGGCACACGATAAATTTGTCTCACCATCTGAAATTGAAAAGAACAGACCAGAACAGTTCTATCCACTATTGTCTTTTCATAAACATGATCTGAATGTCCTTTTCTACATCCCCATCATTCTCAATTCTAGCTGACGTTACAAGGTGATGGAAGATAAGGTTACTTTCAGGGATAGTTAATTCTGCTAAGACAAGGTAAGTAGTGAAGTACAAGAAAATAAGTGCTGATTTATTAAGTTACAAACTAAAGAGGAAAGGGAGAGCAGCAAACATGGTCTTAGTGGACTAAACCTCCTCTCTAAAAGGTTCACAAAGGCCAAAATTTGTATTTATCTCAAATAGCACCTACCTCTTATCAGGAGCTGCCCTGGAAAGATTCCTGTCATGCTGTCTCTCTTTTCGCCTGTCATGCCGGATTTCATCCCTCTCACGTGCCTCCCCATCCTCTGTGTGGAAAATTATTTTATCACTATATTGCCTATTAATACTCTAAACAAGAGAATAATCTTTAACCTTAGACAAAACATTCCATAAACTTCATTGTAATCACTCAGTCCTTTTAACCTTAATTATAATTAATTTAAATCCAATAGTATTTGTTTAATTTTTGAATGTGAATTCCAGAATCATGCGTGCAGCTTAAGTGTTTATAGGGATAAAGGGTACTGATATTTTTAAGTTACTTTGAAATGCATCAAAGTAGTAAGATGGATTGAAAGACGATGGATAAAGAGATGGTAGAAATGTGAATTTAGCTATATTAATTATTTTAAAAATGTTAACTGTTAACTATAGAATCTACATGGTAGAAATATAGGTGTTCATCATACAATTCAACTTTTCTATGTATTTTAAATTTTTCATAATATCAGGAAAAGAGAATTATGCATAAGTTTACCCTTATTTATCATATTCATAGGTTGCCTTTGAATAAAGAACCTTTTGCTTGTGGTCCACAGGGGCTGGTTGCACCTTGATCTCTATCTGTTGTGTTTATGTCTATCTTTATTTTCTCTACCCTCTCCTGTCTAAAGAATAGTGTGGTTAAGAGCATGAGCTTTGGAGCCAGTCTGTCTAGATGCAAATCTTGTTTCTATGACAGATTAGCAATGGGACCTTGTGCAGGTTACTTAACCACTTTGAGCCTTAATCTCCTCTGTAAACACAGTAATAATACCAGTGTCACTGCATCCATGTCAAGTGCTTAGAGTGGTGCCTGCCATAAGCACTCAATTAATGTTAATTTTTATTAATATATGACAACAGCTTTTTCAAAAATTAATTCATTTCTCAAGAATCACTGCTGGTGTTTTCTTATCAATTTAGAGAACTTAGACATAGGGAAGTTTTATTTCCAGTTACCTTCAGGGATTAGGTGTACAGGCAGGTATGTATTCCTTGCCTCATTAAGTCACTCATATATGATTCAAGGAACTGGATCACTACTTAAACCATGTTTATAGTTGACTTCCCTATAGTTGAACTCTAGACTCCTATACCCAATTGCCTGCTTGACGCCTCCATTTTAAATTTAACATGTCCACAACTAAACTCCTAATCTTTCCCTCCCAAACTTCTTTATCCTGCAGTCTTCCCAAAATTAGTAAGTGGCAACTCAATTCTTCCCAATTGCTCAGGTCAAAAGTCCTGGTGTCATTCTTGTTTCTGCCATTTCTCTCATATTTCAACCTAATTCATAAGCAAATTTTGTCATCTCTACCCCCAAAGTACATCCACTGTCTGACCATGTTTTCACTACCTCTCATTATCATCTATCACCTGGATTATTGCAATAGCCTTCCAAATGGTTTCCCTGCCCATCCCACAGCCTTCTAATATGTCAGATCATGTCACTCTGCTTAAAACCCTTCAATTGCTTCCCTTGTTGCTTGAAGTATAAGCCACCTCTTAACAGTGGCTAAAAGGCCACACATCATCTGGACACTACTTCTATTGGCCCCAACCCCTCTGACACCTCCTCTCTCCTTCCTCACTCCAATCCAGCCATACGGGCCTCCCTGATTTTCCTTGGACACACCAGGCGTATTTCCAACTCAGGGCCTATGCACTTGCTGTTCCTTCCACCTGGGATGTTCTCCAGATATCCACATTGCTCACTCACTTCCATTCTTCAAGCTTTTGTGCTAATGTTACCATCTCAGAAGTGAGGCCTACTCTGACCAGCCTCTCCTTCTGGTACTTTTATCCCACTTCTCTCTTTTTCTCCATGGTGATTATTACCTTCTAATATAATACATGATTAACTTTTTTTGGTCTGTCTACACTCCCTAGTTCACTGCTAAACACCTCCCTCCTGTTTAGCAGAAAACCTTGTGTCTAGAAGAGAACCTTGCACATAGTAGGTGTTCAATATGAACTGAATGAATAAAATTGTACCAGTCTAGGATTTATTAATGAAACAAAACCACCCTCACAATTTTCTTGAATTGGAATGCCTCTTCTGACTCTAACTGAATATACCAATGTAGACCACTAAACAAAGCCAGAGGAAAAAATATGGGCAGATTTAATGATTAGAGGGATATTTGCCTATAACATAGAAAAACTCTGGGTTATTTCACCCTGTGCGGGAGCTGAATTATCCAGGTAGAGACCTCATTTCTCTTTAAGTTTCAGGAGAAATAAAACAAGAGAACATCAAGCCTATCATTTGAGTAGTTAAGAGTCTTTAAGATGTACAGCTCAGAACTTCAAAACCTTCCAGTGCAGTCCCACACTGAAGGCCCGCATTATTATCTGCCGCTTCCATTTACTATGGCAGAGTTACTCCTTCCTTTCTATATTATTTCTGAAATACCTTTCTTTAAATATGTATGTGCTACTTTTGTATGCAGTAAAAGACAATAGAAATTTCCTAAATGAGGTATATAATGTTTACAAGTAAATTCAATTCAGCAGTGGGAATGTCATACCTTTTTCCACATGGGTTTTGATTCCAGCTCTTCTTTCCCTGGCTTTCTGAGCCATTTCTCTAAGTTTCTCTTCATGCTTCTCCTTTTCCTTTTGAGCCATCTTTCTCTCTACTTGAGCACGCATTTCCACAGCTTCACGAGCCTGTTAATAAAGTCAGATGTTAAATAAGTCACTATTAGGGGATAAATAATTAGAGCTATCATTTAACTCCCTGACTAAAGTCTGGCTTGAAAGAGCAGTTATGAAGAGTTCAGATTTGTTATTGCTGATTAAAACAAAGATACTGTCCACTAAAAGATGGCTTGACTGGAAGATACTGCAAACTTAGCTTTTTCATTTTAGGAAATGTCTTAGTGGTTGAAATTATAGTGACCCTAATAAATCTTGGAAGTCACGTTTCATTAATGCTTTCTTAGAAATAATCAAAACTATACAATTAAACAAGATTCCAATAAATCAGTATTTTAAAAATTAATTTTCAATATCAGTAACAACAGGAACATTTTCAAAATCAATCAAGTCACCTCAAGATGAAACCTTAGCTTTCAAGAGATAATTTTTATAAGGGTGCAAACTATGATACAGGAGATATACTTTTTTCTGTTCTAAACACATACCATGATGTATGTGAACTTCAAAGTCACATATTAATACCATAATATCAATAGAGAGCCAATACTATGAATGCCGTTTTCTGTACCAATTTGTCAAAATGTTAACTTGCCCTTCTCTGCTACTGACCTTTTGGGGGATATCTACATCTAAATAGAGGAAAATTATGAAACCTAGTAACAGCGACTGACAATCTTCACAAAATGGGATCAGCCTAGTAAATTATTACTCTGGGATGCTGTGAGGAAGCTGGATCGCCAGTGGTGGGGTGTGTGTATGAGTCTACAAAGACTGAGACCAGGTACAGAGCTGCAATTAGCACCTGCCATCTCTGGCACACATACCACACGTAAAAGTCTCTCTAAGCACTCAGTACTATAGCTAAAATGCAGTACTTAGGTAACCATGAATGGATTGACAAATTATCCAAGAGCATTAAACAGTTAAACTGTAACAGATCTACCTTCCGATCAGCAATGTAGAGGGCTTCAGCCAGTTTGGCAAAATTTTCATTGATGTGAACTGTCTGCAGTCCTCTTCCATCAGCAGCCAGACGTTTGTCTAATGGAATTGTATAACCCTAGTGTGAAAGCAGACGGCAAACATCAGTTACAAAAAAGCGACAATAGGTTCTTTAAAATTAGATTCAAGTATGTCCACTCTGAGAAACTTGTTAGTTGTAGTTCACTTTCTTACGTCTTTCTTCACAATTATACATCAATAGCAGCAGTTAACACTGAGTGCTTTGTGCGGAAGACTGTTTAAGCACTTTACATGTTATGGTCTCATTTAACCTTCACAGTAACTCTGTAAGGCTGGTAACATTACTGTTTTCATTTCACAGATAAAGATACTAAGGTAGAGAGGTTAGGTAATGTCCCCAAGGACATAGAGCTGATAAGTGGATGAGCTAGGATTTAAACTCAGACAGTATGACTTCAGAGCTCACATTCTGGGAAAACAGATTCTCATGTTAATAACTGTGGATTGTAATAAAAGGAAATCACTACCAAATAGCTAAACAGTTTGTTCCTCAAGTAAATGTAAATCATAGAAAGGTGGAACAAAGCACTCAAAGAATAGTATCTACAGGTAGTAAGTTTAATCTGCAGTACTGTTTTAATGAGTTGCCAGATTCTTGGAACCTTGTTAAGTATTAGTAAATGGAAAAAAGATAAAAATTTGCTAGACAACTGAGATCTGTGTTCTGAAATTTTGCATCCTATTCCAACAATTCAAGGAATATGCTTAAACAGCCATGTAACCTATGTAACTTTACTAACAATTGTCACCCCAATAAACTTTAATTAAAAAAAACAACAGCCATGTAACTTTGAGGCTTAGCTTTATTTTCCCAGATTTCTGATTAGACTCCCAAATCCTGACCTCCAGACTACTGCCTTAATTCCTAATACAAAGAAGTATTACAGAATCAGCTTAAGATACCACAAAGTTAACATACATATTAATCAACCCAAATCAGATCACCTAACAATCTTTTTGTTTTAGGATGAGTACATAACTTCCTTTAAGGAATAATATATATTTAATCCATGGGTTAAAGTGGATTTCATCCATCAAAAACAGAATTATGAAATAGGATTTGGGGGAAAAGAGGAAATAGTGATTAGGAAACTTATTCTACATAATTTTACAGATTCTTCATGACTTCTAGAAGGTCTGGCGATTAGTAGACATATAGGATTTAAATAGCTTACACATGCAATACTATATAAACAGAATCAAATAGTTTAAAAATTAAAGCACTGTATATATCCAAACATTTACTGTTTTGTTATACAGTCATTTAAATTGGTTTAATTTCTTTCAAAAATAATTACAGATATAAATTTGACTTTTCTAAAAAATACTGTCATTCATTGATTTGTTACTCTATTCTACCTATTCCTTCTCTATGTGCTTCTGATAAGTACAAGTCACTGAAAGAATCTACATGGTATTAATGTGCCTGGCATACTAACAGTTCTATTAAATTTAAAAAAAAAGGAGTCACATAAGTAGGTTTTTTTGTTTTTTTGTTTTTGAAAACATTCAGCTAAGGGAGATACTGAGGTTTCAACTAAAGTTACCAAGGTTGAAGCTCCTTTCTGGTGGTTTCCAGTGGGTTCTAATATTAAGAGACTGATTTTATGACAACTTAATTACCTTTGCATTTTTCCAGTTTGAAATACAAGGAGGAATCTTCCACTCTTGTTGTTCCTTCACAGTCATCTGAGTTGAGAAAAGAGTGGAAGAGACATTTTTAGATTTATAGTATAACTAAACACCCAAGTTTAATCTTTCTTTTAAATGGCAGAAATATGGATGAATTTAGTCAAAGGCTAAAACGCCATTTGTTTGGTAGCACTATATACTAATATTCCCATATCATGGATTCTAGTAATAACTTTAATACAAAAAAATGGAAAATAATTTATAAATTATTTTTGACAGTTATAAATGCTAGTTAGGATTTTTCCATATTTAAACTGATGTGACTTCAGATGAAAACTTGTCCTTTCGTTGGGTAATAACACATCCCTAAAAAAGGCCACTCAGATTATTAATCAGAGACCTAATAACCTCAGGTACTCACTTCCTATAACTGTGATAACATCCTTCATGTCAAAGAGCAGGCCCCGTTCATTCCATTAAAAGTATGGGTTAGGTTAATAATAAAACCAATAGCTAACATTTTTTACACATTTTCATAAGTACTCTGGAACTACACATTATAGTCTTGACGGGTCCCTATTTCATCTGGAAAACTAAATTTACTGTTTAATTTAAATTTACTGGAAAAATAAATAAACTTACTGTTATGCGTGTGAAATGTTACTTGTATAGGCATCTAGACCTTATTTTATGGGAGGTTATTTATAAAATAAATAATCATGAGTACAAAGTAAGATTATACATTACAGCAAAGATTACCTTTCGGCTAGGAGAATGCATGACAGGTGCAGGAGGAGAAGGTGGTCCTCGGGGTATTTTCTTATTAATCCTGAAGCAGAAATCAAAGCACAACCACAGAGTGATATACTTTTCCCCTTTTAGTTAGTAAGTCTCAGGTATCCCCTCCTCATTGTTTATTATGTAAAGCTTCAAACATATACAAACACAGAGAGAGTGTATAATGAATGCCCATCTATCAAACACTAATTACTCAGCTTCAACAATTATTAAAATATGACCAACCTTGCCATCACTACCAACTTACTGCTACAATACTGTTATTTCATACGGTAACATGCTTTTTTCCTATTTAAAAAAAGTTTTACTGAGGTTCAGATGACATGCAATTAGCTATACATACATACATACAGATTTACAGTATACATCTTGATTAGGTTTTGACACAAGTACATACCTGTGAAACCATCACCACAATCAAAACAGTGAACATACCCACCCCCTCCCAAAGTTTCTATGTGTTTCTCATCTATCCCTATTCCCCATTCCTCTCTGTCCTGCCTTCTTCCCCATAGGCAACCACTGATCTGTTTCCTGTCCTTACAGATTAGTTTGCATTTTCTAAGGTTTTATATAAATGGAATCATACAGTATGTACTTCTTTTTGTCTAGCTTCTTCCACATAATTATTTTGAGATTAATCCATGTTACTGCATGTATTAAAATTTTATTCCTTTTTATTGCTCAATAGTATTCCATGTAGAGACCTCCCACAATTTGTTGTTTACCCATTCACCTGTTGGTAAGACGTTTGGGACATTTTTCTCCTTTGCTGTCTTTTTTAAGAATAGTGGTTCATACTCATGAAGCCACCTACTTACTTGAACCTGGGAGGCTCCATTGGATCTTTCTGCATTTCCACCATCCGAATAACCCTCTGTTTTGCTCCAGAGTTGAAAGCCACTCCTTGTTGAGACGGTGTATATCTGAAGAATGCAGATAAAACTAAAGGTGTTAATTAGTTCAAGCTTTTAATAGGTATTTTTCTTCTGTTACAATCCTAAGCTAGACTGTACTGTCAATTCCTTTCCCAAAGTATTAATAGAAAATTGCAAAATATTTAGGCAGACCAAATAGCAATAGAGGTAAGAACAGCAATTATGAGTTACAAGCAAAATGTAAACTAAAATAATATTCGTTTGCAAGTAATCCATCTCTGTCTATTTTCCACCATGGAAGGCACAGTGTTCACAGATAAGAGGTCTAGAAAATACCAGTTTGGATTTTGTTAAGTTTGCATTTGAGGAAAAAAATGTTCCTCAATACTCTCAGCAGGCAACTTACAGTTAGTAGCTTTTGCCTAATCATAGGTTGTAAAACAGAGAAAGAACAATGGTAGCAGCCCTACCAGCTCTGAATTTCCCCTTAATATCTATGTGTGAGTCATCCTTCCACACAAACTTACAGTGAAACCCCTGAAAATTTAGAAGTATTATAAGATTTATTATTATATAAATGATATTAATATATTATTAACATTATACAATATATTATCATATAAAATTAGTATATAGTATTACATTATACATTACCAACATATTAATATTCATGTTATATAAATGTATATTATATAATGCCTATTACATATAAATAGAAAACTATAAATAATTGTGGTTTGGATCATATACTGTAAGTAATTGTAAATTTCTGAAAACAAAAAATATTTTGAAAACAGAATAATATCTTAACAGCGGATATCTTAAAAAAAATTTTTCTGCCTTTAATTGTCTTCACAAAGAGTGAATAGGCTTCAAGTCATTATTTAATAATTGGATTTACAATTTTGACTAAGTAGGAGAGTGAAAGAATACCAGGATCCCCAACCTCCACCAAGTCCAACGTCAAACTAAGAACTCCAGGCATAATTCATACCGGATATACTGAGCAGGAGCCAGTTTATCAGCTGCTCGAACTGGCATGGCTGCAGCAACCTTCTGTGACACAGATTTTTCTAAGGCTACCCTTGTCTTTTCTGTTATCTGAAATAAGAAACACCGCATTGAGTGGTTGGGAAGTTAACAAAGATCTAAAGTCATCTAGAATAATTATGTATAGCAATTTCCAGTTACCTCTTTAATAGCTTCTTCATCAGGTCTTTGCAGGTCTGGGTCATCTGCATTCATGACTTCCTTGGGAACCAGGTCAGTGTACTTGCTATAAATGACCTAAAATGTTCAAACACAAGCAGACTTAAGAAAAGCAGAGAATGAAAAGAAGTAACCTCATTAAGTCATTTCAGAAGTCGACAGGTCCTCTCAGCAAACTTATAAATTTAGGACACAGATTTTGTCTTTTAGATTTTAAAACCAAGGAAGCGTAAAATATATACGCAAATTGCTGCCCTGGTTATATAAGCTAATAATTTTCCTTCGACCTCATGCATTTAAATTATTTGAGATCTTCTAATCAAGTCAGTATCCAAATAAATTGTGCCAACAAAATCTTACGCCTCAGTGATCCCTATTTTTGAGGCTCACTAGGACTTGAAATTAATGATGATATAAATTGCCTAGAGCACCATTATCTTCGATTACAAGTTCATCAGAATTTAAGTCAGGTTACAAAATAATTTCCAAATTCACTGGGCCTGGACAGTTTTCATTGACCTCACCCTACTTAGAATGTTTATCTTTTGTGGCATCAACTCTATTCACAGTCTAAGAAATGGAACATGTGCCATTGTCAAAAACCCCAGGACACTATCTTCCATGAAAAAACCCTCCAAAAAAACCAAAATACATTCTATATACATAACTTATTTACACTCATTATCCAAACTTAGGACTGCCATCTGATTTCTACGAGGCTCAACATTTAGACTAACACTGATGTGGTAGGCCTGTGACAAAAAACTTATATGGCACATTTTATAGGAAAAATGAGGTACTGAAAACTTAATAAATAAGCAGCCTTCTAGATTTTGCTGCTTGAGTCAGGAATTTTGACACACGTAGAAAGAACAACTTGTAATATGAAAGAAAATGAAATTCTTTGGTACTTGAGATCTTCAAAAATTTTCTGCAGAAGAAAACTGTTTGCTAGGGAACCAAAGTCTTACATCAATAATTGCATTCTACCACAACATTCCTTAAAATCGATGAAAGGAAATGCAAGTTATTCTTAATGTCCTACTCCAAACAACAGAGTAAAAAATACTTTCTGGCCCATTTACCAGAGCTGGCTTGGCCTACAGCTTCAGCCTCCCCCTGTACCTCACTCCCTCATTCATTATGCTTCAGTCACATGAGCTCTTCTGTTTTTGGAATACAACATGCTATTCCCTAATTCTGGGCATTTATAGAGAGTTGTCCCCAGTTCTTCAAGTGAGTTTTCAAGCTCTAAGTCTGAGTTCAAAGGTCACGCCTGCATTGGCGAGGCCTCCCCTGGCTGCATGCACTAAAGCAGCATCTCCTCCCCACCCAGTCATTCAGTGTCACAGCACTGTTTATTGTCTTCAAAACACTGCTCACAGCATAAAATGACTGATCTATTTTGCTTGTTTGTCTGTGTCCCCTATTAAAGCAATAACAATAGCTAACATTTATTGAGCACTTATTTTGTGCCATTGTTCTTTTGCTTTATACAATGTTGATATGCAAGTTAAATTAGTTACTACACCGTGTTTCCCCGAAAATAAGACCTAGCTGGACCATGAACTCTAATGCGTCTTTTGGAGCAAAAATTAATATAAGACCCAATATTATATTATATTATATTATATTATATTATATTATATTATATTATATTATATTATACTATACTATACTATAGTAAACTAAACTAAACTATACTATACCTGCTCTTACATTATAGTAAAATAAGACCAGGTCTTATATTAATTTTTGCTCCAAAAGACGCAGTAGAGCTGATTGTCCAGCTAGGTCTTTCTTATTTTCGAGGAAACACGGTATAGTAACTAATTTAACTTTTCTTATCAACCCTATGAGGTATGCACAATGATTATACCCACGTTACTGATGAGGAATCCCTTATTCATTAAAATATCTTTAGTACCTGTAACAATGCCTGGTACACAGGAGGCGATCAATATTTTTTTGTACAAATAAATGAATATATGAACTTTAGAGATGTTCTATTCCATGCGAAAGGTGATTATATTTTAGGCCCTGCAGAACATTCTATATAAGCTGTAGGTTTCCCAGAAAAATAACAAAAGTATCTCACGGCTATAGACTGAAATCTCTAGCTTGTTTTTCTCAGGAATTAGAACAGGATCAAGTAAGAAAGTGTAAATGATTTACCATAAAACCCGTACTACTGATATGTTAGCTATCAGTGTCACCAAACTCTCAGAGTGTTCATTTGGAAAGCTCGCTCTATTGAGAAGCGTGATGCTCAGTGCATCAAGATCACACACCTAGTAACTGATCTCAAAAGTTTTATTTCTCTTCAGGATGGAAAAGTAACACCACAAGAATTTAAAGTTATATAACAAATCGCTAGAAAATAATACCAAGACTATGAAGAGTTAATTACTTTTACACAGCAATCATTATAGGAAGGGATTCTAAGTAAATGGTTCAATATAAAGTCTCGATACTAATTTAGCATACAAGAGCCATTTGCTGCTTCTTATTTGGGTATTCCAAAGTTAATAATCCTTTAAATGAGCATCAGTAAGATTCTAGCATTCACAAAGCTGAGTGAAGGACATTTGAAGAGCAAGATTCCTGCATGGTAATTAACTATAAAACCCCCAATTTTTATTGCCTGAGAACCAAATGTGCTAAAGAGACTCAATATATCCCAGGAGGCAAAGGGGCTGGCAAAGGGTTATCTGAAAAATACAATATACTCTTGAAGGTATCAGGAGCACAAATGAGCTTTGTGAGCAAGATAAGGCAATAACTCACCTGTGAAACAGGTTTTGTTCTATTACTGAAAACTGGCAAAAAACTGGATTGACTAAAAGGACAAGCCTATCAACACACTCACCATTTCAGCTGTAGTAAGAAAACACTACCTTTAGGCTGAACTAGTTTGGGAAATCATACAAACAAGGTACATACAAAGTTATCTTGGGATCAGTTTAAAGTTGTTGGAGTTTTTATTTGGGGGAAGGAGAGGTTGAAGGCATTCTTTTGGGTAATACCATGTAACATTTCCTATGGAACTATTTCAGAAGGAAAAATGTAAACACCAAAGCTTTATTTCAAGATGTATCACTCAAGTCACAATTGGAAAAAAAAAAGGCATTTACTTCTATCTAGATTTACTTCAAGAAATTTTTTTCCCTCCCATTTTTGTATTACTAGTAAGTCTTGCACATGGGATTTACATGTAGAACGATCAACGGCCTTAGACTGCCCTACTATACTATGCCTTGGAATCCTGCTTCATTCTTCACCTCTTCTACCTAGAGCTAGCACTTCCCATTCTTGCTCTTTCACTATTAATAGTTCAGTGACAACTCCCTGGTTTCTGAAGAATACCAGATCCCTCTGATATAAATCATAAATCTCTGTATTACAGTGCAAATTCATTAATCCAATAAACTATTTTCATCTTACGTTCAGCCTCCTGCATGATAAGATTTTTTAAAACCCACTTTGTACATTTAGTAGCCAATTCCTACTTCTAAGACAAAAATAACACCCAGTGGCTTTAAAACAATGCATCGCTGCCACCTCTAAATCCCCTCCTGGAGCTTTGTAAATACGTGAAGTATTTCTGGTTAAGACAATTGGTGGTTGGGGGGATACTACTAGTGCTTAATAGGTAGTGCCAGTTTTGTTAAATGTCATACAATGTTCAAGACAGTCCCAAACAACCAAGTGTCCCTCCTCCAAATGCCAATGCATATGGGTACTTAGTTAATGTTGATTATTAAATACATTCAAAAACTCCGTATGTTAATCCACCCACTTTTTAAAAAATTAAAGTATATATTAAATTTGTATGAGGAATTTAAATGTATATTCCAGGATATAAAGTCCAGTAAGGAAATACATCCACCAGAAGCTGTTAAAACAGTCCAAGTAGCTACTCTTCACTATCGTTCTTCTCAATTCATTGAGGGCCCTACTCATTTTATTTTTTTTAATCTTCATTGTGCTTCTTTTTGCTGTTGTTTTTAGAACAATTTTAGGTTCAGTGAAATAAGAGAAAGGTGGTGATTTCCTATATGCCCCCTGCCCCTACACATGCACACATTCTCCCATTAGAGGGAGGGTTAGTATGAACCGTAACTATAAACTACTAGTTTAGGGTTCATTGCTGGTGGCTGTAGTATACACAAACATGTAAGGCTTTTACTGTATAAAGGAACAGTAGAGACTGAAATCTAAAACAGTTCAGTTTTAACATTTCTACTCTACTTTCAATACAAAAAAATCACCAATATACATGCTCGTTAGAGAAAGGAAAAACTTTCATTCTCTAGAAATCAGATAAAATTCATGGTTCCCAATCTTGAAATACAATGCAAAATGGGCTAAAACTGCATTTCATTCAAAATTATACAAACTGCCAATGTCAAATTATTGTCCTAAAGTGCTGCTTTTTCCTAACAAATGAGAGAGAGAGGCAGCACATACCAGTAAAAAACAGTGATTATTCCAAAATAGGAAATCAAAAAACAAAAAGAAAAACAAAAAAATAATAGTGATTATTCCAAAGAAGGAGAGATGCACCAAAAGAAAGACAGCTGGAGCAAGATGAAGGCCTCCATGGCACAGGGTAAAGTCCCAGTTATGTCCTGCATGTACAGGAACCCATTTTTCCTTTTGAAGGAGTGGACTATGCTTCCTTACTGGCTTCGGAAGTGATTTTCTATTACTCAATGAAATTGGTATCACTCCTCCAATAAGCAGTGGTGAATGCCTGTTTGTCAGGTTGTCAGACACTAAGTTAAGTGCTGAAGAGGAAAATATAATCTCAGACCTCAAAGAGCTTACAGTCAAATGACCCAGATCATTAGTGAACAACACTAATATAATAATATTATATTATAATAATATATAATAATAATATAATAATATAATAACAAAAGGTGATGACTGCTATGATAGAGTAAAAATATGGAATAAGGAGGAAGGATACCCAGTCTAGCCAGGGAGGATCAGGGTGAATATCTTTAGAACAGTGCAGACCAAGTTGTCATCGAAACCAACAGGACTTACTCGGACAAATAGGCAGAGCACTTTCCCTGGCGTGGGAGGGCAGTCTTGATTGTTTAGTATTGAAAGTAAATAGAAGGGCTAAAACTGGACTATTTATTTTTGGATTTCAGAATTCTGGTCATGAGAGTTGAGGATAGGCCAGAAAGGTAAATAAAGGGTCAGGTATGCCTTAAGAACTTGGTTGGCTCTTCTGCTAAAGGCCATGGAAAGATTTTAAGTGTGTGTGTATGTCGGGGTAGAGAGAGAGAGAAAGACAGAGAGGAAGATAAACAGATAAACATGGATGTATTTGTTTGTTCAGGCAGGCGAGAAAAATGCTAAGGAGATGCGTTCAGATTCTGCTGCAGTAAATCCAACAAGAAATGATAAGGGCTGGAACTATGGAGCATAGAAGGGAATATACCTGAGAAGTGTTAAGGGAATACGATCGACCATGGTGACTAAATACATGGAGTGATTGAGGGAAACAAAAAAGAATGAAATGCTTATTAAGCAAAGGGTTTTTAGAGAACATGCTGGCATTACATGTCACACGTGAAATCTGAACATCCTTTGACCCAGTAAGTCCACTATAAGAATTTATTTTACACAAACACTCATGTGTCAAACGATATTTGTATACAGAGCTTAAATAAAGTACTGTTTGCAAAGCAAAAAATTGGAAACCACCAATGCTTAAAAAATATTAGGGCACAAGCATACCATGGAATTCTATATAGATTTTTGTGTTGTTGTTTTTTTTTTAAATGAAGCACACCTATATATACTAACAAAAATCTTTAAAACGTGCTTGAATGGAATAAAGCAATTTTGAATTTGAAAAAAAAAAAAAAAAATCTTTAAAACGTTAAGTAAAAAAAGCAAGTGTATGGAAGTTATGGGTATTAAAATCTCATTTGTGTAAAAAAGGTTTATATGTTTGTGTATATGTGTATGTAAAGTGGGAAAACATATATATAAACATGTAAATCCATAACATACTGCAAAAATACATATCATTGTAGTAACAGTAGTTATCTCTGGAAAGAAAAGTGGAAGAAGTATGTAGGACTTAATGTAGTACTGGTATCTTTTACAGTAAGAAAATATTATTAGTGTAATAAAAATCAATAAAATAAGAAGAAAAAAGGACTCCCAGGCTTTTTAGCATAGTCAGTTAGGAAGAGATCACTGCCAATCACTGAGTTAGAGAACAGAAAAGGTAGATTAAGTGGAAAATTATGCATTTAATCTTGGATTTGATTGAACAGTACTTTGAGAAAATCTAGACAGATCTGCCCTTGTAAACAGTAAGATATGAGGTCATGCCCAGGAGAGAAAACTGGGCTGGAGACACAGATTTGACAATTAGCACGAATGGCATTTTAGCCAAGGGAATAAATTAGATCAAAGAGAATGCGTTGTGATAAAAACGTCTTAGAGACCTTGTTAAAGAGCTATCTCAGTAGCTCTGGTCGAAGTAAAGCCATATTACAGTGAAATAAAGAGCGAAAGGGAGGTGACGAAGTAGAGAGCAGAAAACTCTTGCAAGAAGCTTGAAGGAAAGGGAAGAAAATTAGGGGGGAGCTAAAGGGAGTCTTGAGGGGTAGTCAGGGAAAACCTTTTCTTTTAGAAGATGAGAAAAGCAAGCATACTCCAATGCTAACAGGAAGGAGCCAGCAGAAGAGAAGGGAAAAGGCATACATTGAGTATAATAAAGAAAAGGCTATGTCATAAAGGAAAGAGGAAGGGATGAGATCCAGAATACACTAAAATACTTGTAGCAAGATTAGGTTTAGGTAGGAGAGACTTCTTAGAGATGACAAGTCAAGACAAAAAGATAAGTGCAGGATAAAGATACCTGACAATTTTCTTATAGTCTTTATATGCCAATAGATAAGGAGTCACCTATTGATAGGAAGAGTTATAAAGCTTCAAGGAACACCAAGGAAGCCTAGTTGAAACCTGAGATGTAAACTGCATGACTACATAGTTGTTTTCCCAAAAACTCATCAGCAATAATGTAGGAACAACAGATGGGTATCTTTAGTGCTATTTTAGAGAGTAAAATGAAACTGTTTGGGGGAGAGAGCACTAGCCTGGCACTGAAGGTTGATAAATATTTTCCCCAACACCTTCAATTCTAAAGAGATCTTTTACCTCTATTTGGAGTATTTATTTACAAGAAAATAACGAGGTCTTCTTAAAAACTGTTTCTTGCTTCTAAGTGTAGCTGCTCTGTGATGAGATTAAGTAAATTTTATTTTTGATCTTTGGATTTTTGGTCTTATAAGCAGGACCATCTTAAATCTGGATAGTGAACGCCAGTTTTATATTTAATCAAGGGAAAGTTTGTACAATTTATTATATTCAAATAAACTATGAAAATAATTATCTATGTAAAGTACTTTGTAAATATATGGAGAATTAGAAGATACTACAGACAAAATTAAATTTTGATTTATTTTGGGTGTTAGGATTGTAGAGTTAAAAAAAATCTGCTAGCAGTTAAAAAACTGTTAGTACTGTAAAATAATTGTTTTTAAAATGTAAAACAAGTAAAAACCCTAAGCTTATATAAGCCATCATCAATCTGGGAATTTTCAAAGGAAAAAGCCATTGCTGTTATGAAGCCATAAAGTAATGTTCATATTATTATAAAGTCATATAATAACATGACTTTAGTCTTCAGTTAGTCTAAGTCCTTTCACAGATGGGTACTGGACTTATTGGAGGGGATCACTTCATAAATTGTACAGATGCCTGACCACTGTGTTGTACACCTGAAGCTGATGTAGAATAACACTGAATGTCAATTATAATTAAATATATAGATATATAGATAGATAGTCAGGGGACGTAAAGTACAGCACAGGGGATATAGTCAATGGTGCTGTAATAGCTAGATACGATGTCAGAGGGGTAGTAGACTTGGGGGGTTATCACTTTTGTGAGGGGTATAAATGTCTCATCATTATGTTGTTTTATATACCTGAAACTAATACAAAAATAAAAATTAAAAAAAAAGAATAACAGCAAAAAACAAAATAAAACAAAAAAACTCTTCAAAGTAATTATCAATGGGGAAAAATAATCAATGAGGATCACCTTGTCTTTTGACTGTCCTTGTCGAGCAATTGCATCATATTTGATTTTTCCTTCAGCATCCACCTGAATGGCAAGGGCATTTGACATTTTTTTCTTTCGTCCCATATCCAGTGGATACTGGGCCACATGGATCTCTGGAAAAGCACCTCCATCTCCAAAATCCTATATATTAAAAAGGAAATAAAAAGAATATTTAATAATAATTTGAGATTCAAGATATAATCATTCATTTAACAAATAATTACTGAGCCTTTATTATGCAACATGCAAGAGATACGGCAATAAACAAAACAGGGATCTTGTGGTGTGTACATTCTAGGGGGTAAAGATATAAAAAGCATAATCTTTGGCTTGTGATAAATGCCCTGGAAGTAATAAAGGGACTGAGAAAAAGGGCGACTTTTGATAGTGTGGCTGGATGGCCTTTGTGAGGAGGTATCATGTGAGCTCAAGCCTGAATGATGAGAAATCACTCGTGGGAAGATCTAAGGGGATCTTCTAGGCAGATCAAATAGCAAGCAAGGTGAAAGCGCTGCTGCAAGAATGAGCTCAGAAAGTTCTAGGAAATGAGAGTCCAGTGGGGCTATAGCCTATAGAGGACAGAGGGGCAGACACATGGGTGAAAAGGCTGCGTGTAGACAAAAACCAGGTCACGAAAGGGATTCTAGATCATGGCGAGGAGTCTAGCTTTTATATATGTGGCAGGGAAAAATTAAGCAAAATGTTTAAGGAAAAGATTTTTCGTTTTAGAATAATTAGCGAGGAACAGGTCAAGCTATAGTTGGGGCAGAAATGCAAAGAATTTTTTTCTTGAAGTCAGGTTTTAATAACATATTAGTATTCAGTATTTCATGAGAAACAAAGAAATAGAACAGGAAAAACTTAGAAATGAGATTACCACATTTCTAATGGTGATTATGTACAATTATTTAGAAGAGAGAACTGAGACTTCTAAAGTAGAACAAAGTAAAGCCTGTCAGCAAAGTTTAATATTACAAAAAAGGGAGAGCAAATGAACAAATATTAAATATAATTTTAAAATAGTTTTGATAAATTTAGTAATATTTGCTTAGTACTGTGTTTCCCCGAAAATAAGACCTAGCCAGGCAATCAGTTCCAATGCGTCTTTCGGAGCAAAAATTAATATAAGACCCGATCTTATAGTATTACATTATATTATGTAAGACCCGGTCTTATATAAATATAATATAATACCCGGTGTTACGTTATGTTATATTTTACTATATATTATATTACATTATATTATATAAAACCCGGTCTTATTTTACTGTAAGTAAAATTATAGTGAAGTAAAAATAGTAAAGTAAAAATATATTATATTATATAAGACCCGGGCTTATTTCACTTATAGTAAAATACATTACATTAATTTTTGCTCCAAAAAGACGCATTAGAGCTGATGGTTCGGCTAGGTCTTATTTTCAGGGAAACAGGATATTATATTATACTATATAAGACCCGGTCCTATATTATATTATATAAGACCCAGTATTATATTATGTTATGTTATATTCTATTTTATACCAGGTCTTATAGCAAAATAAGGCCGGGTCTTATATTAATTTTTGCTCCAAAAGACGCATTAGAGCTGACTGTCCGGCTAGGTCTTATTTTCGGGGAAACACAGTACCTTATAATTTATAAAATATAATCCACACTTATCTCATTTAATTCCTGTAATTCTTCAACACCGCCTATTTTCATGTGGAAAAACTCAAGTTTAACAAAGTTAAGTGACTTTCCCAAGTTTGCATGGCTAGCATACGCAGGACTTGGATCCAGGTCTTCTGACTTCAAAAAACTCTGCATTTCCTATTAAATTCATATACCTTTCTTTTGGCTCAAAAATGCAATTCGGTACTACTACTAATAGAAAAACACATTAAAACTAATTATTTAGAGAAGGGAGGTTTGATGAAAATAATTTATGAAAATACCACTGTTATAAGACCTCCTCAAATATTCCATTAGATCATGGATCTGTGATTTCCTAGGTACAATATGCTTACTTCCTAAAGAAAGGTTTGACATTTTTTAAAGCAAACAATAAAGCTGAGAGAGAGATTTTCTTGTAAATTAGGCAGAAATAGTTAAAGCAGTCTCAAGAAAGGTGCTATGTGTACCCGGGCCACCCATCCGACACATGCGCAGATCTGCTAGTCCTTCAACTATAATAAGCACTTCAGAACTGTAGATGTGGCATTATGTAGGCTTGCCAGGAAAATCATAGCTTTCACTTTGAAAAGTAGAACACAATGCTTTTTTCCATAGAATATTCATTCCCCTCAAGAAGCATTCATGGTATTTCCAGATTAGCTGGCCGTTTTGGTTTGATTTTCAAATAAACTGTTCTGTTCCACCAGGATATATGAAACCTTTAAGAGTCAAGTAGGATTTTCAAAAGCTAATAGCACCTCAATGTCATAATGCTGACAAGGAAGCAAGGAGGAGATTTGATGTATGTAAAATGATGCCTGCCACCCCCAACTCTGTAATCTATTGGGGCGAAATGAAGACCATCTATAATCCCGCAAAAGAGACTCATGTCCTCTATTAGATAATGCCAATCACTACATTTTGCTATGCTTCTCACAAATTACACTATCAGCAAAAACAAAAGGAACAACAAAAATCCCTTAATAATTTTAAGATTGGCTTTCACACTCCAGAATTAATAAGGACCAGAGGATAGTGAGGGAAGAAAACCAAATAAACAGGGAATATGTTAGAATTCACGAGCTAGGTGTTTGTCTTCCAGGCTCTATAAATAATTCTGATAGGTAGAGGGAACGACAAACATGGGACAGGCTGAGAATACAAATGGCGTCTTGCAGGGTGCTAAGCAACAAGTTTCAAGCCAGTGAATACTTATTTCTTTCACTATGATCCATCACTTACAGGCTAAGGGCATGTGCTCTTCATGTGCTAAGGGCATGTGCTCTTCACATTTGTAAAGTAAGAATCATAACCATATGACAGAATATATAACAAAGTGATAAAATAAAAATAACTGGGTACAAAAATAAACGGTATAGGCAATGAAAGATTTTTAATAGGGCAGGTATACTCCTTGGGACGTAGAAGAGAGAAATTTGCAGGAGTCAGAATAAATACTGGGAGGAGAAAAAAAGGCTTGATGAAACAGGAGGAGGTCTTGGGGAATCAAAATTATTTAAGTCTCAAATGTTTGCTTTTCTCCCTAGATAAAAGTCTGCCCTGGAAGTACAGAAAGGAATATGTATTGAACTGATGTATAGGATCCTGAGTAATCAGGAGGATAGACGCTGCCAAAGAAGTTTGCTCTTTGGAAACAAGCTAAGGATATAAAAAGATCATTCCAGATTCTTCCCTTCTCCCTCACTGCCTCCAAATCAACCTTCAAATTCTCTTTCTTAAACCTCTTAAAAATTCATATAATCTGCATAGTAGGCATATGATAACATTCTCAAATTGAAGATAAGAAAACAGATGAATAGAGGTTAGGATCTGCCCAGGGTTGCACAAATAGTAAGTAGCACAGTTACAATACAAGATCAGCTTGTTTTTAAACTCCTTGTCAGTGCTCTTTCCACTTTTTCTGATTTCCAGAAATCAGAAAAAGAAATGCTGCTGGAGTTTTCCCTGGAGGAAGGTTGTCCCTTTAGGGTTACATGGTATTTTGCATGTAGGGGAGAGAAGGAAGGGAAAGGTACTCAAACGTGAATTCATTCTTTCATTTTTTTCCTCTTACTTTCTCATTATTTTCCATATAATCTCTTGATTTATAAAGGGCAGATTAGTTTCTTTTGTACATGTTTAACAGTTTGACATAAGAAGAGATATAAACTAATACAATTCTCCAGTGATCCCAAAGCAGGCATAAAAGCAAGAAGAAAATGATTAATCATCGGAGGGGAGTATATGTCTTGTGAGCTCACAACAGAATTTCTATCATACCAACATTCATACGTGGAGATTCTAGGGTTTAAATTTATTTTACAAAGGTGTTATAACAAATTTCAGCACAATTTAATCAATTCAAACTGAAGATCCTTCTTTACCTCTAATAAGCGAGGTATCCAGCCTTTCCGGTATCCGTATGGCGGAGGTTCTCTCCGGGAGGAGACAAGCGAGGTCTGTCGTGATCTCTGGGATCTTGCCTTTTCTTCAGCCTCAAGCTGGTCCTGAGATAGCTGAGTAGGTGCAGGTAAAAAGCTGTAAGCAAAGATAATAAATATCAGAATTTAAAAAAAAATTCTTACAATTAATTTGATTATTGCAATTTGGCCACACGAGACGATTTTTCTATAAAACTTTTTCCTCTGAGCAAAAGAGCAAACTTTTCAATGATTTGTGGCATTATTCAATATCATTTTGTTACGTCTGGAAAGAAATAAGTACTCAGAGGCATTCAGTAAAAACATTTTGACTAGAATGCAGGCAAGTGGTACCCAGAATCAAAAATTAACAGATATTTCACATAATATAGCATGTGTTCCATAGATATTTCGTAATTTAGAGCTGTTCTGATTCCCCCAAATTGGGTTAGTTGCACCCCATCTGGACTATACCACAAGATCCTCTGTGTCTAACTACTACAAGATCTACCTAACTATTGCAATCATTTCTTCATTTACCTGGTTCTCTATCGCTAAACTGTGAACAACTTGAGGGTAGGAATTTTGGCTTCTGCTTCTTTCATCTCTAATTCGCCAGGCAGTCTAGCTCACAGCAGGGCCTACTTAAATGTTTGCAGGAAAAATACAGTAAATACCCTTCCCACTCAACATCTTTATATCACTATAGCCTTCTTGCCTTTCCTTAAACAAGTCATCTCAGCATCTCTACATTTGCTATACCCTCTGCCATAAAATATTCTATTTATTTATTGAAAATATTTGTTCCTATGGTGCTTTTATAGAAAACTCTTCCACAGATCTTTGAGCACTTGATTCTTGGCATTCTTTTCTCAATTATAATCCCCTAGAGCTGTTTTCTGAACACCCTGTCCAAAACTGCACTCCATCTCACATCTTTATTTTATTCCTAGTACTTACTTCCTAAAATTGCATATTGATTTATTTACTCATATATATAGTCTGTCTCTCCTAGAATGTAAGCTCTGTGAGAACGAGAAGTTTGCCTGACTGATTCAATACTGTGAAACCTTCACTACAATGCTTGGTACATGGTAGACCTTCAACAAATAATGGAACGAGTGAATGAATACATCAATGGATGGATGGATGGATGGATGGATGGATGGATGGATGGACGGACGGACGGATAAATGGAGCCCAAAGTTTTGGGCTTCTCCCATAGTTATTTTCAGTAAACTACACAAACCCAATACATAGGAGGGACACAAAGACAGTTACAAAAAAGCCAAAATATTTACTTATGCTTAATTTTTATTTTCTTTACCTCCTGTTGGAAGAATTGGTCACTAAAATGATAAAAAAGCAGGCAGTCTGCCAAAGTAGTTTGGACAATTTAGTAAACAGGCAAACTGGCCTGGATTAAGGTCAGAATATACTCTAGCCTTTCAGACGGTCTTAACTTAGTTGTTCCCCGTAAAAGATGACATTCTCCCAAAGAGGCACAATCCTGGGTGGGGGGAGGAGAGGTAGTACATAGTGGGCTGCATATGCAAGCAGAAAGTCCTCAGTGGTTCTCAACTGGGGGCAAAATACAATATAGATATTTGACAATGTCTGGAGATGTTCTGATCGTCAGGATTTGGGGATTTGGTGTGCAGAGGGGGTAGGAGTGCCACTAGCATTTAGTGGGTGGAGAACAAAGATGCTGCTAAACATCTTACTACGCACAGGACAGCCCCATACAAGAATGCATTATCAATAGTGCCACTGTTGAGATATCTTAATGTACGCTTTCCCCTTCACTAAAGAAAGCACATTAAATGCAAGTTGTATTATTCGATATATAACCTTAAATACACGTGAATTTAGATAATTACACCAGTATGACTTTAAATCTTTAGTTAGCAACAATCACTGATGTCAATAAGGCTGTAATACACCAGAATGTCAGGCCCTTGCTGTTAAGGGCTGGTAGATCTTCGAAATAACACTTCACCTGGAAACGTGAGGCCATCTTGTCTCAAAATCAAATCAGCCAGAACTCAACAAAATCAGAAAGCTATGGAGTCCCCAAGACAAGCTATTTAAAGACTACACTCTGCCACTGCAAGTTTAAGCACACAATACCCACAACACCTCTGGGATTTTTCCTGCGTGTCCTTTTTTCAAATTTCACCTTTCCACAAAACTTGTTGTCATCGTCACAGTGCCTCCCACCTAGAGGGCAATTCAATCAAATGTTTGATGCTGCGACGTTTACTAAAGGAAACTCGCCAGTCCATTCAATGCCTTTTGCACTTAAGGTTAGCACCGTGTGTTCTTTGTTTCATTATCCGCGTGGCTGTTTCACCACCTTCCCGCAGACTGTCAAGATTTCCTTCTGTAGCCACACGCAAGCCCGAGGATAGCGCAAGGCATCCCAACGAAACTCCCCAAAGAATTTTCCGATTCAAACCTTTTTAGGATTCCTAACTGTCATCAGCCAGGAAATCTGTGTGTGAGAACACAGTGCGGTTAGGGCGCTGGAGGGACGAATGTCCTAAAAGCATTACTTTCTTCACAACACCTCTTTGGCACTCCACTCTTCCTACTGCGGGGAAAGTTTTTCGACTCAGATGGGTCAGCAACGTCGCGGACGAGCAGGAGTTACGTAACTCCTCGGCATCTCCCGCTTCAGCATCTTTTTCTTAAAAGCGGGACCCCGATACGCGCGGTTACCAAGGCAACCACCGGGCGCCGCAAAAATCTGAAGGGGTTCCATCCACGCAAGAAATTCTAAGGTCTGAAGTTCAAGCGCGGGGCAGCGGCGACATTTCGTGGACACCTGCCGCTGCTGTGGCTCAAGTCTGTTCAGAGCCGCCCCCCCCCTCCCCCAGGAATCCTTGTTTCGGGACAGAGATCAGAGAAACACCTCCGCAGACACACGGCCCTGGGCCCGGCAGTCACCTTCCGCCTGCTGCCCTCCGCCCCAAAGCCACTGCCCTCCGCACCGCGTCGCGCCCACGCGAGCGGCGGACCCGCGGGAGCCCTCTCCACGACCCCAAGCTGCGCAAGCGAAAAGCCCGTGCGACGCTTCGGCGTCTGAGGCCAGAGAACTATTCACCACACCGCTGCTTTCGGCCGCAGGGAGGGAGCGAACTCAACCCGGGAAGCCACTTAGGAAAGACCGCAGCTTCCGCGAGGCCTAGTCGCCCCGGGGGTCGGCGGGAGGGCCGAGCCGTGGTCTCAGCCCACGTCGCGCTGTTCCCCGAGCCTGGTCACCGCCCCGAGAGTGTGGGCAGAGAAAGGAAAACGGTGGGTACTTCCAGACCCTTCCGTATCGAGGACCCGAATCAACAACCCACCTGGTGAGCGCCATCTTCTTCCGCTTGCTTCCCGTGCGAGCGACGCACCCCGGGGCGGGTCTTTCTGAGACGAGTTGGGGAAAGGAAGGCGAGCACGGTGCGCAGGCCCCCTGGCCGAAGTGCCTTCTGGGATTTGTAGTTCTCTAACAAGACTACAATTCGGTTCCATTCTAACCAGACCAAGGTTTTATGCGATAATCGCTTCAGTTAAGAAAAGTCAATCCATCACGCGTACACTGTGACATGGCAAGGCGTTCCTCTAGGCAAAATAACGAAGTTGAGGGGTTTTCTAAGACACTTTATTTTATCCCCCACTCAGTCTCATTATCCTTGTAGGGGTCCAAAATACAAGAGCCTTCCCAGTATGGCAACATTAAATAAAAAGGTGACAGAGTTTTAAAACAATAGAAAATCGTGAGAATGCTGGATGGAGAGTTCTTGGACGCTCTGAAACCATTCACACTCAAAATTTTCTTTAAACGCTATCCCTCACCCCAAGACCCCACCCCAAACACTCTTCTGGGAAGGCATTGTGTGAGCCTTAATTGTTACCTTTAGAACACTCAAATGTATTATGTATGCATGTTTTATGTATATATGTGTTTTAGGTAGATTAGGTTTTACATAGATTATGCATTAAACATAATCTTTGATGAATGGTAGGATAAATGGCATCTGCTTTAAAATATTGAGAGAGGAAAATGGGTGGAGTGTAGATGAAACAAGACTAGCCCTGAGTTTTCCTCACTGTTAAAGCTGGATAATGGGGAAATGGATGTTCATTACAGTATGCTCTCTTCTTTTGTATACGTTTGAAATTTTCCATGATAAAAAGTAGAAACAAAGTTTTAATAGCACAGAGACAGGAAGGTTCATATACTCTAAGTGTACTGCTCTTTGAATTACCCTAAACCAAACACACTAGTTTGAGCAGCAGAAGAACACCCCACCCAGGATGGCTCCCTTTTTGGTGTGACAAGGTGTTCTAGGCTCATCTAGTACTTTTTCTGCCCTAGACCTAGAATCAGTCATTTCTCCAAGAAGTCCTCCTTTAAGAGGGAAAATTATATTTAGAAAAAACAACCTGGGTGCTACAAGTGCTCGTGTTACTGGGTTGATTATTGTTGGTAAGTTGTTTCAGTGGACATAGCTAGAAAATTCACATACACACATTTTTTAAATATATGCATCATGTATTCATTCACTGATCTTTCCAAAGTTGCAAATTTAGGATTACAGATTTTGCTTAACTTTGATTTTTATATTTGTGTCTCTTCTGAAAATCTTGGTACCTAAAGACATAACATAATTATGTATGTGAAACCATGGGTAAGGGGGGACTACTGTAACATAACACAATCAGGGGACTGATATCTCATATTCACAGCTCCAGGGATTATGCAGGGCATGTACATGGAGGGGGTAAGGAGGAGAACTTGAGGGAGATCTTAGAATCCTGCCTGCCATGGGATATAAGCCACTAAAAACCACAAAACTTTTTTTGTTAAATTCAGGATTGGTATAACAAGCATAATCTGAAAGTTTGAAGCTATAAATTCAAGCTATAACTTCACCAGTAAGCTGTATTATCATTGTCAAGATACTTCTTTGGCTCCAATTTTATCAAACTTGAAATGCTGATCATGTTAACTGCTTTATATGAAGGTTGGACAATTAAGTTTGTGAACTCATCCTAGGAAAAGTGCTACATTCCTCATTGCTGAATATCACTATGGTCACCTTCAAAGTGCTCCCCTTAGGAAGCTATGCACCGATGCGAGTGCCTAGTCCACCCTTCAAAGCAATTTTGGAACTCTTTTTCTGGAATGACCATCAGAGCTGTTGTCGCATTACCATTGATGTCCTGAATGTCATCAAAATGTCTTCCTTTCAATATTTCCTTTATTTTCAGGTAAAGAAACAAGTCATTGGGGGCCAGATCAGGTGAGTAGGGAGGGTGTTTCAATTTGTTTACTGGCTAAAAACTCCCTCACAGACAGTGCCATGTGAGCTGGTGTATTGTCGTGATGCAAGAACCATGGATTGTTGGCAAAAAATTCAGGTCGTCTAACTTTTTCACACAGCCTTTTCAGCATTTCCAAATAGAATATTTGATTAACTGTTTGTCCAGTTGGTACAGATTCATAATTAATAATCCCTCTGATATTAGCAATATCAGTGCAACAAGTTCAATAACTTCATTGTCAGACCTGGTACATATGATGTGTCATAGAGAGATTATGAGACTTAATTGAGGTAATGTAGGTGAATATGTTTTACTCAACTCTAAAGGACTACGTAAATGTATTAGTTATTACAGTTAATATTTTGGTTGACAGTGATCTGCTTTAACCTCTGCTGCAGGAATGTATTATTTCTAAAAGGAGAATTAAAAAAATAAAAGAGAATAAAAGAGGGCCAAATTAGAGAAGGTCCCAGAAGTTAAGATCAAGGAACTTAGATTTAATTCAGCAGGTGATTTGGAGCTGAAGGAGGACTTAAATAGAGGGCCTGGATCCAAGAAACTGGCAAGAAAGATGATTCTTAAGGCAGAATGGGTTTCTATGGCAATGGGAGACAAAGGAGGCCACTGAGGATAAGGTTAAAATAAATCAGTAAGATACAGACCAAGATCTGGGATGTAGGATAGAAAAAAAGGGGTGGAGAAAAGCATTTATAGTCTACTCTCATTTATCACAGGGGCATATCCATGTGAAGCATTTCTACCTGTCATGGCTCCTTGCTGTCCTTAGGGGTGTATAAAGAGTAGCAACTGACTTTAATAGCAGTTGTGGGGATAGAGTTTCAGAGGGTAGTTTCCAGGCTCTTGGCCTCACGTGGAAAGGTGCTGGCTCGGTTATTAGATGGCCATCGCTGTGGATGGGTGACCATTAACTGTTACCGGTTAACCATTAGCCACTAATATAGCTGCTGTGGCTACACTAGGGGGTTGGTTGGTTGGCAGAGAAGCGGACTGCGGATTGCGGATCGTGTGGCTCCTGCTTCCTGTATCTCCAACCCAGCCACCAACGAGAACATAGTGGTATGAACCCACTATCCATGGCTCCGTTGGTGTTCCTTTTTAGCCTCACCATACTCTGTGTCCATCCGCTGAGAGTGGGAGCGGGAGCGGGACCAGAGACCCTGCATGACACATGGTGCAGTGAGCAGGGAGGGTATGGTGCCGGCCAAAGCTCTCTGAAGGATGGTGGAGCAGTTTGTGTGTATGAAAACTCAGTCTTAGGAAGCCCATGAGGAGTGGCTCCAGGAGCAGGAAATGCTATCTGCCTGGGAAAAACGTGATCCCTCGATGAATTGGTGGTCCTCTCGAGCCTCTGGATGGCACGCTGCCCTATTGGCCATAGCAGGTGTCGCCTACTTTTTGGTGGTCCACTGCTGATGTGGGCTCCTAGAGTTGTGGACATCTTGTACCAGGGCCACCACTCATTTGGATACCTGGCGTGGTGAGCAGGATTCCGGCCAAGTAGGAATGATGTCTGACTCTGGGCAGGAGGACATGTGGCCCCCACACAGTGTGTGGTAACTGATAGCCACTGTTCTCAGGAGTTGGACCCCCATGGAGGGGTGGGAAGACATGGATGGCTCTCCAACCAGCATAGAAAGAGCCGTGAACTGCTGGAGAGCTAGACCCTCATGGAAGGGTGGGAATACGTGGACGGTTCTCCAACCAGCATAGGCTGGAGAAAGTGAAGGTCGTTGCACTGTGTGGGCTGGGAGGTGCTTGCTGGGGCAGCCCAAATGCGGGACTTGCAAGCCCAGGAGGAAACGCTTGCTGAGTCCTATGTGGAAGATGCGGGTGAGGTCAAGGTCGTCCCTCACTCCTAGGTTGGGAAGGACTTGGAGCCTTCGCCCTGCGGAGAGGCCACACATTGTGAGGCCAACGCACAGGCCTGGTGAATGACTGTGGACTATGGGGAATCGGCCTCCATCCCTGATTTAATGGACCACTTGACTGTTTGCTTAGGAATGTACCACCATGTAGTGGAACTGGCAGATGTTTACTTCCTGTGTCTTGCTCGGCCACCAGCGAGACTGTGGTGCAGGAAGACCCCTTGTTGGGGTGTAGGCAGATGTTTGTTTTCCGTGTCTTGACCAGCTACCGTCGAGACTATGTAAGCACCTTAGCTGTGAGCCTCTATTGTTCCAGCATAGGACCCTGAGAAACCCTGGCTGTGCCCAGAAAGACTGGTGGACATTGAGGGACACCCCTGGGACACGACTTGAACTGGACTGAAACTTTTTCTCGTGAGCTGGGTTCCTGACTCAGGGCCCCTCACGGAAGATGCTTGTCGCGCAGATTATGAGGCGAGACCCTGGAGGGGTGGAGTGTGGGGACAGAGCCAGGAGAGCAGTTTCCAGGCTCTTGACCTCACGTGGAAAGGTGCTGGCTCGGGTAGTAGATGGCCGTCGGCTGTGATCAGATGGCCATTAGCTGTAACCAGTTAGCCACTGGCCACTAATATGGCTGCTGTGGCTACACTAGCAAGCGCGGATTGTGGTTAGCTAATGTGGATTGCGGCTAGTATGTGCGGTTAGCAAGCAGATTGTGGATTGCGGATCATGTCGATCCTACTTCCTGTGTTTTGCCCGGCCCCCAGCGAGAGTGGGCTGCAGGCAGACCTCTTGTTGGCGCACCAGCAGATGTTTGCTATTGTCTTGACCAGCTGCCAATGAGAATATAGTGGTATGAACCCCCTATCCACGGCTCCATGGGTGTTCCTTTTTGGCCTCACCATATCCTGTGTTCTTGTGTGGGGAGTGGGAGCTGAGACCCTGCATGACAGCCATCTTAGCAAAACATAATTAAGAAGACAAGTCTACTGCAAAGGTAATACAATGTTATACCCCAAGGCTAAATGTTCACGTTTGTGGAGTGAGGGGTTTTGTGTTGAGCTCTGCTGGATCTTCCTTGCAGCATCTATCCTTCTTTATCACAGGTAATTAGTAGCTGCCTGCTCATAATAGAGAAGCCCAGTGCGGGCCAGAATTGATGCTGCTCCAGGTTACAAGGAACAATCAACTCACTCCACTATTTCTTTTTCTAAGGAGGGCGCAGCTCACAATGGCCCATGCGGGGATCGAACTGGCAGCCTTGGTGTTATTAGTGCCATGTACTAACCGACCGAGCTAACCAGCTTACTCCACTCCTGATATTCCAAGTAGAGGGTGGACTTTGTCCTCAGAGAACCTAGGGCCTAACTCAATTCCTAACTAGCTGTAGCTCTAGCCACAAGTGACATAACTACTTGTAGTAGTAGTAGTGTGGAACAAACACAGATTCTGGAGTCAGCTTTCCTGGGTTTCTACTGCAGCTCCCTAATTTACCAGGTATGCCTCCTGGGCAAACTTAACTTCTCTCTCAGTTTTCTCACTGGCCAAAAAAATTAAAGGAGGGGGGCGGGAAGTAAATATAACCTAGTCTCATAAAGTTGTTGGGACAATTAAATGAGTTAATCATGTAAAGTGCTTAGAACAATGTCCAGCATAGAGTAAGTACTGAAAAAATAATTATTTTCTGGCCTTAACAACATTTCTTTAGCTCCTTAAACTCTAGGTTTTGTATTTGTAAAGTGAGGCAATTGAACTCAAGTTTATTTCTCGGGTACCTTCCAGCTAGCATTCTCTTCTCCTATGTGACGCATGCTTTTATTTATTGCAATGACAATATATTATGCTTTAGTTATTGCTGCTTTAAATTCATTCTCTGGTGAATAGTGGTACTGCCCTACCTCACTGTTCTTCCTTATTAAACGTCTTTCGTATGCCTTTACAATCTTTAAAATAATTTAAAAGCAATGTGTTGGTTTGTATTAAAATATAGTTAAAAAGGCTAGACTTACAGATTACTTAGTAACTACAAAAGAGAAAATGTACCTTGGAGAGCTCTGGTATCTTCACTTTAGTATCACTAATAGAAGGACATTCTGACATTAGGTGCTTCTGATCAGAAGTTCCCCAATTACCTGATCAAGTCAGACCCAACTTTCAGTTCATAAGAAATTCTGGAAATAGAGGAACAAGTTAAACAGTATGAGGAAACAATCAGAAAAATCGAGAATGTGAGATATTCTACAAAACAACTGGACTAGACTCTTCAAAGGGTCAATGTTATAAAGAAAAAAAAAATAAAAACAAAAAACGTAATAGAATAGAGCAGAAAAGAAACTCCAGAGCTATACCAAATGCAATGAGTGAAAATGTTGATTAGATTCTGGTTCAATTGGGGAAAACTATAAAAGATATTTTGGGACAGTTGGACAAATTTGAATATGGATTGGTAGTAGGCTATATTGTGGAATTTTTGCTAATTTTCATAGGAGTACTAATGATATTGTGGTTAAGTAGGAGTCTTTTTTGTGTATACAAAATGTGTTTATTGGGATTGTTCCTCACTCATCTAGATTCAGGGTACTTTTAGGACTGCTTCCTTCTGAAGGAGCATTGTTCTGTGAGCCTTGCTTTTCCTTCTGTAGGCTGACAAAGAACAGTGGAGCAGCCATCACACAAAACTACCGTTGGTGCGCATGGCTAAGGACGATGGTGAGTTTATAGCCTCCTGGGCATTTCACATCCATGAAATCCAAATGTGTGTGTGTGTGTGTGTGTGAGTGTGTGTGTGTGTGTTTATAGTGAGGTAGGGAGAAAGAAAGACTGAGAGAGAGAGATAGCAAATATAACAAAATGTTAACAATTGTTGAACCTAAGTGGGAGGATTGTATAAATGTTTACTGAACTATTGTTTCAACTTTCTAGGTATGAAAAATTTTATAATAAAAATTTAGGTAAGAAGAGAAAGTTAGAGGACTCACATTTCCTAATTTCAAAACCTATTACAAAGCTACAGTAATCAAAACCGTAGTATTGGGGCCAGCCCGGTGGCTCAGGCGGTTGGAGCTCCATGCTCCTAACTCTGAAGTCTGCTGGTTCGATTCTCACATGGGCCAGTGGGCTCTCAACCACAAGGTTGCCAGTTCAACTCCTCGAGTCTCACAAGGGAGGGTGGGCTCCGCCCCCTGCAACTAAGATTGAATGCAGCACCTTGAGCTGAGCTCCCGGATGGCTCAGTTGGTTGGAGTGCGTCCTCTCAACCACAAGGTTGCCAGTTTGACTCCCTCAAGGGATGGTGGGCTGCATCGCTGCAACTAGCAACGGCAACTGGACCTGGAGCTGAGCTGCACCCTCCACAACTAAGACTGAAAGGATAACAACTTGACTTGGAAAAAAGTCCTGGAAGTACACACTATTCCCCAATAAAGTCCTGTTCCCTTTCCCCAATAAAATCTTAAAAAACAAACAAAACAGTAGTATTGGCATAAGGATAGACCTATAGATCAATGGAATAAAATTGAGAGTCCAGAAATAAATTCATATGTTTGTGGTCAACTGATTTTTGACAAGGGTGCTGCTATGGTATGAATGTATCTTCCCTAAATTCGTATGTTGAAACCTAAGCCCCAGTGTGATAGTGTTAAGAGGTGGGGCCTTTGGGAGGTGATTAGGTCATGAGGGTGAAGCCCTCATGAATGGGATAAGTGCCCTTATAAAAGAGACTCCAGATATCTCTTTCCCCTTTCGCCATGTGACCACACAGAAGAAGGTACCATCTATGAATCAGAAAGCGGACCATCACTAGACACCAAATCTGCTGGTACCTCGATCTTGGGCTTCTCGGTCTCCAGAATTAAATGTCTTGTGAGAAATAAACGTCTGTTGTTTATAAGCTGGTTTATATGGTATTTTAACCGTATAAACAGCAGCCTGAATGGACTAAGACAGATGCCAAGCCCATCCTCTGGGAAAAGATAATCTTTTCCACAAATGATACTGGGAAACTGAATATCCACATAGAAAAGAATGAAGTTGGATCATTATTCCACACCATATAAAAAATTAATTAAAAATGGATTAAAGACTTAAATATAAGAGTTAAAACTATAAGACTCTTAAAAGAAAACTTAGGGGTAAATGTTCATCATCTTCTTAAATATGACACCAAAAGCATGAGCTGTTAACAAAAGAAAAAATAGATAAATTAGACTTCATGAAAATTACAAACCTTTGTGCTTCAAAGGATACCATCAAGACAGTGAAAAGGCAACCTAGAGAATAGGAGACAATATTTGCAAGTCATGTCTCTACTAAGGAACTTATGGCCAGAATACATTAGGTTGGTGCAAAGGTAATTGTACTTTAAAAGATTAAAAATAATTGCAAACACTGCAGTTACTTTTGCACCAACCTAATATAAAGAACTCTTATAATTCAACAACAAAAAGGTAAATAATCCTATTAAAAATGACAAAGGATTTGAATAGATGTTTCTTCAAAGAAGATATATGAATGGCCAATAATCACATGAAAAGTTTTTTTTTAAATATTATTAGCAATCAGGGAAATACAAATCAAAGCTATAATGAGATACTAATTCATACTCACCAAAATGGCTAAAATTAAAAAGAGACAATAACAAGTATTGATGAGGATTTAGAGAAACTGGAACCCTCATACATTGTTACTGGTATTGTAAAATGCCATAGTCACTTTGGAAAAACAGTTTGGTAGTTCCTCAAAAGGTTAAATACAGAATTACCATATGACCCAACAATTCCAATCCTTGATACATACCTAAGAGAATTGAAAACATGTCTATAGTAAAACTTGTACACAAATGTTCACAGCAGTGTAATTCATAATAACCCCAAAGTAGAAACAACCCAAATGTCTATCAACTGATGAATGCTTCAACAAAATGTGATATATCCATACAATGGAATATTATTTAGCAATAAAAAGGAATGTAGTATTGATACATGCTAAAACATGAGTGAACCTTGAGCGAGTTTAGACCACTTGTAAAGTTGGAGGGAGCTGTCTGTAAGAGATTACCTTCACTTCTAACACCAATTGCAAGTTTAGGGGTTCCTAAAGCCACTCTGGTTTGATAATTCTTTAGAAGGCCACACAGAACTTACTGAGAGGTGGTACTCTCATGGTTTATTACAGGGAAAGGATATAGATTAAAATCAGCTAAGGGAAGAAATGCATGGGGCAGTGTCCAGGAGGTGTCTATTTGTCCTCTCCCTATGTAAAGCCAGGACAGCATTACTTTCCAGCATTGACGTGTGACAACACACAGGGAGTATTACAATCCAGGGAAGCTCACCTGAGCCTCGGTGTCCAGATTTTTTATTGGACCTCCATCAGGTGAAAATGACTGATTGCCTGTGTGGCTGATCTCAGTCTCTAGCCCCTTCAGACGTCTACTGATATTGCTGACCTGTAGCCCCCATGGAAGTCACATTGCTGGTCTTGCTGGTTAGCCCCCACCCTAAGACTATTTGATATGGCCAGCCCCCACCCTAAATCATATTTTTAAGACTGTTTGGTGACCCAAAGCTCCCTGGCAAACAAAGACACTCCTATTAGGCATGACATTTCAAGAGCTTAGAGATTACGTCCCAGGAGCTGAGGACAAAGGCCAGATCTCTGGATGGGCAAGGTTAAATTCTTTACTACAGGAACCTTGAAAACATTATACTGAGTGAAAAGAGCCAGTCAAAAAGGCCAGATATCATATAATTCCATTTATATAAAATTTCCAGAATAGACAAATCCATAGAGACAAAAAATAGATTGATAGTTACATGAGGCTGGGTTGGGTGGGGATGGGAGAAGGGAAAGGTAAGTGACTGCTAATGGGTATCGGGTTTCTTTTTGGCATATTGAAAAATTATATAATGCTGATGGCACATTATATAATGATGGTGGCACAACACTGTGAATATACTAAAAACTATTGATCTGTATACTTTAAAAAGGTGAATTTTATGGAAGGTGAAATAAATGTCAATAAAGCTGTAAAAGCAAAGTCAAGTAAAATGCAGAATTTATAAAATGAATAAATAATAAAAAAGTATGACATAGTATATACCTTCATTCATTTTTCCCCCCCAAATGAGCTTTAGAATTATTTTGTTAAGTGTTGTTTAAAAAGTCTGTAGGAAAATTGTCATTGACTTGACCACAAATTAACAAGAGAGAGCTGATATCTTTACAATTTATGTCTCAGGAACACTGTTCATGTTTTGACTTTTTAAAGTCTTCTTTCATATATTCCAAAAACATTTTGCAGTTTTCTTTATGTAGATTGTACACATCTCTCAGGAGATTGATCTTTAGGTATTTCATTGCTTTGTTATCACGAATGCAATCTCTGTTTTTATATGGTTACTACGTATAACAGAAGTTTTTACTAAGCAAGCCAAAAAATGTTCTGACGTATGTCAATTTATGAATAGAATCCATTTTTTGACGTATATGACTTAAAATTAGGGTCAACTTGTGTTTGGTGAAATATGCTCCTGTATCTTCCTCGGATTAAGCCATTCTTTGGGCTGCCCCTACATAGGAAAGCAGCTTTGCTTTCAGCGACTTCCTCCTCCAGCTCTGAGACTTCCTTTAAAAGCACTGTGAGACCTGCTGACCTCACTTCTTTCCAGATTTAATTATTTTTTTTGAAAGTTGGCTGGAGCCTTAAGAGGATTTGAAACGCAAGGCTCCGGTGGGGATGAAGGGTTAGACCCAAGATAGCTATCCCTTTTTCTATTGCACAGCCTGGCGGGGAACAGTTTGCCCCTTGCCCTGAGCAATGTCATTTGTTTTGATCATGTTCATTCCTATCAAGTGTGTTACTGGCTCAAAAGGCAGCCATCTGATACCTGAAGTGACTCCTTACGTGACTTCTTTGTTTTTTCTCTAGTAACAAGGTATTCCACCTGAATATTCCCGTTTGTGGACTAAGGAGCTACAGTGGGTGTGGATGGCTTTGATCTAATAACCCTAAGGGGAAAAATACTGGGGCCACAAGAATAGTTATTGTTTGTTGACGGTCTCCTCTGTGCCTATTTATCTCATTTAATCCTTACAACAGCCCTATAAGTAGTTAACTCTTATTATCCCCATTTTACAGATTGGAAAATGGAGGTTTAGAGGTGTTATGTAAGTTGCACACGATGACAAATGGAAAGTGACTAATCTGGAGCTTAAACCCAAAGAATATGATCTTAAGTCCTATTCCACACTGGCCCGCAAGTACGAAATTCTATCTTAATAAGAGATCTGGAGTCAGACAGACCTGAGTTTGAATCCTGCCTCTCTTGCTTCCTAGCTCTGTAATCTTCAGCAAATATGCCTATTACACAAGGCTGTGAGGATGAAAAGAGATAATGAATGTAAAGTGCTTAAGGGCGTGGCTCACTGTGAGTGCTAAATAAATATCAGCAGTTATTTTTCAAAAATGTATCACAAATTGATCAAGGGCTTTTTCCGTGCCAGACCCTGTACTAATTTGGGGGGCACTCAGAGTTAAACACTGCACAGCCCTAGTCCTAAAGACCAGGGGTTTGGTAGATCTGGGGTTTGTGGGCTGCATCTGGCCTTCAGAAGTGTTCTGTTGTCCCACACATGCTTTAAAACTTTTGAATCAGTTGCAGACATTTAAAACTTGGGAGGTTTTCAGATTTTTATTTTAATAAAATCTGGATTGCCAGCTTCTTTTGCAAATCAGTAGCACTGGCAGCACTGAGCCTACATTCTCACGTGGCAGCAATCATCTAAAATGTAGTCTGCCATGTGGAAATTGTGGGCCACAGTCCCCACCACTCCCTCTTGCATCCAAAGCTGAGGGAGTCAGTGACCATTCATTGTTGCAGTCACACTGTTTTTCTTATGATAGAAATAAAACTCTTCATGTACCTATGATACTCTCATAAGAAAACAAAAGACAGGTCAAGGGAACTGCATGTCTTAAGAAAAATGGACAACGTTTTTGTTTGGGTTTAAAAGCCAGGATTATTCCTATGTCTGACCTGCTTCATTTATTTTTTATTATCTTCTTGGCTTCTGTAGGCATTTGAGTTTGCAACCCCTAGTATAAAAAGATAACCACATAATGGGATAAGTGTCATGCTGGAAACAAGCCCCAAATGCTTTGGAAGTACCAGGGAGAGGTATTAAGCCAGGCCTAGGGGTTCAGAGGATGTTTCCTATAATGTCACTTGACCAAGTTGATGTGCCATTAGTAAGTGAGGCCCAGGACAGTGGCAGAGGTTTGGGTAGTAGGTGGAATGGGGAAGCTGTTCAAGCAGATGGAACAGCATGAGAAAAGGCTCAGAGGTAGCAGCAGCTGCCTCTGTCTTTTCTTTGATCTGTTGACCTACTTTGGACCTTCCTACTCAGACTTCTTTCCAAAGCAGGTCGTATCTGGCTCTCTCATCACTGAGAGAGGAAAGATGACTGAACCTAGTCAATGGCTGAGCCCTCCTGGCGCCATATACCAGCTGCACTCATATCTCTACGTTCTCCTTAAGTCATCAGACACACAGGTATACTTCGAGACCATCCTTCAAGATCCCATCACTACTGGCTCCTAGTAGAAGGAGGCTTTACACCCATTACCCAGTTACATACCAACAATAATACAGGGCTATTCCTTCAGAGGAGGGACAGAGAATATTTTCGTATTTAAATCATAGAAGTTAGAGTCTGTGTGGCAGGTAGAATTTACACCCTCTCCCTACAAATGAAGCCACCCAGAAATGCCTGTTTCTGACAAAGGCAAGTGAAAGTGCTCCCGGGGCAATAAGAGAAGCCTCCAGAGGTGAGAGTGTTTCTCTGGAAGGAATCCAGAGAAGTGGAAAAAAGGAATCTCTTTCCAACTTGAGAAAGGAAGCCTGTCAGAATGGGCAGGGCCATGCTCACTCAGCCCATAGAACAAGTAATTTTCTTTATAATGAGTAGACTCTGAGAACTTTTCTTTCTTTTTTTTTTTTTTACTTGAGGGCATTCATCCAGCAAGGGAACTAGCAACCCTAGCTGTGACTGATAGGAAGGTCAACTGAAAGTGAAATACTTAAGCCTGGACTGACTGACAGGCAGGAGCCCATTCCTACCAAGGGTGTGAGAGACTTGGCAAAGGCTGGGTAATGACTGAGGCTGGGTGAAGGCTGAGAATGGAGGACTTCCCTTGTGGAGTTCAAGGTCAAGTTCAACCTATAGTCAAGAACTCTGCTCCAAACCATAATAAGATACCACTCCACACCCACTAGGATGGCGATATTAAAAATGACAGACACTGACAAATATTAGTGAAGATGTAGAAAAATTAGAACACTTGTACATTGCCAGTAAACAAAACGTTGTATATCCATACAACAGAATATTATTTGTTGGTAAGAGGTAAGAAAGTACCAATATTTAAATCAACATATACGAACCTTGAAAACATTAAGTGAAAGCAGCCACAAAAGACCACAGAGTATATTATTCCACTTATATGAAATGTCCAGAATAGGCATATTCATATGGAACGTAGATTAGTGGTTGCCTGGGGCTAGGGCCAGGGTGAGAGGAACGAAAGAGAGGACTGAGAAAGAGAAGTGACTGCTAATGGGTATGGGTTTCTTTTTTGGAGTGTTGAAAAAGTTCTAAAATTATTAGGTGGTGATGGTGTACAACTCTGTAAATATAATAGAAACCAACTTAATTGTACACTTTGAAAGGGTGAATTTTATGGTATGTGAATTATATCTCAATAAAGCTGTTATTAAAAAGAAAAAATATCTGCTCCAAGTTTCCTCTGACTCCCTCTGAGATAATGGGAATCCACAATGGGCTTTTGCCTCTCTTCCCCTATTTTTAGTTTTTAATTCCTGAGCCTGCCTTTACCGATTAACTCCTTAACTGATGGTTTTTCTTAAGGTTCAGCCTTTGACCCTTTTCTAGTAGTTATGCTCCATAAAGGTAGACTCCCAACTTCACCACTATTTATGTGATTTTGACCAAGGTAGTTAACTTCTTAACCTCAATTTCCTCCTTTGAAAAATGGGGATAACAACTGTACCTTCTTCATAGGTTAAGTGAGATGATAAAAGTGACTATATATGAAGCCTGTTTAGAGTAGTACCCAACACAGGACATACTAAATTCTGTATTAGTATTTGTAATGATTATTTATATATTAAAACCCTAGGATAGTACTGAGCACATAGTAGTAAGCGCCCTATAAGAATCAGTTACTAATATTATTAACTTATTTTTATTAGAGAGGGTACTGGCTAACTTGCCCAAGGCTTTATCTGTTCTGCTGTTTATGAACATTTGAGCTGTTTCCAACGTGGGGTTATTCATGAATAAGGCAGCCATGAATATTTCAGCATCATTTTTTCTAGGGTATATACTACATTAGGAGTGGATTGCAGAGTCACAGGGTATGTGGATCTTCCTATTTACAGATAAGGCCAAACCATTTTCCAGCGCAGGTGATTCAGTTTATATCCCCACCTCCAACATTTGATATGGTCGTCTTGTAAAATGTTACATCTAGTATATAATGATGGCATCGATTTTCATTTGCATTTCCCTGATTACTAATGAGGGAGTGCCTTTGATTTCCTCTTTTGTGATGTTCCTGTTCAAGTTTCTGGTCCACTTCTGTCTTATATGTCTTTTTCTTGTTGATTAGTGAGAATTCTTCGTGTGGTTTGGAAACTACTGTAGTCCTTTGTCTATACAAGTGTCTTCTACTGCCCGGCCTGTCTTTTTGCTCCAATAATGGTATCTTTTGATGAACAGAAAATTTTAATTCTTAAGTAAAGAATCTTCTGAACCTTTTCTGTTATGGAGAGTGCTCTTTGTTTCTTGATTAAGTTCTTCCCTGTTCCAAGGTCTTGAACATGCTTTCCTGTATTATCTTGTAAAAGTTTTATTTATTTATTTATTTATTTATTTAAATATTTTATTGGGGAAGGGGAATAGGACTTTATTGGGGAACAGTGTGTACTTCCAGGACTTTTCCAAGTCAAGTTGTTGTCCTTTCAGTCTTAGTTGTGGAGGGCGCAGCTCAGCTCCAGGTCCAGTTGCCGTTGCTAGTTGCAGGGGGCACAGCCCACCATCCTTTGCGGGAGTCGAACCAGACAACCTTGTGGTTGAAAGGATGCGCTCCAACCAACTGAGCCATCCGGGAGCTCAGCGGCAGCTCAGCTCAAGGTACTGTGTTCAATCTTAGTTGTAGGGGGCGCTGCCCACCCTCCCTTGTGGGACTCGAGGAATTGAACTGGCAACCTTGTGGTTGAGAGCCCACTGGCCCATGTGGGAATCTAACCGGCAGCCTTTGGAGTTAGGAGCATGGAGCTCTAACTGCCTGAGCCACCGGGCCGGCCCATTTTGTAAAAGTTTTATAGTTTTTCCTTTTATACTTAGGTCAGTTCCACCTGGAATCGACTATTATGTATGATGTGTGGAAGAGTGTAGTTTCCATTTTATCTACATGGATGCTCATTTTTATTAGCACCATTTATTTAAAAGTCTGTTCTTTTCTCACTGATCTGCTGGCCACGTATATATAGAAAGTGTCCATATGTGTAGATCTGTTTGGGGCCTCTTCATTTTTGTTCCTCTTACAGCAAGTCCTCCTACCGTGTTCTCCTTATTCAACAGTGTGTTTCCTCTTGGACCTTTACTTTGAAACTCAACGTATCAAGTTCCACCCTCCAAAAAAATAAATAAAATAAAATAGTTTACCCAGTTAGTGTACATCTCAAGATCTAATTTGAGGGTAGTAGGGAAGGATCTTTTCTACCTAGAAGTAAATGAAGAACCATGTAGATTTAGTTGCTGTTGAAAGTTGCCTTATTATAGGGACGTCAGTATGGGGTTGAAAAACAATAGAGAAGGGCAGGGCCCAGGGAATCACTGAGAACAGAGTCAGAGCATGTCTTCTGAGTCCTTTTTACCTCTGGGTGCTATAGCTCTGTCAATTTGACTTGGAGTTTCTGTTACTTGCAACCAAAAGCATCATAACTTATCCATAGCTATCTTAATACAGATTTGAATGCAGAAGCAAGTAAAAAGGCCTCTTCGTAAAAAGGAAAACAGGTGTCGCAAAAACTATGAATTTTACTGTAGAGAAAGGCAATACGTAATAATAACAATGATAACGATGATAGTTATAGCTAACATTTACTAAGCCAGGCACTGTGCTAAGAAATGTACATTTTATGATTTTATTTAATGGTCACGACCTCTACATGTTGTTCTTTTCCTGGATCCAGAGATGTTAAGTAACTCATACTGTCAGACAGATAATAGGATTCAGAGATAAGTCTGTCTGAATCAAACACATTTACCAATTGCTCTTTTGACTTAGAATTACTTATTAAATATGGAAAATTAAATGATTCCAGAAGAGTAACAGTAACGTTTTGGGGAAAGGGTAATTCTACCTCACCACTAGTAGAAGCATAAATGGATATAATCTTTCTAGAGAGCAGTTTGGCAGTATGTATTAAATTGTTTATAGTCTGAGAATGTTTATATTCTTTTAGCTACTAATTCTACTTTTAAAATTTAATGGTGCCCCAAAATAAAGATTTTTAGGGATGTTCATAGCAGCAAAAGTTTTAGTTGCAAAAATAGAGTTTTGATTAAATAAATGGTAGGAAATAAAATACTAACGCAACTATTAAGAATAATGTTTTAGAATTTTTAATTACAAGGAAAAATGTACTATCTTAAATGATAAAAGCAGATTACAAAACAATATTCACAGCAGGATTTCTATTACATATATTATTTAAAAGACCAGAAGAATATATTGTAAAACAATAGCAGTGATTATCTCTGCAGGGTAGGATTATGGATAATTTAAGTGTTCTTCTTTTACTTTTCTGAAATTTTCAAATTTTAACCATGAACTTGCAGAACATTTTATTTAAGAAGTTTCAAACATATTCAAAAGTAGAGAGAATAGAAAAATGAACCTGATGAATTCCTGACAAGCTTTGTCAATTTTTTTTAAATTAAATTTATTGGGGTGACAATTGTTAGTAAATTTACATAGATTTCAGGTGTACAATTCTGTATTACATCGTCTATAAATCCCATTGTGTGTTCACCACCCAGAGTCAGTTCTCCTTCCATCACCATATATTTGATCCCCTTTACCCTGATCACCCACCCCCCACCCCCTCACCCTCTGGTAACCACTAAATTATTGTCTGTGTCTATGAGTTTTTCTTTCTCATTTGTTTGTCTTGTTCTTTTTGGTTTATATACCACATGTCAGTGAAATCATAGGGTTCTCTGCTTTTTCTGTCTGACTTAATTCACTTAGCATTATACTCTCAAGATCCATCCATGTTGTCACAAATGCTCCTATATCATCTTTCCTTAATGCCAAATAGTATTCCATTGTGTATATGTACCACAACTTCTTTATCCATTCATCTATCGAAGGACATTTTGGTTGTTTCCATGTCTTGGCCACCGTAAACAAGCTTTGTCAATTTTTAACAGAATCAATCCTGCCCATCATACCCTATCCCACTCCCTCCCCCAGATTATTTTGAAACAAACTGAAACATCATATTTCATTTGTCAAAATTTCAGCATGTTTTTCTAAAAGATAAAGATTCCTTTTTAAAAACCACAACCACAGTACCATTATCCTAAATTTTAAAAATAATTCCTTCAGCTAATAATATCATCAAATATCATCAGTGTTGGCATTTCCCTGATTGTCTTAAAATTTTTGTATGTTTTATATTTTTTTGTGTTACAGGTTTTGCTTTTTGAACGTATATAGTTTATTTGAATCACGATCCAAAAGAGTTTTATCCATTGTGATTGGTTGCTATATCTCAGATCTCTTTTTCTTATAGGTTCCCCTCCATCTCCAATTTCTTTGCTCATGCAGTAGTTATTGAAGAAACTAGGTCATTTGCCTTGTTGAGTTTTCCATCTCCTCGATTTATAACTTCATGATGTTGTTCTTCCTCTGTTTACATCTTCATTAGATGTAAAGGCTTGATCAGATTCGAGCTTTTGTTTTGCTTTGTTTTTGTGGTGAAGTGTGGGGAGGGATAAAGCAACCTCACAGATGGTGATGTTTACTTCTGTCAGGAAGATCCAAAGTGGATCTTTCTTGTGATGTTAGCAGCCATTTATGATCATCGCTACACCCACAACTCATTAGGAAGTGCGAATTGGTGATGCGCTATCATTCCTTGTCCATTTATTAGCTGGCATACTTCTAAAAAGAAGAAATTTCCCTTCATCAACTGTTTGATTACCTTTTGGAACAGATTAAAAAGAGAATGAATGACGAATCCTTTCTCTTCAATGACCAGTTTTTAAAAAATACTTAGGTGGTTTCCTAGCATTCTTCAGAGGTGACAATGTTTTTTTTTCTTTTTTCAGAGTATCATTATAAACTCATGGATTTATATCTACTTGATGTGCTTCAATCCACTGAAGTTTTAGCTGATTGATGATCAAATTGTCCCACCTGTAGCAAGTGGGAGGCTCTTCATGTTGACTTCTGAGTCCTTGGACCCCCAACCCAGTAGTCTTTGATAACTTCCATTCTTTCTATTATGACAAGATATTCCAGGATCATCATATTCATTTCCATCCCAATATCTGGAATGAGTCACTTATCTAAGCAGCCCCATTTTCTTTTAGTGGGACAATCTGTGTACCAGGAGGTGATAAATAAATGATTTTTTAATAAAAGGAATAACTGGATGGTGAATAACAGTAAAAAAAAAAATAATACAACTAAAAAGTGTTGCAGCCCAGGATTCCTTTAGAGATAAGGACATACAACTCATACAGGAATGTCCCATATAACTCAATGGAATGTCCACTCCACATCACGGACATGATTCCCCTCACCAAAAAAACTTAAACTGTTCACAAACTTACTTTACAAAGATGTGTAAAACTTTTAGAAAGTATATGTGGATAAACTCTAGTTATCTGGAAAATTAATGTAAACAGAATGCTTCATTCACTTTAACAATTGTTCTCAGGCTTATGGTGCAGAAAAGAATCATTTATGGAGCTTGTCAAAATACAGATCTCTGGAGCCCCCCAGACCCTCTGAATCTGGGAGTAGGACTTGGAATTTGTATTTTAGTAAGACCTGCAAGTGATTTTTGAAGCAGGTGGTCCTACCAACTTCCCTTTGAGGAACACTGCTAGATAGATAGGTAGATAGATAGACAGACAGGCAGACAGACAGACAATGTAGGAGAAGGAGGGGATATGGGTCAAAAGAGTAAACCACATTAAAAAAGTTTAGTGATTTCTCTTTTTCTGATTTCTAAAAGGTTTTATTCTCTGTGGAAAATTTTTAAAAAATGGAAAAGCAAACAGAAGAAAATTAAAAATTGCCGCAAACCTATTCCTGAGAGACAATGTCCATTAAGTTGATGTATATCCTTCCAGACTGCTAAAGGGCATTTCAATGGCTCTTTTTTGCCTGCAGACACCTTCGGTGATTTGTCTGGGGTCTCTCAGCAAGTAAGTGGGAGTCCGCAGTGGAATCCCGCGGCTGGATCCTGAACTTCATATGCTCAGGAACACTGGAGCTGCCCCCTCCCCCCAGTATTACTTTACATATGTTGATATAGCACTTTTAAAATTAATTGTAAAATTTAAAAAAGTTATCTTTCTACCACCAGACTATGGTGGCTTCTCAACAGGGCAGGAATATCATCTTATTTATATCAATATTCTCAAAACAAGGCTTGGTGTTTAATAGTGGCTCAGTACCTGTAACATAGTAGACACGCAATAACTGTTCCTTCCAGGCAGGGAGTAGGAGACAACCATGTCTCCACGGCCTCTCATGGAACTGAATTGTAGGTGTCCTAGATTTTCCAAGACTGACCTGATTTTCTCCCAAAGAAACAGCTTGTAGCACCCCAGTGTTCAAGAAACATCTTACTAAAAGCATGATGAGGGTGTGATCGTGCAGATGTTTCCTGATGAGACAGCTCCTTTTAGTCACATCAGTTTTCTGGAAAATGGGGCAGCTGGGAGCTGTTAGCAGACAACACTCACAGCAGTTGAGTGATGGGGATACTGGCCCCCAGTAGGGGACCTGGGCAGGACACTAACCATGTGTACTACACCACCTAAAATTACCGAGTGTACCACCATGGGCAATTGTACCATAGGTTAGAAAGTCCCCGTGTAGAGAATGGCATTGTGGATGTAGTGTTTTAGGTGGTGTTTTGTGGGATGTCTTTGAGGGGGTGGATACTGAAGGAAGGGGGACTGGTTGGAAGTCTGGGGAAAAGTCTAGATATGGATGTGTGGGGAACTTGATAACGTTTATGGTGATAGGAATAGGGAGCACGGGAAAGATGGGAAGGGTACATAAAAGGAAGCGTCAATAGGTTGAGTTAGTTAGTGATAAGGAACTGAGAAAAATGAAAAGGATGACCTGGGTTTGGAACCTGGGGCCCTGGAAGAATAGCAGTGCCTGGGCAAATACAGAGATTCCAGGCCAGCGAGCAACCTTGGTCCTTCGGTCAAGACCAAGAGAGCAATTCTCTTGCACTAATGTTTGTGGGAATATCCCCTCCTTTACTTTTGTCTGGACTATCCATTGTTAAGGATCTGCTCCTCCTCATACTTTAGCAAAAAGGGCATGATACGTGGATGCCAAAGCCCAAAGACTTCCTCTTCCTCCAGAAATGCCAACCCACTCACCTGTACCATTGGCAGAGTAGGGCCAGGGTGTCTGTAGCTCTCGGGGGAAGCTGTAAGACCCTTTCCTCTTTCAGGACTGAACTAGCCCTTGACATGAATCACATCTCCTATTGCCTTTCTTTTCTGATGAGAGGGTCCTCGCTGCCACCTCTGCCCTCCTTTCTTGGCAACAGAGGGGTGGTATGAGATTTAATTTCTCAAGAAAACTGAAAAAGACACAAAGATCCCCAGTCTCTGTCTCACATGAGCTTCTTTGGGTGTCGAGAGAGGGTCAGTGCAGACAAAGGCGCTCTGATCACTTGCAATGGTTTCTCTCTAATTATAGAAAGTATTTAGCTATTGTTCCTAATTGCTTGCTGCAGTTGGGTTTGAGCATTGTTTTTTTTTCTTTTTGACAAAAGCCTCGTTTCTGATGAGTTGTTCTTTTTTCTTTTTTTCCCTGCCTTGGTTCATTGCCTTATCAGCCCCTGGCTATTCCACTGGAGAACTGAAGGAGGTGGTACGGTATTTCTGAAGATGCCATCTTACCTCATTTAATTGTTCTCATGACTTCCCCTGTCTTCCTCCCAGTTGCCTAATAAAAGAAGGGAATTAACATTTACTGAGCATCTATTTAGAATGTGCCAGATAATGTACTAAACCCTCATATAGGTTGTCTTAGTCAACCCTTGCAGCACGCCTGAGAGGCAGATATTATTATTCCCGCTTTACCGATGAGGAAGCTAAGGCACAGGAAGGTCTCACAGCCAGTAAGTAGCTGATTCAGGATTCAAACCCAGTGAATGTGAGGCAGGATTCAAACCCAGGTCTGTCTGCCGCTATGCTGCCTCCCTCAAAAGAGCCTGAGAGTCTTGATAGCCTTTGGCGGGTAGAACATTGGTGTTGATGCTCCTACCACACTAGGAGAGATTTGGGGAATCCTGCTCTCTCACCTTGAAAGTGCCTATTTCTAGGTCCCCTGCTGGAGGTTTGAGATTCCTGTGTCGGTTCAGGTTCATGACACAATGGAGAGATTTCCAATGTCACGGTAGCAATAGCAAGGAGGAAAAGCACCGTACCACCAGGGGGCTGGACAGTCAGGATCCTACAGGAAATAGCACGTTCAAGGGTTTAAAGGTAGAGCATTGAAGGGATGAACTGTGTGGAAGAGGTATCGGCAGGGAACCTAAAAGGGGTGGGGCAGCATCCCGGCACTAGCATAGCAGGACACCATCACCACCCCTAGGTCTAAAGAGGCACTGTGTGGGAATGGGGTTCCTGAGTCCAGCAAGAACTGGGTCTAGGGTAGACATACCCTGAAAGGAGCTGAGCTGTGGAAGGAGAGGAACCCGGCTACTGCTGAAATGCAGACAGGAAGGGCAGGAGGGCACACAGGCAGGGGTGTCAGGGGTGTATGAGTGTGTGTGTGTGTGTGTGTACACAAACATCTAGACTTCTCTCTCATTCGGCCTTCTTGTCTCCTGCACGTTTACCACTGGCCAAATCCAACTAGAAGACAGAGGGCAGGGAAACAGCCAGTTCTGACAAGCATCCTGGAGCACAGGGCAAGGCAGAGAAGGGTGGAGAGAGTACTTGGGGAGGACACAGAGGATACTCAGCAGGGGCTTACTCGTGTGTGCCCTCCGTGACTGTCCATAGGAGGCCGGAGACTGCTTACGGACTCAGAGAATCAAGGGGTGGGACAGCCCTTGAGTCTTGCTCATAAGATCCCTTTGTTTTGCAAAAGAGGATCCTGAGCTCCAGGAAGGGAACATGACTGGTAGGTCCAAGGTCCAAGACTGGCAGCCAATTAGTAGCATAGGTAGGACTGGAACCCAGCTCGCCTAACTCCCAGTCCGTCCTGCTTTTTAATTTGAGAATTGTGGTCAATTAATGGTTGGTAATAAAGGATTATAGCTGAGCCAGCTGGCTTATTTCTTGTTAAAATTTGTTCAAATACCTCAGGGTATAGTTTACTTTGGCCTCAGATTTTTGCCTTGAACGATTCCCTCTCTAAATACTTCTACAATCAGGGTGGACTGCCCATTCCATAATGTGAGCTCTGGAGTCAGAGTCACGGTGAGTCTGCCCTCACGGGGTGATCTTGGACAAGTCTAAACTTTCTGTGCCTTAGTTCGCTCAACTATAAAAATGGGGATAATAAAGAAACCTACATCATGAGGATTATATGAAGAAAATATACATACTTAAAGCACTTAAACTAGCATCTGGCAATAAGTGCTTGATAAATGATAGCATATATATGTATATTTAAATAAATGCATGTGATAAATGATAGCATGTATATGTAAATGAGAGCATGTGTATGTATTTATTTGCGTATATAAATGTGTACACACACACATATGTATCCAATAAATCGATTTAGAATTCTGCTTAAGAATTCACATGGTTTTTATCCTTGCTGATATGTCAGCTGTTTTTCACAAGGATTTTTTTTCCTCTCCCTTATGGCAGTAAAGAAAACTGAAGGGTACTTCAGTTATGCCTCAATAAAGCTGAAAAAACAAAAAAGAAAACTGAAGGGCTTGGGTGATGTGCCTTTGGGGGATTCCTCAACCAGGCAGGAGCAGATAAGATTTTACGTTGTCTCTGTCACTCGAGCCCCAGGTTGGAAATTAATTCCAGATAACTCACCTTGACTTATTCCCTCCCAGATATATATATATATATAAATTCCCTTTAGTTTTTCATCAAGTGCAGGCCAGTCTGACCATCTAATGAGGCACTCCAAGCAGGTTCCCATGTCATGGTCATTGAAACCTAGAAGTATCCAGAGCCAAAAGACTCCAACTTCTGCTCTTTTGCCCCAGCACACAAATGTATATGGCGTATGGACTGGCCTGCCAATCCCTTGACAAATGTTAAACCGCCCTCTGGGTAGCAGGGCCTTCACCTTCTGGTCCTGGGTCGGGATGACTGCCTTTGTCATGCTGGGACCTTCTCTCTCCTGAGCAGGGCTAACACAAGCTTCCTGGTCTCCAGCTCACGCTTCCTTCTGCTGCTGCTACTATGGATGTAACACCTGCAGGGCGCTGCTCACCTTTGGGTTGCTGCTGGGAATCCAATGCAGCTTTCCTGCTTCCCGTACCACAGGCCTCAGGCTTCTCCCTCCGGCTCAGAACACAGTTCTTTTATTACTTCCTCTGAAGCAGTCCTTTCCCCTTGCCTTAAGGAAGAAGCTTGCGCTTTGGTTTCTCTTGCTTTTCTTCTGGTTGGCTGCTGTGTGACACTTTCTCCCAGATGGTCCACTTCTGGGATAAGACATACAGCATCCTGCCTGAAGAGCTCTCTTGGACAGCATTCCAAATACTCCATTTACCAACCCCAGGCCTTGCTACCTCAGAACTGCAACTGGGACTTTGGCAGGTTCTGAAATAAGTTAGTTGCTGCCTTTTATGGCTTTGGTTGCTCAGAGGATGTTCTCTTTAGTTTCTCTGGTTATATTCCATCTCAGTTTAAAACCTTTTAATGGCTTCCTTTCGATACTTGGACTAAAATTCAAACTGATCAGCCCCTCAAGGCCCTGTGTGGCCCAGCCCCTACCTGCTTCTCCTACCTCCTCCTCCTACATCATTCTCTCTGTTTCAGTCATCCTGGGTTTCTTTCTGTTCCTCAAACATGCTCGTTCTTTCCTATCCCTGGGCCTTTGCACTCACTGTTCCCTCTGTTTGGAACACACTTCCTCATCTTTCCCACGGCTAACTTCCTCATCCATCAGGTTACAGCGGCCTCAAAGAGACTTTGCCTGACTATTCTGTCCCAAGATGCTACCTCTGGCCTCTGGCCAGTTACCGTTTACCACACACCCTGCTTCTTTCCTTCACAGGGTTTATTACACCATGCAGTTATCCTGCTAGATTTTTCCTTGTCTATTGCTGTTCCTCTCCCCCATCCCAGCCAAATGACACTCTGCAAGGCAGCAACCTTGCCGCTCTTGTTCATCATTATGTCCTCAGAACCCAGTATCAATAGTGTGCCAGGCACTGTGGTTCTAAATCTCTGCTCTCAGGGAGCTTATATTCTAGTGGAGGAGACACATAAAAGCCATCCAAGCAAGTTAAAGATATAATTTCAAGAACTGATGAGTACTATAATAAATAAAGTAGTATAAGGGGACAGGGTGTGTCTCAGGGAATGTAGGGGGTGGTGGTAGTTAAATGAGGCTGATCAGGGATGGCCTCTCTGGAGGGACAGAGAACAGATTGCCAGGATAGAGCAGACCTTTGAACAGCAAGTGTGAGGGCTTCAAGGCAGCCGCCAGCTTGGCAACTTGAGGAACAGAAAGGAAGCTGGTGTGTGTGAAGTGGTGTGAGCTGGGGAAGGGGAAGGTGGGAAATGAGGCTGGAGACAGAGGGAGTGGGTACAGGTCACGGGGAGCCATATAGGTTGGGTAAAGAGTTTGGCTTTTCTTCTAAGTGGGATGGGACACATCTGTACAGCAATATTCAGTTTCCAAAGCACACACACAGTCTTACTTGATCCTCATAGGAATCTCTGAGGTAGGTAGGATAATAGCTAATACCTTTTACCAAGAAGGAAGCGAAAGCTCTACTAAATTAGAAAAGTTGCTTTAAGTCACACCGTTCAACCAAGATTCTTTGACTCTACACCAGTGGTGTTTAATCCTGGCTGTGCATTGAGAGTCTCTGGGGTACTCTATAAAATACTTCTATCTAGGTCCTGCCCCCAGAAAATGGATTTAAGAGTTCCAGTGTTTGGCCCAGGAGGATTGCTACAACTTTCCAGGTGATTCTAACGTGGCTGTGAACCACTGCTCTCAATCCACCTGGTTTTCACTACACGAACTGCCTCTCTGACAGAGCCTTTCCACTAAACTGCCCGTTAAAATCACTGGGGGAGCTTTCTAAGAATTATGGAGGCCTAGACCCTAGGCTAGACTCTAAAATCAGAATTGCTGGGGCTGGGGCTGGGGCTCAGATATTGACTTCTTTAAAAGCACCTTATTTGCCTATTTGCTTTGGACCTTCCCACATTTATTTTTTGATTTCTTCCTATCTGCTGTGTCTCCTCACTTGTTTCCTTTGGGATTTATGCCTTTTTTAATTTCTTTCCTGTCATTTGCATGGGATTTCAGGAAGGAGTGGATTTAAATGGGCACACTTAACATACTGTGTTGAACTGGAGGTCTGCTAAATTAAAATTTTAAAAAACTTTAAATAATTAAATTTTAATTATTGAACTTATATACATATTAATTGTAAAAAATTCAAATATTACAATAGGGCATAAAGCATTAACTGAAAATACTCTTGCCCTACCTCCCCCATTCCCATTCCTCAGGGTTAACTGCTAGCCTGCTAGTAACAATTTTATAGGTAAACCTAAGGTTCAATTAATTACCATATTAAGTTTTTAATATATTTACTCTCTCTTCTCTCTCTGTGGTTTTAAAATGTCCATTTTTAATCTAAGCATCTTTATGTCTTTTACTGTGTGCGACTGCATTTTTATATGACTTTTTCTGTGCCTGTGCTATTTCCCAACACCCTTCTCCTGGGGAGCCCTTATTGAACCTTTAATTCCCAGCCTACAGGTCAGTTCTTAATTTACAGAGCACTTCAAAATCTCATGGGCAAAAATCAATGCTCCCTTCTTTGTGCTCCTATACCACTTTGTTCATACCTCTATCCTACCACTTCTCCCACCACTTGGAAAGTATCCATTTTCTTATCTTAACATCCATACATTGCAAACCAGATGTGAAGGCTGTATCACACAACTCTGTACTATTGTTATGTCCGTACTGCGATTGTCTTCTCCCACTTCGTGCCTTTTTTTCTTTTTATGCTTTTCGATGAAGAGAAGTCCTTGAATTTAATGCAGTCCAAATTTATCAAAGTTTTCTATACAGTTTGTGTTTATGTCATTTAATAAACATCACCCTGAGATCATAGGATGTTTTCCTTGATTTTCTCTCAAAAGTTCTGGTTTTGCTTTTTCCCTTTAAAGTCTTTCATCTACCTGGAATTAGTTTTTGTGTGTGGGTGAGTTAGGGATCCGACAGTTAGCTAGTTGTTCCAGCTCGTATACTGAACAGGTTATCTTCCTCCATTGATCTATAATGGCAGCTTTTTCATATAACAAGATTCCATGCATGTGCGGACCTATTTCTGGGCTCTCTAGGCTGTTTCATTTCCCTCTCTCTATATCCTATACTAATACTATATGTATTTACTTATAGTTTTATGATAAATGTCTACATGTGGAAGGGCAAGTCCTCCAAACGTATAATACTATATGTCTTTACTTATTGTTTTATAATAAATGCCTGCATGTGGAAGGGCAAGTCCTCCAAACGTATTATTCTTCCTCAAGAGTGTTTTGGCTATTGTTTGCCCTTTGTTTTTGCATTTAAATTTTAGAGCACCTTGTGAAGGTCCAGAAAAAGTCTTGCTGGAAATTTAACTGGAATTGCATTGAATCGAGAGATGAATCCCACCCTCCATCGCTGTTGCTCCGGGAAATAGCTCAAGAGATGTCTGTAGAACGAACCTCTGATGAATGTCTCTCCAAAGTACATCTTACCAACAAACACTCAGTAGAGATCAGTGAATGAATGAATGGCACCGAAGACAACAAATATTAATCAGCACATTCTTACTGCTCAGCAACTGCCAGTAAATTTCTTCCTCACCTATTTGTTGTAACACATTATTGAAAATACACAACAGCCATACATCACTCCATCCTCCACTGACCACGAATCTATGACCTATTTGGAAAGCCTCTTGAAAAACAAGTTTTAAGGAAGATTCCGTGTCAGCGGACCAGGCAAAGACACAAGGCCATGTGACAGGTCTGTGACCCGCGGGTGAAGCGGTCCACCGAGACCGCGGTGGTTCTCCGCCCGAGGTCCTGGAGCTTCCGGAACCAAGAACTACAAATCCCGGCAGGCCGCGTGGCGCCTCCTAACTAAACGCCATCGGGGGTGGCGTAGAGCTGCGCTCCCTGAGAACTCCTGCTCCCGGCTGCGGCGGGAAGCCGGCGCCGCAGATCAGCCTCCCTCGGGGTGAGTAGGGGCGGCCCCCGAGGCGGGCGCACAGCCCAGGCCGCCAGGGTCGCGCGGCGCGTGGAGCGCAGGGGAGCCAAGGGAGAGGCGCTGGCGCTCCCCTTTCCCCCAGCTCCGGCAACTGCAGACACCTGGGAAGCAGAGAGGAAACCCCAGCCGGTGACCTTGTCACCCGGGGCGCGGGCAAGTGGCTCGGGACACTGGCAATGCCCCGCCCCTCCTGCGGCGACTCTCCAGCCGGGCTCACCAGTGCGCTGCAGCGTGCACGAGCTGCTTGGGTGGCGCAGTGTTGCGTGCAGGTAGACTTGAAGCGGGAGGACAGCAGATGGCTCACCCAGACGTCCTCGTCCCTAGGTGGTCTGTGAGCTCCAGGGCGCAGGCAGCTGGCCGTGGAGCTTGGCCTGGACCAGAGAGGGGCCGACGCGATGTCCCGACCCTCCGCCAGGACAGTCGGCGCGCCCTGGAGCGCTCTGGTCTGCAGCACCCGCAGGGCCCGCGCTTCCGGGTCGCACAGACACGTGTGCGGAGGGCAGCCCGTGTGAGGACAGCAGCCTTTAGAGGACACCTAGCACAGCGCTCGCCCCACGTTAAGTGCCACTCACTTTCTACTGACCAGGAAGTCGTTCAGTTCAACAAGTGTTTTCCCATCACCTCCCGGATGAGTGGCCCTTCGTGGGTGCCCAAGAAAGAGTTGCTCAGTTGAAAGTGAATTAGAGTTTATCTGTGCCTTCTCACGGTTTCTTTAAGCATTTTCTTTTTTGTTTTTCACGACGAAAGTTGGATTTTATTGTGAAATTTATGGGGAGCTATTAAAGGATTTTAAACTGAGGGGGGGAGGGTAATAGAACACTTTTTCAAGTTTACTTGAGGAACGTTGTGGAAAATTCTTGAAGCATTTTCTTATTGCAGTGGTTCTCATACGTTAGGGTGCATCAGAATCACCTGGAGGGCTTGTTACCACACAGAATGCTGGATCCCATTCCCCAAATTTCTGTCTGATTCATAGGTCTGGGGAGCAAGAATTTGCATCTCAAATATACTCCTAAGAGATGGGGATACTCATGGTCTGGGGACAAACCGTATTTTGATATGTATAATGCACACTTTTTGGCCCAAATTTGTGAGGGAAAAATCAGGATGCGCATTACACATGGGTAGTACTAATTCCGTATCTAGATAAATTTTTTTATGTTTATGAGTTAAAAGTGTAGTAAATAAATGCTAAATTTCCTTCATAAATCAAAAAACAAGTACCTAAATATAAACAAAAACTCGAATTAAAAAATTAAAACGAAAGATGTTTTTCCCTGAATGTTTGGCCAAAACATGGTGCGCGTTATACACAGGAGCACATTATACACAGCAAAATACGGTACTTTTAAATTCTGTTTTATTGGAAAAAATCTTAAGAACTTAAAGCATCAACTCTGTACATCTAGTTATGGGCTTTTCTGTCCTTTTTGCTAATTAACTGTAGTTATAGTAAACATGTGTATATTTGTATTAATTTCCCCCACATTACAGACAGATTTTCACGTAGTCTACACTTCCTGGATTACATCATATGCTATCTTACTGTGTGTCATTACTGGCTTGGCTATTTTTCAGCAGCTCTCACAAATGCAAGATTTGACCTCTGCTGGGAGAGTGCATTTCATTTCTTTCTGATATACACATTTTCTTGTCAGACAAGGGATCTGTAAGATAAGAATAGTGCCTGATTCAGGCATCCATTCTCTCCCTCTCCCCTCCTCTCGACTCACTAAATAAACCTTGTGGGTTTAGATTTCCATGTCAGAGGGACTCCAGTGACCCACCTCAAGGCCCAGCAAGCCACTTGTTCTCATTTACCTTGTGCTCTCTTGGTTGGAGAGACACACCTGTATTCATGTTCACTCTCTCCAAGGATGTTATTGGGCGTTTTCCAGTCTTGGGAGCAGACCAGAAAAAATAATGCTCATTTGTTTAATTGTCTAGGAAATGGGAGGAGGCTGTGGTTATTCTAGAGGATTAATGGAATTAGAGCCCTAAGTGCCTTTTCTCTGTGGCCATTCTCACCTGTGCAACAAGCAGGGCGAGATGATTCCAGGCTTATTGTCCCAGAATGTTTTATGGGAGGGAGGTGAGGCTGAAGATGGATGGGAATTGCAAAGGCCTAGCCACATATTGGACCATAACCAGGAAGTACTTGGTCCAGAGAATGGACATTTCATTTGGCCGTCAACTTTCCCCTTGTAGAACTTTCTAGAGTCTCCTGTTGCCTCATTTCATCACCCACTGGGGTGTTCCCTATGGTGCAGCAAGATAGATTCCATTCTTATCATAGGTTTGACAAGAACACCGCTCTCCTGAATGGTTCGTAGACTGGAATCGGTTGTTTCTAGTAAGGAGCTTTGGCTGCTCTTGTGACGTGTTGGTTTCCAGGGCTCCAAGCAACGTCTTCCACAGGCTTGGCTTGTTTGGGTACAGTAGAGGGTCAGAAATCTTAGTCCTTGCCTGCAGTGACTGATGCAGATGCTTGTGAACGAACAGTCCTACGAATGTTGGTGGACGGAGTCTGGGAGTGCCTGTCAGGGAGGTCACGTGCCACAAAGAGTAGGGTCCAAGCTCTTACCCCGCCATTTACTAGCTGAGTCACCTGGGGCAATTCTCTCACCTCTGCTCCTTGGTTTCCTCCTTTATCCCTGGGACTGATGATAACATTTGTCCCACCTCACTGAGTTGTGTGGAACATCTAATGAGATAATGAGTGCAAAGGGCTTTGTAAAGGTTAGTTATTGCTAATATTATCGAATGATTAAGTTTTAGGGTCTTGGTGGCCTCAGGCTCTCCCACTCCCCAAGTGTGTGCTGTTATGAGAGGTAACTCAGGTGAAAGTCAAAGGCAAGTAAACAGAAGCGCGCAGGTGATTCATGAGCAAAAGGTTTAATAATGAAAGGTGTTTTTCATCCACAGACATATTTCGTGCCCGACAGGGTCTTTTCACATACCCCGAGGGAAGCAAGTCATGAACTTGTTAGAGACGCACTGACACCTTAGGGAAATCTTCAGCTCCAGTCTAGTTAGACAATTTGGCTCCTATATCATCTATTTTATGTTTTACAATTTCCACCTCTTTTATTCCTGAGAACATATGCATGAAAACCAGGTCTTGGGAGTTGTGTGTGCCTCGCTGCCGCTACCCCACCCAGTGGTGGTCTCACGCCTAGGAGGGGCGCATTACCTACAGGGACAGATGTGGAGGGTGGTGCACCAGGAGAACAGGGTTTTGAGGAGCAGTGGCTGGGAGCTGGGGCTGGGGGCGACTAGAGGAGCATAGCTTTGAATTGTTAGCCATGGGTTTGTGAGTCTCACCAGGGGACCAGTTGTTCCTGGCTCTGCACAGGCCTCAGGGGGTACAGATTATTCATTCACTGATTCATTCACTCAGTAAAGACTTTCGGAGCACGTACTATGAACTAAGCCAGCATTTGACACACTACCGCTTGAGGGCCAAATCTGCCCCCACCCATTACTTTATATATGACCTACGCTGCCTTTTGCCTTGTACTACAATGCAGAGTTGAATAGTTGTGATCGAGACGTTGTAGCCTGCAAAGCCAACAATATTTATTATATAGCTCTTTATAGAAATAGTTTGCTGATCCCTGGGCAGGGAGATCTAGGCAGGGAGAAGAGCAAATGCAAAAGTTCTGAGGCCAGTATGTGCCTAGAATATCTGAGAAATAGTAAGGCGGTCAGTGCCATTGGAGTGAAGTGAGCAAGGGGGAGGGTGGAGAGGCCTGAGACCCTGGAGGGAATTGGGGCATGAGGTCAGGTAGGGCCCCGTAGGTCATGCCAAGGCCGTGGCTCTTCATCTGAGTGAGGTGGGGGCCACTGGAGTTTTAAGAGCAGACGAATGCACAGTTGGACTTAAGTTTCCATGCTTAGAATAGACTGGGAAAAAATTCACTGTCATTCACTTCATCATTTGTTTTTATGTGCAGACTTATTTATTAGGAAATTCTGCCCTTTGTATCTAGTGAAAGAGGCAGATGGAAGGGCAGATCATTAGAGATAAAAGCTTCATAGACGGATAATGGGGGATTGAGAGTGGAGGGATATTTTAGGAGATGAAGCTGGAAATGGAGGTTGGGATAGGAATGTAATGGCAGCCTTGAATACCTTACTAGAGAATTTGGAATTTTTTGTAGGTGGAGGGGAGGTAGAAGTGATAGGAATATACTCGTGGATTAGGGTGATAACTCAAGTGACAGCATGAAGCTTAGATGGGATGTGGGAAAGTGCTTGGAATAGGGAATGGTTGAGTGGTTCAGGCAAGATGTGATGGCTTTCCTCGCCTCTTTTATTAACTGTACAAGGTTGTTCCAAATCCTGGACCCTGAGGTTTTAGGAGTTCTATGTCAGTTCTTCAGCTTTTCAGAGAAGACATGACGTTTAAAATAATAGTAAGGGAGTCTTATTTACTGAGCGTGTTAGGCATTTTGCTAAAGCAGCATCTCGTTTAAATCTCACAGTGACCCTATGAGGTAGGTACCCCAAGAGCTCCCTTTTGTAGATGGCTGCACAGAAGCTCCAAGAGGTCGTGACTTGCTCAAGTCACATAGCTGGTGAGCAGCAGAGCTGGGACTCTTCCAGCTCATCCTCCCTTAGCGTGGGCTTCTCTGCTGGCCCCACAGGCAAGATGCCTGCCTGGATCACCCCTCCTGGACCTTCTTGCATGATCATCCTGAAGAAGGAAGGTGTGTAAGGAGCTGAGGGCACGCGGCCTCCTTTAAGGCCTGTTTCTGGTTCTGCTTGGAAACCTGTGTCTTGGCAGAAACAAGGCAGAGGGTGAACTGAGCATGCAACCCCTTTTCAGAGAAAATACTGCAGGCCGAGAGTGTAGAGAGCAAGGTGGAAAGGTAGGGCTCGACGGACGTCTGCCCTAATCCTCTGCAACTTACAGGCAGGGGAGTAATAAGATCCTTTACCAAAGCCTGGCACTGGGTGAGGAAATACAATAACAACAACCACAGTGGTGGTAATAGTAGTTGTTACTGTGTTCTTACCATGTAGGTGGCCCCTTGCTAAACATTTTCCTTGTTCCTCACCACCCTATCACGTATGCCCTGCTGTTATCACCCCACTTTATAGACAAGGTAACGGGATTTAGAGTTAGCACTTTGCCCCTGCTCGCCCAGGCTGTAGGTGACGGAGTCTGGATTCAAACCCGGGCCTTCCGGACTCCAGAGTGCACACTCTCAACCACCAATTCTCCTGTCCGAAAGGAACCCTGGGTTTATTGAAAGTGACAGAATGATGTGGAGATGGGGAGGTTTTCATAAATAAAGAGAATATACAGAAAATAAAGAGCACACTGTTATAAAAAGTGCTGAGTCCAGAGAGAGTCAAGAAAGGAGCAGAAAAGAAACAGAACAGGTAGGAAAAATGGAAAGCAGAGAAGGAGGCGGTAAAACTAAATCCAAAGTTATTACATTACATGCAAACAAAAAATAAACGATGTGCTGTTTAGAGAAACAGTATAAAACGTAAGTTAAACAAAGAATGGAAAACGATGCACTTGTGAATACTTTCAAAAAATTCTGTGGCTATATTACGAGGCATGAGTCAAAATAGACTTTGAAGAAAATGAAGGCAAGGCTGTCTGTAGCAGTAGTTTCCATACAAAGGGGAACAGCCACAGAGCACGGCGGGGTGGCCTCAGATTGAGCAGAGCAGAAGCAAGCAAGGTGACAACCTGACTTTCCTGCGTGTGTGTGCAGGGTTTGCACTTGCAGGTGGTTGGTGGTGCATGTCTCCCGTGGGAGCTGCAGCCGTGGTCAAGGACTGTGGTCTGATAGAATTCCCAGGAATCGAAGGGGAAGCAGTGACCCCAAAGAGTGACCGTACGGCCACCTGGTGGACTGAGCAGGTACAAGTAGGGTAGGAACAGGTGTCAAGGAGCCAGGAGCCCACTTAGTCCCAGTGACTGGGCGTGTGCATTGCGTTGAGTGGATCAAACCAGCAGGTGGACATTGACTCCGTAACCCTAACGTACCCTGCAGGGCTGTGAGTGGACAGAACAGTAACAGTCATGGTGTTTGCATTCAGGGAACTCGCAGTGTGGACAGAGGGCAGTTTAACCGAAAATCAGCTTAATGTGGAGGGCTTACCTGGCTGCTTCTGACCAGCTGCCCTTTTGGCTGTGGCCTGACCACTTCTGACCTGGGCAGGAGGGCCAATGACACCTGTGTGTGCCTAGTGGTGCAGTAATAGATACCGGTCATGACGGGTAACGTGCTCTGCCACTTTTCCTGTCTAAAATAGCGTCCTTCGCCACGTATCCATCTTTCCTCTTTCCCTCCTTGATTTTCTTCTCAGCACGTGATACCAGCTGACATCCTAATTATTCTATGTCTGTTTGCTTATGATCTGTCATCCCACCTAGAGTAAGTGCCACGCGGGCCAGAACTTCGCTTTGTTTCCTTTGCTCCCAGTGCCTAGAATAATGCCTGGCACTGTTGAAGGAAGAGTGACTTTGAGAGTTGACTTGTGCTGGGTACGATGCTTTACATGATCTCATTTTATCCCAACAGCTTTTGAGGTAGGTATTATCCCGTTTTACAAATGAGGAAATGGAGGTGCAATGAGATTAAGAAAATGACCTGTTCAGTGGCGGGGCCTGGATTTGAATCCCCACCTGACTAACTGAAACTCCACTGTTCTTCTTTCTCTGCGTTCCTTCTGCAGGGTCGGGGGACATGGCCAGAAGGGCTCTCAAGCTCGCGTCATGGACCAGCATGGCTCTTGCCGCCTCTGGCTTCTACCTCTACAGTAACAAGTATTTGGACCCTAATGACTTTGGCGTTGTCAGGGTGGGCAGAGCAGTCGCTACGGTAGGTTTTTCTCACTTTGGGGGTGAAGCGCAATGACAGTGTTACTGGCAGGTGTTCATGCATGTAGCAGACGGATACACTAGTCACACGTATATGGAGATACACAACTACCCGTACGTGTACAAGGCTCCCTGTACAGTTACACAGGCGTAGATATATATATATCTGCCCGTACCTATAGTCCTGTCTGCATGACCTCTGCCATCCTGAAGTTACATAGAATGGATCTGTTTGGAAGCCTTTCCATTTTAGGTTCTATATCTTATGTTAATGACAGTCTCAGAGGGCGGCATTCCTCAGCAAACGCTAGGAAGGAAGGCTTTGCAGCTTTGATTACATCCTGCCAGAAAACGTGGTCTCTCTCCAGGCAGCTCGTGGGAGCGGTTCTTGATGCAGGGCTCATACTCCGAGCGTCTGGGCCTCGGAGAGCTTTGGGAGTCCCCTTCAATCCCTAAACTAACAGAGCATCTGAGTTGATTATGTGGCCATTGCAGGTTTTCTCCAGTGGCTCAGGAACATGGTTCTGGTGGGATCATGTCCTCTTAACTCCGTGGAAAGCAGCATTCCCAGACATGCCTCTTATCATTGTCCCATCTGCGTGTGGGTAGTTCGCCACATGCCTCATGCTCTCTTTCCTCCTCTGTGTGGTGGGGTGAGCTCGTCCTTTCTTCCCCCTGGTGTAGACAGACTCTGAAACACAGTCTGTTTCAGTTGTGATCTAACCGTTTCCTTAATACTCAGTGTTGTCAGTCTTCTCCCTTGTCTGGCTCACAGGGGAGGTCCTGATGTGGTGCCTGCCCTCTAGGGGAAGCTAAGTCAGAGAATCCGGACAGACAAATGGATAAGCAGGCTAGTGGACTATGATATGATTCCCAAGTGTTTGCTGAGTGCCTTTTTGGGGCCTAGCATTGTCTTATATATTTGAGGACTAGACACAGCTTTGAAGGAGCTTCTGGCTGAGAAGTGCTCACACGAATGGGTCAAAAAAACCAGTCTAAAGTCATGCACTGGCTCAAGAAGCGTGACTCAAGACAGCTGCTGCTCTGGGACCTCTGACACAGGAGTGAACCCTGGGGCTGGGAGTCAGGATAAGTGCGGGAGGGGGAGCAGCGCTTCATGGAACCTTGGGGATTTGCATAGTTGGAAAAAAGGGAGGAAGATTCTCACCAGTGCTTTATAAATCAGCCACTAGGCTGTGCGTTCTTGAAAGGCCAGAGCTCTGGCCTTCCCCATCCTTCTGGACTTGTTAGTGACCGGGTCTTGCTCATGGTTGGTGTTCAGTAAATACAGAGGGTGCCAAAAAATGTATACACATTTTAAGAAAGGAAAAAACTGTATTAAAATTGTAATACTCAATGTATACCAATGATGAATACAAGTCATGTGTATACATTTTTTGGCACCCCTGGTATATGTCAAGTGGAATGAAGCTTTAGGGGTGCAGACAAAGGAATAGACTCCTGTCAATATCAACCTGGTAAGCCCCTTAACTTCTGGGGGCTTCAGTTGCTCGATTCTAAAAGGGAAGGTTTGGGCTAGTAATCCCCACAGCTTCTCCATGCCTGAGACATCTGGGAGCCTGTCATCTTCTGATTCACAAAGGGTAAAGGGACTTCTGGAGTTTTGGCTAGGGACTGAGAATCACAACTTATGTTTTTAGAGCAAGTGTAAATATAATAGAAAATGACGTGTGGTTGTGATACAGAGGTGGGTAAGTTTTTTCAACAGCACTCATTCAAGTAGTGTTTACTGAGCGTTTACCTAATCTGCCTGGCTCAGGGGTTATGAAGAACAGGAAGCACAAGCCCCTGTGCCTGTAGAGCTGAAATTCTAGCCAGGGGGAAACAGTCCAGTACAAAGAAACACATGAGCAAGGTAATCTTGGAGGGTGGTGTGTTATGGTAAGTAATTGAGAATTCCTGGTGGATGGGGGCCACTTTAGATGGGGGCTCTGTAGAAGTGGCATTTGTACAGAGCCCCGATGGACAGGAAGAAGCCAGGCCGGCTAAGATCTGAGGGCAGAGCATCTTTAGATCTTAGGTGGAACTGTCTACTTCTCTAAACATAACACTGTGGCCTGCAGCTGTGCTTCTTGGGCAGAGCATTATTTGATGTCCGGGCGTTAAGCTTTCCCTTTCCTTGGTTCACAGACAGCTGTCATCAGTTATGACTATCTCACCTCCCTGAGGAGTGTCCCCTATGGCTCAGAGGAGTACTTGCAGCTTCGATCTGAGGTAAGGGACCCACGGGACCCACCTGAGCCAGACCAGTACTGGATAAGTCTTGAAGTGGCTGCAAAGCCAATAAGCTTCCTGTGTGCAGCTGGAGGTGGGGATGGAGGCTGGAGGCTGGGAAGGAAGGAGGGGAGGACCGTCTCCTCATTGGAGGTGTTCTGATGCCGATGGGCTGGACTGTTAGGCTGACATCAGACTGGATCCCGTGGCACTGGGGCTATGAACCTCTAAGGCACGGTTGGGGAGACTGGTGTGTATGGAGCACAGGTGTCTGGGATGACTCAGGAGGGAGGAAAGCTCTGTCCTTGAGATAGCTCAGCCGGCTTCCAAACTGCTTTGTCAGGAGGCAAAACCCAACCGAAAGAGGTTATTGTTTTCCTGTTTTCTGAAGTCTCCACTGGGGCCTCTTGTAGGCCTCTGAGTGGAGCTGTCCACCCCACACACTTGGAACAGGGTAGTTGAGTTTCATGCTATGACTAGATGTCCCAGAGAGTTAGGGCGTCAAGCAAGTGGGCATTTTTCTTGCATGGAAGATGAGTTGGGGTCGAGTGTAGATACCTTTGGTTCCTCCAGAGAGAGGTTTGTGATAGATTTGTGTGTCTTTGCTTAGCCTGGAATGCCCTTTGGCCCTTAGAATCTAATTCCTAGTTATCCCTCCAGACTCAGCTCAAACACATCCCTTCGCAATCATCCTAGGTAGATGGAATAATTAATTTTTAAATTTTTATTTAAATTTTTCTTTATGGAAATTCCAGCCATCCACAGGACAGAGTACTATAAAGAACCCCTATGGAACTGTCATTCAGCTTTAGAAATTGTCAATATTTTGCCAATCTTGTTTTATTAATTCTTTCATTTATTATTATTTTTTGCCAAAATATTTAAAAGCCCATCTCAGGCATCATATTATTTCATCTGTAAGTATTTCAATATGTATTTCTAATAGATAAGGACCTTAAAAAACTTAAGTACAATACCATGATCATACCCAACAAAATTAACAATAGTTCTTTAATAATCTCTAACAGCTAGCCCACATTTAAATCTCCCTTGTGGTCCCCAAAATGTCTTTTTAAAGTTGGTTTGTTCAAATCTGGATCCAAACAAGTTACATTTATTGTGTTTGGTTGATGTTTCCTAAATCTTCTCAAATCTATAATATTTTCTTTTTCTTGCTCTTTTTCTTTTTCCTTTTCTCTCCCTCCTCCTCCCTCCCTCTCTCCCCTCTCCTTCCAACCACCCTCTTTCTTGAGCTATTTGCTTTTTAAACAAACCAGATCATTTATCCTCTAGAATTTCCCACATTCAGGATTTGGTTGAGTGTCATTTAATGGGAAATAGATTTGCAGGGCACACAATTCAAAATATATAATATTGGAACATACAAAATGATCTCCTATCCCTGTTCCTCAGGTACCCAATTTTCTTGCCTGGAGGTGATCAGTATTTCCCATGTATCATTTTAGAGTGATCTTCCTATTTGAAATTAATCACTCTGTCTTGTTTATTCTGGCCACAGATGATAGTTGGTTACATGTCTTTCTCTTTATAGATTCCTTTTGATCAGGAATTGGATCTTTCTTTTTTATATCTTCTATTGCTGGCAGGGATGCCTAAGACCGAGGTAATTTAATGCTTGTGTCAATGCCAGGCCGCACCCTGCTGGCTCCTTGCCTTGGAGGCCCCAGAAAGAGAATAAGGTTTGGAATCAGAAGGCCTGAATTTGTGCCTCTGCTTTGGGGAGGTTATTTAACCTTTTGGAGTGGCCATTTTCCTTGTCTGTAGACTAGAGATGGTTATACCACTTACTAAGGATTATTTTGTGAAAAGTAAGTGTAAAGCATGTATCAAAAATAAGTCAGATGTCCAAATACCATGTGATCTCACTTATACGTGGACTCTAAAGAATAGAATAAGTGAACGAACTAATCAGAAACAGTCTCAGAGACATAGGGGAAAATATATGCTAGACGGGAGGGGAAATGGGGATAAGGGAGAAGGTGAGGGGATTAGAAAGCACAATCGGTAACCACAAGATTACCACGGGGATACGAAAGACAGTTTGGGGAACATAATCAATAATGTAAAGATTTTGTAGGGTGTCACATGTCTTATTGGGGAGACCACTTCAGGGACGGTGTAGGTGCCTGGCCACTGTGCTGTACACCTGAGGCTGAAGCTGAATAATAATGAATGTCAACTATAATTTAATGTGTGTGTGTATATATATATATATATATATATATATATATATATATATATATATATATATATAATGTGTGTATATATATGTGTATATATATATATATCTATGTCTACAGTCACAGGAAGTGGAATACAGCATAAGGAATAGAGACAGTGGAAATGTAATGGCTGTGTGCGATGTCAGACGGGTAGTAGATTGTGGGGAGGTTATCACTTTGTGAGGGGTATAAATGTCTAGTACATTGTTTTGTACACCTGAAACTAATAATAAAAAAAAAAAGTCAGATGTCACTAGAAAGTGTGTGCAGAGACTTGGTCTGGGTTGTGTATCTTCATGTCTGCAGCACTTACAATAGCACCCAGGACACAGCAGGTCCTGAATAAAGATTTGATGAATGAATAAACGAATGAAATGTTGGTTTGTATTGGAAGATCTCAAAGACCCTGTGTCTGAGACTCAGTGCCCCCGTGCTTTTCCCTGCCCTCCTTTCTCCTTCTAATCAGTGCTACGTGCTTTGGAGCCACCAGAGTGACATTCTGCAGAGAAGCCCAGGCCAGGGCACAGGGGCAGAGCAGGCAGGGAGATGGTGCAATGGAGACAGTCACCCTTCATGTGTAAGTCATCTGAAAGGCAGTTCCTAGAGAAGTTGACAGCTTTGGGGGATGAGTAAGGAAAGTGCAGCCTGGCATTGGACAGGAGGGCAGCACATGTTAGTTGGCACCAGATAACAGGGGTGTAGGCTGGTCCCTGGGAGTTGTGCTTGGACAGGGGGAGCCGGCTGGCACTAAAGAGCACGGGTAAATACCTCAGGAGTGTGTTCTTCCATCGGAACACTTATCTGTCCTCATCCGCGTGACTGATAAAGGAATGAGTGAAGGGTAAAACATAATTATCTCACCTGTCAAGCTAGAGTCCTCAGGTCCCGGAGTACGCCACAGCCAGGAGATGAGCTTGGCAGGCAGCGACTTAGAGCAGCGCTTTCAAGATTGGTGATCGGCCGGCTTGGATCTCAGCGACTCAGCTCCGCACGAGGAGAGGGTGGGAGCCAATGTGAAGGAGTGTTTTCCGGGGGCACAGTGGCACTTTGCTAGGCAGCTGAGGGCACGGGGCAGGGCCCAAGTACTTTGGAGAATGAGACTCCTGGTGCCCAGGATGCTTATCAACAGAGAAGTGGCCTGTCCACAGGGCAGAAAGAAGTCATGGCTGATGCAGACGTTCAGACAGTTGGGTTGGAGGAAGTAGGACTGAGTTTATTCTGCCCGAGGGGTTGGGGTATGGTGGACATGTGTTAATTCTGCAGCTCAGGAACCATTCTCATTGAGAAACAGCATCCAAACGTTCCTTTGGGGAGCCACTCATACCTCAGGTACTCGCCATGAGGTGTGACTGGGGCTCACCCACCCTCAGCTCCAAGGGTCAGCATGTGGCCTATTCCTCTGGCCCGACAGATTGATTCAGGGACAGCACCGGAGCCAGTGCTGGTCGGTGAGCGTCGGGTCCAGGATTTTTGGGGGTGTCCACCCACAGGACACTGTCTTTTCTTCTGGGGTAGCGGAGGGTATAGGATGTTGGCAGCCATGTTGCCACCATGGGGGAAAGCCCATCTATGAATGGAGCCAGAATTATGGAGAGATGTGTCATTTGAATCCCTAGAACTAGCTGAGCCTGAAGCCAGGCGACTGCTGGACTTTTCAGTTATGTGTACCAGGAAATCCTCTTTTTGCTTAAGATGGTTGAGTTCAGTTCTCTGTTACTTGCAACCAAATGAATACTGATACTCTGGAGGTCTTGAAGAAGCATGCCAGACCTTGAAGCACAATCAGGGTTTTAATAGTTCACAGAAGGACCAGTAACTCGAAGGAAGAAAGGAAGTTTAGAAATGCCGAGGCCTAAACAGGGTGAGGAGAGGAATGGATGGTGCTGGGTAGAATTCAAGCCATTTTGGACTTGGAGCCAGGTCCCCAGGCTGCTGGTCCACCACCAACCACCCCTATTCCCCTATCTGAAGTGGGGGCAGTGGCCTTTGCCTCACCTGAGTTTGTAAGAACAGAGATGAGAAGATTTACTTAATTAAACACTGCATTATTTAATTCAGCCAGAGGACATCTAAAAGCACAGGGTTTGCCTTGTTGGTGGGTTTACAGGGTTTACATTTATTAATTGGAATTCTTCTATAAGGAAGAGGGGTCCCTTCTCCCTCAGTTGTTTGTTGATTTGTGTTACTGTATGGGTTACAATCCAAACCAGTTATTATTTATTTTATTGCACAAATTGTTCCAACTGTGGCCATTGGGAGCTCCTTCAGTGTCTCCCGTGTCTTTTTTTAGATATGCCCTGTCAGTTTTTGAACACTGACTTAACTTTTTGGTATCACAAAATGCCCCAGGCTCATCTTTTAGATTCCTTGTCTCAGCCTTGTAATCAATCACTTCTCCAAGGAGACCTGGTTCCTTTTATTGGAGAATTATATTTAGAAACCAAGATGTGGATGCATATTGCTCTTGGGGTATTCTTGTTTCAAGGCTCTCCCAGGAGACAGACCTAGGAAATATATGTATGTATACTTACTCACGCATATACACATCTGTCTATCTATTAAAAAAACCCATGAGTTCATACTGATATCTTCAGTTTCAATCCAACATTACAGCGTTCATTTAGCCTTCTTCCTTATATGTAACTTATTTCTCTGACAGTGAGAAACCTGCCTCTTATTATCTACCATATATTTACTTATTTGTCCAACCCGAGTATACCCCAGTGTAGTTAACACCCCCAGTGCATACAGGAGCAGGGAGAGTGGCCTAAGATGGGTGAGACTAAATGAATGAAGGGGGTATTTACCCTGGGTTTGTAAAGGTGGGTACGATTGAAACCTGTAGCATTGGGGACAAGGTGATTTTGGTTGCGGGGTAAAATTCTGGAGATTGTCTATAAGGAACAGAAATTAGTTCAGCGTCTGGAGACTAGGGTGTGGGTAATGAAGGGACATACTGGCACACAGAATTAGTGCTAGGTCACAGAGGGACCAAAGGCCACGTTGTATGCCATACATAGTAGGGAGCCATGGAAATTTCCAGAGCTGAGTTTTATTAAGCCCTCAGTGAATGAAAGTGCTTCACGTTTTCAGTTACTGAATATTTTTTGAGCTTCTACTGTGTTAGACAATGAGTAGAAGAGTGAGCATGTGTATATGTGTGTGGGGGGTGGAGTAGAGAGAGAGAGGGAGGCAGGGAGAGATGGCATGCACCTTTTCTTTTCTTCACTGGGAAGCTTTGTAGCTGAATGCAATCTCTTGTTACCGAGTAGGTCGCTGGGCTCCTATGGTAAGAGATGCTTCAGGTCAGCAGAATGTATGGGTCACATTAGTTGCCATAGTACTTAATATGTGGGCTTGAGGAGGTAATGATTAATGCTCTTTTCCTCCTTGCCTGAGCAGAACCAAGGAGTTGCAGGACTCTGCCAGGTAGAAATAAAAATGCCAGCTTTATTACTGATAAATGCTGGGCTGTAGAATGTGGCGTGGGTCTGTTGAACTACACCCCCTGAATTTGATAGACTTAATTACCTACCAGACCCAGACAGGACAGGACAAGCCTCACAGATGGGGGCCTGCCTCCTGGGTCAGGGAGGAGCTGAATGCAGAAATGCAGACCTCAAATGGGGAGGAGAAAGGAAGGGGTGAGCCGACCATGCTACGTTTCTTCTCCCAACTCACCAACTGGCAGTCCTTCCTCCAGGAGTGAGGGAGAGGGAAAGGAGAGGTCAGGAGCATTACACCTTGACCCGGGCTCCTTCCAGGTGTTCGCATGCAACTTAGGGAGAGGAGGTTCACTGCAGTATTTACTCTCCGAACGGAAGATACCTTTCAATTTGCTGTAAGAGCCTTCTGTGTCTACTAAATTCAGTTAACCTTTACACCTGACTTTGCTCAAAGATGCAGGCTGCTTCAGGCTTGAGTATGGGATAGCATTTGACATTACTGAAATCTGCATTTAGAGGGAGGGGGTCATAGGCTGTTAACCTTTATAACCGTAGCATATGGTAGTGTGTTTTTGACCAATGGATATTACAGGAGTAGAGTAAAGGGCTAAGGTGGGGTGATGACTCTATTTATAATTATTCCACTGAACTTGAGAAAGACGTCTTCTGCCTCAGCTAGCTCAGGCCTCTAACGTACACATGCGGAAATAGAGGTCCACAGGCGTGATGTGATTTCTTTAGGCCCCTTCAGGTGTGCGGCAGATCATGAACTTGGTCTTGTACATCAGGTCTCCCTAATCCCATGTTCTTTGCAGTTCATACTGAGTTGTCTCCGTTTATCCACCTTCTGGGGGAAGGCACCGATTTGGATAGAAAGTGGAACCAAAGATGCTTGTGTAGCTACTCTTGCTAGCTAGAGCAGGGGTTGCTTCTGCCGCTGGTCTGTCCCCGACTGGTGCGAGCCCTGAGGCTGTGGTGCTACCTGGGATGGCTTTGGGGAACACTGGAGAGGCAGAAGAAGAGCAACAGAGCCTCCTCCCTGGAATTCCTTTACTCATTCACTCAGACGGTTAATTCAACAAATGTTTGGAATTTGCACTCCCCAGTGGGTCCTCCAAAGGAATCGGAGATGCTAGTGAGCTCTGTGCTTTGGGAAAGCATTTCAACTGTTAAGCTATTGAAGAACTGCCAGTTTGGAGGGTAACCATACTACCAGCTTGGTGAAGGTATGGTAATTCAATAAGCATTTGAAAGGTCTTGCTGCTCTGCAAGGGGAACTGTAGCGGTGTCTGGCTCTTTAGGAATGTTCTCTGAAATCTGGGGACTCTCTTGGCCAAACCAGGACGTGTCCACCATCCTTCCATTTATTTGAACCAACATGAAGTGAGCCTGCTGTGTGCCAGGTCCTGTGTGAGGCTTAGGCTCAGAGGCTCTAAGGAGAGATAAGACGTGCCCTCTGCCCCCCAGTTGTCCACAGTCCAGGGGGGGAAGCAGGTGTGGAATGACCAGTTGCAAAAAGATTGATTTGTCTTCATTCCAGCACTGGCCCCTGACAGCCACTAACTTCCAGCCAGGAGGAGTGAGGAGCAGGGGCCGGAGCCCTGCCCGAGAGGGGCTCCTCACCCAGCCTGGGGATTGCAGGTGGGGGGCATGCCAAGAGGGGCCTCCTCTGGAGCAGCAGTGTCTGACTGTGCCACAGTTCTCTTGCATGTGCCGTGTCCATCAACCTGGGTGGAAGCTTTTCAGTGAGTTTTCGTGCACTCTGTCCCCCTTTTGCTGCTTTTGTGGGTCATCATGGAACATTTGCCAGACAGTGTTCTGCGTAGAGGAGGAGGGAAATTGAATCCTTGCTCTCTTAGTGACTGGCTTTTTCAGTTTGTGATAATTTCTGCAGCAGCATGAGCTGCATTTCATTTGCTTTGGTTGGGTCATCTAAGGACCAGGCCTCTGGAATAGGGAGACAGAGTCTGCGATTGAGTCTAGCACCTCCTTTTTAGTTTTCTGTGTACCCAAAGCTCTCTGAGTCCTCATTACAAACCTGCACAACTTTCTGAAGTGGCCCTGACCCCAGAGCCTTCTGATTTGGGGAGAGTTCCAGAGGAGTGGGGCTCTTGGACCTTGGTGTGGTCTACGGAGAGACTTGGGGGAGTCTACTCCCAAATGTGGGGACCCTGGAGAAAACTTGGCGAGACACCAGCTTCCCCTGGCGCTTGGGTTCACTGAGCAGTGGCTTCTCTGTAGTTCCCAGGCAGAGACCACGCAAAGCCAAGTTACCCTCTTGATTGCTGTAGCCTTGTCAGTGACCTATGGACCGCAGCCAATAACAGTGTCCCATCTTGCCATGTCTCCATACCTCTTTTTAAAAACATGTGAAATAATAGGCCCTAAGAAATGTTGTGGGGACAGAGTCCCAGAGAGCAGTTTCCAGGCTCTCGGCCTCACGTGGAAAGGTGCTGGTTCAGGTAGCAGATGGCCATTGGCTGTGACTAGTTGGCCGTCAGCTGTAACCAGTGAGCCATTGGCCACTAATATAACTGCTGTGGCTACGCTAGCAGGCGTGGATTGTGGATGGCACAGTTAGCAAGCGTGGTTAGCAAGCGCAATTGCGGGTAGCAAGTGCAGTTAGCAAGTGGATTACATTGTGGATCCTGTGGATCCTACTTCCTGTGGATCCTACTTCCCTTGCCGCTAGCAAGACTGGGGAGCAGGAAGACCCCTTGTTGGGGTACAGGCGGATGTTTGCTTTTGTGTCTCCACCAGTTGCCGTGGAGAATATAGTGGTGTGACTCCCCTATCTGTGGCTCCGCTGTTGTTCCTTTTGGGCCTCACCATATCCTGTGTCCACCCGCCGAGAGTGGAACCAGAGACCCTGTATGGCAGCCAGCCTCTGCCTTGTACCCTCCATTGCTTCCGTCTTTCCCCCGCTGGGTTGGCCACTTTCTTTCCAGCTCTTCTAGCTCACTGTTTATCTCCTGGGGCTGCTCCTTCTGCTGCTGCTGTTCGCAAGTGGTGATCCCTTTCCAAAGGCCACGGCTGAAATGAAACAGAATAAGCCCCTGGGGTTCTGGCGATGAGAGGCCGTTGCCGGGTGTGGGGCGTGTCTCCCTCCTGACCAGTGCGATTGTCCTATCAGCCAGTTCCTCGCTTGCGCGTGTCTGCAGTTCCCTTGCCTACATGGGCTGCCTGGACTCACGGGTTGGCTTCCTGCTGCCGCAGAGCTGCTCTCCACCTGCCTGCCTGATTCCTGTGGGGTGGGTGGGGGATGGCGGAGCCCTGCTCCCGGTGGTGGTACCGTGTTGAGGTACTACAGTTGCCGGTGACGACTGGGGCTGCAGCTGGAGGAACCCCAGCTTCTGCCTGTTCTTACCCATCTCAGATCCCAGCCCAGCCACAGCTGGGCTTCTCATAGCCGATTGCTTTGCCCATTGAAAACCTCCTGCAATTTCCTTTCCCGCTCTGGGCTGGGTGGTTCCACCACATCCAGGCAGTTTCTACCTTTGCTGAGCGCAGTGAAGGGAACCGGGCTGAAGCTATGTGATGAGGGATTCGGGGTAGGCAGAAGCTGGGACTTCTTTATTGCTAAGGTAGTTTAGTACTAAAGTGGTTTACCGAGGACAGTTGTGAAATCTGTATCTGGAAGGGCAGCTTTCCAGAAATAGGAGATTCTGTCTGTCTGTCTGTCTGTGTTATGGACGTGGGATTGTGACAGCTCACTGGTGGTTCCCAACCTGTCAGACAGTCAGAGTCACCTGAGGAGCCTTATAAGGTGCAGAGTCCTAGACCCTAGACTCCAAAAATTTGTTTTCAGGGATGCTGGGGTGAGCCCCGGAAAACCACATTTTTAATGAGTTCCCCTGGTAGCTTCTGATGCGAAGAACAAGTGTTTATATTGATGGAGCAGCACCTAGGAGATAGGTGCTGTACGACCGTGCTTCCCCGAAAATAAGACCGAGCCGGACCATCAGCCCTAATGCGTCTTTTGGAGCAAAAATTAATACAAGACCCGGTCTTATTTCACTATAATATAAGACCAGGTATAATATAATATAATATAATATAATATAATAAATATAATATAAATAAATATAATATAATATCCGGTCTTATTTTACTATGCTATAAGACCAGGTCTTATATTAATTTTTGCTCCAAAGGATGCATTAGAGCTGATTGTCCGGCTCAGTCTTGTTTTCAGGGAAATACGGTATGAGCTTTCTCTCTGTTACATCCTTTAATTTCACAACAACCCTAGGAGGTAGATACTATGGTTATCATCCCTATTTTATAGATGAAGAAACTGAGGCAGACAGATTAAGTGACTTGTCTAAGGACCCAGAGATAGGCAGCAGGTGTATTAGTTTCCTGTGATTGCCATGACAAATTACCACCAACTGGGGGGCCAACAACAACAGAAATGTATTCTCTTGCAGTTTTGGAGGCCAGGGTCTGAAATCAAGGAGCCTCCAGGCCCACACTCTTGTTGGAGGCTCTAGGGAAGGGTCCTTACTTGCCGTGTCCAGGCACTGCTGGGGGCTGCATCACCCCAACCTCTGCCTCTGTCTTCTCTGTTTCTTATAGGGACTCTTGTTACTGGATTTAGGGCCTGCCTGGACCATCCAGGATGATCTCTGCTCAAGATTCTGAATAAGGTCACAATCACAGGTTCTGGGGGTTAGGACATGGGCTTATCTTCTGGGGTGCCACCATTCAACTCACTATAGGGTCTTAGATTTATCCCCAAACTTGTCCCTGCAATCACTTGACTTCCTGGCTCTCTCTTCTGGACTGGATGAGCTTCCAGGGTTCCTCTAGGCCAGCAGTCAAGGTGTGGATTTCATTGCTGTGTCAGGTATTTTGCGCCATTTGTCAAGTCTTGAGAAACCAGTGTTTTCCGCCACCTCTCTCCCACCCCCTTAGCCCTCTGCCATTTCTCCCTAAACCCTTTGGTCTGTTCATGACAGACTCTCAAATTCTCGTACCTTACTGTGCTCAGGAGGTTAGGCCTCTGAGGCCAAACTCATACCAGCTCGGGCACGATGCAGCTCTCTTGCCTCAGTGGCCACGTATCCAAAGTGGGAATCGCTGAAATAGCAGGCACACAGGGCAGGCCATAACATAACTAGTAAAGTTGATGGAAGCAGCTGTAAGGGGGATCAAGGCACTTGTTAACATCAGTGATCATCTAATAGCCTGTCCTCGATTTCCTGCTACGTACTGTCTTGGCCCCAAGCAGCCGTTTTCTAACAAATTAAAATCTACTCAACTCCCTTCCTGTCCCTGAATAAAACTATCCTCAAAGCTCTTGCCTGTTACAGCAAGCCTTTTAAATAGACTGTTCCTTGTAGAACCGTGAGGCATATGTCCAATTAGCAGAATAACTTCACTTAAATATACAAATAGACTGTTGACTGATAATGGAGGGACATATGTGAGGCTAATTTAAGGCATTGTGTTTCAGAAACTGGGGCACTGCTCCCTTCCCCATCCCCAGCCTGTCTCCAGGCCTCTCCTTCCATCCAATTTCTTGCTAATGGGACAGACCTTCGTGCCTCACACTCTGGAGGATGAAGAGGGACACCTTCATGCTGTGCCTGGTCACAGCGCAGAGCTCCTAAGCCATTTGTTAGTCATACTGTCAATCATGCAGAGAATATTTATTGAGCACCAACTACGTGCCAGGCACTGTGTTAGGTGCTGGGTGTGCAATGGTCTGTTCTTGAGGGGACAAGAGGTAATTAATTATCAGTTGATGTAAATCACAAAACGTCTGTTCTAGGAGGGCAAGAACTTGGTCTGATTGTTTGCTGCTGTATCTACAACACTTAGAACAGCACTTGGCACACACTGGGTTCACTAAATACCTTTTAGAGAATCAATGAGGTAAGTAAACAAGATAATGTCAGCTCTTGCTGAGTGCCCTAAAAGAAATAAAACATGATCATGGATAAAAAGCGACTGGAGCTGGATTGGGGAAGGGCTGTCTGACGGGGTTTTTCAGTTGAAACTGAAAAGCGATGAAAGAATCAGCAAGGAAAGAGTTGGGGGAAGGCTGGCAGAGGAAGAGGCAGGGAAGACTATGTCATTTTCGGGGCCCACTGCAAAATGAAAATGTGAGGCTCGGGAAGTCCATCTCCCCTTCCTGTGACCCTGAGCCCCAAACCACAGAGTGGGCAGTTCCGAAAAGATTGCAACCTCTGTGCTCAGGACCTGGATTGGGGGTGGGTGAGAGGTCCCTGGCAAGTCGCCTGTTGACCTTGCTCCGGTGGTGCTAGTCTGGGATGGGAAGGGATACTGCATGACATGTGCACCATCCCGACCCTTCCCATCCTGCACCCAGTCCCAGCGGGGGCAAAGGGCAGTGGCAGAAGGCCGGCCTCCCTCCCCTAGGCCACCTGGTTGCCACCTCGGGTGGGCAGCCGCTGTGAGGGTGGGGTGGAGGTGGGGAACTGGGGTGAGGCGTGGGCAGCCAAGAACGCACTGGGGAGCTGGGGCTGTGTGTGAGCTGAATCCCCCAGCACGTGCTCCATTGTCCCATCAGGCTTCACTTGCAAAACACCAAGGATAAAATTAAGAATTTCAACACAGCTCCTGGATTAGTTTCCTGTTGCTGCTGTAACAAATGATCCCACATAGAGTGGCTTTAAACAGCACAAATGGATTCTCTTACAGTTCTGGAGGTTAGAATTCTGAAACGGTTCTCACTGGACTCAAATGGACATGTCACTGGTGCTGTGTTCCTTCTGCAGGCTCCAGGGGAGAATTCGTGTCCTTGATTTTTTCCGGATTCCGGAGCTCACCTGCATTCCTTGGCTCATGGCATCCTTTCTCCATCTCCAAAGTCAGCAATGCCTGGCCAAGGCCTCATACTGCCATCTCTCTGGTTCTCTTCTTGTGCCTCCCTCTTCCATGTGGCAGAACCATTGTGATGACACTGGGTTCACCTGGGTAATCTGAGATAACATATCTTGAGGTCATCTGATTAGCAACCTTAATTTCATCTGCAACCTTAATTCTCCTTTGCCACGTAAGGAGCGTATTCACAGGTTCTGGGTCCTACACATCTTTGTTGGAGGCGGAAGGTGGCATTCTTCTGTCTTCCATATTAAACCACAAGTGGGGGGCCCTTCTGAGTGTGGGGCCCAGTGTGGCTGCACTGGTTACATGCCCACGAAACTAGCCCTGGGAAGAGGAAATTGCAAGTCTAAAAGCTCTGAGATGGGAATGGGCTTGGCTTCAGGACCCAAAAGGAGGTCCGTGTGGTGGAGTAGAGTGAATGACGGTACTTGTGGTACAACATGGGCTGGCTGAGAACAGAGGGCATTTTAGGTCAGAGCAAAGGGTTAGGAACGCAGGCTGGGACCTGCCTTTGAAGGTTTGGAAAAAAAAAATCTCTATATGAAAAATTTCAAATGCAGTTAATGCAAAGAATAATATGATGAACCATATATACCTGGCACCTAGATCTAAAATATGTTTCTGTAATGCATTCATTCATTCATTTATTGCCGAAGAATTTTAAATTACAGAAATCATGGCATTTCATCTGTAATTTCGGTGTGCATCTCTAACAGCTAATGTTTTTCTCAGTATTCACATTATTATCACCGTGAATGAAATGAATGAGTTCTTTAATTCTACCTAATTCCTGTGTGTGTTCAGTTGTCCTCCAAATTCCCTGCCTGTATGTTGCCCCTGAGCTTTGTACCTATTCCCTCTCTTTGAGGTTAGACTGAAGCCTCTTTCTCTGAATCTTTATGAGTTTTGTTTTATGTTCCTTCTTCCCACCAGCCCCCAAGATCTCAAGACTGTGAGGAAATGAAAGAGGTCCAGGCCTGAACAGAGATGATTGGGAAGGGAAGGGAAGCAGGCTGGCGGGATACGTTATTCTGCTTGTGGCCTAACATTGACTTTGCTTGCCTGTGATTGCCATTCCAGAAATGCCCTCACTCTTCTAGCTGCAGAGCAACTGTTGAGAACAAATTAATTACGCATCTTCTCAGTGTGTGTGACGAAGGGGCACACGGAGGGAAGCGTTCTCTTTAGTTTTTCTGGCAGCTAAGTTCCCAAGTGGATGCTTTCCATACCAAAGAGTGCGTGTCCTGGGCTCCAGTGGGCACCTGGATTTGTCTGTGTAGTGGCAGGCTTGCTCGCTGGCAGGCAGTCACAAGTGGCCCGTAATATGATTAATCCCTTACATTTGTAGCATGTTGACTGTTTGCTGAGGGCTTGCATACTCCTGTCAGCCTACTTGTTGGGCTGCTGGAACAACTTTCTTTCCTTAATACCTCCCTAAATCGTTGCTGAGGCTTGTAATTCCACCATTAGAGATTAATTCCTTGGGCCTAAAACTCTGTTCCCTATTAAAATACAAGTATTCTTGGCAGCTGTATAACATGTTTTATTCATTAAGCTTTCTCAGCCATTAGCAGCTGCCCTCCCCAAATGCCCTCTTCTGCAACTTTGGTTTTAGGGTGGCCTTCTCTGAAACAGAACCTAGACTTGGAATCTATCCCATCCCACAGAACTCTGCTCTCAGTTGCTGAGGCTGGTAACACAGACAGGTAAAGGAACTCCTACCAAGGTGACAATGACAGATAATTTCCTGCGTTACCACCTCTAGGGAGTATTTGCCTTTTAAGTGGAACTTTCTGGAAACACAGTACTTAATGCAAAGAAACCTTCATGCTATCATGTCAGTGGCCTTAGTCTTAGGTCTCCCCTTTATTGGGCTCCCTTATTGACGGAGGACCTGGCAGGACCACGCTGAGAGCTGACTGGGCATTGGTTTCGTGGGTAGCGAAGAAAGTGGAGCTGACCACATGGAACATAGTATGTATCCTGCAGAAGAAAGATTGAGGTATAAGGACAACTCTAGTTAGAGTGGGGCTAGAATGAAACTTGTCTTTAGCACCCCAGTGACACCGTTGTAGATTGTTCGAGTCAGAAGATACCTTAGAAACAATCTAATTCTGGGAAAGCAAATATATTTCATTTTCCAACTCTAACTAATAAGTAGTGGTTGTCTGAGTGCAGACTGGAGGATAAGTGAGTCTTCACCTGGGCTCGGCGATTGCATGATGTGGTAGATGAGTGGTGTCTGGGGGGTGGCATAGGTGTGGGCATACAGGGGAGAAACGTGTGCCACCCACTTGCTATTGCTGATTCTGCTCAATCTCTCATTTTACGAATGAGCCAGCTGAGGTTCAGAAAGCCGAGATGATTTGTTCAGGATTCCATTAAATAGGGGCAGTACATTAGGGGCACAATGGCCCCACAATCTAGAGCTCTTGGGTCCTGGTTCAAAACCTTTTCTTTGGAAGTGTCCAGGTATTCTAAGAAGCACATCCCTGTGGTTAAAGAGCGTTGTGGTCTTGGAGTCAGTGTTTGGGTTCGCACCCCAGCTTTGCTGCTAGTTAGCTGTGTGCCCTTGGCCAGGTTATCTGACCTTCATGAGCCATAGCTCCTTCATCTGTAACATAAGGGAATTAAATGAGGTAATCCACATATAAAGTGTTCAGATTAGGGCCTAACACATACTAAGTGCTTAATAACACATACTAAGTGCTTAATAAACGTTAAGGTAGGATAATTGTGCCTACCTTATCAGGTGGTTATGGAATTAAATGAGGTAATCCACATATAAAGTGTTCAGATTAGGGCCTAACACATACTAAGTGCTTAATAAAAGTGTTACATTTTTATCGCAGTGTCTGTCTGGATTCTTGCTGGATATAGACACAGAACCTTCCTATGGTCACCCGTCTCGGTATCCCTGAGTTACCCCTTAGCGCCCACTTTTGACACGTGCTTCTCTTCCTTTCCTGTTGAATGCGCTGGGAACTTCTGTGTTTGAAGTGCTCCTGCAATTTGTAATTTGGTGATGAACAGTCTCTCAGTATAATGGCCAAGTGTGAGATGGTGCTGCTTTTGCTGTCATACTTACAGTCTGCAGAAGTTTGCTTTGGTTTGGGGTGTACAACACAGCCCTGGAGGACTGTGTGGTTCCCCAAGGACGAGCTGCCGACTGGGGCCTTGGTGGCCATTTTGCCTCGTCTCCCTTGTGATGGGAAGACCACCACAGCATCTCCCCTGATACCTTCCCTGCTCCCTCATGCCAGTGTGTTCCCCTCATCCCTCACTTAGTTTGGAGATTGGGCATCAATACCCATCTGTTGCCAGTCCCCTCCCCTCATGCCTGCCTCCCCGGTGGGCTTATAAAGCAGGGTGCAGTCAGAGCCCAGACCCCAAAGCTGTGCTGTGGCCCTCTCCATGTTTTAAACCAGACGTGCAGGGGCTCAGTAGTGGTTCCCTTTGGATGACCAGGGACGCCTTGAGAATGAGGAGTCTGCCATAGAGCTGAAGTCTGGCCTGGGGTGAGGGTATTTGAACTGCAGGATGAGTGGTTGCCCCCTGCATTATTTGCCTCCACCTCTTGGTAGAGTGCTCATTTCCTCATGGAAGCAGTGCCCAGTGACCACGTTCGGAGAGCACAGGGAAAGGGAGAGGCAGAGGTGGGGAGGGCTCCCGGTGCTGTGTGGTGACGCGCATATGGCTCTTGTTGAGTGACTCAGTGGTGATTCCAGACCTCGCTTGTTGTGGGGGAAAGGCCTCTGCTCGGGATCCTTAAAAGGAGGACTTCTTGGCTTCTGCCTGTCTGCTCCCTGCTGAGAAAGAGAGGAGAGGGGGCTTGTGAGAAGGAGGCCTTCCCCACTGGAAGATGGTGTCATGCATTGTCCCTAACGTTTGGAAGCATTGTTGCTCTGGCCTCTCACCGTGGGTCACAGTTTGGTTGCAACCTGGCCATGCCTGGGGCTGCTTCCCTGCTTTTCTCTGGGTCCAGAGCAGAGCCAGTGTTCGTAGCCTGGAGCTGTAGCATGGGCAGGAGCCCAGTTTTTTCCTTTGGAAGCTCAGCTAAAGGGAGGATTGAGAGCTCTGCTGAGGTGGAACACCCGTCTCTGCTATTAGTTCTGGGGCACTGGGAGGCAGTAGCATCATAGGTGAAAGAGAGTGGGAGGGGGAGGGGGGGAATGGGCCAGGTGGGACTAGGAAGAGGGGAGGGAAGGAGACTAGGGTCCAGGCTGAAGAGGATTTCGACAGGCGAGAAGGAGAGAAGAGTGGTGAGATTGAGGAGCTGCCTTTGCCAAGACTGGGGGGCAGAGGATGGCGCAGGAGGCAACTGATCACTGTGGGCGGAGGTGAGTGAGTGGGGAGGTGAGTGACGAGACCCATGGTGCCTGCGTTGCGTCATGCGGGGCCTGGCGGGCCCTGGTGGGAGTTTGCATTTCACACCAAAGGCAGTGGAGGGTTATCATTGAAGGATGTTTCCCTTTTTCCACTGTGGCCAGTGTCCTGTCCCTTCTTGGCCCGCCTGCCTCCTTGGGCTGCACAGTCTGTGGCCTTGTCCAGTATTTGCAGTGAGAGACTGTATGCCTGCTGGGCCTTCCTCACTCCCTTCTCCCAACGGCGCCCCATCTCAGTTTGTTCGTGCAACTGGTGCTTTCCAGGCCTCCATGTGTTCATGAATTTGTCCCTAATCTTGGTGGTGTTAGCTGGCTTACTGGCACAGCTCCCCAGAGCCCAGACATGGCCAGGCCATGCTGCCCATCTGGGGGAGACAGCTGAGGCTCACCTGGAGCCAGAGTTGGGGGACTGAGAGCATGTGGGGAGGGCAACACGCTGGGCCCATAGCAGGCACTGGCTGCCTGGATTGGTTTGTTTTAATTCATGAGGGATGCTTAACATTGTGTTTGGAGGGGCAACAGAGTCGAGTAGAAAGGGACAGATTTTGGAATCAGAAGGTAATGACTGACACCCTGTATTTACTACTTACTGGCTGAGTAACCCTGGCAAGGCCTCTATCGTTTTTGAGCCTCAGTTCCCACATCTGTGCAATGGGGAGAATGACGGTACCCACCTCAAGGCTCTTCCCTGGATCAGGTGAGATAATGTGTGTGAATGTTTCCTGCACTGTAAAGGACTGCATTTACTCCTGAAGACCGTTATGACAGATTGTGTGAGAAACAAGAGTTTCTCAGCAGCTTATATTGTATGCTGGTACAGTGAATAAACAATTCAGATAAAGACTAATGATTATGGAGAAGATTATGTGAAAATGACAAACCAGGGATCTATTTGTACTTGCATTGTGCTGACGAGTCATTTGGCAGCTTAAGTTTGGTCCTCATTTTGACATGAAATTATTAACTGAGCTTGGGTTTTAAAACATAAGATGATAGGAAACTCACACATACGTTGGGCATTTACAACCTTTATCATCTATTAATGAGTACTGGTAAATTGAATGGAATCCCTTATTTCAAAGACTCAAGGTGGATATTTATATAAAGTGACTAAAACAATGTAATTGAGTTTTAAAAGACATAATTTATATGTCCTGGAAGAGTGGTGGTAGTTGCATAACTTAGTGAATATAGTAAAAACCACTGAATTGTACACTTTAAAATGGTAAATTTTATGGCATGTGAATTATATCTCAATTTTAAAAATAAAAAATAATTAAAGCAATAACTATATTATAGAAAATGTAGAGTCAAGAAAAAATTACCTATAATTTCATCAATTCAAACTCATTATGATTTTGATACTCACTTTTGTAACCCTGTCTTGTCAGAGCCATGGTGTTCTACCAATCGAATGAGCTGTTTTTCTCATTTAACATGTTATCCTTAGCATTTTTCCGTGTTGTTACATAGTCTTCATTTTAAATGGCTACTTATTACACATTGTGTGACTGTCACATAACTTCCTTAACTATTCCCTTTACCCACTTTTAAAATGCGCCTACGTAAGTTTTTCTGTTATAATTAACACTGAACATCTTTGAACAGAGAAATTAAAGAAGATCCAATAAATGGAGACGTATATCATATTATTGGGTTGGAAGACTCAATATTGTTAAGATGTCTATTCTACTCCAATAAGTCTATAGGTTCATGGCAATTCCAATCAAAATCCCAGCAGGCTTTTTTTTTTTTTTTTTTTTTTTAATTTGCAAGCTGCTTCTAAAATTCATGTGGGAATGCAGAGGGTTTTGGAGTCAATGCTAGAAAATAGCACTGAAAAAGCAGAAGAAAGTTGGAGGAATAATACTGTCTGATTTCAAGACTTACTATAAAACTATAGTGAACAAGCCAGTGCGGTATTGGTGTAGATAGACAAACTGATCTATGGAACTGATTAGAGAGTCCAGAAATAGGCCCACACACATATGAACAATTAATTTTTCACAATGATGTAAAGGCAGTTTAATGTAGAAAAGTTTGTCTTTTCAACAAGCAGAGCCAGAACAATTTAGATATTCATATGCAAACTTGAACTTTGATCCATACCTGACGCCATATGTAAGAAATGATTCCAAATAGATTACATATCCAAAGGTAAAACCTAAAATGATAAAACTTCTGGAAGAAACATTAGGAGAAAATTGTTGTAATTTGGCTTAGGCAAAGATTCCTTAGGTACAACACCAAAAGCATGGTCCATAAAAGAAAAGGTGACAAATTTTACTTCATCAAAATCAAAAACTTCTTTTTAAAAGATGTTAAGGAAAGGAAAGACAAGTCACCAATTGGGAGAAAATACTTGCAAATCACATATCTAATAAAGTACTTGCATATGGGATATACAAAGAATTCCTATAACTCGATAATAAGAAAACAACTCATTAAAAATGCACAAAAGTATTGGACAGACATTTTATCTGAGAAGACAGAGTGATTGAAAATCAGTACATGAAAAATGCTCAACGTCATTAGTGTTAGGGAAACACCAATTTAAACCATGATGAAATACTATTACACATCTTTCTAAATTGTACTTTCTAAATTACACATTTAGAAAAACTAAAATGAAAAAGATTTATACCAAGCATTGGGGAAGGGGATGTTGTGGAGGAACTCTCATACACTGTTGGTGGGAATGTAAAATGGTACAACCACTTTACGAAAACAGTTTAAGTTTTTAAAAACTTAAACATATACCTGCCATACAATTTGACCATTACATTCCTAAGTATTTATTCCTGAGAAACGAAAGCATATGTCAATACAAAGGCTTGTACAAGACTGTTTGTAGCAGCATTATTTGTACTCCTGAAGTGGAAACAACTCAAATGTACATCAACAGACGAATGAATAAACAAATTGTGGTATATTTGTACAATGGAATACTACTCAATAAGAAAAAAATAAACTATTGATATATGAGTATGTAACAACATATATGGATCTTAGAAATATTATGTGGAGTGAACAAGGCTAGACAAAAAAGAGAATGGGCTGTATGATTTGATTTACATAAAATTCTGGAACATTCTAGTCTGTACTGACAAAGTAGATCAGTGGTTGCCGGGAGATGGGAAGTATGTGGATGGATGAGGCTGAAATTACGAAGGGGCATTACGAGCTTTTGGAAGGTGATGGATATGTTTACTAACTTGATTATGGCGATGGTTTCATAGACACATGTCAAAGTATCAGGTTGTACATTTAAAATATGTCTCATTTATTGTGTGTTCAAATACGTCAATGAAGCTGTTAAAATTAACAAATGATGGTAATGGGTTATGATCTACCGAAAAAAGTAGAACTTCATGAGTCCAAACTGACATAAATAAACAAATGAATAAGTTGAAATTTGATGAAGAACTTGTTATTGATAAAATTTGGAAGTACTTTCCCACAAAATACTTAATTATAAAGTGAGGAAGTAACTTGAAGTGAGGAAACTAGATGGATAACCATCTTCATAAAGGGATGAAAATTAACATTGCCTGTAGGGAGACAAATCAAAATTGTGTATCAATGTAATGAGAATAACAGAGCCTGTTTAAAAATTGTTGGATTCCATTAAATAAATCCTTTAAAAGAATTTTTATATCTATTTTCATGATTAATATTGGTCTGTAGCTCCCCCTCCCCCCCGCTTGTGTTTTCTGTCTGGTTTTGATATTGGGTTAGTGCTGGTTTCATGGAATGAGTTGGGAAGTATTGTGTCTTCAGTTTTCTGGAAGAGTTTCTATAGAATTGGTAATATTTTTTCCTTAAATTTTTTTTTTTTTGGAAACTTTAAGTGTGTTTTTCCAGGACCCATCAACTCCAAGTCAAGTAGTTGTTTCAATCTAGTTGTGGAGGGCGCAGCTCCCAGTGGCCCATGCGGGGATCAAACCAGCAACCTTGTTGTTAAGAGCACCGCGCTCTAACCACTGACCGATCTGGCCACCCCTCCTTCAGTGTTTGGTAGGATTGAACTGTGATCCATTTTGGATCAAAGTTTTCTTGTCTGATATAAACATAGCCACTCCAGCTTTATTTTAATTAGTATTGTCGTGATCTATCCTTTTTCACCTTTTTACAATTAACCTATTTGTGTTTTTATTTTTCAAAGAGAATTTCTTGTAGACAGCATATACTTGAGTCTTTTTTATCCAATTTGATATGGGTTAACTTATGTCTTTCATCTTATTTGTTTTCTATTTGACATGGTTGCTCTTTATTCCTTGTTTTCTTTCATGCTTTTTGGGATTGAAGTTTTTATGGTTTCATTTTATTACCTTTGTTGGCTTATGATATATATATATGTTTTATGATATATATATATATATTTTGTTATTTTAGTGATTGTATCAGTTTATAGCATACATCTTTAATTTGCCACTGTCACATTCAAGTGACATTATACCACTTCACAGAATATACAAGTAAGGATCTTAAAATAATATACTTTCATTTCTTTTTTCACAGCTTTTATGTTATTCCCACAGTACATTTTGCTTTTACATATGTTTCAAACTCCACATTACATTGTTATTATTATTTAAACACTTATCTTTTAAAGAGATGCAGAACATAAGAAAAAATTCTTGTATATTTACCTATGAAATTACTATTTCTGGTCTCTCTGTTCCTATATGTAGAACCATATTTCTCTCTGGTATCATTTTCCTTCTGTCTGACGGATGTCCTTTAATGTTTCTTGTGGCACAGGGAGATGAATTCTGTCAGCTTTTATATGTCTTAAAGAGCTTTTATTTTTATCTTTGTTTTTGAAAAATGTATAGAATTCTGGGTTTTCTTTCAGTACTTTCAGAAATGTTGCTCCACTAACTTCTGCTTATATTATTGCCAGTGAGAAATCTGCTGCCGTTCTTTGTTCCTCTTCCCATCATGTGTCTTTTTTTTTCCTCTGGATACTTTTAAGATTTTCTTTTTTATCATTGACTTTGAACAAGTTCATTATGTAGTTTTCTTCATGTTTCTTGTGCTTGGGGCTGTTGAGGTTCTTGGATGAGTTGGTTTATATATATTTTTAATCAAATTTGAATTTTTTTCAGCCATTATTTCTTTATGTTTTCTCCACCCCTTCCTATCTCCTCTGCTTTGGGGATTCCAACTACATGTTTACTAGGCTGCTTGAATTTGTCTCACAGATCACTGATGCTCTTTTCATTTTAAAAAAATTATTTTTTCTCTGTGTATTTCATTTGAAATAGTTACTATTGCTAGGTCTTCAGGTTCACTAATCTTTTCTTCTACAGTGTCTAATCAGTCATTAATCCCATCCAATGTATTTTTCGTATCACACAATATAGCTTTCCTCTCTAGAAGTTTCATTTTGATTCCTCTCCCTCTCCGTCTCCGTCTCCGTCTCCGTCTCCCTCTCCCTCTCCCTCTCCCTCTCCCTCTCCCTCTCCCTCTCCCTCTCCCTCTCCCTCTCCCTCTCCCTCTCCCTCTCTCTCTCTCTCTCTCTCTCTTTCATTCTCTCTCTTATTGTCCACGTCTCTGCTTAACATATGAAATGTATGGTGCTAAATAGTTTTATAAATATTCTTGAACTTCATTCTGGGACACAGTTATTTGGAAACAGTTTGATTTTTTCCAAATCTTTTAATATTTGTTAGATAGGAATGGAGCAGTGTTCAATTTAGTATATTCCCCATTACTGAGGCAAGCCCCTTCTGGGTATTATAACAAATACCCCATGAATTATGAGATTCTCCAGTCTGGCTGGTGGAAATAGGCCGTATATGAGCAGTGGGTACTGTTAATTCCAGTCTTTTGGGGTTGTTCTTTCTCTGAACTCAGGTAGCTTTCTCATGTGCATGTGCTGGCCAGTTCTCAGCCAAATATGTGAGATGGACCCTCTGCAGAGCTTTAGCATTCTTTCTTTGTACAGCTCTTTCCTCTCTAGTACTCTGTTTTGCGAACTCTAGCTGCTTTGATTTTCCTGGGCTCTTAAATCTGCCTCCTCAACTCAGGGAGTCCTCTGGGCACTGCCTGGGTTTTCTTTCTTGTAATGTGTCTTGGAAACTCTTAATGAAGTAAATTGGGGGCAGTCATAGGTTTCATCTTGTTTCCTATCTCTCAGAAATCACTGTCCTTCGTTGCCATAAAAACCATTGTTTTGTAAATCTTGTCCAGTTTTTTGTTGTTTCAGATGGGAAAGTAATTTTGGTCTCTGTTTTGGAAGAGATGTCAAGGATGACATCAAGATTTATGGCTTCAGCAACCCCAAATTTAGAGTTCAGTTTCCTAAGATGGGGAAGACAGTGTAGGGGAGTGGGTTTGGTGTTGGTGGGGGTAGTGGGAAGGTCATGCTAAGTGTGAGGAGCTCATTGGACATTGGAGTGATGTCAGGGAGGCAGCTGGACATGTGAGTCTGCAGTCTGGGAATGCACATTTGTGTGTCGTAGTGTGGATGCCGTGTTTTCCCGAAAATAAGACCTAGCTGGACAGTCAGCTTCGATGCGTCTTTTGGAGCAAAAATTAATATAAGACCCAATATCATACCATACCATACCATACCATACCATACCATACCATACCATACCATACCACATCATATCATAGACCTGGTCTTATATTATAGTAAAATAAGACCGGGTCTTATATTAATTTTTGCTCCAAAAGACGCATTAGAGCTGATTGTCCGGCTAGGTCTTATTTTCGGGGAAACACAGTGGTATTTACATTCATGATACTGGATGAGCTATCCGAGGGAGTATGGCTAGAGTACTGTATTGACCATTTTTCCCCCTGTGTTTTCTGATCATTTGACATCCAGGGGCCTTGCTGACACTGGAGGAACTGCCCTCACAGGGTTAACTAATTTGTAGGGATAGCAAACAACTCACCTGGGAACATACGTTTCATATGCAAACCAAGCAATCCAGAGCCCAGTACCCACCAAGCACCCCCTTTATTGAGCATTTACACTGTGGGCCACTATCCACCTGCTCTAACCACCCCAGGGCCAGATGACAAACAATTAGGGACGTGCCCTGTGCTCCAAAGCCCACTGAAAATATTATTCAAACTAGTCAATCCTAATTCCGCTTACTGTGCTTCACCCAATCTTTCCCAGGGACTCCACAGTAAAAACTCTTGCCCACATTTCCCTCTCCCTCCCTGTGCCTCCTGGCCAACCCTGGTGCTTCCCTGTGTGGCACTGCATGGCATGCCAAGTCTGCTTCTAGGGGACTGTGAGTAAAAACGCCTGCCTTTGTGACAGCCATTTCTGTGTTTGCGTGTGTTACCATATCTGATTAAAACAAATCCTAAGTACTCTAACAAGTACAGAAATGCCAGACTGGCTAAGTGGAGTGTGTGCATTACCCACCTCATTTAACCTTCACAGCAGCCCTGTGAGGTAGGTATTAGTATTATCTTCCTTTTTTAGACGAGATGACAGAAATAGACAGCGGTAACGTAATTTGCCAAGGTCAGCAGAGTGGTGACGTTGGGATATAGACTGAGGCGGCTGGTACTGTCCCTGTGCTCTTACCCACGGTTTACCCATATGTGGTCAGAGGAGAGACAGGACACTCCCGAGGAGTGGGATGAAATTTGTGGTCTGACTCCTTTAAAACGTTTAGAAACTGCAACCTGTTTTTCTCTCCCCAAGACAATGAGTTTTGCTTTGTTGCCTAAATGATAACTTAAACCAAAAGGTGACATCCAGAAAAGAGACCTTTAGAGGACGCCCTGGCCTGATTTCTTGGGATGAGGAGGGAGTTAACAATTCCATTTCATGATGAAAACACATCCGTCCATCATAACACCCTGCGAAATTAGGGAGGAGATGCTGGGTTCTCTCTCTGTTACAAGTCTGCAGGGAAGAGTCTTGCACATTTAAATCTGAAAAAAAAAAATCAGCTATGCTTTTCTATTTCCAGAAGATGTTGAAGAAGGGATGATTAAAAAAAATTCTCCTCCATTATTGACATATATAGTACTTTTAAGAAATTTGGAAAATACTGAAAAATCTATAAAGAGGAAAAAATACTCCTGTAATCTCACAGCCCAGAGATACCACTGTTTACATTTCCGTGCATTTCCTTTGGGTCTTGAGTTTTTGAGTAGAAGAATTAATCAAAAGTATTTCTGTTTTGGGATCTGTTACCTTCTCTTTCACTGACTCTTTCTGTGTTGTGTGGGGTATGTATGTACCCTATGTGTGTCTGACTGTCTCCTTTCTGTTCACACACACCCCTAAACCCCATTGGAGATACTGCCCAGTTCTGATGGGGAGCCCAGTTGGTTCAGTCTAACTTTGGTACCTTTCTGCCAAGTTTGGGGGCCAAGTAGAGAATTGCCTTCCTTGGGCTTTTGCTCCATCCCTCCCAATCAATAACTAATCAGCATTGAGTTGATCTTATTAGCTATTGCGCTGTCTGCCTCCCAAACCCCAAACCAAGCTGGCTAATGACAATGATTTTAATTAATATGAAGCAGGTTAAGACTCATTACAGCAAGGTTATTGGTAATGAGATAATCATAAGGCAAGTTATTGGGCTGGGAGTGAAAGCAAAGTTGGAGGAGGGGCAGGGAGTCCGTGCCAGCTGTACTTGCCATTTTTTGGCAGGGACAGAGGGGCATTGTGGGGGCTCAGCAGTGAGGACATACTGCAGTGACACACCCAACCAGCCAGTGAAACCAAGTGCTAGGTAAGGGCAAGTCTCCGGGCCAGTGAGCAAATGGGGGGTCGGTGTTACGCCCACCCCCCAAGTAGGTAGGGAGATCTTTGGGGAAGAGAACCTGAAATTGCTGTATTTAGAATAGGGCTCTATAGCTGTTGTATTTCTTATGCATGGATGCTTTGCAATTTAGATGACACAGCGTGAAATTAGCTATTACTTCTGCCTATTAGATTGTGGTCCAGACTTGTTATACTGAACAAACTATAGGGGGTAGACGGGTCTGAAGTGGTTTTTTATTTTTAAATTTAATTTTTCTAATATTTTTTCCCCTTTTCTGTCTCTTTCCATTCATTTGTTGAGCACTGACTGCCGTGTTTCCCCGAAAATAAGACCTAGCTGGACCATCAGCTCTAACGCATCTTTTGGAGCAAAAATTAATATAAGACCTGGCATTATATTATATTGTTATATTATATTATATTATATTATATTATATTATATTATATTATATTATATTATATTATATTATATTATATTATATTATATTATTATATTATATTAATTATATTAAAGACCTGGTTTTATATTATAGTAAAATAAGATCGGGTCTTGTATTAATTTTTGCTCCAAAAGATGCATTAGAGCTGATGGTCCAGCTAGGTCTTATTTTCAGGGAAACATGGTATAGGGTGAGCCCTGTGCTAAGCTCTTTTTTGGTGCATTGCTTATTTGATCATCATAGTGACACTTATCATTTTTCTCTTCCTTTTATTGATGAGGAAACTGAGGTTCCAATGTTTATTAACTTGTCCATGGTTAGATGACAGGCAAGTAGCAAAGTAGAAATTGAACTCAGGTCTTTTCGATTTCAAAGTTAATGCTATTAATCATTGTTTCATGATCCCTTATTGTGTTCAAGACCGACTCCAGCTTGCATTGGACTTTTAAACTGCAAATACTTGATTCAACTTCCATGGCCACCCTGGTACCCAGCCTGATGACCTCTCCAGCACATGTCATACCTGCGAGCGACCGGGCAGCTACTTTGAGTGCCTGTCATTAGTGATTCTAGTTTTGTGGTTTCATGTCCACCTCTCGGTCTACATTGCAAGCCCTTGGCCCATGAGGATCATGGTTTTACTTCCTGGCATCCCCACAATGCTCGTACACAGAGAAATGCAGTTGATGGCTGTTCTTGGCACATGGCTGAACACACCAACATTTCACCATTTCCTCGCTCTGGGACCTTGGGAATGTCACTGAACCTCTCTGAGATTATTTCTTCATCCTTAAAGACACACATTAAGATCATTTTACAGAGATACTGTGCAGATTTAAAAACAATATCAATCACCTAGATTTGAGTGTTTACTGTAGGCCAGAAATAGTACTTAGACAGCACAAGGAAGATAGTCAGTGCTCTTGTGACGGCTGTGTACGGTGTTAGAGGGGTGGTAGTCTTGGTGGGATTGTCACTTTGTGAGGGGTGTAAATTCTGATCAGTATGCTGTTTTGTACACCTGAAATTAATAAATAAATGATCATTCAAGTGCTGGCGAGGATGTGGAGAAATCCTTGTGCCCTGTTGGTGGGGCTGTAAATTGGTGCAGCCACTATGGAAAACAGATGGAAGTGCCTCCAAATATTAAAAATAGAACTACCATATGACCCAGTAGTTTCATTCTGGGTATTTATCTGCAAAAGCCCCGAAAACACTAATTCAAAAAGACACATGCACCCCTGTGTTCATCGCAGCGTTATTTACAATAGCCAAGCTATGGAAGCAACCGAAGTGTCTATCGATGGATCAATGGTTAAGCACATTGTCGTATGTATACACATAATGGAATATTACTCAGTCATGAAAAGGAATGAAACCATGCCATTGTGACAACATGGGGTGGTCCTCCAGGGCATAATGCCAAGTGAAATAAGTCAGACAGAGAGAGACAAATACTGTGTGATCTCTCTTAGGTATAGAATCTAAAAAGCAAAATAAAACCAGGCTTGTAGATACAGAGAACAGATTGGTGGTTGCGAGAAGCTGGGGGTGGGGGTGGGGGAGGGGAGAAATGGGTGAACTTTTTTTTAGTTTAAGTGAATATGAATTTTTAAAAAATGCTTGTTTATGATAGTTGTGACTAATTTATAAACCTGAGCCGTCCAATATGGTAGCCACCAGTCCCATGTGGCGATTTAAATTTAATTTATTTAAAATAAAATGAAAAGTTCCGTTCATCAGTTGCAGTAGGCCCATTTCAAGGGCTCAGTGGCCACCTGCAGCCATGTAGCTGGTGGCCACATATTGGGCAGTGGAGATACGGGACATTTCTATCATTGCCAAAAGTTCTATTGGACAAAACTGTTACCAATTAACTTTTATTTACCTTCGTGTCCCTCCTGGGGCTGATGCCTGTGTAGGTGCTCGTAGAGATGTGTAGTACGAAGGACCAGACTCAAGGGAATGCAGAGTTAGGAGATTCCGGAAGCTTTGCATTTCAGTGAGCCCCTTGCGTGGTTGGGAGAAAGGATCTCGGGTAGGAGAGAACTGTGAGATTCCTGCATGCACTCCTCACTGCCAGCAGGCATAGCGCCTGAGGCACCAAATTAAGTAAGTGATGTAGAAAGGGGAAGTATGCAGTAAGCCAGTGATTTCTTGAAATTGTGAGTGGGACCTGCCTTCTGATCCCAAAGGACAATGAAGCCGTAGGAGCTGGATGCTTGCTCTGTTATTTAGCATTTATGTCTTTTGGCCTTAAAAGCACATTTACAATTTTTGGTGAGTGGCAGAGTCCCTCACGTCCATGTGACTGTGTGTGTGTGTGTGTATTTAGAAGCTGAGTTGGAGGTGCCTTTAGGGCCTCTTTAGTTGAAATGTGGGTACCATTCCTAGCAGATGCTGACTGAGTTTCATGGATGATGGTTTTGTGAGTGTATGACCTATAGTCATCATCCATCTACATTCTGGCACATGTACAGCTTACGTCGAGCTACACAGGTGTACAGGGGACACACATGATTTGCCCCAACGGAAGACGTGCCAAGTCACTGGTGACTCAGGTAGACTTGCCTTCCTGGGCTTGTGCGACCAGAGAGTGCCCAGACAGTGCACTGCCCAGACAGGGTCCCAAAGGTGACCATCGCTTTGTGCCAAGAGACACTCTACCTGGAACTGGCTCAAGCCACAAGTGAGGGGCAGCAGAGCCCTGGTGAGAGGGCTTGGCAGGCTGAGGCTGACGCTTTTTGAGGGCTGCCCGCAGCAGAGACAAATGCAGATGTGCAGCCATCCAATCTAAAGAAAATGGTGGAGCAGGTCTTCAACACACACACACTCACCCACACACGTACGTACATACGTACACACAGGTGCAAGTTGTTATGCTGTTCTCTCATTCTGAAATGCCCTCCTTTTTCATCCTAATCTATTCAAATTCAATTTCAGGGGCTAACCCTGTGTATTAAGCAGAGCCCAGTCACGCTGGTAATTTGAATGGGAAATTTAATATGAAGGATAATTAACTAGTAAAAGATTGTTAACTCCTAAGAGGAGTAAAAGAAGATTCTAAGGGTACAGAAGTAGCAAATGCACAAAGCAGCGGCCCCCTCTGGGGCTGAGGGGTAGAGAACAAAGGCCTACGCCCCTGCCCCCAGGCTGAGCTGCAAGGCAGCCCGGTGGATGGTGAGGAGACCTGGCAGAAGCCGAGGTCCATGGGGGCAGAGAACGTGGTGGAAGGATGTGCGCTGGAGCTGATATGTAGGAGCATCTGCTGGGTGCTTAGAACACTTGCTGGTGGGTGCGGGTCCGAGTTTGTCCAAAGGAGGGGCCTACCAGGTGGTGGAGAAATTTCATGAGAGTGGGTTGGTCTGTGAGTGCCACTCGGGGGGGCACTCCCAAGCCACTGCCCTGCTGGCTGCTGTGCTGAAAACCCCACACTGGGACCAGTGAGGGCGACTCCATGCTCTGTGGGGCTTCCTAGTATCCCTGCAGAGCCCCTGTTGACAAAGCCTAACAGCGAGCCATCTGAGCAGGGGAGGAATGACACAGGATCACAACACGGCAAAGAAAGGGGGATTTGGAGCTAAGGGGCCCTATGTTCATAAGGGGCACATAGCACCCCCTCCCGGGTGCCCAGCCTTTCCTCTAATTCCAGCTTTATTGTTTCTTCCATCCGCGCTCCCACAGTACTCAGTGGACCCCACTGCTGCGGTCGCTCTGTGTGTGAGGGGCTGTGTCGCGTCTCCCCACGTGGTATGGGGCACGGAACTCGGCCTCCTCTGAGTCCCTAGTGAATACCTGCTGGTTGGTGTCTTTCCTGGGAAGGGAGGACAAAGTGGGGTGTGTCCTCGCCCTGTTTTCAACCCTCAGCTTCCACTTGGCATTGACCCTGGAGCAGCCGTGAGTGGGGGCTGAGTGTACCTCCTTGGGGGAGGGCCCTGTTGGGTGCCAGGGCAGCCTGGCCAGGAGTACTGGTCGGACCTGTGCTTTGCTCACACTGTGGATGCCCCTCTTATTCTGTGGGTGATTGTCATCTGACTTCGGCTGGGTTGGAATTGGGGTGTGATTATTTGAGTGGGAAAAAGTTGTTGGTTTGTAATGGCCTGGACCCTTGTACTGTGAGGATAGGCTGGGTTCCGCGTTTGGCCATATTCACCTTTTTTCCACTTCCTCAGAACTAGGATTTGAGTGTGGCCTTGGCCAGCCATACCACTGACCTTCTGCCATCGGACACTGGCCAGTTCAGCCCCCACTTCCAAATTCTTAAGAGAATCTACCACTCCCCCACAGCCCTTGGACTCATCTAGGGGTGTGCTGTTTCTTTCAATTCTCAGAATTAATTCCCTTCTCTCTATGACCCCGTGTCATGGAACAAAGACACGCCTTGGCTCAGCTTGAACCAGGTATCCACAGCAAGGCTGGAGGACTCTGTCCAGGGGGATGGAATCACGTGTACATAGGGTTCCCTAAGAGTGTGTTGGGTGGGAAGCAGAGGTGGCCATCAGAACCGGAAGTGGGTGGGCGCTCAGAGGTCTAAGGACATCCTGCTAAAGCCTGGAGTCTGGGGCATCTGCTCTGCTATGGAGGGAGGGGCAGATGGGCTTCTTGGCTGCTGAGAAGAAGGTGTTCAGGGCTGCAGTGTTCTTTTCTTAATTTCTTGAGTAACAGTTTTCTGTGTAGTTCATTTGGCAACTAATTATATAGGCTCTTTGCATGTTTCTTCCATGTTTGTTGCCTACTATTATTTGACTCTTCATGTGTTTATTGCCTCCAATATGCGTTCAATTATGCCAGCATCTCTGATAGCACTTAAGAGAGGGTGAGCCCATCACAGGTGTTCACCATCTCTTGGTTGATTTCCTGGGTGGGAGAGGGTCCCAGGTTCCCACAGGGCACAGGGCTGCCCTGTCTTCTGTGTGTGCCCGTGGCCCCATCCTACCTCAGAAGCTGTAGCTCCAAGAGGGCAGGACCCTCATGGTGCCAAGATGCTCAGACGAGCTGGGGTGATGACGGAGGAGGCACAGCCTTGGGGCAGATGGCGGATAGGTGGTCATCTGCCTGCAAGTACAGGCTGTCCTGTCCCAGGTAACCTGCGCAGCTGCCTGCTCCACGCGCCAGTACAGGTTCTGCTCCAGGTAAAGGAGACCACTGCAACAGTTTGCTGAGTTACGAGAGCCCTAGGTTTCGAGTGTTTTCTAGACCTTCCTTTGACAGTTATTAGCCATTTCTTTATAAGCAGAATGTCTGAGTCTCTCATCTTTAAAGATACCAATGCCTGCCTCCCTGAGCTGCTGTAAGGATGAAAAGAAATAACATATGTGACCATGTTTTCTGAGCTGTAGGCCTCCAACAGATAGTATTACTAGTATGTCTGAGGGTTGGGTGGCAGATACTTTAACTGGATATACCCTTGAATGAATCATTAGTAGATTAGATTTGACTAAAAATCTTGAACAAATGTTCATTTCTGAGGGAGTGGGACCCAGAACAGGTAAGTTTTGATGGAAAAAAGATCAGAAGTATCGGGCAATGTGAGAAGGCTGGCCTCAGTAAGAGACTGGAGTTGGCTGCTCTGGGTACCGAGACTGAAGGAGAACATTGAGGAGAAAGGTGAATGGAGGTATGTGTGCACATGTGTGTGTGTGTGCGTGCGTGTACACACTGGGGAGTCAATCAGGTTGTCAAGCACGGGGCAGGAAAAGGGAACAATATCCTGTGCACCACGTGTGGCTCACACCTCTCTGATCCTGGCTCATCTCCCTGCAGGTACACCTCCGTTCTGCCAGGCGTCTCTGTGAGCTCTGCTGTGCCAACCGGGGCACCTTCATCAAGGTGGGCCAGCACCTGGGGGCCCTGGACTACCTGCTGCCGCAGGAGTACACCAGCACGCTGAAGGTGCTGCACAGCCGTGCCCCACAGAGCAGCATGCAGGAGATCCGCCAGGTGATCCGCGAGGACCTGGGCAAAGAGGTACCCGCCTCCGCCGGGAGGGCTGGGCCCCGGGGCGGAATGCTTCTGCCAAGGCCCTGGCGGAGTTCTCACTGCCAGGTGCTGGGCACCCCCAGCCCCACCCCCGGCACGGAGCCACACTTCCCTGCAGCTTTCAGTGCTGAAATCAGAGGTTAGAAGGAACCTCGGTGGCCCTCTGTAAACAAAATATTAATTGAACCATATGAAATAGTTGATATTCTACTGTTTTTCACCTGCAAACTAAGATGATTCACACGGTTCAACCTAATAATATCTATCAATTATTGAGGGAATCACCATGTGCCTACAGCTGTGCTGTGTTCCGTGCATTATGTCGCTTAATCCTCATGCAAACATATGAGGTAGGTATTGTGACTCACCCCATTTTGCAGACGAGGGATGGAGGCTTTGGTCGGGAGGTAAAATGTCCTAGAGCACTTTACCTTAGTGAGTGATTCCAGCGCACTGCTCTATGCCATCAATAAGCTGTCCCAATCATCAGTGCATTGGCTTTTCTGGGACGTCTCCGGCAGGCAATCATCCAAGCTCGGCTTGGTTGCGTCCAATGAGAGGAAGCTTATTCTCTCATCTGCTGCCCACGGTGGTCTCTTTTTTTGTCGGTCGTCTCTAATTGTAAAAGGGCTTCCTCCTAAGTGCTAAAACCTGCCTCCTCAAACCTCAGTTTTCCAATGTTCATTTTGCCCCCTGGAGCAACAGAGAAAGGGGCAAAGGGCCCTTCTGTCCAAAGCCTTGGTCTCCTCAGGGGTCACACTCCTTTGGACTCGTGCTACTGACCTGCAGGATGTGCGGAACCCAAACTGGGCCCAGTGGCAGAGACCCTCGCTGACCTGGTCTGGTTGTCTTGCTTCTGGGGACAGGGAGGGTTTGAGCAGCCACCTGCAGGTTGCTGAGCTGCGGGTCAGGCCCAGCCCTACAAATGGTGTGCTGTAATGTGAGGGTACCGCAGAGATCTCTACTGAAAAAACTTCCTCTCTCCCCTCACCTGTTACTGTATTAGAAATTCTCCTCTCTAAGAGAGAATCCTTTGGGTCGTCTAGTTTTTCTGAGCAAAATAATCTTAAAGTCAAGCCTTGATCAGCTGAAGCCTTTCCTGAGATTAGTTTACAACCTTTGATACCTTTCCTTTGCCCTAAAATCAGTTCTTTAGCACGGCTTTCATGGTCTAGCCCATCCACTTTCAACCTGCCTATCTGTTTCGTGACTGACTGATTGAGACAGAGTGGCTTTAGAGGTTGGGGTTTGGAGCCAGGGGCTTGGACCACGCACAGATTATTTATCCGGCTCCTCAATTTCCTTGTCTGTAAAATGGGGCGTAGTGTCCACTTCACAGAGTTGTTGTGAGGATTAGAAGAGATAATGAATGGAAAGTGCTTAGTGCAGTCTCTGACCTGGAGCAAACGCTCAACCAATGCTAGCTACTACTGTTAATATTAATTTCCCTGTGCTCTGGTTACACTGAGCCCTTATCTCAGATTCACTGTGGACCCTTAGCCCTCAGTGCCTGTGCTTTCTGTCTGCCTGGAATGTCTACTCCATTCTCTCCCTGTCAAGGGCTTCCTTGTGTTTCTAGGTCATTTGTCCATCTGTCCGTCCATCTACCAAATGCCCGGTGCTGGGTATCCCGGCCAAAGCCCAGCTCTCCTGTGAAACCTCCTCTGACCCTCTGCACAGCTCTGTTCCCTCCACCTCTGCATCTGTGGCTTGGGGAGGTGGTGTCACTGTGAGCACCAACGTAGTAGGGGAGGAAGAGCAGAATGGTTTTGTTACCCGGTACCTACAGCGTCAGAACAGCATCTGATATGTAGTAGCTGCCAGTGTTTGTTTACTGAACCTGTGGACGAATGAATGACAGCTTCCTTAGCTAATCAGGGCAGGGTAGAGAGTACGGGCGGAGGTTTCATATAGACCAGTTATTCCATTTTCTCAAATCTGTGTGGAGCTGGCCCGGGCTCTCTATCCCTTCATGTCTGTGCAGTCCCATGTGTGGCTTTGCTTCTTGCCAAGACTATTGGCCTCCTGCTTCCTACAGCACGAGATTCACCCCCAAATTAAAACTAAATAAATCACTGTAATAACAGTGTGAAGTGCATCATTGCTGGTATGTGGCAGCTCATTGGGGGTGGCTGCAAGGAGGGAAGCCAGCAGATTAACCCTTGGAGGCCGATTTATCTGTGGAGAGCTGGGGGAGGGAGGCCAGAGCAGGTCAGGGTAGAGCGAGACGAGAAGGTTGGGGGGTCGGCAGTCGTGGTGGGTCCCCCCAGCTGGCCAAAAGATGTTTGGCATTGGAAGACTTCGCCTGCATCTTTAGGGCCTCCTTTCAGGCCCTCTGGCCAAATAGTTCTGAGCATGGTGGCCTGTGGCTCCCGCCCCCCTCTGAGAAGGGGAGGTGATGTCAAGGTCATGGTTCTGTGGGGGCGTCCCTCCCTCACAGCTGGGAAGCTCAGATACCTCTGGTTTCTTACCCTGGTCCCCACAGGCACACAGTTTGCCCTCCCTGTTCCTCCTTCTTCTCCCTCCTCCTAGGAAGATGGCATTTGTTCCCCGGTGACACACTTTCTCAGTCTGTAGGTGGAGGGAGGGGAAAGGGGCCATGTGGGGAGCAGGGTAGGTGGGTGTGGGGGTGGAGGGCGGGGGAAAGTCACTCACTTTGTACTTCCCTCCTCCTCCAGTTCCTCCCTTGACACTTCTCAGGGAGCAGCTCTCCCCCTTCAGGAAGATATGTGAGCAGGCCCCACTGATCCTGGGCCCATGGCTGCCCTGGGACCCTCAGTGGAAAGCTGCATTTTGTCCCTGGTTTCAGAAGCATGGTTAAAGGAAGCTGATCTGTCACATGTCACTACCTTCTTTCTAGGTCTGAGTCCTTGGATGGGCTCAGAGATTACCTGGGACTGAAAGACTGCACAGCTGCCCCTAAATCTCAGACTGAAGAGAGGGGAGGGGTTGCTAGAGAGGAGGGGAAGGCCGGTGTGTTCCCGCCTGCGCTGGTTGATTCCATCTATGCCTTTTGGGGCCCCCTCCCATCAGCAGAGGGCTTGGTGTACCACTATTGCCTGTCCCAGGCAGATAGGGCTGGCCCTGAGGGGGTCCCCAGCATGGGGTGGGGGATGAGAGAGAGGTTACAGCTCTTCTGGGCCCCTTGATTTACACATGGTTCTGGATCACTGCCCCCACCCCCCGCTGGACTGCAGCCAGTGCCATCAGTGTAGAGGTGAGGGCAAGTGAAGTGACATCATTCTGGCATAGGGACTGGCTTAGGCAGGAATTGTGGGGCTGGGGAGCAAGGAACCACATAGCTAAGGGGGGGACATGTAAGCCACAGCATGAGACCTCAGATCTTCTGATTCCCAGGCCAGTGCTTTGGAGACAGGGGCTCCAACAAAACTCCTGTTTGGCAGAAATCCTTTTGGAAATCAATTTTCTACGTGTTTGTGTGGCTGTGTCTTGGAAGTTTCTCAGCTAGTATTACCAGAAAGAAACTGACTTTTTTCCTTTTATTTTGAATGTTAGGCTCACGTTCTGAAGGACAGGTTCTTAGAAGCAATCAGAAGCCTGAACTTTCTGATGCTTCAGAAGTGATCTGGGTCAGGAGTGGGTTGGGGATGGTCTCAGCCTTGGTCCCCTGACTGACCTTGGGGCTGTGGGTCCAGATGTAGTGCTGACCTTGACCAGCAGATGGCGCCTGAGCTTGAGAATCAGGGAGGGGTGTTGCAGACATGGCCCTTCTCTGCTGAAGGGATCCCTGACAGGTGGCTGAGACTCAGGTTCTGTCTGCTCCTGGGCATGGTCCAGGCGGTGGAAGGAGTCTAGGCTGATACCTCTGCACCCTGGGTATCCGTGGGACAGACACGGGCCTAAGCCACGAGGCTGTGGACTACCCTGGTCCCCAGGAGCTCCTGGCCCCGAGCTGGTGGACCTGGTGGTTCTTCACTGTGACCACCAACCCATCCTCACACCTTCCTCATCTGGGTCAGGAGTCCTCTGAGGCCCCCTGCAGACTCTAACAGCCTGCAGTTCTGTGGTTCAAAACCTTTTCTTTAGTTCTTTAATTCCTTCTCTTTCTTTGTTATCCAAACAAAGGGCACAGAAAAGGGCACAGAGCTGGAAGCTGTGGGTACAGCCAAGGATGGGTAAGACCTCATCCTGGGCCCTGTAGTCTGGGGTCATCAGGAGGTACACTCATCACTGTCACACCTGGCCATGTAAGTGCCTGTGGAGTTTGCAGGGGGTGGGCGGGGAGGGAGGATAGATTGAAGAAGGGAGGGGAGGAGAGGAGGAGGAGGAGAGAGAGAGATTTCATCTGGGTGGATGGAGACTTTCTGAAGCAGGTGGCATCTGATCCAGGCTCTCGAAGATTGGACTGGAGGAGGTGGAGTATGGAGGAGGGGATTACTGATTAATGACAGGTGCTAAGCAAAGGTACCGGCCCTGGAAAGCATAAAGCACAGAGAGTGCCTGGTGAATAGTGTTGTTGACAAGACTATGGGGTTCAGGTTGGTGACTAGTGGAGCTGAGGTTGCCTAGTTGGGGCTGAGGTCACATTATGAAAGGCCTTTGAATGTTCTTTTCCTAACGTGAGCCTGCGGAAGAGGAGAGCTTGAAGGACCTGAGCAAAGAAGGATGGAGTGAGGACAGATTTAGTAATATGGGAGATGAGGTTATCTTTTATAGGGGGGAAGGTGGAGAGGCAGAGAGGTTTGCAGTGGGAGGAAAGCTTAGGGATAGGAGTTACAGTGGGGTTTAGGAGGAGATGATAGCTTTGTGTGTGTATCATGGACACACACATTTGCCTCGTCTCCTCACCCCTCCCAGTGCATATAGACAAGTCCAATCTTGTTACCATATATTTCAATAAATGATCCAGTTTTGTGTTTTTCCAGAATATTGTTGTATCAGATAAGGGTCTTTCTATTTCTGAAATTCTATGAAGAACTGAAGGAAATGCGGTCAGCTGCTGGAGTGGAGCCCAGAAATACCTTCGTTATGGGCACCGCTTATACTGGTGTTGGGGTATCAGGGTTTGGATTGTGTACTCTGAAACATGTTTAATCTTTTACCCCTGAACTTCCATGGGGATCTAGAGTTGACCTTGTTTTGTGACGTCCCGTAGACCCAGGTTCAAGTGCCGTCACAGTGCTCAGTGTTCTTGATGGACCCTCTGACCGGGGTGGTTTTGAGAATCCATAAGAGAACCATTGTGCATCAGGTTGGAGAATGCACACCTCCTTGTTTCATACGAACCGACAGGTATAGGTGGAGGGGGCTGTTTTTGTCTTGTTTTACTCAAGGTGTAAGCAAAAGTTCATAAAGGAGAAAAAGAAATTCTTCCTCCAAGAACATCAATCATTTGTCAAGCATGGCGGGGGTGGCAGAAAGAAGGCACGCTTGGTGCAAGAACCTGCAGGAACAAAAGTGGAAGGTGCAGCAGAAGAACTCCTGGCAAGGGGTTCCCGGTGGTGGGAGCACTGAGAGGGGGCAGTGCAGAGACCGGAGCAGAGGATTCTGTGGGGGCCTTGGGGCCAGGGTGGAGGGCATGGACGGTGAATGGCAAACTCCGGGATGACCCTTATCGTCTCTGCATGCCTGCTCACAGGCCCTGTGTTGGAGAATTTGGTGAGAACTAGGAAAAGGCGCCCCCTCTGGACATGCCTTCCTCCAGGCGGTGGCAGCCTTAGGAGGGCTGTTAGTCAGAGAAACAGATCCGATAGGGTGTGTGTGTGCGTGTGTGTGTGATAAGTAAAGAGAGATCGATTGATTGATTTTAAGGATCTGGCTTATGCACTTAACGAAGGCTGGCAAATCCAAAATCTTCAGAGTGGGCTATCAAGCTGGAGACCCAGAAGGAGCTGACATTGCACTTCAGGTCCGAAGGCTGTCTCCTGGCAGAAGTTCCTCTTGCTTGAGGGAGGTTAGGCTTGTCCTATGCAGGCCTTCAACTGCTTGGATGAGGCCCACCACATTGTAAAAGCAGGGCAGTCTTCTTTACCCAAAGTCCGATTTAAATGCAAAGCTCGGGGCTGGCCCAGTGGCTCAGGCGGTTGGAGCTCCATGCTCCTAACTCCAAAGGCTGCCGGTTCGATTCCCACATGGGCCAGTGGGCTCTCAACCACAAGGTTGCCAGTTCGATTCCTCGACTCCTGCAAGGGATGGTGGGCTCCGTCCCCTGCAACTAGAAACGGCAACTGGACCTGGAGCTGAGCTGCGCCCTCCACAACTAAGACTGAAAGGACAACAACTTGAAACTGAACAGCACCCTCCACAACTAAGATTAAAAGGACAACAACTTGACTTGGAAAAAAGTCCTGGAAGTACACAGTGTTCCCCAATAAAGTCCTAGTCCCCTTCTCCAATAAAATCTTTAAAAAAAAAATGTAAAGCTCATCCTAAAACACTCTTTCAGAAACATCAGAATATGTTTGACCAAATTCCTGAGCACTGTGACCCAGCCAAGTTGACACATAAAATTAAAATAATCTGTTAGTCAGGATCGCACATTTGTCCCTTTGGTCCTGCTTTCACACAACATTCAAGCTTCAGATTGAGCCTTTGAGGTGGGCAAGAGCCTGTTGGTTTTTTAGCTTTGTGATCTTGGGCATGTTACTTATTTTCTCTGTCCCTCAGTTTCCTCATCTGTAAAATGGGGATAATAGCAGTACCTGCCACATAGGCTTGCTGAGGGGGTTAAATGAATGCAAGTGGAGCATGTAGGGCAGACCTGGCATAGAGCAAATGGCCAGCAAGCATTAACCATTTTTTCTGGATTATGCTTGATGCTTTGTATGCATAAGGAACCAAGATTCTGAGAGACTAAAAATGGTAGAGGTGGGTCTTCAACTAGGTTTTCTAATGCCTAGTATGGTTCTCTGTCCCAGATACTCTTTAGCTAGAAGAATCCTTCTTTTTCCCCACCTCCCTGATAAGTACCCAGCATTCCATCCAGTGGCCAGCCCCACTGTTAGAAATCTCCCACAGGCTGGCTTGGGCACCTAGACCGCGGGCTTCTGGCGTGTGCCCCTCGCCAACACCCTCACCTTGGGGGGGCTGCTGGCAGCTCAGCAGGCACTTTTGACATCTGGGTTTCCTGAGGTCCGTGAGCAGTACCTGCTTTGCTCTCTTGGTCCCCAGGGCTGACTATGAATGAGAAGGGTAGAGGTGGAGATGGGGGCCCAGGGTCATGTGTTGGCGGTGTTGCTGTGTTCAGGACCCACCCAGTCCTTCTCACTTGCATGATGACAGCTGCACTCAGCTTCTATTGTCCTGGAGGAGCCAGGTGTGGGCAAATGTGAGGCAGAGGCAGGGAGAAGTGCCCTGCGCTGGACTAGGGCTAGGGCACTGCCTGGGCAGAGGGGCCCGAGGGCCCCCTCCTACCTCCAGGGCTGATTCCACCTGTGGGGGCCATGGCTGGCAGAAAGCTTCCCTTCCCCGGTGACACGCCTCCATGGTCTCGTATTCCTTGCTGCCTTCTTCTGCTGACTGACCCAACTCCTCGAGTCCTTGTCTTATTTACTCACAAATCTTTATTGAGCACTCACTCTTCAATAAAGTGAGCCTCAATAAACTGTGCCAGTCTCTGGGGGTCTCTGCTTATGGAGGTCTAGCCCTGCTTTTCCCACTCGGGCAGGGGCCTGGCTGAGGTCAGCTCACCCTTTACCACCCCCAAGCTGCCCCACTGTCCTGGGGACCACCTTGAGGGCGTCAGTGGCCTATAGATTTTCTTCCCTTGGTCCTGAGCACAATCTTTGTTTGTCTGGCCTCTAGTTTCTTTGTCTCCCCAGATAGTCTCCAAGAAGGCTATAGTGTGAGTGTTCTGGGAATGGAACAGAAGGAGCTGGTGGCTACACAGCTGTGAGCGGGGAGAACAGGGGGCAAGGGAGAGAGTACCCTCCCTCCTGACTTGGCCTCAGCCAGCCTTCCCAGCAGCTCTCAATGAAAAATACATTTATATTAAAAACATAATGAAGAATAAAAAAACATTTTCCCTTTAATAATGCCGAACATCAAAAGGAGATTTTTATCAATTATGAGAGAGAGATTTTGGCCATAAATGGTAATTTAACGAGTGGGAGATGGATGGCTGGAAGCATTAATGTCAGCCGGGACGGATGGGGTGCCATTAGTCACTGGGGGGAGAGACTGAGGCGGCCATGGTGGCACTGCTGTTCCCCAGGTCTGCCTGTCCCTGGCCTCCACCCTGCAGCCACTGCCCTCCCTCAGGCCCTGCACCCCTGTCCCCTCCTTGAGGGGCTTCTGCTTCAGTCTCTGAGTCACCTTTGGTCTGATTATTCCATAGCTTCTGGATGAATCTTACACAGCTTGGGTCATGTCCCGGTCTTGCCTGTGGAATAGAGACCTCCAGAGAGCAACTCAGGAGCTGCTGCTGCTGATTTCTTTCCAGACTCGTGCCTTCTCCACTCTTCACACAGCTCCACACAGCACAGGGCTTCACACCATTAACCTGCAGCTGCACCTCAGGCTGATTCTCTCATTTCCCTTCTTTACTCATCACACTCTCATTTTTTTAAAGCTACAGCCCTAACAACAACAACAGCAGCACACGTGTACACTCTGAATGCTTGCCAGGTGTCAGGCTCTGTTTTAAGAGTTTCACACGGATCAACTCACTTCTCACTAAAACCCTCTGAAATAGGTACTATTATGTATTTTAAAGATGGGAAACTGAAGCACAGTTTTGTCTGAGACAGAAATTGTCTCCCTTGGTCTCCCCACACACTCCCAGTCAGGAGTAATGACTCTTTTCTGTTTCCCTGGGGCACTTCTGTCCCCCGCTGCAGCTCTGATGCAGTTATTTGTTGCTTTAAGTTTGGCTGCTTCCCCTACTTGACTCCCCCGAGGGTCCTAGTATGGGCTCTATACATAGTAGGTGCTAGTAAATGTGTCTGAGTTGAATTGAAGAGCTACATCGAATGCCTCTGTTCCCTTGCAGCCTTCACTGACCTCTCGGCCAGGTGGGACTGTGAGTCCAGAACACTTGGCTTGACCCAGGGGTGGTCCTCTCACTTTGGCCTGGTTGTCTGCTCATCTCAATGCGTGGCTTATGTTCTTAGGATAGCAGGTCTCCTCCCACTCAGCCTGAGGTTCCTTCAGAGCCCTGCCCAGTGCCTGGTGCACAAAAGGTGCTCCGTATGTACACTGGGACTCCATCCGATGTAGGATTTCATGGCGTGGCGTTATGGGGCCTGGAGTCCTCAGCGTGGCCAACTCTGCGTCTGCCTCGGTCTCGGGTCCATTGTTTCCTGGGACATTTGTTTAGGAGCCTGTGGAGAGCTGTGTGAGGGTGTGTCTGGGGCTATCTAAACTGCGGGCGATGGGCGAGGGCAGGCTCTGGCTTCTAGAAGGAGCACAGGATCATTTCTGAGGCAGCATGGCCTAAAGGTTAATAAAATAGGCTTTGGCATCAGAGAGCCTCGAACAAATCCCAAAGGCTACCATATTCTAACTGTCTCATTGGTTCGTCTGGAACGTTAGCTCCTTCCTCTCTAAACAGGGATGATGATAGAATGTTCACGTTAACAGGGCTGTGACGAGGACGGAGAGCTATAACCCATCTAAATGCAGTCAGTGCTGGCAGCTAGTAAATCCCAGGAGGTGTAGGCTGAAGCAGTGAGCCCGGGACCCTCAGAGTGTATCGATGATATCCTGGTACCTGGATCTTCCTGGCGTTTGACAAACACTGGCTCTTCTTGTTCAGACTTTATTGTTCAGTGGCAAGTGCTTTGGATTTGCCAATGTTAAGGCCAATCAGCTAAGCGTGTGTGTGTGTGTGTGTGTGTGTGTGTGTGTGTGTGTGTGTTGTTCAAGAAAAGTGCTAACTCATGGATTGTAAGGGTTTAGGAATCTCATTCAACCTCTGTTTTTCACAGTGGAGGAAACTGAAGCTCTGGGAGGAGAAGTAACTTGCCCAGCGTGGCACAACTGGATGGTGGGAGAAGCAGGACTGGAACCCAGGCCTTCTGACTCCGGAGCCAGTGCTTGTCCTCCTGGACTGTTCTGGAAGCTCAGGGCCTGGAATGAGATGGCCAGCACTCAGGAATGAAGCCAATTTTGTTGTCAAAGAAACCCAAAGGGCCTCTCGTAGCTCTCACCCTGTGTGGGACCTTGGAGTGTTTTGTGGACTTGGAAAAAGCCATGTTTTCATAAGTTTCTCCGTCATGGTGATAGGATCCTAGGGTGTTTTTTGTACGGTCCTGCCAGCCCTCCCACTTGCCTGGGTTGGGGCGATTACACACTGGTGCTCGCCTTCACCTTCAATCCACAGCCCGTGCTTGGGGATACTCCTTGTCTTTGGGATGTGACCCAAAGGGTAGGACCCAAGCCCTCTGCTCAGCTGCTGTGGAGAAAAGGCCTGGGCGATGGTGGCCCCATTCGCTGACAGGGGATGGTTGGCACACTCCACCTGCCTAGCTCACTCAGAAAATACAGATATGTTGAGCAGCTGCTATGTCCTTACCTCGGTGCCAACACTGGGATATAGAGAATGCCAACGCCATGCGTCTCCCTGTCTCCTCCCTCCCTCCCTTCCTCCTTACCAAAGCTGGGCAGGCAGAACAATACACAGAGGGAATAATTAGAGAATATTAAGTACTCAGCTGTGGGGCTGATGCAAGAGCACTTCAGGGCACGTTCAGAAGAAGGTTCTTAGAGGAGGTGGGTCTTGAGCTGGCCCTCGCAGGATGAATAAGATTTAAAGAGCAGAAGTAGGAGGGCGTCCGAGACTGGACAGTGTGGTGGTGATTGCTGAACGCGGCTCTCAGTGCCCGAGCAAAGACCAACAGGGTTGGGTGCATTAGTACCCTGGGGGCTTTTGCAACAAGGTACCTCAAACTGAGCAGCTTAAACAACAATGTATTTTCTCACAGTTCAGGTGGCTACAAGTCCAAGAGCCACGTGTCTGCTGGGTTGGTTCCTCTGAGGCTGTGAGAGAGAATCTGAGCCAGGCCTCTCTCCTCGCTTCTGGGGGTTTGCAGCCGATCTTTGGTGTTGCTGGGCCTGGAGAAGCATCACCCCGTTTTCTGCCTTCACGCTCATCTGGTGTTCTCCCTGTGTGCGTGTCTGTCTCTGTGTCCCCAATTCCCCTTTGTATAAGGGCACAGTCATATTGGATTAGGGGCCCACCCTCTGACCGTACGACCTCACCTTAACTAATTACATCTGCAATGACACTACTTCCAAATAAGGTCACCTTCTGAAGCACTGGGAGGTGAGGACTTCAACACGTGAGTATTTGGAGGACACCGTTCAAGCCATAACAGATGCATGCATGAGGTCTTTTACTGTAGTTGTGAAGATCAGCACTTCAACTTGAACGAGCTGAGGCAAAAAGGCAGATGTCTTATGTCATGTAATCACAGTTTGGCAAGTGTTGGGGTAGAACTGTTTTGGGGGCGGCTCTTCCAGGACTCCTCTCTGTCTCTCAGCTTCTTCCTGCAGTTCAGCTTGTTCACCCAGATGAATTCTCCATGACCAGCCGCCACTGGCAGCCCTCAGCCTCACCTCTTCCCAGCTGTGCCCCGAGGAAGGCGTCCCCCACCCCAGTTTCAGTTTATAAAATTCCAGATCAGGACGCTGACCAACTTACCTACGTCAGACATTGTACTGGCTTGAACCGTGTCGCCCTCTACCCCCCATGCGCCTGCCTCTATTCTTGTCTCCCTGGAACCTGAGAATGTGAATTAAGGTTTTTTTGAAGGCACAGTTAGGTAACCGAAGATGACTTTCTGAGTATACTGGATTGGGGTGGGTCCTAAATCCCGTGAATGGTGTCCTTAGAAGGAGGCCATATGATGATGAAGCAGAGATGTGAGTGACGCAGCTACAAACCGAGGAACTTCCGAGATTGCTGGCAGCCCCCAGAAATGAGGAAGAGGCAGGGGAGGAGTCTCCCCTAGAGCCTTCAGAGGGAATGCCGGCCTGCCATCGCCTTCTTTCAGGCTTCCAGCCCTCAGAGCTGTGAGACGAGAAATCTCTCTTTTAAGCCACCCAGCGTGTGATAATTTGTTGTGGTAGCCCTGGGGAACAAATACAGATGTCCTTTCTCAGACAGCTCACTGCGGTCAGAGGAGGTAGGGTCTGTAAGGAGATGTGACCGCTCTCATTCAAACCCCAAGGTTAGAGTTGGGGTGGGGTGGGAAGCAGCAAGGCAGAAAAAGGCATAAAACTGGGTAAAGCGAGAAAACTATCGACATTCGTGTCAGTGGAATAATGTTCTCGTTTCTATTTATTTGGTCCTTGCTATGTAGTACACGTCGGCTGGTTGTTTTACAGATATTATTTCTAACCCTTACAATAATTCTACAAGGTTGGTAGATTTTACCATTCCAGTTTTCCCAATGAGGGAGCAGAGGCCCTGAGAGGTTAAGGAACAGCCAGAGTCATACAGCTAAAAGAAGAAGAACCAGGCTTGGCGCTCTGGTGCCTGAGCCCCTACCCCCACCGCTGGGCAGTGGCTAGCCCTGAGGAAGGGCCGCTCTCTGGAGGGCGACAGAGTGGTCATAGGTATGGGGCCTTGATGTGCAGGCAGGCTTTAAGGAGTCGCCACAGGCTCTAGGTCTTAGAAGTAACGTTAAGTCAAATCACCTAAGAGTGTGTACGTGCATGTGTGTGTGAGCCCCCACGATGTTGGAAAAGAGACATTTTGATCGGAGTCAACTGTGCAGGGCGCATGGAGGCAGGAGCTACGCGAGCAGCCTCTTTCCAACATCCACATTCCTGAGTAATGGTTGTTCCTGAGGGCTGTTCATTCTGCGGCTGTGGAGAAAGAGTTCTCGGGCACAGATGCAAATACTGGGAATTGCAAGTTAGGCTGGAGCGGGAAGGAAGATTTGAAGGGGGTGGCTGGGGCAGTGGTGTTACTTTGTAGGCACCATCCCTCATAATCCTCACAGATGCCCTATGAGAAGAAGTACTATTATTCCCATTTTACAGAGGAGCAAACCAAGGCCAGAGAGGTTGAGTCACATGTGTGAGGTCACACAGAGAATATAAGGCAGAGTCAGGAGCAAAAGATAGGCTGAGTTCAGAATCTAAGTTCCTAACCCTTGTGTTCCATTGTTCTCTGTAGGGACCCCTGTGCTTTTCACAAAGTTTCACACACTAGCAATGTAGGGCCTCCCTCAGCATTCCCGAGTGGGAGGGGGTACAGGCAGATGAGGAACCCTGGCCAGTCCAGGAACTGAATATTTATTTGTTGTTTTCTGACCCTAGCGTGTGTTAGATGTTTTCAAACACCAGGTCTCCTTTAGGCCTCACAACAGCTCAGTGAGTTAGGTGTCCTTTTTTTCCCACTTTTGTGAGATGTAGAAACAGATTCAGAGATGCCAAGTAACTTACTCAGGATCACACAGCAGGACAGCACCTCAGCTGGGAACTGAACCCGAGTGTTGTCTGACTCCAGAGACAAACACACTTCAATTACACAGGCAGCTTCATGGAGGGGAGCGGTGGGGCTCCAGGCCACGCCGATGGGCCAGTGAGTCCCAGTTTGCCGCTGAGGGCCACACTCTTTCCTCTGATATCACACCAGTCCTCTATCTCATCTTCAGCCCTGGGCTGGCCCTGGACCTCTGCTGCTACCAGAGCCAATCAGAGGATGCTCTAAGAAGCGTGCATTGAGGTTGCTGGGCTCTTCTCCATCTCAGCACCCTGGAAAAGGTGCTGCCCCTCTGTGCACAGGCTGGGGGCTGGTGATTGGATGACGAGGGCTCTGCTCTCCTGTGTCCCTTCTCAGATCCAGGCCCTTCTCCAGGGAGGAGCCCCCTCTGCTTCTGCTGCCCCCACTCTCTGTCTGCCTAATGCTGGTCCTTGACAGCAGAGAGAGGCAAGCCCTCCACGTCTGCCTGATTTATGTTGTTCGTTGAAACAATAATGTTTAATCTGGAAAAGGCTAATCAATTTTTTATGCTGATTATGAATAGGCCAGCTGTGCCTGTTTCTTTATTCATGGAGCTTTAGGTACAAGCCCATGTCCCCGGCCAGGCTCCCTTGACGATTCCTGCCAGGGGAGGCCCTGTTCAAGGAGACCCTCTTGCCTCTGCCACTTTGGAGGTGGCTTCTGGGGTGTGTGTGTGTGTGTGTGTGTGTGTGTGTGTGTCACCAGAGAGGGGAAGCTGATGCCAGGTGAAGAATCAGATTTGAAGAATCAGATGTGTGTGTGGGTGTGTGTCCGCGTGCACACATGTGTATAGAGGATGACAGGGACACATTTAGGGGAGTGCAGGATGGAAGGTAAGAGCTACAGCATCAGAGAATTTGGAAGGTGGTCAGGAGCAGTGCTCCAACACCCTTCTTTTATGAGTAAGGAATTAAGACCCAGAAAAGATGGAGCAGCTTCCCGAGGGTTCCATAGCTGGGTGGCGGCAGAGGTCAGACTGGAACCCCAGTCCACTCGTCGGAAGGCAGAGCTCTTTCCACAGTAGCACCAGTGGGGCGAGAGTCCGAGAAAGGTACTGTGTGGCTGGTCTCCCCGAGTTACTGACTTATCACACAACTCCCATAGCTCTGAGGAGCTTATATTTTAGGTACAGAGTTGGTCACAGACAACTTAATAAGGGGTCAAGACAAGATGAGAGAAAGTTAGCTTTCAGGTGTCCGCACGTAGGGTCTCAGAGAAGGCTGAATTAGGGCTTTCTGGAGGAGGAGAACCCTGAACTGGGCTTGCGTGCTGTGAAAAGGAGAACAAGCAGAAAGACATGGGAGGGCATTTAGGGCAGGCGAAGTGGCCTGAACTGACGAGTGGAGGCAGGGCTGGCTGAGGATGTCATCTCTGGTGGCATCACCTCCGGGAGATGTCTGAAACGTGAGCAAGAGCAGGGGCCTGTGCCTGCTGGGGCTGAGACTGGAAGCGTGGAGCCCCGGTCCCAGTGGGCAGGGGCCCAGCCTGGGCTTGGCTGCCCCACAGGCTCCTGTGTGTTTGGACCCTCCACAGCCTATCTCCCTTCTGGGACTTCACCAATCAGTTGTTTGTTTGTTGACTAAGCAGATGTTTGTTGAGCTTCTGTTGTCCAGGCCCTGGGGGTTATGTGGGCGAGCAGGCAGCCATCACAGCTTATCATCGAGTTGTAGGGGAATGGCAGATGTTGAATAAGTGATCAGAAAAATAAAAAATTAATGACGGGTGTAATAAATGTCACGAGGGAAAAGTACAGGGTGCTCCGAGTTTGGGGTGGCCTGGGTGGCATTTCTGAGGACGCGGTTATTAAGCTGAGGCCAGAGAGTGGTTGTGGAAAGGGAGGGTGGGGCAGAGGACAGAGAATGCGGAGGCCCCAGGGTGGGAAAGAGCGGGGATCTGTCTAGGGATGGAAAGGGGGTAGTGATGGCAGGGCCGAGAGAGACACTGAAGGGGGCGCTGGAGAGGTGTGCCAGGTGTGCAGGAGACCCCAGGTTGGCAGCCACTGATGGGCTCCATGCAGAGAATGGCGCAGTCCATTCTGCAGTGGTTTGCACAGGGCATGGGTGGGACTGGGAGACCAGGTAGGAGGCTCGTGTGGTCCTCCAAGCAACAGGTGAGGCTGGCTCGGAAGAGGATGTGTTTTGGAGACTGAGGTCAAGGGTGAACAAAATGGGGAGGGGCTAAGGGAGAGGGAGGTGCCATGACTGACTGCCAGGCTTCTGGCATGAGCAGTGGGGGCCACCTCAGAACTGACCACAGCACTGAAGGGGAGAGTCGGGAGCGAGTGTGTTACGTCAGCCCGCTCATCCTGCTAGTGGTTTAGGGAAGGGTTTCTCTACTGGGCTGGGACTGCTCTCCTCTCCTTAGAGTAGAGTGGGTTGGTGATCAGAGGCCAGAGAGTCCATGTGGGACTGAAGAATTTGGGGTTCAGCACGGAGAGGCTGAGACCCAGCATTGGGTTTCTGGTTTCCAGATATTAAAAAACGATCAACACCCTGCTCAACCAGAGCTCTAGGAGTGTGTGTGCGCGTGTGTGTGTGCATGTGTGTTGCGCCTGCAATTGGGTTTGTAGAAGGAGAGGCTGTTACTTCAACAGCTGGGGTGGCTCCTGCCAATCACCTGTGATGTCATCACTGTAATGACAGGTCTCTCATGGGCCCCCACTGCTGTTCTCATCTTTGGTGTGTGAACGGATGCCTGGTGGTTGGTTCTATGTGAGGTTTAAGAGGAAACTGGGCTCCTGGGGAAGAGACACTGGAGAAGATGTCACTTCAGTGAAGCAGGTTTTAGGATTTGTCCTGGGAGCTGGGAAGGAATAACACGTAAGAGACAGCAGCCAGGGCAGCGAAGGATCCCTTTCCCTGGGAGGGGAAACGGGGACTGGTGCTGGGTGTCGCCAGCTGGCACAGCAGAACCGCACGCCGTGGTGTGCCCACCTGGTGCCACGTCCTGTGTCCCCCATGCTGCCTGTACATCCCCGTGTTTCATTTCTCTGCTTTCCCGTTCCACCACTGCTCTGGGAAATACAGCGAAAGAGTAAAAATCGGTATATACTAAGAGTGTTACACTAATGGTCTGCACCAGGGGTCAGCACACGTTTCCTGTGAGGGCCTGTGATAGGTTTCTAGTGCTGCTGTAACAAATTACCACAGATTTCGTGGTTTAAAACAACACACATTTACTATCTTACCGTGCTGGGAGTCACAAGTCCTAAAATGCAGGTGTGGGCTGGGCTGCATTCCTTCCCGAGGTTCTAGAAGACACTTTTTCCTTGTCATTTCTAGCTTCTAGAGGCTGCCTGCGTTCCTTAGCTTGTGGCCCCTTCCTCCATCTTCAACGCCAGCAGTGTAACGTCTTTGAATCAGTTTATCTGTCTTTTTCTCATCCTTTCAGTTCTGCCTCCTTGGTCGTATCTCTGCTCTGCCTCTCACCTTCCTGCCTCCCTTTGTGTGGATCCCACGCGGTCATCCACGATGCTCTCCCCATGTCGAGAGCCTTAACTTAATCACATCTCTGGGGATTAAGGGATGGGACATCTTGGAGGGGGGCATTTTTTTGTCTACTACAGGTCCAGAGAGTCACTATTTTAGGTTTTGCAGGCCACATTCTCTGTCACAACTGCTTAACTCTACCATCGCCATAGACAATGTGTGATGAATGGCGGGCTGTCTCCCAATAAAACTTTATTCATGGACATGGAAACTGAGTTTTACATAATTTTCACATGTCACAAAATAGTTTTATTTTGATTTTTTTTTCAAACACTTAAAAATGTAAAAAAGCATTCTTAGCTCGTGGGCTGTACAAAAACAGGCGGTGCCTCCCCCGCTCTAGATGCATAATATCCTTTAACGTTTAGAACACCCCTACTGCGTGGCCTACTGCGTGGCTGTGGTTATCACTCCCGTTTGCACAAGGTTAGTGACGCTAAGGAGTTTGCCCGAGGCCACATGGCTAGACCTTGGCAGGTAGGGCAGCTGACCCCAAAGCTGGTGTTCCTAACCACTGCTCCGCTTTGCTGGGCTCAGCCCGTAGTGTGTGTGGTTTCCCCCACACGTGGGCTTTGTCCTCCCAGTAGACCCAGGAAGTCTGGGTTTATCTCCTGTTAAGATCCCTGGGCTCTGCCGTTTCACTTACAAAGCGAATCTGGAAAACTTACTGGGATAAACATATGCGGATGTCCTAAAAGATTCCAAGGACTTTGGTACCTGAACTCTCTCGTTTGGGGCTCTGAGACACAGGAACAGCCCAGGCTCATTGGGTGCCTGGCAGTCGCCACCTCCCAGAGGCTAAGGAAATCTGTCCTGGCAGCAACTGAGGCCGCCATAAGCAAAGGATCCTTAGGCTTATTTTCTCCCTCCCTATAGTTTTGGATGTAGGAACATCTGAAGGTTGTTGAAAAAGGGCGTTTGGGGTTTTGTGAGGGTGAGTGCATCAGGTCTGAGGATTCCTTGGCCCCACCAGAAATGAATGTGAGCCACTGTGGCCAGGCTTTGTCCCCACGGGCAGAGCTGTGGATGAGGAACCTTCCCCTGGAAGAGACCTCGGGAGCCTGCTGGCCTGGATTTCAGGTGGGGAGCTGCTGATCATCTTTCTGGCTCTCTGCTGTCACCCTATCTTATTCCTTTCGTCTGTGGTTCACACAAGGCCCCCCTCGGCCTGTGTGGGGACGGTTCCTCCTGCATTTCTTCAGCTAGGTAACTGGCTGAAGATCTCAGTTCTTTGTCACCTCCTCGGAGAAGCCCTCCCTGCCCAGGTTTAGTCTAATGAACACAGGCTCTGAGGGTACCAGCTACCTCTCCCTTCATGATATTTATCAGAGTTGGCCATTTTACATTTATTTGTGATTCCTTGGTTCATTCCTGTCTCCCCAGCGGACTTTAAGTTCCAGTAGTGATTCCAGAAGATGGTGGCTGTACCCGATTTGGACTCATTCCCCATGGAATCCCCAGTGATTGGCACAGTGCCCTGCATATATCAGTAACTCAGTAAACATTTGACAGATGAATAAATGAATGACCTTTAGCAAATATGTGCCTTTCTCTGAAATGGGTACAGTTATAGCTCCTCTATCTAACCTCAGGAGAAGGTCGAGAATTACATTAAAGTACACTGGGGGCAACATACATGCAAATATAAGGAATTATCCATGGTCGAACATTCAGTCCCGGCAGAGCAAAGATATCCTAACATCCCTATACCAACCTAAGCTCAAGTTCAAGGAAGAGGTGGTAGGTTCTCATGTGGGCAGGCTTGCAATGGAGGGTATAGCACTCAGTCTACCCAATTCTGAGGTCTGCGTCCTGGCACCTGTCTCTCAGCTCTGTGATGGGGTGTGAGCACTTGGTCCCTGGGCACGTGTGACTCCAGGGATGGCTCTTTACCTCTGTAATCTGTACTCTGATCACACAGGGGAAATCTGCCTGGGCTGCCCTACCTGTGGGGGTCCCTGGCTTTATACTGCACTGGCTAGGATTTCTGGTCGCTTCTACCCCAGAGATCTCTGTCATAGGCAGAGACATAGACATGTCACCCTGTGAGGCTGTTCAAGTTATTAAGATGGGGGACGTTGAAAGATTAGATTTATGACAGCCAACAGTGGATTATGAAGAATAATTTATCAAATGTCAGTGCCTGCAGCCTACAATTTAGAGAAGGTTTGCTTAAGCTGAGGAGATCTGATTGGCCTGCCCCTTCCCCCATCTCTAATGAATGACAGATCTAATGGATGGCTTCCCAGGCTGGCCAGCCACACTGGGTGTTTATCTGCTTTTTATTAATCATTATTATCACAACATTTCCATTGAGTCCCTCCACCCACAGCTCTCAAAGTACCCAGTACCAGGGAGGCTCCCTCGGCCACTTTGAAGGAACTGTAGCCACTTCTGGGAGGTGTTCTAACTACCCTGTATCAGCTGGAAGGTCCAAAGTCCCCTCACCAAGAAGAGGTTAGGGAAAATTGAACCTCACTTCTATTCGTTCATTAGGAAATACTTAGCACCAATTATGTGTCAGGCGCCTTGGATGCAATGCAGTGCAAAAATAGATGTCTATAGTCTAGAAGGAAAGAGGGAGATTAAGCAATTATAAATTGAGACAACAGTACAGCTGTGTAATTGCTCTTGAAGAGGATGTAGGAATTCTGGGAATGTACACTGGAAGGCTTCCCGGAGGAGGTGACAGTTGAGCTGTGATTTGAAAGACGATTGGGAGTTACCTCACTGAAGAGGAGGGAGGGCAGCCTTCTGGGCAGAGAGGACAGCATGTGCAAAGGTCCTGCAGTGGGCAGGGAGGGAGTGTGCTGCTGGTTGGAAGAGGCAGAGAGAGCTGGGGAGTAGAGGGAGGAGATGCAGCAGGAGAGGTAGACAGGGTCAGACCGTGTGCGTCGTGTTAAGGATTTTGGCCCCAGGAAGCTGGTGAAGTGGTTTAAACAGAGAGAAGTGAGATTATCACCTTATGGTCGGAAAACTCACCTTAGCTGTATGTGGAGATTGGATTGGAGGACACAGCAATGCAAGTGGGAGGGTCCGTTAGGAGGCCATTACAGTCTCTGGGTAAACGGGGATGGTGGCTTCTACTCACTGACAGGACAGAACTGAGGGCCTAGAATTTCTGACTTCTTTTCTAGTGCTCTTTTTATTGTAGCACTCTGCCTCCTTCATGGAGGCATTACCTGCGGGGCAGGGATCTCCACTCCTGCTACAGTTATTGGGGGTCTCTCATTGCCTGTACTCTAGATACTTTCTGTATGTTTCACACAACTCTATTAGGTTGGGACTAAAATTTGCATTTACAGAAGAGGAAACTGAGGTATAGAGGGGTTATCTGACTGCCCAAACTGATGTACCATGGAGCCAGAATTAAGCGTGTGCGTGTGACCCAGAACCTGCATCAGAATCATTATGCCTTCCTAATGCCTCTCAGGTCCCATGTCCTGGCCAGCTGGTGGGCCCATGGCCATCTGAGGGTGAGGCTGCTTCTGGCTTCTTGCTTCTCTTTCCGTCAGCTGCTTGTTACCATCCTGTAGGAGGACAGAAGCTGGGTCTGACCTGTGATGCCCTTGGCAAAGCTAGATGGACAATTCGATTCTGTACCTGGAGGCTGTTTAGCCCGTTGGTAAGAGTTGAGTATTGTGTCATTTTCCTGGCAGGAATTTAGATAGGACACTGTTTTGTAATTTCTGGGGTTGACCTTTGTCAAAAGGGCCTCCGGTTCTTCCACTGGCCCTTCAGTCCTTTCCTCCCAGCTTGGCAGTAGCGATAGCTAATAGTTCTGCAGAACCCACAGTTTGATCTTTCTGAACCTCAGAAAGAACACAATTTCCTTGGAAGACAGGATCTACGTGTTCTTGAGCCGTTATTATTATTATTATTACTTTTATTATAACAAATTGCTCTGAGTGAGAAGCTGGTGCTGGGGCTACTCCCACTTTGAGGCAGGGCAGCTGTCGAGTGGAGAGAGGGACACATTTGGATGCCTGTCCTCCCCCCACACCCCGTAAGCTCTATATGGTGATATTGGAGGTCCTCTCTTCTTACCTGGCCAGAAAGTCCCTTCATGGTTGGGTGAAGCAGCACGGGGCAGGGGGCTCTGTCTCCAGGTGGCCGTGGTAAAATGCAAGTGTGTTTTTCAGAGGCTGTTGCCTTCTTCTGCTAGACGGAGGCCCTCCTCAAGGTCAGAGACTGTGTCTGTTTTCTTGGCCCCCGTACCTAGCATGGTTTCTGTCATGGGATGTTTTCTAGCCTGTAGTCAATATGTGTTGACTGGCTGAAGCGAAGGAGGGGCACATTGGTTTCGTTTCATATATTCACTCTGGTAACTTGGCAGTGGCTGCCGGGAGCACTGTGGTGACAGAGATTCTGGGCCCAGCCAAAAGGAATGCTGCGATTGATTAGGAAGGTCTGGCACGGGTGTGCTTGGGGTGTATTTATTAGCTATCGCTGCATAGCAAGTTACCCTAAATCTTAGCATCTTAAAACAACAAGCATTTGATGTCTTAGTTTCTGTGGGTCAGGAATTTGGGAGCGGCTCACTGGATGGTTCTGGCTCAGAGTCTCTCAGGAGGTTGCAGTCAAGATGTCGCCTGGGGCTGTGTCATCTGAAGGCCTTTGTGGGGAAGGAGAGCTGCTTCTAAGATGGCTCACTGTTGGCAGGAGGCCTTGCTTCCTTACCACATGAAATGAGCCTCCACAGGCTGCTCAAGGGTCCTCATGACGTGGGTTTTAAGCAGTGGGATTCGAGAGGGGAGGGTGGGTTTCCTGCCCTAGGCAGACGCCATTGTTTTGCCTAGCCGACTGGGGCTGTCTTGTCTGCCTCAGGCTGGGATTGGGGGCGGGAGGGGAGGTTCACTCTGTTGGCACCGGGACTTGTACCTTTCCTCAACAGGCTGCAGTGGAGGGCTGTTGGCATCCAGCCAGGCATGGGGTGGGCCATCTTGAGACCTTGGGAGCCAGATGTTGTTTGCTGCTGATGCCATGGTAACCTGCCTTGGGTGCCCTGAGCAATCTCCCCAGCTCCTAAGTGGGAACTGCTGAGCCTTGACACCTAGGCCTGGACTTTCCTGCTTGGAGGGAGGCTCCTGCCATCAACTGGAGCGGCCAGTTCAGGGTTTGTTAGATTTGTTAGCATTGTCTTACAGAATAGGTCTGATGTGAATGAGTATGGGGACAATAGGATGGAATATTTGAAACTGGGCCGTCTTGGAAAATCTGGGACATCTTGGAAAATCTGGGACATCCTCCTTCCTGTGACTGGTAAGCCAGTCCCCACAAGGGGTCTGAGGCCGGCTGGGCTGCGGGCTACGGTGGTGTGGCTGAGACTCAAGTAAAACTCCCCCCAGGATTCATATTGTGGCTTCTTCCGAACATCCTGACTTCCTGTCACCTTCTTTTGGGCTAAATGTGGACCCTGGACAGTATTTGGCTGCTTATTATGGCATTTTGGAAACATTGCCCAGCAACCTGGCTTCGTGGGGATCTGAAGGATGACTTTCTGGAGAGTCTCTTACTTTGCCCTGTACTGGGGAATAATGTCACGTGGTTCTCAGGATTCCTGGAGCCCAGCTGAAGCCAGCCTGCTGAAGTCTTAACCTGAGCCCCTGTCTGCTAAGCCCTCGGGGGATGACATTTCTTCTTGCCCCACTGAGGTTTTCTGCTCATAAAAAACCAAACAGTCCATTTACACTCATTTACACACACACACACACACACACACACACACACGCACAAATACAAAGCTAGAGAAACTTTTTTCCTGATTATTTTTCCCTTTCCAGACAGGGACATCGATATATTTGAATCATGGGCTGACAGTAATTAAAAAGCACATAACTAGTCATTTTAAAATGCAGTTGTTTTACTTAATTGATTTTGCCGCCAGACCCAGAGGAAAAAAAGGGAACGAGGGGAAAGAAAGCCTTAGAAAGGGAGAGTTTTCTGCAAGTGGCTGGAGGCAGCCCAGGCCCTGCTTGAATCTAATTGCTGCCCATGCTCAGTTTGTTTCTGCTAATGGTTTTCTGCTGCAAGGGCTGGGGGACCAGGCCTGATTGCAGGGGGGTGGTGTTTGTTTCAGCTGCACTGGCGGTATAATTCTGCTTTCAGGACAGGGTCTATTTTTCCTTACTATCTATCAGCTTAAAGTACTTCCACTGAACACTTTGAATCAAGGTTCCATTTAGAGATACTTTATTCATATTTAATTACAGGCTGCAGCACCAATCTTTAATTACCTTTTTTATAAGCTAGCTAGGAACATCTACTAGCAATCAATTAGTGTGTGTGTGTGTGTGTGTGTGTGTGTGTGTGTGTGTGTTGCGTGCACAGGAGGGTATGGGCTTGTGACTTGCTTCCTGATAGAGAGGGAAGGGGTGGCTGCAGGGGCGCTGGGAGGGGGTGGGCGGGCCAGGCTGGGGTGGGGGATCTGCCCGGCAGGTTCCCTGTGCAGACGGAGTGAGTGGGGTATCCTCATCTCCCATGCACGTCTTTGCTTCTACTGGTCCAGTTGGGAGTTTGGTCAAGTTCTGACAGCTGTGCCTTACTCAGAGTGCTGCCATAGCACCTGGGCTTAGGTGGTATCTCAGACGCCCTCCATCCCCTGGTGGGAGCAGGGAACGTGGGAGGCCCTCTTCCTATCCCCTGGGGATACGGTGGACCAGGCTTCCTTTACCCTGGAGACTGGAATATGCTTGCCTCAGCCCTTTTTGTTCTTCACCTCCCCCTGGAGTGTTCTTGGCAGCTGTTCTTGTCACACAGCCCTAGTGATGCCGTGTCACTCTTTGGTTGCAATGACTCTGCAATGTCCCTGCAATGACACTGGTTTGAAGACTGGTTGTCCTTCTCAGAGAATGAGCAAATGTTCCAAGGGAGCCAGGCGGAGGCTTGAGATAGAAAGTGAGGTCACATGACCCCCAACTCTCTTTGCAGCAGGGAGGTTGGGCCGTTCTACCTGCCTGGGAGGTGAGGGTCCGAGTTCACAGCTGCACTCCAGAAAGTGGCCTCCTTGCTGCTCCTTTAGGAACTACCAGAAGGTCGCCAAAGGAACCCTGGTGTCGAGCTCGTTATGTAAAGGCCAGGACGTTGCAGAAGCTTTACTTCCCTTCTATGTATGGATCCCTATCCCAGCAAGAGGGTGGAGAGAAGATGGAACTCATACTTACGAGCCTCTTGGGGGGACTGGGCACCATGCCCATGTTTCTTTGGTTTATTCCAGCTGGGGCAGAGAACACGCTGTATCAGTCAGAGCTCCTTCAGTTGCGTGTGACAGAAAACAGTTCAAACTGACTTAAGCAGAAAAGGAATAATAGAGTGAGCATTCAGGCATGGCTAGATAAAGGGGCTCAACTATCGTGATTAGGATTCACTCTCCTGTCTCTTGGCTTTGCTTTCCTCTTTGTTGTTACTATGTGACCTCTGGCATCTCTAGGCATCAAGTTCAATTTTAGCAGGAAGAAAGAATCCCTTCTCCTATAGTTCAAACAAAAGTAAAACAATTGAGTCTGATTGGACCATTTGGGTGACCTTTCTATCTTGGAACCAATCAGTGTGGCCCAGAGCATTCAGGGTTTTGATTGGCCAGGCCTGGAGTAACAGGTGTAGTCCACCTAGGTAAATGCCACACATGACATGTGCTTTTACATTTGAGGCCTTCAGATTAATGCAATTGTGGGAGCAGGAAGTTCCAGCCATTTCAAAGGGAAGAAAGAGTTCATTCAATTCTTTTCCAATGGAGAGAATAGTGGATTTAGTCCTTCAACAAATCTTTGTTTGTCACTGACTAGTTCTAGCCCTGTTCTCGGTCCAGGGAATTCAACAGCAAACAATATAGGCAACAGTCCCTACCTACCCGGGGCTGATACTCCAGTGAGGTTACAGGGATGGTGGTTCTTTCATTCTCCTACTCCAAGCCTAGGTCCAGGTTAAAGGGTTCCTGTGTAGAGAGACCCAGGGCGATTCAGGGTGGATGATGTGGAAAGAATCTGACCCTCAGGGAGCTTAGAACTCACAAAGGAAGGAAAAAGACAACTGCATGGTTGGGGAGGAAAGGGAAAGTAGGTACTGGGAGGGGGTTCAGATAAAAACCCAACGAGGAAGAAGGGGGACAGGAAGCCAGTCTGTACCTACCTCCCGTGACAGAGAAGTGTAGGCCCCTCCCATGTTGCCTGGACATTTGGCCTCTGCAGGATGTTGATAAATGGGATGGAGTTTAGTGAAGCTACAAAAATGATGACAGGGCTGGAAGGAGTGATTTATGAGACAAGATTAGCAAAGTGATGGTGCGACGTAGCACACAGGGAGATGGGATGGGGGCTGGGGGTCATGTGATTCCTGAAGTCCAAGGAGGAGAGGGGCTGAGGGGCTGGGTGGCTGCTGCAGAAGGGGACAAAGGGGGCTGGGGGCACGGACTGAATAGGCCTCAGCCTGCGAGCCGGGGGACATAGGAGAAGGAGGGGAGGCACGTGCTTGTACACATACACATTTGTGTAGGTATGTGTGTGAATGTCTGGGCTTTCCAGAATTGTGAGGGTATCCAGGGACTTCAAGAAATGTAGGGAATGAGAATTTAAGCCTTGGTCAATCTTGCAAAAGGCTTTTGGGGGCTTCCTTTCCATCTGGTAGAATATTTATATCTGGATCATGTAGGTGTGGCCACTCAAGTCAGAAAGAAGTTTCCCTTCAGGGAAATCGTTATGACATTTCTAAGAGGGAATAAGGGAAGGGAAGAGAATATGGAAGAATGGGGGTAACTTTTCATTTCATAGAGAGGAAGCGGGCACAGAAAGGTCAGGTGACTTGCCCAAAGCTACCTTTGGTTGGCATTGCAGGTGAGGACCAAGTGTAAGGTTTGGGCCTACAGCCCTGGGGTCTCTGCCAGGTGGCTGGGCTGAGGGTGGTCTCAGGGGCCCATGTTGAGGCCGCTGCACAGGCAGGAACAAGAGGTGGTTATTGGCTTTGCAGCCTCCAGCCAGGGTCCTTTGAGCTCTCCAGGTTGACAGGGTTGGGAATCTTCCATTTGATCCCTCTTGGTGTGCCTTGGTCTCAGGTTTTGTTACCTTTGATTATATTCATATGTGAGAGCCTTGGGGGTACAACGGTGGATAATTAAATGGGCAGCTGGTACACAGTCCTGAACATTCTAGACAGCACTCCTTTGGCCTCAAATGGAGGTGGTCAGGGCACCTATGCCCATGTAGGAGGACACATCCTCCACGTGTGTTTTCTCTCTCACTCCCTCCATATGCCAAGTCTCAGGCAAGGTACTGGGCTGGCATACAGATGGGGGCATCGGGCAGCACCGGCTCTGGCCCATCCTCCCGGCCCCTCTCACTGAGTTGGGGCATTTCATTGCTCTGTCCTCTCTCCATTCTTGGCAGATCCATGATTTGTTCGTGAGCTTTGACGACACCCCTCTGGGGACTGCCTCTCTGGCCCAGGTCCATAAGGCGGTGCTGCGTGACGGGCGGACGGTGGCTGTGAAGGTCCAGCACCCAAAGGTGCAGGCTCAGAGCTCGAAGGACATTCTCCTGATGGAGGTAAGAGTTTCCCCTTTCACCTTCCGTCACCCTCATTCTGTGTTTCCTTGTGACGCAGGCAGCCTCAGTGAAACTGATTCACAGCTGGTAGGTGGATGTGGCCCTTTGAGCTGCAGAGTGGCAGAAGGGGGCTCGAGACCGCAACAAAGGAGATATCATGGGGTGCTGTGACCATGGCACCTGTGGCTGGGTTGTTCCGTTCTTCTTCTTCCTTTTTTTCCTGGGAACTGTCTGCGGATGGGCTCAGAACACACTGAACAGCTACTGGGGCCAAGGGGACCTCAGGAGGATGTTGTTGAAAGGAGATGAACCCAAGGTGATTTCCCTGGGGGTAGAAAAAGTGACATCTTAATTTGTTAAATTATGACAAAAGGCAGCGTGTGGTCAATCACGGGATATAAAAGTGACAGGCAGCTCGCACAGAAATATTTATGCAGATTGCATGTTTGCCTGTCTGATGTATTTTGAACGAACAAACTTCCATGCCTAAAAACGGCCCTGGGAAAATTTCTAGTGGAGACTGCGCCTCAGGACTATCCTGGCTCCACGCCCAGAACAAGGGAGGGACAGTGCACAGGTCACTGCTTGGATGGCAGCTAGCAGCCTCCATGGGAGGGCGGCAGTCCATTTAACTTGTGGCACGTCCCTCCTCTTCCTTTTCTCTTTCCCTTTGCTCCCTTTCTTCACTCTGGACTCTTAGTTTATTCTTTCAACGCACTTTGACTAAATTTCACACACACACTGAGGGTCTCTTCTGCGTCCAGTGAGCGAGCAATGTCTGCATCCTTGGGGAGCTCCTTGTTTAGTGGAGGAGCAGGTCTCGACACAGACAGCCACAGTGTGGGGACACGAGCTCTGTCCAAGGGGTATTTGTGAAGTGCTGTGGAGCAACTGTGCCTGGACTGATGGGGGCACCAAGGGGATGTCACTGAGGAGCCCATGAGACAGCCGGGAAGGGGAAGGACAGCCTAGCCTGTGTGAGAGCCCAGGTCTTAGAGGAGCGGCTGTGCTTAGAGAACGTGCACTGGATCAGAGGGTGAAGCCGGGAGTGGTTGCAGAGGAGGCGCAGGGAAAGGAGGCAGGAGGGAACACAGAGGGCCTTGTATCCCAGGCTCAGGCGCAGAATGGAGTACCTAGTAAATATGTATCTACTGTGGAACTGAGCTGATCTGATTTTCTCTTGTAGTCAGTGGGGAACCATTTAAGAATTTTAATCAGGGGAATGTCATGATCAGATGTGCATGAGAAATAAAAATCTGTTGGCAGTCTGGAGGATGTATTGGAAGGAAGTAAGACGGTAGCTAGGGAGACTAATTGAGGGGCTGCCGCGCTGGTCTGAGAGAGAAATGATGTGAACCAAAGCAGTGTAATGGGGTGGAGGAGAGGGTTGGGTTCAAGGGGGAATTATCAGGACTTTGTGACCAGGTTTACATGGATAGGGGCAAATACTGGCATGAACAAGAAGGAGGACGCTAAAGCAAGTTGGAGGTTTCTGGCTTAACTGATTAAGTTTGGATGCCTGTAGAGACGTGTGTCAGTCAGAGTCCAGCTGGGGAAAAAAGACATTGCTCTAGGTATTTCGGAGGGAATTTGAAACTGGATGGGGCTGACTGGGAATGGAATTGCTGAGAAGACAAATGGGATGGTGAAACAATTACCAACAGTAGGAAGCTACCCTCAAGGTGGAGGGACAAAGAGAACAGGTGGTTTTCTGGAGCTGGGGACACCTGTGGAAGCTGGGACCACGGTGAGCTAGTCCAGTGAGAGGTGGGTCACAGACACAGGGCCTGTCACCTGGAAATTGGAGCCACAGGTCTTTTTTTTTTTTTTTTTGATTAGTTTCAAGTATACAAAACAACATAGTGATTGTGATTAGACATTTATATACCTCACAAAGTGATAACCCCAGTGAATCTATCACCCATTACAATATTATTGACTATATTCCCTATGCTGTACTGTATAGCCCTGTGACTCTTTAAAAAATTATAGTTGACATTCAGTATTATTTTATATTAGTTTCAGGAGTACAGCATAGTGGTTAGACATTTATAATTTATGAAGTGATTCCCCCGATAAGTCTAGTACCTATCTGACACTATACATAGTTTTTTACAATATTATTGTCTATATTCTCCATACTGTACTTTACATCCCTATGACTCTTAAGAAGTACAAATTGGTAATTACAGAAGAGCCACAGGTCTTGTTTGAGGTAGCAGGTTTTCACCTTCTGTCTCCCAGTATTCCACCAGTGTGACCCGTTCATTGGTCAAACCTAGCTGGAAGCCAGTTGGCAAAGGAACCTAGGAAATGTAGTCTCTTATAAGAGTCAGGGGGTTGGGATGGATTTCACTTTCAGAGCAAAGTGAAATGGGTGATTGAGCAACCAAGTAAGGTAAGAGATTGCCATTAGGAGCTTTGAACAGGATGTCTGTGTCGGGTTGCAGTTTAGGCTGCAGATACGGACTCAGGTATTTGTCAGCAAGGAGATTCACTGGCGCTGAATCTGGGCGAGTAGTTGAGACCACTTAGAAAAGGTATGTAGAGTGACCAAAGGAGAGGGCAAGGGCAGAACTCTGGGGACCGTCCTAATTTGGAGCATGCACCCAGGAAGGTATGTTCCTGAGGAAACTAAGAAGACGTGGTCAGAGGGCTGGGAGGAGAAGGAGGACTGAGCAGTGCTGCATCCAATGAAAACAATTTCAAGAAGAGAGCACTGTATCAGTTATCTAGAGCTGCATAACGAACCACCTCTAAACGTAGTGGCTTAAAACAGCAGTCACGTGTTTTGCTTATGAGTGTAACCCGGGCAGGGCTTGGTAGAAACACTCATTCTGTTTTATGTGGTGCCAGCTGCGTCACTTGACTGGAACTGGAGGAGCCACTTCAGGATAGCTCACTCATATGGCTGGCAAGTTGGTGCTGGGGCTGTGGGTCAGGGACTCAGATCCTCTCTGTGTAGGACTCTCCGTGGCTTCTTCACAACATAGTGGCCAGATTCTAAGAATGAATGTCCCAAGAGAATAAGGCTGAACGTCCCAGTTTCATGACTTAGCCTTGGCCATCATGTAGATTATTTCATCCGTACTCTATTGGTAAGAGCAAGAGTCACAAAGTCCCCCTTAGTTTAAGGGATGGGAAATAGACTCTATTTCTTGATGGTGGTGTGGCAAGTTTCTAGAAAAGCATTAGAATGGGAAACATTGTTACAGCCATTTTGGAAAATACAGTCTGCCAGAATTGCTCAATGTTGTCAAGTGGGAGATAAAATTAGTAATGCTCTGAAAGGGGTATTTTGGATTTGGTGATTTAGAGGTCTTTGGAAGAGCGAGGAGAGTGGGATGAGTGGGGTGAAAAAGGATTGAGCCTCCAGGGAATGAGACAGTTAATGTAGAATACTCAAGTTTAGCCATGGACAGTACGGGGTAGGAGGGTAGTGGTTAGAGCAGAGCACAGGGTTAGAGGCTGGGGGACTCGAGCCTGCTGTAGCTGGTGGGGAAAGTGGCAGTGGAGTGGGGGGTAGGGTTTGGAGATTGAGGAGGGGAAGTAACTGATACATGTGGTCCTGGAGGAGACTCGAGGGGTTGGGCTACAAGGATGCAAGTGGAAACATGAGCCTGCGCCAGCTTTTGTTTTGAGACTAGAGGAAGGTGGTTAGGCTGTGTATGGATGAGTGTGTGGGGCAGAGGGAGAAGGCGGGTTGGGGGGAAGTGGGCAGCTGAGTTGTACCATCCCGATAGCCTCTATTTTTTCTCTGAAGTAGGAGGCAAGACCATCTGCTGAGAATGAGGGGGTAGAAGGTGGCATTGGAGGCTCGAGTGGGGGTGAAGGTTTGGACTAGCTGCTGTGTGCAATGGAAGGCGGGGCAGGGCTGCTGAGTGGCCCTGGGCATCCACCTAGAAACCTGAGTTTTCTGGAGCACGTGCCAGTGGCTGTGGGATGGCCATTGCCGGGAGTGAACCGGGAGTCTCGGCGGGTCCCTGGGTGTCCTGAGTGCCAGCGGTCACTCCTGCGTCAGGTGGGAACCTGCCTCTGGCCAGCAGTGTTGTCAGGACCCACTTGGGCTGGGAGGACAGCTGACATCATTTTCTCTGCTCAGAGCCTCGCTGGCTCCCTAAGTAATACTGGCCGTAAGGTCCGTAGCAATAATTCAGCAATAAAGATTTGCCATCTTGTGGAGATAAACATCAGATGCTTTTCTTGGGAAGTATGGCGTAGCGGCCGTGTGCAGAGTACAAAGCGGTTCGGTCAGTGGCCGAGGCACTGCTGGGGCTTCACAGCGCAGACCAGAGACCTGTACTCACAGCCTTCAGAACAGAAGCTGGAAACGAGGCCCGAGATCACCACCTCCATGGACCATCAGCCTTAATAACAGCACCAGGTGGCATTGCCTTCTCACTGGGTTTGGTGTTTGGTGGAAACTATTCTACCTGGGTCACGCTTCTCTGCTATAAAGCTAAGAAGAGCCCAGCTGGAAAGCCCATTTTATTTTATATTTGAAATGAGTTGTTTTTTTTGTTTGTTTTTTTTTGAGTCTAGACTGAAAATGGTGCCTTTATTTTAGGAATGACAACCCCAAAAAGGTGCTCAGGCATGCTTGGCAGGAGAATGGTTTCTAGGGGGTCTTAGGACTGCCTTAGCCAGCAGAAACTTGGAGCCAGAGGGGAGGCAAAGTCACTTTTCTGCCTTCTGGTGCTTCCTTCCATGACAATTCCAGGGCCTGTGTGCCCTCAGGCTTCTTTCTCACTGCCCATCCTGTGATTGGAGGATTTCTCCTCCAACCCTGTGATTGGTCGCAGCATGGTCTAGAGAGGAAGACAATCTGATGAGGGAAAATCATACTAAGCACAGAGTGGCGAAAAGGCTTAACATCTGGATTTTTGCAGTTTAAGAGGTGAGCTTGTTGTACTCTGGTTTCTCTTCAGATCGTGTGAATCTTAAGAGGTGAGCTTGTGAATCCAAACTCATATACATTGTAAGGATAGGTCTGCAGGAGTGAAAGTTTTGAGCGTGAGGAGGTGGGGACTACTGCTTGTATCAGTTAGGATGCTGTTGGGCGCAGGTATCAGGAAATCCAACTAAAAGTGGGGTAAATGAAAGTACCCTATATTGTCTCACATTTCGACACCTGGCAGCAGTGCCGACTTTTCCAAGGTTGACTAACCCAGCACTTCCTTGTGGTCTTTAGGGACCCGGGTTCCTTTTGTCTCTCTCTCTCTGCCTTCCTGGCTTGCCCTTCTAAGGTAATGCCCTTATGGTCCCAAAACAGCTACAGCAGTTCCTGCGATTATAAGTAGATGACACCTAGATGCCAGAGAGGTCCTATTTCTTTCTTCCCTCATATTCCTTATCAAATGGAGCCCTTCAGTAGAATTCCCTTCATTCCTCACTGGCCAGAAGTAGGTCACATGCCCAAGCCCACACCACTCTTGGCCAGAGAAATGAGACCACTTAGATTGACTTAGACCGAGCACGATTCCCATTCTCAGGCTGAGGCTTCCCTTCCGTGACGGACACGAATGATGCACTGGTTTGAGGTTCTGTTAGCCAGGAAGGTGGGGGAAATGGCCTTTGGATTGACACCCAGTAGCATGTGCCTAGCTGTTGGGGACAGTCTCTGGGATAGACTTGAGTGGTGGCAGAGAGATGGAAACCGCCATTCAGTAAGTGGTGTTGGATGAACCTGGTGGTTTGGTGACTTTGCACAAGAGAGAAAGGCACAGCCAAGGGTGTTTTTCAGCTGTGTCATTATCACCTGATATCGTCCCTTTATTAGTTGGGGCAACTCTACTTCTAGATGCATGACCAGTGACTGTTATTGATTTGAGTGGCTGTCCAGAGCCAGACTAATTGGGCCCAGAGATTGGAACAATGATTCAGCAGGAAGGGGTGAACTGACAAGGCAGAGTCCATCGTCTACTGGCAGGCCGGCTTTGCAGCAGCTCCTGCCTGCCCACAAGAGCAGGGAGCTTAGCCGCCTGGACGGCACTGCCGTTCTCACTGCTGGAGAGCAGGCTAGGACTCAGCTGACCTGTGAGCTGGTGGTAAGAGCGTAATCCCCAGGTCTCAGTGGTACATCCTGTACCACTCCCTGTTTTCTCTTAAGCTTCTGAGTTTGAGGATAAACACCCCCAAAGAATTTAACTCATGGCCAGGTACTCAGTCCTCCACATACCACCTGTCCCCAAGGTGCTCTACAGCATTGGGATGGGACTCGGGTCTGAGCACGGGAATCTGTTCCACCATTTGATGTCATCTGGCCCATCCCAAGGATCTGTAAAAATAAAGACCTGTGACAGTCATGTTTTTGACTTTTTTTTCCAACATTTTCAGTGCGTGCTGCCTGTCATCTTGTTTCTGTATGTGTCGATTGAACAGTGGGTGGCTAGGTAATGTTTGTGTTTGGCACAGAATCCAACAGTTGATTTTAGTTTTTAAAATATATTTTTTTAAAAACCCAGAGATGTAGACAATCCCGTGGAAACTTCTTTTCACCCTATAATTCTGTTTTCTAAAAAGTATGCACTATAACAACTTATCAGAACAAAGATAAACCCATGAATGGCAAGCTATTTACATCACTCTGAATTGATTTTCGATTCTTGTCGAACATCGTTTTTACCAGTTCGGATCCGTGCAGGTGTTCTATTTAGTGTGTTGTTTCCCCATAGAACATTATTTCTTTTGTGCTATATAAAAACTTGATAACAGTAACTTGCATTTCAGTTGCATTTTACAGTTTACAAAGTTCTTTTAATGCCTTATCTCAAGCTTCCTATTGTATCGTCCTGTATTGGATTGCATGAGACTGGGCTGCATAAAGAAAGAAGCAAAAAACAAAACAAAACAAAACAAAAAAACCAAAAAAACCAACACAGGTCCAAGTCCTGAATTTGAAATTATAAGCTATGTGACCTTGAGAAGTGCTTTTACCCCCTGGAACTGGTTTCCTTCTCTCTGAAATGGGCAAGAAGAGGATGAAATGAGAACATGTAGTGAAGTACTTTGAGGCACAGTGCCTGGCATGTAGTGGGTACTAGATAATGATAATTCACCCCTTTTTTTGCTATTATATATTATAAAAGCTCACTAGTTTTCAATCTTTTATGTGACTCTTAATTTTTCTATTATATTTCTGTATGGCCCACAATTGATTTTTCCTCCAGTGAGCCAGTGACCTTATAGGGAAATAATTTCATTTTTCTACCTTGAAAGGAGTGATTAATTGTTGAATATTTAAGTCATAATATTCCAAATATTATGAGTCATAAGGTTCCAAATCAAGTAGAAAATTCTCAGGCATTCCAAAACTGTGATTCCTGAAAATTCAGAGATAATCTCTTTTCCCACCCAAACCTCAGAAACAGAAAAACTCAATGCATTTGAAAAACACACATGTGAACATATAATTATCTCTCGGGAGAGGCAAACTCTTTGAAATAGTCACTTGTTCATTCATTTATTCATTCACTCACTTATTCATGTGAATATTCAATAAACATCTGCTGAGTATTGAGTACATGGTAGGCACTGGTGAAAATATTGGTTGTTGGAACACTTTTATGGAGAATATACATTTTGGAGGAAAAATCAAAAAGTCGATAACAACACCTGTTTTATTTTAGTTGATTGCATCTGTTGTCAAAAAGGAAAAACTTAAATGAATTTACTAAGGGTAGGCACTTAAGAAGGGAATTGAATGAAAACAGAAGGTGAGACTGAGTTTTATTTTATTCCCCTCAGCCAAGAAAAGTCTAAAATGGCAGAAGCCCAAACCATTTCAGACTTGGATGAGACAGTGCTTAATCTAACCCGTCTCCTCAACCCCTTTGAAGTTTAAGGGGTTGGTAACCCCCCTGAATTATGTGCAAAATTATGTGATAATATGCATGTTTTGGGCTTCATCGCTTTCATCAAATTTTCGAATTGGTGACTCCCTATGAAGAGGATGGTGTCCTCCTAGAAAGCTAAGAACCACTGACTTCTATTCAAACAGACCTTCTCATTTGAAAGTAACCAAGGAAGGGACGCACCCACCACCCACAGAGTGCTTTAGAAACCAGTTTTATCAGTGCTGTACAGTTTTTTGGGGGTTATGAATGATTTTATGAATTAGTTATTAGCGATTAATTTCAATCAAAATCTTTGACTGCTTTTATGATTAATGGCATTAGGTCTTAACAATAACCAATAGTACTAGTAAAGACTAATTACATAATTGATTAGTTAACAGAAAAATCTTTAAAGTACCTGTCAGTGCTGTTTGGACATTAATAATAATTAAAAATTTCACAAATAACAATAACCGTATAGTAAATGATGAGGATTTATTGAAGTCTCATCCTCAGGTATAGACCCCACTAGGTTGCATGTAGCTCCCTCTGTAGACCCACACCTGGCCCAGGGTCCTTCCCTAGGAGGTAGTCAGTAAATATTGATTGAACAAACCAATGAGCCTGATTGTGGCTCCTTCCCTTGTCCCTACTGGGTGAGAACCTCTGGAATTTAGGCTGGAGCCCAACTCCGAAGAGATTTCTTGTCTGAGCTCAGAGCCTGAAGTGGAATTCAGGTGCTTCTGTTGCTGGTATACCAGCTCTGCATCCCCTTTGGTTACAGCTAAGGGCCATCTGAGGGCACGGTGACGAAATGGAGTGTCTGGAGGGTACGCTGTTCAAGTGAGTGGGTCTGACAGTGAGGTCTGGGCCCGCTGTTATCACCTCTGCCTTCTAGTTTCGTGTGACACAAGCAGACACAAAACATAAACTAAATCGATTATCATAAGGTCACAGCTCTAGCCCGAGAAAGACTAGACAAGACTTAAAAGAAATTAGACTACAGCTGAATGTAATTAAAAAGGATTTTGAGAGAAATTGAATATAATAACCCGTGTGATGATTCTTTTAGAACGGTATCTGGTACATCGCCTAGAACTTGGGTTTAAAACAAAACTGTAAATGCTTTGGAGTTAATGGCTCTACTGTAGATTTATGTCTTTTGTACTGCCCTGCCTAACAGTGTTGGCATAATATCATAGACCAGGGCAAAGAGAAGCATAAGACATGGTTCAGAGCTGGGCGCAGTACATCCTTCTGGATACATGGGACAGTGTCTTACTCTGCGCCGTAACAAAATACTACAGACGGGGTGGCTCGAACAACAGACATTTGTGTCTCACAGTTCTGGAGGCTGGAAGCCCAAGATGAAGGTGTGGACGATGGGCTCCTGCGCTGACTTTCTTCCTGGCTTATAGACGGCTGCCTTTTCTCTGTGTCCTCACATGGCAGAGAGAGAGTGAGCTCTGGTCTCTCTTTCTCTTTTTAGAACAACACTAATCCCATCATAGGGGGCCCACCGTCATGCCATCAGCTAAATCTAATTACCTCCCAAAGTCCCCACCTCCGAACACCGTCACACTGGGTTTAGGGTTTCAACATACGAATTTAGGGGAGGGAGGACACAAGCATTTGGTCCATAGCTGCTGGGAGAATTACCAAGAATTACTGGGAGACTTGGTCAGCGGTTCTCCCCAGGCCTGACTTGCAACACTGATGGGAGTTCTTGTAAGAGAGCAGGAGAGTTGCCTACTGTGTTTCCCTCCTGGGATGTTGGGACATCTCCCATGCCCCTTGTGTCACCCTTGGTCACCCACTACACAGCCATTGTCTGTGAACTTGTGAGGCTGTCTCAAATCCAGCTCTAGTGGTGGGGTAGCCTCAGCACTGAGTCCTCCCACAGAGGGGCCAGGGTCTGCTCTGCAGGTGTCACTGAAGCCTGGTTCTCTGCCAGTGACATTTAATTTCATGTCATTAAACTGACAACTGAAAGGCCAGATAAGTCTTCTAAAACCTTCTTTTTTATCATGTCCTCAACTCAAGAACCCATAGTGGGGCCAAATTGCCCATCATCCAAGCTTTTCATCCAAGGGGTCAAATCCCTTATGTCTTCTTCCTCTTAGCTAACCTTGTTTTCTTATTCCTATTTAATTTTTACCATGAAATATTTTGGATGTACAAAAAGTATAGAAAATAACTAAATAACTAAACATAGAAAAAGTATTGGAAATGCGCAGGTACCAACCATTCAGCTTAAGAAATAAACAAAAATGCAGCTGTAGTATGGCTGTACCCTCTAGCCCTTTGTGAACAGGATCAGGAAGCACAAATCTGGGAGCAGCAAAGGCAGCAGCAGTTCAGCGACATGCCTAAGAGAAAGGGTTTGGGGACTGGGTAGACCCAAGTGGAATTCTGTTTCTGTGCTTTCTTGCTGGGCAAATTCAGAAAAATCTTATAACCACTCAGAGCCTCAACTTCCTCATCTGTAAAATGGGGAGATGATAAGTAATAGTGCTGTGCACCTCCCAGAGTTGTGGAGATGAAGTGGAGTAACTAACTAAAGTGCTGAACCAGTACTGGGCATGTGGGAAGCCCTCAGCAAATGATAGTTGTTAATACTGGCAGCCGTTGGGTTTTTATCATCTTAAACTTGGACGGCAGTGATGGGTCCCAGGGGAGCAGTTTTCCCATCCACCCTTGCTCCAGGGGAGGCCCGGGGAGTTGTCAATTTCCAGACCCAGGCAGTAGAGCAAGGAGCCTTGGTGTCTGACTGATGGGGTGTTTGGTGGATTTCAGGTGCTCGTCCTGGCTGTGAAGCAGCTGTTTCCAGAGTTTGAGTTCATGTGGCTGGTGGATGAAGCCAAGAAGAACCTGCCTTTGGAGCTGGATTTCCTCAACGAAGGGAGGAACGCGGAGAAAGTAGCCCAAATGCTCAAGCACTTTGACTTCTTAAAGGTAGGAGGTGCAGGGCAGTGGAGCATGGTGGTCTGGAGGAAGGGTGCAGGGGGGGACTGGTCTCTGCCCCGAGCACGCCCCCTTGCAGGACATAAGGGGGTCATCTTCCTGAGTCTCTTTCTGAGGATGAATGCTTTGTCCCTGGTAAAGTACATTCAAGTCCTTGAAGGCAACTTTACAAAGAAATACCACATGTGTTTGTTGGCCTGTCACTCACTCAAACTGATATGTGCTGAATGATCTACAGTTTCAAGACACTGAGTGCTACCCAAGGGTCTATAAGCTGTGATGTCCGCTTCCATGAAGCGTGGGACGATGACACTGGTGACGATGATGGTGATAGCTCACGCTACTGGACCCTGGCACCTTTCCTAACACTTTATGTATATTATATTAGCTTGTTTACTGTACAGTCAGTTCTGCTATAACACAACCTATATGTCCTTAGAAATATCCACAGTCTGCAAAATCGCACAGGGCTTATTGGGAAAATGGGTTCTGCTTAACACACTCAAAACTTCACCAGTGACACAGAAAATTAAAGAAGATAGGAACCTAATAAAAACGGTAGCAGTTGGACACGTTAAATAGCTACGAAATACATAAGACCGTGGCACCCGTGGCACTTGCCCTCGACATCTGCTTGTGAAGTGGGCCTCAGAAGAGTCGCCACTTGTGAGTTATTGTGAGGTAGGGGAGGGGAGTCATCTGCAATTGGATGGAAAGTTGTGCCACCAGATGTGCGTGGGCGTGGCTCCTAACACGCGTGGTGAGGTGTGTGCGTTTTGTGGATTCCTATGTGATGTGGTTCAGCTGGATGCAGTTTGCTGTGTTTACATGGTGTTTCTTGCAGATGATAATGCACATAAGCAAGTGCAAAATTTGCCCTATGATCCAGCTGTTCCCTGATAGGACACTGGCATTGGAACACATTTGTGTTTTCAAGTATTAGAGTTGAACTGCTTGTAGAATAGAAGACACTGTGGGCAACAATATGAAGCACCGAGAAAGTCAAAGCTTTGTGAGAGGCTTTGCTGGTAAGTGCCGTACAGATTCAGAAGGGACTCTCACGGTCCATCAGGGCAGGAAAGCTCTGCTGAGGAGTTGGCCCTGGAGCTGGTCTCTGAGGACCGGCTTGATGTGCCCCACGGGGCACGTGAGGGTTGGAATGAGATGTATATCAACACTGCTGCTCTAGTGTATTTTAGAGCGGGGTTTGGATGCATTTCGCCAGGGGCACCTTTTCATGGTAGGGGTTGGACCCCTGTTGTATTCTATGCAGAGAGGTTGGCTTTCAACTCTCAGAAGAGATCAGCCCCTTATCTCTTCACTCAGGAGGCCTGGAGAATGCATGAGTGGGGGTCACCAAGGCCTTAGGGGCTCCAGGTGCTTGTTCCAAAGCAGACAGTCAAGAAGCAGCCCTCTTGGGGAGGGTATCTCAGGACATTGAATGGGAAGGTCTCTTGCTCTGAACTTGCGTTCCTGTGACTTCTGAGGGCAACATGAGAAATGGAGGTAGTGGTAATCTTTCTTAATCAATCTTCAGATTGATTAACGGAGATGGGGAGACTGAGGGTGTGTCTACGCTCTCCACCTGGGAATCCTAAAGCTTGGCTCATAGGAGGAAAAGCCACAGCTGTGGTGATCAAGCCACAGTGTGGTGTCTTGACACATTGATTTTGGTGGCAGGTGTAGCCACTGGCAAAGTTTCGCTCTTGGAGTGAGTTGGGAGTCAGGTCTGTCAGATGCCCCATATGCTTGACTGGCTTCTTCTTAGCTGCCCTCATAAACGTCGATGTGCAGACCCTCTAGCCTGTAAATCCAGACGTGCAGACTGGACCTGGTGACATTGCCTTTGCCTTGAAGGTCCCACCAGCAGCTCAATGAAAACGTGGCTCGCTCAGACAAGTAGTGATACTAATGAGCATAATGCTTTAAGCCAGGCTTTCACTTCATCTCCCATTTCTTTCATTTCTTTGTTCCACATTTATTGAGCATTTCCTGAGTCTCTTGCTTTGCTAGGAGCTGGGGGGTGTCTGCATGAGTAAGAGATGGTTGACTCCTGCCTGGGAAAACTTCCCATTCAGTGGGGGACAAACACACAAATGTGTTTTTATAGCACAGGTTGGTCATCCTATGTCAGAGACTTATCTGTGTATCTGTGTATCCCCAAGAGGACGTGCTTAATTCTACCCAGGAAATGGAGTTCAGAGGGGGCTTCCAAGATGTGTTGATTATCCAAAGGGATAGGCAGTATTTACTGAATGTTTCTTCTGCGCTGCGCGCTGGGTCGTTACAATGACACTGAATTCTTCCAACAACCATCATTCCATTTTACAGATGTCAGTCAGGGGAGAGAGGCTGCAACGCAGGTTTTCTGACTTCAACTCTGGTGCTAGGCTAAGAACATTCTGTTACCTCTTACCGGCAGGGGTGCTCTTCAGAGCTGGAACTATGAGCCAGAGAAACAGAACCATCTCCACTGTTCCCATGGAAACAGCAAAATCGTCCCTTGGCTGGGGCCAACTAGCATCTGCCAGACCAAGACATGTAATAATAATAATAACACAAATTTTTGAAACGAGGATGCCAAATGGGTAAATAATTAATGTAACGATTTGACCTGCTGCTTCTAAAACCCGCACACCATTCCTCAGACAATGGTGGAATTAAGGCTCCTGAGTAATTAATTTTGCCTAAACAAATAACAAGTGGAGAGCAAATTTTATGCTGTGAACCCAGTTCAGCTCTTAAAACTGGAGATAGATTACTTTTGCACACTGGCACCCCATCCCAACATCTGTGCGTAATTAAGCCTCAGCAAAGAATTTACCTCTCAGTGTGTGAGGCATCTTCCAGTGGGGTTTAATAACCTCAGCCCTATGCTACAAATCTCCAAGCCTCAGACAAGCATGGAATGCAAATGCGGTGTTGGGGAGACTGGGAGAAGTGAGGGGGCAGCCAGGCTGAACGGTCACGACCAGGGTGTTTGTGGATTTGGCATCGTAGCGTATGCTTGGGGAAGGGACAGGACAAGCAGCGAGGTCTGTGACTGACTTAGGAGACAGCGGGGACAAGGTGGGGGGGGGGAAGCCTTAGAACCGCAGGATTTGGGACTGGAAGAGATGAGAGTGTGTCTCTATAATTGGAGGGGGGATGGGTGGGGGATCATCTCTTGAGAAGGTCCACTCCAGGGTTTCTCAGTGCAAGGTTAGGAGTCTTGGACTCTGCAGACATTGTAGACAGACCCTGTTAGGTGACGTGTATGCGTTTGGAGAAGGGCCATACCTTCCTATGAATCTCAAATATTAAGAAACAGTGATGTATAATAATTAGTATTAGTTCACATTTTTTACATCGTCATGCTGTGTTAAATGCTTTTTAAAGTGTATCACATGTATTTATGCTATAATCCTTATAACAGCCCCACAAGCGAGGTTCCATTATTAGCCCCATGTCAGCGAGTGGGGAGGTTGGGCCCCCGAGAGATGGAACCATGTGCCCACGGTTACACGGCTTCCTGGTGAGGGGCAGAAGCAGGCTGTGAAATGAGGCGGCCTGGCTCCAGAGCCTCCACGTTAAACCACTGTGCTCTTCTGCCATTGTTATCATTTGTGGGGAAGAAATTATGCCCAACTGTCACTCTCAGCCCTGATTGTGTAGCAGAACCATGTGTGAAACGGCATGGCTGTCATATGGTGGCTGTTTGTCCAGCAGCTGCTAAGTGAGTGTTTCTGTGTTGAGCACGAGGACTCCACACAGGCTGATAGGAAGTAGGGAGTGTTGCCTCTACTGTAACTGTCATCACCGTCTTCCAGGTAAGGCAGCTGGTACTCAGAGCGGTTATAAAGCTTAGCCATAGTCACCCAGCTTGGAGGTGGCAGAGTGGGGCCTCCTGCTCACCAGCTGACGCTGGGGCTGCTTTCTGCTCTGCTGGGCTCGGGTGATGGGAGGATTCGGGCCCTGGGTGCTGGGCACTGGCCAAGACAAGCCAGGGCTTGTTTGACAGGTGCACTGACCAAAGCACAGCAACAAAGCAGGAGCATGGGGTCAGGGCCAGGGTCTTGAGCGGGAACTTTCCATAATCAGTGCCCTCTTTCTTGGGGTCACGATTGGCCCCAGTGTGGGGGCAGGTGGAGCCCACAGGAGTGGGGCCTGTGCTCTGTGACAAGGAGAACCTGGACTCAGGGGTCGTGATGGCCGGGATGTGACCCTGACAGGCCAGGGTCAGCGATGCCCTGGCCAGGATCCTCCTAGGGTTTAGTTTGTTTTTTTTTTGGGGGGGAGCAGTAGTTCTTATTACCTCTAAAATTGTTTTTTCTCTTTCATCTTTCCCCTCCTTGATGGAAGAAGCAAAAGAACAGGGGAGAAACATGGGTGTTGGGGTGAAGTGCATTTTGCCTTACACCCTAAACCCTCCTGCCCACATGGTGATTTAGGGCAAGTCACTTGACCTTGTGACCCCGTCAAGCCAAGTTTCTCCTAACTGATCAGGGAGCAGTTCTACATTTTGTAGTCATTTCTATGTCGCATCCATCAAAGGACAATTGCAGTCCTCCCTAAGCCCCCATGACAGACCCCTCTATTTCCCAGATTTGCTATTTCTGTCATTTCAGATGTAAGCAGCTGAAGCAAGGGGCACATTCTGTTGTTAGGCTGGGATGGTTGCATTTGGGGGAGATGGGGGGGCAAGGTAGAGGAGGGGGAACCCAGCACACCCGATATCCTGATTAACAAGCCCAGAGGATCTCAGCCTTTGGCTTTCTTTTTCCATCAGTGGCTCTTTCATGGCTGTTTCCACAGTGCCCCAGGCAGGCCCAAGTGGGGGTCTGCTCGTGTGTGTCCAGAGCCACTGCCACGCTTCAGTCCCAAGTAAACCGAGGGAAGAACTTAACCCCAAAACATGTCCTTTTCTTTTGGAAGCCATGAACCACAACAGCAAATGTGCTCTCATATTTTTAAAGATAGTTTTTGAAAAATGCCAAGCAAGACTGAATTTTAAGTTCAAAGTACCAGAGAGTTACAGATTTCTCTATTGCCCCAGATTTTCAAATGGCAAAAACTGCAGGGAAGTAGCAAATGAAAATGACACCTTGATTGCAGTTGGAACCTTTTTTCCAGGGGGCTCAGAGTGTTACACTTGTATGTAGACCCTAATTATCCTCAGATCTCCTTATTGAGACAGGGCAGGAACAGTCTTTTCTAATGAGAACTGGGGCGTAGAGGAGTTAAGGGGTTGGAATAAGACACAACAGTTATTAGCAGAACTAGGAAAGGAAGCAGATTTCTTGACTCGATGGCCATTATCTTAGTGCTGTATGAGTTTTGGGGATCGAAATGAGGGAAGTCCTTATTCCCCAAAACACTCGAATTAGCTTCCTCGTTTCTTTATTTGTAAGTGGTAATAAACCCATCAAGTTGCTGGGGAGACTGGCATTATGGCCTCTGGTAATTCCTCCCTCTGGCTGTGGTGAGACTGACGGGTGTCACTCACTCACATGGCAACCCAGCCGCCCTTGATGCAGTCCCATCTCTTGCCTATTCCTGGGGAAATTTGTTCTCTTTTTGGCTATTGGGTGTTCTCAGAGTCAGACGGGGTTGGAGAGCATATCAGTTAGGAATACATTTGTCAGCAAGTAACTGACAGCCCAATTTAGACAGAATGTCTTAAACAAAAACGATTTATTTTCCTCACATAGCAAGAAGGCTGGCAGCAGTTGTGGGCTGATATTGTCTTAGTGGTTTCACAGTATTAGAGATGGCATCTCTGATTTTCTTAAACTTTTCCTCATGGTTGTAAGGTAGCTGCTACAGCTCCATCTATCACATTCACTTTCAAGGTAGGAAGAGAAGGGTAAGAAGAGTTGCATCATCTATAAACATCCCTTGTTATCAAGAAAATAAAAACCTTTCCAGACCCCCCAGTGGACTTCCACTTATATCTCATAAGCCACGTGTGTCGCATGGCCATACTTATTGCACAGCAGGCAGGGAAAGTATTTAGTTTTTCCTGTCTGTGGGAAAGAGGAGGATTGAAAATTGATGTTGGGTTAGGGTTCAGCATTGACTGCCACTGGGGCTTGCAGGAAATCGGCATGAGAAAACTCATGACTTCCTGACTAAAAAAATGTATCATCCAATAAACCATTCATTCATTCATTCATTCATTCATTCATTCATTCATTCATTCATCCATCCATTCATCCATCCATCCAACCATCCATCCATACATACATTTGTACAATACAACTGTTGCACAGGTGTAGAAACTGAGGCAGAAGGTTGAATTGCATGTGAGGAGCCTGAAATGGGCCTGGTGTGAGAGGGAAATCACTTTTAATGCAAATTCTGGCCCAGGTATGAGAGGTTCTACACATTTTGCCCGCTAAGTCCCAGTTTTAGTTTTGACTTTTAATTGTGTCTGAAGGCACTAAGGAGAGCGGGGAAACCATTCTCTGGTCCCCAAGCAGGAGGGTTTTCTAGAGGAGGTGCTGGAGGTGTAGCTGGAAGAGGCAGAGCAGCGTGCCTTTCCCTCTCGGCCTGCCTCCCACTTTCCCACCTGCCCTGTGAGGTCCCACTCAGGCCTTCTCTCCTTTCCCGGGAGGAGTGTCTGCTGTCATCTGGCTCACTGTGCCTTTGGTGGTTCTCTTGCCCGGCTTTTCTGATCTGCCCTTTCCTATTGCAGGTTCCCCAGATCTACTGGGAGCTGTCCACCAAGAGGGTCCTTCTGATGGAGTTTGTGGACGGCGGGCAGGTCAATGACAGAGACTACATGGAAAGGAACCAGATCGACGTCAACGAGGTGAGGTTGAGAGCTCACAGCCACTGTGCAGGGGACATGGGCTTGGCCAGCAAGGGCAGGTGTGCCCAGGTGAGGGCTCACTGCCTTCCGATGGGGCCCTGTTATCTGAACAAGGATAAAGTCCCGGAGCATGAAGCATCCTTCCAGGTCTTCTTGTACAACCCTCTGCTCTGTCCCCTAAAGCTGAGGTTGGCAGCATGCTGTAGGGTGCAGGCACATGCTTGTAGCCCTTCCTTGCAGCTCCTGCCCAGACAAGTGGTGACCATCCATCTTTTTGTACCATCCAAGCTCCACAGGGCTGAGCGACCCAGAGAACCATGGTATGAAATCCATGTGACTTAATCCTTCTGCCTCTTGGAGCCTGAACACAATCCTCCCTTTTCCTGCCCTCCCTTCTCCCTGTCACTCCCCAGAGATCGAGGTGTCAGGGAAAAAGGGGACAGCAGTAGACAGCTGTTTCCACTTTATAGAAACAGGACAAAAGAGGTTTCTGTCTCCCACTTCCCACCTCCATTGGCCTCAGGGAAATTTGGCCATTGGGGTGGGGCCTGTACCCCTTTTTCTTCTTCTTTGTTGGCATAGGGCCCCACAGCTAGGGGTGGAGTTGTACGTTTTCCACGGCGTTCATAGTTTTTACAGTCCCTGCTGTGTCCTAGGTGTGGGAGTTCAGAGGAGAACCAGACATGATTTCCTTCCTTAAGGAGCTCACAGCCTCACTTTGGAGTAGATGTACAACTATGGACCTTTCTGGAAGAGTTCACCTTGGCTGGGAAAGGATAAGAGTGCTGCTGTTCTAATAACCTCCGCTTTACAGATGGGGAGAAAAGCTCAGAGAGAGAGCAAGTGTCTTTCCCAGTGTCATTTGGACACAGCACAGTGTGCGGCATCTGACTCTGCTTCCCTCACGGTGGGCTTCTAGGGTGGGCCTGGGGAAGTGTCTGGGCAGAGCTGCTTGCAGACGTGGGAGGACACTGGTTTGCCCGTCTCTTCCCCTGCTGGTTGGGATGGGGGTGTGTCCCGCATCTAGCCGGGATCCCTTTGCCCATCAGGACCCTTGACTATGAAGTCTTTGGCTCTAGTGGAAGAAGGGGAGAGGGGAATGGAGAGGAGAGAAAGGAGGGGAGATCACCTCCGGATTTTCCTGAACAGCCTGGAAGGGAAGCCGGATCTCTCTGCCTGCTGATAGGAAAGACCCCGGAGGCTTCACACTCCCCTGCCACCTGCCAGGTTACTGGCATTTGGTTTCTGCCACTGCAGTGGGATTTTCATTCTGACAGCACCCCCAAATCCATTCATCTCTTTGGCTCCAGTGAGCCCAGGGCTGTGATGGCGTTTAATCAGAGGCGGCTTTGATTTCAGAGACAAGTGCAAACAAAGACATGTTCTGGTGTAGCTGCTCGCTGGTGGTTGAGCGAGGGGCTGGGGAGAAGGGGCAGCTGGGCTGAAGGTGGCCTGCAGGAGCTGGGGCAGGCTGCTGCCCTCTGAGGGCTCATCTGTTTCTGCCCCCACGCCTCGTTAATAGCCTTGCAGATAAGGCCAGTGCTCTGTGCAGAGCAGACCCTCCGTTGATATCCTGGGAATTCGTGGGCAGGTAATAAGCCAGCTTCATGCCCTGGGTTGGCTCCTGTGACGCAGGGCTGGGTTAGAATGTTGGTTTTCTGTTTTCTGTGGACATGCATAGTTGGGCAAGCTGATGTCAGAGTTATTTGGGAAAAACAATAACAATAATTATCATAAGCAAGTAATATGTGCCAAGAATGTGACACATACAACCTCCACTCCTTGCCAAGGATATATCGTTAATCCCATTGACAGACGCGTGAGCTAAAGCTCAGAGAGGTTAAACAACTTGTCCAGCATCACATGGCTAGCAAGAGGCAGAGTCAGGATTTGAACCCAGGTCCGCGTGACTTCCACGTCCTTATTCCTCTGCCTTCTCCGTCTCCCTCCCAGGGCTTTGGCTTGGGCTGCGGTGGCACCTGGAGCCACCTGCTCGATGGCCACGTCAGTAAGTGCTCGAGCAAGGAGTTGGAGTGCTGACTGAGAAGCTTTGCCCAGCCCCACCCCGCCCCCACACTATCTAAATGCACCCCTTCTTTCTCTAGCTGTCCTCACGGGTCCTTGTATGCATTTCATGCAAACCTTTTCCGGTTGATAGACATAGGAGGACTAGCTGAGTTGGGGAGCGAGCAGGGCTTAGCACGGTGTCTGGCACGTGGTGAGCACTCCAAGTCTGTTGCTCGTTGATGTTATTGTTGTTTTCATTAGTATTGTCTTGAGCCCTGTCCTTTCCTCCTTTATCTCCTTTTACCGTGAACAGTTACCAGCTGCCTGACTCCCTGTGCCAGGCCCTTTCTGCATGGTAACCTTAGAGGGGGGTTTTCCTGTCTCCAGCTTCCAGATGAAGAATCAGAGAGGGAAGGTAGCTTACGTAAGGTTCCAGATCCTAAGGGAACACCTTGGTGAGTTTTCACATGGATATCCCATGTAATCACCAGCCAGGTAAAGATACGTATCATTTCTAACCCCCTGGAAGGCTCCCTCATGTCCCGTAATACCCTCACCCTGACCAAAGACCAGAGCTCTGGCTCTTCTGACTTCGGTCACAGATAACTTTCGTTTATTACTGAACTTCATGTAAATGGAGTCATACAGTATATAGTCTTTTGGATCTGGCGTCTTTGTCATCAGTCAGCTGTGGGTCTTTTGTGGAAGCTCTGTGTTCTCTCATCGGTCTCTGGGTCTATCCTTAGAATAATACCATGCTGTTTTAATTCTTTAGGAATCCCTAAGGAATCAATCACTTAATCCCATGCCCCTGGCTATGAGGTTTTGCATGACGCAGGAAGCTCTTGATATTCTGAGCTGATGGCATTAAATACCGCCACGGAAACCTCACACTGGACAGGGGGTCATGGGCCATGTGTTGTCGCTGACCATTGGTGACGCTGGGAGTAGACTAGCAATAGGCCCTACTAGGCTGCAGAAATCAATATCTCTTACCAATCAGTATCAAAGCCATAGGCCTCCTGGAAGACTGGTGGTGGTGGTGGTGGTGTATGTATGTGGTTGCGTGTATGCACACGCCCAGTATGAAAGACTCCACATAACTGAATGTTTCTAACAGGCTTCTGAGGTTCTGAAGTCTCCCTAGGACTGTGGGACTCGGAGCCTGTCCCAGGAGTGACTCCCTCCTAAGAACAGCCTGGCTGTGTGAGGGAAGTACAAGGGACAGATAGGAGTGACAGGGGTAAAGAGCTCACCGCAAATCCTGGGGGGAAGTGGCATCTTCGCTACTACAAGCTGGTGACTCAGCTGGAAGGTGGGGCTAAACAGACAGGGAGGGGCTGTAGAAAGAATCACTCTTGAGGTGGGTAGCGATAGCTCCAGACCCCTCAAACCCCTTTTTGAGTCATCCCCACTCTACTTTGTAGAGACCCTTTTACCCCACAGCATCCCAGCTCAGCTGGTCCTCGTGTGTGAGCGATGTAAGACCAGTTCCCAATAGACAGCCGCCAGTTCCGGATAGACTCTGGCAAGGAAACACCAGGTTAAGAGGCAAGGGCCTGAGTTCCAGCTCCATCTCTGCCAGTGGCTCACTGTATGACCTTGGACAAATCATTCCTCCTCTCTGGGCCTCAGTTTTCTTATCGAAGGTTTTGGATTAACTAGACTGTAAGGGTACATCCTGCTTGGATATTTTAGAGAGCAATGATTCTCAGCTTGCTGGGAGCTAGGACTTGAGTCCTCTATTTCAAAATCACCAGGGAGCTTGTTTAACAATGCAGATTCCTGGGCCCCACCCCAAATTTACTAATTGAAATCTGGGTAGGAAAGGTTGGAGAGGGTTGCAAGAATCTGCATTTTTCACAAACTCTCCAGGTAGTTCACATACTCACTGACATGCAGGAAACACGTGCCATGGGCCAGAGGGTCTGAGCAGGGCACCTCTGTTGTTGTCCACCGGTGGGCAGGAGGCAGCCCTGCCTAGCGGTCCTCACCCGCCAGGGAGCGCAGGGCCGTGGGGAGCCAGCAGCCTGCAGTAGCTCTCGTTTGTTTGTGTTTCTGAGCCCAGAAGCGAATGTTATGGAGGCCCTGACCCGATGATCATATTTGCCAGTCACTTTAAGAGCTGGTGACAGTGACTGTCATTGATTTCATTAAAAGTAAAGGTCGTGTGGGAGCATGCGTCCTTAGGCTGAATGGAGCCTCCTCGAACCACAGGATGACTATTGATTGCAAGACCTTTATCGAAGGTTAATTGGATTTCCGTGAGTGTATATTTAAGACCCCGCCTAGACGAAGGCCCAATTGAATTTGCATGAAATTAGCAGAGAGAAAGGTGACAAAGTCTCGAATTTGGGGTTGGCAGAGATGGGGACTGGTGGGCAGGCATCTGCAGGGTGTGAAGAATGGTGATGGGTCCAGGCATGGGCTCTTGCAAAGATGCCAGCCTGTGTGCCCCAGTGGCCTGGGTGACAGCTGGGGGGAGAGGGCTGTCACCCAGGGCCTGGTCGTCATTGTTTGGACTTTATTCAGTCCTCTGTCCTAGGATGGCCCTTCTGGTCTGTGGTATGGCCTCCAGAGCCTGAGAACTTTTTTTCTCCTCAGAGTAAATCTCTTCAGGGTCGGGAAGGGAGCTAGGGGGTTAGCTCTTTTTTCGAAAGTCTTTCCACTAATCCTCCTTTTCCAGGCTCCTGACTCCTGTTTTCACAGGTGTGGGGGCGAGGGGGCGCTCTGGGCTCAGATAAAGCAAACGGAAAGTTCCCATCGCTGGCTTAGGGCCCCCTGTTATCTAGCCTGCTAAGTCATTTCTCAGTAGCTTTCTGTCGCCCCCACCCCGAATCTTGCCAAACTCTTGTCTGCAGTTGAGGGCCCTTCTATTCTCTTTGTTATGGTGGGGTCTTTGTCTTTGTTTCTTTTAGTCTTTTTAGTGGGGCTGGTGAGGGAGTGGCGTCGGTGCATGGGTTTAATCTGCCACGTCCAGCCCGAAACTGTTTTTCTTTCCAGTCATTTTAAAAAGCTATTCCATGTCCCTGTAGGAGCAGTGAAAGGGCTTCAAGTGTATTTTTCAGCCGTTTATCGAACACCTACTGTGTGCAGGAGACACATATAATGCAATAGTAGAGGTGAGGACAGGGTGCAGGAGAAGTGGGGCTGGGTAAGGCTTCACCCATGCTGGGTGCTGTGGTGGGAGCGGCAGAGAGTTTCCCAGGGGGCACTTGGGGTTGTCTGGCTCTGCCATTTACTGGCCAGGTGCCCTTGGAGAAGTTACTTAAACTCTGAATCTGAGTGCCTCATCTATACAGTTGGAGTGATAACTATACTTACTTCACAGGGTCTTTGGGTAGATTTTGCACGTTGTGAAATTCTGTAAAAAAAAAAATAATAAAGTTGTTTATAATTCATGAGGTTATTATTCACAGGGGCATGTCTTCCTGCCTAGAATCTTTGGGAATCTTCTTTGTTCTCCTCCTGTCCACCTACCTCTGTTGGTGAGTGATGGTCATCGACTGAGCATATGGTGACCCTTCCCCATCTGCTTAGATTTCCCCTCACCCACCCCCCCACGCCACCAAAGACTGAATAAGACGTTTACTTTTTGCTTAGCACCGTCACTCAGCCCTGATTGGGCCTATCTGGCTCTGTGGTGGAAGGTGCTCAGAAGAGCAGGGAAGAGAAGCTGAAGAGGCATGCAGACCCCAGTTACTGAAATCACCGGGAAGAGAATACCTTCCATCATCCAGCCCTCCATGCTGAAAGCTCGAGAGGCTCAGGGGTGTCAGAGGGGCCAGGTGCACAAGATGAGTTCCTGGAGATTCATTTCCCTAACAGCAGGGATGGCAGGAGCGGGGACCAGTGTTGCTCTGGACGTGGCCTTCTTGGATTGAGGGCTGGTTCTGCTTCTTACCAGCTGGGACTCCTTGGTGGAGCTAGTCACTCTGTGGATGCCCCAGCTTCTTGTTGGAAAGTGGGGTACAACAGTGACCCGGAGGACTGTTTGATGATTGAAACATGAAGCCGTTGGCAGGGTGCCCACAGTACAGGCTCAACACATGTTGTTATTACACTGGAATTCCAGCCCTCAGCCCTCTTTGTGGTGCTAGCAGGACAAATCTGCCAGAAGAAGGGGAGACATGTAGGGAAGACGCCCTTTCCCCATTTTTCATATTGACCCAAGTCAGGTGGAAGATGTGGAAATCTGTCTTTGGAGTGTGTTGTTGCCCGAGGTCGGAAATGTTGGATGTCAACATCTGTCCCTCCCTTCTCGTGGCTTCCAATAGTCATGGCCCTGAGGAGCCAGGCCCAGCCCTCTGGTAGCCTGGTCCTTTGCGTCTGTCTGGCCAGGGGACCTGATGAGCCCTTAGTGGCCTCGTGGACCCTCCGTGCCCTGGTGCTCAGGCGGTGTCCTGGTTCAAGCCCAACATGGAGCGGCTTCCACCGACTCCTCCGGGGGAAACTCCCAGTGGGAGTGACCCTCCCAGTTTCCTATAATGGACTCTGCCTCACACTCCTTTCTTCCTCATTACCTCTCCCAACACCGTGTGTGGTTGTAGAGGTGCCAGTGCCTTCACATTCAGGGACTTCATCTCAGCGTTCTCTAGTCCAAGACTGACCCCCTCCGTGGATCGAGGTGGCCTCGTGCTGGGCAGCAGCAAGGAATCCAAGGTTCATATATCCCACGGTTGGGTCCTGGGGATAGAGGTGGGTTGGGGAGAGGAGAATGCTCTAGGTCGTGGTCTGGTCTGGGCTTTCAGGCCATTGTTCTGCCTCAAGTCCGGGCAGAAACTGGGGGAAGGGCAAAGAGGATGTGAATTAGTTACCTCCTTCTACTTAATATCGGGCTACTTATGCGACACCAGCCTCCCGTCTCTGTCAGAGATCTTGGCCTTGCTTCCATGACACTCCCCAAGAACATAAATAGACTTTCCCTTGGGGGTGGGAATAAATTAACCTATGCAATTATAGAATAATTAAAATACTTTCAGGCAATTCAAGTTTTATGAAAAATCCCAAAATAACTGATTTAAATACTATTTAGTAAATTAATTCTTTACTCTTTTTATAGATTCCTGGCTGCCCCCCACCCCCACACACACTGTTAGAGAATAAAGGCATTGCGTAATTACTGAACTCCCTTATGTGAGTGGCACATTCTTTTTACATGGAACAATGAAAAGAATCGTCACTGACTTTTTTTCGAAAAATTGCTGTACTATGGCTTTAGTTAACAGTGTGTTTTTCATTCGACGAGCAGCCCTGGCTGTCCCACTGAGACTCTTTTCTCCAAATGGAATGCCTTCTTGGATGCCATGGGGAACTTGCGGAGGTTTTTGGAGCAGCCCCTGCCTCCAGGCAGGAGCCTCCCTATGAGTGGAGAGGGAGGATGGCCTGGCCATTGAGAGCTTGTTCCCTGGAGCCACACCACCTGATTTCACTAACTGCCGGCCAGGTGACTAAGCTCCCCCCCCTTGTGTATCTCCTTCACCTGTCCACTACAGAGGGTGGCTTCGAGTCCATGTAAAGTGCCTGGAACTGTGCCTGGCGCAGAGTGTTAGCTGTTACCATTCCAAAAAGGTGGCACTTCCTGTATTTATGCAGATGCCATCATTAACAGGGCAAGGGGCAGCCTTAGGGGAATTGAGTACACAGTTTTCCAAAGAAGACATACTAATAATGGCCGAGAGGTACTCAACATCACTAATCACTACATGAAAAGGTACTCAACATCACTAATCAAGGAAATGAAAATAAAAACCACAATGAGAGATCCCCACGTACATGTTAGAATGGCTATCATCAAAAAGACAGGAGAGAAGTGTTGGTGAGGGTGTGAAGAAAATGGAACCCTCGTGTACTATGGTGGGATTGTGCATTGGTGCAGCCATTCTGAAAAACAAGATGGAAGTTCCTCAAAAAATTAAAAATCCTAGCATATGATCCAGCAGTCTCACTTCCTGTTATATATATCCAGAGGAAACAAAATCAGTATCTCAAAGAGATGTCTGCACCCCCACGTTCATTGCAGAATTATTCTCAATTGTTTGTTCTTAATCACGAGATATAGCTAAAGTATTATAGAAGGGGGTGGGAGGGGGGTTGTGTGCCTACTGATGGCCTTAGGTTTCTCCTGCGACCCTTAATGTCTCTGAGGACTGGCTGTTTTTTTCTGGGCAATTGGGTCCCCAGAGACTATTTAGTGCTACTATGACAGATATAAAGAAAAATCACCCCAAATTTAGAAATAAGACCAGGAGTGTACAGTGTGGTTTTTAAGTCATTCTTCAGCATTGTTCAACCAGCCCACCCGAGGATTTTTTAATATCTAGGGGAATGTGCCTTTGTTAGACTTTGCTATTGACAATTAATTAAGGGTTCAGCCTGCAGCCATTTGTAACCTGTAGATCTTATCCAGTAGAGATGCAAATAATTTCTGCTCAGTAGAAAAGATAACCCCAAAGTTTATGATTTCCTTATTGCCCTGTAAGACAATAACCAGTTTTGTATCTAATCCAGGAATCTTAGGCTCTTACTGTTCAAATGCCCATAAACAGTCAACCCCTCAAAATTCTCTTTGAACCAGCTCTACATTCATATTTGTCAATTTATGGATGAATTAAATAATCTTTGTCACATGTTCATTCTGTATTTTTGTAGGAGGGTTGTGTTTTTAACTTTTTTGGATATTACCCTTTCATGGTGATACTAGGTATATTTTTTCCCCTAAGTTTAAAATAGTAAGCTGCCACATTACAAACAAACAAACAAACATATTAGTGTGTCTTGGAGTACTACCCTGTTTCCCCGAAAATAAGACGTAGCTGGACAATCAGCTCTAATGCGTCTTTTGGAGTAAAATTTAATGTAAGACCCGGCCTTAATAAATTAATATAATATAATAATATAATATAAAATAAAATAAAATAATATAATACTGGGTCATATATTAATTTTTGCTCCAAAGACGCATTAGAGCTGATTGTCCAGCTAGGACTTATTTTCGGGGAAACACAGTAGGACATAAAACGCTTTCCCATATGTGATCATATTTTGACCTTGAATCTCAGGGTTGCTCTGTGAGGAAGTAGAGCAGTGGGGTTCCCCCCTTAACAGCTAAGGGAACTTAGACCTAGATTGAGAAGGGAGGTGACTTGTCCCCCAGGTCACCCATACCCTAAGTGGCAGTACCAAGATGGCTCCAGAGTGAAGTTGAGTCCATAGGCTGGTTCTCTCTCATGTCTCTGTCTTGCAACCTACCTATCGGGGTGAAATCTGGTTAAAATGAACATTAGGAACAGTCCCTGAATGGAAAGACACCCTGTCAGGGGCAGCTGGATAAGGTGTTGAAATGGGGAGGGCGCTCTGGTGGCTTTGCTCACGTGTATATGAGCGGCAGTTGGCACCTCCTCCTCCTCCTCCTCTGGCAGCAGCAGCAGCCCACTCGTGGGAAAGGGCTCCCCAGTCCTGAGTCCCCAGATCCCTAGAGGCCATCTTTCAATGTAGTAATAGGGGGCCCAGAGCGATTAGCAGTATTTCAGAAAGCTTAAGGGAAATCATACATCTCCCCATGACAGGTCTGCCCAGACTAAATGAAATGTCATTTCTCTGCTTTTGGCTGGAATTCCGTCAGCTCAGTCTGGCTGCACTGCTTATCTTGGGCTGATCAGGAGCCCTGATTGGACCTATATGCGTCCTTGACAAATAAAAATGAATTATTACTTAATAAATGCAATTGGTTTGGCAAACACAGCCTTTCAGGCCATAGCTCCATGAAGCTCCAAGAGCCTAACGAGGAGTTCTTGGGCACAGAGGTGTGGACTTGTGGCTCTCGCAGCATCAGCTCTGGATGGGGCCCCTCTCTGAGAAAACAGAAGTGATGGCTCTGGGACACCTGACATCTCAGCCTGAGTCTGAGAACTTGACACGGGGCAGAAGTCCTGTTCCAAATGCCAATAGGTGCTGCATACTGGGCATTTGTTGGCTCCTAGGGGAGCATCAGGCGCTGGAGAGCTTGTGTGGGAGCAGGACAGTGTGACATAGGATAAATGTCAAGACTTTTACACAACTTCTTTAACCCTGGTTTCTTCATCTCTTAAAAAAAGTACAGTGAAACGTAGTCTGCCACCCTCCCAGGAGTGTTACAAGTAATCAGGAACAGCAGGAACAACGGTGACGGGTCACAATTCTCATTTACCCCTCTGGTAGCCCTTGAGAGCGGCGCTGTTATTATTTCTATGTAACTGAAGCTGAGCATATAAGCAACTTGTTTAAAGTAACAAAGTTCAATTGAGAAGTATAGAAGTTGGGGGCCAGTACAGAATAGCGGTTACTAGAAGGCTGTGGTCACAGCTGGTCTGAATCCTGGCACTACCTCTTTCTAGCCATGTATCTCTGGTGAAGTTAAACTTTGGTGAGGCTCAGGACCTCATCTGCAAAACGGGATCATAATTTTACCTACTTTTAAGGCTGGTAATAAGGATGACAGCTATTGTTACTCAAGTAGGGTTATTCTTGATGATTTATTTTAGGGCCAATTATAACTGATTGGGATTCAGGGAAGATTAATGGGGTTAGTATGAATATCAGAGGCAGGAGCCATGGCATCCCAAGAAAACATGGAGAGATGAGAGTTTCACTTATGTTGAAGGCAGAGTCCTACACTCACATGTTTGGCCTGCTATAGGCAAGTGGGTGCATAATAAAGCCAGTCTATGGTACGTACCTCATTCCTCAATAAAACTGTTTAACAAAATAGAACCAGTCCCTGCCATTTTTGGAGTTTAGGATTGTGGGCTGGATGGTCATTCAGCAAACAATGATACAAATAGTGTGCTAGTGCCATGAAAGAAAAGTACAGCATTCTGAGAGAGAGTACGGCAGGAGAAGCTCATCTAGTCTGGGAGGGCAGGGAAGACTTCCCCAGGAAGGTGATGCTGAGCTGGGAGAGGAAGGAAGAGAGGAATGAGCCAGGTGAATGCAGACATGAGAAGAATGCTCCTGACAGAGCAAATATCATGTGCAAAGGTCCTGAGGCAGGAAGGCACACAGATCTTTGGAGAAGAGAAAGAAAGCAAAGGTGACTGGAGTGTCATTGTGGTACAAGATGAGGCCAGGGAGGGAGGCAGGGCCTGGTTGTGTAGGACTTTGTAGGCCAAGGAAAGGACCAAAGTCTGTATCTTAAGGCCCTTATCCTGTGTCCCCCAGCTCCTCTCCTCTGGCTGGGATACCTTTGTTAGTGACCATAGGGTCTGGCTGAGGCTGAGAGGAATGCCAAGGGAAGTGTGTGTCCTTGGGCATCAGCTTTCTGGGTTGAGCAATTCTTTGTCCCATGGAAACCCATCAGCAGACCATCTGTGGGCCAAGGTCCGGCTCTATTCAGTAGCTGTTACCTAGCTGGCAAGAGGCTTTTAGCTTTAATAAAAAGGGAGTAGAGATAAGAAGACCGCCTCGGCAGGGAAAGCAGCAGTGACAGGATGATTTAAAGGGCCTCTCCAGTGTCATTTCTTCTGTGCAGACATCATAAATCAGATTAGCATTGGGCTCTGGCAGGGAGGGGTGTTGGGAAAGGGGCCTGCAGGGAGAGGGGAAAAGGGCTTATGATTCTGGGTCTTCCTGTGACTGGCCAGGAACTGGTGGGGCAGTGCCAGAGGGTGATGGGGTCACCTATTCCTGCTCCTCAGTCCTCTAGCCTTTTTCTTTGGAGAAGGGGCAAGTAGAGTGACTCCCCCAACCCAGCTTTCTAGCCCCTATTCAACTTTGGGGAAAAGATGAAGAGGGACTGACAAGAGAAATCGGGAAGAGCGGAGAGGCGGGTGTGGGGGGTGGGAGTTACAGCCATCGGGAAAACCAGGAGCAGTGGTTCTCCCACCTTGTCATGCCTTAAAATTACCATGGGAACTTAAAAAAATACTGATGCTTGGGTACCACCCCCAACATTCCCGAGTTCCAGGTGATTCTAATGTGCAGCTAAAGTGAAAAAGAACTGGATGAGAGCTCAGCTTCTAGCCTAAACTCAAAACTACGCCATCTCAAGCTGTGACTCCACCACATCTGCTCAGGCCCACCAGGTCCCTTTGGCCTTCCTCTTGAAAGGGACCAGATTGTGGGACGAGAGTAGAAGTCTCGATAGGTGTCAACGCGGATCAATCCCACCTGTCTCCCTTCTCGTTCAGCTCTCACGCCACCTGGGCAAGATGTACAGTGAGATGATCTTTGTCCATGGCTTCGTGCATTGCGACCCCCACCCCGGAAACGTGCTGGTGCGGAAGCACCCGGACACGGGAAAGGCGGAAATCGTCCTGTTGGACCATGGGCTCTACCAGGTAGGAGAGGCCTTTCCCACGCCGCCAGCCCCAGGGTCGGGTCGAGTCCTGCCTGAGCTCAGAGCCCTCTGAACTCCCCTATGGGCCACAGAGACGGGAGGCAGATGGCCAAGCTGTCGGGAGAGGCCCTGCCCTAGCCCTGGAGCTGTCATTTTGTGCAGGTCACAGTCACACACTCTCTGAGCCTCAGTTTCCTCCTCAATAAGGTGATGTTGGCAATGCCTCCTGTACAGGCTGCTGTGAGGAGTAGGTGCAAAAGTGCTTTCTTAGCTGTAAAACAGCCTTGCTTTCCAGGGAAGCCCAGGCCAGCCCAGACTTTGGGACGTAAGCTGTCCTTAGAAGAGCTGGGACTTCAGGGGGTGGGGAGTAACTCCGCCCCAGCGAGGAGGTGATGTGTAGTAGGAAAGGGGGCCAGGAACTGATGGCCGCTGGATGGTCCCAGACTCTGTCCTCTGGACCTGGTATGCAGAGCTGGTTCAGATGAGCCAGGAGTTCCTGCCTGGAAGCTGGGAAGTTCACTGCCAATTCCAAGACTCAGGACCTGGTTTGATTCTAGGAGGCAGATGGCCCTGGGGAGTTTTGCCACATGGTCTCCTGCCCTGTCCTAAGGGCCCTAATCCCACCCCCAAATCTGGGCCTCCTTCGAAAGGCTCAGTGACCTTGGGTACATTAGTTTAAGGTAGGCTTGCTGATGTCACACACACCCCCCAGACAAATGGTGGCCCAGACACAGCAGATGGCTCATGCGCTCACGTGCCAGTCCCAGATGAGAGCAGGAGACCGGAGGCAGGGGCTGGCTGAAACTCTGCCTCCCAGGCCTCCCTCCCTCGGGTGGTCTCACCATCACCAGCCACAGGACGAGGGCTCAGAGGAGCACGCGTGGGCCAGGCCTGGAAGTGGAGCGTCTGCCACCCTGCCCTGGTCAGCGCTCGGGCAGAGGGCCGCACCCACTAGGAGGCGGCGGGAGTTTTGTGGGCAGTTGGTCATTTTTGCCACTTTGGACCACGCCTGGCCAAATCGTAGCTTTGTACTTGGAGCTTCGAGGGTGGCTGAACTTTGGGGGAGCAGCCGATGTTGTGCAGGTGCCACGCTCTTCGTCTGTCTCCCTTCACGTGGTCACCCCAGCCAGGGACCACGTCTTCCATGGGCGAGGAGCTCAGGTCCTGCCACGGCTGTCCCTGCTGTAGGTGCTCACAGACGAGTTCCGCCTGGATTACTGCCACCTCTGGCAGTCGCTCATCTGGACGGACATGCGGAGGGTGAAGAAGTATTGCCAGCGTCTGGGAGCCGGCGATCTCTACCCCTTGCTTGCCTGTATGCTGACAGCCCGCTCATGGAACTCGGTCAACAGGGGCATCAGCCAAGCCCCCATCACTGCCACCGAGGTGGGTGCCCCCTCCTGGCCCTGCCCTCTCTTGAATACAAGGGACAGGGCTAGTGCCAGTTTGGCCTTTGGACCCCGTCCAACCCAAGGTCTGAGGTTCCAGACTGGTGGGCTGTGGGGCTGGGTTGCTGGGCAGAACTGGATGGGGAGGAGGGAGGGAAGAGAAAGAGTGACCCTCGATGGAAGGGAGCGATGGCCCAGCCCTGGCCTTGTCATTCTGGTGTATAAACAGGTCACGTTACCCTCACGATCCAGATTGTGTAGCTCTCGCGCCAACCTGCTCACGTAAGATTTCTGGTTTCCCCAGAAAAGAAGTTCTTCCCCAGGACTTCGAGGACTCTCCAGGGACTGTCCCATAAATGAGTCTGGCACCACTTCTGTCCCCTGGTGGGCACTGTCTCCCCGGTTCTCCTAGAACATCCTACTGGGGAGGGCTTCAGTTGGCATGCAGTACTCCAGCAGCGTGACGGGTCCCATTGCCCTATGGAGTTTCAGTGAAATTGCTTTCTGGTCTTTCTTTGTAGCTCATTCCTTCATCGGACCTAGACAAGAGTCCCAGGGTATCTGGCTGACACCGACCCTAGGAACACCTCCTACCTGTACGCGTGCTCACCTCTGCCCACCGCAGGACTTATGGGGTGGCCCATTCTTCCTGGCTCAGAGCTCCCCGTCTCCCAGGCTTCTCAGTCCCGCACGGAATGGCCTTCTGCCTTCCCAGGCTGTCAGTTTGCCAGACTCACGCGGACTCGCCTGTATCCATGTGGGGACAGACTTGGGCTCACCCCAGGGGACAGGGTCCTGCTCATGTAGTCAGAAAGACCTGGGTTCTAGTTCCAGCACTTGCTCCCCCTGGTGGCATGACCTTGGCTCATTGTCGTCACCTCTTTGAGCCTTAGGGTCCTCCCCTGTAAGATGCCTTTGGTAGGGGGCTTTAGGAATGGCTGGGTCCGGAGTCTCCATTGATGTCACCAAAGAGGCCACCTCTTTCCGTTTCTTGATTCTGCTTTCCTCTACGTTGACATCATTCCCGGCAAGCTTGGTGGCCAAGAGGACCACCAGCTGCCTCAGCCTTCCACCGCTGGACAGCCTGTCAGAAGAGAGACACTCTCCCTCCTTTGTTGACTAAGGATGTTCATTTCTGCTTTACTGATGATAAATGCATGGAAAGTGCCTCCCCATAGCTCCTGAAGTTCATTCATTGAACAAACATTTGTTTTTGCTGGACCCTGGACTGGGTGCTGAAGATGCAGTGATGAGTGGACCGACAGGCCTTCCGTGTAATTTGCACTGTGTTTGAGGGAGACAGACAGTAAACAAGTGAACAAACAGGTAAATGGAATACTTGCAGGTTGTAGGTGTCAGGGAGGAAACAAGCATATGATGGCAGTGCAGCTGATTGGGTCCTCAGAGAAGAGCTCGCTGAGGAGTTGGTGTTGAAACCGTGGTCCGAAGGTCAGGAAAGGCACCAGCCAGAAGGAGAGCTTGGAGAAAGCATTCCAGGCTGAGGACACACAACGAGCCAAGGCCTAGGGGAAGAAAGAGTGTGGGACAGTCTGGAGTGTGGTGAGGTACATGGTGGGATGAGAAGAATTTGGAGCGCCGGGCAGGGACAGCGTCACACAGGGCCCGTAAGCCATGGGCAGACATTCGGATTAATTCTCAGGACAAAGCAAAGCCTTTGACAGTTTTATGCAGGAGAAGGACGTGCTCAGACTTGCTGTTTTAAGTGTGTCTCTGGCGTGGGGCAAGATGAGCAGTGGGTGGCCAGAGGTTGAGGCAGGACAGCGGGTGCAGAGAGGCTGGGGGCCCAGACCATGCTCATGGTAGTGGAGGGGGAGAGAAGCAGATGGAGCCACGTTGCCTTCAGGACTTAACACGGAGAGGCCTTTCTGTCGGCTTGGATGGAGAGGGGAGGAAAAGTTTTCCATCAGAGCTTTTTGGGGAGAGTTACGGAGCAGGGGGATGGTGCCACTTCCTGACATAGGGAAGGCTGTGGGAAGGGCAGACTGGGCGTGGGGTCTCAGTCGTTGTCTTGAACGTTCAGATAGAGGTATCGTGAACAGTTCAGCCTGGCGCTCAAAGAGGAGGTCCAAGCTTGAGATACATGTGGAGACCTCAGCATATAGGTGGTATTTAAAACCACCCGGATGGACAAGATCACACAGTAAATGACATCTGTTTTCCTTAGCTAAGGTAGAATTTTAGTTTTGCATTCTCATTCATTCGTAAAGACCCAGCCTCAACGCTGCTGTATGAGTCTTCCTAGGTTGCCATAATAGAATCCCACCGACTGGGTGTCTCAAACAACAGAACTTTATTTTCTCACCGTTCTGGAGGCTGGAAGGCCAAGGTCCAGGTGTCATCAGGGTGGGTTTCTGGTGAGGCCTGTCTTCCCGGCTTGCAGACGGCTGCCTTCTCAGCATTGCCTCCCATGGCCTCTCTTCTGTGTGGCCACAGCCCTGGTGTCTCTTCCTCTTCTTGTGTGGAGGTCAGTCCTGTTGGATCAGGGCCCCACCCTTATGAATTCACTGAAGTTTAATTACCTCCTTCAAGGCCTGCTCTCCAAATAGTCACACTGGGGTTAGAACTTCAACAGAGGGAGCTGATGGGGGCACAAGTGAGTCCACAGCACCCGCCTAGGACGCCTCTCCTCATGTCTGTGCCAACAGTGATCCTTCATACTTGTGTCACTCGTGTGCAAGCACCTTGTACCCCCTCCCAGAGTTAATTGTTTGTATTCCTTTATGAACTCTCCAGATGATGATTACGGGAGGGCAGGGATCCTGCCTTGTACACCTTTTTATAAGGTCCCTGGCGTTCTGGGACCCGGTCTAGTAGAGAGGTGTTTGTGTAGGTTCTGGAGACATGGACTTCCTTTGCTGACTTCAGGCAAAAACCCAGATAGAGAATAAACTTAGCCAGTCTGGGCCAGCTCTGACATGTACGGGCTCAGTTTTCTGAGTCCTAATCGTGCTGAGATTTAGGGCAACCTCCAACATGGTATCCAGAAGGATGTTTTCCCGATTGAAAGTGGCTTAAACAATTTGTTCTCTCCATAACAAGAAGCCTGGAGGTGGGTGGGTCCGGGTTGGTTAATCGATTAGATGAACAATCTCAGTGCTCTAGTTTGACTCCTCTGCAGTCCTCCATCTTGATTCCAAGATGACTGTGACAGTTCCAAGCTTTACAGCTTCATTCTGTGGTGTCCAGAGGTGGGAACAAGGGCCATTTTTTTCTCATATGTCATTTCTTAAAAGCAAGAAGACCTTTTCCATAAGTCCCCCAACAGACTCCTCCTTGTGTCATCTGATTGGCCAGAATCGTGTCACATGTCTATTCCTAAACCCATCACTTGGCATTGAGCTCAGATCAGAGCCAGCATTGACTGAGATCAACAAAGATGCCCCTCCCCCTGGGGGGCTCCACCTCTCTGTATGGCACCATTCCAAGGGGTCAAGTGAACAAGAAGGGGGTTCTTTTAACAAAGGAGAGTGGGGAATGGCTGTTGAGTAGATACCCAGTGGGGTCTGCTGCAGACACCCACCATCAGGATAGGTCCAAGCTCGATGGCTGTTCAGCTCTGAGAGATGCCCTGTGTGGTAGCCTGGGTGGGTGCAAGTGCTTTCTGTTTGGGCCAAGGGGGCTGTTCCAGGCCAGTCCCGACTTTGCTGAGAGGGGGTCCCTATGGTGAGCAGCGTCTCGGTCAGGCCTTAGTCTCAAGCAGGGTGCCCTGCAGCTCTGGTGGGAAGCGGCGGGGAGGCAGACAGCCCCTTGGTGTCTGGCTTCGTGTTGAGATGTTCCAGTCTGATAGCTCCTGCCTGAGGGACATTTCAAGTTTCACAGCAACTCAGTTATCAGCAATGCACATGTGTTCCTGAAAGGGCACAGTTCTGCTTCTGCTGCAGAAAGCAGCCAGGCGGTGCAGCCTTTGGCAGCACTGCTGGGCCCCTCGTGACTTCAGTTGGCACCGAGCACCTCCCCATGCCTTATCTCTGATAGCCCTCTCGGTACTCTGGGAGCTAGGCACAGAGGGTGTTAGCATTTCCCATTTTTAGGTGAGGACGTTGGCTCAGAAAAGATGAAAGGACTTGCCCAGGCTCACACAGTCCACTGTGAGGTGAGAGGCAGTACAGCCTGGTGGTGAGGGTGCCGGCTTGGGAGCTGGACTGCCTGAATGTGAACCCCGACTCACCACTTCCTACCTGTGGACCGTGGGCAAGTTATTCAATTTCTCAGTGCCTCAGTTTCCCCCTCACGTGGGAGTAATACCCTCCCCTGAGAGGGAGAGGGTTGTTGTGAGGATTAACTGAGTTAATACATGGGCGCGTTTCCAAAGTGCCCAGCTTACGTGCTGGATGCCCAGTATGTTGGCTGTTGTCATTGGCATCACATTGTGTCTCTGGACACTGAGAAGGGATCAGAGCCTCGACGGGGGCAGTTATCTGCCCAGAGCCATGCAGAGCTCGGGGACGAGGAAGGGTGGGAAGCCAGACTCCAAAAGTACATTTCAGGATGGGACAAGGGCTCTTAGAACAAGAGCTAACCCTGGCTCCTGCTCTGCGGCATCCAGACGTGGGGGTACTGGGTGGCCTGAGCCTGGCTTCAGCATGGAGGACAGTGACAGGCAGTGGCTGTGTGGGTGGCAGGGGCTCGGGGTGGGGGGTTCAGTGTCAGGTGGGGGATGGGGCAGGACTTTGGAGCTGGGTTGGGGTTAGGAGCTCAGACCTATGAACTGTGTCAGCCTGAGCTTGGCTGAAGAGATGGGGGGCATGACAGCCGGCACCAGCTTCCAGCGCTCCTTTCAGCCAGGCCTCAAACGGGTGTCCAATAAGGGAGCCTTGGACAGTAATGCAAGGTAGACACCTGGGCTGAGAGGCTGGCGAACTCCAGCCTCGTCAAGTGGTTTTTGGGGAGGTACATTTTCTGCCCCAGTCAGAATGGGTTTGGAGGCTTGGGGGCTGGATATTGGTGACCTTGGCTGTGGGAATCCAGGGACGACAGAGGCAGGAGAAATAGGCCTCAGCTCTGCTGATATGCTTCTGTACTGTGTCCAGTGCATGGCTAGACGTTGGGGTCAGAAGTCCTGTCTGGGTTTGTCAGGCTGCAAAGCTCCTTTTGCTGCACTTCCCTTTGGGGAGGGTCCCTAGTGGTGCCATGGCAGCTGGCAGCCATGCGAGCAGCTCCCTCTTGCAGCTTCCGCCTGTACCCTCCGACCACAGGCTGCTTGGACACCCACCACCTTGGGCCCCACTTCTCATCCCAACCATGTCTGTCTCCCTGTTGTTGCTCTAGGACTCTGAGATCCGCAACAATGCGGCCACCTACCTGCCCCAGATTAGCCAGCTCCTCAGCCACGTGCCACGCCAGATGCTGCTCATCTTCAAGACCAACGACCTCCTGCGCGGCATCGAGGCTGCCCTGGGCACGCGTGCCAGCGCCAGCTCCTTCCTCAATATGTCGCGGTGCTGCGTCAGAGCGCTGGCCTCGTGAGTGTGGGCTCCTGCTTCTCCTTGCCCCTGCCCCCCCGCCCCGCTGGCATGCCCCCCAGGGACCGCTCACCTCCACTTTCTCCCACCAGTTCCCAGGGCTCTGCCAGAGCTTCCCAATCTCCAGACTTCTCTGCAGGAAGTTGGGGACAGAGAACAGCTCCCGCAAACTGGCTGATGTCTCAGGGCGGTGTTTTGGGTGATCCAGAGAGCCACCTGCATTTGCTAACGTGGTGAATTCTAGGACCTCAGTCTCCCGGTCAAGCTTTCTAGGGAGACTTTTACCCTCAGTAACGTTTGAAATATTTTCTGAAAGTCTCAGTCGCATCCGAGTATCCCCTGGGTTTGGGATTAGGATGCCCTGATGCGCATGCCATCTCTTTCTGGTCCTGGGACCTGTCTCAGGACTGGGTAGGCAGCAAAGCCGGCGTCCTCCGGAAAGTGTCCCGAGCAGGCAATAGGTGCTCTCAGGATCTCGGATCTTCTTAGATGCCTCACCACCCTTGGGGTGTTGATGGGGAGGGAAGGGGGCTTTCTCAGGGAGGTAGCGGCACAGGAGGGAGCGTTCTAGGCCCTTCTGCCTCAGAGTGGCATATATATGGGAGGGCCCACGCTGTGGCTGAATGTTCTCGCCCAAGAGGGGAGGCCTAGACTGTGGTCAACTCCCAGCCCATCCATCCTAGGCAGCGAGCAGGTCATTCTGGCCAACTGTCTGCTGCAGGGAGGCTTGACCACATGTATCATGCACCCTCTATCAAATATCAAATGAGATTCCACTGCTTGTGGAAAGGGCTGAATAAGATTTATCATTTCTCTGAGGGTTCAGGAAACGAAGTTTTGCATAGGTCATCATCATAAACATCAGTTTTCATCCTGTCCTTTTGTTGGTGCAGAGGGATTGAGGGGGGCTGCATCCGTAAGGCCCTCCGCCTCCCAGGACCACCTGACCAGGTGACTCTTACCCTGAGAAAGTTTGACTCTAGGTGACCCTTAGCCTGAGAAAGTTTGGGAAAGCTTTTACGTTTGAATTTGGGGGATTCTGGTTTAATAAATATGAACTCTATTTTTGGAAAAATTGAAGCATTGGAACATTGTTCCCAGTGGGGCCACTGGGCCTTTGATGGCCTATGGAACAACTCCGTTTGCTTACCTCGCTCACCTGGAGTAGTCGAATTCCTCTGGGTCCCGATTGGGCAGTGGTATGATTATGTGACCAGGAGTCGTCACTGGGGCAGGGAGCTGGTGAGTGGGCAAAGCCACCATCTTCCATTTTTCTAAATGACCCTGAGTGTTTCTTCCCTCATTGTCTCTTGTTCTCTCCTTTCTTCTTGTCCCTCCTCCTGCAGGCACAAGAAGAAGACCTGCTCGTTCTTCAGAAGGACCCAGCTCTCTTTCAGCGAGGCCTTCAATTTATGGCAGATCAATCTCCATGAACTCATTCTGCGTGTGAAGGGGCTCAGGCTGGCCCGCTGGCTCTTGGCGCTGCTTTGCTGGCGGTTGCCTGCTCCGCACTGAGCGGATGTACTGTCCCCGTCCCCTCTTCAGTGTGACTCTGTGGTGGGCAAGGGCCTTTTCATTTGTTCTTTAGTCATATCTCCTCCTGTTGCCTTGTTTCTGCCGCAGATGGCTGGAGGCCCACAGTCACTGCCACGTCCCCCATGTCTGGAATTCCTCTCCCACACTGTAGCCCATCTTGAGGGCCACTGGCTGAACCACGCAATAGGTTTCTCTCCTTATTGAGGGAGGTGGCACACAGTCCGCTTTCCTATCCTGGCGTGTGCCATTGGGTTGGATGTGCCCCACTTCCCTTAGCCCTTCTTTTGTCAGGATGAACCATGAATCCCACTGAGGGCACATTTGACTTGTAGAAGTTTGATTTTGTTGGAGGGGAGCGGGATCTCTGAGCTTGCTGGAGAACAGTGTCCCTCTCCCTGCCCTGTCACTCCCCAGGGATGTCGCACCCCACATTTGGCAGGTCCTAGCTCTCACTGAGCACCCTTGCTCACAGACAGTCATTGTATTTGAGTCTCTCTGATCTTACTTCACCCCATTCTTGGGGAAGAAAACCCCTAAATTTGGGTCTCATTTTCTCTTCATTCTCTGTATTCATAATATAGCAAGCAGATCTTTCTACTGACCAGAGCTAATTCACAGTCTCTTTATTTCCTGAAAGAATTAATTGTTCTTAGTGAGCGGTTGGATTGCACCTAGGGATCTGAGAGAATAATTTGCCAGATCTGTTATTAATTGTGAGGATGTATGCTGCATATTATATTTTATGGTGCCTTTTTAGCCACTGCAGTAAATATAAACGCCCTTTTTTGTTCAAGGTAGTGGTTACTTGCTTTTTCCTTTTGGTTTAATGGTTGGCTTCCTGCTGGCCTGGGATGTAAAACATCAGCTTGTTGCCAGAGTGCCCAGCACCCAGAATGTTAATCCATGGAGAAGAGAGCGGCAGGGAGAGTTTGATACAGGGCAGTTTGAAAATAGAAGGGGATGAGGCAGATGATTGCTGCATGCCTTCCACATGTGAGAGAACATGCTAGGATCTTTGTAAATAAGTTACATCATTGAATTGTCCCATCAGCTCTGTTAGAGAAAGGGTCATTAGCCTCCTCTTACAGAGATGGGAACTGAGGCTCAGGGAGGTTTAGTAATTTGCCTGAAGTCACACAGCTGCTGAGCGATGGTCCATGCTTTGTTTTTTATTTCCTAGTACAGTAGATATGGATCATACTTGTTCCTTGGGCTGTTAGATGTGCCGGAATTGGGTCTCAAACATCCTGATTTTAGAGGAAATTGGATTTTCAGTAGAGATGGGGAAATGAACGGGTAAAGGAGACAAAACGTCCTGGAAAATGCTGACTGAATTCAGCGTGTCTCCCAGGGCCCAAGGGAGGTTGGACCTGGCCTATTACTACCTGCAAGGTGATTCTTACACTGACCACCCAGAGTCAGTGCAGACACCACAGGCTTCAGGGCGCAGTTCCCCATGAGACTGCCCTCGCTTCACACACAAGCTGCAGGATTGAAAGGCTCCAGACCACCTGCAGTTCCGACCAACTGACTACAAATTTGGCGGCTCTCCCAACCCCCTCGGATTCAATAATTTGCTATAAGGACTCACAGAACTCCGGAAATCACTATACTTGTGATTACAGTTTTTTCAATAAAGTTTACGAATCAGGAGCAGCCAAACGAAGAGATGTATAAGGCGAGGCCTAGGAAGGTACTGAATGCAGAGCTTCCGTGTCCTCTCCGGTGGAATCAGGACCTGTCACCCCGGCGTATCAGTGAGTTCACTGAGCTTCAGTGTTCAGAGTTTTTGTCAAGGTTTCATTACATAGGCAGAATGGACTGAACCATTGACCACATGATTGAACTCAATCCCCAGCGCCCAGCCCCTCCCAGACAGATGGGGCTGATACTGCCTCCGTCCTGAGTCATCTAGTCCAAACTCAGGTGGATCCAGGGGGCACACCATGAGTATCAGAGATACTCCAGTCACTGAGAAATTCCAAGGAGTTAGAGGTTCTCTCCCAGAACGAGGGACAAAGACCAGACAAACTTTTTATCCTGTAACAGTCACTCTGGAGTCTTCTCATCCTTTGCACTTAGCCTGAGGTGCATTTTTTTGGACCCACTGCTGGCCTGTACCTTCTGCTCGACTAGGTGGAGCCATCTCTGGAGCCCAGAGCCATAGGAGGAGATCTCTCCTGGTGTCTATTCTGAGGTTCAGAGAGAGCTCACATGAGTTTCTATGTGGGACCTTTGCCCTGCTCCCTTCTCTGTCCCGTGAAACGCTGTGAATTGGTTTGGGTTTCGTACTTCACAATAAAATCCTGTGATTTTTTTTCTCCCATCAGTGACAATTTATCAGGAAGGCACCACCAGCTTATCTTGAAGAGTGTTTTCTCTTTTAACATGTGGACACTTAGTCAGTTTAGGTGTTGGCTTCTTTGATTTGGTCACCTCTCAGGTGGAGGAGAGAGGAATTCCCACTCTATGGCCCATTGGGTGGAGAGCCTCTCAGATACGTGCCCAGCTCATAATAAGTGCAGATGTCCTGGCTTGTAGTAAGTGCTCAATAAACGTAAATATTTAGACTCTCAGAATGTTATTTTCAGGGATGTTGAAATCTGCATATTAAAAAAATCTACCGATGCCACTCATCCTCCATGAGGAATGCTGCCTTGTTTGATTGTCAGGTTAATTTCCTCAGAGCTCCGAGCCCACTCCCAGGATCTGAGATGGCCACTTTCAGCATGACAGCATGCCCAGGGCCCTCCTGCCACAATTGCAGGGCTCTGAGAATGCAAGCATCTAATGACATTTCAGAAAATGGAAGTGGTTCCAAGAGGCATCCAAGCAAATCCCCAGGGCCATGACTGGTTGAGAGATGTAGAATTACTCTTAGTGTTAACAAATGTGAGAAGATTTCAATGGAGCCACGCAGTTACCCTTGGGACATAAGTGGTCTCAAGGTGTAGCCATGAGAAGCTAGGGTCTAAGTTGGGAACTTAATAGATGAGAGGAACAAAGCCACGGAGAGAGGTGTGTTCCTTGCAGCCTGGCCTGTTGGAGTGGTCATGTTTGTGGGGCTAGACTGGGGGGGCTTATATTTAACAAGAGACCTTGAATGCCAGGCTACCTGGTGCCACTGCTACAGGTAACTGGCCAAAGGGGAACTGTGGGAGGCTCCGTCCCCTAAGCTTTAAGTTGGGAACCATTTTGGTAAAAGCCCATTCAAAAAGCCTCTGCTCTCACCTCTCCTCTCTGCCCACTCTTTCCTTCCTTCCTGTGAAGTACAGCCTGCTATGAAGCTGTGCAGACTGCCTTGCTTTCTCTCCTTTTCTAAAGGAATGACGAGGCCAGCCCTTTGAGTAAATATTAAACCTTGGGCTGTAGCCGTGATGTTCATTTTCCTGTGGCGAACGTCTCCTGGCCTAGTTTTGCTCGACGCCGCCTCAGACCCCGCCGGCAGCCAGCTTCCTTCCTAGCCAGGTCACCATGCCCCTGGACAGCACTTCCCAGGGCAGAAAATGCTCTTTCTGCCTTTGGCTTAATAGTTGCATAATTCCTCGGATGTTTCTCCCTATTTTTATTTTTCCTGGGTGTGAGAGGAAGGCCAGGCTGGTGGAGTGGTGAAGTGATAGGTATTAAGCCGCTGACTGCTGCCATTTCAGCTCCTATTTTCTTATCTCTCCTCGCACTTTTTATTCTAGAGCAGTGCATCTCAAACTTTCACATATAAGCCAGTAACCTGAGCTCTTGTGAAAACACCGATTCTGACTCAGTGGATCTGGGTAAGGCTGAGAGTCTGCATTTCTAACACGTTCCCAGGGGATGCCGCTGCTGTTGCTGGTCCATGACCACACTTGGAGTTTCAAGGACCCAGATCAGTGGCTCTGGAGGTTGGTACCCTGGACCGGCAGCATCAGCACAACCTGGGAGCTTGTCAGAGATGCACATTTGCAGATCCCATCCCAGACCTGCTGAATCAGAAACTCTAGGGTGGGTGCCCAGCAATCTGATTTAATAAGCCCTCCAGGAGATTTTGTCTTCAGGTCTGTGGTTCTTAACGTTCTACCTGCACACCAAGATCAACAGGAGACCTTCAAATGCCCAAGATTCTGATTTACAGTAGGCTCCCCCCCCACCCCCTTATTCATGATTTTGCTTTCTGAGATTTTATTTACCCACAGTCAATCGTGGTCTGAAAATATTAAATGAAAAATTCCAGAAATAAACAATTCATGAGTTTTAGATTGCGTGCTGTTCTGAATCGCATCATGAAATTTTTTGCTGTCCCACTCTGTCCTGCCTGGGATGTGAATCCTCCCTTTTTCCAGCATATCCGTGCTGTACATGTTACCAGTCCTTAGTCACTTAGCAGCTTTCTCCATGATCAGATTGGTCATGAGGGGTGGGGGCAGGGCATATTCACATAACTTTTATTATAACGTTGTTATTGTTCTATTTTATTGCTATTTTTAAAAGATTTTTATTAAAAATATAGCTAACACAATATTATATGAGTTTCGGGGATATACCATAGTTGTTCAACATTTTTATACCTAAAGAAGTGATCACCATAATAAGTCTAGCAACCATCTGACACCATACTATGCTATTACAATATTATTGGCTATATTTCCTATGATGTATGTCATATCCCCATGACTTATTTTATACCTGGAAATTTGGACCACTTATACCCCTTCACCCACCCTCCTTTTAATTTTTCAATTACTGTTGATATTCAGTATTATTTTACATTAATTTCAGGGGTCCAGCATTGTGGTTAGACATTTATATAATTTAAGAAGTGATTCCCCCGACTAGTTTAGTATCCACCTAGCATTATGCATAGTTATTGCCATACCGTTGACTGCATTCCCTATGTTTTACTTTACATCCCCATGACTATTTTGTAACTACCAGTTTGCACTTCTTAATCTCTTCACCTTTTTCACCCTACCCCCTAACCCCCGCCCAACTATCACCTCAACAAATCTAGTACCCATCTGACACCATACGTAGTTATTACAATATTCTTGACTATATTTCTTAAGCTATACCCTACATCCCCATGTCTACTTTGTAACAACCAGTTTGTGCTTCTTAATCCCTTACCCCTTTTCACCCATACTCCCAAACCCCCTCCCACCTGGCAACCATTAAAATATTCTCTGTATCTATGAGTTTGTTAGATGCCACATACAAGTGAAATCACATTGCATCTGTCTTTCTCTGTCTGACATAGTCCACTCAGCACAATACCCTCCAGGTCCACCCATGCCACCACAGATGGCAAGAACCCATTCCTCTCCATGGCTGAGATATAGTCTATTGTATATATGTACCACCTCCTCTTTATCTATTTTTCCATCGATAGACACCCAAACTGCCTCCACATCTTGGCCATTGTAAACAGTGCTGGAGTGAACATACGAATACACACATCCCCTTGAAGTAGTGTTTTGGGTTTCTTCAGAAAAATACCCAGAAGTGGGATTACTGGGTCCTTTGTTGTTCTAGCCTTTGATTTAAAGTCAATTTTGTCTGGTACAGTTTTGCTACCCCAGCTTCTTTTTCCCCCTATTTTCATGAAATATCTTTTTTTCATATCTTTACTTTCCATCTGTGGATGTGTCTTTCAATCTGAAGTGATTCTCTTGTAGGCAGGTAGCATATGTAAAGCTTTTGTTTTCTTATCCGTTCAGCCCTCTGTTATTTGATTAGAGCGTTTAATCCATTTACGTTGAAAGTAATTGTTGATAGGTATGTAGCTATTGCCATTTTATTTATAATTTTGATCTCTCCCCTCCCTCCATCTTAAAAAAGTCCCTGTAACATTCCTTGTAATACTGGTTTGGGGGTGATGAACTCCTTTAGCTTTTTCTTGTCTGGGAAGCTCTTTATGTGTTCTTTGATTTTAAATGATAGCCTTTCTGGGTAGAGTAATCTTGGTTGTACTTTTCATCACATTTAATATTTTGTGCCAATCCCTTCTGGCCTGCAAAGTTTATGTTGAGAAATCAGCTGACAATCTTATGAGAGCTCCCTTATAAGTTACTAGTTGCCTTTTTTTGTTGCTTTTAGGATTCTCTCTTTGTCTTTAACTTTTGCCATTTTAATTATAATGTGTCTTGGTGTGGGCCTGTTTGGGTTCATCCTTTTTGGTACTCTGTGCTTCCTGAGCTTGTATGTCTCTTTCCTTTTCCAGGTTAGGCAAGTTTTCAGTCATTATTTCTTCCAGTAGATTCTCAGTCCCTTGTTTCTTCTCCTTCTGGTACCCCTATGATGCACATGTTGTTATGCTTCATGTTATCTCAGAGGTCTCTTAAACTATCCTCAGTTTTGGGATTCTTTTTTTTTTCCTTTTTGCTGTTCTGATTTGGTGTTTTCTGTTAGCCCGTCCTCCAAATCACTGATTTGATCAACTGCTTCATCTAGTCTGCTGGTGATCCCAATTAGTGCATGTTGTATTTCAGTTATTGTATCCTTCACTTCTGACTAGTTCATTTTTATGGTTTCTATGTCCTTTTTTATGCTCGCTATCTCTTTGTTGATGTTCTCACTAAGTTCCTTGAGCATCCTTATAACCAGTGTTTTGAACTCTGTCTTTGGTAGGTTGCTTGCCTCCATTTCATTTAGTTCTTTATCTGGGGTTTTCTCCTGTTCTTTTATTTGGAGTGTATTTCTTTGTTTCCTCATGTTGGCTGCCATCCTGTGTTTGTTTCTACATATGAGGTATATTTGCTATATCTCCCAGTCTTGGCCAGGTGGCCTTATGTAGTCAGTGTCCTGTGGGACCCTGGCACAGTCTCTCTGGTCACCTGCTCCAGGTGGTCCAGGAGTGTCCCTTGTGTGTGCTCTCCTGTTATAGTGGAGCCTTGGTTGGTATTGGCACATCAGCAAGTGGGATTGACCCTCAGGCTGATTGGCTGTGGGGTTTGGCCACATCTACAGCTTGTGGGCTGCTGTGTGGGAGCTTACCCCACTGAATGGGATTCAAACCAGCAGGCTCTGGTGCATGTTGAGACCGCCCTTTGTGTGTGCTGCCTGTGGGCTAACTGGATGATGCTCTGCTGTGGTCTGAAGCCAGCCTGCGGGTATATTGGTCCTGGGGCTTCTTGAGAGGGGCTCCAGGGCAGTCCCAGGTCAGCCACTGCCTGGTAGGAGCTACGGAATGATCTGCAGTTTTTTGCTGCTTGTGCTAACCCTGGAGGCACGTGGGAGAGGCCACACTGCAAACCAGCAATGGCTGCCACCAGTACTGGGCCTGGGGTAGCTCCGCAAAAAGCCAGGACACCCTGAGGCCTGCTGCTACCTGTGGCTACCTTAAAGTTCAGCCACTGATAAAGCCTCATTCGGTACGCAAGTTGGGTGAGGCCGGGTCTCACAGAGTCACTACAGTGGAAATTGTTGTGGTCACCAGGTTATGTAGACTCTGGTTTGGTACCAGTGCTGAGCTTGAAGCTACGCAGCAAAAGTCTCAGAACACGCTGAGGCCGGCTGTTGCCTGCCTGGTGCCTGTGGACTCGGATAGTTTTCCAAGAAAGAGTGCAATGTGGGCGGGGCTGGCTGCTCGTGGAGAAAGTGCCTCTGGAGTTGGGGGAGTTGGATGGGGCAGGGTCCTAGAGAGTCAGCAGGGTGGAGCCCCTGAGCTCACCAGACAATTCAGATTCAGATTTAGCCGTAAACGTAGGGTGAGGGCTTAACATGTTAAAGATGGTGGCCGCCTGCCAGCTGCACAGGAGGAATACCTATCACGGGGAAAATGGCGACTGTCCTCCAGTCCTGGCTTTGAAGCCACACACCTCAGTCTGCTCCCCATATGCCTCTGACGTCCCCTGGGTCACCTTCCCTTCACCGGAGCCCAAGGTGAGTGTGAGTGAATGAGTCTGTGCGCAGGCCCTTTAAGAGGTCCTTTGGGTTTCCTGCAGCCTTCCGTCCCACCTGGATGTTGGAATCCCCACTATTTTTCACAGGCAGATGTTGTGGGGGCTCCTCTTCCCAGCACCAGTGCTCCGGGCTGGGGAGCCTGGTGTGGGGGTGGGGTCCTTCACTTCTCTGGGGGGAACCTCTGTGGCCAAATTATCCCTCCCAATTTTTATCTGCCACACTGAGGTTTGGGACCAGCCCATTTTGTGTCTTTGCCCCTTCTGCCAGTCTCGTCGTGGCTTCCTTATATCTGTAGTTACAGAACTTCTGTTCAGCCAGACTTAAGGTGGTTCTCCAGGATGATTGTTCTATAATTTAGTTGTAATTTTAATGTGTTCATGGAAGGAAGCAGGCACAGTGTTTATCTATGATGACATCTTGGGTCTCCTCCCTGAATAAAAACTCTTATTTTATTGTTATTTTTGTTAATCGCGTACTGTGCCTAATTTATAAATTAACTTTATCATAGATATGTATGTATAGGAAAAAGCATAGTATATGTAGGAGTCTGTGCTCTCCACAGTTTCCGGCATCCACTGGAGGTCTAGGGATGTAAGGGGGAACTCCTATTGTAATTGGTTAGAATGCGGGCCAGGCATTTTTAAAAAATTGTTTTAATTGATTCAATCAAGGATACTATATTACATTCAGTTGTGATGTCTCCTTAGTCTCCTCTGCTCTGTGACAGTTCCTGAGACTTCCGTTGTTTTTCATGACCTTGAAAGACCCTGACCTTGAAAGACCATGACCTTTGGAAGAGTACTGGTCAGGTATTTTGTAGAATGTCTCTCAATTTTTGATTGTCTGTTGTTTTCTTGTGATTACACTGGGATTATGGGTTTGGGGAAGAATACCACAGAGGTGAAGCAGTCCTCAGGTTATATCATATTTGGGACCACATGATATCGACATGACTTTTGTTTCTTAAAGCTCCCAGCAGGGTTGGGATCCTTGCTTCAGGCTCACGTACTTTCCCATTGTCTTCTGGAGAAGGGAGAAAGGCAACTTGTGTGCTCGTCTAGGCATAGCCTCTTTGTCAAATAGCCTGGCTGTTTCCAAATTAAAAGACTCCCAGGAAACTACAAAGTACAGATATACCAATGCAAGATAATAAAAATGGCCATATAGTTTCCAGGTTTACATTTGCCACAGATGAATGTTTTAAGGACACACATGCAAAAGTAATGACAAATGGATGTAACATCAGAAATGTGAACATTGAGCCCCATCCCCCCAAAGATAGGCCTGGCACTAGGGATTTATTTTCCAGGTGTATTTGCAATTCTAGAAACAGAAATCACCAGTGGGGTGTTGGCAGGGAGCCTTCTGGTCGGTCACTGCTGAGCAGTGGGCTTGGTGCCCTTTGCATTAGCCTGATCTGGCAGCCTCCTCCTAGCGCCCAAAGGAGGCAAGGCAGTCTCACTAGGGCTGGTGGTCAACCGTTTCAGACCATGATCCCAGTGACAAATGATGGAAGTGGTTGCTGGCCTTTCTCTAGGTGGGTAATAATGGAGAGGGAAGGCTGAGGGGTGGAGTGCCAGCAGCACGGACTTTCCTCTTCCCAAGGCTAACATTGGGTGGGACTTGAAGTCCTTCCAGGCTCCCAGCCTGGTGAACTGGGGATAGAGATCAGAGGCTCTGGCTATTTTCTGCCTTCTTGGAGCTTCTAGGGCTATGAAGTTGGTGGAGGGTCTCCTTCCTGGCCCCTGTGGTCTTGCTCCTTTTTGTACCAAATGTAAGCATACGCACATCAGAGTATCTGTAAACACTGAGGCAGGCAGTATAGGGTAGTATTTAAGGGCCTGGGCTCTAGAGTTGGCCTGAGTTCAAATACTGTTGCCCTCAGGGTTCTGTGTGATCTTGGGCAAGTAACCCAATCTCTCTAGGCCTCAATTCCTCAATTTGAAAAGTGGGATCAAAGTACCTTCTTCATAGGGTCATTGGGAGGCTTAAGTTAGATAATAAGTGCAATGTACTTACAGAAGAGCTTAGAGAAGAGAAACCATGGTAAGTGCTCAGTAAATGTTTAATTTTTTCATTAGCCCCCAGGGCCGACACTATTCCCAACCCCCTTAACTCTTGCCTGGCCTCTACTTGAGAGACTGAAAAAGTGAGAACTTGCTTTCCCAGCCTCCCTTGCCGCTAGGGGTGGCATATGGCATGAGGTGAAGGAGAATCTTATGGAGGACTTCTGGAAAGTTTTTCTTTAGAAATTGATAAGGATGTAGTTTGTTACTGTTGCCCCTTCCTTTTCCTCCTAGCAGAGGAGGCTGGTGGTTTTGGATGTGTGGAGCTATAGTAGCCATTTTGTCATCTGGAGGCAATAAGTACAACGTAATATTTTATTTGGGCATCTAGCATTCCTGCTGGTTGCTGGACAACCCCCTTCCCAGGCGTTTATGGCTGTCAGAACGAATGACACAAACATCAATGGCTGTGAAATAAAGTGTATTACTCATTAGTAACCAGCAAAAGGGTTCCTCAGGGAGAAGGGCTCAGGTTTGGTCTGGAGTGAAAATGAATGAGGTGTGAGGTGGGAGTGGTGGTTCTGTTTTTTATTATGCTTGGGGGTTGGGACTAGGATGAGGGCTCCCAGATGTGGGCCAGGATTTACATGGAGCACTTGTGCCTTCTTATCAGCTTGCCCAGGCATGGGGCAAAAGGGGAAGGAGAGGGGTGGGGCGTGAAAGCTGTCAGCCGTCAACATCAAAAATGGGGTCCCATGAAAATCCAACAGGTTGAAGATAGCTCCCCAGAAAAATGGAGGGAGCCTGGGAATGAGCCTCCTGCTGAGTGTGGCCATGGGCTGTTTGCAAGAGATGCCATGACAAAGATTTGCTGAAGCAGGGAATGTGAATAGGGTGCTTGCAGAGCATGGGAGGATCTCTTCTGAGTGTTCTTTAACCAGATGCTCCCTTGGCGGGGGTGGTCAGGAGCCATGTCAGTTACAGTGACCTTGACCCCTGAGTGGCGTAAAACAACACAAATTTGTTATTTTACAGTTCTGGAGGTCAGAAGTCAAAAAATCAAGGTATCAGCCAGGCTGCATTCCTTCTGGAAGCTCTAGAGGAGAATCTATTTTCTTACCTTCTTGTTTCTAGAGACTGTTTGCATTTCTTGGCTTGTGGCTGCATCACTCCAACCTCTGCTTCTTTTGTCACATTATCTCTCGCTCTGACCTTCCTGCCTGCCTGATATCAGCACCTTGTGATTACTTTGGGCTCACCTGGATAATCTAGGAAAATCTCTGCTGATAAAGAGCCTTGACTTAATCAATCACTCCTGCAAAGTCCTTTGACCGTGTAAGATAACATTTACAGGTTCCAGCAATTAGGAAGTAGACGTCTTTGAGGGTGAGGGGAGCATTATTCCACCTCCAACACCACTGACCCCTGTGGTAGGCTGGGGAATGCTAGGTAGCATTTGTTCTGAGTAGCAGAATTCGTTATTAATACCGTGTTTTCCCAAAAATAAGACCTAACAGAAAATAAGCGGTAGCATGATTTTTCAGGATGCTCGTAATATAAAATAAGGCCTCATGCATCTTTTGGAGCAAAAATTAATACAAGACCCGGTCTTATTTTAGGGGAAATACGGTAGGGCTTATTTTTATATTACGAGCATCCTGAAAAATGCTAGGGCTTATTTTGCGCTTAGATCTTATTTTGGGGGAAACACGGTAAATGATAAAATAATAGTATTAATAATAATACTGAGCTAGCCTCTTTGCGTGGATTCAGTCTCTCTGAATTCATGTATGACAGCCCTATGAGGTCTATGGAATGCTATTATTGCTCTTGTACATTTGAGTAAACTGAGGCACAGAGGACTTAGGTTGCTTGCTGGAGGCACACAGGCAGTGCATGGGGGAGGCAGGCTTTGAGCTGAGTTGGTCTGCAGTCAGAGGTTGGGCTCTCAACCCCTGACTCTTGTTTCCTTCTGCTGGAGTGGACTGCTTCCACCATGCCTCCTAGAGGGGGCACCCTCCCTGCCTGGGTCTGGAGCTGGTGGGCTCCTGCAGTGGTGGGCTTCTGTGCCTCCTACAGTGGGTGTAGCTGGGCAGGGGGAGCCCCTGAGCAGTCATCTCTCTGCGGAGGGTGAGCCTGTATGGCCCAGAGCTCACCTGGCCAGCAGGGCCTCGGACAGCAAACCCCTTAGGCAGCTCTAGGGAAGTCCTTGTAAGGGGTGTTAACATTGGCAGAGATTCCATTTTGCCCTGTGGTTAAGTAGGAATATAGAGGAGGTTCTGCTTTTTCACTTCTTCCTCACCCTCCCAAGTATGCAGGGAGAAGTGACAAGACTGTGAGGGCATTTAGAAGAGAAACTTCTAAACTTCAGGACATTTTAATGAACTAATTTGAAGTGAGATTCGACTTGTCACAGTTCGTGTCCATAATCGTCTGATGGCAGGATATGTCCAGAGTAGGCTCTGACCTTTTTCCTACCTTTGTCCTGGACAGGGTTCCCTGGGCAGAGGCCAGTGTCCCCCACACTGGGTCAGGCAGCTGGAGGGCAGGCATGTCGTCTTAGTTCTGCTGTCACTGGTCACGGTGCTTTGGTTTCTGAGCCTCTGCTTCCCCTGCTGTGAAATGGGGTGGTTGTAAATTGCCTTTTTCGGAGGGTTGTGATGAACTTGAATGGATCATGCCAGTGAAAATGACAGGAAAAGTGACACTAAAAAACTAACAGATACACAGATAGGATAGTCTGTCTACCCAGCATCCCTTGCAGCTTAAACATAACTACCCTTTCCTGCAGAGACACCCATTCCTGCCAGTGTGCTGGTCTAGGATCTTCTATAAACTGCAGGTATAGATAGATGGCCAGCTCTTTGGCTGCAGAGATTGGTTCTGGTAGGGGCTCATGACCCCAAGGACCTTCCTGCAACTTTCAGCTGGAGCGATGGAGAATGACTACCTTTCCACTTGTTGCTAAGCTGCAGTGACTATCTTGCCTGCCTCATCCTTTGAACCCCTAGATCCCGCCATTCTTGCAGGCCAGCTACACCCTTGAGTTTTAAACATAGTTTAATGTATTTTAATAGCAAATTTACAGGAACAGCACAGAAGACAGACAACATTGATAACATGTATTTGCATGTGAGACAACTCAGAAAAGTGTAGTGAATGGGTGGATTTTATGGTAAAAATGCTACAAACACCATGTCGTTGACCTCAGTAAGAAATGTACTGGTTTTTAAGAAAATCCAAATGCTGGCATTGTCCATAAAAATGCAGCAGGTTTATTTATAATTGTTATAAAGTTGAACTGCTGAAACTTGTTCACTGAAACATTTTGACTTGTATTGATGTTTTATGTCCCTGAATTTATATTAAAAATTCACACACAAATGAAAATGGAAAAACTGCCAATACCTAATTTCTGTCCCCTGTTTTTCCACTTGCAATCATATATTTAAGTACCTTTTGAATCTATAGAAAAAAAGTATCTGATGTTCAGAACTACCAATAACAGGAAGAAGAGAAAAATTTTTTTTTAAAGAATGAAGTGTTTCCCATCATAGTAGATTCTTAAGCACGTTCTCCACGTATACGACGTGTCAGCTGGATGTCTTTTTGCATATCTGTTACATATTTGACATGGAGAACACACAGGTTGGTGTCTTCAAAAAGGCCAACCAAACAGGCCTCCTACAAAGCACCAAAAGCTGCCTTTTGGAAGCGCAGGTCTGGTTTGAAGTCCTGGGCAATTTCTTGCACCAGATGCTGGAAGGGAAGCTTGCGAATCAGAAGTTTAGTGGATTTCTGGTCATATCTAATTTCACAGAGTGCTTGGATCCAGGCCTGTAACATGAGGTTTCTTCACCCCCCCAAAGCAGAGGGCACACTCTCATGAGCGGCTTTTGCAGCCAGTTGCTTCCTCGGTGTTTTACCACCTGCCCATTTGCCAGCAGTCAGCTTGGTACCAGCCATGGTATAGAGGATCCACTTTATCCCCCTTCTCCTTCCGCTGGAGCCTGGTGAGCTAGAGACGCCCTTGGCATTAGAGAGCTACGGCGGTGCCCCATCCTTGATTTTTTAATTACACGAGCCAAGAAATCTGCCTCCCCCCTTTTTTGTGTGGTTAGTTTAAATTTGGTATCTAATTTTTAACCAAAAGAGTCATAATCATTGCAGCTATTATCTTTAAGGGCCCCGGACCCATGTTTGGAGAATGTGGAAGGCCTAGAGGAAGTCGAGGAGAATAATAGGGAAATCTACAGGGATAGAAAATAAAGAGACCATTATAGACTGGGCACTCTCCAGAGAGCTGCACAAGAGCAAACAATGTTAAATTACAGTAAGTTCTTATTGTAATTGCTGTTGTTGAGACAATGAGAATACGGACTACTGGTTGGCTTCTTTATATGGCATTGTTTTTTGTTTTTTTTTGTCAACCAACACAAAGGCTCATGCCATTCTGCCGGGAATCCAGCTGTGTGGATATGCCTTTTTATAACAGTCATGCCTGTTTCCTAATGCCCCATGGTGTTCTTAGAAACTGGCTATTTGGCTGAAATAGGCTTAATTTCTCCTATTGATTCGGCTAGTTGCTGTCCATACAGGTCACCCCCAGAGAGCTGACAGGAGCTCTTTCTTTAATCGCAGTATTAGTTTGATAGAGACAGCCCTGGGAGCATTTACGATAAAGACAGTCACACGTAGGTGTTTCGCATCAGCCTGAGAGCTGGCTGGCCAGGTCACAGAAACCATGTTTAACCAGGGACAAGCTGGAGAACTGAACTGTGTGTGGAAGCTTCTTTCTCCCTCATTTCACACGTCTGGTTGAGGGAGATGAGAGCTCACACGAGGGTTGTCACCTCTCTCTCCTTGTCTGGGCTGTGAGATTCCTAAACAGGCTGACCTTGATGTGTTGCAGTTGCAGGCCTACTTCCTCTGCATGGTCTGCTCTTGTAGTTTGCTCAGCCTCTCTCTGCTTTTCCTTATATCCACTCCCTCTGCGTTCTCCATTCGTGACAGCACTCAAGTCCTGCCTTTTATAGGGGGCCTCCCGAGACCACTCTGCCCTGTTGACCTGCCTCCTCCTCCTCCCTGTTCTCCTGATACTTCTCTGTACTCCCACCACCCTCACTCATTTGCCCGGTGCTGTCCTCAGCGGGCAAGGAACACTTCTTTGTCGCTTGTCCGCTCGTGGACACCAGCACAGTGGGGGCCATCGTAGGCCTTTCATCAGTCACTGTGTGGCCACCTACACACGCCTCAATTCATGCCTGTAGCATGCATGCTCTCAATGCCCACATTGGAAGCAGAGTGGAGGGACAAGAGGAATTGCACATGATTCCTGCCTATAAGGAACTGTGGTCTCTCTGACAAAAGAAGCTGGCTTTAGGCAGGGAGCGAGGCTCTGGCTGCTGGAGGCAGTGGGGAGCTGGGAGTCTGTGGTCTGGGAGGAGAGAAAGAGATTTAAGCAACTCTTGGGGACCTGTTAGCAACTCCACCTGGAAGCAAGATTTGATGAGATTATCTTTATGTTTCTCTTTTGGGCCAGTATTTCCCAGAGTTTCATTTTGACCAAGGAACCTGCATTCACTGTCTTGGTGGATGGTGCTGCCAGGTCTAAAAGCGAGGAGTCAACCTTCCTCCTCCTTGACCTTCAGAGCACTCCTCCATAGACTCGACGTCCCTGTCTGTCTTGGATTCACCAACTCTCCTTTACCTCTCTGCCTCCACCATCCTGGTTCAGATCTCGTCTCCTCACTCTGCCTTGCCTTCCGTCTTGTCCCACCAAACTAGCTCTGTTTGGGTTCACCTAACGCTGAATTGCCTAGTTACATTGTCAAAAACCCTTTTGCCTAAGAATCAAGTCTCCCAAAGAACAGTTTATCTCAAGTGAGGTACTCTTGAATGTTTTCAGATCCCTTTGACCTTCCTATTACTTATTGCCTTTCTTTTTTTCATTTTAAAGATTTTTGAAACAAATTCATGCAAGAGCATTTGACTTAATTTTGTATTTCTAATAAGCATTTATTGAACAGGCAGCTTTTTACAATGATTACTTTGTATTCTCTATAGGTGTCTTTTTCTAGGTATCCTACTTTCATTAAATTTAAAGATAACCAATATTTAGCCATTTTATCTAAAAGGCGCTTTCCTCAAAATATAGCTGTCCTAGCAAGAAATATTCAAGGCCCTAATTACAATCAATTGTTATATACTGTGTCATCTTGATCCCTTAACTAAGGATACGTACATTTAAGGTGGAAAATGGTGGGTATTAATGTTGGGTTTTGTGTGATGTATATATTATTTTGTGAGTTAGGAACCTTGATAAAAAGATGGTTTTTTATGTGCAGTGTGACTAGTATATAACTAGTATATAACATATGTTCAACTCCTGTACTAAGTGTGATTCTGACACAATGTACCTAGTACGACCACTTGTAGCAAAGCAATTTATCTCATGATTGATGTGTCAACCATTAGGAAGGAGACCTTTGCCTCAAATTTTTAAACAAGTAAACCAGTGGAATGAAATAGACCGTCATGGGCAAAACTGATGAGCTTTTGACCTAGAAAAGTAGATTGGATTTGTCGAGGGTTCTAAAACAGATATGGCAAATAGCTGGCATGGGGTTGCCACCCTCTACCATGGCCAATGAAAACTCTATAAACTGATCACTGCGTCCTTTTAGGTTGAGCTGGGATATGGCTCCAGAATCCTTCTTAACACAGCACACTAGTCAACCACTACTGATTGAGCAGTGTTGGCATGTCATGCCCAACTGCTGTTTTTGCTCTCAAAATTGGATCCTTTCTTTACCTGGGATAGTTTCAGGGCTCTCGTTAATGAATACAGAAGGAGGAGCAAGTTAAGTTCTGCACAATGACAGAACTTTCCTACCTTTCTGGTGATGAGACATCTTGGGATTCCTTGGGTAGATGAATTTAAAAGCATTGCCATTTCATTCCCTACCTTAGAGGACTTCATGGACACTTATGGCCACGGTTTCTTTTGCAGGGAGTTTGAACTTCTGGGTGTGGGGCCCCATCCTGAGTCTGTGTATTGGAATTCTAGGTAAGAGCAAGATCTCCTCCAAGAATGCTCAGGGTGGAGCTAGGAGGGCTCCTGGAATGGGAGCTCAGAGACCTGTGGATGCTGACCAGGCAGATCTCTTCCTCCCCACCCTCTGATTTCTCACCTGCAAAGTAAGAAGATTGGGTTAAATCAGAGTTCTCAGTGGGGTGCTACTACCACCAGGCACTTCCTGGAAATGTGTGGAGACATTTTTGGTTATCAGGATGACTGGGGGATTGCTACTGGCATGGAATGGGTGGAGCCAGCAGTGCTAGATGTCTTCCTATGGGCAGCACTGCTTCACTCAACAAAGAATTTTCTCGTGACCTGTGTGACTTCCAAATGCCCTACAGGATATTCGTGTAGTGAAAATCCTTATTATAATGAACTGAATCTTCAACCTAATTCTGTTTTACATATAAAAGCAAAGCAATATTTTTTGCATGGTTTTATTTTCCCATTGAATTTTCCCAGAATGCATCCCCATGAGAGCTGAGGGATAGTTTGTTTCTTTAGCAATTAGTGTTCACCATTTTGGAAAAGCACAGAACCAATGGCAATGCAGAGTCTGCATTTGAATGGCCAGTGCAACCCACTTGTATCAATGTGCCTTTTAAGAAGTAAATTATGTAGGTAGATTATAGTTTCTATGGATTTCATTTCAGGACGGTAAGGGGCAATACAAAATGTTATTGTAAAAGGGCATGTTAGGTCTGATTGGGCTAAAAGCCACTGGTGCAAAGGTTCCCCAAAGATTGCTTTTTAGCTCTAACACCCTCTGAGTCTGTGAGGGTAGAAAAGAGATTCACATGACATGAAGAATGGAAAACCTGAGCAATAGAAATGGGTGAAAACAAGTCAATGTCCCCAGATTGAGCAGAGTCCATGGCTGAGCATGTCCACTGCTGCATGACCCTGGTATTGTACTGAAGTCTTTGATTTTGGACTCTGTGTCTAGATAAGATTCAGGATTAGAATCCCCTAATTAGGCATCCGGGTGAATCTTTTACTGTTGGGAGGGGATCCAACTCAATGTGCGCCTATTGTACATGGAAGCTTTACTCATGGCTCCTTTCCTTCTATCCTCCCTCCTGCCGTGTTTCTGTGATGTCGTTTTGGTAGAATTAAACTTGAACAGCCCCAAATTATATAATTAATTACATTCAGCTTCCGTTATAATCACTAATTGATCCGAGCCTGCTAGCACAACACTTTCATTATTTGGCACACAATTATTGAGCGCCTACTTTGTGCTGGGAATAAAGTAGGAAATGGTCAATTTCTCCTAAGGAGGGAAGATGGGGGTGGTGGTGGTTAGTGTTTGTAGTTGTCAAGGATTTGGTGGGGAAGTGGAGGGGGGTTAGCCCTGCTGGCCTTCTAGTTCCCCTGTGAATGACTGTATGCGAAAAATCTCCCGAGGCCACACTCTGGGATCAGGCAGGCTGGTTTTGGCACCAGATGTCACACGTTGTACTCTAGGTCTCTCTGGTTTTCTCTTTCTTTGACTGTCCAATAATAGTTTAGAAATTAATCGATACAATGAACACCTGCCATTTGAGGTGCTCTTAATCACCTCTCTGGTCTTCCCACTCCTAATTCTCTCTCAGAGCTCTTTCTTTCACTCTCTAATTGAAGGCCTTGCTACTCAAAACTGAATATGTATTCTTGTTCATTGCAGAGTCTTATTCTGCAGGTCTGGTGGGGCCTGTGATTCTGTAGTTCCAACAAGCCCCCAGGTGTCAGTGATTTTGCTGGTCTGCACCACACTTTGAGTAGCAAGGTGTTAGACCACTAGATTACCCTTCTTTCAGGTGCTGTCATTTGTTGAGGGAGAAGCCAAAGGAAAGTTATTAAACAGCTAGCCTCACTCCTGGGCAATCATGGTTATCTGGGAGCGGGACAATTCCTGTCGAATTGCATTGAGGTTGCGTCCTCCCGGACCTTCTGTGTTCTTCCAGGGGGCCGGGTGTGTATGTTTTCTTACCTCTCCTGGCAGTGGTTGTACGAAGTAGCTCACCAACTGAGTTCAGATGTGGTAACAAAGGTGGCATGTTCCTGAGGTTGGTCAGGCACTTGTTAAGGGATGTATTCATGTAATACTTCCTGTCCACCTGGGAGGAGCTGCATCCTACAGAAAAAAGGAGAGACAAAGGTAAACAAGGATACTCCCTGGGGTGGGAAAGGCAGGCATGCGAACCAAGTCATGGTACTACAATGTGATCATGGCCTGTGTGGAGCAACCTGTGCCCGCTCTGTTCCAAGGAGGCTGAGGACCAGCAGTGCCCTGGTGTCAGGGTGATTATACGTCTAGTGTACCAGGGATGTGGGCAGGCTGGTCCACTTGGGAGCCGAATCAGAGGGCGCTCTGGGAACCAGCAGCCATAATGGAAAGGACCCTCCTCCCAGAGTTCTTCCTCCTCAGTCTCCTTCCCCATCTGCCTCTGTTTTCCTCCTTGTCCGCTGCCCCTCTTCAGCTGCCAGTAACACCAAATCTAGCTGCTGGGCAATCAAAAATGAAAGAGATGTTGGCTATCGGGCTGTTTGTCAAAGAGGAAAGAGGAAGAGCTGTAATCAGGTCTACTATCATCGCAGTGGGTCTGATGACAGCTCATCAGACTGAGAATCCTGGAGTGGGACCCCCCCTTTTCCTCCTCACCTCTCCCTTCCTGCTCCTACTTTGCAGCACAAATAGAGCACTTTTCAGGGGATGTACATCTCAGCCTCCATCTGCCCCTCCCTGCCTGGGATCCCTTCATGGTGCTCCAGAGTCATATGTATTCTCTCACAGGGGAAGCTGGGTCAGGAAGGCCACTGTACCTCCCCATGTCAGAGTTGAGCCCATTTTGGCCAGGAGGGAAAGATTTTATCACAGTCATTTCTGCCTTCTCTCTTGAGTTGTGAAGGTTTTCATGGGGCCAAGGTTTCCAGAGGGCCCGTCTAGCCTTGACTGCTGTCGGGCCATGCAGGCCTCCACTGGGCTGGACTGGTCCTCGGTCAGGCTGAGCCACTACTTCCCTTTCCTGGAGACATTTACCTTTTGACCTTCTAACACTGTGTTTGCCTGTGTGATGATGCTCATTCTTTGCTGCTTCTACCCCGTCAGAGAGGGGAGCTCTGCCACGACGTCTGTGCGTAGCCATCACAGGAATGCTGTACCTGAACGGTGCTGGGACAGGGGAAGCTCTAGAGACCATTTCTTCCCTGGGCACTTGCCTCCAGTCCAGACGCAGCTCTACCTAGGAAGTGGTCACAGGTGCCACATCCCTCTGGACTCCTGTGACTTCAAATAGGTGTAAGGAAGGGGGTGTAGGGCTCCTTCTTTGGGTCCAGTAATGTTTCAGCTTTCATAATTTCCCCCTGACTCTCTCGCCTCCTACCAGCCTGGACATTGTTTTTGGTTGTTTTAGTTGGGGCTGGGTTGGCAGAAGTGGTCGAGGGCTCAGGGAGAGGAGGGACTCTTGCTCTTCTTCCTAATGTTTCTTCCCAAATCCTTTGCTTAAAGTTTTGAGTCAATTCCATTCCCTGAAGGAAGATCCAAATAGTTACCTTTTTGAAACCAGAAGCCAGTAAGTAGGTGCTTAGTCAATAATGGTTGAATGAATAATAGTCTATATTTTCAATTATAGCCCCCAAATAATGGAGCCATATTTTAAATCTCTTTCTTGTACACACACACACACACACACACACACACACAGAGGCACACCACGTTTTTTTTTTTTTAATATTTCAGATATTTTTATTTCTTCAATTGTATTATTTATTAGGAGTGACTGAAATAAAAATATCATTGAGTCCCATCATTATCATGATCATCATGGAAATGGCTTTAGGAGAAAACTGGTCAGATAAATATTATTGCTTCCCATTTTCAACTGGTAAAATACTTGCCATTGATAAATAGACAGTCAACAGTCTGTCAAGAATGCTCAAGGTACGTTCCATAATACAACATGCCTGCTCACAGGGGGCGGGGGACTAGGGAATAACTTATGCGAACATCTTGATTTCATCATACAAGACAAGCACAAAAGCACCACCCACGCCTCTGAGAACATTGGACCATGCACCCTTGAGAAAAGCTTTGCCTCCTTCCTCACGGGAAACCCTCCTCCAGCAGTCAAGGGTGCCTGTGTACATGGTATCAGTTCCTCTGCGCCCCGACTGCGTCATCATGCAGCGGCGCACAGTGTCAAATGGACAGGAAGTCAAACCAGGCCCTGCTGTGATGGACTGTGCAATCATCCAGTGAGGAAGATGGGCATATTCTTGGGATCTGGAAGCATTCCCTTTGCAGGGTCATAGACACCAAAGTAGGCAGCTCGGTAGGTGATTATACCCTGCCCAGACGCATTGAAGCCTTGATACAGGCCTTTAATTCCACCAGATTTGTAGATCTTAGCCAGGCAGTCACCCACCGAGGCCTTTGAATTCCCTTTCAGCTCCAGCTTGGCCCACATCCGCTGCTAGATGGGTATGGGCAAAATCAAGAGGGTGCACAAAACACAAGGAGGTGGCCCCAGCAGCACCACCTGATGCCAATTTCCCAGCAAAGTGGTGCCCGAACTGGGTTCTCTTGTCAACACCACCCAGGAAGATCTGCTTGTATTTATCTTTGAAGGCAAAGTTGAGAGCCTGGGTGGGGTATATGATGACATTGGCCAGGTTACCAAGCCAGAAGGACAGGACTCCCTGCTCCGTGGGGATACGAACCACACCGTCTATAATGCCCTTGTATTGCTTATCTGCGGTGATTTGCTTGCTGGCATGCTGTACTTGCAGCAGCAGTTTGACCCGTTCGATGGGCGCTACCGCCGTCTTGGAGATGGCTGCGGCCACCCCACCTGCCAGGAAGTCCTTGGCGAAGGACACAGCGGCGTCTGTCATATTGTAAGGGAAGAAGAGACAAGAGTCTTTCAGTCGAAAGACTGAGCCAGGAACCACTGGGACTCCGGGCTGTGGGGCGGAGCGAAGCAAGTGCCACACCACATTTTTAAGCAGAATTCAGCGACTTTAAGGAGACATAAAATGTATATTCATTTTCTAATTCTGCGTAACTAATGACCACAAACTGAGTGACTTAAAGTGGCATATATTTCTCTCACTATTGGTGGGCCCGGGGTGCCCCAGCTTAGCTGGGTCCCCAGGGTCTCCCCAGGCTGCAGTCAAGGCTGAACTCTGTCAGCCTGGCTGTGTCCTTCCCTGAGGCTTGGGATCCTCTTGTCAGTTCGTTCAGTTTGTTGGCAGAATTCAGTTCCTTGAGGTTGTAGGACTGAGGCCCTCGGCTCTCGAAGGACACCCCTCTCCACAGCAGTTCACGACATGCCTGTTTGCTTTCCAAGGCCGGCAGCAGTGCACCTCGCTCACCTCAGCAGGGACCCGGTCCCTCTTTTAAGTGCTCACCTGATTCAGCCAGGCCCACTCAGGAGAATCTCTGTTTTGGTTCACTCCAAATCAGTGAGGCTGCACAATTCTTTCGTCTTTGCCTAGTGACATAACCAAATCACAGAGGGACATCCCATCATGTTCACAATGTCGCCCACATTTAAAGGGAGGGAATTATACAAGATGGGTAGAGTGTGTGTGTGTGTGGGGGGGGGTTGGGGGGTGGGCGGTGGGGGTGGGAACCTTGGGGGCCATCTTAGAATTCAGCCTGTCACAGAATGTGTTTTCCATGTGCCTATTTCAGCCCAGAAGATACTATTATTATTATTTTTTTTACAAACCCAAACACAGAATGTGTTTCTATGTCAGAGTTGCTATGAATTCAAAGAAGGTGGGACCTTACTTCAGTCAGTCCCTGACAATAGCATCATATAGTCAACGACAATCATAGTTTCTATGTGCGGGTGCGCTTCAGTACTGTGACATCCATTATTGTGTCTAATTATCACAACTACTGTGTTTCAAGTTGAGCAAATGGGAGGGAACATATCAGGGAAGGAGGCTTCGTGGAGTCTCAGCGCAGCCAGCGTGCAGGTGCGGTGGAGCGGGCTCCTGGCCCCGCCTCCTCGAATGTCCCTGCCCTGCTGCGTGTCTGGAATAGACATCTGAGCAACGACACTGACACAGGGACTTCTGGCTGACACCTGCAAAGATGGGCTCTGAGGCACAGGGGACCTGGAGGTCAGTCAGACGAGGCTCATCACTGCCTCCCTCCCCTTTTTATGCCACCGACTTCCCTCAAACCAAGGCTGGGCTTCTAACCTACACTGACCTCTCGTGACCCCACCCCAATGGTCTTTCCTGCTTTCTGCTTTGCAGAGAACAACCGCAGCACTGAGACTGCTCAGCAGAGGTCTCAAACTCCAGGCTAGCTTATAGGCAGGTATCATTTCTGAGTCACACTGCCAAGGGAATTTATATTCATACACACAGTGTTTGCATATTAAGCCAGTAGAAATACGTTTTTTGCTTCTGTAAAGAGATATATAAGCTTTCTTATGTTTTCCCCTAGAAGCATGCAGCTCTGTCCTTTATTTCTTCTGAGTATACAGAACTAGGCAGCCCTTTTTCCACTCAGAAACTCATTACACGTGGTATGGATGGAAATTAACACCACCCTTTACCCCATCCCCATAAGCACAGGAGTGGGAACACAACTCAGGCCTTATCAGTCAGATCATCTGGTTCCTCTGGCCCCAGCCATTGGGTAAGTGATGGTTGCATGAGCTGTGTTGAACCAATCAGAGAGACCCCTGAGACTTTCCTCCTCCCAATTTGTGGGAAGACGACCTCTTCCTCTGAGGCTAAGCTGGATTCTGTCTGTTGGCATCTATCCTTACCCCTAAAGAAAGCTTGTATGAGATATGGAAATACAAGCAGAGTCCTACTGCTATTACGGTAGTTGAGCACCTGGATCCCACAATGCCTGAAGACTACATACTGTTGTACTTTGGGGTTATATATACCGATAAGTCCCTCCGCCCTTCCTTAAGTTGGGATCAGCTGGGATTCTGTGACTTGTGAAAAGCCTTTATACAAGAATCAATATTCTGAAAAGTTCTACCATCTGCCAGGTACTATGCCCTTTAAATACATTATCTGATTTAATCTTTGTTGAAGGACCGTGTATGGTAGGCATGTTTACCTCAGTCTTACACACTGGGAAAGGGGGGCTCAGAACAGGTAAGCAAATTTCTCATGAGCATACAGCAAGTGGCAGAGCAGAAACCCTGTGTTTTCTGCCCTGAACTCCTGTAATACCTTCCATCTTTGCTATTTATTGGTATTTGGGTTCATACCACCTGATAGCATTTCACTTCTCCTTGACCTTGTATCTGACTAACCCATCTAAATGATACGATCCTTGGTGACAGTGGTCGTGACCTAGGCTTTGTTTGCTGACCCCCCTGCCATCACCACTACACATGCCCAAAGAACCCAGCACTGGGCGAGGCACATCCTAAGCCCTGAACAAGTCCTTGCGGAACTTATGACCTGCCCATGGCCCTTCACAAAAGGCTTGTCATAACCCCCGTCACCGAAGAGGAGACATGGGGCAGAGTGTGCAGCTGCACCTGTTGAGCTAAACATGCTCTTCTCAATGACTACAAGCAGTTCCCCCCAGGAGCTTACCCCAATGAGTCTCCATCATTAATTCATTCAATATCCATTCGTTCTTATAGTCAGCAAACATTTTCTGGACATTTATCATATGCCGAACATATTGGACGGCTGAGGATACTAAGTGAACAAGACATGGCTCCTGCCCTCAAGGATCTTATTTGTGATTGCTTTTTAATTACCCTGAAGCCAATGGCTCAAAGCTTGGCAAGTGGTTGTTAGAATTGTTGGTCATCTCATTGGATGGTTCATCACTGGGGCTCAGCCTTGTCAGATTAGGGACATCGGCCCCCACACTGGTCTTTATCAGACCTCACTTCAACAAACAGGGCTGCCACAATGCACAACTCCAGGGGGCACCATTCGCAGAGACCAATGGCATTCTTGGAAGTTGAGCAGTGAATAGCCTGGACAGCTGTACATGGCAGTCTTGATAACCCAAACAGGACCCATTAATGATATCACTTCCCACTCGTAGTCGCATTGGTGGAGCACTTTGCAGTTTATAAGGAACGTCACCTACATTTTGTCAGTTGAACTGAGAAGTTCTATTTTGGTTCCCATAATGCAGTCTCTCTCCTCTGCCCTTCACCCCATGGGATTCTCTGTTGGCTCCATGAGCTCTCGGTAGCTCCCTCTCAGATGGTGACAGCTCAGCTGAACTGGTGACAATTACCAAGTCACATTACCAGCCCTAGGCTTTCTTTCACCCTGCAGCACTTACCTGGAATTAGCAGTGGTAGCTCGGCAGAGGTGACGGTGCTGGTGATAACAAACGCACTTCTTATTTGTCTTTTCAGCCCTGAAATCCTGTCAGTGAGGAGAAGCGATAATAACATGTTATTAAGTTCTTTCTGGGTAATGTAATTCAGGAGTCAGGAGGCAGTTTGGTCATTTATGTCTTTGAAAAGCTTAGAATAATTTTCAGTGTCATTATCCCCCATTTTAAAGAGCCAGACTGCAATATATAAATCTATATCTGGCCAGTTCTGTGGGTGTACGTAGATACACATGTATTTTAGGTGCACACATGTGGATGTGTGTGCAGGCATATACGCATAAGCATACGATGTGGGCGGGTGTGTAGAAATCAGCATAAGCTTCAACTTACTTATGGATCTGTATGTATGTATACAAACTTCTCCTTTTTAGAATCATGGCTTCCACAGTCCAGGTTTTCAGGAATTCAATTTTATTCCTAGCCTCTCCCCTGATGTGTTGTGCAGTCTCCATTTTTGCTTACCATTGTAATACCAAAAAGAAGAAGAACCCTGGTGATACACACACCTCCAAGGGGTGCAGTGCCAACTTATAGGGACATTTCGGTGGCCCACTCATCTCCATAACTCCCCTTTTCCAAGTCCCTAGTTCCTAGTAACCATCTTGGAACTTTTGATTTCATCAGAAAAAGTTTGTCTGGTGGGCATCAATTATTTGTTGATTTTTCCCCCAGCGGGTCCTGGGTGTAACAGGAAAGGTACATCTGTGGTATGTACTAATCTCCCTTGTTAATGGAGGTGGTACCTTGATGATAGACTGCAATTTCCAAGATGGAAGGAACTTGTAAGATTATGTGAGCTGGCTCCCTCCTGGCACAATGAGGAAGGGCATGGTCAGAGTAGGCAGGAACTAGTCCAAGTCTCCTGGAAGTTGGTGGCAAAGCCAGGATGAGAACCCCTGCCTCCTGGCCCTCCATCCAGAGCTCTTTCTGGGAAGGTCGTTCAGTCCCCTCAGAAGGCCACTTTGCCGCCCCCCAAGTGTGCTCTTCCTATATTCCTTGGTGAGCGAGGAGATGGACACTGGAGACAGGATTCCCTATAACTTTGGTACCGTGTTAATCAGCTGTTATCAAAGCAGTGACAGCGCAGTAGTGAAAACACAGAAAGCCCAGCTTCTCACCCCTGCTTTGCCAAAGGGCCCTGGCCAAGTTCTTATACCCTCTGTACTCATTTACTTGTCTGTAAATGAAGAATAGCTATAGTATTGAATTTATAGGGTTGTTGTAAATTAATACATACAAGGGGTCTGACATATTTTACATGTTGGCTATTACTGTATTACTGTTAACACTCACTTGCCCTACAGCATTTTCATTTTGTTCTCACCAAACTCTTCATCGACAGTTTAGACATTTAACTCTTAACGCACCTTGTGTCTTTGTATTTCCCATCTATAGCTTTCCCTCCTCCCTCTGAGGTAATTTCATCCACTCCCATGGGTCCCAAATGTTCATCTCCTGGTCCCATTTACATGAATGCCCTATAAGCTATATATTAGCTATACTCATTTATTCATTATTCATATAGATATTTACTGACTGCCTTTTATATGCCAAGCACTGTTCTATTATATGCTACGCACTGTTTTATTCATCACTAGAGATTTAGCGATGAATAAAACAGCCGCAGCTCCTTATCCTCATGGACCTTACCATCCTGATGGGGAGAACAGAATCTCAATCATAAATGCTGTGACAAGAAATCAGGTAAAAGAGACAGAAGATTCTGGAGTGAGGGTAGAAGTTACTGTTTTGATAAGAAAGCTTCCTTTATGAGATGGCGTTTGAGCACCTAGGAGATGAGGGAGCCAGCAGCGTGGCTATCTAGATTATTCCAGGCAGAGGGAATAGCAAGTGCAAAAGCCCCTGTGCTTGGTGTGTCTGAGGTACAAGGAGACCTGTACAGCTGGAGTAGAATGTATGAAAGGGAAAGCACCGTGTTTCCCTGAAAATAAGACCTAGCCAGACAGTTAGCTCTAATGCGTCTTTTGGAGCAAAAATTAATATAAGACCGGGTCTTATATTATGTTACATTATACAAGACCCGGTCTTATAGTAAAATAAGACCGGGTCTTATATTAATTTTTGCTCCAAAAGACACATTAGAGCTGATTGTCCGGCTAGGTCTTATTTTGGGGGAAACACGGTAGTAGAGATAAAATCAGAGCAGTATTGGCCTGGATGGCACGTCAACAAGGGCTTTGTAGATAGACTATTATATAAGCTGGATGTTGCTTAGAGCAATATGGGAAGCCAGTGGAGTGTTTTGATTGGGGTGACTTGATATGACTTATGTTTTAATAGACTCATCCTGCCAGGCATGCTGTGAGTAGATTGCAGGGAACAAGAGTGGAAGCAGGAGATCATTGGGAGGCCACTACAGTTAGCCAGGGACTGTGAGGGGGCTGTGGGCAGCATGTTCTGGATGACTTTTTAACCTAGAGATGGTAGTTTGCAGAGGATTGGATGAGCGGGTGAAAAGATAGGGAGAGGAGCCAAGGACAACAGCTGGGATTATGGTCTGGGCAACTGGTAAGATGCTGTTGTGCAATTAACTGAGATAGGGAAGTGTGGGAGGAGATGGTTTTATTTTTGGGGGGAGGCAGGAGTCAAGTGTGATTTGGACACGCATGGTTAGTTAGAAATGACTTTTAAATATCCAAGTGGGGATTTTGAGTAGGGGAGAAGTTGGAACTAGAGATATAAATTTGGGACCTTCAGTGTAGAAATGGTTGAAAGCCATGAGACTGGATGAGATCACATGTCAATGGGTATCAACAGGGAAAGTCTGAGGACTGAGGCTTGGGGCGGCCCAATGCTGCAGAGTTGGGGGAATGAGATGGAACATACAAAAGGAGCAGTAAATTAGGAGGAAAACTAGGAGTGTATGGGGCCTGGAAGCCAGATGCAGCAAGCATCTCATAGAAGAGGGGTGACCATCTTTGTTAAATGTTGCTAGTAGTATAAATAAAAGAATCAAAGATTGATCATTGGCTTTGGCAATGTGGTGACTTGGCATGATTAGGGGCCTGGGATCCAAGCATTGTGGTTGTGGCTGTGACATAGCAAGTTAGTGGCACAAGATACAGAAAAAAAGAAATTCACCTGACTTCAAGACATATGAAAAGATGTTCACTCTCACTGATAAGGAATGAAATGCACACCAAAACTACATGAAAATACCTTTTCCACCTATCAGATTAGTCAAAAGACAAAAAGTTTAATAATACACTGTATTGCCTAGGGTGTAAGGGGAACAGGCATTCTCCAATTTTGCTGATAGGAATGAAAATGTTACAAACTCTGTGGAATATCAGATTTCAGTTCAGGGAATCTGAAACCATCTTAGGTACCGGTATTTCAAGCAGAAAGGGATTTAATATAGGAACTTACATGATGGTGAAAACCACAGGCAGGATTGGAGGTGCAAAAGTTAGGATTGTAGGATTACGCCTTCCTTCCTTCTTTCCTCCCTCCCTCCTCTCTCTGTCTCTCTCTCTCTCTCTTTCTCTCTCTCTCTCTCTCACTTTCTTTTATTTATTTTTTTTATCATACCGCCCCAAGCTATAATCAAGAAGTCTGGAAAACTGTTGCCACCACTCAGAGACTAGGAAACCACAGCTAAAGTTATATGTACCTTGCAGCTCTGAAGCCAGTGGCTGGCTACTGTAAAAACTCACAGCAGCCAAAGCCTGCATAACCTGGTTCAGGTGCCCTCAGAACCACGTTAAGGGTGGCTTCCATCTCCTTCTGTCTTTTGCATCTTGTGAGCATCTTATTGGCAGAAATGAACTGTATTCATATCCCAGTTGGGAAGGAAGTCTGGGAAATGTAGTTCCCAAGCTTCTAGCCCCTGTGATCTATATCCTGTCTCCCTATGGGTGAGTATAGAAGGGGATTGGAAGGGGTACTGAGTGCCAGTAGATAGTATTTAAGGTGGTTTTGCCCTTTGGCTTCTCAGCATCCATACGTAGCCTTCTGTCCATACTTCAATTTCCAACAGCAATAATAACAACATGCTTCCATCTAAAAGCATAGTTACATGAAATAATGCAAATGAGAAGGTAGCCACTCTCCCTAAAGATGAAAGATGCAAAGCCTCATCAGTCATTGGGTCCATATCTGGCTGAGTTTTTTCCCTTCTAATTCAGTCATAATCCCATTTGATAGTCTAAAGACTAAATTGTAAGATTAGCCATCACTAACACTTCATGTGTAAAAAAAATCAAAGAAAGAAGAAGCAAATACATAACAAAGCAAAGAAGAATATATGCACATTTACTACATTTTTGTAGCCAGCCTTCATTGGTCATTATAATTTTCTTCTTCTGCCCTCTATCCCTTGTTCCTTTTGTCCTGAGTCAGCATTCAGCTTTCATTGTTCTCTATCTGGTAGAATGACCCCAGCTGTCCTTCCTGAAGGATGTGATCTTAGTGATCCTGCCTGTATTATGTTACTATGGTTTTCCACTAACTTTTAAAATGGTACCAGTAGGCATCCCCCAAAATTTTCTGTGCTCCAGGTATAGTCATCTCAGATCCCCACTGAGTAGCATCAATCTTATTTTCCCTTAACAATCAAGATCAGTTAGAACTGAATTAAGGTCAGAGCAACTTTCATGAGGTTAGAAGAGGACCTGAGCTGCAGATGAGGGAACCTGCTAACACCGTGGTTTTATCCTTGTGATACCCTGAGCAGAGAACCTAGCAAGGCCATGCCCGACGTCTGGCCAACAGAACTGTGAGCTAATAAGTAGGTGTTGCTTTAAGCTGTCAAGTTCATTGTCATTTGTTGCACAGCAATAGAAAACTAACACACATTCAGAGATCATAAATCGATAGAAACCCAATGTTCAAAATTAGTATCATTAATAGTGGGACAGCTAGATAGTATGTGCATGCAGATGTGATATGAAGTTCAAGAGAAGTTCACAGCATCTCTTTAAAGTATTTTTGCCAATTACGTTCAATCTGAATCAAACAAAGCTTTTAGGTTACACGACTGTTTGCATTTGTCAAAACTCATAGAACCGTAAAGGAAAAAGGGTAAAGTTTACTACACAGAAATTGTACTTCAATAAATCTGGCTTAAAAAACAAGTCTTTAGACACACCTCACTTTGCAGGAAATATGAGGGATAATTAAATGACATCATAAGGAAATAGACATATTTAGAATGGGAGACAGTGGACATGATAGCTGGCCTGATCTCTTCAAACAGTCCACGTCATGAAGGGGGAGTGTCCTAGATAAGATAAGCCTTCAGAGGCATCGTAAAGAAATTAATTGCGTGAAACTTATTGGATACCGATTTCAAAAAAATGGATATAAAATATATTTTTAGGACAATTGTAGAACTTTAAATTTGAAGTGAGTTTTAGGTGATAGTAGGGAATTACTATTATTATTGTCAGGTATAATGTTGGTATTGTTAATCAGAGAAATATCCCTTCTCTTTGGAGATACGTGTTGAAATATTTATGGATGAAGAGTCATGATGTTTTTAATTTACTACGAAATGATCAATTAGGAGGCAAAAGATGACACAATATGAATGGTGGTTGAAAGCAGCTGGATGGTGCTTGGGTGTTCCCTGTATGCTTTTCTTTCCTGCATGTTGGAAATTCAAATAGAAATCACACTGAAACAAACAAAAAACAGGAGAAAGCTGCTGCTGACCTACACAACCCATAGCCCCCAAGTGGGTGATGGACTGTAGAATATGGAGCCTAATGGCCATTGCAAAACTCCAGTCTGCTGAAATTGGCACCTCAGCAACTGCCACTGGCAAAGGAGGGAGGGCTGCTGTGTCCCTTCCACCTCCCAAATCATGCATGTGTGCTTCACCAGATGGTACACAGAACCTTCTGGCCAGCGGTGTGTTGCCATGCAGGTAATGGAGCTTAAGCCTCAGAGCCCCTGACTTGCACGGACATCTCCCAAGACCCCCGGCGGGCTCTAGCAATGTGTTCATATGGTCATGTGCTTTCGTAACCATCTTTGCAAAAGTTAAGATATTTCAACTGCAGATAGTGAAGACTGCTGGCTATTTCTACTCTGATTTTCCTTGTGTCATACTTTCCCTGTATTGGAATGGCCTGGGAATTTTTGGGATCCAGCTAAGAGGAAGTTGGATTGAGATGCATTTAGTTGGTGTTTAGCAGGATATGCTTCTGTGGTTCCCAGGCATCTGCCAGTCATCCTGCTGTAGGAATGGCTTCCACAAATGCCCTCTGCTGTTCACTGTGTCAACTCCCCTGGCTTTTGACACAGAGGTTCAGGTCAGAGGTCATATCACAATGTGATATGCCCAGCACCAGAAGTATTTGATAGTAGAGGGAAAGAAAAGGTTAAAATGTACAGAGCCAAAAGCTGGCCTGGGTGATATTCTTCCAAGTATCACATGTATAAAATCGTAAGTGGAAAGTCTGGTACTCGCTGATGCCTAGTGAAACGGAAGCTTTCTCCTATCAGAAACATGTTTAGTACCTTAGCTTATACTTTTATAAAAACACCAAATACCTTTTATTAAAATATAGCTAACATACAATATTATACTAGTTCCAGCTGTACACAATAGTTATTCAACATTTGTAGACCTAAAGACGTGATCGCCATAAGTCCAGCAACCATCTGACACCGTACTATGCTATCAGTATTATTGACTATAGTCCCCATGCTGTACATTACATCCCCATGACTTATTTGTTTTATGCCTGGAAATTTGAACCTCTTATTCCCCTTCACCTTCCCCCGACCCCTTTTCAAGTTTTCAATGACAGTTGACATTCAATATTATTGTTACATAATTTCAGGTGTACAGCACCATGGTTAGACATTTATATAATTTAAGAAGTGATCCCCTTGACTAGTCTAGTACCCACCTGGCACTGTACATAGTTTTTGCCATATTGTTGACTATATTCCCTATTCTTTACTTTACATCCAAATGACTATTTTGTAAATTACCAATTTGTACTTCTTAATGCCTGCCCCTTTTTTCACCCACACCCGGCTCCCCTCCTGTCTGGCAACCATCAAAATGCTCTCTGTATCTGAGTCTGTTTCTGTTTTATTTGTTTGTTTACCTTGTTCTTTAGATTCCACATATAAGTGAAATCAAATTACATCTGATTTTCTCAGTCTGACATGCTCCGCTCAGCATAATACCCTCCATGTCCATGCATGCCACCACAGATGGCAAGAGCCCATTCCCTTCCCCGGCCAAGCAAAATACAAGGCTGGACAATTAAATTTGTGAACTCATCCTAGAAAAAGTGCTACACACCTCATTGCTGAATTATCACTACGGTCACCTTCGAAGCACTCCCCTTGAGAATGCACCAACGCCAGTGCCTAGTCCACCTTCAAAGCCATTTTGGAACTCTGTTCTGAAATGGCCATCAGAGCTGTCGTCATATTACCCTTGATGTCCTGAATGTCATCAAAATGTCTTCCTTTCAATATTTCCTTTATCTTCGGGTAAAGAAAGAAGTCACTGGGGGCCAGATCAGGTGAGTCGGGAGGGTGTTCCAATACAGTTATTTGTTTACTGGCTAAAAACTCCCTCACAGACAGTACTGTGTGAGCTGGTGCAGTGTCGTGATGCAAGAGCCATGAATTGTTGGCGAAAAGTTCAGGTCGTCTAACTTTTTCATGCTGCTTTGTTATCACTTCCAAACAGTAAACTTGGTTAACTGTCTGTCCATTTGGTACAAATTCATAATGAATAATTCCTCTGCTATCAAAGAAGGTTAGCAACGTTGCTGCAACAAGCTCATCGTATGGCAGCTGAGCAGACAGACAGGTGACCCTCCCGGCCCTGGCACAGGATGGGACAGTTCTCTAGCACTGGTAGAGGAAGCGTTCATTGAGGAGGCAGGGTTTGGAGACCCTGTTGGATGAAGACAGTGAGTGCCTTGTAAGCTGTCAGGCTTCCTATGTATCTTGGCAAAGTGCCGTCCTGTGTCTGCAGTTTCTTTAGAGCATTTCTCCTCAGCTGTTGCATTCATGATGGATGATATTCCCGTGCCAGGGAATATGTTCCCCTGGTGATGCTCAGGTTTTGAGAGAGTGTGAAAAACTTGGGTGGGAGAAAGTACAGTGAAATAATAATTCCTAAATGCCACAATTACTAAGAATAACCAGTCCTAATTATCAACTTGCAGTGTGCCATATTCAAAATGGCTTGTAAGTTATGCAGTTATTATTGAACTAGTTGTCATGCCATCTCTCTTCTTCTCAAGAATACATATCCATTTCAAGTGACTGTGATGTTATTTTAGGGAAGATATCGAAGTTACTCTAGTATTCCAAAAAGTAGCTAATTCACAAAGTTTCGTATTCTCACTATTAATAGCAACAAATTACCTTACAACTGATTAAGACACTCAACTTTTCCTTGTTTGAATACAGCCTCTTTCTACATCCACTGTAAACAGGTAAATGCTCTTGAAGGATAACATGTCCCTAACTCCCTATCCATTTGTCTATGTAATGACGAAGTGGTGTCAGGTCTGATACGTGGTTGCTTGTGTATGCGTGCATGCGTGTGTGTGAGTGTGAGTGAGTGTGTGTGAGTGTATCTGTGTGAGTGTGTGTATGCGTGTGTATGCATGCACGTGTGGTGTGTATGTGTGTGAGTGTGTATATGTGTGTATACATGCATGTGTGTATGCATGCATGTGTGGTGTGTGTATGTGTGCATGCACGTGTGCGTGCATGCATGTGTATGGTGTATGTGTGCATATGTGTGTGCACGTGTGCATGTATGCATGCATACATGTGTGTATGTGTCTGCATGCATGTGTGTATGCATGCATGTGTGTGTATGCGTGTGTGTGTGTGTGTGTATGAGTGTGTGAGTGTGTCTGTGTGTGGGGGCCACTGGGGAGAGTTAGAGGGAAGTGGGATAGGGCTGCTAGAAAGGGGTTGGGCCAAGAAGGGGGCCTGAGTGCTCCAAAGCCCCCCAGTTTTTGCTTTGGGCCCCACCACAAGGCTCAGAGGCAGGCACGGAGTCATCTGAGGGTGGTGATTGTTTCATACGTGGCAAGAGTCCCCATTTCTCCTTACCTGTGTATCATCCTTTGATACCTGATTGGCTCTGGGACAGCATCTTCTGAAGAGACATTAGTGCCTGGCTACACCTGGCCTCCCTTTCGGTGCCTGGGATCCAGTTGGTCTCTGGGCAAGAGGGAGTGGTTTGGTGGTGGGAAGAAGTTAAGACTGTGGGGTCAGATGCACCTGGGCTTGAATTCTAGTTCAGTTCCTAGCTGCATGGCCTTGGGCAAGTCACTTGACCTCGCTAAACCTCAGTTTCATCATTAGTAAGTGAGGTTGATAATAGAAATGTCTGCCTCATAGAATTGTTACATGAACACCAACGTAATGTTTAACATAGGTCTTGGCACATAATGAGCCTTCAATCAATGTGAGCTATTATTTTTTTCTGTAGGTCTATTCATTCTTTCCAAAAACTGAAGACCAGGTATAAAAAGACTTTGGGTGAGATACTTGCCACTCATTGGCCGTGTGCCATTCAGCTTGGGATGAGTTTATCTCGAGGACAAAACCCGAATTGAGTGGGTGGAGTCTAGTACTGTAGAGTGTCAGTCAGGGAGGCCATCCTTTACTGTCTGAGTGACGTTCAGGAGGCACAGAGCATCTGGGGGCACTGAGCTCTCTGGGTCCTGAACACGCAGCACTAAGGCAAGAGTTCAACCCTGAGACAGGTCTTTGGAATCCAAAGATTCAGTTCTAGGAACTGGGAGTCTGGGTGGTCTCCCCAGAGTAGTCCTTTGGTGGGACAAAGGACCAGGGAATGCCAGGCTACAAGGACAGGGGTATAATCATCCTACAAGTCACTGATTGCTGATACACACACTGAAAGCCCCCCTCCTAGAACAATGAGCTGTACCTGGGAAGCTGTGCCCACTGCCTGGAACCGCCAGCCTGAATCTCAGATTCTAACAAACAGTGGACAAGGAGCTCAGCGTATGAGGCTTGTCACCCACCGTAGGTGCTTCTCTGGGTCCTGGTTTTCTCACCTGTGAACTGAGAGATGAGATAGGCACTGAGATGGTTCTAGGTACTTTCCCCATTAGTATCCTTGCTCTAGACATATTCGCCGAAGCATTTTTCCTGCGAGTATTCTCACCGCATAAGCAATGGACTGTAAGGCAATTTTGCTGTAAAAAAGATAGTATCACGAAAAGTTAAAGAGGCACATTAAAAAGGACATAACAAAATTAAAAAGACTTTATTGTGAAATACAAAATGTTTGAATACACTGATAATGTGTGTAGGTTCATGGCAACACTGTACAAATAGCTGATTTTGTTTAGTGGGTTGTACGTATGCACGTGTCTTTTTCTGTGGGAAATGTGGGCTCAAACCTGTGCCCTCGAAGAGCGCCCTCGGCCTCTCTTTCTCCTCCCAGTGTAATGTTTCAAAATAAGAAACCTGGTCTTGGGGTCAATCACAGTCATCTGGGAGAAATGCCCATTATTTTAAGACAACCACCATGTCTTCTGCATACAGTATAGGCCATTCTGAGGGCTAGCTAAGATTTATATATAATGCAAAAATGAGAGTAACTGCGAGAGCATCATCAAGAGGAAACAAAACCAAGCTAGCAAACAAACAAACAAACAAAAAACCCCCCAAACTATCAACCAGTGACTTTATCTTTTTTTTTTTTTTAAAGCAGAATTGCCTTATGGCCAGTTAGTCCCATGACAAAGATGTTTGCGACAAAAATGCTTCCAGCAAAGATGTCTACGGCAAAGAGGCTGCCGTGAAAACCCTGACCGCGCTCGGACACCTTCCCTCCTGGACACTCTGTGGAGGAGCTTGTGCAGGAGAATGAAATGGTCAGGTTTTGGTGCCTTGCTTCTTCTGCATCTCACTCTTTGTTCCCCTTGCCATTCTCTCCCAGCTCCAGTGACGTTCTTGATGCCAGCGGATGGTCTAGGAGTCCCAAATCTGTGGTCTCTCAATCACCAGTACTGGTTACTAGGAAATTTTGCTCCTTATCTGCCTCCCCCTGTCCATCCATGAGGATGTTTCTCATTTCTCCTCTTATCTTTCACTCATGACGATGGTGCCGTTAGCTCGTTCATTCCTTCATTCACTAGGTGCCAGGCATGGTGCTCAGGGCAGCGGATACAGTGAGAGTGAAGTGGGCATTGTCTTGTGCTTGCGAAGGGAGCATGATGATGGAGGAGACACATCGCATGAGAAGTGTAATGAGAAAAGAACTGGCTCTGTGCGGGCCGTTATTAGGGGGAAGTTAAAAGGGAAAGGAGGCGAGGCAGGTAAGATCTCTGTGAGGACCGGACATTTGAGTTGAGACTTAACTGGTAAGTAAGAGGGAGACCAAAGAAGCAAGTGGTTGTGTGTGTGGGGTGCGTGGGGAGGGAGTGTGGGAATGGGGGGAGGGACGTCAGCTCCATGAAGGCAAGGAATTTTGACTCTTGCTTGCTGTTGCATTCCAAAGCCTGAAAAGGTAGGCACTCATAGAAAGGTTGTTGAATGAAAGAATAAATTGAGTCACACAGGTGAAGTCCCTGTGGCATGAAAGAGACTGAAAGAAGGCCAGTGTCCCCGCTGTGCTATTTTCAGAAGCTCACAGCAGCAAGAATGGAAGTCAGGGAGCTGGTGAGGAGGCTTACCTCGTTTGTATTCTGCCCAAAGCAGATGCTGAGTCCAGGATGTGGGGCAGGTAGATTTTATCTGGGATATATGAGTGAGGGAATAGGGGAACTGAGAAGAAAAGAGAAACACCACCAAATAAAGGGCGGTTTAATGAATTGGGGAGGGGAGAGCCTGAATCCCATTGGGTCCCCTGAGTAATGTTGTGGAACATGCCTGAGCATTGTCCTCCAAATGGGTGGGGATGGTTATTGATCTATGACTCTTGTTCTCATTGGTTGAAGACTGTCCCTGGAAGCATCAAACCCCTAACACTTCTGGGCTGCCCTGCTCTGTGCTGAGAAAGCCCGTAAGCAGAGGAGCCACCTGGGTGGGGGGCGGGGAAGCTGCAGGTGGGCTGAGAGGAGCCAAGGAGGCCTGGGGTTGGCATCCACAGGGTCCCCTGCAGAGGTCATGCACGGCTCTCAACAAGACAGAATGGTGCTTTGATTACTGTGTCGCAGCGGATGTGGAGAGAAGCAGGCAGATTGGGGGTATTGTTTGGATGTGGAAAGTGATCAGTGGTAGAGTCGAAGCTCTTTTCTTCCTTTCTCTCTTTCATTCCACAAGAGTGTATTATTGTGGTCTGGCTTCCTGGGAAGCAGACTCTGAGGCTGAGTGTATGGAGCAGATTGTTTAAGGAGTAGCCTAGAACCAAAACCTGTGGAAAGGAGGGAATGGATGCAGGAGTGGGCAAAGGGAGAGCCCCCGACAGCCTCAGCCCACACCACAGGGCGCTCCGGAGCTGGTCCTGCTCTTCAGACTTGTCCTGGGTGGGGCCCAGAGGCTGGACCTCCATCAGTCCAAGGGTGTGGGCCTACCTGGGAAGGGCTTGTGTGACCTTGGGGCACATAGCTCAGTTCAGCTGAGGCAATTGCTATCATAGCGTCCACAACAATTATTAAGACTCTTACATGTCAGGTACTGTTGTAGGTACTAAAAGTATAGCAGTGAATGGGATGAGGAGGTGAGGGAGAGAGAACAAACATAACATCAGTGGGGAGTGCAAAGGTGAACAACAAGCAGGGTTAGCGGAATAGAACGATGGCTAGACCCGGAGGATGATGTGCAGTGGAAGTGCGGGAAACTTGGAAGGAAACAGGAACCTGACCGGGACAGTGTGGTGGCAGGCACCTCTCCCTGCACTGGGCCTCCCAGGAGCTGCTCTTGGACCTAATCTCTGGTCTCTATGCAGGGGGTAGAGGCAGCCCCCTTCAGAAGAGAAATTTGCCTTGGGCCCCTCTGCTTTCTTGTTGGCCAGGATCCTGGGGTTTTAAGAGTTGGGGAATGATGTGAGGAGTGGAAGCTGGAGGTTGGCATGTCTTCCTGCTGGCGCTGTAACCTTCCACCCGGAACAGCGAGCACAGCCTCGCGCCTGATCATTAACTGGGGGTGGGGGGAGTGAATTGGCAGAGCAGGGCTGCCTGGCCGTGGGCAGACTGTGTGTGTGTGTGTGTGTGTGTGTCGCCCTCACGCGCTCCCCGCAGCCTGTTTCCTTGGCTCTCCTCCCTGCTACATCCTGGATGGGGGAGGCACCCCCAGCCAGGCCCAGGGTCTGCCTGCTGCTGTCCCCTCTCCCAGGCTCTGGTGCTTGCAAAGGAACATGTAGTGCCCCAGCCATGGGGGTCGTTGGGCAGGGGTGGGTGTGGGAGCTGGCCTCGGCTGTCAGCACAGTCATGGGTCGTTACTGCCGGGGGGGCGTGGGCAGCCTCGGCCTGGGCATCCCCTGGGTACTTGTCAGAAATGCAGAATCTCAGGCCTCTCCTAAATCAGTTGAATTGGAATCTGCATTTTAGGAAGACCCCAGGCTATTCATGTACACATTGAAGTTTGACAAGCATTACTCCAGAGCAGTGGTTCGCAGCTCTTGCCACACACTTAAATATCCCAACACCTAAGCCATACCCCAGACCCATGAAATCAGTATCTCTGGGGGTGGACCCTGCATTGACATTTTTAAAAGATTCCCCAGGTGATAATAATGTATGGCTAAGACTGAGAACCACTGCTCTGCTGTGATTTGCTTGGTGGGAACTAAAAAGTCTACTGCTTTGTGGTGTAGCTTAGAGTGGAAGCCTGGGGCTATGGAGGGCACAGCAAGGGGACCCCTTGGTAGTGGCAGGGGTCCCTTAGGAATGAAGTGGGAGCTGCCCTTGCCAGGCAAAGGGGCCAGACTGGACTGTGTCCCATAGGCAGGACTTTCAGACACCCTAAAGGGATATTTTACCAAATACTAAAACACTTTCTTTTCTTACCACTACAAAATGTCTTCTTTCCTCTGAATTCATAACCCAGGACTACACAAAAATCTCTTGATCTTTCAAAAATTCAAGTCCCTCTGACACAGGGACTTGCACGTAAGTACAGCCCAAATTCCAAATTGAACCCAAATAATATATTTTTTTTAATTGAACCATGACTACCCCCAAAATATATTGTGAGTTTTCGTTTTTCTTCTAAAAATCATCATTGCGATGAATCAATTCACCCTGGAACAAACCGCGGTGCTTTCTAAAACCAATCAACTGGAAGAAAACGGGGATATCAGAATAGTCTCTGAATGGAACCTGAGCAAAACTGGAGCTGTCGCGCTGGCTGGTTGCTGTGGGAATCTGGCCGATGGTCTCATGTTTCCAGTGGCTGGTCAGACGCTGTGGACTCCTGCCTTTCCATCTCTCTCTGATGGAGGACCTCGCCAGAAACCAGGGGGCACCTGTGACCAATTACGGATAGGTCCGAGTGGCATCATTAGGATGTTAGCAGGTGGCAGCGGTTGGTGTGCATGGACCAATGCATAAGATGGTCCTAGGAAGGGGGAGGAGAGGGATGGGCAGGGAGTTTCTGGGGCTGCTTTGCGTTTGTTTTTTATGCTTTTGACTTTCGCAAAGAGCCCTTTCCTGCTAGGGCTCTGCTTGGGAGCAGGAAGAGGTGTGGGAACAGTCGGGGAGAGAGCTGGAAGCTGGTCTTCCCCAGCTCACCATAGTCAGCTGCTCATTAGGGATTCTAATCAGGCAGAAATATTTTTCCTGTCAGCTCATTACGAACCCTAACAAGGTTCCAACTCCAGGTCGCCTGCGTTTCTCCTGCTGGGGATAAGGACGAGCAGCTTGTTGGAGCCTTTGGTAACTCATTTGTTAGAACATGTGGTTCCTCGCAGCGGGAGGGCTTTGGGGTGGAGGAGGCAGAGGAGAGAGCACGGGAAGAGATGGAGGGACAGTCCCCTTTGCAGAAGGCAGAAATGCTGGATGCTTTGGGGAAGCCAAGCAGACACTAATGGGCACCCAGAATCTTCTGGGAGTCTGGGTGTGGGGACAAAGCCCCAAAAAACAGTTTCCAGGCTCTCGGCCTCACAATAGAAAGGTGCTGGCTCGGGTAGTAAATGGCCATCAACTGTGATCAGATGGCCAGCAGCTGTGGCTAGTTGGCCGTCAGCTGTAACCCGTAAGCCATTGGCCACTAATATAGCGGTTGTGGCTACGCTAGCAGAGAGAATGGGGGCTAGCAAGAGCGGATTGCAGAGAGGCGAATGCCGCCGGTGAGAATATAGTGATATGACTCCCCTACTTATGGCTCCGTGGGTGTTCCTTTTTGGCCTCACCATGTCCTGTGTTCTTATGTGGGGAGCGGGAGAAGAGACCCCACCTTACACCCCGCTGGACGCCCTGCGTGACAAATGGCGCAGCGAGCAGGGTCCCCCGCGTGACACTGGGCCCAGCCCTGTGTGAGGTGCAGACCAGCTCCAATTGTGTGTGCAAGCAGGTGGCTTCATGACCACTTGCTGGCTGGGGACAAGGCAAGTGTTTTATCCCTGGGGGACAGTCCTCGGGACCTTGGCTTTGCATGCTTTCATGGCCCAGGGGCTAATCCTTGAACTTACTCCGTGATTGGGAAATATTTGCATGGTATAATTTTCTAGCTCAGAAATGATCAATGTGTTCCTAATTCCCGTCATCTTACATCTAAACTCCTTTACTTGTCTATGAAGGCTCTCCACAAAATAACCCTACTCAAACTAGCTATATTTCAAGTATTTCCCCTATCTGAAATCGTCTAGTTGAAACTCTTAAGATCTTGGTCTCTTTAATAGCTCATAAAAATTGTTGTTTTTACTTCTGGATTGTTCTGTCCATTCACCAAACCTTAACCAAAGCATTACAACTTGTATAAATCTTTTTGTGATTATGCTAACTTTCACGGGGTGCCTACAGCATGAGTTAAAACAGGGATCAGCCAGTGATCCCCATGGGCCAAATCGGACTCACTATTTTTATAAATAAATTTTCATTGAAACACAGCCACCATCATTCATTTACTTATTGTGTATGGCTGCTTTTTTGTACCACAACAGAAGAATTGAGTGGTTGCCACAGAGACCGCACAACTCACAAAACCCAAGATATTTACTATCTGCCCCTTTGCAGAAAAAATTTGCCTACCCCGGTTTAAACTATAAAATTGATAACATGCTTCCTTAAATTCTTCTAAAAAGCTTTCCCAGATTCTTCTGTTTTCCTCCTCTCCCTATCTACTCAGCACCCTTCCTACCTTTTCATGCTTTAACTTCCATCACATGTTATCTGTTTGTTTCTTGTGATGTCTTCCCTTTGTAAAAATTGAACTAGCCATTTATGTGCCTGTTATAATTCTCTAGTCTGTAACCTCTATGGAGGCAGAATCTCTTCAGATCCATCTCTGTAGCCCCTTAACTCGTAGCGCAAAAGTTCAGTAAGTGGGGAAAGAAACTTGTTGGTGGCAGAGTCTGCCGTGGTTCCTGAATGACCTCCCCTAAATTGCCTCGAGGGGCAGCTTCTGGAAGTTCAGTGCAGGGTATGACATAGTGAAGAGCTGCATTCCTTGTGGGCTAAGTCTGTGTAATCCTGCCCTGGAATTGGGAGCCAGATCTTGCTTCCTTAGTAGTGAGATCCCTGTGTCACGGAGAGAGGGTTGCCCTGCAACTTTGTGGGATGACGGGATGGGATTATGGGATGCTATTGATCTGATTCACTTCTATCCCTCCTTTTGTCTCTAACCTGAGCCCGTTTTATAGAATTCCACATGTAGGCCTATCAATTCTACGGAGATATCGAAGTAAAAGAAAAGCTTCTTGTCTTAATGCTTGTTATACAAAATCACAATGAAATTATTGTAGGAAGAAGAATGATCCCCAAAGATGTTTATGTCCTAATCCTTGGAAACTGTGACTATATTACTTTACAATGCAAATGGGTGTTTGAAGATATGATTAAGGTTAAGGATATTGAGATGGGGAGATTATCTTGGATTATCTGATTGGGTCCAATTTAGTAACCTGAATCCTTAGAAATAGAATAGGGAGGCAGGAGAGTAGGTCAGAGCCATGTGACATGAGAAGGACTGAGTCCATTATTGCTGGCTTTGAAGATGGAGGAAGGGACCATGAACCAAGGAATAAGGACTCCTTTGGAAGCTGGAAAGGCAAGGCACAGATTCTACCCAAGAGTTTACAGAAAGGAGGGCAGCCCTGACTGCACCTTGATTTTGATCTCGCAAGACCCGTGTCAGACTTCTGACCTCTAGACCAATCAGATAACACATTTGTGTTGTTTAAGACACTGCGTTTGTGGTAATTTGTTACAGCAGCAGTAGAAAACTAGTACACACCCCCCCACCATTTTTCAGCCTGAAATAGCTGCCCCCTGCCGCTGACTCTAAATGTTTCAGTGACTCAGAGAGGAAGAGTGGGAAGGGGGAGGCCAGATGGGCATTTGTCCATCCATTTTAGAAGAAAAGTGGTGTCTTCAGAGTTCTGGAGCTAAAACTGGGTTGGTTGTTTTGGAAATCATGACCTTGCCCCTAAGAATAAGTTAAATTGGGCAAATGCAAACGGCCCTTGCTAACAGTCTATTTGGGGGAGGGTGGACTGGTCTTGTGGGGTTTTCTGGTAGCTTGTGTATAGTGTACAAATTTCAGGTATTTAGCACCAGCTGGTCCTCAGAGAATCAGGGATCTTAAAGTTCATGGCCTGGGGTGATTTCCCCTAAGCATTGCTTTGGTTACAAAACAATCGGAGGAAGCCTGTATCAATTGTCTATTGACATAATAATGCTCAAACCATCCCCAAAACCTCACTGACTTAAAACAACAGCCACTTATCGTTGCTCACAGGTTTATGGATCGCCTGGCCAGCTCTCCTGATTTGGGTTGGACTCAGCTGGGCTTGCTTACACATCTGTGGTCAGTTGGTAGGTTGGCAGGAGGCTGATTGGTCTAGAATGATCTCAGCTGCGGATACTCGGCTTTTCTCCACATGTGTCTCATCTTCCAGAAGTCTAGCTGAGCTTGTTCTCATGATGGAGGGAGGGTGGGAGGGAGGGAGAGACAGAGAGAGAGAGAGAGAGAGAGAGAGAGAGAGAGAGAGAGAGGGGCAAGGCCTCTTGAGGCCTAGGCTTGGAACTGATATCCCAGCATTCCTGTTGCTGCATTCTCTTGGTGAAAATAAATTACAAGGCAGCCTACGTTAAAAAAATCATAGACTCAACCCCTTGATGGGAAGAACTACTAAATCACATTGCTCATGATGTGGGAAGGATGGAGAATTAGGGCCATTTCTGTAGTCAATCTGTCACACACTGTGGGAAGGAAAAATGTCCTTCGTACCTAAAAGTTCCTGAAGGCTGATGTCAACAAGGCCGCTGCCTACATCTGGCTCCTCATCTGGCTGTGGGTGCCATCAGAGCCTCCAGATCCTTTCCCCTCCTCACTATCTGCCCCCCCCCCCGCCCCCAACAAAGAAAGCCATAATGCTGCCAGCTGCCAGCCCCTCTTTTTTCTCTCTGCTCCAAGCCTGAGGGATGTCGTGGGCGAATGGTTGGCTTGATGAATGCTGCTTCTGTAAACCTTCCCCTGGCCTCTGTCGCAGCATTCGTGAGAAATAAACTTGCTAATACTCTGAGAGCCACAAACCTTTTCCTCTTCCCCAGCACGACGCATCAAATCGATCTGGCTGGGTGAGCCGCGACAAAGCCCGCAGAAAAAAGCATCAGCAAATTTAAAGCCTCGTTCGAGGTCTTGATTCACCATAAACTAAGTTGCCGGCAGCCAGCATTGACGCCTCTTCCACTGCCGTTGATACTGGATTTATCGGCTTGCCATTACGATGTTGATATTGACCAAGACTGAGTTCCAAATGAAAAGGCCCACGGCGGTATATCTTTATTGCTCAAGTAATCCGAGGACTTGCTAATCCTTCCTTGTCCCACTCAATAACGTTGCAGAAATTGTTCTGGAATGGAGAGATCATCACTTAGACACAACTAGGTGCTTTTCCCCCACCAGGCCTCCTGAAATGGGGATGGAGCTACAAGCATTGTGTGTGAAGAACCTGACCAAAGTGTTGAAAAATGTATTCACGCCCACACCCGAAACCATAATACCGTTAACTTTTTAGAGACCTAACTCTCTCCTCTTGGGAAACAGCCCAGGAAAACAAACGAAAACAAACCACAACAGAATTTTGCCTGGCACCTGCTTATGAACAGTGCCTACTTCCCTTTACCACTGGTCCTCAGCTTCGCCTACCTCCAACCCAGGCTAATGAATCCCAGTCTCAGGGGACACTGTGATGTCCCTCTTAGTACTGGCCCCTGATAATGAAATTAATGTGGCATTTGGTTCTTGCTAATTTCAAGGCCCACTAAGAACACAGAGAAAGAAGGGGAAATTTATTACCTGCTAATTTATTTTCTCATTGAAACGCAGTGTGCAGCCCTCACTTTAGGGGAGGATATGTTGCAGTAGAGTCATATATGATGACTTTTGAATTATTTGGGGGGACAGAATCCCTGGGGATACCAGCGAGAAGATGAGCAGACAAAACAGGGCCAAGGGAGGGGCCCAGAGTGGCAGCATCAGGGAGTAAACTAGTGAGGCAAATTTCCAGCACAGCTCTGCTTGATAGTTTCTAAGTTCCTGGCAGAAAACAGAGGCCAGTGGGCAGAGGCCAAAGAAGGCAGAACCACAGGAAGATGGAGCTTTTACAGCCATACTGTCTCCTGCCAATACCCATGTGCAGGGGGTCCCAGATGCTTATCCACACTGGGACTCTGCTCTGTTCTCTCTTCTAAGACTTGGATTGCCATTAGCAGTGTGATTTCCACTAGCCCTCTTGGCTTGCTGCTCCAGGGAGCGAAGGAATAATGATAGCATCAACCACATCCAAAGAGATGCTAACACAGAGATTCAGGGCCCAGGCTTGGCAGCCAGACAGTTTTGGGTTTGAAATGTGGCTTCAGAACTTACCAGCTGGGTGACCTTGGGCAAGTCTCTTATCCTTCCTAAGCCGCACCTTTTTCATCTGTTAAAAAAGAAGGAAATAATAACAGTTCTATGGCAGACACAATTTATTGTCTCCCTTTATTTCTTGCCAACAAAATATCAATTTCGCTAAGGTATCACTTTCCACGAACTTTGGGGAGGTGGCCCTGTTCCTGATCTTGGAGTGAACATGTGATCAGTTCCGGCTAGTGAGATGAAAAGGGAACACTTATGGGGTGGTTCTGGAAAAGGTTTTCCCTCCCTGACAAGAGAAGGTGGATGAGGAGTATTTTTCTGCTCTTACATCTGCTTCCTTCTTGAGATGAAATAGGTGGGTGGGAAGGACCTCCCTGCTTATGCAGTCCCCTGCTTCTCAAGATGGAAATTTGTTGGATAATGCTAAGGCTTTGGCAGCCATTTTATTACCTAGAAAATGTGGAGACATCTCTCCAGGGTCCTGCCATCATGAAACAGCTAAGACAAAGCCATTAACTGTCCATGTTTCGTATGGGAAAAATGAACCCTTGTTTATTAATGCTGCTGTGAACTGGTTATTCTGTTCCTTGCAGCCAACATATTCCTAAATGATACAAGTGCCTAATTTATAGGTTTGATGAGAGAATTAAATGAGATAGTTAAAGGGTCTTCTGGACAAAGACCTGAAAATTTCTTCATTCCCTCTGTGAAGTCTTGACAGTAGGCTTGTGAGATTTGCTCCCTGGGAATATTGTTGAAAGAGAGAGAGACTGGGAAAAGGAAAAGACGAGTGGGAGTACTCCACTTTTCTTTTTCTGTTTTGAGGAGAAGGCAATTCAAGTCTTAGCTAGATGGTTCTCTATTCACTGGGCATATGATTTCTGTTGGGTCAAGCACCTATTGAATACATCTTGCAGGCAATGACTGAAACAACATTATGTGGTGCATAATGGTATATTTTGAAGATTTTGCATCTGTGTTCATAAGGGATATTGGTCTCTAGTTTTCTTTTTCTTTTCTCCTTTCTTTCCATTTATGGGGGTGTGGGGAGTACTATGTTTGGTTTTGGTATCAGGGTAATGCTAACTTCATAAACAGAGATGAAATGCTCCCTCCTCTTCTATTTTCAGAAAGAAATGGTCTAGAATTGTATTGTTTCTTCTTTAAATGTTTGGTAGAATTTGCCAGTGTAATCATCTAGTTTTGTGGATTACTTTTTTGGGGGAAGACATTAAACTGTAAATTCTATATCTTTAATAGTTGTGGTACATTTGGGTTATCTATTTCATCTAGGATGAGTTTGGATAGTTTGTGGGTTTTGAAGTTGAATGGGTCCAGTTCATCTAAGTTGTCAAACTTATGCGTATAGAATTCTTCATAGAAATCTCTTACTATCCTTTTAATAATAACGTGTGTGGGGTTTATAGTGGTAGCACGTCTTTCAATCCTGAAATTGATCATTTGTTTCTCTTCTCTCTTTTTTTGTCTGTCTTTATAGAAGTTTTTCAATTTTATTGATCTTTACTTGTGATTAGTTGTTAGTTTTCTTGGTTTCCTTTTATTTCTGTTTTCTATTTCATTGATTTTTGCTATCTTTATTATTTCCTTCCTTTTGCTTGCTTTCTATTTATTTTGTTCTTTTTCTAGTTTCTTACTGTGGAAACTTAGATTATTGACTTATTAGATTTAATATCATTTATTGCTATAAATTTCTCTAAAAGTATGGCCTTAGCTACATCTCACAAATTTTGATATGTGTTTCCATTTTTGTTTAAAAATATTTCCTAATTTCTCTTGAGACTCCTCTTTGGCCCATGGATTATTTCGAAGTGTGTTGTTTAATTTTCAAGTTATTTGGAGATTTTCCTGTTATTTTTCTGTTATGATGAAGTTTAATTCCATTATGGTCAGAGAGCATAGTATGATTTAAATTCTTTGAAACTTGTTGAAGTTTATTTTACGACCCACACCATGGTCTATCTTTGTGTATGTTCCGAGAATGTGCATTCTGCTATTCTTGGGTGGAGTGTGCTATTGGGAAGAACGTGTATTCTTCTGTTGTAGGGTGGAGTGCTCTATAAATGTCAGTTAGATCTAGTTGTTTGATAATGTTGTTTAGTTCTTCTATATTCTTGCTGATTTATTAGTTCTAGTTATTATTAAGAGTGTTGAGGTCTCCAACTATAATTATCGACTTGCCTACTTTTTCTTTTAGATCTCAGTTTTTCCTTTATGTATTTTGAAGCTCACTAGTTAGATATCTGTTTAGGATTGCTATTTCTTCTTGGTGAATTGATCCCTGGTAATTTTCTCATTTTTGAAATCTTTTCTTTCTGATAGTAATACAGCCTCACGGACTCTCTTTTGTTTGGTGTTTGCATGGTGTAACTTCCCCCCTCTTTTTATTTTTTAACCCACTTGTATCATTCTATTTGAAATGAATTTTTTGTCATGGGTTATACAAAATCTTTTCTGACAATATCTGTCTTTTAATTAGTGTTTTTAGACCATTTTCACTTAATGTAATTATTGATAAGTTTTGATTAAGGTTTACCATTTTATTATTAGTTTTCTGTTTGTACCCTCTTTTGTTCCTCTAATTCCTCTTTCTTGCTTTTATTTAGACTACTTGAACAACTTTTAGTGTTTCATTTTAATTTATTTTTTGAGTATTTGTGTACTTTTTAGTGATTTATCTAGGGATCACAACATACATCTTAACTTTTCATAAACTATTAGAGTCAATATTTTACCATTGCAGAAGGAATGTAGAAATCTTACCACCTCGTTCCCTCTATTCTCCCTATTTCATGTTATAGTTGTCTAACATAGTACATTTACATACATTGAAAACTTCACCAGATAATGTCATAGTTCTGCTTTGATCATCAAACATATTTTAAAGAACTTAGGAAATAAAGTTCTTATTCTATTACCCAGCTATTTACCCTGTCTGTTGCTCTTCCTTCATTCTGATGTTGCAAATTTTCTTCTGGTATTTCTTCTCTTCTATCTGAAAAACTTCCTTTAGCAGTTCTTTTAGAGCAGGTCTGCTGGCAATAGACTCTCTTAGTTTTCCTTCATTTGATAAGGTCTTTCTTTCATCTTAAATTCCGAAGGGTATTTTTTGATGAGTATGGAAACCCGGTTGACAGTTCTTTTCTCTCAGTACTTTAAAAATGGTGTTCCACTTCCTCCTTGTCGTCATGGTTTCTTATGACAAATCCACAGTTATTGGAATCATAGTTTTCCTATAGATAATATGTTGTTTTTCTCTGGTTGCTTTCAAGACTTTTATTTTGTATTTTGGTTTTAGCAAATTGATTACAATGTGTTTGGGCCTGGGTTTCTTTGGGTTTATCCTGTTTTGGGTTTGCTGATCTTCTTGAATTTGTAGGTTATTTTCCCCCAGATTTGGTAAGTTTCCAGCTATTATTTATTCAAAAAAATTTCGGTACTCCTAGTTGTTCAGAAAAAAACCCAGTGAGTCTCTTTGCTTTTTATCTGTCCCTCACACTCCAATCAAGTTTTTTTTTAATTTTTTTTTTTTTAATTGGGGAAAGGGAACAGGACTTTATTGGGGAACAGTGTGTACTTCCAGGACTTTTTTCCAAGTCAAGTTGTTGTTTTTTCAATCTTAGTTCTGGAGGGTGCTGTTCAGCTTCAAGTTGTTGTCTTTTCAGTCTTAGTTGTGGAGGGCGCAGCTCAGCTCCAGGTCCAGTTGCCGTTGCTAGTTGCAGGGGGCACAGCCCACCATCCTTTGCGGGAGTCAAACCAGCAACTTTGTGGTTGAGAGGATGTGCTCCAAACAACTGAGCCATCCGGGAGCTCAGCGGCAGCTCAAGGTGCCATGTTCAATCTTAGTTGCAGGGGCGCTGCCCACCATCCCTTGCGGGACTCGAGGAATTGAACTGGCAACCTTGTGGTTGAGAGCCCACTGGCCCATGTGGGCCCATGTATATATATCAATATATAACATATGGATCTATGTAAGTTATGAATATATATGTTATATAAGAATATACATTATATTTTAAAATATAAACATCAGATAATTTCACTCTCTGATCAAAAAGCCTTCAAAGACTTCTTGTCTTAGCCCACCCATGGCCTTCAGGCTCCACAGGACTCTCCTTGGTCTGTCTTTCCAGTCTCATCTTTTACTACCTTTCTCTTAGCTCATTCTGCTCTGGCGACTTTGACTTTCTTGCTTGGACTCCAATTCCCAAGTTTGGTCATGCCATGGCCTTTGTATTTGCCATTCCCTCTGCCTGGAATGCTTTCCTTCCAGATGCCCTTGCTTCAGTCTGATCGGGGCTCAAATGTCAGTCCCTCAGAGAGGCCTATCCTGACCATTCTGTCTAAGGCAGACCCCTCCCTCCACCTCATTGCTCATCACTTGCTACCTTCATGGCCTGCTTAGCTTTCTTGTTAGTACTCATTACCGCATAAGGTTACGTTCATACTTATCCCTTATCTATCTCTGTCTTGCATTTACTTGTTTACTGCAGTATCCCACCTCCAAGAAGTGTGCCTGACACACTGATGGTGCTGTCAATATCTGCTCATTGCATGAGCTCTACAAATGCTGTTTGAGTCCCTACTACTGTGCCAGACACTGTGGCTTTAGTTTCGGTGTCTGTGTGGAAAATTATACTCTTGACTGACACAATGTGTTGAGATAGGGAGCATGGGGACAGTTGGGATGTATAAATAAGCTGGGTTTGAGATACTTTGAGACGAGCAGGTAGAGATGGAGTAAGGCAGTTAGAGCACTGGTATGCAACTCAGGGCCTTGGAAAGATTGGCAGGAATACCTGCTAGAGCATGTAGAATTCTGTGCCAGGATTGACAGCCAGTCTGTGCAATCGGGCATTCTACCTCTGATGGGCATGAAGGGGCACTGAGGGAAGAATAGTCACAGTGGTCCATAAATCAACAGTGAGGTCCATCCTAAATTGAGCCTTAAGTGATGTGGCTTCAAGAACTATAAGGACATGTCTGTCCCCTGAACCACAGGCTTCCCATGAGTTCCCTGATCTAAGAAATTCCCTTAAATTGGCAACTTGGCTACTAGAGAGAAGCTAGAAAGGCAAGCACTTCCAGGAGAAGGCCTCTTCCACTACAAGTTAGAGACATATAGATGACTCATATTGGACCTTCCAAGAAACCAGGGGTTGGGTAGAGAGAGAATCGGAGGTCTAGGGCATATAGCAAAGGAAGGTAGAAGATGGGTCTAGAAATTTCACATACTGAATATTCCTGACTTCTCACTTATACGTTATGTCTGTCCATAAATTTGCCAGGTTAAAACCACCCTTAACATTTGTATAGCACTTCACAGGTTATAAAATATTGCATTGAAAAGTCTGGTGTTCGTAAATTGGAATTTTGCCTACCACTATGACTCGTGGGACCTTTGGAAAATTTCCTTAACCTCAACAAATGTTCTAACTTGTAAACTTCAGGTAACAATATATTGTTCCTCCTGGGATTAAACAAGACAAGGTATATAAACTGCTTAACCCATTTCAGCACATACACATTCAATAAACATTAGTTCCCTTCCCTATTTCCTTTATTTTATCTCATTTGCCTTATACCAACTCTGGGAGGTAGATGTGGCTGGTATTGATATCATCCCATTTTACAGATGAAAAACTGAGTCTAGAGAGATTTATTCTGACATTAGATCTTTCAAATAGGAGAGCTAGGATTTGAATTTAACTATTTGGTCCAAACGTTTTTCCCTTCCACCATGCTGCTTCTAGCTCCCTTCTGATTGTACTATACTGATGGTGTCAGACGGTGCCAGCACTGGGAAACAGGGGCTCCATGTTTGCCATGTGGTCTGTACCATGGCCACGATGGGGCTGCCACCTTCGCTTTTGTCATAATATACTTTTGAAAACATTTGGAAATAGAATGTCTGAAAGCTGAACATTAGACTTACGTATTATCAAAGGTATTCTGATCAAATTATATAATCCCTAATTATATCTTGCCTTTTAGACATAACCTTTGTTACTTTATTTCTAGTACCTTAGATTGTCTTTCATTCTAGTTGTTTTCTTTCGTGGTAGACTTGGCTGGCTGGAGGACCCTGGGTGGCCTGTTAAGGTTAATGATTGATTCATCTTTGTCTCCACTGTCTAAGTTTATGAGACTTTTCACCTTCTCATTAGTATCAACACTTTCCCCTTCCCTTTCCCAGTTATTAAAAAACAATGGCAAATTCAACACACTATTTAGACAGTTGTCCAGATAAACGTAGGTGTACTGATAAGGGTAGTGAGTGCTGAACCGAACTGTTGAGAGGAGGCAGCGTCATTTTGCCATGACTCAGTGGAGTCTGCTGACTGCCAAAGCCCAAAAGGGGCCCCCGGTGACTGTCGTGGAAGGCACTGAAGATTGTGCTAATGTTGCACTTCAGAAGGTGTGACTGGGGTCCTCAACGGCCTGTGTGGGTCCTACAGTCGCGTCTAACCAGGAGGTGGCACCCTTTCTCTGCCCAGTTGGTAGAGATTGATCATTATTGTGGGGAGGGAAACCAATGAGCTTCTGCGGCTTGACTGCCATTTCAAAGGCTCTGAGAAGCAGCCACCTATGTTTTCCCTTCTCAACAGATGCACGGTTCTCTTGCAGGAAACGGCATTGGCTTCACTTCTGCAGCTGCAAAGCCACTGCTCTCTTCCCTTCAGGGGTCCCACTGCCACCTCTGTTTCTTTGGGATTCTCTCCTCTTAGAAGGAGCAGTGGGCTCTGGGAGAATGATCAGAACAGAGAATTTAATGAGGGTAGAGCAGAAATGGAAAAGAAGACAGGATAGCTAAGGGGCTGCTTCTTGCAGTGGTTGCTTCTCTCTCTCCATGGTGTGATCAGCCCTTCTGCTCTTATTCCTGGAGTAGCAAAGTTGTCCTGTATTTCTGCACAACAGAGCTCAACCCATCAGGCTGGTCACCTGGGCCCCTAGTTGCCCTAAACCTTTTCTTTTATTTCAGATGGATTGTGGGGAATCTAAGGTCTGAACTGGGAAGAAAGAAGAAAGGGATAGGAGAAATGAATTACAGAGAAGAAAATGGGAGGAAAGAGATGGCCAAATAAATGTCAGAGAGAAAAACACAAAGAGACACACAGAGAAAGACAGAGAGATACAATGAGAGACACATATACGAGGAAGGGGGTATTGATTTGGAGGCGGAAGGATGGATTTGCATTCCAGCTCATCTACTTCAAGCTCTGTGAAGTTGGAAAAGTCATGTGAGCCTCTGAGCTCTGAGCCTCAGTCTTCCCATCTGAAAATTGGAATAATTACGCTTCATCTATACTACTGCGATGAGGACAGAATGGAAGGCATGGAAGAGGTCCCTTCATAAGTGATAAAACTCGAGATAAAATAGATGGCACCTGATGTCAACCAGACTTTAAGACAGAGGATGTCGTCCGGGGCCATACTGAATCCTAGGGCTTGGTCTTAGGTGTCTCAGCAGCCCAGGGAGGGGACTTCAGTACCTTATACCTCAATCCCATTTCCTCAGAGCGTTCTATGAGAGGGGAAGTTTGCTGGCTTCTAGCTCCTGGGCAGAGAAGGCAGCCTGTGTGGGGTGGCATTGTGTGTATATGTGTGTAGGCACCTCTACATTACTGTCTCCCAGAATTCACACTTGTAGATAACATTTTGTTGAGTTTACCATGTGCCAGGTGCTTTTCCAAGTGCCCTATGTGGATTAACATTTAGTCCTTACAACTGCCTTAAGAAGTAGGTACTACCATTAGCCTCATTTTACAGATGTTGAAACTGACGTACAGATTAGAGGAAATTGCCTGAAGTCACAGGAAATGGCAGAGGAGATTAAAACCCAGGCCGCCTGGTGCCAAGGTCCCCATCCTAACCACTTTGCCATACTGCCTCTCCAGCTAGGTCCACGACCCTCACTCGCTCATCTAGCAGGAAGCAGGAGGCTGCCTCAGAGGCGAATTTTACTGGTATGCGCCTGTCTTTCTAGGGGTGCACTTTGGGAGCCTGTCCCTGCACTCAGTGTGTTGGGAGTGTCCCAGCCTCCCTATCAGGCCAGACGTGCCATAATTCCTTTTTCTTGCAGTGAGGTGGCAATTTCAGCACTTTAAGAAAGATATAGGGGAAAAGACTTCACAGGCTGTTTGTTCCTAATTAAACACAGCACCCAGACAGTGTCTAGCCACTACCAGCCACCCTGATCCAACCTTGTTTCGGGAGGTGGGAAGGCCTGTTGTCTGAAGGGCCTGGACTCCAGAGCTGAGCTTGGTTATGCAGCAGCTGGGAACAGACAACAGGGTTGGCAATGAAGTTGTTCCCTCATAATGAAGGATACTCCCTGATTTTGGTTGCTTTCTTTAGGGCAGAAATTGTGGGTTCGGCGGGTAATCCAAAGACAACTTCGTTATGCCCTGCTTTGTATCAGAGAGTGACACAAAAGTGACTAGGTGAGCACAATTCCAAACCGAGAGGCGTCAGGGAGGACTCTGCAGGTTGCCTCATTTTGCTTCCATGCAGATGCACTGGATACCCACTGCCTGAAAATGAGGCTGATGAGGTATTGGTCTCATTTTTCCCCCAAAGAAGGGGAGAACTCCAGGTGGGCTTCTGGGCGAGAGATCTAAGCTCCATTTAGGGGATCTTCCTGAGGGGTTTTTCTGACACACTCACTGCCCTGGTCTTTCCCTGTTTCATTGAGTAGTTTTTAAAAGAAAATAGTGGGGTGCTCTATTCTTTGTCTTCTATCATGTTTGAGAACATCTGACTATGACCTTACATTGTAACAACAATCTGTTGCAATTTGCAATTGTGTCAAACGTGCTTTTCCTCAAACCCTTGGCGACATCCTCTTCCTCTCTGTGTCATTGCATGTTGCTGTTGAAAGTCTGAAGCCCGTCTGATGTTTTCCCTCTAGTTTGTTCTGTTTATTCCTTATCTCTGAGGTCCAATACTTTAACCAGAAGGCATCTTCTTGATGTCTACCATGACTGATTTATTTTGATTATGCTTTTTCTTTGATGTTCAATAAATTTATTAGGCTATATCTTGATATCTATTATTATAGAATAATTATTCTTGGTATATATGAGATACTATTTTGACTTGCTGATTCTTCCTTCATTTCTGTGAAATTTTCCTGTAGTATATTTCAGAATATTTATTGATTTTATTTATTTAAACCTTAGTGGCACCAATTATCCTCACCTTTGACCATCTTTGTCCTCCACCTCTATCATTCCCTATCTACTTGCTTTCATCTCTTTGGCTTATTTTCTCTGACTTTCCCCCCAATTCTATTAATTCTATTTTTCAGCTGGTTCTATTCCATTTCATTCAGCTGTTTCTAATTTATTTATTAGATTTGTAATGTTATTTTGGTTCACAATTTGTTTCCGTAGTTCTGTGATGTTTCTTGTAATTTAATTTTGTTCTATCATTGCCTATTTATTGATTTTATATATATATATATATTTTATTTTATTTTATTTTATTTTTTTTATATATATTTTTAATTTTATATTTTTATTAAATTCTTCTATAGACTAAAATTCTTATGGGGAACCTAGTTCTGTTCCTTAGGTTATTATTTCTCCCCCCGCAACTCTTAGATTGGGTTTATAATCTTTCTTTTTTCTGTTCTCTCTCTCCCTGGAAAGATGATATGGCCCAGTAGCCCTTCCCACCTCCACTGAGGTCCCACAGTGCAGTGAAGAGGCTTCTACTCATGGGAGTTTCCCCAAAGCTTTTCCGAGATCTGCCTATTTACTCTCTCAGGCCATGCCTCACCAAATTGTAGGGTATTTGTGAGAATTCTTAGGAATCTTTAGACTCAATTACTTTCCTACATTCTACTCTTGTTAAGAATGATGTAAGGAGCCTTTCTGATCACACCAAAATATTCTGTTTCCTTTTTGGCGACCATTTTGGAATTCTGTGATAGAAGGTTCCTACCTCTTTCCTTCTTTGGTTGCTGCTCATGACTTTTTGCTGGTTTGTTTCACTTTCTTTGCTTTATTTCATTGAGTATGTGAAGAGAGAGATTCTGTGTTCTTGCTCTGCTCAGGTGCTTCCACCAAGAAGTCAGCACTATTTTTATAATAAGAAAAAATGCTATAAGACTATAGGTTTACCACATTTTTTAAAAAATTAAATTTATTGGGGTGACAATTGTTAGTAAATTTACATAGATTTCAGGTGTACAATTCTGTATTACATCGTCTATAAATCCCATTGTGTGTTCACCACCCAGTCAGTTCTCCTTCCATCACAATATATTTGATCCCCTTTACCCTCATCACCCATCCCCCACCCCTTACCCTCTGGTAACCACTAAATTATTGTCTGTGTCTATGAGTTTTTCTTTCTCATTTGTTTGTCTTGTTCTTTTGTTGTTTTTGGTTTATATACCACATATCAGTGAAATCATAGGGTTCTCTGCTTTTTTTGTCTGACTTATTTCACTTAGCATTATACTCTCAAGATCCATCACATTTTTTTTCTTGATACATGAACCTTACCTTCCCAGACAATCCTGAAACTGACTTCCTAAAGGGCTTCAAGAAATGTTAGATTTGTTTATATGAGTTTGTGTGTCATATTAATCCTAATAGTTCTCTTCTTTGGGGACAGAAACTTTGGAGTTTTACTTCTTTTTCAGGGAAACTTCAGTTTTGCTCTCAAGGCCTTTCAACTGATTGGATGAGGCTCACCCACATTATCAAGGATAACCTTTACTTAGTCATCTGATTGTAGATGTTAACTACAAATGCAAAACACCTTCAATACAATACCTCAGTTAGTATTTGATTAGATAACTGGGGATTGTAGCCTAGCCACGTTGACACATAAATTTAGCTAACCATCACAAATTGGGGAGTGAGAAAAGGAAAAGGGCAAAATATCAGAGGGGTTTGTTTGGTATGTTATTCCCTCCAGAATTTAATAGATTAAAAACATGCTCCTGCTCCTCTGCTCTGGCAGACATGGTAGACAATGAAAATAGTCACATTTACATAGCTCAGCAAGTGAGTTCCTTGGAAACACTCCACTATGAAATTGTCCACGTGAGGATGTACTGTGGGCAATCCGTTGGAGATTCATAATACACATCACCACATTGAAACCCCTGAGAAATCCCACAGCATAGGAACTTGTTTATCTTTTTTTTTTTTTAAATCCAGCTCTTTCTACACTTATTTGACCATGAACCTTTTCCTTTCTTTTCCCCATGTAACAGAGCACACTTAGGGAAGGGCTGGGTTAATCTCGCCTCCCTGAAGTCACAGCCCAGTTCACTTTGGCTACTGCTCAAGTCCCCATGATAACACGCAAAGAACACTTTTTGAGTCACTCATTGCACATAAACGTATCCTGCTTTCCTGGTGTTCATGAAATGTGGGAGACCGACTGACCCGAGAAAGTGGAATTTTGCTGCTTCTGTCTTGTTCACATGACAAAACCTTTCAAGAGATAAACAATGTGAAACCCTTTTCACCAAATCTTTGAGCAAAATGGTCTTTAGGAAAGTGGCGTTCTGTGGTGCTCACTTGACACACTGCCAGGTACGCCAGGGACATCAGACCCCTGTGGGAAAGCTTGATCTTGCCCTGTTGTGAGCTGGCACCCCAGGCAGCAGGGAGCAGTGATGCCAGTAACGTGCAACTGAGCTCATCCAACAGTTTTCTCAGCTAATTCTTAAGTCTCTACTGGGGATAGGCCACAATGTGTGCGTGCGTGTGCATGTGTGTACATGGAAATAAATAAAGAGCAAATAGTGTATGTTAATGGAATTTTTGGGCAAAAATCGATTTAGTAGGAGAGTCCCCTCAAATAAGAGTGCCTTAGACAAGACTAGGGTTTATTTTTTTTTTTCTCATGTAACAGTCTTTTTCTAGAAAGAACAGAGCTGGAATGGGGTTCCAGGGTGCAAGGGACCACGTTTCTAAGGTGTGTCTCTCATTTTATCATCCAAAAGTAGTTAAATACCATGTCTTCACTCCAGCTAGGAAGGAGGCAGAGATGGTGCCAAGAAGGACACATTCCCTCTCTTTAAGGAAGCAACTCAGAAGTTTCCTATGTCACCTCCTATACATCCCATCTATCACATTGTACAGATGGCTTCAAGGAGGAGAAGGCTGAGGAACAGAATGCTTATTCCAGGTGGTTACAGAACCCAGCAAAAAAATCAAAGGTCCTATTTTGCTGGCGAATGGGAGAGTTGATTTTAGAAGACCACTAACAGTCTCTTCCACAGGGTTATGTAAAATGTGAAATACATTTGTTAAGCCCTTGACTTTTTCTAAGCAACGGTGCACCACAGGCCTTTTATTCCAAGGGCTGGGTTAAAAGATTTGGATGTCAAAGCTGAGAACCACAAGGTGAGTAACGTTTATACCTCTGAGTGCATAGGAACCATCCCAGGGTGTGAAACATTTGAGGCTGACACTGTTTCCAAAGAACTCCCGAAGTACTTTTATTTTTAATAACATCTTAACTCATTGCATTATAATTACTTCTGAGTGTGGGTGTGTCTGCCTCCCCAATTATACCTGCTCCTCTAGGGTGGGGACTCTGTTCTGTGTCTGACTCATGGCAGGTACTTGGTGAACAGTGGCTGAATCCAGTGTGGGGATCTGACATCCACTCCCATGCTTACTTCTGACTCCCAAATGACCTGAACTTTGACCTTCTCTTGTGAATTAATTGGAAGTGCTGGGAATGAATCCAAATGCTAGTGGAGGACTTGAATCATGGCATCAACTCTATTCTCGGGATTCCTGGCTATTGGTCACTTGCTTAACAGAAACGAACTTCATCTGGGGAATCTCTGCTCCAGCTTCTGGATACCATCTGTTCTGGCTGTACATTGGCATGTATCGAACTACGCCAACACTTAATGACATGAAATAACTATTTACTGTGCTCCCAGACTCTGTCAGTCAGGAATTTGGATGGGGCACAGTGGGGATGGTTTGTTTCCACTCCTCAGTGTTGGGGCCTCAGCTGGAAGACTCAGAGGCTGGGGGTGACTCAACATCTGAGGAATGGAATTATCTGAAGGTTTCCTCACTCATCTCTGACTGTGGATGCTGGCTGTTGGCAGAAAGAATATTTCCATGTGGTCGCTCCTTGTAGCTTGGGCTTTCTCACAGCATGGTGGCCAGGTTCTAATGGTGAGCTCCCCAAAAGACAGAGCCAGGTGGAAGCTGTATTACCTTCATGCTAACTTAACTTGGGAAGTCACACAGTATCACTTCCACCATATTTTGTTCTTGTGGCAATCACAAAAGCACTTCCAGTATCAAGAGGAGAAGAAATAGATTCTGCCTCTTGATGGGGTGGTGGTGGGTGGTTGTGGTGGCAGCAACGTTCTGGGAAGAGCCCATGGGATTGGAAATATAATGCAGCCATTTTTGGAAAACACTACCTATTGGGCTCATCCAGAGGACAGAGGAGCAAGGATTCCTAGATTTACTGAGCACTTCTGGCAGGACAATGCCATCAGCCACATTCTCCTCATTCCAGAGGGGACCAAGCCAGGAGCTTTGACAAAATCCCTGGCAAGCAGCTTGGGGTAGTGAAAATCTTCCTCAACTGGGAATCGAGGCCTGTGATCTCATTGTTGTGTGATATAGGACAGGCCACTGGATTCATCTGAGCCTCAGTTTCCCTTATCTGACATGAGAATTTGAACTAGATCAGCTGTTTTCTAATCCTTCTATAGCAGGGATTCTCCTTTTTAAATTGTATTATTTTCAAACAAAAGCTTGGATGGAACCCAATGTATGAACTAGATAAAGATCAGTGAAAAGGGTTTGAGGGTATACATGCCCACTTGTCCTATCCTGCTTCCTGGGGATTCTCCATGGAACCTCAGTGCTTCTCAGAGCATGTTTGGAAAACCCTTAGACCAGAATTGTTCCTAAAGGTCTTCATAATGGGATTGGGGTGAGAGAGGAAAGACCTACCACCCATCTCTCAGCTTTCCCTCCTCAGTGTAGTTTCTGCTTCCTTCCTGCTCCCTGTTGAGCCCCCATTCCTACCTCTCAGCTGTCTGACATGAAGTGTTGGGCAGGTGTTCTGGATGAGCCTAAGTCCCACAAACTCTCAGGGATAGCAACATTTAGGGAGCAGGCATATCTGCTGGTATTGTTTGAATTTGGGGCCCTTCCAGCTTCCTGTCATTCCTACCAAACCAGTCTGGTCTAGGGAGAAGTGGGGAAGGGACTCTGTGGAAAGGCCTGAGGGCTAGGGAATGGTGGTCTTCATAGTTCTACCTCCCAGACCTTGACTGGTGACTATGGGGGGGCGGTCCCCTGCAGAGGAGAGGTGCCTCGGCCTGCTCTCACAGTCCTTTCCCTTCGCAGATGCTCTCATCAGCTTTCCCTACCACTCTCCCTCTGTCTCCTCCCCACCCTCTCTTCCCAGCCCACTCCCACCCCCCCTTTTGCTCTCCCACATTTTCTGCTCCCTATCTTTGTCTCCCCATGCCATCTCTCTTTAAAAAAAAAATCTATCCACAGAGCGATTAGATTTGCAAATGAGCGGGCAGGAAACTGGGAACAAAGGGACCCAGAGCCTAAGAGGGAGCAGGTATAATTACTGTAATTAACTCAAGCAGCAGGGACTCCTCCCCTAGTAGGCTGCTTCCAGTGCTGTTTAGGCAATGCAGGGGAGGCTGAGGGGAGCCGACACCGCCAGGAAGCTCAGATGGCTCCTCTGTCCCCAGGGCTGGGGTGTCCTTACGGGGGCCCTGGCCAGGGCAGCTCCTCCTGGAGCAGGTGCCTGTACGAAGAGCCCTCTCATCTCCTGTCCTGGGCTTGGCGGGAGCCAGGAGGAGGGCATCCAGGCTCAGAGGACATGATACACTTTCCTGCCCGGCAGAGTGGGGCCAGAGAACAAAGTCACCTCTCTCATCTCTTAGCTGAACATTTAGCTCTTTACCTGCTTTATGACATCCAGAGAGCCTGCCTGGGTATCTGTGGGATCCCAACACTTCTACAGGCTTTAGAGGGAGCACATGTCTCTGATACCATGAAACTGTCATACCTGTGTCCCCTGGCATCCCCAAATAGATACCGTATTTCCCCGAAAATAAGGGCTAGCCGGACCATCAGCTCTAATGTGTCTCTTGGAGCAAAAATTAATATAAGACGTAGTCTTAATGTAATGTAAAACCTGGTATAATATATAATATAATATATAATATAATATAATATAATATAATATAATATAATATAATATACCGGGTCTTATATTAATTTTTGTTCCAAAAGACGCATTAGAGCTGATGGTCCAGCTAGGTCTTATTTTCGGGGAAATGCGGCACATCCTGGTACTTGAGGCCTTCCTGAGCACCTTCGCAACCTTACAGAAGGCCCTCATCACCTCCTCCTCTAGCCAAATCCGACAGTGCGCTGCATCCTGGACATGGCCTGCATTCTTTTATTTCTCTGCCTTCACATGTGAGGTGGTCCCTCTCTTCCTGTGTGCACTTCCCCAAATGTCAGCTGGTAAAATGTTATCCCCTTTTTGAGATACACTGGAAACTAAGGCCGCTTCCATGAAGTCTACACCGATGTCACCCTCCACAGAAGCCTGTAGCCCTTGTCTCTTTTTATGGACCTTGCCTCACTATACCCTCTCCTCACCCCCTCTCCTTTGGGGAAGGCAGACAGATCCCAACTTTGGATATCTGGAGTTTGGCACCTTTGGGGTTGTGTGTCATATCCCTTTCACTTACCAGTGACAGAAACCCAAGCAATACTGGTGGAAACAATGAAGGGAATTCAGTCAATGAAAATTCCGGGGGTGTTGGCAGTCAGGCATGGCATGGATCCAGGGGTTCAAACGTCATCCGATCTTCCTCCTGTCCCCTTTCCTTAGGGTGGGTTTCACTCCCAGGCAGGACTCTGCACAGCATGGCCCCAGCACCCCCAGACTAACAGCGTTTCCAGAGCCAGCTATCCTTCCCAATGTTCCAGCACACACCTGAGGTTGAGTCTCACGGGGTTGGCTGGAACCAGGTGATCGATCCCCTCTGGAATGAAGGAGGAATGGGGCCATCCCTCACCAAACCACGTGGATTCCCAACGGGGAGGAGTGGTTCCTCCAAGGGAAATAGAAGAAAACAGCAGAGATGCTGCAGCCCTGTTTTTATACTCGACCCATCCTTCAGTACCAGCCCACGTCTGCCCGCTCTGTAATGCCTCCTCAGCTGCTCTAGATGCCCAGAGTCAGTACCATGTACCCAGGCGCAGACCTTTATGCTGCCTTAGCAAGAGCTTTATGTTTTCATTTGTTAAAGCCTCATCTGAGCAACAAGGTTACAGACCCACCGAGAGCAGGGATGTGACCACCCTTGTCTGCCGCCCTTCTACCCTGATACAGCCCTGGGCACCTGGACAGTGACCCAAGCATGGAATGCAGATCACATCCAGGTCTGAGAACTGGCTGGGTCACTTACCAGCTCTGTGACCTTGGGGCGGGGGTCCCCTGACCTCTCTGAGCCTCAGTTTCCACATCTAGAAGTTGGGGCTATAAAAATACCAATTTTGTAGAACTGTAAAAAGTAAAGGAGATCCTATATGTGGAAGTACCTCCCAGTCTCGTCTCAGCTAAGCTTGGTCTGTTTTCCTCCAATTATAGTTGATCCTTGAACGATGCGGTGGATTAGAGACAACCCCACATACTGGAAAATCCACAAACAACTTCTGACTTCCTCAAAACTTAACCACAGTCAGCCCTTTGCATCCTCAGATTCAATCAGTCACGGATCAAAAACAGTAAGTTTAGAGACAGGGGCTGGGGTGGGGGAGGAGTGGGAGTTAGTGTTAAATGGGCACAGAGATTTTCAGTATGGAAAGATGTAAAATTTTAGAAATCGATATCAGTGATGGATACGTAACATTGTGAATGTAATGAATGCTACTGAGTTGTACACTCAAAAGTGGTTAAACTAGCAAATTTTATTCTATATACATTTTTACCACAATAAAACTATTTTAAGTTAAAAACAAAAATAAAACGGGTAGCCGGTTGACTCAGTTGGTTAGAGCGCGGTGCTCTTAACACAGTTGCCGGTTCCATCCCCACATGGGCCATTGTGAGCTGAAGTCAAGTAGATTGAAACAACTAGGTGACGTGGATCTGATGGGTTCTGGAAAAACACACTTAAAATAAATAAAAGTTCAACAACAACAACAACAACAGATTTTTCAATCCACAGTTGGGAAGCTACAGTTGAGAATGTGAAAACACTGTTTTCTATGCATAGTTGGTTGAATCCCTGGATGTGAAACCCACAGATGTCAAAGGGCCAACTATTTCTTGAAGGAAAAAAAGTCTGGACCTGGGCAGTTCATACCTATGTTGTTGTCCAAGAGTCAACTCTACATAATTGGGTATTTAATTACAGCTGAAGTAAGAAACAGGCGTTAGCCTGCCTGCCTTCTGTGACACTGTGCTCTCCAGGCTGCCCTCTGCCCACTGTTATTGGTTTTGTTTTCCTTAGCCAGTTCCTCTTATTTTTATTTTTGTGTGTGTGTGTGTGTCTATCGTTTAAATGATGTGGGTGTGTGTTCCAAGCAGCAGAGTGTAATGGTCAAGAGCACACACAGGCTCCGATCCAAGTTTGCCATGATTTGGGGTTTGATTATACCACTAGCTAGAGTGTAACCAGGCAAGTTCGTTAACTCTGAGTGGCCCGGTTCTCATCTGTAATATGAGGAATCACAGTATTATCTACCTTGCAGGGCTGGGTGGAACGGGTTGATTTGTGTAAACCACTTAAAACAGGACTTGGTGGGAAGTAAGTGCTGTAAAAACGTTAATTGGGATTCTTATTTTAACGTTCCAGACTGAAATACATTATCCTTCAGCATCAGGTTCAGTCAACTTTTTCCCTGAAACTTCTAAAATTCACCCTTTCACTTCTCTCCATCTCTACTCCTAATTTCTTAATTCGGTTCCTCATAATTTCAAACCTGGATTGCTCCCACATCCTCCTAATTGGTTTCTCCGACCTGTCTTGCCTTCTAATCTGCTCTGCACATAAAAATCTGCTCATATCTCTCCCCTGACGTAAGTCTTTGAATGGCACCCCAAGGTGATCTGAACACATAGTCCGAACTCTAGGGCATGACATACCAAGTGCTTCATGATTTCTTCCTTGCTTATTTCTTTAGCCTCATCCCTTCCCACTGCTGCTTTCACCAGTTTTTGATGAATCCTTTCAGAGATATTCGTAAACAAGCGTATATATCCCTTCTTCTTTATATATACGGCACTCCTTGCTACTCAGCGTTGCCCGTTACTTTTGTCATTTATTGTCCTACAAATTGTTCCCTCTACATTGACCTCATTCTTTTAATGGCAGAGCCTGCTCTCCTAAACCCTGCTCTATTCTGCCTCAGCAAATGACAGCTGAGTTCTTATTATTGGCTCTAATTGATGCTTCTTACATAGTCGAGGAGTTGAATAAATTATGTTGAAACTGAATGTAGGTGGCTGGACTCTCACGCTCTGATGACTGGAAGAAACAGGAGGCCCCATACTCAGCTCGGGGTCCTGTGTGATCCAGACTGTTCTGTCGAAACTTCTCAGAAGAGGTTCTTGCCTCCCACTCTGTGGTAGGCTGAGACATAGCAATATTGAAACCTCAGCTTCTGTTTCTCCTCGCCCATTTTGTAAGAATTCAGTTGACACGGCAAAACCACATCCATTGTATAAAAAGAGGCGTACCTGTGCCCACTCGGGGAAGTACTGTACGGTGATATGAATGTGCCTGGATAGGACTTGGCATCTAGAAGCTTGGCAAATACCTTTGGGGCGAATTTGGGGGTTCACTTTTATCTTGTGTAATTATTATCTAGCCCACCTCTTCCTAAAAACTCCTGGTGGGCTAACACGTAGTTAGGACCTGTTAAGTGGTGTTGCCAAAGATGAACAGATAGAGATATTCGTTGACTCATTAGTGGTGAAAGTAAAGCATTAGAAACACCCTAAATGTTCATAGCAACGGAAGAGTTAAATAAATGGTGGAAGATTGGTGTATAGAATTAGTATTGGCTTAGTCTGTTCAGGCTGCTAGTACAAAAATACCACAGACTGGGTGGCTTATAAACAAAAATTTATTTCTCACAGTTCTGGAGGCTGAGGAATCTAAGATCAAGGAACCAGTAGATTCAGTGTCTGGTGAGAAACCACATCCGGGCTCATAACCGGCTGTCTTACTGGTCCCCATGGCATCTGGGCAACGAAGCTCTCGGGGGTCTCTTTCATAGAGGCATTAATTTCATTCATGAAAGCTCCACGCTTATGACTTGATCACCCCTCAAGGGCCCCACCTTTAATCCCATCACACTGGGGACTAGGATTTAACATATGAATTTTGGGGAGACACAAACATTCAATCTATAGCAAGTATATAGTGTGCACGCTCGTGTGTGTGTGTGTGTGTGTGTGTGTGTGTGTGTGTGTGTGAAACAACAGCCCGTAAATGTAAATCAACTACTTCATTTGGGCTACAGCTGATTCTTTTCCTTATCACAACTTTGAAAGCTAGCACTCAGCATGAGATACAGGTTCACTACTTCCCATCTCTACATCGCCCAAGAGCCACTTTCTTTGCCTCATTTCTGCAGAAGAACTAGTCAAGGCCATATAGCTAATGTATGGAGGAGCTAGCATTTGAGATTGGGTCCTCTGGGCTCTAAAGCCTGAGCTCCATGAGTCCATGGGGTTCAAGCGTTGTTCCCAAAGTGTGCTCTGCAGAACTCCACTACCCAATGTCACAAGGATAAAGGGTTCCCTGTTCTCAGAGATATTTGCATTTGTTCTTGAGGTATTTGCATTTCTGTTGTGATTTAAAGTGGGAGACAGCTCACACAGTAGTTTCTAGAATCCACTTGTGGTTGAGGGAGGAGTTTATAGTTTTTTATAGATGGCGGCTGGGTTGACACCTTGGAATCATTCCATGGGAGCACATCAATTACTTGATCTGAGTTTAAGGTATCCCTTTCTATAGAATGCCAGGGTCATAGAAATTTGGAATAATCAGAGTGAGGAGGGCTTTAGAAATAATAATCTAGGCTACTCCTTCATTTTACAAATGAGGAAATCAAGGCAGAGGGAGACTGACCCCTCATCCAAGGACAACAGTTGTTTGGCTGAGAGAGGGCTGGCATGCAGCACGGAGGCCTCCTGACTCCTCGTCCAGGGTTCTTTGCTCCTTCTGTGAATACGAGACTCTTCTAAATTTCCCGGGCATCAGTGAGTGGTTTTACATATGTTCTCCCTCTGTTTCCACTCCTCTGTGTTTTAGCTTACGTTCTCACTCTCTTTGTTTCAGGCACTCCTGGTTGTATTTGAGTTCACAGCAAGGTTGATTACATAGAAAAGGGGACAAGAGAGTTGAGCCTTAGGATGTAGGGTTACAGCCTTGTATCAACTCTGATGGGGGTAAATGTGCATCGTGACACATTAGATTTGTGACCAAAAGAAAAGGTAAGATTTTTACAGTTGAATCAGATCAGGGGATGCTTCCTATTGAAAGACCACTGTGGCCACCCTTTCCCTGATCCATTCCATCTCTAGAAATTGATCTTGCAAAGATGTGTGCATAAAAAGATTTTTAAAAAACATTGTATGCAATGGCAAGAGACTATAAACAATCTAAATATCCACTGATGAGGCGATGGTTGTAAAAACTATGGTACAGGCGTATAGTGGAGCCATGAGAAGCAGCGTGGCCGATTGTATGGGCTGATGGGTGCAACCTGCAAGATGTATTAAATGAAAAGATAAGGCGTGCGCATGTTTTGATTGAGGGTCCTTTGAAAGCAGAGCTTCAGCCCAGGACTTGGGTGATGGAAGTTTATTTGGGAGGTGATACCAGGAAAAACGAATGAGGGAGTGAAGAGAGGGCGACAGAAGATGCCGATGAAGGGGGTAATATTTCTGAGTTGCTGTTATATGTAAGGGAAGCGCAGAGAAGTCCAGACATTTGAAACACACACACAACGTCTGTCTCCCAGGATTGTCTGTTGGTAAGCAGGAAGGCTGGGGCACTCATGAAACCCATCCTGCGTTCGTTAAGGTTTTCCAGGGGCTTAAATGCCTCTTACTTCTGGCTGCATTTCTGTGGGCTGAACAGGTTCCTGTGACTGTGGGGAAAAGCCCTAGTGTTCAAGGTGGGACTGGGTCAGTGTCAGGGAAGGGACTGTCCACGGGAGTCGCAGCAGAAACGACAGGTGTTCTGAGAGGATGGGATGCTCAGCACCGGCTTCTGCTGTAATTCAAAACGTGGCTACTTGTCTGTAAACAAAGTACATGAGTGCGTGCACCTCCACGCATATCTCTATACAAACACCCAGGTAGAGGTGTATACATACTCGTGTATACACATAGGCCAGTTTTGAATAATATATAAAATTGCTGGCATCAGCCGTTACCTTTGGGTAGGGAGATGGGATTTTTGGAGGTCTGGATACTTGGTGTGGGAAAGGACTAAGGTTTCAATGTCTACCTTTTTGAACTAGTTACTTTTTAAAAAAAAACAACCATACACATGTATTTTTAACCGTGTTTTCATGAATTTTATTGAGCTATAACTTATAATAAAGAGCACCCATTTTAAGTGTACAGTTTAATGAGTTTCAATGAGTATACGCACTGACAGAACCCCTACCGCCATCATTACGTAGAACTTTCCTGTTGAGTTCCCCATTGGCCTTTTACAGTCAATTCCCTCGTCCTCTTCTAGGTGACCAGTGCTCTGCCTTATATCACCTTAGATTAAGTTTGTCTTTTCTAGTGTTTCCATAAAAGGAATGAAATACTATACACTTCTTTTTCAGTGTCTGGCTTACTTTGCTTAGCATAATATTTTTGAGAATTACCCATCATATATTTTTTATATCAATAGTTTGCACCTGTTTTCCTGCCAAGTAGTATTTTGTTTCAGGGATGTAACACAATGTGTTTCCCATTCGTTTTTGATAGATTTGTGGATTGTCTCTAGTGTTGACTTACTATGAAAAAAAACTATCGCAAAAAAGTCATGAACATTTACAACAAGTCTTTGTATAGACATATGTTGTCATTGTTGTGTGTGTGTAAATACCTCGGGGATTGCTGGGTCATCTAGTAAGTAAATCTTTAACTTTATAAGAAATTGCCAAAATTTCCAAAGTGCTTTATGTTGCATTTCTACCAGCAAAGTATGAGATTTCCAGTTGTTCCACATCCTTACCAACACTTGGTATTGTTTCTCTTTTTAATTGTAGCCATTCTAGTGGGTGGTAGTAAGTAGTATCTCATGGTTTTAATATGAAATCCTGCAATGGCAATGATTTTAATTAAGCATGTCCATTTGCATATTTTCCATTTACATTTCTTTTTTGGTGATGTGTCTGTTCACTATTTTGCATATTTTTAATTGAGTGAATATCTTATAATTGAACTGTAAGAGTTCTTTGTATATTCCAGACACAAGCCTCTTGTTGGATATATGTATTGTATATATATTTTTTCGATGGCTAGCTTTTTCTTTCTTTTCTTTTAATGCTCTCTTTCAAAGAATAGGAACTTTAATTTTGACATATTCCAATTTATCAATTTTTATTTTCCTTCTAGAGCACACAGTTTTGGTATACCATCCAGGAATGCTTTGCCTATACTTATGGCAGAACATTTTTCTCCTGTGTTTTCATCTTAAAATTTTTAGTTTAGCATTTATAAATTAAGCCAATGATCAATTTTCAGTTAATTTTTGTTTTTAACATAAGGCAATGTTCAAGGTTTATTTTCTTCCTGGGATATTTAATTGTCCTAGCAACGTTTGTTGAACATTCTTTCCCGTTGGATTACTTTGGTATTTTTGTCAAAATTAATTGACCATATATGAGTGGGCCTATTTCTGGACTCTTTATTCTGTTCCATTGATCCCTATGTCTATCCCATGTTAATAGCACACTGTGTTTATTATTGTAGCTTTATGGTAAATCTTAAAATAGTGTAGTTATTCTATTTTAGGATGTAGCGTAGGAAGTAGTCTATGTCCTCCAACTTTGTTCTTCTTTTTCAAAGTTTTCTGGCGATTTTAAGTCTTTAACATTTACATATAAATTTTATTACCAGCTTGTCAATTTCTATTAAGAAAATAAACCTGGTTGTATTATGATTGGGATTACATGGAATACTTGTATTTTAACAATGTTGAGTCTTTCAATCCATAAACGTTATATAGATCTTCATTTATCTAGGGCTTCTTTAATTTTTTCAGTTATTATTTTGTCATTTTTCACGTGTTAAATTTATCCCCAAGTGTTTTATATCTTTTGAGGTTACTGTAAATGGTATTTGTGGTTGCCAGAATCCAAATTGGCTCCCAGTGATCCTTCCCTTCTGGTATTAATGTCTTTGTATAATACCCCTCCCCTAACACACACACACACACACACACACACACACACACACACACACACACTGTACCAGAGTTGGTCTGTGTGATCAATAGAATATGGCAATAATGATGGAATGCCGTCTGAGACGAGCTAATAAAAGGCATCATGGTGTTTTCTTTGCTCTCACTTGCATTGCTTGCTCTGGAATACATGGGAACAGCTCTGTTGGAAGGTCCAATGTGGTGCAAAACTAAGACCTTCATAAACTAGGAATTGAGGCCTCTGCCGACAAGATGTGAATACATGGTTTTGGAAGTGAATCCTCCAGCCTCAGTCAAGCCTTGAGATTACAGCAGCCTTGACTGACATCTTGGCAATATCCCGAGAGACCCTGAGCCAAAGGACCACATAGTAAAGCTGCTTTCAGATTCCTGACTCTCAGAAATTGTGTGAGATAATAAATGTTTTTTGTTTTAAGCTGATAATTTGGTAATTTTTTATGTAGCAATTAAACTAATATAGTATTCTTTTTTTAAATTAATGGTATCTATTTTATTTCAATTTCTAATTCTTTGCTTCTAGCATATAGAAATTCTACTTTTTTAAAAATATAGACCTTGTATCCAATGTCCTTGCTAAATTTAGCTCTTTTGCAGGTATCTTAGGATTTCTGTAATAGGCAATCATGTCATCTGTGACAAAGATAGTTTTATTTCTTTTTAAATCTGAATGCCTTTTATTTATTCTACTGCCTTATTAAACTGGCTAGGGCATTCAATATAATGCTGAATGAAATGGTGAGAGCAGATATTCTTGCTTTGTTCTTGATCTTAAGGGGAAAACACTCAATCTTTCCCAATAAGTATGATGTTAGGTGTAGTTTTTCCACAGATGCTCCATATTGAGTTGAGGAAGTTTTCTTGTGTTCTTAAATTTTTTCCCCCAATTTCTATCATCAATATTAATATGTGGTTTTATTATGGTAACAAATAGTTGTTACAGTGAGACCTATACACCTACACAGAATTACTATATTTACATTCATATAGAACAATATTTACATGTTTAAGTTACACTTTTGAAATCAGAAGATGTATGAGCAGCTTAAGTTTAACAACAAAGAAAATACAAATACACAGGACAAAATTGAGTTAACAGTAAAACTATTACTATCTGTTCTTGATACAACATGTATAAACTTTTTGTCAGAAAGTTACATCTTCTTAATCATATTATCTAAATCATTAAAGTGTGGATAGTTCAGTGCAGTTCTGCCAGAAATTTGTCTGGCAGGATCACAAACTAACATTTTTGAAAGCAAATCTAAACCATTTTCAACCAAGTTTTTGACATTTATTGCTAGACTTCCTGGTTTCCACTTGGGAAATGTATTCTTATAGGCCTGTAAAGATTTTACTTCTGGCCACTCTTTATTATTGGGTGTTGTCAAGGCTCTGAAAATTCTGAAGAGTTGATAAATTTCTGAATCCCCACGGAAAAGTGGCTTATTTGTTGCTATTTCTGCAAATACGGTGTCTATACTCCAAATGTCAACTGGAGTTGAGTAGTGAAGACCCAGCAATACTTCTGGAGATCTATACACTACCTTATACATATGAAAGAGTGTACGTGTATATACGAGGTCAGACAATTAAGTTCTCAAACTCATCCTAGAAAAAATGCTACATACCTCATTGCTGATTATCACTATGGTCACCTTTGAAGTACTCCTCTTGGGAAGCTATGCACTGACACAGTGCCTAGTTCACCCTTCAAAGCAATTTTAGAACTCTTTTTTTGGAATGGCCATCAGAGCTGTCGTATTACACTTGGTGTCCTGATGCCATCAAAATGTCTTTCTTTCAATATTTCCTTTATCTTTGGGTAAAGAAAGAAGTCATTGGGGGCCATATCAGGTGAATAGGGAGGGTTTTCCAATACAATTATTTGTTTACTGGCTAAAAACTCTCTCATAGACAGTGCTGTGTGAGCTGGTGCATTGTCATGATGCAAGAGCCATGAATTGTTGGTGAAAAGTTCAGGTTGTCTAACTTTTTCATGCAGCCTTTTCAGAACCTCCAAATAGTAAACTTTGGTTAGCTGTTTGTCCAGTTGGTACAAATTCATAATGAATAATCCCTCTGATATCAAAAAAGGTTAGCAACATTGTTGCAACAAATTTGCAAACTTAATTGTCAAACCATACACACACACACACACACACACACACACACACACACACACACACACACAGAGGGTGCCAGAAAAAGTATACACATTTTAAGAAAGGAAGAATCTGTATTAAAATTATGCTGATGGTAACCACTTTGAGCACCTCTTGTAATTGCAGAAATCAAATGTGACTTATATTTATCTTTTGTTACCAGTGTATGTTGAGTATTACAATTTTAATACAGTGTTTTCCTTTCTTAAAATGTGTATACATGAGATGACATAAAAATGGCGGCATGAGGTGAGCCTCTTGAAATCTCCCCTAGAATTTACAACAAATTGAACAACTATAACTCCACAGAGGACTCCCTGCACAGCAGACAGGCAAGATGAAGAGTCACACTACTGAAATCATCTAAAGGTGGGCAAATTGCGTGAGGGGGGGGGAGGAAGGAAGGGAGAAGTGCAGAGACAGAGCCGAGCGGGCGCAGGACACAGACCTAGCTCAGTGCCCCGAGTTCCCTGCATCCCAGAACTACCGCAGCTGCGGGAGAGGAAAGAACTCGGACTGCTAGGGCTCTGCTTATGGTCCACAGGGCTGAGGGAGCAGCATATAACACGGCTGAACCCAATGCTCACGGCAGAGACCTCGGAGAAAAGACTGAGGGAAGAAGGCTGAAAACGGTGGTTTAAGCCCTCACTGCAGAGCAGAGATCGGAAGCCATAGGCACTGAGACTAGCTGCCCCCTCCTTACCCTCTGAGAGCTCACCTCGTCTCCACCTGTCCAGTGCTAGAAGTGGAACAGTCACAGTGTCAGATCAAAAGAACAGAATATTCTGCTGTGAGCAGCCAACCGACAACTGGAGACTGGCTGCCTCACCCGGGGGGAGCGCAAGGCTCATAACACCAGCATGGGCGAGGGAGCTGTGTCCTACACAACTAGACTGAGAAACAATGGCTTGAACAAGAGTGGGGGTTAGGGGAGGTGGAACAGGGGGAAAAAAAGAACAGAATATTTGTAGTTCTGAGAACTGTGGTACACAGACACAAACTTTTAGCCCAACTAGTTCTGGCAAAGGGGAGGGAGCCGTGGAAGCAGGACTGGCTGTGGTGGTGGGCACAGCCATTGCTCTAGGCCTCCTCTCACAACCCACCATGCCCTTGTCCCCACCTATCTGGGTGGATCCCTGCAGGAGTAAACAGAACTGCTGAAACACACGGGCTCTGAATCTGGTGCAGAAAGAGCTTTGGAACTTCAGAAGCTCTGCACATCCCCCCACGGAGTTGGCGCCCTATGACCCAGGCAAACTGTTCACAGAGGAGAAGCATGCTTTCCAGGGAATACCCCCATTGTGTGAGAAGCCAGAATAGTGCAGAGAAAATATAACACTACAGTGTGAAAGAGAATAAAAGGCTGCAGTCGAAGAGAAAATAAAACATTGCACCAACACCTACTGGAAAACAAGAGAAAGATCTCTTTCTATCAACCTCTTGCAGAACCCACTCATGTAGACATCTAGGAAGAGAAATAATAAATCATTAATAGCCATGAATAACTAAGGTAACAAGACAGCTCAGAAAGAAAATGAACTTAAAGACATAGAATCATGTGACTTAAATGACAGAGAATTCCAGATAGCAGTTCTTCAAAAACTCAGCGAGATGCAAGAAAACACAGACAGGCAATGAACTCAGAAACACAATCAAAGAACAAAATGAACATTTTACCAAAGAGATTGAAATTTTAGAAAAAGAACCAAATAGAATTTCTGGAGATTAGAACTCAATAGAAGAAATTAAGAATGAAATAACCAGCTTAGGTAGTAGAGTTGACCAGATGAAGGAAAGAATCAGTGACATCGAAGATAGAAATCTGGAAATGACACGGATGGAAGAAGAAGGAGACTTGAGACTTAAATGAAAGACTCTACAAGAACTTTCTGACTCCATCAGAAAGAGCAATATAAGAATAATGGGCATACCAGAATGAGAAGAAAGAGGGAAGGGAACAGAGAATATATTCAAACAAATAGTGGATGAGAACTTCCCAAACTTGTGGACAGAACTGGAACCTCAAATCCAAGAAGCAAATAGGATACCTAATTTTTCAACCCCAACTGGCTTTCTCCAAGGCACATTTTTGTAGCTGTCAAAAATTAACGACAAAGAAAGAATCCTCAAGGCAGCCAGGTTAAAGAAGATGGTAACCTACAAAGAAAAGCCCATTAGATTATCATCAGATTTTTTAGCAGAAACTCCACAAGCCAGGAGAGAGTGGAATGAAATATTTAAACTACTGAAAGACAGAAATTATGAGCGAAGAATAATATATCCAGCAAAGGTATCCTTTAGATATGAAGGAGGAATAAAGACCTTTCCAGACAAGCTGAGGGAATTTTCTAACACACAACCTGCACTATAAGAAATACTGAAGGAGGCTATTTGACCAGCATAAATAGGGATAATTCTTGACAACCAAAACATAAAAGGGGGAGAGTAAAGGCCTGAACAGGAATATGAGAATGGAGAAAGTAAGCATGCTGAAGAAAATGGAATACTCTAAATATGAAACTTTCTTTAAAAAAAATATCCAGAACTAAAATACATAACGAAATAAAAGAAGAAACAGAGGGAAAAATCATGCAATACCACCACACAGAAATAATAGACAACACCAAAAAGGAAAAGAAACAATGGAGACACAGTCTTACCAGAAAACCAAAGAAAGAATGATAGGAAATCTTCACATGTCAATAATCACCCTAAATGTAAATGGCCTGAACTCACCAATAAAAAGGCGAGTCCATCAGAGGAGCAGATTGGATAAAAAAACTAAACGCAACTATATGCTACCTCCAAGAGACACATCTCAGCTACAAGGACAAATATAGACTCAAAGGGTAGAAATTGACACACCAAGCAAATAGTATCCAGAGAAAATCAGGTGTAGTCATACTGATATCAGATGAATCAGACTTCAGGATAAAAAAAGGTAACACGAGACAAAAATGGACATTTCATAATGATAAAGGGGACTATTCAAGAAGAAGACATACAGTCATCAATATTTATGCCCCCAATCAGGGAGCACCAAAATATACCAAGCAACTACTAAGAAAACTAAAGGGAGAAATTGACTAAAACACAATTATAGTAGGGCACCTAAATATATCACTGACAGCTATGGAAAGATCATCCAAACAGAAAATAAATAATGAAATAGCAGCCCTAAATGACACATTAGATGAAATGGACATAATTGACATTTATAGAGCACTTCATCCTAAAACATCAGACTGTACATTTTTTTCTAGTGTATATGGAACATTCTCAAGGATAGACAATATATTGGACATAAAACTTGCCTCAGCAAGTTTAAGAAGATTGAAATCATACCAAGCATATTCTCTGATCACAAGGCTTTGAAATTGGGTATCAACTGCAAAAAGAAAGCAGAAAAATCACAAATACATGGAGATTAAACAACATACTTTTAAAGAATGACTAGGTCACAGAAGAAATAAGAGGAGAGATCAAAAGATACATAGAAACAAATTAGAATGAAAATATATTCTACCAAATTTTTGGGATGCAGTGAAAGCAGTTTTAAGAGGGAAATTTATATCATTACAGGCCTATCTCAAGAAACAAGAAAAATCCCAAATAAATAACCTCATGTTACACCTTAAAGAACTAGAAAAAGAAGAACAAATGAAACCCAAGGTCAGCAGAAGAAAGGAAATAATAAAAATCAGAGTAGAACTAAATGAAATAGAGAACAAAGAGACAGTAGAAAAAATTAATGTGACAAAGAGTTGGTTTTTTGAAAAAAAAAATTGACAAACCCTTGGCTAGACTCACTAAGATAAAAAGAGAAAAGACACATAATTAACAAAATCAGAAATGAGAGATGGGAAGTTATCACAGATGCCACAGAAATACAAAGGATCATCCAAGAATACTATGAAGGACTATATGCCACCAAATTCAATAACCTAGAAGAAATGGACACGTTCTTAGAAACATATAGCCTTCCAAGGCTGAACCATGAAGAACTGGAAAATCTAAATAGACAGATCACCAGTAACGAAATTGAATCAGTCATCTGAAACTTTCCAAAAAACAAAAGCCTGGGACTAGATGGTTTCACTAGTGAATTCTACCAAACCTTCAAAGAGGATCTAATACCTGTTCTACTGAAACTCTTCCAAAAAATTGAAGAAGAGACAATACTCCCTAACTCATTTTATGAGGCCAACATTACCCTGATACTAAAACCTGATAAGGATAACACACAAAAAAGAAAATTACAGACCAATATCTCTGATGAATACAGATATAAAAATCTTAAGCAAAATTCTATCAAATCGAATGCAGCAATGCATTAAAAAGATTATTCATCACGACCAAATGGGGTTCATCCCTGGGGCACAAGGATGGTTCAACATATGCAAATCCATCAATGTGATACATCACATAAACAAAATAAAGGACAAAAATCGTATAATTATATCAATTGATGCAAAAAAAAGCATTTGACAAGATATAACATCCATTTATGATTAAAACACTTAATAAAATAGGTATAGAAGGAAAATATCTTAACATAATAAAGGCCATATATGACAAACCCTCAGCTGGTATCATAATTAACAGTGAAAAACTGAAGCCCTTTGCTCTACATTCAGGAACATGACAGGGCTGTCTCCTATCACCTCTGGTTTTCAACATAGTGTTGGAAGTCCTCGCCAGAGCAATCAGGCAAGAGAAAGAAATGAAAGGCATCCAAATTGGGAATGAAGAAGTTAAATTGTCACTCTTTGCAGATGACGTGATGGTATATATAGAAAACCCTGAAGACTCCACCAAAAAGCTATTAGAAACAATAAATGAATACAGTAAAGTTGCTAGCTACAAAATCAACGTACAAAAGTCCATTGCATTCATATATGCTAAAAATGAAACCTCAGAAAAAGAAATAAAAAACAATTCCTTTTGCAATCGCAACAAAAAGAATAAAATACCTAAGAATAAACTTAACCAAGGATATGAAAGATCTATGTCCTGAAAACTATAAGACATTTTTAAAAGAAATTGAAGAAGACACAAAGTAATGGAAAGACTTTCTGTGTTCATGGACTGGAAGAATCAACGTAGTTAAAATGGCCATATTACCCAAAGCAATACACAGATTTAATGCAATCCCCATTAAAATCCCAATGGCATTTTTAAAAGAAATAGAACAAAAAATCATCAGATTTGTATGAAACCACAAAAGACCCCGAAAAGCCAAAGCAATCTTAAGAAAAAAGAACAATACTGGAGGTATCACACTCCCTGACTTTAGTTTGTACTACAGGGCAACAATAATCAAAACAGCATGGTATTGGCAGAAAAACAGACACACAGACCAATAGAATAGAATTGAGAATCCAGAAATAAAACCACATAAATATGGACAGATAATTTTTGACAAAGAAGCAAAAAACATACAATGGAAAAAAGCCTCTTCAATAAATGGTGCTGGGAGAACTGGAAAGCGATGTGCAAAAGAATGAAACTGGACTGCTATCTGTCACCATGTACCAAAATTGATGCAAAATGGATCAAAGACTTAAGCATAAGACCTGACACAATAAACTGCATAGAAGAAAACATAGGTACTAAACTTATGGACCTTGGGTTCAAAGAGCATTTTATGAATTTGACTCCAAAGTTAAGGGACGTAAAAGCTAAAATAAATGAATGGGACTATATGAAACTTAAAAGCTTCTGCACAGCAAAAGAAACCATCGACAAAATAAAGAGGCAACTAACTGAATGGGAGAAGATGTTTCTGAACAATGCCTCCAATAAGGGGCTAATATCCAAAATATACAAGGAACTCATGAAACTCAACAAAAAAACAAATAACCCAATTGAAAAATGGGCAGAAGACCTGAAGAGACATTTCTCCAAGGAGGACATACAAATGGCAAATAAACATATGAAAAAATGCTCAACATCACTAATCATCAGAGAAATGCAAATAAAAACCACAATGAGATACCACCTCACCCCAGTCAGAATGGCTATGATCAACAAGACAAATAGTAGTAACAAGTGTTTCAGAGGCTGTGGAGAAAAAGGAACCCTCATACACTGTTGGTGGGAATGCAGACTGGTGCAGCCGCTATGGAAGGCAGTGTGGAGGTTCCTCAAAAAATTATGAATAGAATTACCATACGACCCAGCAAGCCCTCTCCTGGGTATCTACCCAAAAAATCTGAAAACATTTATACATAAAGACACGTGTGCTCCAATGTTCATTGCAGCTTTATTTACTGTGGCCAAGACATGGAAACAACCAAAATATCCTTCGATCGATGAATGGATAAAGAAGTTGTGGTATATATACGCAATGGAATACTATTCAGTGGTAAGAAAAACTGAAATAGTACCATTTGTGATGGATGGATCTTGAGATTATAATGCTAAGCAAAATATGTCAGACAGAAAAAGCGGAGAACCATATGATTTCACTGATATGTGGTATATAAACCAAAAACAACAAAAGAACAAGACAAACAAATGAAGAAACAAAAACTCATGGACATGACCAATAATTTAGGGGTTACCAGAGGGTAAGGGGAGCTCTAGAAGAGGGTAAATGGGGTCTAATATATGGTGATGGAAGGAGAACTGACTTTGGGTGGTGAACACACAATGGGATTTATAGATGATGTAATACAGAATTGTACACCTGAAATTATGTAATTTTACTAACAATTGTCACCCTAATAAGCTTTAAGAATCCATGAAGTGACCGGGGAGCTAGAATCCAAGTATTTCTTGAGATCCGAGGAATTCAGAGATGAGATAAACCTGAAATCCTGCATAGGCATGTCTTGAAGACTGACTATATTTGAATGAGAAAGTTCTTTTAATAGAGAAATTTCCAGAATTGCAGAATTCTCTTTACTTTCTGGTGTGATTTTCTTCACGGCTACCACTTGACCTATAGTTTTATGTCTATTCTGATACATAACTCTATAGGTACCTTCTCCAATTTTCTCTATTTTGGTGTAATATTCCGTAGTTACTCAACAGGTATGGTAGATCCCAGCTTATCAGTCCATGATGGTTGGCATGGGGTAGGATTGGGGAGTTTGGAGGAGTCGTGAAGACAGTGGTGGCTGCTACCATATCTGTGTTGCTCTTTTCTAAACTTCCAAGAGCCCTGAGAGTTTTTGTTATGAGTCATTTTCTAATAATCTTTCTGAGTCTATTGAGACAATTGTTTCTTTTTTTGTTGTGTCAATATGGTGACTTACATTGGTTGATATTTGAATGTTAAACTAGCTTTGCATTCCTGAGATAAACCCCACTTGGTCGTCATGTGTAAATTGTTTTTGAAAATATCTGATGAATACTTTTCTTTTTCCTATTATTCAGGCACACCTGCCTTTCGTGCATCTGAGCGAGGCCAGGAGACTGCTCCCCATTGGCTGATGCGTGGGATTACAGTGGCCCCTTGGTGGCTGAAACTTACACAAGTAGGTTTTTGTAACCTTCTGAGATCCTGGGGAGAAGTGCCCTAACTGAAACATGTGGGGGAATCTTGGTAAACTGTTGATAATTTCCTGCTCCCTTGAATCAATATATTTGTTCAAATCAAATATTTGTTCAAGTTTAATTCAGTGGAGGAGCTGAACATGGCATAATGAGTGGAAGAATGGAGGAAGGAGAAGGAAAAATGAAGAGAAGAAAGACTGATGGTAGAAACCTCAAAATAGGAAGAATGTTTAGATACTGGCTACCCTAAAAGGACAAATATGCACTATTGAAATGATGGCCCTTTCAGGTGTTAGCCACAACTCCAGGATCATTTTACATTATTCCTCTAACCACACACTCTACTTTTCCAGAGATGAGTTTTGAAAGTACATTTCTTCCTCTGTCTCCTTACGCGTCCAGAGATATACGGGCTGTGTGTTGGAGCACATCTTTTCTTTTGTATCAGTTGACTGGGAAGCTGCCTGGCAGACCCACCCTTCCATCGGAGCCTGGACTATTTTTTCTTTGTGCCTTGAGCTCAGTAGGAGCTTGATCAGCATCTTTGTTGAAAGCACAGTGCCCCCCTCTTTGGGACTCCAAGGAGATGGGTATGAGATATGAAAATTTATTTTCACTCAAGAGCATTAAGACCAGGAGAAACCTCTCTTGGCCTGTCTTGGAGCCTGGGGTCAGTGTTGATATGTTAAGAATGGAAGACTGAGTCATGGGATTCTGGAAAGGAAACCTTCAGTGGATGAGATCATTGGAGAGTCTGAGTGGCTTCACCGAATCCCAAACAGCTGCCAACTTCTCAGCTTTAATATGCAGAGAAGGCTAGAATCTCTTGACTTTCCTCTGCATCCAATCAGCTATGGATCTTGGAGTCTTTGAAAATAGCTGGCGAGCAGAGTAGAGCAAGGCAGTCCCTCTTTCTCCTTTATCCCATTTCTCATTCTCGCTCCCCTATCTGGCTCTAACCTAGACTGGGCCAATCAGATGACAAAAAAGTTCTACTTACAACAGGTACACCCAGGTAATTATAGTAAGGCAATGGACTGAATGAGCCAGTTGTTAAAAATAGTAGGTCTGACTTAATCCACTCAGGAAGATTGTGGCCCAATGCATTTAGGGATAAAAATAAATCAATTCAGATCTAATATTTAGAAAACATATCCCAGATTGGGATGGTAGACCTCTCTTCAGAAACAGGATGGATTTTTCCAAAGTGGCAGCAATGGTGGGGCTGGGCTTTGCAGGCAAAAGGCTGACTCATAGCCTGGATGTCAGAAGACCTTCTAAAGCCTGTTCTAATTTTCCTCCAGGGAAAAATTGGTCTAAGTCCGCTAAACTTTGTGCTACATCAGTTTCAGTAAAGCTTGCTGAGCCCATAAGAGAGGTTTGGGTCTGTGACTTATGTTTGGGGAATACTGACTCTGTCAGTCTGATGGTTGATGCTCATTCATTTTTTTTTACATGTTTAAGTTTTACGTGTTCATTCTTTGAATGAATAAACAAACACACAACATTTATTGAGTACTTACTGAGTGCCATGAACCATGTATGGCCCTTCTCATACTGTTTTATTAATATTTAGACCTCACCCGTACCCTGGAATATGCTCTCCATTTTGGTGATTTACAAACTGAGGCTAAGCTAGAATTTTCCAAAGCCATGTTGCTTGTGAGTAGAAGGTTGACATTTGAACGTATATCTAGAACTGGGTTGGACACCGGTATTTCTACTGTCCTCTTGGTATTTTATTCTGGGCTGTGCACTTCTAGGCCCTCAGTCAGTGTTTGTTTATGATGAAGGCTTTCTCAACTACTTCTCTCTTATTATCTTTTCCTCCTTTGAGTTCAACAGCACAATTGTACTGTTCAACTTCATACCTACTTTATGTGGTCTTACCATCCGTTGATCAGCTATTAAGTTACAAGGAAAAAACCATCAACCAATGTGATGGTTTAAAAAAAAATGGCTGCAAGCTCTTTGATACTCCTCCCAGTGAGAGTTGGGATCTGTGTCCCCTCCTCTTGAATCTGGTGACTATGTCAACTGAGTACTGCAGAAATGACACTGCATGACGCCTGTATGAGGTTAGGTCATAAAAAAGCACGAGACTTTCACATAGTTCTCTCAGAATGCTTGCCCTTGGGACCCAGCCATCATACTATGAAAAGCCTAAACCATAAGGAGGGGCCACCTGCGTAGGCGCTTTGGTCAACAGTCCCAACTGAGTTCAGTCTTTGGTCATCTCAGGTCAGGTATGAGAAACATGAGGCCATCTTGGAAGTGGACACTTCAGGTCGAGCTGTTCTAGTTCCTAGGTGTTTGAGTCACTTCCGGTTATCTGAGTTTCTTCAGGAGAAGCTCCAGACATTGTGGAGTAGAGACAAGCCATTCCAGCTATACCCTGTGTGACTTCCTCATCCACAGAATCTGTGAGCTTAATAAAATGGCTTTTTTATGTCTTCAAGTTTTCGAGTAACTTGTTATATATTAGCAAAAGTAACTGGAAAATCCAACCAGCAGGGTTTTACAGCAATAGAAGTGTAAGTATGTGTGTATATATACTTCATGTAGTGAGGTAGGTGCTTGTTGGTATTAGTTCACTGCCCAGCAATGCCATCAGGGACTCAGGATCTTTCCATATGTCCATGTTACCATCCTTAGTATGTCAGCTTTTTCCTTATGCTGGGTGCTTTATAGTTTTGGCATAAATGCTGTGGCTCCAGGGATTCAATCAGTGTTCAAGATAGGAAACAGAAAGGACAGGCAGAGCCAGCCTCATCTATCTGGTTTTATCACACAAGCAAAACCTTCCCAGAGAACTCCAGATCTTTACTTATGTCTCATCAGCTAGAATTTTGTCACATGGCCACCCCTAACAGCAAGGGGGGGCTGAGAAAATAAGCATTTATCTGGCATATTGCTGTCCTGAACACAACCTGGGTTCACTTAGCAAGGACACAGGAGGACACGAACACTGTGTGGGCAAGACCAGTGCCTGCCAACTCCTAACTGTTCTACGTGTTTTTTCCTGATTTGCTCAAGGAGATGGTGAATCTTTGAAAATAGACACAAGGCCCGTTACTTCTCTGGAATGCTTCTTAGCACCCAACACAGCACTGAGAATGTCATTTCTGTTTAATATTTTCACTTGTTGAAGAAAGAGAAGAAAAAGGAGGAGGTTTTCCGTAGCAGAAGTCTTCATATTTTTTTCTTGCTTATCACTTGAAAGATTCGAGACAGTGTACTCCCTTGTACAATTTTAACTTGTTACCTGCAGTTTTCATTATAACTTTACATAGTTGCAAAAAATGTAATTTTTGGCATATTGTAAATACTAGCATCAAAAAAATTAACCTTTACATTGCTCTTTTTAAAGTTCCCTATGAAATCTAATAAAATAGTGATTTGATAATACTAACTTCTGTTTAAAAATACACAAACAAGCTTTTCTTTAGTAGCCAGAAATTTTTACATTATTTGTTTTCTCCTTGAACTTGTATTTTCATTTCACATTTCCCACAGAATTTTATCCTAATATATTTTCATGCTTGAAAGTTTTTTTTATTGGTTTCTGTATCACACTTTTCTGCAACAAAAACATACAGATAAACTGAAATAGCATTGTAAAACATTTCACGTGACTAAAAGGCTTTAAGTATTGAAACGTTTCTTCTGGATTGAATCATCATTAAAGTTATTGCTATACAATTGAGAAAAACTACACGAATATATTATACATTATGATATATAATTATAAAGCACAGAAGCTAGATTCATTGTAAACATATCTGCTATGAGACAGATGGAATTTAAAAGAATTATTTCATGTTCTTGTAGGTGAAAATTACTTATTGCTAGAATGAGGCTAAGTTTGGCATCAGTTGCAAGCCTAGTTTTTGTTTATTGAGGCATAAATGTTGACGGATGTTAACTAGACTTACTGTGGTGATGATTTTTGCAATATATAGAAGTATCAAATAGTTACATTGAAAAGAAGCTAATATAATGTTATGTCTCAACTACACTTCAATTTAAAAAAACACATAGGTGCTGAAAACATGGTTCACAAAAGTAAATGGAAATGTGAGGAATATTGTTACATTTGAATTATTTGAGCTACTTCTAAGTCACAGGTGGACAATTAAGTTCACGAACTCGCCACTCTGTAAGTGCACGGTGGAGAGTTCGCGAATTTAATTGTCTGAACTTTTCATATATTGAAAATCACGTGATCTGTTATCAAAAATTATTTTTAATGCTGACAGCTCAATTAGGTCCTCCTTCGATTATTGGAAACGACCTGGCTTGAAAACGGACTTGTAACCAGTCATTTGAGTTGTTCTCTTGCAAATGGATTTCTTACCCACTCATTAGAGACATGCATAACCTCAATATTTCTATTTACTCCCCTGCTTGGAGCCCTGGAAGTTGGTACTCCAGGACACACCAGATTAAGATTTGGAATAAGTGAGAACTGTACCTTTCTTTTGGGAAGGAGGAGGAGGAAAAAGAGTAGATGGGGAAAGAGCTTGCCGGGTGCCCCACCTGCAGGCAGACCAATTTTAGGCGAGTCTGTGGGAAAACTGAGGATTTGGAAATTGATCCTCATAAATCTACCCACTCCCCGAAAGCAAGTCCATTTGTATGCCTAAGACCATGTGGACCCCGGTGTGAAGACTGTTGCTCCGAAGCCTGTTGGAATTCAGGGAGATGTTAACACTCTTCAAGAGGATGGATTTGCTGGAGTTTTCTTACTTGCAGGTGGGCTCTCAGTGAGCCGTTCTGGGCTGAGCCCCTTGTAGGAACCATCTCACCAAGGCCTGAAAACAACTTTAAGAGGGAAGAAACGTTATCCTTGTTTTGCAGATGAGGGTACAGGGGTTAAGGGAAGTGGCAGCCATCAGGTACCGAAGCTGGGGTTCAAACCCAGCGCTATGGGTTTGCAGAGCCCAAGCTCGTTACCTGCTGTGTTAGATTGTGCCCGGCTTTGGGCACAGTGAGCACAGCTCTTCACCTGAGCTGTTGCCTGCACTGCTGGTGCTTTTATCTTGGTTTCCTTCTTGGGAAGTTTTCCTAAAGCCCTGGTTCTCAAACACAGATGACTGGGCCCCACTTCCGGCATTTCTGATTCTGTAGGTCTGCCTGAGGCCAAGAATGTGCATTTCTAGCAGGTTCCGAGGCCTGGGAATCACACCCTGTGAACCGCTTCCCTAAAAGCATGTCCAGCGTCACGGGAGAGATTCTCATTTCTAATGCATTTAGAGACTGACGTTGTTTTCCTTTAAGTTTCTTTTAGGGCTGATGTTTTTAGCTGCCTAAAGGTGAGTCTGCATGTTGCATGTATGTTTCAACACCTGAAACAACTTTGGAAAAACTTGTGCTGCAGAAAGTTTTGCTGGAGAGTTTTTTGAGCGACATTGCCCCTGGGCATGCCTATACTGTTTACTTATTTTTCTTTATTTGTGTACACTTTGCACATGAAGGTCCTCCATGTTTTTGTCAAGCTGTTCTCTTTGTCGGGATGGAACATCCTTTCCTCCATTCTTCACCTGTTCATTCAATCTTCAAGACTCATCTCAAGATAATGTTTCTCTCTGAAGTTTCCTGGCTGAGTTAGGCCCCTCTTCCCTGAGCTCATCTAGCCCTGCATTGCATTCTACAGGCACGATCTTGCTTATACCATATCTCTCCCACTGGATGTTAAATTTGATACAACTAAGTGCTCAGTAAATAACAATTAGCTAACATTTAATGAGCACTTAATACTAGGCATTTGCTAAACACCTTACATATACTATTTCATTAAATCCTTATGAGAATCGTATGAGGTAGATACTATTATCACCTCTATTTCATAGTTGAGGAAACTGAGGCACAGAAAGGTAACTTAGCCAAGGGCACAAAGCTATTCAAGGTCATTTCCTGTTGAAGTCCTTGTGACCTGGGACGGACCGTCAGGCTTGTAGCCCCCAAATACTGATCTGTCAGCCCGTGAAGCTCATTGCCATCCAGGCACAGAACTTACATCAAGAGAATGCCAGTGTTTTGATTTGTGTGGTGAGAAATGCCAAGGGGGGTGGGTGCTCTGGGAAGCATGTTCTCTCTGATGGCAGGTTTCTCAGGAAGCCAAAGTAGGAGCCTCCGTTTGACCACCCAGCACAATAAATTCATACCAGGGGAAATAGTAACCTGGGTCCAATCTGTAGTGGCCTCTGGGTAAGATAATCCACTGCCGTAACACGATGTCTCTGGGAGCAACTGGGCAAGTCCTTGGGCTTGATTGCTTCATGGATAAGAGCAGGGACTCTCAGTTAGAATGGATGGTTCAAATTCCAGCTCTGCCCCTTACTAGCTATGTGACCTTGGACAAGTGACTCATCTGAACAAGATGTTTGTAATAATGGAAGCTATTTCATAGGCTTGTGGTGATGGCTACATTCGTTAGCATATGTGAAGAACTTAGAAGTGTGCCAAGTAGATAGCAAAGAACTGTAGAAATAGTTGCTATTTTGACTATTAGCATTGTATTCTCAGTGCCCCACAGAAGCCCGACACAGTAGGTGCTCATGCACATTTTTAAAATAATGAATGATTAGTTTGACCTGAACTTTGATAGATGCTACTGATGTTTATTTGAGAGAAGTGATTTTCAAAACATTTTTTGACAGAGAACAATAGTAAAGAAATACATTTTAAATAGAGACTAGTACACACATACATGCATGTATACATACACACACTGCACAATACCGTTACATGTGATACAATCTTATATTTTCTATTCTATGCTACTTCATTTTTTTAAAAAATGCTGGTAACCCACTAGTTGATTTTACTACCTACTAAGGAGTCAGGGCCGACAATTTGATAAACAATTGCCTTACTGAGATTTCTCCTTCAATGAACACATTCTATTCACACATATGTTAATATTGCCAGGCCGGCTTTGCACATCTTTACTCTGACTTTAAAAGATAGCTTCGTTCCTCACCTTTCTCTTGTTTTCAAGTTCTTGGGCCCTTGTATCCAGGTCACTAGAGACCATTTCTCTTATTCTCTGACTGGAGGTCTGTGTGTCTGTTCTCACTGTGGATGTGACTCTTCCATGAAACTGATTATCTCAGGCCTGGTGGACAAGAGCTGTGGCCCGAAAGTAACTGTGTCAGGGGCCTCGTGCCTCTTTGGCAACGTTTGGAGCAGCTGAAGAAATGCAGTCTTTTCTTTGAGGTCTCTTGTTCTTTGTTTGAACTCTGCCTAAGGTTGACTGGTACCTGCTGTGGGGATGGTCGAGGTCTTTCATGCTCAGATGTGAGTAGCCATCACTCCTTTTCCTGACATGGACTGTTGGCTCTTGAGCCCATTTCTACAACAGGGAAGCCTCTGGCTGGCATTTAGCCCCGATTCCTGAGTTTTTGGGTAGCTGGCAAGGGTGAGTGGAAAATGTCTTTCGCTGTTGGAGAATGGTGATGGGATGGGGTGGTCTGCAGTGTGGATGAAGGAGAGAGTGGTGGGAGCGTGTCCTGATGTGGGTTTAGAAGTGAATAGACTCTAGACAGAGGTGCCCTTTTGCAACAGACTGGCCTGAGCTTCATCTGTGGCTCTTTTCTCTGGTCACTCTGTTTTGTCAGGTTAGAGAAAACAGGTACAGAATCCCAGGACAGAATCCTTGGGAAACGTTTCTTAGCCACCAGCGTGGTTCTTGTCATGGCTTGCATAGAAATGCCACATGTGATACTACTTCAGGTCAAAGGCGAGAAAGGAAAAAGGCCAGAGGAACTTGTAAGGTGACAATAGTAACGTGAATAACCCCTGCTACTATTTATCAGGCATCTCTGAGCTCTGATACCGGTGGATTCTGCTTCCTGACTCAAACTGGCAACTAGGTCTCTGCTCTATAGCTTGTGGTAAACGTGCCCTCTATTCATCCTGGTTGTTTAAACATGTTAAAGTCCATTCCGCTGTTTCTTTGAAATGCTAACACGAGCCTTCTCAGACCATGGTAATTGAGGGTTCTTGTTCCCCCCCTCCTCCCCGAAGGTAAATACCTCTACCTGTCTCCTACATTCCTTTTTTTCCCCCTCTGTTCTCTAACTTTTCAAAAATGTTATAGTGTTAATATATCCCCCCCAAAGACTCAGTAATGCAGACTCTTACAATTTGTTGATTTTGCATGTGTTCACATTTTCCAAGTATTCCCTAACCTATTTGTTGTCGATAGATATTTTTGCCAAGTCTTCATTACTTCCTGATTGTTTAAATGTGTTTTCCCCCCCACCCCCCGACCACTTTCCATTCCTGTACGTTTTCTGTTTAAGCAGTGGGTCATGGGTTTTTGGATTCCACAAACCAAAAAATAAAAAGGAGAAAGGCAGGGGATCTTACATAGGGTTGCTGTTTTTTAATTTTTCTAAATAATAACAACAATTATTTACTTTTACCATCACTTCATAAAAGAAATTGCCCAGTGGAGACGTGTTCTTGTAGAAGCTCCGCTTCCTCTCTGATTCTAGTTCAGTGCCAGCCCTTGGGCACGTACTGTGTGTCAGCACTGCAGTGGACACAAAAGAAGGGTTGGTTTTGCCTTTACCCTCTGAGGTCCCACAGAGAAGGAGACAAACAGCTGTGTAGGACTGTGACTTTTAGGTCGATTTCCCCACAAGACAAAACTTTTTAAACTCATATAAAGGCAAAGATCATATCCTTATGTCTCTACGTCCCACTGCACCAATGTAGTGTCTGATACATCACATATGCTCTATCAAGGAGGTGCTGAGATCTGAGATGGGCCCTCGGGAATGAGTACAAGTCACATGACCTGGCAGGAAGTAGTGGGGCCCTGTGGGAAAGCAGCTTGAGGCCCAGGGGATAATATTCAGGAGAGATTATGTTTGTTTTGCAGACTTATTTGGAATTTACTGTAGCCTGAGATGGTGATGGACACCAAAGAACATTTAAGGCAATGGTTCAAAACGGGGGTGATTTTGCCCCCTAGGCATTTTTGCCTCAAGGCCTAGAGACATTTTTGATTTGGGAGAGAGGTGCTACTGCCATATAATTGTGGCCTATGGTAGAGGCCAGGGAGGCTGTTAAACATCTTACAATACACAGGACAGGCTTCTTCCCCCACCAAACATTTGGCTGGCCTCAAATGTTACTGGTGTTATAGTTTAGAAACTGATATGGGGGATTGATAAGAAAAAGGAAATAAATGTGGTGCTGTCAGCAGTATTTCATAATCATGAGCAGTGCCTGAAAGCCCAAGTTGCTATTATAGGGTATCATTTACTTCTCTCCAAGGAGTTCCGTTTCCCCAACCACCTTCTATCACACTTCTCTTTCCTGACTTGTGTATGCCAGGTGTTTTTTCTCCTCTCTTATTGGCTGTTTGCCTTAATACCTCCAGAACTTCTATTGGTCTCCTACAAGTCAAGACCTACCTGGAGAGCTACTTGGGGAACCCTGGAAGGCTGTTTGGGCAAAGAGAATTTGGAGATGAATGTAGTGGTCTTGGCCCAAGATGGATCTTTACCTTCATGTCATCTAGGCTAAAAGTCCTGCTGCTAAGGTCATGGGATATGTATTTATTCAGAGGGACATTTTTGGCTTTGTCAATCATTTCTAACCCATTGAGTCCAAGTTAGGCTTTTTGGGCTTTATTTGATTGATTGACTGATTGATTGGCAAGGACACAATAGCTGCATTTGTTTACTTTAAGGATAATAGCAGAATACAGAGGTAAGTTTTTCAAGTCTCTGTAAGATTTATTCTCTGTATGTTAAGAAATATTCTCTGAAAAAAAAAGTTTAGAAAAAGACATTTCAGTGGTCACCTACCGTGTTTCCCCGAAAATAAGACCTAGCTGGACAATCAGCTCTAATGTGTCTTTTGGAGCAAAAATTAATATAAGACCTGGTATTATATTTATTATATTATATTTATTATATTATACTATACTATACTATTATATTATATTATATTATGACTGGGTCTTATATTAATTTTTGCTCCAAAAGATGCAGTTGAGCTGATTTCCGTCTAGGTCTTATTTTTGGGGACACATGGTGTGCGTAGGACACTACTAAGTTAAACAGATATTCTACTGCAGGACTTCTTAGAGCCTTTATTATTCATACGGGCATTTTGAATTTTTAAGAGGAAGAAGTGGTATTCTGTATTCTCAAAATTAATTGACCATGGGACACAGTTTGTACAATGCATATCAACAACTTTCTTTGGGAAACAGTGGAGAAGTATGGACTTTGGAGCTGTGTCTCCCTGAATTCAAATCTTTGCCTCCGTCACCGAGCAACTTATTTCTTTGGATAAGGTACTTAACTTTTTAAAGCCTCAGCTTCCTCATCTGGAAAATATACTTGTAGGCAAGTAATATTTTCCTCACAAAGTACTAGGTATTACCTTCTAATGTCACGCTTTCATTGTCTGTCACATGGGTCTGTGGTTTGTTGTTGACATGAATGCCTTTCCTTCTGGACTGAAATCATTAAGGGCCTGGATGGTATCTTATGATCCTTGTATTCTTAATTGTTCCCGCAGTTCCTGGCGCATCATGGCTCTTAATAAATGCTAATTGAATGAATCAATGGGTAATGCATATAAAGCGCCTGTACAGTCTCAGTGAATGTTAGTTTTCACCGGGCTCCTTCCCTTATACTTCCTCAGTGGGTAAAAGCTTTTTGGAAGAGAGATAGGAAAGAGATGGAGTAGAGCTATAGCGTGATGGTAACTTTGACCTTGACGTTTCAGTTGGCTGAAGCCCGCGTGAGGATCTATGCTTCACACATGCGAAGGGTGTATCTGAGTCTTGCTTAAGGGAGGTGTGCTTATTATTTGGAGCTCTGCGCCACAAAGTAATGTCAGTTAGTTCTCATCTGGAGTAGTCTATTCAATTTGGGACATCAACTGTTAGAAGGGAGAGGATATTGGTTTCTTTAACATCCTTAACTCTGACTGCTTCTGGAAAGGATTATGGAGAGGGTCCAAGCTGATGAGGGTCTTCCTGGGCAGGTACTGGAGCATCTGGATGTCCCAAATTATGATAAATGCTGAAGGAAATGGTGAAGTGTACACACTAGGGTGCAAACCAGGGACACATGTCAACCTTCTTAAGAGTGGTGTGTTATAAAAAAAAAAAAAAAAGAGTGGTGTGTTATAAAGACAAGGACTTCGGACTAATGTGAGCAAACTTGGGTTTCAGTGCATGTGTGACTGGATGAATTTCCTGCTCTCTGGGTCTGAGTTTCCTGTCTTGAAAATAAAGATTTATGACTGAAAGATATTTGTGGGTTTCTTTTGGTTTGATAAAGCATAAGTCTGAAACATTTGAAGGCTGTGTTGGAGAAGAAAGTCTAGACTCGAGAGTATTTTTGTGGGTTTCAGAGGGCAGAACTCAGACCAAGATGGAAAGAGAAGGGGCCAGTTGGCTATTCAATGAGAAAAAGTCATTTCAGAGGGAGGGAGAATGTGGACAAGTCCTGTCCCTAGAAATGCTACGAGAGCCACCTGCCTGGGCTATTCTAGCGATGACTCTTAAGACCATTGCCTTCACTTAAAGAAAATAAATGTTTTATTTTAGAATAGTTTTAGATTTATAGAAAAATTGGACAATAACAGAGAATTCCCATATACCTACGTATAGTTTCTCCAGGTAGTATTAACATTTTGCATTAGTATGGTACATTTGTTACAATGGATGAACCAATATTGATACATTATTATTAATTGAAGTTCATATTGTATTCAGATTTCTTTAGTTTTTACCTGATACTCTTTTTTGGTTCCAAGATCCTATCCAGAATATCACAATAAATTCAGTTCCTCTTGGCTGTGACAATTTCTCAGCCTTTCCTTGTATTTGATGACTTTGACAGTTTTGAGATGTACTGGTCAAGCATTTTGTCCCTTAGTTGGGGTTTGTCTGATATGTTCCTCATGATTATCCTGGGGTTGTGGGTTTTGGGGAGGAAGACCACAGAGGCGAAGTGCCCTTCCCATGACATCATATCAACATGAGATCCCTGACGACGCTCTCTTTGACCATCTAGCATTTGTCAGGTTTCTCCAATGGGAAATTACTATTACTTTTGCCCCCTTTTATACTGTACTATTTAGAAGGAAGTCACTATGCACAGCCCACATTTACGGAGTGGAAAGTTATGCTCCACCTCCGTGGGAGGAGTTTTCAGTTAGAAATGTGAAACATTTCTTTTGACTTGCTGGCTTCATACGTCTCTTACAGAGCCCAGGTGCAGTGAGTGAGTACATTCTCATTTTTTTTTGTCAACCTCAGACAACTAATGAAGGCATGGGATTTACTTAAACTCACAAATGATTATCCTTTCCTGTAGAAGGGTTACCAGAATGCTGAATTTGCTAAGTACTCTTCTCTACTACCCCCAAGCAGTGATCTTGAGAGATGAGACAAATCTATCTTTTTAAAAAAAGATTTTTATTAGAAATATAGTTAGCATACACTATTATATTAGTTTCAGGTGTATACAATAGTTATTTAACATTTATATACCTAAAGAAGTGATCACTAGAAGTGATGATAAGTCCAGCAACCATCTGACACTGTACCACCGTATCACAGTATTATTGACTATAGTCCCCATGCTGTGCATTATATCCCTGTCACTTATTTGTTTTATACCTGGAAATTTGGACCATTTATTGCCCTTCACCTTCCCCCACCCCAGCTTTGAAATTTTTCAGTGACAGTTGACATTCAATCTTATTTTTTATTAATCTCAGGTGTACAGCATAGTGGTTATACATTTATATGATTTAAGAAGTGATCCCCCTGACTGGTCTGGTACCCATCTGACACTATACATAGTTATTGACATATTATTGACTATATTCCCTATGCTTTATTTTATATCCCCATGATTATTTTGCAACTACCAATTTATACTTCTTAATCCCTTCGCCTTTATCATCCTGCACCCCAACCCCCTCCCATCTATCACCCTGACAAATCTTGTACCTGTCTGATGCCATACGAAGTTGGACAATTAAGTTCATGAACTCATACTAAAAAAAGTGCTACATACCTCATTGCTGAATATCACTATGGTCATCTTCGAAGTACTCCCTTTGGGAAGCTATGCAGCAATGCCAGCGCCTGGTCCATCCCCCAAAGCAGTTTTGGAACTCTTTTTTTCTGGAATGGCCATCAGAGCTGTCGTCATGTTACCCTTGATATCCAGAATGTCATCAAAATGTCTTCCTTTCAATATTTCCTTTATTTTCGGGTGAAGAAGTCATTGGGGGCCAGATCAGGTGAGTCGGGAGGGTGTTCCAATACAGTTATTTGTTTACTGGCTAAAAACTCCCTCACAGACAGTGCCGTGTGAGCTGGTGCATTGTGATGCAAGAGCCATGAATTGTTGGCGAAAAGTTCAGGTCGTCTAACTTTTTCACACAGCCTTTTCAACACTTCCAAATAGTTAACTTGGTGAAATGTTTGTCCAAATTCATAACAAATGATCCTCCTGATATCAAAAAAGGTTAGCAATATCATTGTAACAAGTTTGCAAACTTAATTGTCAGAACTCATACGTAGTTACCACAATATTATTGACTATAATCCTTATGCTATACCCTAGATCCCCACGACTACTTTGTAACAACCAATTTGTGCTTCTTAATCCCTTCCCCTTTTTCACCCACCATCCCAACTCCCCTCCTGTTTGGCAACCACTAAAATGTTCTCTGTATCTATGAGTCTGTTTCTGTTTTGTTTATTTTGTTCTTTAGATTCCACATATAAGCAAAATCATGTTGCATCTGTTTTTCATTGTCTGACATGCTCCAGTCATCACAATACCCTCCAGGTCCATCCATGCCACCACAGATGGCAAGAACCTATTCCCTTCCATGGCTGAGCAATATTCCAGGAGGTGTATATATGTACCACCTCCTCTTTATCCATTCTTCTATCAATGGACACCCAGGCTGCCTCCACATCTTGGCCATTGTAAACAATGCTGCAATGAACATATGGATGCACTTGTCCCCTCAAAGTAGAGTGTTTTGGGTTTCTTCGTATAAGTACAGAGAAATGGGATTCCTGGCTCCTTCTTTGTCTCTTGGTATAGCCTTTGTTTTAAAGTCAGTTTTGTCTGGTATAAGTATTACTACCCCAGGTTTTTGTTTGTTTGTTTCCATTTTTATGAAATAACTTTTCCATCCCTTTACTTTCAGTCTGTGTGTCTTTTAATCTGAAATAAGTCTCTTGTAGTCCACATATATGTAAGGGTTTTGCTTTCTTATCCATTCAGAATAAGAAATGTTTTTGATTGGAGCATTTAATTCACCTACATTGAAAGTAATTGTTGATAGATACAGTATGTAGTTATTGCCATTTTATTATTCATATTTTTGATCTTTTTCTTTTTTTCCTATTTTAAAGAAGTCCCTCTACGATTCCTTGTAATACTGGTTTGGTGGTGATGAACTTCTTTAGCTTTTCTTTTCTGGGAAACTCTTTATCTGTCCTTCAATTCTAAATGATAGCGTTGCTAGGTAGAGTACTCTTGGCTGTAGGTCCTTACTTTTCATCACTTTGAATATTTTGTGCCAATCCCTTCTGGCCTGCAAAGTTTATGTTGAGAAATCAGCTGACAATTTTGTGGGAGCTCCCTTGTAGGTAACTAACTGCTTCTCTCTTGCTGCTTCCAGGATTCTCTCTTTGTGTTTAACCTTTGCCATTTTAATTATAATGTGTCTTGGTGTGGGCCTGTTTGGGTTCATCCTTTTTGGTACTCTGTGCTTCCTGGGCTTGTTATGTCTCTTTCCTTTTCTAGCTTAGGAAAGTTTTCAGTCATTATTTCTTCCAACAGATTTTCGGTCCCTTGCTTTCTCTCTTCTCCTTCTGGTACCCCTATGATGCAAATGTCATGCTTGATGTTGTCCCAGAGGTCTCTTAAACCATCCTCATTTCTTTTAAATTCTTTTTTTTCATTTGCTGTTCCAATAGGTGTTTTCTGCTACCTTATCTTCCAAATTGCTGATTCAGTATCTGCTTCATCTAATCTGCTCATGATTCCTTCTAGTGCATTCTTCATTTTGGTTATTGTATTCTACATTTCTGACTGGTTCTTTTTTATGGTTTCTGTATTCTTTTTTATGCTTGCTATCTCTCTGTTGAAGTTCTCACTAAGTTCCTTGAGCATCCTTATAATTATTGTTTTAAACCCTGTCTCTGGTAGTTTGCTTGTATCCATTTTGTTTAGTTCGTTTTCTGGAGTTTTTTCCTATTCTTTTCATTTGGGACATATTTCTTTGTTTCCTCATTTTGGCTGCCTTCTGTTTCTATGTGTTATATAGGGCTGCTGTGTCTCTCAGTCTTTCCAGGTGGACTTATTATAGTAGGTGCCCTGCGAGGTGCTGTCACAGTCTCCCTGATCACATGCTCTGGGTTCTCCAGGATTGTCCCTTGTGTGGGTTGTGTATGTCCTCCTGTTATAGGTAAGCCTTGATTACTATTGGCATGTCAGTGGGTGGTACTGACCCTCAGGTTGACTGGCTGTGGGGTTTGGTCATATCCATAGTTCATAGGCTGCTGTGTGGGGGGCTTACCCCACTGAGTGGAATTCACCCCAGTGGGTTCTGGTGCCTGTTGAGACCATCCTTTGTATGTGCCATTTATGGGGCTAATTGGGCGATGCTCTGCTGTGGTCTGAAGCCAACCTGTAAGTTTGTTCGTTCTGGGGCCTCTTGGGAGGGGCTCCAGTGCAGGCCCAGGTCAGCCACTGCCTGTGATTGGCTGGAGACTACCTGGTAGGAGCTACAAAGTGATCTGCAGTTGTTCACTGCCTGTGCTAAATCTGGAAGCACGTGGGAGTGGCCACGCTGTGAATCAAGGATGGTTGCCATCAGTACTGGTCTGGGGTAGCTCTGCAAAAATCCAGGACACTCTGAATCCTGCTGCCACCTTCTGGCTCCTGTAAGGTTCAGCCACTGATAAAACCTTCTGCGGTTTGCAAGTTGAATGAGGCAGAGTCTCAGTGAGTCAGCAGGGTGGAGCAGTGGAGCTCACCAGGCCAATCAGATTCAGATTTGGCCTGTGGGGGGTGGGCTCAACACAGGAAAGATGGCACCGTCCTGTTGGATGCACTGGAGGAGTGCCTCTCATAGAGAAAATGGGGACTGTCCCTCCAGTCTTTTCCCCAAATTTACACAACTCAGTCTCTCCCAATATGTCTCCAGTCCCCCCAGTGTCACTGTCCCTCCACTGGAGCTCAGGGTGAGTGCCTGCATGGTCCCTTAAAGAGGATGTCTGGTTTTCCTGCAGCCTTCCATCCCACCTGGATGGTTGGAATCTCCACTGTTTTTCACAGCCAGATGTTGTGGGGGCGCCTCTTCCCAGCACTAGTACTCCAGGCTGGAGAGTATGGTGTTGGGGGCTGGGGTCCCTTGCTCTTTCATGGGAAACCTCTGTGGCTGAGATATCTCTCCTGATTTTCAGCAGCCAGACCTGGGTGTGGGACCAGCCCGTTTCATGTCTCCGCCTCTCCTACAGTCTCGATATAGCTTCTTTATATCCTTAGTTATAAAATTTATGTTCAGCTAGACTTCAGATGGTTCTCCAGGTTGATTGTTCTATAATTTAGTTATAATTTTGATGTGTTCATGGAATGAAGCAAGCACAGAACTTATCTACTCTGCCATCTTGGATCTAGATTTGAGACAAAATCTATCTCAAACGAGGGCTGGGACTGAGGGAATTGGGAGGCTCAGGAAGAGGTAGCCACTTCCCAAAAAAGAAGTGGGGGGAGGTGAAGGCAGAACTGAAGTGGCCTAAAAGGAAACAATGGTTAAGAGGGAATTAATGGGGAGTTTGGACTCTGGGACTAATTGAAATTTCTCAGTCTGTGCTACCCATCAGCGTTTCTTCTGGATTACTGCTTTTACCTCTGCCAATGGGGTTGAGAAGAAATGTTTATCCTGGGACAGTGGCTGGAAGGAAAGGCTGTTTGGAGTCTGGCCTTTTGTTCCCAACTATTGCCATTCTCCTGTAAATCAGGCCTTTGCCAGTCTTGGTTTTTCTGCTGCTCATATCCAGAGTTGAATGTTCAAGCCCAAGTCGTGGCTGTGTGATCTTTGATCTCCCATTTCCTCATCTGTAAAATGATGTGTTAGTTTGAACCAAAAAGTGTAAGTACAGGTGTGAGTGAGGCTTGATCCCATCTCATACTTTTGGCAGATATTGCTAATTGATATGTGGCCTCAGAATCCTTTTCAACACAGTCCTCTAGATATTAACTATATATTAGTTGGGCTGGGCAAGCAAGTAAAGAGTTGCCAAACCCTGGTTAGATGCTCTTTTAGTTCAGTGCTACAGTTCTAAGATTTTAAGATTCAGGTTCACACAATTTATCTTTTATTCAATCAAGAAATATTTCTGTGCACCTACATATGTCAGGCACTGTGCTAGACTGGGTATACATTGGCGAATAAAAGAGACATGGCCCCTGCCTTTGTGGAGCTTACAGATTTTAAGTTCTTTGATCAATGTCATGTGTTGTATCCCCATAGCTCTTAGTATAGTTTGGGGCAAAGTCATCAGACAGTGGGAGGGGTAGGAAGTAGATTTCATTAAGCACCTTGGGCAAGGTTCAAATATATTATCTCATTTATTCTTAGTAGATGCTGACCTGTAGATTTCGGAGGCTTTGGCTGAGGATGCGATGTGGGGCTGATGCAGCCAATCAGCCCGATGGGGCAGGGCTCTGGCTAGAACTATGCTATAAATGAGGCCAGCACAGAAAACGTGCCTCTGCTTGCTGCCTGGATCATTTATCATATCACATAAGCCAGACGCCTACCTTCGGTGTGCAGGTTAACCAGTCCTCTCCTGAATTCCAAGCTCTGACATTTCTCCGTGTGCTCTGTGTTGCCTTGAGATAGGTTCCATTCTGGAAAGATGTGTTTAGGAAAGAGGAGGAAGGAGAAAAAGAGTGGGCATAGCTGGGATGAATTTGCCCTCCTTGATGTGGCTCTGCTCTAAGCCCAGCCCTCTATCAGGACCGGAACACCCAACCTAGCCTTGCTCTGTCCTCACACTTAGTACAAAGCCTTGCACAAGAACGTTGCAATTCAACTGCTGCATTGTTTCGTTTGTGGAGACTGATGCTATACAGTGTTTGGGGGCCCAGAAAGTCCTCCCTGAATAGTAGGTTCATGCTGGGTGAAATAAAGGACTTTCCTGGAAAAGGAATAGGGAAGGAAATTCCTACAGCTTCATTCAGGTATTTCCAGAGATCAGGAAGGCCTTTTTTCCCCCCTCATAGGGAAACTCTTTTTTTCTTTTCCTAATTACCAATTTAATGGACGGTGGGACTCTCTCCTCCATTATGAGTGAACTAAACCTTCCAAATGGTCGCAGTTGTTTTTGTCTGGGTTTCCCTGTGAGGAAAGCCTGAAGCAGGTAGTTTATTTGGGAGGGTGGTGGACACTGAATGCATCACTCCAAAGTTCCCTCCTGAATGAATCCACCTGCTAGGTGTGCTGGGGCTGAGATCCCTCAGCTGTCCGTCCTTCTGGGATGGCCTGCATTGCAAAGAGCCACCCAGTTCAAGGGCACACCCACTTCCCGGTGGCTTGCATTCAATGATTAACTGATGGAAGCCAGGATACAAAGGTCTGGTCCTTCACAGCCAACTCTGGAGAATTACAAAGTGTCATTTCAGCTTCAAAACTCCTTGGAGGTCAGTGAGGGCTCGTCTGCTGCTTCCATCCTTCCTCTCCTCAGGTGTTGATTCTGAGAGTTCTCCATACTAAACCTAACCTGTGACTGGAGGTGCCAGACGCGGTCTGGGAAAGCAGATGCCAGCTTGAGATTTTGGAGCTGGATCGCCATTGCCTGTCTGGCAGTGAGGACCAAGTTACTGGAGGTAGGTGGAGTGGTACAAGCTTTAGTTTGTAGTGACTTGGGATGTATACCAGTGGAAAAGAATGGATTAGCTGGTGCAGTATATTAACATTTAGAAAAATGGGGTAAATAATAGCCATGAGGACAGTGGATTTGGGAAGCTGTTGCTAAGCTCAAGCATGCTTTGGGGAAAGATGCTGAAGGGATGAGAGTGCTTAATCACAACCATAAAGCTCAGAGTGAAGGCTAGAGAACTTCCCTGGTAGCACGTAAAGAGGTTTTCATCTCCAACAGGAGAGCACGCAAGCTGAGGTCTGGGCCCGGGACTCATTAGAATAGCTGAGTTCAAAGAAAGCTAAACTCTCATCCTAAAGCAAGTGCTTAGGTCAAGTCTAACCAAGGCCAGGGCCCTGGTTAGAAAAGAAAGGGACCCTAACACATGGATGGGGACTTCTGGTTGATGTATCTGGATATCCTGAATCTCCTTCCCTGTACCCCTGAGCGTGCAGAAATGATCCCTTCCTCCCCATTCAGCGCTCCCCTTTGCTTGACGACAATGCAAAGACCTCTTCTCTGCAAGACAGCATGTGCCTCCCTCAGAATGCCCCCACCTCCCCTCCTGGCCACTGGGCCAAAAATTAGGGTACGGTCACAACACCTGGCTAGGCACATACAGGGCCTGTTAAGGAAGAAAGGGAACATTCCTCCACTGAGCTGGGGGACCCAGCAAGAGCCGGAAGAACATGCTTGGGGCAAGATTTTGAGATGGTTGATCAAGATGGGGTGGAACACACAGTTGGTTGAGGGAGAGTTTAGAATTTGGGAGCAAGTCCTCTGCCTGGGGGCACACTGCTGGGAGAGGTCCTAGTAGCTTGGGAGAAGTGTTGGCTCACAGTAAAAGGGTGCAGGATTGCTGTGGTTCCGTGTGGGTGGAGGGGTCAAAAGGCTGAGAGAAATGGGCCTGGTAGAGTGGAGGTACTATTATAGCGAGAAAACCCACCGGGGCATCATGTTCCCTGGAAGACCAGCAGGATTTATGGAAGCAGTAAGGAACATGTTGGGGAGAGCCCCCTCATCACGAGGTGGCTCTTCTCCAGAGGCCAAGGGCTAACGGCAGGAGATGCCATTACAGAATAGGGCTCCCGGAGAGCCATGGGAGGGTGGAGTCTGAGGCAATGGAACCCAGGTGATGGTGCATCAACTTCACAAGCCAGGTGGGCACACTTGTGGAGGGCAGGAAGGTCATCAAGCAGCTCGAGGTCATCAGGCAGGCAGAGGAGTCTTCAACTGGGGAGTGAGGAGATGGTTGATTGAACATGGCGTCTCCAGGGGCAGCCGACAGGAGGCTACTCAGTCTGTACAATGAAACGAAATTGAGGATGGGCCATTAGGATGCTGGGGGCAGTTGCCCCGGTAAAACACATACATACATACATACATACATACATAAATCCCACAATCCCTCGGAAAAAAGCCAGTTTTCAGAACCAGAACTTGTTGACTGAAGGAGAGGCCAGGTTCCCAGGAGGAGAGACCCTGTAATATCACAGCAAGTATACATGGTGATAATTCTCTCAATTCTTTCCCAAAGTACTCCACAGCTACTTACTTGAGTAGCTGTATGCAAGAGAAATGAGAATGACCTAAACACTTGCAGGACTGACACAGGGTCACAATTGACATAAATACTTGGAGACCTGAAGTGTCATTTTGGACTCTAGTTGAAACATGAACTATTTCCAGATTTGGGGTATTATTTTGCCTACTCCTTTCCAGTGGTTCTTTCCCTGTCTCAGGTAATTCCCTTTCACAGATATGCAGATCGACACTCAGCAAATTACTCGAGAAGCTCTTCCTTCAGTGTCTCCTCTCTGGTACTCTGCCCCACAAATTCTAGCCACCATGGTGTCTTTGAACTTTGATTTCTGTCTCCCCAGCTCAGAGAGACTGCCAGGCTCTCCTTTGGTTACTACATAGAAACTGCGTCTATGGAGGAAGCTGGTGCAATACAAGCTCATCTGGCTTGTTTTTTTCTCAGTGATCACCATCCTACGAAGGTGCCTGTTGTCTAATCTCTGAAAATTGATGTTCATGTTTTGTCTGGTTTTGCAAGTTGTTTAAGGTGGGAGAATAAATCTAGGCTGTTATTCCATCTTGTCCAGGAGTGAAAACCCTCTAATTATTTTTTTAAAAACTTACCACTCAACTCTAACCACACAAAGGATTGTAAAGGAAAATTAAAGTACAATATTGGTTGATAGTGGTGATGGATTCCTTGGAAAATAAAGCGGTGAGAATCCTACAGCTCAGGCATTAACTTGACCAAGACTTGCCCGGACTTTTCAACTGAAGTTGGTGATTTTTCTGCCCAGTGGAAATCCATCTCTCTTTTCATAATGGACCTCACTGGAGACTGGTAGGCACCTCCACAATGGATGTGATCACCCCATTGGGAGGTCTGAGGACCCACCACCCACCTCCAACAGGGAGCAGCTGCATATGCTGACATCAGTGTTTAGTTTCAAAGGTCAGGGCTGGATACTGTACCAAGGACATCCAGTGGCAGCAGGAACAAGAGAGTGTGTAAAATTGGAAAAGACACAGAAGTGAATGTGGAGTGTGTAAAAGGAAGTCAAACTCAATGGCTGGGAGCTAGGTAAGCACAGGAAGGATGGAGGAGGAGGCCAGAGCAGAGGAGGGATGCAGTGGCCGAGGCCCCTTGACTGGTTCTTGTCCTGGCCTGGAGCACCAGGGCTTCTTTCATAAGGGGAGGATCAGTGAGTCCAGTTGAAGGTGCAGAGTTGGGGATTCTGGAAGGATGGGCCTGAGCAGTTGGGTTTGACTCTTGTGGCTTGAGGACATCCTCTATTCTTTTCCAAGTCTGACCTCTCCCAGAGAACATCAGAATTGGTTCAGAAACCTATGAAGCAGGTTGGTCTTCCCCAGGAGGGCTGGGAGGGTGTCATTACAAGGTCTGGTGCAGCTTTTCCAGAAGTGAGTTCCTTACAGCACCTATGAGGTGCTTTCCCTCCCTTTCAAATAAGTTTGGGAAACACTGTACTCTGCATCCCCAAGTTGAAGAGTCATTAGCTTGTTAAAAGGTCTTAGAAACCCTGCAATGAAGAATGCTGTTTAATTTCACCTAGCTTTCCCTCGGTTTGCCCTGCTGCAGGAAGCGGGAAGTCCTTCTAGGTAACCAGCTGGAGGTGGGAGTGGAGGGCACGAACATGCAGTCCAGAACAGGAATTGTGAGACATTGAGGATCAGTCTTTATATCATGCTCACTAGCAATCCAGCCATACTGGTCGTTGTGTGTACGAAACTATCCAGCTGTTCTAGCTAGATAGTGCCTTTACACGAGTGGCTCAGCTTGTCCCTTGTTCTAGAACACCCGGTGGGGTGTCCCCTTCCCACCTCCCACTTAGTTCTTCAATGGCTGGCTCATTCCTGCTTCCGCTCTCAGCTCACCTGCTCACAGAGGCTTTCCTCAACCCCTGTCTAGAGTTGGCCTCAGCCAGTCATTTTATTTTCTCTATAGTTGTTCTTCTTTTCTAAAATGATCTTTTAAATCTCTTTACTTGTCCTCCTGGAAGGAGATTTCCAGGAGAGCTGGGGTCTTATCTTCTCCACCATTGCATGCCCAGAATCTAGAGCTGCCTCAGGTGCATCAAACATGACAATAGCTAATGGTCATCAGGTCTGACTGAGCACTCAACTGGGACCGCACTGCTCTTGGAGCTTTCCCTGTGTTATCTCGTTTTTAAGATTTGTGGATTCAATTCACGAGGGGAGCGCTCTCCACCCCTGTACAAATCTGGTCCACGTCTGGTCCTACCTCCACTAGGAAAGTGTTCTGGGGGCACTAGCCCTCCATCTCTGTCAATTACCGTTTCCTGTGTGAAACCCACATTTCACGTGCAGATCATAAGTCACCTGTTGTTGATTCCCTTCTTACCCATGGTTAAAATGAACTGGGTGTTATTGTTTTAAATACCAGCTTTACATTTTGCTTTGTAATGTTTATTATGGTAGTTTTGCTGGAAAAAAAATTCTGAACTGTGCTGTAATGTCGCTGAAACGCCCCTAACTGGGCTGGTAATAGCTAGATATGAGCTCCTTGGTGGCAGGAACTTGCGCTCAATTCACCCACTCGACCCAATCACTCAACTGATACTCACTGAGCATATCACATGGGCCGGGCCCTGGTCAGAGCTGGAGACAGTGTTGAACAAGGCAGGCACCACCCCGGACCCCACCATGCTTACACCTTAGAAAAGTTGTATGGTTTTCTGCACGTCTCATGGTGTGAACACATGACTGGGCATTCATGCATTCACCTGTTCACTCATTCACCAGTATTTGAGTACCAACTGTGTTCCAGACACTGTGCCTTCTGTATGGATACGAGTGAGTATCAGTAGACACATAACTCACAGGGCAGTGTATAGGGGGAGGGGACAGATCAACAAAAACCATAAGGCCTATTGAACTGTATGAAGGGTTGGGTTTGATGTAGTCTGGGGTACCGGGGAGGGCTGCCCTGATCTGAAAGGGGAGGCGTTCGCTGGACACGGGACTGCCTTTCCCACAGTGGGAAGAGAAGTGCCCTGAGGTGGGAGGAAGCCATTGTGTTCTGGGAACTCAGAGAAGAAGGCCAAGGAGCTGGGACCCAGGGAGAAGGGGCTTCTAGAAGGTACTTTGTAACATCGAACAAGTAGGAAATCTAACCATGGGTTTTATTTAAACAAAGACTTTTTTTCAATGTAACTCAATTCTAGGCTTGAAGCAAATGGTTCACCTCCGTAGGGAGAGTGAGACTAGAGACAGACATGTCCTTTGAAGGTGACTCTAGCAGGACCCTGCACTGGGTGTCCCCATGGAGGGGGCAGTGCTGGAGCTCCTACAGGCTTGAGCCTTGCAGGCTTGTCGAATATATTCCACCGAGGCACAGAGTGATATCCACAGTTTCCTCTGAATCCCTTCCCACTTGCAGTGGAGAGGCTGTTTGTGCAAGTCAAACATTGATTCAGCTGCTGGTGGGAAGGGGTTCCGGATGGAGGGGGAGGGACAGACAGCTGGGAATGGGGAGAAGGAGGAGGGGAAACCTGTCAGAGAAGGGGAGTGGGGGAAGGCCTACTCAAGGGTTAATTCTTCCCGTCTAGGGCCCCTCTGCGCACAGGCTGTATTTATAGATGGGATAATTGCAGAGGCTTTGAAAGCAGTGCCTTCCAACACCAGGGCTGGTGGGTGGGGGAGGGGAGGTCTGGGTCCCACCTGCTCCTGGGAGCTGCCTCTCTTCTGCCCTCCCTTGCTCCTCCTTAGGCTCCTAACCAGACCCAGCATGGAATGCAGCCCAACCAAGCCACATTTTCACTAGGTATTAAGTATCTCACTTTTACTCCCCCACAGCCCTAGGCAGCGAGTACAATTATTGCCCCGAGCAATTCGGTAAGGCCTTTCCTGGCCATCTTAGCTAAAGGGGCCCCTACCCCCAACAGAACCCCCACCAACCACTCTCTAGAGCCTCACCGTGTTTTACCTCTTTCACGGCACTGATCATAATCGGAAAAATATCTTGTTTGTTTATTTTTGACTTGTTTATTTCGTGTCTGCTTTGTCTATCTTGTTTACTGAATGCCTGGCCTAGAATAGGTGTTCAATAAATATTTGTTAAATACATGAATGCTTATTTAATAGAATAAGAAACAGGCTCAGTGAGGTGAAGTAATTCTCAGGGTTACAGGGTAAGTAAGTGGCAGAGCAGAAATTAGCCTCCAGGTCTGATTGTCATCAGAGGGTAAGGTTTTACCAGTGGACCAGAAGTCTCAAACACAGAGCAAAGGATGTGTGTGTGTGTATTTGGGGGAGAGGGCTGTCATGCGGGGCGGCCTGCGGGGTCTCTGCTTCTGCTCCCCACACAAAAACACAGGACATGGTGAGGCCAAAAAGGAACACCCACGGAGCCATAGGCAGGGGAGTCACACCACTATAGTCTCACTGGAGGCTGGATTCACACGACGTGTGACCTGCTGTCCACTTTTCTGCCAACTGACGGACTCCACTTGCTAGCTGCAATCCGCACTTGCTAGCTCAGCCACCATCTTCTTGCTAGCCCCATTTTTTGCTAGCGTAGCCATAGCAGTTATATTAGTGGCCAATGGCTCACTGGTTACAGCTGATGGCCAACTAGCCACAACTGATGGCCATCAGATCATAGTTGATGGCCATTTACTACCTAAGCCAGTACCTTTCCATGTGAGGCCGAGGGCCTGGAAACTGCACTCCTGGCTCTGTCCGTACAAGGTCTGTGTGTGTGTCGGGGGACAGAGTCCCAGAGAGCAGTTTCCAGGCTCTCGGCCTCATGTGGAAGAGTGCTGACTTGGGTAGTAGATGGCCATCAGCTGTGGCTAGTTGGCCATCAGCTATAACCCTTGAGCCACTGGCCACTAAGATAACTGCCGCGGCTGCGCTGGGGAGGGGAGTCGAGGAGAGTCAGTCGGTTGGCAGAAAAGTGGATAGAAAGTCTCATGTCGTGTGAATCTAGCCTCCCATGAGACTATAGTGACATGACTCCCCTACCTATGGCTCCGTGGGTGTTCCTTTTTGGCCTAGCCACATCCTGCGTACTTATGTGGGGAGCCAGAACAGAGACGCCACAGGCTGCCCTAAGTGACAGTGTATTTGGGGGAAAGGTCTGTGTGTTTGCGTATTTGGGGGAGAAGTCTGTGTGTGTGTGTGTATGTGCGTATTTGGGAGAGAGGTCTCCGTGTGTGTGTCTGTGTGTATGTGTGTGTGTGTAAGGCAGGGGTGGTGTCTCTGGTGGACAGAGCTCTCTCCTGGTCCTAGCCGAAGAGGTAGATGCTCTTCAGCTGTGGCTAATTGTTGGATCTTTTCAGGACAAGCCAGAAATCTGGATTCTTATGTGAAATGTCCTGGTTTTTAAATGCTGGCAACAAATCCACATTAAAAAAAACACACCTCACAGAGCATAGGCCAAACATAACACAGTGGCAGGCTGGATGGGGCCTGTGGTTTGCAACTTCTGCCCTCAACTCACCAGCCAGTATTGAAAAGCAACATGGATAACACTCTTCCCTTCCAGGGGCGCTGCACATTGAGCATTTCAAAGCCCTTCCCTACCTAGCATTTGTTTTAAAAGTCGCGATGTTCCGTGAGGGAGGTAGGGGAGATTGCTGCATCCATTTTACAGATTGGCAAACAGAGACCCAGAGGGACTCTTCTGAAGCCCAGGGAAGTGGCAAATAGCTGTCACTCTCAGCCCTTTGCCTTCTAGCCTAGTGTTGTTTGCCCTGCCCAGGGCCACCTGTCTCCATGTGTTTCATTTCTCCAGCTCTACTGGGATATAGGAGAGAGGCCGTGTGGATGGGGTGAAGAAATCCCATGCTGTGCCACCCACAGGTTTGGGGTGTCCCCAACAGGATGTATTACCAGCTTTGTGGAGAGTGGCCTGTGCTGGTTCTTTTTTGGGAATGGAGTTACCAAATATTGTCACGCTCAGTAATGATATAGCTCCATCAATACACTTTAATTCTGATTAGGCTTTAACAGTTGTCAATCAGCCTAACAAGAGAAGGGGAAACCGTGGTAGTCTGTGAGCTGTACGGCCCAGCACCACCCCTATTCCACCCTGGGGTCACCCTAAGAGAGGACTGGCAGCAGATGACTGCAGCCCTGGAAGGGAGCACTATTATTATGATGCAGATAAGGGACACGAGTCACTAAGAGGTCAGGGAAATTGCCAGGTAACCCGGCCAGTAAGTGGTGGGCCCAAGGCTTGAACCTCCAGCTGTCTGACCCCGGAGCTCATGCCCTGAGGAGTGAGAATGCTCCAGAGAGATAAGAGAAGTGAGGAAGAGCATTTAAAAGAGTCAAGAACGGAAGGGTGGGTGTGGGAACCAGGTGGAGAAAGGGTAGCAAATAGGGGCCTCAGGCAGAAGGGCTGTGTGAGCGGAGAGAACACAGTTCGAGAGATCCCTCTCCCCCAGGGCTCTTTCCCATGTGAACATGATGGAAGCTGACAGACTCAGGATTAATCTAAAGGTTTCAGTTCTCTGAGTACCACGTGGAAATTTGCCTGAAGCATGGCCAGAGCCTGAGTTGCAAGCCTGACGTTGGCCACCAGCTGGCCCTGTACCCTCCATACTTCTCCACCGAGGCTGCCAGGGCCAAAGGCTCCCTCTGACACAGGTCAAAAGCGTTTAAAAACAGGCAAGAAACAAGAGAACAGATCAATTTTCCTCAGTGAACTTACCGCTCTGTGAAGGAAGTGAGTAATTGTATGAACTTATGTGTGTGGGGGGAACCCTAGAGCTGTCTGTGTCTCTGTGTCTCTCACCATTCATTACCTGTGGGTAGTCTGGAACCTTTTTCAGTATGTGTCTCCACAGCTCCTGGTTTAGGGGGAAGAAGGTGAAGAGGGAAAGTTGCTTTCAAATTTTTTTTTGCTCATGGCCCATAGTAAGAAAAATCTTTGATATCATGACATAGTATACAAATACAAAATGGCGGCAGGAGCCATGGTCCTTTCAGGCCAGGCGTGAGAGCCAGAGCTGCTGGGGGCTGCGGTGGGGCCCCATTAAAGCCCAGCCCTTGCTGGTTGAGCTGGTCTGGTTCTGTCAGGAGATGAATTGAAGGGAGTGGTGGTCAGAGCCCTTTCCTTGAGTAAGCCTGGCCAAGTGAATCTGGGAAGATGCTTAAAAGGGGATTATGGTAGGTTAATTCCAATTCTCCTTTCTTGTTTAATAGTCTCTGGTGACCAAGTTTTGGCCAAGGAGCTGCGAAAATAAGACTGTTGGGGGCTTCTAGGAAAGATGTTTTCCTTCCTGATAAGTAAGAAAATATGAAAGAAAAAAAGCCATTGTTTTCTGCTTTCTTTTTTTGTGAATACTGTTTTGGATACTGTTGTGTGATGAAATGATGCTTGGAGTGTGGCAGCCATGCTGAAGCTATAAGGGAAATGTGATATAATGAGGAGGGTAGAAGATTTTTGGAACTAGGTTCCAAAGACATAGCTGAGCTGGGGTACTTACCCTGGGACCACCTACCTCTACTTCTTGTCTAGTAATAACTGTCCTATAGTTTAAGCCACTGTTGGTCATATTCCTCCTCCTTGCAGCTGATGTGATCCTAACTGATTTAGAAGCATAAATGTGTGGGCTATATTCCTGGGTTTTAGAAGGTCCAGACTTTTTTGAACTGACTCCTAGAACCAGTGTTGGATGATTCAGACTTATGGATTGGCTTCTACATTATTTCTTTTGTGTGAAGGAAGTTAGTGTGGCGACATTATAGTCTTGGCTCACAATCTCTGTTCCTTGGTGTGTTTTGCTCTATTTGATTTCCTTACTTCTTTTCCCTTTTTATAAGAAAAAAACCAATTCCCTTGGAAATGAAACTGAAACTCCTGTATCAATTCAATCAAGAGACGTTCTGGCCAAGTCCACTGGAAAAGCCACACATATGGAGCTGATCCCCCAAGGACCAGGGTGGAAAGGGAACAGAGAGAGGACCTCTAAAGAACTAACGTGAACTACACACCTATATATGCCAGTCATAAAATGTTTATTTCTGGACTCTCAATTTTATTCCATTGTTCTATATCTCTATTCTTAGGCCAGTGCCAACCTGTCTTGATTACTGTAGCTTTGAAGTAACTTGAAATTGGGAAGTGTAGGTCCTCCATCTTTGTTCTTTTTCAAGATTATTTTGGCTATTCTGGATCTGTGGAATTTTCATGTAAATTTGAGGATCAACTTTTCAATTTCTGCAAAAAGGACAACTGGGATGTTGATAGGGATTATATTGAATCTGTAGATCCATTTTGGGTAAACTGCCATCTCAACAATGTTAAGTGTTCTGATTCATGAACATGGAATGGCTTTCCATTATATAAAGTATTTAATTGATTTCAATAATGTTTTGTAGTTTTCAGAATACAAGGTTTGCACTTTTTCTTGTTAAGTTTACTCCTAAGTATTTTATTCTTTTTGATGCTGTTGTAAATGGAATTGTTTTCTTAATTTAATTTTTAGATTGTTCATTGCAAGTATATAGAAATACCATTGATTTTTGCATGTTGATCTTATATCCTGCAATCTTGTTGAACTCATTTATTTCTTATGGGTAATTCTTTTTTTTTTTCAGCAAACACGAAAAATTTATTAATAGAAACTATCCAAACAGAAACACAAGAGAAAAAAAGGATTTAAAAATAAAATGATAATTTTAGTGAGTTATATATAAAAATGTCAGGAATTATCAGGTCGTTTCTAGTGTTATAATAAATATGTATCTGGAATCCAAGAAAAAGAGAGAAAGCAACTAACAAATTGAAAAAGTAGTGATTTCAAATTTCCCTAATTTGTTGAAAATGTAATGATGCATATTACAACCTTGAGAGTAAACACTAAAGCTATATGAAGAGAATAATAGTAATATATATATATATATATATATATATATATATATATATATATATATATATGGAGGAAACAAGTTGAGTAATAGAAAAAAAAAAGAAAAAATAGGTTAATTTTTTCTACATTCTCACCAACCCAGAAGTAGGTTTGCTGGATCATGTGGTAGTTTTATTTTTAAATTTCTGAGGAACCTTCAATACCCATTTCCACAGTAGCTAAACCAATTTACATTCCTATGGAGAGTTTACAATAATTCCCTTTTCTTCGTGTCTTTGCCAGCACTTGTTATCTCTTTTAACAGCCATTCTAGTAGGCATGGGGTAATAGCTCAATGTGGTTTTCATTTGAATTTCTCTGATGATTAGTGATGTTGATCACCTTTTCATGTAGTTGTTGGCCATTTGTATGTCTTCCTTAGGAAACATTTATTCAAGGCCTTTGCCCACTTTATTAAAATTAGGTTGTTCTTGTTTTTGTTTTTGTTTTCTATTGACTTGTGGGAGTTTCTTATCTATTTTGGATATTAACCTCTTATTGGATATATGGTTCAAAAATTTTTTTCTCCCATTCCATAGATTGCCTTTCATTGTGTTGATTATTTCTTTTTTTGTTGTTTAGTTTTAGATAGTCCCACTTATATATTTTTGTTTTATTTCCCTTTTTTTATTAGTTTTAGGTGCACAAGACAAAGTAATACTTAGACGTTTATCATTTATATCCCTCCCACTGTGGACCCCCCTCCCCCTATCCACTATCCCTCTGACATTGCACCGAGTCTTATGGGTAATTCTTAATAAGATAAGGATATTTTTTTCCTTCTGAATTCTGCTAGTGTCTGATTTCCAAGCTTTCTGAGCCAACCTTGGTTTCCATAAGTGGTTTTTCCATTTTTAATATAAGTAGACAAAGCATTGAAAAAGCAAATAAACCTGATGAAACTAGACATTCCTCCATTCTTTATTGGTTTCACTTTTGCTTTGAGTCTGAGATATAAAGTAAGAGGGGGAATAATCTTATGTATCCAGGGAAGGAAGGAAAAAGAGATCCACTTACGCAAGGAATGAGAAGGGAGGGTCTCTGCAGAGAAAAAGAGTAAAGGAGAGGGAGCAAGAAAGGGAAAATACCCAGCACCATGAAGCATGACAGTTCCTTGAGGGAGTGTAGGAAGAGAAGAGTGGGAGGGGTGGGGTGAGGGTAGGTTTCTGGAAAAGGCACGCCATTGTGTCTATTACTCAGCCTGGTTGTCCAGAGTATGGGATGCCAACAACTTGTCCAGGAAGGCCTCTGGCATCGATGTGGTTGGGAGTGAAGAACACGATTGGCACCCAGTTCTCAATAGCTACAGCAACGACTATTTATTGCATGTCTGCTATGTGTCAGGCGTGTCTGCTATGTATCTGACACTTACATCCATGACTCCTTAAAATAACTGTGGGTGGTAGATCACCATATCCCCATTTGACGGGCAAAGGAATTGAGTCTCAGGGACGTTCAGGAAATTTCCCAGTTAGTGAAGAACAAAGTCAAAAGCTGAGAACTGACGACTTTGACTTCCAAGTCTGCCTTCTTCCTGCTTGCTTTCTTCCTGCCAGCCTCGTAGCCGCTTGAGCCCTGGGCTGGGGAGGTGCTCTCTGTAGGCCTGTCCTCCTGCTCCTTCCTGCAGCCGGCACCTCCCCAGCCTTCTCTGAACGTTCTTTCACAGAGCAGAGTGTCTGTCTGTGTGTGTGCTGCTCCCAGGTCCGCCTTGCTTTACCTGTTTGCAGTCTCCTCAACTCTACTCTGGCCCCGACGGCCAGACTTTTCTGCCTTATTTAGCACTTTCCTGGGGACAGGTGGGAGAGCTAGGAATGGGAAATGTGAAACATACACCCTCTTGCCTTCAAAGTTCTACAACCACTCCTATAAGTCGGTTGGGAGATGAGCCTTCTCCTTGTATTTAGACAGACTGGCCTGTTGGATTCAGTTTGGGGAATATGGGAGAAGTCCATGGCCATCCTGCCAGACCTTGGCTTGGCTCATAGTATTTGGTCACCGGGAAAAGCAGCTGGGACAGAGTTGGGTCTCAGAAATATCTGTTGAATGGTGAATGAGTGGATTTTAGTCCTTGCCCCAGCATCAGCTTCGTGAGGCTATAATCTGTCAGCGATTTTCAAAAGGGGAGGCAATTCCCGTTTAAGATAGGTGATGGGATTCCCTGTTATAATAGATCCCACCTTCATGAGTTTGTCTGTTCAATCAACAAATGTTTATTTTTCTCTGAGGAGCTACCAAGGACAGACCAGCCAATGAGTCCTGGTACTCATAGCATTTAGAGGGGGAAACAGACATAGAGTAAACAGTTACAAGTGCCCAACTCTTGGTCACTCTGTCATCTGTTACCACGTGGCTTTTCATGACTAAACCACACCTGTCATCTTGCCGGTTCCGTTCTCCTTCCTCATTCCTCTTCTAAGCTTTCTGTTCCTTCCCCACTGGGGGCCACCCTCTCCTGCCTCTCTTGTCTCAGCATCGTGTTTGAGTTTACCCTTCTTCCTATGACAGCCTTCCCACCTCCTCCTTTCTGAGGAGCTCCGGGAAATGGTCTGCGTCAGGCGCTGTGGATCTCCATCTGAGTCGTGTTTGCACGCTGTCTCCACCCACACATTCTGATGGAGCGCCCCTTGTTGGTGGGGGCGGCTCTGCAGAACACTTTGTGCCATCTGAGTGATGGTTCCGGGAAGAGATGCTCTGGAGTAGCACACTTCATGCTTCCTGCTTGCTGGGTAGATTGCACGGGACTGACTTCCTACTTTTGGAGGGAAACCATTTCTTACCACTTCCCTCACTGTCCACTTCACTGAATGTGTCTTTAAGGACATTTGGTGGGCCCGCTCCGAGGGCCAGGCGCTGGAAACATGTGTAGAGTTCCATCCTCATCCCATTTGTCCTTTTGCGGAGACAGGGTGTACCTATCCTATGATAGCGAGTGACATATGGAATCATAGAATCTCACGGTTAGAGAGATCTTATTGTTTGTTCCAAGTTTATTCCAACATTTTTCAAACTTCTTTGATTATAAACTAATAGTAAAAATACTATATGTTACATTCTGTAGAATATGTATACAATGATACTATACTATAATAATATAACATACTAATAGTAAAAAATATATTTAATATTATGACCCGGTGTGCATGTATATACATTATTCATAGGGACATACGCACATACATATTAAATGCATGTATAGCAAAAGTTTTACAAAGCAATATTTACCCTTAATATGCCCATATTTTCTAGTTCATTAAAAAATACTGACCCTATAACTCACCCAATTGTTTCCATGACTTAATACCTGAATATTAAGTTTCAGGCTGCCCTTTGGAAAATACTGTTCTAATCCAACAACCTGCCTGGAGCTTACACTCTCTCCACAGGGGTCAAGTAATTGTCTGCTCTGGTGTTTCTCTGGTGATTGGGAACCAGGATCTAACTAGGAAGCCTATTCTATCTTTGGACCTCTTTGTTAAAAAAGTTTTCCTTAGAAAACTCTTGTCTCCCGTATATGACTGACTCCTTCTTCTTCTTAGGAAAAGCCCATCGGGTTAGCACTGAGTACCCCTCCATCTCTCTGTCTTGTATCACATAGTAACTCTGGAGCAGTGGTGTGTTTTGCACCAGCTTGTGAGAGCCAATTTCCAAAATTTCAGGAGTTTTTGGAGCTGATTACTAAAATTGGCATTAAAAACTAAATTCTATGACTTACAAGCGAATTATATTAAAAACAAAAGTAGTAAGTATTCAAAGCTCATCACTTCCTAATTATTTTATTATGTCTATTATCTTGTAGTTATTGAAGTTCTTGGTGTCTGTTATTGAAGTTCTTGGTGTCTTGAAGTTCTTGGTGTCTGTTGTGTCAGGATGGTGGCAATACCATGGGACTGTGTGCTACTGCCAAGCTCCGTGCTCAGTGATGTCACATCGGTAGCTTTAAATTGGCCGTGGTGAGAGTACGTGCACCGTGGAAATCAGCAAATCCAGCAGGGCCTCACCTCCTGGGAAGCCAGGCAAGCACTTATCAGAGCACTGTTGCTCTGGAGCCACCTTGCTTGGATTTTATTTTTTAATTTATTGGGGTGACATTTGTTAGTAAAATTACATAGATTTCAGGGGTACAATTCTGTATTACATCATCTATAAGTCCCATTGTGTGTTCACTACCGAGAGTCAGTGCTCCTTCCATCACCATATATTTGATCCCCCTTTACCCTCATCTCCCAACCCCCACCCCCCTTACCCTCTGGTAAACACTAAACTATTGTCTGTGTCTATGAGTTTTTGTTTCTCATTTGTCTTGTTCTTTTGTTGTTTTGGGTATATAAATACCACCTATCAGTGAAATCATATGGTTCTCTGCTTTTTCTGTCTGACTTATTTCACTTAGCGTCATACTCTCAAGATCCATCCATGTTGTCACCTTGCTTGGATTTAACCTCAGCTCCAGGACTTGCTAGCTGTGTGACTTGGGCAAGTAATTTAACATCTCTGTGCCTCAGTTTCTTTGTAATGCACATCCTCCTAGGGTTGCTTTGAGGGTTACATGAATTAACACACATAAAGTGCTTAGAACAATGCCTGAACATGGACCCTATATAGGTTTTAGCTGTCATGTAGGTTATTGGTGGATTATTTCATTCACCCTGGTAGGGTATGGTTTCCAAGAGTCGCTCAGTGTGGTCACGCTCATCTATCTTGCTTTCATCTTCAACATGTGGGTTTTTGTCTTCTCTTCCCAGGTAACACAGGGTCCCTGAGATTAGAGGTGGTTGGCTTTTTTCCCCCGCCAATCTCTAGGTCCTAGTCTTGAGCTGGGTGCAGGATAGATGCCCAGCCTCACTGGCCATTGTGAACCCTCTGGATTCCCTGTGGACCCTTGCTGTTTTCAGTGAGGTGCCCTTCTCTTGTGGAGGGCTCTGGGCTGGCTGGTGGATTTGAAGATGAATAAGTATTTTGGTTGCGGGAACCCTGAGCTGGCTAGTGTCACAGACAGCCCAGCTGCCACCAGGTGGTTGTTCTATAAATCACTAGGCCTTACCTTCCCTGAAACATAAATGGCATCTTGTGTCAGTGGTGAAGCAACTGGCCCCTCCCCCAGCTCTGGACAAGGCCTCATGGAATTTGTTTAGGCCTTGATTTCTTTCTTGTGTGCAGCTGCTGCTATTAGAAGAAGTCGGGAGACTCTCCTGATTCAAAACAGCTCTGCTGGTGTCTATATTTTCCCATTAGGGATTCATTTCTTTGGGGTAAACAGTGCTTTCTCTACGAGGTTCTATTTTAAAATGGTACCGTAAAGAGTGGTGTATTATGAAGCCTCTAAAATCTTAGCGTGAATGAACTTGGCAGCTACATTCCTCCCCGCTCTGTTGCTATCCCTCATCAAAGTGGGCATCAATTTCAAAGAAATGCTGGAGGCCACACTGTGCAGTGTTGCGTTCCCAAACCTGGCTGCACTTTCAGAATCACCAGGGATGTCTTTTGCTTAATTAGAAAAAAATTTAATTTGATAACTATTGACCCCCCCCCCATTCAAAGTAAATTTCATTCAGACAATCTCATAATTTAAGTATATGAGGTCTGACAATTAAGTTCTCGGACTTGCCACTGTGCGCTTCCATTGGCGGCACTGTGCAAACAACTTGGTAAGATTTCATAACCTTGGTATATCAGTGTCTCACAGCTGTGTTCATGGTGTCACGTGGCAGTGTCTTGCTGAGTGGCGTTCATTATTGTTGCGTGTTTTTGTGTGCCGTCACAAGAATGTCTGAGCTTGAATTAGAGCAACGAATAAACATTAAATTTCTTGTTAAACTTGGCAAGAGAGGAAATGAAACCAGGAACAAGTTAGCCCAAGTTTATGGGAATAATTCCATGAAGAAAACAGCAGTGTACAAATGGATTAAACATTTTTCTGAGGGGAGAGAACGCGTCACTGATGAAGAGAAGTCAGGGCGGCCAGTAATGAGCAGAACTGATGAAAACATTGCAAAAATTCATTGAATTGTGCAACAAAATCATCAGCTGACTGTGAGAAGCAGACCAAGTAAACATTGACAGAGAAACAGTCAGGAAAATCTTAACTGAAAATCTTGGCATGAGAAAGGTCTGTGTAAAAATGGTCCCGAAGGAGCTCACTGATGAACAAAAGAAAAGAAGGGTCCAAGTTTGCCAAGACCTTTTGGAGAGGCAAGACGATGTTTTGGGCCATGTTATCACTGGTGATGAAACATGGGTGTACCAATATGACCCTGAAACAAAGCGTCAAAGTGCACGGTGGAAGTCAGCCAATTCTCCACGACCAAAAAAGTCCCCTCAGTCCAAATCAAGAGTCAAAACAATGTTGCTAACCTTTTTTGATATTAGAGGGATTATTCATTATGAATTTGTACCAAGTGGACAAACAGTTAACCAAGTTTACTATTTGGAAGTGCTGAAGAGGCTGTGTGAAAAAGTTAGATGACCTGAATTTTTCGTCAACAATTCATGGCTCTTGTATCACGACAACATACCAGCTCATATGGCATTGTCTGTGAGGGAGTTTAGCCAGTAAACAAATAACTGTATTGGAACACCCTCCCTACTCACCTGATCTGGCATCCAATGACTTCTTTTTTTACCCAAAGATAAAGGAAATATTGAAAGGAGGACATTTTGATGACATTCAGGACATCAAGGGTAATACAATGACAGCTTTGAGGGCCATTCCAGAAAAAGTGTCCCAAAATTGCTTTGAAGGGTGGACTAGTAGCTGACACAGCACATACCTTCCCAGGGGAGTACTTCAAAGGTGACCACAGTGATATTCAGCAATGAGATATGTAGCACTTTTTCTAGGAAGAGTTCATGAACTTACTTGTCAGACATCATATGTTTATATGTATTAATAAGAAACAAAAATAAATTCCCCCTCAAATTATCCACTTCCATCCTGGAAAGACTTTAACAAGTATAGATTTCATGGATCCCTCCCTAAACCTACAGAAACAGAATTTTCTGGAATGGGGAGCAAGGAATCCTTATTTAAAAATATCCTCTCCCAATGATTCTAAATATACAGGCATGTGTGGGAACTAGTGGAGTAGTAGAGTGATGTTTCCCGGTGGTAGGTACTATATTTGATTTATTTCCATATTTCTGCAGCTCTCTGCCCAGGCCTTAGTGCATAGCAGGCACATAATAATAGGTGCTTAATAAGTAATGTTTAAACTAAACTGGAAAAGGCTAGGAATTGGGCAGAACTGGATTTGAGTCTAAGCTCTGCCACTTCCTGTGTACCTTGGGCAGGTGCTTTCTTTCTTATCTGGGAAATCAGGATGATAAAAATATGCACAAAAATAGCACAAAAATAGGGCTGTTTAAGGGACCGTAGGATTGTTCCACTCCCTGTCATGCCTCCCTTCCTGGGCCTGTGAGGGGAGGGTTGGTGGTCAATTAGAGGATGGGGTACGTCCCAGGAGGTTTTGTATCAATTGCTTAAGGGGCAACTATAAGCCTCCTTCAAGACGGAGCCTCACCCTGCTGCCACAGGTCTCATGCCTTACCTTTGGGCCATGCAGATGAAAAGCTGGGGACATTGGCAGTGCTGGAATCGATTCCTTCTCTGCCTGCCTGTGGCTGGATTGATCTGATTCCTGCTTGATACCTGCAATTAGGAGACCAGCTGAAGCTAATTTCCAGCTGTATCTGCCCAGCTCCCAAGGACCGTGGGGAAGGTGGTGGTAGAGAAAGCCAAGTGACTAAAATGGAGCTTGCAGAGGAAGAAGAAGGGATGTGGATGGGGGTGGCAGTGGCAGAGGGCACTACCTGGGGGTAAGATTGGGAAGGGGTGTCACTTGTCATCGTCATTGGTAAGGGAGGGAGCTATGACTACCTTCTCTACAGTCTTCCTGGGTCTTGCTGATACCTACTTCTTCCAGTACTAGTTTTAATCATCATCATGTGAGTGCATTTTCTTAACTATTTTATTGAACAGGGAGACGAGTGCTTAGGGGTAAGAATGGCTCAGGCATCAGCAGTGTCTGTGCTCTGTGACCTCTTCCTTTGGGCTTGTCTCACTTCAGGGACTTGGTTTCTGGCTGAGGTCTCTGGTGGGGCCCTGAGGCCAATTCTTGTCATGGTGAAAAGTGGGGCTCTGCCCCTCTGCATTTGGTTACTTTGGTGCTCAGCTATTCTAGGTAGTGAGGCTCCTTGAGTTTCAGTTTCTTTATCTGTTAAATGGGACCACAGTATCTACTTTACTAGAGGGTAGGGATTCAGTGGGAAAACCCAGGAAAAGCATCTAGGACAGTCCTTGGAACACAGTTGCTGCTCAATAAATGGTACCTATTGTTGATGTTGTAATTGTTCTTATTTTCTCTTCTGTTCTAAGACAACCACCCCCATTTTAATGTGTCTGAAATCATGTCGTGTCTTACAGTCAATATGTATACTTTAGGTACAGTGTTTTGCTCCATCTTCCCCCAAGAGTGGTTGTTAAATCAATGATGACTTTTGTAACTAAGAGTTTCTCAGACCTTAGAAAATATGGGATCACAGAGTTCTGTTTCCCAGCCCTCAGATGGGACTACAGTGATTCGCAGATTTGTAAGGCCAGTAACCTCTTTTTAAGAAGGGAGATTAGCAGGTATTAAATGTGTATTAACAGCTAATTGGACAAAATTAAAATAGCATTGCAGAAAGGGCAAGATTTGCAGAAAAGTAGGCAACTGCGTGAAGCATTTCATGGAAGGGAATATTCCGGAACTTTTCTGATCTGAATTCTCCAGAACGCCTGTTTCCTATCTAATCCTGCTCACCTGCCTGCCTCTTCTTTAGAACAATGCCTGTCCTGGTAGGGAGTCGGTCATCTGTCTGCAGGGTGAGGTATTTGCCCATTCGTGTGACAGGGTGTCTTGAATCCTATCTACAATGTCAGCCTACAAAATACACTCAATTGAAAAAAAATTAGTCTAATCTGATGATCTTGAAACTGTTAGGAAATAGCAAAACGTGGTATAATTCTGGCCCACCCATTCGTAACTATCGCATAAGGAATTTGAAGGTATCCCGAATCTCTCTGTTTAGTTTTGTGTGTGTGAGTGTGTATGTACGTGTGCTATGTAATTAGGGGACGTGATATTCGTGAGAAAAATCGTATTGAAATTCCAGAGAATTATCTCACACCTCGTTGTGGGCACCCAGGAGCCAAAGGAAGCTTCCTAGCCCACCTTGGTTTTCAGGTGCTGGGCTGTGAGCAGTGTCCTCCTGGGGTCTTGCCTTTCATTCCCATGTCGGGGTAGGAAGGGGATGGCTGCTTTCCCTAGAGTGAGGCAGTGTGGCCTAATGATGATACTACCTATTACTGATACCACCACCACTGCTTTAGCGAGGAGCTGGCACTTGTTGGATGTGAACTGTGTGTCCAGTACTGTGCTAAACGTGTAACTTGCAGTACCTAATTTGGTCCTCACAACATTCCTGTTAGAGAGATTCTATTATCAACACCGTTTTGCAGATGAGGAAATACAGTCCTTGAAGGCTTACATTATAATTTCCAAGTTGGCCTGACTCTACACTCCAGAGTTCTAAGTTCTCTGCCAAGATCACTGCTTCCTGGCTGGCCTGAGACGGGTTCTGAGCCTGAGGGTAGATGTGCTGGGGGGGAGGTTTGGAGGTCCTGAGCAGTGTTTGCCCCATCTGAGCCCTGCTCCTGTCCTGGGTTGCCCGTGCCTATGATCTCGCAGGCCTGCTCTTCGCACAACGCCAGGAAGATCATTCACATCTTGGTCTATGGCAGATTGGCAAACTTGGAAAGGGCCAGATCCTATTTTTGGCTTTGCAGGCTGTACTGATCTGTCGCAGCTATGCCCCTGTGCTCTTGTAGCAAGAAAGCAGCCATAGACAACTTGTAAACGAATGGACATGGCTGTGTTCATGAATCCTTTATTTATAAAATCGGGGTACAGGCTGCAGATTGCTGACCTCAGGTCTATGGCAGTCAAAGGGGAGAATACCCATCTGTGGAGGGTGCCCCCAGGAGGGGTACAATGAGGGAAGCCTGCTTTCTGGTGACCGAGGAGTGTTCCTGAGAGAGAGAAGGGTCAGCTGGGTTGAATGATGCCTGAGTGTGTGCACTCACATAAATGAATCACGTTCCTTATAAAACCATCCTCGTTTAATCCTTTTTAGAACAAAAGCATACATTTCAGCATCGTCAGAGGAGACTTGTGAGTAGGGAAGGATGGTGTGACTGCAGATCTCCCTGAGTTTCAGTTGTCTTTGGGGGTAGCGGTGTCCCACGGTCACTGAAACAGTGATTCCATAGATGTGCTCTTCCCCTGTTGAAAGGTCAGGCCCCAGTGCATGTAAAACTGCTTGCTTAGCCCAGGTGCAGCCGAAAGACGCAGAGATTCAAGATTTGTCAGAGCATTTAGAGGATGAATGCATACAAGATGAGTCATAAACACATCCAGCTTCCCGCATGCAAGTTTCAGGCCCTACCCCAGTCAGCTTGTTTCCGTGGGTCTCAGAGCATTTCCTTTTCCATATGCTCTTCAGGTCCTTTCTAATTAAGTCTTGCTTCCGGCCCGAGGACACCCCCTGTCCCTAGGAAATCAGTGGCATGTAGTGTTTGCCACTTTGAATGACCTATATGGAGGAACTCATTCTTAACAGACAAAGAGAACCCATCGCCATGACATGCCAGTTAGCTCTAAATAAACAGGAAAGCATATAAGTAGTACAAGGAAAATAAGGGACATTTAGAAAGAAAGAAAATAAAAATCAGGGGTAGTCCTTGCCTTCCAGGACCACCACTGCACATTCTGATGTGTCATTCTCCATGCCCTTTTGTGTAACATGCTCGGTATTTTTCTTGAACCATCATTATAAATCCATTCAACAGTAATGACAATACAGTAACAGTAGGGTCATTCTGTCACAACAGAATAAGCACTGGGAGATGTTTGATGGGGGGGGAGGGAGGAGAGAGAAACTACGGGCATGCAAGGTGCTGGGCTCATCTCCGTTGCTTTCTGGGTGTCCTGACCTGGGTGCTCAGCCTGGGACAGTGATAAGGGGGGTGGGTGGGTGTGCACAGCTGTCTGAAGTGTCCCTGCCCTCCCTTGCCTTGGAAGGGAGGTGGCAACTGTTCTTTACATGGAGATGGGACAGGGGCGGGATCCGGTGCTTCTTCTCATTCTGTGTGGCTGCCCATCCACGCTGGTCAACGAGCTTGTCCATCATCACCCAGATCCAAATCCAGCCAAGTGCAAGGGGAGCAGCTGTTCCACAACTGCAGGGACTCACAGTCCTGGAGCCAGAGTGACTGTAGAAGCTAAATGTGGGGTCACTAGTTAGTAGTGTGTGTGTTGGGGTGGAAAAGGGAGGAAGAATGGTGCAGAGTGGAGGGCAGGGATCTGGTGTCATTGGGGGTCCTGCCTGTTACTCTTTGGGTATGTGGCACAGTCAATCCATTGGACACTGGGGCTCCTGGGTCCCCACAGGTAGTGGCTCCTTGGGAGCTCAGCAGGCTGTGGGTAGAGGACGGAGCATAGAGCGTGCTTATCTCCTGATCTCTATGCCACTCAGCTTCGGTCGTGTAAGAGAGTGTGGGTTTCTCCTGCTACCGTATTGTGAGGGCCTGTGGGCAAAGTTCTTTATAGCCTCTGTAGAGCCCAGCGTTCATAGCCTCAGGCCCTGCTTCCATCTTTTCCATTAGTTCTGTCACCAGAGCTGCACGGATAGCACAGGGTGAAGGACCTGTGCTCTGGAGTTAGACCAACGTGGGTTCAAATCGAAGCTCCTTTGGGTACCGGCTTGTGTGACCTTGAGCAAGACATGAAACCTCTCTGTTCCTGTTTCTTCCCCTGAAAAAAGATGATAACAATGCTTGTCTTTGAAAGTATGGGAAGCATTAGTTGAATTCATGTATGTTCATCACCCTGCCAGATTTGTAGCTGCCATTGGGGTGAGGGTTGACTACTTCCTTTCTGGTTTGGTTTTGTTCACATCTGTATGCTCTGTGACTGCACTCTGGGAGGTACCCAAGGCATCCAGCATTCAGGGAAGGATCAAGGTCAGTACTTGTAAGCTCCCTGTTTGATCCTGTGATGGTATCTGGTCACCACCACTCACTGTTCCTGTGCGAGGCCTATATCCAAGGCCCTACAGGTACAGGAGTACTAATGGGTCACGCGGATGGCCAGGACTTGTTTCCTGGCTCTTGACTTTATCTGCTAACATGGGACCTCCACCCTGCAAAGTCCCTACATCCCTAATGCATTCGGGATTGCCTGGGGGCAGGGGTCTCGAGTGACACGTCACAGCTGGTCCATAGCCTCAGGCCTCTGCAGCTGTTGCTCTGCTTCCTGAGTCGCCCCCCAGGCATCCCCCACGCTTTGCCAGCGGACAGCACCACCCTTCTCTTGATCTCTCTACAGGCCTGTCCAGACTTTCTCTGAAGCCCTTGAGCCACTAAGGCTGTCCCTGAATCTGGGCTGAGCATGGATTGGTGGGAGGAGGGTAAAGGCAGAGAATTCCTTTGAATGTACTTTTGGGGTCACACTCTGATGGCAGGTACTGTGCTAAAGCAGTTCTGCATCTGCTGTGATTTCAGACTTTCTCTTGAGCTGTCTCTTTTCTCTTTTAATTTCTAGCATCTCCCCACACTCCAGACTTTAGACCTGCTTCCCATGAGGACTAGCTGGGAATAGGTCTGAGAGCCTGTCTAGATTCATCCTTCCTTCCCAACCCTGGGCTTCGGTGGATTGCGAGATCCCCCAGGAAGATCCTCAGGCCTCACAGAGAGGCTTTGGCAGGCCTGCCCCACTGGGCTGCCCGCCAAGTCCAGATGCCCAGGTGCAGGTGGGGAGGCCTCATGCCCACATGGACATTCACCATTTGCTCGGACACTGTCCCGGGTCATCTGGCCTTCTCTTTTCAAACTAAATAATCCTGTGTTCCTACAACTGTCTGCTTCCTACTGCTTGTGCATATTGTGATATTCCTCTGAGCCTTTCAAGTGCAGCTGGTTTTTCTTGGTGTGGGGGGCAGCTGGGATTCCGGGGACAGAGTCTGAGTAATGCTGAATAGCACAGGCAGTTGCACTGTTTCCTGCATGCCATGTTCTCTATGTTAGGTGATGCTTATGGGGATATGCCCTGGTCAGGGGGCTCCTCTGGAATCATGCGGTGTTCCAGGCATCAGCAGAGTGCTCGCCGCCCCTTTTCCTCCTGGCTCAGAAGGCTTTCCCTCCCAGCCAATCCTAGTGCAGACTCACCCTGGAGACTCACCTTTACATCTCTGAAGGTCAGTGGTCCCACTGCGGTCAAGGTCAGGTCTGAGGACCACCTCACCAGGCTCACCCCGGGGTTCCTGTTAAAATGCAGAGTTTTGAGCCCTTCTCAGGCTTACTGCCAATGTATCCATTCAGCGATTCAGCCACAGTACATGGTGGAAAAGCTCATTAACCCTTCAGGAGCCTATGGCAACATTTGAATCCAAAGGAAGAAAATATACTGGTCACAAAATATATAAAAAGAAAGTTGCAAAATGAAAATTAATAAATGTTTAATTCAATGTCTAAAAAATGTAACTGTCAACTTGTCTACCACAAGTCAATCTGCTCTCACATAGTTACGTATCACTCATGTCCAATGTGGGGTGCAGATGGCTTTTAGTATGGCTCCCATCGAAAGAGTACCGGGGTCTCGTACAGGTACGCTTGTCCTAAATAAGATGGCTCGGTCCGGACTTAGGATATCTGAACCTCTGGGGGTGGGACCAGGAATCTGCACGGGCTCCTGGGCTTCCTGAGCTGCCCACAGTGCCACCTGAGAAGATGGTTATTGAGGGATGAGGCTGGCAGTTCCCAAACCTAGCTGATCGTAAGCCTCCAAGGAACCAAACCAAACCAAACAAATTAACAAACCAAAAGAAAAAAACCCCCACGGCAGCCTGAGCCCCATTCCCGGTCTATTCCATAAGCTCGTCTGGGGGTGGGGGTGGGGCCTGGAAGTCTTCATTTAAGAAAAGTTCTCTGGGTAGATTTTCGGAACCACCAGAGTTAAGGCAGGGGACCAGACCAGCACTTGTCACACTTTACTGTGCACAGAGACCCCCTGGGGACCCTGTTAAACCCTGGGTTTGACTCAGCTGCTCTCGGCTAGAGCCTCCGTTTTAGAGTTTCTCACAAGCAGAGTGATGCTGCCACTGCTTGTCCACAAACCATCATGCTTGAGCATCAAGGACCTGGACCCTGGGCTGCAATCCTGGTACCTACTTACCATTTAGGAGAGCTTGGGACATTTTAATAAAATCAGCAAGCTCTAGAAAAAGAGATTGTAATCAGCTTGCCCTGAGGATTTGGAGTTTTAACACAGGACCCAGGGGTGGTGAGGTTTGGTCGGTTCCGTTCCCTGTACTTGGCTCACCTGTGGATTAGCGTGATCTCCTCAAGACCAAGGACAGGCTGCTCTGTGGAGTTCCCACGTTTCTCAGGTTATAGCCCAGAGCTGCTCGCTCAGCCAGCAGAATCCAATTTGTGGCTGTTATTTTTCTCCTGGCTTCGTAGTCCCCAGAGAAACCCTTATGATGTGATTAGATATTGTTGTTCAGTGACTGGCCTTTTGGAAATTCCATGAGCTCCCTAGAATCTTTTAATAAATTCCCTTTCTTCTTGACTTAATGAGAGTGAATTCTGTTGTTTGCAGATGAACTCATAATGCAACATATAGATGACGTATTATAAAGCTGTACACTTGAAACCTATGTAGTTTTGTTGACCATTGTCACCCTTATAAATTTTAATAATAAAAAAGAACACTAACACCCATGTATGTGGAAAGGACAGGGATCAAAGCCATAGAAAATGTTAGGAATGGCCGCTCTACCTTACCATCTGGGCTGCGTCCAGCAGCTGGGAATTTCAAGTTCTTTTTGTCTTCCAAATGCCCCTATAATTTATTTCCTTATACTGTATTTGTTTTATCTTGGCAATTTGTTTGAAAACTTCTTGAGGGCAGGATTGGGCCTTCATTCATATCTTTATTCACTGACTCAGTCAAACATTTATTAAATGTCAACTATGTGCCAGGTACCAGCTGTCTTAACCTAGGCTCCCCAGAAAGCAGAACCGGAGACAAATGGCTTATGTGGGAATCCTTTATTGGGGGGCCCACCCCAGGGGGTAGGAGTGAGGGACAGGAAGAGCAAAGCAAGAAGGAGGGAGAGCCCCAAAGAGGATTCACCACTGAGGGGCCACAGCTAGGGTGAATGGGTGATAGACCCTATGGGACATCTGAGAAGCATATGAAACATCTGCCAAGACCACCTGTCCAGGGTGGGCAAGGAAGAAGCCTCTGTCCATCCATTTCTACACCCCATGTGTATTCGTTTCCTTGGGCTGCTATAGGAAATTACCACCAACACACAAATTTATTCTCTCACAGTTCTGGAGCCTAGAAATCAGAAATCAAACTGTTGCCAGGGCTATGCTCCCTCTGAAAGTTTTAGGAGAGAATCCTTCCTGCCTCTTCCTAGCTTCTTGTGGTTGTTGGCACTCCGTGGCTCTCCTTGGTTTGTGACTGGGTCATTGTAATTTCTGCCTTTCTCTTTACATGCTTGTCTTCCCTCTGTGTGTCTCCAAATCCTTCTTTCATTATAAGGATACCAGTTGCTGGGTTTAGGAACCACCCTAATCAAGAATAACCTTATTCTAACTTAGTTCCATCTGTAAAGACCCTACTTCCAAATAAGGTCATATTCACAGGTACAGAAGTGAAAGAGAAAAATTCTGTTTCTCCCTCTACAGCAGTACTCTTAATACTTCACATCTGAACCAAATGTGTGTCCCTCCCCCCGCCCAAGCAATTCTATACCAACTCAATTCTGACACTATCTGTCTGGAGATAGGGTCAGATCCCATAGGTTAAGGGTTCAGCCCTGCACGACTGCCCCCTTCCTCTTCAACTGCCAATCGCAAAACCAGGTTGTCACCTGTGCCTTTGATAGACTTGTAATAAATTGGAGGTTCTCATAAATTTCTCCTCAGTAATTTGCTAGAATGGTTCAGAGAACTCAGACAACAGTTTACCTACTAGCTCACTTATTTATTACAAAAGGAACAACTCAGGGACGGCCAAATGGAAAAGACGCACAGGGCAATGTAGAAAGAACTCTATTTTTCTACATTGGGTGAATTTTCCTATTTAAATTTCCCAACGACCCCATGATTCAGGTACTGTTATCACCCATCTTACTGAGGAAGAATCGGAAGTTCAAGAGGTGTGTCCTACTTGGCATTAAACCTCCCCTGCTGCAGAATGTAAGCTTCAGAGGAGCGGAGACTTTGCTCCATGCTGTTTCTGCAGCACCTAGAATGAGTTCTGGCATATAGATGGTGCCCCGTAAGTGTTTGCTTAGTTTACTGTTGAAATGACAGAGCTGAGATTTGAATTCAGGTAGTGTGATGCCCAGGGTCATGCATTTAACTTAAGTAAGAGAATCAGTGATGATCAGAACAGAGAGATGCCTTCTCTTTCATAAACCACAACCCCATTCGGGACACAGGCCTGCATCAGTAATTCTAAATATTCTGTCCTGGGTTGGCACCTGCTCAGGTGGCATGCAGTAGGTGCTGTGGACACATCTGATGGGTTGGTGCTGGGTTCATATGCCGCAGGATTTGTACTTTCTGCTCAGCCTGGCTCATCCTTAGCAATTAAACTCTGGTTTCTTTTGTGAAGGCCAGCCTTTGCCTGCCAGATGCATTTCATACTAATAAACATTTACACCTACCCGGCGTATTTAGACAGAAAATGGAGCCTAAAAGCTCTGCAGCAATGTGCCTCCCCTCCTGCGAGCCTGGGGAACATTAACTGAAATGTGAACACTAAGGAAACTGGCTGCACCATTGTTGGGACTGAGGCATACTCACTCCAACCAATCTATTTTTATTCGAAGCACTTACGTTGCATGAAACCAAGCGTAATAACTACAGTCAATGGAGATGTATTTGTTTTTATTTAAACTCATAAATGTGCTAACACCAATAAATATCTTTCTTCCCTCTGAAAAGTAAGATGTGTATGGAGGAGATGGAAATTTCACATCCATCAAGCCAGGAGGGCCCATTTTCCCAGGAACCATTTTTTGAATGGCCAGTGATTTATGGTGGCAGACTGAAGACTGAGGTGGAGGTTGGGAGGAGAGGGAGAAAACCCATCGGTGGAGTTAATTTATTTTACTCTGTTTAAAGAGCAGAGGTTAAGACTAGGGAGTAAAAGGCAGAGATAGGGTATCTGAACAAGATTTGGATTCTAGGAATATGAAGGCAGCTGGATCCTTTTTCATTGTCCTCATTTTTGTCCAAATATGCTTTGGGAATTTGAGAATCAGATGGAATGATGAGAACGGCCTGGCTTTAGAAGGTCTAGGTTTGCTACTATCTAGCCAAGTCATTGTGAATGGGCCATGGGCTTCCTCATCTGTGAACAGGACAATATTGGCCTCGCTTGGTGGTTACGAGCACAGGTTCTCTGGCGCCAGAATCTGGATTCAAATCCTGGCTGTCTCTGGATTTGACACACTCTGGCTGTCACACTTACAACTGTGTGACCTTGGGCAAGTTACTCTGCCTCTCTGGGCTTTGGTTTCCTTGATCTGTGAAATACATATTTGGTCTTGTCTCTAGCAGAGCTCCTAAAACCCTTGGAATTTCCTAAGTGGTGAGCCCTGTGAAGGTGTCTTTTGTTATGTCAATGAGGTGACTTTTGGAAAGCCCTCGCTAACCTAAGGGTGGGGGCTTGTTGCCAGGGGTCCCAACCATTTGTTGGGGGTTGGAACTCTGAGTCCCACCCTCTAACCTCCGGGGAGGGGAGAGGGGCTGGAAATTGAATCACCAAGGGCCAATGAGTTGATCATTTATGCCTATTAATGAAGCCTCTATAGAAATCCAAAAGTACGCGGTTCGGAGAGCTTCTGGATTGGTGAATGTGTGGAGGTGCTGGAGGAATGAGGCACCTGGAGGGAGCAGGGAACCTCCATGTCCTTTCCCTATAGCTTGTCCTATGCATGTCGTTCATCTGGCTGTTCCTGAGTTATATCCTTTCATAATAAACTGGTTATCTGGTAAATAAACATGTTTCTCTGAGTTCTGTGAGCTGCTTTAGTAAATTAATTGAGCCCAAGGAAGTGGTAGTGGGAATTTCCAATCCACAGAAGCACAAGTGACAACCTGGGCTTGCAACTGAACTGGCGTCTAAAGTTGGGGCAGGAGGGGCTGGTTTTGTAGGACTGAGCTCTTTACCTGTGGGATTTGAGGCTCTCTCCATGTAGACAGTGTTAGCATTGAGTTGAATTATGGGATACCAGCTGGTGTCAGAACTGCTTGTTGATATGGGGAAAAATCCCACACATTGTAATGGGTGACCAGAATCTGAATACCTTACAATCTTACAGTTTTGAGGGTTAAAGAAGGAATCATTAAAAGGACTTAGGATAGGACCTGGGTCGTAACAAGCATTTGAGTAGCTCTTTTCATCAGGAGAGCTAGAGAGTCAAGTTAAAACGTGTGTAGTTGAAAGCCCTTCGGTTTACTGGGAGGAAACTGGGATCCAGTGACCTGTATTAGTTTCCTATTGCCAGTGTAACAAATGGTCCCCACACACATGGCTTAACACAGGTTTATCCTCTTACAGGTCTGAGGGTCAGAGGTCCGAAATAAAGCTAACAGCTAAAATCGGGGTGTCCACAGGGCTGATTCCTTCTGCAGGATCCAGGGGGAGAATCTGTTCTTTGCCTCTTCCAGCTTCTAAAGGCAGTCCACATTCCTTGGCTTGTTGGCCACACCATTGAAATCTCTCTTCCTGTTGTCTTGTTGCCTTCTTCTCTTTCTGAGCTCCTGCCTCCCTCTTAAGAACCCTTATGATTATATCAGGCCCACCTGGATTATACAGGCAAATCTCCCATCTCAAGATCCTTAACTTGCTTGTGAAGTCCCGTTCGCCATGTGAGGTAACACATTCAGCAGTTCTGGGGATTAGGGCATGGTCTTCTTTGCGGAGTGAGGGGAGGGCAATATTCAGCCTTCCACAAGTCCCGAGGTCACCTCGCTGGTTAGCAGCATGGACTAGTTTTGAGCAAGAGATTTCTGGACTCAAAAGCTCTTTTCATTTCTTGGTGCAACCTTGGCTCCTGAGGTGACTTGGTGGCTGGTTGTAGGCACCTGGCCGGGAACAGGAGGTATTATCCTCGAACGTATGAGGCCTCTGTCAGAGGTGTAGCTCTTACACCAGGTGACCACCTTCCTATTCAGGGACTTCTTAGCCCAACGAGGCTGCTGGACCCAACTGAAGCTGCTATATGGTGCTTCCTGAAGGCCTGGCCCCTAAGTTTGCTGCCCGCTGGGGCCTCAGGGACGTGAGGTGGGGGGACTGGATCCAAAGCTCAGCTGGTGTGGAGCTGGGGCTCTGCCATGATACACTCAGGGGGTGGGGGTGCTGCGCAGCTGGGGAAGAAGAGCTCATTCAGCCTTGTTCTGCTTGGTCGAAATCTAGATAAAGGGTATAGACAGGATCACAGGAAGGCTCGGGAAGATAACAGGCCACTGAATTATTATTTTTTTTCCCCCTTCTTCCGCCTCCCCCACCCGCCCCGACTCCAGTTCAAGCTGTTGTTTCTCAGTCTAGTTGAGTAGGACACAGCTCTCTGGCCCACGCTGGTATTATGAGCCTGCGCTTTCCCCCGCCCCTGCTGAGTCAGTCGGTCACCGGTCGGCTGCTCAAGGCTGCTCACGCTGGCTGCCGGCCACTTACCCTGGCCACTGGCCTCTCCTGGCAGCTCACAGCAGCTTATGCTGACCTCCAGCTGCTCTCGGCAGCCCAGCTCCAGGGAGAGCTCTTGTTCTCAATCTTAGCTGTACAGGGCACAGCTCACTGGCCCATGTGGGAATTGAACCAGAGACCTTGGCGTTAGGAGCATGGTGCTCCGACCACCTGAGCTGCTGGGCTGGCCCCATTGAATTGTTTAGAGCAGTGGTTTCCAAACTTACCAGCCATAGTGTTTTTTAAAAGCACACCCATTAGGATGGCTAATACTTAAAACAGAAAATAGCAAATATTGGTGAGGATGTGAAGAAATTGGAACCCTGTGCACTGTTCACTGGAATGGAAAATAGTATAGCCACTGAGGAAAACAGTATGGCAATTCCTCAAAAAATTAAATATAGAACCACCACATGACCCAGCAATCCCACTTCTGGGTATGTACCCCAAAGAATTGAAAGCCAGGACTCAAACAGATTTGTACACGCATGTTCACAGCGACATTTATCACAATGGCTAAAATGTGGAAGTAACCCAAGTGTCCACTGATGGATGCATGAAAAAACAAAATGTGGTATATGCAGACAATGAAATACTATTCATCCATAAAAAGGAAGGAACTTCTGACACCTGTGACAACATGGATGGTCCTTAAAGACATCATGCTAAGTGAAATAAGCTAGTCACAAAAAGACAAACATTGTATGATTCCACCATATTATATGAGGTGTCCAGAGTTGTCAAATTCATGAGACAGAAGGTAGAATGGTGGTTGCCAGGAGCTGGGGAGTCGACAATGGGGAGTTGTTATTTAATGGGACAGAGTTTTAGTTTGGCAAGATTAAAAGAGTTTTGGAGATGGATGGTGGGGATGGTTGCACAAATGTCAAGGTACTTCACGTGACTGAACTGTACACTTGAAAATGGTTAAAATGGTTAAAAAGCAAAAGCAAAAAGTACAAACCAAAAACCTGGAACCAAAGACAGCTGTAGGTGGAGCTGCTGAGGTTGGAGTGGCAAGAGGCGCCTGTATGCTGACTTTCAGTCTCCTTTCCACCCTCCTTGGGGGCCTTGCGATAACTGTGTGCCACCTGGAGCTCTTTGGACAGCTCTGGGGAACACCGTTTAAATTCTTGCTGAGCTGAGTAACGGAGCCTGGCCACGTGTAGCTCACTTCCAAGGCACCTTGCTTGCACTACAAATTCTCTCTCACTGTAGGAAAAGTCAGTCTGTCCTGGAATTGGCCCTGAGTGGCAATGGTGCTGGAGAAACTCACTGGCCTGGGGGACAAACGGAGCAATGCTTGCCTCTCTGGGGTCCATCTTTGGGCCCCTGACGTGCTGTATAGTGGCTGCATCAAGTCATGCCAGCCTCTAATGCAGTGAGACTCTGGATCTTTGCTGCAGGAGGTGAGCTGAGGAGGTGTGGAGCGGACTTCTGCTGCCAGCTTCCCCAGTGGACCTGGGAGGGCTCCCTTGCGGGTTTGTCTCAGAAGCAACTCAGGGTTAAGCGGAAGGAGGGGAGGGCACAGTGAATAGAAGGTGCAGAGCGTCCTCAGGTGGCCCAGCTCCCAGCTAGCTTGCAGCTCACATTCCAGGTCTGTGTCTTCCTTGAACTCAGCTGTCAGGCTTTGCCCATCAGCACGTAGTGACAGCCTATGTGAGACTGTGGCTTTCTCGTCCTCTGACTTTCACCTCTCCTGTCTCTCTTCCTCCACCTACCTTGAAACCTCCTTTTACCTCCTATCCCTAGCTGGTCCCTGTGGGCAGACAATTTGACCAGACTGGCTGCTGGAAGCTGTCCAAGGCTAGCAGAGTGGCTTCTGAACGGGGAGCTTGGCTCAGGGCTCGGGACAACTGACCAATCTCTGCTCCCCCCTGGTTCTTGTGGCCGCCCGACCCTGTACCTCTGACCACTGCACCAGATGTTGGTTTTGGCAAGTTGGGATGGAAGGGGTGGTGGGGAGGGATTAGCAATAATATGAGCCCCTTACTTGTATAACGAGGTCACTAGGCTGTGTGTGGAAAAGCTCCCATGAGTGAGACAGTCCATCATATTTGAGGACATTGGAAGTGAGAGCCATTGCTGTGTCCTCTGAGGAGGAGTTAGGGCGCTCCAGAAAAAAAGGGGGACTTTATAGCTGCAAATCCAGATGTAGATTTAATTTGAGGCCCCATCTTGGTTCTCAGGTGAGGTCATCAGGAATCTCGTTTTCATCTCTCAGTCTTGCTTTCCCCCTGCTGGCTTCTTTCCCCGCACATGTTGGCAGCATGGCTTCTAGAAGCTCCAGGATTACACCCATCTGCTCAGCAGCAAGGCAGATGAGCAGGCTGCTTCTGTAAGAGTAGAGGTTTCATGCAGGAGATAAATTCGGGAAAATAAATATAAAAGTTTAAAAAATAGATTTGGTTCAGTTTGTGGGTGTTCTCAAATGTCCAGCTAAGGCTTTGGGCTTTATTGAAGGTTTTTGAATAAGAAAGTAACATGATTAAATGGGCACTTTGGGAAGCTGGTGTTGGTGTGAAGTTTAGACTGGAGCAGTGAGAGGCCAGGGGCTGAGAGATCCTTTAGAAGGGTGCTGAGTGGAGAGCCTGTCGTGACCCGAGAGGGTGTCCCATCCACTGTGTTGTTGAGACTGGCAGACTCCCCTCTACAGAGAGTCTAGAGGCACAGCCAGGGGCTGTGGGATGCGTGGATGGACATCTGGGGGATATCCCAAGTCTTAGACCAAACCATGCCAATGGATGGACGTTTTGTGGAGAGGACGCGGAAATGTGTGGAGCCCCAGTGAGGATATACGGACATGCCGTTCCATCGGGGGTAAGCAGATCCCGGCAAGCCAGAAGTGCCCCTGCCCCCAGCCTGCCCTTGGCAGCACTGAGCATGCTGCCCACCAGTCAGCAGAGGTGGGACCCGGTACTCCCCACTCTGACCCTGCTGGGCGTCTGGCCTCAAGTCATTGTTTCTGCTGGAACATTTTAAGGATTCTTTTCCTTTCAGGGAGCACCAGAAGCGGAGTCTTTATATAATTTGTTGTGTCAGGAAAGGTGGGCACTAATGAATCTTTCCCTGTCGACCACAGGACACTTTGTCCTTATTTTTACTTTTATCTCACGTGAAATTGATTGGTTGGGGGGAAATTGGGCTTTCATATATTTAAAACAAAGCTATTGAATATCTACCACATCTTAAATACTGTGGTAGGTATTGGGACCAAAAGGTGAGTAAAATGAAATGAGATCATTTGTGATTCATTTTATTGCATTTAATAGAAGCCAACCCTGGCTAATGTAAACCAACTGGGCAATTAATAGGAAGGCTATTGGAATGGTTGCCAGCATCTCCAGAAGAGGAGACTAGCCAGGCCTATGGAAAAACAGGAAGCTGGCCTGCCTAGGCTCTCCAGTTGCCCCCTTTTTAGGAATTTTTGAGGGTCCTAAAGATCTCTAGTCTCATATCTCCTTAAATCTTACATTCCCAAGATAGAGAATCTGATTGGCTCAGGCTTGGATAAGGTGTCTTTCCTGGGACTGATAAGTGACAGGAGATTAAAGGTCATGCAGCAAAGACATAACTACCCTTGGGAAATGGACCATTCCCAGAGAAAAAGAAAGAACCATGGTTGTGCACCAGATAGCTACCCATGTTCGTATTTATTACATAAGCCCCTGTGCAGAGGCCTCTAGACAAATCCCACTCATTCTTGGCCTTGTGAGGGGGGAAATTAGGGAAGACTGATCCAATATTGGTTCCTCAAATTTCACACTTGTGTCATAGATTGTCCCATCTCTTGGCAGGGAGTCATTTCCTTTAGGCTCTTGGAGATGCTCATCTCATCTTTGAGCAAAACAAGGTACGCAGACTATATTTCATTAATTTCCAAGCCACTTAGAAGGCTAGAAACCCTACACAGTGCTTTCATGCCAAAGGGGTTCCCTATGGATTGCTCAAATTTCCAAAACAGCTCCCCATCACGATAATTTGCAATAGCATTAGCAGTAGGTATGCCAGTGAAGGATTCTTCTGCATCCTTCGTTTTCATTTGCAGAACGTTAAATTTGTGGTCATCTGTTTCTTTTCTTTCTGGATAGTGTTTGTCATTGGTGTTTCTGTTGTAAGTGGGTCAGAGCCTAAATAGGTCATGTTGGCTCTCTAAATGTGGTAATCCCGAAATGAACTGGGCAGGGGAGGGCGAGGGAGAAGTGCTTAACTGGTATCTGAAGGGAGAGGGAAGGTGAGCTTGGGGTTCAGGGTCCCACTTGCGTGAAAACCTAGAAGCTGGGAATCCCTGAGTGAATTGAGGGAGAAATGGCTATGGGCTTTGAACAGAGTGGAAGGTGAGATATGTGAGAACAATCCTGTTTCCTTTTGACATGTTTGGTGAGGGTGATAAGAACTGGCAGGGATTCTGGATCTTTCAGCAGCTGGAAATAGATTCGGTAGAGGCAGGAGGAGGAATGTACAGTGTTGTTACAGGAAGCCCCACCGTGCGCCACAATTCAGATGTTGAAATCCTAACCCTCAGCACCTCAGAATGTGACTGTATTTGGAGAAAACGTCTTTATAGAAGCAGTCCAGTAAAATGAGGTCATATGGATGGGTCCCAATCCAGTATGACTGTTGTCTTTATAAGAAGAGATCAGGACAGAGACATACGAAGGTCTGACAATTAAGTTCACGAACTTGTTGCAACATTGTTGCCAATCCTTTTTGATATCAGAGGGATTCTTCATTATGAATTTCTACCAACTAGACAAACAGTTCACCAAGTTTACTATTTAGAAGTGCTAAAAAGGCTGCATGAAAAAGTTAGACCACCTGAATTTTTCGCCAACAATTCATGGCTTTTGTATCATAACAATGCACCAGCTCACACGGCACTGTCTGTGAGGGAGTTTTTAGCCAGTAAACAAGTAACTGTATTGGATGGAACACCCTCCATACTCACCTAATCTGGCCCCCAAATGACTTCTTTCTTTACCCAAATGTAAAGGAAATGTTGAAAGGAAGACATTTTGATGATATTCAGGACATCAAGGGTAATATGATGATAGCCCTGATGGCCATTCCAGAAAAAAGAGTTCCAAAATTGCTCTGAAGGGTGGACTAGGTGCTGGCATCAGTATCTAGCTTCCCAAGGGGAGTATTTCGAATGTGACCCTAGTGATATTCAGCAATGAGGTAGGTAGCACTTTTTCTAGGATGAGTTCATGAACTTAATTGCCAGACGTCATATACTAAGGAAAGACCAGGTGAAGACCAGGGAGAAGGCAACCATCTACAAGCCAAGGAGAGAGGCTAGAAGAAACCAATCCTGCTAATTCCTTGATCTTGGAATTCTAACCACATGAGAAAAGAAATGTTGTTTAAGCCACCCAGAACTCTGGTACTATGTTATGGCAACCCTAGCAGACTAGCTCAGGAGACTTCGTGAGGGATGCAGCTAAGTTATTTGAAAATAGTGTGATTCTTTCAGGTCTTGCTTTAAAGATTTACTGCATCTAAGACCTGAGCAGTGCTTAGTTTAGGGCAAACTACTCCTCGCCCCTGAGACAAGACTCTTCTGAGTATTCTATTCAATGCCTGATGAATTTTGTGTTTTCCCAGGCTGGCCGGTGGGAACAGGCACTATTCCCATCTCTGAATGGGTGCTGGATACTGTTTCCTCTAATCCTTTTGGGTGGTTCTTTCCCCAGCCTCTGTTAGTTTCCTGACTTGTTTGAAGACTTGAGGGGGACTCTTTACAAATCTCTGGCGTTCCCTCTCTCTCTGAGGCTCTCTCCTTCATGGTAATCTGACTTTTCAAATCTGACTTTCCCAACTCAGGGAGTCTTGTTGGGTTCCACTTGCATTATGGCCTGCAAACTATCAAGGCAGTAAGCTAGGGCAGTCTTAGGGCTCGCCTCATTTATTTCCTGTCTCTCAGATGTCACTGACTTTCACTGTGAAATGTCCAGTGTCCAGAGAATTATTCATTCACACACACACACAGACACACACACACGCACACGTTGATTTCTTGGTTGTTCCATATACAAGAGGCACAAGGCTAAATCTGCTCTCTGTTAGTCCATCTTGAAATAGTGTTTTTTGTTGTTGTTTGTTTGTTGTTTGTTTTTTAAACTGCATTTGAAGGTCTTCAAAGGAGGCGCGTGTTCTCAACTTGCTACAGTCCCTGCCATTTCCTATATTCTATTTCATTACTTTGGCTCACTTCTCTCATTTCTGTTACTTGCTGGTCCCCTAGCCATTTTAAATTGCAATGCTTGAAAGACATGAGACACAGAACAGATAATTTTAGTGATGGTGGGTGTGGTACAGGATGGACAAGTAGGTTCCTGGAGTGGGGACAGCAACATGATATTTTAATCTTTGTATCCCTAGTGCATGGTACACATACATTTTTACTGAAGGAAGAAAAGAAAGATCAGGAAAAACTGAATGATTGCTTGGGTGGGCCAATGGATTTATGGACTTTTAACTTAAGTAGATGTTTCTAAGTGCCTCCAAATTGTAGTAATTTATGCTTCCACCAACTCTGCATGAGACCATCACATATCTGAAAATATTGTTGGTAGCTCCCTGAGTCTTTTCTCCTTAAAAATTAAGCCTCTCGAGCTGTGCATAGGGTGGTGTAGCAGATGCTAAAGGTTTATTGCCAAATCCCCTAGGCTCATCCTTAGGTCACTTTAATGTAATTCCTGGACATGTAATGTAATTGCTGTGTCTCTCTGCCTGCAGGCATTCTCAGGCTTAAAAGCACACTGCCTACTTGTGCAAGACGAAAATGCTGACAAAACCACACCCTACTGTGTCCTTCAGCCAATGAGGGATGGGAGTTGGGGGATCAGTATTTCAGGTTCCTCCCCTACTGGGGACCAGTCTTGCTGTGTGTTCTACACAGTTTCTCCGAGAGTCCCCAGGGAGGAATGGAGCCCCAGTTTTCCCACATGAGGACCTGTTCATACATTTAATTGGCATTCTTCCCTTCTCTGTTCTACTTCTCCATGTCTTTACTGTGCTTCCTGGGATCATCTCCCAATAAACCACCTGTATGTGAATTCCTGTTTCCAGGTCTGCTTTGGGAGGGGCAGGGAATCCAAACCAGGGCAGGTGGATTTGGTAAGGAACCTTCCTGGAATTTAGAGCATCCTCTATGCTGTCCCCCACCCCTGACCCCCAATACAAACCCCTCTGTGTGGTAGGGGAGATGTCAGAAGAATGTGCTTGGCTGGTAGGGTCTCTTGGTTGCCAGTGGCTTCATATTCATGGTGGCCATATTGACATCCTTTCTGTGTGTCTAAAGATGGGCAGATCAGTGCAGCTTGGAGGAGGCTTGGCTGGGCCCTCGTGCTTATGGTAGCTTTGCTATGTTTAAATATATACGTGCTGACATGGGAGGCTGCAGGCCAGGGGAGATGTGATAGGCCTAGGTCTGCCACTGGGTCTGGTTATTCAATTTTCTGTTTAAAACAAGGGTTCTTGTTTCTAGGGCATCAACCATAGTAGGTTTTTTGGCGTGTGGATCTGTATGAATACTGACAGGTACCCTAGGAGCTCTTTGAGGTAGGACCGATGTCTTATTTTCACAGTGCCTTTTTTGTAAATTTGTTTTTATAAATAAGTAATATATTCGTGTGGTTCCAAATCTTCCTTTTGCTCCTGCCCTCATCCTGGACACCCACCCAGTTTTAGCTCCAACGCTATTCCAGACACCTCTATCACTAGTTTCTTAGATAGGCCTTCAGAATTTCCTTATGTGTATGCAAACAAATATGAATAAAGATTCTTATGCCCTGCCTCCCTATCCTGCTTCATATTCAAAGTTATTACATAACACCTAATTTTCTGCTTATTTCTTCTCGTGATATATCTTGGAGATCCTTTCATATTTGTGAATAGAAAGCATCATCATATTTAATAGCTTGATAGGATTCCATGGTACGGGTGTATCACAGTTCATTGAACCAGTTTTTATCAGTGGTAATTTGGTTTTTTTCTGATCTTTGCAATTACTTCAAACTGTGTCAATGAATAACCTTCTATGTAAGTCATTCTGCACATATGTAAGAATATTTATAGAATAAATTCTAGAAATGGGATTGTAGGACCATGGGGTTCATTCACTGATATATATATAAATTTTTTAAACAACAGAAATTTATTTTCTCACAATTCTGGAGTCTGGAAGTCTAAGATCAAGTTTTCAGCAGGGTTGCTTTCTCTCTCTCTCTCTCTCTCTCTCAGCTTCAGGTGTACAAAACAATGTACTCATTAGACATTTACACCCCTCCCAAAGTGATAACCTCCCTCCCCTAATCTACCCCTCTGATATCGCATACAGCTGTTACAATATCACTCTATTCCCTGTGCTATACCATTGATACTTTTGGTAGGTTGATTTTACTCAATTGTCTTTCACTGGGGTTGTATGAGTTTATATTACTACCAGGAAGTAAGAGAGCACCTGTTTCTCTACAGCTTCCTCGACAAAGTGTATAATCCAACTGTTGGAGTTTTGCCAATCTGACGGGTGAAAAACGGCATTGTAATGTATTTTAATTTGTATTTATCTTTTTACAATGGAGATTGAGCATATTTTCATAGGTTTAAGAGTGACTGTATTTTCTGTGAACTCTCTAATATTACTTTTCCATTTTTCAGTGTACTTTACTCTTACATGTTCTGGTAGTTTTTTTCTTACAGATTCTGATAGCTCTTTATATATTAGAAAGATAAGATCTTTATCTATATGACATGTGTGGAAAGTATTCTTTTTACTGTTTATTATTTGTCTTTTGACCCCCCTGAATGGTGTTTTTTTTTCATGATGAAGTTATTTTTATTTAAAAGATTTTTTTATGTAGTCATATTTATCATTTTTAAAAAAATCCGTTCTGGATTTTATGCATAGACATCTTCCGCTCCACGTGGAATCCTTAGGCTAGTGCCAGGAGCAGTTTAGCTGTCTAAGAGAATGCCGTAATTAATGGGTCACCAGGCTCTCCTCCAAATGCCTTTGTTCTAAAATCTTCGCTTCCCTCTTCCCCCCAACTCCCAACTTCAAATTAGGAGTAATGGTAATTCATGCTCAGGTGTGACTAACTGGTAGATTTAACTTTCCCCAAAGATAATTCTATTTAAATAAGGAGCTGAGTCAACTGAAATGACTTTCAAATTGCTAGTAAGTTGGGAAGCATGGCAAAGATGCCAAGGAGCTGCAGTGCGTTAGAAGGATGGCTGCTCCACACGCCAGGCGTCTACTCCCTCCTTCTAGCTGCCTAGGATCCCAGGAACGCAACCGCAACCCGGAGGGAAAACGACTCTTCCAATCATGGGCTTCTTTTCTGATAACAGTAGCTGTGAAGCTTATTCTGGGCTGATATCTGGTTGGAAAGTAGGGAGGCTACATAGCACTGGTCAAAATGTTGATGAAGCTGAATTTATCACATGTACCTATGGCTATCTGCCTGGCTTCTGCCCCCATCTCAATCCTATTCCCTAGCCCAGGGGCCCTATGCAGTTTATTGGATAAGAGGACACTGGTCAGTAAGACAATTTTGTAAAGTTCCACTGCAGAAGGGAATTCTGCGTTCACCTGGGCCCAGAGTCTGTCACTAATTGGCTATGTGATTGCACGTAAGTTCCTCGATTTCCCTGCCTCCCGTTTCCTTAGTTATTGAAGGAGAGGAAACTCATTGTTAAAGACTCCCCAGATTTTCAGGCTTGCAAATCAGGTGGTTCAGGTATTTGGGTTCTCTTGGTTGAGAGTGGGTGGGAAGGACATTGAAAGCCTTCAAGATGCCCCATGTTTTTGTTCCTTAACCACCCACCTCAGTGATGACCCTGGAAAGCTGGACCATTCTCAGCATCTGCCCCCAGTCCCTGTCCCCTCACCACCCTGCCTGCCGCCCAAGTCTGCCCAGCCCCAGTGGAGCCAGATAGTCATTTACTGAATGAATAGTTTTTGCAGTTCACTGAATTTATTAATTTGTAATTTCACTGGGCTACAAAGAGTGACTGAAAGTTTTACTAGGACAATCAATTCTATTAGCATATTTTGTGCTTGGACATTTAAAAAAAATTATTTGAAAGAAATGAAATACTTTCATTGGGTCTCAGCTGCTGGTCTACCCTACCCCCATTTCACACCCCGTTTTCACAACAGATATTCAGTGCTGTTGATGCTACAGCTTCAGAGTCACAAGGTGTTTTTAAAACATTGGATGACATAAATAAAGTATACTATAGCTCTGTCTATTTTATTGGTATGCTTGCTCTTGAGTTCTTGGGAAACCACAAGGACAAAGAATGTATCTCTCTAGGACTAGTTCCCTTAGAGGCTGTGAGTACTGGCTGTAAGCCCTTGGACAGTATGACTTGTGTGGAAGTAGGAGAACTGAAATGGAGTTTTGCCTGCTCTCTCTCTGGCCTTGGTGTGGACAGCTTCCAACATTACGATTAGGAAGAAATTTCTGAAAGAGAAAGGATTTCCCCAACTTCACTGGGCCAATCAGAATTCCTGGTTTTGCTGCCTAAATCCACAGACGTTCAGCCAACTTCCATTGAACTCCTTTTGTGTGCAAAGCACGGATTGGGTCCTGTGGAGATAGTTCCGTCAAGTTTTTGTGGAGCCAGACCCTCCTCTCTACAACTGAGATTCTGCTGTTGGGTCTGCCTTCCGATCTGGGACTTGAGGGGAGAAGGGAGAAGGCCCTGGTGGCCTCTCTTGCTTACTTGGAGAGGAGGAAGGTGGGGTACCTAAGAAGGCAGATTTATATCTCAGGGGTAACAGGTCTCCAAAAATAGGTTCCTTCCTGGATAGAAACAGAATTATTGCCATAAGAATGGCTGCAGTTCAGTGGCTGAAAACTTATAGATCACATTGGAAACAGGAAGACCCTGAGAGTACCTCTTACTGGGGTAAGCAGAGTTAAACTATTGAACAGCCTGAAACAGGACTTTGCAGAGCCTTTTGTAGCCAGTGTGGTGTACACATAAAGTATGTAGTATTTCCCAAACCTGTGTGATCTTGACCATACTTTTTTTTTTTTTTTTTTTTTAAGGAGAATCAAAAGGGGGTTATATTCTGCAAACCACATCCTGGAAACATTGATCTTGTCCCCTTGCAAGATATATGAATTAATGTAGAGTCACAGTTGCTTAACACCTGGGGGCTTTCTACTTCATCTTTGCTACTTGAAGTGTGGTCCGTGGACCAGTGGCCTGGGCATCACCTGGGAGCTTGTTAGAGATGTGGAATCTTGGCCCAGCCTAGGTGTACCGGGTCAGAATCTGCGTGTTAAAACATTCCCAGGTGCCCGGTGTATACACGCTGGACTGAGATGCCCTGTCCTGCTCCACGCTGCTGTCTCTCTGCTTTAGAGTCTCCCATGCCTGGCTCACAGGTGACAGCCTCAGGGCAGTGACAAGAACTGTGCTAGGTCTGGTTTGATTAGAAGATTGCTGGGCCTTCTGGTCCTATTGGGGTGTCCTCTTCTTGGCTTCCAGATGACAGTAGTAACCTATAGCAGGGAGAGAGGCTAAAAGGTCCCTGGGAGGGTAAGCGTGGACAAAATTAGAAGGGATTTTAGGCAGATTTATGCCGAGGGCTGTGACATGTTAGGGGGTGGTGGTGGAATGAAGTTCCAAGCCCTGCCACCCTCACTCCGTATTGTAAGAGGCTGGGAGAGGAGCTCAAAGATATCTTTTTTTTTCAGCTGAATGTGACACGGCCCTGCCAGATCAGATGTTCAACTTTAAAACAAATGGAGGAAAAACGATCAAAAGCAGTCAACTAGAAAAATCCACTTTTCCTATTTCATAAAAAGCAAGAGCCCATGTGATAATCTCTCCCTTGGCACATGTTAGAGATTTCTTTATTGTTTCTTAGTTTGCGGCAAATTCTGCCACACCCAGCTGGAAGCCTGGGCGCCAGTGACTTCATTTGCACCCGGTCAACATGCCAGTTCCACGCCAGTGGGTCTACAGTTGAATTCCAGCAGTTTTCCAGGGAGAAGGGCACGCTGGCTTGTGAATAAGAGGAGGGGAGAGGAAGGAGCAGGGGGCACAGAACACATGGCCCCCTCCCTTCCCAAGCACAGAGGAGTGCGCTTCTCAGCATGGACAGTGGAGGGGGCTGGGTCTGTCCCCTTCCTACACCAGGAGTGAGCTCCTTCTGTGCCAGCGTCAGGACTTCCCTGGTGCTTACCCTAGAGGTGCTCAATAAATATCTGTGGAATGAACTTTGACAAAATCAAAGCCATGAGGTAATAGAAAGCTCAGGAGAGATGCTGGCCAGAGCCCTAGGCTCGAGGACTAAATGACCCTTTCCAGCTGTGTGACCCTGGACAAACTCTTCATCTCTCTGACTTGGTTTATGAGCTGCTGATTGTGGTGCTCCCCTCCTTGAGGTGTGGGGAGGACGGAATAAGATCCTATGTGAACAGTGCATAATTAATGGGAAGCATTTAACCGTGAAGGGAGTTTCTTTCCCCCTCTACATTGTAACCCCACAACTTCCCCACTCGTACTTACCATAAAGGAATGAAACAAAAGGGAAGAATAAAATAAAATCTTCACATTTTATTCATGGGTGCTTAGACTGGAGGGCTTCTCAGGAACTGAGGGTAGAGTACAGAGTTGGGTGTGGAAGACCTTGGAGTTACCCTTGATTCCTCTTACCCTCACACTCCACATCCAATCCTTTGGCCAATCCTGATTCAGCCACTCATTACATCTGTTGTCCCCACGCAGATCCAAGCCCTCATATTTCACCTGGATTCCTGCAGTAACCTCCTGACTGGCCTTCCTGCTTCCGTCCTTATACGATCAAGTCTACTCTTAACTTCACAGCCAGGATGACGCTGGCCAAACATAAATTTCTTCATGTCAGTCTTCTGTCCAGAAACCTTCAGTATTCCCCATCTCACTCAGAATAAAAGCTGCAGTGCCCACCCGCTGACCTCTCTGGGCTTATCTACTTTCCTTGCTCACTCTGCCCCAGCCACGCTGGCCTTGGTGGTCTTCAACTGCGCCAGGAATATTTACACCTCAGGGCCTTTGCATTCGCTATTCTCTCTGCTTGAAAACCGATTCCCTCCATTGTTCCTTAACCTTTTCCGTGTCTTTGCTCATTGTTACCTTCATGTGAGGCCTTCTCTGACTTTCCTATTGAAAGTCAAACACTGTTCCCATCTCCCACCTGGTCCTCTCTAGCCTCTTTTTGTATTTTATTTCTCTCCGTAGCATGTATGGGCATGGAGCATAGTTCATGTTTTACCTACTTTTCTTCTCCAGTAGCAGTTGAGGCCTGTGAGTATTTTGTTCATTGCTGCGCCATCAGTGTGTGTCCCTCTGCCTGGTGCTATAGTATGTTTGTTGAATGATTCAATTATTCAGGCTTTGCCCTTATATAATCCTGTTAGGAGGCTTGGGTAAGAGGGGTGGCATACAAAGGGCTCAGGCCGGTTTGGGGGACATTACAGATGGTTATCATGAGTTAGGCAGCTCCTTTAAGATGTCATAAAGGAGATACTGGTGTTGTGTTTGGTTGCTTTGTCTCAAGGGCTCCTGGATGAGGACTATGCCATTGGGCAGAATTCATTACATTGCCTTAGCAACTGCTTTCTGCGTTTTTATTTTCTGAAAACTCGTTAATTGGCCTTATTTCCCTCTTAATCTGGAGTATATCTCCTCCTTTTCCTCTCCCTTCCCCCCTCTCTTTCTCAACTTCTCCGTTCCTTATTTACTGAGCTCCGCTACGCCATTTTGCTCACCCACTACCCTGCCTCCGGGGAACTTAAAGGGATGCCTACTGACTGGGTTTTCAAAGTACTGACCCTGCAGGCTCCTAGTTTCTGCTCTTCCCATCCCCGGTGGCCCTGCGTGTGATGAGCTCCTCCTGTAAGTCTGGACAGCCACATGCTTAGTCCCCAGAACTCTTTGTTCGGAAGTGCTTTGGTCTTGGTGTTCCAAGCAAAGAACAGCTCTGGCTGATATCAGCACTCAGCAGGGACCCGTCTCTTATCCCTGGGCTCTCTTGACACAGCTAATAGTTTAGGACATGGACCTGCTATGCATGACTTTGGAGATGACCTCACTTACCTGTGCTGTGTCTTGAGCAAGTTGCCTTACTTCTTTGAGCTGCTGTGAGCCTCAGCCTGTCACCGTGAATGTATCTAAAATGAGGGCCCTATAACACACCTCAATGAGGTGGCTATGAGGACTGAATGCGATCGTGTGGGTTTAGCACTTAATATAGAGCCTGGCATGGCACTCACAGAATGGTCACTGCTGCCGCTGTTGCCGTTATTAGGTTGTTGTTGCTGATACAGTCAGTTCCCTGGCTTACCTTTTCAACTATGCAGCCACATGTGTGTATGTGTCTAGGTAGGTAGATAGGTGTAGGGGAATTTACAAGTTGTTGTAAACTCATCAAGAAATACATAGGAGATTTATAGCTTTAGGGCTATTCATTCTGTAGCTTTGCCCAGCATTAGCTCAGTTCCAGGAACAAATACACCCCTATAATGCATTGTAATCTTTAGATATTCAGAATGTAAGACAGCTCCTTGGGTTTCCCCTTGTGCTATGAAAAAACAATAGCTGTTTAAAGTGCAACCCACAGGCAGCCCTGAAGGGGTCAGTTCTCTTGCTATCGGCCTGTGATGTCTTTCACTGAAAAGTTAGTGAGACAGCTATTTTGAACCTCACCATAGTGTTCCAGCAAGAGAAGACAGAATCTAAATGCTGGTGCTGACCTTGACAAGGGGGAGCAGTGAAAGGTTTTTCAAACTCCCATTTAACCAGCAAGATCCAGATCCATGGCCTGACCCTCCTGGTAGAAGAAATCACTCTGTCCTTTGCCCTCAGCAGTGCTGGGCTCATGCCTCTTCCTGAGTAGCTCACGTTGTATATACAACCTTACGTTATAATCCTGTTCCCTCATCTCCGTCCAGCTCTGCTCGGCAGGGAGGTCCTGGAGGGAGGGGATGTTTAGGTAACTTTGCATTCCCGGGCTCAACACAGGGTCGGGCACTGAGATGGTGGGACGATGCAAAACAGTGTTGATTGACTTCCTACCAGGCTCTCGGGCACTTGGCACGTGGTATGTGACTTAATCCTCATCACAGTTCTCCTAGGGAGCCGTCCTCTTCCACAAGACGCAAATTGATTCTAAGATTTTACGCACCTGGCTTACTTTACTAATAAATGGCAGAGTCAGGATTCAAACTCAGTTCTGACTCCAACATCTGAGCGTCCTTCTTTTCTTCCCTCCTCTTTCTCACCGCCCCCTTCTAGTGAAATGTGATGGTGTAGAGCATGGACTCTAGACCCAGACTGTTTGGCTTCGAATCTCAGCCTCATCATTTACAAGCTGTGTGACCTTGGGCATGTTACTTAGCTTCTCTCTGAGTTTCTCCATCTATAACGTTGAATAACAATAGTACTTCCCTAGAGGATTGTGGTGTGGATTAAATGAGATAGTATAAAGACCAAAGAACAGAGTCTGGTAGTATGTGAATATCTGCTGTTTCCATGATAATTTTCTTTTCTTCCCTTCCAAGTCATACCACATGGGCGTTTGTACCATACTGCCTCTGGGGTCGAATGAATGAATTAGGGTGATAGTTCAGTGTGTCTGGCAGGCCCCTGGATTCTCGTCCCAGGTGAATCAGCCAGGTAGCTGTGGGTGCACACTCACGTGATATTTCACCTGGCGCCTTTTGTCTCTCCTGGCTTCAGAGGACGGTCGCGAATCATTTACCTAACCTCCAGAAGGTCATGGCTGAGTATGAGAACATGGCTTAACATATAGCCCCAATATGGCTCTTTAAAACATGCCTATGAACTGAAGTGACCCCCCTCCCTTAACACCTCCTCCTTGTAGTATAACAAGAGGCTATACAGCATAATGGCCCCAAACAAGGACACTGGGACCAGAGTGCCTGGTTTGAATCCCAACTCTGCCGCTTGGGAGCTGTGTGACTTTGGGCAAGTTACTTAATTTCTCTGAACCTTGGTTTTTCTCATCTGAAAAATGGAGCTAGTACTAGTAATAGACTTTATAAGGTTTTGTTGTGAGGACTAAATGAGCTAATGCCAGTAAGATGAAGCAGTGTTGTTAAGTGCTCATTAGGCATTGGTGTGGTGATGATGATGATTTTCCCTGGGGCTGAACCTGGTAAACTAACTGCACGGATAAGCAGAAAAAAAGGAAAACTAGAGGTCAGGTCTCCCTGCGAGTGAGGGAGAGAGCGGCGGAATGAAGCATGTTGAGTTCCTCCAATCTGAGTAGTTGCTCCTCTTGAAAGGAGGAGCAGGGAGACGGGGTCCGGGGAAAAGGTGGAGGTGATCTGTCCTGTGGGAATGTGGTCCCTGAGGCCGGGGTTGTCCCCACCTCTGTCTGCCGCAGATGTGCTAGGTCACCATGGAGAAAGCAGTAAGGATGCTCCCGGCTCTCATGGAACTTCCGTGAAATGCAAAGTTACTCTTGCTTTAAGTTATTTTCACACGAAATATAAAGTGACTCTGACTTTTGAATGACTTAAGACTGAGGGTCCTGATGCAGGCAGGAGACCCGAGCTATGGTGCACTGGGTTTGTTGTCACCTGCTAAGCCAGAGTGGCTTATGGCTCTTGTCATTCTTCATCCGCCCAGATCTGTCTCTGAGGATGAGGGTGCCCAGGGACTGGAGGAACCTGTGACAGAAGCCTGTGACAGACACTGCTGTCATAAGCTTTCTGTGCAAGCAGAGGCAGCACTGCACGTCGGACTGGTTTCCTCTTCCCAGCCCTGTATAAATCACTCGGAAAGGAGGGGAGGCCTATGGTTTACTGGATCCATGCCAGTCGGAAACTGTATTTCCACTTTACAGATGAGAAAACTGAGGTTCAGGGGGCTTTAGCAGCTGAGATACAGAGATCTTATTCAAGGTCACTCAGCTCGTGAGCACTGCAGTTGGGGTTCAGCCTGGGTCTGTCTGATGTCAAAGTCATACCCTTTCCACATGACCCCTTCTGGGTTTCTGAGGTGCTCTCCAGGGCCCTTGTGCTGTAGGCAGGCATGAGGGTCGTTATAGGTAACAGTGTCGATCACTGTTGAGCACTCAAGCAATCAATTTTGTTGTTCTGACAGGTGCAAATGGAAACCTATGTGGGAAAACTTAAGCCATTTTTACCCTTAGAAAAGTTATAATAATGACTCTACAACACACCGTGCCTTAAATGAGGAGAATATTAATGTCCTCCCTCCCTCCAATGGGCATGCGTGTGTCCCATGACTGGTCCAGTAACAGGTGGTTTGCAGGAACCAACGACCAAGGCATGAGTTGAGTTTCAGGGCACTGCTTGTGTTGGCAGAAAAATGTGCATCTGGTGTGAAAATCCAGGTTGCTGCCTGATTTTATGTACTAGGCATGCTGGAACGATGGCCCTCATGCTCATAGAATGGTACACAGAAGCAAGCACACGTAGAGTGGCCCCTGCCAGGTTGCTAGCCTAGATTCAGGCCATTTCCAATGATTTGGAACATATTTGTGAAGTATCAACCATGTTGAAGCTGCTCTGCTTAGGGCTGTGCTGTGGGTTACATGGTCTGGGTTCCCTAGTATCCTGGTAGTTTTTGGCAGGAAGAAAAGAAGAGCCAAGATTGCTTGGGGAAAGGGGTGCAGCTATTACTTAAATTGTCAAGCTTCCAGTGCTTAGAAAAATGGCTCTCACACTTTGATGTCCAAAAACATTACCTGGGAAACTTGCTAAAAATGTCTAAAGTCCACCTTGAGAGGGTCTGGGGTAGGGCCAGCCTGGGGATATGTATGTAAGAAGCATCTCTGGTGATTCTGATATGAATCGTTCATGGACCAGTTGGAGAACACGTGGCTCAAGGTCTGCTGATGGCCCACGTCAAAACACAGGAGGCTGAACTTCTGAGGTGGGGCAGGATATCCTAGCGAGGATAATTCTTGGTGTTAAGTACAGCCAGCTCTAATGGTTCCGGGGCAGCAGGGCAGTCAGACATTGTGGGATTTTAGGATGGGGCTTCAGTCTCAATGAGTGAACTAGAGTGAAGAAGAAGAGCCAATGCAGAAGGCCAGCAAGCTCGCTGGCCACATGTTGGAGTTTGATTTGGAGGTTTCCGCCCACAGCTCATGGGGGCCTACAGGGGCCAAATTCAACTCTGGAACACTGATCATGGAGTGTGGGATCAGTAGCCACCAAGGGAGAAGCCATCATCGTGCAGCTTGTGGCAAGAGGCTGAAAGAACAGGGTTTGGGATAAGTGGTGTGGAAACTCCCAGTTGGAAGGGGGTCCTGTGTCTGATTTGAAACCCATCAGGGGCTTTCCAGCATACTTAGAATGTCAGCCCGTAGTGACCTGACCACCGCCAGCCTCCCCAATTACCCTTGGGCCTTTGTCCCCCTCATGCATTATGTTTCAGACAATTTTTGAAGAATATAATTCTTTAGAGACGCCAAGGTCTTTCCACCCTGAAGACCTTTCCAAGTCTGTTTCCTTTGCCTGGAGACCTTCCTATACCTTTCCCATCAGATATGTCTTATGAAAGGGCTGGTGACCCTGGGTGACCTCTATCTTTCCTTATTCCCAGCCCTTCAAAGGAAACAAAGGCCCGTGATGTGGGTTTTCTGACCCTTGCCAGGACCCATTACAGGGGACACCTGTGGCTTTTACTTCTATTCCTAGGCATAGGATTTTGGCTGCCAATGGAGAAGAGGGCATTGAGTCCAATAAAAACTGGCACAGTTTTGGGAAAGGGTGGGGAAGGAGAGGCCAACTGGGCTTTTCCTAAAGAATCAGAGATGTCTCAGGGGTTGATCAAATTCAGATGACATTTGGCCTCACATGGTAGCCATTAGTTCAGAAATAGTCTGTGGTTAGGAGGCAGGAGCAGGGAGTGAGGGAGGGGTTGGCGGTGAACAGAGGCTAATGTGAGCATCCTTATATCTTCTAGTACCCACTAGCACGTAGGCTTCTACCTCCTCACAGCTCCACTCACACAAATGCACCTGTGTGTGTATGTGTGTGTGTGTACGTACGTGTGAGCATATGTAATACACAGAGGGTTGGGACACCCCAAGCGATGCGTTCAGGAGCTTTGGGACTGTCTCAGGTTGGATTCCTAGCAGGTCTGGGAGAATCGACAGGCAAGGATGATAAGGAGTGTGTCCTCATCGTCACTGCCGATTGGCTGGTTCTAGGTATTTATCCAGTGGCTGCACCACCCATTGGCTCAGCCGGGTCTGTGATGCAGGCAGTCCATTTTCACGTTACAAGTCTTTTCAGCCTTACAGGAGGTACAGGTAAATGAGGATTCCAAATGTGTGATCTTCATTTTGGCGGGTGGCCACTGCTGGGTCTTTCTGTACTCCGCTTTCTCAGGAGGCCAGACCTACCTCTGCTTTCCTCACCACCCCTCTCATCTCCCTGGAGTCTTCATGACTCCCTGTCCCAATTGGTATAGCTCATTCTTTAGCTCTCAGCCATCTGTTCCAGAGATGGCTTCTCTAACCTCCCACTCCAAGAAGGGCAGCCTAATAATCCTCCCCCCTATTCTTACCTTGGAGAACCTTCCTGGCTCTTACCACATTTGTGGATAGTTCTTTAGTCATATTATTTATGTGTTTATCTCTCTTCTGCACTAGTGCCTTGATCACCTATTGTCTCCCAGTGCCTTGGAGCCACTGAACTTCTCAGAAATTCCTTGTTGAATGAGGAAAGGATGAAGGAATGAAGAAGAGCTGGTTCTTAAACAATCAATGGGGTTTTGGTGGAAGATAGTCAGGAAGTCACAAATGACAAGGGCCTGACAGGGGGGAAATGATGATGTCTTTGGGAACCTTGGGTAAATTTGTAGATTAGAGCACAGGGCTTGTGTAGGTGCAGAGTGAATGATGTAGTTAGGAAGATGGGCTGAGACAAGCCACAGGATGGGAATTCTGAGCTTAGGTTGGGCTTCATTCCTTAGGCAATGGGAAGCCCCCGGGAGTTTCAGAGCAGGGGAGTGATGAAAGCAGTGGGAAGAATGGTGGTGTTCTGGGTGAGTGGACAGGGAGAAGCCAGAGGTAGGAAAAGCAGGAGGAAGCCGTTGCAGCAGCAGCCCAAACAGGAGGCAATCGAGGCCCGAATCAGAGTAGTGACAGTGGGAGTAGAGAGGGAGAAACAGATGCGAGAGACATTGGGAAGGAAGAAATGACAGAATTTGGTGGCTGATTGGATGTGGGGGCGAGGGAATTTCTCAGCCATTCAAGAGAAAAATGCCACCTTCCTCCTCCTGCTAACTTCAGCTCAATGGCAGGAATGTATAGCAGTGACAAAGCGCTGGCGTGATCTGAGTCTGGAAGCATCTGTAGAAAGTGATGAAATACAGGCAGCTGAATGTGAATGAGAAAAAAATGTGTGCCACTAAGTGGTCCTATTGCAAAATGCGGAAGGAAACCAGCATTTATTTTTTTCAAAATCTGCTGGGAACGTGGTGCCCCATCCCTTCCAGTTGCTGAATTGCTCTGGAGGAATTTGCTCCCTCCCACCTGTCATGTGAGCTGCTTGTCCTTGAAAAAAGGGTTAAAATAATGGCAAGAAGCAGCCCCAAGAGACTTTAAGTTCTTTTCGTCATTAGATTAGCCTGAACTTCAGCCATGTCTGAGATGGGACATGCTGTCCTGCTAAAATATGTAGACTTTCAGGGACATTGAAAAAAGGATTCATGAAAGCTACCACTGGCCAGTTCCATAGCACGTCCACTAACGGTACGCATTTCCTCAAGGCACTTAGCCATTTCAGGGCTTGAACTCCTCACCTGTAAACATATGGGCTGGATGAGATAGAAACTCCCTGGGTTGTTTCTCCCTGGGTTAACCTGTGCTTCTGTCATCGTCCAAAGGAACCAGTTGAGGGTGGCTTCAGTCAGTGGACAGGGAGCTTATAGATTTTTCATTTCGGTGCCAAGTGTCTGGCGTCAAAGCTTTCAAGGGGACTTCTTTTTTCCCTTCTGAGTTCCAATATATCCTTCCCACCCATCCGCATTGCCTCTCTCTTAAGCAGAGCTACTCTGACAGATTGCTCTCTTTTTAGGTTGAGAATATGTCATCTTCATTTTGCACTGGATGATATGTAGGGTTAATGTAAGTTTGATGTAATTTACATTCATCAGTCATTGCTGTTTCTCTGATGGTCAATAGAGCATACTGGTAAGGAGGCAGGTAAATTCATAACTGTGAAGCCAGGACTGGAACCCAGGAAGTCTAGCTCTGCGGCCCGTGGCTGCACACGACTTCATGCCAGTCCCTGTGGATCATTAGTCAGCTCAGGCTACCATAACAAAATATTAGAGACTGGTTGGCTTTAACAACTGAAATTTATTTCTCACAGTTCTGGAGGCTGAAAGTCCAAGACCAAGGTGTTAGCAGGTTTGGTTTTTCCTGAGGCCTCTCTCCTTGGCTTGGTAGAAGGCCACCTTCTCCCTACACCTTCACATGGCCTTGCCTTTGTGTATGAGAATCCAGGGCCTCTCTCTCTCTCTCTCTCTCTCTCTCTCTCTCTCTCTCTCTTTCTCTCTCTCTCTCTTCTTAAAAGGACATTGGTCCTGTTGGATTAGGGCCCCAGCCTTATGCTATCACTTAATTACCTCCTTGGAGGCCTTCTCTCCAAATAGTCACATTAGGCGTTAGGGCTTCAACATAGGAATTTGGGGGGAATACAATCATTCCATAACAACCTTCCTCTTGGATTTGTTGAGAGAATGAAATGAGGTTGCATGTGGAAAGTACATACTTAGAACAATAATGCCTGCCATACAATTACTGTTCAGAACTATGTTGTTATTTTTTTAATGTGGATATAAGGAAGGGACTAAAACTATTGTAAGGTGCTAAGAGCTCCCAAGGAGAACTTTTCCTCTTCTCCCCGTGTTCACTACTACCACCCTTACCACCTAAACCACCAATATCTCTTGCCCGGAGTCCTGCAACGGCTCCGTGACTATTCTCTTGGGTTCCACACTTGTTCCCTGTAGCCCGTTAGCCACACAGTCACGATCTTTTAAAACTTAAGTCAGCTAATGTCACTCATTTACCTAAAATCTGGCTCTCCATTAAACTTTGATTAGTGTCCTGATTTCTAAGCATGGCTTCCGGTCCCACACAGTCCAGTCCTGACTTTTGCTCTTACCTCATCTCCTATCAGAGTGCCCCTTGCTTTTAAGCTCCGTACTTACTGGCCTCCTTTCAGTTTCTTGAAAACACTGAGCAAATTCTACCCTTAGGGCCTTTGAACTTGCTTGTGCTTAATTCTCAAATCCTCTTTCCGCAAATATCTGCAGGGATTGCTACCTTCTCTTCTCCAGGTTGAATCTCAAAATGCATCTCCCTGGCACTCTACCTGAAGCACCTTCCTCTCCCGCAGTTACTCTCTACTACCCTGTTTTGTTTTCATCATAGCACCTATTACTGTGTAAAATGAGCTCTTCCTATTTGTTTATTTATTTGCTTGCTTATTATCTTTCTCGCTATACACTCTATAACCGAAGGGATGTTTTATCTTTTGTTCACCATTGTAACTCCAGTGCCTGGCACCAAATATAAGCTCAAAGCACATTATTTGAATGACTGAATAAATGAATGATCTCGAATCTGGAGGTTCAAGTAGGAGGGAACTGTCCAGGATAAACAACCCCAAATTAAGGATAAAGAGCAGCCTTTGCCTTGGCCAACTTGATTATCTCTTGGCCCTGATGGATTTCATTGGCATGCCCAGGCCCGTGGGTATGACTGGCCTGACTAGAGAGTACCTTCCAAAGTACAGTACCCACTCTCTCTAGGGTGGTATTCTAAATATTTAACAACCAGTATAACAACGACACTGACCATTCAGCTACAAACATCCAGTACAGCTGAACTAGTGTGTATTTGCCAAATGTCAGCTCTGACTTTCCCATCAGTCCCCTCCCCAGAAAACAGGGCACCGAGTTTTCCCTCTTGCCAGCAATGAAGTGTCTGCACCTATATGCCCATCAACCTCCCCTCCCCCATGTCGTCTTTTCCTGTGGAATGCTTCACTTTCCCCATTATAGCTTTTTGTATCTGGGGACCCAAGAGCCTGCCAAGTACACTTATCTATTCAATGAGCATTTATTGAACACCTTTTATGTGTCAGACACTGTGTTGGAGTCTGGGGATAGAGTACTGATCAAACAGGTGCAAGTTACCTCCCTTATAGAACTAGAATAGTCCAGTATAGAAATACTAGTGCTTTAGAAAGTACAATATTGAATCACAAAATATTGAAGTGTTGGAGATGGGAGTAGAGAAGAAGACACCACACTTGAGATAAAAGGGGGGGAGGGTCTCCTGCTTAGATCTTGCCAACATCAATTTGTGCCCCAGGCTGTGGGAACTTTTTCCCTGGACTTCTCACCTTGTCTGGGTCCTGCTCCCAAACAGGGTGCTCACCTGGAAGCACAGCACGCCATCCGTCTGACTGCAGTGCCTCGCTGCTGCCTGCAGGTGCTTACGCCCCTGTGATGGACATTATGGATGCTAATGCTGCCATAAGTCGTGTTGGACCGCTCCAGGCTTTGGGGACAATGGTTTGAGGTTTTCATCTCCCCAGCTCTGCCTTCCTTTTCATCATCTTTCATTTTCTCTCAGCAGAGCGCTGAGTCTCAATGAGACTCTCAGTGAAATTGCTCCACATTTTGACAGATGAAGAGCCCCAGAAGCCTCCTACCTTTACTTCTCCCACATCCTGTGGCACCGTAGGAAGGTATGTATGCCTGATCTTTTAAATGTACAAGTGTGCCAGCTATTATAGCTGGTTATATACAACTAATACTTCTAGTGGAATTCTGTCAGATCCCTTTCCACCAGGCCTATGCTGCTATTTCTTCTTTTCTGCTAATTCATTTGCTTTGGGTAATTTTGTCTCCTGGATCATGACTGGTTCAGGTACACTCCTTCATTTGGCTCTTAATATCCCCCGTGGCAACAGTCAGTAAAGTGTTTTGGTTAGGAAGTTTTGGATTGCAAATAACGGAAAACAACCCAAACTGGCTAAAGCCAAAAAGGCGAGAGGGGAGGGTCTTTTGCTTTGTAACTAAATGGTTCAGGCAGGGCTTGAATTAGGCCTCAAATGACATGACCAGAACCTGGTTTTTCTTCCCATTCCTTGATATTGACCACTGTTGTGAAGCAGGCTCTCCTCTTGTGTCAAAGATGATTTTAAACATCTCCCCATGGCAGTTTCCTCATTCATATCCATGAGAAAGACAAACTTTGCTTCTCTGAGCATTCTACCAAAAACTGAGTCTTATTGGCTCTGATTGGCCTGATTTTGATCACGTGCTGTTTTGGTCAGTTAGGGCTGCTATAACAAAGTCCCATAGACTGGATGACTCAGAGGCAACAGAACTTTATTTCTCACAGTTCTAGAAGCTGGAAGTCTGAGCTCAGTGTGCCAGCATGGTTGGGTTTTGGTGAAGGTCTTCTGGGTATTATCTTCACATACTAGAAAGAGAGTAAGTGGGTGGCCAGGTGGCTCAGGTGGTTGGAGCACTGCGCTCATAACACTGACGTCGCCAGTTCGACTGCACCCTCTACAACTAGACTGAGAACAATGGCTTGATTGGAGATGGGGTCGGGGGAGGAGAAAAAGAAAAAAAAAAGAGGGTAAGCAAACTCTCTGGCCCCTCATAAGGGCACTAATCCTGTTCATGAGGCCTCCACCCTTATGGCCTAATTATTTTCCAAAGGTCCTACCTCCAAATACCATCACATTTGGGATTAGATTTCAATAATAAATTTTTGGGGGGACACAAAACATTCAGTCTGTAACATGTACCTTTTCCTGAACCAATCACTGTGGCCAGGGTAGAGAGGATATACAGAATGGCTTGGGCCAGTCAGGACTCAGAGCCTCTTGCTGGGGCTGAAGGCAATGTCAGGCAAATTGCCTGGCTGGAAAATTCAGGATAATGGTAGAAAAAGTAAGGTGGGAATAGATGCTAAGAAAACGAGAGACGCCCCCTACAGCAATTTGACCTTTGCCTTGAAATTTTGCCCTTGTCTCCAGAATTGATACGACATTCAATATGATTTCTCTGATAAAAGTTTTGGGCGTGCCTTTAGTTTACATCTTGCAAGTCCTAATCACCCCAGCCCCACCCTCTTTTTCCTTCTTAGCAGTGTGGCCTCTGAGATGCTGTGCCATTTGACCCCATAGTAGATCATTGCAAAAGCTTAGACAATTTAAATGCAAAAGACACATTTTCTGCAATAGTAAGGTGATAATCATGGTAAAAACTATATAGGTTAATAGTGATAGGTACATCAAAAGTCAGTAAAACTGTCCTACTTTGCCAAATCTTGGAGATATTTTTACTGATCTTCCTTGGCTTGATATTTGTGACATTTGTCACAATTTATATCCCTTAACTCTTATTTTTATCCCTATAGAAGATTTCTTAGAATTATTAGACTTAACATCTAATCCAAGACTCTCATTTTTCTTGTTAGAAAACAGGCCCAGATAGGTTATGTGACCTGCCCAAGGTCACACAGCAGTACTCAGAGCTTGGGGTCTTGGTTCTCAGCCCATTGCTGTCATTGTCCTTGTGCATGGAGGTGACGGGGAGTGTGGCAGTAGATGCCAGAACAGAGCCCAGGCACTTCCTGTGCCCTGGCATTCTCACTGGGGTGCTAGCGCTCTAGTACAGATTTATAACCATTCTGTCTCTTTTAAAAGGAAAAATATAATTTTATTATTAAAACAGATGAAGTTAAGCACCATATTTTTCTAGCAGAGTATAAAAGAAATGTAAGCCAGAAGTACAATGACATATTTTCTTGCTATTGATAAATTGTAATTTATGGCTAAACTAATCATAGCCATATTTCCAAATCTTGACTAAAATTTTTGTTGTCTGCATTACACTTAAATATCTTTCCTGAAAGTTACAAGATTCTTTGGGACTTCAGGCCTGTTAGATATCAAAAAAGCTTGCAGCTTCCTTCGACTGATGGCATTCATTCATTCATTCATTCATTCATTCATTCATTTGTTCAATGACTATTTGGTTGGTCCTTCAAATTAGGAAATCATTCATATGAATGCTTCTGTTCTCAGTTTGTTAATAAAAAACCCTGGGTTTTTTTTTTTCTTTGAACTCCCTAGTTTTGTAGTTCATGTGGTCATGACTATTACATTAATGATAACATACATATGTATAGATGTGTGTATGTATTTATATGTATGTGTATTTACACACACACATACTTCTAAGCACTTTAAATATATTAGCTCCATTAATGTCCACAACAACCTTACTAGTAAGTATTATTATGATAATACACTACACATTTTACAGATAGGAAACTGGAAGCCCAGGAAGGTCATATCACTTACCCACAGTCAGACATCTAGTAGGTGGTAGAGCTGGGATTCAAACCCAGGCTGTCTGGCTCCAGAGTCCGTGCTGTAAACTTCTAGAGACAGAGAATGTCTGTACGGAGACTATATAGACTATATATTAGACATTGAACTCTCTTTTGAATATTTTTCCTCAAATAAGAAGAGGATAATTTTTCACTTTAAAAAAAAATGAATAAAACCAACACGGCTATTTCCAGCTTACTCTGGTGAGACTGCTAAAATACTTTAATAAACAGTGTTTCTAACTTCTAGTTATAGAGATCTGTGAGCTTTTTTTTTTCTCTTACAAGGACTATTTTAACAGTTTTTGAATACATCTCTATCCAGATACTGAGTCTAGCTTATTCTCTCACAGAGTTGCTTTTATCTGGTCATCTGAGAAATGTTTCTCTTTCTAGTAGTTCTTTCTAATCTTTAACACTTCAGGGCACGCAACATGGAATCACAGAAAGAGCACTAGACTAAGCACTAGCTTTGTGACCTGAGGCACATCTCTAATTTTCTCTTTGGTTTTCTTGTTTATTAAAAAGAAAGCATTTCAACTAGATGACCTTGACAGGTCCATTCAACTCTGAATACCCTAAGTCTTGGTTTCCTTTTATTAGGGTGCCAAAAAAATAAAAAATACAGTAGATCTTTACAAAATCTCTTTGGTGGAGGATAATAAAACTCCTGATTATAGTAGATCAAGTAAAAAAAATGTTCACACAAGAGAAGCCCGGGGTGGAGGTGGTGTCCATAGCCAATATAAATGCTCATGAATGTCCTGGACACTCTGAGTTCTTCCATTTTCTTGCTTTGTCATTCATAGTATGTGACTTTCACTCTCATGATTGCAAGATGGCTGCTGTACCTCCAAGAGCTGTGATCATGCTCCTGACAGAAAGAAAGGGAGGAGGAAAGAAGAAGAGGAAATGCCAGTATCAGGAACATAGAAGCTTTCCTCAGAACATCCCCTGCTTTAGATTTCTGCTTAGGTCTTATTGGCCAGAACTGGGTCTCATGACTGATAGCTTTGAAGAAGTCTGGGTAGGTTAATGTTTTCACCTGAGTGTATTATAGCCCTGAACAAAATTAGGGTTTTGTGGTGAGGAGGGAACACAGACTAGAATGGGAGAACAACTAGCAGTTCTGGCACGCATCACGTCTACTTCTTCATTTTCTCCTAAACTTACAGTTAGATCCATCAACAAACAAACCAATATTTGTTTCTTTTATTCCCTGTTTTCTTCCTTTCTGGCTGGGTACTGGAGTTCCTCCCCAGTGAACTTCCATTATTATTAAATGTGACATCATTATTAATAATGCATAGTTGTTAATAACGTTATTCACTATGAATTTATACACAAAGACACGAACAATTCTTTTTTCATTGTTCTAGACTTCGCTTGTCAGGGTGGAGGAGGGCGTGAGTCGTCCCAAGAGTAGCAGGAGCATGGAGAGCAGAAGTGGGCTGGGCTCAAAGGCATGACGCAGCAGGCTTTGGAGTCTCTTGCAGCTCCGTGTGTGACGTGGGAGATGTAACTTCATCCATGGATCACAGTTCATCCTACTTTATGATATAAAAGTAAATGATATGATGGACTAAAACCATTTGCATTTTGGGGGAAAAGAGCTATTTTAAAAAGTCAATAGAAGATAAAATATGTATGTTCACTAACGTAGACCTTATTGGGGGACCACTAATTTGGAGTTTGTCGTAACTCAGGCAGAAGCTGAATTTTACAGGGACTCTTTCTTCTTCAGAAGAGAATGAACTATTGCCAGGCACTGTAGAAAGCTCTTTAAATTTGCAAAAAGTAAAAGGACAGATAAGTAGAATTTTTCTTAGCTATTCAGGATTTTTGCTTGGCAATACATTATTACCTTAGTTATATTTTTTCCTTAAAGGTGAAAAAAGTTGTAGTGCTTTAAGAAAGTTTTATAATTTGGACTTTTTCGTGAATTCAGATGGACCTCTTTGTTTATATTATTCAGCGAGTCTTGCTGCATTCTTGTTCCAATATGAAAACCCGTCCTGAAGCCATCTCAGGATTCACCGCTGGGTCAGTTGGAAGAACGCTGACACTTCTGAGGACAGTGACCTTTGTTTCCTTTCCACCAGGAAACACCTTGGTGTGGCATAGTCCTTAGTAGACTAAAGAATTGCTGTATTACTCACCTTAACTGCCTATGTTATGAGATGACATATATAATCCACCCGTCGTTAATTTAAACACAGCATGTAAGTAAGTGTTCACTAGATGGTATCTCTCATTGTTAGAAGGCAGATCGTAGGGTGATTAAGGGTGGAGGACCTGATATTCTGGGATTGCAATTTCAATGCTAGCATTTACCAGCTGGGCAACTCACTTCTCTTTGACCTTCAATTTCTTATCTGTATGATGGCAATAATAATAGTACATACTCCATGCGTTGTTGTGAGGATTAAATGAGATACTGTAGATAAGGTATCTTATAAACCCGGGGACTGGCACATATTAAATCCTCCATAAATGGTAGGTGCCATTATTTTAGTTTTTGTTGCCAACGTGGATATGTATCTCACCCAGAAATCAGTAGATTCAAATTTGTCTGCGCAATCCAAATCTGCCCAACACAGGATGTGCTCCTGAGTGTTCCCAGACCAGAGTTTGGAATGTTTGGAGTCCAGAAGCTTAATGTTGAGTCCACCTTCACTGTACAGGATGTTGGCTAATGTTCTCCTAAGGTCATTTGGGAAAAGCTTTATTTGCCCTCCAAGGAAGAAAAGAGCGTTAGCTGTTAACTTTCTAACACCAGGTGGCTCAGTTGTCTTGAGAAAACATGATAGACATTTTGCAAAAGGCTGTGACAAAGAATTTTGCTTGTTCCCGGCCTAGGTAACCCTTCTAGATTTTGTTTGTGCCACATCTCCTGATCAAAAAAAGCACCCATTTACTTATAGGGAGAAGTTGAGTCCCCTTCTGATTCCTAACCTAGTTTTGAGCAACGAGACTGTGAGTTTTTGCATGTACTGCTGAGGGTGAAAGCACTCTAATACCAGCCTGGGAAAGAGCTATAGGTCTGCTATTGATCGCTCACATTTTCCTTTCCATCTTCGGCAGTTAGCTAGGTGAGTACCACTCCCAATAAGATTGGTGTTTAATATTGGTACCATACTTTGTGTTTTTAAAAAAGCTTCAAAAATCAATTCCTCATTAACTTGATTGAAGGAGAAGTTATGCCTCCTCTGCTGTGTTTTGAACAGGACATAGATCACTGCTGGTGCTCGATAAATATTAAGCATTTCATCCTCCCCATTTCTCCCACCCAATAGGTCACCAGAACTCATTTTCTTAGGGAGGAGAATCTTCACTTCTAGACCAATGTCGCTTTCTGTAAGTCTCAAACTTTTCAAAATATGAAGACTCCCATAGAGAGGGTGTGAATCCGGCCTAGTGGTCATCCGGTTCCGAAGGTAGTCGGGGTTTGTTGGTCTCAGCACTCCTGTTGGTAATCTCTGAAAAGGAGGGTGAACAATGGAGTTGCGTGGTGTGCATTACCAGAGACAAGCAGCCTCTGTCCTCGAAAGAAGAAGCTTATATCATGGTAGACGGAATTGTAGGAAGTAGAGGCCATCAGGCATGGCGTTCTCATGCTTCTAAGACTATTCACACAAACACACACGTGACGTAGGCATGTCATATCTTATCCAGTCTTCCAGATGGAATAATATTTTAAATTTTGGAATGTTGTTTTACATAAGAAACCATGATGTGCATTTTATTCCTTTGAAGTGTCCAAGATGAGAGCACTCAGTTCGGAACATCTACTTGTTCAACCTCTCAGAAAATTCCACTGCAGGATGAAGGTGGGCTTGCAGGAGTCTGAGAGGGCACTAGTCAATCACACTTCTGGCCCCCAATCTGCACTTCTCAGAAGTAGGTTAAGAGGGTGACTGAGCTGTGATAAGACCCAATCGGAAGGAGGAAGATACATCAGGATAAGATGCCTGCTTCAGGCTTAACTTCTCCAGGGAAATGCAAAAAGCCGTGCCACTGAGGCATCTTCAGGCTGCCTCTGTTGTGTAGCCTAAACAGCATATATTATGGAATAAGTGCTGTTTGGTTACAGAAAGAACACTGATAAATGAAGATAAATGTCTGACTATTAAAGTCAGACCATGGAGAAGGGACCAGCACACAGCTCTGAAGCAACTGGCTTAGAATTTCACATCAGACAGGGACATACTCTCTTACATTCTGGTGAATGCCGTTTGGACAAAGCTGGAATTCAGTGAATGATATATTACAGTGAAATCTTACAATTTATTTGAAGCCATTTTTTTTCTTTTGCCTGCCAACTGGGTCTACCCACCTGTCTGAAAAGAGTCAGAGAAGAGGCCATAAATTCTTCACCATAAGAAACCAAGACTATTCTAGATTTTGTTAATGATGTCATTTCACACTGTGGTGTTTTCCATGAGATGTTTTTGGAGGACTGTCTGAATAATTAAACCACACAATATCTACATGAGCTTAGAATTTTCTTTTTTTCCTTCTTTCTTCTTTCTTTCCTTCTTTCTTTCTTAGCAGATAGAAGAGGAAAGGGATACTTAAGAGTGATTAGGTTAGTCAACGGAGCTGGATGTGTAGACATGGCTCAGTCTCACACCTAACTTCTCTCTGAACATCACTGCATAACCCTTGTCGAGGGCTGAATGTTTGTGTCCCTCCAAACTTCACATATTGAAAGCCTACCCCCCAACATGATGTTATTTGGAGGTGGGGCTTTTGGGAGGTGGTTAGGTCATAAACCTCTCACATGAATGGGATTAGTTGCCTTATAAAAAGACAGAAGAGCTTTCTCTCTCCCTTTCTCTGTCCCTGCACTGCCGCGCCGCCCCCCACCCCCCATGTAAGGCTGCAACAAGAAGACAGTCATCTGCAAACTAGGAAGCAGGGCCTCACTGGCACGCAGATCTGTGGGCACCCTGACCTGGGACTTCCCAGCTCCCAGAACTGTGAGAAATGAATGTTTGTTGTGTAAGTCACTCAGGCTATGGTATTCTGCTGTAGCAGCTTGAATGGACTCAGACACCACTCATTCCTCTGAAACTGTTCTTGGTCATCTTCTTTTCTGTGCTATATCATATGGGACTGTCATATGTTTCTAGATAAAGTTAGAGAATTGTTTTGCCAAGGAACTCATACCCAGGGCCCTCTTCCTACCCATACTGGGTATTTGGGTCATTGTGTGGGAATAAAATGGCCAGGAGCCTTGCATTCTGTCCAGGGCCCAGGTCTTCTGTGGTTCAGTGATTGGTTTTCTGGAAGTTATTATGCAGTCATATTGTTGCTCACACCACCATGTCTGTCTTCAGTGCTTTTATTTCTTTTTTCTTTTACTCAACTATTTTACATTCATAAAGCTTTAGTCTCACGTTGCATTTCCTTTGTGAAAGGAAATGCCCATGGCAGATATTACCCATACTATCCTGTGTTATGACACTTCTTGCGCTGTTGTTTTATATCACCTAATTATAAGACAAGGGGATTAATACAATTTTCCTAGGTATATAGGAAGGGTTGAGTTAATTTACGTGAAAGTGACGATTGTAAGCCCATTACACTATTAAAATATATACAAAGCGGAATAAAACATTTTTGAAGTATTCAGTTTTTAATAAGTCGTCTCCCCAGTGATAATCAAAAATTACCAAAGGCAGAAACTCTTACACTTGGCTTTCTCCAGAGTCTAGTACTGTGTCTCAAAAACCGTTGGCTGGTTGGTGGTTTTTCTTAGTTAAAGTTCTAGCTGCTGAACTATTACCAGGCGTATCCCATGATGCTTTTCTGGCCTTTAGATAGACAGGTGAAGTGTGGATGAATTCTTTCTAAAAGGTTAGGTGTTGATTGACTGATTAGCTCCTTGGCAAGGAAGGTCCTTCTCTTTTACATCATTAGAGATGCACAGTTGATCTTTCAGGAGTCTGTTTTTGAGAGGTACACATATTCATTATCTATTCAAAGCCCAAGCAGCCCAGAGTAGGATTCCTCATGTACCTGTCTCTTCATTACCAGGAGTTAGTGACATAGGGTGAGGGGGAAAATGCTATAGGAGGATTTCTGCATTTGTGTCTCCTCTTTTTTAAAGTCAGGTTATTGAAGAGTAATTTACATACAGCAAAACTGCTCATCTCCTTTTGGGGCTCATCTTATTAGCTAAAGTGTAAGAGCTATGGTGATGCCAGGTGGTTCCTATATCCTTTCTTCCTGGTCAACTCTCCCGGCCCATATAGTTTTCTCTGGAATCTCAGGCTTTTGTCAAGTTTTTATCGATTAACAATAATTAAATTGGCAGATATGGCCTTCATGTCTGTTCTGTGTCCTCTAGTTCCCACCTCCAATTCCACAGTTGATCTGAGCGGCTTTTAGGCCACATCATATGCACCAAAGGCACCCCTAAATTCCAATTTGCTGAAAACAAGTAGGTCATTCTGCAACTCATGATCTTTTTCTTTTCTCTATTCCCCTTTTTTCTTAGCAGTTGTCACGCGGCGTGTCATGCGGGGTCTCAGCTCCCAATCCCCACGTAAGAATGCAGGACATGGCGAGGCCAAAAAGGAACACCCACGGAGCCATAGGTAGGGGAGTCATACCACTATATTCTCACTGGAGGCTGGTTTCACACGACGTGCGACCTGCTGTCTGCTTTTCTGCCAACCAACCGACTCCCCTCACTAGCTGCAATCTGCAATGCTAACTGCAATCCACACTTACTAGCTCAGCCACTATCTTCTTTTTTTATTTATTTATTTATTTATTTATTTATTTGGTTTTTATTTTTTTTTTCAGCCACTATCTTCTTGCTAGCCCCCATTTTCTGCTGGTGTAGCCACAGCAGTTATATTAGTGGCCAATGGCTCACTGGTTACAGATGACGGCCAACTAACCACAGTTGATGGCCATCCAGTCACAGTTGATGGCATTTACTACCTGAGACAGCACCTTTCCACGTGAGGCCGAGAGCCTAGAAATTGCACTCCTGGCTCTGTCCCCACAGCAGTATACAAAACTTTTGTTGTTGTTGTTGTCATTGTTGAGTATTCTTTGTGATTCCACATGGGGAAGATTAGAGGAGATGCTGTCATGATTTGGGCAAAAGCAAGGCACCAAGAGATGGAAAATTTGGTTCCTGTAAGAGAAAGTGATTTGCTGGAAATTCAAAGAACTCATCTTAGGAATGGAACTGCTCCATTTTCTTTATTGCAAGAGTCTTACCTCTTTCTTGCCGGTGTGGTCAAATGAGGCCCTAACCCTCTGCATTTCCTCTGCCATCCCATTTGCTGGTAAGCTTCAACTGTGACTTCAGTAAGCAAGCTGGGCCTGGGGCCAATTGGTCCCTGAGAAGGGGCAGAAGTTCCTATTTGCTTACAGTACCTGAAACACCTGGGATTACCCTGCCATTGCAACCAGCATTATTGTTATTGTTGCTTCTTGCCAATACCCTTGGATATCTTGTGATAGAGAACACAAGAAATTACATTTCAGATGGGGTCATGCCTTTTCCTCTTCTCCTTTAGAAAGGTTTCTTGAGCGTAGGGCAGGGGTTTTCAAAGGAAATTCACTGGGGCCTCACACTGGACCATGACCTTATGTAGCAGAATGGCGTTTGGCACGATGCAGGCCAGTCTTGGGTTCCGTCCATGGGGCTTAGTGACTGCCTGTGCTGGAAGGTCTTCATTACAAGGCTTAGTTGCCACTGGCACAGATGGAATGACATTATACAATGTGGCCCTGAGTTAATGGAGAGTGATTTTTTTAAAAAAGAAACAAACGTAATAGAAATTGTACATCTAAATGAGGGTTGTGCCCTTCAAAAGTTGTAGTATGGAAGGCAATGCATTTAATCCAGTGACGCTTTCCTGAGCCAAGCAAGGTTGTAACTTCTTATTTGAAGTTGCCTTCAGGGTCTGTGGCACATTAAATATATATAAAATATTTACCGTGGGTTTTTTTTCCTGATTACAAAAGTGATATAGGTTTGTTGCAGAAAGTGTGGAAAGCACAAAGAAACACAATTAAAAAAATAAATTATCCATAGCCTAAGCACGTGGAGAAGACCCCTGTCAAAACTAATGTGTGTCTTCCCGGTGAATTTTTACGTGTCTGCAAACACGAGCATAAACACACACACTGACATGTGCGTACTTATCCACAATAATCTCTATACTGTCATTTAGGTGGCTTGAAAACATGTTATGTCACATTGCTTTGAATATCCTCAGTGGTCCAAATGTTTTTCTTAAAGGGGATGGATTTTATCTCTGGCAACAGCCAGAAGTCACTTAAAGCCAAGTATAGGTATCTCCATTATCCAACTGGCTAATATGTTTTGGGAAAACCTATAAACTCATGTGACTATAGAAGAATAAACTTGGTTTTCTTGGGTGGATCAATCTGACTTAGTGTGATATCCCAGAGCAGAGTTCCATGTATGTTTCATGCTATGGCAAGTCATTGGCTTAAGTGTACGGATTTCAAAGGTGAATAATTTGAGAGAGAGGGCACTCCTTTAGATAGAAAGTTTCTGGTTCTTTATTGAAGAAACATGTAGCACTCACTACAAAGCAAGGAAGAGGATTTTCTCCCACAGTCCTGGAGCTTCGTCTGTGTTTTTAGTGGTACGGTTGGTTGCCAGATAGCATCCTTGCTTTTTTGAAAGCCATCTTTGGCAAGATCCTGAGCCTCTCTTAGGCTGGTCAGGATGTTAGTCTGATAGTGAAGACTGCTTCCTACTTCATGAATGTTAGCTGGGGTCAGCTGTCCTCTCTATAAATGTCTGGCTTTCTCTTGCCTTGGGGCATTCAAAAAGATGGGCAGTTTTCAAAATAGCACCACTTAAACACACTAGTACTTATTCATTCTGAAATAATGAATAGTTTCCAATAGAGTAATTAATACACATTAATAATTCAATGTAATTAGTAAAGAAGACAGAATCCATCAATTAGGACCTTGAAGTTCACTTTGCTGTCCCCATCCAATACCAGGGTTTCTTCTTCTCCCGATGGTCTCCTTGCTAGCTTCCTGGACAATTACTGAGATCCTAGCAAGCCAGGTAGGGCTTTATTAATGCAAACACATTAGCAGTCTCGCATGTATCATGAATGGTGAGTTAATACCAGAAATTAATATCTTGGTCCCCAACCTTGCCAATCCCTATTTTGTCTCCAAGAGATGTAGATGATAACTTGGGAAAAATGGGAATCTGGAGCTGGCTTGGCTCTGGAATCCTTCTTGACCAAGAAGATAAATTACCCTTTCCTAATTTAGCTATCAGATTTTCTATAGACTCCTTCAACGAGGTCTTCTGTTCTGAGACTCCTTTGGTTTCATGGGGCTTATACTTTGTAGGGAATCTAGATTCAACTATCATAATAGCCCCTATCATATAGCAGATAAGGTGAAAGTCCATTTTACAAGTATTCTCATTTTATTTCTACCTTGATTCAATTATTTATCTGATGATGGAGTTGAGGTTCGGAAGGGGTGATTCACTGGCCCAAGGTCACACCATTAATTAGTGAGGAGGTGGGATGTAAATCTAAGGATTGGATTTGAAGGCCAGGGTGTATTCCACGCTGCTTTGCTTTACATCATGCGTCTCTCATCTGTCATTCATTCATTCACTCCACACATTTATGCATTTGTTACTTATTATCTGTCTCCTCCCATCAAAGTGTAAGCTCCCCAAAGGCAGGAACTTTGTCTTGGTCACACTGTATTTCCAGCACCCAGAACCATGCCTCGCATGTAGTAGGTGCTAACAATGGTTTTGTATTGTGTAGTGGAGAGAGATCACTTGTATTAAAATCCTGGCTTAGTCACTCTCTAGCTGTGTGATGGTAGGCAAGTGACTCAACTTCTCTGTGCCTGTTTTCTTACCTGAAAAATTGGGGAAACAATAGTGCTGGCTTCAATGGTGGTTGTGAAGACTAAGATGCTTAGAACAAAACTCAGTTCAGGTGAAGTGCTTAACGAGTGTTAACTATTCTTATTACCTGTTGAATGAATAAACTGAGTGCCTTTTATGTACTAGACTTGAGAAAGATCAGTAAACAGTCCAACCAGTGTCCCAGTGCTCTTGGAACTTATAGCCTAGTGGAGGACAGGGTGGAACAACTGGAAAAGTGCTTTGAGAAAGGAAGCATAGGATTAGGGAGGGGTGAGGGTCCAGATGGAAGGGAAAAAGCAGGTGCAAAGACCCCACAAGTGAGAGCAATATGGTGTCCCTAGCAATTAGAATGCTTTCAGGTGCAAGTAATGTAAGAACCCAAAATAAAGTGGTTTTAATAATAAGGAAAACATGTCATTTCCAAGAACAAGAAATCTATATTTAGGCATTCCGGGGTTGGTTAATTCTATGGTCAAACACGTCTCCAAATTCTTTCTCCTACTTCATCCTGCCATCTTTCGTGTGTTGGCTTATCCTGTTGGGTTGGCCTCCCCTCATGACATCAAAATGGTCCCAAGGTGGTATCACATGCAGACAGCCACATGCCTATTTTGGAGAGGAAAAAAGATTCTCAGAAGTCCAGGTTTCCCCCTGAGGTCTCATCAGTCAGAATGACATCATGGGCCCCTTTTTAAACCAGTCACAAACAATGGAAGCAGTACATTCATTCCTTGGGGATGAGGCCAGCCTCCCACAGAGCTGTGGTTGCCTGATACTGGAACAACAGGGCTTACTTCAGGAAGGACGATGTGGGCTGGGGCGGGTGCTACTGGGAAGGCGATGAACAGGAAGCCCGCAGCCCTGCTGTGCCCCGAACTTCACTTCTCCTGTATCACGTAGGAATAGCCCCTTGAACAAGGGGATGCTGGCCTGGGAGAATGCAGTTCCCCAGTGAGGGCTTAAGAGCACTGCGGCTACACTCAGATGGTTACAACTGAGAGAAACAAAAGTGTCTGCATCTGCCTCTTGGACCATGGTAGATAACAGTTTTTTGTTGAGAGAGCACATCTTTGTATCGTAGTGGACTTGTACACTTTTGAAGCATATTCCCTCTATTACCCAACCAGTTTCTCTTACTAACTTTATGATATGGGTAATTAAGGATAATGGTATATCTCTATCTTTATCTCTATACCTATATATATATATATATATACCAGGGGTGCCAAAAAATGTATACAAGTGGACACTCTGGTCAGCGTTGTTCAAGCAGTAGTTCACCGTAATCAGAAGTGTCTGGACGCGGATGGTAACCACTCTGAGCCCCTCTTGTAATTGCAGAAGTCAAATGTGACTTGTATTCATCTTTTGTTATCGGTATATATTGAGTATTATAATTTTACTTGATTAATTTTTTTTGAGTATTATAATTTTAATACAGGTTTTCTTTCTTAAAATGTGTATTTTTTTTGGCATCCTCTGTATAGGGAGGGTAGGGTGGGTAGGAGGAGGAGAAATGTAAAGGAACCATGGAATCTTACATTTTCATTTTCATGTAGGATAACTGCCCCCTTAATGTAGAATTCTCCTCTCCTCAGGTGCTACTTGAATGCTGCCTTGGATGGGGAGCTCAGCATCTCACAAAGTCGCCTTTCTATTGGAAGTTTAATCTTCTATCCTTATGTCCTCTCTCTGAACTTCTAACAGAAAAGTCCCTTGATGTCCCCTGACTCTCATCCTTCCTCTGGACACATGTGGTCCTACCTGCACTACAGTCTCCAAGTTCATTCATTCGCTGAATCCACTGCCCAAACCTGAAAGTCCAGTCTTGCTCCAATCAATTGCAAATGCCTGTGAGTCCACATAGGGAAGCCTTATACTCTGCGTGTGTTAACTTACTTGGCCAATCTGTCCAGACACAAGACCTTCCCTGATTTTAGGCGCTGAGCCCCACATGCCTTTTCAGATCTTCAAATCTCTTCAATTTCTGACCCTCAGCTTGTTTTGTCCAGACCACTGTAACTCGAAGACTGGTCTCCCCTCTGCTTTGCTACCTCCCCACTCCCAGGCCAGGAGAGCTCATGTGCCCCCCCGGTTCTCCTTTAATCCCCTCAGTGTACTGGGGGAGGATGGTAAAGATATATCTGTGCAGTTTGCTGTCACACCTTTATCAGCCATGGTCCTGAACTTTTGTGTCTTGCCGTCCCCTCCTCATAGTGCACTGAAGCCTTCTTGCTGAGTCATGCCCAGCCCTCGGCGGCAGAGATATTGTGGTTGGCTCCTACTTTGGTATTCTGGTGTTGCATATGGGCTTCACCGCATCCTCCATCTTCTGTCTGGTCCCCTCATGGCAGGCGCAATGTGCCCTTTGGAGGTGCTGGGCCAGGATGACTAAATAGAGTCAAGCTCCCCAGTCCACAAAGGCTGTGTGACCTAGGCCTGCTACCTCCAGTCTCCAGGCCTCAGAGCTGAGATAAAGAGCATCCTCCTACCCCATGCTTTTTCCTTGGAAACATCTGGCATATGGCACATTGGTGTCACCCACTAAGCCAGAGAGGAAAGAGCCCTCCTGTCAGATTTGCGCCTTGTTTACAGCATATTTTTATCTCATTTTTACTTTTTTCTTTTTCCCCTTCCATTTCTCAGATTTGAATATTTGGTGTCAGTTCAGTTATTCGTATGACAATCCCCTTTCCTTTCCAGAAACAGAGTGAAAGAGAAGCAAACCCCCCGGGGGCATCTGTCTCCCACTTTTGATGGGTCCCTTTTCCTCTCGCATGACACTAGCAGTAGTAACTGCTGGGTGTTCTGTCCTAAACCACACCTCCATTCCGTGCCGTCCCCTCACCTATTCCCCATCCTCCGAGGTTCTCCCGCGCTCCCAGCCAGCTGCGTGGGGTCCTGCTGAACTACAGCTGGACACAGTTTCAGGGAGAATGCTGAGTCCTTCTTTGAACTCTGGTGAATGAAAGGCCAGTGCTCTGGCATGCTTTTGTTTTCTGTCTGTGAGTTCATTATAGGCAATCACATCTGAGGATAAGTTTCCCTGAAATGGGCACTACCTCTAATTACTCCAGTTCAAGACCTAGGTCCTACCGTGTTTCCCTGAAAATAAGACCTAGCCGGACAATCAGCTCTAATACATCTTTTGGAGCAAAAATTAATATAAGATCCGGTCTTATTTTACTAAAATATAAGACCGGCTCTATAATATAATATAATATAATATAATATAATGTAATGTAATGTAATGTAATGTAATGTAATGTAATGTAATGTAATGTAATATAATGTAATGTAATATAATATAATACTGGGTCTTATATTAATTTTTGCTCCAAAAGAAGCATTAGAGCTGATTGTCCGGCTAGGTCTTATTTTCGGGGAAACATGGTAGCACAGGAGGCTGGAGTAGAGGCCAGGATCCGGGCGTTTCTAGCCCAGGTTTTGCCTTGTGACTTAGATAAGCTGTCTGTACACCATCTGTCTCTTACTCCCACCTAGGGTTTCCAGGTGGGAATTCTTGCCCGTTCTCAGGCATTTTTTTTCACTTTTCCATTCCCAAATCCCGAGAAAAGTTGGTCAGGAAATTGGGAAACTTGGCTCCTTGAACCCAGGTGGTTGGTAATATCGGCTGTCACTTCGTGGAAACGATTCATTGTGGAGAACAGAAACCAGTTTATATCTTGGGATTCGGGAACGGGAAAGCGAAAACAATTCCTGAGAACGGGCGGGAATTCCTGACTGGAAACCCTGCTCCTACCCTCCTTGGAGACAGGAGACTGTAAGGAAAGAGGTCGGTTCTCTCTGGTGGAAGAGAAGGTTATGAATTTCAGCAAGGTTATTTTGATGACTTATTGTTCCCTTCTTGGAGAATATCTCCTCGTTCTCCAAGTCCTTGGTAGGAGAGGGTGATCAGGCTTTTTACGCTGGTCCCCGTCTACTGTACTGCTCGTATCTCCTGGGCTCGTATAACAAAGCCTGGACTATCCCAGGGGTCAACCTCTCACCAAACCCCAGTTGCCCTGTACAGTAGGGCACCCCCCCCCCCTTCTCACCCCATTCCCCAGCTCTGCCGGGCTGAAAGGAAGGCATTGTATCTGCCTGTGGTGGCCTCACTCGTTCTCCTACGGCTGGGTGGTCAGAGAGAGCCGAGGCCCTGCCCCCACCCCCGGACCACACTCTGCAGAGGGCATATGTATCTGATGGGAGGGTAGCTTTTAGTTTTCATGACATTTTATATAACCTGCCTTACCTTGTTTTATCCCCACCGTAACTCTGCCAAATGTGAATAATAGGACGGACATTTAGCTTGCTTTCACAGGAAACATAATTGAGGTTCTGAGAGGTTAAGTGATGTGTTCAGCCTCCCTTTGTGGCTGAACCTGGGAGACAACCCAGGACCCCGATGGGGACGCAGGCCCCTTGTCACTGCATTCCACTGGCTACCAGGCCTGGAATCGCAATAAAGTGGTCTCTCTGTTTGTTCACATGGTGTCTGGCCGGCATTGCCTTCCTGTGTCCTCCTCTCCTGAGGGTCACCCACGTTCTGTGTCCTGTCCTTCAAGCACTGAGCTGTAGGCAGGGCAGGTGGTCTGGAGAGTGGTCTAGTGTTTGTGTGGGAAAAAGGTATGGGTTGTGAGATGTGTGGGTGGGAGGAGGCTAGGAACACATGTTCCATATTAATCTTTATTTCAATGAAGTTGTTTGAGTTCATGCTTTATTGCGGTGCTTTAAAATAATGTGTTTCTAACAGTGCCCCCGGGGGTAGCACTTGCACTTTTGAGATCCTATTGCTGGAGTGGCTCACGAGACCAACCACAATAATAGAAAATGAGGCACCCCCTGGAGCACCATCTGAATTTATAATAGCAATTTCTACGATGCCCCGAGGCCAGCTCTGTTTGTATTTGAGAATGTGTGAGAGCTCGGCACTGAGGGGGCTCCTCCCTTCCTGCCCTGTTATGATTGAGCCCCTGTTTAACCTGGGGAAAGGTCTTCTGCCTCCTGCATGCGGCCCTCATTGTTGGTCTCCTAGGAGAGCACTGGTTCTCTCTTCCCCCACTGTGGTTTTGGTGAGGGAGGAGGCTGATGGAGGGGCGTGGTCTCCTCCTGTCAGCCCCTCCCCTCCTTCCTCCGCCTGCCTCTCCACCCGGTGTGCAAAGCAGAAAGGCCCTCTGGGGTCTCCTGTGCCTTCACTGTCAAAGTGGTGAAATATGAAATGACAACATAATGAAATGAACTTGGTCTCATTAAGATTCCAAATGGCTGGCTGTTTCCCTTTTTTTTTTTTTTTTTTCCTTTTCCAATTCAGCCAGAGACCCACACCATGGTGCAGACGGCATGGGTCAGTGCTACTGGGGTTTGGGGGAGTGTGGCAGGAGAAGTGAGGACAAGGGGCCAGCGTGGTCCAGGTTGGGACAGCGGGCCGAGGGACACAGCAGGGGACTGAGGATGAGCTGAATCATCCATCAGGATTTCTGGAGGCAAGAACACAGGGTTTGGCCAGCGCCGCTGGAAACAGCCACATATAAAGCTTTTCTGGGCCCAGGAGAGGATCAGCGTGGGGTGATAACACAGAAACCAGAAACCCCTACTTCCTTCCAAGCTATTTAGTGATGGCCCTGAAATACTTGATGTGAAAAGTGAACAACAGCAACCCCTTCCCTTCACCCAATAAAAATAAAGCCTGCTTTATGATAGAGTGTGTGAGCAGCATTTGCACGCTGGTGAGGCATTCTCCATAGAGGATGTATGTCATTTTACCACATGACAGAAGCCTCTGGAAGGCCACAGTCGTTCATGCTTTTATCAGACCTTATTGACCCCCTACTATGTGCTAGGCACTGGGAGAGACCATGGAGAGTCGAAGATGGAGGCAACGCTGTGCCTGTCCTCAGAGACCGCTGGGGCCTGTGTGTGTGTCACGTGACCATGACCTCATCTCCTTGCTGGCTTTTCCAGTGCATAGAGCATCTTAGGTCGGTTATCTGTGAAGTGCTCTCATTCATGGACGAGTCTTCAGTCACTGGACATGTGCCCAGGGGCAAAGTCTAGCCCAGCGGTTCTCTACTCTGGCGGCACATTATAAGCCCCAGGGCTGCTTTTTGGACATACTGATGACTAGGCCCCAGGCTAGGGTTGATTCTCAGTGTGTGTAGACAGGTGTGGTTGATTGGTTGGACTCATGCCTTACTGGTTACCGTGTTTCCCCGAAAATAAGACCTAGCGGGACAATCAGCTCTAATGCGTCTTTTGGAGCAAAAATTAATATAAGAAACCTGGTCTTATTTTACTATAAGACCGGGTCTAAAATATAATATGTTATATTATAATATAATATAATAATATAATATAATGTAATGTAATGTAATATAATATAATAATAATATAATAATATAATATATAATATAATACTAGGTCTTATATTAATTTTTGCTCCAAAAGAAGCATTAGAGCTGATTGTCCAGCTAGGTCTTATCTTCAGGGAAACACAGTAGTGGCTATTTTAATCATTATCCCTGACCCTACCCCAGACTAATAAAATCAAGATTCCTGGAGATGGAGGCTTAGCCATGAATAGGTCTTTTTACAAAACTTCCCAGGTGATTCTAATGTGCAGCCAGGGATAGTTTTTTTTTTTTTCCGGGGGGTGGTGGTTAAGGGGGAACAAGACCCATGTGTGGTATACTCACCTTTAAGACTTGAAGGCCACCAAAGCCCCACAAGCCAATGTTGGGGACAGCTGAATTCCTGTCCTCATGTCCCCCCCTTGGGTCCCCAGCTGTAAAGTGTCATCATTACCAAAGGGGGGTCGCACAGTGTAGAGCTGCCACTTAGCACAAGGTGAGTGAAAGAAAAGCTTTCAGCTTTAGAATCTTAGAGGTATCAGAAGCGGGAAAGGCCTGATTCAATCCCCTCTTTTTACATATAACAAAACTCAGGTTCAGGTGCCTCCATGATTTCTGAGGGTGGATATCTGACACCTGCCCCAGGGCCTGCAGGCAGCCCACCCCACTGGAGAATGATTTTTGTAGCTGGAGAATATGAGACAAGGAAACTGCTAGGATTCGCATTTCAGCAAGTGCCTCTTAAGACAGGGGCATTATCAGTCCAGGAAAAACTCTTCAATCTTTACAGTTGTGCTAAAGGTGTGAATTATTACATATAAAAACACAGCTTCCTCCAACAAAACAGTTTTGCTGATGTGGGTTTCCCGTGGTGCGGTGGCTCTGAGAAGCCTCTGAAAGAGGAAATCTGTGTAACTGCAGGTTTTTGGCCTGTCTGTGTGGCACCCCCATGCTCCCCAGCTGGCATAGCTGGCTCTGTGGTGCCAATTCTCTAGTGAACTCCTGATATCGTGACCTCTGACCCTCACATCCCACTTACCCCAGGTAGGCTACTCCTCCGTGTGCCTATCTGCTCCCTCTCTGTATTTCCTCATTAGAAGACCCGATTCACCTTGAGATGTCTAGTGTTAGAACCTGTCTCCTGGAACCAAGGATTTGAAAGACCTGGGCCTTCTATCTTTACCGCCACTCCACCAGTGGCCTCCTGCTGCCCCCACCTGCCACAGGACTGCACTAACCATAGAAGTCTTCAAGGCCTTCCCCCTAGGGCTCAGGAACAACTGTTTCCTTTTTGTGCCTGGCATTGTCCGAGGCCTTCACTTATGCCATCTGGTTTAGTCATTGCAGTCCTGGGTATGAGCTCCATTTTACAGATGAGGAAACTGAGGCTTAAGAGAGGTAGGTCCCAGAGCTTCAAGAGGTAGAGATAAGTTCAAACTTAGTATAATGCTTCTTCCACTACATGTTGGCTGCTGCTTTAACCCCTTTTGTTCTGGCAGGCTACTGGAAAAAAAGAGAAATGATCTGGAAGCAATGGAAATGAGCTACTAAGTTCTCAGAAAGTGATTATGGTGAGATTCAATGATCAGCCAGGGCACCAGACTTGCATGTACTGCAACGTGGGTTTGCTTTTCCCTTCTCTTTCTTCTCATCTCAAGTGCCCTGCATATTCCTTATATTGTCAGGGGGTGTGGGTAGCAAGAAAGGGAAGATTTTTGGACTATCCCAGAAGATAGAACCCACTTATACCTCAAGACCCAGGAAGCAGATAAATGAAAAAAGCACAGCCTCCTATGGGCTGAGCAAGGTGGGAAGATCACAATTCATCCCTGAAGTGTCAGCCAACAAATCTTAAAAGAACTGAGCAAGATGTAGGTGTGGTGTATGAAGAAACCAGTGATGGGAACTGCATGGAATGGGGAAACTGGGAAGCTGGAAGATAGAGCCCAGCACCAGCCTCTCCTAGAAAATGCCAGTGACGGGGCAGGCTCCACCTGAGACCCAGCAACCTTCACTCCCTTCTCCAATGGGTCAGACTCAATTCTAAGAGCGCTGGATGGGGAGGATGCCGGGGCTTAGAACTGACAGTGCTCCTGGGTAGTAAGGTTATGAGGGAGGCCATGGAAGCATTGCTCTGGCATCAACTTTATCAACACTCTTTCCGTGAGGCATTGAGGAGTGCACTGTTCTTAATGGGAGTGGGTAACGGCACACGGGGTGACGCTCTGAGTGTAAACAATTGTATACACATAAGCTGTTGTGCCCTTTCATGGTCACATCCACACTCACACATACGGTTATGCTGGGAGGAGGCATTGGCAGCTGGCACAGGGCTGCTTTGAAGGATCCAGAACATGAGGTTCATTGAGGGCGTAGAGAGCTGGTAGGCAACAGTATGAATTTTGGAGGAAAATCCAGAACTTGTAAAGTCAGAGCGATGCTGCAACTGTCTCTTGAAAAGCTAGAAGTTAAGTTCAGAGAAATCGGCTAAGGTAAGAAATACAGAGTAAGCACCTTGGGGCCAAAAGTGGTGTCCAGAACCTGACGATTAGCTGGAGAGATGTCACCAGTGGTAGAAGTAAAAGTCAGTGAGGTGTGGACTGATCTTAAGGCAGAGGCTGTCCAGCCCGTTGCTGGGAGAACGTGAATCTAGCCCCAGCTGAGGACAATAGACACTTCAGGCCATTTTTTCCTCCCTGCCCTGATTGTTAAGTCAGTGGGAGAAAATCAGCCCCAGGAAAGACCTGGCCATTTCCAAATTATGTATAGTGCAAGCTTTCAGGCCGAATATGACAGGAAACTATTCTGGCTTGCCCTTTATATTGTTAAATTCTGTTCAATCGTTCATTTACTCAAAAATGTATTATGATGTGCCTATTATGGGCAAGGAACTACACAATGTGCTGCCAGGACTAGAAAGATGAAAAAGACGCTTGCTCTCAAGGAGTTTACAATCTAGAGGGGGAGGGAAACATGCAAGCACATTGCTCTAATGTGAGTTAAAAATAGCATGTTGTGAAAACAAAGGGAAAGAAGTGAATCATTCTTATGGGGGGGACTTAGGGGCAGTGTCGTGGAGGAAGTGACCTTTGACCTATGCCTTGAAGTGTGAATGTGGTTTTAACTGGGTGGGGAGATGCAGAGGAAGAAGTAGTCAGGAGGGAATGTTGGGATGAAGGAACAGCAGGAGTAAAAGCATGGAGATGTAAAAAAGTGTGTAGCAAGTCTGCAGAAAGGCAATTAATCCAGTGTGGCCAACATTTAGGGGGCTGCTGAGGAGATGAGACTGGAAATACTCAGTATATTCAGTGAGGAGAATCCAGGTACTTTTTAAATCCTCCCACTTAAACTGGCTAGTAGGTAAGGAAACTACAGTGAAGACCAGGTATAGAAATAACATTAGCTTAAGCACATGCAATTGCTTCCACGCATTTTCCCTTCCCACTTCCCCCTGCAGCCATACAACTCTATTCTTTGTCAGAATGTGGACAGCTCTTCTGTGCTGGTAAGCTCACCCCTATTTTCCTTACTTACATACTTTCAGACCTTCCTGTACCTCCAGTGTGCGTGCCCCCTCATACCAGCACAGTGGAGCATGAAGAAGGCCAGGTGACCATTGAACAAACATCATTGAACTTGGTAGGAGGAAGCAGAAATGGATTGCAAATCAGGTGCAAAGTAATGCATCCTTCAAGTCGGCTAGAATAATTTCAGACCCTGGACCTCCTGCTGAAGTGAAAAATGACGTTTATAGGAGGGAAGCTGAGAATTAATCCTCCAAAATGGTAGTAAAGCAAATTCTATCCTGGCTCTGCTGTGATTGCTATTCCTCCCATTTCTGTCACTCCTTATTATTGTAATGAGTTCTGCTCCCCAAAGTGGATAAAGTCGCCATTCAGATAAGATCAGTTTTGTCTGGTGCAGCCACTTTGATCTGATCACAGTGTGGACTGCAGTTTTTGAATTCACCTTGGGCGTTTAACTTCTGAGGGGAAAGGGAAATAAGGCCAATCTGGCACAAAAGTAGCTGCCATCATTAGTCAGTTGTCTTCAGGCCTGCTCTCTCTAGCAGATTCTTTGGATACTTCTTGGACTTTAGGAGCGCGTTTTCCCTCAAGTGCATTTTGCCCTATTCCAGGATTTGAATTGCAGTGGAGGTGGTATCACTAGGGATCATCTGCCTGCAATTCCTCGTGGAGTTAGTTCTCACTGGTTGTGCAAGATGTGAAATCCCGCACACATGCTGAGCAGCACGGGAGCTGTCCGTGGTGCTGAGAAAACTGCGGTGGTTCCGTAGAGAGGGGCGGCTGTTGGGAGCTCTCCGTGGTCTGGAAGCAATACACTTCGGTAGGGAATTTGAGGGGAAATTGTCCACAAACAGCCCTAAAGATCATTACTGCCCCACAGGAGGGTTGAGATAAAACCAGAGTAGTAAGCTGTTGAGGGATTGCCGCATGCATGTCCACCCTAAAACTAACGACCACATTCACATTTGCTCTTATTCTATGATTGTTTTAGAATGCTTCATTTATTTAGTTTTCTTCCTGGTGGCGAGGGGAAAAAGTAGATGCTTGTGTTAATTACAGGAATTGTGTTATTGTTCACCTAAAGTACAAAACACAATGAAAGAATCACAATTCATTTATTTTACAAACACATTTTTTGGCACCTTTAATATGCTAGGTGCTGAGCTTTGGACCAACTTCTAGCTCACAAAGGAATCAGGTAAGCTGTGACTCCAGGAAGTCTGCTTTTTCCCCCAGACAAGCACTGATATCTAGTGGCTGACAACTCTGGACTTCAGGTAGTGGTTGTAACCAAGAAGGGACCTGGGAAGAAGTCCTGGGAATGCTGGGGCTCCGTTTGTGATTTCTATAAATTGAATATGAGTGTGACAGTAGAGAACCATTGTGTGGCTTGAGGAGGTTCTAAAGGAAGCAGAGGCCATTGCAATTCTATATGAACTGAATATCCATCTTTGGCTGTTTTTGTTTTTTAATTTCTTTTAGGCTTGAATTTGATTCCTGCTAGGATCTGCATCTCTCCGTTTGGGTAGAGGTCTCCACATTGATTGCCCTGAGGAGTGGCCTGATGTGGGAGAATGCCTGATGCTGGTGTGTGCATGGGTGCTCATAAAAGAATGCAGGTGACTATGTGATAGTAATACCGATACAGAACATATATGCTATGATTTGTTATGAGTGCTTTACCTATATTAAATTATTTAAGTCTCACAACAACATTTTTAGGTAGGTACCATTACAAATATAGTCACATGCTGCTGGAACAGTGGGGATACATTTGACTACTGTCATGTATGAAGTCTGTCATTGACTGAACTATCATTATGCAGCACATGACTATATTTTATGAAATACAGCCTCAAAAAAAAGGAGGCACAGAGAGGTTATATAACTTGCCAAATGTCACACAGCTGGTAAATAGCAGAGCTAGGATTTGATAGCAGGTCTTCTGTCTCCAGAGTTCATTCTCTTAATTACTATGCTATAAAAACCTGAAGATACAACTTCCTGGGAAATAGGTGCCTGTTCCCTGAGGTAAGTAAGAAAAATATTTGGATGGCTTGCTTCTCCCCTGGTCTCATGTCCTTCGTGTAACAAATGTCTCCCATCTCAGTTTACAAAACAACACACTTTAATGCTATCTCTGAAATCTTATTTACCTGCAGCTGGACTTTTGCCAAGAAATATTTGTCCCATCATCCTGAAAAAAAAATTCATTCATGATGGGCTACTTCTTATTCCTCAAGATTGAGGTCATTTTTTTTTTCCAGAGAAGCCTTCCCTGACCATTCAGTCTAAGATGGTTTTTCCTTACATCCTATGGTTCTGTGTTCTTCATAGTACTTATCACTCTCTGAAAGTATCTCATATGTTTATGTGCTTTATGGTTTTCTATCTATCACCCCTACTAGAGTATGAGGTTTACAAGGACAGAAGATTTGTTTGTCTTGTTTACTGCTATATTCCCTCCACTTGGAATGTGATATGATTAATAAATGAATCCATACCTAAGAATAGTTTGGTAGGCTCTTGGAGGAAAACTCGGAGAGAGGGAGTATTAATAAAGTCCTCTGGATCAGGAGAGATTTGCAACAAGTTTAAAAAGGGAAAAAAGTCAGTGTATGGCTTTTTAAAAAGACCTGGATGGGGGACCACTTCTGATCAGCCAGGGCTACCAGCTTGTGGGAGCCAAAGCGAGGATGTCTGGATAGCTATTTTCGTGAGACTAGGATGTGTCACTATTTCACCAGAGTTCTGCATGTTAACTCACATTGGACACTGACGTGAAGGAAGATGAGAGGTGAATTAGGAGAGTGAGGCAGTTAGCATGACCCATCATTCTCCCTTGACTTTTCCAGCACGTCAATGGGGGTATCTTGTCTTTTTTCCCCAGGTGCCTGCTGTAGAGATCTCGCCCGTCTGCAGCAACACGGTCCTCACATACTTCAGGCCTGGGCAGGAGTTCTAAGAGGGGGTAGGATCATCAGTTTTCCAAGTGATGCACAGTTATTAATTAAAAGGTACATTGGAGAAAAAGTGATGGGGCATGGAAGAACAACGTGGAGAGTTAATTTTTAAAAACTAAGAATGTGAAGCTACTGATATATTTGGATTTTTCAGAGGTGATTTATTCATATTTGGTTGAATTTCTGGACTTCTAGATAATTTTCTTTCCAGTTTTTGGCATTGATAGTGCTTACTGATTCACTTACCAGAGTCTGCAGAGTAGAGAGAAGACTTGAACCAGTTAGTTCAGAGTTTGGAAGCAGATGCGTCAGAGCATTTGGTGGGGGAAGAGGCTGCTCCCATTTTCCCCATAGTTACATCCCAGATTTTTACATTTTGAGATTTTCTTACTCAATAGTTGCGTAAAATCTATTTTCACTACCACTGTGCATAGGGCATTAATCACTGAAATCTGTTTCTCACAGTTACCCTTCACACAGGACTCTGGTTTGCTTCCAGAGCAGCCTTGGGTGCAAAAATTCTGTTTGCTGATGTCTGTATTTGCCAAATGTCCAATGGAGTAAAGAATGGAAAGGGTGGAAAGGATTTCTCAAGGGGCTGCAGACATGGAAAGAAGGTTGGTTAGAGGAGAACTACTGATTGGAAAGGGGAGAAAGAAAATAGAAAACTGAAACTAATCTCCATTAAAAAAAAGCAGAGGATGAAGGACCTGGGGTTGGACCCTTTTGCTGGATACCTTTGGCGGTACAGAGAGGAAGAGAGAAGTGCACAGGTATGGAAGCCTGAAAGCCCAAGATTGGAATCCATTTCCTGAACCTCCTTTCTCAGCCTTATAGAATTCTTCCAAGTATTAAATTAGATGATATATGTGAAATGCTTGGCACAGAATAGATGCTAAACAAGTAGAAATCATTATGGGCTTCCTATGTGCCCCCCATTTTTTTTTTTAGTCATTTCTCACATATTTATTGAGAACTTTTAAGTGCTGACTGTGAGTATATAGGTGTGATCACTGCCCTCCTGCAGTTTAGACCTTTCTAGTGAGAAAAAGAGCAGCCATCATCTTTAGGATTATTTCTCAGGGAGCTAGTACTATCACTCTGCACTTACATTTGCACCTACTGTGTACACAGTCCTTGCCTGCTTTGTAGGAAGGGACTATACCTATAGAAGGAGGTGCAAGTGGGCTTAAATGATGGTGATTCAGAACATGGGAGACCAGGCTGGGACAAAAAAAGGACATAAAGAAAGAACCTCATTTATTCAGCAGACGTATATAGCCTAGCTGCATAATCTTAGCCCAAGCAAAGGGCTTTGATGGAATTTCTGGGTTAGTGGAGACTTGGCATGAGAGCGAGTGTGAAAGCAGGAGCTTGCAAGCTTACAAGTTCTTGAAGTGGTGGGCTAAAGAGATGAAGATGTAGTGTATGAAGGCTGTGGCAAGGGAAGGAAAAAGGAAAATTGCAAGTTGCCAGGAGAGTGGCTCAAGCAGTGGGTTAGGAAACTGAGCAAAGTGCTGGGGGAGGCTGAGTGGTATCACGAAAGCAGATGGTGATCCTTGAGAAGGAAGGTGCAGATGGCAGTGGTGGTGAGGAGGCAGCGTGGGGTGAAGAACAGTCCCAGCTCAGCTACTCCAGGAGGGGAGAGGCTGGAACACGATTCCCCATGCTGGGTGAGCTCTGTGACTCATCTGGCCCCCAGAGTGGCATCTGATGAGGGTGCCAAGAGGAAGGATGTGGGAGACTGCGATTCTCTGTGATGGGCCTTGGAGGTTAGACACGAACCTCAAGCATCCAGGAATTCCTGGTAAGGAAAGAAAGCTTTCCTACCAAGAAAAGAATGCAAGTTCCTAGATGTATCCAAATGCAATCTCCCAGGTGAAGTTTCCACCATCTGTTTGACCTTGGGCAAGTAATTTGATTGCTCTTGGACATGGTTTTCTCATCTGTAAAGTAAAAGGGCTCGGTTAGGCATTACTTAAAATACTCTTAAGCTCCAAAGTGCTATGATTCTGGGGAATATTTGAAGGTCTGGACTGTAGAGGATAGGGCAGACTTGTTAGTCCGCCACTACTATAGTTGCATGTGAAGAATAAGAGAAACAATAACAAATTCCCTATGCACACTGATAGTGAAGAGATTTCAGGCAATTGTTACCTGACATGTTAGGAAGTTCAGGATTTTGGCTTAGTGAAATAACGTTTCTAAATATTGGAGTCATCCAATGTTCATTTGGGTTGCTTTGTAAGGTAGTGAGCTCCCTGTTGCAGGAAGTGATTAATCACAGGTTGAATGATGACATTTCTGGGGTTGTTACAAAAGAAATTCTGTCCCTATCCCACCTTTAAGAAACACTATAAAACAATCTGCTTTCCTGCAGACTGGTTGAACATGTGAGTAAGTGACCAACGGTGGTGAATCCCATCATGTATTTTTCAGGACATAATGTTTTTCACATTAATAGGTCTTCTGTGAGGGAAAATTTTTTCTTTTTTTTCTTTTCTTTTTAGTAAAATAACTGGAAGACACTGGATGAAACAATGTTAAGCAAGTTTCTTTAATGCAGGACTTCTCAGAGATTTAAACATATGAATGTGCATTATGAACTTCCTATGTCTATTTGACAATAGAGCCCTTTTCACAGAGTACCTGGTAGGATTAGTGACCTACTGAGCCTGTTTTGAGAAAAGTTGCCGTAAGTGATGGTCTTATGTTCCAAGCCCTTTGCCCCTAGAAGGAAGACGTCACAACTTCTCTCTTGTCCTTGGCTGGGTCTGATGACGAAGGCTGATTTGGAGCTTACTGCCCTGGAGGAGGGGGTGGGATTCTGGATGATACTTACTGTTAGACTGACTCAGCTGGTGACCTTTGATGAGTCCCCCCTTGGATCTCACTGTCCTCATATGTCAGGTGGGCAGAACTATTTTGAGCCCAATCCTTTTTAGGGTTGAGGGGTCATGATTTGAATTTGAATCACCTGGGCATCTTATTGGGTGCAGATTCTGAATGAGCAGGTCTGCTGTCAGAGATTCAGCATTGCTGCCAGGCTCCGAGTAATGCTGGTGACCCCGCTTAGAGTAGTGAGGGTCAGGAGTACATCCTCATGGGGAGCAGCCACGGCTTCCTGGTGTCACTACTTGTCCTGGAGATTTGGTCTATGTTTCTGAAAGGTGTTATTCATGTGGGAAAATAAACCAGGCATCTCTCCCGTGTCCCTGTAGTGGGGTTTGCCATAGGCCCATAGGCCCCTCCGAGGGAATCCCTCTTCCGCTTCCGCTCCCCCACCACCACTGCCTAAGGCTCTCCACTCAGTTAATCTATTTTTTGAGTTTGAGTTAAAACCATTTCAGACATATTTTTAACTGCATCTTGTTTGAAAAGCTGTTAGCATTTGGCAATCACTCCATCTTCAGCTTGAAGCCTGTGGAGGGTGTTTCTTTCTTTTTTTTTTTCCTTTCTCCACAACCGGGCAAAAGTATATCATTTAAAAATAGTTCTAGTGCGTGGGTCAGAGAGAATGGTTGCCTGGGATGAGGATGCAGGTGGGCGTGGCTTGGGCTCCACGGAATCATGGCTGCTGGTGCTGCCCACACTTGAGGCTGAGCTGACTCTACAGGGTGAAGGGGTAGGGATGGTCTGAGGGCTGAGAGGCGATGGGAAAAGGGGCTAGGTGGGGGCATGGGGCAGCAGGCATCGGAGCTGGGCCCAGGCAGACATCTCCGAGCAGAGTCCCCCAGCAAAGAGAGCAGAATTGACATCTTTCCTGCCTGCAATCCCAAGACATGCCAGAACCAGCACATTCCACTTGCCATTATTAGGAAGCTCTTATTGAGGGCCTCCTGGGAGGAAGACCCATGGGAAGCTGTTTTATTTTTTTTATTTAGCAAATACTTATGTAGCCTTTACATTGCGACAACCACTCTTTGAGTAGTTTAAACATATTAACTCATTTAATCCCCATAACAACCCTATGAGGTGGGTCCTATCAGGGTCCCTGTTGCACATAAGGGGAAACCGAGGTGCAGGACAGTCCGACAACCCAAGTGCCCAAGGTCCTGAAGCTTACGTGTGGTAGAGCTGGCCCCAGCTGCGCTGTCTGGACCTGGAGTTCATGCCCTTCATCATGACACTGTGTTGCTTCTTCCAGAGATGTAGGTCCTGTCCTCCAGGCACCCAATCAGAGAGCTGCTGTGCCGGCCCGCTCCGCTCGTACCTGTCTGGCGGAGGAATGAAGTTTAACCCACACAATGACTTCCATCGTAGATGGAGAACATGATGACTTTTTGAAAGCAGCCAAGTATTGATAGGTAACTCCCTGCCAGTCAAACACTCGAACCCATTAAGCACTCCAAAGATACCTGGACCGTGTTAAAGTTTGATCCCCAAGCAGGACATTTGAAAATTGCTCTGAAAATTAGTAGAGTAGGAGAAGACAGTTTCCTTCTCAGGTTTTTTTCTGGTGAAAAGCTTTTCGGTGAGACTTTCTGTCATCATCAGTCTAACTGGGCGATGCAGGTGCAGGAATTTCCCTGAGGCTGGAGACGGGAGTCCTTCCTCGAGGGCTGGTTCCTCTCAGCTGACACAAGGCTGCTGAATTCCGGGAAGTGGCTGGGAGGCTTCTACAGGCTGCAAGTCCCAAGAATGTTTTATTTTAATGGAATAATCAGGAAAAGAAAATGCAGTGGAAAGTTGGAGACTTTTGGCCTTCCCGGGAGCTAGCCTTTCCTGCAGCCTCTGGGGTGGCTTGTACCCTGGTGGAAGAGATGATGGGAGCTAGAAACATTCCCTGGGAGCTGACCTTCTCAAGGCGTGGATGCTGAGGCTCTGCTTTGGGCTTATGCTCTCACCTGCCTGCAAATTGTACCCTCCTCTGTTCTCTTTCTGTCTTATGCCAGAACACAGTTCTCTGATCAGATGCACGGCTGTTGGGATTTGGGAGCACTGCTGTTGGTTCCCTGGCACTCACTGCTGGCCCCGTGTCCTCTACCTGGGCTACAGGAACAACTCTTCTGTACAAGTCCCCTCCTTGAAGATGTCAGGCCCCTCTGTGGTGCTGTCTGCCCTGCATGGGGCATATCTAATTATACTAGTTAATAAACAGTCACTTATTAATAACACTGGAAACACCATCAGAGAGGTGACAGAAAGTCAAATAAACTTCAGTAGGCCCACAATGCATCACAGCTTGGGGGAGGAGAGAAGAGCAGAAGGGATATTTGTAAGAGGTGCTAGGCAAACTGCTTTTAGCCAACGGCGTTTCAGGCTGAATTTGAAATCTGCCTAGGATCATGACATGTGGCGACTTGCAGCCTTGTCTCTTACTGAAGTGCTGGCTGGGGATTAGCAGAACTATCTAATGCCCAGTTTCTAGTGACTTGAGAAGCCTTTTATTTCCAGGGTTGGTTGGGATAGAGTAGTGGGAACGCAGAAAGAAAGAACAGTATGTGCACCCATTTCAAGGATGGGGAAACTAAGGCCATTGACCATTATCACTGTCTTCCAAAGATTATTGAAATAATCAGTATGTAAAATGTAGAACCTCTACAATGAAGCTATAAAACTCCTAGCCAATGCAACCCCTGAAATTCACATACAAGAGTCATTAGGGCAACAAGAATATATATGTTAAGTCTGTTTATAATGCTAATTTTATAGGCATAGTTATATTTACAAGTATGCAATTCAATATATTTCAACAAATAACACGATAAAACCAACTTGCTGTGAAGATTAAATGAGATAATGCATCAGTGCATGCAAGTTCTTACCTTAGTACCTGGTGTGGGGGGGGGTAATAATGCTAAGAACCAGGCCTGATAGCTGCTGTGCTCTGCGAGGGTCAAACCAGTGGCTTATGGCCAGCTTCTAGTCTGATTGGTTGCTGCCAGTACCATCTCAGATATTACACGTTTTGAATCTACTCTGGTCGTGATAGCTGATACTCTTTATTGTGAACTTTCCACGTGCCATTTACTCTTAGACATTTTTGATATCATCATCATAGGATACGATGTTTGAGAATGGTATCATTTCCATTTTACAGATGAGAAAACTGAGGCTCGAAATGTTAGTAAGTTGGCTAAGGTCTCATGGCCAGCACATGGTGGAGCTGGGATTTGCACCCAAATGTCCTCTTGGCAGAGCATTGGGATCGTAACCACAAGGATGCCAAGCAGAGGGCCAGCAGGGTGACATGAGGTGGTGCTGGTTGTTGTCATTCTTGTCGTCATTGTCATGACATTACCTTGATTTTATTTTCCCCCAGAATGTCATGAACAACTTATCCTTTTGACTGGTGATGAAATTGTTGCTTGCTTCATCCCAAAAGTGCTGGTGTGGCACATTTGAGAAAACCTGAAACAGACCCTGTCCCATTTTGTTCTCCCCATGTGAGTGAAGGCAGAGCCACACAGCTGTGGGGAGGGAGGTAGGCCCACATGGGACACTTCTAACCTAATGGCTTCTGATTGTGGCCCTCTCAGCCCAGGACAGAGGGGTAAGCAGTAGAAGTCCAGTCTCTGAGGCTTCAGTTGTCCCGATTGAGTCTGCCATTAAAGGAAAAAAAAATCAGCGTCGCTGTTGACACGGCACCATCCTTTGGGCAAACATCTGATATTGCTTTATGCTTACAGTTGTATTACATGTCTGCAAGGAGTCCTGCCTTCTTGTCTTTCTCTGCTTTTTATACATCTCCACCTTCATAAATCGGGAACTCTCTGGGGGGATACTGGATCACTGGGAACGAGCAGAGTGGTAGTTAGCTAAAATGTTATGGAGGAATGACATAGAGTGAGCCCAGAGATTTCATGATAAAAGGCAGACTAAAAGGATACACTGGAGTAATTGAAAGATAAATAACACTTACGAAGCCCACATCCATACCAAATGGAAGCAAATGACAATAACCAGTATGTTCAAAATATACAAGGTAAAGTAGATGAGGAAGCAAAAGGGCTAAAACAAGTAAATGAAACTAACTACAGTGCTACCCTGGTGAGCTGAAATATTGAAAGTGAAATGATGAAATAAGGGAATGCTAACTATAGGGGGCAGTCCAAAATTAATAATCCCATGCAGGGGCAGAGGCAGACCATTGGGCAGAGGCAGTGGACATTTGGTAAGCATTTCTGGGGGGCAGGTGTTCTGTGTGTATTTTATCTCTTAATTCTTGCAACAATCCTATGAAGAAAGTACAGGTATTATTATCACCATTTTATAGGTGAATATGCTGAGACATGGAGAGGGGAAAGAAAACTATTCGAATCACATGGAATTTAGGTGGCCAAGTTGGGGTTGGAGGACAGGTATGTGACCTAACCTCTAGATTGTCCTGCAGGTGTGCAGGGGACTTCTCAGGGGGATGTCCTTTGAAGGCTGGTGTTTGCCAGAGCAGTCCCATGGGTGCTGACATCTGTAGGGCAGTGAGTTCTCAGGCTCTCCCTTTGGGCTTATGCCCTCATGTCCCCTGGGCCCTGTAGGTCTCTTTCTGTTGTTCCCAAAGGTGAGTCTAGAGCTGCCCTCTTTGTTTCTAACTTCCTGCTGGATCATGGTGGTTCCTTTCCCTGGTCTTTCCCCAGCATCTCCAGACACTTGCCTAAGTCCGTGCACGATGTCCCCTGAATTTCTTTTCCATACTCTGAGAACAAATCAGGTATATGGGCTTCAAAAAAAGTCCAGGTAAGGAGGATATATACGATCAGGTGGCAGGGCAGTTCAGGCCTAACAGAAGCAGGTGTAATGTCAGGTGTCATTTGTGACATTGTCAGGCATGTTTGTTTGTGTTCTGAATACTTGCTGTGTACCACAGAGGTGCTGAAGATTGGGGACCCAAAGAAACATAAGAAAATGAGATTGTGATCTACAGACTAAAGAGTAGGCTAGTAATGCTGGAATTACACGTGTCTGTCTAAGTCCTGCCCAAATGCCACTTTTCCACCAAGCTTGCCTTGATAGCCTCTCTCCAAATCATAATTTATCACTTGCTTCTTGACAGTCCCATAGAGCTCCCTTTGCATGACTGTTATCTCCCCTTGCTTTACAGGAACACACCTGTCTTCCTTCAAAGCAAAGTGGACTCCTTGAGGCAGGGACCTTGATTTTCTCGCTTTGTTTCCTGTGAGCACCATGTCAGTACACACTATCAGATGTGTTGGGTTGGGCAGAGCTAGGATGGCAGGAAGAATGTCCAGTCAAGTGCCGAAATATAAGAAGTCAGGGAGGCAAGAGAGCCTTGTGGCTGAGCAGGCAGTCTCCAGAGTCAGATAGACCCGAGTTCAAATTCTTCCTTGGTTACTTCCAGCTGTGTGACCTTGTGGAGCCTCCCTAAAGATTTGACTTCCTCCACTGTAAGATAAACAACTGTCAAATAGCACCAAGTTCACTGGACTGAATGAGATGACCCCTGTGCTGGCACCTGGTAAGGGCCTAACAGCTGTTGGCGGCTATTCTTGCCATTGGTGCTGGCTTGAGGAAGGACCCACCATGCAGCCCCGAGAAAGGGGAGGCAGGAGAGAAGGGGGGTGGGGCTGCTTCCCACTGTGAGGCACCAGGGCCTGAGGCTGAACAAAACCTTGTGTGTAGTGCCACCGACTGTCATCTTTTGTTTAGGCTTGCCTGGGGAAATGTTTCCACAGACATGCACTAGTTTGGCAAAACTGGTGAGGGATTTTGAAGAGTTTGGGGGGCAGTGGAAATGCTCAGGTCCTGAACTGAGGATGTAAGCCACAGAAGCGAGCCGCCGTCCTGACCCATCGTTGCACGTGGTGTCTGCCTCCACCTCTTGGAGCTCACAGCTCCCGGGAAAGGGTTGGCTGTGCTTCCATCTGTCTTGGTGACTAGGAGCCCCTGGAGGGAAAGCCCCCTTTGTCACCTTCATTTCTATGTCCCCATCCCTCATACGCACTGTGCCTTGTCCTAACAGGCATTCGAAATGCTTGTTGAAGGAGTGGACTTGTGTCCTAGTTACAGCTCTAACCTCCACCAGATGTGCAAGGATTGCCCTGATTTCGCAAGGAGGAACAACCACTCAGGGAAACTGAGGTACCCTGCTAGGTCAGGGTCCGCTCCACTTCCTCAGTCTGCGATGAGGCACATGCGTCCTCAGCAGTGAGAAGTGGCTTGGTCTACTGAAGCTGTAGCTGAGGATTTTGTCTTTTATTTTTAATTCCTGCTCCAGTTCTAGCCAAGAGCCTTCCTCAAGCTGGGGTGAGGGGAGAACTGAGCTCCTGACACTGCCTCTCCGTCTTAGGGGCCTGCAGCGCGCCCCTCCCTGATGATATCTTCACAGCTGTTTGCAAAACAGTCAGGGAGGAGGTGAAGCCCTGAGCCAGGCAGACTGGCTGTCTCTTTAAATGCCGGGGTCTGTGTGGCAGAGGGAGGGGCCGGCTCTGGAGTGCGTGAAATTCCTGGGCTCCTCCGGCAGTCTCAGGCTCAGAGCTCAGCCCTACACATCTCTTGCATGCCACTCACTGAGAGGGAGAGGCGAGCGTGTCCTCCTCTCTCGCAGCGCCAGCATCTCCAGCCACCAAGGACTTGCTTTTCGCACCTCCAACACCCACCTCCCTTCTTCCCTGCCACTCCCTCCCAGAGAGAGAGAGAAAGAAACGGAGAGAGAAAGATTCTGGAATTTGAACCTTCCCAAAGAGGAGACATACCCAGCAAACTCAGTTGATTAAACATCAAACAAACAGATCCCAAATCTTCTGTTCAACTGGAAAGGTAAGATTTGGGGAGAAAGGATGACCGGCGGGATGAGAAACAACTCAAGGTTCTTGTTCGTTCTGGGAGGCAGTTGCTCCGAGAGGGTAGAAGTTTTCAGCTGGGAGCGACCAACCTAGATTTTTTTTCTGAATGTTGGATCGGAGAGCCTTGGCTGACCATGGGAATGGCTTTCCAACTGCCTTTCGTGTCTTACAGTTTCTCCTGGAAGTTGGGTCCTTTTGCTCCAGGTGTTCAAAAAGTCAGAGAATGTTTTAGATATTTTATTACTTAAAAAAAAAATCTTTCTCCTATTTCCTTGGATTGTTAGCCTGAAATGATGTGTGTCCATCACTTCATTTTGGGCACATACTTTTTTTGGCATTTTGTAGCTACTTTCCTCCTCCTCATTATTATTATTATTTTTTTTCTGGGGAAGGGGCTGATTCAGAAAAGGGACAGTCTGAGGATCACAAGAAGACAAAATTGAATTGAAACAGGGATTTCCCTAGCTGTTGAGGAAATGAAGTGTGTACGTGTGTGTCTGAGTGTGATTTTTTTTGGGGGGGGGGAGGAGAGAGTATGAGGAGGTGGTTCTTGAGCCTGACGGTCCTCGTTGGACTCCCGTTGTCTTTTTGTGAAGGTGGGAATACTTGGAGAAGGTGAAAAGGGAGTGTGTGTGAGTGTGTGTATGAGCGTGTGCACTTCTGTTTGGATCGGTTACAAGGGAATCTTCCTCCTCTGCCTTCCATTTGTTTATATTAATGATTTAGTAGCAGGCTTGCCTGAAAACTTCCACTCCGCGTAAGCACTGTGGGTTTTGCAAGCTCTCAGTGACCTTAGAGGCTGGCTCCATGTATTTGTTTTTTTCAAGGCATTGTGTGGTACCCAGAGTTTCAGCTCTTTCCCTCTCTGTTTTTTAACCACAAAACTTCACTGTTTTAGAAATATCTTTCTGATGACAAGGGGAAAAAAAAAATCTGTCCCACTCCTCCCCCCCCCATCCCTTCCTAGGCCAGTGATGTAATACCAACCTATGGGCTCGGCTGCTTTGCAGGTGACTTTCCCTGTGATTACTTGTTAAAAAAATAAATTTCTCCCTCCTTCCATTAAATGCCTTCCTCTTTTGATTTGAATGTAGAAATATTGTCATGCAGTGAAAAAATTATATTTTTTCTAACCATTGGTGTTTAGGTAAAGTAGGATTCTTCTCCCCTGATCATTATTTAAAAAATTTTTTTTTTTTTTTTTAATGCAAAGGTCAGAGAGCATCCAGAGTGAGTCTAGGATGGAGCAAGACATAGTCTGACCAAATAGGAGAACTGGGAGAGGAGGAACTGTCATCTCCCGCTTCCTTCGGTCATTCCCGCTTGGGGAGATAGTTTTCTTTTACTACCACTATCCACTAATATTCTGAATTCTTTCTCTGCTCTGGGTCTTGTCGATGGCCCTGGGAGGGAGAGGGACACACCTTGTCACACCTGGAAGACGGTGTAGTTTCAGGGGTCAGATGACCGTTTGCCTTTGTGATGAAGGTTCCAATGGAAATTTGAACTCCTAGCGTGCTGGGTGACTCCATACCCAGGACAGTCTATCTGGGGGCACCTGGAGGTTAGGTCCGGGGAGCCCGAAGAACTAGTCCTTTATGAATTTGCTGTTGTGGCTAGAGCCTCCCTTTATCGTTCAAGGGCTTCTGCATCGTTTCTCAAGTTAAAATGGTCCCGCTGGTTATGATGGGCAAGTTTACCTAAGGGCTACTGGGTACGTGGTGGAAGGATGGAGGGGAGAGAGACGTAACAAGGCTGGTATTATTGTTGTTTTTAATCTTCTGGTTTAATCTGCCTAAGTCATATAGAGGCAAACGACATTTCAGATGGGTGCTGGTTGTGCAGAGATATTCCTATTGTTAGAATTTTTTTTTTTTTTTTTTTTTTTTGGTTGGGGAGTGGAGAGTAAGGGCTCTTGGCCCATTTTCTGCAGGCTGGGGTTCATCCTGTGAGCCAGTCTTCCTTCTGGAAGAGGGGGGAAAAGGCTGGACGCTGGAAGTTCGCTATCAAAGTGAGCAACAGGGCTGGGTTAATTTTTTTAAAACAACCGGACTGTGCGAATGCCCTTTTCTGGAGCTTTCCGGCCCTTTCTAGTGAAATAATTTTTAAAAATTGCTTCTTAAGACGAAGGGGCCAGAAATCAAAGGGATTCTAGATTCTGAGAGACAACTACGTCTTTGCTTCTCTGGTAGCTCCCTATTATTAATTATTGGGGGTTTGACGGTGGTCTGGCCTCCTTTTCTGGTGATTTCTTTTCAATGCTGTGTCTAACTGAATATGTTGATGATTTGCTGCTTATATAAGGGAAAGGGTGTATCGAGGTGGGTTGATGCTTGGTTTTGAGATCGGCTACTGAGATTGGGTGACGGTTGGTGTGTTTGTCGATGTGCATGGTAGGAAGGTCTTTTCTTATGGGTGGTGGGGACTAGGGGATGGCTGGAAATTGTAGATTGGATGCTACAGCGAATGGAGACATGAAGGGAGATGGAGGTGAGGTCGGAAGTCACTGGTTTGCAGAATTTCTGCCCTGCATCCCCCTTTCTCTCGCTCCTTGGGAAAAAAAAATCCATTATCTCTAAAAACACATTATTTTTCAATTGGCCTTTTAGAGAAAAAAAGAGAGGGAGGGGAGGGGTTAATTTGGTGAGGGGGCTTGGTTGTAATTAGCCCACTGCTGCAAAACTGAGATACAGAAATCCATCGGCACCAGCTTGGGGGGCACAGAGAGGCAGCGGAGAGATGGGGGACGGGTTGTCAGTCTTGGATGAACAGTGGAGCGGTGGGGTTGGTGTTTGGGTATTGTGTGTGTTTATGTTTCTGTGTATGTGCAATTTTTTCCACCCCACCACCACTTCTGCCATGCTCTTGCCTTCTATTTCCATACACCCTTCTCCCCTACCCGCTACACCCCCTCCCCCCTTCCTCTAGCCTATTCCATCTCGATGAGAAAATTCTGATTCTGATGGCTCTGCGGCTCTTTTTTCTTTTTCCTTTCCTTTCCTTTTTTTTTTTTTTTTGCAACACAACAGTGGTGCGATGGCCTTTCCTACATGCCACACGGATGCAGCCTTCTGATAGGAGGGCTAAGTCGGCACATCTACGCACACACTTGCACACGCTCTTGCACACACATTCTCTCTCACACAGACACGGGCAACCCTTTATGGCTGTCCCCACCCGTACTCCACCATGGCTCCTACCCACCCATCTTCGTACGGGGAATGCAGTACCATTCTCCACGTCTTCTCCCTACATCGCTCTCTTCTTCCTTTTCGCCATTATTCTTTCCTGAAAGCTGTGGTGTGTCGCAGTTCATGGGATTAGCATGTTGGAGAGTCTTTGGGGGGAGGGGACCTCATGAGAAGGGGATTGGAATGGGGGTAGATGACATTAAGGATTTTTTTTCCTTTTTGCCAAATAAGCACCGGTGATAATGATCCAATTTAACCATCCGTGTAATATGTTTGCGGCACATCAGAGGAAGGTTACCCAGGGAAAGCAGAGTCTGGACTGGGTTACCTCTGGGGAGATTTGATGTCTGGCCAGTAGAGACACAGACCCCCCTGCCCCCTACACCCACACATATGTACGCTCTCTCACACACCCCAACACACACAGCTCTGCTCAGTGGGCTGTGTCAAGCCAGAGGGCACTGCAGAATATCCCGGAGTTGTCGTGGTTCATTGGAAGGACGGAGTGATGTCTTTGTCCTACCCAGCTCTCGCTCTATGGATGTCGTCTTGTTTTGAGATTCTTGGTGGCCTGTGTGTTGCCTTTGGGTGGGGGCAGGAGTGGTGTTTGTGTTGGTCCAGCGCCGTTGTGCCTCCAATTGGACACCATGGGATTGTCACCGCTGTGCGGGCGGTTCACGCAGGAGGCTGCCTGCCTGTGTGCTGCGTGAGTGCGCTTTTTGGACATGTACATGCGAGTGGCTCTGGAGGGGTGTGGGGGTGACAGGGAAGGGAAGCTTACCTTCCCTCACTCGGAGTGGGAGGAAGGCAAAAAGCAGAGATGTTGGGGTGTGGGGAGAGAGGGCAATGGAGCTTTCAGGGTAGTTGAGAAGAGGGTGGAACAGGGAGAAGCTGCTCCGGTCCCCAGCGGGAAGACTGTATGAGATCCCCACGGCCCCCAGGCAAGCCCGTGGGCGGATGCAGACTGACGGTGGGCGAGATTGAGGGTTTCCCCTGCCACCTCGGGAGCCCTGGCAGAGCGTGGGAGAATGGTCCTGCTCTCCACGGCGTCAGCCACCTTTGGGTGGCTCGGCCTCACGGAGGCTGCATCCCCAAGGAGCTGCAGCTGCCCTCAGCCAGGGCAGCAGCCTGAGTCCCAGTGTTGTCCTGGGCTCTGGCTGCCTTAACTAAAACAGACGCCATTTTCCTTCTCCTTTGGCTAAAGGTGTGTCCGTCTTTATTAGCAATTATGCATGAAATTGGGAAAGATTTTGCCTCAAAAGAAAGGAAAATCCTCAGAGCAAGATGCTGATTGTCCTAGGTTGCTGACATCCCTCTCTCTTTCTGGGGCTGACCTTGGAGAGTTAGGGAGAAAGTGTTACGTCATTGCCAGAGAAAGGGAAGAAATGGGGAGTAGGATGCCTTAGGGGTGAATTATTGTGCCGAACACAGAGAAGAGAATGCTCTTGGGACCCCCTGGTGCGTGCTCCTTACGTGACCCCCTTGCGTGGATGGGAGAAGTGCCCCTTCCAAAGCTCACCACTGTGAGAAATACGCAGCCAACCTGGCGCGTAGGTCCCTGCTGTGGTCAGGCCCTGTCTTTGCCTGGCACGATGTGCTGGGGGAAGAGCGGAGGAGCTGCAGCTCTGACACTTGAAGCCGCCCTGGCTGCTCTGCAGATGACCAAGGGCCGTGGTGTGGCTGGGCCAGCCACAGGTGGCAGTACTGGGCTCTGGCAGGGGCTGTGTGTGGGGCCTGCTCCTCGCTCCCGCCCACAGGGCTCTGCCCAAGTGATACCTCCTCACAGAGGCTTCTCCTGGCTGGCTTTCTAAAATAGCCCCCTCACTCCAACCCCCAGCCACTTTCCAGCCCATTACCCTGCCTTTAATTCTAATCAGCTAATCACCGCCTAACAGTCTGTTGTGTACTGAGGTGCTAAAGTGATCTTGTCTGTCTCCCACTCTGGAATGCAAACTCCAGGAGGTCAGGGACTCTGTCCACTTTCATTCATTGCAGTGGTTTCAGTGCCTAGGATATTTCCGCGGCACATAGTTGCTGCTCAACAAATATGTGTTGATTGGAGAAAAGAACCATATGGGTTTGGTGTTGGGGTTCTCTTTTCTTCTCCGGCACCTTGGGGTCTGTCTTTTGGGAAAGCTGAACTTTGCCTCTGGCTGTCTCATTGCTGTCTGCAAGTCCCAGATCTTGGAGGAATTGCAAAGTGCTAAGCTTTCTGAGTTCAATAGAAAGGTCTTCTCCATGCCGGTCACATGATTCTGCCTCCTTCTCAATCTCACTAATATTAGTAGTCAATATCATCATAGTAGTCGTAACCGTAGTGATATTAGTGATAAAGTTATCATTTCTGAGGTACTTAAGCAATACCAAGTTGTTGTTTTTCTTACATTCAGTACCTCATTTAATTGTTCAAACGACTCAATGCAGTCTACCAGTACTATTAATACCTGCCCTTGACAGCAGAGGAGACAGACTTAAACTTCCATAAAGTAAGCTAGATCAAGGGTTTGAACTCAGATGTGTCTTATTCCAAAGCCCAAGTTTGTGATTCTTACATTATGCTGTTAGAGGTACAGGGAGATGAACCATCATCTCCTTCGGGGCCCTCCAATACAGATGAGAAAACTGAAGTCTAGAGAGATTAAATGCCTTGTCCATATGCCAAGTTTGATCGCGAGACAAAGCTGGAACCCCGGTGTCCTGGCTGTCCCGGCAGGGCTCTTTGCACATCATGCTGCCTATGGGATGTGCACCCTCTCTCAAAGGGTATTGTGCTGGTGGCAACTGAGGTCCCCTCTCAGTTCTCCTGCCTCCGTCAGAGGGGAGTCGGATCTTGGTGAGGCTGTGCCTCTAGAGGGCAGACTTGACCCCTACAGAGCTATACTCCAAGGTCACTGGAGTCACTGAGTGCTGATCAAGGTCATCCTCTGTGTGTGCTGGAGGAGGAGACCCCCGTGGGGTGTTCTGGGTTCTCAATCCCATGTATCCCTGCGCATCGAGGTGATTCTCAGATAGAGCAGGGCCTCCACTCAGAGAGCCACACACCTGGTGTCTGGATCCTGATGCCCTGGGAGCTTGAGTGCATCTCCCGGACTGGCTTTGCCCTTATTTCCCAGACACCAGCCTCAGTGTGTTTCGTTTTTCCAGAGGCTGGCTGGGGAGTGTGATGTCATGAAATGTGGGTGAAGGGCCCCTACTAGTTCTTCTGATCCACCTTTGGTGTTGGCTTTGACCTTGAATTGGGGAGGGGTTAGTCATTCTAGCTGTGTGTGTGTGTGTGTGTGTGTGTGTTGCAGGGGTCAGGGTGTAGGGGGCAAAGGGGCTAGAGTAAAGTGGATTCTCAGGACCGGGAAGCCTTACCTTTTGTCAGGACCTTGATATAGGGCATGAAGCCATTTCTATATGACCTTGAGATGGAATGACCAGATGCCCTGGTTTGTAAAGACAGTTCCTATTTAGGCCTTTGTCCTAGTGTAATCATGAACTCTCAGAAGTGCCCTGGTTTGGATGATAAAATATATGATCATCCTTCTTTAAGATGACTTCACCCACTTTCTGTTAATGGTATGGAGAGAGGTAAGAGGCATGCCAGAGAGGGAAACCCAGTTTTAGGGCAAGCAAGTGGCTAAGAGTAGAACCTTTTTCTACAGATACTTCCACTTCTCCCGTTGAAAAGATTAAGACCTGAATCTTCTGACTACTCCCACTACCAACACACTACGGCTACTAACTTAAGTACTCTTACTGTAACTCCCCCTCGCGAACATGCGAGTCCTGACTGTGCCAGATACTATTCTAAGGACTAGACATGCATTATCTCACCTAATCTTCCCACAACTCTATGAGGTGTAGGCACTGTTATCATCTCTGTGTTACAAAAAAGAAACTGAGACCTAAAGAAATTAAATAACATGGCCAAGGTCACGCAGGTGGGAAGTAGCAAGGTCATGATTCAAACGCAGTGCGCCGGGCTCCGAAGCCTCTGGTCTTTAACCACTGTGTCACACCAGCCTGTGGGCCATTCTTCCCCAAGTTCTTAGCGTTGCCCGCATATGTTGAGCAGTCTGGCTCACAACCCTGGGACCTGCTGAAGATGTTTCTGCCTGTCAGAGGCATGTAAAGTTTAAGGAGAGGAAGCTGCTGGCCCATCGGTGGTGCTGCTGGTTGTCTTTTGGATGGCACTTTGGAAACCTTGTTTCCCATGATATCTCAGGTATCTTCTTCACTGCTCAGGCACCTTGTCAGAGAAGGCTAGGTTGTTTGGGATGGGGGTGGGTTGGCAGAAGGCAGAGAACCAGCAGCCTGTCTATCTCTGCTTTGCTCTGTGGCCCTGGTCCCTGATGGGCCAACACTCCCCATGGCCCTCGCAATAGGGCCGGGCCCTCGGTGAAAGATTCAGTGAATGGACACTCATCTAGCATGGCTGTTAGCAGAGCAGCATGTTCTGCTTTATTTCCTTTAAATGCGTAGTGTCCTCATTTGACCAATGAGGAAACCATGGGTCAGTGGGGTTAGATAGCTTGTCTAGGACCACACCAGTGAGATGGAGCTGACCCTGGATCCAAGCTTGAGTCTGACTCCAGAATTCATGCTGTTTCTGACACCTTGCATGGCTCTCTACGCTGAACCGTGGAGAAGAGGGGGTAGGAGTTAGAGCATCTAAAATGGGGGCTAGAGGAGAAAATTTTCCAGGGAGAGGGTTTTAGGCGAGCTCTGAGGTCTGAGGGCTAGAGAGGACCCAGGGGCTCATTCTAGTCAGTCACCCCTAGACCTTCTTCCCTTCTCCAGCTGTTGACTCCTCAGTTGGATGAGTGCTGGTTCTGGCTGGAGAAAAGGGGAAGATGGGACCCTCTGCGGCCTCACAGGTGGAGGCTGGGCTGTACAGAAGGAGGTGGCTCATTCCTCCCATGGAGCAGTGATTTATGTACTGACACCGGCTTCCTCCTTCCCCGTATCTGTTATAGCATCAAGGATAAGAAGGGATGGGTAGTCTCTCTGCCTAGAGACAGGGAGAGAGGAAACACAGAGAGAAGAAGCCGAGACCCCCCCAGGCTGAGGAGTCTAGGGAGAAAAGGTGCCGTTTCCTTGGTTCAGAGGCAGGGAAGAGAAGAGCATTTAAGTGACTGAAGGGACGGTCTGCAGCCCCCAAGCTGACCTGCATTAGCTTCATTGCAGTCCCATTGAAGACTGTGTTTATTTTTCCAATAATGTGTTAATTAAACATCGATTTCCGGGTGGAGGAAAGGGAATTGGATTGCTAGAGCTAAATGGAGTGAGGAGGATGGGGAGCTGGTGCGAGGGGCCCCAAACTGGAGTCAGCATTCTTTAGCATCGCCAGGAGGGACAGGCGAGAGGGCCGGGGCTGCTGCTTCTCCTGGCTCCACGTTTGGAATCGCCAGCTCCCCAAGAGCCTTCAGGAGTCATCTTTTCTACCCCATGGCTGCCAGAGCGGATGGTTAGGGCTCTGCCGAACCTCAATAAACCGCATCTGGGGTTTATTGAGTGACCCTGGGCTAGGCCTTGTGTTGTCAATCCACATAAATTGGTTCATGGGTTCTTTAAGTGAATGTGCAGTAGTACTTTCATACCCCTGCTTTGGAGATGAGGAAACTGAGGCTCAGAGAAGTCAAGTCGCAAGTTCAAGACTGAAGAGCTAGACAATCTTGACAAGGAAAGAGGCCCTAGAGGAGTAGGAGATACCCGAGGCTGGCAGAATAGCCGACAATGGTCCAAGACCCTCTAAAGGAAGAAAAGAAAAGAATGAAGCATCTAACAAGCAACCAAAAGAGCCATTTGATATTTTATCGTTGGCTGAGTTGACTGAGCTTTTACTATGTGCCAGCAGCTGTGTTAAGTGCTTTGTACATAAAGTTGTGAGGATACAGTGAACAAGTGTCGGGTTATGTTATTCCCGTTTTCCTGATGAGGAAGGTGGGGCTTGGGAAGTTAACTACCGTGTTTCCCCGAAAACAAGACCTAATCAGACTGTCAGCTCTAATGCGTCTTTTGGAGCAAAAATTAATGTAAGACCCACTCTTATTTTACTATAAGACCAGGTATAATATAATATAATATAATATAATATAATATAATATAATATAATATAATATAATATAAAAGACCGGGTCTCATATTAATTTTTGCCCCAAAAGACGCATTAGAGCTGATGGCCCGGCTGGGTCCTATTGTCGGGGAAACACGGTCACTTGCCTGAGGTTGCAGAGTTGGTAAGTGGTTGAGCTGGGACACAACTTCAGGCAGGAGGACTTTGGGACATCTTTCCCGCTGTGTCATTGCCTCATACACCCCGAGGACACTGGTGCCTGCTCAGCAGGTCACCTATAACTTACAGGAGGTAACGACGGGGAGCTTTTAGGTGAATCCTCTGACCAGATCCTGTGCCCCAACACCCCAGGGTCTTGCAATGTGAGCTCCACTTCCTTTCTTTGTGTCCCTTTCTTTCTCAGCGCACGGCAGCTCAGGCTGAGCTGCTCATTGGGTGAAGGCTGTTCTGGGGTGCTGCTGGTGGTTGGAGTGTGCACTGGTGAGCTGGGAGCGGGGTGGTGAGGGTAAGTTAGAGCAGTTGTTCTCTAACTTTGCTGCATATCAGAATCACCATCTTAAAATCCCAAACCTGTGCTGCACCTCATACAAATTAAATCAGAGTCTTTAGGAGTAAGACCCAGCATCAATATAATATTTTAAAGTTCCCCATTGACTCCATCAGGCTTGCAAACTGGTGTTTCAAAACAGCCTGAGCAGCAAAGCAGGTGTCAGCAGGCTGGACCAGCTTGTTTCTAGAGTTAGGTTAGAAGTCTGGGGGAGGGGGTAATTGGTTATACACGTATGCACCCAGCCTCCAGGAGGGCAATGCTTATATCGACCTGTTCTCTTCTCAATAGAGTAACAGCTTTCAGGCTTTGGTGCATCAAAATGACTGGGGAACTTTTACAAAACGCATGTCCTCAGGCCCCACTACAGATCTGCTTTAGGAGTTCTGGGGTGGCACCTGGGAATCTGCATGAAAAGCAAACACTGTCTGTGGCTGTGCGAGATTGTGGTATCCAAGGCCAGCCCCCTGCATGCACATATGAAGTCTTCTCCTTTTGGAGGCACGAATAGGTGAGGACAGAGGCTACTGTGGTCACCTGTTGCTCCATGAGGTTTGGCCTCCTTCGCTCTGTACTGGCTGCGTGCTGCTGACACAGCAAGGCCTGTCCACCTGGCCCGGGTCTCTGCTGTCCACCACTGAACTTTGTTTAGTGCCCTGTGTGTGGGCAGCCCTGAGGCAGTAGAGGATGGTTTCAACGCAGAAATTCGGCAGGCTCCCTTCTCAGGTTTAAAAAAATCAGAGTAGCTCTCTGTACAACTTGAGTGTCCAGAAGTCTGTCAGCAGCAAACATCTCGAGTCTTCCCCGGGGATTGGTGAAACAGCTTCTCTGGGGTTCATTTTAAACTTTCCTTCCGTAGCTGTCAAAACATAGAGAAGAGTGGAGACTCGCAGAGTTGGAAGGGACCTTGGTGATTCTCCACGCTGATGCTAATATTCTGTTCATTTACTCATGCAGTTATTCACCCAACGAGATATTTACTGAACAGCTACTATATCCAGGCACAGTACTGGGAATACAGCCACAATCAAGAGAGACTCGTGGCTCAGCCCTCATGGAATTTAAGCTTGGGTGGAAGGGCAACTATTAAAGGACACAACTAATATGTAATTACAAATTATGATGAGCACACAGAAGGAAAACTACCGGGGGCTCAGGGAATTATGGAGACTTAATTTAGAACGATGGTCAGGGGGATAATGATAGCCAAAATCTATCAAGTGCTCGCTCTGTGCAGGCTTTGTAGTAAGGGCCTCACTTGTATTGCCTCATTCAATCCTCCCAATGAGTCTGAAAGGAGGTGCTATTATTGTCGTTGCCTTGTTACAGATGAAGAAGCTGAGGCACAGAGAGGTGCCCAGGCTGGGACTGAAACTGAGAGCTGGCTGGCCCTCCTCTAACATCCCTCCTCTGAGTGGGAAGGTAGCCTAGGAGGACTGGTATTAGTTTTGAGAGCTGAAGGATGAGGTGAGGGGGAGGAAACACCAGAGAAGTTAAGAAAATGCCGATAATGCCAAGGATGGATCTTAGATGCCAAGCACTGTGCGAAATGCTTTACCAGAATCATCTCACTGAATCCCCATAACAACTAGGAAAAGTGGGAATTCTTATCCCTTTTCTGCAGGTGAGGAAACAGTCTTTGAGAGGTCAAGTTCACAGGCACTGGACCCCTCTGGATTCTGCCCTGCCTGGGCTGCTTGGACCTCACCTGTTGGGTAGTGTCAGTCAGGAGAGTGGGAGATGAGGGACTTGCCCTGGAGCCCCCAGGCCTGCTTGTTCTGTGCCAGGGAGCATCCGAGGGAGGAGGACTCAAAGGACCCCTTTGGGGCATGGCTGCCCCTTGGTGCTGTGACTGTGAGGGATTTCTGTTTCTCTTCCCTCTGGGCAGAACCCCAGGCCAGCCTTCTTCTAGGTCTGTTGGCCCAGGAGCTCATAGCAAATGTTTGCCCTCCGTCCCCCTCTTCCCCCCTACCTGTCACCCCCACCCGTAAATTAGTGAGATGCTTGTCACCTGCAGTTCGTCTCTCCTCCTCTGTCTGGTGTCTTTCTGTACACCCTGCCTCTGTGTTCACCTGAGGTGGCCCTGCCCCAGAGTTGTGTAGTCCCCCTCCCCACCTCTAGCTGACCTTCACTGAGCAGAAGTGCGGTTCGCTGAGAAAGACAGGGCCTCGGTCATGCACTTGGTGTGGAGCCCGGAGGACAAGCGAGAAGACGTGGAAGAGACCGGAGACGTGTGAATGGGGCACTGATCAAATACTAAATTCCTGAAAAATTTGCCAAGACATGGAGTTCCTTTCTTCAACCTCCTTTCCCTGACCTGCGGGTGAAGGAATCTATGCAGGTGGACAGGTGCCCCCTGAGGTGAAGGCTTCTGCGTGCCCTGCCTCAGTGCTCTTCTTGGGTTTATGGGATGGTTCTGGCAAGAAGGATGCCACAAGTGGACAGGCTAGCTTTTTGTCGGTTTGGGTTTATGGGATGGTTCTGGCAAGAAGGATGCCACAAGAGGCTAGCTTTTTGTCGGCTTACCTCTCGGTCTTGGAGTAATGGGGGCCACCTTAATCCTGGGCTCTGAATCTGATGAGGCTCACACTTGAAGGCAAAATACCCGAATCCCCAGATTCTTGGAATCAAGACAAAAGGGAAGGCGGGGAAGCTTTCTTTGAGAAGGGGCGGGATGTGTGAGAGGGAAGAAGGCTGGCTTGAGTGTGGGTGGTGGATTTTGGATGACAGTCACTCTTTTTTTTTTTTGTATGTATGTGGTTATTTATCTATTTTTTTTTACAACAGTTAACTCCTTATAAAAGTGACGTAATTTTCTTATTAGTAAATAACGTATGTTCATTATAGAACATTTAGAAAATACCATAAACAAAAATAAAGTCATCTGTAAGTTCCCCCTTCAGAAACAACTAATGGGAAATTCTGATACCCGTCTTTCCAGCTTAATTTCTAAGCATCCACAATCCAGGGTTTGCTATTTCATTTTTAAAGAAGTGCATTCAGTCATTTAACAAGTACTAATTGAGCACTCACTCTGTGCCAGGCACTGAAATCACATTTTGGAAGCTGTCACACTGGCTTGAGTTTTCATTTAACGATGCATCATGAGCACTTTTCCACAACAGCCACTGAGCTTCCAGATTTAGATTTTGGGTATAATGAGGCAGTTGGCAAATTTTGGCCTCTTAGGTCTTATATTTTAAGAAGGAAGGAAGGACTGCTGAGTTTTGCTCTCCTGGCACCTAAGGCAGGCACTGTGTTAGAGTCTTTGAAAGAAAATGTATCCCTTTACCTAGGAAATAAGGAAGGGACAGAAGAAAGTTTAGAGCGTGGGGAAAATGCTAACCCTTTATTTAGCATTAGAGTCTGGGATTTCTCCAAATGAGGGGTTTGGAGAAAAGCAAATCCATTGTTCCATACAGAACGCTAGCATCTTAGAGAATGGGTAGAACATTAGAGCATGGCTAGTTCACTTTCTTCAACATAGAGGTGAGGGCCAGGAGCAGTTAAATGATTGGCTCCAGGACACAAGTAGTTGATGGCACAGCTGGGACGGGAACCTGGGGAGCTGAGCTAGGGAGAGTTGCGTGATGGTGGGGGGTGGATTTGATAGAAGTAGTTCAGAGAGAGCCCTTGCGAGGCAGACAAAGGGGCTCCAGTGGCCCTCTATAAGTTTAGACACTGTGTTTAGAGGAGGTTTGCAATACAGTTTTGATTTGCTGGTCCCCTACCCCGTTCCTCGTGCACAGCGTACCCTATGCCATCATCTCTCAAATGCACATCTGTGGTTCCATGGAGGGCTGAGGAGTGAGAAAGTCAAATGCCCTCTGGAACGCCAACACTACTCACACACCAAGCTGGCCAGGTACAGCTTCCTCATATTCAGTTGGGCAAATCTGCTTCCTTTCCCAGGACATTGTATTTAGTGCTAGGAATACCAAGAAAAGTTATAGTTGACATTCTGTAGTGAAGGACATTATGAATGTATGTAATCATGGCTAGAAGCCTGGATCCAGAATAGAAGGGACCGTAGGGGTTTCTAGGGAAAGGAAGGGGTTTTCCATGTAGAGGATGGGGGTTTCCTTAGAGGGGATGCTAACTTCCTGCCAGGGAAGGGAGTGTCAGGAAGGCTTTACTGCAGAAGGGGAATTCATAAAGTATGACGTCAGCAGACGGGGAGAAGGACTAAGGATGACAGGCCAAGGAAACAGCATGAGGAAAGAAAAGAAAAGAAGGACTTTTCTTCAATACACAGGAGATTGACCTTTGTAGCACATGGCTGGAGGGCTGAGTGAGAGATGTGAGTGGAGAGGTAGGTTTAGCAAGTTTTTGAAGAACCTGGGTTGGTTGGTAGCTGTTTCAGTTAGGATGATCCTTGTGACAGGAATCTGGCGTAACCATAGAGGTATTGTATTGTATTGTATTGTATTTATTTATTTATCTATTTGTTTATTTGTTGGTGAGGAGGTTGGGTTCACACACCAACATTTTAGAGAATGAATCTCAACTTTGGTTCAGTGTAGGGGTGTCCAATATCCAATATTAGCAGGGCCTCAGGCTGGCTCTGTCCATGGTAGTAAATGGCTCTGAAGCTCTAGAGCTCAGGCCAGCACACGTCACCCCTAAGAGCTGTAGAGAACTTCTCTTCCCCCAGCCATTGAACAAAAGTCTGGGGCTTCCTTTTGGTTGTGGACCGTGGGGCCGAATCCAGAACGTGGTCCATCTGGGTACATCTGACTCATCCTGGCAAATGGACAGCAAGGAGGAAAGGCAGAGCAAGAGGGTAACTACGAAGCACCCTGCCAGTCTTCGTCTGTCAACATTTTTCTCCTGTGATTGGTCACTCTTCAGAGAAAAGGGCTAAGGCTCTTTTAGGGAAGCCTGAGGATTGGTGCTTCTTGCAAAATACTTCTCAAGGGCGTTGTGGTTTCCCAGGCAGAGCCTGAGGCACAGGACCCGGAGCTCATGCTTTATGGATTTGAGTTGTTAATTGTTTTGGCAGTGTGTACATGCACAGCTCCTCCAGGATCAGCTGTGATTGATAGGTGCCTTCTCAACATCACCATTTCCTCAGGGACCTGAGGGCTTCAGAATCACTGTGCTAGCTTCCGCTTGTATTTAGCTGCCCCTCGCCGGGGCACTATGTGCCCTGGACTGTGTTTGGAGAATAAAGTTGCTTTATGTCTTTAAGTCAATAGGATACTCTTTGTTCCTTGTCCCTGAAATGGAGGTAGAAGCCTGTTACTAGGGGGTCCACCCGGAGCTGGCCAGAGGGCGCTCTTCTCACTTGGTGATTTTCTTCCTGTGTAGGAATCTTTTTAGGTAGCTGAAAATTGAGCTAGAGTAGGGGAATGAAGGGAGCAGGCTGGTGGTGGTCGCATGATGCTCTCAGGTTTCAAATGGTTGAGCTGCTCTGAGCTGGCTTGGGTGGGCTCTACACTCAGGGCAAAAGAGTTGTGTTTGAATATTAGTTTTGTCGGTCATAGCCATGTGGTCTTGGGCACTTGGCTTTTAAGTTTCAGAGAACAGCTATGGAGGACCTGCTGGTTCCAGGACTGCCTTGGATATGTGGGTGTTTCTTATTTTGAATTATCTCTGAGGTACTGGTGAGAATGGAGCCCTAAGTCGTTGAGGGACTGCTTCATGCAGACTCTGAGCCCAGGCTCTTTATATGCTATCCAGATCCCCATGATGGCCCATGAGACAGGGAGAGGTGTCTTCACCTTATAGATGAGATAAATGGAACCTCCGAGAGATGAAATAATTTGCCCAAGTCCTCTCAGCAACTGAGAAGCAAATGTAGCATTTTCTGACTTTAAAGCCTGCTCCGGGTATCATGGTGGTGGGAAAAACATGAGCTTTGGGGTTACATAAGCAGACTTAGGGTAACCCCCTGCTTGTCATTTACCAGCTGAATGGATACGTTACCTGCTGAGCCTAAATGTCATTATAAATCAGAGGTAATGACATAATCATTGTGGAGGGAAGCTCAGAATCAAGTGACTTATGCAAGGTCCTCTCACTAGTAGTTGGTACAGCCAGGATTAGAACCTACACATTCTGATGCCAGATACACACTCCATTCTCCATACCATCTTGTTCCGCCGGGAGTAAGATAATATGAGCCATGGCCATGATAATAAGGGTGGTGATCATCTTATTTTGTGTTAGTCAGCTTCTGCTAACAGGACGCTTCTGCTTCTGGTGATGGATAGGACAAGCAAGGAGATTTTATTTTCATCTTCCTCTTTCACTCCTAATGCCTCCATAAAGGTTTCCTTGGAAGTAGGAGTTGAAGAAATGAAACTAGGGCTGAATGGAAAGGTGGGCTGTTAGGACCTCAGGATTTTGGGGATGTGATCAGGCAGAAGGTGAGTGAAATCATTAGGGGCTGAGTGTGTGCTGTGGAGGAAGGGGAGTCCATAGATGGAGTTGGAGAACTTGGACTTGCTGTGTACTCTTGGACTTTTCTAAAGTGATTATTCAGTAAACTAGCTCGTATGGAGCAGCCACGTACCGTACGATTGTGCTACCCACGGTCCTGTAGCGTTGGTATTGTCACCCTTCTTTTAGAGATGGAGGAACAGGATGGAGGGATTAAATTGCTCATGGCTCTTCAGCCAGTGGGTACCAGGATTCAAAATAGGACTGAAGGCTTTTCCACTGTAAAACATCTGTATTTAGAACAATTTGCCCTTTCTACATAGTTCACAGACTCAAAAGATTCTACTCTAATTCCCTCCCACCCTTTGACAGTTGAGGAAACTGAGGCTTAGATAGATGTCAAATGATTTGACCCCGGTTCCACAGTGGGAAGAGCCATCTGAGATCAAGCTCATGGCATGTGACCTCTCCAAGGTAGAGAGGACACCTGGAGTGGCTGCCCAGGCAGGAGAGTGGTGATAACTATTGGGGCATTCGGACTACAGTGCTGTAGGCTGGTCTTTAAAGCTAATTTCAGGTCTCGTGGAGGATTAGGGGGCAAATCGGGAAACCACGGCAGAAGCCGATGAATAAGGGCTAGACATCAATCACTCTGGGGCCTGGATGCCACAGACACTCAGGCAACAAGAGCAATTGTGGATCTTGTAAGTAGGTGGGCTCAGTTTCCTGAACAGAGAAGGTGCAGACTACCCTGGTCACTGAGTTATTGGTTCTGTGGTTATTACGTCTAGATGTCTTAAGACCTGAGACATGGGCTCTGGAATCAGACTGACCCATATGCAAATACAAGTGAGTCTGTTCTGTGTGGACAAACTTAGAGCAAATTACTTGCCCTCTCAGAGTCTCAGATTGTCATTTTAAAAACAGGAGTAAGGTCACACATACCCTACAGAGTGGCTGGGAATATTAAATGAGGTATTGTAACGAGAGCACCTGATTTAGTGCTCTCAGAATTATACGCCTGGCCTGGACCTCTCACTTGAACTCAGATTTGTATATCCACCTGCTTGATCCGTAGCGCTCTACCTGCTTGTCTAATACTAATTCGATCACATTTTACAGGCTTTATCAGCTCTTAATTCTACCTCCCGCCCTGACCAGTGCCACCCAGTCTTCTTGTTCCAGAAGCAGCAACTCCATCGTCCTAGTTGCTCACACTTAGCACACTTAGAACTGGTGTTCTCCTCTCATAGTCCACGTTCAATCTCTCAGCAAAGCCTGTAGCCTCTTCCTTACAAAATGCACCCGGAATATGACCACACTCTCACTCCCGTGGTCCAAACCACTGCTACCACCTCTCTCCTGGATTAGGGCAGTGTCCTCCTTACTGGACCCGTGCTTCCAGTTTTGACTCCATCCATTTTTATTTTCTCCACACAGCAGGCTGGAATGATCCTTTAAAATACGAGTCAAGTTACGTCCCTGTGCTCAGAAGCCTCCAGTGATTTCCCCGCCACTCCAAGTGAGCCCAGAGTCTTAAGTATGACCTTCCAGGCACCACCCGATCTGGTCCCCCTAGCCTCCCACCCTCTCCTCGCTTGTGCTGCCTCCTCGCTGCTTCTTGAACTTGCTAAGCCCCGCCCAATCGCCAAGCCTTGGTCAAGGCTGTTTCTCTTCCCCAGGTCTCTGCTCATTGGGCAAGCCTTCCCCAACCACACTTTGCAGAATGGCATTTCCCTCCCCAGGACTCTCCTCCCCCTGCCTTACTTAATTTTCATAGCACCTAACACCATCTGACGTATTACACATGTGTTTATTTTGCATATTGTCTGTCTGCTTGAATAGGCCCTAACCACCCCAAGGGCTGGCTGGGGCTTTGTTTTGCTCACACACGACACCTCGCATGGGGGGAGCCCTCGGTGAACACCTGCTAGATGAGTGACTGCCTCTCCTTCCCACTTTCACAATTCAGGCTGCTTGGTGCAGCGGGCCACTTCTTGCCTCGTCGTTGAGGGTTAAATGAGAATGTATCGTCATCTTTAGTTCCCTTTCATGAAGAGACCTGGAGCTGTTGGAAATGGCTTTATATATTTTTTCTCATTTTAAAAAGGGAGACATGTGCCACGTACATTGCAAAAGGAGAACCCCCCCTAAAAAATCCAGGAAACAGAAACGCGTAAAGAAGAAAATAAAGATCATCCGGAATCCCGTCTCCTAGAAAGAACCAGTGTTACTGTCTTCCTGCCCCCCACCCCGCCTCAGGCTTTCCTCAAAATCATGGGGTTTCTATCGGGGAGAGGGATGAATTGGGAGGGGCATTCTACAAATGAAGGGTAATATTAAAGAAACTGGTGACAAAATGACGATGCTAACCAGCGGTGTTGTCTGGTGGAAAGGGTGAGACTAGGAATTGGAAGAATTTGGCCTCCATCTGCGACTCCCTCTTCTATACAGGAGTCCCCCCTTATCCTCAGGGGATACGTTCTAAAACTCCCCAGTGGAAACTGTGGAGAGTACTGAACCCTCTATATACTATGTTTCCCTAGACATGCATATTGATGATAAAGTTTAATTTGTAAATTAGACACCGTAAGAGATGAACAATAATAACTACTAATAGAATAGAACAATTATAACACTAGGCTATAATGAAAGTTAGGTGAATGTGGTCTCTCTGATAACTGATCAGGTAACTGAGAAGGGTACTAAGTGATCAATGGGTGGGGAGTGTATACAACATGGAAACGCCAGACAAAGTGATTATTCCCATCTGGGCCAAGAGATTTCATTATGCTGCTCAGAATGGTGTACAATGTAAAAGGTCTGAAATGTTTATTTCTGGACTTTCCATTTAATATTTTCTGATCGCGGTTGACCATGGGTAACTGAAACCACAGAAAGTGAAACCATGAGTAGGGAGGACTACTGTCTTAACAAAGCATTTTGTTTCTAACCAGATAAGGGAAGACAGAGACTCAGGAAAGGTATGAGAGCAATTCACTTGCCCCTTATTTTGCTTATTTTTCAAAGCATCAACCTAGATGGAAGATTCTTTAAGGCCATGAGAACTGTGTGTTTGAACGCAAGCAGATCATACCTAGTGGGGTGTGTACGGCTGGGTCAGGAGCATGGGAACTGACAGCAGTTGAAGGACTACTTACTCTGTGCTGGGAGCTTTACACCCAGTGGTTAACTCATTGAATTCTCTTAGTAATCTTATGTGGCAGGCATTGACTCACGTTTTACAGACCAGAGCGTGAAGGCTTAGAGAGGTCATGTGGCTTCCCCAGGTCTACCCTCTTGGGAGTGGTACATGAGCTGAACTGGGCTGTCTGACTGCAGAGCATAACCACACAACTGTGATGAAAGCAGGCTCCCCGATCAGTGAGAACAGAGGGGCAGGTGGGCCAACAGGAAGTGCATTCAATGAAGCCGAGGGAGAAGGCTGAAGCTTTACAGGGAAGGACCCCATGTGGGAATCCCCCAGCCCCCAGAGTTGCTCTGCTGTGTGGCCAGATGGGCTGTGAGAGCCTGGTTCTGTGTCTTTGCTAGGGAGGTTGACTCCCAGACATGTCCAAAGCTGGTATGATGGCATTGGAAGTTTGGAGGCCATGCCAACAGTGTGAAATAATGAGGAAAATCTTGAGATGGACATGGTAGGAAACCAGACAGCCACCCACATGACTCTCCAGCTCAGGACTTTTATAGCAAGTGATTCCCTGCTAGATGGATGTAGAGTTCCAGAAACTGGGTGTAAGCAGGGGTATTATATCATTCCTTCTCCTCTTTGAGCTGTGTGCAAACTCTGAGTATCTGGCCCTGGTGATGGGGGCTGGCAGGGTGGGAGGGTTGTCCTTTGCATTCATGAACACCATTCCAGCCGGGCCCGTGGACCAAAGTATAGATTCTTAATAGTCCTGTAGGGGTGGTGCTATGTGGTCCCAGAAGAGGCATCTGAGTTATAGCCCTGCTGCTTTCTGCTGCTCAGAGCTTGGTGTGTGTGTGTGTGTGTGTGTGTGTGTGTGTGTGTGTGTGTGTGTGTGTGTGTACGGTATGTATTGTTTGGATATTGTTATACTGCCCTAGGACAGGAGATGGCTCTCCTGGGAATTAATGCTGTTCAGATGTTAAACAGATACTTATACTCAGATCTTATCTGCAGAGTGAGGAGATGCCTGTGGTTTCATTGTCACTCTTGAGTCTTGAGACCTGAGTGGGAAGGAGGGGGAGAGGGATCCTTAACTCAGTGGCAGTACAGGGTTTGAGGTGAGGTACTTATTTATGCTTTAGCTGGGTAGGAAATACTGAATTCAACATAGCCCTGCAAAAGTAGCCCATCTCTCAGTTCTATTTCTCAGGGACAAAGAAGTCCTCTTGGACTCCATTCATTCAACAAATCTTTATTGAGCGCCCGCTGGGTCCAGACACTGTGCTAGGCGCTGGAGATGGAGTACAGACAGTGGTGTGGGTGATGGCTGGCAGTTGAAATATATTTTGGTGGTACCATCATCAGAATTGATGATAAATTGATGATAAATTGGATGAGGGACAGATCAGTGTGGAGGGTGACTCCCAGGGTGTGATGTGAGTAGCCATCAGAAGCTTGGCATGAGATCTCCTGTCCCAAGAAGTGTGGCGTGGCTCCAGATTGGTAGGATAGATTCCACATATTTCTGAAAGGGGAGGCGCTAAGAAGTGTCAGCCATTGAGTCTGAACATGTGCATTTTTCTCTTCCTTACAAGGAGTTGCCATTCACCAGTACTTCTCTGTTTCTCCTCAATCTTCCCAATGCCCCCTACCTTCCTGATCCCCACCTCTATCGGGAATAAGAATGTGAGGAGGAGAAATGGACTTGTAGAGCATTTACCGAGCTAAAGGAAACTTCAGAAAGCCTGTTCAGCTTGGGACCCAAGAAGGCAAATAGGTCAAGGTCAAGTTTTGATAAAGTGGATGTCATTGTCAGAGATGACTCCAGCTGATAATCTTCCAAACAATTATGGAATTATGGAATATTAGTGCTAAAATGAAACTTGGTAGCTTGTCTAATTTAACCACTCATTCTAGGGATACGTGAACTGAGGCTCAAAATGGTTAAGGATGACATCAAGTCACACAACAGTTTGGTCTGGCTGGACATAGGGACACAATATAGCTTAAGTAACTGTAAAGTTGGGATGGGGAGGCTGGAAACGTACTAAATGAAGGGATCCCAGAGAGTCAGGGCAGTGCTACTTAGGGAGTACAGGTTTGCCCAGGGGTCTGCTGGAGTGAAAGGTAAAGGACCCTGTCCTATAAACAGAACTGGCTCTCTATTTCACTAAGATACTTGAGTATCAAGTGGAAGTGGAACGAAAGGTGTCAAGGTGACAGCTGAACTAGCTAGAAGACAGAGTCGAAGGTCATCTGTGAGCCCATGCCTAGAAAGCCCTTTCCATAGGCACTGGAGCCATTGATGTGTGGTGGCTTGAGGGCCACCCTCTTTGTGTGCCCCCCTGCCTCACCCAACCTGTTCTTCTATACGTGGTGTCACAGTGCCTATTTTCTGTAGCTGGTTATCAGGCCATGTCTCCCTCTCTGTCTATAGGGATGAAAAGAGACTCTGCTCATGCTCTAGCCCAGTGGAGATAATGCAAGCTGGGTTTGAGGCAAGGGCATGATGTGCGACCCATATCAGTCCGTTCCTTCCATGTGGGAAGTGTTTTCTGGGTGCACTGGGCCGATCGCAATGGCCAGAACCACAGATTAAGCCCATTGTGGCCTTGCTTTGGCATTTTGATAGGCAAAGTGGTATCTGAGCATGGAGAACTACTAGGGTTTCCAGGCAGGAATTCCCGCCCATTCTCAGGAATTTTTTTCACTTTCCCGTTCCCCAATCTCGAGATATAAACTTGTTTTCTATTCTCCACGACGAATCGCTTCCACAAAGTGACGGCCGATACTACCAACCACTTGGGTTCAGGGAGCTGATTTTCCCGATTTCCTGACCAACTTTCCTCAGGATTTGGGAATGGAAAAGTGAAAAAAATTCCTGAGAATGGGTGGGAATTGCCGCCCAGAAACCCTAGTGATAAACAGGAAAAATGTCTAAGAGACGCATTGTGGGTAGTTTGTTTACTTCCCATTGTGGGTATCACTGGGTTCAAGGAGGCGATTTTCCTGATTTCCCGACCAACTTTTCTTGGGATTCGGGAATGGGAAAGCAAAGAAAACTCCCGAAAACACATGGGAATTCCCGCCTGGAAACCCTAAGAAATACAGACTTTTCCTTTGACATTTAAAATGGAGTTTCACACCTGCCCTTTCTCGTGTCTTGCCCAGCAGAGTTAGGAGAGGGTTGGGGCAGTGAGTTCTGGCTGGCATCTAGAGTTGAAGCTCAGTGCATCGCGGGGACAGAGTCCTAACAGCACTAGTGTGAGCCCCTTGACCTCGGATGTGCAACTTCTGTGAGCTCTGGCAACTGAGGCTCAGTGGCTCAGGGTGTAGCTGCCTAGACTGTGTGGACAAGGTGAGGTCATTGCCACTTTTACCCCCTGGGGGTCAGGACTTGACCTGGGATCGTCTAGCTGCATCTGGCAGGAGAAGGGACAGACTCATCTACCATGCTGGCCTGGGACCTTGGACAGAGTAGAAGAGCCACCCCAGTTGGTGGATTAATGGGAGAATAGTGGCGATGTCCCAGAATAAGCAGAGGGGCCCAGAGATGAATGCTGGGTGGCGGGGACAGCAGTTGCAGAGTGGGCCAGGATGGTCCAGCACCCTGGTAAATCTCTCCATCACCATCCTGGTCGGCACCTGACTGGTCTGCATTTCAGAATTGAGCCCTCTCAGGGGCCCAGCCTGCAGTCCCTACTCCAGCTGGCACTGCCCCTTGGCATTGGATAGAAAGCCATTCGTCTTTGTGTCTGATGTACAACATGTGCGCATGCGGGAGGCGCTCTACTGATGACCCGTCTTCCAGAGCACTCGGGGAATCCTGTGGGGCTCCGTTGCTCAGACGTTCCAGAGGTGTTAAGAAGCACTTGTGGAGATTGACATGGGGAGGTTAATTATGGTTCAATTTAAGCAAGTTTTAAATCTCAAATTGAGATACTGTTTAAGGACTATAGTTCTTAAAAAATTAGTTCCCAGGGAAAGTAAAGAAGATTAACACAAAGAGCCTACTATGAACCAGCCTACTATGAACTAGGCATTTTCACTTGCATTATTTACTTGTTTCTTCACTGTGATCCTGAACAGTGTTCTTTCACTCATTCATTCATTCATTCATTCATTCATTCATTCATTCATTCAGTGTTTGTGAAGCACCTACTGGGTGTAAGGTAGCATTCTAGGCTCTGGTGATACAATAGAGTATAGGGTAGACCAGGTTTTCTGCTCTCATAGAGCTGAAATTCTAGTGAGAAGGGTGATAGACAATAAAAACATCAAAATTAGAGAATTTCAGACAGAAGTGACTACCAGGAAAGAAATAAAATACAGTATGAGGTAGGTGGGTCCCTTTGGAGAGATGAAGGGAAAGCCGAGCTAAGATGACATCTGAGCTAAGACCCGAATGATGAGACAGCCACGGAAGAGCTAGGGAGGGGACCGCCCTGGAACAGCAAGTGTAGGTGTCCCCAGATGGGAGTGAGTGGCCAAAGTGAGGAGAGACTGTTTTGTTTCCTCCGCTTTCCAGATGAGGAAACTGAACCGTAGAACCTCGCTTGTCCATTGTTACCAGCAAGCCAGAGCAGAGCTTCTAAGTCCAAACCAGGATCTTTCCACTGTAACCTGCTGCCATTAATCGACTGCTCGCTGTGCTCATTTGCGATAGCCTTTGTCACGCATCATCTTATTCTGTTCTTGTAAACCATTATTAGCCAGTTTTACAGATGAAGAAACAGAGACTCAGGTCTCAGTCACGTACCTTATCCAAGGTCATACAACTGAAAACCAGAGAAGGTGGGATTCAAACTCAGGTCTGTATATTTAGTTACCACACATGGGAAGGTGGATCTGATGCCTGGGGGCCAGGGGAAATTTCCTTCACTTTTAGAGACAAGACAACTGTATGCCAAGGAGTGTGATGATTTCCCCATGTCACCCAGCCAGAAAGTGTAGGGTGGGTATGAACGCTCAGGTCTCCTACCTCCTGGGCAGCCTATGTCTGCTCTAAACACTGCCTTTGTCCGTGTCTGGTGGCCACGATGGACTGCTTGTCACTATTACTTGGAGGCCTACTTGCCACTGTTTAGCATAGAGGACACGTTCCCAGTCTTAGAGGTGGGCTCCTTAAAAGGTAAACCATCTGAAAATAGACAGTGGACACCTTTTATGGGTTAGGAATTATACTAAGCACTGGGAAAGAACAAAATGAGGTGAATTGTCTGGTGCATCTTGGTGATGGGAAATAATTGCCCGAGGGTGCCAGAAACGTTTGACCCCACCCCCTTCTAGTTGTGCAGGTAAGGAAAGACCATTTAGACACTGTCTTTGCCCTAAGGGATTTCACAGTCTAGTTGGAAAGAAAGAGCAATGAACGTGACCATAATATGTTGTAGTAGGACTCATTTATTCATTTGTTAAATTGTTACCTGTTCAGTTTCAGTGCAGGCCAGGTACTGTGGTTGGTGCAGTGATAAAAGAGACAAGAAGTCCCCTTCCTCAGAATTTACATCTGGGGATCGGAGGAGGGAAAGTGACCAAAAAAGTATGGGAAATATGAGTACAAACTGGGATAGAGCTTTGAAGGATAGGCCTAAGGAGCTGTTTGAATGTCAGAGAAGCACTGCCGTAGTTGGGTGAGTTACACAAGGCTTCCCTCTGGAAGAAATGCTGTGAACAGGTGAATGAAGTGGAAGCCTCTGATGACAGCAACGCTTGGTTATCAGAGGAGCACCAAGGAGGTCACCATGCACGATTTGGGAGTATAAGTCAAGCTTCTTCCAGGTGGTGACATCCGCCTGGTCTTAAAGGAGTCTACCAGGCAAGGGGGTGGCTGGGATTCAGGGCGGGAGGGTGTGTCATAGGCAGTGGGAGTCGTGTGTCATGCACACACGTTTTGGCAGCATTCTGCGTGATTGCCTTAGGAGACTTTTCTGCCCCACCCACCGGAAGCTGCAGAAGTGTGGCAGTTTGCTTCTGTCTTGAAGGTCTGTTCTCCAGCTCTTTTCTTTGAACTCTGCCCATGACTCTGTGAATGCCAATGCCAGCATATAAATTATCCAGCAGGCCTCGGCCCTAGCCCAGCTGGCCTGTTTGCTCAGTGGCATGCATGCATAATCAATACAGGAGGCCGGCACTGCTTTCAGCTGGGGGCTGGAGAAGACCTTCTTTCACAGAGCTCAACCACCACTGGGGTGTATTCTCCCCGTTCTTGTTTTCACTTCTTCTGGCTTCCACCTAACTCTGTAAGGCTGTGTGGCAGGATTTTGCAGGTGGTCCACTGTTCCTGTGACTGTCCCAAACCCTCATGTCCAACAGCTGGGGAGGCGCTTGCTTATGCTTTCGCTCAACCTGGAGAACTAGGCTGCTGGCATGTTGCACCTCTCCCTCTGCTTTTCCTCTTGCTGTCCTTGGCACTGCTGGGGCTCCTGACCACATCTAAAGTGTCCAAGTCTTGGGAGACAGGCTGGCAAGAGAGGGAGCACCCTCATTTCTTTCCTGGTTGGGTATTTACTGGGTGGGTATTTACAGTCTTGCCTCCCCCTCACTTCGTGAGAAGAGCTGTGTTGGCCCTGATAAGTCCCCTTTCCCTTAGGGGTATCCATGACTCAGGATTATCTCTTTGAGACATCACTGGACTCATTTTCTTCCCATTCCCTCCTCCTTTCCTGCCTAGATTTAGGAGGAGAAGGGATGGCTTCTAAACCACCTCCAATCTGTGGCAGATGTGGTTGTTACATCTGATACCTTCCCACTCCATCCTTTCCTATTGTCCATTCTGAAACATTGATTGAGTGCTGCCTGTGTATTTCAGAAAAACATGAACTACCTTATAGCTCTTCCAATTCAGAGCAATGGACAGTTGAAAATGTTTTCAGTTGAGAAATGAATATGACCCAGATGGTCATTTTTGGAAATGACTGTGTCCATTTTTGGAAAGCCCTGGAACCAGGCTCCACTCTTCATGCTTGTCCTTTGGCTGCTGTTTTGCTCATCACAGATCTAAGACGGTGCAGGTCTGAGTGGGGAAGGGCTCTGCTAGCCTGGTTTCTGCCTGGCACGTGAGTTTGATTTTCTTTTCTCCCCCTCCCTGCCCAGCCTCATTCTCTTATGAGCTGCCCCTTCCCATCACCTTGCTAAATGGACAGCCCTGCTTCGTATCCTGTGACCTGGCCAACCCCATCTCATAGCCATGCCTTAATGTGTCAGGCATGAGCACGCATGCTGCCCAGCCATGCTGTGACCTGCAGTCTAGAGCTTAAAAAAACGAGTCAGGTTGATGGTTTTGCTCCGTGGGAGTTTGGAATTGGGAAACTGAGGTTTTGTTGTTGTTGGTGGTGCTGGTGGTGGTGGTGGCGGTGGTGACGGTGATAGGGGTTCCTGAGCTTAAAGTTCATGATTTAACTTAGATTAGGAGATGGTGACCAGGGGAGAATGGAACATGGCACAGAAAGCAAATTCTGGGGCCAGGAAGGAAAGCAAAAGAGGGTGTGGCTGCTTCCTCTGCTGATGGCTTTCTGGTCGCCGCCTGTCCTCCCAGCAAGCCCTTATCCTAACTATAGTTGGAGGAGGTCTTTGTTTCCTGCAACTCCAAGGTTTATTAAACAGCCCAAGTATTCTCTGACTTGTCCAACACTTAGGTGAGGGCAAGAAAACAGAATTTTCTCAAATGGATAGCTGGCAGTAGGTGTTAGAGTTGTGTTTCATTTCAGGTATCTTCAGAGGTCAGCTCATTTCCGGTAGTTTGAGAAAAATTCCTTAGCTTGGTTTATAGCTGGCAGATTCCTGTCAAGGCCAGGTGATGGGCATGTCTAGGTCATATGGTGATAGAGGAAAAACAAACAAACAAACAAACAAACAAACAAACTTCTGACTGATCCCTGGCTCCAAGGAAAGTTTGAGTGATGTCAGAAATGGGAAAGCGTTGAAGTCAGCAGAAGCATGTTGCCAGAGCCTGCATTGTGGCTTGAAATGGACATTAATCAGAGACCAAGATGAACAGCAAGAGGGGCCTCGTGTAAGAGGAGCCAAGTGCATCAGCCAGAGGCCGGATCTTGGCCAGCTCTTCTGGCGGTTAGATGAGGAGCAAGTGGGCACCGGGGGTGGTCACAGAGGCATCCATCCAGTTTGTCCATGGGGGCCCTTCTTGAATCTGAGGTCCCTCCTTGAGGCCTTTGAAATGTGGCAGTTTGAGTTAGATGTAGGGCCTTCTGGTTCTCCCTGATCATAACGACAGTAAGAGCAGTATACATTCATTGTGCCGGGTGCTCTACTAAGCATTTCACACGCATCTTTTTATTTTTTATTTTTTATTTTCATCAACAAAGTTATGAGGCAGGTATCATCATCTCCCCATCACACAGTGAGGAAACTGGGGTGCAGAAATCTTAACTGACTTTCCCAGAGCCACATGATTAGCCCGAGGTGAGTGAACCATGGGTCCTGGCCTGTGACCACACGGCCATGCTCTTAAGCTGCCTCGGCTACTTTCCTGGTTAATATGCACCTGGACCTGGGACCTTGGTTGAGGTCCCATTTCCTCACTTTGGCCGTGTCCCAATGAGCAGCCCAGTGTCCCAGGAGGTTTGCTGAGCCCAGAGGGCTGCCTTGCTGGAAGACACCTGTTGATGTGAGCAGCTGCCTTGCCCTTTCTGAGGTGGAGGTAACCCCACCTGCTCTGAGCCAAGGACTCAATACATTATGTAAGAGTGGCTGTCCCCACGGAAAGGATGTCATAGACTTTTGTACCTGCAGCGGGAGAGTGCCAGCTGCTTCTGGAAAGGAATCAAAGCCCTGGAAGCTGGGAATGGATAGAGGAGGATAAAAAGGGTGTAGGCTTCCTTGGGGGATCCCCCTCCAGATTGTGGTGACTCCTGGGGTCCCGCAGTCCCTGGCAAAGCTGATGTGACGGGGGGCATTTCAGGAATGGTTTGCTGTCAGGACGGTGGTTGGAAACTCCTCGCAGATTCATCTGCTCTGTCTGGATTGGGGGAACTTGGTGCAGCACAGAGGCAGGCGATCTCGGGAAGGGGGCCAGTCTGAATCTTCAGTCATCTGTTAATGGGGCAATCGATTATGCTGTAGCCAGAGAGTCACCATAATTGGGCAGAACCATCAGATAAGGCTGCAGCCGTGGGAGGAGACTGAACAAGTGTGTATTAGTTGTGAATGTGCAGCGTGGGGGTGGGGGGCCCATGGAAATGCAAGTGTCAGTCTTAGTTCAACTCAGGTACATGGTCTCCAAATGGGTCCTGGTGTCACCTGGGAACTTGTGTGAAATGCACATTCTCAGACCCCACCCCAGACTTCCTGGATCTGAAACTCTGGGGATGGGGCATAGCAAGCTGTGCTTTAAAACCCTTTCCAGGTGATTCTGATGCACGCTAATGGTTGAGAATCACCGTTGTAGCATAAACTAGGGTAAGTGGTGGTGTGGTGTCCTGGACAGAGCCTACAGGTCTCAGAGTGAGAGAAAACCCTGTGCTTGTTGGCTTCGTACTGTGTAATGAAAAATGTACTTAATAAATCCTCTTTGGATTTAATTCCATTAACAATGGCAATTCTCCAATGATTCAGGCAAAGTTCCCCATGGTCCGGCTACCCCACCCACCCTCATCACACAAAAAACTTTCACTGGACTTGAGTGGGAGGGCATCTATGACTTGATAATGGGTTTTGACAGGTGTTTCCTTAAGGTGGTATGCTGTAGTTGAATGAGACTGTGCCCTGGGGTTCTGGCGCTACCTACCATTCACTAGGCTCATGCGCTGTGGCACGCCTCTTCCTGGCTCCTGGACTGAGGTTCTTCATCTGTGAAATGAGGGTGGATTTGGAACCCTCGAAGGTCTCTTCCTGTGGTGACACACCACGGTTCTCAGAGATGTCCCAAGAAAAGGCCATGGTTACATCATGCTGGAAACAGAAGTGTTGATGCTGTCACATTTTAGGCATGAATATTGGGAGCGACAGCCTGCTGACCATCTGGAAGAATCTCCCAGGACATTGAAGGCCCTGGACCCTGATTTGAGAACTGCAGTTTAGGACAGGTGCCTCATTAATAGAAATGACTTCCCGAGAATGTAGCCAAGTAGGCTCCCTGACTTTGTACCAGCCTAAATTCTCTACGCTGTCAAGCCTTTTGAGGACAGAGGTTAATCTACACGAGAGGGTCATTCCCAGCCTCAGGTTTCTATCCGTCTGACCCCTCTGGGGCCGTGGATCTGACGGCTTCCTCGGGGTAACTTGAATGGATATGTGTGCCAAGCTTTGCAGCCTTTGCAGGAAAGGCGGTGGAGAAACGGCCAGCCTGGGAGCATTCTGTCCTTCCTTGGCTGAAGAGACTGTTCAGGCGTGGGGGTGCTGGTGCAGGAGTGAGAAGCTGGGGGTGGGAACAGGGGGAGCCTGCATTCAGGACTGCTTGTACTCCCTTGGCTTCCATGGGACTTTGGCATCAGAGGCAGAGAACACGTACAAATCTGTTGCAATTGACCTTTTAAGCCAAACCAACTTTATGTTTGCTACACGAAGGGGCTGCTGACAAGTCTCAGGCTGGAGGCAGAAGGTGGAGGCGAAAGGCGAAATATCACTGCCTCGGGAAGGAGCTCAGGGGCTGGTGAGAGGCAGAGCCAGAGCTGCTGCAACATTGTCAGACATTCCAATGTGCCGCTCTTTCATCTTGTCTGAGGACGCACTTCTGAAGCGCCACTGGGGGTCCCAGGAAGAAAGTGCTACTGGGGGTGCACCATGAGAACCTCTCTTGGAGTGAGGTCACCAGGGCAGAAACAGCGACCCAGGCCGTTTCATCTAAGGTCCATTTCAGGCTAGGGCCTCGACCAGGGAGAAGAATGGGTGGCTGATTCAGGGGCAGCTCCGAATGGAAGAAACTACCACAGCGGCCCCCCTTTTATCCCTCCTGAACCTCCTTTTCCGCCATCATCTCAGGAGGTGTGATGCTGCCTTGGGTGAGCCTTGTCACAGCTTCCAGAATTCGGGGAGCTGGGTGTTGTCCTGGGTGCAGTAGGAGGGAAACAAAAGTCTGCGTGATTTGAAGCTAGCATGACTCTATTTCCCGGCCTGGAAATGCAGGGAACACCTGTTCCTGTCTCCAGCCAGAGAATTTTTGACAGAGTTAAAAAAAAAAAAAAAAAAGAAAAAGGGAAATGAAGGAATTTAAATCAGCCTCTGCAAAAGGACTTTGTGGATTATCTGACGGTCCAAGATGTTGCAGCGTTATTTTTCTGTTTCTGGGGATGTCAAGAGTAAAACGAAGTGATGTTTGTCAAGTGCTTGGGTTAACTGTAATCCGAAGGTACTGCTCGGGGCTTCTCTGCAGGGTGTCCTGTCATGGCTGTAAAGTGGGGTCCTAGGGGTGGGAGGAGGCTCAACTAGATATTAATTCCCTCCCAACTCTTAACTCTATGATACCGGTGAAAAAAATCTGCAAGATGGGAGAAATAAATGACGGTCACGGGTGGACCTTCTTGCTCCATATGTGTTGGTCGAGTGGTCTACACAGATCCCGCAAGCCTGGTCTTCTGCTAACACCCAGAGAGGCAAGGCTTGGTTGCGGGGGGTGGGGAAGTTGTCCCTGTCAGCTAAGATCCCCTGGCCTTTTCCGGGCCAAAGTGAAGAGAGGGAAATGGAACCAATTTCCAGGTTCCATCTGCCAGACATGGGGTGAGAGTCTTGGTGTGAATTATTCAGTTTGATCAGCACAGTGATCCGATGGGATAGATAGGGTTACTCTTCTCCATGCTCCAGAAGAGGACATGGAGGGGCAGCGGCATCAAACACTTGATTATAGTTGCACAGCCAGCAAGTGGAGACACTCAGCACACAGTCCTGCTGGGGGCCATGACCCCCACTCTACTGCCCTGGCTGGGATGGGGGCTTGTGGTCTGTTTGAAGACATTTGTGAAGCAGATGCGAACATGCAAAGGTTCACACCCGGGTCCCTGTGCTTTCCTATTGACATGAGACATGTTTCCTTTCATACCCAAGTCCAGTGAGAGGGCTCTCTGAGCAGGGCTGAAAGTGGAGTGTGCCCTGGGGGCCTTGGGTTGTGAGTTACTGGGCAGGTGCGAGGCGCCAGGTGTGCTAAGGGAGGCCCCTCCTCACTGCCTCAGCCTCCCCTGTGTGAAATGAGGCTTCCTGGGCCCTGGGGGAATATTAATTACTCATTGTTGGCATTCTGGAGCTGGATAAAGTGTTCTCCCAGTGGTACTGTTTCGGGTTAGACATCAGCGACTTGTAGCGTGGTGTGTTTGGCTGCGGCTCCCAAGTTTGATGTGTTTTTCTGATCCCAGTGTTTCTCAGTGACTTGGCTCCGTTTCAGAACTGGGTGGGAAATGTCACAGGCTCTTTTTCAGTTGGTGTGTTTGTTTTATTCTTTCCCTTTTTGGGTATAGCCAGAAGTAGAGAGGTCGACAAAGGAGACATAGTGAGTTGCACTGACCACCTCCGAGTCCTGAAACTTGAGTTAATTTTGTTTTATTTTGTTCACTAACTTGATAATTTTTTATTACCACTATTAACACACACTGTTTTATTTAATGCAAATAATACACAATACTGAAAACTTTAAAAACTCAGAAAAGCACAGAAGCCAAAGCAAAAATCAGTGTTTCCTATGATGTACCACTATTAACATTTGGTATCGATTACCCCAGGTGTGTGTGTGTGTGTGTGTGTGTGTGTGTGTGTGTTCACTTTTTTTACAGAAATGAAACACTGTGTACTCTACTTTTTTCTGCTTTTAGTATTATAATGTGAGTGTATTACTGTGTCCATAAACATTTTTTAACCTTTTATTTAAAAGGTTGCAAGGTTGCAAGAATAAAATATTCTATTATATAGATGTAACAATTTATCCCTTATCGTTGGATATTTCAATCTTATATTTTCTATAATTGGAAATATTACTGTTTCTTCCTCTAAAAGTTAGGCCGTGTTACCATTCCACCTGAAGTGTATGCGAATAAATATTTTCCAGTACTCTTACAAGGTATTTTTGTTAATCTTTGCCTATCTGATAGGACCAAAAAAAAAAGGTATTTCACTATTTCATCCTCTGAGCAGTTCTAAGAAAGAGCGTGAGCATGTGTGAATGGATTTATTGGGACTGTAAGGAAAAAAGATGTCAGCCATCTCAGTTTGTTTTTCTTTATTGGCCTTCTTTGATTTTCTCTTTGTCAGTGCAATGCAAAACCACTAGCTCTCTGCCCTAACGGAAGAGGTCTATATAAATATCTTTTAAAGGATATTGTCACAGTTTTATTTATAAGAGCAAAAAAGTTGAAATAGCCTAAGTGCCTACAATAGGAAATTAGTGAAATTAATGATGATCATGGAATACTATGCAATCATTAAAATAATTTAATGGCATAGGGAAAAAATCAGGCTATAAAATAGTATGTACATTATTATGATCTCAGTTAAATAATGTGTAATAGAAAAAAGGCTATAAAGGTTAATGTTAATCATTTCTGAATGGTGTAATTATGCTTTCCCCCGTATATTTTCAAATATTTTAAACAGGTACATATTTACCATTGTAATCATATACAAAACCAATGTTAGCCAGCGAAATCTAAAATATTATACATGGAAATAAAGAGCTTTGAGTAACTGGGTTCTGGTTCATGTAGGACCATTTTATAAAGGGGCTAGCGTCATAGTAAGGAGTACAGGAATAGCTTTTCTCTGCTCTTCTGTCCTGTGTGTGGACTCGGGCACAAGGTGGTGGGGAAAGAAAACTATTTATGGTGCTCACTGCCCTGGACCACAGGGTATGTAGGATATGCCATCCAAGGCACTGATGGCTCTCAGGACCATTGGGGTTGGTGTTTAGAAACTGAAAGCAGGGAATGCCAGAGGATTGATGTCTAGATATCATGTGGAGGGACTAATTGGGTTGTGTTTGTGTATTTCTGATAGTGAAAAGTATACTGGGGAGAGAATCCTATGCTAGTCCCCTCACTTACTGATGAGAAGTGGAAGCCTAGATGGATTGGGTCACTTGCCCAAGCCAGTGTCTTTTTTTCCCCATCAAATTATCCCATTGCGATACTGCAGTATATCATGTTTTGGGTATGTCTGATTGACTGAGATGATTTACAGCATACTTGGATGGTTTTGAAGTAATTAAAGTTGCTTGGTTAGAGTTTGGATGAAAGAGGATTATTGAACACTCTGAGTAGTAGAATTGTTTGGCGGGGAGGTTAGTGTCAGTCTTTTTCTCACTAATAATTATTAAATGATATACAGAGGAAGAGGACATTTTGAACTTTCTGATGAAGAGGGGTGAACTAGGACAGCTGGCAGAGAGATGAGTCAGTGGTAGAATGGATTTATTTTCCCCAGATTTGGGTTTCTATGTGGAGATGCCCTTGTTTTCTGAATTGCAGGCTCTCAATAGCATGAGTTTTTCTCCTATTATGTCTTTCATCCTGGATGAATGAGAACTCTGGGAACTGGAGATTTCGTTCGCTTTTGTGACTTAAAGCCTCATGCTGTGTTACCTTGTTGGTCTTTGGCTATTAGTGCTTGAGGATCAAGACACTGAGTTCACTTTGGGCATCACTCTTTAGTCTGTGGGTCTGTCCTGAGGAGGTAGTGGTTAGGGTGGGAGAGGACTGGAATTCATCACCAGAGAGGAGCTCTTAAAACAAGTGAGGTGTATAGGAGAGAACTAGCAGGGCATGACAGCTGCCTTCAAATATGTGAGCGGTTGTCATGAGGAATAAAGAATAAACTTGTTCTGTGTGACTCCTGAGAGCAGAGCTATGATTGATGAAGGGAATGTTATGGGGAGACTCATTTCAGCTCAGTGTGAGGAAGACCTTTCCAGAAAGTAGAGCCTCTCAACAGTGGACAGTGGACTAATGGAAGTGTCCAGCAGGGCCTCCAGATGTTTACCAGAGGAGATTCTTGCACTGGCTGGGAAGTTGGGCTAGATGACCACTAAAGGCCATTGTAGGATTACTCTTCTAAAACGCTGTGTTTTTGTCTACCAACATTATCCATTCATTATTCACTATTTATTAAGCATTTACTGTACTTGTCATATGTTCTGTTAGGTGTTGGAGATATAACGGTGAACAAAACATAAGATCCTTGAGTTTATAATCCATTGAAGGAGATAAATCGTAAATAGATTATTGTAAGTTATAAATCCAAATCCAACCTAGTAAAGCATAGGGTGCTATGAGCTCACGTAGGAAGGGCACCCTGCTTAGCTTGGGGGTGAATCGTGGAGTCTTTCTGGGAAAAGTGAGGTGAAAGACCTAAAAACATGACTGACTTGGTTAGGCCAAGAGGGTAAAGAAGAGTAGAGCAAACAGCCTGTGTAAAGGGAGGGACAGCCTACTGTGTTAGAGACACTGATGGCTGGGGGAGCGGGACGTGATGACAGGTGTGAGGCTGACGAAGTAGGCGGGCAGATGATGAAGGGCCTCGTTTACCAACTCAGAGTGTGGAACTCATGTTGAAAACAACAGGGAGTCATTGAAGAGCTTTAAGAAAAGAAGTTGTGTGGTCTGCCTCAACTTTTGGAGATACCACGTTGGTTCCAGTGGGTGAGAGAGCACCAATACTGGCTGCAGGGAGGCCAGTTAAGACTCTTTCAGTAATTCAGGTAAGAGCTGATGGTGGAATTAACCTACTATAGTGGGAGTGCGGAGAGAGGTGGGTGGGCAGCTGGGCCCGAAGAGTTCATACTGAGCAAATGAGAGGTTGGGGGTGCCGTTCACGGAGATAGCAAATGTTGGGGTTACAGGGATGCTGATGAGTCCAGTTTGGGACATGTTGGAGTTGAAGTGCCTGTGGGACACAGAAGTGGAGACATCCTTTCTTTCTAGTTTGTAAACTTTCCAAAGGAGGTTCATTTTTGTCACCTGATACCATGGAGGAGTTTTTCTATGTACAATGGGACTTTTCTTCCAAAACGCTTTCATGACTGGTTCTCACAGAGCTTCACACCATTCCCGTGGAGTGGAGTAGGCGAGTTTCTCTCAATACATAGTGCTCAGACTCACTATTCCAAGAAATGGCCTCTCTGTGTTCATAGGCAGTTTTCCCTCACTCATCTCCCAGGAACACCATGGTTCCCCTTCTTTAATCTGCCCAGAAGAGAGTGGCCGGGATGGTGAAGGGAATCAACATCGTGATCCATGAAGAAAGATTTTTCTCTCTGTAAGTAGAGAGGAACAAAGGCCCATTGAGACAGCCACAGATCTCCAAGGTGTATTGGTTTCTTAAAGGCTATAAAGGCTCACCCCTTCTTTTTGATTCATTTCTTCTATGGGACCCTTACGTGTCTGAGTTCTCTAGCACCCTGTCCCTCACCCTCTTCCCTTATACTCTCCCTCCTCTTTCTGTGTGATCTTATCTACTCCTGTGGTTTTCACTGCGGTTCAGAGGAGGACGAGTCCCCAATGGTCCCTCCACTTACGCTCCCTCATACACATGAGATCACCACATCCCTCTTCCCACTAGCACCTTAAAATCGACAGCTATAAAACCAACGGTTTTGGCTTCAGACCTACATGTACAACTGCTCCTTGCAATGGAGAATCAATGGCAAGTTGAGAATCCAACGTAACACACCCAGGTCTGCTTTTCATCATTTCCTGCGTATCCAGGTGGGCACCATCTCTTGTCTACGCAGGAATGTGAGCTGGAAGGTGGCAGCCAGCTGCAGTACCCCTCTCTCCCCACCCCATTTGTCATCACACCCCTTTGGTTCTTTCTTTTATATATCTGTGGACTCCATTTGCTCCTCTGTGTCTTTCTTGCCAATGGGCCTTCATCAGCTTTGGTGCCTTTTCAGGCAGTCTTCCTACAGTCTGTTCTTCCTTCTCTTCCTCTCCCGCATACCATGGGGAGGATTGTAAGGAAACAAAACCCCAGTCGCACCATTCTGTGCCTAAAACACTGCCTTCCCTGTAAAATCTCTTTAGTGTGCACGAGCAGTGGCTAAGAGTCTGAACTCTAAAGTCAAACTCCCTGGGTTCAAATTCCACTGCCTCGCTGAACTATCCTGGGCAGATCATCTAACCTCTCTGTTTCTCAATTTCCTGAATGATAAAATAGGGGACAATAATAATACCTACTTCACAGGGTTGTTATAAGGATTAAATGAATTCATATTTGCAAAGTGCTTATGTAGTAAATACTACATAAAGGTTTGTTAAATAAAATAAACATACACCTCCTTAACTTGACAGAAGTCTTTCAAAATTGGGCCCCTGTTGACCTCTCCAAGTTCAAGTTTTCAGTCCTCTTGCCCTTGGCACTGTGCCTCCAGCAATACTTAACAATTTGCTGCCTTTCATACCATTCTGCTTTTCCTTGTGTTTCCTTTAATCCCTGGATTATTCTTATTCCCTCTGCCTTCCAATCTCTCCTCCACCTTATTAACCTCCAAATCAATTACTCATCTTTTAAAATCCAGAATGAACGCCTCCTATCTGGAGCCATCCCCACAACACTGGACAGAAATAACACTTCTTCCATGAACTACTTCCATGTGTTGGCTTATTTCATCATAGTGGTTATTAGTCTGGAGACTCTGGAGTGGGATAGACACAACTCTAATTCTGATTCAGCCACTTGCAAGCTGTCTGACCTCAGGCAAGTTACTTAACCTCTCTGAGCCTCATCTGTAGAATGGGAGTAATAAGTTTCCTCCCTCATAGGGCGCTTGTGAGGATTATTTGGCACTATGCATACTAAGGGCTGGGTCCATCTCCCAGCACATGGTGAGTTCACCGCAAGTATTGTATTGTATGATGTATTTCCATGAATACCAGCATCACACATTATTTATAGTTTACATATGTGTCTCCCTGAAAGTTGGGGCCCGGAATACTCAGATTTCTGATCCCAGTATCTCCCCTAGTAGAGGATCACTAATGTTGACAGTTACCTGAATCCCTGGACGTGGACACTGGCCATCTCCCTTGGGATGAAGTCAGTGTCCTGGCCACACAGACCTCCCAGTCCTTGCCCCCAGGGGGTTGGCTTTGTTTTCTTGATGGAGCCTGTCTGAAGGATGTGAGTCTGCACCTGGGAACTGTCAAGATGTTCTAAACTGAGCAGGTGGTGTGAAGCAAGTTGTGAAGGCTTGCTTGGAAGGTGCGTGTCTGTGTGTCTGGGGTGGGAGGATGAGCTGAGGGAGGGAGAGGAGCACCTGAAGACCTTGGTAGGGAAGAGACCAGCGAGGCAGGGAGAGTTTACAGAGCCTCAGGGACATGAGGCAGCAGCACGTGTGCTTGGGAAGCAGCTTTTGGATGAAGAATCCAAGGGAAGTGCTGAGGAAGAACACAGAGGCTGGCAGGGCTGGCTTTCATGGCAGGCTTGGTTACCTCGCCCACCTTCCTATCTCTTCCCACATGCCTTGCTGAAAAGGGGGCCTTTTCTGAGCCCCTTGTTTTCAGTTGCACCTTCTCCCATACTCCTCATTCCTCCTTTCCTGCTTTATTTTCTTCTCGAGTACTTCTCACCTTTGAGCATACTATTTGTTATACCATGTATTTGCTTATTATCTGTCTCTCCCCAGGAGAATTTAAGATCCACAAAGGAAAGTTCTTTAATCTGTTTACACTGCTATGTCACCAGCACCCACAACATTTCCTGACACATAATAAGTGCTTAATAAATATTTGTTGAGTGGATCCCACCACAGAAGGATAACTGCCATTCATAGTTTTGTGTTCAGTCATTAAGTACATAGGTTTTTCAAAAATTTGTTTGAGGTATAAGTTGCCTACAATAAAGTGCATCCATTTTAAGTGTACCGTTCAACGAATATTAGCAAATATATACACTTGTATAATTTACACCACAATGAAGATATAGAACATTCTCCTCACGCCAGAGGTTTTCTTGTACCTCTTTGTGGTCAGTCCTGTTCCCACCCCTGGACCCAGGCAACCACTGATATAGTTTTTGTCATTATTTATTGGCTCTGATTTTTCTAAAATGTCATATAAATGGACTCAGGTCTTGTTTTTCTCAGCCTAATGTTTTTAAGATTTATCCATGTTGCGTGTGGCAGTGATTCGTTCGATTTTCTTGCTGAGTAGAAGAAAATAGTTTCTTATTTTGCTTTGTAGTCTTTGTGACTACAAGTGAGTGTGAGCTCTGGATCCAGGCTGCCTCGTTGGAATTCTGGCTCTTCCATTTACCAGTTGTGTGGCTTTGGGCAAGTTTATCTTCCCTGTGCCTTGGGCCTCCCATCTGTTAAATGGAGTAATGATCATACCTACCCCTAGGATTTCTGGGAGGAGGATTAAATGAGGTAAACACATAAAGTGCTTAGAATGGTGCCTGGCGCATTGTGAGTATTCAATAATTGTTAAGCTGTGATTACTTCCATTTTGCAAATGAAGGAAAAAAACCCCGAGGCACAGAAAAGTAAAGTAAGTTACCCACTATTATTTGGATTACAGGAAGGATCGGAACCCAAGTCTGTCTGATTTAACCTCTGTATTCCACCACCTCCCAGATTCTGGGCTTTCCCCTTTGAGCCATGATCCTGTGTGTAGCACACACAGAGGAAGGAGAAGAGCTGACACTCAGCTTGGGGAGGTCTGGCTTCCCTACCTCAGTGTTCACTGAGGCTATCACTGTCTATTTCACCATCCCTGCTGCAGTGGGTGGAGTTTTACCCCCTCCTTTGGCCTACAGAGGGGGTGAGATTGGGGCTTCTTGCCCTTTGCTCTCCTCCCAGGCCATCTCAGGCAGCTGAGCTTTGCATCAGGAACACCTCTTGCAATCACACAGCATCAGCTCTGCAAGAAGCTAATTTGATAAACTCCACTCCAAAGCTCATTGAACCTGTCTATAACGATGCTTAATTAAAGTGCATAAACTTTGAAGAGATAGCAAGTTACTGCTTAATGCAATACCAGAGTGCCACTATTCTACCATCTGCCTCCTTCTCTACAGTAATTGCTTCCTGACATTTGTTTATTTTAATTAGGAGAGCAGTCTTGATCAAGAGGGAGGACAGGCAGGGTCAGAACGATTGGGGAGGAGGACGAAAGGGGAAAAGGAGGGCTGTGATGTGGTGGTCATGGCCTGAAAGGGAAACACTGTTATCTTTCTGGTCTAAGTGGTTCCATGTTTCCACAGGGATGGACTTGTGAAACTTTCTCCCTGTGATGAAAGCACAAGGCTGACTCTGGGATCATATGCTCCTGTTCCGGAGGTGTCCTTTATGAAATACAGGAGCTGAGCTTTTTGGTTAGAGAATGGAGGATCCCACTTTGTTAGGAGGGAGATTATAGATAGGGCTGGTCAGATCCGAGGGTGGTTGTCCTAGCAGAACTAACCAGGTTACTGTGACTCAGTGGAAATATTTCTAGTGTCAACAGGGTCTCAGAGCTGAGGGAAAGAGAACTCATTTTTATCTGTTAGATGTGTGGGTTCTCACTCATGGTTTTATAGTCTGCCTGGTTATCTTTGTTTGTGTGTTGGTCATTGTACATGAAAACAATTTATGAGTATACAGGACTGAAATGAGTCAGATGCCTTCCTCTAGAGAGAAATTTTTTTCTGACAAGTATTTGAAAACACTATAAATTTAGGACCCCACTTCCCAAACCAGTTTAAAACCTTGGGGTTCCCTCAATAGGCAGTTCACACCCAATGTGCAGATCCTTTACAGGATGAGTCAAATTCTGGTTCATCCTCATCTTGAGGGTTCCAGCTTATAGTGAGAAACGTCCGCTTTTGGCCTCCCCATTTTATGCAGGTTCTGGGCATTGACTTCTATTTCTCTAACGCTGCCAGGCTATCAAAAGTCAAATTTGCTACACTCAGAACATGCCTTAGGGGCAAAAGTGATGTCCATACCTCTCTAAGTTCCTGGTTCCCTTCAGTGTTGAACTAGTATTTCCTTACTATCCGATCAACTTGTTGATGATGTTTAAAAGATGTATTGTATATTTTATCTAGATTTTTTGTTGTTTTCAGTGGTAGTAGCCTGTAATTACTAGAAAGACCCTGATAGTGGTTTTTAAATTATGTATATTTTTACTTAGGACAGCAAAACTTTTTTTTTTTTTTGGTCAAATAAAATCTTACATAGCATCTCAATATCAAAAGCAAAACTAAACAAAACAAAAAAGGTAAAATTAGAGCAGTTCTGCTTAAAATGGAGCTATAGGCCCCCAAGCCCTGCCAACTAGGTCTCCCCTTTATTGGACCCACATAGAACATCTGTAAGTACCTGGGTTTCATGGGTATAGTTTGAAAAACTCTGCTTTAAGGAACTCCTTGGTGTGACTGACTTTGAGGAACCACAGTTTTGGCAAAGCTCATTGATTGCTTTTCCAAGAAACAAATGGTTCTTGACACGTTAGTATGGTTGGAAGCCTAGATGTTGGACAAGATTCTACGAGTAATGACAGGGTGTGCTGCCCGAGTCCCAAAGTCCTTGTGAAAGTAAGACCAGGGTAGTGGGGATCTTCTCAGTCCTCTTAGGAGGAGTCACCTGATGGGGATTGAGGGGAGGAGAATGGAAGCAGGGTGAGGGTGGCAGGTGCGTCAGAACCGTATTGGGGAAATGCTTGTGAGGGACAAAGGGGGAGGGAGCAGGAGTAGGCAGAGAGAGCGTTTGGACCTTAATGCAGGTCTGACACCTGAAAGGAGCAGGGAAGGAAGAATGAGACAGGAAAAGCCTTGCTGCAGCACAGCTCTGAGGAAATCTCAGCCAGGTTGATGAGAAGTCCTCAAGCAAAAGTTGCTTGTTCTAGGAACCTTGCATCGCCCAGGAATGGCCGGCACCCGTGCTCCTATGAGCTTGGTCATTGGCTGGGAGTGGCTCTGGGGGACTGGCCACAGCGTGAGTGCAGTGATGGATCCACGGGGGTGGCAGCTGGGGTTGTCAACTCTGTCGCCTGCAGCAAGTGCTCTTGAAGGAGATCTGAGTGGTGCATCTCCATGGCCACTCCTGTAGGAGCGGGCCATCCAGAGAGCAGAGAGGCCTGTGTTGAAACAAGGAGAGGAGGGAGAGTAAGACATACTTCTCCAGACCAGGGGGGCAGCCGTAGTGAACTACTGCCTGTTTATTTCCCAGAAATTCAGTGTCCTAGTAAGTGGGACGCAGCTCAGATTGTTTGAGCATGTTCTCTGCACTTGTAGGGAGCAGGCCTCCAGTAAAAACCCTTCTTTATTACCTGAAGGTACCCTGATGTGACGGGTCATATCATCATGGCACCCTAGTCTCCTAATCCCTTCCGGGGGGTTTTACCTGCACTTGGGATAAGGGCCACGCCCTGTATCCTGGCCTCTCTGGCCCACGCGCCCGGTCATCCCTAGTATACACCACACCCCCCATCCTGCCTCCATTCCAGCCCCACTGATCTTTCAGTCCCTTGTCTTCACCTTGTTCATTTTCACTACAGAGCCTTATCCAGGATGTTTCCTCTGTCTGGGTGTTCTTCTCTCTCCTTCAGACCTTGGATCAAAGCTCACTTCCTCGGGGAGGACCCATGTCCCCTTATAGTGGCTCTCACAGTACCATGATCCTTCCCTGGGTGGCATTTGTCTCAGGCACAGTTTGTGTCTTTTCAGGCTGATTGTTTATTTAATCTGTGGCTCTCCCACTAGAATAGAAGCTCCACAAGGGCAGGGCTGCACCTGTCTTTGCTGCTCAGTGCCTGGCACACGGCAGATGCTCTATCAGTGTTGACCCAGTGAATAATCCCCAATGGAGGAGGTAAAGAAAGGACTTGGATAGCCAATAAGTACAAATAAAATATGAATAGAAAGAAGTGAAAGGGAAGATGAAACAGACTCCTCCAGAGCCGGAAGTGACTTTTGAGGTCCTTGTTTGCCCACCCTCCTGGTATTGCTGGGGACCAGACTGAGCCTGGGGAGGTGGGACGATGTCCCGTGTTCACATGGCTGTGGGTGCCGGGGCTGGGATTCACACCTTTGTCTTCAACTCCAAGTCCAGTGCTCTCTTTCCTAAGGGAGGCCGTGTGTGATCACATGGCATGTGGTTTGAAGGCAGATGCCTGGCTTCCACATGGGCTCTGCTCTTACTGATGACCTGACCTTGAGCATGTCGTTAGCTGGCTCTGTTTCCTCATCTGTAAAGTGGGAATCATAATATGTATTTCAAATGGAAACATTGAAGATGAAACGAGATAGTATGTCAAAGAATGCTTTTCATTAACTCTAAAGTGTCTTACGAACATTATTACTGTATTGGTAAAGAAGCCTGTTTGGTAAAAGAAGCCTGAAGTCACTGGCAATGGGGGTGGGCAGCAGTACCAGCCGGACTCTGACACTGACCTTGCTCTTGCTCCTGAGCCCACTCTGACACCTCTGCTGAGGATAGGATATTTTTATGTATCTCTTCAAAGGAGTTGAAAAAGTTAAATTTTTGAAACATCAGCTCAATGAAGAAAAGAGGAAGCATGAGCGATGGTTTGGGCCTGTCGCTTAGCCTCTGTGGGTTCAGGCCAGTCACTACATTAGTGAGGGAAGAGGGCATGGTAACTGATGTCTAATGGCTCCTTTCCATAGGAAACCCTATACGCCCTTATGCATGGGAAGAGCTCAAACAGGGAAGGAGGAGGCTCTATCACACAGACTCCCAAACACAGGCCACAGTACGCACTGCCTTGGCCTCTGGCTTGAGAGATGTATTAGGTCCAGAAAGAACTTTCTGGCATGGAGGGTAAATGTTAGAAATGGAGAAGGCAACAGAGTTTGTGGAAATTGCTTTCTGGTGTTTATAAAGAGAAGAGAAACCCAATTGCAGCCCTGTTGGAACTGGGGAATTAGACTAGGAAGCGTTTGTAGTGATTGCTACCCTGCAGGTAACACCCTGCATAAACTGCAGGAAGTTTCAGCATTGAGATGCCCTTTCCACACATCCCTTCCTGTTCTGCATACCTGTTTCCTGCTGCTGCTCGGTGATGTGTGTACCTGGGGGAAAGCTCTCTGGGCCTCCCTCCTCTGTTCTGAACTTTGGCTGCTCCCCTGTCTACCACTTCCTCCTCCCCCAGCATCCCTCCCTGAAAGGGTCCTGGTGCCAGCAGCTACCGAGAGGATTAAAGCTCAGAATGGTGACAGAGAACCACTCCTGTTTAAGGATAGTGTGGGGCATTTTCTGCCCAGATGACCAACTGAGGAGAAAACACAAGAACAAGTTTGATGAAAACATTTTGGGGAGCATAATGTAAAAACTTTAATTGGTTTTATTTTTGCTACCGTGTTCAGCATGTGTCTGTCTCCCTTCCTCATTTTTAACCCTCTTGAGACTGGATAGAGATTTCCCAAGCAAGTGTAAAAGTAATTATATTCAAAGACAGATTTCTTTTTTTCCTAAAGGTATCAAGATAATTGTCTTTTCTGGGGGTAATTTTCTTTCCTTTGGTCCAGCTGTGAAAAGACTGCTTGGGGCTAGTACCAGACTGCCTTTGTCAGTGTTTTTTCAGGTATACGTGGTCCTAGGTATATTTTGCCCTTCAGATGTTCCCTGGGCCTAGTAGTTGTTTTTGTTCCTGTTTTCCAGATGAGCAAACTGAGGCCCCACTTGGCAAAACTCACAGCTCCTGGATCAGCACTGCCCCTTTCTCACCTTGTTCCCCTGCCACCCGCAGCCCTGACAGGACGTAGTAAAGTCACAAGGGCCCCTTGAACGTGAGTTCGATGGTGGCAAGAAAAGGCAAATCTGCTTGAGATAAAGTTTTCACTGGTTGGTGTCAGGATGAGCACCTCCTCGGGAATGCAGTCTGAATGAGTTTGGAAAGATGACTAGACTTCCTTGATGTATTCGTTTCCTAGGACTGCTCTAACAAGGTGCCAAAACACAGGGTGACTTACGACAAGCAATGCACTCTCTCCCAGTTCTTGAGGCTGGAAGCCCCAAACCAAGGTGTTGGCAGGGCCGTGCTCCCTGTGCACCCGTGGTGACGCCTTCCTTGCTTCTTAGCCTTGGCGGCTGCCAGCACTCCCAGGTGCTGCTCGGCTTGCAGCTGTATCACACGAGTCTCTGCCTCTATTATCACACGGCCATTGTTGCTGCGTATTGTCGTGTCCAAATCTCTCTCCTTCCAAGGGTACCAGTCATTGGCTTTCAGGCCTGCTCTACTCCAGGATGGTCTCATCTTAACTTGATCACGTCGGCAAAGACCGTATTTCCAAATATGGTCACATTCACAGGTATTGGGGGTTGGGACTTCAACACATCTTTTTGAGGGACGTGGTTTGACCCACAACAGCTTATTTTGGTGTACCCTTTCTGCTTGTTTGATTTTAAAAATGTCATTCTTTTTGATGAGATTATGGCTTTTTCATAGATGGTAGTTTTTTATTTTATAAATGTATAACATTCAGAAACATACACCCCCTCATATTCCGGTCACTTAAATGAACAACGATTGGTATGTATTTGATTCCAGTATTTTTTTGAGAACAAAAATATTACAAATGTAGATTTAAAACTTGCTGTTAACCGTCTTCTCCTCAGGTACACTATCCTTTCCTTTGTCTTCGAGCAGTGGTTATCAACCAGGCAGTTTTGGGGGCGTTGCTGTCACCTAATGGGGAGAGGCCAGGGATGTTGCTAGGAAACTTCCTACAATGCACAGGACAGCGCCCCCGCCCAACAAAAGAATATTGGGTCCTAAATGTGAATATTGTACCCACGTTGAGAAGCTCTGTTTTAGAGAGAAGCACTACAATGATAGTGATGTATATCCTTCTAGAAAAGCTTTGACTACTTTGCATACATTTACAAGCCTGACGAAGTAATATGTGGTATTATGTTGTTCTGCATACGTATTATTTTAATTTGTATAAATTGTATCATAAAATATTCTGCGTCTTGCTTCATTTATTTTTTCAACATTTTTAGATCTACCTTGATATATATGTATATATGTATGTGTATATATATATATATACACATATATACACACACACACATATATATGCATGTGTGTGTGTTTGTGTGTGTGTGTGTGTCTGTAAATTTCTCTTAACTGACCTATAGTTTGCAGTTTTTACATTGAGATATAACGGACATATAACATTATGTTATTTTCAGGTGTATAACATAATGATTTGATATTTGTGTATATTGTGAAATGACCACCACGATGTCTACTTAACATCCATCACCATATATAGTTACAATTTTTGTTTCCTTGTGATGAGAACTTTAAGGTCTACTCTTCTAGCAACTTTTCAAATATACAAGAGAGTATTATTAACTATAATCATCATGCTATAGTTGGCTGTTTTTCAAAATGTCTTGATGAAATAAAAAATTGATAATCCTATGTCCCTTGGTAGGTTTGCTCTCTTTGTGGGAGGATCAAATTTTATTTCCCCATGTCATCTATAAATCTGGAAACCAAAGACTAGATGCCCCCCATCCTGACTGGCAAGCAGACTCATATTCTGGGATGTTAATTCTCTCTAAGAATTTAATCCTTCGAGAATATAGCATTATCGAAGGCCCTGAGCGTCCTCAGTAAGCTAGTGGGGAAAACAGAATTGTGTCACAACTCCAAATTAATGATGGTAGGACCAGAAAACCCAGGATTGAAATGAGGTCCACTCCGATTTTGGTTTCCAGAAGAAATTGAATAGGGTGACAGATTTGGAACAGGGAGCTTCATCGGGTGTACATATGCTGTCATACAACCAAAGTTCAAGTTATTAATCAACCTCAAAGGCTAGTCACTAAAGGATTCAATGGAAAGCATCCCAATCTGAGTTAGAAGGTTTGGGTTTGGTCTCAGTTACTTCCTAGCTGTGTGACCTTGAACAAGTTACTTAGCCTTTAAGTTTCAATTTTCCTTATCTCTAGAATGGAGGTAATAATACATCAGTGTCTTTCTGCAGGGATAAAATGAGAACAGTGTTTGGTATCTGGTAGGTTTTCAAAAGTGTTAGTTGATCCTAGAATCTGAAATCTAAAGAGATTGGACCTTTTCCTATTGGCAAGAAGGAAACCTTTGGAGTTTCTTTAGCAGCATGGGAGTGATATGTTTAAATGTGAGTTTTAGAAAGTTAATTCTGGATTGGAAGCAGGGTATGAGGACAGTTGGAAGTAGGAAGAAGTTGGAAGTACAACGATCAGTTGTTAGGCTTTTGAAATAATCCAAATGAGAGAGACCTCCCTGAACTGAATGAGTAGGGTGGGTGGAGCAGGAAAGAAAGGAAGACAGAGGGATGTAGAAAGAGGGGAAGAGAGGGAAGGAAATGAGGGACTTAACGAGGGGACATCAGAACATATGAAATTGATTGGATTTGGGTTGTGGACGAGAGGAGTTGAAGATAATGGGGTAATGCCCAGGTTGTTAGCTGGGATTACTGAATGGATGATGATATAAAGGAAGGTAACAAATCAGAAGGAACAGTTAAGGAAGGGTGTGGCAGAGGAAATTAATAGATTTGGTTTTAGTCAAGGTATGTGTGAGTTGCCTGGGGGACAGCCAGGACCTGGAGTGGGTAGTTTGTGAAGGGATCTGGGGACGGAGCTCCAGGGGACGCTGACATCCAAAGGATGTGGGGAGAAGAGCAGCCACTGAGAGTGACTTTCAAAGGTGGAGTGACTTGAAAGAGTGATTTTCAAAGGAGGAGGAAGAAAGAGGCAGGAGATTCTTAAAACGGGGTTCAACAGGACCAAAAGCAGCAGGAAGTCCTTGGAGGGTGGGAACTGAGAAGAGGCTCTGGTTTGGCTATTTCTAAAGTCACTGGTAATGTGAGAGCCTTGTGAGTCGGGGACATTGGGGGGACAGAAGTCAGAATGCATAGGAGGCAGATAGAAAGGGAGGAACGGAAATTATGAGTGCTGGTGGAGAAAAGAATCACAGAGCCTGTCTCAAAGGTAAGGGAAGAGGGAAGACTTCTGTTTGGTTTTAAGGTTACTGGTGTGCTACTAAGAGGTGGGTAGGATGGGAAGGGAGTGAATGGAGAGGGTATGGGAGACAGTTCAGGGAAGTACTGGTAGAACAAGGTTCTGGGGCGGTGGGAGGATTGGGAGAAGGAGTCTTGAAGGGCTCCTTTTTAATTGAGAAGGAAAGAGGGAAGTTAGGTAGGAGAAAAAGTAAGTACTGTGTTTCCCCAAAAATAAGATCTAGCCGGGTAATCAGCTCTAATGCATCTTTTGGAGCAAACATTACTATAAGACCCGGTCTTATTTTCCTATAAGACCGGGTCTTATCTAATCCAATATAAAATAAGACCGGGTCTTATAGTAATGTTTGCTCCAAAAGACGCATTAGAGCTGATTGTCCGGCTAGGTCTTATTTTCAGGGAAACACAGTATCTTAAGGGGTGAGAAGTATAGGCCTTCATGGCTAATGGCTCCATTTCCTCAGTAAAATAGGAGCCCCTGTGGCATCTGCTGAGTGAAAAAGGGGGAAAGGGTTTGGAAGAGCTAAAGAGAGAGCAGATTGGGGAAAGCTGAAGGCTTGCTGAGTCACCAAGTGTGAGAGGAACAGAATTATAGTTGCATTCATTGGCACAGATGGTCTATTGGTTTCTGGTACTCATCAGTTGCTCAGGGGCAAGGGACGTGGGCACTTGGATTTCCTCCAAGGTGGGGGGCTGTCAGGGTGGGTGTGTTGGGAGTTGAGGGAGTAAAGGAATGATTGACCATGAGACCTGGTCTGGGAGTGGAGAAGGGGTAATACACTGTGAGAGTGAAGATTGGGAGGTTGTGGCTTTACAAGGTTAATGAAGGAGATTAGAGAGAGGTGCGAGATAGAAGCAAGAGTTTTCTGAGATAGGTATTTGGTGGAGAAGTAGCCCTGCGGAGGTCACAATTCAGGTGGATATGGAGGAAATGAGGATGAAGGTGAAGGTTACTGGAGCAGAGCAGGACACAGGGCTATGAAACTGGGGCGCTGTGCACATGGACACTGCACACAATGGGAGAAGTCAGGGTGCAGGAGGTAACTGTTAGCTAAGAGTTAAACAGCTCGGTGAATGTGGCAGAGTAATCTGGCGATGATGTCTTGGTCAGTTATTACTGTACATCAATCACAAAATCTTGGTGGCATGCAATAGAAAGCATTCATTTAGCTTCCACATCGGGAGATAGTGGATCTAGGCCAGTCTCATCGGGGTCATTCTTTTGATCTTGCTTCTGCAGGTTGGATGGGATCTGGCTGATCTGGGTAGGTCATGGTTGGGGGTGCTGGTGGAATGGTTCTGGTCATTTACCTCTGGGACGGGCAGATTAGCCCAGGCTGCTCTTCTCATCATGAGGGCAGAGATGCAAAAGAGCAAGCATGTTTCAAACCTTTGGTCACATCATGCTGGCTACCATTTCTTTGGCCAAAGACATTGAGTAGGGAAGTACAGTCTACCCAAGGAAGTCATCAGGGTCATCTAGGGTGGGGGGCAAATATTTTTTAACAATAACCTAATTGACCACTGGTGGTAGATAAACAAAATGAGGATGGAGAGAGGATGGGTTTGCAGATCACACAGGACCCTCAAATGACAAGAGGAGCAAAAGTGGGAGGAAAGGATACTCTCTGCTCTGCTTCTATCCTGAGATGCAAGTGGCCCCAACAGAGAGTGTTTGGCAAAGATGCTATTTGATTAGAGAAGATACATGTTTTGTACCATGAGGAGTCACATATAAACAGCAGGAATCCCAGAGGAGAGTTGAAAAGAGGCATTCAGAGGCAGCTGGCTATCCAGCTTCAGAGAGCAACTGCCTGAGCAGGGAAGTTCTAGCCTTGGGAATAAAATTGGCAGAATTCACACATGCACGAAGCTGCTAGAATAGAAGAGCTTGGGCTGACTGACCTAAAGTAAACTCTTAGGGGCCTTATAACTTGGGGAAGGTGTTGTAAAGTCCAGCCCCCATGTTGCTTTGAATGGGGTTCTGCATGTTAGCTCTTTCTAACTGAGGAGGGCAGATGCTTTCCAGGGGGTGATGTTTCCAGGGAGAGGCTGTCACAGCTCTGTACTATACTTGGGATTTCACAATTGCTTTTACTCTGACAGGGTGTTGAGAATTTTTTTTCCCCCCACTACAAATAAGGAAGCAAGAGGGTGGGTGTGGGAAGGAAACTACAGTGATAGAAATAACATCCATCTTTGGAAAGAGAAACTCTAGGAGAAAGATGGGTGGGGGTGGAGCACCTCAAACCTGTACTTTATGTCTTTGCAGAGCCTCTCACTATCTTCAAGTGTTCTTGACCTTCCCTCCCCACCTAGGCTGTAAGCTCATTGAGGGTAAAGGCTGAGCCGGTGCTATTGAAAGCTCTATCCCCATGCCAGCAGCACACAAAGAACATAATAGGTGCTCAATAAATATTTTTGAGTGGATGAGTGAATGAATGATACAACATTTTAAAGTTTGTATATCTATCTCCACTTTAAAGAACTCCACACTTTCTTTTGGTCCCATGAGTCAATACAGGAACCTCTTGAATATCAAGCAAGTGATCAGGCTCTGGGCATTCATAGAGAGTGAGACACAATCCTCGCGAGACGATCGCTTTTATTCACTCACAGCTTAGGGGACTACCACTGCAGAGCTATATTTCAATGTTTCAAGACTCAGTTTGCCCATCTACAAAAGGGGGAGATTCAATCAATTTCGGGTTTTTCCCTGTACAAGGCTCCTCGGAGTCTGTTGTTCATTGGGAATCTCGAAAACAGGGAGAGCAGTTTGGTGTCTGTCTTAGTGAGCTCGGGCTGCTAAAGCAAATATGCTGTAGAGTGGGCGGCTTAAACAACAAATATTTCTTTCTCGAGGAAGTCTGATGCCAGCCAGCAGGCAGATCTGGTGTCTGGAGAGGATCTGCTTCCTGGTTCGTAGATGGCTGCCTTCTTGTGTCCTCACCTGGAAAGCAGAGAGAGGAGGAAGCAAGCTCTCTCATGTCTCTCCTTATAAGGCCCTAATGCCATTCATGAGGGCTTCACCTTCATGTCCCAATCACCTCCTGATAACATCACACTGGGGATCAGGCTTCCACATAGGAATTTTGCTATTGACAAACATTCTGTCAATGGCAGCGTTTCTGAAAAGTATTTGTCCATGAAGACTTTTCTTTCTTTCCCATAAAGAGCATCTCATGGGGCTGGTTTTCTACGGGGGGACACCTTTTAGGAAATGTGGGTGTAGGCTAATTCTGGTGGACTAATCCTCGTTATAGGGTTTCTTTTGAAGGTCACCCCCCATCCTACCTTCATAGGCATACTTACACCAAAGTTAATGGCGGTTGTTTTTGTTATCCTTTTTTTTTCCTATGCTCAGGATGGGGCTAGCTATTTTCTAGAGTACTCAGTGGGTTCAGATATCTGGTTATCTTTTGTCCTGAATATGTTGGAGGTGGATGTTCAGGCTTCACGATTGGGGCATATCTGCTAAGCTTCTATTTTGGTCCACTATTTCTAGAGCAGCCCTGGTTTACTCCTGAGCACCTGGCACTCTAAGGTGGATGTGAGGCATGTAGGGTAACTCTCTCTCTGGAGGCTTGGAAATGAAGGGACTGGGTTGTATAGGGATGTGGCCAGGGGTTGAGAGGTGTTGCCTGTCAACATAGCGTAGAATCAGGAATTCTGAAAATCAGCCAGTGCCAAAGTAAGGCACTGAATCTAGAATAGGGGCTATTAGCTGCTTTCCCCCTCTTTTGGATTATCTACTTCGATAGGATGTGGTCTTAGGTATCGGATCAGCCTGGCTGTTCTGGTGTATGGACAATGGCCAGGATGGTGAAGAACTGGATATAGGGACCAAGTTCAGGCTCCTCTCATATCTCCTCTGAATAAGAGCAATGGCCTCTCTAATCGGTCTCTCTGTGTTGTGAGGTATTCCTTTCAAAACTAGTTCCCACGCCATCTAAAATACAGACTTTATCCCATTACTCCCTCTGTTTAAATTCTCTCAGCGGCTTCCCAAGACCTCCTTAGCTTGACACCCAGAACCTCTGGAACTCTGAACATAACTTTCTGCCTCCATTCTTTTCCCCACTCTTCCCTCCCACTCACCCTACATTCCAGCCAGATGGAACTTCTTATGGCTTCTTGACACTCCATGGTCTGTCACATCTCTCTGCCAGGGTTCATGCGTTCCCTCTGCTGGCGTACCTCCCTGGGGCTTGGTCTATACAACCCCTCATTCTTTGAAGTGCAGCTCAAAAGCCTTCTACTAGTACCTCTTGACTAGTAGTTCGCTCTATCTTTTGTGCTCACATGACACTTGTACACATCTTTATTCAAGATACCACTTCCCCTTATGATCGTCGCTCACATGTCTATCTCGCCTCACTTCTTAAGCTCTGGCTGGGACCTTTAGGATGTCAGGGTCTTACATGGTGCCTGGTAAGTAGCAGGGATTTACTGGAGGTTTGTTGAATGAGTGTGAGTTGTGTTGAATGAAATGAAGACTGTTGTAATCTCTTAGATGCCTCTGGTCACCTCTCTCAGGCACTTACCTTTCTGTATATATAAAAAGACTTCCCTAGTTTGCAATAACAAAAGCCCAACTTGGTTTAGGAGAGAGATGGAGTTATAGGATGTTGTTTTGTTACCTTTCAAGCATAGCACATTTTTAAAAGCTAAGATATAAATAAGTACTAATAAGTAAAGTGGGTAAATTAATACAAAATTACAGATGGTATTCGTCCTGATTGTAAAATAATGTATCATAAACAAAAGACCATAAACATTCCAGAATTATTCAGAGCCCCGAAGTTGAAGCCATGTTGATAGAATAGTTTTGAGAATTGAGTTTGGAAAAGATGCTGATTTTTATTTTAAAAACTTCAAAATATTGGTGCTGTCAAGTTAAACCTAGAAGTTGGTAGAGTAAGATGCAATTGGAACTTTCTACCCTTTGAGGATAATGAAAACTGCATTTGAATGATTACAAATTCTGGATTTGCAACCCTAGGTGAAGAAGTTTATTGTTAAGTAATAACTCACTATTTGTTGTAGGGCAGAGTCTGGCATGTGTAGGTCCCTGTGTGCCATCCAAATGTGTTTAATTACTGCAAGATGAACCCATAGGCTTCATTTCACATGCCTGTTGTAATTGATGGGTAGTGGGAAGATTCGTGTATTTATTGTACTCATCTAACAGATCCCAGAAAAAGGCATAGAATGCCATCAGTGTGACGCAATGATAGAAACATGGGACTTATTGTTCAAATGCCTGAATTTAAGATTCGATTACATCACTGACTGGTTCTGTGTCCCTGAATAAACCATGTGCTTTCTCTGAGCGTCAATTTCTTCATACTTAAAAGAGAGTTGAAAAAACTGACATCTTGTTGCCATGAAAATTAGATGAGAGTGTTTTGTAAACTCTGAAGTACTCTGCACATATTAGTGCCTCCCATTTCTAATGAGGCTTATGAGATCACTGCTGGATGTACTTAGTACCTGTATGTTTGCTCTGTGTGTGTTATAGATGATGTTTCCATGAGTCTTGTCTGTTTGACATTCTCAGCTCATGGGGCACAGAAGCTGTGCCTACTCACCGGCTTACCCTGCCACCTAGCCCGGGGCTCTCACCAGGCTTCCACCTGTCTGCTTCTCTGCAGTGATGTCCTTCAGAACAGGCAGTTACACTGAAGATGATGAGGTTAGACCCCATCGTGGGGTTCATAGGCTTGGGGGGTTCCCTGTTAAGTGCTCGTATGTTAGTAAATGTGGTGCTAAGGACTTGGACTTTCTTTCCTTGGCGGCCCCAGGATTGGGGCTTTAGAACCTCCTAGAGCTAAGCCTTGGCCAGGATAAATGAGATGACTCAGTTCTATGCTACATGTCTCTCTCTCTGGGAGGCAAGCTCAGGTGTGTTCTCATGGCAGAGGAGCCAGAGTGAGCAAGAAGAAAATGTAAAAGTGGTTTCCAAGCCTCTGCTTGTGTCATTTTGGTAACTTCCCATTTGGCCAAAGCAAATCCCATGTCTGAACTTGGTGTCACAGGCTGGGCACCGTGAAGTTAGATGGCAGAGTCTATGGAGACAGGGAAGGGTGAATTCATACTGTCAAACTACCGCACAGCATTATGGGAGGGATCGCTAAAACCGTGCTGTGAATAAGTGAACAGAGAAGCAGCAGTGATGATGATGGTTCTGGCTAACACTTACTGTATGCTTTCCGTGGACCAGTCTCTGTGCTGGGGGCTTCCCATGCATTGTGCCGTGTCCCCCCATACATTGTGCCGTGTCCCCCCATACCCCCCGAATCCTCCCAACAAACCTTTGGTGTAGGTAGCAGTATCACCACTCCCATTTTACAAATGAGAACTCTGAGGTTCAGAGGGATTAAGTAATTGCCAAAAGTGACATATCTCCTCAGTGGGGGAGCGGGGATAAGAATCCAGGTTTGTCTAGCTCTTAACTAAATCCCAGGATATCAGAACCTGGGGGCAGGGACACCTCTTGAAATTTACTGGAGAGAAGCTTAGAACAAATATGGGCAACCCCATTTCATGCTGAGGGTGCTAAACTCACGGACTGTGGCCCTGTGTGAATATCGACTGATACTGGGACCTGTGAGCAATGCACGGGTTATAAGACTCCATCCTGAGCCAGTCTGAATGAAAAGGCCAATCTGTTCAAGAAAATGTTATATAAACTGCCAGTTCCTCTGTGGCTTTTTGAGGGGAAAATAGGAGATGGTAGGGATAGCCCCTTACATATTGAGGTTGGTATGGTGCAGAGGCTTTGAAACTGGGACTCCAGAGTGTTTGATGGTGAAATCTGGAGAACTGCTGTAGAAGTCAAGGTAGAGGGAAGTGGGGTTTCACCTCCCACTTCTACAGAACAGTTCTGCTTTTAACTGTCACATTTTGGGGTTTGGTGCACTATTTTTGGGGGGGAATAAGGGTCCTGGTAGCCTACAAAAAGGAAATCCACTGTTCTTATGGAAAGATCCCTAGTCAAGGGTCCCAGTCCTGGGGTCTACTGTGACCTCTGCCACCACCCAGTTGTGTGATCTTGGATACTTGCTTGACTGTCTCTGGGGTCCTTGCTTTCTCCCTCATCTATAGAACGAGGGGTTTGAACCTGGTGACCCTCACTGTCTTCACCCTCTGTGATAATTTTTATCTTCATGGAGGCAGCCATGCTTGTTATACTGTCAGGAATGGAATGCTAGAACTGTTCTGCCAATGATTTGACTCAGAATTCTTTCACTGGAGTTTTTCAAACTTCCATCTGTTTTCTCACCCTAGTCTAGTGAGCAAACATTTATCTATGACTGATGGACTCTGGGCCAGGCACGGCACCCACCTTTCTTCACAGGTCCTAACACGTGCCTTGGTCTCGGAGAGTCCCAGGAGCGCCCCCTAGCTGTGTCTTCTTGCCACCATCTTCCTTTCTTCTCTTTTTACCTCACTTGTTCATGTCTTTTTCCAGGACAGAGTATGAGGGTTGGTAACAGTGTTTACTCTGTAGGGGTTGGCAGTTGGGCCAATGGTCAGTGGGGATCTTGGGGTGTTGCAACAGGTGTGATCATTGGGTCCCTATGCCCTGCCCAGCCGCCCTCAGCTACTAATGGAGATGCTTATCTGACCAAAGGACTTTTCGAATGTAGATCTCTTTCCTCTGGCCCCCTCCCTCTCCCGAGTGGTAAGTTCTTGAGTTTGGCTGTTTGGTGGCAGTACCTGCATCTCTTGCTCTCAGTTTCTGGGCAACAGACAGGCTGGGGAGATATGGAAGGACACAGTTTCTCCACAAAGTATGGAAGGAAAGAAGACTAGAGAGTGCTGACTGGTCCCAGAAAGCTATTTTAGATAGAGGAGATCCTGGAGGGGAGGATGTGGAACATGAGAAGGTTTGGGGAAGGGCATTCCAGGCAGTGGGAACAGCAAGTGCTGAGTTTCTGAGGCTGAACTGCCCTTAGTGAGTTCTGAAAACACCAAGGGGGTGGCATGCTTGGGGCCCAGTGAGCAGAGAGATGAGAAGTAGTAGGTGAGTTGGAGAGGTGGCCAGGACCAGACTCTGTGTACCACAGATCTTGTAGACCACAGGGAGGGTTTGGATTTCATTCTGAGTGTTAGAGACGTCATGGGATGATTTTGAATAAGGGAGGGATGACTTCCCTTTTAAAAGGTCAGTCTGACTGCTGTGCAGAAAATATTCCATAAGGGGCAAGGGTGGACACAGGGAGACCTGTTAGAATGCTGGTATGCAGTTCAGGGGAGAGAGAGCGAGCAACACTGGTGTAGTTAAATTGATCAGAGTGTAGCCAAAGTTCTCCCTTATGAGGTCTTGGGGTACTGGGGCAAGTCTGGAGTATCCTGCTAAAGAGTCAGGGAGCCCTGGAAAGCCTGAGGGTGGGCAAGGGGAGATGGCAGATTGTGGGGGGTGGGGTGGAGAGTCGCATGGACTGGAGCCAGACCTAATTCTGCCTCTTATTAAGCTGTGTGTAAATTTGGGAAAATTATTTAATCTCTTGGGAACCTCAATTTACTCAACTGTACAATAGGGATAATGATAGGTACTACTTCATAGAATTTCTGTAAAGATTCAATGAGTTCAGGTGTAACACACTTGGAGGGGTGCCTTGCACAGAGTAAGTGAGCTTGCGTGCTTGCTGTGGCTGCTGCTGCTGCTGCTGTTGTAAGGTGTGTGCTGGAAGAAAGGCATGACAGCCTTACGAGTGGCTTTCCAAAATCATGGGAGGACCACATGGTCATTGGCCTTAGTTCTGAGCACACTGATCAGCACTACCCCCTTTTTAGGGGTTGCCCTTTGTCAGCCCCGGACCTCTGGTCTCAGCCCTCACCCCCACTGCAATCCTTTCTAGAGACTATATTCCCTATCTGTGCTTCCTGCCCTCGTGTGCTCCACTCTCAGCCATCATGTTGCACGGCAGGAGCCACGTTCGGCACCTCACACCTCCAAGGTGTACCCCACGGATGGGGCTGTGTCAGGTCCCACATTGGCCCTGTGGTAAAGCTGGGGGCTGTCTGGTGTGGGGTCTGCACATTTTGAGTCTGTCCAAGGCCTCTGCCATTCCTTTTTGCTCTCCCCCTGCCAGCTCTGGCACCACTTGTTTCGTTAATGGAGAATTTGTCAAGTAATGGGAATAATTAGCCCAGTAGGGGCCTTACTGTGCCCTGGAAAGAGAACAGAGAGAGCCATCCCGCAGCACCAGACATGATTGCTGGGCAGGCTTATTTCTCTTGTCTGCGTCTTTCTCCCCCATCTCTTGCATGTATTTGATTTTTTTCTTTGTGTAGAGAGAGTTGGCTGGGAGAAAAGACCCGTAAATTGCACTCTTGCTGGGCTGGTGCTGCGAAAGCTGGATAAGATTGTCTTCTTTGGACTGGATAATTTTCCTTTCCCCCTACCTCCTTTAGAGGCGAACATCGGCTGAGCAGCTAGTTGATTTTACCCTCCCTTTCTCTTCCCTGTTTCCTCTCTCCCTCCAGCCCTCCCCTCTCCTCTGCTCCCTGTCCCCTCATGTAAAGAACTCATGGACTTTCAATTGAAACCTTTGTTAATGGTCCCAAGAGGCAAGGATCTTGAAGGGTGATTGTCTTCATTATAAATTATTAACTTTCCCAGCAGCCAGATGGCTTTCCAACCCGTGGCTTGGAACTCCGGGTTTGGGAGGCCTGCTGGCTGGGAGGGGAGAGAAGGGAGGGAGCTGAATGGTGAATGACCACAGCTTCTTGGGTTCCTTGCTGCACCCGGGATGCTGGGGAGATTGCAAGGCCTGAGTCCTGTGGTCTGCAGGGAAGAGTTTGTTGTTGTTTTTTGCCCACTACACAACTCAGGGCTCCCTTGGGGATGGAGTAGATGTGACAGGAGGGAAGAGACTAATGCCATGAGGGTTGCTTTTGATATCTACCTTAAAGGATTGCCACTCATGGGAAACAGGCGTGGTTATTACCTCATGCTTGTAGCCTTTTACCTCCTTGGATGTTCACAACATCCTGGAAGGTGTATTCATTATTCTCCCAATTTACAAGAGAAGAACTGAGAATTGGATAGAGTTTCCCATAAGGTCACTTGGCCAAGAATTAGTGGAAAGACAGAGCCTGGTTCTGACCCCCAGTCTAGTGGTCTTGCCCCCACACCAGACTTCTCTTTTCCAGTTACTCATCTTTCTACTCATCTTTCACATTTGCTCTGTCCTACTCATCTTTCACATTTCCGTGGAGTTTCCCTCGCCTCGGAGAAGTGTTTCCTGACCACACTCAGCCACACTCATCTCTTGTTCTTCTGAACTCTAGTGCACTCCATATAGAGGCCTGTTTTGTACTGGACATACCACTCCAAAGGGTGTCTCTAGTGATGACCACACGCCCACTTCATCTGGAGGTAGTCTGCGTGTAAAATAAAGCCATACTCTTCCCAGGCCTTCCATTCATGAGACAGGTTCTCTCCTGGAGGGCCATAGAGACCCCATGGGATCTCTCTTCTAATGTAAGAATGCTTCAGTTCCTTGAAGGTACCACTCGTGCTGCAGCTGAATTGCCTCCATAAGCCCCAACACACTGCTACCTCCAAAGGTCTCTCATATAAAGAGACTCAGGTATGATTCTTCACATGGTCTGTGTCATTGGAATGAAGTTTAAAAGATGTCCATCCATTCAGCTTACTCTCCCTGAGCAGGTGAGACCAACACCAGCCGTGCTGCTAGGATGTTAAGGACAACTGTATCATCATCAGCAGCAGCAGTGGCTCACATTTACTTGATACTCTTCTGTGCTGAGCCCTGTTTTAAGGGCTTTACCTTGTATTAAGTGCTTTACTACGGTATCTCATTATTATTATCTCCATTTTACAGATGACACAACTGAGGCATAGAGAAGATAAGTGACTTGCTACAGGTCACACGGGAAGCATGTGGTGGGTCTGGGATTGGAACCCAGGAAGTCTGGCTCCAGAGCCCATGCCTTTAACCTCTATGAAAGGGGCACTTATCCTAACGTCAGACCCTATAGACCGACCCACACTCGGCAGAGCCTGCCTCTCACCCTCGGTCTACCCTCTTATATTATTTGGGCTCAGGTCTTTCCACTCTACTAGCATGTAAGTGCCTTGCAAGATTTGAGTTCCTTTTTTTTAGTCTTTATAGCTATACTATGAGTGTTCCACGATTAAAAACAAAGTTAACAAAAAGACTTCCTTTTAATTTACTATCCTCCAGCTTACTTACACCTCTCTCAAAGAGTAAAAATCTGATGACCAAATTGACACAGATGATTAGTTCCCTTTTCCTATAAGTTTTATTTTAGTTAATTAATACAGTCTAAAATTTCATTCCCCCCCAATCCCAATTCCTCAGTTCTTGTTTACCATATAGCTACAAATTGCATCTTCCATCCTTGTGGGTTATTTTGGAGGGTATGTTGTACAGCGTTCCGTTTATCTCCACCCACTTTGGGCTGGGTAGACCTCGGCTGTAGTTTAAGTTGACCATGGCCTCCTGGGACCCCACAGATCATACCATATGCTCACGAACTCTCACTTCATCCACAGACCTGACCCGTTCCATCCAACCTCTTCCCTTTCCATCCAAACTCTCTCTCTCTCTTTTTTTTAATTAAAGTTTATTGGGGTGACAATTGTTCGCAAAGTTACATAGATTTCAGGTGTACAATTCTGTAATCCATCCAGACTCCTGATGAATATGTGGAATGGGACACGGGGCCTGACGTCACCCAGGAACGGCCTCCCGAAGGCTCATCACCACACCATGTTTTGAATGCTATTGTGTAGCCAGTGACGAACTTGGTCCTGTCCTCTTCACATTTCTCAGAAGACTGGCTGAAGTCCACATATATTATAATTCCTGTGTGTCTCTACGATAAGAGATTCGTATTTTTGACAGGAAAGGAATTGAGGTTAGTCTGACGTGACTCCTGAGTTCTTATGGAAAAACTTGGGTTTTAAAGAAAGAAACGTACGAGAGTTTGTTGTGGTTTTTTTACAAGTCTCTTCTCTCCCTATCTCTTTCCTCTTTTCAGCACAGTATCAGTTTCAATCATCCTTTTCTCTGTGTCCTTTGGACAGAATGGATTTGAGGTCCTCGGAGGCTGTCTCCCTTCCTTTTCCTAAAGGTGTAGGGACAGCAAACTAAGGGTAGGGTAAGCTTGGTGGCTGAGGCATGTTAGGACTAGAAGTAGACCGACAGATTTCAGGGGAAGAAGAAAAGACAGAAGGCGGCGTGGTATTCTTAGACATGAGAAAGTTGTAAAAGAAAGAGCTGGGTTACGGACTGGACTGGGAAGAAAGACAGTGAGCTCCCGGTTGTAAAACCTGGGGATGTTTACTGATACTTTCCTAGATAAGAGACTGACTTTGACTTGAAGTGTAACGTACATATAGAAAAGTACTCCCTTCGTAAGTGTACAGCTCCGCCAGTGCATTTTTACAAGGTGCAACATCTCCCAGACCAAGACACAGACCACCTTTATTCTCTTTGCCTTCCTCTGGTTAAGAACTAGAGGGTAACACCCAAGGGTAACCACTGTTCTGACATTGAACGGCATAGAATAATTTTGCCTCTTTTTGCACCTTATATAAATGAAAGCCATACGGTGTTTGCTCTTCTGTGAGATTCGTCCATGATGTTGACTGGAGGTGAAGGCCAATCATTCTCAATGCTATGTAGCATGTTGCATGATAGGCTACGATTTATTTATCCATTCTACTGCAATTGGACATTTTCTAGGGTTTGGCTATTAGGCATAGCATCGTTATAAACATTGTCGTGAATGTCTCTGGTTGGACATATATAAGCATTTCTTTTGGTGTATACCTAGGAGGGAAATTGTGGAGGCTTGGGGCAAAAATGTTCAGCTTTAGTAGCTACTGCCATGAAATCTCCCCCAAAGTGGTATTTCTATACCGTTTAAAGTTTAATAAACCTCAAAACTACTCTATGAGATAGGTATTATCATTCTCATGTTTTTGGATGAACAAAGGCTCACAGCCTTTGAGGACAGAGTCTGGGTTTAAATGCAGCCCTGTCTGACGCCAAAGCCCATGCTTTTCCTCACTACCTTGAACTGTTTTCATATCTTGGCGAGAATTCATGCCTTCACCTGCCTCACTGCCTTGCAGTAGAGCCATGGTGTTGCACTAAGGTAGAGAAGACTGAGTGTGTCTGCTGCTACACCATCAGGAGAGCCACAGTGTAGTTGATGGAGAGAATCTCTGAGGCTATTGTGCAAGAACTATTGTGCAGGCTTGCCTTCCCCTCCAAGGCACCTAGGGACAGGGTGTGCCCACACCTTCTGCCTTTGCCCAAGGACATAGGCAAGTGGGGGTGTAGAGCATTGGTGATGGGGGCGAGACGTCTGACATGTGTTTCAGGTCATAGGAAGTCCTGCTAGGTATGGATGATCATGTGAGATGAAAGCTTCTGTCGATGTGTCAATGACAGTGTTTTTTTTTTTTTTTTTTTTTTTTTAATTTATACTTTATTTTTTTTTTTATTAATTAATTTATTTATTAGTTTCAGGTGTACAAAACAAGGTAATACTTAGACGTTCATCATTTATATCCCTCATACTGTGAACCCCCCTCCCCCCATCCACTATCCCTCCGACCTCACACTGAACCATCACATTATATATATAAAATTATAGTTGGTATTCATTAATGTTTAGCTTCTGATGTACAATGCCATGATCAGGTATCCACAGTATCCCTGAGGTGGTCTCCCAAATAGGACGCATGTCCATCGGATACCCAACAAAATCTTTACAACATTATAGAATACCTTCCCCAAATTAATTTTCAAAAGAAAAACCCTGAGGCCATCTTGTGGTTACCAGCTGCTTCCAAATCCCTTCACCTTTCCCCTTATCCCCAACCCCCTCCCACACACCCATCTAACCACTCTCGGTTTTTTCTCTGCGTCCCCAAAACTGACTCTGATTAGTTCATTCACATAGTCTTTTCTTTAGATTCCATATATAAGTGAGATCATATGGTACTTGTCTTTCTCTTTCTGACTTATTTCACTTAACATAATGTTCTCTAGATCCATCCATGTTGCTGCAAATGATAAGATTTCTTTCTTCTTTATGGCTGCGTAATACTCCATTGTATAAATGTACCACAGCTTCTTAATCCAGTCATCTACCGATGGGCATTTTGGTTGTTTCCATATCTTGGCTATTGTGTAAAGTGCTGCAATAAACATAGGAGTGCATACAGATTTTTGAATTGGAGTTTTGGATTTCTCCGGGTAGATGCCTAGGAGTGGAATTACTGGATCATAGGGTAGTTCCATTTTCAGATTCCTGAGATACCTCCATACTGTTTTCCATAGTGGCTGCACTAATCTGCAGTCCCACCAACAGTGCACTAGCGTTCCCTTTTCTCCACATCCGCGCCAGCATTTGTTGTTTGTTGATTTATTGATAATAGCCATTTTGACTGGAGTGAGGTGGTATCTCATTGTGGTTTTTATTTGCATTTCTCTGATGGTTAGTGAGGTTGAGCATTTCTTCATATGTCTTCTTGCCTTCTGTATGTCCTTCTTAGAGAAATGTCTCCCCAAGTCAATGACAGTGTTTTTGAAGGTCTAGTATTATGAGTGCATCCGTCAGGACTCTTGGTCATAACTTAATGTTGTGTAAGCAAAACCAATTTTTTTTTGTTTTTTTTTTTGTTTATGTAATGAAAGTCTGAGGAAAGCTCAGTGGATGGAGCTTCAGGCATGGCTGCATCTAGGTGCTATAAAAAAATCTCTAGAAATCTGCCTCTATCTTTCTCTTGGCTCTGTTTTCATCTTTGTCTTCATTCTTAGTCAAGACCACCTTGAATAGTAATAATGGCATCTATTGTCAACTCTGGACTTTATTTTAGTGGTTTGACAACACGGTAAGAAGAGAGGGCCCTTCTCCCAATAATTTCAGCAAAAGTACTGAGGTTAACGCTCATTTGTCTCAGTTTGGGTAACAGGCCCATCCCTAAATTAATCATACTAGCAAGAGATTGGAATGTGCTAATTGGCTAAACTGGGTTGTAGAATCTGGAGTTGGGATGAACCCCACCTGAATAACCTGGGCTGAGATTGATGGTGAAAATCATTTTACTTTCAAAATGGAATGAAGGGTATGGTGAAAGAGGGCCAGGTGAAACGAACAGAGAGCCATTAGATAGATTTTCTGGTCCTGGTGAGGGACATAAGTGGGCTGCTACTAAGAAGTTCTAGAAGAAAACCTGGCAAGCCCAGTCTGGGGACTGGGGCACACCAGCAAGGGCGAGGCACGAGGGGCGTCATCATGAGGCCGTCAACACCTATTCTGGTTCTAGACACAGGCCTGTCTCCCGAATCTGTCTCAAGGGAGCGAGGAGCTGGAGAGAGGGGGCCATGCCTGCGGTAAATAGCCCGCATGTCAGAGTTGTGTGAGTCCCCTCCCCCCACCTCCAAAGCAGCCAGTACTGAGACATTTGCAAAGATGTTAACCCCACAAAAAAAGCGTGCTGTTCAATAATTATGTAAATTAGCTGGCAATTAGGTAATGTCACTCACTTTCCTTCTTCCGCTAGATTTCCATATAAGCCGTAACTGTTTTTGAGTTTCTGCACCAGCCGAGACCATCCATGCAGGCTCTGGGGCAAACCATTTGCACGCGAGGCTGCTTCGGCCATCCTGTGGCTCAAGAGAGGGTGGCAGTTGCCTGACCGGGTGGGGAAAGCACCCTGGCTCCCACTTTCCCATTTCTTGAGCCTTGCCATAGCCCACTGGAGGGCTCCAGAAGGCTAAAGGATAAATGTCTGGGACAGTTGGCTCAAGGCCTGTGATATTTAATGCAAGGTGATCTTTAGCTTTTGGTCATTTTGGCATTTTCCCCAGAGGCCACAGGAATGTCCACAATCCAAGAAATAAATGAAACGGCTGTAGGAGAGAAAGTGAGCAGACCTTAGGATATCAAGTCCAGATAAACCCAATTCTGGTGTTACCAGTGCTGAAATCAGATTCTACCTGGCACCTGTGGGAAAAAAAGCTTGGTTTTCTTCAGTCCGCCTTTTTAATCCCCCACAATGCAGGCAGGGGAATGTTGGTATCTCCAATGATGGGCTGGGTGTCTCCAATGATGGGAGGGAAGGACTGAGAATCTGATGGGAGAGGCTCAGCAGGCAGAATAGAGTGGCCACCCCAGAACAGGCTGGGTAAATTCCCATGATCCTCCTCACAGGACATTGTTCCTGGGAAGCTTCGTTCTTAATTCGTAGGTTTCCCTAGGTCTCTAGCCTTATGCTGCTTTGCCCTTTGGGGTCATCTGAATTGGCACCCAGAGAAGTGTGGGGGCTCAGGATTGCTGTTATTGTGTAAATCAGGGTAAGGCCACTGCAAGGAACACAAACCAAATGATCCCCAGGGATGATCCACAGCTTCTGTTTTTACTCTCCATTCTTTCTACACATTTCCTGAACTTCCACTGCGTGCCAGGCCCGGTGCTAGGCACTGTGGGGAAGCAGGCCCTTCCCCGAGGAAGCTCCCCATTGAGCTTCCAAAGCCTGGGTTCTTCATCGCTGGGCTTTGTGTCTCTAAGTACTCTTGTCCCCACTACTTTTTGATGTCCCCAGGGGCAAAATGCCTTCGGCTGCTGCTGCTTTGATACAGCCTTGGCTGGAAGGAATCAGAGCTCAATGAACAGTTAGATTGACTTGAGCAAGTCATTTAATTTATACGACAAATAAGTGACTTTCAGAGGCCCAGAGGCGAGTTGATAGTACAGAGCAGTCTGGAAGTTTCTGGGACTGTCCATTCAGAGGGTCTCCCATGCCCCTGCTCATCCCTGATATTGGAGGCTCCATCTGAATGTGGGACTGAGGGTCGCATTGGCTTTAGCCGTCGGAGCCTGGGCTTTGCCTGTCAGCTAGTGCTCTCTTTGGTGTGAACTGGCAGGACAAGGAGAGGGGAGGCAGGTGGCACAGCCAGCACAGCGTCACTGGGAAAACACTTTCCCAAGCCTCCCGAGCTCACACACCTCTTGGCTCCATTATGTATCGTGTAATTTTGACATTCTCAGCTCATCAGTAATTCCAGGCTTGGGATACCCCTTGTGAGAAGCGTGTTCTTTCAGCTCACACCTGCCTTGCTCCCCCCCTTGCCTAAATCCAATGCATGACTGTGAAGAGGAGACAGGGGAGCAGCTGTCCTCCAAGCACATTTTCCAAAATTGGACCTTTTCAACAATTTGATTTAAGGAAATATGTAGATGTGGCAGTTCTTGAGGCCGGAAGGAGCCTTCTTTTTAGGACAAGGGCTTCCTCTCTCCCTCAGGACGTTGCCTTTTGCCTTGGTTGGCATAGTTCATCTCATACCATGAGCACATTCTTAGAGATTGGGTCACGTCTCATCACCTGGCCTCCTGATAACCACTCTGGCTTCATGTCTTTCACTTACTCCACTCCAGCAGCACCGGCCTCCAACATACCAGCCTGTTCCAGTCTGAAGGCCTTTGCACGGACTATTACTTCTGGAATATTCTTCCCAGATATTTACATGGCTGATTCCCTTACCCTTTCAAGACTTTCCTTTAATCGCACCTTCCCAAAGTCTCTGATTTGTGGTGTTTATCTATTTCCATGGTGTGAATACTCCTAGCATACTGTGTTTCCCTGAAAATAAGACCTAACTGGAAAATAAGCCCAAGTATGATTTTTCAGGATGCTTGTAATACAAGTTCTACCCCAAAAATAAAACCCAGATAAGATCGTCAGCCAGATGGACTCATTTAGTACGTCTGTTGCAACACACGATAGACGTATTGAATTATAAAATAATAATGTTAATATATAATTAAATATAAATAAATAATATTTTTGACATTAATACTTAAAATAAATGATAATGTAAATTATAATTAAATATTTGTAAATACCCAAGCAGGCGTCTTTGGACAAGAGGCAAACGCCTATATAAACAGATGAATTTGAGACTTATTGCCGAATGACCAATCAGAGTACAGATACAACACATGAATAACGTGTGCACTTGATAACGAACCAACGTGGTTGTGTCTAACATGAATCTTCATAATTCAATACCTTGTGTGTTGTAACGGATGTACTTAATCCACTCGTGTGAAATAAAGAAACGTTTTCTGAATTTTGGTGCCTGCAATTTTTTATCACTTTTGTGTGAACCATCATTTTTTTTTTTTTTCCAAGTCAAGTTGTTGTCCTTTCAATCTTAGTTGTGGAAGGTGCCATTCAGCTTCAAGTTGTTGTCCTTTCAATCTTAGTTGTGGAGGGCGCAGCTCAGCTCCAGGGCCAGTTGCTGTTGCTAGTTGCAGGGAGCGCAGCCCACCATCCCTTGTGGGAGTCGAACCAGCAACCTTGTGGTTGAGAGGATACACTCCAACCAACTGAGCCATCCGGAAGCTCAGTGGCAGCTCAGCTCAAGGTGCCGTGTTCAATCTTATGAACCATCATTTTTGTCATCATTTTTGTTGCCACTCTTGGCTCGTAAGTCCTCAATTAACACTTGATTTAATGGTAGATTTAAAGGGAATAATATTTTGATCCCCAGACAAGATGAGTGCAAAAAAAAGAGCTATTCTGTCAAGTACAAGAAAGGAATAGTGGAGGACTCCGGGGCAAGAATCCTACAGCTTTCTGCAAAGAGAAGTGGGATCTCCGAATGGTCCAAATATGATGAGCAGAGTATGATAACTAGGGCTTCCAGGCGGGAATTCCCGCCCGTTTTCAGGAAGTTTTTTCGCTTTCCCATTCTCGAATCCTGAGAAAAGTTGGTCGGAAAAATTGGCTCCTTGAACCCAGGTGGTTGGTAGTATCGGCCCTCACTTTGTGGAAACGATTTATCGTGGAGAACAGAAAACAGTGTATATCTCGGGATTCGGGAAGAGGAAAGTGAAAAAAATTCCTGAGAACGGGCAGGATTTCCCACCTGAAATCCAAACGATAACCTCAGTCAACAGGTGGATGAGAGAAATGCTAAGAAGCACAAGTGTGGATTAGGTTGGCAACCATTATTTCCTGAACTGGAAGACATTATCTGTGAATGGATTGCTGACAGGAGAGCAAAGGCTTTGGTTGTGTGCAGGGCTGATATTCAAGCATTTGCCCTTCAATGGCACCACAGTTAGAAATATCCCCAGAAGAATTCAAAGCATCACAGCACTGGCCAGATGGCTTCCTTCAGCCATATGAACTGTCTCTAAGAACAACACTGTTCAAGCTGGAAGATACCGAAGTTATTAAACAAACACTTGTATTCAAGTCCTTTGTTGACGGCATCGACTTTTCTAAATACCAACTCTCCAACATGATTGCTATGGATGAAACTGCAGTGTTTATGGGCCAAAGATCTCAAACAACAATTGATCAGAGGGTACCTCATCAATCTACATTCCCTCCACTGGTTATGAAAGTGTTACCTGTATTTTGGCAATTCGTCTGAATGGAAAGAAAGTCCCACCTCGAATCATCACTGAGGGCAAGAAAGATAAGGGTGAATGTGTTTCAGGCATTTATGTTCTTGAAACTGAAAAAGCCTGGTGCACACAAGCAGTTATAAGGAAGTGGGTTGATTTAATGCTGCCACTGGTTTTGCAAGGTGGCCAAAGAGGTCTGCTAGTCTGGATTTAGCCAGCACTCACCATGCTAAAGACATGAAGAACTTCCTTGCAGAGAGAAGAATAGATCAAATAATGATTCCCGTAGGAATGATCGCCTATCTCCAGACTCTTGATATTGCAATGAACAAGCCATTCAAGGATCATTTGCACATGGAAATCAATGAGTGCACTGAAAATAGAATGGAGATAAATCAACATGGAAACTTTGTGAAGCCTCGCCTACAAGAGGTCGTGACTTGGGTGAAGAATTCATGGGATAGAATCACTGGCAGCTGTGTTGCCAATGCACTACGAGCAGGTTACATGGACAAGAAGTGCTCATTTAAGGAGAGCTCTATTGCTGGACATGAGAGATTGAGGCCACTGGTTCCACAGAAAGTGGAGTCACAAGAAATTTAAGCTGGAATTCCGGGTGTGGAGAGTTATGACGATGTTCCAGAAGAAGATGACTGTATTTGAATAAATGTAGATTTTTGTACATGAATAAACGAATAAATGTAGATTGTTGTGCATGAATAAATGTACATTGTTGTACATGAAAAAATAAGACATTCCCTGAAAATAAGCCCTAACGTGTCTTTTGTAGCAAAAATTAATATAAAACCTGGTCTTATTTTCAGGGAAATATGGTCGATGGGCCAGAGTCTGCCTTCGGAAATCAGATCACCCACGTGACAGGGTGCTGGTGCATTTCCAACCAGTAAAAAATACTTGTAATATATTCTAGGTTTGTGACATTCCTTTACGACTCATTTGTTGTCCATTCTGTGGTTTTCATAATTTTTAAAAACGCATTTGTGTTTTAATGTACTGTCCCCGCTCCACAGACATACACAAACTCATATATATCATACATACATCAATGACCCCTCTTCTCATACCTTCCTATCTGGAAATAAAGGAAGGAAGGAACCTAGTGTTTATTGATCACCTACTATGTATATAGCCTCATGCTACCGTGTTTCCTTGAAAATAAGACCTAGCCAGACAATCAGCTCTAATGCGTCTTTTGGAGCAAAAATTAATATAAGACCCAGTATCATATCATATCATATCATATCATATCATATCATATCATATCATATCATATCATATCATATTGTATTATATTATTATACCCAGTCTTGTATTACAGTAAAATAAGTCCAGGTCTTATATTAAGTTTTGCTCCAAAAGACACAATAGAGCTGATTGTTCAGCTACGTCTTATTTTCGGGGAAACATGTTCCCATACATGATCTCATTTAATCCTCTCTCCAACCTTGGAAGGAGGCTATTATTTTCTCTACTTTACAAATGAGGAAATAGAAGCTGAAGTAGGTTAAGAAATTTGCTTAAAGTTTCACATACAAGAACTAGGATTCAAACGCAGTCTTTTTTTAAAAAAAAAAAAGCCTTAAAGCACATACTTTTTTCAGTAAGACCTTCTTCCCCAACATTTGGTAAGAGATGGGGATTATTTTGCTCATTACTCACCTTCTAATTTATTTTCACTGATTTTTATAAATATATCTTTCAAAAATTAAAGACCATCTGCACCCAAGCATTGGATTGTCAAATTGAAAAAGAAATCTAAAAAAAAAAAAAAAAAAAAAATCCAAGAAAAAACACAGTCATTTTCATGTTTTTTAGCAGGTAAATAAGTTAATATTATGTGTGTGTGTATTTGAGTGTATAAAATGTTAACACTTGCAAGTATCTTAAAAATAAATGTTTGCTATGTGACCCTGCAATATGAATATTGTAAAAATGTGTTGATATGGCTTTCGGGGTTTTCGGATATTTTTGCATACGGAAAAACTGAGTGCAATATCAGGAGCTGAGCATGGGGTCCTGAAATGGCTCTGGAAGAACCCTGGTCCCCCGTCTTTTTTGAAGCACCAAGCTCTGTGGAAATTCTCTAGAATAGCCTGGCTCACAATCTGCACTCCATCAAAGTTTTTGAAATGGAATGCAATATTTTCTTGCCACGTGCCCTAATCTTCCTCTCCTGTCTTTTCTCCCTTCTTCCCACAGGTCTTTCCCTGGAGTCCTGGGAAGCAGGTTATGGGCAGGACTGCCTCTGGCCCACACCATGAAGCCTGAGTCTGCTTCCGCTCTGCCTGGGGCCCTGCTCTGCCTGAGCACGCAGCTTCCGGCTGCCCCTGCCCCCGCAGTCCCCTGCTGCTAGGAGCTGGAACTTTAGGACTGGTCCTTGGCCTGTTTCTACCTTTCACCTGGCTCAGCTCACTGCTCACTCCTCCTCCATCACGGCACTCCTTACTCCAGCTCTCTCCCGGCTTCCCTGGTTGGGGTGTTTTGGGGTTCGTAGGGAGGAGTGCACTGCTGAAGGCTTCCACCCTCCGTGTACATTTTCGTCCTTGAATCAAGGCCTCTGGATCCACATGGATAGCTGAGATCTTTTCTTGGAGAAAGACACTTTGCCCCTCACTCCAGGCCCTCACTTTCCCAACCTGACTTTCCACCTCTACTGCTGCCCTGTCTTTTCCCTCTTCGTCTTTAGTGAATTTCTTCCTCGTGTGCCCATCTGGGGCTGCCTTGTTCACTCTTCTCCTTCCTCCCCTCTTGATATTTGTGCGTGTGCCTTCTTCCTCTTGTGTGCTCTCTGTCCCCCAACCCGGCTCCTCTTCCTCGCTCCCTTCTCTGTGAAGGGGGGTCATCCCCCCAAGGGCTGTTCCCTGGCTGCTCCTCCCGGCTCTGTCCCCGTAGCCACGATGAGCTTCCCCGTGCACTCCATGTTCTTCACGCTGAAGGTGAGTGTCCTGCTGGGGTCCCTGCTGGGGCTCTGCCTGGGCCTCGAGTTCATGGGCCTCCCCAACCAGTGGGCCCGCTACCTCCGCTGGGATGCCAGCACGCGCAGTGACCTGAGCTTCCAGTTCAAGACCAACGTCTCCACGGGGCTGCTCCTCTACCTGGACGATGGTGGTGTCTGCGACTTCCTGTGCCTCTCCCTGGTGGATGGCCGCATGCAGCTCCGCCTCAGCATGGACTGCGCCGAGGCCACCGTGCTGTCCAACAAACAGGTGGATGACAGCAGCTGGCACTTCCTCATGGTGAGCCGTGACCAGCTACGTACGGTGCTGGTGTTGGATGGTGAGGGTCAGGCTGGGGAGCTGCAGCCCCAGCGGCCCTACATGGATGTGGTCAGTGACTTGTTCCTGGGCGGAGTCCCTGCAGACATCCGGCCTTCTGCCCTGACCCTCGAGGGAGTCCAGGCCATGCCCGGCTTCAAGGGATTAATCCTAGATCTCAAGTACGGCAACTCAGAGCCTCGGCTTCTGGGAAGCCAGGGTGTGCAGTTGGATGCTGAGGGAGCCTGTGGTGAGCGTCCCTGCGAAAACGGTGGGATCTGCTTTCTCCTGGATGGCCACCCCACCTGTGACTGTTCGACCACTGGCTATGGTGGCAAGCTCTGCTCGGAAGGTAAGGCCTTCTTCCCTATTCCTCTATTGGTAGAGACACTCCCTGTGGGTAGGGTGAAGGCCAAGACCCCCGATAGAAACCAGCTCTAACACTGAAGCGAATCTTTAGCTGCATGTTAGATAATTGGGTTCTTTTCCCAAGGAGGTGATACACATCTTTTGCTTGCTCTCCATGGAAAGTACATCAGATCTCAACAGAAAGAGAATCTTGGCTATTCAGCCAAGGGCTCCTGACTCAAACGTTTGGCTGTACTCAAAGGACTGGATGAGTAGACTGCAGAATCTGTGCCCAGCTCAGCTAGTTCCACCACAGCACAGATGAGCAGGATCAACACAGGGCAAGAAATCAGATAGAAATGGTCCAAGTGGTTATCTCTGTCCCTACCCATCCCTTGAGAGTCGGACCCTTGGGGATGCGTGGGAAACTCCCATGACTTCCTCCTTATAATCCCCAGTGTAAAGAACAAATGCCTGTGCAAAGAAGAACTAGGGTGGGTGAACTGCTGGTCCATGCTCAGCCCTGCTGTAAAACCAGCCCCTCAGCTGTTTAGCCCAGTCTGTCCTGTTATGGGCAGCCTTGGAGCTCACTGGGCAGTGAGGAGGTAGCCTGAGCTCCCTCTAGAGAGCAGTTCCCTCATGGGTCACTGAGAGTTTGTCGTTACCTTGAAATGAGTTGAAACTGGATTGTTTATGTTTAATCTATTCTTGGTTATGAACACACAGCATACTCTTTTGGGAGGTATCCGGAGGGTGGACGAGGCTTCTGGGACGGGCTTTCTCACCCCCTCATTGTAGCACTAGGATTTTTCATATGAATTTCCTCTTTTCTGTCCAGTCCTCTCCATGTATGAGAATGGTGCAGGAAGGCACAGAGGCTGACAGGAGCCTCTGAGAAAGCTGGCAATACTCAGCATAGCCTTGGGGAAACTTCCAAGTTCAACTACAACTTCCCAAGGAGGTGGAGGAAGCGACTTGTGCCCAAGGGCTTAGGCTGCCCTCACATTATTCACCAAATTCTGACTATTTGGGATTAGAGCTAAGAGAAGTGGCCCAGACTTTACTTAAAATCCAGATTCCTAGACTCTTGGACTCACTAAAGGCCTGGATTTCAGTAAGAAGAACCATTGAAGTGACCGAGTGTGTGAGAACTGGCCACATGGGTATACGGGATAAGGAAGAAAGTTACGTTTCCCACCCCTTCTTTTTGAGTTAAGCCCTGGATTCTTCTAGAGATGTCTCTGTTGCCATCTCATGCTGGTCTCTTCAGGGAGGTGGTGGGATAGTGTAGAGCAGAGCAGTGATTTTCAACCTTGGCTGCACATTAGAATCACCCAGTGGAGTTTAAATATTCTCAGGCCACACCACAGACCAATTCATTCAGAAGCGTGTGGGGGGTGGGGGGTGGGGTAGGGGTAGGGGTGGGAGGAATCAAGCATCTGTATATTTTTGAGGCTCCCTAGGTGATTCTTTGTGCAGCTAAGATTGAGAACCAACAGGTGGTGGGAGGTCAGGTAGGTGGGGCCAGGTAAATGTCTTAGCACTGATTCCAGGATCTCTTCGTTCAAGTGAGGTCCCACTGCCTTGATATTTGTAATGAAAAATAGTGTATGCGGGTACTCCTCAAACTGTTCCAGAACAGGCTAACCACAAAGCAATTTGCAGTTGGATAAGAACTTTCACTACTAGTAACTATTAAAAATTTGTTTTTCTTTTAAAAATCAAAACCAAGCTTATTTCCTAGGTGCTACATGCTGGAGACGAGGACAGTTTTGGGGTCTTGCTGGAGGCCTCTGTGTAGGTCATGTATGGGCTATTGCAGGAGTGCTCCCTGGGTCTCCGCAGCTTCTTTCCTCTCCTGGGTTGGTCATTGTTTCTACCTTCCTGTGGATGGGCTGCAGGAGAGGCAGAGGCCGAAGGTGCCTCATCCTTTTCTGGCTTCTGTCCCCCCCCACCCCCACACTGAACCCATTGGGAAAAGGGGTGGGGGAGAGGGGTGGAGGCAAACTAACCCACGGGGCCACTTTGGGAATGTGGTTACTTCTCACAAGCAGGTGCCTCGTGGAGCTGACTGCTGTTTCAAAGCTTGGTTTCGGAGAAAGTTCTGCCTAAAGACGCTGACGTGATGACTTGTTTTTCATTCGCGCAAAGGATCTGTTCAGTTCTCAGAACTTGTATTGAGAGCTGGCATTCTTCCTTTCTAGGGACCAGGGTGTTTGCCAGTGTGTTGTTAGCTTGCTGATTACCCCTGATTGCATTTTTGTGTGTTTAAAAAGAACTCATTTCCTCTGGGCAGGTCTGGCTCAGCATTTTTTCTGCAGGAAGAATCTCTATACTGTATATGTATACAATTTGTCTTCCCTCTCTTTTTTGTTTGTTTTGTTTTAGGTGTATGTGCATGAGTGTGTGTGTCTGTGTGTGTGTGTGTGTGTGTGTGTGTGTGTGCGCGTGTGAGGTCTCCAGTGGAATTTTTTGGAAGAGATTGAAGACAATTTCTTAATAGTTGTATACGATATGTATATTTTAATAATAGTTCTTTCTACAGGGTGCAGCTCATCTCGTGGCTATGGACTGATACTCTCATCTGTAGAAGGCAAACATGCGGCGTAGCTCATTTATTGTCCTGATATTAGTAAATTAATAAATAAATAGAGTAAATCTGTAGGAAGAGGAACACGGGTTGGCTTGGAACAGAGCAGTGTAACGGTTGAGGTGAGGGCGACTGGTGAGGGAAGGATCAGGACTTACTGGTGATAACTTTGAAGCCTGTTGATCCCGGTAATTATCATCAATCACAAAAGTGCATCGCAGGCTTTTAGAAAATACCTGTTCTCTCCACACATAGTTAATTTTTAAAGCGGGAAAAACTCACCTGTAACATATTAAGGGGGGAAAAAAATTACAGCAGCTGCTGAGTGTCAAGCAGATCTGCATAGAACAAGATATACAGCCTAAACAAATGCCTACCTGTATTCCTAAAGATAATTTGGTGAAGCAGGTCGTGAGAATGCACCTATTCCCTCCCTTCCCCCTTTAAATTGCATACGTCACAGGACTGAAACCAGGGGACTTACACCTGGCAGTCGGTCCTGGGTACCAGGCATCTGATTGTCCCAATTTGCAGGATGGGCTCTGCCATTTGGTCGTGTGAGGGCTTGCATTCGGCATGGAAGATCCGTTTTGTACTTCACGCTTTAGCAGTTCAAGAGCAGGAAGAGCTGAGAGGGCTCCTGCCGCTTCAGATGGATATGGTCAGGGCCTGTTGGAGGCGCTCTCTGTGGTCCATTAGTTCCTAGCACGCTGGCAGCGTTGATGTTTTCTTGGCCTGTCTGACATTCTCGCCTTGGTGGCTCCAAAATGTCTCCATGCTGCACCCCAGGAAGAATGCATACAGGGCCCATCTCTTTTATGTGCTTTGGGCTATTTCGATCCCCTGTTGGTTGTCTTCTCTGGGTGAGATGCAGAAGTCACCAGAGATACGTAGTTGCTGTGGGAGAGCTGGGCCTGGTGGTACGAGGTACTGGACATAGGATGTTCTCTTTCGTGTGGTGAAAGGCTGTTATCTCTGGCTGCCGACTGAACTCCACACGGCCTATATGGGAAGACTTCATTCCAAGACTCCCAACATAATTAATGGCCACACTGAACATTCTGGAGGGAGAAGAGGTCCCAGATTTTTACTTCTAGGTGTTATGTTTATAAATAAAATGTTTTGATGCTTAACTTTAGACGTGTTCATGTTGATATTTCATCTTGCCTTTTCAGTAATGGTCTTGGAGGATAGAAGAAGTGCAGATAATTCAAAATGATTTTGAAGTTATGTATATCTGGTTTGGAATTGAGTGACTGCACCATATTTACCTGGTTTTTGTTTAGCCCAGTCTGTCCCGTTATGGGCAGCCTTGGAGCTCACTGGGCAGTGAGGAGGTCTCCTGAGCTCCCTTTAGAGAGTGGTTCCCCCATGGGTCATTGAGAGTTTGTCGTTACCTTGAAATGAGTTGAAACTTAATTGTTTATGTTTAATCCATTCTTGGTTATGAATGTGCACGTATTGAATTTCTCAATAATCTTACGGTCATGAAGAATTGACTTGCATCCAAGGTGTATAAATTTCAATGCCAATCTCCCTGAAGAGTTCACTGAGCATGACGTCAGCCTGTTGCAGGCGAGGTAGGGCCAGGGAAAGACAGAGAAGGCTTCACAGATTGAGCTCCACTCACAAATCTCATTACATAGGCCAACTATCTTTTCCTGCTGACGTGGGCGGGTGCACAGACTAGATGCTTCTTGTCTTGAATCTCAGCTGTAAAGTTTTCAGGTGTTGGGGTCCTATAGTGAAGTGTCGTGCTGGGTGTTGGTGACAGGGGCCAGAGCATTATTGCAAGCAGGCTCTCATGTGGTGCCCACTAGTCTCCCTGCCCCCATCTCTTCTACTATCTGAAACTGACAGCCTACTCAGGGTGGTTTGATTGATGGCTCAGCAGCACGGTGTGGCCTTCGTATGCCTTCCTGAAGGTGAATTTCAAGGGGAAACAAATGGAGAATTTTATTTTTGTTGAGAATTTTGTGAGTTTCCCCTTACTCCTCAAAGCCAGAACTAGGACGGAATGGTATCCCAAGAGGAGGTGCTTACCCCAGAGCATTTACTGAGGGGTAACGATATTGGATACTGTTCTTAGGTACCAGTGATTGCCCCAGCTGGATCCTTCTATTGTGGGCACTTGTGTAAAAACACAGTCCTTTCACCTCTCCCTCCCCAATGCACACCCTGCCAGAATTGTAATGGGGCTTTGTTCCTAATCTGTATCAACCCTGAAAGGCCTGGGGGTGGGTGTGGGGGGTGAGGGGCCTGGAGGGAAGTTGTGAGTAATCAAAGAGTAAAGGCTAACTCATTTCAGGATCCTTCTCTCTGGTTTGGAATCAAGCTCAGAAGCAAGGCCTTAAAACATACACAAAGGAGGACTGCTGCTTCTGAGATGTGGTACCTCACGTATTCACGTATTCACCATTAGGTGGGACCAGCCCAGCCAGCAGGGGCTGTCACTAAACGGAGCCTGAATAGGGGTCTGATTGCTCCTTTTTCCTCCTCTCCTCCTGATTACCAAGTGAGATTTCCTGGGTATGCTGTATGCTAAATGGTGGAGCAGCCGCCTGCCACTTGCTTCAATTATCCCTCTTTTAACTGCTGAGGGAAGAGCAATTTTTTTTTACCCCCTCCCCCATAGCATCTCGGTCTCCTTTAAAGAAATGAGACCCGTTTTCGTTGTTCCCCCTTCAGTGGGGTGAGAGCAGCCTTCTCCCTTTGCAGAGCCTGCACACCAGCTGCAAAGGGGGTGGGCCTGGGGTAATGCTTCCTTCCAAATTCAGCAAGGTTGAGGGTCGGCAGGCATTTTGCCAGGAGCCTTGAGTGGCTCGTGAACTTGCATTTGCATTTGGTAATGAGACACCACAGGCCCATCACTGGGGGCTAATTATCTTCAAGTCCCCTATCTCCTTTTGCAGGCTGCCCCCAAAAGATGGTTCCAGTTCCTGGGGCAGCTGCCCATCATCTGGGCCCTCTCCCTCCTTCACAGGACAGAAGAGGTGGGGTGTGGGTTCTGCTTGGGGGATGGGACAAAGTGCCCTCCCTGATGACTCCTATTGCCCTGTAGCCATTGGTCCTGCAGTGCAGACCCAGAGCACTAGAGGGAGGCCCCAGAGATGGAACTAGGGTGAGAGAGGCTTTGGGATAGGGCTCTGAAGGTCAGGTACCCTTCCTTGGACAAAAATAATAATGATGTCATTATTACCATTACTATTAGGAAGTACCACCGTGTGCCTGACATCCTAGGTGCTTTGTATGTGTTATCTAACCCTCACAACACCCCTGTGTCATTGATATCATTAACCAGCCCCATTTTTCAGAGGAGGAAACTGAGGGGCAGAGAAATTTGGAACTCAAACAAAATTTAGTATAGTGGTTAAGAGCATGGCTTTTGGAGTGGAAAAGATTTGTAGTGAAACCTGGGCTTGTCCACTTAGGAGTCATATATCTTTGGAGAAAGTTTTGGGAGCTTTAGTGTCCTCATCAATAATAATAGTAACAATAGTAATAGTAGCTAACAATCATGGAGGACTCATTCTGGGCCTGAACTGTCTTACCTGCGTTGCCTGTATTAGCTCTTAGAACCCTCTCAACCACTCTTGACACACTGTTATTATTATCATTTGTAAATAAGGAAGCCGAGGGACAAGCGGTTAAAGAACTTGTCCAAGGTCACACAGCTCATAAGAAGCAATGCTGTGCTTTGCATCTAGGCAGCCTGGCCTCAGAGTCCACACTCTTACCCTCTGTGCTATCCTGCCTGCAGCAAAGCAGGGATAAGGAGAAATCCTACATTGTGGAGTTATTGACAGCGTGAAGTGAGATGAAACCTATACAATTATAAGCATAGTCTCTGCAAAAATACAAGTCCTGACTCTGGGCTGTTGAGCTCCGATGCGCATAAGACCAAAGCGTGTGTCCATTTGGTTTCACAGGTTGGAAACTTCTCTTCAAGCCCTCTCCACCTCCGCCATTTTCCTTCACCCCAGTTTGAGAGGTGGCAGAGATCAAAGAAGGGGATTTCAGGAGGGTATGGACTCCAATTTCATTGCCGTTTGCTCTTGCCTAAGAGTATGGGGTCACTGACAGTGGTTGTGCCTGTTGGACCGTATTTGGGGCTCTTTGCCTGCATTCATGTGATGTTCCGGCTCCCACAGCAACACGATGGGACAGGTAGGGGAGCCTTACCATCCCACCGAATGGGGAGAAGCTCAGACCTGAGGTGTCTTTGAACTTGTAGGTAGAGGGAGTGAGAACAGGCTCCGATGCTGCTGTTGGACAGGTGTCTCTGGGACCCGAGAGCCCAGACCCCCACCTTGGCATTTTATTTCTGCTCCTGGGCTCCCTTCATTAACACCAATGGCCTGTGTCTCCATGGTGAGATGGAACATTGCCTCCCTGGATCGTGTGATAAGCAAAATGTCAAATGCCTGGTGTAGGAGGTTATCAGCTAGGCCAGTCCCAAGAGCCTGGCTCTTCCCAGTCAGAGAGAAAGACAATCTGAGAGACTGAGAGAGAATGAAATGAATGAACCCGAGTATTCAATTCTCACTCTCAAGACCCTGGTTTGAAATGAAGTGACTGTGATTAGACCCCTGGGTCCCCAGGCAGCTGGAGCACAGCTACCCCATACTGCAGCATCGCTGGACAGCATGACCCTTCAGACTTGCTTTTGGTTTCCCAGGTGCCAGGGAGTGCCCAGCACCCCACCCAGGATTGGCGGTAAAAGATGGAGCTCTTGGATTACTCTCTTCGATTCCCTCTTGCTCTCCTGCTGCCTTCTGAGTCTCTTCACGAAAACAAAATCAAATTCCCTTTCTCTATGTTTATTCTTCTCTTTTCCCTCGTGTGTGTGTGCCTGGGGGGATTATTACAGAGGCAGATTTACCATGAAACTAAACCTTTCGTATATCCTCACTTGCATTGGCCCCTTCCAAGGCCCCTCACCTAATTTTGTATTTGTAATTTTTTCCCTTAAGAATCCCCAATATCCTAAGCTTCCGGCCCCAGCTCTGTGGATCTGCCTCTGTTAAGAAGACATGTTGCTGTCTGGTGACAGCAATGTGGCTCTGGGGGGTACGTGCGTTTCCCTGATGACCTATGACCCTTCATCACAGACACATTTTCCTTCACCTCATCACCAACAGGGCAGGAAGAGCCATGGAGAGGGAGGACATAAGGCCCATGCCGGTAGGAATATGATTTGGGAAGGTGTGGGGGCAGAGGAGACATCTAGGATATCCAGTGGCTAAAGAGGAGAAGTGTTTGGAAATGTTTGCAATAGATTTCAAGGAGCGAGTGAGTGTTTGAACGGAGGGAACACCCCTGTCCACCTCCGGAGATTTTCCCAGCTGCAATTGGGATGTTTGGTTTGCCGTGGCTCACTGGCAGGCTGTGTTACAGGTGACAGCCTGTGGCTGACAGCGGAGAGAGGAGCTGTGGCTCTGCAGGCCTGTGTCCGTGAACTACCTGGGAACTGACAGTGCCAGTGGGTTGTCATTACTGCTGTTGTTCTCCAGAAATTGATGTCTTTGGGTGACCTATTTAAAAGAAGTAAGGGGCTCCCTTTAAATGTGTCATTGTCTATCTCTGTTCTCAAACCTCCACTGATGTCCACAATGTTCCCAAATAATGTATTTTCCAAAGCTAAAAAAAAAAATGTTTTTAAACCCAGGTGCCAAACAGTACCAGCAGCTTTTAGAAACAAATTCATCTCACAGTCATCCAACCAAACCCTCTAGCTCCGCTCTGATAAAACTGACTTTGCATGGGGTCCGAGAATGGTGAATGTTTTCCGCTCTTTCCGGGGAAACTGCTCTGTAAGGATATGCAAGGGCCTAAAAAGAGATGAAAGAAAGGCAGGCACCTGAGCTGTAGGCAACACAAAGTTCCTGATTTAAGCTGTGAAATGCATTTAGGATCCTTTTGGTGTTATTGAGGCTCTTATTTAAAAATGGTATCATTGCAGCTAAGAACATGATTCTGGGAGATATGCATCAGATCCTCTTCTGACGTTTCTGTCTCTTGCCTGCCGGTTTGGTTCTCCCAAAGTGGTCCTGGTTGCCGGTGTGAAGTCCTTAGAGGACAGAATCTCAATAGGCCAGTGGTTGTTGGCAGTGTTAGGGCTGGCTTCTCCACTCTAGCAGGCGGTCCATTCCAGGCAATTTCATAACCTCTCCTCCAGGTATGATCGGCAATGTGCTGCCCACAGCCCCTGGAGAACAGAGAAAGTGCAGTGGGAGGGAGTGTAGCTTACTTATTGAATAAGTTGCTTTCAAATAAAAACAAGTGCCCCACTTGCTAGGAGAGATGAACAAGGCTGAAATCACTTACCTGTGATCCAAACAGTGGAAAAGGGCTGGCGAGGCTGGGAAGTCCTTGGACGTAGTCCTTTTCTTCCTCCTTATTCTCTCAGGCTTCTTTCCTCTCCAGAAGGGGTCCTCTCTTGCATGGTTAGCCTTGGACGTATGAGGGAATGGGGGAAGAGTGGACTTGAAGTGTATTAAGCCTCTTACCTGTGGAATTCCTGAAAGACGAATCACCCCACAGTGTATTTGCTTGATCTGGGTCAGGAAAGACAAGGCTAGAGTTCAGGCTGAGGTGACATTCTGTGAGCACTTTCATAGTTTTTAGGAGACACACTAAAATTTGGGGGGACTCCAGTATACAGGAGAAATCTTCTGTAAGCGATCCCGTGACCCATGTAGAAGACAATGTGACATTTATATTGCCTTCTAGTCATGACTTTGCCCTGTGTAGTGTCGTAGAAACCAATGCACATTGTGAAGAATCATGGGATAATAAGTTTGAAGGGGATTTTAAAGATCACTGGGGCTAACTACTGATATCCTATCCTCTTCTTCACTGTTTATTTGTTCCTCTTTCTACCCAGACACCCCCTGCCCCCGAGTCCACTGCAGTGACGAGGGCTCAGTGCTTTTCAAGGCAGCGTAATGTATTTCTGATCACAGCTATCGGGGAGCTCTTCCTACATCAGGCCAAAGTCAAATGCCCAGTCACTTCCTCTCACTGGTCCTCATTCTACTGAAAGCAACCTGACCTTTGTGATGGGCCTTGTGGGTGAGGGGGATGGGCGGGCCATAACATCTCTGGATGATGTTTAGCAGGAAATAACCTCTGTGCCAACATACAATTCATAAAAGATTCTCTAATATGGCACTAGCAGTGCACACACCACTGAGTTATTTAGAATTAACTACTTGTGATTAATCTTAAACAATGTGGGAGGGATTGATGTGGGAAGAGAGTCTGATGGAAGCAGGTGATTCATGCTCTAGTCATTCTGTTCCTGGGGAGTTTGCACTCTGAAAGATTCATGGTTAGCCCATCCCTGGCTCTATTATTTGTGCCTCATTTCATCCCCCCAAAGATGTGCATCTTCCTCCATACACAGCTAGCTTTCAGCATCTCTGAATTTCCAAGAAGCCGCCTAGAAATCTCTACTGGCTCGGCAATAAGGTGAGAAGTTCTAGAATGCTATGGAATAGAGGAAAATGGACTTGGATTGGACTTGCTTGATAAGCCCATCCTGGCAGCTACAGTCACACCTCAACAGATACCAAGATTTTGATAAAAAGCCTAATAGGATGCTTAAAATAAAAGGTAAGAGCAAGAGGTGAAGCAGTATTGAGTGGCTGCTCCTGGAAACCAGCCTTGGAAGCATATGCCCTATCTGAGAATGCTTCCTCCTCTGCCAGGTTGCCCTGGGGAACCCATGTATTTGGCACTCCTGGGGAGAAGTCTCCTAGGGAGAGGGATTAGGCAGGGCTCACGTTGTCATAGACTAGAAACCTGCCAAACAAATTCCCTCCTGCACCCCAAAGGGGATAAAGCTAGTCTTGGCTCTCAGCCACTTCCCCATTGACAGTCACTTTACTGACACTGCAGCAAAGAAAGGGGAACCCGTCTTATAATTTTGTGGTTTAAAATAATTTACTTTTAAGAGCAAAGCCCACACTCATCGTTTTGAGTGCAAGCATTGAAATGTACCCAGAGTCACGGACTTCTGCTCTGCAGTCCATTGTCCAGCCAGGCTCCATGGACTGACCCTGTGGTTATGCTGGGAAAGGGTCCTGGCCATCTCACAGTCATGTGGTGATGACCATGTGGGAAGAAGATGGTTAGGTTTTAGTTGCTGTGGAAACTTTGGTGTTTGCGTATCCTGATGTTGAGTTTTCAGCCTTGTGTTAATGCAGATTGGGGCTATTTCATCCCCAAGGAGAATATATAACCAGTGTTCAATGTCTCTTGGTCTCAATGGTCTCTTGGCACCCTTTGGCTTTCACATCCTTAATGCAAGTTGTAATAGCTCAGCTGGATTCCCGATTCTCGTTTCAGGAATGTATGTGAAGAGGTCCTCTCTTTGAGAACTATAAGATGTGAAACCAAGGTGGAACTCTGTTTCCCTTTGTTAATGACTGCACATACAGGTGTGGGTGCTAAATGCCATGTTTCTGGTATCTGACAAAAAGCAGGTGCTCAGTAATCGTTGGAAGCCTTAATAAAGTACATCGAATGTGTGCGTGTGTGTGTGTGGGGGGAAGGTGGGTGCATTCGTGTTTTATATGCATACATACCTGTCTGTCCATCAATATGTGTCTGGGTGCTCACTAACGTGGGTGATGGATGGATGCAGCGTCCCAGTAATGTGAGCTCAGTGATGGCTGTTTAATAATTTAATCAATAAGGTCAGATATTTCTTGGACCTCCATTGGAAATGCCTTCTCTCTTTTAATGGGAAAAGTGGTGTGTTTACTGTGGGGATGTTTTCACTGAATCTGTGTCAAGCACATGCACTTTCCACTTGGTTTGATCTAGTGGAAGACAGACTAGGAAGACTTTTTTTGTTGTTTACAAACCAATGGTTTCCTGTAACAATTATAGGCAGCAGCCAGCCTGGGACCATGTAAATGCTTGTGGAATGGCTGTTTGAGGCAGGCACGTTGTCACCGGAGATGGAGAGGCTCCATTAGCTCGTGTGGATTCCCTGGAGAAGACGAGGCTCACTGGGGACAGGATAATTGTCCTTGGATATCGGAAGAGCTGCCATGTAGAGGAGGGAGTGGTTACCGGGCAGGAGACTTGAAGGGATCAGAGCTACCGAAGAATTTTGTTGCTTAGAGCTGTTGGACCATGAAATACATAGCTTTGCAACGCCCAGTCATTGTCAGGGGTGCAACAGTGCTGAAATGACACCTGTTAGGAGTATGGGCCGGTGTCTATGTGCCTTCAAACCAAGGGCTCCATGGTTCTGGGGTCTCAGCAGCCAGGCCCACCCTTATGTTTCATCACATACATCCTCTGCCTTTCAGGGGGTGGGAAGAATATTCTCTAGATCAGTGGCCTTTAAAGGGGGACACATGCAAGATTATTCTTTGGGGATATAGGAAGGAAACAATAAAATGTATGGTTATCTTATATACAAATTATTTACAAATAAATATATGTCTATTGGGAGAACATAGTAAATGTATTTAATGGAGAGTTTGGTCAGAAAGTTTTAGAGGCCACTAAAGTCTACATTTATTTCTCTTTAATTAGCTATAATTACCTTTGGCTCCTTGTTAAAATTCTTCACCTCCTGGGCTGGCAGCTTTCAGGTGGAGGCTGACGCCACAGGCGTTCCTGATGCCACTGGTGTGTGTGTCGGGCTCCTCTACCCTGTCTTCAGCCCTGTGTGTGGTGGTCTTGGTCAACCTGGCCAGGTAGTTTTGGAGGGCCCCATGGAAAAGTGCTCTGGTCACAGCTCCCTCCTTCTGCGGCCTCACCGTTAGGAATTACTAATAGAGATGGTCCCTGACTTACAGTGGTTCAATTTATGATTTTCTGACTTCATGGGAGTGCAAAAGTGATACCATTCAGTAGAAACCACACTTGGAATTTTGAATTTTGGTCTTTTTCTGGGCTGGCGCTGTGCAGTACAATACTCTCTCGTGATGCTGGGCAGTGGCCGTGAGCAGAGCTCCCAAGCAGCCCCGCCTGTGACGAGGGTAAACGACCGATACCGTACAGTGTATTCACTGTGTTGGATGATTTTGCCCACCTGTAGCCTAGTGTTGTGAGCACAGCTAATGTAGGCTAGGCGAAGCTAGCCTGGTGGTGTTCAGTAGGTTAGGTGTCTTGAATGCATTTTTGGCTTACAATGTTTTCAACTTACAATGGGTTTATAAGGAACTGTTGTACTGTACTATGTTAGAGCTCCTTTTAGCATGAAAATCACGGTATTTACTGGGGCAACTTTGAATCATGTAAGAGAACAAAGTCTTTGAAGTCTTCAAGCATTTGCAAAGCAGCCATTGCTGTCTAACCATCTATTTGTTGGAATAGGCCATCTGTTTATGGGAACAAGTTCATTCTTCTAATATTCATGGAGTGAGTACCAGTCATGTCCATCGTAGTCCCTGCTCTTGAGCTGATGGTCAGTTGGGAAGCCTGTCAGGCAAAGAGGTGCAAAACGCAGTGGAGCTGCTAAAATACCAGGGGGAATGTTTGCAGAGAAGGTAGCTTGAAAGGGAATGTTCCACCCTTCTTGGGGTAGTGGTAGAGGTGAGGAAATTGCACAATAAAAGCTTGGAAACTTTATTTTGTTGACTGGAAGGAAGTGGTACTTAGGACTGTCCTGTGAAACAGCAGCGTGCTATTTCCACTAGTTCCCAGTTGTTAATGTGGTTGGATTGAAGGGTTGAGGCCCATGGGGAGTAAATAGAGAAGGAGTTAGGCAGGTGGGTCTTAAATGTTATGTAAGGATTTAGGACGTTACTTTTTTCCTACAACTGGGAGCCATTGGAAGTTTTTTCAGTTTAGTAGTGACAGTCAGATTTGAATTTTGGAAAGATGGCGACAGGGGCTGTTTGCACGATGGATTGGCTGGTGATTAGAAGGCTGAAAGCAGAGAGGCCAGGTAGAGGCTGCTGTGTGGTTTTGGTGAGAGAGGAGTCTATACTGGGGAGGAGTGATGGACGAAGGTCCAACTGCAGGGATCGGAAGGAGAGAAACTTAATAATTGGAAAGACAGTGACCCTTAGTGCTTTTGGACTCAGATTGCCTGGCTCTGACACACACTAACTGTGCCAACTTGGGCAACGGACTTAACTTTTCTGTGTTTCAGTTTCACCACCTATACAATGGGGTTATGAATAGTGCCCACCATTTAGGATTGCTATGAGGTTTAAATAAGATACTGCTTAGAACAGTGCTTGGCACATAGTAAGCATTCAGTGACTATTAGCCATTATTATGAATTATTATTGATTACCAATTATGATTATTGGGAAAAGGAAGGAGGGGCTTTGATAGCATGCTCTTTTAGTTGCAGGTATAATTGGGATAAAAAAAGTCAGTGGGAGGAGTAGACTTGGGGTGGAGGTGGGAGAGGGGTGATAATAAATTTTGGTTTGTCCATATCCTGCCTTCTCTTCAGAACTCGTAGGACACCTGCAGGGAGATGGGCAGAAGCAGGTGGGGGAAACGGTTATGCGAGGGAAGAAGACAGGACTGGGCACAGATGTTAACATTGTTGTTTTGGGGGGTGACGGAAGGCTTGCTCACAGATGAGGTTGTCCAGGCGAGGTGAAGAGGCTAACGTTAGAACTTTTAGGAAACTTAGTATTTCATATAGTAGAGGAAAAAGAATCCATGTCGTAGATTAAAGCAAATGACCAGAGATGTAGAAGAAAAGGAGGAACAAAGGGAAGTTCCTTAAAATTCTTCACTGGTCAAACAATGAAAGAGTATACTTTCCTAACCTGGTTGAAGTTGGGGCATGCATTTGAATGGCATTGACAAATTACATAATTTAGTTTCAAAAACTATTCACATTGGCTTTTCTTCTGCCTTCAATTTACTGAGGTAATTGAAAAAGTTTCTGCAAATAGAAATTTGAGAAGAATTCTACAAATAGGAACTTAAATCTCATGTCTCTATGATAACCCCGAGGCTTTTGGATGCCCTGCTCATAATGGAGTTTCTGGCTCCTACAGCATCAGAATCCAATGGGCATCAGGACTCAACAATCTGAAAGAGACTAACCCAGAGAAATAAGGTGACTTGCCCAAGATCAGCGAGTCGGCATGCTGATTTGTACCGCTTTTCTTGGAGACCCTGTGAGTTAAACATGAAATGCCTGGGCTACAGTTTTCTTGGAGTTGGGCATTGGACTCTTGGGGGTGCCAGCACTGACGCTCAGCCCAAAGCCACCTTCTCCTGGTTGGGGGGAGAGTGCTGTGACTCTGGTCCCCGTGAGCTGAAAGAGCAAGATCTCTCACGCTGGAGGCATGGAAAGCCTGGTTCAGTAGCCGGTGAGGTTAGTTCTGGTAACTAATTCGCTTGTGGTTTCTCTATTCCTGCCCAGTGCTGGGGTACTTGGAAAGAAAGCAAAATACTTTCTTAAGACATGTGAGACTCGGTTCTGGTTGCCTGCTTGCTGCTTTCCTCCTGTCTCCGACTCTCCAGGGCTGGGGGTGGGGTTGTGTTCCAAATGCTTGCTGTGCATTATAGTTTTCCAGGAATTTCGGGACACAGGAATTTTTGCCCAGCTGTGTTGTGTATTGCTGTTCAGCAATCTGAAGTTGCTTACCCAGCGTAAGTCAGAATGGGGAGCCTAGGGAGGAGGGGGAACGCCTTCGAACAGTTTTCTAAGCAGAAGAAATTGAGGTGTTAGGGGCCCAGCTGGCGTGTGATGAGAACCAAGAAATGGAGCCTACGTGAGCATGCATGCTCGAATGAGATCTCTTACTGAAAGCCGGTGATGTTCGAAAGGTGTCTCCTTCCACCTCCTACATTAACAACAAACACTCACTGAAGGCCCACTGTGTGTCAGGGAGGCCTGGGTGTAGAGTGATGAACAAGAAGGGCATGGCTCCATGCTGCTTTATTACCCAAGCAATTATCAAGCGATGGATGCTTTGAAAGGAGAAGCATAGCATAACAGTGGTCTCTGTGCATGTCGGAGTCCCTCTTCATGAGCAGAGACTCTGCGAAGTTCAGGGGTGTTGAAAGATACTCCAAGAGTCTCAGAGTTCCAGAGCTTTCTTTGGATCCAGTTCTCAGGCCAGTTCTCCCAGCCTGAGTCTGCTGGCTGAGGATCACAGGTTGAGCCAGTGGACTCAGGGCTGAGTTGAGCTCGGTACCCCAATCACGCTATTGCGTATAGCCTCAAAGATGCCATCTTAATTTCATGGAAGTCTTAGTATTTACACCTTATTTTGACTGACTAAATTTAATAATAATGATGATGATTAACTAATTTTCATGAAGCGACTTTTATATGCTAGGCGCTGGGGTAAGTGCTTTCAAATGTGATTTCCTTTAATTCTCCCAACCACTCTCACTAGGAGATTCTACTGTTGTTTTCCTGATTTTGTAGATGAGGGAACTGGAGTTGGAGAGAGAAAGCGATCGATCTGCCTCAGCAATGAGCCTGGGCAGATGACCCGGAGTTTGAGCTCTTCCCCGCCCCACTCGGCTCCGTCTTCAGTTTGGCACTGAACATGGATCCTGAGGCCATTGATGACCCAACATTGCTGGCCCCACAGGGGTGCCTCTAGCATGTCAGGGGTACCGCCATTCTTCACTGACCTGCCTGTCTTCTGACCTTATTCCTCTCTGCCCATGACTGATTTTGAGCCTGATTCAGACATGTGTTGCAAAGAGAAACATGGCAGCTGTCCTGGACCTCCTACTTTTTATTCTTGGTGTCTTAGTCCATCCCATGGGCCATTCCAGGTAACCATGGATTACTTGAATTGGAATCCCACATTTTCTCAATATTTTGTAAGCCACGATCCCCAAGTCATTTTTGTGGTGGTTGTTGTTGATCTGTTGTCAGCATAGTTCCACGATTCAAAAAGGCCTTTTGTCAAGCTTTGGAGGAAAGAATTCGCTTGTATTAAATTATAAACTGAATATTGTTTCGATTCGCGTATCTGTCTCTAATACGTGCATTTTATTATTTATCTCCGCCTCTTGACCATCACAATCTGATCTCCTTTTACGAACCTGTGACCTACAGAGGCAAGGTAACTTACAATAGGCCCCTGAGCCAGCCATTGATTGGCCAGGGGACTGGGACTAGAGCCCAGGTCTTCTAATTCTCAGTCTAGCACCCATTCCCCTGTATCACACTGAGAAAAGATATGGAGCTGACGAGAACTGACTGATTGGAAAGAGCCTTAATTGCCAAGCATAATCTGTGACGATCGGAACAGCTATGGTAACTGTCTTCGTGGACTTCACAAATCAGAAGAAAGTACAGCCATGGAAAATATAAACCAATAAATGCATAATTACCATTGTGATGAGTGCTGCAGATGGAAAGAACAGGGTGATGGGAGATCGAATGAGATCAAAGGGTGGCTAGGGAGGCCCCTCTGAGGCGGTGACATCTAAAGATGAGAAGGAACAGGGAGAAAGCAATGGAGAGGGTCTGTGTGTGTTCACTGCCACTTGCTTGGTCTAAGTACAAGGTTGGCTAGTCTAAAATCCTTGGCAGGAATGATGTTTTTTACTTCCATGTATTTGTTTGGAATATGGATGGATGATGGATGGATAAAGGACTTTCTGGGGATGGGGAAAGAGAGAAGCCATCAGTGTGTAGGATGAGGACCGCTGATCTTGTCTGGTAAGTGGGCATACACATGGGCATCTCCATCCGGAGTTCAGAATCCTAGAAGTGAGGATTTGGGGCTAGAATATCTATATAGAGGAAGCTCTTTTGTGAGAAGGTGAAGATGAAAGGCTGCTGAAACGAGACAGCCACAGTGAGTGTCATTCGCTACCAGCCTAAAGCAACGTATTCCTCAAATAGCTGAACAGCACGAATCCCACCTGCAGCCCAGAAATCAGCTTATGCATTTCCAAAGAGCTGCCCTTTCTTCCTAGTGCTTATTATCGCGGTCCTTCCATTCCTGGTCTTCCCACCGACTACAGTGTGTTTTCTCGGTATGCATGAAGAGGAATGGGGGTTACCCTGACCAATCCAGCTCTTTGCCTCTTGTTACTAGAACTTTGGCTCTTGTCTAAAGAATTCTCAGCTTGGAGAAGTAGGGGTACAATCTGAGGCTGGGTATCAACTTGATCCTAAACGGCCTCTGCTTCCTGTGTTTTAGGCTAACATTTATTGAACACTTACTGTTTCAGGCACTGTATGAGTAGCTTTACTTTCTATCTCTGTTTTACGGATGAGGAGACTGAAGCACAGAGATACTTCCCAATCTACCCTCTACCCAGACACACAAAGGGGCTAGAATGAAATTTTACCACTCCTCAGGAAAATGGGAAGAATAAACAATGCAGGAAGTTTATTGTGAAGTCATATTTACAAAATTTTCTGAGATTATGCCCTTTTATTTTTGGAGTATTAAAATGCCCTTTCGTTTTATGAAAATGTGGAAATACAAAGTGTCAGTTTTGGGTTTTTATTCTTTCTTGGCAAAATAAAAATATAGTTAGCCTATATTCCAAAATTGCTTTAAATATGTTATAGGTAAATAACATCTATTAGTCTGAGAACCATTGTTGCAAGCCAACAGCTGGTTTCTATGCTTTCTTTTTCCGAGGAGTAAAGTATTTGGATAATTTTGTTCACTTTCTATTCTGATCTTTTATCAGGAAAAAGATTGCAACGGGACAGAACCTTTGGCATCATATAATTTATTTTTCTTCTGCAGTTATCAAGATGTTTTGATTGCACTCTGACTCTGAGACCTTTCTACTCTATATTGGTACAATCAGGGTTATACAAACACTGAGATTTTTTTTTTTTATTAAGAGAGTATTTTCAGAAGCAAACAATGTGGGGCTCATAATTCTTCAACCCATTTTTCTCTTCAGCATAATTAAACCATTTCTTATTTTTCCAATTCATTTATATTTTACTGAATTCTTTTTAACAAGATCAGTTCAGCTCCATGTGTCTATCCCAGTGAAGATTTGATTCATTGATCACTTGTTTTTATGTATCCCTATCAAATTTTGCCTGTATAGCTTCTACCATTGTGGACATTCTTTTGTGGTCATTATTTCTACCACATCCAATTTTCTCATGTCAGATTTGCCGGTCTAAATTTTGTCGTGAATGTTTGATTCTTCCTTCATTTTTTTCAGTCAATAACAAATTTTACCATGTGCATTTTCAGCTGCTGTCAGTTGCATTTTGTGTTTATTTTTTTTCCTGACAGGTCTAATCTTTTTCCAGGTCAATTTCTGCAGTTTGAAGAACCACATCTTCCTTCAGCTAAAGTCAGTCCAAAACATACCTGAGGGGTGACAACATCAGGGTCAAAATATCTTGTGTTATTTATAGAGACCAGTGACTCAGAAGGATTAAGAAACCCACCCAAAATCATAAATAAAGTGAGCAGCAGAATTCTGTTGGGTCATTTTAGAATATGCAGCTCCTCTAGTTCAGTGAAGGGCAGAGTGAGAATATGAAATTGGAATAACCTGGGTGGTATGCTTGCCTCTTCTTGCTCTCTCCCAACTCTTATGATCCTAACAGAATTTCCATCTACTCACCTCCCTAAGAAATGGCAGCTGGGGACCTCAGTTCAAAGTCTCTTGGCTTCTTCCTGCTTCCTAGCTAGGCCCGCCTTAGGCTATGTCTGCTCTGGAGTGGCATGGTTTACAAACAAGCAGGACCAAAAAGGAAAAAATCTTCTCTTGTGAAGAATTAGGTCAGTGGCCGGGGAAGAGAGGGAATCAGGCCTTGTTCTCCCATCCTTCAGTTTACCCTGCTTGCCTGAAGCAATCAGGGCAGAGGCCCTTCATGCTATTGGGAACAGACCCGTGGGGTTGGGGGCTGGAGGGCGGGGCAGTGCCTGTACACTTGTTTGTGTGTGCGTGCGTGCGAACGTGAAAGCGGTCTGTGTTCCAGCCACTCGAGACACCCCCCTCTCTCAGTGTGTTTGTCTGGGTTGCTCTAAGGGGGATATTAGTGTTGTCTAATAACAACCTCAGATTTATCAAGGGATTTGTGTGATTAATTCTCAAGCAAAGTATAGCAGATAGATTAGAGTTAAGCCTGTGTGGTGGGTCTACACCCCCTACTCCCTGTCCTTTCTAATTGGTTCTGGAGGAGGCTTTTCCCTTGCTTCCTTGTTGTCCTGATTGCTGAAGGCTCTAGCATTTAGGCTCCCAGCCTAGGGTAACTGAAATCATTTTCCACTACTATAATGCGTGAGTGGGTGTTCGAGGACGGCAGTGAAATCTCCAAGTGCATGTTGTTGTGCCTCCGGAAGCTGCAGAGATGTGGTCACTTGCTTTTGCCCCCCAGTGGTCACCACTATACTCTTAGTGCTGGATTCTTCTTCCAGACCCCTGTCAGAACACTGGTGCCCTACCTGTGGCCAGTGGGAACAGCAGTGAACTGGGACACAGGTGACTGGAATTTTGGGTTCACCTTCAACATTGTCCAGCTGGGTGGACATGTCAGTTCCTCTGTCTTGGGTCTGTGTCTCTCATCTGAGCCTCAAAGGGTCCTGTACATGGCACTGATCACAATGATAATTACATAGCTAATTGCCTGTCTGATTGTTTGTGGCCTCTCTCCCCAGCTAGCCTGGGAGCGCCAAGAGTGTAGGACCCGTGTCTGTCTTGTTGATTTGCTGTCTCCCCAGTGTCCAGCACGGTCCCTTGACGTGGATCTGTGTAGCGGATGTCCGTGGAGTGCACCTGTGCAACGAAAGGAATGGATCTGCTTGACATCCTAGAACTCGTCCACTTCTAAAATTTCCTGCATCTCCTCCACTCTGCTCTCTTTGACACAATCACATACCCCCCCACTTTTATGTTTTTACTGCTGTATAACTGTGGTACCACAGGAGTTTAATAATAATTAGAACTCAAAAAGCATGTTTTTGATACATAAAATTGAAGTTCCTTTGAGGGGCTGCCCCTCTGCGTAGTTGATCTTTGTCATTCCTTGCTGTGGAATGCCTCCTTGCTTGGGTCCCGGAGTTCCCTCTGGAAGGGCCTATAGAATCCTATTGAGCCCTTCAGAATGGGACCGGCAATAATGAGTAGGCTACATGCTAGGTTCTCAGACTCAAAAAAGATTCTCTTAGGTGCAGAGCAGAGACTGGACTAATTTAATATCATGAGACACCCTTGCTTTACAAAAGGAAGAAATCAACCTTGCTTATTTTCTGAAAATGAAAGCAAGGGATGGGTAAGAGGGAAGCAGAAAAGCTGACAGGAGCTTAGTGGTTAGAGAGCCTTCTGTTAGAGCTACTTGCTTTCTCCTGAGGTTCCCAAGGTCTGTCTCTAGAAGACTCCTTTTTGTGGGTCAAAGACTGTTGAGGAAGCATTCATTTGAAAGTCCCCAGCTCACTTGAGCCAGTATATGCCCCCTTCCTTCTTAAGCCCATGGCAGGCACTACTAATCAGTTATGACCCCCTTTTCTTTCCAAGCCCATATGCAGCCTCAGACTCTTTCTTAACACATTACTCCAGGATGTCATCAGCCAAAGAAAATGGAACTCATGTGTGCTGAGCAGAGTGTCAGGAAGATCTTTAGGCATTTGATGTACATTTGCTGCTTGACATCCCTGAATTTGAAACGATCCCATTTTACAGATATAGTTTAAGTAACTTAACCAAAGTCATATAATAAAGAGCATTTATTTGAACTCAGAGCTTATGGTCTTTCTGGTGTACTGCATGCCTCTCAGGGAGGCCAGCACTCAGGGGTGTCAACTGACCACTGGCCAGTTTTTGGTGAAACGTTTTTTAAGATTCCTCTCCACTTAATTCGTGCTGGCGACCCTTTGGGGGCCACTTCAAGGGTTTCTCCAGCAAAGATTTTGAAGCATTCTCTGTCAACCCCGATCCCCCATTAGTACTAAATGCAGTAACAGATGGCCATATACAGCCGCCCTATCACGTTTATGTACTCTCGTGGTTTATTAGATTTACTAACTGCATCGCTTGCAATTAGGTGGAATCTCTAGTGCCTAAGTCAGTGTCTGGCATGTAATAATGGTCAATAAATGTTAGCTATTTCTAATTGAACCAGACACAAAGGCTCACTATGGGAACAAAAAGGGCAAAGATAAAGGCTTATGATGAAAGAGACATCCCAGCTGTTTGGAGAACCTTGAGGCCAGCCTTTCTCAAACTCTGTTCCGTGAGATGTTACTAGGTGTTGTATGGAGGGGAATGTGTCTCATGTTTCAAAAACATTGGGAAAACTGCACGCTATATCCCCTCTTGGACCTCACAATATCTCTTAGTGTCAGTGAGGCTTTCTGAAATCTTGCCAGAGAGATATCGGATTACGTTTCTTTAACTCACTGTTTTCTAAATTTATTTGACCACAGAAATTTTTTTTTTTTTTTGGCAGGGGGAGCAAGGAACTCCTAGTCACATCTTGCTGGATGTTGTATTTTTATGTAATTCAGTTTTGGATATGTTGCCCAACTTATAATCCTTTTCCTGAAATATGGGTCAGCAGCAGGAGTTGTGGACACTCTGAAATACTAAATGACCATCAGTTCTTTCTACCAGTTTTCCACACCAATTTCTTGAAATTTGCCCCCATGTCCCGTAGGGTGATAGATTTGGGTGGTTAGACCAGTGAGGGAAGAAGAAATAGGGGCTGGATAGATGGTACTATGGGAAGGAAAAGGACTTTGGATTCAGAGAATTTGAGTTTAAATCCTGGCTACTACTTGTGAGTTGAGTGGACTTGGGGATATTCACTTTCCTGAGCCTTGGTTTCCTTGTTTGTTAAGGATTAACAAATGTCAGGATTAAATGAGGTCATTTGTATACAATGTTGTCACAGGTGCCTGATGTTAGAGGCCTTCAGTAAATAGCAGAGATTATAATGGATAGTTATCCCTGTACTTCTCTTCTGGGTCCTATTTTGAATTTCTTTTATAATATCATTGTGAATAGGGATCCTACTTAATCTTTTTTACACCAGGATCTCACTTAGTGGCTAGGAAGGAATTGCCACTAGGTTAATATTTCTGGATTGAATAGATGAATGACATAGCAGTTAATTGTTTACAAAGTGCTTCCGTGTTTATGGTCTCATGTAAACCTCACTGAAACCTGGTTATGTAATTAGTGTCACTGTTCCCACAAGTTATGGATGTGAAAACTGAGGCTCAGAGAAGCTTAGTGAGTTGCCCAAAATCACACAGCTAGTACTAGGCTGAAAGGTTAGGGCTCAAAACCAGAATTTCTGTGAGCAAAACGTGGCATATACACACCATACTCAGCCTTTAAAAGGAAGGACATGCTGACATAAAACGTAACATGGATGAACCTTTAGGACGTTGTGCTAAGTGAAATAAGTCAGTCACAAAAGGACAAATCCTGTGTGATTCCACTCATATGAGGTTCCTGGATTAGTCACATTCATAAAGACAGACAGTGGAATGGTGATTGCCAGGGGCTGGGAGTAGGAGGCTTGAGGAGGTATTGTTTAATGGGTACAGAGTTTCAGTTTTGCAAGGTGAAAAGAGTTCTGGAGATAGATAGTGGTGATGGTTGCACAACAATATGAATGTACTTTATACCACTGAATTGTACATTTAAAAATGGTGAAGTGGTAAATTTTGTTATGTGTATTTTACCACAATAAAAAAGTTAGGAAAACAAAACAAAAAAACCATGGCCTCTAATTCCAAACCCTGGGCTCTTTCCTGCTCTCCCCGGCAGCGCCCCCTACCGAGGAGCTGCCAGTAGGCCTCTTCCTCCAAGGCTCTTTTTGTACTGAATCGCAAAATTTGTAGAACTCACCTCCACTGAAACTCTGGGAGACCCACTTGCTTTTCCCATGTCATACTTCTAATTGGCATAAGCCCTGAGGAGTTAATCTTTCCAGCAAGCAAGGAATTCTTGGAAAGAGGGCAGATACTGTTTCTCAAGGAAATCATTCAGGTCAAGTAATACAATGATTATGATGTGCCAACATTGATTAGTACTTCCTCTGTGCCAGACTCCCTCTCTGTGCTTTTGCATACATTAGCTATTTATAACCCTTACATCAGTCCTACAAGGTCAGAAGATTGTGCCCATTTTGCAGATGAAGAAGTAAGGACTCAGAGAGGTTAGTTAACATCCCAAGATCAAATGCATAGTATGTGGAAGAGCCAGGATTTTCACCCAAGTCTTCCTGCCTCCAAAACCCTGTGATATCTGCAGGAGGTGGGGAAATTGAAGATGTCTGCATCTAGGATGTTTTTATAACATGAGGATGGACTGATTCCTCTCCCCTTCTGTGATGTACTTTTCTCTATCCTACTAGATGATGGGACAGCTTCTCATTTAGGTCAGTGTCTCTCTTGATTTCCTAGTGTTCTCTGAGCTGCAGTGTGTACCTCTGTCCCTGAGGGGTTACTCTCATTTGGGGAGCTCAGCATTCAATTCTTCACCTAGTAAGATGGCATTTGGGCCCTGTCCCTTGCAGTGTCCATCTGCTATGAGGACTTTTCTGAGGCCCTCGTCCTGGTGGGTGGGAGCCTGTCGTAAGTGCCAAGCTCATGACCTAAGGCTGGGAAATATTTAGCTAGAGATGCTTTTGTTTGCAAGGCTTAAACGGCTCGATAAGAGTTCAACTTGGCACTTTCAGTTTACCAGGGATATGTCAACAGCGACATTAATAACAGCAGTTTCAATAAGGTTTTATTGAACGTTTCCTCTGTGCCCGGCGTTGTGCTAAGCACTTTATAGGGATCATCTCGTTTGATCCTGACAGTCGTGTAAATTAGGTACAGTCAGTTCTGCTACAATGCGTGTTTTGAAAATGTAAATTTGTTCCAACGCGATTGATATATTAGGGAACTATTTGAGCATAATAATTTTGCTTTTGATTATGCATGACTTCATCCGTAAGAAACACTCGGGGAAGGCAGAAAACTGCAGCCAGCTGAATCAAGTGGCGTAAGGCATACACAAGACGCACACACCTCAACCACGTGCCGGCTGCTTCAGTTTCCGTGCGTGTTATGGGTCACACCCATTCACACCTGGTGTTACAACTTCCCATCCAATTTCAGATGACCCTTCTCTCACTATCTCGCAGCAACTCACGAGCTTTCCACTTGTACAACAAACTGCAGGTCTTTGTCCAGTGCTGTACTCATTGCGGTATTTATATACTTCTTAACCACGTAACACTTATAAAAATGGCTTCCTATCTTTTATTTTTATTTACCATTTAGGGGACAATCACGTACACGATTTCATAAGGCTGTTGTGATCATAAAATGTGTTAATACATGGAAAGCATTTAACAGCAAGCACTCGATTATTTTGGTATTATTTCCATTTTACAAGTACAAAGTGCTGAGAATTTTTAAACTTGCAATCTGTCAATCTCTTATCATCCCAGCCACTTGAATCACTACTGAAGGACTACAGGATATCAAAGCACAACACAATTGTTGCAAAGACAGGAACATAGGAAAGATGAAGAACTGTTACAGTGGAAGAGATTTTCACTATCTTTATTATGTGTCACTGATGATGTGTTGGGGTGTCAGGCCCCAACTGCATTTTCCCTAGCAGCCTGTGGTTTTGACTGTGTGATTTTGCCTAGCGCAGGGACTTTTAGGAATGCATAGCTGCTGTTGGCAGAACTGACTCTACTGACAGTATTCCCATGTACCTGAAGAGGAAGGTGAGACAAAGAAATTGGCCCAAACGTTTTTAATAACAAATGGCAAAGCCAGGATTCAAACCACTGGTTGCCTTAGCCCTGTGGTCTGTGTTCAAAACTCCTAAAGCTTAAAAAAAAAAAAGTGCTACCTGCACTGATCTCTGGTTGTATCTGTAACAAGTATACTGCCTCATCCCCCAACGGTCAGTCAAGTTCTGTTTCCTCAGGCCGCTGCTAGTATGTTAGAGCCCCTCCGGTATTTGGGCACAGCAGTGACCTGGCCCACAGGGATGCCATCCGTTTTCCTTCCTGCTTTTCATCCTGCTCTTCTCCCTGCCACTGCCTTCCCAGGCTGGCTGGCACCTGACACAGCTCCATCTTGCAATCTGGAGTTATTAGCATCAAAGAACAAAAGCAAACAGCACCAGGGCTTGGGGGCTCCGTCTTCTACAAAGGCAGATAAATGGGCTCTGTGTCGGGATGAAGCTACACCACCTGGCCTTTTGTGGAGAGACAACTCTTCCTGTGTTTGAAGAGCTCAGATACTGAGAGCCGGAAAGAGCCCCAGAATGCACGAAACCCAGCCCCTTCGCTGCTGGAAGTTTGCGTTAGCTTTCAACTAAAAAAAATCATTTCTGTATTTGTTCCTGAAGGAGAGGGAAGAACCTAGTGCGCATTCTCCCCAGGGCCAAGAAAAGATAGGCCTCTGGGAGCTGCAGTCTTTGCCTTTTTTTTTTTCCTCCTAATGTCGTAGTCGGGGGTGGTCCTCAGTGGAAGGCCTGATATTTGTGGGCCTGGGGCAAGAATATAATGGAGGCCACTGGGAAGCCTCTCCTCTCTCCACCTTCAGTACCACGTTCAGGGCCCACATTTATATGGGCAGCCAACCTGCAGAAGTGTACGGCTCCTGCAAACAGTCGGCCATTTTCTGACACTAGAGAAGACACATCAGTGGGTTGGGCTGCTCCGTGGACAATGGACCCTGGGAAGAGGTGGAAGCCCATGTGGACTGGGGATATTTGGGCAAGGAGTTCCAAGTGCCGATGTGTACTCTACAAGGGGTCCATGGCACATGTTGCTGGTTCCAGTGGGGACATAACGTTTGGTCCTGTGGATTCTGCAGTTCCTGTCGGGGAGGAGGGGGCGCTGTGGCTACAGAAGGGCCAAGTACAGGCTCGTCTAAAGCAGATAGCCCAGGTCAGCAGCTCCAGTTATCCAGGCCTGTGGTCGTGCTGCATTTGACCCCTTCCCTCTGCCCTGCTCTGTGCCTTTTTTCCGCTTCTGAGAGATGCCCAGTATTCTTATCCCTAATTTGTAGCTGGATAGGTACCTGTCCTGGTTTAAGACTATTTGTTTTATTCCAAATTATAGCTTCTCTGAGGTGCTCCTCTGACTATGACAGGGTATTAGTAATGACAGAGGACTGGGTCTGACTCTCCTTATCCATAAAAGGGGATGAATGGTGTTCCTACCTGGTAGGGTTGTGGTGAGAATTAAATAAGAAGATGTATGTAAAGCACTTGGCACAGTGCCCAGCACACAGAGAATGCTCAATAAGTGGGAGTTTTATTATTAACAGTATGGCTTCGTGTCAGGGACCTGGAGACATGATCCCATTTTATCCCCACATTCACCCTCTGACGTGTGATGCTGGACATAGCAACTGGCCCAGAAACAGACATTTGACCTAAGCCAAACCAAAGAGAACCTTCCCAGGAAATTTTATTGGAATTACCAGGAAGTAGGCTGCTCTCTCTTCTGTAGGGCTGCTAGATTCCATCTTTGTTACCGCATGAAGACAATCCACCTGATAATGAGGCCAACACAGAAGAAAACAGGGTTTCTAGATATAGTTTAAGGGGGGAAGACAGACCCAGGGTCAAATCTCAGCTTTGCCCCTCTGTCCACAGGCACGTGCCTCAATGTCTCTAAGTCTCAATTTTCTCATATGTAAATGGAGGTACTAATAGAATCTATCTCAGTGAATTGTATCAATTGAGACGATCTAGTTACCATCCAATACATATTGCTGAGCACCTGTTATGGGCCAAACCCTGCTTAAATATGGGGCATACACGCCGTCAATGCAACAGACAATACTCCTGCTCTCATGAAACTTGTGTTTTAATGGGGGATATAAAACTATAGACCTATCATTTAATGCCAAATAGTGATTAGTTCCATGATGGAAGGAAAAGCAGGGTAAGTGGTGGAGGAGTGTCCCTGTTTTAGAGAAGGTGGTTAAAGAAGGGCTTTCTGAGGAAGAGATGTCAGAGCTGATACCTGAAGAAAGTGAAGAACAACCTTACATCTGCCTGACAAAGACTGTTCTGGCAGGGAAGTAACAAGTGCACAGGCTCTAGGCAGGACCTGATCCGTGTTCATTGCTTCTATTATTGTGGCAGGAGGGCTGAGGGCTGGCTCACGTAAGCTGGCACCTTTCTTATTCCATCCTCCTTGCTCTGGCGTTTCCACTCACCTTGATAGATGGTAGGTGCTCAAAACACACTGGGACAGGAGGATCCTGGTCAAAACAAATGCTGGCCCAGTCTGTAACCACCTCTGTGAGGATTGCCATGCTCAGACATAGGACGGGGGAGCAACCAGGAGAGGAAGGATTTGAAAGCTGCTTCCACCTTTCATCCACCCTCTTTGGCTTCACAACCAGGGAAGAAGTAAATTAGGGCATTGGCGCCTCCACTCAGTACCCCAGGGACACTTATTGCATGTTCAACAACAACTTCAGCCACAAGTGCATATGATCAGCATGGCTATTTTAAAGTTTAAAGGAAACAATTTCCTGCAGTTTGGGGAGATTTGGTTCTTCTAACTGAAGGGGGGGGGGGGAAGAAGGGACCCGCCATCGGCCACGGTTGCACTTGCAGAGTATAGCTGAGCGGGGGAGGCTTTCCACTTCACCTTTCTTTTGGACTAGATCATCTCAAGAGGCAGGAGTCCAAGATTTCCCCCTGATTTCTCTCCGCCCCCCCCCCCCCAGGAGCTTTGGGGAGTGTGGGCTGGGCCACACAGCCAGCCTCCTGCAGGCAAGGCCCAGCCAAACCTTCCGGGGCCCCACCTTGTGAACTCTGCCTTGGGTGTGACCTATTTTCTAGGAGAGAAAATAGAATATAAATTAAAATGCAATGGGGCTCTGGAAAACTACAGGCCCAGCAGTGTGAGAAAATAAAACAGCAGGAGGGAGCTGGGAAGTGCTGGCATGGCTGAGGAGGCGATCTCCCCTGGATCAATCACATCTGGTTGTCAGCTGCCTTTTCTTCTGCAATTGCCCCCACTTTTATCTATGTTAAAAAATGATACACATAGTCACACATATATATTTCCTTCAGCCAATTCTGGGCTCCCATACATAGACCCCAGGCTGTATACCAGTAGCGTCCACAGAGGGCACTGTGGGGATGATGGCCTCAGCAGTGGGAGACATGGAGTCAGACACAGCCAGGGCTACCTCCTAAGACAGTCTTCCTTGCTGTGTGACCACAAGAAAGGTAGGTTTGTTTGTTTTTAAATACTCCTGTGAAGGTAAGCAAGTTACCAGCTAATATTGACGGGGGTGCTTTTCTTATGCTGGATACTGTTCTAAGTTCCTCACAACAACCCTAGGAGGTAGGAACTATTATCACACCCGTTTTATGGATGAGAAAACTGGAACATAGAAAGCTTAGGTAACTGGCACAAAGTCACACAGCCTGTAGAGCCAGAGCCTGAATCCTGGCAATCCGGCCCTGCATTCCCCTGACCTGGCCTGAGGCACATGTCTACCCTTGGAGCTAAGGTGGGGGTGGGGGTCTTCTCTACCAAGCCACACGTAAGAAGGGTGGGAAAGGGGGTTCCTCAGGAAACAACTGGGGCTTGCTACAAAAAGAAGGGAAAAAGGATGCCAGGCAGACAAAACAGCAGATGGATACTGTTGAGGTTTTGACCTCCACCCTCTGCCCCTCCCCTCCCCTGTTTGCACTCCTATCTTTGCCATTTAATTCTATTGGTCACAATTGAATGCAGAGATTCAGGTAATTCACTGCTTCTTGGGACAGGGGACAGGTGATACTGTGTCTCTCTGTTCGTCAAATTGGACATAACGCTCAAAACTGCCTCTAGGTCGGTGCCATAGCCAGGAGCTGAGCTTGGACCCTGACCCTCAGCTGAAGAGGGTTTTTCTTGGTGGCCTCATCGGCCCTCTTTGGCAAAAAGAGAGGCTTTATCTTTGATGCACAGGACTAGAATGAGGCCAAATGAAAGCTTGAGGAGGGAAAACACAAGAAATAAGAATAGAATTTGTTTTGGTTCCTGCTCACCCAGAACCTGTTAACTCCCTCTTGCCCCACTTCCCACTGAGGAGTGGGGAGGGACGAGACGACGGGGGTGGGGGGGTGGGGTGGGGGGTACTGGAGCAGCCGTGTTCACTCACAAGTGGCAGAGTTGAATGCAAATCACCGAAAGAAATACAAGCTTAATTCCTGTGGTCTCTTGGTATTTCCAGGGAGCCATCTGGTCAACATTTTTTGGTAATTCTGTCAGTGGTAATTCAAAATGATAACAATCAAAGCAGCTAACATTTATGCAGTGTTTGCCTTGTACTGAGTTAAGTGCTTTACAAGTATTTAATCTCATTTAATTCTCATAACACTGCCATAAGGGAGGCTCTGTTATCTTCCCATTTTATAGCAAAGGACTCTTAGAGAGAGTTCAGTGATTGACCCAAGGACATCTAGCAGGCTGAGATTTGAACCCAGATCTACCTGTCTCTAAAATTTAGGATTGTAACCGCAGTGCCCAAATGGGCAACTTAATATTGAAAGGGCTTTGGGGTCCACGGTATCCTGTCTCCCTTGGGTTTTGTGGCCCCAAAGAGCGTGTTTCTAAGAACAACAGTGTTTACTCTCCCACTGCTGAACTCAACTACATGTAACTAGTTTGATATCATGTTTAATGAAGGGGTATTTTAATGACAATATTCTAGGCAATCCATCAGGCATAGTTAATGGCTCTGCTGAGGTACTTATGCAGAATGTTTGTTCTTCCCACCTCTTCTATTTTGTCTCTTTTTTTCCTCCCTGCTGCCTTTCCACCCCTAAATCTAACAACTCACCAGAAAACCTGAAAGGGGGTGTGGCTGGGGAATGATTCCGAGCTCTCTAGAAGTCTCTTTGGGCAAATACAGCGGAATGCAGGGCGTGGGCTAGAGAACAGCTCAGCTCTTGCTAAGCGTATGCCCCTCCCACATGCTGAGGCACAGCGCATTAGGTCAGCACCTGGAGTTTTCTGGAGCAAGAGCCTTAGGGAACTGGCAGCAACTTTACAAATCTGATGGCAGCAAACTAGAGGCACAGAAGATAACCCCTGTCCCAACTCATGGGATAACTGGGAGGCACTGACCCAGCTCCCCCATGGCTTCAGGGTGCTCATTTTAGCTTGCAAACTGAATTCAGGTTCCATATGTCTTTGAGGGACCTGGGTTTCTGTTGAATGAATGTTGAACTGGGTGGGATTCAAGGGATCTAGGTGTCTTTTCTGGTCTCTGTCCTTGAATTAGTTGTGTAACCGTGGGCAAGTCTCACAATCTCTTTCATCCTCCATCTTAACACTGAAGAATTAAACTAGATAATATCTATGCATATCCCAGAGTCACCATTCGATGATTCTAAGTGAGTCACCCAGGACGGCCCCGATGGCTAGTGGTTTCCTGGAGTAGCCCTGTTCCTTCTCCTCAGCCATAGTGTGTCCTCTCAGGTCAATGCTTTGGGCGGCTCTCGGTTTGGCTTTTCCAGCATGATTCTGTTTCACCTTTGAGGGTAGGAGGAGGAGATTGTGTTCACGGAGATGATGGGAGTGAGCCGTTCTTCATTTTTGAAAGTTCATTGGCTTGATTCAAATGTCAACCTTCCCGGGGTGGGACGTTTATTTGTAGATGTCAGCAGTGATTTCAAATGGCAATTTCTGTCATTAATGAGGGGGTAACAAGGAGAAAAGTTGAAGGGGGAGGCAGGATTTCAATTTGTCTGGCGAATGATCTACTCACACACAGTCTCATGCGCACACACACTGCTGTCTGGGATGAAGGATGGTCACTGGGAATACTGGGGAGGGAGCGAATGATAAATGTTTCGGGGTCTTGTGTCCTTCAGCCCTATGTGATGAACAATGCTGCAACTTGCTCTTAATTCTTACGACTCTTTTTGTTCCTCAAGGCAGCGGTGTATTATGATTTTTCCTCTCTGCTGGGAAACCTTGCTTGACTTCATGTCCCGTGTTCTGTGTCTGGAGAGGAGGAGGATTTGCTTGTGTGTTGGTATGCAGAAATCAACCAGAATATTTTAACCAATATTCTTGCAGGATTCCAGTCTGCTTGGCTCTTTGGAGCGCTATCTGATTCCAGGATGATGTCTTTCCGGACAGATGTGAAGCTCATCTTTCTTGTTACATGCACAGTGAAAAGGGAGCTCGGCCCCTCGGCTTGCATGGGTGGTTTTTGGGTGAAGGTAGAGCTAAGTGCTCAGAAGCTGAGCACTTTTGGGGTCTTGCATGAACTTGATTGTCATGCAAGGGCATATTGCATTGTGTGTGTGTGTGCTAACACTCTTCTTCCTTTTTCTCTCCCTTTCTCTCCTCTCCCTTTCCCTGTCTGTGAAAATGCTGCCACAGATGTCAGTCAAGGTCCAGGTGAGTCTTGGCGTTTGTACGTCCGCTGTGCAAATTTTCCCTCTGCCAGACTGCATGGTTTGACTCTGAGTGAGACCTTTTTCTAGGGACTCTAAACAGAATAAAATTCTAAGTGTATTGCATTTTCATTGATTTAGGATTAGAAGAAGAAATGCCTTGAATTGATGGATTCATATTGTTTTTGAAGAACCATTTTAAAATCAAAGGAATGTGGTTCCCATGCTTATACAATCACTTCTTTCTGATGAATATTTCTGGGTGAATCAAAGAAGTGGAAAATGAGCATTTTTTGAAAATATTTTTAAAAGTTGTTTTGAAGATATGTTTTCTTCAATTTAATGAATATTTTTTGACTTGTCTGCCATAAATCTATTTATCTTCTATAGCTTCACGTGGTTGAAAATTGAAGATATGACATACTTAGCATGGAAAACATGATGTGGGTGAAAGAAGGTTTCTTTCTTTTTATTCTAAGAAATCGCTTTCCTTTTCCACAATGAAATTAGCAATGTTTTTTTTCTTGGTTATGTAACTAATACATGCTCACTATAAAAAAGGATTTTTTGTTAAATAAAATGGAAGAACCATCTTTACGATAATTGTGCATTTCACTTTTTAAAATGCATACTCAGCCAGTCCTAACTTTAAGCAGTGTATGTGTACACACATATATGTACACACATACACACACTCATATGAGAGGATACCACCATTTATAGATAAGAAGCGTCAAATTATTTAGAATGCTTTGGAGATCATTTTAAACCGGCTAGAACTCTGAGTTAAGAAGAAAAGATAACCTAGCAAATGAGAAGGGAGTATTTTTTTAAGGTATTTTCACGTATGTTTTCTTGTTTAGTCCTTTTGCCATTTAATTTTTCTGGCATTAATACAGTATATTCATTTTAATGGGAGAGAAATTTAGGGCCCGGCCTGACAGGTTAAGCACTTTGCCCGAGGTCATAGCGCTCAGCAGTGGTAGCAATGGGATTTGAACTTAGGACTTTCAGACTCCAAAGCCCCTGCACACTTTATTCAAACATGCTGAGTCCCATCACTGAAAGTTCTCAGCGACTGAAGATCTCATAAGTATTTCCTAATGGGACTCTTGTTTATTTTGGCTTAGGCATAATGTGATATTTTCATTATTAGCAGACCTCTTTCCAAATGAATTTATCCTTAATTGTTTTTTGAATATCTAAACTAATCAACCAAATTTAGGAAGAGTTTCTTCTGATCATTGACCTATGTGGGATAATGCACAACCTAAGAGAATAATACAGTTGTCCCTGGCTACTGCACAGGATTTCCCCATCTCTTTTCTTCTGTTCGCTCCCAAACCTTTTGAAAATAAATAGTGTTTGAACCAAACCGCAGGACAGCATTTCCTAGGAAGATACCATTAAACGCGCTCTATTTGATAATATTTTAGTTTAATCACTCACTCAACAAATATGTATTGAGAACCAACTATGTACCAGGCACTCTTCTAGGCACTAGGGATAAAAGAGTGAATAAAACAGAAGACAATCCTTGTCCTCATGGACCCTTTATTTTTCTAAATGGGGACAAACAATGAGCTAAAAATCTGTATATACACATGCGTACGTATATACATATACACATAGAGATGTATACACACACATACATATGTATAGTATGTATATATGTACATTACATATGTACATATACATAATATGTATATTACATATACGGTATGTTGTGTCAGGTGGTGGGCGATTAGTGCTGTGGAAAAAAATGAAGCAGGTAAAAATAAAGTTGTTGATTTACAGAGCGTGATCAGGGAAGGCCTCTCTGCTAAGATGATGTTTTCTAGGATACCTTCAGGAGGTGAGGGAGTAAGGCTGACACTTCAATTGTGTTTATAAAAGTGCCACTTGGCTGAACCCTTCCTCTTTGTGGTTTCCAGCGGAGATGTGACTCAGGGTCCCCATGGAGATCTCCTGTGTGCTGTGCCCTGCATAGCCGCACCTAGCTGAGGGAATGAATGGGGGCTGAAACCCAGCCTGCATTCCTTTTGCCAAGCCTGTGCCCACGGGCTGCTTCTGACCATGGGGCACCTTTCTCTAATTTTCACAAAGGCCCCATTTTGGTCCTGAGTGAAACAGCATGGCAGGTGAAATGCAGTGGACCCAGAGGCTCCCCTCCATCTCTTCGAAAGGAGTGGAGGTCAGTGAGTGACCCTTCCTTAAACAACAGCAACTATAACTAGCACCATTCCAATTTCATGGCCATTATCTCATTTTATTCTCTTAAGAACCCTCCAAGGTGTATTGCCTGTGCTGTGCTCCGTCCTACTGCTGAGGAAGTTGAGGCCAGGAGGTTAAGTGACGTGCTGATGTCTCCTAGCTCCTGAGGAGCAGTGCCAGGAGGGGATTCCAGTCTGATTCCAAACCTTGTACTCTTTGTGCTTCTCTTGAGATGTGAAGAGCTGACTGCCAATCCTGTCACCCCACTGACCCCTTGCTTTTTTGTAGTTTCTGAGCCTGAAGCAAATCACTAATTCAGAACCTTCCTTTGTGGCCATGGGTGTGGCAGGGGGCGGCCTGAGCTGCCTGGCCCTCGTTGAGGTGAGGGGCCCACCTCTCTGAGCCCCTGGACAGGCAGTCTGGAGCCAGCAGCGCTGTGGCTCTGAAACAAGACACCTTTAGTGCTCTCTGCTGTTGTTCCCCCTTCTTCTTAGGTAGTCAAATTGGGGATTTTATGAACTAATATAACTATGTACCCAGGGGTCACTGGAAAGCCTATAAAGGGACGATTGATTAATTATTGCATTTTACATGTTGAGGAAATTGGTTAGAAGTAACCCTACTATAAAACACAGTCAGAGATGGGGCCTGGCAGGTAATGTCTTTCCCAAGATCCAGGAGATGGGCTGGGACCTTGGAGAGACTATCCTGGACACGCAGGAGAAGAGGGGTAGATGCTATTTCACTGGACTTCCCACGTAGGAAAATCCACAGCCCCTGTCCTAGTCTTCGGGGAAGAGGTTCAGAATCGTAAAGCAGCGACGGGCATTTGTGGTGTGTTGGCCTAAAGGAGGGGAGGGATGCTGAAATCCTTTGATTTGACTCTTCACATCAACCCCTCCAGGCAGGTATCTCCATCCTCTCTACAGACGAGGAAAAGGAGCCTCAGAGAGATTCCGTAACTGCCCACTTTGGCCAGCTGCTCATACAAGACAGGGTCTCAGGCCTGTCTGCCTTCAGAGCCTGTGCTCTATTTCTTCAAAACCCTGGCATATCCAGGGCAGAGCTATGTCTGTATTCCCAACTTTTTGCTTGGTACACAGCACATAGTAGGACCTCAGAAATGTCGGCTGAGCAGAGAGTGTGGCCATAAGCACCAGGGGCACTGTGCGTCTGCAGGGTCCCAGGACATGTTGGAGCTCAGAGGGTATCTAGCCCCAGGAGAGCAAGTCTCTGACTTTTCAGAGGAGGAAATGGAGGCCCGGGAAGGGAAGGGACATCTCCAAGGCCATGGAACCCTTTCGTGACCTGGAAGGACTACCGTCTGGCTCGTCTCCTATGCTCCTGGCCCACAGGGATTTGTCGCTGGTCTCCCCAGGCTGCCTGTAGGACAGGTGTGGGCAGTCCAGTCCCAGCCCTGCCGTACTGGGCAGTGACCTCAGCCCTCTCCCCTCTCTCTTCTCAGGTGTTCCAGAACTCCCAGCCGAGCAGAGAGGAAGCTGCTTGGAGGTGGGGTGGGGGAGGGGGCTTGGTTAGAGGAGGGAACAGTGCTGGGGGGCCTGGAGCTATGAGACCCCTTCTTCCCCCTCCGCCAAGCTTCTCTCTGCAGCCAGGAGGGGCTGTTTATGATGCTCCATGATAGACTCTCTCCTCAGAAAGGATAATTTCTCAGGCTCTGCCTGCTGATTAGAGCCGGAATTTAAATGAATAACTGTGACCTTGTGGAAGTGCCCTAGTTATTCAGAGACCCGATGAGGAAATAGGCCTCTTACTTCGGTCCATCAGAGCCCTGGCAGGTGTGGGAGGAGGGGCTGCTGTCTGCCAGGGCCCAGAGGAGGTCTGCTGCTGCCGCAAGCCAGACTGCCTTTCCTCTAGCCTCCTTCTGCCCTCTCTTGATCTCCGCCCTCTTTCTGTGTAAGTCATCTCAGGGCTGTCTTTAGAGAGGGGACATAGTTTTTGTCCTGAGCCCTGCCCTGTGTCTGGGGGCGGGGGCGAGGGGGTGTCATTCAGTCCAGCCTGAGGGACACTGTTCTAAATCTGAAGCTAGGAGGCAGCACCTGATATGTCTGACTTGTGTTTATGGATACAAAGGGTTTGCCCTAGAAGCTTGCTGCTCACAGGTGACCCACCCAAGCGGCAGAGTCGGACTCACCCAGGAGTGTGTTAGAAAGGCAGAATCTCAGGCCTCACCCCAGACAGAGCCCTAGGTGTATACAACTTAATGTTCGAGACATACTGACTTCACATTCCCAGACTCTTCTCCCCTTTGGGGCCAACCAGGCTATGTTTGCTGCGGAAGGTGCATTCCACCTTGCTAAAGCCCTATTCCTCGTCTGTTCCACTGGGCACAGCACGAAATATCCACTTTCTGGGTTGATAGGAGTTAAGAGGAAGAGAGATACTAGGGAAGGAAAGGGGAATGAACAGTTATTGACCATTTAGTCTGTGCCCGGCCTTGTTCCGGCAGTTTTCCTGTAAAAGTTTATGTACTGTAAGGCAGGATAGCTTAGGATAGAGTAAGGTACCACACACTAAGGTGCATGAGCGAAAGCCAGCCCACTGCCTCGTTTCATGTGGACTTCGCGCTAAGGATGGGTTTCCACTTTTTAGATGGTTGACAGCAATCAAAAGAATAATTTGTGACACAAAAATTTGATGAAATTTGATGTCAGTGTTTTTAAATAAAGTTTTGTTGGAACAAAGGCACACATGTTTGTTTCTGGATCGTCCAGGACTGCTTTGCAAAGTCAGCGTGGAGTAGCTGTGACAGAGACCCAACGGCTTGCAAAGCCTAAAAGATTTACGCGCTGGCCCTTCACAGAAAAAGTTTGCCACCCGGGTAGAGCACAGACTCGGAGCCAGACACCTGGGTTGACATCCTGGCTTTATCCCAACCTAACAGTATGACCTGTTCAAGTTACTTTGCTTCTGAGGATCCTAATTACCTGACCTGTAAAATGGGAATAGTAAATGCCCACATCAGGGGGTTGTTGTGCAGATTAAGTGAGCTCATGTGTCTGTAGAAGAGTGCCTGGCACATAGTAAACACTGCATACATGAGCTATTATTGCAAGTTATCTTATTTGATCCTTTCCACACGTGTGGATGAAGACGTTTAGGTGCAGAGAAGTTTCAGAACAAAACAAACCAAAACCAATTCTTTCACCTGGGTCTTGGTCTCCCTACCTGTTCAGAGGCACGCTCTCCCTGCTGTGCTGTCAGGCCCCTCTAAACACACCTGCTCTTCTCTCCTTGTCACACATTCTCTCCCATCTGGCCTGATCTGTCTGCTTTCAGGGAGGAGGTCCCACAAACTTAGAATCCGGCCAATATTGCTCTCCAGGGAGGCGTAGGAATCCCAGGAAAGGGAACTGACATGTATAGAGGACCTCATGTGTTGGACACCTACCCCTTCACAGATGAGGAACCTTGGGCTCACAGGCATTATATCCTCTGCTCAAGTGAGAAGCAGGGGTGATAGCTCCGAGAATTTAAGTGCAGATCTGGGATCTCTGCTCTGTGGTCTGCTTCCTTCTGGCTCTGTCACTTTCCCCAGGCACTGTGTGGCCTTCGGTAAGTCATGTGACCTCTCTGGGCATCAGGCTGCCTTTCTTTAATGTGATGAGTTTGAATGATATAACTTCTCAAGCTACTCCCGGTCCAGGATCTATGACTAGGCCATCTGAATGAGGTGCCTTGGCGAACAGCAATCAGGGAAATGCCTTCTCCTTTAAAACCAAAGACTTGTAACTCCTAATTCCAGTAGCCCCTGAAATATATTTGTCTTCCCTCTCAGGTTCTTTTGGCCAAATAGCCCCACTTGCCTTTCTCCCTTATTAGGAAAAATACCTGACACTTATGAGCTTGCACTTTGAGCCTGGCACTGAAATACTAAGTTTTTGCATGGTCATTTACTTCTTTTGACATCTCCAGGAGGTAGATTCTGTCATTAGACCCATTTCACTCAGGAATGAACTGAGGCTCACAGACAATAACTTACCGGCCCAGTGAAGAGTGGAGTGGGATGAAAACCCTGGTCTACCTGGTCCTGGAGACATCTCCCAGGCAGCTGCACCAGAATGCACACCCACGAAGGTACACTCCTGTTCACGCCTATATGCCCTAGGCCTAGAACAGAGCCAACTCATCATAGGCATAGAATAAGTACTTACTCAATGAATAAACCATGCTCAGGACTCAGCTCTTCATTGTACCCCAAACCCCTCTGCTTTTTATTGAGGTGCACCCTGAGATAGAAGGAAATTAAACCAACCTTTATTCAGTTCCCATTTTGGGCTTGGCTCAGTAGGAGATGCAGGCTGTAGGGAAATCCACTACTGCCGTGCGTCATTGGATTGGAAAGGGGCCCTCGGCTGGGCTAGCAGTGCTCAGCTTTCAGCCAATTTCCCTGCTGGGGCCTGGGAAGACCCCCTTGGCTCCCGTAGTCATTCTTGATGAGTAAGTGTGAGTAAGGCGCTGCTTCCCAGCCTGTCTCCAGCTTTGTCTAACTCGTGGAGGCAGATCACCGGGCCTTGGTGACTTTTTTTTTTTTTTAGGGCCTTTTAACATTCCCTTCTTTACTGTCTTGGCAAGCCTGACTCACTGGAGTGCTGCTTACGGTTCCATTTTGTTTCTCAGTTCCAGAGGGCAAGGTCAGAGTTAGCGCTGGGAAACATCACTAGAGATACCCTGTCGTCTCAGTGGGATAGTACAACTGCCCCACCCCGACCCTGCCAAATGGCTGGGGACTATATTTGTTGCTCCAATGATGAGGGGGCATTGGTGGCATTAAGTAGAAAGGGGCAATGAATGCTAAATGTGCTATAATGTATGGGAGGGTTTAATACATTATAAAAAAAAGATTTGTGCTGCTCAAAATGCTACTGGTGAGAACAAAGAGAAACAATTCTAGACCAATTCCTTCCTTGTACAGGAGAGGAAGCTGAGGCCATAGAATATCCATTTAACTCAGCTAAGTCACACAGCTGACTGATGGCAGCCTCGGAGACCCTCCCAGTCTGTAGGCCTGCCTAGGGAAGTCTGGAAAGGATCTGGGCTGAGGCAGTCAGTTCACAGGGCAAGGCTGAAGGAGGAGGGAGGAGATGGGATGCAGCTGAAAGTTCAGGACAGTGGGTCCCTTGTGGGGCAACTTGCCTGACTGTGACCGTGGTGGGAAGCATCTGAGGACACCTGGCAGGTAGGCTGCTAGTGCTTCCAGCTTACTGGAGAAATGGCATTGACAAGAGACAGTGGGCGGGGTAGAGACAGGGCCTGGATATACCAGTCACATTGCTGTAATGACAGCATTGACTGCAAGCTTTCGAGCTCTTCCCAGGTGCCGCGGACGGTGTTAAGTGCTTTCCATACGTGGCAGCTTGTGATTGTCATAGTAATCCTGAGAAGATATTTTATGAGCACATCTAATATGGCAGGTAGTGGGGATGCAGGCATGGATAAGTTCTCAAAGTGGGAGGCAGATAATGTATGGGCAAGAGGCACCGGAAAGTTCACTAGCTCAAAATCCTACAGTTAGTAAGAGGCAGAGCTGGGATTTGAATCCAAGTCTTGGGTTATTTAGAGCAGTGGTTTGCAAACTCTGGTACGCATCCAGAAATCACCTGGAGAGCTTATAAATGAGATCCAGGCTTATTAAAGCGAGACATTTCCCCCAGGGGATTCTGATAGGACCAAAGTTTGAGAACTACTATTTTAAAGGAAAGGGAGCAAGAGGGTGAAGGGACTTGAAAGCTTCAGGCTTAGCCACTAGTTTAAACCCTACAAGCATTCAGGGAGGCTAGGAGGGTGGGATGAATGATCTCCCCTTTGTCTGAGCGCCCATGGCACCTTAGGTCTCCATCAGCACCATCATCATAGTATACTATTGTCACTCGTGTACTGTCCCCTCATGTCCCCCACTGGCCAGCACGGGCTGTTGAAGGACAGGGAGTGTCTTACCCTGTGAGAACTTATCCATGCCTATATCCCCACTACCTGCCATATTATATGTGTTCATAAAACTTTGTTGTTAGAATCACATTTCAGGGATGGAAAGGACCCCAAAGTTGTCAAGTCTCTCTGTGCACCTAATTTTTGAATCCCTTCCACAAGAGTTTATTCAGACTTGGCTCCTGCAGTGAAGAGCAAATCCTTGCTCCTTTAGCCATTCTTCCAAGCTCTTATTCTGAGTCACTATAGTTTTCACCACCTGTATTGCTTCCAGCCCTTGGAGACACACAGAATAGATTTAATTATACTCCCAGTGTTTGAAGACAGGGCTTTTGTCTTTAAGAATTTTCTTTCCTAAGGGGTACAACATCTCCAGTTTCTTTGGGCATTCTCATACAAGGGTTTTACGTTCTTTTATCCAGGTCATTATTCTCTGAAAAATGACTTTTTTTTTTTTTTTTTTTTTTTTTGGGTAGTATCCTTTCCAAACAAGGAGGCCCACACACATACAGAATTACGGATGTGTTCCAACCTGTTCATTATAGGATGGTCTCATAGGATGGTCTCATTACCCCCTTTTTCTAGACTCCCTGTATCTATTAATGATAATATCGAACCCTTTAGTATTTTTTTAATGAGTATGGTAGTAAGTTGAACTTAAAGGCACTGGAAATCTTTTCTATTTTATGTGTGGCTGCTGTAAAACCATTCTCTCCTGGTCCTGCACTGTGCAATGGTTTATTTGACTTAGACTTGGGACCATTCTTTGATTTTGTTCAATTCAGTCCTGGATTTTTAAAATCTAGCATACTATGATCTATGAGAGTACAGTTCTTTCATCTAGCAAGCCAGCTGTCCCTCCCAGCTTCATGCCATTCATGATTGAAGAGCTATTTTAGAGACGTTCTTGACAAGTTGGAGAGCAAAGACTTCTTGTTTGGGAAGAGTTTCTTCTAAAAGGCATAATTGCCTATCCTTTAATCTTTAGAGTGTCAAGCATAACTGCCTTCATCTCTCTCCCTTCCATGCCATTCACACATAAGGAAACCCTGCTTCTTGCCCCCTAATGAAGTGGAATAGACTGGGAAGGTGCTGCAGACCTTCTTTCCTCTACCCTGTGGTTATGTCCTACAGAAGCTGTTGGTGATTCATGGTTGACACTGGAAGGAATAATTTCTGTTCAGCCTACTCACGAGGCTGTGAGAGCAAAGTTGGGTGAAAGGCACCCGGTGGGTGGGCTCGTGCAGTTATCCTACAAAGGGCTTAGTGAGGATGGAACATGAGGGCATCATAGAAGGGCCAATCCAGAGGCTGGGACCTGGGTGGCACCTGCCTTGGAGAATTAGCACCAGGCTCTCTTCCGGAAACCCTCCTCATTGTCAGTCCAACTATTCGTTTCATCCCCAGTATTGTGCAAGTCTTGTGGAAGACGAGCCAAAGTCGTATATGTAAACAGGTGATCTTCCCAAGTGTCAGCTCATGATTTCTGTTAGGTGACGCACTGAAGTTTTGTTCAGTGCCTACCTTTCTGATTATGGGTGGTATTCCCAGGGTATTAGTTTGAACCATTTAAAATTGTCATTTTTGTAGGTCAAAACCCGTTAAATATCAGAAGTTTTATATGGCTCAAACCAACAGCTGTTTGGCCTCTTGGGAGACCATCTTAGTGCATAGGAGCATAGCCTCTTGGAGTTGGATTGGCTTTTAGGTAGTTATGTTCAAAAACCCCACTCTGAATCTCTTCTCTGTACCCTCTGTTCTTGCGGAACGTGCTTGCTGCTTTGTCCTGTAACTTTTAAAATGCTTGAAGGCAGTTCTCACGTCCTTCTCTAGCTCTCTCTTATTTGGGCTGCATATAGCAGTTCCTTCAGCCATTCTGCCTGTGACATGTTTTGGACCTCTTACCATTCTGATCATTCTTTGGATACACCCCACCTGCTTCATGCCCCTCCTAACATATGGCACAGTCTCTGAACCAAATCCTAGATTTAGTACAGTCTGTGCTGAGAAGAGGTGGGACTATTGACTTCTTTTAATTTCCGTGGGTGGGGAGGATGGAGGGGGTTGTGCTTAAGTCGCAGAGTTTACATTTGTCCCTTAAAATTAAATTTCACTTTTGCCTGTTCACATCCTTTTGGACCCTGATTCTGATATCTAACAAATGAGGTATTCCTTTCAGCTCTCATTCATCACAACACCCGGACAGTGTTCCAAGGATGTTCTCAGCCAAGTCATTGATCCAAAGGTTGAGCAGGCCCAGGCTCTGTTGGTGAACCTCTGATAGAACAAGGAAACCAAAGCCCATAATGGAGGTCAGGGAAATGCCCGGGGAAGGGCTGATCTGAGGCACAATTATGGCGTCGGGGGAGGTTTCCTTCAGATCCTGCCTCCTCCCTTTAACCATCCTTCTCCCACCCCGTCCTTCCCCTACACCCTCCCTCCTGCCCACGGTGGCCAACTCCCTCAACCTGTGACTGCATGTCTCTGTCCTTCCTTCACTCACATGTCCCTGTGCCACCCCAGTCACTAAAAAAAGATCTTTGGTTTGGCTTCCTAATGGTCCCACGCACAGGACAGTGTCAATGACTGAGGAGCCTGAGTGTATCTATGTTCAGATTTGCATGTTCATGAGGAAAGGGGCTTAATCCCATCAAGAAGTGACCTGGCAAAGGAAAGGCTTCGTGTTTGAATAGCATCTGTGGATGGGGATCGAGGAGAGGGAGATGTTGGCCATTTAAAAGCAGACTCTCCCACTGCTCCTTCTATTGTGCTTGACCAGGGTCAGAGATGAAGTTGAATTAATGTCCAGGCCCTCTTTTCTGCTCCTGAGTGCTCTAAGACATGTGTCTTCTCTTCTCTACCAGCACTGAATTAGACAGGATTGCTAGTGTCATGGTTACCATCACAGCCTGGAGGGCCCATCTGTTGGCTTGGAATCCTCACTTCACCCCTTACTAAGCAGTGTGGCTTTGGCTCTAGGCCCTGCTTTCCTCACCTGTAAAATCAAAATTATAGCAATGCCTAGCCCACAGAGCTGGATTTAATGAGATACACCTAGCCATGCCTTGTCTATCTATAGTAAACAGTCAACAAACATTAGCTACTGTTGTAATCGTGTTTTTGTTTTGTTTTGTTTTTTTAACCAAGTTAACTGAATTTCCTCTCTTTTAAGTACTTAAAATGCTAAGATGTGTATTTCTTTTCCCCCTTCTCCCTTTTCCAAATTCCTGGTCACCCTACAGACGCTGTCATTTGTGGCTTCTCTACCTTCACTAGCTCCTTAGTTCCTCTGGAAACATGAGGTGTATGTTTCCATTACCTTCTGATTTTATGTAATTACTCTTTTCAAAACTCTTTGTGGCTTCCTAAGAATTCAGCGTTGGCACTTGCCACAATTAGTGACATTTAATTTCTCTACTTCGGTATGGAAAAAGAGATGATATATGTAGATTTTACACTGGGATAAAAGTTACCCTGAGAGTGAATGAAAGAAAAGTCTTGGCAGGGATAACTTGCTTTTTTTACCCCCTGAATCTCCCCTGCCCCCATCATGAGTGACTTCCTTCCTCCGCTGAAATCCTTTCCCCAGTTACCCAGCCAGAGCGAAGGAAGGAAGCATGGACTGAAAATCATCTGAGGTAGGTGGGATATTATAGGTTTGAGGGGGAGACAGTATTAGCTTAAATGATGGAGGCCTTCAACTTCTGGCCTGGTTCCTGAACATGACATCTTCCTCTTGCTTGTTGCAGTAAATGGTTTCTATCTCTGTATTAGTCATTCTCATGACAGGCTTCATGATGGCCACAGCTGCTTACAAATGACTTCGCTTCCATAGCCATTTCCATTCTCCCAAGCTGCAAAGGCAACTATCTCCATGGGGATTTTCCCAAAGGATGTAACATACTTTAGAGAGCCATACCTATATTTTGCATATAATTTACATATGATTTGCAGTCTGTTCTAAGGCAATTTCAAGTGTGTATGTCTTACCTACTGGTGATCTTTTTCTCCTCTTGTTCTTGCATATAGCTCGAGAACCTGTGCACCAGACATAGACAGGCACGAGAGGGGTAGAAGATAGTTCTGGAAAGAGTGAGAGGAAGGCTAAAAAATATCAGACATCTTGTTGGGATCCAGAATGGTCCCTGGATCCAACTAGGGTAGCATTTCATTAGGCTGTGACGTCTAGAGAGGAGACACTTCCATTGCTTTCTAATTGTTTTGTAATTATTTTTTAAAAGGCATTGTAGTTCCAGAAGAATTCTATGTTGACAATTCTTAATATCCTGCCCATCAAAGGGTCATCCAAGCCCACCTCCTGATTCCTATCCACCATTAGGTGAACTTTTAAGAGCTGGCTTTCGAGTGTTAGTTGAGGATCTATTCAAATCCAGAGCCCGTGGTGAGCTTCTTTTGGAAAGGTGTGGACCCCTTTGCTTCCCTGAGTCCCCTGTTCCAGCTCACGTCCTGCCTTTCAGCAGCCCTTGAATGTCAGGCCCAGAATAAATGCCAGACCCCCAACCCAGCCAGCGTGCTGGCCCCAGAGCCGGCTGTGTGGCATAGGGGTCACTGGTGATGTGGATTTTGACCCTCTGTTTCTGAGATTGATGAGAATGCCTGTTTTCATTTTTTCCCCTTCCTCATCAACCACACACCCAGCCTAGATTCCTTTTCCTTTCTTACTAATTAAATCCTTCTCCATTAAGATTTTTGAGCATTATTTTCTGGATCTATAATGGAAAGCCAAATAGCTCCGTTGCTTTTTTTTTAATGTAAAATTTTATTTTAATGTTGAATATGCTTGGAAGTAGAAAAAAAGAACCTTTAGGATATCTTACTATTCCCCTCCCCAGTCCCCCATCCCTGCCAGGTTAAGACCCACTGTTCCAGCCACTTTTTCTTTGAGAATTTATTTACCTACATGGGCACAGACCCCTTTTCCTCGAAAGGGAGGTGATACACCCTTGTGTTGCCCTGACTTTCTCGTAGACCTCAGTCCTACATTGTTAAATGCACCCTAGACATTTAAATTTTTTTTTAAAATTAGTTTCAGGTGAACAAAACAATGTGTTAGACATTTGTCATTTATATCCCTCACACAATCACCCTAGACATTTTTGGTCGAGTGATTCTTCTGTTTCTTCAACTTATCCTGCCTAAAACTGAGCTCTTGTTGCCCTCACTCCAAATCCATTTCCCACCCCCGTCTGATCTTCCTATTTCTGACAATGCTTCACTCAGTCTCCCATCTTCTCCTCTGCTAAAGCATGTCATCGGTCACCCAAAGCCTGTTGAACATTCTTTTTTCCTTTTTCTTCCCTCTGCCATGGTATTAATTTAGGCTCTTTGTGACTAATCTTTCTGCCTCCATGTCTTTTCCCTGTAATCCATCCTGTCCACACCATTGCCAAAGCAACCTTCCCGAACATCATTTTCCCTGGGTCACTCGCCTGCTCGTGAACCCTCAGTGTCGCCCATTAGCTGCAAGATCAAGGCCATTTCCTTAGCCTTGAAACTCAAGGCCTCCATACCACAGCTCCATCCTTTGAGCCTTGAGGTTGCCTTTCGCTTCTTTCTGATGTGAACCATTTATATTTGTTCATACCTGCCGTGTGCCTGGCTGTGTCCTACATTCTTCTGGGAAATCCTTGCAAATGCGTCTTGTGGTCTTTGGAACTAGTGGTGGTACCTGGAATGTTGTCTATGTATCTAAATCCTAAACTATCTTTCAAGGCCTAGTACAGATTTCATTCCTCCAGAAACCTTTTCTATGCATTCAGGGCCCTCCTCACCGTCCTGTTGTCCTTATTGTCTGAATCCGTCATTTGAGACTTAGCAACCATTCATTCATTCCTCATTCAATCACCAAACACATACTAAGCACCTACTGTGTGTCAGGCACTGTGCTAGGTGTGGCCTCACACATCAGTGTATTTTTATAGCATAATAAAAATAAACAATAGCCCTTACCATGTGCAGACCCAGCTTTACATATACTCATGTATTTCATTCTCAAAACAACCTATGAATTTGGCATTATTGTTATTCAAATTTTATAGATAGGGAGATCAGGGCACAGAGATGTTTAGCGAGTTTCCTAAAGTCAAAAGCTAGAAAGCAGCAAAGGTGGGATTCTGAAGTCCTTGATCTTAACCCTGAGACTTCACGGTCAGGTACCAGTATATGTGTTTGTGTCAATGTGAACACACACACCTTCCCAGCTACGCTATAGACCTACAGGTTACTGACCGTGTACCTCGTTTGTATAGTACCTCGCCACTGCCTTATCCAGTCTTTGCATATAGTAGGTACTTGAATGTTTTGGTTGCTTGCTTGTTTTTTCATGCATTCACTTTTGAGGAGCTTAAGATTAGTAGTAGCAAGTAGTGATTTGGAGTGGAAGAGGGAGAAACAGAATTTCAGAATAGACCAGGACACTCTGGAATTCTTGATTTCTGGTTCTTAACTCTGCAAGCTATGAGGATAGGTTTGTATGAGAGAAGATTCTGATATAAAAGCTGTTGACAGTGGAATACAATTCCTTTCTCAGAAAGCAAAACGAAACTCAGACCGTATTATGGTTACACAGGTTCTCCCCTCCCTCCAGTTGTTCCCTTTGGCTTTACGGCTGGCAAAACCAGGTTTTACTTCTGGATCCCAGATCTGTATGCCTGGCCTAAGATTTCTGGTTAAGATTTTTATAAGGGGCATTTTATTTGAGTTGCAATACTGCAACTACAAATGTAGCTTAATAAAACCTGCTAAGTACATATTTGAATTTTAAAGACACAGGTGGCAGGTTATTTGCATTTAAAAGGATTCTTCCTTTTACACTGCAGGGTTCCATTAAACATCCAATACCTCTTACTGTATTTATCATACAATTTAATTTACCAAAATTTGATTTATATGCCACTCTAAAGGGGCAGCTCTCAAGTTCTAGTGAGCAGGGGAATCACTTGGGCAACTTGTTTAAAATCCAGATCTTTCCCCAAACTCCTTCCCAAGGTTCTAATTCATTAGGTCTGGGGTGGGGCCCAGGGTCTTCACTTAATAAACATCCCCATGTGGTTCACGTAGGTGGTCAGTGAAGTGTAGGCGGGAAATACTGCTTTAGAGGAACACAAGGGCCCACGTGGAGGGGCTTCTCCAGGGCTTTGATACCCTCTGACTACTAAGTGTCCTGCTTTCCATTTGGTAAATTTTTGAAATATCTATTTGGATCAGATAAAGACCAATCCATATAAGATGGATTTGTATAAGGTGTACAATGTATTGATTTCACACATTTATATATTGCAAAATAATTACCATCGTAGCAATAGCTCACACCGCCATCCCATCCCATAATTGCCATTTCTTTTTCATGATGAGAACTTTTCAGATTACTCTCTTAGCGACTTGGCAGTATACAATACCGTATTAGTGTCCCTTCGTTTTTAACCCTCTGTGTTACTCTTAGGTATCTCCTTGGGTCTTCCTTATTCTTTTCTTAACGCTTACAACCCTCTTGTATATAGTCACCCACTGAATTTACACATGCATTCTGTTCCCATTTAGCTTCTCGCATCCTCCATCTACTTGTCCCAGCCCCTCTCTATTAGTGCTGTTGATGGGGATGATGAATGCTATGGTCTGGTCCAGGCCTTTTTGAAATAGTTACTTCTGCCGAAGTCTCTCTGAGCTAAATCTGCGGCCCGTTGTTCTCTCTTCCTACTATCCCCTTCCAAGAAAAGACCAAAAATTATTATTATTTTTTTTAACCAAAACAAATCATGAGAATGACTTGGTTTGGCACAATTCCATTTCTCCGTGAGTATTAATTCTAGGCCTCGAGAAATGAATGCCAGAAATGCACATTTAAAATATGATTACAGTTGAATGAAACTTGTTTAAAAAATAGACCTTATGACATTTTGGCACATGTATCTATGTATTTAATATATCACTGATCTTTTAAAAGCCAGTTGCTTGACCCATATTTTGCCTCTGATGACTTTTCTAAATCTCTAGTAATCTCCAAAAACATTTAGAGATTTTCATACATTAGAGATTTTTCTCCTTTATTAATCCCCTATATCCCTAAATTTCACTCTGGGTAAAGGTTCCCTGGCACGATCTGGATTTTGTCAAATATCTCCAGTAGTAATAAAAGCAGTGGAAGAGCAAAAAACTCGTGTCGTTGGTTATTGGTTGGAAAGCTTTTCTTTTAATAGATTGATCAGGGCTTACGCTTTCCTTGAAGTAATGAACTCTGAATAATCTGGTTTGACTTCCATAAGAACAGAGCCAGAGATGGTGCTGTTTGTTTATTAGGAGGGGGTGTGTGTGTGTGTGTGTCTCACATCTTCTTTAACCCATTCAGTGCTGGGCTAGGCCTCCCTGATGAAAGGTAAGGGATGTTCTAGGAAAAGATGGTGGTGGAGAAGCAATGGAGGGAAGGGGTGTGGTTGTCCCTGGCCTAAGAGGAAACTGATAGGGGAAATCATTTCAAGTCGTCTGTGCAACTCCTACAAGCAGGCACTCATTCGGTGTGTTCAGTATCATTCAGTTTTTCTAGAAAAGAACATTGCATCTAGAATCACAACAAGAAGTTGGACGGTAATCTCTGGCTGGTGAGATTACAACTCATTTTTCTTTTTTTCTGAATTTTCCGAAGTTGCTACAGTGACCATGTATTACTACTATTAAAAGTAATTTAAACAAAAGAAAGAAACCTATTTCGCCCGGCATCTTGAGTCTCTTTCCCAACGGACCTCATCTTTAGTAGATTTATCTCCAGTCCTACCTGTGACATAGAACAGCAGTGGAAGCAAGTTCTCATGAAAAGGCCAAGAGCAATTCAGCAAACAGAAAAGGCTGCAGACTGGAGAGCTGGGCCTTTCAGTGCTGTTGCATGTTCCCGGGTGTGTGTATGTGTGTGTGCATGCCCCTGCCACCCCTCCTTCCACTCAAGAATTGAGAGAAGATTGCACTGCATTCTGAATTTTTAACTTTGTCTTCTTTCTTTTTCCATCTCCTTCCCCTCTCCTCCTCCCCTTTCCGCCCTCTTTTCCTTCCCCAAGGCCTTTCCCACCTCATGATGAGTGAACAAGGTAGGTGCTTTTTGCTCGTGGTGATAACAGCTGCCCGATTTGCTTGCCTTCATGCCTCTGGCTGGTTGCTCAGAGCCTCATTATTGCTGGCAGGCCATTTGCTGACTGCCCCTCATGTCGTGGGCCAGGTTGGCAGCAGGGCCACCCTGCAGTGGGGGGCACCTTTCCCGATGCATTGTGGTTTCCGGCCCCCACACCCCCTTGGCTTCTCCATTCTGCACCACCATTTGTCATCAGGCTGCTGGCCCTGCCGGGCTGCCTCCAAGAGGGAAGGAAGCATGAAACAAGGCATGACGGGGTGATAATGGGGGTGAATGAAGCTAATTTCAGAGCAACAGAGCGGTTAACTTCCTCCTGCTCCTCCCCGCACCCCATGCTGGGGCCTGGGGTTGGGGATGAGGAGCCAGGCTTTTCCCTGAATTTCACTCAAAGTAAAGGTTTGATTTTTGCCTTCCCCTCCGTCCCACTGCCCACTGTAATGACTTTCAGCCCCTCAAGGTGAAAGGAAGCCCTTGGGGGTTGACTGGGTTCAGTTTTGTATAAAAGCAAAAACCACCAAGAGAACATGCTAATGTCCTCATGGCAGGATTCTAACTCATTATACACCCTGAAGAAAACTGCATATAAAGATCTGTAAATTCAGCATCTGCAACCTAAAATATTCAAATATGCAGGGAATGAACTGTGCAGGAAATTCAGCTCAGCAAAGCACAGGGTGGGCTGTGAATGAAGCCTTTTTCTCCTAAATAAAAATTTTCCACATTATCAGCCTAAATCAGGATTTGAGAAGTAAGCCTACTTAAATTTTTTTTTTTTTTTTTTTTACCCCCGCTGTCCAATTGCTACTATTGTGTTCCTTCTGAGCGTTGGGGTGATTGCAAGATTGGTGTCCCTGCCTTGCCCTAACACCCAAAGACTGTACTTTAATTTAATGTCTCTTGTCTGTTTCTTTTCCAAATACACACGGGAGTCAGTGCCTCTTTGGGAGAATCAAAGAAAAGGGGAAGGAGAGGGTCTTCCTCCTTCTCCTGTTTTTCTTGATCTTTTGAGGAGAGTGGAGCAGCCCTGAAGCACCCTCCCCCCCCCCGCCACCCCCCCCCCCACACACACCACTGCTCCCTTTTATAGGATCCCTCAGACAATGTTACCACAAAGGCAAGAATTATCAGATGCAGGAACCACCCGGGCTGAGAGAAGTTTGTTTATGGCATCCAGGTAGCTGTGCCCCTGGGCAGGTGAGGGCATCCTGCCTTGATAAGGCAGGGTAAGGAGGAAGCACACTTTTCCAATAGACGTGTGTCCTCCAGACCTGAGCCACGATCCACGATTTGGACTCCAGCCATTTCAATGAAGACACAGTCTGGTATAGAGCAGATGTCAAAGGACAGAAATGGAGTGAGGCGGTCAGGTGAGTTTTCCGGTGTTATGTGGGGCTCCGGAAGAGGCTGGGATGAAGCCTTTCTATCCTTCTTGTAGGTGAAACTATCTGCCTACAAGGTGAAGTTATCTGCCAACAGCAGGTAACTGTGGTGTGGATATGAGTAGGGGATGCGCTGATGTCGACCTAGGGTCCAGGGAGTTTGACAGTTAAGCACAATTCTATCAAGTGGGTGGACCCAAACTCTGTGAATTGCTGGGATTCGGTGGCCCTACTTTGATAACAACTTACACTAGAAAAAGCAGGCCTTCAAAGTCCTGATGAGGAGAGCCCCTTCTGCGTCCTCTCACCTGTGCTCCCAGCTGGCCTTTAGGAGTACTCCTAGCTTTTAAAGTGGCTCGCAGGTCTGAGTGCATCGTATGGCTGATGTCATTGGATGGAGTCCAGGCAGATGGGATAGGCTGGTGGGGACTTCTTTAATCTTAATTAAGTTTATTTTAGACCCATAATGCAGCACAGGTATTTTGGAATGCTAAATCCCAATGATAGTAGGAAGAGCATGTGGAAGACCTCTGTTGTATACCTTGCCCCCTTTTCCACCCATTACTCAACTTGTCTTGGGCACCAGGATTGATGTGTACATGAGTAGAGAGCTCAGATGTACACATACTCTGGGGGTTAAGTCAGATATTTCCTAGAAAAAGAGTCTTTAAGCAACAAAGGTGTGACAGACATGAATATTGTGAATTCCTCTTTGGAGAGGTTTCCAAGAAAGGATGCTCTGGGTGCTCAATGCCACTGAGATTTGAAGTTGCAACGTGCAGTTTAATCTGTTTTTAAGAAGGTCCTTTACCTGAATTCCTCCTCCTCTTATGTTTTTCTATTCCCCAGTTCCTTTTCTGTTCTTGCCTTTGTAGTGATTACCTAAAAAACACCAACAACTTTACTTTCCACCAATATTTCTTTCCTTCTTATTCCTTCAACGTGAAAGGAAGATTTCTGTCTGGTTCCCACTGAATGTACAAAATTTGTTTTCGATGTACATCAACGTGTGTGGAAATACTTCTGTATGTTGCGTGTGCACCACCTACCCGTGTATGTTAGTCCTCATGACTCATATAAAAGTGGGGACACTATAAGAGAACTTAGCTTCTCTGAGACTTTGCCTCACCAATTTTAGATTGGGTAAGTGTGTGCAGCGTGGCATACATGTGACTGTGCAGTGTGTTTGCATGCAGACTTGGTCATGATCCTAAGGTGGGGACAGACGAAACTCATGGGAAAAATCTTCGACATGAAATTGATGGAAGCAGCTTTTACGGCTTGTTTACGCTTTGCATTGTGTCTTTGTTTTGTGCTGCCTTTTCAATATTGTATTTGTAATGCTGTTACATTACTGTTGTGCGTTTTTATGTGTGTTACATTTCTTTGTGTGTCTGCAGTGTGCTGATGTTTTACTCTCCCTGCTCTCTCTCTTTCTCTCTCTCTCACCGCCTCCATGGGGGACACCATGCTTCCTCTACTTAATTGGACCTTCCACTTCATTTCTGTAGGTAGAAGTAAAGGTAGAGATGATTTTCTTTTTCTCATTATAACTGTCAATCTGCTGTCTGAACTACTCATGTGTCCATGGGGAATTGTTGATTCTTAGGAATACAGTCCAGATTGCAACTTCGTGCTTTTAACAACAACTAGAAAAAACAAATAAAAAGCCAATGCTATCATTTTCCTTCAGTGTACCTCACGTTTCATGGTTGGGGATGGTTCTGAGTTGGCCCCCCTAAACCTCCCACTAAATCTAAGGTGAGCCTTATCCATGATGGGGTGCTCTTTCTGGCAGGGATGGGCGACTCTGAAAGTGGTCATGCAATGTGGGGAAGATATATTTTACTTAATGCAGGCTATCCTGAGAATCCCTCCCGATAAATGTATTGCTGGAACAAGGGAGGTGTGAAATGATGTACCGATGTTTCCATTACTAGGGAGTAACCCATTTTGGGGATAACATCAGTGAGGCAACAGTGATACATAAGGAAGGGAAGAGGATTGGAGAATTGCTCAAAATTTTATTTAATGTGAAATTTGGGGGGAGGTATTTATTTTTTGCTGGTATTTTGAGGAGTGGAAATTTTCTGATTGGGGGTGATGGGCTAAGAATGGTGGGAGTTGGGGCATGGAAGAACATAGGAATGACAGTACATTACATCGTAAGTTGTAAGGGGAGAACAAGATAACACTCGATTTTCACTTACAAAGTCAACCTTTTGCCAGGTAGGCTGGAAAAGCAGATGCACTGAGCAGGCGGGCTTGCTCCAATGCTCTGACATGCCTTTCAGTGCTTCACACCTTTGGGTAGCACAGCTCACTCGTCCATTCCTAATCAAAGCTGTCAGAGCCCTAAGCCTGGAGAACCTGGCTTGCCAGCTAAATTGGATGAACTGTTCAGGAGTGAAGGGAGAGGTTAATTAATAAATCATAAATATGTATCTGTTTCCGGTTCTCCCCTCTCCCTCCCCGAGTCTCTAGCCCCTACCTCTGTGAAGCTATGTGCTATTGCTCCCTGCCAAGATGGCTAATAACAGAAGAAGGAAATGTGAATTCTGGCATGCGGATGTTAAAGGAAGAGGGGCTGACAAGTTTCTGAAAATGCTGATTTCATGACTAGTCTGTGCACTGGCTAGTCTCATTGGTGTTCCATGCTTTTCTGAATTTTTCCAATGTTAGGTATGGTTACCTTGGAAGCAGCTCAGTCTCTTGGCTTTGGGGTTGGTTAACTGCCTATGCCTTTGCTAATCATCGGTGGGTTCATTCTCAGAAACCTGTCATGGGGACGCTTACCCCATTTTGAGCTTGGTACTTTTGAAAGGAGGTAGGAGAGAGGGATGAGGAAGAGGAATAATGATTGAAAGGGCTGTAACCTCCAGTGCTTGACTTAGTCTACTCAACCGGAGGCTGCCAGCGATCTCTTCACAGGCAAAGCCACCAATCCTTGCCCAGGACTCAACCTTTCTGGAGCACGTGGCACTGTGTCACGTGTCCCTCCTCCCATTAGTTTCTATGAGAATACATTAGAGTCAGTGTCCCTTCCTTCTCCGCCCACTCACCCCATCTTTCTCTTTTTCTTTCCCTCATCACCTAAAACATCCCATAAGATAGATGTTTGTAGTGCGTTCAAGTTTTGCACATGGATATCTTATTTTCTTGCTCTGGCTGCTGCTGCTAACACGGATAGTTTCCTATGTGCCTTTCATTGTGCCATGTGCTTTATATTTCTCATCACAAGAATCCTAACAACGGTTTCATGAGGTAGGTGATGGCCTTAGCCTTGCTTTATGAATAAGTAGAACAACACCGCGAGAGTTTAGTAACTGAAGTCGGATGGCTACAAAGTGGAAATGACACCCAGAATCTGAGTCCCTAACCATGACACATACTGCCCCTTGGTTTCAAGGGTGATCTCCCTGCAGGCTTCTCAGCTATCTCCCTGGCACTGACCTATCTCAAGTTCCAGCCTGCCACTTTGCATTCTTGGAGACGCATGTCCATATAAATGTCCCACCAGTACAGCCACCTCGGTATGTCTGAAGTCAACCTTCTCACCATTTGGCCACAAACCATCTTCCTGATTTTGGTAAATGGTGCCTGCCCTTGTCTTCCTTGTCACCTGAACTGAAACCCAGGAAGTGCTTTCCGTCCTTTACTTTTCTGTCCCCTGGTGATCAGTTGAGAGAGATGTTGAGATTCTCCTCGAGAATGTCTCTTGCCTCTCTTGTGTCAACACTCTAGCTCGGTTCCCAGGTAGTCCTTATTAGGTTATTGCCATAGCCTGGTTTGTCTGCTTCTCTTCTCTTCTACTCTGTCCAGTAACTGAGAACTATTGAAACTCTTCTGTCCACCAAATGGAGTGTGGAATTAGCTATCTCAATTTCAAAGCCATCTCTCATATGGCCCTGTTTACCTTTAACCTTCTCTCCTGTTCATCTTAGATGCAAAATCGCGCAAATTGGACGCCAGACAATCTTACTGGACTTTCCCTTGTCTACTAGCTTTACTTATTCTGCTTCTTTCTCCTATAACAGCCCCTTCTTCCCTTTTTCTGCCCAATGCAATCATACATCGATTTCATTTCCTAGCCAGTGCTGTCCTTGAATGCTCCATTCTGAGATGAGCTCTCCATGTATCTTATGTTAAAGTTAGTTGGGAATTGCACCACTCCCGTCTACTAGATTGCAAGAAGACAAACATATTTATTTGTTAATGTCCAGATGTATCTAGCATAGTAGCTTGTGTGTGGAAGGGACTCAAAATCTCTAATCCTTCTTAGCCTGCTGTCAGTCATCTTCCTAAAAGTGAAAATAAAGCAAAATTAAAAGGAAATCGGATCTCATCTGTTCAAAAGCTTTTGATGGATTCTTGTTGTATAATTGTCAATGTGCTTTCTCAGCTTTATTTTCTACAATATCATGCCCACTCAGCACCATCGCCCCTGCCAGCGCCCCGTCTCCTTAAGTCAACCACTCTCGCTGCCTGAATCTGCATTATGGTTTCCTGACTTCTGTCTTTGGCTCAAGCTTTACCCTCTTTCTTGAATGCCCTTGGAACACCCTTCTTCCTCTTATCGTCCTTTAAGGCTCAAGCCTCCCAGGTCCACCAGACTTTGTGTTTCGTATAAAGTACCGATGCCAAGCTGTCTTTAATCAGATTTATTCATGTGTGTCAGTCAATTCCCACCCCCTCCTTAAAGGGCAGAGGCTGTGTTTTGGGCATCTCTTTCACCTGCACTGCACTTAGCTTAGAACTTTGTCCAGAGTTGTCCACCAACCTCTGCCCCTTATCATTACCCTCATTACCCCAATCTACTGAGCAAAGGAGCGCCAATGGGTCCTGGAGTAAGACCAGGTGCTGTGGCTCCAGTTCTTGCCTCATGTGCAAGTTCTTCTCTCGATGCTATGTGTACAAGGGACAGGGAAATGGTCCTGGATTACAACAGAATAAAAGTGGGAAAGGTCTTTGGATTTATTCTTATGAGCTTGTCAAAGAAAAGAGTGCCTCAAATTTTGTCATTCTTTAAAGATGAGTGGTGACGCGGTAAACTTGTAGTGGAAGTGATTGTGAAGTTAAATCTATAAAACCGAGCAGGATACTTAGGCTATACCAATAACCACTCGAGTCAGGAGACCACTGGGTTGCATTGAGCCAAAAGCAAATGTGGCTTTACCTAGAAGTGGCTCACCAAAGGAGTTATTCAGCAACCAGCCTTGCTCAGCTTTTTCGACCTGATTTTGACAGCCTGTGTTTAAGTGTTTAGAGTGTTTTGGCCTCCATCCCCCTTTTCTTGTTAATTTTGGGATTGCTCAGTCTGGGTTAGGTCACCAAATACTTTCCCTCGAAACTGGACTTGCAGTAAGTGTCACAGAATCCAATGCCTACAGAGGCCTGACAGGTATCATCCAGGAGCAGATCCATGGTAAGAAGAATCCTAGTGTAAGATACACAATGCGGGGTGGGGGGGTGAGAGCAGAAATTCTGTCAAGGACCGCAGCCTCCAGTCTGCTCTAGCCGATTGCTGCCATGTGAGAATGCATGCCTGGGGTCACCAGATCCTCAAGATAAACCAGAAGTGGGTTTTATAACAACGTCAGATTGTGGCGCCCTTCTATCTCTGTGCATGTATACACACACCCACATGCGCGCGCGCACACACACACGATTTGGCCCATGAGTCACTAGTTTTTGACCTTTGGCTTGAGGAGAAATGAGGAGTAAATTGTTCCTCCAAGATTTCTTGCTGAATGTCAATAGTGAGAGGCAGTCATTGGCAGCGTGCTTGATTAATTTTCTCTTTGCCCAAAGCAGTGGTCAGGGCACCAGGAATCTCTCACCTTTGGCACTAATGCCAGGGAGTCTGATCTATGTGCTGGGTGAAGTTGGTTCTATAGAATAGGGTGGGCATTCTTTGGGAGAGTAAGACAATGCTGAGAATGACCAGGAAGAGAGGTAACTAACACCTCCAACAACTGCATGAGTTTTAAATAGTAAGCATGGCTCGGGGCATTTAATTTCTTTTTCCTGCTGCTCTAAGTAACTCTTTATTTACTGGACAAGTTAGTGTTGACCCTATGATCTACTTTAATCCTGCAGAATTTAGAAACCCCTTCCAATTTATTTATATGTGTTTTTTCCCATGTAGATTTGACCATTGGCCTTCCAATGTTGAGCTAATCAACACTGGCCAAACTGGAAAGAGATAATCAAGCTACATGAACTTGAACATGATTTCATATAGATCGTATTTTGCTAGTAATGACATTAAGAAAGCTGATTTGAGGAGTGGAGCCCTTTCTTGTCCCTGCTAGGACTCAAGAGCCCTGCAAATAAGTTACTGCTTTGATAGCCAACTGTTTATGCAAATTAGTAAAGGCAATGCCAGCTACCAATTATGAAAATAAACTCATCTGTGCTCTATAAATATCTAATTATAATAAAATAGGGGCAATATTACATTTCCATCTCTTGCCTCATCTGTTTCTCATCCACCACTGATTTGTCCTCTTGACAATGAATAAAATCACTTTGTTTTTTAAAGAAGCCTGTTTTCATGTTTTTGTTATTTTTCCTTCTAATGTTTTGAAAGTCTGCAGGGGGAAAATAGATTTATTTTAAACATAAAAAGTACAATTGCCTGATTTTAGCAACTCTGATTTTTTTGACAGTGATGTCTTTAAAATGGTGCTTTAAAAATATGAAAAGTGTTTTTTTCCTTTCCTTGTTTAGAAATTTTTATTGAACACCAAAGATATTTTTAGAACAGTTGTTTCTTGGAGCATTTTTTAAAATGTGTAACTGTGAACAGTAGATTTAGTAAAATGTACTGTGATCAATGGATGTTTCATGTTTCAATTAAATTCTAATCGACAATACATAAAGGAAATATTTATCAGATTTCTAAGCACCATATTTATTTCGTTCTCAGTTATCAGTTTGGATTTATTGATTATGCACAGATTATATGTTTGTGTATATCTCTCTCTCATACATATCATATATCATTGATACCATATGTATGAGATATATATATCACATATATTTATATATATATATATATATCATAGATATCATATACAGAGTGCCATAAAATGTATACACATTTTAAGAAAGAAAAAAACTGTATTAAAATTGTAATACTCAATATATACTGATAACAAAAGATGAATACAAGTCATGTTTGACTTCTGCAATTATAAGAGGTGCTCAAAGTGGTTTTACCATGAGCATAATTTTAATACAGTTTTTTCCTTTCCTAAAATGTGTATACATGTTTTTGGCACCCTCTCTATCTATATATCATAAAACACTTTCTCCTTGAAGGTTATTAGCGATCTCCTTGTACAGACTTTTGCTTATCAAGCCAACTTGGTTAATCTTAGAGGATATGTAATTTTCAACTGCAGATCTCTGTGTATAGACATATAACCTTGACTTTGACAGTACTTACAGGTAAAGGGTGTTTTGAATTAAACTGTATTATCTTCATGACACATCTCATTTATAAAGAATTCAAAACAGTAGTGTGATGAAAAAATAAGAGAACAAACAAAATGCATGTCCGTCTGTGCTTAGGCTTGTATCAGCACGGTAGGTTTCTCAGGTGTGCAGGGCAGTGTATGTGTGTCTGGGTATAGTTACAGTTTCTCCAAATACATATGAAAAGCTTTATACTAGTTGAGGATGTTCTCACGTGTGGCTTCCATGTATAGTATTGAAAACAATGCCTTCCAGGATGATGTACACCTGAATTTAGCAGATTGTCAGCCTTAACATTCCAAAGCAATGTTTATTCGGCAGTCAGCAAATATTGACAGAGACCCTGATGTGTCTGGCCAAGCCAAGCTAGGTTTTCAGGACACAGGGCTGACCAGGCAAATATGGGACCTGCCCTCTAACACCTTGCTGGCAATTCGCAGGAGTTTGAAAATGGCTTTCAAATGTAACAACCACCTCTCCTCTTAAAGCCATCGATAAATTGTTTTCAACTTATTGATATATATGCAACATTAACATTAATTTTACTAATTTATTTTAAAGGGAAACTGTCAGGTAATAATTCAGTTAGTCAAGTCACCCACTCTTGGAATTCTCAGAATCAGACAAGAGAATATGCTTGGTGTGTGAACACTCAGGGAATTTTTCATTTTTGCGTTCTTTTATGTAGTGTATGTTTATCTTTATTGACGGATAGCACGCATTGCATAAAGTATGTAAAATCCACACTCTTAAGTGTAGCTTAAATGTTTTTTAACCTACATATGCTCATGGGAATACGATCCAGATTTAGATGAAGAGTGCATCCGTCACGTCCATAAGTTTCTGTCATGCCACTTTCTGGCATTTATTTTTTAATAAATACATTTATTCTCCTCGCTCCCTGCACAACTCTGTATATCTGTGTAGTAATCAGCAGGCAGGCTCTAGATTGCTTTAATTTTCATTAAGTAGGATTAATTTTGTGAGAAGGAAGCATTGTGGTTTTCACTGTGTGCAAATAGAGGCAAAAGTGTTGCCCTTTGGTGGGGTGTAGTTGGCCCTGTTTTGGATGATGCTCGGGTTTCCCTCTGCACGAAGAGAATATCTAATTGATCTTATTGGGCTTTTCTTTTTTTTTCCCTAAGGCATTTAGTGGCAAGTAGAACAGCAGAGGTAAAAAAGACCATATGCTTTGTAAAAAGCCAGACTAATAACACTTCTTGATGGATGTCTGATTTTAAAAGTGCTGCATCTTTCATTAAAATTTACATGTAAAGTAAGGGCAGGCGCGGTGACATGAAAGCTAATGCAACTTCCACATCTTGACATAATAACAATCACAAGATACTGGAGATCCCAGATGGCAGCTTGGCCTTTGCCATCCTTTTAATAAGCTACTAACTGCTAATTATTTCACTCTTTTGGGCAAGTTAATTTACTGTTGACTCTTAAAGAGATACTGCTCTTTTTTCCCCCCCACGCCACAAAAAGCACAGCCCTTTTCACCTGGAGCTGTGACAAGCGCTTCTGTGCAGGTTGGAAGCTTTCCAGCCGATTGTAAAAATGATGGCAAGTCTCAGGGTGGAAAATGTTGCTTAATAAAACAATATTTTCTTGGATTTTTTTGATTTAAAAAATTTGGCTAAGGATCCATTGTGTGTGTGTGTGTGTGTGCGTGTGTGTGTGTGTGTGTGTGTGTGTGAAAGCAATAGATCAATACAGGGGAGAAGATCCTGAAATTTGGAGCCCCTTTAAGAGTGAAAGAACAGCTGCCTTTGAAATGGTTGCTAATTCTGACAATTAATGCTGTTTTGTGAGTGTGTGATTTTCTGTAATAGCGGTTAGCAGGGCTGATGGGGTGTAATAGCTCATTTCCTAGGCTTTATGGTAATGTAGCACAGTGAAGACCAGAGTTCTGAAAGACAGCCAGGTCCCACATGTTCTGGAGCCCTTTTAAATGAAAGCCTGTGAAACATGCTTTTTTCTGTAGTTTGACTTCCTCAGGATGATTTTATATTTTAGCACAGACACAGATTATTAAATGAGCAATGTGCAAGTGGGCTTGGGTGCATCAGGAGTGTTTGGAAAAGAACCTTGTTTGCAATCAGCTGTCTGACAATCAAAATATTTACTTAAAGATAAGCTAATGAATGTGCCTTGCCAATGCCTGCAGACCCATTATTGAAATGAGAGTCAGTACTTTGGCTGGATACTATTCAAAAATAAATCATAAAACTCAAATACTAGTGTGTGTGTGTGTGTGTGTGTGTGTGTGTGTGTGTGTGTGTGTATTACACTTTTCCCAAAACAAAATAAAATCAAACAACAAACAAAGGTAGGAAAATCTCTTGACCCATTTTCTTGAAACATTTAAACTGAAGTTAGTGTGTTACTGTGATAGGTTTCTCCTTGATGTTGCTGTTAAGAATTGCTGAATGGCTTAAAATATGCATTGAAAAAACACGTTTTCCAATTATTGGTGATATCTCTGGATGTGAACTTGAGAATGTGAGTTTTGTAGTCCAGTGTCATCTCTGTAGTGACTTCTGGGTTATGCAGTTGATGGGGGGCTGTGGAACGCAAATCCTAAGCATGTACTTGTTTAAGTCTAAAGGAACTGGAGACATTTTAAATGTCATGTTTATTTAAAACTAATGTAGCATCAGGTTTCAAAATACCCCCAAAGAAAAATGTGAGTGTGAATTTAGAGAAGTTTTGTCATCTTTCAGAATCCAATATTAGATAGCACGCTTAGCCAGGTGCCGTCTTCTGAAAGAATTTTGATAAATGCTAATAATGTTTCAAGAAAAACTGTACCGGGAAAAATAAGTTCTCAAAACACAGGTTTAAAACAAAATTAAACAGATTTTTTTGACTATAGGACTTTTCAGAAACTATTATGACAGTGCAGATTATGAATCTCTAAGAAAGAAAATGTAGTTTTCAAAGTTACCCAAATTTATTTGACATGAAATGCTTTTTATTGTAATTTACATCTTAGATGAGAATAGCTAGAATTAAAACTAATGTTCAGTTGAAAAACTTTGGGCAAGATAATTCTAAAGTCTTTTCCAAGTCTAATATTATAAGTTGTAATGTCTCTAGAATTTGAAAGAGGCTTTTGGATCAGCTTCATGTAATGTCTCTAGAATTTGAAAGAGGCTTTTGGATCAGCTTCAGTCAAGAATCCTTTTAACTACATTTTCTGTTTTGATTGGTAATAGTTTTTTGGATGGGTTCATTTCAATAGGAACATTACTATTTCCTGGTAAAATGCATAACACAGATGTTAAAACAACTGCAGTTTTAAAGATACTAGACTTGTTAAAACACTTCCAGTTGGTATTACCTAAGCACTTAAACGGATATCCATATACTGTGTGTAAACAATGCTGCTGAAAATGGCCTGTCTGTGTAACTCCAGGAGGAGCTGATCTCAGCATAAGAAAAGTACTAGGAACTTTAAGTCTTATTTGCTTTGAAATTTGGAGCAGGTCAGCTGTCACTGTAATAATTTCTCCACTGTACATCTAAGGTCATTCATTCTCTCACGTTGGGAAGTCGGCTATCCACAGCTTTTTTTCCAGACAGTGATTATGTAGGTGAAGTAAATTCTTCCTGGTAAGAATTACTTGTGTTTTGTTTCGAAATCATTGGCTCAGCTAAGGATTTTGTGGGCTCTCCCTTTGCAAGGCTGAGGACTTTGTCCTATTTATGTCCTGTTCGTTCAGCATGAAGTGGCTGCCATTGATCCATTTGTAGTAGACCATTTGCCTGGGGCTATTAATCTGGCCTTGGAGATGTAGTTTGCTGAGCCAGCCATATTCTCCCTCATTTTCCCAAGTGACCAATAATGGGCATTTACAAATGCCGTGGCCAACATTGTTATGGGTGAGGTTCCTAGTTCTAAACTAACTGATCCGTGTGGCAGTTGAGCCTGGAAAACCAGATAACCAGGTGTGAATTATGGTAATGCAGGGTCAGCACTGCGGAATAAGAGGAGCACTGGGATAAATGTCAGAAGTTGTAATTCAGGAATATTGGGGAAGAAAACATGGCAGATTACGTTGTGATGTTAGTGCCTGATGCTTACAAGCTACGGAAACTTGTTAAGCCTTGTTATCCTGATAAGTAAAATGGGTATAGCAATGCTACACACTTCCCAGAACTCCTGGAAGGAACGATTGAGACAATGTATATAAAAGGCTTATACTAGCGCTTGGATCTAATAGAAATATTTCCATCATCATAAATACATTTTATCACCCTAGGCCTGGGAATTTGGAACAAATGAAATCAATCTTTTTGCCCTACTTGTTAGATTTGTTCAGGGTAGTAATTGATATCGTGCACATGAAAATGCTGTATACATTAAAATGGCACCATGCAGCATTAAGGAATTAGTAGACTGTGAGAATACAAGCACCGCAAAATCAGGGGTGGTATCTGTGTTGTTCACCATGGTATATCCAGGGCTTGTAACAGTGCCTGCTTTGTAGTGGGAACCACTCAGGAAATATTTGTTGAGTGGGCACTAGGAATCACTGAGCTCATAACTCCTAGTGGAGTTCAGTCTCACCCACAGCCCCGGGCCTCCCTGTGATCCCATTATGCTTTCAGGAGAATGTCTTTGGGTACCTCCATTGCAAGAGGGAACTATTGTCCTCTTCCTTTTGACCTTCCCATGGTGATAATAATAATAAAGTCATCTTGATGAAACCTGTTTGTTCTCTAGGTCTTTGATGGATGTGTTTGCTCTTTAGCTCAAAGGAATTTAGAGTTCCTTTAGTCCACCCCATCATGATTTTGTGGATGACAGAATATATGCTGAAAGGGCGTAAGTGCTGTGTTTGTCACCACACTGGTAATTTGTAGAGATGTCGGGACTGGATCCAGACCTTCCGACTCCCAGTGCTATTCCCACCTAGTCGCCACGAAGATTTCTTTCCCATCCCACCTAGTCGCCACGAAGATGCAACCAAGATGTCCTAGTCATCTTGCCTGAGAGAATTGCATTTGTTATAGATTATCCACTGGCGGCTGAGATTAGTATTGATGGTGTCATGTAAGAAAGGTTCCGGAAATGGCGGAGTGTGAGCGTGCTAAACAAGGTTGTCCCTGAAATAACGTGACTGTCCTGAGAACTCATCCAACGCCAGCTTTTGAAGTTGTCAGTCAGTTGCTCTGACTTTCAGGATTTTATAATGCTTAGTGCCATTTATGGACTCCCCTGTCAACTGCTTTGTCTTGGCTGAAGTAAGATGGTGACACCAGTTGACTTTAAAAAGTTTTTACACCCGTTGTTTTTTCTTCTTTTAGCTATCCCATGTTGATAGTTTATAACAGGGTGGACGTGAGTACATTCACTTGGGACTAATTTTCAAACTGTTGCTTAATATTTTTTTCCACTTCCTGTCTTCCTTTATAGAATAGTGTAGTCATTTTATTTACTTTATTTTTTTAACTGAAAGGGGAAATTTATTTTCTCTCAAGTAAGAATGCCTTATCTTTAAGCCAATATCATTCATTTGTTTTCTTTTAAAAGTAAATTTTCTCCTTCAGGGTTCGCCATGGGTCTGGCGGGTTACGTTTAGGGCTTTTCCATGAGGCAACTTTGGGGGATGGTTGACCAGGACATAAAATCAGTTCTTAAATTCTTGCAAAATAGCCTTCCTTCAGATTGTTTTGATTACAAGGGCTCTCAGGTATCAAAGTCATTTGGAGAACTAGATAGCTAAAATGCATGAGCACTAAGCTTTTTTCCAGGGTAGAATAAATAAATGTGTTTTCTGCTATGTGCCCAGCTTTAATAGTGATTTGTTAAAAGGAAAAAAGAAAGGCAATGATATTAAATATTTACAAGAGTGATTTAGTTGTATTATCTTGTGCTCTGAATCTCTGTGTAATAGTGAAATCAGCTACTGTTGAAATAAATGCCATTAAGCCAGTGGTAGTGTGAAGGTCACTGCCTAGGCAAGGTTAAAGTAATTTGTGGAGAATAATGATTTTTGTCAACTTTCCAGATCCCTTCCTGTTTTTGTCGGCTTCCCTCCAAAAATAATAGGAAAAAAAATACATTTGAGGGTTCACAGGCTCACTCTCTCTTGTATCCTTTATGCCCTTTCTAGCTAACGCAGAAGCTGGAAGCCTTTTATGCATTTTTTGTTTCATCCATTTAGTGGCCAGAGACGGGGCTGTTCTCCCTGGAGATGAGCAGTTGCATTTCTGTTGACGGGCTCTTCTTTTGGCCCTTGCTTGGCAGTTGGTTTTGGAGGTGAGGACCAGCGCCTGTTCCTTTTTGGAAACAGTTTATCTTGTCAGAAAAGATCCTTGCGTTTCTCTACCAATTCCTACTCTACCGAAAGCAGAGATTGTTTTTTTTAAACTTTATTTCCTATTAGCGAAGTAAAGTGGAACCTAATTTCACTTTAAAGAAACGTCTTTATGATGACATGGTATTTTCCCCATTTTCACAGACAGGAAAACAGAAGTCCAAGGTTACAAGACTACAGAACTAGTCGCAGAACCAGGATAAACTTAGTTTTGCCTGACCCCAGAGCCTAAACTGATTCTACATGTCATACCATCATTTCAATCCATTTTACCATACCTCAGTTTTCTTTTCTGCAAAATGGGAATAATAATACATTATTACAATGTATTTTATATATAGTATAATACTATTATTATAATTTATAGTATATTATATTAATGCATATGATATTACATATATTATAAATAATACATTAGTTTCCTTTTGGTAAAATTGAGAAGTAAATGAACTAACACATGTTAAGTGCATAGCAAGATTTTTGGCTTTTGCTACAATTTTAATAAATAATATCTTCCCCCTACTCTTGACGGTAACACTAAAATATAATTGCATTTAATAAGCATTGAGCACAAGGGATACACAAAATGAATAAAAATCAGTCTTTGTTCTTAAGCAGAGCTCCCAATTTAGTAGGAGGAAAACACCTACATAATGATTCCAAAAACTGTGTATTTTTTTCTCTTGTCTTGGGCTTTGTCTGTGCCAACATCTACTTAGAATGTGAGAGCCTTTTACTGAAGACAAGTAGCTTCCTGTGTGGTGGAGGTATTAGACTGACATTGCTGTGGCAGCTACTTGTGACCTGTTTCCTAACCAGCCTGTGTTTACTTAGTCCTACAGTCCGGAGAGTGGGCTGGGAGACAGTGTAAAACAGAGGCACGGGGAGTTGTACTAGGGTAGGATAGTTTCTATGGCAAACAATTCCCAAGTCCCAGGGGCTTAATACCGACCAAAGTTTTACACTCACATTATAGTTTACAGTGCAGATTGGTGGGTGGTGTGGGAGGGGTCTCTGTTCCGTGTCATCATTCAGGCACCTTCCATCCTGTGCTTTTGTCATTTTCTAGACCTTCCGCCTTTACTGCATTCAGTTGTCCGTGTTAAGGGGTTAGGGAGGGAAGGAGGGAGGGAAGAAAGAATGGAGAAAGGGAGGGTGAGATGGAGGGCGAGTGAGAGAGAAAGAGAGAGAGAGAGAGAGAGAGAGAGAGAGAGAGAGAGAGAGAGACTGCGTGCTACTAACTATTGACCAGAACTCAATTATGTGATCCCATTTAATTGCAAAGGAAGTTGAAAAATGCAATTTAGTTATGTATCCAGGAGGAAAGGGAAAGGGGGGTTTGGTGGACACAATGGCAGTGTGTCCCAGTGAGTGAACTGCATTCTATTTAATATCTTCTGTCATGCCTGTTAGCCTTCTTTAGCTTACCTCTGCTCAAACAAACAACAATGCCTCCATGCTTTTTATGATATAGAGGATCCCTGCTCATTTCTTATTCTATAATATACATGTATGTCTATGTATTTCATTTTAAACAAAACCCTGCAGAGTTACAGTGACGTTTCTCAAAGTCATAAGAATCACCAAGGGGACTTGTGAAACTAAAGGCTTTGAGTGCCCATCTTAGCTCCACAGAACCTGCAGGTCTGAGTGATTCTTGTGATCAGGTGTGTTTGGGACACACAGTGTTACATTGCAAATTCCGAGTAATAAAAATCAAAAAGGAAGTGTATGAGACTCTGCAAAAATTATCTTGTTGAGTTTCATATACTTTAAAACAAGTTTTGCATTTATCTTAGTTTATAAACCTATTAGTTACACATGAATTTTTGTTGTAACTTTTAAGGGCTTTAATCTCTATCTTGCATCCATAAACCCAAAGCTAGAAGCATGCTGGGGATCTTAGCCAGAGTTGATGGAGTGAGGCCAAATGTCTGATTCAATAGGATTTCATTTTATTCTGATCACTGCATCTTTTTTCCCCCTTTTTCATCACCTAACAAGAGACACCTTTGGTTAAAAGAATTTTCTTGTTGCATTAAGACAATAAATAGGGGTTCCTGTTTGGTAGGCCTGCTTATTAGTTGTGCCTGAATTGTGAATAGTTAAATGACGACAGCCCATTTCAGTTTCTAGGTTTGTATTATCTTATTCTATGTAAGGAACCATAAAAATTAAGATATTTTGAAACGCACCCCCTTCTTGTAAAGCTGTGCCTTTATCCCTCGTTGAAAGCAGTTGGTCGCATTGTACTTCTGGAATGGATGTCAGAGTGTGGATAATTTTGGGCTTGTGGTTTTTTTTTCTTTTTTCTATTTTATCTGCCTCTTTTTGTGTCTTTGTGTGCAAGTCTGTGATTACTACTGAGTTTTTCCCTAAATGCCAGCAATTATCTCACAGGTGGAGGGATTAGGAAAGAGCTGGGAGAATTGCACTGGGATTAGAATAAAGGCTCCCCCAACCGCTTTAAATGTAGTGAAGAAAGGAGCGCAGACTTGGAGGGGGTGGGCAGAACCGGGGCTGGGGGTGGGCAATCTGCTTCTGATATGTAAATCCCTAGATGGAGCAAAAGAAGAAATTCCTGATGAAAGAAAGGACTGAGAACCTAAACTGGTGTGGGGTTGTTTTCTGAGAGCTGGGAATGCAGGAAGTCAGGGCAGCCCCTTTTCTGTTCCTTGGCAGCTTGTTTATCCAGTCTCTTTGCTTGTGTGTCTGACAATTTATTTTGGGGGAAGAAGGGAGCCGGGAATGTCTAATATATACCCAGGCCAAGAGAATTTTGGTGAGACATTATCTTTCTTCCCAGCAGGGAAAGATTTATTAACCTAGTATGTCAGTTAGGATGCTTTTCAGCTACAAATAACAGAACTTTCAGCTCAACTGCCTTAAATAACAAAGGGAATTTATGGGCTCAGTTCCGGAAAAGTCTAGTAACTCAAATGATATGACCAAGACCTAGGGTCTCCCTTCACCCATTTTTTGTCTTCACTTTCTTAGTGTTGGCTTCCTGTTTGGTAGGCTACCTCGCTTGTGATCCTGAGATGGCTGACGGCCGTTCCTAGGCGGTTCCATCTGCTTTTCGGTTCTTGGAAGTAAAAATCGGTAACTCTCTTTCCCAGCAATTCCACCAAAATCCTGGGGCTTCAAACTAATTGGACCAGTTTAAGTCACGTGTTCATCTCTGTACCAATCACTGTAATCAGGGGGATGGGTTTTGCTGGCAGCTTAGATCTGAGTCATGTGTCCAGATTTTAGAATTAGAGGAAAGAGTTGGCTTTTCCTGCAGCCCGTGGGATTCAGAGGGAGGCTGGGTATTTGATCCAAAATTTTGGGAATAGGGAGATGGATATTGGTTAGCAAATGTCAGCTACACCTGAGTAGAAGAATTTCACAAATCTGAAGTCAAACCCAACTGAGTTCTTCATACGAAATCAGGAAACTTTCCGTATGTATCTTTCACCCTCACCGTGTGGCCTGTCAGGTGGTCCTAGTTCACATGGGGTGGGGGGAGGTGAATGGGGGATGAGCTGGGGCTCCATTTGGAAGCAGAGAGCTGGGAGAGGAAGGCTGTTGGTATCTTGGCATTCTGTGTAATCAGGGAGTCAGCATCTTGGGATCTTAGCTCACTGATGTGAAAAGAGGCAGGGAAACATCCACAGGCCTGGAGTGAATGCCAGGGCCAACTTGCTTTAGGTAAAAACTGTTCTGGTGGAGTCTTCTCTTTCCGCCTTGATCTCAGGCCTCTGCCACGGTCACCTGACATGGATTGCTATTGATGGATAGTTGAATGAAGCAGCCCTCTAGTCTCAAGTGTGTTTTTAACAGAGTCACTCTCAGTAAATATTTCTTTCTCAGACGCCTCGTCTCATTCATGGAGTCTTTCTTTTTAGCTGCTGCTTAATCAGCTGCTGCCCCTTCTTAGCACACTGACCTAATTCTCAACTACATGTTTCATCTAGGCTTTTGAGGTGGTGCCTCCCCTGTGTCCCTGCCAGACTTAGCTCTGCCTTGACCTGTGGTCATTATGCTCTTCACCTGCCTTACACCCTGGTGCAGCAGGGGCCTTTGGCCAAAGGGGTAGCCGGTGTGGCAGGCAGAACAGAATGCGTCATTAGGTGCAGTGGCTGGGAGAATGTGATCATTATGGTCTCCAAACCAAGCACCATGAGGGCAAAGCTCCCTCTTGAATGGGCTGCTGCCCCTTAGCAAGAAGGTGGCACCTGACCTTTCTCAAATTGCTTTAGGCTGTTACCTTGAATGATCTTTCAGGTGAGGCCATCTGGTTCTGTAATAAGTCAGAATTCAAAGAAGGAGAGCAGCAGTCCTTTGGAAGTATATGGGAGAGCTGGGACTTGAATTCTTAGGAATCAGTGGTTAACTTCAGGCAAGCAAGTAGGTGCCTGATGAAACTCAAGCCTTCCCATCCTCCTTGGATGATAGAGGTGGGGTGATAATCTCTGCCTCCATCTCCATGTCTGTATGAGGTATGACGACCTTGACTTATTTCCCGCAAGCCTTGGGCACGTTCAGCTATGGCATTTGTGATGGGTACTTAAGAGCTGTTTCATTATTCCCACAAGGAAAGAAACATGGATAGCCTGTAATGCAGCCTCCACCAGCCTCCACTCCACGCTCCTAAAAATGCCTGTGTCTGTAACAAATCGCCTCCAGGGCACATTTCTGGGAGTCTACACAACCCACAAACTCCCGTTTTATGCCGAGTGTGATTACCAACAGGTAAGAACATCACATGTGTCCCAGGCCCAAGTCCCAGCCGCTTGCCCGTATTCCTAAGAGCTTCCCCTTCCATAGGAGCGATTGCTGTAGGTGTGAGAGACACACAGTGATGAGGACATTATACATTCTCGTCAACAAGGGGCTGAGGTCACAGCCATGCACACGTGCTGTCCTCTGGGTACGACCTAAGTCCCGTGTGTTCCATAAATGCAGTGTTGGTCTGGCCCCTTTGTCCTCTGTCCAGCCTTATTTGATCTCACTCTCCCCATTTCCTGTCTGTAGAATCTCCCAGATGGAATCAGATCTAAACAAAAACATAAAGGAGAAAGAGCTTAAGAAATATGATCCGATGATATGACAAAGCAGGATATTTAACTGTCTAGTTGACTCCATTGTTTTATTTGGACCAGAGGGAGGAGGAAAAAAAGGTTGGGACGGCTGCTGGAGGAACAGAAGTGAATTAGGAGGCTCTTATTTCACAGTTGGTTGCCTGTGCCTGTGTTGGCCAATGGATTTATGATGAAGCTTGGCTTCGATTTCCAGCTGGCAGTTGCCTGGGTTCAGGTGTTTACCTGGGGTCTTCAGGGCTGCTGTATAAACAGCTGTGAGGAGAACTAGCTTTTCATTCCGCTTTGAAAGGTGAAAGTGTGGGTTTTCGGGCTTCCCAGGGGACTAATCCAGTAGCAGGAGAGTCAGAGAGGAATACACGCCACTTGGGAGGGGGAGCCCTTGCGGGGATTTTGGTGGTTATTATAGTTACAAATGGAAGTGTTTGAAACTGAAATCTGCATTTAGGCAGCAGGAAGACAAACATGGATGGAAATCATCTATTTATTCCATCCTAGGGGTCCGAGAGGCAGGGAGTCGACTTTAATCTCCTTTGCATAGGAGCCTCTGAGCAGGCTAGAGGTGGTCTGTGCGAGATCTGACCTTATCTGCTCCTGGCCAGACACCTCAGCTTCAACTAATTCACCTTCAGAATAATCCAAATAAGACCCTTTAACTTACTGTTCACAAGAAGTAAATGAATATTTACCTAGTATGTGGTCGGAGAGCCCAAAGTGCTTGTGTCTGTGATTTCTTTTAATTCCACAATTCCCCTGTAGGTCTGAAGGGAGAGGGCCGACTCCCACTGGTGCTCTCCTGGCTGGTCTACTGATCGGGCGGATTTCTCGAGTCACGGCCTCTGGCTGAATGCGCACCAGCCATTGACTCTGCGTAGTAACCCAATGAGGGAACTTCTGTTGTTCCCATTGCATGGATGGGGAAGTTGACATTTCAAGAGATTCAGCATCTCACCTAAGGTCACCCAGCTCTGAATTATTCTGGCTGGGGTTCAAGTCTAGGGTGCTGTCATACCCCCATCTCACGTTCTTTCCACTGCCCCAATGTAGCGACTACAATAAAAACACTTTGCAAGCTTTCTTGAGGCTAGGAAGGGATACTCAGATAGTTCAGGGGCTTACAACCACCAGTAAAGACAGAACAAAACCCATTCCTCATCAAGAACCACTGCATCCCCCTTTGTGCCCACCTGTCCTTATTCTGTTTCTTTCTGGGTTCATAAATATTTGTATGTGTAAACTCTGTTTTATTTTTTCTCTTCCTATCCTCTGCTCTTTGGTGAAGACACTTAATTTTTTTAGAAGTTTCCTTCCAGGGTCTCTGTTAGATTGGGCTTCTTCTTGCTACAACATTTCTGAGACAGTTGTCTAAAGCAAGGCATGGCAGGTCTAGGTGCTTTGTGCATTTCCGTCTGTAGTCACCAAGCAGAGCCCTGGTTCCATGGGCGAGAGGAAAGGGGGGCCGGACACACTTCTGCCCTCCATAGTTGCTGTGAAGTTTCCACGTCCCTGAAGCAGCGTAGACAGAGGCACGCATTTGACTGTGCTTGTGTCTTCAAGGTTTCCATGGACTTCAAAACCATCGGAACAAGGTTCCCCCTTCCACATCCATTTGTGGAGTGTCTGTTGTGTGTTGGGTGTCAGAGCGTTGGAGATCATGTTAGTGGACAACCAGGAATTACTTACCTGAGGGGCACCTGGGCACAGGTGAGAAAGGGCTCTGAAGGCCTATCAGGCGGGGATTTCTGGGCTTTCTGCTTTTGACTGTTCACTGTTTTCAACGAATTTAAGGTCAAATTCCTGTTTCTTCCACACCTCTCATTCCTCTCTACCACACTGCCTGAATCTGTAGTGCAGTCTTGCTGTTCTGTTAATTGGCTTCTGAATTTCACTTTCATGCAAACTGGAAAACTTTATTGGGCCTCTATGGATTTTTAGGGGCTGAATGTACAGCATGAATGAGATAGGCTCAACCTTTGCTTCTGAATGCTTACAATCCTTCGGGGAAGACAGCTGTCAAATGTGTAATTGGAAAGCTGTGGATATGAAGGAAAAGCAGCATGGAGGGAGCTGGGGAAGCCGAGCGGGCTCGCACTCCCTGGCTATCTGGAGAGGAGTGATGTTTCTCCTAGATTCTGCTCTGTCTGAACACACCTCCCTAGAATCCTCCCCCTTGCTCTGGCTGCTCTCTGAAAATGCACTCTGGAGCCTATGCGCTCCAACAGCTGTATTGCAGTATGTTGTGTAGTCTTATTAAATTTCTCTTTGTTCTCTGATTGCCTCTGTCCTGTTGCCTGCCTTGATACCTGATCTTTTGTAGGGCCGAAGACAAATAAACCTTCCCTAAACTCTGTACTCCATATGTCACTCTCCCAGTGAAACACTTTGAATGTCCACCCCCTTCTTCCCCCCCCACAGTATATCTTTCCAGGATATAACATCCAAGCTCCTTAGCCTGGCATTTGGTATGCCAGTTTGGCCCACCCTCAGCCCCCATCACGTTTAATGAAACCCTTTGCCCAGAACCAGTCCCTGCTAACCTCATGCTCCTCCAACGTGCCAGGTGCCATCTTATCTCTGGAGCTCTGCTCACGCTGCTCCCCTTATCTTCTATATCTTCTCCCTAACTCTAGCTATTTGTTGAAGTTTAATTCAAGTTTCGCTCCCTCTGGTCCACTTTGCCTCGTGCTCTCAGCTCTTCAGAATGCCATTGTGCATTCTAGTCACTCACTGGCCACTTCCCATGTATTGTCTCCCCTTCCGTCATTTACATCTCTCTCTTCAGGTCTCCCCGAGCAGTCTGCAAACTCTTAGAGGTTAGGCACATCCTTCCCTGCCTCTTGTGATGTCATCATGATGACACTTCTGCAGATAGATGCTTGGTGGTTATAGGGTGGTAGGGGCTGTGTCTGATTAACTAGTGTGTCACAGAGTGTCTTACAGTGCCAGACATAAATGCATGACTACAGGATGGGGGATAAACGTGAAGTTAACATTTTATGTATCACTCTCGATCTAACCTATAAACCTAATGAAAGTAGTAGTTTCATTTTTTTGTGGAGGATGAGGAGGATACAGAAATTGAGAATGGGGTAAAGAATAAAACAGAAGCTGAGCTGGAAAGGCATGAAGAGCGAGCCCAAGTCAAAGAGGCCCACGTGTGGACTGAAGAGCCCTGGGTTTAAGTCCAGAATGCATTTCCGACTGTGTCACTTGGATAAGTCATGGCACACCTGGAACCTCATCTGTTGAGGGGACATGCTGACCCTGCCTTGCCTGCCCTGGGAGATCAAATGAGAGCAATTTGTAAACTGTAAAGTGCATTGTGAATGGGAAGGAGAGTTTTTACTAGAAACGGCGTCGTCATTTATCATCCGAACCCTCCCAAAGCCACACGGTGGCAGGGGGTAGATCGATGAGTAGGTCTGCTGTGACAGGATGGAAGAGACCAGACTGGAAGGAGCCTGTGGTCAGATCCTGCAGGCCCCGCAGTTGTGCTGTCTGCGTGCAAATGTTTTTGTGTCAGGGAAGTGCTTCCCCAGGCCTGGGGAAGGGGAAGCAGGGTAAGGTGTGTTAGCCCTGGCCTTGCCTGCGACAGGTACCAGTGGGAGGCCAGTCCTAGGAGGCTAAAGGGTCCCAGTTACCATGGTAACTGTAGACAGGTTGTGGGGCATTGGAACTAGGAAAAGACCTGGGTGTGCTCCCTACTCTGTACTCGTCTGCTGTGAATACTTTCTAGAAGTGCAGTATTTAGCCTGTCAAGTGCCAGAGACTGAATGCTTGACGGCCACAATCTGACTTCAGCCTTGCAACAACACTACAAGCTGGGTACTCCTGCTCCTTTTCTACTTTTCTACTGCAGAGGACGGAACGGGTTCAGGGATGTTAACAGAGTAGCTCAAGGAATCCAACTCGTGAGAAACAGGAGCTGGGACTGGAACTCAGGCCTCTCCGCCAGTCCTGAGCAGTTAACCACTATTCTCTGCTGCCTTCAAGCTCTGGGAGCCTTAGTCTCATCATCTGTACCCCTGCTCACCACATGGGTGAGCATGCATATGGAAGAGAATGCATATGGGAGAGAATGCATATGGAAGAACCGTGTGCGCTGCAAAGTAAATGCAGTGCATACAGATGTTCACGGAGCACCTACTGCGTGCCGGCATTACTCTGAGTGCTGAGATGCAGTGGGGGTGGGCCAGCCAAGGCGCCTGCTCGCTGGGGGTACGTTCCAGTCATCATCAGTTAACAGAGGGGGCTGTCGGAACGTGGGAAGGGAAGGAAAAAAGGCAGCCATCTAAGAACGATAGTGTTTTCAGAAAGGAAGAAGCCATGTCAATGGGCAGCCATTGCACTTTAAATCCACCTTCCTTCTCAAGTATAAATAACAAGATCAAATGAACAGATTAAGCAATGTGGGAAATTTACAGAGACCATTGAATAGTGAAAAAGAGCGTTCATTTAGAAAAGAACAAATCGTGTCAGGGTATTTTGATCAGTATAAAAAAAAATCACAGTTCTAGGAGGTGAGAGGATGCAATGGATGGGGTGTATCTAGATTTTCGTAACAATGTTTGAGGGAGACGTGGCCTGAAATCTTGCCTGAGAAATGAATTCACAATGGCCAGGGTAGAAGCCGTGCCACTCAGAGTGAGAACTGGCCTGGAGATGGGCGTGAAGGGTGTGATGACAAATGACCATAGCTCTCGGGATGTGATGGGGTCAGGTGAGAAGACCCAATTTAGCCATCATCACTTAATGATCTGGAAGAATGACTAAGCTCCTGGTAATGACCTTCATACATGTTGCTAAATTGGGAGGTGTCACTGTGATGGCTCCGGAAGGAAGCACAGAATAAGAGGAAGGCGGTCAAGGCCAGAAGGCCATGGCCATATAGGCAGGCACAGTGGGGGAGGGTGTAGGCAAGGACAAATGGAGGGAATTTCCTTGAGGACAGTCTGCAAACATTGATATATATTGGTAACATATCTAATAGCATCAGGACAGGAATGAGAGACAGTGGCCCAAGGCCATCCAAGGATTTACCCTTCCATGATTTGAGGTGAACGTTAGGAGAGACCAGGAGGTGTGTTTTGAGGAGCAGGAAGGCACCTGAGCCACGGTGGATTTTTAATAGCCATGGTCCTATCAGATTGAGTCCCTTCCTCCCTGTTGAATGTGATAGTCTTAGAGGCAGAACTACTCTGACTTTCAGAGTGTCATTGACGGGCTTGAGAGCAGGAATTCTGATGACATACTGTGCACATTTGTTTCCTGGCTCTATCACTTAGTCTGTGAAATGGGAAAATAATAGTCCTAACTTGAGGGGTTTTATGAGGATCAGATAAATGAAGTGGGCCTGCACCAGGCCTAGTGTGTAGTAAGTACTTGATACATATGACCTGGTGTTATCATTATTATTTTCATTATCATCATCATTATTGCCCCATGTGCATGGTCTGTCTCTATGGTGGAATATACCAACGTAAACAAATAACAGCCTTTCTGGTTTAAGTGGGGGCGGCGTTGGGGTGGGGGGGGGCGGGGAGACATCCAGAGAACACAGTCTGAAAACTACTAATAGTAAAAAGAGCATAAGGTCAGAGGATCCCCATTCAATCTCTGTTATAGGTGACCTTGAATGAGTCACTTTACCTCTTTGCTCCTGTGTCCACATCTATAAATATCTGGTGATGAACCTGATGGTCTGTGAGGTCCCTTATATTAATAGCTCGTCTATAAAAAATATACAAAGTGAGTCAAGCTCTGTATTATTCAAGTTGTCATCTTTGTGGCATATTTTCCAGCACATATCACCCTACAGACCTATACTCTATCAGCAATTGCTACCCATTCCTAAGTTGACTGACTCATATACTTTTCGCCCTAAAAGTCCTGCATCCCAGGAGCCATCCCCTGGACAAACTGCCTACCTATCTCAGTCCTGGACAAACTGCCTACCTATGGGATTACCAGCCTGTAGGAGTGTGGCACGGCAGTCTGAATACACATCTGCAAGCACTGAATAGTTCTACTGTGTTCATGGGGACCATCCTTAGGGAGCCATTCGTCCTTTTACAAGGGGAATTGTTAGTCAGTTTGGGCTGCTGTCATAAAGTACCACAGACTGGGTGGCTTAAACAATAGAAATTTATTTCTCACATTCTGAAAGCTAGGAAGTCAAAGATTCAGGTGAAGGTCGATTCAGTGCCTGGTGAGAATTCTCACCCTGGTTTGCAGGTGGATACCTTCTTGCTATGTCCTCACATGCTGGGGACAGAGATCATTTCCCGCGTTTCTTCTTCTAGTGGCTCCACCCTCATGATCTAATTATCTCGCAAAGGTCCCACCTCCAAATACCTCCTATCGGGGGGTTAAGGCTTCAAGGTATGATTTTGGGGAGGGGAGGGCACAAACATTCATCCACAGCAGGAGTGGGCTGATCAAAGTTGAGTTATCAGGGGAAGTATTACAGTTGGAGGTGCCAAAGGGTTCTTGGGGTCACTCCTCTTTCCAGTGACCCCGTCCACCTTAATGCTTTTACTCAGGGTTCTTCTTAGCTGCTTCTAGCCTTGACTGATGTGCTGAGAGGTGAGTAGTATGTCTTAGGAGGGTACCACTTCACAGGCTCAATAAATGTGAGGCTCCTCTGTGGAAGGAGTGAACTGGAAAGTGGAGTTGGTCTTGTTTTACAGAGCTCTATCTGGAATAACATGTTCACTTTTGGATTATTCAGAAACCAGAAAGGTGACAGATTGAAGCGTGTTGTGAGGGCGTCATCCAAATGATTGACAAGCTAGAGGAAGTATTTGATACTAAGAAATAAAAGAATAAAAGACCACGCATCATTAGGCAGGGTACACGTGTGTGCGTGCAGGGCAAAAGACGGTAACTAGGACACCCAGGAGGAGAGAGGTAGATGAGGCAAGGCATCCAAAGACGAATGTGGATGGAGGCAAACTGCTCTAAAGTTAATCGTTTAATTTAGCAAATATTTATTTAGCATCTACTTACTGTGTGTCATGATTTGTTCTAGGTGTGGGGAGTGCATAAAGATGATTAGCATCCTGTCTTTGTGCTATTGGAGGAGATGGGCAGTATGTGTAGTTGTGAAAAGGATGGGTTTGCTGACTAGCTGTGTTGCTTTGGGCAAGTTACCAAAAACAAAAAAACAAACAAACCACCTTTCTGTGCCTCAGTTTTCCTATCTGTAGAATGGGCATACGAGGTCTGACAATTAAATTCACAAACTCATCCTAGAAAAAGTGCTACATACCTCATTGCTGAATATCACTACGGTCACCTTCGAAGTACTCTCCTTGGGAAGCTATGCACCCATGCCAGCACCTAGTCCCTCCTTCAAAGAAATTTTAGAACTCTTTTTCTGGAATGGCCATCAAAGCTGTCATCATATTACACTTGATGTCCTGAATGTCATCAAAATGTCTTCCTTTCAATATTTCCTATACCTTCGGGTAAAGAAAGAAGTCACTGGGGCCAGATCAGGTGATTAGGGAGAGTGTTCTAATACAGTTATTTGTTTACTGGCTAAAAACTCCCTCCCAGACAGTGCCGTGGGAGCTGGTGCATTGTCGTGATGCAAGAGCCATGAATTGTTGGCGAAAAGTTCACGTGGTCTAACTTTTTCACGCAGCCTTTATAGCACTTCCAAATAAAGTAAACTTGGTTAACTGTTTGTCCAGTTGGTACAAATTCATAATGTAGAATCCCTCTATATCAAAAAAGTTTAGCTACATCATTGCAACAAATTCGCAAACTTAATTGTCAGACCTCGTATGACTACAGCTCTGATGGCCATTCCAGAAAGAGTTCCAAAATTGCTTTAAAGAGTGGAGTAGGCTCTGATGTCGGTGCATAGCTTCCCAAGGGGAGTACTTTGAAGGTGACCTTAGTGATATTCAGCAATGAGGTATGTAGCACTTTTTCTAGGATGAGTTCGCGAACTTAATTGACCTACCTGGTGTGTGTGTGTGTGTGTGTGTGTGTGTGTGTATTTATATATATATATATATATATATATATATACGTATATATACATGGTGTGGATTTTGCCTGTTGCAGGTCCAACACTGCTTATACCAATGATACAAATCAGCATATCAGCAACACTAACACTATGTATGGGTTACAAAATGGCTGCTGCTTTTGTTCCACCCTTCAGATCTCCCAGGAATCTTCTTTGGGGTCCACTCTGAGTGGAAACATATGAGGAAGGGAATTCTGGAAAACCTAGTTCAGCCTTGCTAAGCTGACACATGACAAAGCTACCACACAGTATAGGTGGGTGGGAACTCCACGGAAATCTAGAAAAGAATCTTCATGAGATTGTCTTGACTGTTCGCACAATAGACAAAGACTCTTCCATTAAATCTATTTCTCAGGGTGAGGTCCCTTTGGTTTTCCAGCAATTACCCAAATGCCCAGATAGTAACTAATAGGAAGGAGATTTGATTCAGATTCCCTGGGGTGGAAGACTTTAGTTACATCAATCATCATTAACTGTGGCATCATATTCAACTATTTGATGCAATGGAATTTGATTGACGTAATTATTCCACGTAATAGAAATGAAAAATTAAACAAGAGCTTGGCTTGGGGGGATTGAAGAAAAAAAACGCTAATGCAAGTGTGGAGACAACTATCCAGCTAAATCTCATCATTTGTTTAGACATTTATTCCACAAATACTTATGCTCAGCACGGGCACATTAATGGGCTAAGGATAGACACGCTTTACAAGCACTGATTGAACGCTCACTGTCCTATACACTAGCCATGCAGAGACGGACCTTGGTACCAGGAATTTCCCAGGTATGTAATTGTAACCCAGTACAAGTGGAAGTATGCATAGGGATGGAGAGGCCACCAGCGAGGAGTGTGTAAGCCCCCTCTGGGCAAAGCAGAAAGGCTTTGAGACAACATCATTTCTGTGTAGGAGGGATATGTTCATTTTCAAATTGCTGATGGCAATTTAAGGAGTCAATATGTACACAAGGCAAGGTACTCTCTTATAGCAAAGCTGGGCTACAGAGGAAGTACAGCAGGTAATTGGAGTGGGGGTCAGGAACGGATTTCACCACATGGCCATTCACAGCTTTGAAAACCAGAGACCATCTCAGGTGAGTGCTCATCTCAGAAGCTCCTAGAGACTTGTCTTTTCACAGGAACTATCCTACTCAGAAATAGTATGTTTGGCAGAGGCCTCGTCTCCTGCACTCTTTGCCTTTGTCTACAGTGTGTTAAAATAAGAGAGCTTCTGATTCAGAGGAATTATAAAAATAATATAGTAATTACAAACTTCACTTTTGTGAGTCACTTTGCTCTAAATTATGGTACTCTACAGGGAACCAACCGTACTCCAAGTTAAAATCCCACTTGCTGTTTATATTTTGTAAGTGTGAATGGATTCCAAATTTTGAGGTTGAATCATTTGGTAACGTGGAGTCGGGGGGAGAGGGTGGGCGCCGGGATGATGACAGTTTTCAGTGTTTGTATATGTCTCTTTAAAAAGTAGGAAATGAATCGGCTGATTTGTCATGACTGCAACATGTGTAATGCTTGATCACAGAGTACCTTGTTTTGGATTTGTATTTACTTTTCTCCCTCGTGCTCCTGTCTAATTGCCCTCTCCAGAATGGAGGCTTCCACTCCTTTTGGCTTCATTAACAGCTTTCATTTTCATTAAGAGCTTTGTGCTAATGGACTGTTATAAAATGCACAGTTGTTTCTTGCCGTCACCGCCAAATGACTCTCATCTCCTGACAGTTTTGTGCATTAGTCCAAAAAGGAGGTGGGGGGGAGTCAGTGGGAATGAGTGGGAAGTATCCAAATACAGAATCTACGTACTTTCATCCTTGAGGTTCTTTCGAGAAGTTGGGATCAGTAGCTGGAATTCTATGAATGTTTTCTATCCACTTTTGTTTAAATGCCTCTTTGCTGGCAAAATGGAGTGAAGGAATAGAATGGGAAGCTCATTTTTCTCATAATATTTTGGAATTTGTGGGTTGTTGGGAATAGGACTTACAGAGGCCTCACAAGAAGGAACACTGATAATAAGATTTTGTCAGCCTTGCTCCAAATACACACCCACTGCTTGATTATTGTTGTTTTGAGCATCAAAGCAATTGGTGCTCACTGGGCTATACTTGGTGTCCTGTCCACCATTGGCCATGGAAGGCCCAATATTGATGAATGGTGGCAGAATTTGATTCTTTATAAAGTAGGCTGGTCTCTGTACTTGTGGTATCATGGCGAAACAGATAGTAGTTTAAGATCTTAGAGCTTTTAGTAAGCTTAGAGATAAAGCATTCAAGCTCCTCTCCCATTTTTATGAAGCCGAGAGGGATTAAATAATGTAAAGTGTAACCCAGACTTAAGCTGGGGCCACTCTGACCCTAGGAGGTTTGGGTAAGCTTGACAGGCGCTCCCAAAACAGGGTCTGATGAGAATTAGACTCTAGATTCCCATCTTCATGCTTTTTCCTGTTCTCTCTTTTGGATCCTTCTCCAAAACACCATGAAAATTCTCCCTCTCATTTCCCATAGAATGAACGAGCCCACCCAATTTTAGGCGGCCTTGGTAAATTCTTCTGCTCCAACCCTTTTGTCAAACAAATTTAAATCTTTCTCAGGCTACTTAATAGTGAACAAATTTTCTCTATTATATGATGTTAGTTGCGGAGCTGATCTAGAACGCAGGTTTTTAATTTTCAAATCTCTGCTCTTTCCACAGTGTAATTTATCCACTTTAAATAAGCTATTCTGTGTGACTAAAGCCATCACTACATAATGATATACTTGTGTTTTTGAATTTGTCACATCTGTTGCACTTCACAGGAGGGAGCAAAGATCAGCCAATATTTTGATGAGCTGACGCATAGAATCAAGGCTTAAAATATTTAACTAATTATTAAAATATTTGCAATTAGATATTTTTATTATGTACTTAATGTAGATATCAGTATTATCTGATTAATATCTTTGCAGATGAAATGATAACGTATACTCATTTGCTAACAGTTCTCTCCTCTCTAAATACACACCCATTTCCCCTTATTAAAGAGGAGCTGTTGGTGAGTCTCCTAACATTTCTTCAGCTTTATGTTCTCAAGTATTTTAAACATTGGAGACAGCATCTATTTGTTTTTGTGATTGATCATGCAAATTCTAAAGGGTCAGGGCTCTGGCTCTTATATTTTATGCAGGGTATTTGTTTCATCATGAGTCCATAATGTCAAATAATAACCACAGGATTTACAAAGCCCAGTTTGAGAAAGGTCACCAAAATGTATAAGTTGACTTTGAGAGTGGATCCTGTAGGCTTGAAATGAAGATGATTAAATCTTAAACCTTCACTAAAGTTTGGAAAAGCTTGGCTTGATTTGAGATTTAAATACCCTGGGACGATCAGGCTCCTTTTCCCATCATACCCTTACATTTATATAACCCAGTTTAGCTACTGAGTACTGCCTGTAAAAGTACGATTCTTAAAAAAGCAAACAAACAGTATTTAAAACACGTATAATGGAATGGAAGAAAGATACACGAGGTAAAATGACAAATAGGAAAATGTTCCAAGATCCCAAGATGCAAAGCATTCTGGGGTAGAGACAGCAGACCACATGTAGTACCCCCAATCACAGCTACAAAAAACGGTAGAGTGTTTACCAAATCTTTGAAAATGCTTTTTTCCCAGAAAGGACCAGTAATAGGTAAATGAAATCCAGACAATTATGCTTTGAAGGCTGTTTCCTGGAACAGGTAGTTGAGAGTTCCAGGATTTGTGGACTGAGGAGTAAGAGCTGTTCAGTTCTAGGGAAATGACTAGACACGCGAAGGCCCCTGAAGGGGGATGACTGGCACGGTGGAGGCTGGAGAGCATGCGGAGGACGAGTTGTTATTATATGATGTATCTGAACGTGTAGTGCTTGATTACTCCACATAAAAATAATTTTATCTTGAGATCCAGAATGTCACGGAGGGGCCCATCCCTCAGCATGCAGTCCTACAGGCTACCTTAAAACAAGACTACCTAAATTTTGCCAGCCAGGCCAATTAGAAGAAAACCATGAAATACCTGAGGGTTAACTGACTCTGGAGTTTGATGTTGAGAAATGACCATGAACTTTGAAGCTAAGCTGACCTGAAGTCAGAACCCTGACTCTATCCTTATCAGCTGTGTGCCTGGGTAACTCATTTAACCTTTCTGAGCCTTAGTTTCCTCTTCTAAAATAGGGGTAATAAGTAGGACCTCATCACTGTGTTTTAGAAGTAAATAAGTAAGTGTATGGAAAGCAGGTAGTAGGATACCTGGCACAAGACAGGCCCTTGATAAATGTTTTTTCCTTTGTTTTCCTTCAATTCTTTTCCTTCTCCCCCATCACTGTTTTCCTGTCTGCCTCTGACCCCTATCCTATGCCACATTTTTCTCAGAGTTGTGCTCTCTATTTGCTATCAGGCTTTCCCTTCCATGGAGCTGGCTGACAAAGGCTTTGAATGTCATCTAACCTAAGCATAGGAACTATAACCTTTCAGAGGCAACTTTGGAGGATGTAAAACTTATTGCGACCTAAAGGAATGAATTGCTAATAGTGGAGTTTCTGGTTCCTAGCTTGCTGCTATGGGAGTCGGTTTTGTCTGGGGCCCCTCTCATCTTGGTATCACAGTTGTCAATTTCTGAACATTTCGCCTCATTTCTCCATTGAAGTAGGTCTCCGTCTACCTACTTGTAAAGCCAACCTGGCTATGGTTGGGTCTTCCCAGGACTGCTTTAATCAGAAGTAGGAATGACTTAGAGTTACCATGCCAGTGGCCTGTGTGCCAGTAAGATTGTGCACGGCTTCATTAGCGAATCTACTGTGCTGGGCTTTTCCAGAGATTGTGCTTCTTGATTTGGTCCCTGGATGAATTTGCGAGTGCTAATTTAGTTGCTGCTGGAGAGCATCCAAAGGTAAGGCAGGGCTATTTCTCCCTGGGTTGTTAGGCATTAGATTGGCAGGGTCTTGGACTCTGGCAGATTCTGCTGGCCTGGAGGGAAGCTGGTCATCCAGGCAGGTACAGTGGAAAGGAATTGTTGGGGAGCACATGGTAGGGGAAACCTATGACGTCTTAAGGAATTGGCACTGTGACTTCCAAGTCCAAATTAAGCAGATTCATTGAGTGCATACAGTGTGCCAAGCACCATTCTAGGCATTTGTCAGAGAATAAGACCAACAAAATATTCCTGCCATTGTGGGTCTTACATTCTAATGGGGTGGGTGGGGGGAGTACAACAAAGAATAAAAATAATACATACATTATACACACACATGCGTGTGAGTATATATATATACCGGGGTGCCAAAAAAACATACACATTTTAAGCGATGTTATCTATTATCTATGCTCAATCAGAAGTTCACCATAGTCAGAAGTGTCTGGACGCTGATGGGAACCACTTTGAGCACCTCTTGTCATTGAGGAAGTCTCACGTGACTTGTATTCATCTTTTGTTATCGGTATATTCTGAGTATTACAATTTTAATATAGTTTTTTCCTTTCTTAAAATGTGTATACATTCTTTTGGCACCGTGTGTGTATGTATTTATATATATATATATATATATATATATATATATATATATATATATGAATAGATAGGTGGATGAATAGATAGATGGCAGATAGCTAGCTAGATGATAGATAAAGATAATATGAGTATGTTGGAAGGTGATTTGAGCTATAGGAAAAAAAAACACAGGGAAAGGTAGAGTGGCAGTGTGGGTAAGGGGTAGAACACACTTTTATATAAGGTGGTTAGAGAAATGTCACTGAGAAAGTGACATTTGAGTAAATACTACATATGTGTGAGCTGCAGACCGGGGTGGAGAGTGGTCAAGGTAGAGGGAAAGATTTGGCAAAGACTCTGAGGGGAAAGCCTTCCTGACCCATGTAGAACAGCCAGGAGCCCACATGCCTGAATCAGAATAAACAAGAGGGAGAGAAATAGGAGATAAGTCAGGAGGTGGAGGGAAGGGGATGCTTATGGGCCTTGGTGGTCATTGTGAGGACTGTGGCTTTTCCTCTGAGAGAAATGAGGAGTCAGTGGAAGGTTTGGAGCAGAGAATCTCACTTCTATTTTAATAGATCTTTTGAGGTGCTGTGCAGAAAATGGGCTGTAGGGGGCTAAGGTGGAAATCAGTGACGCAAGAGGAAAATCGGGGGGGGGGGGGTAATGCAGGAGAGAGGTAGGAGGGGTTTGGCACACCTGCCACAAGTGGCCACAGTGATGATGGCGAGAGTGGTCATTTTCTGGGTTGATTTGGAAGGCAGAGCCAGCAGGGTTTGCTGTTGGACTAGATATGGGGTGTGAGAAGAGAGGGACAAGTGATGGCCCCAAGGAATTTGTCCTGAGCCACAAGAAGGAAGATGTTGACCTTGACCAGGATGGAAAGACAGGGGAGGAGACAAATCAGGGAGAAGGAGCTGGAGCCTGGTTGAGTCATGGTAAGTCTGAGGTGACCAAATCTGGCTTTGACATCCGAGGAGAGACATCAAGGGGGTTGCTGGGTTTGAGGTTGAAGTTCAGGGCAGAGGATTGGGCTGGAGATACGAAGTTTAGAGTCATCAGCATACACATGGCGATTAAAGCCAGGACACTTTCCTTAATCACCTTTTTTTAGTGAGACTTTTCTGCCTTGGACAGAACTCATATTCCCCCAGAGTGGATTTGCGTGTAGTCTCTAGCCATTGCTGACTTCAGCTTTGTCCACCTACCTGAGGCTTATACCTGGTTGGATTCACATCTCTTCAGAGTGAAGGGTCTGCTCCCCAAGGAGGATACAAGATAACCCACTGGGATGTTAGGAAGAACATGTTAGAACTTCTAGTTATCTTTGATCTTGTATGGAAATTTTATTTTGTCTTTGTATGTGTATGTGTGTGCTTGTTTTATAATATACATACTATATGGTTATAATTTATAAAATAAGTTTATTTTTTAAGATTGTGTGTTTAAAAAATTTGTAACTAACGGAATGGGAGATTTAAGAAGTTTACAGACAACTGTCTGAATGAAGAAGAGAGGAAATGTTTGTTAATTCAGGGCCTCTAATGGGGACAGATAGGAATCGGCATACTGTTTCTTCCTTCCTGTCGGAGTGAGATTTACACCCAGTTTGCCTATTATAGAAGAGATCTCTTTTTTAAGGGGCATTCGGATTCCACTAACACCTGTTGAAGCAACTTACTTGGGCCAGACAGAGCAATGGGCATTTTCACTGGACATGATATCCTCCAAGCAGACCTGGGAGGTTGAACTGCAGAGTCTCTCCCCATGAAGGAAGAGGAAATGAGGCACATGGTGGGAGCCTTCTCAGGAACCCAGTGGCCCAGCAGGTAGCTCCACTCAGCCCAGGGAAGATGTCCTTCCAGGCTCTCATCTCCAGACCACTGTGTTCTAGACCACCATCCCCCTATGGGATTCCTGATTTGACACAACTCAACTTTTTTGTCTCCAAATTCCTTTGCAGTTTCAGAAAACATTCTTCTAACTTCAAGTTTGCACTTGAAATGAGAAAAAGAATTGGGCAATGCCAAATTGTGGGCAGTGGCTCTTTTGGGAGGGAGAACGTCCGTTGCATTTTTAAAATCTTTCTCTCTTTTAGGCTTTTATAGGAAAGCCTTAATTTCACCCATTGTCTGTGGTCCTTGGGCACTTTGTCAGCTCTTTTATCTCATTACTTATCTTTTCGTATGTTGATATCTTATTTCTCTAGCTAGACTGCAAAATCTTTAAGAGTGTGAACTCTGCCTCAGCTCCTTCAGGCTCCTTTTCTATCCCTCTCCCCTTTTAGTGCCTGTCATGCAGGGCGTTATGCGGGGTCTCTGGCCCCACTTCCCACATAAGAACGCAGGATATGGGAAGGCCAAAACGGAACACCCATGGAGCCATAGGTAGGGGAGTCATACCACTATATTCTCACTGGCAGCTGGGTTGGAGACACAGGAAACAGGAGCCACACGATCTGCAACCTGCTGTTCGCTTCTCTGTCAACCAACCAACCCCACTTGCTAGCTGCAATCCGCCCTGCTAATAGCAATCTGCCGTGCTGACTGCAATCCACTCTTGCTAGCTCAGCCACCATCTTCTTGCTAGCCCCCATTTGCTGCTAGCGTAGCCACGGCAGTTATATTAGTGGCCAGTGGCTCACTGGTTACAGCTGACGGCCAACTAGCTACAACTGATGGCCGTCCAATCACAGTTGATGGCCGTTTGCTACCTGAGCCAGCACCTTTCCACGTGAGGCCTAGAGCCTGGAACCTACACTCCTAGCTCTGTCCCCACAGTGCCTTACACCTGTGGGTGTATAATGACTGTTGATTGATTACTAATATCATTAGCTCAAAAGCCTCAACTCACCAATGAATAAAACGAGAGCATTCATTAAACTGTTTAGAGTAGTTAGGAGCCAAAAGGAAGGCAACTTTAGCCTGCTTACCTCCCCGCCGACCCATCACCTTTTAGTTTTCTAAGTGTAATGGGGAAGCATTGCCTGAGGCTCTTGGGGTGTACTGAGGTCCCCGGATCATGACAGAAATGATTTCAGAGACTGAAGCTTCTCTCCACAGAAAGGCCCGACTCCAGATGCAGCAAATGTAAATCTGGGAACCTTGGGGGAAGGCGCAGGCAATCAGGTGAGGCTAATGGGCAAGACTGTGAGTCCAGAGAGAGCATTGCTAAGGTAACCAGCACCCCAACTCTGAAGGGTTTGCCTGGGTTCACAAAAAGCCTTCCAGCTTCCCGTTTTACAAAGGGACTCCTTGAAGTAGACTCAGGAGAATGTGCTTTGGAGCTATAGGCTCAAAATCCAGAGCTCCTCAGAAGGAAGCACTGGGGGAGCAAGTTGATGTCAGGTTCCTGGACCTCTTCTCCCAGAGTCTGATTCCGTCAGTGTGAGGTGGGGGCCCAGGAATCTGCATTTAGGACAGTGCTTTATTTACTTTATATAAATAAATAAATAAATATGGGTGGTTCTAGAGACCACACTTTAGACAATTACTCTGCTTTTACTTGGAGTTGTGAGTGAACCTTGGGTCTGGGTTCTCTGAATTAGTCTGATCCTCTTTAATGTGTTAATTAGCGCTTTGCCCGTGGCTGCCTTTTCTCCTGCACCCTTGGCTGCCTTTTCTCCTGCACCCTTGGCTATTGGTTGAGTTTAAGCTGTCCCTGCTTTCCCAGGCCTGAGTTTGAATTGGTATTTTAAAAGGCAGATGGGAGACTTAAATACATTCGTTTATTTAGTAAGTGTTTATTGAGCATCTGCTCTGAGTCAGGCGCTGGTGTAGGCACTTGGAAACAGCAGAGTTGAATAAGACCAAGACCCTGCTCTCCTGAAGTTTCTGTTCTTGGAGGCTTCTGGGTCTCTATTTACGGTCACAGAAGGAGTCCCTTCCCTGAAGCTCTGAGACAATCCCAGGGCTTCCAGTTAGCAAGTGTGTGCTTGGCACTTGTGCAGAGAGAGGTCTTCCGCTCCTCATTTTGTAGACGAGGAGGAAAGGAAGAGCCCCTAGAGATTGAGTGACTTGTCTGAGGTGACTCCTAGTAACAGAATTGTGACCTGTAGGGTGTCCTGTCAGTTCCTGGCTATCATAAACACTTTAATGAATGCTCTAAAGGGTATACGTCACATAGGACTGCCCCAGGGCTCTCTCTTACCTGTCGTCTTGTGAGAGCACTTTTGGTGCTAGGGGACATCATGCTCTTGGATAGTGGCTTTCTGCTAGGGTTAAGGCAGGTCATTTAACCCTCTGTGCCCCTATCTCTTCATGTGCACATTTGGGTGGTGTTGGGTTTTATATATATATATTTATAGCCTAGGTGTTGCTCCAATTTTCTAGAATTTCTAATTTCTAAGAATTTTCTGGAATTCAGTCTAAGCCCCAACTTTTGTCCATTTGGTGACTGCTTCAGTGGTATCTCGAGGTGAGAAGTTATAGCTTGCTGTAATTTTTATTACTAGGGGTAGGTATCAAACATGTTTTCATAGCAGTGGACATACTTGAGATTGGAGAACAAAGATTCAAATGGAAAAGGGAGATGGTGGGTTCCCTAATTGTACAGAGGGAGGTGCATGACCTCCTGTTTGACCCTGAGCTCAGGGATACCACCCATTTCCATACTCTCTAAATTCTGGTGTCCTAGGACAAAGCACCAATGGCCTGTCCTAATTATGGATCTTCTTGGGTTGTAAGTGTCGTAGTCACTCGCTTACAGGTAGTAAAAGAACACAGGAGGCATGAAGGAATAGAAGTTAGAAAGTTCATTTGAGAAACACCAGCAGATGAGTTGGTGGAGGCAGAGTCTAGAGTAGACGCTGTACTGAGTTTCTGTTTAGCTGGGGTTTTATACTTGTCTAACCAGGGTGTGACTTGCTTCAGCCTGTAGTGGAAGCTTCCATTGTGTTCAGCTTTGTCCATTGGGGTGGAGGAACGTGTGGTTAAACTTGTTATTGAAACCTTTGCATATCTTATATAAACTTAAGTTGGAGTCACGGCCCACCCCAACCTGTCTTATCAGTAAGTACCAAGGATAATTACTGAAGGAGGCAATGGGGATTACATGGAAAGGGAAGGCGATGGCGAGAGCAGGGCAGAGGGAAGCCGTAGCAGCTCTGAGGATGATAGGGTAAATGCTAACCTGGGCTTAGGGACAGCTTCCGGCCAGCATCATTGGGAAGGAGCCAGGCCGTGTTTCTTTGACTGGTAGCTCTGTGCCCTTGCACAAGGGCGCACCCTGGCCTTGCATAGGTGGGTCACCCCTGTATCTTAAGTAGAGCACTGGAGATTTTCTCTGAAAATATAAGATTTAAACAAAATTTCTCTCTCAAGCATCCTAATTTATTCTACACTCCGGGAGCAAAGGCCACAGTGTGTAGTAGTGACATTATTTTCCCAGGAGATTGAAGTCTTTATTTTTTAACTTCCTTGTTCAGAGCATCCAGAGTGGAATAGATGAATGAAGCATGTTTGGGGCAGTGAAGTATGTAGGAAGATGGCTCACAGTCAAAGTCTAACATCCTGAGGACAATTTTTGACCCAGCTTAGGCTCCCCTGGAGCTTGGTGATTTCCGAGTGCCCAGTGGGAAGGTGGGAGGACAGGTGAATACCTGGGGGCTGGATGAAGTCCTCTCTTCCCCTTGGTCATTATTAGGTTGTTATTGCTAAGAGTGAACCACTATTCTTTCTGCCACTAAAGAATAAATAATTCCCAGCAGAGTTAATATCATTGGCAGACGTTATTTGTGACTCCCACAGCTTTGCCCCTTAAGCTGCTACTCTGTAAGATTTCCCTTAAAGCTGCACCATCCAACACAATAGCCACTAGCCACATGTGGCTGTTTATATTTGAATTAGTTAAAATGAAGCACGATGTACATTTCAGTTCCGCAGTCTCGCTCGTCACATTTCAAGTGCCTAAGTCACGTACAGCCAGCGGCTGATGTAACGGACAGTGCAGAATCGTGAATATATTCATCATCGCAGATGTTCCTATTGGCAGCTGCCCAAAAGGCCTTGGGGATGAGAACCCCCTTCCTTGGGCCTGAGTTTGCAGGTGGGGAAATGGGGACCTTCCTTCTCAAAGTATCCGGTAGTCACCACGTACCCAGGACCCCCTGATGGCCAGCAAAGGAGTGGAAATGACAGACTGAGAGGGTACCTGCTGGCACCAAACTTGTTGGAGTTCCAAAAGTGGGTACAATAAGCCACAGTGGAAGTGAGAGAACTAATCAATTCAGGGACAAATTAGATTTAAAAAGAAATGAGAGCCAAATCCAGGCCCAGGAAAGTACAGACCTTGGGACTTTTAGGTTAAAATTTTGGATTTCATGTTTGAACACTTGCAGAGACCTTGGTGGTAGTTCTACTTCCCTTATTTTAGAGGTGAGGAAATTCTGTTTGGAGAAGTTGAGCAACGTGTGCAAGGCAGTGGGAGTGGTTAGGCTGAGAGTGGACCAGGAGACCCTGACTTTGCTTGGTACTGGACCACGCTGCCTCTCAAAGAAAAGGGAAGATCCTGGCCTGGTGGCCCTATCAGGGCAAGCAAATGGATTGCCTGGGGATCATCAGTCCCACTAAGCCTGTGACACTCTAACTGCAGAAGTTGAAATGGAGAGGGAAACACGATTTTTGAATCTTCACCACTTTCTAGGCACAGTGCTAGATCTTAAAATATATTGTCATATGGGAAGCAGATATTGTTTTCTCCTTTTAACAGATGAGGAAACTGAGGCTCAGAGAAATTTAGAATCTTGCCCAATATCCTAAAGCTAGTAAGCAGATGGGATACACATTTGTTTCTATGCTGTTGCAAAGCCTGGTCTTTGCACCATTCCGCTGTGCTATGACATGCAAGCCAGTCAGGGGTAACAAGGCCAGAGACCCAGGACCCTTCATGGCAGGGCCTGTGTCTGAGGAGGTGAGGTTGGAAGGTGTCAGCAGACCCTGGGTCACCCCTTCTTAGACATAGGATTCTTCCAGCCATGAATGTGGGGAGAAAAAATAGCTTTGGGGTGGGGTGGACACATGGGGCCGTGAATTTCTTTGGCGTCAAGGAGGAACTGCCTCTTTTAAATTGCTTGCTGAGGAGCAGTCAGCTGACCCCTGCTCTGAACACGTGGGAGCCTTTAAGATGAGGTCCTGGATGCCGAGATTTCACATAAAAGGAAATGTCCTTTTGCAGCCATAATAACTCCAGACATTAGTTCCAGGCAAGTTTTCCAGAGTTTCTAAAGAAGGGAAACATAGATAGAGAGCCGTGAGATGGAGAAGTGCCCATGAAGGGAGGTAGGAAGAGAGACTTTAGACTCCTCTTTTTAACTAAGAGTCTTCCGTAACTGAGAAGACAGGTTATATTCTGCCAACAGCTTAAATTCATGGAGGCAGGGGCATGGGGGTGGGGATGGAAAGATGGCATTAAAGAGTGCTATTCATGCCTTAGAAAGCAGGTCTCATCCAATGGATTGCACTGGTTCCTGGGAGAAAAGCATGCATTGGAAATAATAGCTCATTAAAAGCTTGGTTTGCAGCTGCCCCAAAGGAAACTGAGAAAATCAGCCACCAACTTAGCAGACAGCAGAACTGCATCCTCCAAGATGGTGAGTGGAGGAAAGAAGGGCCATCTTGTTCCAAGAGGACCCATCGTGTCCTCCTTAAGCCTTTAGATTTGAATATGGCTATTTCTTTTATGAGATACAGTCTTATAGGATGGGACCCTTGGGAGTGAAGCCAGCTGTCTAATTTGGGGCAGAGGAAGTATATCAGTTATTTATTGCTGTGTAACAAAAAGATTGCTTAAACAACAATTCGTTATTTCTCATAATTCTCTGGGTTGACCCAGAAGTTTTCCCTCAAGCACTATTGCTGGAGTCCCTTTCACAGCTGTTTTCATCTGGTGGAAGGCTGGGCTAGAAGATTAAGAAGGTCTCTCTCCCGTATCTTGGGTCTCGATTTTCATCCCTGTGGCTTATCTTCCAGGACCTCTTCCGATGGCCCCTTTCTCCTGCAGTACAGCCTGGACTTCCTTGTAGCCTGGGGCCTGGGTTCGGGGAATGAATGCAGAAATTGTCAGACTTCTTAAGGGCTTGGCCTGTAACTGGCACAGTATCACTTATGCTACTTTCTATTGGTCCAAGCAAATCTCAAGGCCAGCCCAGATTCATGGGAAGGAGAAATCGACTATACCTCTTGATGGGAGTAGTGGCGTGTGCACATAGGGATGGGCAGCCATAATTGCAGGCAAATTGCTATAGGAAGTGTGATATCATGATATAAGAGAAATCACAATAATTTTGTCTTCACTCCAAGTTCCTGGCATTAGAGCTTCTAAAACCCTTGGAATTTCCTGAAGGACAGAGGTAAGAGGAGCCTTCTTTTGTTATTCATAATAACCCCCCTTTAACCATCCCTGAGTTCATGCTAATGAGGTGACTCTGATAGGCCCCTAGATAGCTTCCCTGTGGGAACTGGTTGCCAGAGGAACCAACCCTATGAATATAGGGTTGGTACATTTAGCCCCACCCCCAGCGTCCATTAAGGACAGAAGGGATGGAGATTGAGTTAATTACCAGTGACCAATGATTTAATCAATCATGCATATGTAATGGCACCTCCGTGAAAACCCCAAATGACAGGTTCAGAGAGGTTGGATGAACCCCTGAGATGCTGGTAGAGTGGTGCATTCCTCCCCTCCTACCTTGCCCTATGCAGCTCTTTCATTTGGCTATTCCTGAGTCCTGTGAGCTGTTCTAGCACATGATTGAACCCCCAACTTATAGCTGGTCAGTCAGAAGCCTGGGAGGCCCAGAACTTGGCATCGGAAGTCGGGGGCAGTTTTGTGGGACTGAGCCATTAACCTACGGGGTTTGTGCCAACTCTGGGTGTTTAGTATCCAGATTAAATTGTAGGGTACCCAGCTGGTGTCTACAGAGAACTGGAGAATTGCTTGGTGTGGAAAACCTATGCATTTGGTGTCAGAACTGTTTTGAGTAGAGAAACAGTTTTATTTTAAGACATATAATACTTTTTTTGTGGTTTTTTTTTTAACCTGCTTAGCCCAACTAAACTATATGAGGCTCTCCCTTTGGTAGGTTGCAATATTTAGCACATAAAATTATAAAACACCCAGTTAAAATTGAATTTCTAGATAAACAATGAATCTTTGTTTATTATAACTTTATGTCATGGAATATTTGGTACCTACATATACTAAAAAAAGTATTTGCTATTTATTAGAGATTCAAATTTAACTGGCCAGTTTATATTATATCTCACAACCCTACCCTGTGGCAATAGTGGCTTTCCAAGTGGCATAGGTGGGGGCTGTAGAAGTACATTGGTAGTCCAAGACATGGGTATTTGAAGAAGCCCCCTTGATCAGTGCTTCTCAAACTTTAATGTGCATAGGAATCAGCTAGGAATCTTGCTAAAATGCAGATTCTGATTTAGAAGGCTTGGGGTAGGACCTGAGATTCTGCCTTGCTAACAAGCTCCCAGGTGCTGAGCATGCCAGTTCATTGCCTACACTTTGAATAGCAAGAAGCTTGGTCAGTAAAGGGCCAGAGAGAAAATATTTTTGGCTTTGCAGTTACAACAGAGACTCTTGTGTCTCCTCATCTTTGGTATTATATGAGGAAAGCAGCCACAGACAATATGTAACAAAAAGGAGCCTGGCTGTGTTCCAATACAATTTTATTTACAAAAATAGACCCTGGACAGGATTTGGCCTAGAGAAGGCTGTAATTTGCGGACCCCTGAGCGTGATGATTCTGCTATGCTCTCTTTTCTAATAAGAATCCGTGGTGCAAGGAAGGGAAGACTTGGGTCCCTTGTGCTTGAAGTTTGTAATTTCAGGAGCTCAGAAATGATTGCCCTTAAATCCCTCACCCTCAAATACAAATCTGTTTCTGTTCCTAATTACTTCAAGTCTTCAACTAATATTTGGTACCCTATTGAAATGCAAATTCCCGGAACTAGCAATCCCTTTAAGCAGTCAAATAGCCTTTACATCCTAGAATAAATGCATTTAGGATCCCTTTTGAAGGGGAATAGCAGAAGAGGGATGGTGAGGCTCTAACCCATTTACACTGTGTCTAGGGTCCGACGGCTCGTCCTTACCTCGCTCTCCAACTTTAAAGTACACTTGTCTGTGCTGATAGTTAAAACATTCATCTTACTACAGAGTATTTAGGTGTGTGAAAGAGAGGAAACTTGATCAACTGTCCTGTTTGCCTGGAACAGAGAGATTGATTACCTGGGATATGGAACTTTCAGTGCTAACGTCCCAGAAGTTTTGGGCAAAGCAGGGTAGAGTGAGGGAGAAACTCAGTGAGCTCTCAGATGATCAATTCCCACAATAATGATTTGGTGAACTCAAAGACAGTTAGAAGAGTCCCAAAGGAATATGCATTTTATTTTACTTGAACTTGAGCTAGGAGGCACTGCTGCAAGTAACACAAGCGTAGGTCACCGCCTTCTGTGTAAGTTGGGGAATGCTTCTTAGGGACACATTTCCTGGCACTCTACACAATTGTCTTTAATAGGATATTGTAGATCACTGAGTCTGTTTCTTTATAGGCTTAAAGCGGGGGGGGGGCAGTTAATAACAGTTAGATTGTCCATTTCTTTCCCCATTTCTCCCCCCTCTCCCCCGCCGTTTTTTTGCCACAGCCTTAGTTGTCTCATTCTGCAGGGCAATTCTCTACCACCAAAGAAAGTTTGCTGGAATTCAGTGGTTCTCCAAGTGTGATCACTGGAGGGCAGCATCACCTGTGAACTGTTAGAAATGCAAATTTCTTGAGCCCCGCCCTAGACCTACAGAATCAGAAACTCTGGGAAGCGAGGCCCAACAGTCTGTCGCACAGTAAGGTTTGAGAACTATTGGTATAATGGAAAAAAACTTGGGGTCTCAAATCAGCAGAACCCAGTTGTGTTTTGCTTCTGCTACTTGGGCGATGCTCTCATCAATCCCACCCCACGAACCTTCCTATGGGAACAGCATTGTCTCACAGTGCTAGCTAGGGTGAGGTCAAATTGAAGAATGGTGGGGAAATGCATTTTAAATAGTAAAGCATCATTGTGGTCATTATTATTATCTGCCCGTGAGTCCCTCTTCTTCATAGCCCATTCTCTCTCTTCCTGCTGAGACATAAACCCTGCAGAAACTTATTTTGGGCTAAGAAAGAGTATAGCAATATTCTTATAGCCGGTCACTATTTTCAAATGATTTATTTAGTTCTGACACTAGTTTCGGTGAGATAGAATGATAAGGAAGCCGAGGCCTTCATGACTTGCCCAAAGTTGCCACAGCAAATTCTAAGGCTTAATTCAGTCTCTTGATTCCATATCTAGTGCTCCCTCTACATCACTCTGGATAAAACCAGAGACAAAGGATAGGCAGCCGTCTGCATGAAACGGCTCTCAGCCAGCTGTTCTCTACCTTGGCTGCACATTGCAGTCACCTGGGGAGATTTTAAAAGTCCCCAGGCCAATTATTCCAAATCTCTGGGCATGGGACCCCAGCATCAATGTATTGTAAAGCTCCCCAGGAGGTTCAGTTGCAGCCAACATTGAGCAGGCAGCTTTACACGCCCTGAAAGTTCTGTTAGGCAGTGATGCACGTTAGAATCAGCTGTGGAACCCTAAAAAATGCCTGTGCCCGGCCCCCTCCCAAATCAGAGTTGGGATCTCTAGGATTGGTGGTTAGTGTTATTTTGAAATTCTTCAGATGATTCCACTCTGTAGCCAGGGTTGAGGACCACAGCATTTCTCCATGTCTTTGGCTCCAAGCAGGCTCGCTAGCCATCACGGTGGCTGCCACCCCTCTCTCCTCCCAGCTTCATCAGAGGGCAAAGAAAAACTTGTTAAAAACATGGAACCATGCTGGGTAGTTCATTGCTTGTCCGACTTGTGGTTTTGTGTTATAATGAAAAACATTATTGGCAACCAGAGGCACCTGGCGTGCAAGGATTATCCTGGGAACCACACGCAATATTCCTACCTCTGGGCATATTGGAGTCCCTCAACCAACGTGTGCAAAGTATACAAATCAGCTTTTACCTCCAGCAACAGCATTTAGGATTCTCTCCCATGCAAACTTCTTTAATAGGTAGCAAGAGCCAGAGGAAAAGATGCCGACTTTATTAAAATTCCTTTGGGCAGTGTCCTCTGATTGACAACCCGTGTTCATTAATACAAGCTAGCAAGCATCCTGCCTTCCTCCTGCACACGAGGCAAGTGCCCAGAAGCTAGTACCAACCTTCATGATGGTGGAAGCTGCCGCTCTGGTGTAGCTGCTTTGACCTGAGGCCTCTTGGGGCACTTGAATGACCACATCTTCTGAAATGGGGACTGAGTCAGCCTTGCCAAGTTCTGAAGTCTACTCATCACTGGATGGTGGTGCAAGGACAGGGCCCTCCTGTCATCCTGCCTATTGCATCCTTGCTAATACAGCGTTCAGGCAAATCCGGTGCCCTTGGACATGCTGGGGTTGCTTGTTACAAATGCAGGATCTCAGAATCTCTGGTGGGGGTCGGGGCTGGGAATCTGAATCCTTAGCAAGTAGCCCAGGTGGTTTTCCTGGGCTTTTTAAATGTGAGAGCGGCTTCCCTAACAACTTTGGCATGGTTTAGGAAGCCTGGATCCACCAGTTTTCACGAGTACACAAGTGAGACCATTGGACCATAGAGCGCCACCTTGGGAGGGAATGCCTCAGGTAAGTCAGGAGAAGAAAGACTTGTGGTGGTGTCTAGGGAACGAATCCCATATCACGGGAAAGGAGGGCGATCATGTGCATGCCTGTGGCCCAGCCGTAGGGGGCCGCTGTCCTAGTAGTTGCTGCTTAGGTATTCATAGCCAATTGCTTCCATCGTTCCTTACTTTATTAGCTTTTGCCAAGTAGTTCAGCTTTTACTAAGGGCACATGGGTTTATGGCAGCAATATTTCTCACAGTGTCAGAGATAAAATATCAAGCTAATAACAGACTCCTTACTAATGTAAATTGCACGAGGAAGGCAATCTCATTCGGGAGGAAGTCTTACCCCAGAATGCTAAGTCTTAAGATTTTGAGAAAGCAGTTGGTGGGACTGGATACACTTTGTACTTGCTAAGAAGATGAAATACATGATTTGTGGTAAGTGGTAACAGCTGCAGAAAAAAGCTTTTTGCTACACCTGCCTCTTTCTAAGGGACTAGGGGCGCCCAGGGGCTCAGGCAAAAGGCCAGAGGCATGACTGTCAGATTTAGAGAGAGACTTTTCTTTTCCACTCCTGCCCCTCTCTTTTATTGCCACTTCTCAGCCTCAATGGGTGCAGGAAACCAGTTGGTTTCCCCCATGTGTTATAAAGAGGAACCCATTACAAATGATGGCGGACCAGGGAGGTCTCTTGGCAATCCCTTCCCTCTTCTCAGTTACATTCAGGCACCTGCTGGGCAAACCTACTGCTGCCACTTGTTGCTGGGAATTTTAACAAGGCTGGGGGAGAGTGTGCGGAGCCTTGAAAGAACTTTGGGAAGCCAAGATGCTGTTTTTCTGTGCCATCAGATCCCTGGGGACAGGTCCTGGGTATCCTGCTTATTCTGTAAGTCTGCAGGGCCAGGTGTGGGTTGCGTCACACAGGAAATTCTGAGAAGGTCGCGGTGTTTTGTATGGGAAGGCTGTTAAAGGCTGTGATAATCCTTTGGCAAGTCTGTGAGCTTAAGATGTGGTGCTCAGGAGAGAAGAGGCGTTTGGTGCTGGATCAGTAACAAGGCTCTGGAACAGCTGCTGTGCACTGAAGCAGGGGGCGTGGACAAAAGGGTCATCATCTGATGCCCAGAAGGCGGGTCCCCAGCTATAGGGTCGGCCTCTGCTTTTACCATCCTGGAGTCGCCAGAATCAGATACTCATCTGCCCAACACCAAACAATTGGACTAATTCTAACATGCTTTTTATGTGTTCCTAGAAGATGGGTCCCATCTTTATGACCTCACTGTTTACCTGGTAGCAGGCCCACCTTAAGAACTTACATAATAATGTGCTCTTTGCATTGGGGAAAAATTGGAGGAAAATGTCAGATTCTGTGAGCCAATGTCAGCCTCCGAAATAATCTCATTCACTCCTTGAAACGGTTGGTTGCAGTGGTCCTGTAGAATAGGGAGGGTGCGTATCACGGCCTTTGTTTTCCAGGTGAGGAAACAGGCTCAGAGAGCTTAAGTGGCTTGTCCACATTTACACTGAGAGTTTACAGACCAGCTTGGATGAGATGAGGTCTCTGACTTTTAAATCTGTGACCCATGCAACACCCCACCGTACCCAAGAGAGCCTTGCACTGTTGCTGTACTGTCTGCACATGTTCAGATAACTCTGCCCAACCACCTAACCCCACACACCCCCATGCCACAAGACGTGTGACTGAAGTCTTGAGACTAAATGCCTCTGAGTGGGCAGGGGACAGTGGGATCCTCCATCTAGGACACCAGTGGGAGTGAGTGAGAGAGAGTGGTATGTGGGCAAGGGCTTGTCCATGAGATGTGAGAAGAGAGGCAGTCACATTTTTGTGTGCAGGGCAGGAAGGAGGACTTTGCTGATGGCCTGGGGTAATGGATGGTGTGGGAGAGTGCATGGGGCATGAGCAGTAATGTGATAGAGGGAGCACATTACAGGCAATTACAATTTGAATATGTTATCAGTGGAAAGAAGTTGAGGAGTAGAAAGCTGTTTTATTAACCCCCTGAAGTTACTTTCACAGCTCTCCGAAAGTTTATGAATTGCTGTGAATTACAAGCTGGGTGACAAATGCTGATGCCCCGAGAATCCCTGATTGCAGCTTCGGTAGCAGGCAATGTTTTATGGGGATGATTTAAAACAACAGTCTTATGTATTTTAAAACACCGAAGGAAGAAGAAAAAGAAAGCTCAAGGAGCCTGGTGAATTTACCTGCCCATGATCAAACTTTGCTATAAATCCTACCTGTATGATTTTTATCTGTTTTCCTTCTTTTGGTATTGTACATTTCTCCAGGCGCATCTGGCTGGGGCTCAGATGTGTCCTGTGTGTTGACCCAAGAAGTGTTTTTATCCAGTCGCTCCCTGGATGAGAATAGAAGTCCAAACAGAGATCAGAGGATGTATAACTAGTACTTTTAAGTTGTTGCACAGCGGAAATCTGCCCCTACCTGCCCCACCCCTAATATGTCTATTTCAAGATAACGAAAGATGAGTAGGAGCCACTCATTTCTTCTTTAGGACTCCAGCAGAGCTCTGCTGATTCTGTCGGGTGGTGGTATCACTGTTTCTGTGTTTTCTCCACCCTAAAACTGGAACTGCTGAGGTCTCAGTTCTTGGGGCCCGGGTGACAGCATTCAGCTTGGAACCAGGAGTCTTGGTTGTATTTGACACCTGCCGTGGGTGGGCTGGCTTCAGACTTAGTCTGTCAGAAGCCTGTGATTTCCTCATTGTTAAATCAGGTAAAAACCTGGCTGGTAAGTTGGGTGGTGAGAAGTGAGAGGTGGGAGATACCAAAGGAGAGTGAAGTAGTTGAGGGTTTTTGTGGAGGAAACAAGAAGTTGCTGGGATGCTAAGTGGCTTCCATATATTATTTTGTAATTCTAGGGAGTGGGTGTAATCCCCATTTTAGAGATGAGGAAACTGAGGTTCTGGGAGGTTAAGCAAATCACTCTAGGAAAGATATGTTGGAAATGCTTTGAACATAGGTGTGTTTGCTTCCAAAACTCATATTTTCCACAACACCAGGCCCTCTGTGTTTACGCTGGTACAGAGCGACTCAGCATCACCTGGAAAAACAGTAGCAAGGCTACTTCTTGGCCTGTCTGAGACCGAATACTCAGAATCCAGTTTAACAGGATTCCCAGGTGATTGCTGTGCACATTTAAAGTTGAGAAGCATGTGGAAAATGCAACAGAAGGGCTTGTGTGCTCAGTTTATGGCAAGAGAAGAGCTTGTGACCAGGTGCAAAGGGAGGAGCACAGGTTCTGGATACAGAATGAAGTGGCCACACTTACTCTCTGGTCATTTGGACAGCACCCTGTCATGGACGAAACATGGGACTTGGACGCAAAACACCCTGGTTTGAATCTGAATCCTCCCTGTACTGGCCAGGCTGATGTTGGGCAAACCTGTACCTCAGTGTCCCCTTGTATCAAATGTGGTGGTACCATTTCCTTCATGGCATTGTGGCAAGGATTAAGGGCGATGTGGAAATGCCCAGCACAGCCACTGGCTCAGCACATGCTCTGTGAAGCCCGCTGCCCACTCCCCTAGGTGTGGCCCGGAAGTTTGCTCAGGGGACATAGGAGAAACTGAAGTCTTTTCTTCCATTTCCTCCCCCCCCCCAATGCAGTTCTTGCCTGTGGAGGTGTTAGCTTGGAGTGGGGGAGGGGGTGGCCTCCTGTAAGGCAGTGATTCTCAAAGGGGGGGGGGTCCCCAGACCAACAGCAGCTGTACCACCTGCAAACCTGTTGGAAATTCAGAATCTCAGGCCCCTCCGTCTGACCTGCAGAGTCAGAAACTGGGGTGGCACGCACCATTCTGTTTTCACAAGGTCCCTGGGTGACTTGAGAACCACCACTTTAGGGGCTTGGAGACCGGACAGAGACACCTGAGAAGTGCCTGGGGACGGTGGGGTGTTGTGCACGTACTGCGTGATTCTGGAGCGTGTCCTTTGCAGCAGGCCCCAAGTGCTCCCGTGGGCACCGAGGCCATGTTACGAGGAAATGATCGCTTAGAGGTGGTCACTGTACAGAGGGCACATTAGCAGCCAATTCATTAACCGAGAGCAACTTCGTGCAAATTAAAAAAATGTTAATGGTCGGTTTTGAAGCATTGAGAGCCTATGAGGGACCACATGCCTGGAATGAGCATTTACCATATGGTGCCTTTGGAAGCTGATATTGATTCTCATTATTTTAAACGATTACAAACATTGCAGGTGTTTTGTAATAATCTCCATTGTCTAATTAGAACATGCATGAAACGAGCTCATTCCGCCCACTAACGAATATTGATTTGAACAGCGGAGCCTGGTACAGGGGTGGATGGGGGCCGGCTGGTCAAGTTGCCAGCCAGTGCCAGCCCCCTTTCTCTCTAAATGATTAATCCTGGGGTTACAGGACTTTGACATACCGGCATCCGTGGGGGCCCTAACGCGATTTGGGCCCTCTCCTGCCTCCAATGTCTACTGCCATCAAGGGCTATAAACTGGGGAATGTGGGCTGAGCTTTAGTCCTTTTGCGGCCTTTCCTTCCTTTCTCATCCCGTTTGTCTTTTTTCCCAAGTCCCACCTCTCGTTCATTTTTAGCAAGTCTGCATCTAAATGTTTTTAGGGAAATCTGCTGGAAATGGGCACTACTTTAGCTTTCAGTCACACACTGCGTCGCTATAGGCTTCACGTTGCTTCATATCTCAATGTTATCTCCACAACAAGACTGGAAGCTCCGTGAAGACAAAGCCTGTGTCCACTCCTTCCTCTGTGTTCTCCCCTCAGCACCTAGCGAGGGCATTAGAAACCCTCAACAAAGGAGGGCTTGTCATTGTCGAACGAATCAATTAAAAAAAAAAAAAGAACGTAGGAAGAGATTTTTGTGTTCAAGGGAGTTTCATATATGCATGCACATTTTAATGGATTAATGTGACAAAATTTACTGAGCGCTAATGACCGCACAAGGGAAAGAGCTTTATGAATTGTGGTTTCTGCAGAGCGGATGCTTGCAGTCTCCCTGGGGAGAGGGTGGCTGGCGTGTGGCGTGCTATCTACTGACGTGGTTGGAATAAGGCTCTCTGGGAGGCTTGGAAACAGCCCTGGATGCAGACAGGGGATGAAGGCTGAGCCAGTGTTGAAGGGCCAATCGTCATTTAAGTGGAATGATCAGTGAGGGAAGAGTGCCACACAAAGGCATGTAGGAACTGGGATTCTGGGACAGCAGTGTCGTCAGAGCTCAGGATATGCCTGTGGGTGGGCGGCAGGGACTGTGGCATTTGGGAGCAGAGAAGGACACAGAGGCTGGGTTGTGGAGAACTTTGTCTACAGCGCAAAGCAGCTAGGATTTTGTTCTGGAGGTGAAGGGTCTATATTAAGAGAGTTGGATCTTCATGTTTTGTGATTTTTAAAAATTGATATTTCTGAAAAATCACCTTGATAACCCTATAGAGGTGGAAACTGGAGGCAGGGAGATCAGTCATGGCCTGTTTGAGAAGAAACGAGGGTCTGAGCTAAGGCAGGGAGGTGGCTGGGACAGAATGTGGACATCGCTAGGATGTGAGGGTTTACATTTAATGTGAGAACATTATTTACTTTTCTTTGCTTAGTTATGAACAAATTAAAATAGAAAAATCTGGAGAATCATACAAACACCTGTGTGCTCATTACCCAGAAAAAAAAATTTATATTTTGTCATATTTCCTTCAGATCTATTTTTTTTTATTATAAAACATTTTGTTAAAATACGGATAAAATTTCTCTGCTTAGTTTCATCCACTGCCTCCTGCCAAAGGCAACCATCGATAAGAGTCTGGTGTATATCCTTCTAGTCCAGGCGTTTCTACGTTAGTCTCATATTTAAGTATTCACAAACATGTATTTACGGAAATGGTTACCCTAGTTTTCTGCACATTGTTTTACTTAGTGTTGATGCATTTAGCTCCAGTTTATCCATTTTGTCTGCTCATAGTGTTGTATCATATGAACATGTTACATCAGGGGTGTGTTATATGTTATCCATTTCTGTATTAGTGGACGTTTAGAGTATTTACAGTTATCAGGTTTGCAAACGTTTCAGCTAGTGTGAATATTTTGTACACTTCTATGTATGAGGATCATTCTAGGATATATACTAGAAGTGGAATTGCTGGTCTTAAGAAATACACATTTTCAAATTTAACACATATTGCTAAAGACTTTCTGATGTGATTGTACCAATTTAAACTCTCAACAACAGTGGATAATCTGTGTCCATGTCCTTCCAACACTTGCCTTTAGGCACCTGATAAAGTTTGGCCACTCTGATGTGCTGATTTTCCTCCGCATTTCTTTGATTACCAGTGATGAGTATATTACACTTTTCTTGTGTGTACTGGCCTGAATATACTGTGGGTTACTTCTTCAAACCCCTTGCTCATCTTCTTTTGGGTTGCAATTTTTAAATTGATTTGTTAGAGCTCTTTATATATTCTGGATACCAATCCTTTCTCTATATATACAGAGGGTGCCCCAAAAATGTATACACCTTAAGAAAGGAAAAAACTGTATTAATTGTAATACTCAATATATACTGATAAAAGAGGAATACTAGTCACGTTTGACTTCTGCAATGACAAGAGGTGCTCAAAGTGGTTACCATCAGCGTCCGGACACTTCTGATTACGGGGAACTACTGCTTGAGCAACACTGACCAAAGTGTCCACTTGTATACATTTTTTGGCACCCCTGGTACATATATATATATATATATATATATATATATATATATATATGTACCATATATATATATATATATATATGATAAAATACATATGTATTTATGTGTATATATATATATAAATAATTTCTTCTCCCATTTTTTCTCTTTTTTTAAGAAATTTTGTTTATGGTATATTCTGCCTAAAAGAAGTTTTTCAAGAAATTGATGTTGTCAAATTTATTAATTTAGTTCTCCATGAGTTGCATTTGTTTATGCCATGTCTAAAATAATCTTTTCCTATTTCAACGTCATGAAGCTAGTAGGCACAAAGCTAGTAGGCATTACCTTATATTTTCTTGTAATAGTTTTTAGGTTTTGCTTCTGATCATTAGGTTTCTCATACAATAGGGATATATTTTTTGTGTATGATACAAGATGTAGGGAATAATTCTATTTATTTTCTTTCTTTAAAAGCCAATTGCCTCACAACATTTATTGACGACCCCATCCTTCACCCACAGACTTATAGTACTCCCTTCACTATATACACGGATACTTTATAGATCCTAGTCTCTTTGAGGACTTGCTTTTCTGTCCATTGGCCTATATGTTTACTCCTGAGCAGACAGCACAGTGTTTTAGAAAGTCACCACTTTAAACCCCCGTACCCCCACTGTTAATTACCTGCCATGATTCTAGAAAGCTCCAGTGAAGTCTAAGACTGCCATGACCCATTGTTGGTGAAACCTGGTCTCCTGGCTGGGATCCTTGGGGGCATTTATCATCTGCACTGTCAACCGGCTTTGTATGAAAATCAGAGCACAAAAAGCAAATTCTGGTCTTTCCCACCATCTCAGAAATGGTCTCGAGATAGAAGAAGAGAGATTTGCATTTGGCTGAGGGACTGAGGACATGTTCAGGAAAGGTCTCAGAGATTGCAGGCCTCTGTGACACCTGAGACCTACGTGTAAGTAGGGAGCACACAGCTGGCAGTGGGTCCTGTCTTTGGAGAGCCCGTCTTCAGGAAGGTTCTGGGAAGCTATGGAGGTCTGGCATCATCACTCCAACTCCAGGAGAGAAGAGAAGAAACGTTGGCCTCCTCACACCTGCATGTGATTACACACACAGCCTTGCTCTCTATTGCCCAGAACTTCATGGCGTGGATAATCCTTTCTCTACGAGGATTGGGTCTGACTGGCTGAAGGCTGGCCTGTTCTCCTGGCAACCTGCTCCTCTCAACACAATGAACCAGGTGTTGGGCTGTTAGAAGGAGGATGTGATTGGGCTGGGAGTTTCTGACTCTTCCTCAAGGTCATGACCAGGGAGGACAGATGCTATCCTCTGTGAAAAGTGTAAAATCCTAGATCCTTAGGAGTGGGAAGACCTGCCAGATGATCTCGTCCATCATGTTTGTGTGTGTGTTTGTAGATGAGGACACTGTGGTGGCCTGTGTTTGGGTAGCTAGTCTAGGTTACGGTGCTGGGGAAAGGCAGGGAAAGCACCAGGACCATGTCTCTGGGTTCCCACTCAGGTTCACTTTCTCCTCTACTCTCCTTGACTGGAGAAAAAAAGATTTTGAGGGGAAAAAAAAATCAGCAAAACTCTTTTTATGTATATCTTTTCCTCTAGTGGCTTTGAGAGCCTGGAGGAGTCTCTGCTCCAGGACCAAGGGACAGACTGCATTTCTAGAGACATTTGTACTTGGAAACAGGCAATTTTTATATCCTCAGAAATGGGCCCCAGGGGAGGTACAGATCGAAATTCAGAGGGGGATGAAATAAACCTCCAGCAATCCTGAACTTCTGGTTTCTCATACAGAAAAGCATTTTGAGTCTCCGAGGAACATTTATGGAGGTAAACTTCACTTTATTGTTACATTCCTTTAAAAAGCCATTTGTAAATCAGACCTTAAAAAAGTCCTTTTATTCCCACTGACCTACATGCACTATTATTTGGAAAGTCTCCTAGCTTCACTTCCAATTGATATTAACTTGTTAGTGACTATTCACACTGTAGCTTTAGGTTCTTCTATTTCACCAGATGCTATCCAGTAGTCATACTCATAAAGAAAATGTGGAAAATCGGTCTGAAATGGGAAGCATCATTTGATATAAGAATAATTATCCAACTTAATTATATCTGTGTCTTCAAAAGGGGAAGCCTCTGTAGACTTCTGAAGTTTGGAAGAGAAATTGGCACAGCAACATATCCATTGTATTCTATTGTTCTATTGGTCAACGCAGCGACAGAACTGAGAGTCAAGGGCACAGAACCTAGACCCTGCCCCTTGATTAGAGAAATACCAAAGAACGTGTGGTTACCACACTCCCCTTTCCACCTCTTTCCATCTGAAACCCAGACTGCTGCAGTCCCTCAGCCTAATGCAACCAAATCACCCACCTTGGGAGCTACTGAAGTCTTACATGGCTCTTTCTGTCCTCACCCAGCTGTGTGCTTAGAACTCAGCCAAGACAGATACCATCTCAAATTAGCAAGGGGCAATTTTTCGAGGAATTGGTCCTCAGCTATTGGACACAAAAAGGCTTGTGGCACCAGGTTTCCCAGCTTCTGGCACAGTTCACACTACCTTTTGGCATCCAGGAGTAAGAAGAAAATATTTTTGTGTTTCGTTTTGTTTGTTTTTTACTCTCCCCATGTCTAAAAGATGTGTGTTTGCTGAACATTCTGTTTATTGTGAGTAATTGTTTCGAGATAAAAATTCAACAACCAGTAACAAGGTTTATGTGCTTTCTGAGGGAACAAGAACTAGAAACTGTCTGGAGATTTTCAGGCTTTTAATTAAGGATGAGATCAGTGCAAAGTATTATAAAAGGACAGAGGCTACTGGGGGCAGAGGGAATCCACTCTCCATCATGAGACATTAATGGTCAGCACGCAAGTCCCAGGGGATGATGCTGAACACGGTGAGGCAGGTAAACTAGGAGACCCCACCTGGAACCAGGGGGAGCAGTATGAGGGGCCACCGCCAACACTTATACAGCAGCTCTTCTCCTCTTTTGAAAATTATCCACCCAGCCAGTATCTTCGCTTGCCAGAATCATGACTGTAGTCTCCTAATTGGTTTTCTCCTGTCCTTAACTGAATTAATATTTTCAAAATAAAATCTTGTCGTGTTTCTTCCACCTTTCTCCCCTGCTAATAGCTTCCAAAACTCTAAGGATAAAAGTGAAACCACTAAGCTGGCCACTGACAAGGCTTGCGTGATCCAACTCCTGCTTATCTCACTTCCCACCTACCCCCTCTCTCCATACATCACCCTTGTTTTCAGGTCTCTAACCACATTGGCATTTTCCAACCTTCACATGAACCCACTACCTTCAGCCACGGAGACTTCACTTGTGCTAGTCCCTCTGCCTGGAATGCTTTTTCCTTTCTTTCTTTCACATCCCCTGAAATGATCATTCATCAGTCAGTAACACATAATAGGTGAGGGGGGTGAACCATTCACAGACTCGCACAGTCATAATAGGAAAGGGGCTGGCAAAGGGGCTGTCCAGCTCCAGGCAACAGTGGAGTGACTTCATCCCCGTGGAGCAATCAGATTTGTTCCATTAGTGGTGAAAAGGGCCAAATCTGGTGGTCACCTTTCTCGTAAAGGCAACCGTGGAAACAGGCGGTAGAAAATCTGAACTTAATCCTTGAGACAAGAGAAGAGAATTTAAAAATATGAATGCCAAGGGAAAGGATGTTTGACAACACAGAAATTCTTTCTCACTTTGTCATGAGCTAAATTGGCCCTCTCTCTAGTCTCAGATGGTCTTAGCTTTTAAGCCTTAGAAAATCACTTAGTTCGAACTCCCTTGATTTTACCTAGATTTGATTTATCCAGGGTCAGACAGTGAATTAGTAAGAGAAGTGGGACTAGAATTCAGGCCTCTTGACAACCAGTCCAGTTCTGATAAGGAGGTGCGCGAGTCAGGAGTGGATGGCATATTTTAACCCTAGGCCTCGTCTTAAAAGTCCTCAAGGCACCAAATTTACGTGTTACTTTCTTGCATCTCAGAAAGGGAAAAGCTTGGGACGCTTCCTAGGTCTTCAGTGACTCCATGTCCCTTTGCACCCTGCCTGCCCTTCCAAATTCTCTGCTTTTGCATTCACCCAATCTCTCTCCATGTGGATACTCATTCCTCAGGGTAATCAATGTCCCTCTCAGCCAGAACCCTGTTACCAGGGCAACCATTCCAGGCAGCCGACTTAGGCTCATTGAGATGCAGCTGCAGAACCCAGGGCCCTCGGAAGGGCAACTGCTATCAGAGTGGGCAGTTTTGGGCAACTCTGGAGTGTATTGTACCAAGTGGGACATGGTAATTATGTATTTGTAGTGTTCATTATGTGCCCGTTTAATTGTCACAGATCCATGGTTGTCTTTTAATTTTTTTTTTTTTTCCTGGACCACTCAGCAAAAGAGGGAAATTGATGCCAGAGGGCAGGTTTCTTTCTGGAAGAGACGCTCACTTGGGTGGAAAACTAAATCAGTGACTTAATACCATCTGATTGGTCAGGAAGTTTTTCCCAAATGGTAAGGTTACAACCCTGACATTGGCTGCCTATGAGCTCTCACAAAAGGCCTAGTAGCACTATGTTAATATGAATTATCAGTAATAAAAGGTGAGTTGGGTTTGGCATGGTGGTGTACAATTTCTCTTGCAGAGGGGCCTAAGAAAGACATGAAAATCACAGTCCCCTTTTCTTTAAGGCTTCATTTCCATGCTGGCCGGCCTCTGGCTGTGGGACTGTAGGTTTTTGGAGTTGGACTTCTTTTCTAAAGTTATGTCTTTGCCCTGTCCGTTGCTCATGATAGCTTGGAAGAATGGCTTTTATTATTTTAAGCATTGCTAATACAGGAAGCTCCCAACATACACACGGGAGAATTTCAATGGGTGATTTTAATCACATTACCAGGGAGAATTCTGTTTTTACTAAAGGGTTGGACATGAGATTTCTTAAGATAGCCAGCCCTTCAAGTGAATCTCCAATATGGTGGATATGGTCAATTTACATGCAGTTTTCCTGGTAGTGCATCAACTGTGTGATAGCAGTAGCTAACATGGATTGAGTGCATTTGATGTGATGGACAGCTTGTCCCCGGTTTACCTACAGCATCTCACTTAGAGCAAGTGGTGACTGTGCCACGTGCCGCAGCAGACAGGCTGCATAGGGAGGCTCTGGTCAGTTCTCAAGTGAGCTGAGATGAGAAAGCTGAGAATGGAAAACATGGCTTCCAGTCCTGGCTCTATTCTTACCGGCCTGAGGAAACTGGAGCCAATCACTTAAGCTCTTGGAAGCTTGGTTTAATTTTGGGCCAAGTGGGAGAGAAGTGAGTCATGTGTGTTTTGTGGAGTGCTGTGGTGGTCATGCCGGTAGCTAAGCTCATGTTTCCTGAACGCTTACCAGGCATTAAGCACTCTTCTAAACTAAGCACCATCCGTGGATTATTTAATTTAATCTTCATAGCAATTACATGGTACTTCACTATCTCCATTTTTCTGGTGAGGAAACTGAGGCACAGAGAGGTCACACAGCTATAAAGTGGTGGAGCCAGGATTCTAACCTGTGACCTCTGCTTCCAGAGCATTCCCTGTCACTCTGTTGCTAGTGGGATCAGAATGAGAGAACTTAGTCCCTGCTGTTATCTTGAGGGGGCACCATTGGAAGTCTCTGTAATTTGCCTTAGCCTGTACGGTTTGTCTAAAGAACCACTATACAGGAATTGGCTTCCTTAATACATGTTGGGTCTTAGGTTCCTGTGGGAAGCCCCACCTCTCCTCTTTTCACTCCAGCAGCTCTTCTTCTTAGATAGCTGGTTTGTTGCTAACAACTCTAGGGTAACTACACATCCGGTTGGGAACTGCCCAGCTATGCTGCTTGGATGATCATTCGCATTTGATCCCATCTCTTGGGATAAATCTCAAGCTTTGGATTTGGTGAGGGTCAGATTCTCCAGCCTTAACTGAGCACACCGCCCAAAGCTCACTGTTGCTTGGAAGGACCTTGTGCCATGCATTATTCAGAAGAGTGGATGAGTTCTGGGCCAGTGCCCAGACCCTAGAAGAAATCGTCTGTTAGAGCCAAGAAAACGGAGGCAGAGGCCTTAAAGGAATTTAGCATGGTCTCCGTTGCCCAAGCTGCCTTTTATTTTTGGCTTGTATGGCAATACGTGTATTTATTATAGGAAAAAATTTGCATTCTTTTCTTTTGTACTAATAATTTGAGCTAGTTTATGGGAATGGATAAGTAGAGAAATGGGCTTCAGTAGTATGTAAGCAGGGCTATAGGCCATTTTTGGGGACCATTGTATTTTTTCTTTTTTTTCAGATAGAATTTCTTATTTAAAGAAAATGATTTTCAAAGCTGATATGAAGTCAGATTCTGTGATAAGTAAGCAGTAGTTTCTCAGCCTGGGCTACACATTGGAATCAACGGGGAGCTTTAAAACATTCCGATGTGTGCTTCTCATCCCCAGAGGTTCGGGTTTAATTGGTCTCAGGTGTGGCCTGGGCATCGGCATTTTTCAAGGCCCCTCAGGTGATTCTAATGTGTAGCTAGGCAGGGCTGGCTTTCTAGTTAGGCAAACTGCAGTCACACAGGGCCCCATGTTTAGAGGGACCCCACATTTGGTTTAATGCCTGGTTGTTGCCATCTTGGAATTCTTAATCATTTTTGAACAAGGAGTTCCACATTTTCATTTTTGTGCAGAGTTTCATAAATGATGTAGCCGGTTCCGTAGCCTGGGTTTAGATCTGGTCTAGAGTAACAACCCCACATAAAAGAAAATTCAACAGACACCAGTGATGGTCTCTTAGGAACAACATGTCAGTCAAGCATAGCACTAGTGCCCATGAGGGTTTGGACATGCCTTGGGAGTGTTGGCCCTGAGCTTCTTTTTTTCTTTTCATGGGACTTGGAGAAACTGTTCCTAGGACAGGTATTCCCCTTGCTATCCAGTACTGGTTAGGAAGTACACAGTTGTACTGCCAGACATGGTGCCAAGAGGCCTGGCATGAGCCCGACTTTCTAAAAGGACTCTTTTGCGATGGAGGCTTTGGCAGGTGGACTCGCTGCAGTTGCCCTGTGCACCCTTCTGCCTTTTCCCGAACCTTGTTCCGTCATCAATTTCTCCTGCTCTGGCTGGAATTTTTAATTCTTCTTTTCTTGTGGCACTTTCTCCTCTTCTAAAAAGAACTTTCCTCAAAGGACTACCCTTCACCAAGAAGCTTCTTGGAAGAGGAGCTGCCTCTCACCAGCCGCATGGCCTCGGCACCATTTCTTAACTCTGGAGTCTCAGCATCTGGACTTTTTGTAAGGCTGCTCGTTCCCTCCCAGTTACTGAAGTTGTTTTTATCTCAGTTCCATCCTGAACGTCTCTGGTGAACTTAACAGTGTCAAAAGATGTTTCTACCTTGTTATAAACACAAGTTCATGGGCCCCACTCAGACTAGTGAATCAGCATCTCTAGGGCAAGGGCCCAACATTTGGTTTAAAAGTCTCTTCTGGTGATTTCTATGCATGTTAATGTTTGAAACCAGTTCTTTAGAGATATTTATTGAAGAAATTGCATCTTAGCACTTGTAAGATTTAATGGGCCACCTTTAGTTTCTAATTTCAGGTGTTTGCTTTATGTCTAAGTTACACAATACTGTGAAGTGATTCAGATTAATGATTAAGAGCATGGGTTTTGGAGCCACTCTGCCTAAAGTGGAATTCCATCTCTGTCACTTATGGTGTCACCTGGGGTGCCTCCATTTTTTCATGTCTACAATGTGATTATAATAGCACCCCCCACCCTCACAGGGTTGTGGTAAGACTCAGGTGTAATACATCTCAGGCATTTAGAATTGTGCCTGCATATGATAAGGATTCAACAAAAGTTAGCTTTTAGAGTGTATTTGTATGCTTTTTATACTTTATTTAAAGTTTAGTTCCTCCTAAAGTTCAAATGATCAACAGAGGAACCCCAAATCTGATAAGTTTATACCTTTCCCAGATTTCTATGTGGTAAATTGCTCCTGGTATAGTGATGGGAAAGTTGTCCTTTCTGTCTTAATTTAAAGCATAGAGGCGTCGGCCATTTCTTTCTTCCCAGGTGCCCCAGTTCTCCTGAGGTGTATGTCATGTTCCCATCAGTGGTGATGATTTCCCACAGCAAGGGTTCCCAGCTAGTGTTCCTCAACCAGCTGGGATTCACTGATTTATTGTCATCTATGATCTTACTCCTTGTCGTATTGAATTAAATTTAATACGGCGAACAAGAAAGGATTCAAAAGCTAGAAGAGGATGAAGACTGCTAACATTGTAAAGAGGCGGGTCTCAACCCTTTCTGAATATTTAAATCATTTGGATATCAAAAGACAAAACAAAACAACAACAACAACAACAACAAACAGTGCTAAGGTCCTACCCCAGATCAATTACATAAAAATCTCTGGGCATGAGGCCTGGCACTGGTGTATTTCAATAGCTCTCTGGGTGAATCTATGGTGCTACGGGGGTTGAGAATTATTGATATAGAGTAGGACATGGGACTCAGTATTGGGAAGTTGAGAATGGAATTAGTTTCTTGGGAAAAGAAATAAACCGTCATATCTGTTGACCTCCACAACTTACTTGGATAAAGTGGCTCAAATATATTGAAAGAGAACAGCCTACAAAGGGCCAGGAGAGAGATCGAGATGGACTGGATGATTTAATGGGTCATCTCTCCTGTAGTTAATTTCTCTAGATTTCTGGTGCTATATTGATTTTGTAAATCGCTATTGTTACATCTGCCCCTTCTGCCTCTGGGAACTTGTGGGACTTAAAAATTCAATTGAGTGTGTGGGGGGTTATAGATTAATCAATATCAAGATTTATTGACTTGTGACATTTGTATTAACTGTCATGAAGCCAGGATTCATTTGAACCTTTTTAATACTCGAGTAAGTGGCATGGTTTGTATTATCTACAAGTATTTTAAAAATATTACCCTTTATGGATTTGGTACCTCCACTTCCTGAAATGAGTTCCCTGGTTTGTGAAGCTCTTAGGGTTTGTATTACAATAGCAATCAAGTCAAGATACTTTTCAAACGTCAAGTCACAAATATAGGAGGAAACTCTAGTTTCTGCTTGCATGTTACATCTTTCAGATTTCTCTCTTGAAACACTTTTATTTCTTTTCTACTCTGGAGTTAAATTTTCAGCTAGCTTATTTTCAGGAACAGAAACTAAAGGTAACACATATTATAAAAATTCTGCTTATTTGTGGAAAAATTGCCTTTTTAAAAAAAAAATCAACACCTACTTTGTTTGATTAAATAATTAATGCCTCTCATTTACCAAGAAAGATTTGCTCTATATTTTTCAAAGGGCATGCATGAGAATACTTCAAATACTACCTGTTCTTAAGGTGAATGTTTCTCATATTGTTATGCGTGAGCAGGGCTTACTGTTAAAAGGAAAGAATTTTGAGTTGACTAGTCCTGGTGAGAGGGATGCACTAAATCATCCAGTGACTCTATCTCTCTTGGTGCTCTTGTGAAAAAAAAATGTGTCTGTGAGAAATATGGCTTTGTTTTGGGGAATAAGGTGGGTTCGAAGCTCACGATTCTCCTTGGGATCTGTACACATGACTTTGGACTTGGTAAGCCAGTTACAAGATGCTCTAAAATGATGAAAAGATGCTATATTCACGTGGGGGATTGTGGCAGTTGGGGACACTGTTGAGGGAGGCCTTCTGGTTGTTTCTCTAAGGACAGAGCTTGAAATGTGAACTATGGAGAGCCAGGTGGCTCTGGCATGGCTTGAGGCCACAGCTATTGCATGAGAAAGGTTAGATTGGTTCTGCTAACTTGTACCAAATGGGTCCTCTTTGTTGGTTAATGAACAAAGAATCATTATATATGTATGTATGTATGTATGTATGTATGTTTATATACATGTATATATATAGTCACTAGATGTAAAGTGTAGCATAAGTTGTATAGTTAAGGGTATTCTACTAGCTATGTACAGTATCAGGTTAGGTAGTAGACTTGTTGGGGTTGTCACTTTATGAGGTGTGTAAAGGTCTAATCATTATCTTGTGTTGTACACCTGAAACTAATAAAAAAAAGACCAAATAAAAGGCTTTAGTTCTACAAAAGAAGAAGAAGGAGAAGGAGAAGGAGAAGAAGGAGAAGAAGAAGAGGAAGAAGATGATGAAGGGGTAGAAGGGGAAGAAAGAGAAGAAGGGGAAGTCAGGGAAGAAGGGGAAAAAGAAAGAATCTCTTGTCAAATCTTCCACACTTTCTGTCTTCCTCTTTGCTCTTCACCCACTTCAGTTAGGGTGTCCTTGGGCCAGTAAGGTTATTCCTGCTGCTGACTGCCAGCTGCCTACTCACTGCCCCTCCTCCATCCTGGCCAAAGTGTGTTGCTTTGTTGCCACTACTCATCACCCGTGACTTTTTGGCAAGGTCTTGCAGGGCATCCACTCTGCATGACCTACCATGAAGCACTTCTGTAACCTCTGTTGATAAGTACACTTGCCAAGCCTAACTCTTAAGTACTTGGCAGATGTTAGCTCTGCTTCATCTATTTCCTTTTAAAAATGGGCTAAGCAAGGGCAAGGAGAGTGAATGATAATGATGGTGAGAAGATAACTATTTATTGAGAACCTATTATGCGCCAAGTCCTAGATTATATCAGGCACAGATGCTGTTTCATTAAATCTTCATAAGCAAGACACAAGTGGGTATTATTGTCCATACTTATGATAAAACTGAGGCACGTACAGGTTGATTAACCAAAAGCTAGTCAGTATCAGAGTCTCAGCTTGAACTCAGCCCTGACGTCAAAGCCCACTGTGATGCTCTGCCCATATCCTGACTATTCAGCCGTTGGCTGGATGCTCTCTGCCTGGTTGGACAGTCTGCTGTGTGTTCTACGCTTTGAATGTCAAGGGGTCCTTGCTTCTCCATTTGTCTCCTGAGAGCTTATCTTCTCAAGACTCTTAAAGGAATAAAAATCTAAAATCTTTTAGGGTTTTTCTTGTCCTGTGTTGTCCTAAGCTGCTCTCCAAGTTCCCTGGAAGACAGCATCAGATGACAGGCTCATTTTTTTTGAGAACCTCCCTTCTCAAATTCTTGACAATTTCCTTCTATGGAGCCCCCACAAAGCCCACTGAGGCCAGTGCTATAAGGGTCCTCTTCTCCCACAGTTCTGTATTTTTTCTTTATACTCCTCTCAGAGCACCCACAACTGTTCCTGTCCCATAGATGAGGAGACTGAGAGACAAAGGGTAATGTTGACTTCATTGAAGAGACAGCTAGGTGGACCCTGGATATTATAACTCATAGCCCCTTGGACTGGTCACCACCTCACACTGCCTGCTAGTCATCTAATTTAGCCATATGCATGTACCTGAGTGGATAAAAGAGGATTTTGTTTCTTCTATAATTTGTCTTAGGAAAAATCAAAGAGAGCTTCACTAATATCTAGCAGCATCACTGAGAAAAGAGACCTGGGCTTCTAGCCCATACGATGACAGTTGGTTTTGGTGTAGGGTTGGGGCTACAGTGAGACAGAATGAGGTGTAGTGACATCAGTTATCTTACTCTATGCATAGCTGGGAGGCGGATCACTGACTTCAAAATTCGAGACCCCCTAGGGCTTGGATGTCCAAAACACTGTGACAGACCAGTGGCCTCAAAAATGGTGTGACCACTGCTGGGTTCATAAGTGCTAAAACTTCAGTGTATTTTAGAATGACAAAGGAAAATTTTAAGTTTAACCTCTTTTTAAGATAAGAGTTTATACTAGCATCCTCAAATGAACTGATGTCAGATGACCATAGGGATCACGCAGTATTCACATATCCTGAAGGAAGGACAGGTTTCCCACATACATATCTTAAAGGAAGGGAACGTTTGACATTGACACTTTTATATGTTCATTTATCCTCAGTGAATCGGGACACAGCACTTTTTTGTTGTGACTCGTAAAGTGGATTTATGGATTCTGTGGTCTGATTTTATGAATCCAACCTCCACGAAATAGGTAAGTGGCTTTATACAAACTCCTTTCAGGAGGCCTTGGATTGAAAATGATACCAACATTCCAAGTGAGCAAAAATAAAATGGCAGGGCTGGCACCTCTACTCCTAATTCGAGCTCTTTGTCAGCCATGTTGTGATATAAAGACAATAAAGATATAATCAAGCCTGACACAGAGGAAGCCACCAAAAAAATCAAGACCATCAGGAACATACATTTGTTTCCATCACTGTCAATGATAAACCTTTCCCTAAGCCTCAACCTGCCTTGAAATGTTGTTTAATAATACACTGAAATCATAAAATCTTTTTATTTCATCTATATTTCACTCTTTTCAAATTTTATATTTTGATGTAGGTTTTATAATTAACATAATGTTACAGTAAGTCTTGTACCTAATTTATCAATTTATATATATACATATATAAATTGAGCATGCATTATATGTATTTGATATATAATATATCAAATTGTTTAACTCATATTTGAGCTTGAGTTAAAAATTGAGCATGCGTGATATATACATGATGCATGCCCAAACAATTCTATGTAACAAATGACTCCAAGATCCACTCGCTTAAGAAAATAAAGGTTTATTTCTTGCTTATGCATAGGCCCAATGTAGGTCAGCTGAGTGTCGCAAGACTCTATTCCATGCAGACATTCAGAGACCCTGGCTTCTTCCATCAAGTGCCTCTGTCATACATCCAGCTGGCAAACAAAAGAAGGGACTGTGGAAGATTAGCTTATGCAGGTCAGGTTTAGAAGTGGAGACGTCACTTCCACCATCTTTGCTTGCCTAGAACTCAGTTATAAATGCAATGCCAACTGCAGGGGAAGCTAGGAAATGTCTGGATATGAGTCCAGTATGTAAAGGAAAATATCTGGAGAACAGTAGAACTACTAACCAGTAGAGCTATGATAATCTTGATTTAAGAAGTGTGGAGACTACCTTGCTTGTAGGAGTTGGAACCTGCTAAGCTAGAATATTACAATTTCAAATTTGATGTAGTAGAGTTTATTCATCCATCCAACAAATGTTTGAGGCCATGCTTGGGGCTCTGGGGACATAGCAGTGAACAAAAATTTCTTCTGCCAAGAAGCTTACATTTGAGAGGGTTTCCTGAGCAAGAGAGGCTCAAGTGAGTGTAGGAACAACGCAGGGTGGATAAAAGGGGGAGAGGTGATATTTGAGCACATTATTTTCATTTGTACCAAGTGGTTTAGAACCGTGGACTCAGATCCAGCTTTCTGTCTTGGTCTTGATAGTCACCTACTTGCCACGTGTTCTTGAGCAAGTTACCTAACCTCTCAAGCCTCAGTTTCTTCCTCTGTAAATGGGGATGATGACAGTGCCTAGCATGCAAGGATGTTCTGATAATTAAATAAGAGAAGAAACGTAAAGCACTTAGTATCGTACCCTAACACAGTGTAAGCTCTCAATAAATGGTAGCTATGTTGATACCACCCATAAAATAATAACAGTCATTCAGAAGGATGATCCTATTACCCGTATAGGTTACCTGGGCTGATGATTTGCTGGAACAAGTTAGGTCTGAGAGAATTTTCTCTCTCTTTTTGCCACCCAACTGGTTACCGGATCATTGTTGTGTTAACACTGAATATTTTTAATTAAAGTGCACATTTAACAAAAAGTTATGTATTTAAAATTAATGTCTACTTGTTAAAAATATTAAAACTACGAGAAAGCAGAAAGAAACATAGTAATCCCCCATAATCCTACTCTTCAGACATAACCATTTTTATCACTTCGGTGTATTTCCTTCCTATCTTTTTTCTGCGTGGGCTCAAATTGAGGAAGACACAGAGTGAGGCCCTCAGCCTGGCACCACTTATTCAGCGTCTACAATCGAAGTTGCCCCTTGTTCCTCCACAGTCCTGTAGAGAAGAGGGTCTCATAGCAGCAGGGACAGCTCTTCAGCCAGCCTTGTGCGCTCTTTGCCACTGTCTGATTCTCATTCCTCATGCTCTCTGACTGTACAATTTCAGCTCCTGTATTTGAGATGTGCTGCAAACTTCTGTTCTCTGAATACTAACCAGCATTTTTCTTTATATTGCTGCTCGGTACTTCTGGGCAGTTGGTGGAACCAGTTGTACTTATAAAAACATACATCTCTCAAAAGACCAAGGTGGTTTCCTGGCGTTTTCTTGCTTCATCTATGGTCATCTGAGACCTACCTCCCAGAAGTTACTAACCTCCAAGGACTAAATAAAACCAATCAAAACTTCTTTATCCTTTGAGGAATGAAGAAGCCCAATATTTATGATGTTGTACTCACCTGATTCTCATCTTCCCGTGATACCGATTGTACGCTTACAGTTCTCAATCAATAATCATTTATTTCAGCATCAACTGCTCTGTGCTCACCCTATGTGTAAGGTTCTCTCTCGTATGTGCCATTAGCTCTTAAGACAAACAGAGACCAAAGGATAGGGCAATTGGTTCAGCTGAAACAAAGCTGCCTTAGGGAAAGTTTTTTTTATTTTATTTTTTTATTTTTATTTTTTTTATGAGAAAGGAATAAGCTAGCAAATGTACATTTGGAACTTCTTGACATTTTTCTGAATCTGTTCCTGAATTCATTTGGATTTTCTCTGAGTCCAAGTTAACTTTCAGCTCTCAAAGGCTTTCTTCCAAGGACTAGATAATGCAAATTGAAAATGTAAACAAGGTTGTGGGTGGGGGTAATAGGTAATTATTACAACAATAAAGACAAATATATCTTTTATTCCTGCCACCTCAGTAGGTTTTCAACAAAAGTCTGGGGAATGACTTTCAAAGGTCTTGTAAGTACCTCTTGTTTACAGACAATTGGTTTGCTAATGACAAGCCTTGCCTATCTATTCATGGAAGCTGGTACTCCAAAAATTTTACTAGGTAGCCCTTTGGCAGTTTTAGGTATGGGAAAGTAAGAAAATTACTGTTTAAAATACCATGATTTAGTCCTTTTACTAAATTAGGTTGGCCTTCCTTATCCCTTATCCGATTAAGGTTGCTTGAGTATGTTTTAATTGGACCTGCAAAGTGAAACATGTTTTACACGGAAAAATTCAAGAGCACTTACGGAATGAGGTTGAAAACACTACCAGTTATTAGGGTGCCCAGCATGGGAAGCCTGCTAGCCCAGCCCCAGTGTGTGACCAGAGGTGTCTGGAGTTCAATGCCGATTCCCCGGTGGGACTTCGTTTCTATGCCGTTCACATGCTTCCTAAAATGAGATGAAAAAATTGGAGATGTAAAAATGTCATGGGTGGGGCCATCTGCTATGGATTCAGACAAAATCGACTGTTGGGAGTTGCCAAGCCCCTAAGAATAGATTTCTGAGGTTTTAGGGAGTCCTAAGAAACACTTGTGATGTGGTCATGAGAGGTTATATCCCCACCACTGAAACTCCTACTTTAGCTATAAATTAGAGCAGGGCTACAGAGTGAACACAATTTGTTCATGTTCTACGAATTGTTCCTTACCTGGGAGTATAAGCTGGTCTCCCAGGTTGGACTGGCACTACAAGTGAACAAACATTCACTGAACCTGATGTCCAGCTCCACCCTGGTTCTGCCTGTTTTGGGTCCCCTAGATTAATCACTTAATCTCTTCATTTAAATTTATCCACCTGTGAAATGGATTTGATAAAGTGTACCCTTCATCCCCACTTTATAGATGAGGAAACTGAGACTCAGAGAGGTTAACACAGCCATTAAATGGCAGAACTACCAGGTGCAATAATATTTTATTGGTCAAGTTTTATGCAAAGGAAAATGCTATTGTGTGTATGTGAAAGCAGTCTTTAGAAGCCCAGCTAGGCTAGACTTCTTTACGCATGGCCTCCCTTTGTCATGTTTGGAGTTTTGTTTCCTGCTTCCCATTGCCTGGTGTTCTATTGCTGTTCTTATCTTTTTAGTTTCCCTCAGCCCACTCTTTTACCTTGTCTCTTGGGTTTTCTGCTTTGGGCAATTTTTGGTTTCTAATTATGTGAATGAATCCAGTCTGGGTTTCCCTTCAAAATATGTCCTAACGTTCTCTCTGCTATTTTGATATTTTTAGTGGGTTAGTGTATGAACAGCCCACAGTAAACCATTTTTATTTTACCAGGTATTTATTGGCAATACTTGGACCCAGAGTCCAAGACAAAGCTGTGTGTGTTTGAGAAGCCAAGATATTTTATGGCTCCAGTCAACATTTAGAAACTGGCGTAGCTTCTGGTGAAGAAGATGGCCTCACTTTGCTGTAGGGCTTAGCTAAGTGTAATTGATAATGTTATGGGACCAGTTCAAAGAAGAAAGTTGTGAAAGCAGAAGTCAAAGACACTGGGAAAAGGATGAGGCTCAATAATTCCCAGGAACAAATGTTAAGCACTAATTGGAGAGGGGTTTTATGTAGTGTTCATTATCCTAGTTTAAAATAAAAGTTCACCCTGTGAATCTGCTCATGTGAAATCTATCACTGAAAAAAGCAAATTAGGGTATTTGAGGTCATCTTTTTTCCTCCTCACTGCTCCCATGTCACCAGTCCAGCCCATGCTACTTTCTGAGGATATGTTGTAGCCATTCACACCTCTCCATCCACATTGCCAACACTGAGATCATGCCATTATCCTGCCCTTATCTCTCCATTATCCATGCCATTATCTCTCCTGATCTCCTGACCAATTTCCTTGTCTCCAATGCTCCCTTGCTTCAATTTTTCTAACACAGTGATCTGGACTCCAAACGTAGGTTTCCTGTCTCAACTATTGACACTCACTCAAGGTAGCCCATATTCCAGCCACACAGAACTTACTGATTTTACTAGTACACTTTTGTGTGTGTGTACTGCACATAATGTTCCTTGTTTCTTTATTCTTCTCTTTTGTAGCTGTTTCCTCATCTTTCCAAATGTTGCTCAAATGTCACCTCCTTGGAATGCTTTCTCTGAAATATTTAAGTGGCTCTTACAACTTTTATTCCATTTGTTATAGTACCTATTACATTGTATTGTAATCAGTTGCTTTACTTATCTTTACTCACCTCTAGATTTCCCTAGTACTTGTGGCAATGACTAATAAACAGTGTGTAGTGAATGAATGAATAAATGAGCAAATGAATGAGTGATGAACAAATCTTAATTTTACATCATCCTCATACTTTGAGCAGCATCAATAGCCATACTAAATTTAAAGTCTACCACAAGAAGAAAGAAGAAGAAGAAGAAATGGGAAGTGTATGAATCACTGGTCTATAGATGTCTAAGACTGGACTTCACTGTAAATTTTGGAAACAGTACTTACAATCCTGAGAGTAAAGGTCTTGATATATGAAGCTCCTTCTATTAGGTCAGTGCAGAAGTAATCGTGGTTTTTGTCATTATTTTAAATGGCAAAACCACAATTACTACTGCACCGACCTAATGCATTGTGTAGTAAAGAATGGAAAGGGCATCTGTCAATAAAAGAATTAATCCAGCAAACTCTAAAGTATCTACTTTTGGTACCAATGTGAATACAAAAAGTAGACTACCCTGATTTTCAGAGTTTTTACTCCATGTGGGAAGTCACAGTTACAGAATGACTAATACTTGCATAGTGTTTAGTCTGTATTGGGTATTGTTTTAAGCTCTAATTATGTTAACACATTTGTTCCTCACTGAAACTAGAGAAGATAGGCACTAGTATCATTCTCCATTTTACAGGAAATGGAGGCAAAGTGAGTAACTGGTTTAAAGTCATGGGAAGTGATGACAAGGCATTCTGCCTTCAGAATCTGTCTCTTAATCAATACTGTGACATATACACAGTGACATAATTATACTTACAGAATTGCAGAACAATATGAGGGAGTGTGGCATAGAGGAAAGCCTAATTTGTGTGGAGTCAGTCCTGGATTTGATTTCTGGGTTTATCACTTGCAAGATATTGGTGCTTTGCATGTTATTAGAGTTGAGTTCTTTGAGGTTATGTATCTAAACATTAAGGACGTAAGGTATGTTGAAAACAGTGTACACAGCTACTCACACATAGTAGGTGTTTAAATATTTATTTTGAGCTGCTTTTTTTCCCCAATAGACGGTCTTCGTTCCCTTCCTCATGAATCAAATTAGGTAAAATATGTGTTATAAAAAATAAATGGCAGTGTATCATAATGCAGAAGACATTAGATGAGGCCAATTGGAATGATGAGGGCAGGAAGCTTAAGTAGAATAATGAATTAGTTCTGAGTTAACACACCAAAGGCTCTATGAAATATTTATGACATTACCATGGCTCTGGGCTTCCTGCAAAGAAAGTATCTAAACTGGCATGCCGTCTCAAAATCCAGATAACCTTGTCCTGTTTAAACCCTGAACTTCAACATTTGAAGGATCACAAGTATATTAAACATTAGAGGGTAGCAATGCCAAGTCCAAAGGAAAAGGGAGCCTTTCCCAGTGGAGATGTGTGTTTCTCGAAGGTCGGTAGGTTGGGAGCAGGAGGGCTGAGGTGGGGAAGGTGCTGTAGAGTGCAGCAACCCCAAGCAGTTACGGCAGCCGGGAAGCAGGCGTCACAGAGGAAGCACACCGGCTATGGCAGCAGCTTCCAGAAACTGTCCATGGTTTGCTCCTTAATGTCCTCTTTTTGAGCTGATCAGCAGATATTCCACCTATGTGGAGATAACTAAATGCAAAACAGCTGCTTTAAATACATAAACATTTACCGGAAATCTGTCAACCAGGGACAAAGCCATGTGGTTGTGTAGCCTTTCTGTGACGCCTGCAAATTACAGCTGTTCATGGAGATAGCACTTACATGTGTCTCTTCTGAATGTAACAGAGATAAAAAGTTGCCCATTCTTCCTTCAGTGTAGCAATCCAACAGCAAAGGAAGGATGTAGGGGTGTGGGGGGTAGGAGTGGGAGGAGAAAACAGTGGTGTTTTGGAAATGCAAGGTGAAAGGGGTGAGCTGGTGCCATCTGCAAATGAGATGGAGCCCTCCTGAATTCTTGGCAGAGCCATTGAAATGGGATTGCTAAGGAAGGTGGAAGAACTCATCACCCACATTTACTGTATGTATCATCTCTGTAGGAGGAAAAGGACCTGTATGTTAAATGCTTTTAACTTGGACCTGAAGGAGATTGCTACCTTGAGCTGCCACAATAATTTTTGAAATATTCTTTTTTAAAAAAATTTTGTCTTTGAATGCTTGCTTTTATTCAGTGTTAGGAATGTGAGTTATTGAAGTTTTACGTTTTGTTTGAGAAATAGAAGATGGACAGTTTGAAACCCATGTAAGCATGAAAGTGGGATGGTAAAAGAGATCTCTAATGGGTCCTAAGGCTTCCGACATACTAAATCATGCTTAGTTACAGGTCATGAGAATTACAAAATAATACTACAAATATTCAATATCAAGGTCTTGGATTCTTTGATCACATGCCAGGCTGGAGGAACAACTTTTTTTGGAAACACTTTTGCTATAGGCTGAACCGGAAGTGTTTATGTTCCTGAGGGGTCTTTGACTCCAAGAAAATCTTTGGTATGAATTTTACGGTTCTTTGTATATTAAAATAGGAATGTTTCATTAATCAGCGCTTGTTAAAAGTAAGGGTAAGTGAGAGCATATCATATTATATAAACCTTGTATATATTGTTCACCACAAAATATGTTATGTGACACAGTTCATAATTATCTTTAATGCTTTTAAAAATCCATGTTGACTAAAAAACATAATTTCCATAAAAAAGTGTGCTATAACCAGTGTAATGTTCCAAGATGCTTATTTGAGATACATTGTGTAACCATGGTAGCTGCCCAAATCAAAGTCATAGTATCTATGAGGAAATAGCCTTAAACACACTAATTATTTTAAACTCAAAGTCATACTGGGAAATTATCTTTATTAAAAAAATATATAAAATGTTTCCCATCATGGTTTCTAAGGAAATCTAACTGGAGTAACAATTACAACACACTCTTAAGTAAAAGTCAGTTATTTCATATTACATACTAGCAGGGACTTCAACCTTTTGATGGATTTGTGTTTCCTAAACTCCCTGTAATTAACCTTCTTAAACTAAGCCTGTGTCTCAGCAATACTGTCTATGGTGACTCCTGGAGTTATGAAAAGTGAAAGCCCATCTCTGTCTTCCATAAAATATGTTAGAATTGTGGGGTTGAAAGGGGCTTTGGAAGTTACCAGTCAAAATTGCCAGACAGAGTTGGGATTCCCTTTACAACTGACTCTTACAATGGTTATTTGGTTCGGCTTCACCAGCTTCAGTGATCAGGAACTTATGGTATTTCACTGTTGAAGAATTTCTAGTTATTAGAAAAATCTTCTTTTTAGTGGGAGCTAATGTGTCTTTTTGCAAGTTGACTATAGGAGTGCCATTTGGAATGACATTGGACATACTTATCTACCCCCTCTTACAAGAAAAAAAATCTTTAAATATTCAAGAGAATGATCATCCCACTTTTCAATATACTCTATCTTAGCTTCCTCAGTTGTTCAGCATTTTCATGGTGATAAATGTTTTACCACCCTATGTGAACACTTTCTAATTTGCTAGTGTTCTCATTAAGATGTTTTAAGACATGATTCATCCATTCATTACTTGCCTGTTAAGCTCCTATTATATGCCAGGAACTGAGGATACAATGGTGACTAAGACAAACAAAGTCTCTGAAAGGTATGTGCAATAAACAAGTGAACAAACATATAATGTGTTTTCAGGTAATGTTAAATGCTGTAAAGAAAAATACAGTAAAGCATAGAAAACTGTTGGCAATAGAGAAGAGCTGTGTGAGATAGGTAAGGATTCTAGATAGCTAGGTAGTTAGGGAAGACCTATATGAGTAAGTGACCTAAGACCTACAATCTATGTGTAGTTGTCTTGAGGAAGAATATTCTAGGTGGGAAAATATTAATTGCAACGCCTTTAAGGTGGGAATGATGTGACAAAAATATACTAATGGATGGGTGTTCATAGCTTTCCCCTTTCCCATGATGGACAAGAAACTCTTTAAAGTTAAATCTACATGGTTCAATCTCTATGCAAATTCTCCTTTCTGTCTGTTCAACTTCTTCTCTCCTCCTTGACACACACACACATTTTCCTAAAGATAGTATCATTTCTGCTAAATCAGTTCTGAGGGATTTTGTCATACAGAATTTAAAGACCAACGAGAGAACGAACATTAGAGTGACAGGAGGAAAAGGGCTGTGCCAGGGAGGGATCACTGGAACTTACAAAGTCAAAATTTTTACAGAGGCTGAGGGTGATAATAATTAAGTGACGCAGGTTGGGTGTAATGCCATGCAGAGTCATGACTCCCATTGTGGCATACCCCATGTAAATAGGTCAACTCCTATTCCACTAGAGAATATTGTTGGAATGCATAATGCAAACCCAGTATTGCCATATGTCCCAATTTTTCAAGAACAGTAACAGATTTGTTTTTATATAAAATTTTCCAATTTTAAAAACACTGCCATAGGGACTTCCACTTCTAGGAAGGTAGGGTAGACATACTTATCCCCATTTATTTATTAAGTATAAGTAAAAATGCTGGGCATTATATGTAAAAATATAAGAAGACTCTGAAAGGTGCAGGGAAAAGGGCAAATTACCTAAGGAACTTGGGACCCAAGGAAATATACTATAGTGAGTTACCTGAATTTTCTTTTTGCCTCCTATATTCTAGACTTGGAGCTAAAGAAGCTGAAAAGCTGGAAATGCCAATAACTGTAGAAAAAAACACCCTGTAAAAAATCTACTCTGTTTAGCTCCCAAATAGGAAAGGGGAAGCCTAGCAAAAGATAAAAATTTTACAAATAACTGCTCTATTCCAGCCAAACAGCACAGAATATTTAAGACAAGTATATAATAAACAAGGGAGGGTAAAGGAAAGTAACAATTTTATCCTTTACTTGAACTGGTAAAATAATGATATGATGTTATGTATATAAATGTAATACCTAGAGCTATCACTTAAAAATCTACACAAAGAGATATACTCCAAAACACTATAGATAAATCAAAACGTAATTCTAAACAATATTCAAAATACAACAGGAAGACAGGAAAAAGAAAACAGAGAAATGAAAATGGAGAGAATAAAAAATAAAATGACAGCCTTAACATATCAATAATTACACTAAATGTAGGTTAATGTAAGTGGTCTAAATATACCAATTAAAAGGTAGGCAGGATGTATTAAAAACATGCACCAACTATATGCTTTTCGTAAGAAGCTCACTCCCAATATAATAATATAGGCAGGATGAAAGTAAAATAATAGTAAAAGACATATCATGCCAACATTTAAAGAAAGCACGAGTGGCTATATTAATAAAAGATAAACTAGACTTCAGAGCAAACACTATTAGCAGAGTCAAAGAGACATTATTTAGTAACACGAGTCAATGCACCAAGAAAGGATAGCAATCCTAAATGTGTATGCACCAAATAACAACTGCAAAATAAGTGAAGCAAAAACTGATAGAACTGGAAGGAGAAATACACAAACCCACAATTATAGTTGGAGACTTTATGGTCTTCTCAATTAGTTGATAGACCAACCTGCCAGGAAATCAGCAAGCATATATACAAAGTCTGACAATTAAGTTCTCAAACTTGTTGCACCAATGTTGCTAAACTTTTTGGATATCAGAGGGATTATTTATCATGAATCTGTACTAACTGGACAAACAGTTAACCAAGTTTCCTATTTGGAAGTGCTGAAAAGGCTGTGTAAAAATGTTAGACGACCTGAACTTTTCACCAACAAATCAAGGCTCTTGCGTCACGACAATGCACCAGCTCACATGGCACTGTCTGTGAGGGAGTTTTTAACCAGTTAACAACTGTACTGGAACATCCTCCCTACTCACCTGATCTGGCCCCCAATGATGTCTTTCTTTACCTGAGGGTAAAGGAAATATTGAAAGGAAGACATTTTGATGACATTCAGGACATCGATGGTAATACGAAAACAGCTCTGATGACCACGCCAGAAAAAGAGTATCAAAATTGCTTTGAAGGGTGGACTAGGTGCTGGCCTTGGTGCATAGCTTCCCAAGGGGAGTACTTTGAATATGACCGTAGTGATATTCAGCAATGAGGTATGTAGCACTTTTTCTAGGATGAATTAGCAAACTTAATTGTCAGACCTCCTATATTAATTTGCTCAGGCAGCCATGGCAAAAATTCTACAGACTGGATGGCTTAAACAACAGAAACTTATTTTCTCACAATTCTGGAGGCTAAGAAGTCAAAGATTAAGACATAGAAAGGTTTTGTTTCTCCTGAGGTCTCTCTTCTTGGCTTGCAGACAGCCGCCTTCCCATTGTGTCCTCACATGACCTTTTCTTTGTGTGTGCACACATCACTAGTGTCTCTTTCTCTTCTTATAAGGGTACTGATCCTATTGGATTAGGGACCACCCTTATGATCTGTTAATCTGAATTACCTCTTTAAAGTCCCTATTTCTAAATACACTTCATTCAGGGGTTAGGGTTTTAACATATAAATTTTGGGGGAGGAAACACAATTTAGTCCAGAGCAATATAGAACTCAAGAATACCATCAATTAAAATGATATACTTGACATTTATGGAAAACTCCACCCAACAGCAGCAGAGTGCACCTTTCAAGTGTCCATGGAACATATACAAACGAATCTCAACACATTTGAAAGATTTGGAATCATACAGAGTGTGTTCACTAACCAAAATGAAATTGGACTCGAAATCAATAACAGAAAGATAACAGGAAATTCTCCAAATACTTGTAAACTATATAAGATGCTTCTTAATAACCCATGAGTCACAGAGGAAGTTTTAAGAAATCAAAGAATACATTAAACTGAATTGAAAGAAAAATACAATGTATCAAAATTTGTGTAACACAAAGCAATGCTCAGAGGCACATTATGGAACTAAATGTATATATTAGAAAAAAATCTCAGTAATATAAACTCACATCCCAAGAATCTATAGAGTGAAGAGCAAAATAAATCCCAAACAAGCCGAAGAAAGAAAAAAAAAAGATAAGAGGAAAATTAGTGAAATTAAAAATAGAAAAACAATTTAGAAAATCAATGAAAAAAAGAAATGGTCCCTTGCATAGGTCAACAAAATTGGCAAACCTCTAGACTGGATTATAAAGAAAAAAATAGAGAAGACGCAAATTACTAATATCAAAATGAAATAGAGGATATCAGTACAAACACCACAGACAACAAAAGGTAATAAGGGAATACTACAAATTTATCCTACACACATAAATTTGATAACTTAGAAGAAGTAGACCACTTCCTGGAAAAACACAATCCACCACAACTTAGCCAATATGAAATAGATAAAATAAGTAGACACATAACTATTAAGGAACTTGAATCCATAGTTTAAAAACTCCCATAAAATAAATCTCCAGATTAAAATGGTTGCCCTGAGGAATGCTACCAAACAGAAGAGTTAACACCAATTGTATACATTCTCTTCCAGAAAATAGAAGAGGGCAGATCACCTCCCAATTTACTTTATGAAAGTTAGTATCAATATCTTTCATGAATACAGACACAAAAATCTTTAACAAAATATTAGCAATTCAGCAATACATACGAAAAATTAGATATCACGAACAAGTGGGGTGTAAAAGATGCAAGGCTGGTTTAATATTGGAAAATCAATCAATGTAATCTACCATATTAACAGGCTAAAGAAGAAAAATCAGATGACCATATCAATTGATGCAGAAAAAGCACTTGATGAAATTCAACTCCTATTCATGATCAAAACTCTATTCAGAAAAATCAGAATAGAGAGAAACTTCCTCAACTTGATAAAATACATCTACTAAACACCTCAAGCTATCATGCACTTAATGGTGAGTGGCTGAATGCTTTTCCCAAGATCAGGAAGAAGCCAAGGATGTCTGCTCTCACTGCTTGTGTTCAGTATAGTGCTGAAAGTCCTAGCCAATGGAATAAGAGAAGAAAAGAAATAAAAGACATACAAACTGGAAAGAAAGAAATAAAACTGTCCCTATTTGCAAATGACATGATTGTGTATGTAGAAAATCCTAGGAAATCCACAAAAAGACCATCTTTCTTCGAACTAATAAGTAAGTTTGTCAATGTCACAGGATATAATATAAACATACAAAAATCAATTGTATTTCTGTAAATAAGCAATGAACCCATGGACATCAAAATGGAAAATATATCATTTATAATTGCTTAAGTAATGAAATACTTAGGTGTAAATCTAGAAAAGCTTTTGCATGACTTACATGCTGAAACATACACGGTGAAAAAGATCAAAGAAGATCTAGATAAATGGAGAGCCATAATGTGTCATGGATTGGAACACTCAACATAGTAAAGATGTCAGTTCAGGTTGTAGTGCGTTAAATGGTGCCCCTCCATCCCCAGTGATGTATCTACGTCTTAATGTGAATGTTACCTTATTTGGAAAAAAGTCTTTATAGATATAATTAATTTAAGGATCTTGATATGATGAGATTATCCTGGATGATGAAGGTGGATGTAATTCCAACGCCAAGTATTTATAAGAGACACATGGAGTAGAACGTAGACACAAAGAAGGCATGTGAAGCTGGAGCAGAGAGAGACGCAGCTGTAAGCCACAAAATGCTGCCAGTGCCAGAACCTGGAAGAGTCAAGGAAGGGTCCTCCCCTAGAGCATCCAAAGGGAGTGCCACCCTGCTGACACCTTGATTTCAGACTTCTGGTCTCCAGAACAGTGAGAGGATAAATTCCTGTTGTTTGAGGCCTTCAGAGTTGTGGCCATTTGTTACAGCAGCCGCAGAAACTGATGTACAGATTTAACACGATTTCTATTAAAATTTTAGCATTCTTTTTGTAGATATAGACAAGATTATTGTAAAATTTATATGGAGAAGAAAAATAACTAGAATAGCTGAAATGATTCTGAAAAAAGAATAAAATGGGGAAGTAAGCCTATTCAATTTTAAGATATGATCTAGATACAGTAATTAACACTGTGTGGTTGGTATTGTTGGAGAGATAGATGAATGGAATAGAAACTCAGAAACAGAACCACAAAAGTATGCGCAACCGATGACTGGAAAAAAGGGCAAAAGTAATTCAATGGAGGAAAGGTAGCCTTTTCCACAAGTGGTGCTGAACATTTGATAGTCATAAGAAAAAAAAAAAATCCTTAACCTAAGTCTCACAACTTATATGAAAGTTAGACCAAAATTGATCATAGGCATAAATGTAAAAGTATAAAACTTTTAGAAAAAAATAAAAATATTTTTTCAGAATCTAGGGCTATGTAAAAAAAGTTCTTAGACTTGATACCAAAAGCACAATCCTTAAAAGGAACAATTAATACATTAAACTTCATAAAAATTGAAAACCTTTGTTCTGTGTGAAACCCTATTAGGAGGATGAAAAGACAAGCTATGGATTGGGAGAAAATATTTGCAAACCACATATCTGGCAAAGGATTAGTATTTATAATTCATAAAGGACTCTCAAAACTCAACAGTGAAAAAACAAAAAACTGACACTCCTATAGACAATGGAGAGACATTTCAGTGAATGTATCTACAAATGGCAAATAAACTTGGCAAATAAATAAAAGATTTTATTATCATTAGCCATTAGGGGAATGGAAATTAAATCCACAAGGAGATATCACTATGTACCTATAAGAATAGCTAAAATAAAAAAGAGAGACATACCAAATGCTGGCGAAGAGGTGGACACACTCGATCACTTATGTATTATTGCTGATAATGTGAAATGGTACCACTACTTGAGAAAACAGTTTGATTATCTCTTGAAAAAACTAAACATGCAATTACCATGACCCAGCAATTGTTTCCTGGCCATTTATCTCAGAAAACTAAAGGGCATGTTTACACACGTTTACATACAACCCACATGTCCTTCGATGAATGATTAAACAAATCATGATCCATCCATACCATGGAATATTTTCCAGTAATAAAAAGCAACAAACTATTGATACATGCAGCAAATCTGGGTGTGTCTCCAGAGAATTATTCTGAATGTAAAAAGCCCATCCCCAAAGGTTGCATACTGTATGATTCCATTTATATAACATTCTTGAAATGACAAAAATTATTGAAATGGAGAACAGATCAGTAGTTTCCAACAGCCAGGGATAGGGGGAGGGAAGAGTGGATGTGGCTATAAAAGGATCCTTGTGATTGAAATGTCCCATACCTTGACGGTCTCCTTGTCAGTATCCTGGATGTCATATTGTTTTGCAAGATGTTATCACTGAGGGAGACTGGATAAAGGATACTTGGGATGGCTCTGTATTATTTCTTACAACATGCATGTAAATGTATAATTAGCCCAAAATAAAAATTACTGTTGGCCACTCAGAACATGTGTTTAGGCCACATACTGTGTGTCCACTACTACTTTGTACCCCCTTGATCTCCACAACGAACTAAAGTGAGGGCAGAGAGAGGGGTGAAGAAAAATGTTCGATAAGCAGAAACGGGAGAGAAGATTTGTAAACTGGTGGATAGAAATACGCCAGAACATGTGAAAGTAGATAGAAAAAGAGGATATTTGTTAGTGATACATTTTACTATGTATTTGGGGGACCTTTCTTGTTTTCCAGAACTTTAGGGGAAGAAATGAACCAATGTAGTTCTTTAACTGTGATGTTGCAGTGAGACCTTGAGCCATGGAAGATCAAGCTTTTTAAATGTTAAAAGTCAATGTTAGAAAGTGTTGTGGTGATAGTTAATCCTGGGGAGACTGAAATATGTGTAAGTAGGAGACTGAAGGAGAAATGACCAAATGTACATACACTAACCATAGTGGGCATTGCTTGCCTTGCAGACCTTTGCTACCCATTTTCTATTGGCACGTAGTCATGGTTATTGCCCCCTTTTCCTAGTAAAGGAGAAACTCTGACTAGGCCTCTGTCCCCCCTCCTTGTTTCCAAATTGTGCCTAGAATCCTAAGGTAGCAGTGCTCAGGATACATGTGGAGGTATTGTCTCCTGGGGTCCATGAGGCTGGATGGAGGGATTTGCCGAAGTGCTGCAAGGTCTGCATGATCTCTCTGACCTAAGAGCACACTGCAGAAGGGGGTTCGGGGGGAATCCTATCTCCATCTGTTTATCATGGTCAGTCTGGGTGTTTATGTGCCATTGAAGCCACTGACTGCTAGTTCTGGGCAGAGGGTGAATGTGCTCAGGTGCATGGAATTGAAAGGTAATGAGAATGATTAATCAAATTCCTTCCAGTAAAGGGTGCCATGTGCCAGACTCTGTCCTGGATGACCCTCCTACATGTGAATCAGGGGCCAGGCTTTGCCCTCAGGTGTCTGGTATCGGAGAGTCGACATCTGCGCTTGGAGCGAACTGGGAGTGGCTGGAGGCCACTCTTGGCGTGGTGTCTTTGCTTCATCATGCTGCTCTGCCAAGGTTTGTCCACAATCTCCTCTGGCCATGCTCATTTAGTTATGGAAAATAGGGTGAACATGAGCAGTGGGAAATGCAGTTAGCTGTTGAGGCAAAATGGCCCCAGTGGGAAGCATCCTGCACAATGGAAGGCCCCAGGTGGTAACTGAAAAAGCCCCATGTGGTTGAAAACCAATGTAGAGAAACACCTGGAGAACAAATCACTGTTGTTGTCATATTTATTTATCTAATTATATCTGTCTATTGTCTAATCCAATTTTTGATAACCAGATAGGAATGAGTCGATTTTTAGAGGACGTAGGTATTGAAGTTTTAGAATTTCTTGCTAAGATCTTTACACTAGGTATAATTATCTCTTTTAGGTGACAACTTTTAATCTACAATAGAAAATAAAAACTAGTAAGACATATGAACTTCTTACATCTCTTCATGTCAAGGCCTGTAGTTTTTTGAGTTCTATTTCTGACTCTGCAACTAATGAATTGGTAACTCTTTGGGGTTAATTTTCCTCGCTGGTAAATAAGGATCATAATGTCTACCTGCCAGAAGCAGATAGGGTGAGAGATTGTGCTTGGCACATAGTAGGTGCTCAGTAAATATTAATCTTTGCCTTTACCCAACTTCCCACATAGAAAAATGTTTATATTTTGGCTTTATAAAATTTCCTAATGAGGACTCTCTCCCAATAGGTGTACATTTTTCCAACTGAGGGTAATTCTTTCTTCTACATGGGATCTTTGTGGCAAAAAGCCAACTGGCTTAATAGAGTGGCCCTGTGGTACAAAGGAAAGAGAAATGAACTAGCAGTTAGGAGAACTGGGTTCTAGCACACATTCTGTGTATCAGGAAGTGCTGCCTGTCTTAAGGTAACTGATTTATTCAAAGAGGACAGAATCACTGAAAGCTTAGAGGAGTAGGTGATTAAAACATATAGGAACGAAAGGGGATTTGGGGCACTAAGCAGTAGGAACAACCTGGCCAGGCCTCCGCCACTCTGAAGATATTTGAGAATCCTTTGCTTTAGACTCAGAATTTGGTGAAGAACATCTAGTTTTTTGAGCCTGTGTCAAATGTCCATGCCTTGGCTGCTTGAGCATGAGGAAAGGGAGATTATCCCCAATTCTGATTTCATAGCATACTACGCATAGTAGGGATTTCCTCCAAGGAGGGAAGCAGATGGAATGTTGGATAATCACCTCCACTAAATGACTGATATCCACTATGCTCTGATATGAATTAGCTGTGGGACTATGAAAAGTCCTTTCATACTCCAGACCCCTAGTTTGTTCATCTGTAACACGAGAGATCGGGACCATACCACCAATTTTGAACTTTTATTTCTGTAACAGTTGGTAAGTTTTATCAAACGAAATCTTATTTCAATACCCAAAATGTAGAACATGCAAAAGTAGACCTGATCTGGTTGGGGGAAGGGGCGAGGATGGAAGGAGAGAAATTTGCTCAGAGTCCTCATTCCCCATCCTTTATCCCCCTCATCCTGCCACTGCCCTCCCAAGCCTTGAAAGCTCCTGGGTGGTCTTCAGGGATTCTCCAGAATTCCATGGAGCACAGTTTGAAAAACACTGGATTCTGCATTTGCTCAGATCTCTTTCAAATGTAACATTTGGTGATTCAATAATGTCAGGATTTAGAAGGCTGGTACAAGACATTTTGCCTGTATCTGTCAGCACCTACTCTTTGAGAGGTTGGTTAAGACTTTGATTATCTTGGTTTAGCATTTAGCAAATTAGGCAGTTTGATTAAACTTGACTTTCTTTCATTTCCAAAAAATGTAAAGCAGGGCAAAACATTGTGAAAGCTCCAACATTTATGCTGTTTACTTGTTATAGTGTATTAGCCAGTAGTTGTCTCATATGCAAAATGACCAGAGGAATCTGCTAAAGAACTGAAGAGTAATTTGATTCAAGTCAAACCAGGACTTCCTCCCTAAAAAACATCATACTTTACGAATACCATGTAGTTTTACCCACACAGAAAAAAACAATAGAAGAAAACAAAATACAGAGGGGGATACTTTTGGATGTTGGTGTTAAGGACAATTTTGATTGCTTTTTTATTTCTCCCTATCTTCTGAACTTTAAGCAACACAGATATATATATATATATATATATATATATATATATATATATATATATATATATATACACACACATATATATGTATATATATATATACACATATATAAATATATATATATATATATTTGTTGTTATTGTTGTTTTTGTTTTTTCTTTCTAATCATAAAAAAGTTATTAAAAACGAATGCATTTTCATTTAAAACTAATTATGTTAATTAAAAAGATTATTAAGTCAGCAGAAAAATTGAAATTAATAGTGCTAAAAAAATAGCATTTTATGGACTCTAAACTCAATGAGCCAGCACAGTTATGAATGTAAGAACCCACATTTCCTGAACTTATAAAGGAGGCTCTTCATATGGTGAATGTGCCTTATTCCTCCAGGGACGGAAGACCAGTGATTGGAAAATATTCTGTGTGTGAGGCAGCTAACTGGTGGCCATTCTCTGGTCAGCTACATAGGAGAGGATTCGCTCTTTGGGACAGTAATGTCTGGCTTGGTGCCGATGTTTAGATCAGTGACACATCCAATTTAGGAGTCTAAGAAGCAATCTCCTTATCTCTTGGTACCATATCCTACACTGTTTTATAAGACCTAGAAGGTGGGTCACTCTTTGTTCCTTCCATTTGCTGTAGTCTTGGCCCTACTGACACCCACAAGAAATACTTAGTAAATACTGTGAGACCACAAGGTCAAGGACAAGCTTTCAGGACTCCCTGTGACAATCATTAAAATACACCTGACCTTTAAATCCTGAAAATCAAGGAGGGCAAAGAGCAACTGAAGAAATTTCCTCTGCGTTTTCTTTGTTTTCCTCCTATATATGGAACTCTAAGGTAATTAGGTTTAACTTCACCAGCAAGATAAGAATGAAAAAAGTCCCATTTTCAGTATCTGACTGTCTTCTTAAAAGATGGGAGGATAATAGATGGATTGATAGATGGGGGCAGACATAAATGGTTACAATAGTCAGAGAGATCTATATGCACTTTATTACGTTTGATTTTCAGAGTTAATTGAGTGTTTTGCCTTAAAATTGTTTTTCGTCTTCCTCTCTTTGTTGTAATTTAAAAGGAAATAGATAAAGACAAAGAGAAATCAGTTTTAAAATTTGCTTTCCAAAGTTGTTCCGCGGTCTCAGTGGTCATCGCTCCAAATGAAGCACCAAGGAGTCGCATGCAACTGGCTGCATGGTGGCCACTGTGACGAAGGTTATTTTGTGCTGTAGGTGGAGGGAAGCATAGGAAGGTGGGACAGTGTAGCCTACATACAGGTCCTCACCTAGCGACCTGGAAGTCTTATGATAGTTTTCATGGGCCTTAGTTTAATCTCAGATCCCAGCTTTCTGCCTTGTGTGACAATGCTTTATGTTTGTTTACAGAACACATTTGTGTTTGTCTCAGGTAAGCCTCACTTGCCTGCGAGGTCAAAATGCCTATTCTCATTTTGTGGATGAACACCCTAAAGGTTAGAATCCATAAGTGACCAATGTCACGAAGCTAGCAGGTGGCAGAGCCAGAACTGTATACTGGCCTTTGGATTCTAAAGACAGGGCGATGTTTGCTCCACCCCTTCCTTCGCCATGATGACTAGATCATACCTTATCTCATTTTGGGAGTTCTCTGTCATGCTCACCCCCAGATCCCAGTACCAGTGCAGTGCTTTGTGTATCATAAATGGCAATAAAATGGCATTTTCTTCTTTAAGTCTATTCTACCTTGCTACTGAAGGAAATAATTATTTATTTGGACAATGTCATTCATCCTCATCAAATAAGATGTATAATATTATTTGATTCCATTGGAGGTAGGCTACATGAACTCTTTTTAAAGTTATGATAAGAGTGAGGTTATGGGATAGAAGATAATCTTGACTATCTACTAGGAAAAATGTTCAGCCAGAAGACTTCAAATGACCTTGAAGTGACCTTAAGGAAGTGACTTAGCCTCTTGGTATCTCTTTTCTCTGTAAAGGGTTTCATGGCTCTTCATTCCTCAGAGGGTTATTTAGAGTATCTTAAGTTGTGGAAGTGACTGACTACAAAGCCTTGGTTCCATATGCAATGACGGGGCTTCTGGCGAGATATAGCCGAAGTGGCTTCTCTCCTAGGAATGAAGGCAGTCAGTTTATAAACAAAGAGTTCCTGGGCAATTCTTTGACAGACTAGTCTCTCTTGCCATCTTCTATCCACACCCCTTCTTGTCCCTCCCTCCTGTTCTCCCTACTCCCAGAACCTCTCTGACCCAATAAGGGCTCCCCAACAGTGATATAGAGAGTGCCAGTGAGCTGCTGCCTACTTTCTGATGGCATTAATGGTTAGAATATAGTCTTACATATTTTGTTGCTGATATAAATTGTTTGGCTGATTGAGCAAAAAGCAGTCAACATATGGGTGTCATCGCCAGAACTGTGTTCTTAGGTCTATTGATAGTTACGTGATTTGGGTTAGAGGAGAAGGTTTCCAGGGCTTTTCGACTCAATGTCTGCAACATCTCTCCTCATCGAAGATAACTTACTCTCAAAATAAAGCTCACTTTAGTACTTTCCAAAGGAAAATGCCACTGATCTCTAATGAGTACCTAATATGTGTCAGCCCAGGGACAGATACTCTCACATATAACCTCTGAATAGTTGACCAGGAGTAGTAAATGATATCATGCTTATTTTCCAGGAGAAGAAACTGAAGCTCTGGTTAAATAATATTCCTGAATTCACTTAGCTAGTAAGTAATTGAGCCAAGATTTGAACTTTGGGTTTCTGACTCCAAGTATAGGGCTCGTTTGACTACACTTAGGCTTGTGGATGTACACTAGCCACAGTGAAACAGAGCTATTGTAAATCATTGCATTAGTCACAAGTGAGAAACTAATTTGTACCCAACATTATACCAGTAATGCTGAAATTCAGAGGGAAAGAGAGGAGGGAGAGTGCTGATAAGATAATAATAAATAGGACCTATTAAAAAACACTTTAATGCCCACCTGGCTAACCAGTGTGCTGTACACCTGAAGCTAATATAAAATAATATTGGATGTCAACTACAATTGAAAACATTTTTTTAAAAAACCCTACTTTAATAAATATAACATTTCTTTTTTATTATAAAAAGTAATTTGTGCTCATACAGAACAGGGGTTACCACACTGAGACCTGTGGGCAAGATCTGGCATGCTGCTTGTTTTTATAAATAAAGTTTTATTGGAACACAGCTATGCCCATTTGTTTCCATCTTGTTTTCAGCTGAATTTTTTCCTTCTTTTTCTAATTGCTTTTTCTGTGTTCAGAAAGGCTTTCCCCATTTAGAGATGAAGTAAGTATTCATTTGCATTTTATTATTTTTTAAAATTTACCTTTAATCTTTAGGAAATTTATTTTTGGCATAGAGTACTGAATTACTGAATTAATTCTGAACTGAATTACTTCTTTTTGTTTTTCAAATTGTACTTTTCTAACACCATTTATTAATTCATGTTACCTGTTACTGATTTGTGGATTTCTGTATAACAGAGTTTTGTATATTCTAGGCTCTCAACTATGCTTTATAATCTTTCAATGATACTGTTTCAGCTGTTACAACTTTACAGTACAGGCGATACCTGGAAGGGTAAATCTTCCTTTATTATTCTTTATTTTTATGCATACTGTTTAAAAAAATGTAAGTATTCATTGGGCTTTACCAATAAGTATCTAGGGCAGGGGTTGTTAAACTCTGGCCAACATTTCCTATGGTGGCCCACTACTTGTTTTTGTTAATAAAATTTTACTGAGATACAGCCACACTCATTTGTGTACATATTGTCTATTGTGTCTTTTGCACTACAATGGCAGAGTTAAGTAGTTTTGACAGACTTTATGAACCACAAAGCCTAAAATATTTACTGTCTGGCCCTTCATAGAAAATTGCTGACCTCTGGTCTATAAGATTTTAGATAAGAATTCAAGTAGATAGGGAACTGATGCCACAAGGTCCAGATACTACTTCCTGGAACCTATTACAGATTCCGCATGTGACTCTGGCTGTTTGCTCCAGTTTATCATGTCTCTGCCTTTCCTTTTTTAGTAGGGAGGAAGTTCAGATAGAGCTGAAACTCTCTTATCTTCAGTCTGTACTGCTGTCTTCCCATTCTGACTTTTCTCTACAACCCTAGACAATTCTTTTTGGAGGTGTCAATATCCAGTGTTAACCTAAACAAAATAAGCACTGCCATGTGAATTGACGGCTTGAAAGATCAAGTGAATATATTAAATAATCCCGTTTTGAAGATCTCTTCATTGTTCCCTGTCCATTTGCCCAGGTTTGTAGAAGTTGACTGTCTGTCTGGATTAGCTGAGGGCTCAAGATAAGGGAGTCTGTAGAGCTTTGATGGGAGGAGAAAAAGTTATGATCTCATGAAAGGCAACAAGAATCCCTTAGAAGGTTAATTCTTCAAGTGTGTGGGTGTATCTAAAGGATCATACATGACCCTTCTCTGTGGCAGGTGTCGGCCCTGTGCTCATAGAGTATTTGAGGGATACTAAAGGGGGACATCTATGGATTTTTAAAAATTGAATAGCGATATCTCCACAAGGACAGACCATACCACCTAGAGAATACAAAAGTCTCTGGTTCTTTATTTTTATGACAGTTTTGAAACTCTGGCTTATCTCCATGGGAAGTACTAGGATTCTCTTTGTGTGGTCTAGAATGGGCTCTTCTGCACTCAGCAGCAAGCTATGAAGGATTGTTATAACTGGTCTGAATTCCGTGAAGGCTGACAGGATCACCTAAAAAGTTGTGTGTGCAAATGTGCACATGCACACACACAAAAGAGAAAGAAAATAGAAAAGAAAAAGGATTTTTTTTTGAGAAGTCCAATAAAAGTGTTTAATGCCAGGTATCTCTTTGAAAGTTAGTTGGGTGTCTTTTGGGTCCTATCTTTATCAGACTAAAAGTGCATCACACAGGATAAAAAGAATAATATTTTGTTAAATATGGTACCCCGGGCGTTGATATAAAAAAGGGGCGGTGATTTGGGAAGAATGAGGCTGAATATTAAAGCAATTTTATTCACTGAAAGAATAATTGTAATTCCTATAGTATTTTAAAGTGGGTAAAAGGAAGGGAGATTCGATTAGCATTATCTTTGAGAACCTGAGCACTGGGGATGATTTAGAAGAGAGAACATTCTGCTTCTCAGAGCCCTAGATTTTTCACTAATCTACTAGAAAAGAGAAGACCATTCGTTAGTGATTATGCCTTACAAATAGGGGCAAAGGTCATTTTATCTGCAGAGGGTTCTAGGGAACAACCCAGCCAATGAGATAATATGTGAATATATCAGAGAATATATGTGAACTTCCCCCCCACCACACACATCTTTAAAATTAAGCTTTTTATTTTGAGGTAATTATATAGTCACATGCAGTTTTAAGGAATAATACAGAGGTATCCTGAGTACCCTTTACATAGTTTCCCCCATGTAACATCTTTACAGGTAACATGTAAAACTGTGGTACAACGGCACAATCATGATGTTGACAGTGATACAGTCCAGGTAGAGAGGATTTCCATCACCACAAGGGTCCTTCAGGTTGCCCTTTCATAGCCAGACCTACTTCCTTCACACCTAACTCCCTCATTAAACCCTGGCCACGTATCTCTAATGGAAAGCTAATCTGTTCTCCATTTGTATAATTTCGCCATTTCAAGAGTGTTGTACAAATGTAATCATGTATCATGCAACCTCTGGGATTAACTTTATTCACTTAGCAAAATATATACCACGATTTGTTAACCATTCACCTGTTAAAGGATATCTGGGTTGTTTCCAGATCTGGCTATTATGGGGAGATCTGCTATAAATATTCATGTACAAACTTTTATGTGAACCTACATTTTTATTTTGCTGGAATAATACTCAGCAGTGCAATTGCCAGGTAGTTGCATATTTAGGTTTTTATGAACACCCAAAGAGTTTTCCAGAGTTGCTGTATGGTTTTTATATCCCCTCTAGCAATGTACGTATGATCTACGTTCTCCACATCTTTATTGTTATTTGTTATTTTAGCCATTCTGACAGGTGTGTACTGATATTTCATTATGGTTTTAATTGGCATTTCCCTAATCACTAATGATGCTTAGCATCTTTTCATCTGCTTGTTTGCCATCTGTGTATCCTCTTCAGTGAAATGTCTCGTCAGATCTTTTGCCCATTTTCTAAATGGGTTTTCTTTTTTTTCTGTTGAGTTTTGCGATTTCTTTTTATATTCTAGATACTAGTCCTCAGTTAGCTACAGGGGAACAAATAGTTTCTCCCATTTCGTAGCTTGTGTTTTCTTCCTTTTTTTCATGGTCTTTAACAGAGCAAGCGTTTATAATTTTGATGAAGACCAGATTATCAGGTTTTCCTTTTATGAATTATACTTTTGGTGTCAAGTCTAAGAACTCTTTGCCTAACTCTATCTTGAAGAATTGCTCTTATTTTTTTTCTAAGAATTTTATACTTTTATAGTTTACAGTAATCTCCTTTTATCGGTGGTTTTGCTTTCTGTAGTCCAGTTACCTGTGGTCAACCACAGTCCGAAAGTATTAAATGGGAAATTCTAGAAATAAACAATTTGTGTTTTAAATTGTATACCATGCTGAGGAGCATGATGAAATCTTGCGCCATCTTGCTTCGTTCTGCCCAGGACATGAATCACTGCTTTGTTTAGTGTGTCCATTCTGTAGATGCCTGTTTGTCATGGGTCCATGCTGTTGATGCCTGTTTGTCACTTAGTAGCCATTTTGGTTATCAGATCAAATGTCGAGGTATCACAATGCTTGTGTTCAAGTAACTGTTATTTTACTTAATAATGGCCCCAAAGTGCAAGAGTAGTGATGTTGGCAATTCAGATATGCCAAAGAGATGTTGTAAAGTGCTACTTTTAAGTGAAAAGGTGAAATTTCTTGACTTACTAAGGAAAGAAAAATAAATCATATGCTGAGGTTTCTAAGATCTACAGTAAGAATGAATCTTCTGCCTGTGAAGTTGTGAAGAAAAAAAGAAATTCATGCTAGCCTTGCAGTTGCGCTTCACACTGCAAAAATTATGGCCACAGTGTGGGTAAGTGCTTAGTTAGGATGGAAAAGGCATTAACTTTGTGGCTGGAAGAAGTGAACAGAAAACATATACATGGGACTCAGTACTATTTGAAGTTTGAGCATCCTCTGGGCTTCTTGGAACATATCCTCCACGGATAAGTGGGAATGACTATACTTTATTTATTTATTTATTTTTTATTTATTTTTTAAATTAGTTTCAGGGGCACAAGACAAGGTAATACTTAGACGTTCATCATTTATATCCCTCACACCGTGAACCCCCCCTCCCCTATTCCCCCTTCCACTATCCCTCCGACATCGCACCGAGCCATCACATTATATATATAAAATTACAGTTGGCATTCATTATTGTTCAGCTTCAGGTGTACAGTACATTGATCAAGCATCTACATCTTCCCTGAGGTGGTCTCCCAGATGGGACCTGTGTCCATCAGATACCCTACAAAATCTTTACAACATTATTGATGGAAACTACTATACTTTTAAATCCATGATTCATTTTGAGATCATTTTTGTGTAAAGTATGAGACTTCAGTTCAGGTAAAATTTTTGCCTAAACATATAGATGTACAATTGTTCCAGCCCGACTTGTTGGAAAGGGTATTTTTCCTCCATTGATTTGCTTTTGCACCCTCATCAAAAATTTGTAGGGTATCCGATGGACACTTGTCTTATTAGGGGACCACTTCATGGATAGTGTAGGTGTCTGAGCACTGCACTGTACACCTGAAGCTGAATAATAATGAAAGTCAACTATAATTTTCATATATATACATATATATTTATATATATGTATATATATGGTCACAGGAAGTGGAGTACAGCATAAGGAATAAGGAATAGAGACTGGAAATGTAATGGCTGTGTGTGATGTCAGAGGGGTAGTAGATTGGGGGAGGGGGCATTATCATTTTGTGATGGGTATAAATGTCTAACTATTACATTGTTTTGTACACCTGAAACTAATAAAAAAATCAGTTGAGCATATTTGTGTAGGTCTGTTCTGTTCCATTAGTCTATATGTCTATCCCTACGCTGATACCTTACAGTCTTAATTAACTTCAGCTGAATAAGTTTTGAAATTCAGTAGACTGATTCCTCTTACTTCATCCTTCTTTTAAATATTATTATAGCTATTTTAGTTCTTTTATCATTCTACATAAATTTTAAAACAATCTTGGATATGGCTATAAAAAGTCTTGCTGCGATTTGACAGAATTCATGTTAAACCTGCATATCAATTTGGAAAAACTGGAACATTTACCCTGTTAGGTTTTCTAATTTGTGAACATAGTATGTCTCTTAATTTATTAAAGACTGATTTTTTCATCAGCATAGTGTAATTTTCAGCATACAAGTCCTTTAGATTTATATCTAAGTACTTAATTTTTCCTGAGCAATTGTAATTGTTATTATATATTTAATTTTGGCATTTATATGTTTATTTTCAGTATGCAGAAATACAATAGATTTTTATTGGTTTATCTTGTGTCCTGTGATCTTGCTGAACTCACATATAGTTTTACATGTTTGTGTGTGTGTGAACATTCTTTGGGATTTTCTATATAGAAAATCATGTCACCTGCAAATAGGAACAGTTTTATTTCTTTCTTCAATTCTGTATGCATTTTCTTTTCTTGCTTTATTTCACTGGGTAGAACTTCCAGCACTATGTGGAATAAGAACGTGAAACATTCTGGTCTTATCTTAAGTGGAAGGCATTCTGTCATCTGCCATTGTTAACTATAGTTTTTTTGTTTTTGTTTTTGTAAATGCTTTCTGTCAAGATAAGGAAGTTCCTTTCTATTCTTATTTTTCTGAGACTTTTTAAATTTATTTATTTATTTATTTATTCATTTATTATGAACGAGTGTTAAATATCTGTTAAATGCCTTTTCTGCATCCATTGACAACAGATGCAGATTTTCTTTAGCCTGAGGACATGGTGGATTACACTGATACATTTTTGAACACTGAACCAACCTTACCTCCTTAGTATAAAACCCAGTTGGTCATAGTGTATATAATTCTTGGATATATTGCTAAATTCTATTTGCTAATGTTTTCTTTAAAAATTTTATGTCTATAGTCATGAAAAGTCTTGACCTGCAATTTTCTTTATTGTACTTCGTCTCATTCTGGTACTCGGTAATACTAGCTTCGTAAAATGAAGTGTCGTGTTTCCTCTTCCTCTGTTTTCAGTGAGCTCTTCTATAGAATTATTGTTAATTCTTTAATTTTTTTGGTAGAACTATCATCTGAGCCTGAATGTTTCATTTTGGGAAATAGTTTAATTATGGATTCAATTTCCTTAATAGTTAAGTGACTTTTCAAATTGTCTATTTCATACTGGGTGATTTGTAGTAGATAGTGTTTCTTGAGGAATTGGTCCATTTAATTTAAATTGCCATATTTATGTATGTAGAATTGTTTGTAGTATTCCTTTATTATTCTCTGGGAGTCTGCAGGGTGTGTAGTGATAGCACTTTTTCATTCTTGATATTGATAGTTTCTGTCTTCTCTTTTTTTGCTCTGTCCATCTTGCCAAAAGGTTTTTTTCCAATTTTATTAATCTTTTCAAGGAGCCTCTCTTTGTTTCATTGGTTTTCTTTTTTTTTCTTTTTTTGTCATTTGTTTCTATGTATCTTTTGATTTCTCCTTTAATTTCTCCTTTGACCCGGTCGTTCTTTAAAAGTATGTTGTTTAATCTCCATGTATTTGTGTTTTTTCCTGCTTTCTTTTTGCAGCTGATCTCCAATTTCAAAGCCTTGTGATCAGAGAATATGCTTTGTATGATATCAATCTTGTTAAATTTGCTGAGGCTAGTTTTATGTCCCAATATATGGTCTATCCTTGAGAATGTTCCATGTACACTAGAAAAAAAAATGTATAGTCTGATGTTTTAGGATGAAGTGCTCTATATATGTCAATTATGTCCATTTCATCTAATGTGTCATTTAGGGCTGCTATTTCGTTATTTATTTTCTGTTTGGATGATCTATCCATAGCTGTCAATGATGTATTTAGGTCCCCTACTATAACTGGGTTTTGGTCAATTTCTCCCTTTAGTTCTGTTAGTAGTTGCTTGGTATGTTTCCGTGCTCCCTGATTGGGGGCATAAATATTGATGACTGTTATGTCTTCTTGTTGTATAGTCCCCTTTACCATTATGAAATGTCCATCTTTGTCTCTTGTTATCTTTTTCACCCTGAAGTCTGTTTCATCTGATATCATTATGGCTACACCTGATTTTCTCTGGATACCATTTGCTTGGAGTGTCAATTTCCACCCTTTCATTTTGAGTCTAAGCTTGTCCTTGTAGCTGAGATATGTCTCTTGGAGACAGCATATGGTTGGGTTTAGTTTTTGATCCAGTCTGCTACTCTGTGCCTTTTTATTGGTGAGTTCAGTCCATTTACATTTAGGGTGATTATTAATATGTGAGGATTTCCTATCATTCTATTGTTAGTTTTCTGGTAAGATTGTGTCTGCATGGTTTCTTTGCCTTTTTGTTGTTGTCTGTTATTTCTCTGTGGTGGTATTCTATGATGTTTTCCTCCGTTTATTCTTTTATTAGAGTACATATTTCAGTTCTGGATTTTTTTTGAGTGGTGACCATTAAGTTTATGTAAAAGAAAGTTTCATATTTAGAGTATTCCATTTTCTTCAGCATGCTTACTTTCTCCATTCCCATATTCAAGTTCTGGCCTCTACTCTCCCCCTTTTTATGTTTTGGTTGCCACAAATTGTCCTTGTTGATGGTGGTCGAATAGCCTCCTTTAGTATTTCTTGTAGTGCAGTTCGTGTATTAGAAAATTCCCTCAGCTTCTGTATGTCTGGAAAGGTCTTTATTCCTTCTTCATATCTAAAGGATGTCTTTGCTGGATATATTATTCTTGGCTCATACTTTCTCTCTTTAAATAGTTTGAATATTTAATTCCACTCCCTCCTGGCTTGTAGAGTTTCTGCTGAAAAATATGATGATAATCTAGTGGGCTTTCCTTTGTAGGTTACCATCTTCTTTTCCCTGGCTGCCTTGAGGGTTATTTCTTTGTCATTGATTTTTGACAGCTTTAATAAAATGTGCCTTGGAGAAGGCCTATTGGGGTTGAGGTAATTAGGTGTTCTATTTGCTTCTTGGATTCGAGGATCCAGTTCTTTCCACAAGTTTGGAAAGTTCTCGTCGACTATTTGTTTGAATATACTCTCTGTTCCCTTCTCTCTTTCTTCTCCTTCTGTTATGCCCATTATTCTTATATTGTTCTTTCTGATGGAGTCAGAAAGTTCTTGTAGAGTTCTTTCATTTCTTTTAAGTCTCAAGTCTCTTTTTTCTTCCATCTGTGTCATTTCCAGGTTTCTATCTTCAATGTCACTGATTCTTTCCTCCATCTGGTCAACTCTACTTCCTAAGCTGGTTATTTCATTCTTAATTTCTTCTATGGAGTTCTTAATCTCCAGAAATTCTATTTGGTTCTTTTTGAAAATTTCAATCTCTTTGGTAAAATGTTCGTGTTGTTCTTTGTGTTTCTGAGTTCATTAAACTGCCTTTCTGTGTTTTCTTGCATCTCGTTGAGCTTTTTCAGAACTGCAATCTTGAATTCTCTGTCATTTAAGTCACATATGTCCATATCTGTAACTTCATTTTCTGGAGACTTTTCACTTTCTTTCTGAGCTGTCTTGTTGCCTTGGTTATTCTTGGCAATTACTGATTTATTATTTCTCTTCCTAGACATCTACAGGAGTGGGTTCTGCAACAGGTTGAGAGGAAGAAGTCTTTATTTTGTTTTCCAGTACATGTTGGTAGAATGTTTTATGTTCTCTCCGACTGCAGCCCTTTTTTCTCTCTCACACTGTAGTGTTGTTTTCTCTGCACTATTTCAGCTCCTCACACAATGGGGCGATTCCCTGGGAGGTGGGCTTCTCCTCTGTTAATAGTTCGCCTGTGTCACAGGGCTTAGTGTCCGTGTGGGTTTGCGGAGAGCTTTTGAAGTTCCAAAGCTCTTCCTGCACCAGATTCAGAGCCCGTATGTTTCAGCAGTTCTGTTTACTCCTGTAGAAATCCACCCAGATAGGTGGGGCCAGGGGTGGGGTGAGTTGTGAGAGGTGGCTCAGAGCAATGGCAGCGACCACCACCACAGCCGGTCCCGCTTCCATAGCTCCCTCCCCTTTGCCAGAACTAGTTGGGCTGCGAATCTGTGTCTGTGGTCCACAGTTCTCAGAACAGCAAATATTCTGTTCTTTTGACCTGACACTGCTTCTGTTCCACTTCTAGCACCAGGAAGGTGGGGGCAGGGCGAGCTCTGGGAGGGCAGGGAGGGGGAGGCTAGTCTCAGTGCCTAAGGCTTCCGTTCTCTGCTCGGCAGTGAGGGCTTAAACCACCGTTTTCAGCCTTCTTCCCTCAGTCTTTGCTCCGAGGTCTCTGCTGTGAACGTTGGGTTCAGCCGTGTTATATGCTGCCCCCTCAGCCCTGTGGGCCGTAAGCAGAGCCCTAGCAGTCCGAGTTCTTCCCTCTCCCGCACTTGCGGTAGTTCCGGGATGCAGCGAGCTCGGAGCACTGAGCCAGGTCTGCGTCCTGCGCCCAAGCGGCTCCGTCCCCGTACTTCTCCCTTCCCTCCTATCCCGCTCCCGCGATTCTCCCACCTTTAGGTGAATTCAGTAGTGGGCCTCTTCGTCTTGCCTGTCTGCTGTGCAGGGAGTCCTTTGTGGAGTTATTGTTCGATTAGTTGTAAATTCCAGGGGAGCTTTACAGAGGCTCACCTCACGCCACCATTTTGATGACGTCCCTCGTTTTCTAAATTATTTTTCTATTTTCATTTTCCTTAGTTGTTGCTCTGGTGTTTATTCTTTCTTCTCTTTGCTTTGGGTTTATTTTGCTCTTCTTTTTCTAGGCTCTTGAGATGTGAGTTAGATGATTGATTTGAGACTTTTGCACTTTTTTAATATATGCAGTTAATAATATAAATTTCCCTCTCAACCCTGTTTTGGCTGCATCCCACAAATGTTGATATGCTGTGTTTTTACTTTATTTCAGTTTAATGTTTTATTTGATTTTCTTGAGACTTCTTCTTTGACTCATGTGTTATTTAGAAGTGTCCTCTTTAGTTTACAACTGTTTGGAGAATTTTCTGTTATTTCTTTCCAGTTTTATTTCATTTTGGTTGGTGAATGTACTCTGTATGATTTCAATTCTTTTAATTTTGTTGAGTTTATTTCATGGCCCAGCATGTGGAATATTTTGATATATGTTTCATGGACACTTGAAAATAATGTGTATTCTTCTGCTATTTGGTGGGATGTTCTATGAATGTCACCTAGATACTTAGTTGGTTGATTGTGTTATGTAGTTCTTCTATATCTTTGTGATTTTCTATCTACTTGTTCTATCAATTGTTGAGAGAAGAGATATTTAGTTTCCAATTATAACTGGATTGGTCTATTTTTCCTTTTATTTTCAACAGGTTTTGCTTCACATATTTTGTAGCTCTGTTGTTTGGTACATTCACATTTAGGAGAATGTTTTCATGGTGGATTGATCCTTTTACTATATAATAATCCTGTCCTTATATGGTAATTTTTTTTGCTCTGAAGTCTAATTTATTTGACATTAGTAAAGTCATTCTTGCTTTCTTTTGATTAACGTTTGCATGGCATATGTTTTCCCATTATTTTGCTCTCATTCTGGCCTATATTATTATATTGAAAATGAGTTTCTTTTTTTTTTTTTTTTTTTGAAGGGGAACAGGACTTTATTGGGGGAACAGTGTGTGCTTCCAGGACTTTTTTCCAAGTCAAGTTGTTGTCCTTTCAATCTTAGTTGTGGAATGTGCCGTTCAGCTTCAAGTTGTTGTCCTTTCAGTCTTAGTTGTGGAGGGCGCAGCTCAGCTCCAGGTCCAGTTGCCATTGCTAGTTGCAGGGGGCACAGCCCCCCATCCCTTGCAGGAGTTGAGGAATCGAACTGGCAACCTTGTGGTTGAGAGCCCCCACTCCAACCAACTGAGCCATCCAGGAGGCAGCTCAGCTCAAGGTGCCTGTTCAATCTTAGTTGCAGGGGGCGGAGCCCACCATCCCTTGCGGGACTCTGAGGAGTTGAACTGGCAACCTTGTGGTTGAGAGCCCACTGGCCCATGTGGGAATCGAACCGGCAGCCTTCGGAATTAGGAGCATGGAGCTCTAACTGCTTGAGCTACCGGGCCGGCCCGAAAATGAGTTTCTTGTAGATAGCATTTAGTTGGGTCACGTTTTTAATCCATGCTGCTGTTTTTTGTCGTTTTGTTGACATATTTAGACCTTTTATATTTAATGTCATTATTTATATGTTAGGGCTTAAGTTTACCATCTTATTTGATTTTTTTCCTGTTTGTTCTGTTTTTCATTTGTCTTTTCTTTTTCCTGCCTTCCTGTTGATTACTTGAACTTTTTTTAGATTTAGTATTTTGATGTATCTATAGTGTTTTGAGTGTACTTTTTGTATGCTTTTTATTGGTTGCTTTAGGTATTATACACACCAATACACAGACACACACACACACAAATCATAGTCTACCGGTGTCATTTTAACAGTTTATCTAAGTGTAGAAACCTCATAAACCTCCCTTTATGTTTCTTAACCTTCTCCCATTTACAATGCAACCTTCAATATTTTGTCTACATTCATTTAGGACCACATCAGACAATGTTATACTTTTTACTTCAATTGTCAGGCATAATTTAAAAGAGTCAAAAGGAGATTTAAAAAAATCTCCTTTAGTTACCTATTTTTTGAGTTACTGTGTTGCTTCTTTTCTGATGTCTTAAGATTCTTTTATCAGTTCTTCTATTTAGAGAACTTCCATTAGCTATTATTTTAACATAGCTGAGCTGGCAGCAAATTCTTTTAATTTTCTTTCATCTGAAAATACCTTGATTTCCCCTAATTTCTGAAGGACATTTTCAGTAAAAATTCTAGGTTGACAGTTGTTTTCTCTCAGCATTTGAAAAATGTTTTTCTGCTTCCTTCTGGCCTCTAGAGTTTTTGATGAGAAATTCAGTGTCATTTAAATTATTTTTCCCATAATGGTAAGATGCCATTTTTCTCTGGATCTTTTCAAAGTTTTTTCTTTCTCCTTAAAATTTGGAAGTTTGACTATGATGTGTTGCCTTAGTCAGCTCAGACTGCCATATCTACAATTCATTTTCTCACAGTTTTGGAAGCTGAGATCAGGGTGCAAGCATAGTTGGGTTCTGGTGAGAGCTCTCTTCCTGGCTTGCAGATGTCTGCTTCTTATTTGCTCCTTATATGGAACCAGAGAAAGATCTCTCTCTTCCTTTTCTTATAAGGCCACTAATCCTATTGGATTAGGACCCTACCCATGTAACCTCATTTAACCGTAATTACCTCCTAAAAGCTGTTTCCAAAAACAGTCATGTTGAGGGTTAGGGCCTCAACATAGGAATTTTGGGGCACAACTTTAGTCTATTTTGTATGTCATGGTGTGGTTTTTTTGTGATTTAATCTGATTGTGGATCACTCATCTTTTTGAAACTGTAGGTGGATACCTCTTACCAAATTTGGCAAGTTTTAAGTAATTATTTCTTTGAGTACTTTTTTAGCCTCCTCCATTCTCCTTTCCTCCTGAGTCTTCAATGACATAATTGCTACTTCTTTTGTTATAGTCCACAGGTTCCTATGGCTTTGTTCGTTTTTTTCCCCCGTCTCTTTCATCTCTGTTTTGCAGATTAAATCATGTTTATTGTTCTGTCTTCCAGTTCAATGATTTTTATCTTTGTGTCCTCCATTCTGGTGTTGTGCCCTTCCACTGAGTTTTTCATTTGGTTATTTTGTTATTCAGTTCTAAAATATCCATTTTGTTTTATTTATACTATCTCTTTATGTGATGACACTTTTAGCTCTTTGCGGAGACTGTTTTTTCATACTTCAAATGACTTTGTAATTATTCATTACAAATAATTAGTTGCACTTTTATGATGGGCATTTGAAAATTTTTGCCAGATAATTCTAACATTTTTGTCATCTCACTGCTGGCATGTTTTGTTTTCTCTTTTCATTCAGTTTGAGATCATCATGGCTCTTGCCATGACTCATGATATTCTGTTGAAATCGGATCATTTTGGTTAGTATGTTGTGATACTCTGGATATGATTTAAACTTTCTGTTTCACCCCACTTTGTCTGACACTAATCTGTCAGGGAAAGGTGGGGGAGCCACCTTCTAACTGCCTGATCCAGGTAGAAGTCTAGTTTCCCCATTCACCATTGATACCTGAGGATGAGGCTTATCACTCCTGGGCAGAGTGATTGGAGACCTGTCTCCCCACTCAGCCTCTACTGATACCAACCTGTCTGGGAGTGGTATGGATGCCTTGTTATTACTCCCCTTGTGGCCTCCACTGATACTGTGATTATAGTGGAGGAATTGCCTCATTACCGCTGGGTGGTAGTAAAAGTCATCCTCTGACACAAACCCAGAGGGGCTGGAGAGTAGTGCCTTGTTACTGCCAAATTGGATTGAAAAAAGGCTCCCCACACTGTCTCAATGAGCATCATGCAGATGGGAATTTTTTGTCATAGGGTGGCAGAGATGAAGGTCCTGGCTCCCACCTGGACTTCTCTGATGACACACAGGTGGGAAAGTTAGGATGCCTCATTATAGCCTTGCGAGGATGGAGATTTAGAGTTCCCTCTTCATCTTTGCTGGTCTGGGTAGGGGCAGGACCACGCCTTTTCATTGTGGTGTTTGGCTGGAGTACAGAAATTAATATATAAATGTCTAATCACTATGTTGTACCCCTGAAACTAATATAATATTATGTGTCAACTGTAATTAAGAAATAAATTTTAAAAATGTTTTCTGTTTTCCTAGTCCTTTCCTGATTTTTTTGTGGCTAGAGATAACAGGCTTTCAATAGGGCCTTTGTTTCATTTGTACTCTATGGTGTTCCCACATCCAGATTCTCCAGCATCTAGTCTAGATTGATGGGGAAAAAAAAAAAAACCTAAGGGAGCTTATCGATAAGTCATTTTTCAGGTCCTGAGGTTTATAGTCCGTCAATCTTTTTAGGTTTGTTTTATATATAATGTCTAGTTGTACTTAATAGAAGGGGTAAGAACAAGTATGTCTACTCCATCATCGCTGAAATGGAAATCTGTACATTTGTTTTGAAAACACAAAAGCAATTGATAAATGTTTAACTGATGGATCATTTTATGGTCAGTTATAGGCTAACTTTTGGGACTCAGAGTAAGAGGCCCAGGGAGCTGTCCAAGGTACCGGACTCTCCTCAAAGTTCTCTGGCTCAGTGGATGAGAATTTTCCATCTCTTGTCTTACTGCTTCTTATGGCCTGGAACCTTTCTTCTGTTTTCACTTATTCGGGTATCAGCTTCCAATTACTCTGCCGTACCCTGTCACACTCAAATTTTAACTGCTGCTTTGTGAACAAACCCATGCATAGCTGGGCCTAAATAACTGGCTATGTATTGGCTCCTTTTGACAATAACTTGTATTTGTATTCCCCTAGTCTAGCCAGATCCTGGCAAAGGCCACAGCACTGTCAGGGGCTTCATTTGCTTATGTCACTGCTGCCTCTAGCCACTGAGCTTCCCTATTTATGGAACAGTAGAAGAAGTCCTCTGGAAAAATGCAAAGCAGAAAGGAAGCCCTTCCCTCAATATGCTACTACTTCAGAGGGAAACTAGAATTAATTTTAATGAGGGGAAATTTTCTGAGACCTTACATCTATACTGCATTCATTTTTATTTACTTTTAAGGTATTGGAACAGAAAATAAAATAAGTGATTGGCTATTTTGAGTTTTGTTCTTTTCTTTTCCCTCAATTGTGGGTATCTGCAGAGAAATAACTGCAAAACATTTTACTTTATTCTACTGGGAATATTGAAAAGGGATGATACAGCCATGGCAGGAAAAGACATTTCTCTCTTGAAGAGAAATTTCTCTCAGAAATAGAAAAAACACAGCAGTCTCTTATTATGAGTTGACCTTGGAGCCAAGAAGTAGTAGTTATTCCCTCCACCCATTCCATTCCTAATGCAGTAGGTAAAAGGCAGAAAGATTAGACTGAACATTTTAGTGACCTCTGAAGAAAGTTTGAGCTGGCTTCCTTCAACTGATGGTATTTTTACTGGTTGTATTTTTAGGACGTGACATCCCTCCCCCTTCCCCCAACAGGCAACAGTTTTCTCTTCTTGAGCTTTATGGGAATCTGTTATAGAAATTTTGCCTAGCTGTCAGTCTATTAACCCTCAAGTACTTAATTTGTTTCATGGGATTACAGACATTGAAAAAGACACTAAAAAAATACATGGACCTAAGAGTCCTCAAAGGGCTTGAATGCCAGTGAGCCGGTAAAGGGTCTTGAAGGCATTTCACCTTCTCATTCCCTGGACCGTGCATGATGCCGTACAGGCATTATTTAATTAAACCTCAGTATAGATTTAGTATGCAAATGTTGGCCTCTGTCTTCAAAGTGGAGATACTCTCTCCACTGCATCTATGGAAATTGTTGAGTGACTGCTAAGCTGGACACATATGTTGGTTTGCTCTCTGATTACTAGTGATGGATATCATGATTCATCCTCACCATCTCCCAGTCTTCTTTGTATCCTCCCTCAAATTTTTGCGATGAAAGTCAGGCATTACACCTCTTGGCTTGCACAATAGCCAGAGTCTGGCATGGACCACTCTCTAACTTGGATGAAGCTGACTGGCCCACACGAGGATTCAATCTAAAATTCACATTTATCTCTGATCTAACCAGCTGAACTTATCAGTCTAAAAGGCAGTATGCGACAGAAATGCATGCATTATTTTATAAGTAACCAGTTTTGATCATTTTTTATGCTTGACTAGATCAAACCAGTAAGTTACAGAGCTTGACTTCGATCCCACATTTACTAGATTCCAAAGCCATACAACTTGAAAGAGTGAGTTATTGTACTCTTTAAAATGGTGTTTCAGTCTTACTGCACGTAGCGAGTGATGAATGGATGAGGAAGTGTTTTGAAGGATGCAGTTTATTATACATTGTACACCATGTGCTGTGCGCCACTGACCTGCTTAGGGTCTATACGTGTTCTTCTGAATATTGATAAGATGAGGGAAATGCCACTTTCTTTCTGCCCTGAGGAAATTATAAGTATTAATAAGCTAACATCTATGAAGAAAAGGTCTACAAGCATACTTTTATCACGTGATAACAAGAAAGTCTGAATTAGTAAAAAGTTAGGATAAGTAATGACCTAGCATTTTTAAAAAAATCACATTCAAGAGCATGCAGTAATGAGAATCATGATTTATGAAGTGGATTTATCAGTCTTTTTATTGAATATACAACAATTCTTAGGAAATTTCTATTAACATGAATTATAAGCAAGAAGATGCTGCCGAAGGGCTTAAAAGCAGTTTGTTCTTTTCAGAAACTTGGTCAGTCTCTCTGAGACCTTGAGCACATGAAGCTTTTCCTTAACAAACCCTTTTATATAGCCAAAGAGTAACCTGAAGGTGAGTTACACGTGAATGGTCATTAATTTCAAATGTAAAATATAGAAATGATTTAGTGTTTACTCTGAGCACCTGTTTAATGTGATAGTTAAAGTTACTTGTTTCAAAGTTAGATGGGTCTGGATTAAAATCCTGAAACCACGCTTAATCATGTGACCATGGGCAGGTTACTTAGCCTCAGGTATCCTCATTTCTAAAATGAGAATACCAGCCACATATATCTGATAAAATTACTGGGATACTGAATGAGATAATACATAAAAATCGTTATAAGCAGTACTTGCAACGTAATAAAGACTAACTGCTTCTATTATTAATATTATTAACAAGAAGTAATAAAATAGATACTCTTTCCCTGTGAGAGGTTTGGGTAATAACTGAATCTATATTTATTAGCATTACAAGATGACAAATCCATATTTAACATCCTACCCCCTAATTTCTGCTTCTTGTCAAAAGTGGTAGCAAAGAAATGACAGATTCAATCGAAAATATCCTTGGATGGTTCAGCTAGCCCTGAGATTAGGTCCGAGGTTCAGAACTGCTAAATGACCTTTGTCATAGGTCTGAAACAGGGCATTTCAAGACCCTTGCAATTATTCCAGAGTATTCCAAATGTTTACTCCTGCCTGAAAACTCTGAACTAGCCAATGAGAAGAACGGGCCCCAGGGAACTGTCTGTTGTCAAAAGAATGCTGGCTTTTGTCCTGACTTCTTTTCTGCTCATTGCAGCAGCAGCTCCGCTTCATAATGTCCTCTGCGCTCATGCATTCTGATCAAAGTAGTTATTTGAAGGCTTGGCTAATAGGAGAGTAGTTCCCCTGGGTAGTTCCCAGAACAGAGCTCGGATTTTGGGAATCTTGGGTCCATGTGACTCCCTGAGTCGGTGATTCACACTAAGCTAGCAGATGGGTTTGGCATGACACAATCTGCAGATTCAGATAAATCCCCTGGGAGAGGATGAGACTGACAAGAGTCCCCTTTGCTGGCTGAAGCTCCCAATGTATGCACAAAGCACCCTGTCCCAGGCCCCAGATGTGTGCAGGTTTCTAATTGCGAGTGCTGCACTAAGATTTGAAGGGTGAGAGAGTTGCAAAATCACGAGCAACGAGGGCGGTGTTGGGAAAGCAGCTTCCTGCACACTGTTGTAGGTGTTAGTGAGATTATCAATTGCTCCGGGAGAGACACAGGACTGGAGGGCTTAGGGACTGTGGTGGTCCCTCTCTTTGCTGTTTCTGCTCCCTGAGGTTTTGCTTTCCCAGAGATATGCACCCTGCACGTTCGTCTGTTTCTGCAGCGAAAGTCACTCGAGCTTGGCAGGTAAGTCTTTCAGGTCACCTTTAAAAAGAAAGGTGTGCGAGCTGTGGTGGGGGTGAGCTGTGCCCCATCTCTCACATCAGACATTTTTTATTGGTGCGAAAGTGGTATCTGAAAGCAGAAATGTGGAGCAGAGTTTGGAAGCAGCCAGATGAACTCCACGGCCTGGGGGAGAGGTAGGGGCATGAACAAAAGGACGGGAAGGGGACTCAGGCATTTTGTCTCAAATCCATCTCCGTTTTTTCTTGGAAATTTTGTCTCTAGGCTGGTGCCTGGCTCCAGAGCAGGGTCTTTGGCATGAGTTATGGCTATGATCGTCCCTATTTTTCTTTTTTTTCTTTTTTAGTTACCACTGCATGGGAGCAGGCAGGCAGAAGCAGGGTTGCATCTTGTCAATACAGGCTGCAGAAGTCAATAAGCAGCCAGACAGGGAGTGAAATTAGAGGAGGCAGCTATAGATTTCTTAGGTTATTTCTTGTGAGTTTTTCAGAACTTGTGTGATTCAGGCTTGTCAGATACTATTTTGAGTGGGGCTGAGACAAACACATTTCCCTGATGCACCAGATGTTCTCTTCAGCTTCCCAGTTTCCAGGGAGGCACCTGGGCTAGTTTTCTTGGGGGTGAGGGAGTATCCAGGCAAGGGATAGGGGTGAGGAAATCGGAAATTACAATGGGAAAAGTAAGTGTTCTACTGCTCTGGAATTTGGTAGAAAGTGTAATATGACCCTGGAGCTAATTATTAGGATGGCGGTGATCAGCTTGAGGGCATGAGGAGGGACGATGCCTCATTCAATTCAGTGCATGGATCAGAGTGGATACTCAAGGAATGCATGTTCATTGAATATTAGTACCACAATGTGTGCTTTTGGGGAGAGCTCAGATTGATATTCTGGGTTCTGTGTAGAATGACCTGATGGGATAATAAGAGAAGCTAATGCTGATTGGTGGGTAAATTATGAAGAGATGATTTCTGTGAAATAGTAGAATAATATCCTCAAGTGGAGTCATTGGACAGGGACACACAAATAGAGCCTGACTACTGCCTGCCTATCTATCATCTATCTATCTATCTATCTATCTATCTATCTATCTATCTATCTATCTATCTATCTGTCTTTCCATCTCTCTCTCACTGTCACTCTCTCTCCCCCACCTCATTTATTAACCGCCTGGTTCCAGAAGAATTTTAGACAGCTTGTAAGATAGACAGTGCCAATCGGTATCATTAGAGATAAAAATGATCAAAGATAAGCCTTCATCCAAAGGTTGATCTTCTGTGGTTCTGCAGTGACACGACCTATAGATAAAATGTAACAGTAACTGTGATTTTTATTTTAAGCATTTCTTTCAACCTGCTCCTCCACCAAGTTCACACCACATGCTGTGAACATGGAGGAGAGTAGACAAGTCTCTGCCCCTGCTCTCTTGGAGTCCCAAGAGGTAAAACTAGCAAAGGGTAGGGGACAGTCATACAGGTAACTGAGTATCACATGGAGGGCGGGTTGGGGTTGAACATTTTCCCCTTGGGAGGAGATAAAGAAGATCCTTGGGGGGTCCTTCTCCATTCTTTAAGTGGGGCTGCTCTTTTATAACTACACGGTGCTTTGCTTACTTTTTCTCCCCCTGTTTGAAATTGAAACATGCTCCCCCTTCCCATCCTGCTTAATAAAATATTCCATTATTTTCTGGACTACTGAAATATTCTATTATTGCTGATCACTTCCTCCTCGGCTCGGTGTGTTTGTTACTGGCTGCAGTTTACATGATAACAATACAGGCTTCCTGGAGCTTCCATTGCCTTTCAGTTGGTGCTGGGGATGGAAGGGAGGGTTCCCGGTATGCTGATGAATTCCTGCAACTGCCAGGGCTGGGAGCTGGGCTAGGAGCCTGGCTGGGAGCCAAGTGCATTGTGGACAGATGCTTTACATGCTGGGTCGACTTGGCTCGGCTAATATTCCTGGGCTCTGACCTGGAGCTGGGGGAGGGGCACGGTCGTCCACTCAGTGCGCACAAAAATGTTGATTTAATGTTGCTGTGTGTAGGTCGAGGTCTTGGCTTACCTGGGAGTCAACCTCAGGGCTCCCTTTCCCCCGGAAGGCCACTCTGCTACCCACAAAGCAGGTGCTCTTTCGTCAACCTCAGGGCTCCCTTTCCCCCAGGAAGGCCGCTCTGCTACCCACAAAGCAGGTGCTCTTTCGTTGTCTCATTTATTTCTCGTATCCCATTTCACAAATGAGGAAACTGAGATTCCTGTTGTAAGCACCTTGCCTAGGATTGCACAGCTAGTGACTAGATGGATAGGTGAATCATTAGTGAAACTCTGTTTATTTTGAAGTATGGGCTTATTCCAATGACTCTACACATTGTAAGGAAAGACAAGTTCGGAAGAGTCTTTTATAAGACATGTTAAGGACTGGAAAGAGTCGTTAGGGAAGGCCCTTGTAAGAGTAGAAATAAGGGTGGACCTCCAAGGATGAACAGATAAGGAAAGCAACCTAACCCAAACTGGCTTAAACAGTGAGGGTTTATTGGCTCATGTAATTGAGATCAGATAATGTGACCAAGGTCTGGGTTTTTTCTGTCTGTCCTTGTCCCCTGCTGCATTGGTTTTATCCTCAGGGTCTGGCCTTTGCTGGGACCCCCAGCCCCCAACCCCAGCAGCTGTTGTCCCGCCCTCAGCAGCTGTAGGCCCTCCCCCAGCAACTGTAGGCCCTCCCCTAGCAGCTGTAGGCCCTCCCCTAGCAGCTGTAGGCCCTCCCCTAGCAGCTGTAGGCCCTCCCCCAGCAGCTGTAGGCCCTCCCCCAGCAACTGTAGGCCCTCCCCTAGCAGCTGTAGGCCCTCCCCCAGCAGCTGTAGGCCCTCCCCCAGCAGCTGTAGGCCCTCCCCCAGCAGCTGTAGGCCCTCCCCCAGCAGCTGTAGGCCCTCCCCCAGCAGCTGTAGGCCCTCCCCCAGCAGCTGTAGGCCCTCCCCCAGCAGCTGTAGGCCCTCCCCCAGCAGCTGTAGGCCCTCCCCCAGCAGCTGTAGGCCCTCCCCCAGCAGCTGTAGGCCCTCCCCCAGCAGCTGTAGGCCCTCCCCCAGCAGCTGTAGGCCCTCCCCCAGCAGCTGTAGGCCCTCCCCCAGCAGCTGTAGGCCCTCCCCCAGCAGCTGTAGGCCCTCCCCCAGCAGCTGTAGGCCCTCCCCCAGCAGCTGTAGGCCCTCCCCCAGCAGCTGTAGGCCCTCCCCCAGCAGCTGTAGGTCCTCCCCCAGCAGCTGTAGGCCCTCCCCCAGCAGCTGTAGGCCCTCCCCCAGCAGCTGTAGCCCCGCCCACAGCAGCTGTAGGCCCTCCCCCAGCAGCTGTAGGCCCTCCCCCAGCAGCTGTAGGCCCTCCCCTAGCAGCTGTAGGCCCCCCAACATCTGTAGCCCCGCCCCCAGCAGCTGTAGGCCCTCCCCCAGCAGCTGTAGGCCCTCCCCCAGCATCTGTAGCCCCACACCCAGCAGCTATAGGCCCTCCCCTAACTGCTGGATGACTGCAGGAGTTTCAGGTCTGCTCCCCGCACAGTTCCTCAGCTCACTTTTTCTCATTGGACCCATCTGTTGCTGTAGGAAGATAGGAGATAACAGGCATTCAGTACCCTCATCCAGAGTGCATGGGAGAAGCTAGCAGAGAGACAAGTTCCCCAGAGGAAAATCTGGGTGGGACAGGTGGAATGAATGCTTGGCAGCCCACCAGCATCCCCTAGCAGAGGAGTAAGAGAGGCAAGGGGAGAAGAAATACAGTGTGAGCAGTGGTGGCAACTGAGAGTGATTGATGTAGGTCAGGCGTTAAGATGCCAGCCCTGCCGCTCTGTTTTTGCCAGCTGTGTCTTCTTGCCACTGCCTTCTGAGCCCTGGAACCACAGTGCTGCAGCCTGAGAGTTCCCTCTTGGTCTGCAAGGGGGTCTGGAATAATGAGGCAGAAGTGAGTACAGCCAGAGAGTGGGGTCATAGCAGTGGTGCTCCCTCCCCTGGTTCTCTGCTCTGAGGCTGCACAAACCCTGCACCTTAATGACCATCCCTTGCAGTATAACTTGGGTATTAAATGTTAGCAGCTGCTCAGGGATAAAACAGGATGCGAGGAGAAAAAGTGAGGGTCTCCGGGATTGGAAGCCTGTTAAAGGGTCCGAGGCGGATACAACACTTGTTTCTAACTCTCTACCAACCAATGCCTAGATGTGCTCAACAGGCTTATGTGTCTAGGGGCATGTGCTGAGGTCATGAGTAGGAAGCTCAGTGTCTGGCTCATTGAAACATAGATCTTGTGTGTTTTTTCTTTCTCAGAGGAGCAGCATCTCTCTTTCATAAGAAAGGATACTGTTCTAGGAAGAATGAGGAGACACAAGTTTGGTCTGGGCCTTGGAACTACTGTTCCTTGTTTTTGACTTTTATACAAATTACTTTAACTTCTGAGCTGCAGTCTTATCTGTGAAATGGGGGTACGCATTCCTCCCAGGTTTGTGAACATCAAATCAGAAAGTAGGCAAGAGCATGCAGGACGGCTGGTAAACCCACAACAGAGTTTTTCATCTCTTCCTTCCTCAGATAGAATTATTTGACATTCCAGCTTTATTCTAGCAGAGAAACCATGTTATGCTTCAGAAGGCCATTTTGGGATGTGCATGAGTCACATTGGATTTAGCAGGTACAAAAAGCTGTAGAAGTGTCTTGACACTTCATAGAATGATGGCCAGGATTCCGAGGGGACACTGGGAGTCCTGAGCATTGACTCTGGGCCCCACACGGCAATCATCCTTTGAGCTTTCCTCACCTGTCTTCCGTTTCTCTGTGAGCGATGCCACACCACCCACAGTTTCACTTGGGAATAATCCTAGATTCCATGACTTTGCCTCTGTTTATTCTGTTGCTCAGCCTTTCCATGCTGCCTTTATACATCCCATCCACCAACAAATTCCTACTGATTTTATATCCAAATCCCTCTTAAACCCACACCGTCCTATTCACCCCCAGTGTTCCACTGCTGCCACGTCCCCCACGCTCATAACTCTTATAACTACCGCTTTGTTGTGCATGGCATAAAAAGGTACTCTACAAATGCTTGTTGAAAGAAGGAGGAACGAGGGAATGAGACAGGTGTAATTTAGTAAAACATTTGGGCTCTGAGTTCCCAAACCTCTCCTGTTTGTTAGATGGCATGGGTTGGTATTTCTAGGAATACTTTTTGGAAAGAACTAGGTCCTTTTGCATTCAATATACCGTGTGTCAGAAGTCACCGATTTCCATTTTATAAAATAACCTGTTTTACAAAGTGAGGATGTTTAACAAGTACATATCAACCAAAGTGCTTGTTTCCATAGGGAAGACCTCCCAAGTCTTCCCACGTCCTGAGGGAGACGCTATCCCCTTCCCTACTCCTCTGAGATCTCTTTTCACCATCCTCATTTAGCCAGCCTCTGGGAAACCTGACCTAAGCCTGTGCAATGCTAGACTTGTCTGCTAACAGCTTGGCAGGGAGGAGAGGCGATTTACTTACCCAATTGAATTACCTGTTTACACTTCTGATCTCCCAAGCATTTGTCAGAACAAGAAGATAATAGAAGAAATTGTTAACAAGGCATGAGACTAGTGATTCCGTATGCAAGAGAAATTTAGGACATAAAGATGCTTTTTTCTGTGGTGGTACATCTCTTTCTCCATCAGAACTGCCTTCCTCCCCTCATTTACCTTGCAACAAATTTTCCTTTACAGTATCTTTGCTCTAGGTTCTTTCCCTCTGAAAACAAACACCTCGCTGACAGCTCGCAAATCAGTTTGATGGCAGCCTAGGGACCGAAGAACAAGTCTGTTCTGTAGGTGCCTCTGACTGATGATTTCAGGGTGCTGCAAGACCAGTGTCTGCTCAGAAAATTCTCAGGGGGTAGCAGTTCTCAAGGAAGGAAGGGGAGAGGGTTCCTATTGGGTTTCCCTGCTGCATGATGGAGGAAGGGAGAAACACTTTAAGCCAAAGTCCTAAGTCAGGTTGAAGGTGGAGGTTTGTGGCAGAGAGGGATGGGGATTCCATCTCAGGTTGAGAGCTGTTCCTGAGGTGCTGTCCCACCCAGCTTGTTTGTTTCTCAGCTATTTATAGAAACTATCAAAGTGAGGATGGATGACTTGCCCAAGAATCTGTCCCACAGTGCCCTACTTCAGGGCTTGAGATTCCATTATTAGAGATCCATTCATAATACCATGGGATGAAATATACATACATGAATCTCCTTAAAGCACCCCTGCCATGGGCCACTCATTCAATAAATACTTCTGGAGCCAAGCAGTTGGCTAGTTGCTATGAATACAAAGACAAGTAAGTCATATTGTCTACCACCCAGCAGTGTACAATCTGGATGGTCAAGTCCATCCTAGGAATAATGAGACCAAGAGCTCATATAGATAGCGCTTATTCTGCCAGACATTGTTCTATGTACTCTATGTGCTTGAGTCATTATATTGTCACAACAACTCTACGAGACTCTTATCCCTATTTTACAGAGGAGGAAACTGGGACACTGGGTGTTCTGTACCTTGTCTAACATCGCAGAGCTAACATATACAAGACACTGTGAGTGCAGAGAGAAAAGAAGTGTGATCAGGGAGCAGGACACACACCTGTACATCTCCCCAAATGGCCCTGCCCTTTCTTTGAACTGAGTGTCATCCTCTCCCTTTTACACAGCTTGTGAAGGGACAATCATCCCCAACGTCTTGATATGACTTGAGCATGCAAACATTTGGCACTTGACATGGGAGGCAGAGGGCATTCAACATGATTTGGGCCTGCTTCTTGATTTTCCCAGGACCCGTTCTGGTCAAGAGGCTGAAAGGCAATAGTCAACAAAATGACACACAGACGGACAAAGATTGTTGGGAAGGTAGACCTCCGTCTCCACAATTTCCATTAGACATTGTGACCCTGAGACCTTTTGTACTTATGATGCTCCATCAGGTCTGTTTTCCTTATGAGTGACCGGAAACCCAACCCAAACAGCTTTAAGCCAAAAGGGAATTTTAGTGGACTCCGTAAGGAGAGAGTCTAGGGATTGTTCTGGATGGAGGTACAGCTTGATGCAGAGCCTCATATGATGTTGCCAGGTTTCATGTACTTGTCTTTCAGTTCAGTTCTGTTCCCCTCTCGCCTCATGATCACAGGATTCATACAGCAACTCCACACCTCACTCTGCTTAGTGCCTGTCTGGGGTGGTGAGTGAGGGGGGGTCAATGGCAGAGCCTCTTTTCCTGGATAATCAGAAAAAGAATCCTGAGCTTTTCTTTTATTGATCTTACTAAGTTGCCTTCTCATTCCTGGAACAGTCACTGAGTCAAGGAAGAGACGTTATATTGATTAGTTTAGCCAGTGGATATAAGGATGGAATGAGAATGGGGAACTTGTGGATCCCCAAGGAAATTCGGTTTGCCCTAGAGAAAGGTGGTAACATCCTTCACTGGAAACTTCTCAAGTGATAACTGATATCACAGCTCCTTCAGGTAGTAGTTTCTCTCCAAGGCTGGCAGCATCCACAAGACCCACACCTCCTTATTCTCCTTCTTACCAATCAATATCTGTATTCTCAGCAGTGTGCCAAAGTGGCTCCATGATGTGAAGAAGAGGAAGGAATGGCTAACGAGACTAGAAGGCGTAAACTGACTTTTTCAATGGCTCTGAAGTTCCTTCACTCCTTAGTCAGGGTTCTTATTTAGAGCAGAGGGGCTCTTTGGTCCTGCAGATGGTGTTGGTTGGGGATTGCATATGGGGAGATACGTGGGCGGGAGCAGCTGATGTCAGGAGGGCTGAGTTGGAACATTGGATTCAAATCAAGGGAACAGTCTTGAGGTTTCAGTTGGTGAAGAGAAACCTTCCTTACTGAAAGATGTGAAATTTTGGCAGCCTCTTTATAAGGATGGTAAAAAGAGGCCTAACTCCGAAATGATTAAAACTCTACTGGACACAGTCTTGGGGGGTACTGTATGAGGACTTCTACAAGGGGACTCAGGGCCTCCTGCCATGAATGCTTCTTGGCAGTGATTTCCTTCCCCTGGGCCTGGAGAAGGCAGCTTGGTAGAGAAAGCTTATACTACTTCCCTGCATGATTTTGGGTAATTTTCTTAATTTTATCTAGTTTAGATTTCCTAATCTGTACACAGGGATAATACAAGTACCTACTTCATGAAGAAATTGTGAAAATGAAATGAAATAATGCTATGTAAAAACTAGCCGAAGCCTGGTCCCCAGTACACAATTTAACCAATATCAGCTTCAGCTTTTCTCTTCCTGTCTGTGGCTCTAGCCTAGATAATCAACAACTTGGAGGTTTTTCTCTCTACTCAACACATGACTTCATAACACTAAGCATATCGAGAATGAGTGGCTGAAATGAACTGGTCATTAAGGCTGTTTCTTTTATTTAGTAGTTTTTGAGCAGTAGTACCAGACCACAGGAAAATGGAGGTGTTCTGGTTAAGCGGACCCCTCCCTTGAGTCAGCTCAGATACTGGCTCAGAGATACTTGTATTGAAATCCCTGCTCTGCCCCCGACTAGCCATATCATCTTGGGTCATGGACTAAATCTTTAACCTCAGGATCTTGGTCAGTAAAATGGGGATAATAAGACCTGCCCACAAAGTTACTGTGAGGATGTGAGATAAGTCATGGAAAGCCTGGCCCTGGTGTGATTTTGTACATTGTTAGTGCCCACTCTCTGGGATTTTACAATTGAAAATGTCATTTCCATGCCTGGCTGTCCCTGAAGGGGTATAGGCCTACAGTGCCCTGCTGACTGTGCATGTGGATGAGTGGAATCCAAGTCCACTAGGCAGTGGGCCCTGAGGTTCACCTGTCCAAGCCTGGGGCCAAGGTGGCTGCCAGGTTGCTCTTTCTAAGAGATGGCCTGCTTCCATGCATCTGTAATTTACTTCTAGAAGAAATTACCACATTGGATGAAAGGTTCAACTTCGTGGACCTCAAGCGTCCTTTTCCAGCTCTGAGATTCTATGTCTACAATTTCATTTCCATTTGGGATATGACCCTTATAATTGCCAGTGATGTGGCCTCAAGCAAGTTACTTAACTTCTCTATTCTTCAATTTCATAATTTTCCAACAAGGCTACTTCTAATCCCCACGTCCTAGGGTGGTTGTGAGATTTAAATGGAAAATGTATGTGATTGTTGAGCACAGTATCGTAGAATATTAGTGCTGCTTACATCTCTAGTTCTCTTCTAACTTGAGACATAGTAGGGTGACACCTCCTGGCTCCCTTGTTGGATCGGGCCATGTGACGGTGACCTACCAATGAGGGACGAGATGAGGTCTGTAACTTCTGGGTCAGAGCACTTATTTACTGATATGTGACTTCTGGCACAGCCACCTTAACATTCAGGATGGTCACTGTTCAGTCCACCCGACTCCCCCACCTCCGGCCCACATATAATGGACATGTAAAATGAGGAAAATAACTTTGGGTGTATTAAGGCACTGAGATTTTGGAGGGACTTTTGCTGTTGTATAACCTATCCTCTGCTTGTTGATATACATAGTATTGGGCCCAAATAATAGCTGGGATTACTTGGACACTTGTTATGTGCTAGGCACAGGTCTACTTTATAGCACTACTCTAAAAAGAGTATCATCCTCTCACGTTTAGAAGGGGAAAGTTAGATGGGGACACCAAGGTCAGAAATGTTAAGTAACTTTCCCAAGGCCACCCCGCCAGCTAGTAAGTGTTAGATGAGAATTTGAACCCACATTGTCTGGCTTCAGAGTTTGTACTCTTAATCACCATTCTGCAGACCCCACAGACTAGACCTGTGGTTTCCTGGTATGATCAACCAATATTAATTCAGTTTTCCCTTTCTCTCGGACTACATCCTCTGTAGGTTCATTTGGAAGCAATTTCCTCTGTTGGCTGTTATCCTTCAGAGCAGTGGTGAGGTTGGGAAGTCAGCAGAGTGGCCTGCTGTGGTCATCTAACTCTTAAGTTGTCTCAGGAAATCTCTCATTTGCTTTGCTTTGCTTGAACTCTTTTTGGTTTTTAACCTATTATTTAAACCAAAATATTTGATATGGAGACAAGAAACCTTTTAAGAGTATGGAACGCTTTTGTTTTTCTTTTCTCCTACCTTTTCTTGAAGGCATCAAACTGATTGTCTTGAGTCAGGCTTCCTAGAAGCAGAGTCTGGGATGGAAATTCTTGTGTATGTGATTTATGGAGGGATTAGTCTTGGGAGAACTTACAAGGAAGTGAGGGAGGCAGAATAGGGCAGGGGAGGAAGCTAAGCAGAGGTGGCATAACTGAAGCCTAGCCCCAGCCTGATCCCATGGGAGAACTGCACAGTATGGTTTGTACCACAGCACTTGCCCAGTATCGTGCTTTTATTTCCCTGATTTAGTTGGCCATTGACCTTGGATGTACCCTCCCAGTCACCTCCAGGTGAGGTGGTTCACTTTGGCTAAAGATAGTTCTCCAGAGAAGAATGCAGATGTGAGCCAGTTAGCAGCCACCACCCTCAGCAGTTGGGGGACGGGCAAAGCTCAGTTAAAGGGATCTGGGAGGTGCACCAATACCATCTACTACCATGTTTGAGGTCAGTGGTTCATCCTTTTCCGATCTGTGCTTTTTCTGGGAATGATAGGGTCAAGCCAGGGGGAGGCAGCGAAGTGTGTAACACAGTAGTGGAGTGTGGCCTCTGTAGGGTATCAGTCCATGTTTTTGTTGACATGCAAGTGTTGTGCGTGTGTGACTGTGAGGGCAGGGTGGGCATAGAGCTCTGTCCTGACCTTTGGACCCAGAACTGATATTTCGTCTGGTCACCTGGAAAAGTTTTCTGTTTGCTTTCTACCTTTTTAAATGGGCAAGGTGGCTGCCAAAAATGTTTTGGCAATTCTTCCGGTATTTTCTTCCTAGTGAAATAGGCAGCTTTGACCTGGTAGGCCAAGAATCAACAATTCAACCTAATAATATAAATACTAACACCAGCACCAACACAATTTATTTATAAGTGCCTTCTATATGCCAGGAGCTTTAGTTGTATTACTGTTTGGTTGAATCCTCCCCATGACCAGGCAAAATAGAAATCACAGAATCCATTTTATGCTCCAGAACAATATCAGGGACAAATTAGCAATTTGTCCATAGATGCACTGTTAACACAGTGTGCATAAAAGTAATAAGGAAAACAAATGATACCATTAAAGAATGGAAGATGAGGAGACAACAGTGAAAAACCTCATGATCACCCAAGAGTAGAAAATATCGTACTGTACAATAGGGAAGTCCTAGTCTTTTGATTAATATCAAAATCTTGCCATGTTGAGTGTGAGAATGGAGAGCAAGTAAGGCTTACATGCTGGAGACCAGGTTTGGTTCCAGGGCTGTCTGTCTTTGCCAAGCTGTTTTAATAAATACTCATTTAAAAATGTGTACCCAATTAGTTCCGAGCCATGAATTTTAGTTTGGAAGATGGCTAAACACTGAAGCCTTGGAGACAGAATGGAGTACTGGCTCTACAACTTGGGGCAAGTTACTTAACCTCTCTAAGCCTCATTTTCCCATTTGTAAAATAAGGATAATAATACTTCACTTGCATGAATCTCATGTTAATTAAATGACATCATGTATGTAAAATGTCCATCCTGTAAAAAACACCCACTCCCTACCAGTTATTATAATATTTCCATGAGGAGTCTTCATTCTAGTTGTAGAGAAGAGATAGTTTCAGTTCCCTGTTGTTTAACAATAAACTACTACAAAATTCAGTGGCTTGAAATAACAATAATTTATTATTTCTCATGGTTTTTTTGTGTGTTTACTCAGTGAACCACCCGGTTATGTTTCACATAATGCCAGCCTGGTCACTCATGTGGTTACATTTAGCTGGGAGCTTAGCTGAGCTCCGACAAGGGATGTCCAAGAAGGCTGTGGGACTCCCTCATGTGCCTCTTACCACTCAATAGGCTACCTTGAGCTTCTTCAATGGCGACTGGATTCCAAGAGCCTCAAGAAGCATCCCTTCCTTTTTAAGGCTTAGGCCTGGAGTTGGCACACTTTCACTTCTATAGCTAAAGCAAGTCATGTGGCCAATCCAGATTCAAGGGGAGGGGAATCAGACTCCAAATCTTATTGGGCAGAGTGGCATGTGTGTACCCGTGGTTCCCCAAAACTAAGACCTAGCCAATCAGCTCTACTGCGTCTTTTGGAGCAAAAATTAATGTAAGACCCAGTATTATATTATAAGACCCAGTCTTACATTATAGTAAAATAAGATTAGGTCTTATATTAACTTTTGCTCCAAAAGATACATTAGAGCTGATTGTCCGGCTAGGTCTTATTTTCGCGGAAACACAGTAGAAAGGGAACAAGTATTGGCAGCTCTATTAGTCAGTGTTCTCCAGAAAAACATAACCAGTGGGAGCTATCTATCATCTATGTATCTATCTATCTATCTATCTATCTATCTATCTATCTATCTATCATCTATCTATCTAATCTATCTATGTATCATCTATCTATGTATCTAATCATTGGCTCACATGATTATGAAAACGAGAAGTCCCACAGTCTGCCATTTATAAGCTGGAGAACCAGGAAAGCTGGTGGTATAACTTAGTCTGAGTCCGAAGCCCTGAGGACTGGAAATGGGGTGGGATGGGGTTGGTGGTATAAGTCCTCATCTGAGTCTGAAAATCCTAGAACAAATGTCTCAGTTCAAGCGGAAGACAGAATTTGCCCTTCCACTATCTTGTAGGTGTTCTCGGGTCCTCAATGGATTAGAAGACGCCCCCCCATATTGGTGAGGGTGGTTCTGTCTATTCAGCCTACTGAATAAAACGCTAATCTCTTCCAAAAACACCTTCAGAGACATACCTAGAAATAATGTTTTACCAGCCATCTGGGCATCCCTCAGCCCAGTCAAGTTGACACATAGAATTAACCATCATTGCGGCCATATTTGGAGACTGTCTCTTAAGGAAACATTCATTCTAGAGCTTCTTATCCTGACAGAGTTCTGCATTTGGGCTGCATATATTTACCATGAAGGCTGATACCCTGTAGAGAGGGTTAGTGATTTTAAAGACAACTTCACAGAGGACCCAGGGTTTCAGATGGTCCCTGAACGAAGAATGAGAAACTGGTATGGAAGGAAAAGGAGAGGGTTTGTCTACTGTTTTGATGTTTTACCCATATAAACTAGGACAAACTCAGCATGAGTTGGGGAGGGGAAGTGGGGACCCTGATTTTAACAGTCAAATTGATCTGGACTTGTCAGATGGGATAATTTAACCCTCAAATGAGGGTGATTTATCCTGTGTATTGTAATCAGATAGTCATCTAAGTTGTTCTCCATGAGCTTCGATAAATCACTTTTAGTACATATTGAAAGTGACAATATTGTATTTTATCACCGAATTGCCGTCTTACAGTAATAACTAATGTATGTCATCGGCTTTGGCTCCAGCGCTGAATCACGCTGACTTGGAGGCACATAGATCCAGACAGGAGCTGTCACATCCTTTTGCTTGGCCGTGGCCAGGACCAAGAGGCTGGTAGGGAAACTAGACTCTTGCAACCTTTGCAGATTAGCGTAGCTCAGAGATGCCTGTGGTCTTGTGAAGTGTGACACTTTTCTTCAGCGGAATGTAGGTTGATATGAACCTGTACGCATATGGGCCTAGTAATTCTATTAAGGGAATGATAAGTGTTTTGATGGCTCAAGGCAAGGATCTTATTTAAATAGAGAAATAAGGACTGGTCAGGAATCAGTCTCAAATGATCTCTTCCTGGGCTCTGGCTGCCACTGTGGAACTGGTCTTACCACCAGTCACCTCCAAACCATGCTGCACAGCAGCCCCCACAGTGACCTTCCTCAGATGCAAAGACAGCCATGCCAGCCCCTTGCTTGAAACCACCACAACCTACTACCACCGCCTGTGGGATGCTGGCCACGTTCCGTGGCTTAGCCTACAAGGCTCTCCATGGGCTGGCTCCTGCCCACCTGGCCAGCCTCAGCTTGCCCTGCTCCCCATCTTGAACTTTACGCTCTACCTACACACACCATGGTCTGCTGCTCCACACCAGTGTTCATGTCCTTTGCTCCGCCTGGAATATGCTTCCCCAGCTGTCCCACACTGACCGCCTTTGCCTAACCAACTCTCCCAGTGGTGGAAGATGCACTGCAAACATCCCTCCTGGGAGCATTGGCACGTGCTCTCAGGCTGTGCTCATGATGCCCTGGGCATCTCACTGCCCTCATTGTTTCATTGTCATTGCCCTGACTTATTCATACAGCTAGCTCTACCACTAGACAGACTATGAGCTTCTTGAAGGCAGGAACTCCTTGGAATCAAGGTATCCCAACCAATCAGCACACGACTGATGGGCCCAGAGGAGATACTCAATAAATGTTTGTGGGATTCATGGATTTGTGAAAATAGGTTGTCACAGAAACACATAAGCAATGGAGACTTAGAATTGTCACCCTGAATCTGAGTTTCCGTTTAGCCAAGGGGTTTCCTGTTTTGGTGGTATATACCTGGATTGGAATTAGTATGAGTAGTCCTTGCAAAGGTGATATTTACATGGCTCTGTGACAAAACTTCGTTAGGGCACAGAAACATGTTAGTCTGGTAGGGTTTGGAGGTGTTTTTACATTTAGCATTAAGTGAGAAATTAAGCAAGTCTTCACACTGATAAATTTGAGTTCTGTTGTATTTGTGGAGGACTTCTTAAGTTAGAAATATGGTTGGATGATCGTTTCATTGGTGTTGGTGGATTTGGAGATGCCAGATCTAACTGAGGGTCCCAGACCATTAGCCTTCAGTTCCCTGCTCTCATCCTGCCCTTAGAAATAACTAATCTGAGAGTAAGTTCTGGAGGTGGTAGGAGAAAGAACACATTCCCACATTTCCAGCCAAAGTACATAAGCTCCTTGAAGTACATAAATGCAAGAAGAGAAAGGTTTCTGAGACCAGGAAGTGGATCTCTTCTTTCGTACTGCAAAAATTTGGAGGGTAGAAGGGATACTTGTGCTTTGAGGCAGGGGAGATTGGGGGAAAAAAAAGATGAAATGGTGTCATTTGTTCTAAGCTGACCTGGAAGTCTAAGCAGAGAGATAAGGCAGATGGGTATATGGACAATATTTTCATAGATTAGCTTAGTTGATTAGTGGATTTTCAAACTTTTTGAAATTACAAAACCTACAAATAGTTTTAGAAATCATAAAACCTTTATAAAGCACTACAATTCTCCTAATCTTTATACAGGAAAGGTAATAAAGCAAAGTTTATACCAGTTTGCAACTAGTGATTTATGTCTTTACGTGCAAGTGCCAGACTTTTGAAATATTGTTATTAATAAAGTTAAGAGGCTGTTATTGGGAGGGATGCAATATAATTTATCTATCCTTTTCATCATTTCTTAATCTGGGTCACCACAAAATAAATGTGATCATTTCCTACGTCCAGGTGAAACCATCCCACTGCTCGCCTTCTGGTGCTATCTCTGCTGCACTTGGGAACAAATGTGCAGCTCCAGGGTGAGGACGGAAGAACAACATGCAGGCAAAGGGAATGCTAGAAACTAGACCAACAATGGATATTCTCACCTAAAAACTACGAATGCCAATATCATGCGTAAGGTCTGCCTCAATGTGGGAATGCTCCGTGGATCTGAAAAATGATAATTGCAACATCCTGGACCGCGGAGAAGGTATTGATGGCTTAAGTGTTGAGAAGCCCCAGGGCAAGGCTTCAGCTTTCGTGTGTTTTGGTGACACTAACTTTGGTCCCGTGCTGCAGGCAGCACTTCTAGGTCTTAGCACAGGACCGTCTAAATAGGTACTGGAAAGTGGACCGTGCTGTTGGAGAGGCGAGGCATCAGGAGAAAGCGTCCTGCACCTCCATGGCCAAAGACTTCCTGTGCGTGGTTGATGGTGAGAGGTGGAAAGGAGAGCACAGCATGCGGAGCCCACATTCCTACCTCCAGACATTTTCCTTAGGAAATGTGATCCCATTTTGGATGCTAGAGAGTTATTACTGCGCCATTCAAAATAGTAACCAGTGAAAAATATCCTGTTGGCCCAACAAGAAGGACATCAGTAGTTAAATGATGGTGTCTAATAATCTGGAATATTAGGAGTGTTTTTCAGGCATTAAAAATCATGTTTTTGGATATTCAATAACATGAACAGAGTTAATAGATAAATATAGCTATCTTTAGGTATAAAAGTGCAGAATATTTCTTTCTGTAAAGTATGATGTTGTTTTTTGAAAATTAATGACATCCATCCCTAGAAAGACTTCTCTAAAGGAATACATTTTTCAATGTCTTCTCTGGGGACCAGATGATTTGAACTTCTGGCCACGTTTTTTCCTACAATTACATATTCCTTTTATACCCATAAAATAGCAACAATCACCAGATATTTCTAGTGTGGCATGCTCATCCCATGCAGAATTGCCATGGGGGCAGGAGGGGCTGAGTCCTGAATGCTCCATTTATTGGTTGGCTTATAGAGGGTAGTAAGCCTCAGCTTCCAAATTGAGGGGAAACAAGAGGGCTGGAGGGTCACTGGAGGGTGGGAGGAGTGTCTCGTGCTGTCTGAAAGGGAAGGTCTGTAGCCAAGGCCATTGCTCTGCCCGCACTCCTTCCTTCCCTTCTCCTCCCCACCATGACACCTCTTTGTGTCTGCAGGGGCTTGGCTCCGCTGGGGCTCTCCCAGGTAATCTTGAAGTTGTCAGATGAATATGTGGTATCTCCTCTAATTGTGTGTTGTCATTTTGACTATCCTGTTACTGGCACGTAGTAGATTCTCACAAATGTTTGTTACATGAGTAAAGAAACTCTTCAATGGAGGGGTTTTGCATCAGCTGCTGGGGAGATAGAGCTAATAGTTTGAGGTGGATTGGAGGGATCTAGTATTAACGGAGAGAAAGCTTTCTAGCAGAGTCAATGGGAAAAATATATGATTCAACACACCAGAGCACTAGGGCTTTGCATTCTGATGTGGGTCAGTCAATCAAGAAATCAATCAACAACTATTTATCCAGGATGACCATGTGCCCAGCATAATGCTAGAGGCACTAACACTTCGAAGAAATAGCTTTGCCTCTTTTCTTTGGTTCATTAAATGGAGTTGTTAAGATTTGCAGAAGTCGGGAGGAGGGGAGCGCAAAAGCTAGGAGCCAGGGGTGCGTGAACTGATTTATGTTTGCAATGAGTGGAAAAGGGCTGTGGAAAGCCAGTGGCATTGGAGCTCCAAAATTTTCACTCTGGGGTCCAACATCCAGAAACCCAGAGTTAACCTTCTCCAAGAAAGATGTCGACAGGAAAAGGCGTCTGAGAATTATTGCAAAGGTGTCATCTTCAAAACAAATGAAAATCACAAGATGCCCACCTGAATTTGGAAGCATGAAATGAAAAAGCAAACTGTTCCCAAGTGAAATAATTGTGGAGTGGCAGCTCAGAATTGTGCCGGTTTGGCAGGTTTCTGCCTGTTAGGGGTGAAGGCATGGCGGGTGGGATAGTGAGTTGGTCTACCTTAATTGGCCCTTCCCTCTTGAAATGTGCTAAAACAGCCACCCTGAAATGTTGCTCTCTAAAAATGCAAAAGGAGAATTTCTCCTCCATCACATTTATATGAAACCCAAGGACAGGAAGAGAAGAGATGGGCTCTTGGGGGAAAGAATATGTGGTCTATGGACACATTCAGATGCCAAAACCCACTGCTCATTTTTAGCCTCTGGCCTTACCTTTTGCTGCTTCTGGAATCTATGACGGAAGTTCACATCTAGGAGCGGGTAAACACATCACCCCATGCTCATAGTCTACTAGAAGCTCTTTATACCTCACCACCCACCAACATACACACACATGGTTTGGGAAGTTTGAGCAGAGTTGTCTTTGGAATGATAGGGTCTCATCAATGTAGAATTTGTAATAATCTGGTCCTTGGATGTGCTACAGTTACTTTGTCCACATAATGGAGGTGGGGAGTAGGGGTCAGGGAAGGAGAAGTTTGTTAATTAAGACTGAAGGCCAACAAACTCTTTGCAAACCTAGTTACAGCTGCTTCTTATGTCCGGTGCACACATTTATAGGTTTGCCAAGACCTCTTGCTTGCTCCCTGCCTCCAGATAGTCATTTCCTGTGCTAGACAGTAATAAGTCTGCATTTATTCTTCAATGTCTTTTAATGCCCACTTCATTAGAGCAGTCCAGTTAGGGCCCATTAGCAAGGTTTTACTGCATTATTGTTGGAGAAAAAAGGGATGCTAGCAGTGAGAGGAAGGCTTTCTGCTTAAGGAAATAGTTTTTTTCTCTAGGAGCACAAATACATGAACAAGCACATGCTAAAACTTCAGGCTAGGGAGTCAGAGCATCCTAAGTGAATTCCAGGAAAGGTTCAGGAGAGAAATGCGTTCATGGGGGATCTTGAACAGAGCAGAAGGACGCTCTTTGGATGAAGGGATCCTGTGCTGCACTGCTGGGGATGGAGCTTTCTTCTCCCATATTTTATCTCCTGCAGTTTTGTTACCATCTGCTTGTATTGCTATCACATTGTCATTGCATCTGTCCTATAGGGGACACACCCTAGAAAGCATGTAGATGTCTTCTGTCCTTTTCAGTCTTCATGTCTGTCTCTTCTGAATCGGGGTCCAAAGTTTACCCTTGGACCCTGGGCCTTTTCCCTTTGCATCTCCAGTATAAAAGCTCTTCAACAATAGGGTCTGCGCTTTTCTCTTCATCATTATGGGCCTCAGAGATTCAGGAACTGCCTGGATAGAGGGTTGGAACAAAGTTTCCATCGTCCTCCCACTGTCGTTTTTGATCATTTCTTTCAATAACCAGTTTAGTTTAATTATTTATAAAAGGACATTCATAGTGCAAGAGGAAATGTCCTAATAGCATTTATCAAGGAATCAGTCTTCATAATTGGATACATCCCCAGAGCAAAAGCAACGTATCCAGGCTGATGATTCAGGTATTACCTTTGGGGAGAAGCAGGATGAGACATCTAGAGTTGGTGGGGTTTGAATCACTGTGGTTGACTCAGTAGATGAGCCTAGAATAGAGAGGAGGTACAAAGTCTGTGTGCTGTCCCAGCCCTCCCAAGAACACTGTGAGGTTCTCCCTGCTATTATCATTATACAATAGGGAAACTGGGATACAGAGAAATAAATTGCCTTGCCCAAAGTTTCTAAGAAAGAAAGTGGAGTAGAGTCTAAATTTGGAAAGAGGCAGTCTAGTGTCATGGCTGTGTTTTTAACACTCTGGAATCCTGTCATGTAGAAACTGGTCCCTTGGTTGTTCACTGTCTCATGACCCTGGCTTCTCTGGCCATCTCCAGCTTCCTAGAGCTGGATCTCTGGATTGGCCTGAAGAGCAGACTCAGAGGTTTACCAGGAGTCTCAGTGTGATGATTTGGCAGGACTGGAAGAAGACACCTTTGACAAATAGACCCAATATCCAATATGCATAGGATGAGCCAGCCTGCTTATGCCACTTCTTAGATCTTTGACTTAGCCAAGCTACTTCCTTTTCCAAAGTCTCAGTTGTCTCAACAGTAGGGTAACATTAGCCTCTACCTCATACTGCCTTGTGAGGATTAAAGGTAGGAGGCAATATACTGGCTGGTGCTTGGTAAACAATTAAGAGTTTTAGGAATGTTTATAAATTTTAGCCTGAGGCCTCTTGGCCACTTATAGTACGGCCCAGCAATTCCAGTTACCCTGGGGCAGTGTTTCCCAAACTCTAGTGTCCCTTGGGAGGAGGTGCTAAAAGTGCGGCTTCCCAGATTCCACCTCAAGTGATTCATGTTGGACCAGGTGATGCTGACATAAAGGTCCAAGACCACTTCAGAGCAAGTGGACAGCACGTTTATTTTCCTCAAGTGAAATGGCTCAGAGGCCAGCAGAGCCCCCACTCCCCCCACCCTTGACTAGACCCTCCACATTCCTTCAGTCTCTTCTTAACCCCGAAAGGCAAGCTTTAGAAACATTCTCAGCAAAGCAGTCTACTAAGGGCTTTATAAGGTCAGTGAGTAATACTTTCATTATTGCAGAAACAATGCTCAGAATAGTGTATTTCCCCCCCCTTCCCCTTTTCCTATCTTGGCTCCCAGCCCCCTCCTTTTCCATCCAGCTTCTATTTGCACCATCGTCTGTGGCATTTTTGAACTTCAGGGCTCCTGTCTGGCTCATTGTTCATTTAGCTGCACCTAATTAATAGGAAATTAGCTGTGAATGTAACAGTTGGCCTGTAGTCAAGGCCCAAGAAGTTATAAATATACATCATGTGAGTGGCCTGCGCTCCTGATTCCTGGCAGCTCCACAAGTGGCACTTCCTGTGCCATTCCAGGAAGTGAAGTGAGAAGTCAAGGCACCTGGGAGCTGGGCTTTGCTTGCCCTGAGGCCCAAGGGGACCATTGTGGGCAGCACAAGGGCCTGTTTGCTTCATCTCATTGCCTAGACAGCACATTTATTTTCCTCAAGTGAAATGTTTCTTCAAAGACCAGGCTGGAGGGGAAGTAGAAAGGAAATTGAAACAGGGGCTGGAGAAAACCTGGAGAAGGGCCATGGGGTCCCCTATAGAGTGTCCAAGCACTGTTCCCTCAAAGACCCGGCAACTCTGCTATTGCTCTAGACACTTCCATGTGGCTTCTTCTAGAGGCATGTAAGTTCCAGCTTTACATAATACCCAGATAATAGGGACTTTGGGCACTCAAGGTGAAGTCACGCCATTCACAGGTTATAGACCATGGAACTGAGGTCCAGAGGAGTTAAAAGTCTTGGCTAACCAAGTAGAGGCAGAGCTGGGATTTGAACACAATTTTCTAACCCCCAAGTAGGATGCTTTTGGCAGGATCTCAGAGCCGCCTAACTACTTCAGGAGGACAGTCAACCTGGAAGGAGAAAACGATTTTTAAAAGCAGCAGGAAGGGAAGGATTCAGGGGGAGAGGGAGGAGCAAAAGTGTCAAGGGCAAGGTAAGGAAAGGTACCTTTATGGGATTTTTAGGTCGAACAAGGCCCAACAAGCAGAGATGCAGTTCTTTTCTCTAAATTTACCTGATTTAAGTTATCTCACTTTTCTTTCTTTCAACTTCCCCAGCAGGGAAACAGGAATTGAGCAACCTGTCTTTTCCCTCATGAGAGAGTTAAAAATCTGCTGATAAAAGGACCTGTTCAAATTCTAAGTCTGTTGTGAGACAAACCATGGGGTGCGGAGAGGAGAAGGGAGATGCTGGGTTCTAGGCAGGGCCAGGAGGAGAAGCTGGTCTGACTACATCAGGGAACAGAAAGCCCCGAGTACGTGCAGTGTTTCACCAGCTTTATTTAAGAGATTGATCGAAGGCTCTTTAACACAGGCTTCTACCGGAGCAATATAATGAATCCGACATTTATGTGTCTCTGGAAGGAGGCTTCCGAAAGAGGAGAAAAATATCAAAGAAATTGCATCTTTGGGTTGGCCCCAGCAGGGGCTGCTCTGAAAGAGGGAAATCATTCATTGACGATGTCATAGAGCAGAAGATAGTCAGCGACGCTGTATGTTGCTTAGGCTGACGGAGGACAGAGACTCCCCTGGATGGGAAGCAGGCCTCCAGCTTTGCTCAGGAAAGAGAGTTATAAATCAGAGCCCAGGTGGAGAACACAGGTGTCACCGCTGCCCTGAAAGAACAATAATACATCTTCCTCTTCCCACCTCTACCCCATAGCCAGGGGTATTTCCTGACCCTCTACTGAGGAAGGGACCATTCCTCCTGGTTTCTTATCCTCTGGAGGACATTACTAAGCCTTTACCATCCCAGCCAGTTCTTTGGCTCAGAATGGGTTTGGAGTCAGAAAGAGTTGAGTTCAAATATCACATCCTCCACTTATGAGTTGCTTTATCTCAGTATGCCCTCAATTTCTTATTGTGTTAGAAATATGGGCAACTACCTATTTAAGAGGGTTTTTAAAGAGGTTTAAATGATATAATAGTCAAAACAAGTAATATAGCAAGTGACATACAGTTGCGTCTTATGAAACACTATTGCCATTTTCGTAATGTAAATAAGAGAGTCAAGAATAGCACTTGGTACTTGGTTGTCACTCAGTCAGTTTCTGTTCTTTTTTTCAAAGTCATATCAGCAATAATAACATTAGGAAAAGATATTTCCTAATTTTATCTTCCTCATCAACTTTCACCCTAAACCCAACCCTATACCAAACTGTAACCCCAACTGTATTCCCAACCCTATCCCAACTACATTAGTCAGGGTTCTCCAGAGAAACAGAGCCAATAGGATATACAGAGAGAAGAAAAGAGTAAGGAATTGGCTTATGAGATTATGGAGGCTGGCGAGTCCCAGCTCTACAGGGTGAGTTGGCAAGCTGGAAACCCAGGAGAGCTGCTGGTGCTCTTTCAGTCTGAGTCTAAAGGGCTGTGACCCAGGGGAACCAAAGTTGCAGTTCTAATCTAAAGGACGGAAGGCTTGATAAGAAGGAAAGCCGATGTCTCTGTTAGACTCAGAAGACAGGGTAAAAAGCTGATGTCCTACTTCAAAGATCATCAGGCAGGGAAGAGTCTCTCTTATGTGGTGGAAGGTCAGCCCTTTTGTTCTATTCAGTCCTTCAACTGATTGGATGAGACCCACCTACATTAGGGAGGGCAATTTGCTTTCTTCAGTCTACTGATTTAAACGTTAATCTCATCAAAAACCACCCTCACAGAAGTACCCAGAATAATGTTTGAGCAAATATCTGGATACCATATGACCCAGTCAAATTGACACGTAAAGTTAACCATTATGCAAACCTTATCTCTAATCCAGTCCCCAAACCTTACTCCAAACCCAAGACCAAACCCAATTCCAGCCTAATAACTACGATTAAATTTTGCTAGGCAATGTTAATGCCTCAGTTTTCTGCTTTGTAGTGGGGATACAGATTCTATCCTGGCTGCAAAAACTTGCTCATGAGTGTGATGAAGTCACACTGTAGAAAAACCCAATTTGATAATTTATCTCTGGAACATGGAATTGAATGGGAAAGAGATTAGAAAGCAGATTTTTGCTTAGATAGTAACTCTGTGTGATTAGTATCTGCTTGTGGCATGAGGACACACCAAAAAGACTTCCATTGGTTGGTGTCAACTTCTGCCCCATTCTCTTGGCTAAAGCCTCTGTTCACAGGGTCTGTGTGAAGGTGGGCTGGCTAGGGACAGAGGCCTGAGCACAGTGCTCCGGAGACACCTTATTGTGAAGAATATAGGCTTATAGACCACTGTGAGATGGAAAATATGTTGTCCGTAGTTCCGCTCACATAGATCACTTAGTTTCTGCCAGATTCTTCTCTCAGATTTATCCCACGTGTTGAAAACGAAGCTTCCTGTTTCTTAGAAAGATTCCTCTAGAATCAACGAGGTTTAGTACTGAAAGGGATGATTACCTAGCCCAGGGGTTCTCACCTTTAAAATTGCTGATGCCTGGGTCTCACCCTATACCAATTGGTCCCTCTCGGGTGATGAGCCCGGGGTGTTGGTGTTTTTAGAAGTCTGCTTATAGCACTGCCACTTCCAAGTGGTCCCACCAATATAGCCCAAACCCTTCACTTTACAGATGGAAAAAGTGACACTCAAAGAAGCTAAGTGACTTTCATAAAATCAAATACCAAAGGGCAAAACCAGCACTCAAAGTCTCAGGACTCCTAGTCTAGTGCTTTTGTCAGGACACCATTCCTTCGCTCATCTTGTGTTCTCAGATTTACAGCCCAAGAACGAAGGACCATTTAGGACCCATCTTAGAACCCTCACCTTGAGTGGTATGCCAGCCCAACCCATGTGTAACTCTTCCCCCTACACCAGCTTGAAGACTTTCATTGCGCTGCACTGCATAGCTTGTGTTCAGAGAGGTAAGGGCACTGTGGTGGAAACAATCCTCTATTGACCTATTTGGAACGATAAAAAAATAAATCCTAACCCATTGACCTTGACCAGGCAGCCGAACGTTGTGCTTACTTGGTATTGACTTTATAGAAAAGGATTGCAGCTTTGGGGAGTCAGTTTTGCTATGGTTGTTGCTTCTTCTGGGCACTTAGAGTTCACCAAGGAGAGTTCTGGGAATTGTAGTTCCAATGCTGTTAGCGTCTGCTTCATCCTCCTGCCCTGGTGTTCAACTCCCTTCTGTTTTAACTTCTAAAAGATTTTTAGAGTTTTATTGAACTTATACTACATGAATTGTTATTATTTTTTATTATTAAAGTTTATTGGGGGTGACAATGGTCAACAAACTACATAGATTTCAGGTGTACAATTCTGTATTACATCATCTATAAATCCCATTGTGTGTTCACCACCCAGAGTCAGTTCTCCTTCCATCACCATATATTTGACCCTCTTTACCCTCATCTCCCACCCCCCACCTCCCTTACCCTCTGGTAACCACTAAACTGTTGTCTGTGTCTATGAGTTTTTTTTCTTTATTTGCTTGTCCTGTCCCTTTGTTGCCTTCAGTTTTATATCCCACATATCAGTGAAAGCATATGGTTCTCTGCTTTTTCTGTCTGACTTATTTCACTTAGCATCATACTCTCAAGATCCATCCATGTTGTCACAAATGGCAATATTTCATCTTTTCTTATGCAGAGTAGTATACCATTGTGTATTCTACATCTTCTTTAGTCAATCATCGAAGGACACTGGTTGTTTCCATGTCTTGGCCACCATAAATAATGCTGCGAGGAACATGGGAGTACAGATTTTAATGCAATCCCTCTCAAAATCCCAATGGAATTTTTTTTTAAAGAAATAGAACAAAAATATCGTCAAATTTGTATGGAATCACAAAAGACCCAGAATAGCCAACACAATCCTAAGAAAAAAGAATAATGTGGGAGGTATCACACCCCTTGACTTCAGCTTGTACTACAGAGCAATAATAATCAAAATAGCATGGTACTGGCAGAAAAACACACACACAGACCAATAGAACGAATTGTTATTTTAAAATAAGGGACTGGAATTCACCTTAAGTTCTGATTTGATTTAGAAAATATGAAACAGATCAGCAAGGCAGCATGTGTACGTCCCCTGGGTACTAGTTCTTGACTACCTAGGGGTTCCATAGGGGGATTCTGCACTCATTTAGTCATCCATTCAAATAATGTTTATAGATTCCTCCTAGACCCAGGGAATTTGATTAAGGTGAATCGGACTCAGCACTTGACATAAACAAGCTTAAATCTAACTGGTAGGGAAGATGAATACCCTCCGAAACCTATACCATAAAAGAATGTGATGTTCCCTAAAGATGCTACGTGTTCAGGGATGAGTGAGATTACTTCTGGTTCAAAGATGGGGAAGGTTCCAGTGATGATGTGACAATTCAGTTTAGCTTTGGAAAATTGATGAGATTTAGCTAGAAATAAGGGTAAATCATATGAGCAAGGGAATGGCATGAGTAAACACAGACTAAGGGGAGGGAAAAGATGTATATTGGGGTGTGTTTGTTTTAATATTAATGGTAGGCAGGAGAGAACCATCTGAGAAATTTTAAGTGTAGAACTCATGGACTCTTAAGAGTTGAAATGGGCTTTAAAGATTATCTGGTCTACTTCTTTATTTTATACATTGGAAAATAATAATAGCAATGTTTGTTATTACTTCTCATTGCATGCTTTCTGTAGGCAGTTATTGAGCTATGGATATACTTTACACGGATTTTCTTCTTTGCATGGATTTATGTTGTTTCCTCACAATATCTTTGGAGATAAGTGTTATTATTACACCTACTTTGCAGATGAAGAAACTAAGGCTCAGTGGTCAGTAAGCCAGTAAGGGCAGAGCTGGGATTTGAACCCAAGGCTATATTCTTTCCACGGCCAGGATTCTATTGTGGGTGTTCATAGAGAGTGGTGGTGCCATTATGGGGGAGGAAGAGATGATACATTCATCCTGGATGTGTTGAGTTGGAGGCATTCATGAGACCTCTAGGAGGAGAGGTGAGTTTGGAGCTTGGGGAAGAAGTTATGTGAAAGAAAAAGAGTTTGTTCCTGGAAGGCACATAGAGCATTCTGAAGGCACAATGGGTGCAGAGTCCCCTAAGCACTACCTCCAGAGATTGGCATATTCAGAACTCCAGTCAAGTTGACTCACCCTGTGGACTTTCAGATGGGAGTTCTAGCAGCTCATCTGCGAGGCTGTTGCTTGGCATGTACATGGTTTGCCAGAGCCATCTTCAAAAGCTGCACTCCGGGTTTTCTTTTTCTGACATGTCTCAACTCCCCTCTCCTCCATGTGCACCTGCAGTGCTGTCTCCATTTTTCTGAAGGGACTTTGCAACTTGCTGTCCCATTGCTGGCTGCCAAGTTGTGCCTCTGAGGTATCAAGCTGTTCACTGTTGGGTGGAACAAGCATTTCTGACCCTGTGACCCCAGTAGTGGAAAAAAGCCTCAGTTGTGAGGAGAGCTGAAAATGGTGAGCATGCACATGGGGCAAGAAATCGTTTCTTTCTGACAGGTAAGAAGACCAGGGAAGCAGGGAGCTTTGGCAGCCTGGGAAAGCACTTGGACCTCGGGTTAAAAGAGGCATTCAGTGGAACTCCTAATACCTCCCGCTCCAAGTCCCTTGTCATTTCCTGACTTCAATGAGCAGTGTTGTAAGTGTTGGAACCAGGAATGCCTGACCAGTGGGGAAACTGAGGCAGGAAGGAGGGAAGCAAACTTAATGAAGGCCTTGCAGTCCATGGCTGAAAGCCCACAATCCACATTATCTGCTCTTCAAGGAAGAGACCTGAGAGTTGGAGTCTGAATTAGTCTTCTATTGCTATTGTGGCTTCAAAAACACAATTTTATTGTTTCACAGTTCTGGAGGCTAGAAGTGAGAAATCAAGATGTAGGTGTTGGTAGGGTTGGTTTCTTCTGAGGGCTGTGAGGGAAGGCTGTCTTCCCGCCTTTCTCCTTGGCTCATAGAGGCTGTCTTCATGCTTCATGGTGTTTTCCCTGTCTGCATGCCTGTGTTCAAATTTCCCCTTTTGATAAGGACACGTGTCATAGTGGATTTGGGCACACCCTAAAGATCTCATCATAATTAATGATTCTGTGACAACCTTATTTCCAAATAAAGTCACATTCTGAGACACTGGGGGTTAAGGCTTCCACATACGCATTGGGGGGACACAATTCAACCCACAGCACCATCTAACATAACATAATCGTGGCAATGGTATCTCATTCGGTTCACAGGTTCTGCCCACACTCAGAGGGACAGGGATTAGACAAGAGCGAGCGTCATTTTTAGGATTTTGTCACTGAGGCCCTGAACCAGGGGAGCCACTCAGTGGCTGGGATATGAAGACAGCCATGATGAATAAACATGAGATCACGGATGGCCGTGGTGAGAGCAGCGTCAGTGGAGTGGAGAGAGTGACGGCCGTGATCAATGGGCTGTGAATGAACAGGAAACAAAGAAAAGGCAGAGACTGCTGCCCTCTTAAAGCAGGTGTGACCAAGAGGAAAACACCTGGTGAAAGGAGAGGAAAACAGGGTTGATTAACAGTTTCACTGGAGTGTAAGGGACCAGGGCTTGTTTGTTTGTTGTCTGGAAATAACCAATAGTGAGGGACTTGTGTGTAGCTAAAGCCTCCAGCTATTTCTGGGTGTCCACGTACCGCCTTCTAAGGAAACTTAACTTATCACCCTATAGGGGATTTTGTAGAACTCCACATATTATTAAATGGCTTTTGCAAATAGATATGTGTGAAATCTTGCTGAGTTATAGTCACTTTGGAGACCCATGTTTGCTTACTTGTGGCCCAGTAAATCTCAGTTTTAATATCACAGGACTGCATCTCTGTCCCTACATTCCTGATTCCTTTAAAAGTTTATGTGATTTTCTTGGAAGAACAGTTTTGAGATTGGTAATAGTACTAGTAATAGTACTAGCTGGGTTTACGGGGACGTTATGTCTCATCCTCTTTCTCTAAGGTAGACTATTGTCTCCGTTTCACGTGTGGGGAAACTGAGTCTAAGAAGGACGTCCGGCTGTGGCTGAGTTACAGATGCTCTGTCTCTCATATCACTCCGGCTTAGTCACTACAATCACCTCAAACCCTCCCTTCTAAAGTTTGGCAAGTTTCTTCCTTTTGAAAAAGTTCTCTATTTCTCTAGGATGCAGTTAGAATAGCAAATGTCCCCTGAAAACAAAACTGTGATCACCTTTTATTCCCCTGCCAGTCCCAAACTCCTGGGCTTCCCAGCTCAGCTATTTCAGAAATCACTCAAGGAAAAGTTTTCATCTCCATGCAGAATAATTCCTTGCTAAACAATGAACAATACAGAGACATTTCAGCCAGTGTGACTTTTTCCAAAGGCCACAGATGGCCGTGCCCAGGGGTTTGTGATACACACAGAGCCCAAGGCACATCCTCACATTTGCTTCGCTTTCTAGACACATTTCATCGTGGGAGGGTTTGCAAGACTCTGTCTGCTGACATACAGTAGCCCATCCCCCAAATGGGGGCCTATTCTCATTTCCAAGGAGAGTTGTGGGACTTAGAAGGAATTTCAAAGGAGCATGGGGGCATGCCAGGAATAAGAACCTCGAGAAATTGGAATTCAGGGTCATGGAATGGGGAAACAACTGACTTTGCAGGCTTGAGAAGCAATGCATTGTGCAAGAGATGAGATTGCTTTGGGGAAAGCTATGGAGAGAAAACTCATGCGGTGACTGGTGACTGAGCTTTGGAGGAAGTGTGGGAATTTGTCAGGTGAATGGGAAGTGGAAAGTGGGAGAGAAGGGCATCTCAGGTATACGCAAAATACAAAGATTTAAGTGTCAAGCCTTATTGTTCCAGGTGGCCCAAATATAAATGATCATGATTAATAATGACACTACCACCCTCATAATAATAAACTCAAGCATGTATGTATTGCCTACTGTATGTCAAGGTACATTAATTATATTCTAAGTAATTATATTAACTCGTATATTCCTCGAAGCAGCTATATGAGGTGGGTACTATTATTATCCTCGTTTTATAGAGAAGAAACTGAGGCATAGGGAGGAAAATTGTTCCAAGGTACCCTCAGTACTCTCAGAGTCATGATTTTATTCCAACAATCGGCCTCTAAAACAGTGCTGTCCACTGAAACTTTCTAGGTTGGTGCAAAAGTAATTGTGTTATAAAAGGTTAAAAACCTTGCAAAAACCGCAATTGCTTTTGCACCAACCTAATGTACTGGTGGATCTGTTCTAAATCGGCACCTCCAGTCTACCAGTCAGTAACCACATGTGGCTGGTAAGCACTTGGCATGTGGCTAGTGCGACTGAGGGACTGAATTTTACCTTTGGTTTAATGTTGATTGTTGTATTTAAATTGAAGTAGGCACACGAGGCTAGTAACGACTGTCCTGGACAACGCAGCTTGCTGGCGTGATTGTCACCTTGTGCTGCCTCTGAAACTGGGGAGTGCAGGGTGGATTCTGTAATAATAGTACCTAGTACTACCATCATAACCACCACAGGAGTAACGGCTGCCATTTATTGAGCACTTACTATGTGCAAGGAGAGGTGCTAAGTGCTTCCTGTAGGTTATGTCATGTACCATGACCGTCTTGGGGCCTGATGGCTCTGAGCATGCATTCTGGATCCAAACTGCTCGGATTCGAAACCCAGCTCTGCCACTTGGTAGCCCTGTGACCTCAGGCAAGGGACGTCTCCTCTTTGTGCCTCCCTTTCCTTCTTTAGGAAGTGGAGTAAATAATTGCATCTGTTTCATAGGTTTGTTATGATGATTGCAAGAGTCTATGCATTTAAAGTGTGTAGCATGGCACCTGACATATGATAAGCGTTCAATCCTGGGTGAAGAAACCGTTAGATGAAGAAACCAAGGCATGGAGAGTAAAGTATGCTGGAAGGCACAGCTAACTTGAAGAGTTGGAATTCAACCCTCAGGTAGAATGATTTCAAAGTCCAGGTTCTTAACCTCTTCTGTCATTTCTGCTCAGAGTTTCTAAAAGTGTGATTTGTGGAGAACTGGTATTAAACTCCTCCAGGGTGCTTGTTAAAAATATAGTCTCCTCTACTCACTAAAAACGACTGCCTTAGAGGGTTTAGGGCTGGCCTAGGAATCTGCATTTTAACATGTTCCTCACATGATTTTCATGTTCATTTTAACATGAGAAACAAATGAAAATTTTTACTGGGAAGGGAAGTGAAGGAGAGGACGAGTTTCGAGGTGTAGAAAGTATGTGGAGTAATTCTGTGAACAGATCTAGTTTTAGATCTTTCTGGTGGCGAGTGGTGGAGACAGACTTGATAAAAAAGAGACCTGGGTGCCAGGGAGGCGACGGGACCCAGTAGGACAGCGACAAGATGGACAGGGAGAGAGGGAGGGAAACTGTTCTTTGGATATTTTGCAGGTAAAATTGACAGGACATGGTAGCTCACTAGAAATCGAGGAGCAAGAGAATTACTTGGGGGTCCAGAATGATCCTGAGGTTTCTGATTAGAACACCAGGGTGGGTAGTGATATTTTAACCAAGTTGGACAGGTATTATGGAAAGAAAATTTGCATACACTTGAGCACTGGACATCCAGGAGGACATGTCCATTAAACAGCTGGCAATTTGTTTTTGAGTTCATAAGGGGACTGTATAGTAGAAATAAAGTTTGGGCAAGTTACGTCTCTCTGTGCCTCAGTTTCCTCATTTGGGAAATGGAGTAAATAATAGCATCTATTTCATGTTTGTTATGACTGCAAGAGTCTATGCATTTAAGCACTAGAGATGGAGATTGCTCTATGCAGTGGCCCAGACAAACCTGGTTACAAGGCTCACCCACTCAAATATCTACCAAGTTGGGGAGGCGACATACATGTCTGAAGTGGCCTGATGTAACATAACAGGTGTTATGCCGCTGTTATTGCAAAAAGTCTAACGCCTGCCCCATCACACAGCCTTTGAAAACCCTCTGTCAGTCAAACAAAACTGCCCAAGCCCTTAACCTCTGGGTATTACCCTACTGAGTGCTCTCGGGCACTTGGTGCATGCAGCATGTGCTGCCAGAAGAGAAGGGCACCAAGGCCCATCCTCTGGGGAACAACAGTTAAGGGTCAGGGTGAGGAACTAGTGAAAGAGGCAGAGGGAAAATCGAGAAGAGGGAGGAGAACAAGGGCAGAGCAGCCTCCAGGAGGACAAGAGAAAGGCTTTCAGCAGGAGGACGTCAGCAGTGCCACCGAGAAGTCAAGCTGAAGCCTGGAGAGAGGTCTTGGGGCAGATTTGACAAGCTGGATGTGTTTGGTGCCTTTTGCTGCCAGCGGAGTGGCGGGGGATGGAAGTCAGGAGAGTGAATGAAAGTTGTAAGATAAATGCAAGGAACAGAGATTACTCTCTTCAGAGGGAAAAGGAAGAGGAAGGATGCTGCCTTGGGAGGATGGCTTGGCTGACAGAGAGTTGTTTGTAAGATGTGTGAGGCTTGAGCAGCTTGGTAGGAAGAGGGGACCTGGGGCCAGTGGAACAGAAGGATCTGAAGACAGCAAAAAGATGATTTCTGGATTAAAAGCCCAAAGGAAGGAAGAGGGGATCATATCTTGGAAAAAATTGGGGTCCTTCTTTCTTTGGATAGGAGTTAGAAATAGAGAAAAGCTTAGGAGATAGGAAGAAGAATTCCAAATGAATTCTTGGAAGTGCAAATTGGGGTTGTATGTTCAAAAGGAGGGCATTGGTGAGGAAAAAGGGTATACACATGGTAACATCTGTAGCATCTGCAGGCCTGCTCCTCTGTGCCTCGCATTGTTTACTGCTCGTGGGGAACTGACCACTGAACTCCTAAGAGGTAAATGTAATCAGCGTACCCATTTTATAGCCCACAAAGAGAGGTTGATTGCCTTTAGTCACGTAGCTAGGAACCTGACATCGGACCCCAGGCAGTCTGCGTTCAGAGTCCGATCCCTTAAGCACTGTACAGTGTGGTAAGAAGGCGGTGCTGATGAGGACCTGCATTATCGTAGTACTTAAAACACCCACAACTTCTCCCATTTTACAGGTGTGGAAACCAAGGCAGAGTTTGCCCAACTTGTCACACATGTAGGTAGGGTCAGAGCTATGGCTAGAATTGGAGTCTCTTGATTTCGGGGTTTTGCCCTCTTTCTCAGAAAGTGAATGTCCACACGTAGTTTCTGAGTAAATTGTGTTGCGTTTCTGAGCAATCCCCTTCCCTCTCTCTCTCCTTCCGTCCCCACAGCCCCCACCCCTACTCCCATGCTATCCCTAAGCCTGACATGCCAGGAAGGTAGTCCAGTACCTGCTTCTTCCTTTCAATTGTCATCCCGGTCAGGTGCTACTGCCTGGCTCTCGCATGAGGAGCCCCACGCAGGCAGGTGGCGGGTGGAAGGCCACATTTGTTTTGCTTCTATTGTTAAATAATATAAATCTCGTGGCTGCACCACCCGCCGTGACATGAGTTGTGTGTCTTCCCGCACAGTTGCTAATGAGACAGTTAATCATTTGTTTATTCTGTATGAAGAGAGGTGGCGGCAGTATCTCTCAAACCAGACATGGTTTCTCAGGATCCTCGGGGAAGCTGCCCACCCTGGCGTATGAGTCACCCCAAGTCCCAACACCACCCCACCCTCCTTCCATAGCCCCCATACCTCCTTCCTCGAGACAACGGACAGAATGTAGGCATTGGCTGAGGAGGATTATTATTATTACTGTTATTGAAGCTATTAGTGTTTAAAAATACTGTACTCCCTACCCTGAGAAGCAAAAAAAAAAAATTTAAAAAAGTAATTTGCAAAGATGCTTTGTTGGGAGATAAGTAGGTTTCCTCCTGGGCATGGGGGTTTATCTCACTTGTGCAGGGGTTCCTAGAGGTCGTGCAAGTCAGGAGATAAAGCCCTGGGATTCTCCCTTGGGATGGCCAGAGTCAGCCTTCTGCTGTTTCCCTACTTCCAGGGTTAAAGAGGTGAAATCAGCTGTGTTGCTCCGGCAGGCTCCCTGGGGCTGAGGCCGCTTTTGTTAGAGCAAATCAGGCCTGTCCAGGAGCCTTGGGGTGAAGGAGGAGAGAGGCAGGAGGAGGTGAGGAAGGGGTTCGGTAGAGGGTGTGCTAGAGTGCACTGTCTGCACGGGGGCTGCCCAATTGGAATGACTGTCTTCAAGGGTTCCCGTCTCATCTATTTGCATGCTGTTAGCGTTCTCCTATTTTCCTGGTGTTTGGATAAATCCTTTTGCCTGAAGCTTATATTTCAATTAACTGGGTCCAACTGTCTGTGTCCCGAGGCGTAGGAACCGAGCTGGGGTTTCTGCTTCATTGACAGTCTGTCTGTCTATCTGCCTGTCTTCAGTCAGCCAGCTCCCTTCCTGGAGGTTGTGCTCCTTTGGGGAACTGTTTGCATACCAGTCATGGGCAGAATTACCCAGGGTGGAGATCAGGGAGCGAGAGTGTGTGGGCCCTTGATGAAAGAGCGGAGCCAGTCAGAGGGGATCAGTGGAGTGGAACTGGCTCTTTGCCGTGGTTGATTTTGAGCTTTCTCTCTGCTTCACCCTGGGACCCTGGGTGAGACCCTTCCACCTTCAGTCTCCCACCTAGGTATATCCTCCGTCTCCTCATTCTTCTTTCTCCTCCCTGTTTTTTTTCCCCAAATTCCCCCCTTTCAACCTCTGTGTCTTTGCTCTTGCTGTTTCCTCCACCAGACTTCCCTTTTCTCACTATTCCTTATCAAAACACATCCTTCAAAGCTCAGTTCAAATGTCACCCTCTCCAGGGAGCCTTCCCATTGTCCTCCCCAGGCAGAATTAACCAGTGCTTTCTGTGCTCCAGATTACTCACATCTCATCCCTCCCCCTTCTGTGGGTAAGGGCTAACATTTCATTCTGGGGGTCCCACAGTACAACATTACACAGTTCTCATGCTGTAGTGTTTTTTTGAGTTTGTTCTGCTTTGGCTTTGTAGTGGGTTGAAAGTTGCCCCCTAACCCCAAAAAGTATGGCATGTCCTAATTTCTTGAACCTATGAATGTTACCACATTGGGAAAAACGGTCATTGCAGATGTAATTAAGTGAAGGATCTTGAGATGAAATTGATCATTCTGGATTATTCAGGTGGGCTCTAAATTCAGTGCCTCGTGTCCTCAAAAGAGACACGGGAGATTTGACAAGTGGAAGAGAGGTGATGTGAACTTAGGGGCAGAGATTTCAGGGATGTGGTCACAAACCCAGGAATCCAAGGGGTTCTGACAGCCACCGGAAGCTGGAAGAGGCAGGAAGGAGCCTCTCCAAGAGCCTCCAGAGGATGTGGCCCTGCAAACACCTTAGTCTCGGACATCTGGCCTCTAGAACTGTGAGAGAAGAAATTTCTGTTGCTTTAAGTCATCTAGTTTAGGGTAATTTGTTACAGCCGCCCTAGGAAACTAAGAAGCTGGTGGGCCTCCTCTGAAAGGGAAGGTGGGAGAGACAGAAGAACATAAAAATATCAGTTTGAGGAATCTGGACCTTTCCTTCTAGACTGCTGCTTGTTACCACCTTGGCTCCTTCTGCCCTATTATTCCTACACCAGGTCTTGTGTGGTTCAGAACAGGGCTTCACTGTAGTCGAAGAATTCATACTGAGTAAACAATCAGAATTATAACACCAGGAAGAGCAGCTGGCATTTGTATAACCTCTACAGTTTACAGAGTACTTTGCCTCACCTCATTTCATTCTCTTTTTAATAAGCCTGCGATCCCCGTTACTTGTGAGGAAATGGACTATCAGAGGTGTAAAGGGACTTGGGCATGCCATGTAACTGGTGTGGTTGAGCCAAGACTTCAAAAATCCTGTCATCTGGTTCCAAATCCATTTTTTAAAACTGTCTACATGATGTTCTTTGAATAGAAGACCCATGGGTCAAATCTATTTTTTATTCTATCCAAGGCGGTGGTATCCGTTGCCTGAGATAGTAATGTCTGCTTTTCCTTTTCCTCCTCAAGGGGTGGGTAGACTCAGCAGCTTTGGCAATAGTGTGGAGAAGCTGAGAGGAGGCCCCCGTTTATTCAAGGGTCTTTGTTTTAAAAGGATCTCTCTGTGTGCTAATCCTCTGTTATTGTTTGCGTAGGCTATTAGGGAAACTCTCTCTCTCTCTCTCTCTCTCTCTCTCTCTCTCTCTCTCTCTCTCTCTCTCTCGCTCTCTCTCTCTCTCTCTCTCTCTCTCTCTCTCTTTCTTGCTCTCTCGCTCTCCCTCTCTGGAGTTTGCATGCATGCATGCACATGCACTTTGCACTCTGCCAGCTCTTATCCCCCTCTGGTGGTCACTGGCATAAATCCATCACTTGATCATCTAAAATCCCAATGAAAGGAATATCAATCTGTAGGCCAAAATGGCCCAGGGAAGGTCAACATATTTAGCATGGTTTCTGTTTGCACACTCTCCCCTTAAGAGTTTCAGTGATGATTCTGCTCCCCGAATGGGGCATCTCCCTCCAAGGACAGTAAGAGTGTTACATACATGGAAAGAAAGGGGGCTTTGGAGTCTGACAGAGGTAGGTTCACACTGCAACTCTGCTACTTAATATCTGCACTGGTTTGAGTTAACTTTGCCACTCCACATCTGTAAAATGGGATAATAACAAATATTCTCCCTCCAGGGATGTTATTATAAGGGTAATGTGAAATGATGTGCTTAAATTGCCGGGTACATAACAGATACTTGGTCATCATTTATTTTCTTCCTCTTACCCACTCAGTTCTACTGTTAGAATTGCTTTTATTGTAAGCCATACTTTTATCCAGGGAACACTGAGTAATTCTGTCACATTATTTTCTAGAAAACCAGGAGATGTCCTTTTTACTCAGGGGATGCTAAGGACTTGAAGAGAGAAAATGAAATATTCAGATTCCAATCAAATCAGAGTTAGGGCGTACGTACAAATAATGATGCTCATTTCCCCCCTTTAATGGAATGGGAAGCAAATGCATATTTATTGGGCCCCCTAATATAAGCCAGGTCCTTTACCCAGGTCTCTAATTCTCATAATAACAGAATGAGGTTTGCAACGATAGTATCCCCATTTTACAGATAACAAAACGTAGACTCAGAGAATTCTAGTGATTGTAGGTGACATGGCAGAGACCACTTTCCAACACAGGCTCACTGACCCTGGTACCAGTGCTCTTATGCTCCGCCATGCTGCTTCCCTGGGAGCCCCGGGGGAGGCACGGCTCAGGAAGGGACAATGTTAAAGATTAATGAAGCGGGTCATCATTGTTATCCTCAGATGCCAAAGAGCACAACACACAGTCCCAGGGAGCGGTTTCCTCCATCACTCAGCTCTAAGGGATGGAGGAGGTGGCATAGAACCTGACCTATAACGTGATGCTGGACCCGAGAGGCTTCGCCTCTGTCCTGCTGTTTCGGGGCCATTATCATTTTGAGGAGTGTTTGAGAGGTACCCAAGATATTTACTATAATGCAGGTTGTTATTTGAGTGAGTATAGGTAGAGGCCACATAGAAAAATGATATCAATTCTCCTTGAATTAAACCCCGGAGCTGTGTCTTATTCATCAATTAACTAAACACTCTGGTCATCTTGTTAGGCTTTGCAGAGGAGTGGAGGGACTTGTAGGGAAACGGTTTTACAAAGGAGACAAAATTGTGAACTCACCGAGGAGGCTGCAGAACCACCTTCGAACTTGTAACCACATTTTCTTGCATGGTTGTTAGGAGACCTGTGTCCTCGTTCCTCATCTACCAGCTTCACAACCGAGGAGAAGTCGTTATCTCTCTGGGACTCAGTTTGTTCAATAAAAAGGTCAGACAAGATGATATCTAGGTCCTTTCAGATATAAACATATGTTGTTTTTTGAGTCTCAGTGCAGCCTGAGGGCCTGGGAAGTGAAGGGAGGCAGAGATTCTGATCAGACTGAACGAGCAGAATTTCAGCCGGGTGCAGAAGGAGCTGCTGTGGTTATCTGTATGTATGCGGTGTGCCAAGGAATGTCCTCCGGGGCCGAGCAGTGTGGTTGGCATTAGGCTTCCCCCATTTGCATGCACAGTGCCTTGGGCACATCTTATTAGAGCACGCACCAGGTTCTAGTGTCATTGAATACCTTGTCCCTCACTAGAGCGTGAGCTCCTTGTTGGGGGAGACCAGCTATTTCTCATGGCGGTCAGCCAATGGTGGTGGAAAGAATGAATGTTCCAATCAAGCTCTTGTAAGTTCCAGTTTCTCTAGAGACATCATCCATGCATCTGTTTTGGGTTTTGGATCTTTTTTCCCAATGGGACCGTAGATTCTAAAGCTCATGTTAGGAAGGGGAGGTGAAGGAGAGTTGATGTTCGCAGCTGTAGGGGAACGCTGGAAGTTGTGCCTGTGGTTCTGGTCAGAAGCATTCTCAGCTTTGGCCCCTTGCCTGTTTGGGTGGTGATGCTGCTCTGCAGATGGGAGTTAGAGGCCAGGCAGGAATGACGTCCGTTGGCTCACAGCCTTGTCGTAGTTCCCATGCCCGTGGCTGGCCTGTGGCCGGGCGTAATGAGTTTGACACTATATGCACCTGACTTTTCCTAGAACCGTCAGACACCCATCATGTGTGCCATCTCTCCCCCTCCTATACCCTTCTGGGACTGTCACTAGAGGCATTATCACTTATAAAGTCAGTACAAGTCCTATTCTCTTCATATTTGTAGATATCACTTAACTTACTCCTTTCCATTCCTCAGATTTCATTTTTATCATTGATAGTAAGTCAATGAGTTGGAGTTGGGGCCTGGAAAAAGAGGCTGAAGGAAGACCAAAGACACAAGTGCAAGATAGGGGGAGGGAGGTGTACCTACTATGTGCTTAATATCATGCTCTGGGCTTTCTGTGCATTATTTGTATCTCTTCAACAGCCCTCTGAAGAAAGTGTGATTCTCCAATTTTACATATGCAGAGATTGAGGCTCAGGCAAGTTTAAAAAATATCCAAGATCACACAGCTAGTGAGAGGCAGACCTAGGACTTGAAGCAGGATGTGTAACTCCAGACTCAGTATTCTTTTCAATATAGCATCATTATTTTCCCAAGTACTTTTCTCACAGTCTGTCTCCCTTAGTTATATTTCACACTTGCCACTAAAAGGGTCAAATAATGACATAGCATTTAGGTGCCTAGCCCAGGCCCCAACAGAAAACAAGAAATCAATCGACATTACTTGATATTGCTGTTATTTTCACATTTGATAACTTAGGATTTTTCAATATTCTGGGATGTAAAATGGGGGGGGAGGTTGGTTAATTGGAGACAGTCTAGCACTTGGATACCAGGATAAGTATGACTGATCATTAATTAATTCTAGGCTTTATCTAGTGAAGAATGAATAGATGCTATCCCTAAAAGTTGCATTTGCCTCAGTCTAGGTCAGGCTGGTGAAGATGTCTGTTCCAGCCTCTGACTTGTTTCTAAGTGATTATTACTGCCATCACCTCTACGCACCTGTGTAGTGTTCCTATGGCACATGATATGGTTCAACATTCCAGAATTTAGTGTGCAAACTTTGGAAACTAGGATTGTACGCCATTAGAGAATAGCTTTAGACCTGGGTCCCTCTGTCCATGGTGCTGAACTCAGAGCTCCTGGGAGGTGGAAGGAGATGGTACCGCGTGTCCCTCTGGTCTCCACAGCCTGCCTGAGCTGAGAGACTGGACTACTGTGAAAAGAAGGCTGGCTTGGGAGTTAAAAGATCTGCTTTAAGTTGCAATAATTTTCTGTGTGGCACCAGACAAACCACCTAACCTCTCTGTATCAACGTTCCCATTGCTAGAATTGGATGGCTACATTCTATCATTCCTCTTTCAGAGTGCTGCTGATTTTGTGTGAGTAAAGGAGATAACAGACGCTAAAGTGGGATGTGAAGGCATGATGTGATTATACTGTTATTATTGCTGCTCAGTCTTTTAATCATACATTTCCACTATATCATTTTAATTCACTGAGGCACCCTAAGGCCTAATAACATCTAATGTGGTGAGCAGGAAATCAAACAAACAGATAAATGCACTGGGGAAAAAGGAAATAACTTTTCTGTGTTGCTTGCAAGCTCTTGTATGATTGTAGAGCTCAGGGTGTGTCTTTAAGAAGAAAGATAATGACCAGTAAGGAGTCAGCCCCTATCTAGAAGGAAAGAAGACAAAGAAGATTGCATCTGGTCATCTCCACAGGTCTTAAAGGGAGCTCTCTTCTGTTGTCACAGGGCTTGAAATCTCACCGTTAGCCTGGTAGGTTAGCTCGTTATGCCTTGCCCTTCACAGAATGGTTGCACTCTCCCTTTTTGGTTAATCATATGTTAAGCTATGGCCTGGAATTTGGAGACAGAATCCTTGGGTCTAAGTTCTTCTTCCTCTAGCTACAGAATCCCAATCAGGGAGCACCGAAATATACCAAGCAACTACTAACAGAACTAAAGGAAGAAATTGACCAAAACACAATTATACTAGGGGACTTAAATACATCATTGACAGCTATGGATAGATCATCCAAACAGAAGATAAATAACGAAATCGCAGCCCTAAATGACACATTAGATGAATAGAATTCCATGAGCAGATCTTACCTTTTCCCTGTGTGTTTTGTGTGTTCTGTGCTTCTCCACCTCCTCCTGTTAAAATCTTCAAATAGGAGGTCAAACACCACCCTCTCTGACCACCCCAACCATAAGAGATTTTTCCCTCTTTCCAGAATTCTTAGAGAATCTATTGTCCTTAACGTTCATCTAATTGTCCCCTTGCACTGTGGGAGTGTAGTTATTTCTGCATATTTTTACTTTCCTCAATAGATTATTAGATCCTAGATGATGGGGTCATATCTTGCTCACAGACCATGTCCAATACCCATTTAATGAATGTGTAGCCCATTCCCTTAGGTCTTCTTTAAAATTCAAGCATTGCTGGAGAAGGTGACCCAGTAGGTCATGAGTACATATATATGAATTAAGAGAGCTTGAGGAGTTAAATGGGCTTGGGTGGCTAAATGGGGGTGGAAGGCAAAAGCTGGAGAGAACAATAGGGAAAAGAAAGTGGGAGTTGTTAATGACACGTTTCATAATTGTACCAGTTTTTCCTGTACTGGTCTTGGTCTTGGAGATGCTATGGAACCAGCATATTACGTTGAAAAGATACCTTATAAATTCTAAACAGGGACAAGAGGTAGAATTCACACAAGAAATTGTGCAATATGTAGGCCTACCAGAAGATGGCGCAGTGTCACTAATTCCACGGTCCGACAGCTTTGGGGGGGGGGATCCCCCCAATACATGTGGTATTCTGGTGGGTAGCTCTCCTGTGCTTTTAATGTGGTTCTGTGGTGCCTCCTCCTTATCCCCTTCTCTATCCGCTTCCACCCTGCTTCTTCACTATGTAAAAGATGCTGCATAGTGCGTCCCATTGGACTTTCACCTTTGGGAAGGTTGTGGCTGAGATGGAATCTAGGTGCCTCAGCTCCTGCTCCAGCTCCAGTTCTCACCTCCTGCTAAGGTGCAGAACCAAACTCAAATCACACCGTTTGCGTTTATCTCTCTCATCTGGATTCTTAGAAGGTGAACAATCAGTGCCTTTTAGGACAAAGCGGGTGAAGGGAGGAAAAAGAGCTTGCTTTTCATTCCTTGCTCCTTGTGCAGCCCCTCCACTATTCTGGATTTCTTGTCTGAACAGCAGGCACGACACCCCTCTATCTGTTTCTTCCCTGGATCACCTCATCTCTCTCCTATATGACATTTTATTCTTTTTATAGAATCATCACATTGATTATCTACTTGTATTTCCACCAGATAAGTAATACAGGCATTTTTCTCTATTTTTAAAAATGATAATGATAGCATTCATTTTTTTTTATAGTTCTTTACAGTTATCAAAGCCATTTTGCATGTACCATTTAATTGGACCCTCACAACAGCTATGAGAAGTATTGAATCACAGGTATTCATATCCCCACTGTACAAATGAAAATACTCATATACAGGGAGAATAAGTGGTTTTCTCAGAAAATCTAAGAAGCACAAGAATCCATTCATCAGGCTCATAATATATTTTACCAGTTTGTTTTTTACTTTGGATAATGCAAGGAAAGAATAATATATGACGTACTCCACGTCCTATAGTCAATAGTGGTAGAACTGGAGCTGGAATGAACATCTCCTGATTGATTCTCAGTTTAGCGCTCTTTTTAATCCTGCTAAGGAACCTTCTCCATAATCTCACAAACCATTGGTTATCTATCCTGCCAATCAATTTACCATCTAGCCTCTTAAAACTCTTAAGTGTGCATCAATCAGCATCTGGACAGAGGTCCCAGGGTGAATGCCTGAGGCATTCTGGGGAGCCCATCAGGAATCATTTTTTTTTTAAAGCTAAAAATGGATAAAAACAAAGACTGGAAAGACATCTGTCAAAATGTTAACAATATGTTTAGGTGATGGGATTGTGGGCAGTTTATTTTCATCTTTCTGTGCTTCTGTATTTTCAAAATTTTCTTCAGTGAGATTTTATTACTTTATAATGGAAAATAAACATTAAAGAGTAGAAAAAGGAAAGGATTTTGGCACAGGTATTGCACGTGTTGGTATGGCTGTGTGTGGTGGCTATTATCTTATCACATTAGATTAAACTGAGGTTGGGTAAGGCAGAAACTATTCTCAGATCTGCTCTTCTAACAGGGTATTCTGGGCCTCTCTGGTTCCTACTTCTCCCCTGAAGCCCCAGCTGAATGGTTGTGGTAGGCTTTGTTCACACCTTGCTCCCTTCCTGTAGCCCTGGACAACTCCACAACGCCACAGCGCAGGACAGAGTAGTCTGGAGCAGGTGGGGGAGCGGCTCCTGGAGGCTTGAGGGGACCAGAGCCTCACCCCCTCTTGGCAGAGCTGTGGGCTCCTGCACTCCTCACTCTGCCTGCTGTGGACTTATGTAACACATTCACAGGACTTCATTTTCCAGTAGATTGAAAGCACAGCCACTGTTGATTTTCTCCAAAAAGATCTATTTGGAAGTGCAATTGCCTTGAATTACACAGTGGGGTGAGAGGCCAGACCTTGCTGTAAATAACTTTCCTCTCAGCCACACAGGGGCTTGGCTGGCAGCAAAGTCCATGCTGTGGAAGACAGTGCTTGATGTGGGGAGAGAGAGAGAGACAGAGAGAGAGAGAGAGAGAGAGAGAGAGAATGTACGAACAGGTGTGCATTGTCTTTGAGCCTTTGCTCACCAGCTGCCACTTCTGTTGCCTCCACAGCTTTGCTTTTGAGAGAGTGGTGAGGGCAGAGCAAAATGGACTGGCACTGAGCTTCTGGACTCTTTCATCTGCTGGTTTATATGACCTCTCTTTGGTTATGTCTCCCACCCTGCCACACAGGGGTCCTGGAGCTGTGTGAGGTCCAGTGACTTGTACGTGTAGTGTGCGTGGCATAAAGAACAAGCTTTAGAATTGGATATATCTACATTCTAGTCCCAGATGTACCGATTACAGCTTATGGGACCTTAGCAAGTTACTTATACCTCTGACTTTTCTTTATCCATTAAAAAAATATCTGGAGGTAGGCGTGGGAGTTGAGAGTGTGTACATTTCAGTATTGTTGTGAGGATTAAAGGGAGTCGTACTGGAGAAATAACACTCCACAGTGCCTGACATTTGATCTGTGCTCTATAAATTTAGTCCCATTCGACACCCTATGTTGTTTTCCATGACAGATCGAAATGAGAAGCAAAATCAAGGGGTTTGGAACCAGGACAGCTCAAATTGTAAAACATGCAAAGTTTGGGATGTTGTACCCCTTTTTTCCATGCTCCCTTCCCCTATAGGTATCCATAGCTCACCTACATAATTCTCTCAAAAAGATTGGAATGAATTAATTGACACTGCAGCAGCTGGGACTTAATTCCTGTCTTCTCCTGGTGGGCATTTGTATTTTAAAAGTCCTGCCTGGGCAAGTAGAGGGCAATCCTTAAACTAAGATGGAAGCATTTTATGCAGGGTAGCATCTAGCTTGGGGAGCTCCTTGTAGGTTAGGAATTCTCACCACGTTCTGTGGCTAGTCATCGACCAGCCTTATCCGGCAGGTATCAGAATGGAGCTGCGCATTAGCTCAACTAAACATTTTTCTCTAAACTCGTGTGATTCCGTCCTTTTCACATTTCTCCATCAATTCTGGGAAACAGGGGAATCTAGCAAACAATAGATCACATCCTCAGGAAAAGACTTCTAGACAACTCCAGGGACGGCATCCAGCCACCCACGTACCCCAAAATTACTGGAGTCCTACTCCATAATATAATAAAACAGCCAACATTTATTAACTGTTTTGCCAAGTTCATATGAGCATTGTCTCATTTAATCTACACTACTTCTGGTGATGTAGTTACTGTTATTATCATGCCGTTATTACAGCATGGTGTTTAAGAGAAAAGAAGCGGAAGCCGATTGCCTGGTTCAAATTTCAGCTCACTAGTCAGTAATGGTGTGAACTCAGGCAGACTAATTCTCTGTGCTTCCATATTCTTATATTTAGAGTATAGTAGTACTACTTCACAGGGCTGTTTGGGGCATTAAGTAATCCAGTGCTTGTAAAGTGTTTGGGAGAGTGCCTGGCTATCAGTATCCCCATTTGACATCTAAGAACACTGAGGGTGAGAAGAGGGAAAGCTATTTTCCCGATGACACCCAGCTGGTGACAGATCCAGGTCAAAAATCCACATCTTATGATTCTCTGTCTAGTACTTTTTCCTTGCTATGAGGAAAACATGTGAATCTTTTATATCCCCCACATTATTATCTCCCATGACAGCTGTCAATCATAAGTAACAGTGTTTCAGAATGGCTGAAAACCTTGGTGAGAACAAGTGAAGAGTTGAGAGCTTGTTTAATTAAACTCTCATCTCTGGAAGCATGTTGAAAAATATTTCCTCACAAACTGGGGTCGATTTTATATGCCCACCCTAGTTTGGCAGCTGTGGCTGAAGCAGCCGTTAGTGAACTTTCTAAATAGTGGCGCTGGGGTCAGTGCCCCGAGTAGGACCGTGTCCAGCATCAGCTTCCACTGTACTTGGTCCAGACATATTTTGCTGCTAGTGCAGCCCTCAGAGAAGAGTCAGCTTGTGTGCTGAGTACAGGTCAAGCCCTGGGTTTCCATTAGGAAAAAAAAAAAATGGCTGCTTCACAGAATATGGTAACTAAGCACGGACGGTGTCAGGATAGAATGTAGAGTAGAAGTTATAGTTTCTAGAGTTTTTTTCTTTCCTAGTGTGACCTAGAACAAATCTTCAGTAGACCAAGTCCCAAAACGCCCCAGGTGTTTCAGATGAAGGGGGTTGGTCAGATGTGGAGGCTGTCACCAAGGAGTCTTCTTTTGACCTACCCCCATTTCTCTGGACCTCCCCCGACAAAGTGTCTACATTTCTACTCTTAGATGTTTATTCTTTTTGGTGTTGCTAGTGTTTGTTTGTTTGTTTTCTTTATTATTAGTATTCAATTAAATTTCCAATATCCCCAAGAGGGCAATACATTACACTAAATCACGTATTATTTTATACATCTTCCTAAGAAATGCCAAAGACTGCCATTGTTGAAAATCAATGTTTTAAAATATACTCAGACCAATCAAATTGGAATAGCGATGATATTTTCAAAAAACTTCCCAGGTGATTCTAATGTGTTGAGGTTCGAGAACCACTCTCGCTTGTGAGGGAGGAACTGTGTGTTTTGTTTAGTGTCATAGCCTCTCCGCAGTGCCTAACTCAGAGAAGGCAATCAATAAATAATTTTTGAATAAGATTATGAGAAAAGTATAAGGTGCTGTGGGTGCACAGAACATGAGTACTCAGTGCAGTTGTGGGAGAGTTGAGACCCAAAAGGTACGTTGATTTCATCAGGCAAGGAGGGAAAAGAAGAGAGTGCTTATGGAAGAGGGAACATGCTTCTGGCAGAGTGTGTACATGTGGTCAAGGAGTTGGACATGGCTCAGCATGGATGGAGTGTTATCTGTGGGTGGTAAGAGGGAAGGCTCCAAAGGTAAGGAAGGAATGGGTCATGAAGACCCTTGGAAGACATGGTAAGGAGTTTGGGTTCTGCCAGAGGCTTATTTGGGTTACCTTGGGGGCATAGCAGTGGGCTCTCAAGGTGGATTTTTTTGATATCACAGCCTTGGTGCTCACACAAGTCCAGGTGTGAGCTTAGATTCTTGCCATTTTCCTCTTTGAAGACAGAAGCCCAGAGTGGGTATGAGGTCTTGGAACCCAAGCCTGTAGGCCCAACTCTTGAGAGGAGCATTATCAATTTCCCAGAGAGACCACCAGGTAATATACCTACATCACACTCCCTAGCTATGACCAGCCATCACTAAGGTAGGAGCGAGATGGTCCCAACACTCCACACTTTCACATCTTGGATGGACACTGGGGCAGCTTTCTCATCCCTCCTTTCACATCCGGTCCAATGTTCATTTTAACCCAATTCACCTGGATGACTATGGATGTGGTGAGGAGAAGGCTCAGGGTGTTTCCCCAGCCACCCCCATAGGAGGTCCCTTTAGCAGCACAGGTTGACAGCTGAGGAAGGGACCAAACCCGCCACCCTGGAGGTGTGTTCATAATGCACAGTCCCTTGGGCATTTGCCTGTCCAACCACACTGTTGCCAGTAGTGCCCAACTTAGTACTCTCTGCAGATTTCATGAACAGCCTGCCTGTTCCACTCCGAGTCCTTAATGAAGATGTTAACTTGATAATTTGACGTTACTATTGCTATTTATACAGCAATTCATATTTACCAAGTGCTTTCAGAACATTGTTATTCTTTTCCAAGCAATAACTCCACGAAGTCCACTAGTACCACCATCCCCATTCTCCACAGAAGGCCCCTGGGAGTTCATTGATTTGGGGAAAGCCCTGCAGCCAGTCACCTCCTATTCTCAGGGGGATTATTCTCCCTCCTTTTACCCAAAACCCAACTCATGGAGCAGGACTAGCTCCTCTGGGGCCTGTCTGACCCCTCATGCCATCGCTCCAAGTTCCAGGCTTTGCTTTCTGAATGTTACTCCTTTTCTCCAGTCTTACGGTTTTGTGGTTTTAGTTCAGAAAAGCCTTGGTCTTCTCTCAGTCAATTTGAATGAATTTGCAAGTACAATTTCCTGACGGCATCAAATGTCTTTGCTGACCATCCAGACACCATGTTCCGCGGGGCCTCTGCTGTCCATCCTGCCTCTTCGCAGGCCTGTCAGCGGCCCTGTGGACGTGGCTGGCATGGTCTGTCCTTTGTAAACATCTCAGGGCAAACAGCACTGTTTTCCACTGCATATGACAACCTCCCCCTCTTATTGCAGGAAGCCTCAATTCAGAGGCTCCCGGTGACAGCATCTCTGTAAGAACTGGGAGAGAAAATAAACCTCAAAAAGGAAGGCACCAAAAGCTGCTCAAGTTTGCTTCCCTGAGGTGTGTCAGAGCAGATGAATAAGGCATATGAGTAGGTTTGCTCAGCTCTCTGTGCCTTGGTTTTCTCGTACGTTAAGTGGGGACTTCCTGAAAATGCGAGTATGTGAGGGGTTTTCTGCTTAAAGGCTCAAGAATTTCGGCGGGGATTCTTTATAGCATTATTTTTGACTTCACGCTTTTAAAATCTATCTTACTAATTTTCTATCTCTACCACACTATTTTCATTTGCCTCCTCTGTGCATTCTCTATGTCTCTCTCATTCTTTTTCTGAGTGACTTTCTCTTACTTTCTTTTTTTTGTTTTTAATTTATTGGGGTGACATTTTTTAGTAAAATTATATAGATTTCAGGTGTACAATTCTGTATTACATTATCTATAAATCCTACTTTGTGCTCACCACCCAGAGTCAGTTCTCCTTCCATCATCATACATTTGATCCCCCTTACCCTCATCTCCCACCCCCCACCCCCTTACCCTCTGGTAACCACTAAACTATTGTCTGTGTCTATGAGTTTTTCTTTCTCATTTGTTTGTCTTGTTCTTTGAACTCTCTCTTACTTTCTTACCATCTCTCTCACTTTTATTCATTTCCCCCTTCTTTGGCACTACATGCCATCCTCCTCTTGCTCTCTGTGCCTCATCTCAGCCCTGGAAGGGCCTCTGCTCTTTCTGATGGGGTCATCCCGGGATTCTGTCTTTCCTCCCTGGCCCCGGCAGGATTACTTCCTGTAAGTACCTGATGGAGGACTGTGGTGCAGTGTGAGACATCTCGAGAGTGGGGTGATGGTAAAAAGACCCAAAGGCCCCTCCCATTGTTACTGGGTGACAGAGCGTGTGTGATGTGGGTAACCGAGGAGCTCATGGATCCTTTGACTCAGGGAGCTGCTTTCCAGGCAGGATCCGGTGGCACTGAAGGGTACAGAAAAGGTCTAAGGGTTTGGCAACACGTTGTACTAAATGGAAAGAACATTGAACTGGGGATTAAGATTGTTAAAGTCAGAAACTGCTGAATGAGACTGTGTCTACTTGCAAGCTAACAAGTTAGTCTGCTATAGTTTTACACACACACACACACACACACATACACACACGTGTATATATATATTTGTGTGATTATATACATGTGTGATTAATATATGTATGTATAGACCCATAGACATGGTGAACATAAACATGTACGATAAATATATGTATGCATATATAGCCACATATAGTATATACACACATGTATACATGTACACATGTAAACACACATGTGTGCATATATGGATATATATGGATATATGCATACACACACGCTACTGTTAGTATGTATACTGAGAGAAGACACAAGATCTGGGTTAGCGACAAAAAGCATTAATTACTTATGGCAAAAGAAGTAACCAGAGCAATTCCTTGCAAGAGTTCTCCGAGTACCAATCCCCACAGTGGGGTATATCAAGGAAAGGACCCCCACTCCAAGTTAGAAAACTCTCTGATTTAGTCTAGGGCTGCTGGTGACCTGCTCATCCTCCCCTTTTTTTTACTCTGAAATGGAAGCCAATCTTCTCAGAGAGAGAAGGGAGACCTTACTTTCCTAGAATGGCTCTAGGGAGGGACATGCTCTCTATCTTTGTTTACTGGCCAGGAAACAAATCTGCTTTCTGACTCGGAGAGAGACACTGTCATTAGCTTCCAAGGATGCTTTTACTATTCAAACACCCTTGAAAAGATTGTCAGTGCCCTTTGCCCAGCCCACTCAGAAAGGTGAGATATTCATGGAGAATTGTCTCCTGAAGAAGACCTTTAGGAATAAAACGAGGGGTTCAGACATGGAAAATGTGGGGCACGTGTTCCATCACTCTCCAAATCTAGGCCCAAGACAGACATCTCTAATTGTGTTTTTTTGGTGCGAAACCCTCTGCAGTTTTTACTGTGGTGATTATTTCCTAAATTACTCTAGTTGTGTAAAATTGTGTTCTTCGTATTTCTTGTGTTCCTTTTTTCTCCTTTTGTGAATCTGGTTATGTATTAATCTCTAAGTGGGGAAAAAGGAGAACATGTCTTTTGAGGCAATTCTGTGGTTTGAGATTTTCATATAAAATCTCCTAATCCTACCAAACAGCAGTTACATTTTCATCTTTTTTTTTTAATTAAAGTTTATTGGGGTGACAGTTGTTAGTGGTAGATGAGGGTAAAGGGGATCCAATATATGGTGATGGAAAGAGAACTGACTCTGGGTGGTGAACACACAATGTGATATATAGATGATGTAATACAGAATTGTACACTTGAAACCTATGTAATTTCACAGTTTAATCTTTAATCCATGAGAACTTTAGCTATTAATTTAGAGATGCTTTTGTTCCAAATAGAGATTATGCAAAGAATGGTTGTCCATTGTAACATCTTCCCAAATTCCACTAGAGTGTTTTGTTGGAACCCTCTGACTAAGCAGCACACTCTAAAAGAAATATGGCCCAGGGGTGTGTATACTTGGAGAAGGGAATTCTGAATCAGAATAAAGTCTGAGACAAATACCAACTCTGAAACAGGGCCAATGATGCTCTCTGGGTATTTGGAAGATGCCCCCTTTCCCTTGGATTCAGTTTGGACTCTACTCTCAGCACAGGCAAACTTCCCCCTCTCGTGTCCTGTGCTTCAGCGTTTGCATTTATTCAGTGGGTAGAGGTCTGTGGCTAATGCACTGGAGTTTCTGATGGACACCTGGTTATGTCTTATTATTGCTGAAATGAAAGGAATCAAGAGAATAATGGAAAAAGTATATGAACTCTGAGCAGGGCATCAAAAGATAGGGGGAATGCTGATTAGCTCTATGACCTTGGATGAGTTACCTAACCTCTACATGCCTCGGTATCCTTTCTGGAAAATGAAGGAGATGATGCCTGCTTGGCTGTCTCTCTCATGGGGATATTGACAGAGCAAATGAGTTCATGTTCAGAGTATCAGGTACTCGACAGAAAGATGATGGTTAAATGTAAAGTTTAAATGTAAAGTTTGCTTTCGCTGCTCTGTCATCCCCCTCTTGTTCTGCGCCTCATCTCCGCCCTGAAAGGGCCTCTGCTCTTTCTGAATCCCGGGGTCATCCCGGGATTCTGTCTTTCCTCCCTGGTTCTGGCAGGATTACTTCCTGTAAGTACCTGATGGAGGACTGTGGTGCAGTGTGAGACATCTAGAGAGTGGGATGATGGTGAAAAGCCCCCTCCCATTGTTACTGGGTGACAGAGCGTGTGCCGTGTGATGAGGTTGTGAGTAACTGAGGAGATTGTGGATCCTTTGATTCAGGGAGCTGCTTTCTGGGCAGAAGCCAGTGGCACTGGGGGTTGGGGGAAGGTACAGAAAGAGTCAAAATAGGACCGGCTGTGCACACAAATCAAGTATAATGAAAGGGCTATGGACTGCCTCTGAGATTATGTCCCTCTTGGGTCACTAATTAGTTGGTATGTGGCTAATGTACTGGGAAGATGCCTGGTGAACTGTGATATTGGGATCTAAAGATAATTCAGAAGTTGATCAATGGACTCGCCAGCCAATCTGCCTGCTCCTTTTCTTTCTAACTCCCTTCCTCCCACTCCCTTCCCTCCCTCTACATATATTTATTTATACCTCATGTGTAACTGAAGATAAATACCTCTGAAATCGGGCCTGTCGGAACATGTTTAAACAGTCTGTAACCGAGAAACAGATAGTCAAAGAAACATTTTCGAATGTCCACAAACTAACAGACAGACTGTCAAATCCTAAACATAAGGTTCAAATCGAGCTTTTGACACTACTGTTTTAGGATGTTCTAGTATCGATCAGCAGTGTTTCCTGATGAATCTCGTGTGTGTGTATGCATGTGTGTGTAGCTGTGTGACATGCTCTGTTAATTAACATTTGAAGCTAAGTGTTCAGTGAAAAGATGTCCTGGAGAATTACATGTCATTTACTACAGAATTCTTTAGAAATACAATCATGTAAAACCTGTATTGAAAGAGATAGACCTTTTTTCTCCAGAGGCATGTTGCCAATCTCAAGGCCACTTCAGACACAGAGGTTTTGCTCTGAGTGTCCTGGTAGCCACTTGAATCTTCCTTTATTCCCTTGTTTTTGTGAAGAAAGGTTCTAGTAAAGATGCTTCCGATGAATAGTTCTGCTGTCATGGCCAATATGCAACTCATTCTGCACGGGTGTTCTGTCATACTCTAACCTAGTTTGCATTCAGGTAATTCTAGTAATGGGACATTTGCCTCTCCCCTGGGGGACCATTTCTAGCATCTTGCAATCCAGTTAGTCAGAGAACTAAGCCCCAATTTTAAGAGGGAAAGAGGTATTTGGAGAACTATGGGAAAAGAGAAACATGGATATGACACATTGACCTGTTTTAAGGATGCAGGGTAGCTTCAAGGCTTTTGAATTTGTTTCCCCAGCTGTCTGGGAAAACTGTGAGCTGAAAGAGCTGCAGAGGCCTACATCCTAATAACTCTTTTATCACCTCAGAAAATTCGATTAGCAAGCCAGAATAATTGACGTGTGCATTTCCAGATCACATCCTATGTAAAATATGTACGTGTGTGAAGTCAGATCTGATCTAAGATCATTTTTTTTTTCATTGAGCAGGCAGTGCTCTGGGGCTGGGAAGAACTGGTTCCGAATTCCAGCTTTGCTCTTAACAGTTGTGTGATCTTTAAATTTTTTTCTAATAATATGAGGAGAGTAATACTTTCCCCACGGAATTGCACGAGATAAAGGAGACAAAGCCCCAAGCACAATTCCTGTTGCTTGGTGCCCAGCACATGGTTGTTTGTTTTCTCTTTCTAGGAAGGAGGTTCAGCTTTCTGGTCCTCTGCTAAACCTTCCCGAATTCTCACTGTTCCCTTGGGGTGTCTGGATGAGTCATCGACACCCTCCAGATGGGTGTGATATTATCAATCTCCAAAGTAGCCACTTTTCCTCCTTTCTCTTGCGGAGAACAGGCAATACAGAGAGGTAGAAGGACAGATATCCCAGGCCGGCTGTCACCCAGTGACACCTTATTCTGTGTTTATGGGTTTGCTCTGAAAAGCAGATGGGGACTTGTCCATTTTTCAAAATTCAAAACATTAGAGTTCAACATATGAGATGACAGTAGTAATTGTGTTATAAATTGACACCAAAGGCAATGAGAAAAAACCTTGTCTCCTTCCCTGGCCTCATATTGCACATCAGGATGTGCTAATTAAAGCACCTGTCTCTTTACAGCGCCCGTTATCAGACATCTCAATTTATTTACTTATTAAAAAAATAAGAGGAAAGTTTGTGTTCTGTTGTTTTTCTCCTTTATTTTACCTTCATCATGATGCATTAACTAATCTTGACAAAATGAATAAAATGACTATAATTAAGCATAGTTTGTATTTGGTATGGTCCTTTTCTCCCCTAACATTGGCAGTTCTTCTAGTGACAATGACCTTGTAATTTAGAACATATCTTAGGGATGTCTGTTCTTCATTTTGACCTGCTTTGAACACACACTGGTTGAGTAATGGCCATTCTGAGGGTGAAAAGGTCCCAGTGAATCAGCAGGGTGGGAGCTCACCAGACCAATTGGATTCAGATTTGCCCTAAGTGTAGGAAGCGGGCTCAACACATTAAAGTTGGTGGCCGCTTGCTGGCTGCATGGGAGAAGGACCTCTCACAGGGAAAATGAGACTGTCCTCCAATCCCTGCCTCAAAGCTGCACACCTCAGTCTGCTCCGCATATGCTTCTGATGACCCCCCCCTAGTCACTATCCCTCTGTTAGAGCCCAAAGTGAGTGCCTGTGAGCAAGTTTGTGTGCGGGCCCTTTAAGAGGATGTCTGTGTTTTCCGCAGCTTTCCATCCCACCTGGATAGTCTGGAATCCCCACTGTTTTTCACAGGCAGATGTTGTGGGGGCTCCTCTTCCCAGCACCAGTGCTCTGGGCTGGGGAGCCTGGAGTTGGGCTGGGGTCCTTCACTTTTCTGGGGGAACCTCCGCAGCTGAGGTATCCCTCCCAATCTGCCACACAGAGGTTTGCGTCCAGCTGGTTTCACGTCTCTGCCCCTCCTACCAGTCTCAATGTGGCTTCTTCTTAATACCGTTAGTTACAAAACTTCTGTTCAGCCAGACTTCAGATGGTTCTCCAGGTTGATTGTCCTATAATTTAGTTGTAATTTCAATGTGTTCACAGAAGGAAGCAGGCATCGTGTTTATGTACTCTGACATCTTAGATCTCCTGTCCTGCTATTTCTTTAAGCAACAGCAAACACATACAGACATGTGTGTAATGATTATTATCATTTATGTCTGTCACAGAGTAAGTGCTCAATAAATTTTTTTCTCTCCTTTCTTTATTTATTCCTAGATGGTAGACACCTAGTAGGTGCTAAATATACTCTTACATATTAATTATATTAAAGGCACAGATGGATGCTTGGTTCAGCACAGAAGAAAGGTGTCACATTTTTTCCCCCATGGATATTGGAGATAGACCAATGAGGGTCACTGAATTCTCTTTCTTCCTCATAATCATTGTCGTCCCTGCTGGGGTTCTTCTTGATGCAGCAGTTACTCAGTAAATTTTGCTGAATATACTTGCTTAGAACCAAGGGGCATTTGCCTCTTCCAGCCAGTCTTTACACATTATTTTTGTAAGGTTCATTATACAAAACAGAAATGTTCAGTATTGCCCATTTACAGAATATTCCTTGACTTTTTTCTATGGGGACTGACTGTCTTTGTTGTTATTTCCTGTTCTTTTTATGATGCTTATTTAGGTATTTTTTATTTTAATTTATTATTTGTGACCAGGGAGCAAGGGTAGATGATGGAAAAAGAAAAGATGAAGGGGTATCTTATAATCATAGGATCATGTAGGAAAGAGAATTCAGACTTTGCTGCTCTATACCTAACAGAAGGAATTATCTGAAGATTTAATTAAACGAGACAGCCTGACTTAATCTTTTTCTCTCAAACACAAAAGGGTAATTATGTTTTTGTCCCTAATACTTTAAAAATTATAATGACGTAAGTGAACGTGAAAAGAAAAGCAAAATTTATAAAGGCAAATTGTATACGTTGTAAAAATATTCACATGTTTATAGAAGCAACACAAAAGTCAAATAATATCCCCTGTGTCTTGTTCTCTAGGGGTAAAACTTTAAAATATTTCTGGTCATAGTTCTTCTGTTCTACCATCAGGATTCTAATGTTTCTTGATTTATGAAATTTAGACAGCCCCTTTTGAGTCGTTGTTTGGTGAGATTTAGAGCCATATCCCTAAATGCTCGCTTCCATCCATCACTCCTTTTCCAGAATTCTGTCAGTCAGACACTTACCTATCCATTATTAAGGTACAGTAAAATTTGTATGTTTTCTCTAAATACAGTTAGGTTTTTTATATGGTTGAATCTAAAAAGTTTGTTTGGATTGAATGCCTACTATTCATTTTTTCATTCATTAATTGTTTGTTTATTTATTCAACAAATATTGAGTGCCTACTTTGTGGCAGGCATGCGCCTGTGTGCAAAGTATGTGCATGTGTTCACAGTGTTGTGTGCAAAACAATTGAATACGTTTTGGCCAGGAAGAAACACAAAATGTATACTTTAGTTCTGTTTGAAAGGATTTTCTATGAAAAGATTTACATACAAGGATGTCATCACAGTCTTATTTAGGGGGATAAAAGTACCCTGGAAATTGTATAGATGACTACAGATTGATAAACATTAAATAAATTATGGAACCCACACATGACAGTATCACAACCATTAAAAATCAAATTTTTGATACATTTTAAATGGCGTGACAAGATGTTCACGTTTTAATTATTTAACGGAAAAAACGGAAACAGGATATGAAGCTGAATCTATAGCATTATCTCAGTTTTTTAAGATTTTAAAAAGATGATAGATATGGGAAAGAAATATCACCAAGCGACAGTGATTTGTAGTCTCTTTTTTAAATGCCTACTTTCTGGTATTGTCTACATTTTCTACAATGAACAGCTGTTGTCTTTATACTATAAAAAGACCACCCTATTATCTTCACAAAAATGAAAAGTAACCATAGTCACTGCCCTCAAGGAGCAGATTCTCATTTAAACAAATCATCATAATGTCTGTCAGATGGAGGAAAATCAGGTCCGCAGAGTCTGCATAGTTTGGATGGGGTCTGGGCATCAGAAAAGACTCCACAGATGGGATTTGAGCAGTGCCATGATGACCCAGGAGGATTTCTAGAGGCGGGAAAGCATTCCTGGACATGAGGTGTGCAAGTGCATGATGGTGAGAGGTGAGCTGCCTAAAGTGACTGAAATAGTGTGTGGATTGAAAGATGAGGAAAGGATCCAGGCTAAGAAAGTGGTTTAACAGCTTGTGGAAGACCTTGGATGCTTTGCTGAGGAATCAGAATTTAATTTAAGGGCTACCGGGAGCTATAAAGAAGTTTATAAAGAGAGAGGTAGGCTTGGTCTGTAACATAGAGATGCAATCTTTGGAATCAGACAAGCTTGGAATCAGAATCCCAGCTCTGCCAATATTCAGGGGTTGTGCTTGGGCAATTCACTTACCCTTCCTCACGATCTATTTCCTCAGTCATTACTTGGGGGCAAGATACCAGCTGTATAATGTACACATGAGGGTTAATCAAACTGATAGTTTCTCAGACATGAATGATGAATAGAACTCTTTTAAAGGTAAAACATGTTGGCAGCATTCCATCCCCCAATTTGTGTTAAATTATTTTTATGATAATTTTACTTGAATATTTACAAAAATGAAATTTGTTATAAATTAAATTTCATGCTCGGCTACAGGTATAAACCCAAGATAAGTTTGCACATTACAAATAACAATACAAAACAATTAAAATTAAGCAAAATTGAATGTGACCAGTTTATAATCTATATGAAAATAAATCTTCATGGATGATGCGAATATGGTAGGTACCATCTGCCTCGGCCCGGTCATTTAAAGTTTGGTCTTTTCCATACTCTCTGCGCTGTATGTTCACTCACTTCTCCCTCTCACTTTTCCCTATTCCAACTCCCAGGAACTATTGTTTGTATAGTGCACTGTGGTATTATTTGGCCTTTGCTTAGCATGAACACGTCTTCTATGTATTGGGTCCACCTCTGTTGTTTCCTCACTGGCCCGTGACAATTAAGATCCTAGTACTTATGATGGCACCAGTGCAGTCATAGACACACATGCAAGTGTGAACCCTGAAATTGCATACCGTGTCTCCCCGAAAATAAGACCTAGCCAGACCATCAGCTCTAATGCGTCTTTCGGAGCCAAAATGAATACAAGACCCGGTGTTGTGTTATGTTATGTTATGTTATTTATATTAAAAACTCGGTCTTATAGTAACATAAGACCAGGTCTTATATTAATTTTTGCTCCAAAAGATGCATTAGAGCTGATGGTCCGGATAGGTCTTATTTTCGGGGAAACACGGTAGTAGTACTCAACTGTGAAGTGGTCATCTACATGGTTTTCAAAATATTATTGGTATGAAAACATTTACACATGCACAGTTCTCACCCCTCCTGTAGCTCTATATCTCCTCTTTGTAAGAATATACGGAGGGTGCCAAAAAAATGTATGTACATTTAAGAAAGGACAAAACTATTAAAATTGTAATACTCGATATATACTGATAACAAAAGATGCATACAAGTCACGTCTGACTTCTGCAATGACAAGAGGTGCTCAAAGTGGTCACCATCAGCGTCCAGACACTTCTGATTACGGGGAACTACTACTTGAGCAACGCTGACCAAAGTGTCCACTTGTATACATTTTTTTGGCACCCCCGGTATATGTACTTGTGTATATCTCCTAGAAGTCTTATTATTGTTAATGGTAATTTTATTATGGCTAAATATTTTTATCTGGAAAGCATATCAGTTGCCCATTGCTTTGTAACAAACCACGCCAAAACTCAGTGCTTTAAAACTACCTATTATCTCTCATGAGCCTTGGGGTGGCTGGACAGACCTGCTTGTCTGGTCTAGGGGTACAAAGTCTCACTCGTGCACTGCGATCCACTGTAGAGAAGCTAGTTGGCTCTGGTGATCTTGGCTGGGCCTGCTCACATCTTGGTGCCTTAGTTGAATGGCTGCCCTTTGGTCCATGTGGTCTCACCTCCTCTGGTAGATTAGCCTAGGCTCGGTTTTAGGGTAGCCTGCACTCGTGCTTATGGCAATCACAGAGAAGCAAGATAGTGTGGACACGTGCAAGGCCTCTGGAGGAGAGGGCTTGGAGCTGGCACATGATTACATCTGCTGTATCCTATTGACTGAAGCAAGTCACAAAGGCAGACTGATAGGTTGGGCAAATAAATTCCACAGCCTATTTCCAGGTGAGAGGAACTGCAAACTCACAATTCAAAAAGTGTGGTTACAGGTAAGTGTGAAGAATATGAGCCGCTTTGGTAATCAGTCTATCTCAGTCGGTATGAGTTTGGGGTATGGAGACACTTTAGAAAGTTAAAGTCACCTTCTTGGGGAGAAAGGATACTGCCTTAGGAAGGAATGGATTTGTGAGATGTCCTGCCAGTTCTTTGGTGTAGGGTCAAAGATGACTCCAAGGAACCCTATCCTGGGTGACTTAGAAGATGGTAAAGCTGCTGAGACAAGACATGCAGCAGGAAAAGCAGGGTTCATCCTGAAGGGCATGAGAAACGAAGACATCAAAGGTAGAGCTAGTAGGTTGAGTTTCACTTGCTGGAGTTCTTTCCACAAGGAGAGCCCTTTTCCAGCTGGTTGCACCTTAAAATCACCTAAGCAGCTTTTAAAGACTACTGACAATTAGGCATCATCCCAGACCAAGTAAGCTTGAATTTCTTGGAATGGGGCCTGACATTATTTAAAAAAATATATATTTCCCCCAAATTCTAATGCACAGGCAAAGAAGGAACCATTATCTAGATCAGTGTTCTTCTGCCCGTACATTAGAATCACCTGGAGATCTTATAACAAATACTGGTGTCTGGGCCGCACTACCGAAGGGTTTATTTAATTGAGCTAGAGCAAGGACTAGGCAACTAGCTGTATTTGGGGAAAAAACAAAAACAAAACTCTTTCTCAGTTTAATGTGCAGTTACAGTTAAGAACTACTGACCTAGATAGTTAATTTTCACTGTGAATAATCAATGTTTTCAGGTTGCTAGCCATGGCAAAGGGGCACTGTGACAGAGTCTCTTCAAGCTCTGGGTGGGCTCAGAATTAGCATGACATTGCTGGGTGCCAGCCAGGGCACAGGGACAGGAGCAGTCAGAGGATGAGAGGAGAAACTTTGAGGACCCAACCGGGATCAACACCTGGTGCTTGAAGCACAAGGGCATATCAAGGTTAATCTTGTTTCAAGGACAGCTATTGAGAACCCTCCCTGAATAGGTCTGGAATAGAAAATGTCATGATGCCATCTGACTCCCCTGTCTTCCAATTCAAATTCAGTTTTCTTTCTAGATGACAATGAAACTTCCATCATTGCTTTTTGAGGAGATGAGTTGACAATGTCTTAGACCTCAGTATGTGTTTTGTAAACCTACGATTTCCTCTTCTTTGAGTTCATCCATTAGTCTGAGCTTTGACCTTGTCACGTCTTAGATAATTCCTAGACCTTCTCATTGTTAATGTCTTTATAAATATTTGTAGACCATTATCTGTCTACAGACAGTCACTGAGTCAACAACAGATATTTAGGATTTTTTTTTCTATGTTCATAAATCATTCTTGGCAGAGCTTTAATCATTTGGGTTTTTGGCTGCCACTGTGACTTTCCTCTAGTTTATTTTTGGCCTTCGTAATCCTCACCTATTTTGGGAAAACATTTAATTGCATAATGTGAGTGAACTCCCGTTAGGTATGCCACTGAGTGTCCCTTGGTTCAGGGTTCCTCAAATTGCCTTCAGGTGGGGCGTCTTTGTGAAAAGGGCACATTTGTGTGTCCCACCCCAGACGTCTGCCAATGTGGCTCAGGCATCTGCACATTTCACATGTTTTGGGGAAATTCTTATACATGCAGGTGTTATTACCATAGTTATCATCTCAATATTCTACTTAAAGGAGAAGTCAAATAAGTCTGTTTGTTTATTTGTTTTTGGTGGGAGAGGCTCTGCTCCACAAACCTCATTTATAATCAAGACATAGGCCCTTCCTTAAGGAGTTTCCAAAGATATTCTACCCTGGGGATAACCATGTGACTTCAGTCTTGACTAAAGTTGATCAGCACATAGGGATTGTATTGTATACAACCGACACTCCTAAGGTCTAAGCAGAGGTCAAGGGAAAAGAGAAGAGGATCAGGAGTATAGGAGATGTGGGGCAGATGAGAAGAGAGAAGTGGAGAGGGAGGGGAAATTACGAAAATGCAAACGTGTGTAAAACTGGTCTAGTGTCCTCAAGGGTGATGTCCAGTCTGATGTTTTATATCTCGAGCACTTAGCACTATACTAAATCCTTCTACCTATGATCCTCACAACTGTCTTAAGGTGACTAGACCAGGAAGGGATTAATACCCCCTTTGCACAGATGGAAACACTGAGACTCCTGGCAGCAATTTGCCCAAGGTCCGATAGCTAGTTCATGTCAGAAACGAGTAGAACTAGAACTCAGGACTTAGTCCTAGAGCAGGGATTTGTCTGTCATCCCTAATCTGTACTAGGTCTGTGCCACCCAGACTTGCTCTTGTTATTATGAGGCCTTCACTCAGGGTCAGTGTCTTTTTGCGATACGATGTAGAGTGGCTTTTTGGGAAGGTGCATGGTATTGGTGTGAGTGGAGTGGGGGTCCTCGATGTCCCTTGAAACCCACATAATAAAGGTCAACATGCTTGCTGAAAGAGTTCATGTGACATGTTATAAACAAAACAAATCCGGTCAGTGCTGAGTGTCTTCATTGTTCCCTTTCCTCTGTTCGTCTCCTCTACATTCAGCACACCAAGAAAGGCAGTGATAGCACTGGGACCTGAGGAAGCTCTCTGTCATGTAGCAATGACTGTCCGCATGATTAGATTACATGGAATCAACAAGACCAGTTAAGGTCCGGGGATCACCGTCCCTGCTCCAACCCAGCAGACGTTGTCTTGGTCTAACCCACTGTGGCTGAAGGCACGTAGGTCCTGTTTAGAGCCTGCCTCCATGACTCACACCCAGCCTTTTTCTCTTTCTTTCTTATGGAGCAGGCCCTTTTGCTTTAGGTCAGAGCTGGTATCAATCATCCTGTGACTATAACAATAACGAACCTGGGTATCATGCTTTAGTGTTTATAAGCCTTTTCATCCTCATTTCTCTTGATCATCACAAAAGTCCTGTGATGTACATAATTATACTATCCAAGCATGATTATGATAACATTGGTCGAGGAATACCTATGCAATTCCCTAGACCAGCCAGCTCTCCCCATGAAGAACTAAGGTAAATATATGCACAGAGGGGGTGAAATAATGCAAAGGAACCATTCATTGCTAAGTAGGGGTTAGACCCTCCAGACAATGGGCAGGATTCTGGTGAACTAGAAGAACCTGGGAAGACCTGAGCAACCGAAAAAGCCAAACGTATTTTTCTGCTTTTAATACTTTGATGAGGGGAAAACCCAATCCCATGTGCCTGGTGAGAAATCCCAAAGGAAAGGGAGTGGGTATAAAAGATGGGCAAGCTGGAATTTGGTCGCTTTGCAGGAAAAGACACATCAGAAGAGAAAGCCCGAAAGAGCCTTGGAGAGTGGAGTAGCAGGCGCCAGGGCTTACCTAACTTATTAAGGCCTGGGAGGATGTGCTGGGCCCCTCAGTGATGGAAACCCCTAGCATGAAGGGTCAGCAAAACTATTTTTCCTCCTCCTTGGGTACCTTGGGCACCAGTTTGTGATTTGGAGGGCTGCGGGGTCTAGAAGGAGGGCACATTAGCTTTGGGATCTAGAGTACAACTAATATGATTAGCAGCTGCGTTTTTGCCGTGAAGAAGTTGAGGGTCAGTTAATTCACTTATTTAAGCAAGGTCGTTTGTTTAGTGAGTGGAGGAGCCAAGATTAGGGTTGAAGTCTTGAATTTTGGCTACAAACCCTAGTGATTTTTGCACTGTGCCACCTGGTCTCTACCAACCACTGTCTCGTTCTTATGTGGAAAATCAGTTCTGCTCTCCTGGGCTTCCTTTGGCAAGAGTAGTATCATTAGAACATTGAATTGAACCCCCGGAGTATATTTCCTCCGCTTAAGGTTTGCTCAGGGAAGACATTAGTGTCCATGGGGTTGTTTACCTCATGGTTTAGGAAGCCTCTGGTTATAAATGGGGACAGTTCTGCGAGATAGGGCTTAGATCACGTGTCTGTTTCATCTCAGTGTTCCTCCTTGAAAGCTTAGATGACCAAATGCCTATGTCGTTCCTTAAAAGAAGGGTTTATTTTGGGAAAGGGGCCTATTTTAGGCTAAAGGACAGGGACTCCCTATTCTGCTGCCATGCTCGCTTATTTCCACTCTGCACTCAGCAAAAATTAAATATTCTCTAAACAATAGGTGACTCAGCCTTTGGTAAATCTTAGGTGAAATGGATTTAGCAAGTACATAGAGAAAATGTCTTTTTTTTCCTTCATTTTTCCTAGTCCTGTTTGATGATCATTCTCAGTGTTCAGTGCTCCTTTCATCCAAAGATCGGTAATTAATTAAGCCTCACAACTCCCCTGGCAAGTAGAGAAGTACAACGATGTTTATTTAAAACCAATCCTGTTGGATACAGAAGGGCTGTTACTAAGGCTCTTTAAAAGAAAAACCTCTTTATTGTGAAACTCCTTTGAATAAAGTAAATTAAGGGAGAAGGGGATGAAGTAATTTTGCCTGGCTTGCTTGCTCAGTGATGGCCACAGAGAGAGTCTTGAGAGTTTAGAGCTCTGACGCCATCTTGGGTTAGGCTGGGTGTATAAGTTATTGTTATGTAGCAGATTACCACAAAATGTAGTGGCTTTAGACAACAACCAACATTCATTATTTCACACAGCTTCTGTGGATCAGGAATTCAGGGCTAGTGGAGCTGGGAGGTGTAAGCTCAGGGTTTCAGAAGGTAGCAGTCAAAGCATCAGCAGGGCTGCAGTCAACTGAAGGCTTGACTGGAGCTGAATGATCCACTTGTAAGATGGCTCACTTGGATGGTGAGTTGGTGCTGGCTATTGGCAGAAGACCTCAGTTTCTCACCATGTAGACTTTTCCAGAGGGCTGCTTAAGTGTCCTAATGGCATGGCAGCTACCTCCCCATAGCAAGTGAGCCAATGGAGCAAAGGTAGAAATGGCAATATCGTATTATCTAGCTTTGGATGTCACATTCTGTCATTTCCTCAGTGCCCTATTGACTACACAGTTCAGGGCTCTTCCCTGTGGGAGGGGACTACCCCAGGGCCTGGATACCAGGAAGTAGGAATCACTGGCGGCTTGCTTGGAGTCTGGCTGATATGACGATATATTAAGAGGGAGTTCACTTGTGGTATTACTGGAGTATCTTCTGAGAAGCCAGCTGAGAGGGACTGAACATCATGCATCTGATAAGAAGAGAGAGTAAGAGGGAATAGTTAACTTTCCAGTTATTTGTAGATGTAGAATAAATGGCGGCCATTATTCATATGTAGGGGGAAGTGGTTAAGCCTATATTGAAGTGTGCATGACTGTCGTGATGCTTTCATCTTTAGGAGCTGAAGCTCAGACCTCACACGGGATCACTGGTTTACTGTTGTTTGTCTGTGGATCAGAGTTGTGTCAACTGCTCAGAAGCAACTGAAGTGTTTCCTAAAATACAGATGCTATGTTTCTACTCCTAGGGATTCTAAGTCAGTACATTTGGGACCCACTGTAATGGCCTCTTTATTAGGTAATGGTAGCCTCAAGTTATGGGGAATGAGAACCATGACTAATGGCAGTCACATTTGTTTGGCTAATATCTATCCATGATCTTTTTCTTGGCCTCAGAAAACCAACTCAAAATTGGGCACTCAATTGCGAAGGGCTGGGAGTCATACCATTTCCCCGAAAATAAGACCTACCCAGACAATCAGCTCTAATGTGTCTTTTGGAGCAAAAATTAATATAGGAGCCTGTCTTACATTCCATTATGTTAGATAAGACCTGGTCTTATGTTATAAAAATAAGACCGGGTCTTACATTAATGTTTCTTCCAAAAGACGTACTAAAGCTGATTGTCTGGTTAGGTCTTATTTTCAGGGAAACCAGGTAGCTGCTAGTGTTGTTTCTATGCCATATTGTTAAAGGGGGCACAGATAGTAGAAAGCTCCCATAACGTAAGGGCTGCTAGAGAGACAGATAGGCATTGGGTTGCTGACCACTAGTAATAGTTTGAAAGGCTGTCATAATACTACATCAGCGTATGCAAGGACTGGTCTTATGTGCAGAAATCCTGTCACATTCTACGTAAATCTTAGTCCAATGATTCTCAAATATTAGTATCCAGAAGAATCACTTGAAGAGAGTTAAAAAATCTGGATCTTTAGGCCTGCCCCTGGGATTCTGGTTCAATGGGTCTAGCATGCCCCAGGTGGTTTTGCTATTAGAGGTCTGGGGACCACGCTTTGAGATACACTGTTCTAGGTACAACGTAATTTACCTGCAATATATTGACCTCAATGCAATCCCCAGCAGCAAGAGTTCAATCTATAGAGTGGCTGACATATAAGGGGCTGCTTCATAGAGTTTGCATGGATGACACTAGGTGAACTGCTGATATGCATGAGGGGTATAGTGAGATCTGGACAGGTGTGGATGGACATTTTATTAGCATTATTTTTGTAAATGTTCACCTTCCGCCAGGATGATAAGCTGTTAGAGATAGGATCTACGTGCTGTTTAATATTGCAGTTCTCGTAGAGGCTAGCATAGTGCCCTACCTGCAACAGGCTTGCAATAGGTGTGATATCACATACCATGTTTCCCCGAAAATAAGACCTAGCTGGACCATCAGCTCTGATGCGTCTTTTGAAGCAAAAATTAATATAAGACTTGGTGTTGTGTTATGTTACGTTATGTTATGTTATGTTATGTTATACTCGCTATTATATTATATTATATTATATTATGTTATGTTATGTTATGTTATGTTATGTTATGTTATATTATATTAATTATATTATATTATACCTGGTCTTATATTAAAATAAGACCGGGTCTTGTATTAATTTTTGCTCCAAAAGACACATAAGAGCTGATAGTCCAGCTAGGTCTTATTTTTGGGAAAACACAGTAGGAACAAGTTCATCTGAGGTGGCCAGGAATTCTGGGTGGGAATTAATCCATCAGCCCTGGAGTGTGTTGCATGTTGTGGTGACTGCTTTGAGACTCCTGAAAATGAGTGACTCTGGGGACATTGCCAAGCTCTCCTCTCACTTCCTTCTTCTCTCTTCCAAGTGTCTCCAGGTGGATAATGACAGTGAAACAGTCATGGTATTAATGACTGTCTCCAGGTTTGTGACTTTGGAGAGTGAAATTGGAATAAGAACTGAAGAGGTGAATAAAGCACAGCCAAAGACTACAAATTACTGTGAATGAAGGACAAGGCAGACAGAAAATATTTCCACCATATTGAATACCTCTACTTCAGTCAGCCAAGAACACCTGGGCATGCCAGGGTGGCAGACACAAAGACAAAAACATGGTCAAGAAGACCCTCAGTGGCAAACAGCAAAGCAGAAGGCTGTTTATGCATTGTTTAGAGAAGATGAAGGAGAGGAAGAAGCATGATATGCGTGTAACTATTGGCTTCATTCAACAATAATTTGAGTGCTACTGTGTCCTAGGATCTGTGCCAGGTTCTAGGCATATTAAGGTAAACCAAAGAGACAAAGAAGCTTGCATTTTAGCTCAAGAGGTAGCTAATGAATAAGTAAATACATAATATAATGCCATATAGTGATTATTGCCAGTAAGAAAGATAAAGCAACGGAAGGGAATAGATACTAAAATTAGAGTAAATATCATTCTAAAGTAGACTGCTTTGATATCATAAAAATAATAATAGCAATAGTTATTATTATTTTAATAAATCCACTTAACTAATATTTAATGAGTGTCTATTATGTGCCACACACAGTGCTGGGCAATAGAAATATAGTGGTAAGACAAGACAGATTTCCTGACTTCATGGTGTTGGTTTTTTTTTAAAGCAGGCAATAGGCCATAAACAATCAAACAAAGGCAAACAAAAAACATATAAGATAGTGATACCCAGAGAATTAAGATAAGGGGAACTGATAGAGTGACTGGGAAGGCTACTTGAGTTTAATTGAGGGAATTCCTCTCCAAGGAGATGATATTTAAAGTGAAATCTGAATAGCAAAGAGGAGCCAGCCAGGGAGAAAGCATCCTGGGCTGAGATAAGAGGGCCCCAAGATGAAGGCCTTGGGCTCTGCAGATCCAGGAACAGAAAGACAGCCATTGTGGCTTCATAAACCTGGGGGCAACTGGGATCCTGGTTAGAGTAATGAAGGAGAAAAATAACTTGCTTTAATAAACATGATTTGGAGAGCCAATATAATGCCTAGAAAACTATTTTTCTTTCCACTTAAATATTGCCTAGTTTTTCCATCAGAGACAGGTATAACATTTAAATCATCTATGTTGTAATATGAATTTCTTCCTGTAATTAGTTCTCTTTTCCCTAGCACCCCGAGAAGATCCAAAATGCAGGGCAAGCATTGTTATAATAAAATTTTATTAAATAGTATAATTAACAAAAATATTGTGTAGCAATGTGCCAGTTATTGTGTTGACTCAGGTAGTAATGGGGAATTCTTGGTTAATATTAGATCCATTTATATCCCACACCACGTTAGGTGCAATGTTTCTTTTCCGGGCTGGTATTTGAGATCTTGGGGTGTGCTTGCTCTTTGGATAGCTTTCCAGCTGCCTGAACTTTCCTTCAGGAGCAGCCAGATAAGTTCCTTCAGCCTTCAGCTGTCTCCACTTCCTCTTCCTGGGTGCTGCAGTCCCTTTAACCCCTGCCCAAAGAGTAGCTTTGTGTGCCCTGGTCCACTCTCCTTCCAGAGTACATGTATCACCCAAATTCTCTTTTGTGTCTGGGGCGGGTAACAATCCTTTTTGTAGGTGTTCGCCAGTTTTTCACTTCTCTATTGCTTTTCCTCTGCTGTCTAGAGAATCACTCCCCACACAATTTGGTCCTCTTTTCCTCAGTGAATCTTACAAGAGATTATGCTCACTCATCCTCTACATTTCACACATCTCTAAAGCATCTTTCTATTTATACTGTTACAGAAGTAAAAGTGAAGATCAGTGGGTAGGGTGTTGCATAGACATTCACTTATATGGTAAAAAATGTAATGGAAATCTTTAACGTAAGTTTCCTGTATATTTGAGTGTAATGTATATTCTCCAAAATACACTTAGTAACTTCCACGTTATGAATCACTAAGCCTTATGCTTCTCCAAAGAAGGGAGCACGACTTCTCAAAATACAGTATTGTTTTTAGAATGAAAATTTAATGTTTCATGACCAATTCAGATCAGCTTTGAAATTCTACACTACCTCAGCCTTGACCAGCTTTAAAATGCAAATGCTACCCACAAGGAACAAATGTTTTTTCAATTATTAAAATTGAATTTCAAGATTTGTAATGGTTTCTATAATAAAAATGTTTAACTATGTCTGAGACATAGTTCTTAAATTCCAGTAATAATTGAAAAGGACAAAAGCAGAGACTTGAAGAGCAAAGATTGAGTTATAAAAACTAAAATGTATTTAATTTTTATAGAAGTTTCAAGGCATTGTATTAGAGGCATTAGAATAGGGAGACTCTGTCTGTCTGTCTGTCTGTCTGTCTGTCTGACACACACACACATGTGAATCAATATGCTTTCTGATCTGTAAGAATGTGGCTCAACTTACATTGAAATTAGAGACAGGATACTGATCTCAGTTTGGCTTTCTAACTAGGAGACTGTGTCTGAAAGCTGGAATCATGGTTAAATGTTTCTGATGTTCTGTAAAACAGGTGTAAGAATAGTCAGATGTTTATTTTATTTCTTCTGTGTGCTTTTTGTCCAGAACAGCACTGTGGATTTGAAAGATATAAAAGAACTGGAAGGTATGGTGTCTGCCCTTGAGAAGTTTGCCAGTGAGTTGCAAAGAAAAAAAAGCAAGGTTGTATAACATGTAACTCGAAAACAGTACATGCCAGAACTAGACGGTGTAGTGCAGACATACAAATAATTATAGGAATCAACTGGAAGGAAAGTGATTAATATTGTGAAGGGCCTTACATGGAATGCTTCATGGAGGAGGAGGCGTTCAACTGCACCTGGAGGGAAATACAGAATTGGGCATCATTTCCGTTTTAGTGCAATGATAACAACTAATTTTTATTATAATAATGATTAGCTGTCTGTCGGCTTAGAGATTAGAGGATGGAAAAGCATGACAAACCCACAGGGTATATGTGTTTTGAAGGTCTTTTAAAAAGGAGTTAGAAGGAAGAAAGAGAGTCTTTCTAAGAGCCTAGGCTTGGGGAAAAATGTAGGAGGTGCAGAAGAGAATTAATGCGTATCATTTTGTACAAAGTAACCTTGACACAAATGGGGCAATTTAAAGGAGGGTAAGTGACTCCCAGCCCACTCACCCAGGTTGATGGAGGAAATAATCATGGGGTTGATGACAGATTGGAAAAAGAAGACCCAGGGTAGCTTCCCCCCACTCCATTATGTGTTTCTCATCTAGAGGTAGGGAGCTCATAGCTGAAAGAACATTTTAGAAACTCAGCCCTTTCCATTTTCCAATAATTTTAGCTAAGTAACTTGATCTCACAATAGGTTAGATGTGCCTCTCTTTTCCTTCCTCTCTCAAGCTCTGTGTAGAGGTGTGACCATTGTGATACGACGGACATAGAAGAGGTCGAAGTGAACAAAACACCTTACAAAACCCAAGATCCCTGTAAATAATTTTTTGAGGACAAAGCCCTGTGTTACAGTGGGTGAGAAGGGGTGTGACTGTCCCAGTGCTTCACGAGTGAGAAAAGTACAATTCCTCTAAGTCAGTGGTTTTCAAGCTTGGCTACACATGAGGATTATCTGGGGAGCTTTCAAAATTACTGATGTTCAGCTCCTCCCTCTGCCCCAGAGATATAGTTGGTCTGAAACGTGGTCTGGCCACTGGATTTTCTAAACCTCCCTGTAAGATTTTGAACCATTACCCATAAGTGGTGATGTAAATTTGGACAGCTTGTCAGAGCACAGACAGCTGGACCCCACCTGCAGTGTTTCTGATTCATTAGCTCTGGTAGGGGACCCAATCATTTGTAGTTCTCAAATGTCCTCAGGTGATCCTGACGCTGCTGGTCTGGAGACCACCCTTTGAGAAATACTGATTTAAACGGTGGATGGCAGACTGGTCCATGTCATACTAAGCATTTCCTAAAGTTAGGCCCTTGAACATAGTTTTTAAAATGCATATTCTGAGTACCTCCCTTGACCCGCTGAGTTAGAATGCCTGAGAATATGCAATTTTTAAATGAAATCTCCAGGTTTTAATTGGGACTCTATCACTTGTGAACTACTGTTTAACAGTTTTGCTTCCTTTGTATCTTGCTCCAAATATTTTTACATAAATTGAATGTATGACCATATGTGGGATTTTGTGATTATTTTATGCTATTTTTATGAGGAAAAAAAACTATTTTTTTGAAAGTTTTGATTGTATTAGATACTCTGAAGAATTAAAAGGTCAAGCCTGGGGGTGGGGTGGGGAAGGCTTTCAGTATAATAACAGAACCATCTGCTCACATAGAGGCAGCCATCCTAGTTGTATGTGAGATGTTTTGGAGGAAGCTTTGAAAATTGTGCTTTGAAAATTCCACATAATTAGGTAATCGCACTCAACACAGGTAGCGTAAAGGTTTGAGGAGCGTCTTTCACATGTTAGAGGATATTAGAATTACTGTGGGTACTTATTCAAAGTCCAATTCCCAAATTGCAGCTCCAGAGTCTTAATCCTGGGTTGCAAAAATAAGTGATTCTGATATAGGAGGTGTTGGAAACTCATTTTAAGAAATAGAGATTAGGGACTATGAAGGAGAAAAATTATTTTCATAGTTACCTGAGATGCTAGTCAAGAATTTACTGTATGTTGACTTGTTGTTTTGTTGTTGTTTTTTAGTTTGTGTACGTGTCAAGTGTCCTAAGAGCTAGGTATAAGTGTGTCAATTCAGGATCTATCTTTTAGGTGTATAATGTTATTCCCCTCATCTGTCTCCTTTTCTCTCATTTAGATATTGTGTGGCTTTGCTTTTTCATTTCTGTCCTATACCATCCCTCCTTTTATAGAGGAGATGGGGGAGACACATGGTTCAAATGATGAGCAGGTCAGGTTTACATTTAGGTGAATTTTCTTCTCCTTTATCTCTCTGTCTAGGCCAACTTATTTTTTTCCTCTTTTGTTCTTATTGTTGTCTGTACTTTTGCTCACCCCCCCTCCCGCCCCTGGCCCCCTTCTACCAGTCCATGTTCCATCTTTACTTTGGGCTGTCTTTCCTTTGTGCTCAATTTTGTGGCCATTTCAGTGGGCAAGAGGTGAAAGAAGGTCCCTGGAAACATTGTCAATGGATGGTTTTCTCCCCACAGGTGGGAGGTAGTGGAAGAAGTTTCTAAGCTAGAAGCAGAAAAACCTACACAAGTCTTCCATCGTACCTTGGCTTGTGAACCAAGTAATAGAACCAAGTGAAATGATTTTTCACCAAAACTCAGAGTTCATAGGTGAGATGGAGACAGGCCTGGGAAAATATACAAAAATCAACATTTTGTGAGTGAGTAATAATCTCTGTGGGAGGAGAGCCTGGGAGAAATGAATCTTAATTGATTTACAATTTGGGTGGCCAGTCTCATCAAGTTAACTCTCAACTGTTTTAGATCATAGTGAATGTGACAGAATTATCTCTATGTTTTTGTGTTTTAGACTTTGTTATCCCCACCTCCTAAAACGTTAGCTTTCACTAAAGAATCATCTCCCGGTCAGAAGAAAGGAAAGACCTGGTAGAGGAGCAACTTTTATTGATTCTGGTAATGGTTGAGGTGTGGCAGCAAGCTCTTTTGTGGTTGGTTCCTCGGTTGTCATGGAAACCCACAGCAGTAGTAGAGCCCAGGGAAAGTCTGAGGGTTTTGACCACCAAAATGGATGACCACAGTATGTTTTGAATTGCACAGATCAGAGAAGTGATATGTATTCTTTACACTTTTCCTCTTTCACCCTGGGTTCCCTGTAACCTTTAATAAGAAGTTTAGAGCTTAGCTAAAGCTGCTGTCTCTATTTTCTTTTTTTTTTTTTTTTGCCTTCATTTTTAAGACAAGTACTGAAGTGGAATTGCCAAATGTGAACTAGGACAAAAAGCAGAGTGTGTACACAAACAGGTTCCATATGAGTCCTTATTGGGGGTGCGGAAGGGAGCGTCCTAAAGACCAAGACAGCTATTTTGTTCAAATGTATGCACATGTGACAGAGAAGAGAAAATGCCAATAAATATGGAGAATGAACTGGAGTGATCTGATTTAAGGTACATAAAGAGAAGAGTAAGGAAAATAGCTAGAGAAAGGGCAATTTGAGGGAGAGGATATAGAGAATCACACAGAGAAAGTAGTGTTCTGTCTTCATAGCAAAGAGAATACTGAGGACTTTTCTATGGAGAAAAATGGTAGGAATGTTCAGTTTGTGAGGCTGCCACCAACAGAAAGGAGATTTCTTCCTAGGGCCTTCCCAGACATCTGACAGTTTGCTCATCCCGCTCCTTAATCAGTACTCTTACTTTTATACCATAGCATCCTTTTAGGAAATATTTGTTTCTTAAGTTTTCCTTTACTTTCTAAGGTATCTCCCCCACCTTTTCCTGATCCACCCCCCAGAGCCTGAATCACTTGAGTAAGATATGTTATCTATGTAAAGGATTCAACCAAACAGAGAAACCACAAATTGTAAAATCCCAATAAAAAATTTAGAGTTTTGACCAAAGAGCTCATTCCATCTCCCACAAATGCGAAACTTTGGATGTATTTATAACGGGACTATTTCTTTTCTCAAACTCCAAAGTACAAATAGCTGGTATACTCTTGTTAATTGGTACTGTTTACATTTCATAGATCAGGAAACCCAGGTGATTCACAGGTTTTGTATATGCTGTATCTCAGTGTTATTTGTATACTTGCTTACCGTTCCTCTGATCTGTCTGATTGAGACAGAGAGTAAACCTTGATAATTCTTGGCTCTTCTGTATACCCAGGGCTATTCCTATCTAATAACAGAGGCTTGATAAATATTGTCCAACTAGATCATAGGGTTTGTTTGAGTACATAATAGAAGACAATGAAATAGCTGGGGCCAGACCTTGCCCTCTTTCTCAAGCTTCTGGAATTGCAATTAGGACATAGCAGTGTTGGACATACTGTATGAGCCCTCAGTAAACACCTGCCAATGAATTGACTAAAGGACTGAGTCCAGACTCTGTTATGTTCTTTAATACTTTAATATATGTGCTTCAACAAGGATTTTAGACCTTACTGACTTGATTGGTTGTATTTTTAGACTTGTTCTATTTTGAAAAAAGGAATAGACAGTATGACCACAACCATAGTGATCATCTGGATTTGTTCCCGTAAATAACCTTGAGATAATTTGAACAAAGTTTCTTAACTATTTAAATAGACAAACGGAGTGACAGGCTTCATAATTAACATTGGCCCTTCACTCCTTTTAATGTCATTTCTCATGTTTTGCATTGGTTACTAATCAAACTAGACTGTTATTCTGATTTAGATGTCACTTTACTCTCCATTTTGTAGGTCATTTGGGGTCTCTGTCCCTTTTTGCTGTGTTCTATTTCCCATCTCCTTGCCAAGCCCCCTCCAGCCTCTTAGACCCCTTCTCACTTCCCCGTAAGTTTATTTATGGTTTTAATTTCTTAATGTGGTAACTCTTATTTTCCAATGTCTGTTGTAAAGTGCCTTTCCAGTGATCCTAGAAGAGTGAACTCAATAAAAGACACCGTGAACTAGTCATCATAAAAACAACCATGTCCAGACTTCAGCTTAAGCAAAAGACACGGAATGTATCTAGACCCCGTTCTCTGTGACTCTGTCTGAATCTTTAACAGGAAAGTTCCATTTCCGGTCAACCTGCTGCTTAACTTGTCAGGAATGAATTAGTAACTACTAATGAATTAGTTAAATTCCTCTAATTTTATGTTTCTAGTAGTTGGTTCCATGTCATAGCTGAGGTTTTCTTACTGCCTTCAGCATGGAGACTAAGCAGCTGTGGAAAGGATGAGCTAGAGATTTCTGCCAACTGCAAGTCACTGGTGATTCCGAGAGAGAATTCAACAGATCAACTCGTAGTAATAATCTTTGCTATTTAGACTATGTTCTTTGTTTTCTAAACCGCTGGATTTTGCTTATATCTTAAAAAAAAATTCTACCAAGGTATTTTAATTTAGACAAAGTGGGATTCTGATCCATGCTATACAATGAGAGACAACCAAAGTTTTGTTCTGCCCCCTTTCCAATGGCATGGAAAAGTAAGAAAATTCAGGCAGAATTAGAACGCAGAATGTCCCATGTTCTCTGGTCTTGAGAAATTCCTGGTGAGAGAGGAGTTTGTGGAACTCACTGGCTAAACTTTAGGTAGACAGAACTCCAGAGGTTTTAAAAGGGACCCCAGAATTCAACTCACGCAACAGCTTCATTCTGTAAATGGGGAAATGAAGGCCCAGAGAAGTATGGCTTGCCAAGGATATGAACTAAATTATGGCAGTTTTAGCTCATGACTTGTGTTTGCTAGACTGCCAGGTAGATTTTCCAGTGCAAGCCTCCTTTAAGGAAAGGCCACGTCATTCTTTAATATGAACCAAAGCGTGTTCTCCACCCCTCCCTTCCCCAAAAAAGCCACCATGAAAATACATTTCTGTGTTGATTCCCTAGGCAGAATTATTCATATGAATAGAACACCAGGAATGCAGAGTGTTAATATAGTTGCTGAATAATATACTAGCACCACAGAGTTTAATAATAGATAATAATAAATAATACAGTTGGGGAATTCTGTCATTCAGTTATGGAGTAAATGACGGGAAGCACACACACATTCACAGAAGAGTGTTTCTGATGGGAACACATAGGTGTTTCAGTTTTACTCGCCTCTTCCGCTCTCTGGCTTACCCATCTAAGAGGTAGGCAGGACATTCAGAGATGTGCCCAGTTGGGACTTTTAGGTTTATGTGGTAAAGTTGCAGGTGTCAGCGGCTGAGCCAGAAAGTACGAGTTGTGCTCCCTGAACTTTTATCAGTTACTCCTCTTAGGCCTTTGCTGTTTTCCTCCATGTCATGACTGGATATCTTCCTTTAGCAGGGGGAGATGTGTCCAAGGCTTGTCATTGTTTCCCATCACAGCTCTTTGTAAATCACTGCATGGAAGAGGGTGGTATGGGAACACTGAGCCTGAAGGTGGGAAGAGGATGGAGTGGGGGTGGGGGTTGAAGGTGGTGAGAGGAGGTGACAGTGTAGCCACGGTTCCGGTCCAGTGAGCTCTTCAATGAGCCGGCGTGTGCTGCACTTTCCTCAGCTGCACGAGAGAAAGCCAGCTGCCGATCACTATTAAACCTCTATTTTTTCCCCTAGAAGAATGGGACATTTACCCCCTCACTCTTTTAATCAGATAAAAAGCAGGGGGTGGGGAATTAATTAATGTCAGTAAATGAAGTATGAGGTGCTCGTCCGGATATGATAATGACTGTGAATTAGTCCAGAAGAAATGGAATGGTGTAGAGAATGAATCGTACCAGCACACGGCTTTGGGATGGACTCAGCTACCTCCGTAATGCGTTAATGCTTCCCTTACCTCGTCCGTTGTCCTGCCAGCACTCCCACACTGCCATCTCAGGCTACAGTATTACAGCCTGAGGATCCCAAATGGAGCCCTGCTTCCAGGAGCGATGGGGCCAGCTGATGACGACATCCTTTTAGAATGTAAATCAAAGAACTCCATGTCTACTTATAGATTAGTGAAACCACACCAGAAAGAAGGAATTGCTGTGTGTTCGTTGGCTAAGGAAACTGCAAAATGATTCAAGAAGGCAGTAAGCCAGCTAGAGGGAAAGAAAAGGGAATAGTTCCTCAAAATAAGTTGCTCCTTCTCCCCCAAAGCCCAGGTTTACCTTTGGACTGTCAGTAATTAATCTCCACCCCTTTCTGCTTTTCCATATGTGCCTCAGTATATTTTTCTTTTGAAATATTATCGAATGAGTCCAACAAACACACATTGATCAGGCACTTCCTGTGTACAAGGCACTGTGGAGTAGAGGTAGATAAGTAAGTCATACTCCATATTCGAAGAGTTTTCCTCTTATGGGCTTGGCATATAGTAAACACTTAACAAATTGCTGCTATTATCAGTATCATTTCATTGAATTTAATTCATAATGAATTTTTCTTTGGGGACAGGAAATTTCAAAGGTTCAAAGAGCCCTTGAACACTGTCTTTTCTTTGCTTTTTGTTTCTTTTCTCCTTTCTTTTCTTTCTCTTCTCTGCTCTAAAATTCTTGGCACATTGGCAAAATGAAGAAATACAAAAACATAGTTACAATCATATTTACATGTTAACGGTTAAGAAATTATTTGCTGTAAATACAAAAACCCAGCGCTGTGTAGTCACAAAATATGAATCACTGACTTTTGAGAGGATATTAATTCACAGTACACTATAGGCATGTGACCCAGTAGTGGAACTCCTGTCTAGAATTGTTGGTTGACATCTTACATCTTTTTGGACCCTCGTTAGGGGTGGCTGTATATGCAGACTTATTTGGAAGTCATACTAAGAAACTGAATTTTATTGTGGTTGGCTTTTTCTTAAATATATTCCAGGACAACAAACAAGGAGGGCTAGATGAAACCACATTGGGAATAATTATTAAAACTGGGCAATAAGCTTGTGGTGATTCTTACTGCTTTTGTGAATATTTGAATGTTGCCATAATACAATACATTTTAACTGAATGTATTTTAGGCTAAAATGTTTGAGTGACAGGTCCTTTAGGAGGGCAAGCCTGGGCGAAATGTCTTCTTTGCGCCCCCTTCCCCCCCCCACCCCTGTCCCTGTTACTTCAAGTCCAAGTTGGACGGTGGAGAGTGAATGCTGTGCATTCTAGGAATGGCTCAACATACTTGCCAAGGGCATTATGTTAACATAAGATGTGTCCTGTTTCTGCAGGAGGTCTGTGAGGCCAACTCGTAGCCTGAACAGGTGTACACAGTGCCCCATTCAGTCCCTGCCTTTGCCTTTTCTTTGACCTATTGATGTAGGAGGCAAGTCTAGAGCTACTTCTACCTGGGGACAGTGGCTCTCCCAGAGTACAGCAGAGTCCCCTTCTCTGAGTAGCTCTGTTAAGCTTCGTGATGGCTGCCCTCTGCCAACCTGGCATGGTGGAAGGGATGCTGCTGAGAGTCTCAGCTTGTCTGCTAAGAGAATGAGTTTAAGGAAAAAAGAGAAAACAAGATCACAGACAAGATCCTCATTTTTTTTTCCTTTTCCTCCATAGCTTATTAGAGATAATGGCACAAACTATGTGTATCTGTGTCTGTCAGCTTTTGTGGGCTTGTCTGTGAAAGGGTGGTGTCAGGAACTGTAATCATCTGTATTAATGATTTATCTGGGCATCAGTAGGCTCATAAAAGTAGGTGAGACTTTGATAAGAGTCAAGAGAAGAGTTCTGCATGGGTCATTCAGATTGTTTCATTTACTGACCACCCAACAGGAGGACGTCTGTATGGAGATCTCAGGGTTATGTAGTGAAGGGTCTTCCAGAGGAATTTACAGTTTGGCTGGGACACACGAGAAGCTATAGGCTGACTACTTTCTGCAGGTGCCCAATAGCACACTCAAGCCATAGGTCCCCATCGATTGGGGATAATCTTCCTTTTGCAGTCACTTCCATGGTCTGCTGACCTTCTGAATGTATCTCATATTGCCTGGCTTCAGGCCTATACTGTAAACTTAATTTTCTTATTAAAGTTTAAAAATTTTTGTTTGGTTTCTCAAATGAATTCCCCGCCCCCCCAGGAGGAATCTGGTTTATATATTTAAAACATGATTAAATCAGTTCCAATTCCACTCTGAAGAATTCCTTTTGATACACAAGTGTCCTTGCGTCATGCCGTCTCGTGGGCAGGCCAGCGCAGGCTTCCTGGGTATTCAGAACACTAACTGCCTTGGGATTATATCTTCATCTCTGGGACCTGCTAGTAGAAGAACCACAATGCCAAGGGGGTACTTATCTTGGTAGTGTTGTTTTTTTTTTTGTCTCTTTTGCCTTATAAAAGATTTATCCTTAAATTTAAAGAATAATAATAGATACAGGGTCATTTTTGTCCAAATTCACAGATAGAATAGAATACAGGCAAATGCCAGTACTTAGGTCTACAAATACCCTATTTATACTTCACAGGGTATACAAATCTGCTAGGACTGCCATAATGAAATACCACAGACTGGCTCAAACAATAGAAATTCATTTTCTCACAGTTCTGGAGGCTGGAAGGCCAAGATCCAAATGTCAGCAGGTTTGGTTTCTCCTGAGGCCGCTGTGCTTGGTGTGAAGATGACCTCCTCGCTGTGTCCTCACTGGCCTTTCCTCCATGTCCATTCTGAATATCTCTTTCTGTGTCCAGATTTCCTCTTCTAATAAAGATACCAGTCATACTGAACTGGAGCCCACCCTAATGGCCTCATTTTAACCTTATCACCTCTTTAAAGGCCCTATCTCTAAACGTTTTGAGGGGCTGGGGGCTGAGAGATTTAACGTTATGAATTTTGGAGGGACGTGATTCACAGGGTGACCCAGAGTGAGACATCTCTTTAGAGAGAAAAGAGCAATTGATTCCCTCTGCTCTACATTCTAGAGATGCCTTCAGAGGCTTGCATTTGGGTGTACTCGTAACATCTTAATGCATAGGAAATTAGTTTAGGGAACTGATTCTACAATAACAATTAAAAAGGGGTGAGCAGGTAGAATCATGGCTCTGTAAACTTTTATCTTGTTTTGGTGTCGAAGCATGTACCATTAGCATCACCGACAAATTGTGGAGGGAAAGGGGGAATTGGGAGCAGAAGGAGAGAGTCAAAAGTTGAGGGAAATCTGTCATGTCAGTTCGAGGAAGGGAGGAAAAATAGACAAGAGAAGAAAGAAAAAAAAAGAGCAAAACCGTGAGAGAAAAAGAGAGACAAGAAGAGGGGGAAAGGGAGGGGAAGAGGCAGGGAGGGAAGAAAGAGTGACAAAAAACGGGGAGAAATGAGCCTAGCCAGCATTTTTCCAGGAGTTGAAAAAGAGAGTTCATGTGTTTCCTTCTCATAGGAGACCCAGCTCCTTCCAAGATGGTGAAGAGAGTAGTGTAATCATATTCAAACAGGAGCAGAAAGTAAATGGTGGCCCTAGAGAGGGAGGGCTTAGATGTTGAGGTTTGGAGTGGGTGGCCGAGGACCATCCAACATTAGAGAGCGCAAATGTGTGCACAGGCCGGAAATGTCTCTGCAAGGACCCTGGTGGCATTGGAAACCATGAATGAGAAAATACCTGACTTGCTTTCCCAGGTGTATGAACCTGAAGCTCTTAGCTACTGCCAGGCCATCAGTCTCCCCTGTGCCCCTAAGAGATATTCTCGACACTAAACCCAGACTGCCCTCCTTGCCAAAATGCTTGCCATTGGCCTTTTCCCCCTCCCCAGATTCTGAGATGGGGACAGACTGGTCAAGGGGAGTGTGCCCTGTGGATGTGCAATTTCGGAAGAACGATGGAGAAGTGTGTCGTGCACACCTAGGGACACCACAGGATATTTTCACTCATCTCTGGGCATAACCAGTTTCCTGAAGGCCTTTGCCCTTCTGATTTTACGATTTCTAAGCCTCTTCCTGAACCTTTGAGTCAAGTCTCAAGCTAAACTGCAGCCGAGGCCTCATCTCTTCTTGGAAATAAATTTCTTTTCCCCTTCCCAGGGTAAATAAATTATGTTGACAGACAAATGCAGGATTAGGTGAGGAGATTTGTGAGACAATGGGATTTTGGAAGCTCAAGCAAGCAGACATCTGGACTAGGCTGAGAGGGGAGGAGTCAGGTAGGGTGGGAGGCTACAGGGATAAATCGGCAGGAAGTGAGATGGAGGGAGAAACAGTTTCTAAGATGCCACACAAGGACACTTCCCAGAGCTGCCTGGGATGTCTAAACTTTTGGATGAGGCTGTTTGGCTTTAGATAAAACATCTGGCTTAAGGGAGCCTCCATTTCACCTGGGTAGTGGGCATACTACTAACCTTCTTACTTCTCAGGTTGGCTTTGAAAACAAAACCATGTGGGGAAAATATTCTGAAAGCATCAAAGAGCCATGAACATATTATTTTTTTTATGTTGCTCTACCGATCCATGGGTCTTTCCTGCAGCAGCGCTGCTGTGTGCTGGCTTCTGTGCCCCCAAGTCCTGCCCTGTTGAATATCTGTAGTTGTGGGGAACTTACCAGCTTACCAATGCCTCTAAGGCAGGTCTTTCTTTTTTCACATTTATTCATAAGGTTTAAAAAAAAAAATTGTGTGAGCCCAAATCTGGCTAATAATAATTAATAATTAATAATAATAACCAGCTAACACTCATGTGGTGCTCACTCTGCACCATTCCTCTTAGCAACCCTGCAAGGTGGGTACTGTTATTATTCCAACTTGACATATAAGAAAACTGAGGCACAAAGAAGTTAGGTGACGTATCCTAGGTCACATGGCTATAATTTTACCTACTAGTCCTTGTTTTTCTGTCCACGGCCAAAGAGTCATATTGGAAGACTGTTATTTGGCCCTCTCTGAGCCCTCCCTTTGACAGACCACCCTTCACTCTCCCTGGCTCCATCCTGCATGTGCCTCCTCCTTAAAGTGTTTTTCTCGAAGAGGGCGCTGTTCTCCAGGAGTGTTTTGTCCTATACAGAGGAGAGTTGCATTGCTGGGTCTTCTTGCATCTGCTGCTGCTCTGCTAGCAGCTTTGGGGAGGAAGCCTTTTAAGGAAAAAAGGATGTTTGAAAGCCGGCACCACTGGAAAGTGGTCGGATAGCATGTGCTGGTCCACTGCTCCCAGCTGCCAGATGAGGGGGATTGGGATCAGCTGTGACCTAATTATGAGTCTCATAAACCTGCATTGTGTCCTTCATTTTCCAGCTCATTGACCACCCAGAGGGGGAGGGAAAATGAATGAGATTCTGGTCAAGTCCTTCCTGCCGCTACCATGTGTCCAAGGTCACGGGCCCACGAAGTCCAGAGGGAGTTAAGGGGGTGGGCTCTTTGTGGTCCTCTCTGAAAGAAGCTGGCGGGGAATGAGGCAGAAGAGAAGGAAGATTAGTAGACATTTAAGCCTCACAAAAGGCCTTGGATTGGAATGTCTTCTCATGTCGTAGAGACAGGAATTTCTGAATTGACGTCTGTGATTGTTAAGATAGCAAATTAATAAGGCCTATGCTCATACAATTACATGTATGTGAATATACATACATGAATGTCATGTGGGGAGTCATGAAGGAAACCCTGCTCCCTGCGCCATGTGTCTTGCGGGGCGGCCTGCGGGGTCTCTGGTCCCGCTCCCCACACAAGAACGCAGGACATGGTGAGGCCAAAAGGGAACACCCACGGAGCCATACGTAGGGAAGTCATACCACTATATTCTCGCTGGCGGCTGGGCTGGAAACACAGGAAGCAGGAGCCACACTGTTCGCAACCCTCACTGCGCCGCTTGCAGGCTCAGCCACCATCTTCTTGCTAGCCCCCATTTTTCCTGCTAGCGTAGCCTCGGCAGTTATATTAGTGGCCAATGGCTCACTGGTTACAGCTGATGGCCAACTAGCCACAGCTGATGTCCATCCAATCACAGTTGATGGCCATTTACTACCCAAGTGAGCACCTTTTCACGTGAGGCCGAGAGCCTGGAAACTGTACTCCTGGCTCTGTCCCCACAATGAAACTATCAATATCTGGCATATATCATGTATTTGATGATTTTGTGTAAACAAAGACTGAGTTGAAATTGTGCTAAGAATGCAGTTTTTATACTGCCAGAGAGCCCCAATTCCTTAGCTCAAATTGCTACATCACATGGGTGTGTGCTATTCAAACTTTCTCCTGTCAAAAGATAGCATCCATAAATCACTAAGTGATATCTATGGAATTCTCAGTTGCAAATGTGTCTGAGAAAGTTTCCTCCTTCCTCACCTTAGGAAAAAAAAAGTGACTAATTTCTCTTTGAAATCCTTCTACGAGAGCCATAGCACTAATAAGATTTTGCAGAAAGAATATGATGTTTGGGACCACACAGGTGCTGGATTCAAATTATGCCTCTGACACTTACTGTTTGGGCATTGTTGACCCTGGGCAAGTTACTTGTCTCTCCAAGCCTCTGTTTTCTCATCAGTCAAAATTGGGAATAAACACTAATAACGCTTCAAGGTTGTTTTATATTTAGGATGAAATGAAATGTTTTATATTTAGGATGGGACTATGTAGGATTAGATCTATGTAGATCTAATGTAGATCAGAGAGCAGTTTCCAGGCTCTCGTCCTCACATGGAAAGGTGCTGGCTTGGTTATTAGATGGCTGTCAGCTGTAATCAGATGGCCATCCACTGTGGCTGGGTGGCCATCAGCTGTTACCGGTTAGCCATTAGCCACTAATATAACTGCCATGGCTGCGTTGGGGGGTTGATTGGCAGGCAGAGAGGCGCACTGTGGATTGCGATCGTGTGGCTCCTGCTTCCTGTGTCTCCAACCCAGCCATCAGCGAGAGTATAATGGTATGACTCCCCTTTCTATGGCTCTGTTGTTGTTCCTTTTTGGCCTCACCATACTCTGTGTCCACCCGCCAAGAGCGGGACCAGAGACCCTGCATAACAATCTATCACAGAATAAAAGCTGAAGAAAAGAGAAACTCCTCCCACTTCCATTTACCCAAGGTGTAGAGTATGAGATGGGTGTAACTGTACAGTGGTAAGATCTCTTAGTGCTGTGATCCCACGATTTCTGGATTTTTAATACTGGGAACAAATTTAGGACCTCTAAGATTTTTGTTAAACATTTAAAAAATAACTTTCATGTGTTAACATCACTTCAAAAAACATGTTAACATCCCTAAAGGTAAGAACTCAGCCTACCTCAAAGGGGTGTATGAAAATGAAATAAGATTATGCATATAAATAAACTCCTTAATACAGTTCTTAGCATTTGATAAATTCTTAAAAAGTGCTAGGTGTTCTGTTTAGGTATATTAGTTTTAATATTGGTGTCATATAACTATTGGAAATCAAGCCCAAATTCTCTAACATGACGTGTAAACAGGCTTTTATACAGATGTACCACTTCTACCACCCCCCAATATGCAGCGACTTACACACATTCCCCCACTCCAGCCAGGGAGTCCCGGACATAAATGGCCGCAGGGGCCAGTGGGTTATATTATTGAATAGTGTGAAATGTGAATAAGAAAACTATGGCATGGTGTGTGTGTATCTTCCGTCCTGCACTGTTGGTGTAGACGTGGATTCAAGTTCTCAATAATAATAAGAGCCAACATTTATAACGGTGAAAAGTATGTTGTCATATAGCCAAGAGTATGTTTGTGTGGAGGCATAACTTTGCCAGGAGTAAGAATTAGTTTGGAAAACCTGTTTGGACTCGCCCATCTTATTACATTTCGACCCTTTTGCTCTGTGTTTATGTATATCTGTGGCCAGTTCTGGTTCTACACAGAAAGTTTTTAGAGGGAAGTACCCTCTTAGCCGATGCCTCCAGAACCAAAGGATACTTAGAAAGTGACAGGGAAGTGCTTCAAGTCGTTGACCTTCCTATATTTACCAACGTTCTCCTGGGGATGCTGTGCGTTTTGTGTCCCAGTTCCACCTCCCAGCCACTCCAAGCTTTTGCAGACTGTTTTCCAACCAACCTGATTAGTAATTAGGAGAAATTCCAAACGAATCGCATCTCTGGATTACCTTCTTTGGAGGAAAGCGATGGCTCTTCCTCCTGCTGATATATATGGAGAGGTCAGACTTACGTAGAGGATAACATCTTGGAAGGGGAGACATTTGACACTAAGAGGCGAAAAGACTGTGTTGTAGTAAAATGGATTTAAATAATAATTTCAACCCCCCCCAACCCCAGTACATTCCAAATCATGACAAATACAAACAAAAAAACAAAACAAAACATCTCAAATCAAACCAGGTTAATATAAAAACAAAACCTACTTATAATCCAGATTTGTTACCCCAGTATTTAAGAATTCTGCAGAACTGTCCCTTTCTAAATGTAAGATGCCTGCATGGAAGTAGAGAGACAGTGCTTTGTTTTTCTTTTGCTGGTTCTCCTAGAAGATGAGCTCAGTGTTTCTGTCCCTCAGTCTAGGCTATTTTTAAGAGCCTGATGCCAGGAGAGTCTCTTAGCACAAATGTGAAAGCATAGTTTCCATCCATAGCAGAGAGAGTTTCTATTAAGCTATATTTTTTGAGGTATCTTTGACATCAATGGTTGCTGTTGCTACATGAAAGATATTATGCTTACGTTGCCAAGTAGTAGTCCAATATAGGTTTTTGGGAGGTGGTTTTCAACCATTCTCTTTAATTAAGCTGGAAGCAGGGTCAGAAGAAATGTTTAACTCCTAATCACTTAGAATCCATAGCCAACCTGTCTGGCTGCTTGGGTAAAGGGAGTGAGACCACAGTGAGCTGGAAGAAGCTTTCCAGAGATTTCATTTTTGTTTTATTTCCCTTCTTTAAACTTAATGATAAAGAAATAAGCAAAAACAAACAAACAAACCACGTTATCAGAATTGGGGTTTCAGAGATGGATGGTTTAGCTGTAACCTTAGGAAAGGGTTGGAGTGGGGACAGAAGGCAGCAGGTTATGTGGCTATGTCCACTGAAAGATGATTTGCTTCCCACAAGCTACCTCCTTGACTACGTCAGTATACTTCTCTTCTCTGTCGAGAGGCATCCTAGTAAAATACATGGTTCCTGCCCTGAGAGGTAGATAGAAATATCTCTAGGCTACCATATGTATTTATTATGAAGTACATGAATAAATCACTATCCAAATAGAACAAATGCAGTGCTATTAAAAATTAACATGGACTTTTTGTTGTCTGTTGTCCCCATCATTTTCCCTTTAATGAAGTAACAGTCTGGAATACTACTAATAGCTTGAGGTACCTTGAGGATAAGGTGTATTTTACCAACGCTTTAACTTCATCAGACCGGCCTCATTATAGAGGGTCCAGCTCTTTCAAGCACGTCACTCAGAAATAAAGCAAGATGGATTGGTCCGTAGAATATGGAAGCATTTGCCCAGAAGGCTTCTTTTCAGAACCTCAGGTACCCTTTCTGAGGAGCCTGGCATTCCCTTAAAAAGAATTTTTTTTTCTTGCTTTTTTCCTGTCGCCTCTTCTTTATTTTGTCAAACGTGTGTGTGTGTGTGTGTGTGTGTGTGTGTGTGTTTTGAGGGGAAGTTGCATGTTAGTGCACATGTGAGATGTCACTATAGTTTCTCTTGTCAATTTTCATTCCAACGCTACTGTGATGAGCAAATCGGACAACCTCTAGGTCCAGAAGAAGACTTTAGATCCCAGAGACTGCAGTATATAAGGGTGGCTAATTTTATTTATGACGAAGATAGCGAAGACTTTTCTTAAATGCTGAAATAAAAGATGAACTTTTACTCTCCAAAGCAAGGCACAGAGCTCCCAGTAGCAACAAGGGTTTGCTTCTACCATGTGTGTCCCAGCAGGAAAAGGAGAAGAGAGGTAGCATTCATTGAAAACCCACTGTGTGTCAGGCTTTTAATTATTATCTTAGTTAATTTCAGTGAATACGAAAAGAGTGTTCCCACCCACCGGCAACAAAAACTATAAATTTTAGATTTTCTTTAGTGACACTGGTGAGTCTTCTTAGACAATAATTGAAAGAGCCTTCGATTTATTGCATCAGGGGCCAGGAACAATTCCTTGATGGAAAATCTGCTCTTTGTGGGCCATTCTGATGCTCTTTACAGGGAAAGGCAGGCACTGAATGCTTTGAGGTGCTCACAACTCACCCCTTACCCCTTCTTGAGGATGATAGTTGTCTGGATCCCTGACTGGCACTATTGCTGTTGGCACCTTACTGCCCACTCCATCAGCCTTGGCAGACTCTTCTCCTAAAGAACATTATGTGATTAGAACTAAGCCATCACTGGTAATTAGGCTGTCCTCTGTGTCCTCCCATCCTACTACTTTCCTCGTCCTGCCTCAGTACTGTGTTTTACTCCCAGTCCCTGATACTACAGTCTTAGCAAAGTAGCACAATCAATTATAGGGGTTGCCAGGGCTTGAACCCTCATCAAAGCAAATGGAGGAACCAGAAACGAATAGTTTCCATTAATGACCTGGACTGAGTCTCCCGGCATTGCTTCGATAATTAATGTAATTGTGATTTGTTTTCATGTTGTGGGACAGAAAGCCAAAGCACCAACCATTGTAGTATCTTCTACATTATACATTGTTAGCAAGAGGGAAGCTTACTTCCTCAGGTGATAGTTGATATTGGGGGGGTGGGGGAGAACTCAGCCTCCAAAATTTCTCCAGGTTTTGATGAATACATTTGTAGATTTGTAAAATATTTGTTTCAACTTGGGATTTTTTTCCCCCAGGTGTTTTGGAGCTTTTATGTGAAATATTTTCTTTTGAATTTGGGGAACCACTTCTCTAAGCATGGAGAAGTAGGTGATTTCCTTTTCTTTTCCACTGAAAATATAACTGCGTTCAATTTATTCAACAAATATTTATTGAGTATCTGCTATGTGCCAGACACTGTTTTAGAGGCCTAGAATACATCACTGAACAAAAAAGAGAACGGATATGCTTCCTTTTGTAGAGCTTAAATTCTGGTAGATGGAGAGAGAGGCAATAACAAATATTATAAGTAATTTACAGTATGTTACATGATGATAAGCATTACAGAAAAAGACAAAGCAGATCAGGGTAAGTGGGTAGGAATGCTGGGTAAGAGGAGATGAGAAAGTTAGCCAGGTAGATATCTGGGGGAGGTAAGGCCAGCCTGTATGGAATAGAAAAGGAGGAGCATACAGGGCCTTTTTAGCCATTGGAGGGACTTTAGCTTTTACTCTGAGTTGACATGGGCAGCCATGACAGGCTTGAGCAGATGACTAACATGAGTTGACTTGGGTTTAAAGATGCTTTGGCATCTACCCTGTTTCCCCAAAAATAAGACTTAGCCGGACCATCAGCTCTAACGCGTCTTTTGGAGCAAAAATTAATATAATACCCGGTATTATATTATATTGTATATTATATTATATTATATTATATTATATTATATTATATTATATTATATTATATATTATGCTATACTATACTATAGACTGGGTCTTACAGTAAAATAAGACCGGGTCTTATATTAATTTTGCTCCAAAAAATGCATTAGAGCTGATTGTCCGGCTAGGTCTTATTTTTGGGGAAACACGGTATATTCTTAATATACCAAAAACTCTTTTCTTGCCCCATGATTCCAGTTTTCTATGTGCTATCATGCCATTATGTACTGCAAAGCACGTATCATCCACTGTGGCGCTGAGTGGCACTGCTCATTCCTGATGAGGTGTTGTGGCATCTAGATTTACCCACTGTTCACTCTGAGGTTCATTATGCCAGGTTTTAATAGAATCACCCAAGAGAGTATGGTGCCTAGGAAAAGGACAATAGAAAAGGTGATAGATACATTTTCCCCCTGAGGATGAGGTTTGATTACTTGTGTCATTATTTCCAGCCAGCACAGCCACACACGTAATTAGTGGTTATACAATTATGCAGTCACATTGTCTGAGACTTCATTACCTCTTAACTCATAAATCTGCCTTACCACCTTTCCATGACCCTCTTAAAGAATGCACCTACCCACCACCTACATAATGAAAGAAGCCACAAGCCCCAGCCTTGGAGGAATTGTATTGATTTGTAAGAAGAGGGAAGCTATCACATGTTGTTCTCACTCACCTGGAAATAGACACCACATTTTATCTGCCACGCTGTTTCCTGTTGTAGGTCTGCATAGTAAATCCATTAATCTAACCATCCGTTCATCCATCTGCCCATTCATCTACCTGCCCATCCATCTATCCAATCAGTTTGTCTGTATATCCATCCGTCCATCTGTCCAATTTCTATTTATTGACGGATTATTTTGTGCAGGTACCATCCTGGGAGGCAACGTGTTTTATGGTTAGATGCATGGACGATAGCCTCCAACTGCCTGGAATGGAATCCTGCCCATGACTTGAGCAATAGGACCTTGGGTCAGTTATATTATTTGAGCCTCGGCTTCCTCATCTGTAGGATAAGAACAATAATCCAGCATATATCGTAGAATTGTCACGAAGATCACAAAGTTAATTGATCCAAGGCCCCTTCCTTTAGTCCTGGAGGAATAGTTTTAGTAGTTTGAGTTTGCGTTCAACCATCTCTCCCTTTTTCATCAGTTCACTCTTTCCCAGCAGTCTATCAAGAATGCAGCCTGCATTACGTGCTAAGGAGAGAGGGTTTTGTGAGAAATGGGAGCTGTAGACGCAACCCTAGTACATAACACAGTGCTTGGCACGTGCACAGCGGCCAGGATACATTTCATGAAATGAATGCCAGTCCCTGCCCTTGAGGAGTGTTCAGAATGTCTGCACAGGCCAGTGCCAGATGGAAGTGTCAGTGGGGCAGCCAGCCAAGGACAGAGAGCAGAGCAGGACAATTGAGCATAAGCAGAGGGAGATAATCCTCCAGCTGCTTCTGTGGCCTGGAAATTCAAAGCGATTTCTTCCTGGGACTGGCTCTTTTGTTTCATACTTTGATTTCTGTCTTTGTGTCAATGATTTGTCTGACGTTTCTGGGACTCTGCCCTGATACATAGTCCAGGCAGGTGGGATCCCAGTGGGGAAGTATGTATGTCTCTGTGTATATTCCAGAAAGTTTAACCTTGGGCAGACAGGGCCAGCATTTTGACTTTAGGGTATATTTGATATTATCTCTTTGTCATCCCTCCTCACACTGGTTGGGATAAGGGTACTAAGTTTGGTTGACAGGACTTGGAGATTTGCAAGAAACAGTGGTAGTGTTTACACTTAAACTTGCTGTGACCCATCTTAGTACAAAGGCATGAGGAAGCCTTTAGAAAAAATATCACATTTAAGGGGATAATCACAGTGGTGACTTCAATGTCTTGTGGAAGCATGTGTGGATTACATACGGAGACTCTGAAGCCAGACTGCTTGGGTTCAGACCATGGGTCTATCTTCCAATGGTCATGTAACCTTGGGCAATGTTATTAACTCTTCTGTGCCTTAGTTTTATTTCTATAAAATGGTTATAATAATTATAACCTACCTCATAGTTGAGAGGATTAAATTAGATAATATTTTTAAAGTACTTAAGTTCTAGGCTCATACAAAGTATTCAATAAATGTTAGCTATTATTTCTCTTCCTCCTCCTCCTCCTGTTCCTTCTCCTCTTTCTTCTTCTTTTAGTATAACCACTATCAGTATTTACAATAATGTTATGAATATTCAATTTGATAATGTTTGTGAAGGTAGGTAATTGCCTAGCACAGAGCCTGACACAGATAAGCTCTCAACAAATGTTACTTTTCTTTTGTATCAACTTTTAAAGTCCATCCCTGAAGTGTTGGGGATTTCTCATCATTTTTTACCAAATGTACTACAGTGTATTCACATTTCTGGTGAAAAGAAGAATCTCAATTCAACTGAAAGACTTGGCCTCTCTTGTGATAGGAGCTGTGATGGAACATTCATTATGTTGAATGAAAATTGTCACTGCGTGTGTTAGTTGTCTTTCACTGTTCCACTAATTTAGCAGCTTAAAACACCACACATTTGTTACCTCACAGTTTCTAAGAGTCAGGAACCTGGGAACAGCTTGACTAAGTCCTCTGCTGAGGGTGTCTCACAGGCTGCAGTCAAGGATTCAGCTAGGGCGGGAGTCTCCTCTGAAGTCTTGCCTAGAGAAGGATCTACTCCAAGCTGACAAAGTTGTTGGTACAGTTCTACTTCTGGACTATTATTGGGTTGAAGGTCTCAGTTCCTAGCTGATTGTTAGCTAGGGCCAGTTCCTTGTCATGTGGCTACCCTACCATGGCAGCTTGCTTCAGCAAATCCAGGGAGAGGGGAAGGGAGAAGGAGTGGGAGACATAGGGAGAGAGCGCCTGACTCTGCTAACGAGATGGCAGTTTCAATCTTGTGTAATGTAAGCACAGAAGTGACATCCCATCACCTTTGCCATATTCTATTAGTTACAAGTCGTCACCAGTTCCACCCACACTTGAAAGGAGAAGGTTATATAAAAGTTGTAAATGCCAGGAGGTGGACCACTAGGACCATCTCTGTCTGTCGGCCATAGCATGCCTGACCTCTTGGTTGTCTTTCAGATGCTTTATTTTGCTTAACTTTAGTTTTTGTCTGTTTGTTTGTCCACAGAATCCAGTTTATCAGGGCAGGTCTCAGTGGTAGAGCTGCCCTTTAGTTTCCCAGCAGAATTCTGGAAACTAAGTTTTCCGGAAGTTTATAGTTTTGTTCCCTCGCCCCATCCCATTTTGATCCTCCTGTAAATAGAAACCTATCCTTCCATTAATGAACATTTCAATTTCAGGGATGCTTTGTCTTCCTTCGAATTGATTGTCAGTGGGCAGTAGCTCCTAACAAAGAGAACAATTTTGAGGTTCTTTTTCTTCTCAGTCTCCCCATTAAGTGGTTAATGATCTGGAAGCAAGTAGTTAGAGGTGCTATGGAAGCTCCTAGTAAAAGGCCCACTTTGTAGTGAGAAGTGCCTTCCGCCGTGATAAAGCGAGGACGCTTAGTCCCTAATTCATCTGTTTCGTAAATCTGGATATTTGGATCTCCTGTTTTTTCATTCTTTTCCCCCACAAATAAGTGAGCTGAGAGGAAAGTATAGGCAAGGCATTCTCCACCTCCCCTGAGGATTCAAAGGGAAGACAAGCTAGGTAGCAACATGGTTGCACATTGGTAGAGGTGCCAGAAAGAGCTCCCTTATAATTATTTCCTTTCACAGTTCTAGTCAGGGCTGTTTAGACTGAAATCGGGAGTCATTTACTCCTTGTATTTCTCCAGCAAATATTTTTGACTATTTTCTATGACCCACGTACTGTGCTAGGTGGTGGGCATAGAATAAGATGTATCCCCGGCCCTTGAAGACTCATTTTTTTTTTTCTTAAACATTTTCCTCCAAATCTTTATTCTGTTTCCTATCTACCATTTAGAGGAGTAGGTCATAATTTTTCTCCTTGGAGGCCAGAGAATACAGGCAAATGCAGATGATCGAGCCCCTTTTATTGCTCCACTCCTAGTTTATTCTCTCTCTTTCCTTCACTTACGATGCATGCTGTCTCTACAGAGAGAGTATATAGGAGTGACCCATGGCTAGATAACAAATTACCCCAGCAGCTAAAAACAACAACCTTTTTTATTCCATAGTTTCTGTGAGTTAGGAACCCCGACATGCCTTAGCTGGGTCCCCTGGCTGAGGGTCGCTCACATGACCATAATCAAAGGTGTGACTGGGGCTGCAGTCATTTCAAGGGTTCACTGGGGAAAGACCTGTTTGTAAACCCACTCATGCAGTTGTTGGCAGGATTTAGTTCCTTGCAGGTTGTTGGGCTGAGGACCTCAGTTCCTCATTGGCTGTTGGCCAGAGGCTTCCCTCATTGTTTTGCTGCAATAGGGTTGCTCTCTATAGGACAGCTCATGATATGGCAGCTTGCTTTATCTGAGGGCAAGTGAGAACAGACAGAGAGTGTGAATAAGACCAAAGTTATAGTCTCTTGTAACCTAAACTTGAAAGTCATATGCCATGACTTCTGTTGTATTCTATTCACTAAAAGCAATTCGCTAGATCTAAAACTATGGAGAGGATTATCTGTGGGCATGCATACTAGGAAGCAAATATCATTGGGATCCATTTTAGAAGTTGTCTACCATGGGCAGGGTGATATTTAATTCTAGAAGGTGGTTGATATGAAGAAGCTTAAGAGGTAATGAATTACCCATGAGTTACTCCTTACAATTCATAGGTGTCAGCCCTTTTCATATTTTCTGTGGTCTCAGCACAAAGAGAGAGAGAGAGACAGAGAGAAAGAGAGAGAGAGACAGAGAGACAGAGAGACAGAGAGACAGAGAGAGAGAGACAGAGAGAGAGAGAGACAGAGAGAGAGAGAGAGACAGAGAGAGACAGAGAGAGATGGGGTGAGAGATGGGGTTGGAGGTAAGATGTCAAAAGTAAGGATATTATTTTTTACGAAGAATTATCAAATATATTAAATCTGGACAGAGCATTTGAGGGTCTTACGCAAATTAAGAAGCTGTGGCCTAGAGATCTTTTGTAAGACCCCTGGGATCCATCATACCTGTCAATCTAAGGCTAAACATTGGACCTCCAAGAAGATCCACAAAGGCCCACAGACACTTTCCCAAAGATGGCCTCCTATCAGTCCTTGCCAAAGATTCATCGGAGATCATGTGACCAGCATTTCCCATCTACTTCCCCAGCACAGAAATACCTGTCACATTGGAAAGCTCTCAGAAGCCTTGTCATCTGCCTGCTACCTGTCTAGCAATGCCTTTGACACATAGGTTGATTCTGCTTTATGCCTCGAAAAGAAATCATGTTCAGGATAAATATTAGTTCCTGTAGTTAACATATCTACTAAACTTGGGTCAATAAATTTTTTCACTCATCTGCAGGGCCGCCTGCCTTCTGGGAGCCACTAGATGTGGGGCTATAAGCTGAGCATGCTGGGTAATAAGGCTGCAGGTCTGCTTATGTGGAACACAACCCAACAGTCTATGAATATTCTTTTCTGTATGTGAATAGCAATAGCGGAACATGCATAAGAGCTTGATAAAAGAATTTTACATTTTTACTTTCACTTTTTCTTTTTTCTTGAGCAGCAGCCTGCTGTCAAAAATATCAGCTTTTACATCCTGTTTACAATCTAAACAGACCCATTTGTGCCTCAGCTTGTCTGATATGACATTAGCCACTTAGAGAATTTGCAAGAAATGGTACCAAGGGTTAAACTCCCTAGCCTTGCCATTTGTTTTATGCTGCTGTTAGAAGTCTTGAACGACTCCGAGAAGAGGAAGCAGAGGGTCAATGGCTAGAGGATGGTTGGGGAAGGAAGCAGCAGTGGTTGGCTCTTCCTAAGAAGTCTCTTCCATGGACTGACCACATGAGTCTCTGTCCAACGTGAATTTGGGGAATTTATGAAAAGTCTTCATGTATTTGTAAGGGAGTTGTGTATTTGCATCAGACAGTAGCTAAGGATAAATGTACTAAAGGAGCTGTAGTTACTCGGGAAGGGAACAGTGCCATTTCATTTTACATTTAATGTCACTGGAGAAGTGTGAAGGTGAGTAAATGTCTACTGGTAACTTGTTAGCTCTTACCTGGCTTAATGACATTATTTGCAATCTGTTTATTTAGTTAATATTACGTCTTGGCATATTAAAATAGTACCTGTAGGCAGAATATTAAATTGTTTCTTCAACCTTATGTTATTATTTAAAGCCATTCTTAGAAATGATAAAATAAAGCCTGGTTGATAACGGGATGGTGGGATTTGTGGAGAGATGCAAGCCAAAAAGGCTAGGAAGAAAAGGGCAGGCAAGCAGCAGACAACAGCTGTGTCGCCCGGAAGCCAGCAGGTCCTTCCAGGAAGTAAGAAGATGCCCAGGAGAAAGCAGATGATTGCCCTCGGGGAAAGGGGGCTAATTTCCGTCTTTGGATGGGATGAGTGGGGAGCAAGTCTATAGCAACAATTTGGGGTCAGGACAAGGCTGGGAAGAAGAAGATTTGAGGTACAAAGGCTTGGTCAGGTCAGGACCATAGTCAGAGCAGCATCAAGATTAAAGTTGGTGAGTCTCAAACTTTTATTTTCGCTGAGCAGAGGCAGGGCCACTCCCAGGACCTGGGCCAGAGCGAAGCGCGAAGGTGGGTTTTATATGACACCAAACAAAAGAGGGAGCATCATTCTAGAGTCACTGTGTGTCCTGGTTTCTCTAGGACAGGACCACTTTATACCTGTTGTTCCAGCATAATAATTAATAATGCCCCCCTTTCAGTTAAAAATGACCTATTTGGATGATAAATTAGTTACCCGAGTAATTCCTCACAATGTGTTCCATAGAAAATCTGATTTGCAGAATGTTACCCAGAAGACACAAAAGCAGAGTTTTCTGGCCACAGAACTATGGAAAACCGAGAATTACCTGGAGTTGAATAGGATTCTTTACTGCAGGACTTTTCACTGCCTTTCATGTGCTAATGCACAGTAGGACTCTCCGGGAGAGGGATAGGGTTCTCAGTTCCCCATCCCAAGTGGATCTGTTGCTATACTTTGGTACTCCTGAGACTGCTGCTCTCTGGGACACACTTTGGGGAACTCTAGTTAATTGAATATGGGGCCATAAGGAACTGGATCATCACTCTTCATGCACTAGTGTTCTCAGTGAAGTTAGTAGTCATCGGTTAAATAACGAATCACTTGAGAGAGCAAGTGTGGACTGCCAGGGACTTCGAATTGTCTGGTCATTGACTGTCATTAGGAGTGTTATACGTGATTAGCTGGAGAATGACTAGTTCTCGAGCTCTACCCCTAAACCTCTAGTTGGGATGCAGAAAGAAAGACAATTTACTTTGTTTAGTCTTTCATTGCATGGTGTCCTTAAAGGAGAGGTTACGAGGACATAACTGGTCAGCAGGTGTGCGTTATCTCTGTGTGTGGAGAGGAGGCTAGGGAAATACGTAGTTTAACCAGGATTCCAGGTGATTCTGATAAAGTTGGCCCTGAAACCATTTGCTGATAAATATTTCCTAGGGGTTTACTGAGGGACTCTGTTGGTACTGAAACACCATAATGGTCCTTTCTTTAATTATATGAGTCCTCTGATATGCTGCATTCCCACTGTGTGCCACATCCTGTTATGTGCTTTCTATACGCATGCACGTACTTAACACTCACTGTGCTAAATAATCCTTCATAATAACCCTGAACGTTAGCACTGTTATCCCCAGACAGATGGGGGTACAGAAGATCTTTAAGAACGGACCTTTAGGTGGCCTGACCTACTCAGGTTATGCTGTCCCTTTCAGGCCCCAAGAGAAGGTCTTGGCTCTTACATTTACCCCTCAACAACTCTTTAGGGCAGGAACACATGAGCCAAGACTCCATCCTGAGTCTTGTACCGCCCTGAGGCGGTTACACAGCACTTGTTTAGAGCCTTAATGAGCATGAGACTATTTCATTACAAACAGGATCATATGCTGACATGTTTTATCTCTCTGCCTGGTAGAATGGGTCAATGGCAAACAAGCTAATCCAGGGAGAGTGATGAAGCATTCATCTACTAGGCCTTATCAAGTGTGTAGACTGAAGTCAACCCACACAGAAAAGTTTCCTTAAAATGAGGTGGAGGAGGGAACAAGAAAAAGAGAAAAAGATTTGCTTCGCTTTTGTCATGGAGTTACATCCAGACAAGTAGTATAAGCAGCTTCTTTTTGGCTGGGCCAAGGAATGCCTTTTCCTCTTAATGTTATCGGAAGACCCAGACTCTCTGTGATTACAGCAAGGATTTCAAACTCAAATGCCTATGGAAGTTTGAAACTTGGAGAATGAGGACGGCCAGCTAGGTTGGGTTTAGAAGAGGACACGCCCCTTCTAAAGGGGCCTCTCCTTTTCAGCATCAGTGAATGAATCACCTAGGGTAAATATGGCCATCATTTTGCCAGAAATTTCAATTTCTTAAAAAACGTTGAAAATCCATCTTTTATTGCTTCTTCTGAGTTTTTATGTTGTATTTAACCTAAATGTTGAAAGCATTCTATCCGCCAAATAAAATGTATAGACTTTTAGTCAGTGACCTCCGTTTTACTGCCAATTGAGGGAGAACCTAAGTCACTAAAATAAAGGAAACACTATTTATTGGTGTCTACAGTGTTTTAGGCATTGATTTTATAAGCCACCTCACAAAGTTCTCAAAACAACCCTGTGTTTAGAAATCATCGTGCCCAGCTTGATGAAAAGTGAGGCTCAGAGAAGTTCAATGACTTTGCCAAGTTCACACAGCCTACCAGTGGCTGGTGGAGGTCTGAATTGGGGTTGCTTTGACTGAGAAGAGCTGCAGGTTTGGTGAGGTCATACCTCCTCTCCTCTGCGAGGGAAGACTCCTCCTCGAGGTCCTCATATCACCATTAAATGTCACTGTTCGGTGTCTAGGTCCATGCCACTCTGGTCTTCAAAGGTTAGGCCCACAGATATATCATGCAGACTCTAGACTGGCTCTCCTTTGATTCATATGAACTGTGAGTTAGTAATTGATTACCAACCTTTCAAGGGTTGTCAAGCTTAGATTTATTCCATTTTGTAAAATCACCCTTCCATGACCTTGAAGACCATATAGTCTACATTATCTAGATTCCACATTATCTAGGTATTTCATGTGTGAAATTAAGCTTCCTGATTTGTAACCAAAATGTGGCTGTTAGCCTCTAATTGGAGGAGGTATGTGTGTGTGGTGGCAGTGGTGGTGAAGTTTATTCACTGATATGCTAGCTGTCTTTAAAATTAAGTTAAATTATCATTCATTTTATATTAGGAAATTTTACCACACTTCTAAAGACACCTTGAATCTCTCTGAGTTACGACTACAAAACCAGAACAAGAGTTAAAGCTGTAATCTGTGCCTGTTGCTTGTTTTTGAGTAGATTATGAACTCTTAGAGGATTAGGTTTGTGTCTATATAGTTCTCTTTATACAGAGATGAAGGCTTTCACAGCATTATCTGTAATTGGGTGTTTAATAAATGCTTTTTGATGAGGATAATGGCATGGAAATAAAACTCTTGAGATTCAGAGCCTGCCTGGATTTCTTGCCTCATTAGGAAAGAAGAAGTGAATGTGAATTCTTGGATAAATATGAATGTAGATCTCGTTCAGGAAACCGCACACTCTCCTAGCTGGGAATCCTGGGAAGAGAAAAACTTAAATGTTGTGACTACACTACAGAAATTCTGTTAACTGACATGAACACCAGTATTGACCCAACTTCTCCAACAAGGTGGACTCCATATGGAATCCAGTGATGCATTTCATTGGCCTCAGATAGCTTGACAAATCACACGACCATTTACTCAAAGTCATTGCCATTATGGTGTGTCTTGGCAGGCACACCAGTGCCCAACAGAGGTGAAGGCAGAGGTTAATGGTTTTCTTCATATTTGCATTATTACTTGACCTCTGACTTTCGTGGTCAGATGGGTTTTTATAAGCTCCTCCCATCCAGCTTTCTGAAGTGTTATCAGGTTGTTTATTTTAGGGCTGTTTTTATAGTTTCCTTTTCTTCTATCTGTTTTGTGTGCTAGAAAATAAGTAGAGAGGGTCAAAATAGGAGCTACTAATATTGCCATCCACACTAAAGTAAATATTACATCTTTTGTTGAGCTTTCTGAAGGCCGAATTGTATTTCCTTTTTATCTAAAATGTTAAAAGTATAGCCAATTCTAACGGGCTGCCCTAAGTGTATCAAAGGGCCCTTAGAAGTTTCTTCTTCACCACCATCATGAATTCTTTAAGCAAATGGATTTTGAATTTGCACAACAGTGTGAACATACTTAATAACACAGACGTGTACACATAAAATGATAAATTTTATGTTTTGTATATTTTACCACAATAAAAAAATATTTCAAGCGTCTAATCAACCATCAAGTTTGTCAGACTGATCCACAGTGCATGGGCAATATTTGCATGCAGTACTATAAATGTATGGGTAGAGAATATTATGCTATAACTAACTCAAGTGCAGGAAATAGCATATCCTTTTATTTTCCCTAAATCAAATTAAATTTGGCTCTGAGCTCTCATCTATTGGAAGTATGTGTGAGGAAATCAATTACATCATGTTTGAGGGAACACATTTCCTAGGATTCTCAAAAAACATTGGGTGAGACTTTCATGAGGTCAGGGAAACGGGTGGAAGGTTGTATCCTTCCCACAGGGCCCTTTTGTAATTATTTCTCTGTTTACCACACGATGCAACTCTCCACTTTGTTCCTTCTCTATCTGTCAAGCTCATAGGCTTGCTGGTTACAGAGAAGCTCCTCATAATGACCCTCTCTAGTGATCACTTGGTCAGAGAGACACTTTTTGATCCCCAGTCCGCAGTGTTGGTTCCATAGGAACGTGCAGGAATCCCTTCCGTCTTGGATAGTACTTCAAAGGCAATGTGGGTCTCTATTATTCACAAAAACCTACTCATTCCTTATCCCTTTTCTGACCTCATCCCCTTTGGTTGGGCTCTCAGCTTTTCTAAACCCCGGCGCTCAAATAGCCCAGGCTCCCAGGCACACTTCTATATGAGGGAAATTGAATTCTGGGCACCTGATAACTGTGACTCGTCTGCCCTGAGACACAGAAGTTGTTAGTGATCTTGAAAGGAAATGATCTGAGACTCACAACAGATCTAGGAGTTTTTTGGTATGGGGGAGATAAAAATGCTTCTCCATCTTCTGTATGTCCAAGGCAACAAGAACAAGAAAAAAATTATTCCAATAGTTTTTTTGTGTGTGTTTGGGTTGTGCTAGCATTGGTATTAGTAACATAATACTTGCATGTGTGGCTTTAGAGACAGAGCTTGAGTTTGAATCTTGGCTCTGCTACTCACTGGCTATATGACCTTGGGTAAGTTATTTACGTGTAAGTTTCCCATGCCTTAATTTTCCCATCTATAAACTAGAAATAACAATAGTATTTTTATCGTTAACTTATTGTGAGAAACAAATACGTGAATATGTATGAAGTACATAAAACAGTGAGCACGGCACGTAAAAAGTGCTCGGTATAAGAAAGCTATGAGAATAATTATTATTTAACATTGCCAAGACTGGTTATTCAGAGTTTTAATTCTCTGGAACTCTTGCTTAGCCATGATTTCAAGGAGTCCAAGGAAACAGAGAAAAGCTCTCTACTAAATTTGATATTGGTTCTGAGATTCTTCTAAAGAATCTTTTGTAAGTCCCTCTTGGGATACTGAACATATCCACATATCTCAGAGGAGTGCTATAAATTTAAAGTTATCTTTTTATGGAATTCTGATCCTTTTGCGTTCAGAATTCTAGCTGGTCCACAGAAAGAAAATTACTCAAGTGTGTAAATTAAGCGAGCAGTTTTGAAACTCAAACGTGACTTCTAATTGAGCAAAGCCCTCTTCCTTATACTCTGGGTAATTTGCTTTTTCTGTTTGATCCCTGGCTTTTAAGTGAGTGTTGATCTCACTTCCTTCCAAGGTTGCTGTCTTGCTAATCAAATATCAGGTAAAATTCCTTGGGATTCTTAACTATGCTGTTTCCCTGAAAATGAGACCTCGTCGGGCAATCAGCTCTAATGTGTCTTTTGGTGCAAAAATTAACATAAGACCTGGAATTATATTGTATTATATTATATTATTATATTATATTATTATATTATATTATATTATATTATATTATATTATATTATATTATATTATATTATATTATATTATATTATTATACCGGGTCTTATAGTAAAATAAGACCCGGTCTTACATTAATTTTTGCTCCAAAAGATGCATTAGAGCTGATTGTGTGGCTCGGTCTTATTTTCAGGGAAACACGGTATGAGAGGCTACAACTGGCCAAGTGCTATAAGTAGCAGTGTCCTATTGTTAGCATTTTTTTTTTACCTTGATAATAACTTCTAGCCCGACTTGCCAGCTGGTAAAACCACATCTTTGCCTCTCCCTGTGGTTATGTGTGGTTGGTGGCTTTAGAGAACATTTTATTCCTTGCATGGCTTAGGGTTTCATGCATTATAGAAATATTTTCTTTCTGGCTTGAATAGAGCAGTAAAGCATGTCCCTGACTTGTCACTTTCTCCACACTCCAGTATCTTCTCATCCCCATTGTCTCCTACTCTGCTGTTACTGAAATAGTGATTGCTTTGTTGTGGAGAGCTAAGGAAAATGTCTAACAGGGCCAATGCTTACTCATGCCATTCCCAGGCTTCAGTGTATGGACAGACTGGGCATGTGTAAGTCATGGGCTCATAACCTTTGTGTAATGATTCAGTGGCGTGTCTTGATCTGTTTCCTTATCTGTCATCTATTAGAAAGCATGTAAAAATTAATCACAGGTATCTACTTGTATTAGCTTGATTAATGCTAGCTGATTAGCAAATGAACCTTAAAATCTCAGTGGCTTAATAAAATAGATGTTAATTTTCCACTTACATATAATGCCCAGCTGTAGATGGGGAGTGGGGCTCTGCTTTACAGTCTCAGGGAACCAGGCTGATGGAGGCTCTGCCATCTTCAACAAGTAAGTAGCTTCTAAGGAAGCCCTCAGTGTAGACATCTATCCACAGATGGAGAAAGAAAGAGATTTTGGTAAGTTTGTTTTTTCTTCAAAAATGTCACAATAAGCAGGTAAAATGGAATTAGGATGAACCATGATGGAAAAGGAGCTACCAAGGTGAAATTGACAGCTTTCCTTTTATCCATTTATCCTCCATTACTTAGACTCACGGAGTGTTAGACTTGGAAAGGGTCTCTAAGTCAACTTGTTTATTTTCCTTAAAACCCAGGACTTCCAGCTCCTAGGCCCACTGACATGCTTCTTCCATGTGGGACCCAGCTCCATGACATTTGTCACTCTGCTTTGTTTAAATCGTAGCTCTGCCACTTAGGAGTTGAGCAAGTTATGTTATCTGCAAAGGGATAATTTTAACAACTTCTTCATTGGGAGATTGTGAGTTTTAAATGCACAATGTCTGACCCAAAGTGCATATGAAATAAACTGTATCTATTATTATTCATACTCTACATTTTTCAAAATGGTCACCGTAAGTCCCCTTCCTGAATCCAGGCCCTAGGGTTATCCCCTCCCACTCTGATTCTGACTTGCTTTGGCCAATGGGACAATAGCAAATGTAATGCAAGGAGAGACTTGACAAAATGTCTGGAGGTTTTCCATCTCTTGCTTCTCTTGGGGATCCCTGCAACTTCCACCATGCGAATGCGCCCAGGAGAGCCCGATGGATGCCGAGGAATACGTGGCCAAGTCATCCATCATCTCAGATGACATGGAGCCAATTCCAAGACATATAAGTGAGGCCACCCTATACCATCCAGCCCCAGGCAAACCAGCTCAGATTGGAAGAACCACCCAGCCTAACCACAGAATTGTAAAAATATGAATGTTTGGTTTTTTTTAAGTGGGCGGTTCATTATTCAGCAAAAGCTAACTGATACAAAGGGGTCACACTTGAAAGGTTTATATGGGCTAGATCTGGAACTAGTACCCATCATTTCACTAAATCTGTCACACGGCTCCATCTAACTGCAAGGGAGACTATAAAATGTAAGGAAGCCAGAAAGAAAAGGAGCAAGGCTCAGGGAACAGCTGGCCAATATCTGCCACACTGATTTACCTTTACTTTGTAAAAAGAACCCTTAGGTGGTAATCAGAGTGTAACGACTTCTCAGGCTAGTTCTTTGGGCCAGGTCACTAGACAGTCACTTTTAGTTTATTTGTTTGGCACAGGGAGATAGTGGAAAGGAAATGGGACAGATGTGCTGCCTTCCTGGGAGGTGGTCTGGTAAGTCAATTCCTGCCAAGGTTCTCCTGCAAACCCAAAAGATGCAAAAGGAACCTGCTGGCAAAAACCACAAGGTAAGAACGATTTTCACCTGTGACTGCTGAGAATAAGAGACTTTTATTTCTTCTTACTGAGAGGGAGTTGGGGCTTCCGTCTTTGAGAGTGTGATTGATACATTTTTGGTTTCTGCCCTCGCGGGTCTGAGGCAGTCCTGCCCCCATACTCAGAGAAGTAAAGGCAAGCTAGCCCAATTCTATTTGTTCTAGTAGATCTCATCCCAGATCATTTGTCAGTACAATCCTCTTCCTTTTCATTGCCTTTCCATACCTGGATCTCTGTGTCTGGGAACTGGAGACTCAGAGCCTAGGAATCTGATGAGGAAGGCAGCCTGGCAGCGCAGAAAGCATCCTGCTTAGGAGTCAGAAGGTCCACGTTCCAATTCTGCATCTGCCCCATTAATTATCACTGTGGGATACTGCACAACTTCTCTAAGCCTTAACTGTGAGGATCGAATGATATTTACAAGGAGTGTGGCATGCGGTAGGTACTAATTAAATGTTAGTCTCATCATCACCATCATCATCATCATTTGATGTTTCCTTTCCTTCTTCCTTTTGATCTTGCCCACTAGTCTAACAGGAAAAAGATCACAGATTGGGGAAAAGGACCTAGAAAAGAAAGGGTGGATGAAGGAGCAGGAGATAGTGAAAAATCACAGTTCTTTCACAGTTTAAATCCTGTCCCATATTTGCATGGTAAATTATAGTTTCAAAGGATTTAATCTAGACAATTTCTTTTAGTATGACAGTGGTGAGATTCAAGGGACATACAGTCAACTTGAGGAGAAAAGTAACAACTGGGAAGTGACAACTGAATCACGGAGACTGCCATAACTTTTTGAACTCGCTATCCAATGTGGAAAAAAGTTTTTTCAAGTATTTTAAATCAGATTTGTTGGAGTTTAATCTTTTATGGTAGTCTCCTCCTTTGGCTAATAATGGACTAAACCCCATCTCAATTATCTTGTGTTCAGGATTACTGATGTAAAAATTGGTTTAAATCTTCATAGTCCATTTACTTCTATTCCTTGACATACATTAGTGTCACCAGTCCTACTGCCACTGGGTTAACTGTTGATCAACTTTTCCCCTGTCTCCTCATGTCTAGTCTATTTCCATAAACCTGGCTTCTGCAATGTTATTTACTGGTCTTCCTTAAGGCATGTTCTGTTTTGGGTCAGTGTTCCTTTCATCTATGGCCAAATTCTTGCTCAGATCTAGGAATGTACCACATAAATTCTTTAGTTTTCTCATTTGTAAAATGGGAATAAGAGTATCTACCTCGTCAGGTGTTTAGAGCATATTTGCTCTAAACTGAGCATTACTTCTCAGCATTATAGGAGTTTCTGCTGCTATCCTGGATATTCTTTTATTATTTGCAAGGCTAGAGGGAGCCAGAGGGGGACTTTAGTAACCACGTGTCCAGGTTCTCTAGGAGTCCAAGGTCCCTTTAGCGACCAGTTCCAAGGCATCAATGGAAGAAATGTCACAGAGTAATATATCATTAGCTGATATTTGACTTATTCTTGCTATAGAAGAATAGAGAAAGGAAAAGTCACTTTAGGTTGGGGGATCAGGGAAAACTGCATGGAAGATGTGAGATCTGAGCTGGGTTAAGTTGATAGTTTACAGGTTGAAGATGCCATAATTAAAAGAGTAGTGGTATAAATGCTCAAAGAATAATCAAGTTTACAGGTAGTACAGGAATGTAGACCTCTTGCTCCAGGAAATAATTTTGAGAAGAAGTTGGAGATAACTTTGCCTGTAGTGTTTTCTGCATGCCAGTTAATCCATTTATCCAACAGTTACTATTTTGAGCACCTACTATATTTCAGGCACTGTTCCAAGTCCCAAGGATTCAGCAATGAATAGGACAGAAAATGTTCTTTCTTCCCTGCTGATCATATCCTAAATATGGAGACAAACAAAAATAAGATACATACAAAAAAAAAAATAATAAGATACATACATAAGGTAATTTCGGATAGTTGTAGTGCTATGAAAAAGTAAAGCAAAGGAATGTGATAGAGCATGATTGGAAGGGTTAAACACCATTTTGGAGAGGGAAGCCACAGATGGTCATTCGGAATCTGTGATATCTAATCTGAGCTTTGAATGAGGAGCAAGAGCCATTGATGTGAAAGATCTGGGGGATGGGGATTCCTGGCAGAGGGAACAGTGAGTGTGAAGGCTCTAACGTGGGAATGAGCTTGGTAGGTAGGGTCAAGGAAAAGCACATAGGCCAGTGAGGTTGGTGCACAAAGGAAATGGTGGGAGATCAACTTACTCGGTAGGCTATTTGGAAAATCTACCCAGGTCCAGTTCTGTTATGGACCAACTGAATCCGAATCTCTGAGGTGAAGCCCAGGCTACAGTACTTACTAACACTTCTTTAGGTGAGTGGAATGGGTAGCCAACGTGGAGAAGCTCTGCATTAGAGAGAAGAGCCAGAAGAAGAAGGGCTTTGTCTGAGCAGGCAGAGGATACTGCAAAAAGGGATGGAGAAGGAGCAATGTGAAGAGTGTAATCCTGCAGGAATATACCAGGGCCGGGGGAAGATTATCCTTGATCTAATGGTTAGTGGAGTCCTGTTCCAAGAGTGAGGTCCCTATGATCTGCAGTTAATCTCCTTTGCCTGTTTGCTGAAATCGCTTATGTCAACTACAGCAGGAGTCAAACAGCTAAGTTTGGCTTATTTATTTTCTTCAGATCACTGAGTCCCAACCCTCCTAGCTAGGGAAGGGGGCAGCTGATCCTGAGCTGGAAATACTTCTCCAGATACCTTCTCCTGCTTGAGGAGGGGCCTGGTGAAGAACGAACAGTTTAAATAATGACAGCCTGTAACAGTTCCACATGCAAGATTTTTCCCTATACAATGTAGGTCTTGGAGCCTAGGAGGTCTCTGATGGTTTTAAAGATAATGATGGTATTGATAAATGCTGACAGATTGCAGGGGTCTTTCAACCTTTTGCTTAGGTCTCCATGGGAAGCACCAAGGTCAACAGCGACAGTCACAGTACAGAATTGTGGATCTGTGTCCTTGGAGGGACAGTTGATTTGAACTAGGTGGAAGAACCTGTAGGGAGAACCTGTGTAAACAGTAACAATGAAAACCAAATAAGCACTTGAGTTCTCTGGGAGGGTAAAGTAAAATATTGGAGAGAACTGAATTAAAACTTAAGAAATAACTATAGTCAGTGGTTCATTAAGAGAAGAGTTAGCAAAGGAGAACCTAAAAATCTTATCATTAACTATATATATATATATATATATATATATATATATATATATATATATATATACACACACACACACACACACACACACACACACACACACACACACACATACACACACAATGCTGAACTGGAAATTAGGAGACCTGTGTTACATGTAAGTAATTGGAATCACCTAGGCCTCAGATTTTTGTTTAAAATGCTGTTTATCATTCTGTGGACTATAGAGATGCTTAAGGCAGTAACTGAGAAAGTATTTTGCCATCCCAGGGTTTCAGGCCATGTCCAGCTTTGTTTTATATGAATATAATTTAGGGTTTCTTTCTCATGGGGTGAATGCAAATAGACATTGTTGACATGTATAAATCAATGTATGTTTATTGGGGTGCAGCCAATGACTTCATGAATAAAAGTGAAAAGGATTATTAGGCTATTGAATATATTAATTTAAGCAATACTGGGTGATAAGTGGTAGCGATCAGACTCACAAGAATAGGCTCTGCCCTAACTCTGCCTTTGCCTAGGACATGTGGGTGAGTAGACGTTGGCAAGAGAGTGCTGTCTGCTGAGCTACCCCCACTGTTGTTAGGGTACAGCCACAGAGATGGATTTTTTTTATAATTTTTTAAGGGGAACAGGACTTTATTGGGGAACAGTGTGTACTTCCAGGACTTTTTTCCAGTCAAGTTGTTGTCCTTTCAGTCTTAGTTGTGGAGGGCGCAGCTCAGCTCCAGATCCAGTTGTCATGGCTAGTTGCAGGGAGTCGCAGCCCACCATCCCTTGAGAGAGTCCAACCGGCAACCTTGTGGTTGAGAGGACGCCCTCCAACCAACGGAGCCACATCTAGAAGCTCAGAGGCAGCTCAGCTCAAGGTGCCATGTTCAATCTTAGTTGCAGGGGGTGGAGCCCACCATCCCTCGCGAGACTTGAGGAGTTGAATTGGCATCCTTGTGGTTGAGAGCCCACTGGCCCATGTGAGAATCAAACTGGCAGCCTTCGGCATTAGGAGCATGGAGCTCCAACCATCTGAGCCACCAGGCCGGCCCCCAGAGATGGATTTTTGATCACACCTGTTTTCCTTGTCATCATATTTGTCACGGAAACAGATTCTCTATGCTCATTATCAAAAAACAAGACAAACCCTCATATGTTATCTCCCATTCACATTTTGTTCACCTATTTCTCTTTATTGCATAAGTCAATTCAGACACTACACTGTCAGCTGCCAGATAGGCTGCACTTTCTTGTTAGAGATAGGCAGAAACCACTAGTAATTCATTATCAAAGCTTACAACCCTAGAAGGTATTTTGAACCTCCATTATTCCCCCCCCCAAAAAAAAAAAGAAAGAAAAAGAAAAGAAGCCAGAAACAAAGAGTAGACAAGTGCAAGTGCCTGAGACAATTAGATGGACTACCCAGTTGTCAAAAGCCAAACTTTCACCTCTGCAAATGCAGCCTCACATTCTTTTCTTAAGTCATCTGCGAGAGACACAAGATGTTCACTTTCAGTTTCAATTGTCAGAAAGGCTTGTCCAAATTCTGTGTAGTTGTTACTCTTCATATATCCTCACTGCAGAAACCAGAGACCCAACTTCCTATACTTAAACTTTCTGGCTAGACAAATGGGATTTTTGGAATGATATGCACGTCTTAGATGAGTATCTGAGCTGGCGTTCCAATTAGAGTAATCTGCTTTTGTTAAATTATTAGAGCCCAGGTGGTACAGAAGATGAATTTATAGAGTATGGAAAAAGGATGGGAAGCAGAGGCTCATGAGGCTGTTCTAACTTATTTAGGGAAGTGAGGCTTACATTCCCAGAACGGTATTTGTAGTGGTTCTTGCCAGTTTTCAAGTTCCTGTAATACCGTACACCAAGTACCCAAATGTGATGCCCACCATGAAGGACGTGAGAGGTCAGAAAAGAGGCTGAGTTTTGAGGAAATGGTAATTTCCATGGAGTTTCACCCACCTGGGGTGATTGCAGTAACACCCTTTGTTACTTTAATTGCTCTCCATGAGGTGATCTAACTCAGTCTGGAATTCCAGGAGCAAGAGTTAGTTAGGGAGTGTACTTAATTTGATTTTTGCTTTCTGTGGGAAGTAAAAGAGAAAAAAGTGCGGATCCTAAAGCAAAGGTGGCTTGAGAACCAATGAGAGAGTCTCTGTAAACTGTCAAAACTTAAGGAGGTCCAGCAGAAATAGAAGTGGGTTAAATTCAGGCTGTTACTGAGAATAAGCATGATAGCTCTTGTTTGCTATTTATCCTTGATGGGAATAAGCTTTAACAGAAGCAAAATTTCAACCAGGAGGCAGACTTTTTGCACTTAGGTCTTTGTCTCTTCCTTTGCTACAAAGTGGTGGTGAGGTCACAGTCCTTGCCCTGATTTGTTCACACGTGGATACATCCTTGAGTTTTCTTATACTAAAGCACACCTCAGGAAAAAACAAACAAACAAACAAACAAACAAACAAACAAAACCCAATCCATTTTGGAGGTGTTATGGGAGATAAGATAGGCCCATGATGGGATGTCCCATTTGATAACTGTGAATTTTTTCTGGGATGTCTTCTCCACTAGTAGCCTAATCGTAACCACTGTAACCACTACCGACAGTCTTCTCCAAGGAATCAGATAGTCAGCTTCCCTCTAGCCTACACAGAGACTGGCTCTGGTATATAATATCATACTGCTACATGTCAGGTAGTAGCTGACGTGTAGCTACTATTTACCATACGTCTTGTCTATACATCAGAGAAGACAAATAACAAAATCCTTAGTATATAAAAACCTTACTAAGAGGTTGAAACTTATGATAGCAGAGGATCTAGGAGGACTAGGTATTTTGGAGCCATTTAGGAAATACATGCCTGTACTAAAGACCATTTGACAAACCAAGGGGTCTCGTCTTCCCATCACCCAAGACTCAAAACTTGGGCTCTAATCACCAGGAATGTAATGGTTGAATTCCCCACATCTACTAGCTTACTTCAATTATCATAGTGTCTTCAGAAGAAAATGGTTCACTTTATTCCATTCCATAGCTACTTCCAGTCTCTGTATTTTATTTAGGAAGTATTTTGTTAAACAGGTTTCTCATTATGTGTGATTTAAGACCATTTACTATCAATTCATTTAGTCAGTACACATAAATTGAGCATATACAATGTAACTGGCACTGGAAAAGAAAACAATAGACCACTATTCTTATCTTCGAAGTCATCTCATTCTATTTGTAGAGGTAAAAAAAGTATTGTAATACAGAGTGAGAAATATCATCGAGTCACATGCAAATTGCTCAAGGAAATAGCAGCTGTCTAGGTTGGTGGGATGAATTCACAGAGAAGGTGACATTTCTTTCAGGGCTTCAAAGAATGAGTTAGGAGTTTCCTAGGTAAATCAGGGGAACATATATTAAGAGAGCTGCATTTGTGAAGACACAGAAGACACGGCACAAGTTTAAATCTGGATTTCACTTACAAGCTGGGTAAAGTCCTTTAGCTTCTTTCGAAGACTCAATGTCCTTATTTATAAAATACAGACATGTTATTCCGTGTCTCCTTACAAAATTATGTCGAGACTTAGTTATCCTCGTGTTTTTTGAAATTAGTTTGAAAATGATGAGATTGGGAATAATTATTGCATAGGCCGGATGGTTGTCCAACTGGGCTCTTCATGAGAGGAGGAGACAGTACCCTGCCCATCACCACAGGGAAGGTTAGGAGCTGTGAGGCCACAGGGGGCAGAGGAGACAGACATTAAAATGACGGCGCTGAGAAGTTCATCTTTTCCCCTTTTTTATTAGCTCTGCATGGAAGCTGTCTATGGGGCTCTCTCCCCAGCCAGATTTATAGCTTCTGAATAACATTGTTTTACTTTGCCATTTGGAAGCTGAACAAGGCTGGAGGGAACAAGAGTCTCATTTTCCTATCAGTGGCAAATGCTAATCAGTCAATGTAATTGAAGTCCAAATGGAATAATTTATGGGAGACCTCCCTTAAATTGCATGCTCCCTTATTCTTTCTCCTCCCCTTCCCTCCCTTTTCCCCACATTCTTTCCACCATCATTTCTTTCTACCTCTCTCTGGTGGTTAGTCCTGTCCACGTGAAAGGCACAGGCCAATTAGAAAATGATTACTCGCACTCTCTTAGGCCCATCTCTCTTGATGTTTATGTCACTTTGAGATCAGATCGTCTACAAAGGACACATATTTACACACAAAAAAGACATCTGTTTCATTTAATGAGGGCCATTTAGCTATTAATCATCAGAAGTAAGTACTGAAGGAAGAGTTGCTTTTCTTGAAAGTCATAAACAGAGAGCTGATTAACCAATGCTATACGGAAGAAGCGCTCCACCTGAAATCCTGGGCTGACTTTTGCAGTGACCACTTAGCAATCAAAGATGGGAAGTGAGCAACATTTTATAGGCTCTGGTATTAATTTGTGGGGATGAATGTAAGTTTTGGGGTAGGACAAAGTACTCCCAGATTACTTTTGGGACCACAGATCATATACTTTTGTAACACTTATAAAAGCTTTAATTACATTGTGTCGTTTACATTGTAAGATAGGACAATGATATAACTGGATAAGAGGCTTTCTCTCCCCCTAGAGCTGATCTGTTTAACCTGATGAAAAAAAACAAAAAAAGGATGGAATATGTATCTTTGGAGGACATATAAAAGGAAACTTGAGAACCAACAGAAGAGTGAAAATGACTTAATTTCAGTCTTTTACTGTTTAAAGAATTATTGTAGAGGCTAGTGACCCACTGCTTTTTAATCTCACTGATAAATGAAAAGGAAGGAATAGATAAGAGGTGAAGAGGAATGATTTAAATTGAACTTCAATAAAATATCCGTATTGTTTATTTTTTATATCATAAGTTTTTCAAAGTAGGACATTTCTTATCTGCCAGTTTGATTTAGGGGTCCTCTTATGACCAGGGAAAGGCTGTAATGGTGGAGGGAGGGTATGCTCAAGGCAGAGGGTTAATATTTATGGAGCACCTACTATGAGCGAGGTACTATACTTTTTTTTTTTTAACATCCACTATTTCATTTAATCAACACTATAAATTAGGTTATTTCTAAATTTATTTTACAAATGAGAAAACTGAAAATAAAACAGGCTAAGTAATCTCATCCAGGTGGGAACTCCCTTCACTCCAATTCACTTCCCATTATAAGGTTGGGCACATAATCCAGGCCCGATCGATCAGAATAGCATATTCATCTGCCTACAGCTATTGAGTTTTCATGTTTTCCAAGCTGATTTTACCTTTCTGCTAGAGTCATCAGGGAAGATGTTCTCTGTCCACTGGTGTTGGTAAGCATGTGGTGTACAAGGGTGACACTACTAGGAGGAACCATTTCCTCCTAGTAAGAGGAGAGGAGAGGAAAGAGCTTGTCAGAGATACAGAGGAAGAGAAGAGAATCAAGCCTTAATGATATTCTTCAAGGTCCTGGATCCAGCCACATCTGAACTCATATTTTTTAATTCTTTAAAGAAATGTGAATCTGTAGGTTTTCTTTTATCTCGGCCTATGTTATTTGCAACCAAATCAATCTTTAGATACATAAAAATCTAGTAATGTTATCTTATTCTGTGTGAGTGGCTGATAAGTCATATACATATAGTCAATGAAACAGCACCAATCACATACCATAATGATGGACCTAAGTCTGATCCAAACTTTCTGAAGCCTTGGCACCTGCGCTTGGTTCCCAGAGTATCTCTGGACTGCTCTGGGATATCAACTGGTTGGCCAATTAAATACCTTTAAAGCCTCAGGCTCTGTGTAGTGCCTGGGGAAATGCCTGAATTTGCCTTTATTGAGTCATCTCTTTTTCCCTGGGATGTCCTTGAGGTTTTTGTAAACTCAAGAAATAATGCCAAATGAGAAATGACATACTGCTTTATCATCTATTGTACTTATATTCATAACTCCCAATAGTTTTCCCATAAATTTGGTTGGAGCGTAGGGCTTCGCCCAAACCCAAGCAAACTCTTTCTAACTTCTAATTCTAGTCTGAACTCTAGCCAGTGGTCAGACCACACTGCCCAGTAATGGTTTGTAAGAAATATAAGAGAGGATGATCAGTAGATCCGACTTCAATCAAGAGTCTAAATGTGGCTTGGCATCCTGCACAGCCAGGAAACAGTAAAAGAAAGCCACAACCAAATGAACGACCTTTCAATTTCAGTGCTTCTTTCCACTAAAAAACATGGTGCAATCAATGTCCCGGATTCTGTTTAGGGAATCAGATGGGGACAATGAAGTAAATAACCCACATATTTCGGTATTTTTAAAAAATGATGATGCTGGTGAAGATGTATGCTCGGGACACGTCTAAGAGACTTCTGTCACAAAGGTGTGCCTTAGAAATAGTGCTTGAGAACTGGTCAGCTTTATGGAATCATTGCGCTATTCTCAGAAATCTTCCTGGATGGTAGGTACTTCTTTGTCTTTACTGAATATGTAAATATTTTTACCTACATGTGGGTCATGCTCTTCTAGGATATATGGAGCGGGGGAAAGCACATCTCTATATCGTGTTACAGTGATCTACTGAAGGAAAGCACTATATGTGTGTGTTTGCAAGAAGCCATGTTATAGGGTGTGTATGTCTATTAACAGAATCACTGAACCATGCTCCTGGAGGGGCTACTTGTGTTCATCTTTCTAACCCAGTAATTCTCAAGCCTAGCTGTGTGACAGAAGGCCTGGACGGCTTATTAAAAAAACTGGTTCCTGTGCTCTGCCCAAGAGCTCCTGAATCTGAATCTCTTCTGGTAGGGTGTAGGAATATTTATTTATAACAACTTCTCCAGGTGATTTTTAAACCAGTCCACCGAATAGCCCTTGAGGATCATTCTGCCTTTTACCTTCAAGTTAGAAAACATTGCTCTGCAATCTCGTGAGCTGGATAAGAAACTAACCCGTGTTCAACGGGGTTTAGAAAAATCTCTCTGCGGCCTCTCTCAGTAACAAATTCTTTGGTCCAATAAACTTCATTTTCAAAATCCTCTATCTCATATCTCACAGAAATCCCTGGCATGGCAGAAGTCTGCTTCCGGTCCCCTGCTTATTTTTATTGTTGATGTTGTTGTTTTGTGCTGCTGTTGAGGCTCTCACAGAGAGCAGGTTAGGTCACAGACATGCTTTCTCAGCTTCTTGGTTCCTTGCCCTAGTTTTTAAAATTTGATTCCTGATTCCAAGGTGTACATGTTTGGCATGTTTTATTGATTCTATTTCTCCTCAGTAAAATCTATTATTTGAACCTCATCTGGACATAGGTGAAGTGGCTGAAAATAGTGTCAGAATGAATCAGATCATGTTAATTCATAGGGGTAGTAGGAAAAGAGAATCGTGCAAAGAGACCCAGTGAGGGTCTGGGAGCCTGGATGTGAGTTTGTCTGAAGAGGGAATGATGATTCCAATAAGTGTCCCCCCGCCCCCACCCTTTTGCCTCCTCCTGGTAGCTAATCCACTTGGCATAATCCTCTTAACTGTTCTATCAGCATTTTTATCTGATCTACTTCTCTGACAATCCTTTCTGTGTTTTGCTAGCTTCTTCCTATTTTTAAGAACTTCTAGATACAATGTGGGGAAATCAACGCTGTTTCTCTATTTTCATACAAATTTGGGTTCTCAGGATGCTTAGAAAATGGGGAGGGCCTTTTGCACAGGATGTATTAGGTTAATGCAAAAGTAATTGCGGTTTAAAAGATTAAAAAAATATGCAAAAACCACAATTACTTTTGCACCAACCTAATAGTGCTGCAGAAAAACAACAAGGACAGAGAAACTCAAGCGGCACGCAGAGATCAGGGAGAACACAGCTTTATTAAGCCGGTGGGCTCAGCAGGATCCTTCCCAAAAGACTGAGCCCCCAGCAAGGTTTTGAGCAGGTTTTTATGGGTTGGGGACTTCCTTGAGTCGGGGAAGGACTAGGGGTCATCTGGTGATTGGCTCGAGGTGTGGCTTGGAGGGGGTTATGTGGAAGTGGGCTGGGGCTTAGGCTGGGGACTTCTCTCTCCGCTGGGACCACCATTTTAGCTAAGTTCCACGTGGCAGCGAACCATTTTAAGGTCATTTTCCCCATCAATAGTTGCGTGAAAAGTCTGGGGGCCATGTTTCCAACTTTCAAAATTTGGTAGGGAGAGACCTAAATATGTTTTCTCCCTACTCTCCAAGCTGGATCTTATTTTGTAGAGTGTTAGTATGGGTCAGGGGAGTGCTGGGCTGAGTCAGAGGGTGTAGGACAAAGGGAGCCATGCATATCAGGCTCATGCCTAGGTGCTGAGAACGTTGTCAGTGACATGGTGAAGTTCACTAAACCTGTTTTCTTTTGTTTGTGTCATCAAGGGAATTCAAGCACATTGAGGGACACCCTTCACTTAACTTTAGATACAGACAAGAACTCTCCTACTATGGACCCAGCCCTAACTGTTCTGCCTTCTTTGGAAAATGATCTTAGGGCTGAAAAGCCATGACCTCTTGCCCCCGGAATTCAGTCCCTCTGCTTGACTTTACACCACAATTACTTCATCTGGGAATTCAAATACCTCCAAATTAAAATAGTCCTGAGAGGGGTCCAACCTTAATCTCTTTATCAACTTACTCTGTAATTATCAACTAATACTTAGAGGCCATTAGCTGGCAACCAATGGAAATCAAGATAGTATTGGCCTAGCGAGTTCTCCTGGTTTTGCTCATTAGCAGAGTGGCCTTTATTAATTTCTCCAGGTCCTAGTTTCTTCATTTTTTAAGTAAAGGGCCTAGGGGATAGGGGCTCAGACTTCCCTTTCAGTCCTGGTGTAGTGACAGAACTCCAAATGTGTTCCTGGCTTGCTGGCTAAAAGAGGACTGATAAGACACTTCCTTTCCTTAAGACTTTCTTCATTGTGTGCCTGGAACTCAGGCCATGTAATTGTGGGTCTAGTGAAACGGAAAGGGAGTGTGGCCAGAGAGTGAAAGCCATGGAAGGGCTAGATGGCCACAGAATTGCTTAGTTGCAGACCCTGAGCAGCTGCACCCCTGAGATGCTTTTGCACAGGAGTGTTACAGCTCAACAGCAGCAAAATAGGCTAATACGATGAGAAAGCAGGCCAAGCCATTGTGGACATCTGCCATGCAGAATGACATCCAGTGGCTGTTTACACGCGGTCTGCCATCCCTTTCTTGACTTTGAAGAGACCCCTCAGCTTCAGACTTCAAATCTGCACAGATAGCACTATAGCCAGCAGGCCTGGCTTTCTCATGTCAACATAATGCAAACGTGTCAATAGATACAGGATTTGGAATCACGAAAACTGGATTCCAGTGTGATAGCTGACAGAAAAAGAAAAATGGATCCTGTTCCTATTCACTTTGAGCTTTCCTATTTCTAAGCATTGGGCTAAGTGCTTACGTACTTTATCTCATTTAGGTTGTGCTCTTGGGTTCTTAACTTCTGTGGATCTTCATTCCTTAGCAATAAAAATGGAATATTTCTGCCTTATCTGATAATAGTAACTAACATTTACTGAATGCTTCCTGTGCACCAGGGACTGGGGCAAGCACTTTTTGATTATTTAATATTTAGAATAATCTTAAAATGTAGGTAGGAATTATGATTATTTCTCTCTCTCTCTCTCTCTCTCTCTCTCTCTCTCTCTCGTGTTTTATGAGTTTATTTGAGCCAAACTGATGACCTATGTCAGGTAGCAACATCTCAACTGCTCCCACGATTATTTCTGTTTTATAGATAGGGAAACAGAGTTGGGCTAAGTGGGATAAAGCAGCATTGAATAGAAGTTGTAGAAAGAGGTGGCTTCATGTTCGCTGTTCTCCCTGCATATCCAAGTCAGGTGACTGTTCTTGCTGAGATCAACTAGCAATACCCCCGAGTAGCTTTCTGTTTTTATCCTGGCTGTAGGAAACCATTTCATCTCAGTGAGGACCACATTGAAGACTGTGCAGGGATGTGTGGATGGGAGCAGTCAGGAGGTCATGAGAAGTAGAAACCAAGGGGCCTCCTAGGGTAGACAGAAACGACTTGTTGATTTAGGAGTGTACATGGTTCCAGAGTTCACTGCTAAGAAGGTTCTACCAACTAATTTCCTAAAGTCGCCAAGAATAATATCAAAAAACTACATCCATCCTTTTACTTTTCCCTATACCTTTTCTACATTGTCTTCTAGAGTCCTGCCTTATTGAACTTCCTAAGCTCCAATTTTCATGATCTGAAAAATGGGATCAATAATACCTTTAGTTAGTTAGTGGGGGGAGGGGTAAATAGAATTAAATAAAATAGTGGCCATTCAAGTATTTTGTCAACGGTGACTTAATATGGATATTAGGCCTCCTAGTGACCATACTCATTGCCGATTTATTATTTGTCATTTATTATGTGACTACAGGACTGCATCTCTCTGATTTAGAAGAAATGGCTTCTGATATTTATTTTCTTCTTTAAAAAGATTACCATTTGCTGATTTTTTTATTTCTCTGTGAAATAACATGTATCAAGGAGAATTGGATATTTTTTTTTTAAAAAAAAAGCCCTGTGCAGTAATTGGTAGGGGAAGGATAATGAGAAGAAAAGCAGACAACTATCTGCTGCTTAGCATATCCGTGAGTGTGTTAATTTAATTAGAATTGCCTTGTATAAATATTAAACTCAATTCGCTTTCTTTTATAGCTTCTTTGCTTTTCAAAGTATTCCCAGTTATAGATTATCTTTTTTATATTATTCTGTGAGTTTGAGGGAGTTAGTGGCAGAAAGACAACCCAAATTTAAATGAACGGAGAGAGCTTTTCATCTTGTCAGCTTTGTCTCTCTCTGTTATTTTGCTTTGCCTTGCTGTGGGCCCAGAGGCAAAAGGAATGCTTGATTAACTTGCTTCCTAGGTGGAGGCTATTCAGTGACATAACATATTTTATGTTGTTTTTCTAGGAAATTGTTCTATGTCTCTACACTCTGCGAACAATCACTCAACTTTTTCAGTTCACTAGCTAGGATTTGGGATGCAGTCTGGATTGCTGTTTCATTGGATACCCCACAACTCCATGAGGTTAGGATAACATTATCCCCATTTTACAGATAAAGGTAGAGTGAGTAAATCAGAGAGCCAGGCATGTTTGACCCCAAGTATAATTTCTAGTGTTAAAATGGTGAACTTAGTTCCTAGATTAAAATTTTGATAGATTCAAGGTAAAGGTAATGAAACAGGTGTCCATGGAATTAGTTTAAACTGAATTCATGAGAATCATAGAATGCCATAGGCAGAACAGACCTCTCCTATAGGACCTATATTTTAGGAGGCAGCGAGTAAGGGAGGTTCCTTCAAGTAGAGTCGGATCCTGTCTGTATCCTGTCTTTATTTAAAATTTTGTCTGACTTATTTCACTTAGCATAATAATCTCAAGGTCCATCCATGTTGCTGCAAATGGCATTAATTCATATTTTCTCACGGCAGAATAGTATTCCATTGTGTATACATACCACATCTTCTTTATCCAATCATCTATTGAAGGACACTTTGGTTGTTTCCAAGTTTTGGTGGTGAAAAGACAATGTGATATATAGATGATGTATTACAGAATTGTACACCTGAAACCTATGTAACTTTACTAACACCTGTCACTCAAATAAACTTTAATTAAAAAAAAAATTCAAGGCAATAAACAATGAAGTAGAACCCCCCCCCAAAAAAAAAAAAAAAGAAAATTGGAATTGTTTTTCATCATGGATTTTTGCATTCATTTTTATTTTTTAAAATATTGCATTAAACATTATTTATCTTGGCTACTGAAGTTTTTTAGGTGCCCCCTTAAATTTTGTGTGCAAGTGAGACACTTGCCTTCCCCTACCTGCAGTCCGGTAGAACAGGCACACTGCTAAGCAGTCTACTAGTCCTTTCCCTTCATTTTCCACAGGAAGAAACTGAGACCTAAAATCACAAAACTGGTACTAATAACCCAGGGCTCTTGACTCACAATTCAGTGCTCTTCCTACTACTGCAAATAGTGCTAAAATGATGTGACAGATGAGCATCTCACAGTAAAGCCTGATAAATGTACTGGGACAAAAAGTGTACAGTCCCTCAGGTGTACATATCTGTTTAACACCAAATCTTTCTCTCACCCAGCAAGCAGAAATAGTGGCAAGTTGCAGCAGGCGGAATTTAGATTAGATTGAAAGAAGAACTATTTGACAGTATGGAAAGTGAGGTGTTGCATTGGTTTCTAGAAAATGGCATAAAGTAAGAGTTGAAAATTCAAATGCCTTGGGTTGGGTATGAGTAAGTGGTGGGGACTGTGGCAAACTGGGGAAATTATCAGTAGAAACTAAGTTCTATAATTCTATTAATCACTTAGAGAAACAAGGCCTTTTTTTTTTTTTTTCCTTCTAGATCTCAGGCACCCCTGCTATTTCAGGTCAAAATTATTTCCTTGAAGCAACCCGAACCTAACTTCGCAGCATTCCTCTTCCTCTTCACAGACATTCCCTGATCCTGCTTCTTCTTTGTTTTGATCTTTGCTCTAATCAGCAGGGACTACTTCCCCAGTTCTCCATCCTTCCCTCAGTTATCTGCTCCTGTAGCTCTGGGTCATGGGTGACAAGATTTTCCAATGCTTCGAGTTGGCTCTCTTCTGCTCTAAAAAACATATCGGCTCTTGGACAATCACTGTGTAGTGCCCCCATTCTGGCATCTCTAGCCTCTCATGCTGGGCCATCCCATCCCTCCTCAGCATATCACCTTGCAACCACATTGCCTTTTCTTGGATGACTTTTATATAGGACAATGCACTTCTAGACTGGGAGAGAGCATCACACAGCCAGCGGCTTTCCTTTGCTCTGAGCGGAATACTCAGCATCTAGCATAGTTTTCTGCTGTGCAAGTGGGTCAGTAATACTTATTGAGTGAATACATAATTATACAATTGCATTGTAATTCACTCCAAATAGGATAGCTCCTAAAGTTCACATAGGAATTTTCAACATAGCCAAAATGCAGCACATTCAAAGCAAAACCACGGTTTGGGAAATCAGGAAGATGAAGGACATAAAAAAGCTGCAATGTTGTGCATGTGACCTGATAAACGGCCATGTATTCCAGCCACCAGGGCTGTGCTGGTCGGTCATGTGTCTCCTACCCGCTCTCCCTCAACTATCCCCCCCATACCCCTGCCCGCCCCCCGCCCCCCCAGTCTTTTTAAATGGCTTGGTGTTTGTTGGTGTGACCTATGCTCCTTGGGGAGTTTTCAGCACCATGGATAGAAGTGTTGCGTTTCCTTGTTTTTCTGTATGTAACTCACTGAACAGCGGGATGAAGAAATGATCAGGGTTTGGGACCAAGCTCTCAGCCACCGTGGTGGGAATTAGCTCCTTTTAGCAGAAGAAAATTCACTTAGAGTCTTTATAGTTCCCCTTGGGAGAATTGCATTTTCAGCTGTCAAGGCACTTAAGCTTCTACAGGTTGGTTTTCAGGTGATGGAAGATGTGGAAGGGTTTCCATGGAAATTGATATCTTCTGAGTTTGATACTTCAGGGGAACCACCAGTGGTGGGTGACCTTGCTGAGGTGTCTCTATGCAAGGCATGGCCTTCATTCAAGTAACCAAGTTTAGGTAGGCAGTAGGCCCAGTTATTCATGGAGCACTGGTTTTAGGATCTGACCTGAGGTCATCCTGGTGCCAGAGCAAACATTAGGAACATTAGTAAACTCTGCGAAGGTTTAACCTGTGGAATATTATATACATACTTTTGAGGATAAATTCTTCCCAAATTTTCAGGTTTTACTGTATTTAGTTGTAAAACCCAAAAGCCAGCCTGACTAACTCTGAGTCACTGGTAACGGATCCTTTTTTAGGGACACCTTCACCACCCCTGCCTTTCCTAAAGACTCCTTTTGTCTTCTCATTAATTATCAAGTGCAGAATCTTACTAAGGCACAGAAAAATGGCTTTTCATTTTTTTTTTTGGGAGGGGGTCTCTCATTCCAGAGTCTCTGAGTAGTCTTCCTTTCATTTATTTTCTAAATATGATGCTTTTCCCCCATTTTCTTGAAATGCCTTTAATTTTTGCAACCTGTCTCATCTTTTTTGCCCCACTTCTGGCCATCATACACAAATCTGAGCTTGGCCTCTTCTCATGGTTATAGATGTCCAGAGCCCCTTTGAGGAAGCTCAGGGCAAGAGCTCGTGGAGATTAGCCAAATGTCACAGCTGGCCTGCCCTGGGCATGTGCCTGGGAGCAGATCCAGGTGGCTATTTCTGCATGTGTCCCAGCTTCAAAAAATGAGAGTAAGATTTTCTTTCTACACTTCTGTCAATTTCCTTCTCAGTGTCCAATGGCTATAATCATCAAGTCAGAAGTGTCCCAGGCTGGGTATTTGCATCCCATAATGAGAATCTCTAAAACTAAAGACTGCCCACTAGAAGGGGAGAAGCAGACATTTTGCCTGAACCACAAATCGCCTTACAACATTAGCTTGAGAGGGGGTAGGGGGTTTACCCAGAGGCATGTATGTTTTGTTTTTACGAAAGGGTTCATCGTAGAGCTCAGATACTTTCTGCTATCCATCTGCACAGATGCACAGTGAATCAGAGGCCCATTTACTTTTATGCTTGTGCTGGTGCCTCCGTCTGGGCTGGTGTTTGGACCCCTCCATGATATTAGTGGGGGAGGGGGCTCCATCAGTTGGTAGATAAAGGCCGGAGACACACACACTTCTTTAACATGCTTACTGTCTTGCTATCCTTTGGAAAACTATGGACATTTGGGGACCCCCCTTTCTTTGTGCTTCTTTTCAAGAAGGTGAATCATTTTGGGGAAGTTTTTATGAATGTGGAAATAGCCTCTCTTAGACTTGCTGAGGATACTACAATGAAGGGATCTCCTTCTATGCTTTGGGGGTGGCTTAAATATATCCCATTACATATCATCAACCTCAGCTCATCCTGGGGTACTGTTAGTTTTCCTGTGCTTCTAGTTGGCTATGATAGCAAGTATTGGTCGTGCCCAGACTCGGAAGATGGCCAGAGTGACTACAGCAAAAGGCATGGGGATACCATGAGAACAGGAAGAGGTCGTGAGGAAGGAAGTGCTTTTGTATTTTATATTAATGATCACTCGAACACAGGCTTTGACGTACACCCAGTCACTTTAGGTCTTCACTGTAACCCTGTGAGATGGTAAGGGTTATTATCTTCAACCTCAGCAGGGCTCTCAGCAGTTTCATTCAACAGTTAACTTTATGGTGATCTCTCCATCCCATGTTCTTCAATGATGGTTCCCAAATATCACCACTCTCCTATTTTCCTTATGTAACCCTCAGTATCATTGGCAAATCTTACTTCTGGAGTAAACTGATGCTATTTTATGGTATTTCCTTTAGTTCTCTAGCCCTCTTATACTTACAAATTTTCTTTCTGATCCATTCTCATGTCCTTTTCTTCAGGCTTAGAGGTTTCGTCTCTGATTCAAATCTCATCCCTCAGTGATCTTCAACCTCTTCCTCTTTACTTGGCTTCATCCTGTCTGCTTAGAGTAGCCTTTCCCATGCTCCTACCTACCAAATATCCCTTCCTTGACGGCATATGCCTTTATCTCCCATCTTGCTTCTGTTTGCTTTCTTCTCCTCCTCCTCCTCCTGCTCCTCCTACTCTTTCTCCCTCTCCTCCTCCCTCTCCTCCTCCTTCTCCTTTTTTCATAAATCCAAACCACTATTCATTACCCATCTCACTGAAATCTGAGTTCTCTTTTTCAGATCCAATGAACCTTCATTAAGCCAATGATTTATCTTCTCACTAAATTTGCTATTCTTCCAATATTTGCCATTTCTGCATGTGGCACCGCTGTCATCTATTAATAGCCAGCTAATTCAGAAACTTCACCCTGCCCCATTTTATATCTTTTACAAACAACCATGCTCTACTTATTATTTCTTCCTTAGTAGCTCTCAATTCCATCCGTTCCTCCTCTTGCTGCTACCCCCACCTGTGTGAAGATCGCTGTAGTTTGCTCTCCCACGGCATCACCCTCCTAACGGATATATCTTCCTCCAGTCCTCTTCTGTTCAAGTTCGTCCTCCCATGTCACCACTGTACATCCTCCCACGTTCACTAAGCAAAATGCAAAGCTTACCTGATTAAAACCCTTGTTACCTCCCTATGGCTTATAGGATGATGTCCAATTTTCTTTATAAGACCCTCCACAATATGACAACCAATCATTCCCCAGCCCTTTGTTCCCACCAACATTTACCTTACTTTTTATCCTCCAGCAACACCCAGTTGTTGGTAGCTCTCTGTATTTAATATGTTGTTTCTCAACTCCATGGTTTACTTGAGCTTCCCCTCTGCCAGTATTAGCCTTTCCCTATTTGCTTAGTTAATTCATACTCATCCTTAAAGAATCACCTTTCCAACAAGCCCTCCCTAATGTTTCCCCCACTCTTTCCATCCCTTACCACACTGGGTTAGTTACCCTCCTTTCTGTCAGTATAAACTACTGTACATATGGCTACTATTGCACTCATCATATTGAATTATGATTATCTGTTCCTGCATTTGCTTTCCTCAATATGTCTCCATATTCTCTCAGTACATCATTTGCATCTATTGCACTGAGCAGAGTTCTTGACACTCAGGAGGTGCTAAATAGATGTAAGTTTAATACATTTCTGCCAAACTTAGAACAGGTTTGAAAAAATCCAGCCTCTTCTCGTGGAGTAAGGGGAACTTGAGGGAGGGGGGGACTGGGTTGAAAAAGTTTTGAAGATAGCTTTTTCTAGCCTATTTGCTCTAATTATGGAAATTCTGCTTTAAACCAAATGACACATAGAGAATCTTTAGTTGGTCTCTACCACGGGAAGATAATGAAGCAAGATGGAGTTGACCATCTTTTTTTTGAATAGCATGGAGGCTTTTAAACTTATGATGGTTTTTTCTATCAAAACTGAGATAAATAAGAAGAAATGTTCACTGACAATAACAACTATAGATAAATGCTGACAGCTCGAAGAAAATGTCAAGCGGAGATGTCAGTGGATCTGTGAAGGCCATACTGAATTTTATACCAATGTAAACTTTGTAAAATAAGGTTTTAGAGACTGGCAATCATATTCAGAAAGTGAAGTAAGAATGAAATGTGTGAATGGTGTTTGTCCAATCCGTAAAGAATACGCTCTCTACAAGGTAATAAGGAACAAAGGTGATGCCAGCCAGCCAGATGCAATCATCTCATTTCTTTAACCACACTTTCTGGATCCTGTTTTGTTTTAATCATTGTCAAGGCACCCTTCAGAGCCCTTTTATATTCTCTCTTTCTCTTCAATACGTAAAGTTCTAAAGCAGATTCTGGTGTAGAATTCTGAGACGATCGCTGTGCCACATTCTCCTATTCAGCATTCCTGGCATTCAGTTTTCTTTTAACAAGGGTAGCATTTTTGCCTTTCATTATGACCCCTAGATTCTCCTCCTTTCTTTGATATTCAGCAGAAACGGGTGCTCTCCCATCTGCATTCGTACAGCATGTTTCGTTGTAGGCAATTATATGTCCTTTTAGTGATAATGGTTGGTTGTGTATTAACAGTAATTTCATTATAAAAATTAGGTTTTCTTCCCCTTCCCCATATGTGCATAGACACAAATGAATGCAGACAGGGACAGGCCTGATTGTTCATTTGTTATAAGTAAAGACCATCTAATCATAATAAAGCACCTTTAATAATAGTGTATAATGAGCAAATTAGAGCAGTAATGCAAGGAAATGAGAGCCAATTCTGTGAATTTGTCTTACCTTTTAATTGAAAAAAAAAAAGTTATTTTTCCCGTGAGGGTGAGTTAGATTGACTGCTGAGCTGTCCTGCTTCTGCCACATATGAAGGTATCTGACATTCTGCTTCTCTAATGTTTCCTTGGTGAAATCCTGGAGGGAAGGTGGGAAGGGGAAGGGAAAAGTTGAATTTGGGGCTTAGTTTTACTCTGGATTATATGGCCGGTTGCTTTTGGCAGACTCTATAGCAGGCACCCATCCATTCATACCTGTATTATTCTTAGGATTATGTAGCAAAACAGTATAATAATCAAAAGCTGGAGCTTTGTTGTTAGAAAGACCCGATTTCTGGTCCCAGTTTTGTCACATTACTAGTTTGAGATGTTAGGAAGTTACTCTCAAGTTTTTTAAGATTTAGTTATTCCAAATATACAAGGAGGCTAATGATTGCACCCACATTACACGGTTTTTGTGAAGATTACTGTGCTTGTGCTTACTTCATTCAGTAGCTGGCATAGTCAGGGTGCAGTAAACATGCTCTATGAGAAAAAAGGAGGGAAGAAGCAACTAAGAAGTCAAAGGATAACATGATGTAGTAGAAAGAGGGTGGGGTTAGACCTTTGTATCCCATATCCATTTCTTACTAACTGTATCATGTTGGATAAGGCAACTTGAACTAGGAGAGCCATCATTTTCCAAATCCATACAAAAGGGGATAACAATGTTTATTCATAGGGCAGTACTGAGGATGGAATAAGAAAATGTATGTGTAAGTGCCTGGTCGCCAAGTGCCATATTCTGCTCTTGGGAGGGGCTACCTAAATGCTAATTGTGGTGGTACGCTGCTGATATGGACTAGGGCTTAGCTATGATTTATGCTATTCCCAAGTGACGTTTTTATGGTACGAATCCATGTGTCCTGTTCTGCTCAGTGTTCCCATCAGACTTATGATTTCTGATTCTTAGAACAAAATCTGATGCCTGAGAGTATGTCATGGCACAGCAGTTGCTCTCAGAGCCCCTCCCATATCCGCTTATTATCCTCAATGCTTCAGTGTACACTAGCCCAACTTACATCAGCATATGCATTTCTCTGCCTGGGGGCTTTTTCTTGCCATTGGACCCCACTTTGTGTCCTCTCTTGTACTATAGGCCAGAAGTGCAGAGGAGTTAATGGCTCCCTTCATCCCTTAACCAACAACTTTGGTGTCTTTCACTGGCTCCTAGACTTTTCTCAGTGAGTTTAAGTTCCCTTGTCCCTTGGTGCTAGCTCTCTTAATAATACACCCTGTATTGACTGTTGTCTCATTCTTATGTCACACCCCATATCATCTTACAAATAAGTTACCTGCACTTCAGTTCTGCTCTCAAAGTTTGCTCCTGCAGAAACCCAAACTAAGACACACAGCTACCCCAATAAGCCAGCCCACTGATGCTTATGGAGAGTTATGATATATAACTCTTGGTACCAAGATTATTACCGTAGGGAGCTGGTTGCCACTGAGCTAGTTCCACCTGGTCTGAGGATTAATGTGTAGGTTGGGATAAAAATGAATGGGGCAGGGGCAATTGATTCTTGTCTAAAGTGATACTTGTCAATGTGGTAGGGACTATGAGACTCTTATTTGACCTTCTATATCAGGAGGACATTGTGGGTTTAGGGTAGGAGTGGGTAAAAGAGAATCACCACATGGATTCCAGAGCTAGATTTGGGGCTTGAGGTTTTTCTGGGAGGTCTGGCTTCATATGAGACTTTGAGGGCCATTCTGGCCCCAAAGGCACCTAAACTTTATAGTGTCCCTCCAATTAGGGGTTCTCTAAAACTGGCTGCACCGATTTAAGGTGATATCTATGGCTATGATTAGCTGAGGACCAGGTCAGCCCTGGGGAAGGTGAAGACAATCTGGCCAGGTATCTATTTCCTATAATCTCTAAATTTCCAACTGGGTTAATGCAGTCATGACCTGAGGTCATCAATGGGCTTCGCAGAGTCCACGGCGTCCTAGTATTCTATACAAAACTTTGTGTTTATGTGTATTTTTCCCGGGGAAAGAGTCATGAGGTTTTGTATTTTAATAGGGGTCCTCAACATATTAAAAACCACTTAAACATGGTGTCCAGTTATAGAGCTAAGGGTTATCTGAAGGAATGCTTTTGAGCACTGATTATATCAATTGTAATAACTGAGCTCCTTGGGGGACCAGGTGGGCTCAGGCCTGCAGCTTAGGGACCTAGAACTTAACAGTTGCCTCATGGGGCATTAACACTCTTACATATCCGTGCTTGCTCCTATGCTCTGCAGGTTGCTGCAGGCTTTCCACAAGCTGGTAGCAGAGAAGCCCCAGGGCACAATACGAGAGAGAGATACAGGATGCAGCTGAGGAAAAGTGCTGTAGAGTTACACATACACACAGCTGTTTGCAGGAGCCATCACTGGAGTGTGAAGGTGAGCAGAGAGGAGAGGGCGCAGGGCACAAGAGGTGTCTGATATACCTTCTCCATGCTAGCAGCTCCCCTCATCCAGACCACGTTCATCTTAGCATTGCTGGTACACATGGCTCACAGCATGAGGAAATGCAGTGGAGAGTTGAACTTTAGAATCAGGAAAAGTACATTCCCATGGGCTATTTTATGTGAGTCTCAAATAGTTCTGGTTATGTAAAGAGTATAGTGGAATTCCTGTTTTTACAAACACGTAAGTTAGGGCTCACAGAGGCTGTGAGAATTGACCTGGGTTAACACCTCATGGAACCCACTTCTTCTTTCTTCATAGTATTTTCTATGACATCATTCTCCTTTCTGGCAACACATTGGAAAAGAAAAACATTCAGAGAAAGAAATGCTGATGGGGGCTCCATAGTTTCACCATCTTGTTGGAAAGATTCACATGTACGACCTGCTAAATCTTAACCAGAAGGATCTTGGGCTTGATCTGGTTTGATCTACAGCAGGGGTAGAGATGGCAGGCGAGAGACGACGGGGGAGAAGTCACCCGAGAGACTGCAGAGGGATTCTGGGCAGAGGTGCTGGCTTCCCAAGTTGGCAGCAAAGAATGCTTTTGCTGTTGCACATTCACAGGCTGTAGTGAAGCCCAGCTGACTTTAAAAACTCATTTCCACTGTTTTCTCCTTTAATGATAGTTTTAGATATTGATTTATTGGCATGCTATAGATGTAATTTTAACCCTGGTGATATAACAAAAAAACTGGTTCTTGTAAAAGTTAGCGAAAAGGTGGAGAGTCTGGGAAAGCCAGGATGGACAGAAGCAATAGACGGCACTGCTAATGGGTACCTGGTGTTCTGGAGTCAGAGAAAGCACGTGCAGGGAGGTAAGGTCTCTGAGACCAAGCCTATGAGATAGTCCTAATTGTGTCAGTTAAGGCCGTTTGGTTGCAAGCAGCAGAACCCAGGGCATATAGGGGAGGCTACAGACTAGATGGAAATACTCGTCAACTATTTTCACCTTCCTTTCACCTGTGTCTCTGTTCCTCTCTTTCCTTTTCTTCCAAATCTTATGTCTTAATTTACAATTTTACATAAATGGCTAAATGTGATGATTTCATGAATGTTTTGCTAAATGCCCTCTTTTCTTTCCAGTTTTACTTGATTTCCCCCTTCTCCTTTTTATATAGTCCCCTAACTGCACTCCAAGACAGTTGATGTTAATAAACTACTATGTATACTGCCATAGTTTCCTCCATACTCATATAATTTTTACATATAGACATATGAACGTGTTTTTCAGAGCAGTACCTTAGACAATGGGATAGTACATGCTTATTTTGCATCTTGATTTCCTTTCTAGAGAAAATTTTATTGTGAAGTATACTATAAGTGCAGAAGCATTTAGAAACTGTATTTCTATGGTTTAAAGAATAGTAAAGCCACTATTTGTGGTGTACCTACCCCCTAGATTAAGAAACAGAAAGTTACCAGGGCCTTAGAATGTGCCTGTGACACTCTGTGATCTCTTCTCCCCCTTTCTCTCTGGAATCAGTCCTCTGCTTCCCTTTATACATTTTGTCTCTTGCTCAACTTTACCTCATGGAAATCCGTCCATGAAAAGGTGGAGTTCTACTCTTTTTGAGGGGTGCATACTATTCCATCGTGAGGCTGTATTATATATGTAACATTTCACTATTGATTATAATTTTATTGCCAGCTTTTTATTATGTTGTCTACAATGTTGCAGTAACCATCCTTATGTGTTTGTGCTGGTGCTTTTATCTCTATGCACCAAGAGTCCAAGAGTGGGATTGATGAATAGAAGGGGATCTGTATTTTAAATATGAATAGATGCCATCATATTGCTTTCCAAAACGTGGTAACACTTCCCAAGTATTACCTGAAGCAGTGTGTGAGAGCACTCTTTACACGTATCCCTGGTAGCAGCAGAAGCTATTGCTTTTTAAAATTGTGCCAGTCTGAGGAGCGGCAAGTGATATCTCATTGTTATTTTGATTGCATTTCTCAGACTATCAGTAAATCTGAGCATCCTTGTGTTTGTTTATAGGCCATTTGGCTGAGCACTTCTCTGAAGGGACTATATGTGACTTTTGCTCATTTCTTCAGTAGAAATATGTCTTTTTCTTGTCTTTCCAAAGTCTGTAACTTGTTTATTTTGTTTAGGGTATATTTTTCCATCAAATGTGTGTGTGTGTGTGTGTGTGTGTTTTAATGTAGTTAAATTCTGGTGTTGTTTTTTTTGTTGTTGTTGTTTGATTTTTTTGTCATAGCTTTTGGATCTTTAGTCTTGGTAGAGAATGTTTTTCCCATCCCCATCTCTAAAGAGTGTGATTAGTTTTTTCAGATGGTCAAAGTATTTAAGAAAATGGCTTTACTTTTTACATTTAAATCTGATCTACTTGGAAATTTATGTTTGTGTTTAGTGTAAGCTGGAGGTCCACAGTAATGTTCTTCCTAATGACAATTATAATACTAATAATAACTAATACTGAGGGTTTACGACGCTGTTGCCTACGCTCTTTGCTCGCATTAGTTCATTTCACTTCTGTTCCTCACAACTCTAAGACATAGATTTTCTTACACGCACCTATTTTCCAGATGAGGGAAATGCGGCACAGAGAAGCTGAGTAACTTTTCTGAAGGTCACACAGCGGGGAAATAGTGAAACTGGGATTTAAACTATGGGAACCTGGCTCTGAAGTCCACACTCTCACTGCAGAGTTTCTTGCTTGGCTAACCAGTGAGCCAGCCAGGCCTCTTTATTAAATAATCCATGCTTTCCTACTGAATTGTATTACTTCTTTTGTCATTTATTAAATTCTCATATAGTCCAGAAACGATTTCTAGATTCTTTATTCTGTGCCCTTAGTTTTTGCCTTCCTTATAATTCCTTATTGATTTGATTATAAAAGCTTTGTGATGTCTGACATCTATATAGTCCAATCTTCTCTCCTTGATCTTGTTTTTCACTAATTTGTTGACTCTTTTCAGGTATTCATTCTTCCATGTAAAATTTATGTTCGTTTTATTCAATTAAATATCTGATGGATTCTAATTGAACTTGTATTAAATTTATTAATTTGGGGACAACTGGCATGTTTATGTTAAGTATTACCGTTTGAAACACAGTATGCTTTTCTCTTCATTCAGATATTATTTTATGTTTCCCAGTAAGATTTTGTATTTTTCTTTCTGTTGCCCTCTGCGTTTTTAAGTAAAATTTATTCATAAATATTTTAAAGTTTTTATTGATATTGTACATACATATTTTTCTCATTTCTATTTTTTTATGATTATTATGGGGCTAGAGAAAAGGTATTGATTTCATGTATTTATTTTATATGTGATCAGCATGAAGAAAACTATCAATATAATCTTTTTAATTAACTAATTAAAAAAGAAAAAATGATCCTATCAGTACAGGTTGAAATAGCATTTGATAAATTCCAGCAGCCATTCTTAATAAAATCTAGGTAAAATGGTAATAAAGTGTAATTGCTTAGCTACGTAAGGATTATTTACTAAAACCAACAGCAGATCTGACAAACATGGAAATCATTTCAATTAAAATCAGAAAGTACTCAGAGATGCCTGTATTACCAATAATAAACATTACATTTACTAAACTTCTAAGGTAATAAAACAAAAAAATAAAGTAACTTGCATAAACATCAGAAAAGAAGTGTTAAAAATATCTCTTTTTGCTGATGCTACCATCTCATATCAAGAAATTTCAGCAACTCTGGTTAAGAACTTGCTGATTGAATGCGATAATTTGGTAAGCTAGAGAGCTATAAGCGAAGTATGTAATATCAATAGCTTTCTCTATTCTATCAAAAATGAACCATTTTTGGTTTTCCAGATTCATAGTCCAGATGGGGAGCTTCTGATTGCCCTTACTTGGCTCACTTCTCACCCCTCAACTAGGGAGGTGAAAGTTCCTTAGGACAGCCTCCTGAATCTTCTCAGTGGAAGAAGGGTGATTCCTCAAGGAGAAAGCTTTGAGGGTCAGAGTTGTTGTCGTTGTAAGCTGTAATAGATTTTACTTTTTCATTCCGAGGAGTCAGGTCCAACTCAACCAGTTCCATCCTCTTCCTAAGAGGCTCCTTTGCCTTTTTCACTGTTTCCACTCTTCAGAGCACACAGGACCATGTCTTATACCTAGTAAGTAGGTTTGTGTTCATCCAGACAAACTGGAGAGTTCAGCTTTATGCCTGTGCTGTCGCTAGGCCCATTCTCCAGAATGCTCTTCCTCCTTCTCTGTCTGTTCACTCGCTAACTCTCCCTTTTTAAGCTTCTGCTCTGGTGTCACCTCCTCTAGGAAGCCTTCCCTGAGCCCGCGCTCCCAGTCTACGTTAGATGTCCCCCTCAGAACGGCCACAACGCCCTGTGTGCAGCCAGCTTTCCACACGGATTCAGATCATTACGATCTGCGCCTGGGTCGGTTGCCTCCATTAGACTGCCCGTGCCTTGTCAGTGTGCTCAGCTTCCAGAACAGCGAGTGGTACCCAGGTGACCCCAGTAAGGATTTTCTGAATAATGAATAAATGTCTGAATGAACTAAGCAGTGTTTTGTTAGCAGTGATATTGGCCATATCTTTTTATAATTTGCCATCTAATTTTACCTTTTCTCTTCTAATTCCATTAACCTCCTAGCTCTTGTTTCTAAATGAGGTGAATTTTTAGACTGTAATACATTCCTTCCTTGCCTCCTGGGCCTTCTCCTTCTCTTTCAGATGTTCATTCTGATCTTGCTTGAATGTCAAGCTGCTCCCACGGCCTCTAACTTATTACCCTCACTCTCCTTGTTAGACAATTTAGTAAAATGAGAACCTCTAGGAATCTTCCGACTTACTAAAGACTCCTACAGGGGAAGGTGAAGTTGGGTTTGCACGCTTCTGCCATGACCGCCTCTTTCTCTTGGTTTCTCCCTGACAGGTGCCCCTTTGGGCACCCATGGTGCACCTTGGATGTTGGTGCCCCTAAGGAGACTGCCTTCTAAAGTCACACTTCACTGTGAGGGGAGTTCAAATGACGACTCTGTTGATGGGAATTGTGTTTTCAAAGAAAACCAGAGGAATAGTAAAACAAAATAAAAAATACAAAAAAATCTCAGGCCAGAATTTCAGGTAAGCGTGAGCTGGGAAGATGTGTTTGGGTGAGCAGGCCATCATGAGTCCGGTTCCACTTGCTCTGTAGAAGGGCTGGGCTGTCTGAGGCCAGCCCTGCACAGCATGGAATGCGACTGGAGTTGCACAGCACCTCTGGATTCAGGGACGTAGGGGACACATGTGAGCGCCACTCATGTGTGAACAATGTGACCTGAAAGAGTTCATGTAACCTCTCGGAGCCTCAGTGTCCTCATTTCACAAACCAGGACAGCGACACGTGTCTTGTCTATACTGTCACTCTGTTATAAGAAACAAAGGAGCTAAGAGATGTAACGCCTTTAGGAGTCGATGTAGGGCAGTGTTGGTCCACGCGGGTCACAGGGTCTGATTGGTTGGGCACAGAATCTGGACCTGACACTAATTAAGTGTCAATGACCTTGTATAAGCTGTAACCTTTGTATGTCTCAATGTCTCCGTCCAGATAACGAGGGGCATACAGAACCTTTCTCATGGGGAGGTTGAAGATGAGATAACGTATATGTGAGCACATACCTGCATAGCACATGGCACTCAGTTATGAGGTTCTCATCATCAAAGGGACAGAGCAATGGACACACAGGTAGGGCCCCTCGTCACCAGAGAAGGGCCAGTTAAGCCTCTTTTGCCTTTAGCCGAAGGATCAAAACTTGCACTCTTTCTATTTATGAATGGATCTATGGAATTAAAACCCGGTTCCAGGTTATGCTCCCCCCGCTTATATTAGGTTGGTGCAAAAGTAGTGGAGGTTTTTGCAAGTTTTAACCCTTTAAACCACAGTTACTTTTGCACCCACCTACTCCATATGTGTGCTTTCTCTCTTTTGCTCCTTTTTCAGTCCAAATGCAGACCTTGGTCTTCTTACTGATTTCGACAAGAAATTCCATACTCACGCTCCCTCTTCTAGTTTCCCTTTATCTAACCTCCTCTCCCTCCCTGTCCCTCTATCTTCCTCCCCTCTTTTCTCTTCCTCTTTTTCCTCTCCTCATCTACCTCCCCACTTTTCCTCGCCCCCCACCTGTCCTCCCTGAAGTTCCCACTTCTCCCTATTCTGCAAGTAGACTCATCAAAGCATTTTTTTGTTTCAAGGAAGGTATGTCTCCCTAAGGGGGGGAAAAATCATACTGGCTGCTAAGAGTGTAAGATTTTCTCCTCAGTATAGAATATTAGGGCTGGAAGTGCCCTTAGAGATCAGGTGTCTCAGAGGTTCTCAGACGAGGTATCATATGGCTATGATAGTCCAGGAAGCATTGGAAAGGCCAGGCCCTACCTCTGGTGCTACTAGATGGGAAGGTCAGCGTTGGGACGTGGAGTGATGTGTAGGTAGGATGTCCCAGAATACAGTTATTTTAATTCAGGAAGCCTTGCATTGTGGTCCGAATTCCACCACTTCCTCACAGCATCGTCTTGGCTGAGCTGCTTAGACTTCCAGTGTCTCAGTGCTGCCTGTTCCATGTGGGAGATCACACGTTCCTCAGGTAACCAGCAGCACCCAGCAGATTGGTCAGCACACCGAGGGTGATGCCAATCGTTTCTCTTCTCCTTCCTCTGGTAAACAGTACAGAACCCCGCTTAACTTCCTGAAAATCCAGTATGATGGGGGAAGAAAGGGGAGCCTAAATGTTCCTGGGTGTTGTACTCATCTCAGGAAGGGAGAAGGGCCAGTCGGCACTGTCATCCCCACTCTGACCAGCTGCCTCCGAAAGTGGGCAGGAGAAGTCCTAGACACTGGCCTCACATCAGGAAATAAAAATAAACATTTATGTGACTCCACTTCCTTGGGACGATTTCAATTACTCTCTGCCACAACCCTATGAAGTAAATACTCTTGCTATTTTTAACCACATAGACTGATAAAATGTAGGCAGGGGTTTTTTTTTTTTTCCTTTTTTTCCTTTTCTTTTGTCTATTGTTTGCAAGTCTGGACCCTTTCCCCTATCCTGTGTCTAGGTTTTAGATCCCAAGTAAGTACTCAGGGGTCGTAGATTCATTTCAACCACAATGTATGGAGCACGTAATAAGGAAGTGCTAGCAGCCAGTGTGAGAAGCCCCGAGAATAAAGTGTGTGAAGTTATGTCTGGGCTTCATGTCCACTCGCTCTTTGAAACACCTGAACACTGGCTGCTGAGCCCACCGATGTCAAGGCCCACTCTTTTCAGGGATCCCCAGATTGGAATTGCCTCCAAACGTTAGCTCCAGAAGCTTTGTTTCTCCCCTGCTGGGGAGCCCAGCCCCATCTACTGGTCCCATCTCAGAATTGTAGGAAAGGCCTCGTTCAGTCCATAAGGATCCAGAGAGGCTTTTCATCCAGGGGAGGCTTGACAATGGTGCTTTTTCTTTCAGGAGGAGGAACACTTGTGATTTCATGGTAACACAATTCCAATTTGGGTTAAGTCCTGGGAGTTGAGGTGCTTTGTCACAAGTGCTATATTTCTTCACACCCCCACCTCACTCTCCCAGCCAATTTATCTAAATCTTGCTTTTTCTCTTCATTGCTCATTTATTTTTATTTTTAAACTCATGGTCCAAATAATACCCTCACCCCCTCACAACCCCTCCCCAAGTTAGCTATACCCACAGCGACTGGCTTATTAACTCTTTCTACCAGGCGATATAAGGTTGGGGCAAGGGAGCAGATATAAACGCAGCTTACTTGGGATGTATCAAGGTTCGAAAGAGAAGGGAAATGACACGCATAACATTTTTTAAAAAGGACCAGAAAGGCAGGGAGAGGAGAGTGTGTGGAGGTTGATGAAGGGTGCAACTCGATGGGAACAGATTGCCCGAAAGGCAGGTGGGTGGCAGAGAGCAAAAATAACCAGGGAGTGACCAAGCTTTGATTTTCTTTGAAACACTCACACGTTAGGAAGATACTGAAACTGCTAATTTTGTTGGCACATTGACACCTCCTCCTAATTAATGAAGGCTTATTAGGAGGACAATCAAGCTGCTCAGAGACAGCATAAGAAGGGAGAATACGCTGAACACACTCAGCTTGGCAGTCACGACTGAGCAAGGCACCCCTGAGTGTGTGGTTACTAGTGGGCGAGCTGGAGCGGGAGCCTTCTGCTGGGCCCTGTTCCTCCTGCCTCCACATGCCTGCTGCCACCCTCCCTGTATCGAGGCATGGCCCCAAATAGGCTCCTTCTGGCCTAAAAAGCCTACGGGGGACTCTAGGCAGGACAGAGGTCCCAGAACCTGGCCTTCAAGGGAAAAGAAAAAGTAAACTTCTCATGACATCTGCAGGCTTTGTCCAAGGACAGTGGTGACGGTTAATGAGATAACAGCTATAGAGAGGTTAGTGTGGTGCTTTGTATGTGCTAGGCACAGTATAAATAGCACTAGAAAGATCAACTTTCGAAAAGCTGTTACTTTATGATTTTGTGACAATGTCTTCATGCATTGGGCAGGGCAGATCATCCTTGAATTCATGGGAAAATTGAGTCATGTATGAATTGGTGACTTTCCCAAGGTTTGCAACCAAGAAGGGATAGACGTGGGTCCAGAGCCCAGGTCTTTGGGTTCTAGTTTATGTATTTGTTTTTTTCTCATGAAAACACACTGATACTATCCTTTAGCATCCTTCATCCTGTCTCCTCGAGTGCAACAGGGCACAGAGGAGAGTGGGAAATGTCACACAGCTGTCCTCCTCCAAAGACGTGTGGCTCAGAGGAGAGAAGCCATGACCTGGGTAGTCTCCATGCCTGGTGATCTTGGACAAAGCGCTTTATCTGGCTGGACTTTAAACCTCACACCTTAACATGGAACATGATGGTTATTTCCGTTTATAGGTGCATCTTAGGTATATGTTATGCAGCTAAACTAGATGCAAAATGAAATATCACTCAAAGTGAAATATCACTAAGGGTCAGTGATGGGATATTGTTGATCCTGGAGAAAGAGAAGAATAGTCTTTCCAACCTTGTGCAAGGAAAACAAACAAACAAACAAACAAACTTGTGTCTTATAAGAAGATAATAGAAGAGGTATGTGTTTAATGATTTTTTTCTGGTTTCAGATTTGGAGGTTGTCTTTTTACAAAATGAATAATGTAATTGGCTGTTAGGGAAAGATGTTAAATTTTGATAATGTTGAAATGAGAGACTAGGATCCTGTATGTGAGGAGCTCTGATTTCCCTTTCCAAAGGGAAGGTTCTGATGTGTGTACCCTCATGGACCAGCTGTGGCCCCACCGATGGGAAACTCTTATAGCCCAGACTGCTGTCGATGAGGTAGATTTAGTTCATTTTCCAAAGAGAATGCAAGAAGTGATGGTTTCCGTTGGTTCTCCTTATTCTTCAGCTTGCCCAGGCTTCCTCGGAAGTACTAATCCGTACATCTATTCTGTGATTCATGCCAAGAGGCTGGTTAATTTGGAAATTGTTCTTCAATTTGCTAAGTAGTAATAAAGTAGTAATAACATACTCATAGATGGTATTTCCATCTTAATCCAGAACTCTTGACACTCCAAAATTCTTCAGAACTCAAAGACATCTTAAAAGGTGTAACATCAGGCATTCCGTTTTACTGACTCCAAGGTAAATGCGTACGTAAGGGTGGACTTTCCTAGTGCTTCTTACACTAGCAGATATCAGCAATGGTACTGGGGCATGTTGCTGTGTCATGACCGGTTGTGAGATATAGTACATGTAGTATGTTACTAAATAATAATTCATATACTGAAATTTTGCTAAAGATTCACTGGAAATGTAAATTAGATGCAGTTCAGGGTTATTGCTAAAACAGGATCACTTCCTCCCACCTGCATTCTGACATGCTCTCTGGCGATTCTTTGCCATGGGAGTGTGCCTTGTGTATGCATATCATTTATGATGTTGGTTGCACTAGATAAAAAGGAATATGTCAACTTGAAGCTCCTCTGTCGTAACAAATGCCCGATCTTCATTTTCAAAGGTACTCAAGGAGTAGCATTGGGGTTAATGGGTTTCTCCCTAGCAGATGATGGCACGATAAGTCATCGAGGAGATCTCGTATTTAATGCTCCTCTTCCCCAACCTCTGTCCATTCAACTGGACAAGGAAGGGACGGTACAATTTAGTGGAAAGAGCTCAGGGTGTGAGCCCAAGTGCCTCTCACATTTAATGAGTGGTGTGGCCTTGAGCAAGTCACTCAACCTCTTTTAGCTTTAGAGTTCTTGTACCATGGGGCTAATGATAATGATAATGCCTACTTTGTTTCTAGGGTGGGAACTACGGTGCAGGAAGGTCCTGGCACAAAGCCAGGCATGGAGTGGCCTTCAGTTATTGTGACAGTTACAGGATTACTGTTGTTGCTGTGATTTTCCATCTCCCTCCAGTGATAAATACAAAGAGTATATTTTATCTGTGTGAAAATACAGGCTCAGCAACTAACGGTTCATCGGAGAAAACTTGGCCTCCCTCACAGCTGGTGCTTAAAGCATCAAAGAGTATCTACACTCCAGGTATTTGTTAGATAATTAGTCAGAATCTACTGCCATTCAGCACCTGCCAGAAGCTTGCCTATGGCATATAATATTTATTTTTTCATTTATTTAACACATGTTCATATAGCTTATGTAGTGCTTACCATATGCCTGGCACTGTTCTAAGTGCCTTAAGAATACTCATTTAATTCTCAAAATAACTCTATGATGTAGGTAATATTGCCCCCCCCCATTTTATAGATGGGAAAACTGAGGCACAGAGAGGTTAAGTAAGTTCCCCAAGATCACAGAGCTAGTAAGTGGCAGAGCAGGATCTGAACCTGTGTTTTGGCTCCAGAGTTTGGGAATCTGACTACTATACTACGTGAGAAAGACTGTCTAACAGTCATGTTCACCAGCTTTTCTTCCAGAGTCATCAAGTTCTTTCCTTGGACTTAGTGAGATAATGAGAAAACACCCCCTTCCTCCTAACTAACAATTTAATGTCCAGTCCTCCATGCAGGAGTCACCTATTTTGATGGACATTCTGTGACTTTGCCAAACTTGCTGCAGGTGTTTTCTTCTATGTTATCCAATCATCGTAACATGAAAACCCAAGTGATAAAGTTCATACACAGAGTGTGTTTCTGCAAATGATTTTGTCAGCTTTACTTGCCATGAAGTAAAAACTGAGATCCATGCAGTTCCCTGTCTACTTCCATTTCCGTGGCTCTTGGGCCAACTTCTGTGGCCAGGTACAATCACCAGCTCTGTTCAGGTACCTGCTGATGTTTTGTTTTTCTCTTCCCGTTAGAGGACATGTACTCTGTTTTTATCCCTGATTGTTCTGTGTGTTTTTTTTATTGATTAATCATATATAATTCCTCCAAATCTCTTGGATGTAGGGAGGATATAAATCATAAACCAATAAGAAGCTTATGATGATTTTCTTACCATGGCAAATGTTTCAAGGTGTGTGGCCTAAAGTAGAAGGAAGATGAAAAAAATGATGATAAATTACATTATCTGTTATGAATGGCTACCATTTCCTCATGGCTTGCTCTGCAGCAGCTGCTGGGCTAAGCGCTTTACGTACATTATCTCCTTGCAAACATGGTTAATAAGCAATAGGGCTTTAACTCAAAACCAAGTCTTTCTGACATCAATGCCTTTCCACTTAAACCAATGTGGCCCACGATACATGAATTTAGGTCAGACTACAAATATAATACTTTGCCCAAATCAAGCAAAATGTCCTTTCTCCTTTTGACCGCAGGTAAAGAGAGTTGACTATAAGCTTCTCAGTTTGTAATACACCATCCCCAGTAGTACAAGGCCTCCCTGGGTTTATCTTTTGTTCCCCTTCATGCTTAATCATATTTCTTATTCTACTTCTCCAGAGACACCCATTACAATAATTTATACACACACACACACACACACACACACACACACACACACCTACCTATATCTTTAAATAAGCATATGCCCTTTAAGATATGTAATATGATTTTGTGGTTACATATTTTAAATTCATTTTAGTGGCATCTGCTATATTTCTTAATGTGCTCTTTTTCATTCAATACTATTTTTAAGATCTTTTCATGTTGCTATGTTTACATTTTGCTTCTCCTTTGCAACTGCTGCATAGCATTCCATTAAATGCATTCATCATGTTTTCCGTTCATATCTATTAACTCTAGTGCTGGAACTCTGCTCCAACTCTGCTTTTACCAGCAGTGTGGGTGGTACATGGTCCTCAGTGAGAACTTCTTTAGGATATATTCCCAGGAGTGGTGTTCCTGGGTTCTAAGGTGTATGCATGCTTCATTAACCAAAGACTTCCAGATTGCTCTCCAGCAGGGCTGTACCAGTTTAAACTTCCACCAGCCACACACAAGAAAAAGTACCAACTGCCCCACCTTGACAATACGTGGCCCTACTCACCTTTTTCTCTCCTTCAGTAAGCCTTTATTACACGCCACACTTCTACAGAAGTATATGTAGATCCTCGTGAAAAAAGTCAAATGTTATCCAAAAATTAAAATCACAGCACATAAAGTAGTGTATGCCTTCCAGTGTTCGCGCAGGAGATAGCGGGCGCCGGGGAGGGGGGGTGGGAACTCTTCTAAACCTGCCTGACTCCAGGCAGCCTGAGTGCGAACCGTTCCAGGAGCAAGTCCAGCCTCCGGTTTTAGACACAGTGTGGGGTCCACCTGTCTCCTCCCGCTGCCCAGAGGCCGGGGACAGCACGAGCGCCTAGTGCCACCAAGCCCTGTGCTCGGCAGAACCCTTCAGGCTGGGGTGGCCGCGCCTGGCCCTTCGAGGGGCAGCCGCCACAATGTCCCAAGTTCCCTAGGCTTCAGGGCCAGTGAAGGGCACTTCAGAAGCCTTGGCTTAGTCAGCCTTTTTAAAGCAAGATCTCTGGCGAAAGGACCCACACAGGTGATTCTGGCTGCATGGAGAGGCGCGGTGTTTCCAGGGGCGAAAGGCAGCGTCCACCCCGCCCCTTGCCATACCCTGTAGAAGGAGCCTCCTGGTCCGACTGGGGGTCACCAAAGGGTAAAAGCCCCACTGATGTATGGAAGAGCTTATCCTTCTGGGTGCTCAGTGTTTTCACTGCAGAAGAAGGACCGCCCAGGGCGCGGCGGGCAGAGGAAGCGGACGCAGACGGCGTCTACACAGCACGCCTGTGGGGGCCACGGCGACCCCCACGCAACCAGGCCTGCTCTACCAGGAGTGCGGGGATGTCTGCAGACTCGTGCTCGCCTTCGCCAGCGGGTTCACGTGCTCCTTCCGCAGTGTGCTTCCCAAAGTCCTTAAGTATCAGGATCTTGCCCGCGAGCCAGCGAGGAGTGAACACGCACTGGAAGAGCTGGGGCTGGAAGCGGATCTGCAGATTAGTCCTCTGCCCATCCCAGGGCTTCCCACCCTCCTCAGGGAGGCAGTCCTGTACCCACAGAATATGGTACAGGAGCCAGCCATGGATTTGCCCGGTAGAACATTATCCAACTTTACCATTTGATGTGTAGAAAATAATATCACTTAAGTGAAAGTCTCCTACAAGTTGGGAAGAGGAGCACACCACTGAGGCAGCGTGGGCTAACTTAGGTGACATGCAGATTGGATGTATACATGGGCAGGGGAGCTGCTGCCTTTCCTCTGAGCCCTCCCCAGCAATTGGTTCATGAATTTCTTATAACATTAACATTGCTTTGCTTTGTGCAATAGTTATTTGGGTACTTGTCTCCAGTGAGCACCATATGGGTTGTAAATTCTATTTTTCGTCCTCACCTTTGCATGTTCTACAAAGCCTTGCAGGAAGACTCTCAGGAAGTGTTTTCTAAAGTGAATTGTCTGAATTTCTGGAAGATACTGCCTGCCAGTAAGAGGTCATTGGCTGGGAAAGGGTGCGATGGAGCTAGGAGTAGAAAGCCACAGGTGATCTTTTTCTATTCTAATGGGGTGATTCATTCTGTCTTTCCTTTTCTGGACTACTCCCTATTTTTCACCTCCCACTTTAACCAGAGGTACCTACTAATGTTGGGATAAATGAACTATATGAAACTGCTCTGGTAAAGCCAGACTTTTGAAAATATAAGATTTTTTCCCTAACGACAACTGAAAATGGTACCAGGCTATTGACTCATCCTCTCAGGTAACTCCTGGCTGGGCTTGGGAAGGGAAGTTCCCAGAGACAGCAAACACTTTTCTCTCAGCCAGGGATTCAGGTCCCAACCCTGCTGGGCAGAGAGGATGATGTGTTTCATAATGCATGAGTGTTTATTTAACAAAAAGCAACACTTCTAATTAAACTGTTGTTGAATATATAGGCAGTATAACCTTTCCCTCAAGGCTGTGGACTCACTGGCTTTTCTAAGATGCTGACCCCTCACTAGTGCTCACGCCTCTAGGGCAGCACACGCTGTGGGAGCTAGGAAGAGTGTGCTGTTTGGTGTGGTCACCTCTGTTGAATCCTTCAGCATCTGAAGTCCAGGCTGTAGTGTAGAGTTTGGCTTCCCCACCCTGAATTTCTCTGTACAAAAGCAGGCATATCTGGAGAACCATACATTGGAATGTGGGGCAAAAGAGAGTTCCAGATAAACTCCTGGATGAAGCTCCCTACAACTTCTGGCTTTTAGGAATAACTAGTGGTTCTTGCAACTCTCATCCCATCACTTCCTGAACTACCCTGAAATATCATTGTAGTTAGGTTTCAGGACTTCATGTAATAAAGTTGAGTCCTTAAAAAAGTAAACACATTTCAGAGTTATGCTATCCCAGGATGGTAATTACATTAGTCAGCATAGACTTGATTATGCTGCAGTAACAAATTAACCCCCAAATCTTGGTGCCTTAAAACAACATAGGATTACTTCTCACTCTTATTCCATGTTTCACACGACTAACAATGGGGCTCTGCTTGTCATAGATGTTCAGGGCCTTAGACTGAGAGGAGCTCCACTGTTTTATGATGTGACCATTTCCATGCGGGTTTTTAGCAGAGAAAGAGAACACGTGCACTGAAGGAATATATGCACTGACTCTTGAATGCTCTCTCCACTTTCATTGGCTGAAACAAGGCACAGGACCCTACTTAATTACAAGCTGCTGGAGAAGTGCAATTCTCCTATCTTCCCAGAGACAAAGCAGGACAGGAAATAATATAGAATGTTATTAATGTTTACCATAGTGATATTGGACATGGGAAAATGGTGACAGGTTTGACAGATGCCAGAAAAATTATGTACAATGAGCATTATATACATTCGCTTGCAGAGAAGAAAACCGTAGACTCTTAAAATGTAACTATCTTAGAGAAGACCGCGGCCAGTTGATTCAAACTATACATCTTAGAGGTCTCGAGGTTCATGTCATAGGGCACATAGAGGGAAAGGAGTGAGGAGTTAGAATGGGATCTTGTCCACATATCTCAGGTAAAACAGCATTACTTTCATGGCATATACTTTTGAAATGATATGATTTTCAATCCTACATTACCCTGATTACTCTCCCCAGAACGTGCTCCAATTTGTCGTTGGCCCTTCTTAAACTCAGTTCTTAGCCATGAAAATACTCTTCCATATGTGGCTTCATCAGTGTAGAGGCCAGAAGACCTGCTGGTTTTCCTTGCATTGGGTTCTTATTTTGGCAATTAACATTTCACTAGTTTTTCTGATAATTGTATTATACCACTGGCTTATTATAAGCCTCATATGGGTTTCTCTAACCAAAGGAGGCATATAAGTTTAAGAAAAAAACAGGTGTAGTAGGTTGTGGTACATTGTAGTGTTCGAAGGTATTCACAATAATATTCCCTGTCCCTTACACTCTTCTGTGATGTGTTCTTGATCATGATCAAGAGATAGAATGTCTCTTTCCACCCTTTGAACTGGAAAGGCTACATGATGACTTTGACCAATAGCATATGGTGATTTAATGCTGAGGCAGTTCTAGGAGTAGCTGCTTACAGGCCTGGAAGTCTCTACTTTCTGACTTGGAAGCCAGTTAAGAAGTGTAACTTCCAAGAGACCACCATAGAAGCTTAAGTTTTGAGGAGAAGGCGTGGCAAATGAGATGCAACATGGAGAAAGAGAGACAGCAGGTATGTGAGTGAAGAAGCCATCTTGGATGTCCTGCCCAACTGGGGCTTCACTGACCACCAGCTCCAGCTGCAATAGACTGCAGCCACATGAGAGACAGCAAGACTGATCGTAGCTGATCCCAGCCAATTCACAGAACTATGAGAGATAATACATTGTTTAAGCCATTACATTTTGAACTAGATTTTTATGAAGCAATAAATAACCAGGATGGAATTTGGTACCAGAGGGAAACTCTTGAGATTCTTAAGTCATTTTGTTTGAAAAGTGTTAGAGGATATAACCTTATGATCCTAAGGAGTCATTTTTCCAGTTGAGAGATGCTATAAGGCATCACCTTACTTAACAAAAACTTAAGTTAACAAATGTCTTAGGTTATGCCTTTGATTCAAATGTTATCCTAAGGCCACATTTGATAGGAAGGGTCCTGAATTTTATCTATGCCATGAGCCTATTTCTTATTTTGAGAAACATTTGCTGGTAGAAATATTAGGGGTGAAAAATACTTCTATTTTCAAACACATTAAGTCCTGACTTGTCTATATTTCCTCTAAATTCTGTTTGAAAATTGAGCAAGTCCTTCTTTAGCTCATCTCTGTTTGTACCTTATCATAAGGAGGTAAAAGAAACTAGTTAGCAGTTTGATCATCTATCTGGAAATTTCCTTAGCCAGTTCCATCAGTTTGTTGGATATATTTTCAATTTTAATGTTATTGTAGGTGACAGTTTTGCTAAACTTCCTGCCAGAATGCTTGCCATCTTTTCCCCAGCCTCCAATGACAATTACCTACTGGCCTTCCAGCCTCCACTGGCATACTTCTGGAGGCCCTTCAATCTCTGCTTCTTGACTGGTCCCGAGACCAATGATAATATCTTTTACGCTTTTGTTTTGGCAATACCCCGCTTCTTAAATCAATTTCTGTTCTGATTATTCTGGCAAAACAAACTGCTCCAAAACTGAGTGGGTTAAAACAACAGACTCTTCATTTTGTATCACAGTTCTGTGGGTTGACTCTGGTCAGTTGAGGATTTTGCTGGTGTCTTGATCACCCGGGACATAATGTATCTCATTCACATACGTGGCTAGCAGTTGATGAGAGAACTCAGCTGGCGAGAACCTACCTTGACCTCTGCAGGTGATCTAGGCTTCTCACAGCATGGTGGCTAGGTTCCAAGAGGAGGTATCATAAGAACAAACATTCGCAGAAAGTAAGATAGAAACTCCCAGATTTCTTATAATCTAGCTCCAGGAGTCACTCAGTGTCACTTCCACTATATTCTGTTCATCAGAAGCAAGTCAGAGGGCCAGCCCGTACTCCGGGTGAGGAGAGACTACTCAAAGGCATAAATACTAGGAGTCATGGTTCGCTGGGGCCCATCTTTGGAGACCAGCTACTTAGGTAGATAGAGACCGGATGGAAATAACGTTGATGACAATGTAGTGAATGTGCATTGCACTAGGTCTGCTTGATGGTTGGCTGGTTATCCTTATGCTGGAGCTTAGGTGAATAGAATGAGTAGTGAGTGAGCCCGTGTCTACATCCATTCTCTGAGAAGTAACTGTATCCAATTAGCAATGGACAGGGCTTTGCTGGCCATTAAGCACAAATCACCTTTCGTCTCTTACCATGCTTCTTCCCCAGTGGCAGGAAGCAATTTTGTAATGAGACCTATGGAGATGTCTTGAGAGATCTTTTCCATTCCTTTCATGTCTGGCCTAACTACCTCCATGTAAATGCCTTATAAAGAAATAAGACCTAGGATTTTGAGATGGGTATGTCAGGGCAAAAGAGAACTAAAATAATTTTTCTGTTTTAAAGCCTTTGCCTCAGTGTTTGCAATGCCAGCAGGGTGTGTTTGAAAGGCAGAGAAGGGATGGCTTAGAACCCCATGGCAGAGAATCTGGGGAGTGGGGTGGTAAAAGGGGGGGATAAAGAGCTGGAGGATGTTTCCATTCTATGAAAGTGGCTGTTGCCTTTGAGGCAGCACCAGTAATATTTCATGTCTTCCATGGTGTCTCCTATGTTTAAATGTCAGTCTCTGCAGCCGCCTTATCTCCTGTAGCACATTTCAATTAGGTATTCCAAATCACACTCTTTTCTTCCAGGACAAATATGCCAGAGGTGATATTTACTGTTAAAGCAGCATTTTAAATACTTAGGGGGGAAATAGGCCTAACGAATAGCAGCTTCTACCTTATAATAATAATAAAGCATCATATTAATGGAGACAAGAGGTGAATTCTGGGTTTGATGCCAGTAACTGGATGATTTAAGCGAACATCTTTTGTTTCCACCCTCTTTTGTCCCCCTCCTCCCATTCCTGCCTCAGTGTGAAGGTTGTATATCTTGGCTCTGTCAAGAGCAGCTTGCCACATCTTCACTGCGGGTTCATGAAGGCCTCTGAGAAAGGTTTCTATCTAGAGACAACTGGGCTCCTGTGTCATCCACTACCTGTTCCTTTTTTTAAGGAATGTTTGCATAAAATCAGAATCACTATTTCCTTAGTATTTTACCAGGCACCATTGCTTACTCCCCACCTGTGGGACATTTTCAGTTCTCAGTGGAATGCCACCAACCCCACATCTGTGGTTGAGAAATTTGTGTATTACATGTTTCCTTCTTAGAATCAAGTCTCAGTTGCTTTGCCTGGTATTGAAGGTCCTTAAGTCTGGTATGCGTTTCTCTGCTCACCTCTTATCGGTCTTCATATCCTCTTGCTCACTGGACTGATGTCTTCATTACTTCCCTAGTAGATTTTGCACATTCCTGCACCCAAATCTTGGGCAGGCCTAGCACAATGCTTAGCAAGTGATGGTGGTGGTGGTGTCTCCGTCAGCATTCTCTCCAGTATTGAGAATCCTTCCACTGGACCTCTTCTCCCTATATCTGATTTCTGTCCATACTTAAGAGATGAGATTAGGTCCCACTTCCTCCATGCTGCCTTCTCTGACCTCCTGAGCACTCAGTGCTGCCCTGTTTCTGAATTTTTAACGTGCTCACTATCATCACTGCTCATTTGGCACTTGGCATGTACTATCTGATGTGATTTTGAATGTCCATATGCTGTCTACCAAGTAGGCTGTAAGCACCTCACAGGCAGTGGTAATTTTGCTCTGTGCTTATTTCTTATTCCCTCTGAGTCTAAGATAATTCCTTGAACACAGAAAACGCTCAGTTAATATTCATTGATTAAGGGGACAGAACAAGAAGTAAATGAAATCCACGATCTTCAGAAGCCTGCCTTTTGGTGCCAGTTGATTCTGTTTAGAAATCAAAAACTTTCCTAAAACGAGGCCTTTCATTTTACTCTTTCCCCTATAAATATAGCTCTGATACTTGGATTTCTCAGAAGTAAAGGCTCTTGTTCCAGCCTGATGCCTGAAACTGATGGGTCAGGTCAAGAGCTTCCCTAGTGTGAGCAAATTTTGAAAGCATCTAGGGTTTTCTGCTTCTAGGGGCTTTGAAATCAAGGTATCTTGATCAGTAGCGTGAAGGAGATGAGAACATCAGTCTGTGATCTCGGGTTCATGTCCATGGCAGACTAGAGTAGAATCGCACACAAATTTCAATTTTGTCTCTGTCATTTACTAGTCAGTTAATCTCTCTATACTTCAATTTCCCCATCTAGAAAATGGATTTAATAATGGCTATCCACCTTATGGAGTTGCTATGAGACAGCAATGTGATAATAAATGTAAAAGTACTTTAGATTTTATAAGACACTGTATGAGTGTCAGGAATCAGCCAGGCAGCATCGTGTAACCAGTAGCTAATATTTACTGGCTCTGCACTAGGTCTGGACCAAAGCCTCCCTGCTTTTTTGCAGACCAGCTGAGGAATTTGGCTATGGCTCAGTATGGCCTGCACGCTGATCCACAGGTACATAAAAGCTAGACAAAGGATTATAACCCAGCATTTACACCAAAAAGTTTAGCGGCAACAATTAGGTCAGTAAGATTGGATGCTAAGTGTGGGACAAAAATTTGACCTCTGGGCATGCCTTGAACACCTCAAATTTCAGCGGATTCTGCCCCTCAAACATTTCAGAACACTCTGATTTTGCTTCCTCCACTCACTGAAAGTTTTGCCTCTATGAAGATTTTTCTATTTCTTGATCGATCTGTTGTATCCAACTTCCTGATCCCACTTGTCCCTCCCAAGTTATCCTGAGAGTCTGTGCTAAGCCTACTTCCTTCCAAAGGACACTGACTGATCTCACACTGCTGCTGCCTTTGGAGGCAGCAAAGACAAACAGTGACCCTAGGTCCAGGGAGTCTACCATTCTCAGTTCTGTTTTCATGTAAATGTCTCTGTTGGTGAAAGAAAGTGGATGCAGAAAATATCTGCTGTGGAAGCAGAACTACCTCTGATGAAAACGTTGAGTCTTTTTGCTCCTTTTTGCTTCAAGTTTTCCATGTAGCAGCAGCAGTAAGGGAAGCTAAGAGTTTTAAGTGTGCTGATGCTTGCTCCCTGGGTCAGAGTCATAGCCCAAAGAATTCTAAACAGGCCATGCATAGTGAGACAGATTGGCTAGAAAGTACTGGGTTTATGGGGAGCATTGGCTGGAAAACCAGATTCTACCCAAAGTGCGAGCTGACAGCGAAGTGATAAAGTGGCATGCTCTCCGTGCTTCCTCCCCACCCCACCTTCCTTCCCCTGCTTCTCTTTCCTCCCAGTTTACGGAGCCCTTCTGAGAAGGCTACACACCAGTGACTCCAGCCTCTGACAGCTGCTGCCCTCTGCTGGGGACAAAGTGTCACTCAGAGTGGGAGGTGCTGAGCTCTGTACTAGGAAGCAAACTTGCGTGCAGACCAAGCCCAGTCTCTGTTGAGTGTGTGATTTGGCTTGCGGGGCAGGGGGAAGAAAGATTAAGAAAGCCCCCCTGTGCCCAAGTATTTCCTAAGCAGTTTCAGCTTATTACAGGCCTTTGGAATCCAACTGTTAGGGACTCATTTCTTTGGATCCTTCGAGTGCCCTGTTCAAGAGGAACATTCCTGGAGCAGGTGACTCCTGGCTCCTCCTTACCTGGGCCAGACATATGATATTGAGGTTCTCTACCATGGATGACCCTTAAACACTGTTGGTGACTTTGCTTACTGGATTAGCTAGACCCAATCCTTTGTCAAGGGAAGAAGACAGAGGGAAGTTGAGTCTTAAGGGGTCTGTAGCAGTCTAGAAGTGACAAAAGGAGCCATCACAGAGTCGGGCTTCTGAGTGTATAGGAAGGTATGTGATAAGCTGGTTTTTATTCTCAGCTTTCCCCATAGCTGGTCATGCTGGTAGACTGTGCTCAACTGGCTTCAGGAGGGAGAGGAACAAGAAGATCCCTCTCCAGCATAATTATGGAGTGATCCCGGTGTATCCCTGGATTGTTGGCTTAGAGTACAGCCCGCCCAGGCAGGGGCTGTGACCTGACTGGCCACACAGTAATTCTACTTGAGGGATTTGCTTTCCTTCCATGAGCTCCTGCCAAGACTCTTGGTTAGAGCTAATGGGGCTCCCCAAGCCAGTGAGTGTTTCCTAGTGATGTGTGTAAACAGTGTCAGGCAGGAAGTAGGGTTCCTGCTCTTAATGCATTTGTTAAATCTCTTATTGAATGGAGTTTAATGGCTTTATTATGAATAATAATAATAGTAAGCAAGCATTGTTAGTAATAGAAAAAAACCATGATGTCAGCGCTGACCACCCCTTCCCATTTTAACATTGCCACCTTGGAGTTCCGTTTGCCAATAGTGCCCAGGGATAAGTGATGAATGACACCGGGAACAATGATTGGGAAGATGGCAGACTTTGTCTTTGTCACCTGCAGCTTTTCAATTCTGAGCCCTTTTCCACTTTTATAGTCTTTGCTCTTTTCTCGTCCCTTTCATTCAGGGTTCTCAAGCTCTCATCCTATCAGAGAAGATAGAACTACAAACGTGTCTCTCTCTCTCTCTCTCTCTCTCTCTCTCTCACACACACACACACACACACACACACAATTTTAATTATAATTGAAAGCCATGGTGTAGGAGTAGACCTCTGCTGTGCTTACCATGTTCTGAGAGAGAGTCAGGCAGACAACATGTAACTTACAATTTGATTAAGTATTGTATTTGTGATTTTTGGAAGCTGCCCAGTAGTTGAGCCCCCTTTCTGTGCTTGAGATGTTCACCAGTGTGAGTCTGAAAGGGAGATGGGACCCTTATTCTGTTATTGAAACCCAAAAGCCTAGTTTTACTTTTCCCAGCTCAGAGAACCATGGGAGCCAGGTCAGAGGACAGGAGGAAGAACTCACTTTAGTGATGGCAGGGGTGGGAGCAGCAGCCCATCTGATGCCCAGTGGTGGCAGTGCCGGCAGCAGGGGACCCCATCAGGCTGTTCCTGGGACGTCACCCTTGCTATTGTGGCAGCCTCCTGGCATTTTTGCTCATCTTCCACTTAGGGTTCTCAAGCTCTTTCATCAAATCCTTTTTTTTTTCCACTTCACCCAGTAAATGATGCTGAGCCAATGATGGTTTTAGAGCAGTAAAGTGACACATCACAGACTATTTATTTTAAAGATAACTGACCACTGCCTGGAGCATGGATTGGAGCACGAGTAACTCAAGGCAGGAAGACTAAGGAAGATGCAGTTATCTGAGCAAGAGAGGATGGAGATGAGAGGAGAGAAGAAGAAATATTTAGGAGGTGAAATTGACGAAGTCTGATTATTGGAGTCCCGATTCTCTCTTTGAACTTAGAAGATACTAAGATGAATTTTCAGTTTTGTGCACAGTGTTAGTTGCCTTTTGGGGATAAGTATCCATTCTGTTGGCAAGGTATATACTCACAAATTGGGCAGAGGGGAAACAGGAGAAAAGGTAATTGAGTAGGATTGTGTCTGGAATATAGCTCGGCTATGGTCTTCTCCATTCCAGTGCTTTTCAATTCAACAAATGTTGAGCATTTACTGTTAGACATTGATAGTTATTTAAGAATACCATTGCTTTTAACTTTGGTGTTGAAAAAGGGGTAGACGTGTAGAGGGGAAAATCACCCATGATCTCACACAAACACACACAATTTCACAACACAGATGCGTGGCCATGTTGGACTTGAGATTTCCTCGAGGGCCCAAATGAACCCATGTGGAGTCTGTGCTTAGACAGGGTATACACTGTAGGTCCTTGGCTGCTTTTGTAAGCCTCTCTTCTCTCCCCTCACAAGTAACCCACTGAGTTACCAGCTCGCAAACGCTGAGTTGAAAGGTTCACAATGAAATATTCCTTACGATCAACGAATATATACACTGCCAAACCTTTGCACTTGCTCCTTGCAGTGTGCTTATTGGGAAGTTGCCACCACTGTCTTCTCTACTCTTTGAAAAAGGCTCTGGGTAGATCCAAAGCACCGGCTATTTACATCTCTAGCTCCTGCCTGCTTTTTCAAGGCTCTTTGTTCACATGTCAGTACTGGTTTGTAAAACATGAACAGAGTTGGGGGGGAAAGTAATTACAGTTCACATCTGGTGTTTCTACTGACACGATGTGGAGCTGCCTGACTGCACTTTTTTCCTGTCGCTTCTCTCATTCTGTCTTTTCAGTTCCAGGCTGACTCTCCCTCCGCTCCTCCCCCCCCCCACCTCCCCCATTGCTTGCTCTTCTCTGTGTCAGAAAGCCACACACATGAAAGGTAGCTGGCCGTCTCATGGCCACTAAGTAGCCCGGTCTGAGAGCCTGCCCACTTTGAATGTGTCAAGAGCCAGGGCCTTGGATGACCACACAGGGAAATGGCTGGTGAGTTCCGTTTCCAGAGCCTATGATGGGCTGTCCTCTGAATCTAGATTTGAAACCAAACCTTCTCTTGGATTAGACCCATCTGGGAGCTTCACAAGGTGATTTTAGATTGTGGAGACTTCTCATTGTCCTAACGGTGTGTTTGCTGTTTGGGTAGTATCCTAATTTCTCTATGTTTCATAATGTAATCTATCAGGACTTGGTTACAGAAACATTCACACCCTTATCCTAGGATCACTTTTCCTATGGTCACAATTCTACCGTTATTGGAGGGGATAGTCTGGAGTAGTGATCGCCTAAGTTTGGAGTTTCAAAATAATGTTTTAGAATGAATCCTATTGACCAATGTGGCATTGTCAACTAAGGATTGTTTTCTCAAAAAATGTTTCATCAACTACTATTGCCACTATATTATAAAAGAAAGAGTCATTTTAACTCCCAAATGTAGGAAAGACATCCTTTCAGTATAAAGGACAGTTCTTTATAATAAATTAATATAGGTTTATTTAAAAAATATGACCATTTTTGATAGGAAGCATGCTATTTCTTGAAATAGTAGAAATGGTGCCCTTTGGCTTCCCAGCCCTGTTGGAGGGCCAGCAAAGGAAGGTCTTCTTCTATGTGTCTTCTGTAACTTTTGGTGCAGTGCTAGGCACCTGTAGCCCAGCCTGTTTCATCTCCCTTCCTGAGTGCTCCTAAATTCCTTCAACCTAAGGTGCTTAGTAGCTGTTTACCATGAATTATCTTATGCAGTATGCCTTTATTTTGTGTTTACTCATTGAACACAAATTTATTGATTTGAACCTTTTCTCTCTCTCTCTCTGTCTCTCATTCTTCATTTCTTAAACATACAAAACACTTCTCATTTCCTTTTTAATTTTCTTATTGGTAAAAAGTCATGATTTATCTTTTTGATGATTGCTATGATTCTAATCAATGGGATCACTGATAAAAAGTTATTTACTAAACAAGAATGACTCATACTTTTACTAATAGAATTCATGTTATTGATGGCATGCGATTTTCATAGGAAAGAGAAATGTGACAGATATATAGTAAGTTCTGTTTGGGGCATAGCAAGTTTGAAATTGTAGCAGAACTTCCTGATGACATCACATCCAGAGTTTTCTTTTCTCCTAACTATATTTTACATTTTTGCCATTGGAAGGTATGCTTTTTCTTTTTCTTTTCTTTTTTTTGTTTCTCCCTAGTTCAGTGATGAACGCATAGTAGATTATGAATAAATGCTTGTTGGGTGAAATAGGAACTGTGTAGAAGGAAGTTGGTGAAAAGTTTTAGGAAACATGATAATTGAGAATTAGTGACCAATGAGTGATTATGGGACAGTAATATAATAGACACATGGCAGGGGCGGGGGAGTACAGTTGAGGATTTTCAAGAGTGAATGTGAAATGGGAGATGAAAAATGATTAACAGAACAGGGCAGCTTTTTTAAAAAGTCCATTTTGTAGGTCACTAATAACTGGGAGTTCAGAAAATCGTTGTATGTTTTAAATGGGATAAAATTTTTGCCTAGAAGACTTCACCTCTGGGGATTCTAAGAAGTCCGTGTTTGCAAAGTGGCTCATTCATTCATTCAACAAATATTTATTGAACACTTACTATGTGCTAGGATTATCCTGGGTGCTGGGAATATAGCAGTGGATAAAACAAAGCATCCTGCCCTCGGGAGCTCAGATTCTAACAGAGAATGATAGGCAATCAACAAAATAAGTAAATACACCCTATTCTAGTTGACGATGAGTGCTCTGAAGAAAAAGGAAACAAAGACTAGAGAGAGGACAGACTGGGTGGCGGTGGTGATTTCAGGCTTTAGTGGGATGAAGAAGACAAGCAGCATTGGCGCAGAATAGTTTTCCAGGGACCAAAGCAAGATGTACAGGAATCGAGAGGCCTCAGGTTCTCCGAGTGCAATCTGCCTTTGCATCCCAATTAACTGTGACAGCCCGCTGCTTTAAAAAAGGAAATAAAGTGGAAGGAAAGCAAACGCTTGATAGTTGACCTGACATTCACTGTTGCAAGATTGGGAATGTACAATAAATGTCACTGATGGAGCAATATTCATGAAGTAAAAATGTCAGTTTTCAATTTGGCATAAGGACGGTTTGACATGTATTAGGTGCACACAGAATATCATCATAATTAATACATTAATAATGCAGCTGTCCTTTTTCTCCCCATTCCAAATTAAAAAGGAGGAAATGGAGAGAGGCAAGTGAAAGAGCAGCTCTTGCCCCAATCAGACCTTTTCTGCTAGCATTTGTCTCCTCCTTTGCCCTGCCATCTCTGTGGCGTTGCTTTCTGATTGGTATCAGCCCAGATTTATCCATCTCAATCCTTCCCTCATGTTTCCATGACCACCACCAGGGGCCTTGTCTGCCCTGGTAGACAACAATACTCAAAAAAATATATTCTAAAGGTACACATGTTTACTTTACAAAACAAAACAAAATCGAGTATATAAAAATCTCCCATAAGTACACCATCCAGAGAAAACAACTACTAATATTTTGGTGCTTATTCTTCAGTCTTTTTTTTTCTAATGAGATATATTTACAAATATGGGATCATTCTCTATATATAATTCAATGATCAATTTAACACCTGGTAAATATTTTTTCATGTTAGTAAATGATTTTCTATAGCCTCCAACATCTCCGTGGTATTTCATTATACAGATATAACACGATATAATTAACAAAACCCCTCTTATTGTCATGTAAGTTGTTTCTGTATTTTTGGTATTATCAACAGTGTTGTGATAAGCATACCTATAGCCAAATCTTGTACAAATCTGTGATGATTTATTCTGAACAGATTCTTAGATGTGGAGATGATGGCAGGATTCATTGTCATTGTCACAATAATGCTGCAAAGCAAATAAAATCTCGATGGCATAAACAAAAGCATCATTGTTCATGTGACTGGGGTCAGCTGGGGGTCTGGGACCTGCTCTCTGCCTGGGCATTGATTGGCTGGCTGTCAGCCAATCTAAGCTAGCTGGGGCTGGGGTTCCTGGGAGAACGTCACTATTTCTTATTTACCAGCAGGCTGGCCCAAGTATGTTTTCATGTCACTGGTGGAGACATGGCAAGCTCATTCTTACTCATGCTTTTCAAGTCCTTGCTTGTATTGCATTTGTTAATATCATAAAGCAAGCCAATGTGACTGAGCCCAGCCCCAAAGGTCAGGGCATTCTGCCCTATGCACCGTTGGAGGGTAAAGTCATGGATTCAGGAAGGGTTAAAAAAAAGCGGGGCTAAATTTGCAATCTCTCCTACTGGGTGAAAAGGCATCCATCTTTATTTTTAAGGCTGTGATAGGCATTTCCAGATTGCTCTGAAGAAAGCCTGGACCAACCTCACGAATGGGGGACGAGGCTTTGCCGTTTTCCAGTTTTCTTTACTCTTGCTGATTCTGGGAGTGATTTATGATTTTTCATCTTGGCTGTTTTGGTTTGCAGTTGTACCTCTTCCTCTGGGCTGTGTGTTTCACTTTGTGGTGATTCTTTCCCTGCAGAGTGCCCCCCAAGCTGTTTTGCTCATTTTCTTCACATGGCTCCTTCTGCCCACTTTACCTTGTACCTGCGCCAACCAACTCTTAGCCATCTGGAATATTCAGGGGTCCATAAAAGCCCTTTCTCCAACCTTCCCGAGTCAGCAGGCTGTTACTACAGATGTTTTAACTCCACCACCTACACCAGCACTAGGGTAATTGTTAGTCCTCATTATTCCCAGAAGCTCAGAATTGTTTAGGGACAGAAAAGAGCTAAGAATTCAATCTTGTTCTTTATACTCTACTGTTCCAAGGATATAACTATTAATATAGGTGTGTGTTAGTATGAAGACATGGATGAAGATAAAATTTGCCTGGAGAAAAGGCTGGAAGGAATTAACCTCAGTTAATATTTTAGTATATCTCTGTGTAGAGTAATTATGGGGTGAATTAAAAAAAAAGACTTTAACATTGTGTACAGAAACTGAGAGTCAAAGTAAATGACTTGCCTCTGACCCTACAGATAAATTATAGCAAAACCGTGACTGCAGCCCAATTATGCTGGTTTCATGATCCTGCGAGACCACGCCACACAGGACCTCTGTGGCCCAGCTGTCTTCTGTTTGATTGCTTGTTTCCAAGCAGCATTGGAGGTTTGGTTTGGTTTTTCAAGAGTCATTTGCTTTTTTAGGGTTCATAGGGACATTAAGAATGTTTTAAAAAAATGATTGCGTTGTCTGAGCCAGCTACGTGAATGTGGTGTGCGTGTAATAGCTTGGTGCGTCAATTATCATGGCTTCCTTCCACATTCGACAGATGATTCAGGTAAATAGTGGATTTTATCTGTTAAAACACATCAAGGCTCCCAAGTTCTGCATCCTGAGTTCTGGGCACATAATTTATCAGAGGTATTACATGGATTCTATGTAATTGTTATTTAGTATATGCGAAGGTAAACTCTGCACATTTCGAATAGAATCGTATTGCGTTTACAGGCACATCTAAGTTGTTAGATTGATTACATTTCTTGCTGTGAGACAATGGATGGTGGGTCACTGTGATGGAGTGTTCTTCTCTTGGAGCTCACCTGCACTAGAGTGAGTCTGAAAAACTGGGGATTGGTTAGGAGCCCAGGGCATGGGCCTTTGTCCATGAAAATGATGGGTTGGTCTGCTGGGAAATGAGTCTTCGATTTGTTTCCTGTTTGTCCTTTCTTTGTCTTATTTCCCTTTCATCCAAGCTCAGTTTCTAGGCTATCCAGAAAGAAAAAGAAAACTTTAGTCATTCCTCTGGAGAGTAGGGATTGGCTCAAATATTACTGTGGTCATGAGAAAGAGAGAGACATACTTTGAAGAGCCCTTGACTTGAAGAACACCAAAGAGATGTGGGTATCTTGGGTGTATTGTTCTCAGCCAAAGTGAGATGTTAAATTGAGGCATTTGGGGCCTGCAAAAATGTTGCTGGTGCTCAAGTGGTACCATTTGCCCACTTAGAGCTTTCTGTGAGCCTTCTTGGATCACAGAGGATATAGTCACTCAGAAATGGAAACAAGCCAGTGGGGATAAAGAGACGGACCTGCAGCTGCTTCACTGAGCAATAGGAACAGGAGTCCACGCCCCTGAAAAACGAGCAGCTGTCGATTCTCTTTCCTTGTGCTTCCATGGTGTGTGTTTTCCTTTGTTGGCTGGCAGAGGAAGACTGCCCTGGAAGTTGAGTTTTTGCAGGTGCAGTGGGAATAGCCGGTCTGTTATAGAATTCAGACAGAGACTTCAGTGAGGGTCTAGGTAGTCTGTACCTAGATAGACGTTAGTGACTCCTGCTTGTTTATACAAGGATTCAAGCATAATACAGCTGGCCCTATTAGCCCACAACCCCACATGTATCCAGACACATGCTCTCTTGGCATGCTGGAGTGCACCTGGGCTCCATCTACTAGTGTGACTTACTTCAGAGTACCTTGGGGGTGCCCGACGATAGGTGTTGGCTGCTGCTTGATGGCAAAACTCTCAGTTAGAGCCAGTTTAAATGAGCATGTCCCTAGAAAATAAATAGACTTTGATAAGAGTGTTTTAGTTAATATCTTCCTTAGGGTGAACTGCAGCCTTCTCCACTTTACTTCTCTCGCTAAAGAAATCACTAGCCCCATTCCCAAGCTGTGTCCCAACTCCGATTTAACTACTAGCGATGGTTGAAGACCCCAGTACGAGCCACATGGCTGTTTCAGCATGTGATTAGTACACTTGGAGGGATGGTGGTGATGGGAGGTTGGGTTAAAAAAGTGACAGAGCCAAAGGACAAGGAGATGAGCTGGAGGCACATCGTAGAATGAGGAGAAAACCATTGGAAAGGCACCTTCTCGCCCAGCTCAAGGTCACGATGGCCCCACCGTGTTAAGGATGGGGTCACTACTCCATCATCTCAATTTTCTAGAAGACAGTGCTGATGAGAAATAGGGAGGGGCATGAAAGCTCACCTAAATTGTTTAATTTTATTAAGTCTCATAGCCGTGGTTTGCACCTCAACCTGCAGCTCTGGATGGAAATAACGAGCCTGGGGCTCTGGCGGCCTTGTGATTGGCAGCAGTGCACATTTGTCAAAACATTCTTCAAAGTCATCCCAGTTTCCTATTTAACGTCTCTCTGCCTGTTTTCTCGTCTGAAAAATTGCAGTAATAATAGAAAAATAGTATCTATCTCATAGGTTTGTTGGGAGGATTAGATGAGTTCATCATAAGAAAACACTGAAAACCATGCCTGGGGATGGTACGTGGTCTTTGAATGCTAATTATTGTTGCTGTTAAATTTATTTCCTGCCATACCCATGTTGGACTGGAAGCTGCATCTTGTATGAGAGTCTTGAATACTTCCCTCTATTTTCTGGGTTGCTCCTGCCCCACAGGAGGGTCAAGGGTTGGCACCACTGGAGCCCATGATGAGTGTTGAGGCGTGGGGAGACCTTGGCAACAGCGGAAATGCTCCTACACCAACCTGCCCACCCTGAGTGCTGTTCGCAGCCTGATTTCAGGGGCTGCCAATCTCTTTAAGCACAATTTTCATGACTAGCCTCTACTTACCTCTCTCTCACTGCTGCTCAGCACTCGTCCTCAGTGGACACCATGCTCATTTGTTGTTGAGACTCACTCCTTCTCCCTGAAACGTTCTTCAATTGGCTGCTGAGGATCATTCTCTATCGCCAACTCAACTAGGAGCTCCTTCTGGTGGAGGAACTCCCTACCTCGTGTTCTTCCCCTCCCCCTCTCCCTCACCTCTGGCACCCCGTTCAGTGTTCTGCACACATGGCACTTATTCCCACAGGTCAGGATATATTCATCCTTCGGCTGCCCTTCCACCCAGACCAGAGGTGTGATATGAGAAATATCTATGGAAATGAATCTCCAACAGCGAGTGCCCTTCTGCCCGAGTCCTTCCTTGAAGCCCACCCACCATATACATGACTTATACTGGCAGGTCTGGTCACTGTGCAGAAGAAAGTAGAAGCACTGCCAGGGGTCCCAAAGAGCTGTTTCATTCCTCTTTGTTTGGAGTCATCTGATCATATATTGGAATACTTACATCCTTAGTCCTTGAAAAGGGACAAAGTTCTGCTCATCAACGTCTTACCTTGACACCCTCTGTCACGTACTCCTCTGCAAACACAATACTGGCTGACATTTATAAAACAGCTATACACCAGTAGGTGTCTTACATTAGTGTTTCATTTGATCTTATATATTGGGTATTTCATTTATTTTTACTGGTTTAGAAACTGAGGCTTGGAGAGCTACTTGACCAAGGTTGCAAACTTACTGGGTGGCATCAACTATTAATCTAATACTAACTTGGTTTAGCTGACCTTGCTCTTAACTTTTTTCCCACAGGTTTATAGGAATATGTACTCTTTTATCTACTCTCAGATATATTCTAATTTTTTTTTCCTGCTTGAGCATATATTTCTTTCTCTGGAGACAGGGGCACTTTTATTGATATTTCTTCCTCTGCTCTCTGATATTGCAACAATTTCATTGTACACATGTATATTCTGTGAGAATATACAATTGGCTAGATCTTGCACCCCACACCATAGCTTGCTGGAAGCCTGGTTATTCTAGGGAAGGAGGAACTGAATAGAAAGAGCAGGAATCAGCTTCAAAGATGCAAAGCATTCATATTATGCTCATATCTGAGCTCATTCCATCCTAGGACTGGGAGGGCTGAAAAGCTTAGCATTAGCAAATTTTCATTAAGCTTTGTTTGAACCTTTCTTTGATCCAATATCTGTCCTGCAAAAGGTGCTTATTAATTTCCACAGCATCTTGCTTGATATTCTTATGTCCATTATCTGTAAGGCTGGGGTATAGCAGACAGGTGTCCCCCTGGCAGTGAGAGACAGCTCCGGGCATTTGTGGATGAGCCCATGGCCACTCACATCTACAGAACTTGAGAGAGGCACTTCAGGATTTTGGAGATCTGGAGTTCAGGGAACAGCCGTCAGAACAGCTTGAACTGCACTTTTAAATGCACACCTGCAATTTTATGGTACACTTTCTACCCCATCATGGCCTCCTCCCAATACTCGTAGGTCACTACCCTGAGAAACAGCCATGCTGATTCTTTCTCATCATCAGGCAGCATCTCTTTTTGAATTTTTATTATCAGGAGAATAATGTATACATGTGATACAATACATGATATAGGAAGCTCTATATAAATGTTTGTTTTAAATAAACAAATAATAAATGCAATGCAAAGAAGGTCTGGTTTACCCCGGACACTCAGGTCTGTTCTGTAGAGGTAACAACTATCATCAGTTTCACTTAGTTCCTTTTAGAAAGTTTCTAGCTACGCAGAGACATGTATGCATGTGTGCACACCACCCTGTTTTTCCTTCACATATGGAATTAGCTGGAAATGTTGCTGAAATTCCAATGCTGACCCCCCTGTGAGGTACCCCATGGTTCTGATCAAGGCCTCTGGGATACACACATCAACATGGGGAAACCACCTTCCTTTCTTGGTACCTCTGGGGCCCACCCATGGTCATCAAAAAGGCTTATCAAAGCTTGGGAGACGAGCTCCCACAGAGTCCCAGAGGTCCCATAATGTTCCTGGGAAGATGACAAACCAGAACACGGAATTAAGGCTTGCTCTTCCTGAATTTCACTAATATTTTAATTGAGTTGGGGGATAGGGGGAGGGAAAACTATGGATGATTATTGCCTTCTTTTTGTACCTCTTTATGTTTCAATAATGATCATATACTTATAATTCAAATTCATTTATAATGAAAAAATCCCAATGCACTTCAAACAGGCGTATGACCAATTCCCACTGAAATGGAGTCTTAAGCTCTCAATTTATTAAATCTACTAATAAAGTTTTTATTGGTTACAAACAGATACGAAATCCCTTTATAAGAAGCCCAGGGGACAGCTACCATTGTTTTGTTGTAATAGAACTGGGTCCTAAGGAGTACAGTGGTATAAGTCAGTCTGCAGAAACTAGAAATGAACTAGCGTTGGTTCTGGAGATCTCTGCAGTGAATTAGCATAGTGCCTTGAAACGCTCATGGTCGAATGACAGGATCTCCTAGGGCGCTTTTCAAGTTGCACATGACTGCCATTCTACTTGCCTCACTTGTTGCAAAGCACAGCTCTGGGGCAGTGGTTCCCACGCGATGGGTTTTCGGATCCTCTGGGGCTGGGAGATTACTGCAGTTGGACTGTGGACCCTTCTAAACAGAGCACATTGTCTGTCCCAGATAGTACAGTAACCGTTCATCGAACACCTACTGTATGCCAGGTACGGTTCTAAGAACTTCCATGCGTTTACTTGTTCAATTCAGTAACCCAGTGAATCTGATAGCATTTTAATCTTCTTATGAATGAGGATACTGAGACACAGAGAGGTGAAGTAAGTTGCCTAGGGTCTCTGCTATTAGGAGGTGAGGTCATAGTTAAAAATCCATGCCGTCTGGCTCCAGAGCCACCCTCCTCATCGTTAAACCACACTACGTCTCAGAGAAGTACATGATATTTCATGTATGTGGGCTGTCAGTCGGAGTGTTGGTTGTATTTTTTCCCCTCCGATATTTGTAGATGCTGTTTGTAGATATAACAGTGATTCTGAATTTGCATCAGGTTTTTGTCATCAGCATTTTCGCTGTCAGTTGGTCTCAAATGCAACTTCTTTCCTGTGGTGATCGTCAAGGTCTAAAAAGTCTGTGGTCCTAAGGCTGGAAATCACTTCTCTAGAGGAAGGAGGTGGGAAACAACTACATGCCGTTCCTGTCTCTTTCTTGACCAAATTCCCTCTAGCTCTGCTGATCTCTCTCATTCTCCACCAGGATCGATGGATCTAATTCTTTGTTACATGTGCAGGCGCTAGTGAGATAACTTGATAAGCACTGCTTTGGGAGTCATTGAGTAAAATACCAAAATAGTTACCTAATACAACTTCCTTATCCGTGGAGGCATTCGTTGGAGGAAATCTGTGTATTTTATCTTCTGTATGAGAGGCCCCGCCGAACTTCAGTCAGAAGGAAAATATTCCAGGGTCAACTCATGTGTGATCTGTGTTACTTTCAGCAAGTCTTTCTATCCCCTGTGCCTCCGCGTCTTCCTCGGTAAAATGGCTTGCCTATTTGGGAGAGTGGTTGTGGAATTAAGTGAAATGACAATTCTTTGTAATTTTTTTTGAGCATGATCATTTATTTATTTTAAAGAATGTTGAATGCCTACTCCATAACAGGCACAGCTCAGGGATTCTAGCAGTGAGCAAAACAGACAAAGCCCCAGTCTTCATGGGGCTGACATTCTGTTTGGGGAAGGCAGACAAAAAAAAAAGAATAAATTATCCCATGGTGATAAGTGCTCTGAAGACAAATAAGACAGGGTAAAGAATAGGGATGGGAGACAATTAATTCAGATAGAAGTTCAAGAAAGGCCTCATTGTTGGAGCTGTATTTGAGCTCCTTCCTGAAGATGTCAGAGAGTGAGCCAGAGGATATCGGAGGAGATGGTCTCAGGCTCAGGAAACAGCCAGTGCACAGGCCCTGACGTAGGAATGTGCTTGGAGATTTGGAGGCACAGAAAGGTGCCTATGTGACTGGGACACAGGTGGGGCTGGGAATGAGACGGAGCCACAGAAGGATTTGAGTGGAAAGTGGTATGCTGTGATTTATACTATAAAAGGCTAATCACTCTTACTGCGGGTGGAGAAGAGACATGCAGGGGACAAGGGAGTGAGGAGAGAGACTGGTTAGGAAACTATTATCATAATTCAGGTGAGTTCAGGTAGTAGCTTGGACGATGGTGTTCATAGTGGAAGAGCTGGGAGAAGAGGTCTGTTTCTGGGTATGTTTTAAGGTAAGAGTGACAAGATTAGTTGAGAGAGAGGAGGGCAAGGTTGACACTAAGCCTGTTGTCAAGGTTTTTGGCATGAGCACTTGGAATGATGAGTTGTCATTTACTGAGAAAGAAGCAGGTTTGAGGGGAAGGTTGAAATTAGGCCTTCAGCTTTGAACTTGTTGAGTTTCAGTGTCTATGAGTTGCCCAAGTGAAAACATGAAATAGGGGGTTGTATGTATAAGATAGGAGTTTAGGGGGAAGACCATGTTGGAGTTAAGAATTGGGGAGTCCATAGCAGAGACCTGTTATTTAGAGGCCTGGGGCTGGATAGGAACAGAGAGACTTGAGTGTAGTAGAAGTGTAGAAGATATTGAAGCCTGATCCAGGAGAAGGAGGGAACCTATTGTTTAGAGCAGGAGTGGAAAACGGTGGCTGGATTTCTGTCACTGTTTGTAAGTAAAGTTTTATTGGAACAGAGCCGTATGCATTCCTTTATCTCATGTCGATGGCTGCTATTGAGCTCCAACTGCAGAGTTGAATAGTTGTGAATTAGACTTAGGGCTTGCCAAACCAACACAATCTATTCTCTGCCTTTTTACAGAAAGGTTTGTTGACCTGATTAGAGATCAGGAGGATGAGGGCATGAGGAGGGGGTCCAGCAAAGGAAACAGAGAAGGAGTACCCAGAGAGGAGGGAGGGAGCCCGTGAGTTTTGCACTATCGGCCAGGTAGTGTAAGAGTTTCACTCAACAGCATTAGAATGTGTGACGCTGGGCAAGACACTTCACCTACGCGGACAGGGGTAGCACAGGATTGTTGTGAAGAGTAAATGTGATGATACAGGTAATAAAACACAGCTGCGCTTGGCATACAGCAAGTACTCAGTAACTGTTCTTACAGCACCCATTTCTGCTCGTTTAGAGTGTGGTCCACAGCTTAGGCTCTGTATGGGAGACAAGATTTAGGGTGTTTGAGGACTGCCCCCCATCCTGTTGAGTGAGCTCTGTGACCTGTGCTCAGGGCCCTGAGGAAGCAGCAGGAAGGTGAGCCAGGGCCCCCTGTCCCGACCCTATACACCCTGTCCCCAGGAGGACCTCGAAGGAGAACTCTGATCCTCCAGCATCCGCTTTCACCTTTGACAAACAGTCTTTACTGAAAGCTGTTGAGCAAATGGCAAATCCATCTTTGTGAGATTACCAATGTCAACACACTTTCTGTACTGGGATTTGATAGGCTCCTGCGAGGCTGTGCATGACACTGGCTATTAGCAGTGCTGGCCTGGGGAATTACACCACGTACCCTAGTGCTGGAGAAAGCTCTGAGATTGTACCTAGGCCCGGGACATTTTCTCCCAGGAAGAGCCTTGGATGAGAAGCTAGAAGAGGGAGTGAGGCCCACTGGGGCTGCCCTGGCTCCAAAGAGTGGATAGGGAAACACCTTGTATCCATTTACTGGTTTGGCATTCAGCATGCCAGCTTCACCCGGGTCCCTGATTGGTAAAGAGTCCTAGGAGCCCACAGGAGTGTTTGTCCTTCTGGGACGGTCATGAAAGGCAATTTAGCCTTTTCTACTCACTTGTTCTTGCATCTGTTATTGGTCCCTTCTTTCTGTTATTGCTCATTTCCCTCGTTAGCCTCTAAAGCAGTTCTCATAGTGAGATCTGTGGCCCAGCAGTATCCGCGTCACCTGGAAACTTGTTGGAGCTGTCAGTCTCGGTGCCACCCCAACCCCTGGAATCAGCAGCTGTTGTGACCTCGGCAGTTAGTGAACCTCTCCGAAATGCGGTGTGCCCCTTTGGAATATGGGAATAGCGATAGCACAGGGTTGTTGTGAAGATGAAATGAGATGAGCAATCCACTGAGTTTAACGAGTTCTCTAGGTGATTCTGATCATGCTTACGTTTGAGAACCAGCATTCTTCTAAAAGATTCCCATTTTTGGACAACGAGAGGTTCCTACTAAGAGAATGTTTCAGGTTTTATCCCTTTACACATCTCAAACTATTTTTAATCTGAGCTAACCTGCCAGTCATCTTTCTAAATTGAATGCTTTCCTATTTTCTTAAAAATCTTATAGGTTATCAGTCATCATTTAGCCTTTTTAAAAAAGACTCAGGGCATAATCATGAATATAATCATGGCTCTGTTGTGTGTAGGGCTTTTGGCATCATACTTCTCTGCATTATTTACCAGCTTGTTAGCTTTTAACATTTTTTAAGTTGCTTTTTGCTTACTTCTTCTTTGTCTGGAGGCAGCTACATAAGCTCCACACTTTCTAATTTTTACTTTTAAATTGATTTTGTACAGGGACTCAAGTAACTAAGATGGTTAACAAAGTGTAAGCAAAAGAAAATAAGTGAAAAATAAGAAGAAATATCTAAATTGGGAGGCAAAGGAGTTTTTTTTTAAGTACAATCTTCTGTACCTCAATTTTGCAACATAAAATTTATTCTTGCATGCCTTACTGTTTATTTCTGATCATGTTCTCAATAGTTGATGTTTTGAAAAATTGTTGTACCATACTATCACTCAGTAGTTCTCCTGAATGTTCCCTCCATCACGGTACACTTTTCTATCCTTTGCATATCTTTCTTTGTTAGTGACATAGTATATATTTTCCTTAAAGATACAATTCATAACATCATCCATTCACATGTAAATTACTGCTCTTTAGAATAAGACATAATCACTGAATGTGAAATGCCCCCCTTCTACTCCTCTTTTCCCTGTTCTACTTCCCCCGGTGCTAATGCAGCCCGGTGGAGAGTACACAGGGCTGAGATGTGAAAAACCCTGGATTCTAAGCTTGGTGCTGCCACTGAGTACCTGTGTGGAATTAGGCAAGTCACTTGGCTTCTCTCAGCCTGGAGCTGCAGCGTTATAAACGAGATTATAATGCCTACTTCTCCTTCAGTGAAGCAGTGTAACTTGAATCCAAGCAAATAATGCAGTGGACACCCAGGGGGTATCACTACTAAGGAGCATCCCAGGCTTTTGGCTTCATGGAGGTCTAGAGATTGCTTCTTCGGTATTTTCTTCCTCCATATCCAGCCGCCTTGGCTCCCAGACGTGGGGACTGTGCTATATTTTTTGTCATGCTTCAGAGTGTGCTCAATCGGCACAGACATAAAATAAAGCCACAAAGAGAAATGATATTCACCATAGAAAATGTTGGAGGGAAAGACAAAAACACCTAACGGCGTCTCCACAAGCAACACTTATGAAGGCTGTGGAAGGCACAATAGAGGGTGTAATGCGGTGTTTTGGCTGTTCTCACTGCTTGGGAATCTGGTACGTCCTGTGATATGGGGTATGCCAGGCGTTTAGACAGCACGCCTGCTTGGTGCCTGCAGCTTCCTGGAAGGGACTAAGGTCTCTGCATGTAGTCCTGCCAATCAGGATTCTCAGGCAGGGACATACATTGCACTGGTTAAGGCTATTCTGGACGTCGAGGTGAACACACCCAGGAAGCCTCAAGGAGCCCATCAGCATGGAGGGCCAAAGGAACATCCACTCTTCTAAGTAGGCTGCTCCCTTTGGGTGAGTCTTGGTTTGCTATCCTAGGAGAGGATGCTGAGTACTGCTCCTGAAGGACATGTAAGAACAACTTCCGTGTACTTCTGCCCTCTTGCAGGAAGCTTCCGGAAGGGCTAACCCCGTTTATTTCACCTCCTTTCTGCCAATCCTAACCATATCCATGCTTTGAAATTTGGTGTATGTCTGACCTTCCCTATGAAATCAGCGACGACTTCAGTCTTCATGATCCCTCTCGCCTCCGGCCTCTGCTAGCACTTATTGCCTGAGAGTCTATTTGGATCTTATCATCTTTTGCCTCGTTAGGTAAATTTATTAGGGGGTGTGCCTTATCTTGTTTCCTCCACCAACTGTCAGTATCCTAGAAAGTGCAAACTCTTATAAATACAGGTTCTGCTCTTTGGCCAGGACGCACCTGGGGCGGTAGCATGTCCTCCCCACTTGGGCTGAGGAACTTTGTCTCCTCTCGGAGGCCTGGGCTGGACTCTGCAGAAGGTGGCTTCAGGGCAGCCAAAGACATTGGAGTCAGAGGGAAGAACTGAGTGGCCTTAAAGCCTGACAGTTGGTGCTGAGCTTCTCATCCAAGGGAGGAAGGAAGGTCAAAACCAGGGACACAGTCAAGGTGAGGGGACAAAGGATGAAGAAACGTGACTCAGAAATGAGGCTGCCAAGAGTCTCTTGCCAGGGTTAGGGGGCCTCTTTGCTCTGGCATAGTGTTCTTTGTCGTGTGGAAACAGGCCATTTCTTTGAAAGGATTTGCACAGGTTGGATATTTCCATGCTGGTGTGCTCCCAAGTGTGGGGCCTACAGACATGTAGATCCTAGTCCACACAGAGACCCCAGTGTCCCGCTCTCCTCACCTGTGAATACAGGAGTTGGACTCTATTCTTTCTTGCTCCATGGTCCTAGCAAATGAGTTGAGTGAGTTGGGAGCCAACCAATCTGTAATGTTATGAGTGGATGTGCCAAGGAGTACCTTTTTAAAGCATTTTGGACATAGAAACATTTCCTTTCTCAAGAGGTGGAGGTTTGGAACCAAAAGCTAGGCCATTCATTCCTAAAGGGAAGGTTAATGTTTTCTCATTGGGAGTGACGACCCTATACATTTAAGAACAGAAAGAAAAGCTCGCGTAGGTTTGAGGATAAAACATGGGCCTATTTCTCCTCAGGATAGTGAATTTCAATGGATTAAAAACAGGAGATGGAACACAATGGTGGATAATGAGTGTCATCAGAGAAGTAAATGCAATTTATACAAGAAAAAACAGGTGAAGGGAGAGTATTGTGTACAGACTTCTGCCTTTGATGAGCTGATGCCTTAGTGATGTGGGTTCTCAGGAGATTTGCTTCTCAGTGGGATGAGCGTTGTTTTAGGAGGTTGTCAGCCATGTTCCCATCAAAGCATTCCAATTCAGAGCAGGACGACCCTTGGGAGTAGAGTGGCCAGTTGCCATGGGGAACAGAGATGCCCTGTGGTGAAGCTGCCCCCATCCGTGCACAAGGACAGTTCCAGACAGAGCAATGCTTCTCAAACTCTATTGTGCATATCAGTTACCTGGGGATCTTGGGTGACTGTCCAATCTGAGTAGGTCTGGGGGGGCCCAAGACTGTTTCTAAGCAGCTTCCAGCAGCTGTTGAAGCTGCTGATCTGTGGACCACGTTTTGCGTAGTAAGAGCAGAGTGGGCATTGGAGGAAGAAGCAGTAGACCTGATTTCCAGTCCTGTGTGTGGCCCTGGACAAGTCACTGACTATCTGAAACCCGCTGTTGCCACAACAATAGCAAAAGAGGGACATTGACTAGACCCTCTCCAATTCTACAAATCAGTGTCTCTGGTCCAGTCACAGAGAAAATTTAGACCTTTCCCTCGCTCTTCCTTAGAGCAGCCTATCGGCCCTGGAAGTTGTGCCCAGTGGTCTTACAACATGAGGATTTGCTTGGTTCATTTACGAAGCATGGGTTGTTTGACCAGCCTCTGCCGAGTACCTTTAAGAGTGGATACCAGATTTTATTCTTATGTCATTTGAAAGAAAAGAGAAGAAGAGACAGTTCCCATCTCTATTCCTCTATTGATTCAGAAGTGGCTTTCCCCTCTTCCCTTATTACGTGTTCAGATTCACACGGTGATCTCTAGAATTCTCCTGTTCCTTTTGGCTAGGAAGCTGATTTCCTGGACCACCCTAAAAGAATGCCTCAGCCTCAGACCTCTGAATCCATTCCTCTGAGATGAGATGTCCAGTCTGTTCACTATAACAATAGCTGCCAGGCCCATTACAATTATGTAATAGGTTTCTTTTTTTAACCAGGTCTTAAAATGTGTGCATTATCCTTTAGGTAATAAATGAAATAAAAAAAGCTGGAGATAAATTGGCTTTGCAAAGGGGGGCTGACGCTTTTTCTACTAACTGCACCTTTTTTTTTTTCTTCCCTCTTGTTGCTTTTTAAGGAACTGATGGCCAGTGATTTCTTTTTAACCCTTTTAAAGTGCCCACCTTACCTTTTACTATTGGCTATTGAGGCTTTGGCCTAATGCAGAAGAGGCTTCTAGTAGACAGTTACTCTGTGAATAGGGGGTGATTCAAGAAGACATTATCATGTATCCCCTGACATGGGGTGTCTTCTGCTCCTCAAAGCTCATTCCCTGCCCTGTTTCTTCCTCAAAAATTACTTTCCAACTGCCATGGAGGTTACACTGAGGAAAAACCTGTCTTCCTATCCAGATGTGTCAACTGAGGGGTGAAAGGTGAGAGACTACCTCAACTGTCTCAGCATGACCCCAGGATCAGTTTCCTTTTGACCCTGTTAGGGCACTGCCTCTTTGCCTACCTAAAATTTTATTAGCACTTTAAATACAGCAGATTGGCTTAGGGTTACACAGTCTGCAACGTGTGCAACAGGCCCATTGTTCTACTGTGATTTCACTGTTTTTCTGATGAGTGTGTTTGTGGTACCCCTCTTCTGGCATGGTGTGTGACAACTGGGGACTAAATAACTGAACACGATGATATCTGAAGATGGAATCCCTCTACCCAGGGAGGGGCTGAGGGTGTCACAGCAGTTAGTCTATAGCAGGACCCATGTGAACGGCTGCTGGAGATGCTCTCTCCTCTTGCAAAGCGCAAAGGGAAACCACCCCAAAGGAGGCAGAGATCTCATATCTGCAGGAAGTGGCCCCGCCCCTTATCTGTGCGCATAGATATCGGATGGATGTCGTCTTGAATCATCTGATTTCACTCCTCATTAGTATTTCTCCCCCGTGTTCCCTGACCATGCTTTCCTCCTCGGTGCATGGAAAGCTATTAACAATACACGCACGTGGCACATCTGTAGAGCCGTTATTGCTGCTGGATAGTGTGTTTGTGTGAAATATTGAACACCGTGCAAAGATTTATAACGGTTTCCTGCCCTGTCCCCTGCACTCCCTCCCCACCCTCCTTTTTCTCTATTTAAAGATATATTAACATCTCTGTTTCTATCTGGAGGAGAAAACCTTGGAAGTGAGATCTCATGAAGATAAAATGCCCTCTCCCGAAAGTCACCCACTAGAATGAACATGGAGGCCATCTAATAAGCCGGAGGGCTGCCGGAGGCACAGGGGTGGGACAGCTTTCCTATCACAAGCTGCAGCCCCCAGACTCTCTCTCTGGTCTGTCCCCACTGTAAGTCAGCCGTCCCACCTGTGGCCGGAGTCGATGTGGGGCCACATGGTTATCTAGTTCTTATGACGCTAATGCCTTTCCCAAGATCCACGTAGGGGGTTTTGACTGTAACAACTTGGCATGGCTTGATCGTAAGGGACCCTCTGATTTCCTAAGATGGTAATCTCTACTTTTCTGCTTTGTCGTCGCTGATACCAGTATTTGTAATGTAGTCCTAGGTGTGAGTGAGCCAAGGATGGAGGTAGGAGCTGGGGAAGCAGTTATCCTCCCCCAGTGCAGAGCTGGCAGGGCCCGGCTTCAAGGGCTTTTACAGACCACTGATCTCACCAGTGCTCTGAGGGTAATCTACAGCTTAGCTTCTTCTAAGTTTGCTGACCTCTCTCATCACTCCTGCTCACCCCTCTTGCCCCACCCTCACCCCAGCTGAGAGGGGCTCAGGCATGCGGAATATTGCATTCCTGTGATGCTTGCATCATGTGTGTGACGTAGAGGGCCTGCGAGCAGAGGCTGCTGTGTCTGTGGCTCTGATGGCCAGCTCTCTGCTTCTGCCACGTCCGTCACACCACTGCACCCGAGCAGGTGCTGGGCGCACCACATGCAGCATGCTCCAGGAGCGGAGAGTGACAGGAGGCAAAGTCTGTGGCAAAGGGGAGAATGTGTGCTGAGCTTGGGGAGGCGCCGATTGGCTGGCAGTGAGGTAATGCGATGCAGTCTAAATGTGGAAGCAGCAGGACCAGCATCGAGGGCGTGCCTCTTAGGCAAGCTGAGTTGTTTGCCAGCCATCTGAAGGACACGGTCTCTGAGGGGTTCTGCAGACCTTGTGCAGCTGGCTGGCTCACAGAGCAGGAGGGTCTGTGCGATGGAGACAGATGGCAGGATCTGTGTTGTCATGCTATTCTCTACCCCTAAACCCACTGCATTTCTGACCTCTACTCTTAAAAGGGAATCTCTTAGACAGAAAGGCCAAGGAACTGGAAAATGAGGGCCTGGACCTCAGAGCTACCTGCCCAGGAAATGATGAGTGGCAGTCAATACTACTGTCGAGGAATCGGATGATTTCCAGGGTAACCAATGGTTTAACTCCTTGAATGGTGTGCACCTCCCTGGGGTACTTCCTAAATACAATTCTAGGTTCACAATTGGGTCAGGAGTCTACACCCAATCTCTCCATTCCAGCCCACTTCCTACTACTTGGTGTCAGTGGTGATTTTAGCCACGAAGAATTGAGGAATTCAAGAGACACTGCAGGCTATGCTTTGTTCTCTTTAATAAGACACCTCTTCAAGGACAGAGCTGGTCTCTCAGGAAGAGTCTTCGGAGGCTTAGTAGCTTTCAGAGAACATAGATGGTGTTCAAGAAATACGTCAGGTGAATTAAACAAATAGTAATTGAGTGCTTACTGTCTACCAGTGTCAGGGTTCATGGGCATTAGGACATGGGACTCTGGGACTTGCCCTTGAAGAGGACATTTAATCATTTATTCAACAAATATTCTGGACTGTTCACTACAGGCCTGATAACTGTTCTAAGTGTTTAGACTACAATGGTAAGTAAAACAAAGTCCTTGCTTTCATAAAACGAACATTTTAAAGGGAAGTACAGATAGAAAACAAGAGATTATTTTGTTTAATAACAAAATGGGAGACGATAACGAGGCAGGTGGCTAGCGGTTGAGGCTATTCTGATTTAGTTGTTAGGGATGGCCCTGTAAGGAGGTCACATTTAAGACAAGAGCTCAGTGAAGCAAAGGAGATTGATGTGGGGAATTAGGGGAAAAGTTTTCCAAGCAGAGGGAACTGGAGGGGCAAAGCCCTGAGTTAGGGCCAGCTTGGAGGGTCCAGCAACAGGAAGCAGAAGAGCAAACCAGTGGCAAAGTGCTGTGTGCCAAGGATAGTAAATACGGCGACGGCCACATGTAGTCAGGTCTTGGAAGCCACAGAACGCAATTAGAATGTTAAGCTTTAGGGCAGGCCATAGAGGCGACTCTCCAAGGACAAACGTTCTGGCAGGTAATGACAGCTTCTGCTCTGTCACCCAAGGAGAAGCAGAGCTTGTTCCTGGTCCACTGCTGTCCTGAGTCTTCGTAGTGAGGCCTCTTCTCCCCAAACCACACAGTAGTTCTGCTGGGATGCTGAGTGGCAGAGCCTTGTAGGCAGGTAGACTGAGAAGGCAGCTGGAGCGAACTCTCCCTGAAGCAGGGATCATCCACCCTTATCTACTGTTATCCCAAAGCCTTTTTTGTTTCCCTCCAAAAGAATTCTGGCTGCATATTTTTGGATGCTTACTTCACCCCAGGCCCCATGTTCAGATTCTCTCTCTATTATCTCATTTAATTCTCATAAAACCATGGAAGGTGGGTGGTATAATTCACATTGGACAAATGAGGAAACTGAGGCTCCAAAAGATAACTCCCAAGATGGCTCATCTAGGAAGAGATAGAAACAAGCTTCAAACTCATAGGAGAGAGACATTTGGCAATCTTGGTTGAGAATGACTAGCTCAGGGAACACCTCCCAGGGCAGGGGCAGGGGCAGGGGCAGGGGCAGGCGTGGCGAGAGAAGGAGAGAGAGATATTGAGACATAGGCTCCATATAATAATATCGTGTGTTAATCCAAGAGCAGTTGTGCACCCAAAGGGAACAATTGGCAATATCTGGGGACAGGTGGCTAAGAAGTGCTACTGATGTCTAGTGGTAGAGACCCGAGATGCTGCTAAACATACTGTAATGCACAGGACAGCCCCACAACAAAGAATTGTCTGGCCTCCAACGTCAGTGGTGCTGAGGCTGAGAAACCCTGGGTTAAAATGTGACAGTGCAAACTGCTCTCTGCTTTCTTCCTTTTACTTACATCTCTGCGCTGGGCGTGATTGCCACACTGTGTATCTAGATACAGAATGAAAATTAAAATGGAAACTTGAGGTTCCCTTGGAACAGTGCCTTTTCCCAGCTCTCGGTGCCATGTAAGCTGTTGTCAGTGAAGGGAGAGGGAGAGCGTGATGTCAGGGCGAGTGGACCCTGGTGCCATACTGCATTAGCCTGTGGTGTAGGGGAGGCCATTAGTGAACTCTCTCTGCTCTGGTTGCCCTATGTGGAAAAGGGAGGTGGTAATACTCCCTCCAACCACCTCTCAGGTTTGTTGTGAGAATTCCGTAAGATAATAGATGTGAAAGCATTTTCATAAAAGTACTATATAATTGTGTTATTACTGATCCTTATGCCACTAGTGCCACCAATAAAACCAAAGCGTCATTATTCTGGCCCTGCAACACCAATTTGCGGAAGCATTAGCGTTTTGTACGTTATAGTCTCAAAGAGCCGTAGAGAGGTTGCTCAGAAGAAAACAGGCGGGGAGGCACCTCGGCATTATTACAGTGAGGTGGGGAGACATGTATTTCCTTACTCAGGTACTCAAATGTCCTTTGTTCCCTTCCTTGCATTATCATAACCTTTCGAAGTAATATAATAACTTCATTAATAAAGTTGCTATCCTCTCCCCACCCCTGTCAGGGCTCCAAAATGCAGTCTAAACAGAATAATTAACTAGTGGAAATGAAGAGAATAGCTCAAGTAATGGCTACAGAAGATCACATAGCAAGGAGGGAGCTGCAAAAATTTCCAGTTGTTTTGACATTGGGCGATGTAAAGGAGGCTGGGAAATTCCCAGGATTCCAGATCCACAGGCAGAATATATTACGGGGATACCCTTTTTCTTTTTCCCCCCGAAAGGTATAGAAGGTCCTGGGGGCAACATCTTGATCACCCTCCGATACAAGCCAGCACCTCTCGGAAGCAGACTTTGTGCTCAGACTTCGGGCTGAGGCAGTGGTGTGTCTGGGAGTATGTGCAGGACCAGTCTTACGGGAAGGGCTGGGAAAAAGGTTTGCTTAGCGAGATCACTTCAGATGATCCCCATGTATAAAATGGCCCTCCTGACTGTTCACTGGTGTCTGAAATTCCTTCAAGGGGAAATAAGTCTTCCATTTCTATAAGGAAAGATAAGATCCTATTTGTTCCAGGGAGAGAGGAGTAATATTGTCTTAAATTTATTCTAAAGTACTACACTGTATTATAAAAGCTGGAGAAATCCTTTCCCTAACTCCACGGTTTGAGCATGGGCTCTAAGTAAAGGCTGCCTTGCTTTGCCCGAGAATTTAGATTTAATGGCTATGACCGTAAACTTCCCTGGGATGTCGATGGATAACATCTTTCTCATGACCTCAGAGTCCTTTGCTATTTCTTGTTGGGCATCTGAATCTGGTTGCACAGGACATGGTGAAATCCGCCCCCCTCTTTTTTTTTTCTTTTCTTTTTTCCAGTTTTGACCTACATTCCCACCTAGTGACTCACAAAGCCCCATAGAGGGTCCTTGGGGCAAAGGAAAGAATACCCCAGGGACCTCGGAACCTCAGGGCTAGACCTGGCTCTTTCTTAAATAGTTGGACCTTGGACAAACCATCAAAACTCTCTGGGCCTTAGCTCCTTTGACTGTGAAGTAGGAGGCTTGGACTAGATGTCGCCAAGGGCTTTTCTAACTATAAGATTATAGATTGCGGATAATATTTCTTCTTTCCATTTCGCTCTGGGAAGCCTCTCCCTGCCTCTCCCGCCCAACCCAACGCTATTTTCATATCTCTGACTTTCTGAGTCCTTTCAGGAGAATATCAGGGGTGGCCATCATCAGGGTGAGGCTAAGGGTGGCCAAGATCCAAGGGTGTCCATGTCCGTGGTTCCAGGGGTTGCAAAGGATGGCGATGGTTCAAGGAGATGCAGTGTCCATGAGTCACGACAATGTCAGCGATGGCCATGGGGTCTCGCTTGGCAGGTTGTTGCCATCACAGGAAAACGTGGGTGGCGAGTTACTCATGGTGGTTCCCCTGGAATTGGGAGCAGAAGGACTCAAACAGTCACTGGCTCACAGCTGTGGGCCAACTTGAATAGACAAGTTGACAAGGCAGAGCCTGGACAACCTTACAAAGTAGCCGACCCTGAAGTCCGCGTTTTCATGGGTCATTACCATAGCCTTCAATTTGAGGAACGTGGCAGTGTATCTGTGTACAATTGACTCCTCTTGCAGGTAATGAAGCCAGATCCCCGGGAGTGCATGTAACTCTGTTGCCCTCTAGTGGCCAGAATGGAGCCGAATGCACAGCAACTCCACTGGGAGACTTCCGCGGGCTTGGTGGTGCAGCATGAGCCAGTGTTTACGGAGTCCCCCTGGAACACAGCACCCGCGGGGTTCAGGGATACCTTTCAGCACAAATTTGACCTGAGATGATACAGAGGGTGCGTCATCCCTTCCCTCCCATTTCTGGGGGTTAGATTAGATCTGTAGCACAGAGAGGCTTTGTATTGCCCTGAGTGATATGAATCCAGCCACTGGGCTGCCATGCACCTGCTTCTTTTGAGGTCAGGTGCCTATGTTTTGGGGTAGTTAAGGCACCTGGAATCTGCTGTCACAGTTACACATTTACTGTGTCACTTCCACCTCGGTTAGATGTTGTCTCTAGCAAACAGCTATCGTTATATGGTTTTCCAATTAACACTCCCCAAGGGGAGCTGGTTAATATGGATGAGGCTTTTTAACACTTGGCTTTGAAGAGAGGGTTATATGCAGTCATAGCAGAAGGAGCCAACACCTTAGTACTTGGCTAAGGTTTGCAGAGGAGCAAGGCACTCTGGGGGCACTTGCCATCACGAGGACTCAAGGTCTCTGCAGAATACATTATCATAGCCCAGACTTGAAATGAGTTTTCAGGTAAAGTTGAAAGTGTGTCCAGGTGGAGATTATTCCAAGAAGGCTAGTACCCTTGACTCATAACAAAAGCGATGGATTGCTGAAAGTTATGTGTGGTGTTGATCTTCAGCTCTGGCAAAGAGTTCTCAGTAGGGTTCCCTTCCTCGGACATTTGCCCTTTGTAATGGCAATTAAACAAGAGGAGTAATTGAAGGAGAGGCTGAAGAGTGTAGCAGGGTGAAGAGATAGCAGCATGACCTCTACTGCCAGGAGAGGGTCCAAAAATGACTTTGAGGCGGGGACGAAGCTAAATTGGGCGATGCCAGCGTCCCTTAGACTTGGCACAGGAATGCCCAGTTTACCTAGTCCTATCTTTCTACTTCCCCTTCCGACTGTTTAAGTCAGGGAAAGGAAATGAGAAGAAATAAGACATTTCCCAGTGTTGAAGAGGGCTTCTGTGAAAAAAACAGAGGCTTTCCATCTGTGAACATTTGAAACATACCTTATGCTGGTAAAGTGACTGAGGGTTTACGTGAACCTCTTTTATAGCATATTATGTTTCTTCCTTTCAAAATAAGAAGAGTGAATTACTTATTTTACTTCATAATAGAAATTTAATCTTATTTCTCACTCCTTACTCTCCCCGGCATATAGTTAACATATAACAATCTGGTACCTTATAGTGACAGTTCACTTAAAAGTAAGCATTTTATGGATGGTTTTACAACACCAAAGGCCACACGCCTTGCCTGCACACCTCTTGCCTCCCAAGTTTCAGAATCACCATTGATTTTTTCCCTTTTATTTTGTACCTCTCCAGCCCCCATCCCTCCCCCTAGCCCTGCCGACATCCATTTCAGCCATGTACCCAGTCCTGCTGACTTTTTTAGTAACCTGACATTAGTTTTTTAACCAGATCCTTCTATGCGAAAATCCTGTTAGCCTTGGGAAGCCCTTGTGAGCTAATGCGCCGGGGGGTACCTGTGGTGATTCTAAGGTATTTGCTGGGATAAGGGTTAAATGGATAGGAAAGCCAGGTGGAATAAGCAGGAAGGAATGGGGTTCCATGAGGAGACGCTTGTTGGGTGGTAATGGAAAGATCAGGTGTTGCCAGCTGGGCCAGGCCGTGGAGGGGACTTAAACAATTTCTAGAAGCACTTCACTGCACTCCAAGCCGTGTCATTCTTTCCCAGCTCACAGATGCTGAAGTGCCACCTTAAACTCGATTCAGTCATGTGTGTTTTAGGGATAAGAGAAGGAGTGCCACATGGGAGGAGAGGTGTACAGAGGGCATGAAGAACAAATTCACTTATTACCAGTTTTATCCCTTATCGACACTGGTGTTAGGTGTCTGACAGTGGAGCATTAGTATTTGACCCAATTCCTCCTGCCCAGCTTTCTCACTCCCAATCTGGTTGTCACATACAGCGCAAATGGGGAGATGGTGGGGACTTATGGGAGAGCAGGTGGCTCCTACCAGCTGGTGCTCAAAATGCCCCAACTTAAAGATATTTATACTTCTCTCATGACAATCTCCTGTCACACATACTGTAATAAAGTCAGAACTGTGTGCTATTTGTCCTTTGGGGGCTCCCTTCCTTTCCTCCATTTAATGCTGGCCTCCATGTTCATACCTGATTACAGAGTTGAGAAGGTTTGGAACCACATCCCCTCCCAGGTGGAGCTCCTTTCTTTTCCTGTGGCATCTGTGACATCTGGTCGCATTCTTCCTTCATTCACTTTTAGAGCTTTATGTTTTTGGGTTGCTTTTGAAGTGCTTGTGTTCCTGAAGGTTCTGTCCTTGGCCCCCTTTATCTTCTCCTAACATCCTCTGTCCGGACAATCTCAACCATCACCTTACTGTTACCGAGCCTCAAATTCAAATTGCCAGCCTGGACCACTCTTCTGGAGTCCGGACCTGTCTCCAGCTTCCTGTTGGACATCTCCACCTATTTGTCCCACAGGTACCTCAAATAATACATCTAGATCTGATTTCATTCTCTGCTGCACAAGAGTTACTTCTCTATTTCTCACTAGAAGAATAGAAATGAATGAAGAGAACGGAAGACTTTCATTTACTCCATCACTTGGTAACTACCCATAGTTCTTCCTCTTGCTCATCCCATCGGCCCCTCTACCTTTAACCTCTAATTTTTCACCAGGTCTTGCAATTCTATCTCTCAAGTATCTTTCCAGGCTGACTCTTCCTCTCTACGTCCAGGTAGAGTGGGTTCAGGGTTTCCTCAGCTTTATTTGGCCTCTGACATTTGCCTCCATTTATCTAGGAGCAGCAGCATAATGTTAATCTCTAAAAGAAAATCTGGATACAGTTTTTAAGCCAAATTTTAATTTAATTTTTTAATGACATCTATTTTCTTATGGAAGGTCTTCAAACACACTATTACAGTAACATGGAGGAGCATAGGAAAGGCTAGCAAAGAACTTTTAGTAGGTTCCTATTTTAAAAGAACTCCATCTGTGAGAGAACTCCACCTTAAGTTCTTAAACAATGTGCAGAGCCATTCTTTTGGGTCATATGACAACCTGATGAGTAAAAAATAGACCTTCTTTATGACAATCAATTTTCTGTTACAGTTAATGGCGATAGTCCTTCATGCAAGTGTTTTTTCTTTCTGTGGCCTGAAAAGTATTGACACTTTGAAAATAGACTTCTTTTGGCATCTTCAGCTTATTCCATCTTTGTCCTTTCTGCCAATCGGTGTAGATCTAGCTGGTAGAGAAGTTTATGCTATTCGTTGTCCATGCTGTCCAAGTTACTCACATTCTCAGTTAAATTTTCCCCTTTCTAAGTTTCTCCTTGAAGATTAAAATTCTATCTCAGAAAATCTGGTCATTCAGAAAGTTGGGAAAATGCTAACAGTTACTTTGGAGTTACTTTTGCCTACCTCTGCCTGGCATTCTTAGATGGACACAGGTTTCAGATTTGCTCATCTGCGTGGATCCCAGTGATGTCATCTGACCTGTAGCTCACAAGGAGTCTCAAGGTCTTTTGTCATCCTCCTTTCAAACACTCCCAGTGATTCATTCTATAGAAATTACTCCTGGTGCTGTCACCTTCAGAAAACAATTTTCTTTTTGAATGCATATGGAATATAGAGGCTTCTCCCTGGAAAAAAGTTTGGTTTGCTTTTCACATTAGCCTTTTTTTCTTTCTTTTTCTTTTTTGTTTTAATTCCAAGGAAATCTACCTCCCCAAACAAGCAAATATGCTTCTCCCAAGTGACCCCATGCCTTGGATTTTAGAGCCTGCCTCATTGTTCGATCAGTCCTGCTCTCTCTCTAGGTGACCTGGGTTCTTTCCTCATTACTGATGGTCAGCAGAGACTGGTCCTCTGAGTGAGCAGGTGTGACACACAGAAGAAAGTGAACTGCGTCATTGTTCTAACTCTTCATGTCTGATACATCACTCTGGGTCAGTACAGCATTAGCTGGAAGAGTAGTCAACTGAGGAAGAAACCATAGGGTCTCCAGATGACTCAGACATCTCCAGTGCGAGGAGATTAATTCCTCATCTGGGAGTAATGGCTCCATTTGCAGGACGTTTGGGTCTAGATGGAGTCAAATCCCTACTGTGATTTCTTATGACCCTTCGCCCCTGGTAAGGGCTAGGAGTATTGGCATTCTAAACCAGCCTGGAGTCTTTGGAGTCCGTGATTAAAGATAACTTGAGTCAAGTCATGTCTCATGAGCCCACTTGGACTTTACTTTAGGAAAACTCCTTCAGGATGACCTTAGCTGGAGAAGGAATGAGATGACTGATTCTCTTTATCCATGGCCCGTAGTCTGGGTGTCAGGGTGCAGGAGGCATCAGAAGTTTGCAGACCTATTCTGCAATCAGCATGGGGTGACGAGTTGGTACCCTGGGATCTTCCACTTTCAAACTCAACCATTTTTTTAATAGTTTTTTGTTTCTCTTTGAAAGGTAATAGTAGAAATAAACACACACACACACACACACACACACACACACACACTGCAAACAAACAAACAAAAACACCCCAAAACTTCCAAATAAAATTGTTAGAAGCGGCATGCCCCCTTGCCCAGGCCTGCAATTTGTTCATACCCTTTCCCTTTCCTCAGTATGCCCAACGGGTTTTCTTCATTGCCCCCCGTTGCTCTGCCCTGTTTGTTTCTATGGCATTAAAGGGTCTGCCTGCTTACTTCACAAGGACCCTCCTTTTTTCCTCCATCATTTTTATATTTTTCAGTATTGAGGTTTGCAATCAAGAGTCCTTTGACTGAAATCCTGGGCTGCTTGCAGCAGCTGTGGGGCTTCCCAGCCAACTGCCTGGTCCTCTGAAAAATAAATTCCCTTTGACAGTACCACTTGTGAAAAAATAGAACAAGTGTAGAGGATCTTACAGATAATTTAGGAAAAGACAGGAGTTATTGGCGGGTGGTAGGGAAGGACAGAAGATGGATTAATGTTTTTTGCTTTATCACTTGGCATGTTAAACTTAATTATATTCCTTGAGAGACCTCTAAACAGTCATAATTAGGAATTATGGTAATAGCTGCTGTTGCCTTACACATGTTCATTTTACTACTTGCCTCTTTGTGGCTGTGGGCTGTGATTAATACCAAACATCACAAGGACAAGACCTCTCCCTGCCTGCTGGGACCTTTCTGATTTTGGCCAGCCTCAAGGGTCACAGGTACCTAGTCCAGTCCCACGAACTCCAAAAAGTAACCTTCCTAGAGTGGGGTTATAGGAAATGAATTCGCTGGCAATGTCACTCATGGCTACGAAAAGAAGGCTTTGGTTCTTAGATGTTCTACTCCCTCTTCTGTCTTTGCTATTTTTAATTTTTGGCTGAAACTGCAACACCATTCACTGGTTTATGATTGTGCACAGAGAAAGGAGGGTCCCCTGGGTATCTCTGCATGCTTGTGTTATGATCATACTCCCCCAAGGGAAGTGTGAAAAGGGAACCCCCAAAGCCAGGGGTTCCATTGAGTACCAACCACCATAATAGGAAATTTAGTTTTAAGTTAAGGCAGAATCCTCTCTCACATTTCTGAGATGCATTCTCCCTTGGATTGTGAGTGGGGTAAAGTGAGAACAAGCTTACTTCTGACATAGTTGCTAGTCGGCCCTGGAAAGGATTTTAGAGATTCTCTTCATTCTGCTTATTTTTTTGGAGAAGAATCTGAGTCTAAAGGAATTAAGGCCTTAAAGGACAAAGAGGCACTGCAATTGGCAGTCTCCATAAGGGTCCCTCTACCCATTAGGCCAGTCAGCCTCAGACACTTGGAAGAACCCTCCTGAGCAGTTTGGTTTGAATAACAATAGAGATCCATGTTCAAAGTCCGCACTGTTTTCAGTAACCTCCTTAGGACATGGGTCTTACGGCAGGCTAGAAACTTTAATACTGAGTCCTATCTTTCAAGACTGAGTATTCAAAAGCAGATTCAGAAACTACATGGTCGTGAGCTTAAGGGATTCGCATCCAAAGATTTGTCTCAGAGAATTTTCCCAGCAGCATGCTTCCTAAGAGATCTAGCATAAGGCAAAGGATTTTGAAATTCCTTCTACCACCTCCTCACCTTTCATCCCACAAGTTGACGAGGAGTTATATTTGCTTCTTTTGAGTTTTAAGTCATAATTTTCCCTCAGGCTCACGAGGAAATCTGCTGTATTTTGATGAGATGGTCACCTTTGATGTCACAATCCTCACTCTCCAAGAACAAGGAATCATTAGTATCTTGACATCTAATTTTATAAGTTAAAGCACTTCCTTGGAGCTCAGAGGCAAAAGCTGAATGCTAACACACAGGTTCTGCTGGAAGTAAATTACTGTACCCTATAAAGGGAGGAGAGAGACATTCTATTTGAGTGATGCCATTGGAATGTTAAAAGAAATCCAGAGTGGGGAAAATACAAATGAATAATATATATTGGCTCTCTGGCCCCTCATTTGACATTCTGGTCAGATCAAAACTAATCCTGTGAGATCTTGAAATTTCATGTCACATAAAAAAATGCTCCTGGGCAAGGAGCTTTATTATACATGATCATGAGAAATATGAGAGGCACTATCTCCGGGTATTTTTCTATCAGATCTTTACTGTTTCATACCCTTTACAAACACAAAGCCAGAAGTGCTGTATTTAAACATCTATATTTGTTGGGATTGCTTTAAGAAAATAAAACAAACAGAAGAATCACATTTCACACGTGTTGAGTGGTATAATAGTAAACCATATTTAACAAGTTGGGAAAGGCTTCCGTTTTCATCGGTGTACAAAATGTCTACATGCAAATATTGGAACCACTTTTCAAAGGAAGGGTGCTGTCATCAGCTTTTTAAAAAATAAAATAATCACTCAGGTCAACCTAAGGAGTCTTCATGTGACTTCAGGTGTGTGCGTGTGTAGGTGTGTGAGTGTGTATGTGTTTATATCCACGTGTTTTCACTCTTTTAGGATTAGTGGAATGACAAAGTGTGTGAAGGAAGATAGGTGATGGCTATATTAAGCAGCATGGAAATGTGAGGAGGAGGTGGGAAAGGAAAAGGAGAGAGAGACAAAAGATCAAGCATGAAGGACATGGTATATGACTAGAAGAAAAGATGCATTTCTTTAAACTAGAAAAATCAAAGGAATGTGTTTCCCCCTTATGGCAATAACCACTTTTTTTTTTTTTTAGAGCTTTACATATTAACACCTAATAAAATATATTTGTACTGTAAATGCAAGCTGTCTTCAATGTATATCTCTGGAATTATTTTCCCCAATGATTTCTTTGTGGTCTTATAACAAGGCCATGCCCTCATCTGACATTTGTAGTTAGGAAATACCAACCTAAGCTTTCTTTGGTCATGTTGTTGCCTTTGCCTGGAAACTCCTTCCGACTTTTCCCCCTAGCCAGCTTTCACTGATTCTTCTCTACTAGCTCAGCTGTTTCACCATTCGCTGTCTTGGTCCCCTTTCTTAGTCTTGGTGAGTTTGTCTGCTCTGTACTCTGACAGCACATTAGATTAAATGAACACTTACTGTCTCTCTCATGAGCTTGCGAACTTCTTAAGGGCAGGGCCATGTCTTATTCCAATCTGTATTCCTGGAGCCTAGCACAGTGTCCTAGGTGCTCAATAAACATTCTTCGAATCTAATGTACTACTATTTTCATGTTCCAATCTTTGATGAAGACAAGGCTTGCTTTCAGAGGAGACAGTCAACTCGGGGGCATTTCTTGTTTGGCACCTGACAACGTGTTGACACACATTACACACTGTGGCAAAGCCAAAGTGTGTTCTTCTTCACAAACTGCATAAGCTCTTATTGAGGAATAAAGAAATAGATATAATGATAATTTTCAGGTAATACGTACACCTAGGTGTGTACACAGACACAGTGGTTTCTGAGTTACTGAGGGAGAAGCCTTTTGGGTAACTTTCCATGGTGTTAGGTAGTAGTTTCAGCATTTATCCTGCTCGCCATCCTCCTCGGATGAATTCTTTGAGATTCTGGTTCGCATGCCTAGAATTTTTATGATCACAGCATTGCCTTCTGGATTTCAGGTTGTCACGAGCTCTTGTGAGGAGCCTGTGATGGGTTTTAGAGGTGTGGAGGAAGCAGCGCTCCCCCTCGACCCTCCAGGGCTGCTTTCTCGACACCTCAGAGCACCCAGTGATGTCTCTATTAATGCAAAGCATTCACTCCAGGGGCAAGTTTTATTACCAGAAGATCAGTAGTTGCATATTCAGAGGTGGGTCCTCAAATACAGATTCCTTTCCTGCTAAGCTTCCATGGGAAGCACCTCCTTTTTTTTTTTGCAGGTCCCTTTTTAGCTGGCTCCTTTATTAGTCGTGAGGGACCAAGGTCTAAGAACTCAGGCAGTACAACTGTTTCTTTCGGCAAAGCTGTGCTTGGGCTCACTGTCCTGAGATGGTGATCTTTCTTCTTTGGCTCAGCCCACTCTGTCACCAGTGGCCCAGCCAGGAGAAGTGTGCCAGTTCCCCCAATCTATTCTGTAGGTCAGTTTTATTCTGTGCCTTCTTTGTGCTCAGCACTGTGCTAGAGGCTGAGGACACAAATATGGAGAGGGCAGAATACTTGCTTAGGGGCCTTGGAATGGAGACCTTTCCAATGAGATTCATTCCTGTCAAATGTAGTATGTGTTTGAGTGAACCTGGATCGTCCCATCCTGATAAGTAATGGGAGAACCAGGTGTGATATGTCACTCCTCTTCAACTAAAGCCGTGGTTTGTGTGGAGGTTTCTGCGAATGCATGTTTGTTTAAGGAAGTGGCAGTCTATCCTTACTCATGTCCTCAAGTATTCACGGAGCCTCTCTGTCACGAGGGGACATTTTTGGCCTAGGATGTTTAAGACGCTAAAATAAAAGAGCAGGCTTGCAAACAGTCCTAAGTGCTCATCTGGGCGCCATGAAGCCAGGGGTGGTGGGGGGTAGGCTCATAGGGAACCTTGAGAAGTCGGTTAGTGGGTAAGTGATGTGGGACACTTCTGTTTTTAAGGCTTTGGAAGGAAAAATAGAGACAGGTGGGAAATGGCCCTTTACAAAGAGAAAAATGTGAAGGCAGAAAGAGAGGCAGGGACCTGAAACTGATGTTGGACTGTGAGGATGCTGGCGGAGATGGCAGTGGTTCTGATCTGTGCAGGTCTGGGATAGCAGTCACCTGCTGTCCACTGCCATCGGAGGTCACAATGGAGTCCTTGATGTGGGTCTGAAATGTCCCAGCTTCCCATCCAGTTGTGTCCTGGATACCGAAACTAGAATACTTCAAGAGAGATGTGCTACCATGTTGTCATCCAAAGCCACTCTGTAGAACCATGCCGCCCAGATGTCACTGTGCATTAAAACATTTCTCTACTATGTTTAAATAAATGGAGCCACTAATTTATGGACACATGTATTTATGTGCATCTTATGTCCATACTGCACAGAATCCTCACGAGTTGGGTCATGGTGATTGACAGTAGAGCACTGTCAGGGAGTTTGGTGCATGGTGTCCTGTGGAGAAGGAAATTCTTCTTATTGATCCTTTGTCACTTGACCAGTTGTATTTACTGCCAGGGCGGAATGGCTGTACAGATTTAGAAATAACCTTATTTCTTTGTCAACTGAGATGGGCAATTTATTCCATGATCATTTAATGATAACCCACAACAGGTCGGGATGAAGAGGTGAGTGACCCAGGCGAGGACCCTGACCTCAGAGAAGATTGCTGTGTGGTATGATAATTACTACCATGGAGGTACCCAAGGGGCTGAGGACACTGGAGAAGGGGCATGTGGCTTAGATATGAGGATCCCAAAGGCTGCCTTGAGGAAATGTGGCTTGAACTATGTTGTGAAGGATGAGTAGGGCACAGACAGACAACGGAGAGATGGACAGGAAATCCAAGAAAAGGGCTCAGCACATGGAGGCATGTAGCAATCCGCAATATTTGGGAAGCAATGGATGGGTGAGTACTGCAGGCACTAGGCTCTTTAGGGAAAATGAATGGGGACAAGGCTGCAGCGGCCAGCATGGGCCACTTACAAAGGAAGTCAGATCACGAACACTTTGAAGGGCTCAGCTAGGAGTAGACATTCATCCTGAAACCAGTGACTGGAGACTTTGATCGATTTAAAGGAAGAGAATGACACAATCATAGCTATACATGGAATAATTACTGTGTTTGTGATTTGGAGGAGGGAATGGTAAGGATAATATGGAAACTGGGGGAGGTCAGGAGATAACTGCAGTGAGAAGGGGTGAGATGGCGCATACAATTCTAATGAAAGAGGTTATTAATTAAACTTACTGTTTATGAGGCTAGTACAGTAAGCCAGCCCTGAGAAAAGCAGTCAAACTACTTTAAAGTTTGGGGTAAAAAAGGAAATGAGTATGATATCATAAAACTAGGCTCAGGGGTGTTTCTATAATTTGTAGGGAGATAGTACAGTATAGTGGTTAAGTACTTGAGTTTGGAGTCTGACAGACTTGTATTTGATTATTGGCCTGACCTCTCTATGACCCTGGGATGTTACTGACCCTCAGTTTTCTCATCTGTTGAATGGGGTAACAATAATACATGACTCAAAGTGTTCTTGTGAGAATTCAATAAGAAAGTACATGTTAAGCACTTTTTAGCACCTGGTAAATGCTTGGTAAATGATTGCTCTTCTTATTTTTGTAATTTGTAATTAAAAGCAAGAAAAGGGAGATTGTAGTGGAACCAGCATGGCCCAGGTGTGCATGGGGGTTAAGTTCACAGGAAAGTAACCTGAGTAATCTGTGGTCTCCTTGTGACAGCTGGTACAAATATTCAGGGCTCTTAGAAAACTTTGTTTTATAAGCAAATTCATGCATGATACCAGTGAAACTGAGGGTCCTAGGAAAAGGGAATTCACAACCTTTTTTACCTCCCACTGTGTAATGGGGGGGGGGGGGGAGAGAGAGAGAGAGAGAGAGAGAGAGAGAGAGAGAGAGAGAGGGAGAGGGAGAGGTTTGATTAGGTTAGATTATGAAAGGGAGAGTTATACTAGGGAAGATGAAGAGATTGGTCAAGTTTTTTAGCTTTTCTAAGCATCATTTAAAAATGATGTCAGACTAAGTTCAGTTGCAAACTGGCAGCACAGGTAATTAGCATGCAGAAATTTTTTAAAAAGTTGAACCAACAATTAAAAATGGAAGATTTTACTAGAAAATAGAGATTTCTGGACTCTGTTGAAAAATTAGATCTGGTCAGTGAGGCTCCTATCCCTCTAGGAGTACAAGGGCCGCTGCACCTGTTGGGCGAGGAATTTAATTTTTCAGCTTTCTCAAGGCCCATCAGTCTGGGGTCTGTGGTGGTCACTCACGCCAGCCCCACTTTTTGTATATGTAATCTGACTGGCTCGATGATTTCTAAAGTCCTATCTAAATGTAAAAATCTCCAATTCTGTGAAAAAATACATACTGTGTTTCCCCAAAAATAAGACCAGGTCTTATATTATTTTTTGCTCCAAAAGACGCACTAGGGCTTATGTTCAGGGACTGTCCTGAAATATCATACTAGGGCTTATTTTCCGGTTGGGTCTTATTTTTGGGGAAACACGGTATGTTCTAGAAAAAAATATATGTCTGGATTGGGCAGAGGCCCGGTATGGTTGTCCTTTATGAAACTGGTTGTGGGGACAAAACCCCCAAAAACAGTTTCCAGGCTCTCGGCCTCACATAGAAAGGTGCTGGCTCGGGTAGTAAATGGCCATCAACTGTGATCAGATGGCCAGCAGCTGTGGCTAGTTGGCCGTCAGCTGTAACCCGTAGGCCATTGGCCACTAATATAACGGCTGTGGCTATGCTAGCAGAAAGGGAATGGGGGCTAGCAAGAAGATGGTGGCTGGCAAGCGCGGACTGCTGTTAGGCAGATTGTGTAGATCCTGCTTCCTGTGTCTCCAGCCCAGCCACCAGCGAGAATATATTGGTTTGATTCCCCTACTTATGGCTCCATGGGTGTTCCTTTTTGGCCTTACCGTGTCCTGCGTTCTTATGTGGGGAGTGGGAGCTGAGACCCTGCATGACAAATGGCGCAGCGAGCAGGGTCCCCCGCGTGACACATGGCGTAGTCGGCAGGATACGGTGCTGGCCAAAGCTTTCCGAAGGGCAGTGGAGCAGTTTGTGCCTATGAAAGCTCAGTCTGAGGAAGACCAAGAGGAGCAGCTGCCGGAGAGCTCGATTCCCGTGGAGGGGTGGAAAGACGTGGATCGTTCCCCAACCAGCAGAGGCCGGAGAAAGCGAAGGTTGTTGCCGCCCTGTGGGCTGGGAACTGCTTGCTGAGCAGCCCGGATGCAGGACTTTTAGTCCCAGGAGGAAACGCTTGCTGAGTCCTCCTTGGGAGATGAGGGTGAGGTCAAGGTCATCCCTCACCCCCAGGACAGCCCTGGCGAATGACTATGGACTATGGGGAATTGCCTTCTATGCCTGATTTAATGGACGCTTGACTGTTTGGGAACATACCACCATGTAGTGGGACTGGTTTGATGTTTGCTTTTGTGTCTTGACTGGCCGCCATTGATAATATGTAAGCACCTTGATGTGAGCCGCTGTTGTTCCAGCACAGTACCCCGAGAGGCCCAGAGAGAGTGGCAGTGCCCTGAGAGCCCTGGCTGTGTCCAGGAAGTCTGGCTGTGCCCAGAGAGAGTGGCAGTGCCCTGAGGCCCTGGCTGTGTCCAGGAAGTCTGGCTGTGTCCAGAGAGTGGCAGTGTCCTGAGAGGCCCTGGCTGTGTCCAGGAAGTCTGGCTGTGTCCAGAGAGAGTGGCAGTGCCCTGAGAGGCCCTGGCTGAGTCCAGGAAGTCTGGCTGTGTCCAGAGAGAGTGGCAGTGCCCTGAGAAACTCTGGCTGTGCCCGGGGAAACAGGTGGTACCCTAAGAAGCCCAGGAAGTCTGGCTGTGACCAGAAGTACTGTGGTGGTCCCCTGAGAAAACCTGGCTGTGCCCGGGGAGACAGGTGGTACCCTAAGAAGCCCAGGAAGTCTGGCTGTGCCCAGAAGTACTGTGGTGGTGCCCTGAGAAACCCTGGCTGTGTCCAGAGAGCCTGGCTGTGTTCAGGATAGTGCATTCACCTCCAGGCTCCTTGCACAGGGCCCCTCGCAGAAGACGCTTGTCGCGTAGATTGTGAGGCGAGACCCTGTAGGGGTGGAGTGTGGGGACAAAACCCCCAAAAACAGTTTCCAGGCTCTCGGCCTCACATAGAAAGGTGCTGGCTCGGGTAGTAAATGGCCATCAACTGTGATCAGATGGCCAGCAGCTGTGGCTAGTTGGCCGTCAGCTGTAACCCGTAGGCCATTGGCCACTAATATAACGGCTGTGGCTATGCTAGCAGAAAGGGAATGGGGGCTAGCAAGAAGATGGTGGCTGGCAAGCGCGGACTGCTGTTAGGCAGATTGTGTAGATCCTGCTTCCTGTGTCTCCAGCCCAGCCACCAGCGAGAATATATTGGTTTGATTCCCCTACTTATGGCTCCATGGGTGTTCCTTTTTGGCCTTACCGTGTCCTGCGTTCTTATGTGGGGAGTGGGAGCTGAGACCCTGCATGACAAATGGCGCAGCGAGCAGGGTCCCCCGCGTGACACTGGTTTTTCACAATGTTGAACATTCCAAGATCCAACACCATTCCCTGAGGTTGGCACCAGATTAGAGGTGAAGCAGTCAGGGGTGGAGGTGGGAAGGGAGTAGAGCCTGGAGAAGAAAAAGGGGAGCTGTAATTATTTCAGAATCCAAATCTATGAAACTCGTAGAGAAGAGTTGACAGACAACACAGAGGAGAATCTGCTGTGTTAGGGCCACTGAAATATAGAGCGTGTTTTCAAAATGGCTGATTTATCAGGTGTGAGCAGAGTATGACAACACAGCTTCATGCTGTCCTTTCTTCTGTCACATTCCCCTGGCCCTGGCCCCTGGCCTTCCTCTCACTCCCCATCCTGACACCTGAACCCCTTGTAGCATTTGCTCCCCCTCCACCTGACTCCCTCTTGCTTTCCTGGCAGGCTCACCAGGAAACAACGGGGTCTCCATGGCAACGTGAAGACAGCTGAAAAATGGCAGCTAAATGCAGCTGCCCCTCATTTAATATCGACTCTGGCACTGACAGAACAGATAATGGGCAATAACACACCATTATGTTGTGGGAAAATGAAATGCTTCAGCAGAAGGCTGTCATGCTGGGGGGATTTATTTGTTACTGTACCAGCACTGATTTCTCTTTACTTCCCTCCATTTCTTTTTATTCCTTCTTTTCCATAGCAGAGCTTTGCTCTCTCTCTCTTCTTCATTTCTTTCCCATTCCTCCCTTCTATAGCTTCTCTTTTTTGTATGTCTTTATTTTCCCTCCCTCTTTTCTTCCCTCTCACTTATGGGTATATATGAAATCATCCATATATAATAATAGCAATTATTTGCATAATGACTTACAAGTCACAAAGCATTTTCAAATACATTTTCTGTTTTCATTTGGATGATGAGACAACCGTGTGCAATGGGTAGGGCTTGGGTGCTGCTGTTTACAGATTTTAAAAAGGGCTCAGAGAAGTTGAACAATTTGCCCAAGGTTGGGCGAGCAAGTGTCAAACTTTCATTCCAACCCAGATTTCCTGGCCCTTAAACTGGATTCTACCCTCTCTACTACATGGAAACTGCATGGTCACCAACTCCCGTTCATTTTATGTGGGCCGTGTTTCTTTTGGAGTAATCTTTAGCCCCAGAATAAGCCTCCCAAGCTTTGGGACTTCAGAAGAAAGTCTTTAGATCTTTATTTGTATTTATAGCCTCTTGTAGATCCTGCCTGCCAACTGGCTTGAGTTGTTAATAAGATTAGATTATTTTTGCTTTTTTAAATCCAGTACATCTCTATCTGCTCATTACCTCCCATTGTATCATTACATGTAATCATGTAATCTTGGCACACAGAAAGGACACGGTATACTCTTTGACTTACAAGTGGGAACATTTGGGTGGATATCAGCTTTCCCTTCTGCCAAAAGACCACAGGGTACATTGAGAACCAAGAGGCAACACTGATGGAACAAGAGCCCTCCTCTAAGCTGTTGCTGTTGTTTAAGACTTATTTCTTAGATCTTGGTTGGATCTTCATGTAGTTCCCATCTTCTCTTGAAATATTATTTAGTGGACTCTCTAACGTCTAGAGATCTGGGATCAAGTTCATTTGGTCTTGGGAGGTTTACAAATGGATCAAGAATGGACATTCCAATTGTGTTTTCATTTCTGGCAATGTCTGATGTAGGAAGAACTGAATAACATAAAATGTATATGGATAGTATGAGTAATTAATACAGTGGCTTTTTTTATCAGAAGAAAGAATGATTTGTGCTGATAAAAAGAGCAATGCTTGTATTTCGCAGCAGGGTTTTTTACCCTAAGATCTCCCAACTCCTTGAAAATGTATGTAAAATTTTGTACGGTCAAGGCATTCCAGTATAGTGAGTGATTCAATCCACCAGCGGTAGCCATACTGACCGCCAGGGCTTTGGCTCTGCCACTTGGTAAGTCTGTAGGTTTGGAAAAGTTACCCTCTCAAGGTTTTGGATGTTTGAACTCTGTGATTCAAACAAGAAAGGCTATTCTGTATTGTTCCTCTTTTGTCTATGATGTTTTTTCTTTTTCTTTCTTCTCCGCCCGCCCCCCGCCCCCCGCCCCCAAATTCCTGCACACTGAATCTCTTCCCGCGGGTTCTCTTCTCTGGCAGGTGTACCCATTTTTAGCTCTGGAAACTCAAATAGGACTTTGGCAAAATGGTCTCTTGCTTGTGAGGAAACGGAGGTAATCAGGCTGCTAAAGTTACGGACAATCTCTGGTCGCTGCTGCTTGGTTTCAATCCCTGTGGAGCTATTTCCCGTGGATGGTTCCTCAGCGTGAAATGAACTTTGGTGTCCTCTCAGGCAATCATGGAATGTTAGAACTGGCAGCAACCAGGGATGACTCCACTTCTGCAGTCTGTCAGTCCAAACCCTTGCTGCATGGAAAGCAATTTGTTTGCCAAGCGCCTGCTTTGCTAACCCATGCCCTTGCTGTCTTGTCTCTCGATCCCCGTTAATTTGCTTGATTGCTTTACGGTCTTAAGGGGTGTACCGCCATCCTCTTCCACGGCTGGTGTCACACAAAAATAGAAAACGTGTTTATTCAGAATTTATACTATTGTAGTAGTCGTATTTTATTCTCAAAAAGCAGAAGTGGCTGATTCAGGAGATGAGTACTTCGAGGATTGAGAAATAATTTTAAATGTTTCTTCATTTTAATAAACTTTAAAATTAGATTTTGAGCATGTAGAAGACTCTTCAGAAATTGCCCCATTATCTGATTTTTGTTCATTATTCAAGGAAATGTAAGAATAATGAGACTTTTATCTAACGTTTAGAATTCTGGAACTTCTAAAACAGTGGTGAACCTAAAGTGAGCCCAAGATGAGGGAGCACAGCACTTAAACCTGAGGAAAAATGGTCTCATAGCTTGTGCACTTTTTTTTTCCATAGGAAAGGAATGGGGCTAGCCAGAAGACTTAGGGTGTGGTTTTAGGACAGGGGTGTCCAAACTGCGGCCCGCGGACCAACTGCGGTCCACGATCCATTGTTAATTGGCCCGCAGCAAATTCCAAAAATATATTTAGTTTACTTAAATAAACCAGGTAAGGCAATACGTACTTCACCTCAAGTGAATTACCCGGCTGTTTGTGTATTTTACCGCATATGGCCCTTGGTGAAAAACGTTGAAAAAAGTTTAGACACCCCTGTTTTAGTATCAGGCAGAAGGGCCAAGAGCAGGACTACAGAGAGCAAGTACAGTTGGTGGAGAAGGTTGAAAGTGGTCAAACCTACTGTGAACAAGGACAACAGTAGGGAGAGAAGTACCCCCTCCTGCCCCCTTCCCACCCACCTCACACACCCCCACCCCCAGGAGGCCACAGAAGGAAATCCTAATAGAAGAGTTCAGGAAACCAGTTTCTTTCTGGGCATAAGCAACAGCCAAAAGAGAACTCAAGAGACTTGAGCGTCATCTTAAATCAGAAAAGCACCCTGAAATCATGGAGAATTCAAGGAAAGGACTTTCAAGGACCAACATTGCTTAGTAGCTTTATTAAAGCACTAGTGAAATAACTGATGTTCATCAAGATCATAAAATGGTCGTCTCTTTGGGTAGGATGGATCTCAGGCATCAGCTAGCTCTGGGCTACTCAAAGCGCTTCCTACAGATCGGTGTTGTGTAAGAACTGTTTGTTACTCATCCATGAGGGCATAAGTATTGAAACTGAGAGCCACCATTTAAACACTTGGATAGCAGTGTTTGGGGACATCCAGGTTGGTGGATTGGTCTCACTGAACAGGGTATCAACCCATTCAGTGTTTTCAGACTCACTTGGTAAATTACACTTGGCATGAGCAACTCGTTCTGCACCGGAGGGCCGTGCATTGACCTGGATAGACTGGAAATTTAAAAAACGAAGCAAAACTAAATTGATTCTTCATCACAAAGGCTTTGCAAAGCCCTGATCTAGTTAAAGGGCTTTGTTTTGCATATGAGATGGTAGATGATTAATCCAAGGAAATACGTCTAGAAAGATAGTGACAGAACCAGAATGATATTGTACCAACAAATTTTTTTCTTTCAAGGAAACAAATTATGCCTAACATACTTTGTTTCCTAAGATAGGGAAAACATGCGATATACATCAGAAATATTATCTTAAAAATATTAAACGTTTGAAATCTTTGGGCTCTTAAAGGTTTAATCATTCCTCCAGGGGCTCCACAAATCAGAGGGGGTTTTGATTATATATACACAAAACTGTATTGCCCCACAGAAAGCATATTTTGCACTTTAAGTTTGTTGATCTCTTTGAGGCATTATTTTGTTTCTGGGAATTCTAAAGAATATAGGATCATGCTAGATGGCAATTTTCTGGGTCAGTTTTGCCCAAGGCACTCTCTAATAGTGAATTAGGTAATGGAAGAACTCTCGTGGGCCCTTATAATGCAATTTAGAGCACTGTAGTGGTAATAGACTAGATGGGGGCACAGCAGCTAGTGGAAGGCTAGTGGCTTCAAAGCATGACTAAGCCTCCTTCACTGCCCGGTGTTCTCTCATTGAATGGTGAGGGGCCCAGGCAGAGTGGAGCCTGGATATGCCCTTAGGAACCCCTGGCACTCACTTCCATCAGGATCTTGGCCCGGTAAAACTTAACAAATGTATGGAAACATTTTTCACTGCCCTGCTTAGGTTAAACTGGTTCTGTCTTATGGGTTGAGGTTTTAATCCAACTCTAAGTGGGTAGTATCGCGGGGATTACAATGCCACAATAATAACTGTATTTCAGTTGTATAACATTACACTGTATTTCATTGGGTCCCGAACATAATCCTACAGAGTTGCCAAGGCACCTTACCAGATCCTTTGTTCTAAGTAAGGAGAAGAAAGGACCCAAAGTGATAAGCAGGTGTTGATTTTTATCTCCAAATTTAAACTCAAGTCCACCCACGTGTGTCCGTCTCCATTGTCACTATCTGATTCTCGGCCACCATTATCTGTCACCTGAAGGATTATAGAAGCCTAGCAACAGTCCCGCTGCTTCACTCTGAGCTCCTCCAATTGATTATTTACATAACAACCAGAGTGTTCTTTTTAAAATATAAATCATACCATGGCCCTCTAAGCTTAAAACCCTTTTTTCCATGGTTTCTAATTTTTTGGAGCAAGTCCACACTCCGGTACAAGGTTTGCACAGCCTAGCATGACCTAGCGCTTGACCACCTCTCCCTTGTTCCCATTAGCCTTCAGACTCATGCAGCTTTTTTCTGCCCTTGCCAGCCTCTCTTTCCCCCATCCTCCCAATGGCTAACTTGTGCTCCTTTGCAAGCTTCAGTCTTAATTCTGCTTCCTGAAAAGGACTTCCCTAAGCCTTCGGTCTAATTTAGCCCCTCCCACTTTCTCTTTTCTTTCATACCACCCCAATAGTGTCTTCACAAAGCTCACCACCACAGTTCCTACTTACGTCCATCCGTGGGCCCCTCTGTTTGAGGGCTGTCTCCCTCACTAGACTGCAAGCGTGATGAAGGCAAGTTCATGGCAACTTTCTTTACTGGTGAATATTCAGCACATAGCTCACTAACTGCCTCAGAGCTGGACTGCTATAAATAGCTGTTACATAAAAAATGAGGGTATAATAAGCCCAGGAAGACACTGATGGGCAAGGGTGATGTGAAACATTGTTACTTTGCCTCTGAAATAATTTCCAATTCCCTTTGGGTTTCTTCTTACTTCAAACACAACTGTTTCTGGAAGAGGATGTGGCTTGGTGCATGATAGGAGCTTAATACATGTCTGAATAAATGAATTTCTGTGTAATGAAAGAATGAATAACATGTATACACTATTATAAATTCCACTGCTGGGCTCTCTGTGTGTTTATGGTGAGACCATATGGTGTTATGTCACTGTCCCCAAGTTGCACTACCATCATCCCTGCTTTCAGTGGGCTAGATATCCCCCCACCCACCCACTGCTGCACTTGAACCCAAATTTCCTCTGACCTATCATTTCCCCTTTCTCTTGCTACTGCCAAAGTCTGTTCTGAGTGAGGAAGCAGCTTGGTTAAAAAACAAAGCCCCTGATATCTTTTTTCCTGAAGAATACCACCAGGATGAAGGCTATGATTAATATGCATAATTGAAACAAATGGCAGCTAACTGCAGAAAACCATCTCCCAGCTGTTGGAGGAAGGAAATTGCTGACAGCCGGTTCCCATTGAGTGGCTACCAAAAGAGAGGAGCTAGTAGGAACAGTAGAGAATACATATCACCATCCTGCATCACTCCAGGGCTGCCATTGGGCCAGAGATGTCCTGAGACCTCTGTCTCCTGTGTGAACTTCCCCCAAAAATGGCAGTGTCTCCAGTTTTTAGGGCCGGGGCTTAGAATTGGGCTTTCTATGTCTGGGGTTGGCTGGCCAAGAGGCTTTGTCCTACGGAATGGGCCTTTAGAATCCTTATGTCCCACACAGCATAACTGCAAACCCCAGGCTGAATTTCCTGATAAAGTGACAAGATGCTTCTAGATCTGTTTCAGATTTCTTCTTTTATTCTTTGCTTGTTCATCCATCTCGTGTCAATGCGATCGGGATCACCGTGGGGAGGGAGATCTGGGTTCTCATTCTCTGTCCGCTTTGTGATTCTGAGCAGACTTTTCACCTTCCTGGGCCTCTCTCTGCTCGGCCTATCATATGAGATACAGACCAGAAGATCCCTATCCTTCCAGTTCTAAGAGTCTGTGTTAGGAAACAAACAAAGAAATAACAACAACAAATATATATATATATATATATATATATATATATATGTATATATATATATATATATATACATAGAGAGAGAGAGAGAGAGAGAGAGAGAGAGAAAACCAAAAAAAAATGTATACACATTTTAAGAAAGAAAAAACTGTATTAGAATTGTAATACTGAATATATATCGATGACACAAGATGAATAGAAATCATGTGTATCCATTTTTTGCACCCCCAGAAACATAAAGCATATGTACAAATTGTAAATGTATGTAATATTGCCTCTGTGTCTCCATCGTCTAGCTCGCTCGCTATCCTCTATTGCCATTCTTCTCATTCCACTGTTTGGCTATCAGTACCCAGTTACATGGCCCTTGTGTCAGTGTTAATAGCACCTGGTTCCGATGCTGGTGCAGGACTCAATCTACACATGAATCAGCAGACAAGGATCCTGAAGCTGATGCATTCGGTTCACACAAGCTTCCCAGGCCTCCATGCCACAGTGGTCCATATACTTTTGCTTTGATTCAGTTTGGCAAAAACAAAACATCTCAGAGGCCAAACAAAGCAGAAGCAAGGTCTGGGGCTGAGGCGCGCTATGGTGTTTGAGGAAGCTCTTTCGTGTGGGTCTTCAGTGGGGAGAATTTGCTACGTGACATGTATTTACCCGGTACACCTACATAGGTATTGATAAAACAGAGAGCTCAGCACTGAGGCCTGAATATGCTGGGAAGTCCGCAGAAGGACATGAGCTCACGAGCTTTGGAATCAGCTGCACTGTAGTCACGGGCACTCTGGAAAACCGTGTGCTCTGTGCATGCTGACTCTGGAACCTCGGGGCTGAGAAAACAGTTGGGAGAGAATGTTCTCCCAGAAGAACTAAGCTTAGTGAGCTTTCTCCATGTGCTGTGCTGGGAGGCTTAGTGAGCTTTCTCCATGTGCCGGGAAGTCATGATGTCTTCTTTATATAAGAATATATAAGAGTAAGAAAGTAAGAAGAGTAAGAATATATAAGAACAAGAAAACTGAGGATCAGGGCAATCTTTAATATTGTAATTAAATTATATATTATAATCTAATTAAATTATAATATAACTTTATTATTATATTGAATTGATTATATATATAAACTGCTTTTATTCAAGGGTACCCTGTGAGTTGCAGGTATCAGTAGTAACATTTTTCAGTGCGTTGGTGCCAAAGAAGAAAAAGCAATTACTTTCTCCAAATAGAAGAGGACTTCAGTAGGGATTAAATGGGGAAAATAGCAATATTAGAACTTCCAGAATTTTGTTTCTTTCTCCGCCCTCCGAGTATTCCTGTGACTTTATGTGACTCCCTCATGCAATGGCTGTGTTCGACCAGTCAGGCTTGGAGCTTACACAATTGTCCTTCAAACACATTACTGCTGCAGCGAAGATCCTCTCCTTGAGGAGTGCAGTTCCACCTCCAAAGCCGAAGTCTCCACCTGCCACTTGCATCTTCTGCAGAACTTCTCCTGTACCTCCGTGGAGAGTCCCAAGATGTTAGTGAGATCATACGGCATTGAATGTCAGGGAAACGTTGAGGATTCCTGCCAGCTTGTCACTGTCACCTTTTCATATAAACAAGGCTGCTTCTAAAGTTATATTTCGAATTGTCCATTTATGCTCACTGCTATGAATTGAATGTTTGTGTCTTTCCCTACAGAAGCCTTCATCCCCGATGTGATGGTATTTGGAGGTGGGGCTTTTGGGAGGGATTAGATTTAGAAAGAGTCATGAGGATGGGGCCTCCATGGAGGATTAGCACCTTAATATGGAGAGGAAGAGATACCAGAGCATGCGTGCTGGCAATCTCCTCCCTCCTGCATCATGTGAGGACACAGCAAGAAGGCTGCCATTTGTAAGCCAGGAAGAGGGCCCTTCCCAGACACCAAATAATCTGTTTGCACCTTGATCTCGGGATTCCCTGCCTCCAGAACTTTTAGAAACAAATATCGGTTGTTTCAGCCAGCCAGTCTATGGTATTGAGTATGGCTGATTAAGCTACTATACTTGCCTTGTAAGGGCTAGGAGGTGTCTTTCAGTCGTGAGGTTTCTTATCTTTCTTGCTTTGGGCGTCAACTAGCAAGTTGGTATACTGATGGTAGGGCCTGGAGAAAGGAGAAAAACATCAAGTGCATTTGAAACAATCCCAGCTTTGAGACACTTTTCCTCAGTTTAGACGAATGCAGATAGAATGTTTACTGAGGTGTTGCCCTGGCTCTTTACATGATGTTTGGATAGCCCAGTCTTTAGCTGCATGCAGATAATGTGTTAGGGAGCTAGAAAAATAACCTGCTTGAACTGCTTCTGATATACTCCTCCTCCCTCTCGTGTCTTTATTCACGGTAAACACAGCAATATAGAGCAGCTAGCAAATGAACACTTCTTTGTCAGAGGCCCACGGGGCTTCCGGTGGATGCTACTGAATCTCAGAACAGCAGAGGTGGCAGAAGGAGAATCACTAATACAGCAGGCATGCCCTCTCCCAGAGTGGATGGTGTTTATTGGTGTCTGGGAATCAGAATATGGAGAAAGATGAAAGGAATATCTTAGTTTATGGTGCTCGAAATTACACTGAAAGTCATGTAAAATGATGATGATGATGATAATGATAATTTGTCAAGTGCTTACGCTATGCCAGGATCTGCTTGAAATGCTTTACACGTATTATTTCATACACCTCCCTACAATGCCAGGTGAGACCTACTATTATATTATTACACCCAATTTTTAGGTGAGGAAACTGAGGCTTAGCGAGTTTAAATAACTTCTCAAGTTCACAGAGGTTAACCGTTAGAGTCAGGGTAAGAAATTTTCTTAACTCCCCCAGAGATGCCAAACAAGAGTCTCCTTCAGTGTGGGAGGGATTGTGATTCTGGAGATTCCAATGTCTCTCTCCGCTTCAGAAGGACCTGCCAGTACTTTTAAGGAATGTTGAACTCCTTTGAGTTATAAGCTGTTGGGGGAAGGAAGAACATGGCGTCAGGTGAAGACTGAATCTGAGTCATGTTCACTCTAGGCCCAGAACTGGGAAAGCAGAGAATTAGCGACATGTAGAGCCTGAGGAGGAATTTTTTGGAGTCCTGTTTGCTTTTGAATGGTCCCCCAGTTATGTGAAGCAGTGGAGAAATGTCTTTCTGTTTTCCAGATGAGAAGCATGAAGAAATAAGACACTTAGCATTTTCCTGTCTTCAATAAAATCTCTGTGTTGACGTCACTAATTACATAGTTTCCTAATTTAGTCAAAAGTAAGCTAAACTTTACTTTTGCCCAGTATAGGTTAGGGGTAAGTTTTCTAAAACAAAAAGAGAAGATGGTTACTCTGTTCAGTGGGGTCAAGTCAGAGAATTAGTACCAGTCCCCACTATATCAGGACAATTATTTGTATTCAAATAACAAATAAACTAATTACAAAAGAATATCTATTTTTAAATTGCTTGCTAGCCTCCCTTATATCCTTGGCGATAATAAATCAGCGTTTCTCTCGAAAAGCACTCATTAATTTTTTAATTCAATCATACCAAACTTTCTTCCAATTAGGAGAAATTAGTGAGCTTTTATTCTGTTAAATTGTATGTAAGCACCATTGTACTTGCTTGGATAATTAGATTTCACTTCAGTGCCCTGTATTTTGGTTGACGTATTTCCTCATTTGCATCTATTATTTGGTATAGCTTTTAAAAGCTGCTACTTTCAAGCGAGATAGACTGATGTCTCTGAAATGAATTTGGACATTTGGACACTTATGATAGTGGGGCTGGTCCATCAAAGGTGGTGTACTCTTGCAGATTTAAGTGGAGGATGTATTGTTACAACCTATTAGTTCTAAAACATTACTTCTCTGTGATGAGACTTTTCTGGTTGGCCATAAAAGAAGTTATTTCCATAATTCAAAGTTAAGCGGTGGAATGAGATGGAGCTGGATCAGTGCCCTATGGTCCTGCTGTATGAGTGATTACCTGGAAATTCGGGCCAGCCTATAGATCCCTATCTTGAACAATGTTTCAGATAGTATCCATTGCCTTCCTTTGTCACCTAAAATAAAACCCATGTATGACTTAGGACAGTAAACATGTTTTAAAATGGGCGATGGTGGAAGTATTCCTTGGTAGATCTCATATCACATTCTGCATACGTTTTATTCTGAGATGGTTTGGAGCCAAAGCACTTTAGTGTGTAAAGTTCAGCCAATTTGTCTTGTGATCCTGCAGAACCCTTTTGCTATAGCCAGGGGACATGTATTTGGGGCCTGGGAACCCCGCAGCAGATTTTTCTCTCTTCTTTTTGGTCCTGCACGTAATCAGGAGCTTTGGAAAGGAATCCGAGGAAACCTGTCCTGTCTTCCATTGACTTTCACGCTCTTCTTACAGCTGATCACCAACACTGCTTCTTGCAGTAGCATCTTACAGTGGCAGAGAGGGTATCCCTGCGAGTGCAGGGTGATTTGGGCACAGAGTAGGGGAAGCAGTTGGGGTGAGCAAGTGCTTCTCCTCAGCAAGCCCCTGGGGATGGCAAGGTTTGTAGGAGGGACGTTCTGGATATTGTATTTCTCAGCCTTTCCATGTTTTCGTTTTGTAAACTTTGCAAGGCAGGGACTTGGTCTTACACATTCTTGTGCTTTTGCATTCAGCTCCTTTAAAGTAACCAGCATGGCGTATTTTGTTTTAAGATTTCATAGGCTGCTAATGGTAATTGCTATCATTTATTAATTACTTACTAATGATCCCAGCACTGCGCTACAGGCTTTCCATATATTATATCATTTAGTCTCCACAACAAGCCTGTAGCTTATAAATTATTATTATTTTTTTCTAATTCACAGATGAGTAAACTGAGGCTTACAGAGGTTCAGTGATTTGTTGAAAAGTCAGATGATGTCTAAAAAAGATGGGATTCTGATTAACTCCAAAGCTTGTGTAATTTTTCAGCACTGTCTTTCTTTATATATTCTGGATGTTAACTCAATATTTCTCCTTCCTCCTGGGCTACAGCATTTAGGTTTCATGAGGACTTAATGGTTCTCTTCTCTAGAATTCTTCAGTAGCCTTGGTTATGAGCCCTTCCCTTGTTCCAGTAAAGAAGAGGAGTTTTTTAAAATGGGTGGCTGTTTACTTAAAAAAGGCCTTTGGCTGTTTCTAAAAGTGTGAAAACTTCTTTTTGTTCACCAACATCTGATGACTCTCAAATTGTCAGGTGACTTGTTTGCTGATGTGTTTTAGCCCTCCTCTCTTCACGCAGAGCACAGAAAGGACTGCCTATGGTAGATCCCATTTTCTACACTTGCACTTGTGCCCCTCGCCACACAACTAGGGAAATAAGGACATGAGTGGAAAGGAGGTCCATGGACATAGGGCTGGGCACACAGAAAGGACACATGAGGACTCTTTGATTATTGTGCCCTCTCTTTTGCTTGCCGCCCAACGTAGATTTTTCTCTTGTCTGTGGCTGGATAAATGATGCTTGATAATCAACTGTAGCTTTACGACTTCCCCAGGCCTGAATTCCTGGGAGGCTGGAATGAGCTTCAAGGCTTCAGATAAGGCATCAAGTGATCGATGTCACTCCACGTGTGCATGAGGTTCGAGGTTGCCCAGTGTGGCCGTGCCGGGGCAGGGGTAAAGAGTGAAGGCTTTGGGGTCAGCCAGACCTGGTTATGGGCCCTGATGCTGCCTCTTACCAGCTTGAGACATCGTGGACAGTTTACAAAACCTCAACCATCATTGTCTGGAGAACAGAGACTATTGTAGCGCTTGCCTGTCAGAGTTGTGATAATTCCATGAGGTAGTCCAGGCAATGACGGGAGCCTGGCACTCAGCATGTGGCTGAGAACAGGTTGCTGCCATTTGATTTAACAGTGCAGGCCTATGGTCAGTGAAAAGCAACCTATGAAGGATCAAACTTCCCGAGTAACTGAATCTAGGGGAACCACTTAGAACCCTGGGAGAAGGAACCTGACCTCCAGCAACAATCAACTATTCTCAGATTCACTTCTCTTTATATATAGCTTATGAGATGATGAGTTCTAACGATAATGTGTAGCTCTTTCTGAAGGGGGACTGAAGCCCAGTTGTGTCTGAAGAAGCACCCATATCTGCATAATTCATGTCATATGCAACATGGACGGCGGATGAAATGCGTCTTCCATAGGCCTGCAGAAAACAGTCATCACGGGTGCTTCCTAAACTTTCCAGAGAGTTAAAGGAAGAGATCATTACTTTTTTACTTCAAAAAAAATATCAGGGGCGGCCGGATGGCTCAGTTGGTTAGAGCGCGAGCTCTGAACAACACTGTTGCCAGTTCAATTACCATATGGGCTAGTGAGCTGCACCCTCCACAACTAGATTGAAGACAACAAGCTGCCACTGAGCTTCCGGAGGGATGGCCAGATGGCTCAGTTAGTTAGAGCGTGAGCTCTCAACAAGGTTGCTGGTTCCCGGGATAGTGGGCTGTGCCCCATGAAACTAAGATTGAAAATGGGAGGAGAACTGACTCTGGGTGGTGAACATACAATGGGATTTATAGATGATGTAATACAAAATTGTACAACTGAAATCTATGTAATTTTACTAACAATTGTCACCCCAATAACTTAAAAAAAGAATGAAAGAAAGAAAATGGTGACTGGACTTGGAGCTGAGCTGCGCCCTCCATAACTAGATTGAAGGACCACGACTTGGAGCTGATGGGTCCTGGAGAAACACACTATTCCGTTATTCCCCAATAAAAAAATTAAATCAAAAATCAAAACTTAAAAAAAAAGAATTTCTTTTTGCCTTTAGACATGTATGTTTGTTTACAATTCGCCTACAAAATAATGAGAATGCTCTGACCTCTCTGTGGATGGAATGTACATGGATCTCCTCAAATATGGCCAATGTCGGTGTCAGATGAAATTTATCCATGTGTTTCAGATGCAATGGGAAAGGGATGATGCAGTTTGCCAAGTAATAATGACATGAAAGAATGTGTTTATGGGTTCTTCAGAGGTCTGTCCCTGCCTACAGGGGGCCTTGAGGAGTAGGTATGGGGCCATTGCCAGGTGACTGGCTCACCTGTGTTATTGAGACAATGAGCTGCTCTTTCAGAGAGCACCTGAGGTCGAGAGCAGCCCCATCACTTGGAATGCATGTCAGGGCTCACGGAGAGTGGAGAGGCATTTTATCTCTCACAAGCTATTGCATGCCATAGCTTCTTCTTCTTTTCTTATCCTCTTTATTTTCTCTCACAGCATGGTTCTCAGATTTATTAACAGCCTTTTCATGCCTTCTGCAGCCATCAGGAAGAGAAATAAAGAGGACTGGGAGAATCCAATCTTCTTGTGCTTGGCCCTCTTCACTATCTTGGTTTGTCTTTTGTTTTCCACCCTTTTTCTTTTTAAAAATTTCTGTGTGGCTGCTCTGCATTAGGCTAAGTTCCTATTTCCTCTTCCCTCCTCTTTTACTGCTTTTAATTGTTTTGGTGCTTTTGTTTTCCCTTGGACTTGAGCACGGTGGGAAAGGTCAGTTGTCAGAAGAAGGCTGTCCACTGCTGATAAGGCCTTCAAGAGATTGTATTGGAGTCATTAGGCAGCACTGCCTCCCTGAAGTCAGTCTCCATTGCTGCAAGGGGAGGAAAAAACAAGCTCCAACAGTAGAAAAGGCACCCACATCACATGAGTGGCTTAGCCGTGTGAATGCTGAACCGCTCACTATGTACCTGGAGTATTTCCCCAAGGGCCGACGCTGCCCAGTGCCAGCTCTGGTGGCTCTGGGACATAGATGTACATGCACATCTGGATGTGACACACATGCAGGAAGTCTTGGAGGAAGGACTCAAGTGGGGAGTAGGCATCCAGCCTCCTGGAGCTCAAACTTCTTAAGTCATCTCTTCAGTTATGGAGTTTATGTGTCTATCCCATAGTTATTTTGTACCTAACTCACTTGTATAAAAATCAGAAAGCCTGGAATCTGGTCTTGGCTCTATTGCTAATTCCTTTGGACAAACTGAACTATGCCAGGCTTGTAAAAAGAAGTAGAAAATGTGATTTTAAAAGTACCTTCCACTGCTAATAGCTTATGGACTCTACCTGTAAAATAGAAGTGAGGAACATATCTCTCCTTGGACATGGATGTGAAAACCAGTTAAGTCCTTTTTCTGTAAGTGCCTTGAGGTAAACCCAAAGTCAGAGTTCTTGAAACTCATCCATATAGCCTGTCTGTCAGGAAATTTATGATGAAATACTGTAGAGATTTTAAAGGAATGGTGGACATCTTTTGAAGTGGTAGAACAAAACAAGAAAAAATTATATGGATAGTAATACCATCAAGTTGCATAATTCTTTATGTGTTTTCAAAGCCCTCCTTAATGACTTGGGCTAAGCATGCTCTCTACCTCAGCCTAGGCTAGAAAGGTGACATGCTAAAATCTGATTGAACTCTTATTTTCACTATCAACCTACTATGTAACGAGTGCTCTCAATATATGTTCACTGAATAGATGAATAAATGATTGAATGAGTAACTTTAAGGCTTCAAATAACACACAGTCAGTCAACTGTGTTTATTTGGCTCTCACTAGTGCCAAGCCCAGTAATGTTATAGTTGGATACAATGAGGAGTTTTGGTAGATAATGTCAGCCATGGTGGTGTGTAATGACGCTGTATTGGGAATTCCACTGTCTTGCCATAGGGAAGGGACCTAAAAGGATAATAACTAGAGCATAGCCCACTTGAAAGAGTCATTGAAGGAGTTGCTGTCCAGACTAGCAAACACAGAGCCCCTAGAAGATCACACAGTGGGTCGCTTAGCCCCTGATCTCAGGGTGGTGCCTTTCATACAAAACTTCACTGTACTGCAGTAGCAAATAATGAGATTGACGTTAGACCCAAGCCTAGCTGCATTCTAAATTCCCTCATTGTCAATTATGGTTATTCAAATCGGATAACCTTGAACCCTTAACTCTCAGCTTCCCCCTTTGAAAACTACCTAAATAGTTTTCAATATAATAGTAAATATTATATTAAATATTATCTGCATAATACTAAACCAGACAAGACCCTGACAAACAGTAAACTTCAAAAAAATGGTAGCTGGCACCATCACCATGACCATCACTATCTCCATCACCGTCACCCTCACCCTCATCTCAGGGATTGGGAGAATTTCCTAGTATGTAAAACAGTGATAATAACACCTCCTTCCTAAGGTCATTGTCAGGTTGAAAATACACTGTACTGGACACACCAGAGGGGCAGTGTTTACTAGCTCCTTTCTTTCTCCTTTCTTTTATGATGTCTTCTCACTTTTCCACTTCAGTTGAGGGCATTGGGTCACTATTGCTCTTTTGTAAAGTGGCCCAGTGTCATTGGTGGTGCTCAAAAGGTCTGGGCTGCTGGGTGGTCTTAGCTGGTTGAGGAATGGGTAGGGTAGTATTAGGGCGGGGAAGGAAGAATGATCAGCACTCAGGGACAAAAGACATCTGAGTGCACCAGAGATAATTCTGAAGCTTTTGTAAACTTTCTGCCTATTCCTGAAGTTATCCTAGTAATTCCTGAGGGAACACTACTGTTGGTGTGAATCATTTCATACAATCTAATTAAGTTACTTATAATACCTAAGACACTTCTGATTGCAAATTCAAACAATTGGAACCTAAAAACTGTTTGCTTGTGGTGGTTGGTGTACAGAGATAATTGATGATGAGCTAGATGGATCTAAGGTACCACAGAGCCTCAAAGAGCTCTCTGAATCCTCAAAGGGAGTCAGGTTATTCTTAGGATGACTTTAAACTTCGTAAAAAATAATACACCATAGCAATGAATACATTGCTTATATGGTTAAGATGGTTATTTGTTTTTCAAAAACAGAATGTCAAGTTTGAAATGGTTAGAAATTCACAGCTAACGAAAGTATACGATTAATTCAGGCTGCTTTCTTTGCCAATGATTCTAGGTAATTGAGAGTTTTTATTTGATCTGCCTAATTTTTTTACCTTCTGACATGTGACCCAGGTACAGTGACCGACCATTCTGATTTTCCAGGAATTGTCTCCATTTTAGCACCGGAAGTCCAACATTCTGGGAAACTGCTGTTACAGGCAATTTGGAATTGTTGGTTATCCTACTTGAAGCACTTGACAAATGCCTTTTCAGGAGAGTGCCATGTTTTGGCCACCACCTGACTGACAACACACAGAGAAAGATTCTCTGGTTCGGGGGGTCCTCAAACTCGGGTTTTGTTGACAAGTAAAATTTTTACAATAAAGGGAAGGAGAGAAATAGGTTTGACTACTTTTATTTTGCCAAATAAGATCATTATCAAATTTCGTCTGCCATCGTCATTTTTCAAAAGATAGGAAATTCCAAAACCAAAAGAATAGAAAGGAGTAGAATGAGATTTCTATGTTTCCAGCACCTAGTGCAGTGTCTGGCGACATAAGTATTTGTTGTATGAATGAATATTGCATAACCTTAGCTTTCATTAAAAGATACACTATAGTGTCCTTATTTTCCTAATTGAAACATGGATTAGTGAAAACCTTATCTTGAGACCACTGTTTTGGAATCAATGGTTAAATCCAACCAAATCAATGGATTTTTTATTGCAAATTATGATAATGTCATTCTGATGTCTACCTCAATCAGAAGTTCATTTGAGTTGGCATAGTCAATCTTATGATATGATCACTCCTGGAGAGAGATAAGGCTAAGTTTCTGGGCCTCTATCTCAGAGAATGAGATTCAGTTAACTTCCTTTTAGACTTTGGTAGCTGCCATATGGAGATACATCTTTGCTGATAACTACGTGCGTGGATTTCACCACACCTGGCAGGAATGAGCCAGCAGTTCTCCTTGTTTTCTTAAATCTTGGACAGTGTTTTGATATGCCCTAACTTTTCTTTTCTCTGATTCATTCACCTACCGAGTGTGGTCAGAAACCTCGACTGGCTGGTGATCAGTACAGATATGACAAGTTCTCTAGGTCTAGGATTTACTATGTAACATATTCATACCATCGTTGGGATATCCACATTATTATTTTATCATAACTTGTGGATTAAAACAGTCACTGATAAATTTCACTTAGTGTTTGTTTTGTTGACATCACAGGAACTATATATATCCATCATAAATGGCTATACAAGCTGCAAAACCAAACCAATTTGAGTTTCTATTTCAGAGCGTCTTATAATCCCAGTTTTATGTGCTCTTTTTAATAATAAGTCAACTAACTTTTCCCTTCTGCAAGCCCTGAGCATATTTCTGACTGTAACTTCTGGTGTCATAACCCAAAGTCCAGCTGTTTGGCCCTGGAGTGAATTCACTGAGCAAATTCAGTGAAATTGCCTGATGGAGCATCTATAAGTGGCTTGTGAATCATTCTGACTTAGAAAGAGGGTTGCCATTTTAGAGTCAATGCATCAAAAGTGGGTTTCCTTACTTATGCTCTCATAATGAAATATTCTTAAGCATTTATGTATTTCCTGAGTTGCAAAAGTACAAAATTCCCAGAATTTTTGTTATCGTTTTTATTATCTATATTCATATCCCAAAGTATATGGTTGATACATCTAATAGTTTGCTGACAATTAAGCCTTGTTGGACAGATAATAGAGGTTCCTGTAAAAGTTGCAGAAGGGTGCTTTATAAAATTGGATAATGTACATGAAAGTGGTTTGGAAAATGTGACATACTATGCAAATATGTGTTTCCTTCTTTTTAAAGAAATGGATAGCTCATCTCCCACAGGAATATTCTTGATAGAGGTCTTTGTAAAAGAGACTCACCCTTTAATAGGAGGCGGCACCATCTAACGGGAAAGCATGTAGTATTTGAAGGTAACCTTGGTTTGTATTTGGATCTGCTTCTTTTCAGCTGTGGTATTGTACAAGTATGTCACCCCTTCTAAACCTCAGTTTTATCATCTGTAAAGTAGGGCTAGTAAAAGTTTACTTCACAAAGCTCTTTTGAGAGTTCAATAAGAAACATGCCAAGTATTCTGATAAAAAAAGCTCTCCTTTCAGATGACACATGAACACACAGATATGTTATCTCTATTGATAGTACATTGATTCTATGGTAAGTGTTTTCGATCTCTTGTAATTTAAATCACCCAAAGAGGTCTTAGTTAATTCTTGTCAAACACTATGTATATAGTGCTTGTTTTATTCAGACCCTCTGTATAGAAAAGCCTGGAGCATAATACGGGCTCAATAAATGTTAATTTCCTGTTATATTATGGCAAAAACAAAATCTTCTAACTCTGGAAAAAACTGCTAATAGTCTGAGATGAAGAAATGCTTAAAATGAAATAAGCACTTTATTCTTCTTTTATGTGCACCATTAGTACTATAATCGAATTTGCAATCACTAAAGATTTTTCTCTTTTATTTAGGCTTCGTAAATCAGATCACTGATTTTTAAGTCTGTCTCTATGTTAGAGAACTCTCCCTCTCCACATCTCCCAGCTTTTTACATACTCCATCCTCACCCACCCCTAGGTTCCGATTCTTTCATGTAATTACTTTAGATCCAGGGCATTATCAGTCCCTTCTTGAGAGTGCTGGGACGGGGCAGTTTTAATTTTTATCCCTACCAGCCCCCATATCCTCACTGCCACATGTATTTCCTTGGGAGGAAAAAGAAATACACATCTAGCCATAAAAGAAGACAGCCCAGGTTTCCTGGATTTGTACCTGCATTGACAACATTCCCCAGTTTGTCTCTGAACAGGGGTGTAATCACGTAGGCTCTAGTTCTCAACACTGAAAGCTTTGAGAGTACTGCAGAAATGGTAGATTAGCCACATTTAACAAAAGAGAAAGTTTTCATTATGTCATAAAAAGCCTTATTGATCTTGTCCAGGCATTGACTCCAGGGCCTTTTAACAAGCCATTCTGTCTAGACTTGCAGGCTAGAGCCCCCAGCGCTGACAAAGGAGGAACCCGGCTGCCTGCTGCAGGGGGAGGCCAAAGCAATGGGCACAGATTCAGGTTTCTCAGTGGGGATTTTCTTTAAGAACCACGTTGATTTTATTCTGCTGTGGAAGAAAAGGGTTGGGAGGTTTGTACAGATGTACTGTGACATCCCCCCGATTCCAGCCATGTTGGACTCTCAGGGTTTGCCATGAAGTGATTACATGGTGACAAATGAAGGTGTCTTCTCTGTCCCTCGGCTTCCATCCACATTTCTTCCCCTTGCCCTTCGGAAACCAGGCTGCCCTCTGTGATGCCCAGACACTGAGCAGTGGGTCTCCAGGAGTGGGGAAGGCAGTGAGTGAGCAGCAGGAGGAGCTCACTGGGATCCTTTCAATTCAATTACGCAAGTTTTTATTGAAAACATTCTGGGGTATGTGGGAGATTTTGAAAAGGTATGAAAAATTGCTGCTCAAAGCATGTGGTTGAGGAGTTGACATCTACATATAAATTAACCTAAGAATCACTCACTATTTATTGGACGATTAGATGTTTTATCAGAATGATCTACAGGATAACTTTTTTTGAAAAAAACATATGAACTATTTCAAATATAAAAAAAGAATAGACCCTGTAATAGAGGATATTGTAAACGATGGTTTAGCTATCTCCCAGACTGAACAAATCTTAAGGTTTTGCCATTTTTTGCTTTATATCCTTTTATAAAGACAGTCTTATTTCAATCCCTCCCTGGTTCCAATTCTTCTCTCCCTTCCCAGAAGTAAATACTACTGGAAATTATTGGGTAAATTTCCTCTATGTATTTTTTTTTATTCTCGTTACAGACGAATAGAGCTGTAACATAGAGTGATTAGTAATCAGTGTGTGTGTGTGTGTGCGTGTGTATGTGTGTGTAAATTAGTGGAGGTAAAGTTTCTTGGCCACACACAGTTTATATTCATTATTCTTTATATATTTTGGGCTGAATGAGGGAAATATTAGGTAAAAGTCCTTAACACCGATCTTCCCTGTTGATCACGTGACAGTCTTTAGTTTCCTTTCCTCTTTTAGGACCAGTAATCATTCGAGCTCCTGAAGTATCCGTAGGAAGTTTCACATAACACCAAATTGTCTTATTCTGTCTGGATAGTTTATTAAGGTGGATAGTTTCACCAACAAGATAATTTAGATATAGATTTACTGAGGCAGGAGGTAGATTAGATCATATTTCCTAGGGTTTTTCTGATGTTATAGTGATGATATCTTATGAATGATTCTTACTTGTTTTTGTCTTGGACAAAAGAAACATTTTACAGAAATAAATATTTTTTTTTTTTTTTTTTTTTTTTTTTTTTTAATTTATTTATTGGGGTGACAATTGTTAATGAAATTACATAATTTCAGGTGTACAATTCCGTATTACATCATCAATAAATCCCATTGTGTGTTCACCACCCAGAGTCAGTTCTCCTTCCATCACCATATATTTGATCCCCCTTACCCTCATCTCCCTCCCCCCACCCCCCTTACCCTCTGGTAACCACTAAATTATTGTCTGTGTCTATGAGTTCTTGCAGAAATAAATATTTTAAAGAAATAAATATTTTAAAATATTTGGGTTTGACAATCCATATTTATTGCTTCTAAGTATCTAAATATCTGTATGAGTTTTCCCAAAAGGGTCACAAATCACCCTTTCATGACTTTTACATTTCTTTAGGAACAGTATGTGTGGCTACAGTGAGGATCTAATTTAGGTAGCAATTAGGGTCAGTGTATGTGTCACTGTTAAAAAAAATATATCATTTCAGATGACCTACTTCCTACTCTTGAATAGCTGTGGATATTTTTAATATTATTAATTTTGTTTGTATCAAAATTATGGTCTATTCTCTGCTCTCCAGCTCTCTGTACCTAGTAATCTTTTTGTCCTCATCGCTTCCATAGAATATAGTCTCACAAGGAGGCATTTGCTACTCTAGTACAGTTGCCTTAATTATTGTGTAACTTGATCCAAGAAGCAGTATGAAAAAAAAAAGTAGATTATTCTTTTTTAACTGGTACAAAGGTGAAAGGATATGTAGGTTTGTAGATGTGAGTAATTTCTGCATTTTTTTTTTAATTCAAAAAATTCCAAACACAGTCTGAAACTTATCTCCAAGAAAGTGACCCTGGTTAAATTCTTCACGATTCTAATCACCGATATCCTCAGTGTAACTTCACGAAACAAGTCTTTGTAAACATGGTGGCACAGAGATGGCTTTCACATTATTACATATTTACTTATCATTGACCTCATGTGGTTCCAGATGTGTCTGTCATCTTCCCAATCAGAGTGAGAGCAATCCAAAGACTGGTTGTCTGAGGTGACAACAATAACATTTGGAATCATTTGAGGAACAGACACTGGAATGAAACTGGTGGTCAGGTCAAGGGTCCAAACTTCAGTTGTGTTGCTGGTGGAGCTGGTTTAGAGAATGTGGCTTTGATCTGCCATCACATTCGACGTGCTTGTAATTTTCCTCCTGAAATAAATTCAGCCACTCAGCCATAGGCAGAACAGCTAGAAAACCACAGGCCTTCTTCTGCATAGGCATAGTCTACTCTAACAGGTTTTACTGCGCGCGGCAGACGAGAACAAAACTCACAATCCTTGTAGGAAGGGCAGATCTGAAGGGCAAAGAAAGGCAAGTCGCACGGGAGTAGCAAGTACCTAATGAAGAAAAGTCATATGGTGTCAGATCCTTACTAGATCACCAAGCAGATGAACCGCTCTCCTTTCATTGGAGGAGGTGACTGAGACAAAAGGAGAAGGTGGAAGTGTGACCGCAAAACTGTTCCCTCTAGAAAGTGGGGAGGAAATGTTCTTGTGGAGTCATGGGGACAGGGAAATGGAGTTTCCTCTGCAAGATACAGTGCGCTGTTTGTGTTCAATGCTTGTTTGATTGACTGAGCCACAATTAAAATGTGAAACCAGTAGTGAAAGAAGCATAATTATAGGTTGACTCAGAAGGAGCTGGTGGTTAAAGGAAAACAAAATGTACAGCATATTACACAAATTATTATAAGTGGGCAGGCAGGCATATGCACCATAATTGCCTCTGGCCATGGTTTCTTAGCAATATCCATTCTACCTTGGGAATGTCTTCTGGGTACCTTTTCAATTCTCGAGCCATTTGTCTATCTAGTGAACCACACACATGTAATTGTGCCACCCACAAGCTGAAGCTCTTCTCTGCTGGTTCTTCATCCCCAGTGCCTCAAGAACATGGCAGACGCGGCCCAAGCCTGCACACATGCCCGCTACTTTAGCCATGTTAAACTTCTCACCAGGCCCTGAACACCCCGTGCTTTTCTGTTGACCACACTGGTGAATACGCAGTTTCTTCTAATTGAAATTTCATCCCTCCCTTTGTCTGGTGAACTCTTACTTAGACTGCAAGACACAGCTGAAGTTTGATCTCCTGTAGGGAGTCTTCCCTAACACCCAGGGTCCGTTACATTTCCTTCTGTGTACCTACCTCACCTATTAAACATTCACTACACTACGTTGTAATTACTTATCTATGTGTGCATTCTCAACAACAACAATAACAGCAACAGCTAACATGTCTACGGCTGAAAACTGGACCATGAACTTGATCTGATTCATGTCTCACAGCGACTCTATGAAATATGTACTACGTTCATTCCCATTTTGTAGATTAGGAAACTGAGGTTTACGGAAGGTAAGTAATAAGCTAATGTTCCATAGAGTTAGGTAAGTTCCAGAGCTGGCTGTCAAACGCACGTCTGTTCAATTCAAAGCTTTTATCATTACATTCTATGTCATCAAATTCATAGTCCCACTACACGCTGAGTTACAGGATGGTGCCTTATTTAATAAGAGTCCATGTCAGGGTCTGGCACTTAGTAGGCATTCATGTTTTGTTTCAGCTTTATAGTTTCTCTTCTTTGGTAAAGTATAGGTTAAAATTATTCCTATTAACAGGGTTGCTGTGCAGCTTAAGTGCATTCAGCACTGGGCACATCACCTAGTACCTAGCAGACACCTGCACATACGTATTCCTTAAATGAATGAACAGAAAATTTAACTTTTATTGTAATGCAATTGAGAGCAATGCCATTAGCTTTCTAGTGACTTCAGTCAAGCGAGATTTTCTAGGCCGTTCTTTTGTGGACTGAAGCAGCTTCTCTCACCGGGGTACTGACTGTTTATTTTCCAAGTGACAACTTGATTTACTATTTTCCTTCTCATCACTTTCAAGAAGCATCTGCAGGCTAGTGAGTGACCTAGGCAGCGTAGAAAAGTCCATTTATTTCTCGGCTGCATCATTCCTACAGAAAGTCTTTGAGGATGAGGTTTAGACATGGCCTCAGGAGGTCGGATTTCCTATGTGTTTGCTTCTGTTGTGCAGGATTGCTCATAGTGACACAATTTGCTGTCTGCTGGTACATTCCGCTTTTAAAATACCTATATGATGGGATGTGGCAGGTAAAGGATTCATTGTTTGTCTTGGGGATAGCTCTGTAGTTTGGTCTATCCGAATGCTTTGTTTGGCTCTAAAATACATTGTAAGGGAGATGGTACAGGAAGAACCAAGTGTAGTCACTTGTGCAATCTTTTACTTTTCTTCCTCAATCAGTGTGCTCCTCCTCTAATTCTAGCAGGAAATGTTACTAGGTGATATGTAATATAATTCACTGTAGTAAAAGAATTTCTGCTTTTCCCTCAGTTTTGCAAATGTGATCATTTTACCTCACAGCTCAACAGCTAATTTGGGTGTCTGCCCACAGCTCATAAGAGGCCCTTAGAGATGGGAGCTCTTGTTCCAGATGTTGGATTCTTAGCAGGTTCTTAGCATGGAAAGGAAACAAAATTGTGCAAGAACAAACTCACATTTTTGCTTTTACTTGTTTCTTTGCTAGCAAACTACCCAAATTGCTGTTTTAACTCAAGAATTTAGTGCATATGCAGCCCCCTTACCCCAAGCACTGGGCCAAACAATTGTGGAATTGTGGGTTTATCTAAAAGTTTATTTATGCTTTGTGTAACCCCTGCCTTGGGCTCATACTTCTTTCATCATCACCAGGGATTCTTTCCCTGGGAAGCAGTGGCCAGAAGAATTGGGTGATATGTCAGGTCACAACTGGAGACCCTGAAACCTCTCATTGCAACTGCACTCATGGAGGAGGGACAACGCTATCCCTCCTGAGTTTTGTGGACCAAGGAAAGGTCTAAGCAGACCAACCCCAGGACCGTAGGCCACCTCTGTCTGGCAGGGAGAGCAGCGGTAGCCCATGTGTTTTGTGCCTCATTAGCTCCAGAGTGGGTCAGGCCAGGATGGCCAGCCAGGGTTATCTTTGCATCACTGCAGACTAAAGTACCATGCTGCTGCATGCCAGCCAATGGAAGGACAAAGGATTAAAAGAAGAGGGCAGTTTTGCCCTTGTCTCTGGGGCACATCCTCAGGAAGCTGGCTTCCACTCCCTTTCTGGAGCACAGCAGGTGTTCTGCTCAGGGCCAGTGGTTACAGCCACTCCAGGGACCATAGCATTTTAATAGGCTCTTCCTAGTGGTGCCTCAAAGTTCCATTTCTAAGGCAGTCTGGTGGCAGTGAAGAGTGTGGTCTTCTCAGCTTGATGTTTTCCAACCTGCTACTAGAGAATTTCGGAGTAGGACCAGCCCCCCTCCATATTCCCTGCTTGGGCTCCTGCTGCTCAGTGACCTGGTACATGTCGTTGTCTGTGGTTTCTCATTTTCATACATTGAACTCAGTGCAGCTGCAGGACACTGGATATAGGGTCCTGGGCACCTGCCCTCTGAGAATTTCAGCTCCTGCCACGGTGGTGGTGTGATGTAGTAGCAAAAAGTACCACATCAGGGGACTAAGAATCGAGGAATGAGAATCAGGGGAGTAAGCTTTTGGAACTGGGCTACGTGCTTCCTAGTGCCTTGGATAAGCTTGTCCAAACTCTACTTGTCTCCACTTCCTGATGTCGGTGTAATCAGAGCAAAGTGACCTCACAGAGTGTTGAGAGAATACAAATAACGACTAAGAAAGCCTTTGGATGTATATGATATTTTAGAAACTGAGAACATCTGTTTGCAAATGGAGCTAGGATCCTTCTTTACCCATTCTAACTTCGTCATTTGAGCCCTTTCATGTCTAATGCTCTGTCCTTGTCCCTCAAGTTTTACCTGTGGTCCCTGGTTTTTCTTGGCTGCATTGGGGTCTTAAGTATCTCGTCTTTGGCTTCCTCCATGGTCTCTGGTTTGCCAGCATTTCTGCCTCTTGGTTCCCTCAGTTGTCTCTTCTAGGAAACTTTTGCTTCTATTCTTGCTCAGCCAAATGCAAACCTCACTGAGGAACTATATCACCAACCAGGTCAAACCAGTCCCAGGCACCCCCTGGAAAAGTAGTTCACATGGGTTATCATGTTTTAACTGGGCTCTCTGACTTTAGTTTTCTCTTCTTTCCAGTTTACTCTCAGTGCAATCTTTTAAAAATACAAATCGGACCCTTTGTCCTCTCAGTAAATTTATGCAATGGCTCCTCATAACCTTCAGAGTCAAGTTTAGATTTCTTGATCCCAAAGTCTATAACACTAAGTTATCAGGAACCTCAGGTCCAGTTAAACAGAGATATGCATTTCTCCCCACTTTTTAGATCGGATAGTAAAAAAATATATATATACTGAATATTTTAATCCACTCTGGAATTTCTCGGAGAAATAGAGTTACTGTATACATTACTAGTTGGGTGTTTTTTGGAGGAGAGAATGGAAACTGGAACTCAGTAAATGCTTGTTAATGCTATGTATATATCAGTACTGGGATTAGCAAGTCATTTGAAAGATCAGAACTTTACATACCTTATACATCTGATTTAAAAATTTGAGATATACATCTTGAGATTGTATCTACTTTTTAATCAATTGGACACTTACAAATAATGGATAAATGATTTGTTATCATATAGAGTTGAGTTCTGCTTTTCATGCAGTGAAAATAATATTTTTATTTTAACATGCATGCAATTGATTGTAAATTTTGGAGTGATGTAATTTATATGGATCTAAAGAGTCCAGTAGCCCTGTCAGTGCCTACCCTCTTGCCAGCCTGCGGCTTCATGCTAATCTGTTGTGTACTGTGTTACATAATCCCCTGCATTCACTGCCTCTACCAAGGTGACTGCATTGTCTCTTCAACCTCCTTCCCAGTGTAAACACTGAGTATAGAAAACAGATTTGGGGCAGTATTACATTTTCTTCATGGAGAATTGAATGGGCTTGGAAGTGCAGGTTTGTCAGTATTTGATTTTGCACATTGTAGTTATACTTACTGTCAGCTTAGTATGGTTTTCAAGGTGATAAGAAAGTACTTGAGCCTTAGCTACTGGAAGGAAATTAAGACAGATTGGGATTTTAGGAGAAAAAGGCCAGCTGTGAGAGTATACTAAAGAGCAATTTCTTCAAGGTCCTCACTCTTTCTCCCTCCAAGCCCCTTATTTGCTCTTTTAAAGATTGGGTCATGCACTGCCAATGTCTCTCCTTCCCTAACGATCAGGAGGAAAGGATCCTATGAATTTAAAATAATATAATTGTGCTGATCTAAAATATGATTTAGAGAGTAGCTTTCAGTTGTCTGTTGTCTGTTGACAAGTAGAGGAGATAGCCAGCATCTGGGGTGCTGCTGCTCTTCGTGGCCTCCTTCAGCCCAGGGAAGAAGTAAACTGGGAAAAGTCTTCATTGAATGCAGACATTGGGAGGGGTATGAACTGTTGCAACAGTTTTCCTTAGGTGTTTGCAAAAGAGGGCTCTCCCATTACCTTTGGTTAATTTGCATGTTCATTAGCATAAATATGCATGTGATTTACATACTTTTTGTCACATTGGCTTTTTATTTCTTGTTTATTTATTGTGATATTCTCTTCTCTACAATGATGTCATTTTTCTTCTATGGCCTACCACATAAAACAAGTTCTTTTGTTTTAAACATACCCGGAAGGGAAACATTTCTTATAATGTGCAAAAGTGATTTACATATGGTGGGGGGAATATGTTTCTGGCACCATTTATCCAAGGTTTGGGATGGTTTGTAAGTCAATGCGTGGTTCCATGGAATTATTCATGCCCTTTAAGAAGTAAAGTAGGAACATGTGTTATATCCAGAGTGATGAGCAAAAGAAAAGGTAGCTGATATATAGAGAAAAGTCTAGAGGTACTAGAAATCTGGAATGACACTAACTGTGTCGTCTTGGATAATTCAGTCTTAGGAGCCAATGTCTTCTTTAATAAAACAAGGGCATTAAATCGGTCTCTAAAACCCCTTCTAGCACTAAAATTTATTATTTTGACAGACTCTTTGGTCTAATTATATGAAAAATATTAAGTACCACATAGTACATTAAATAATATCCTGGTGCCTTGCTGTTCTGTGTCAAGCCTTTCCCCTTTAAAGGGTACTCGATGATTAAGCTTCTCTTTCGAGGCCTCCTCTTCTTCCTCATTTATCTCAGTTCAGTAACTTAAATGTTTAAAGAAGACACCCATTAATATAGAACGTGTGGTGCCAAGGGCAGGCATAGCAGTGGGCTCTGTGCACATAGGAAAAGAGCTTAGCGGGGATAACTTTATTTGATTTAACATCTCCTCTTAGATCGGGGTCGCCTCCAGGGCGACTGGACAAGGGCTTGTCCAGTTGCATTTTAACGAAGCCATTTCTTCAGAAATGAGAGGAGAGATCATGACAATAGACAGGGTACCAGGGGAATTGGTTGAATCTATTTCAAACATACAGATAGTGTCAAATTTTTACTTGATTTTTTTTTTTCGATTGTTGGTAAAATGCATCAGGCGTGGGTTATATGCTGAGCAGTACTTGCTGCTGATAGTATATGTGTATGAGACACTGTGGTCACTTATACATGGACAGATCCCTTTTGCTTACCAGTTATGTGTGCAAACAGAAATACGCAGGTAGACACATCATTGAGGCTCTCTAGAACATACAGGACCAGCTTAATCTCTTTAACTCTCTGGAATAGGAAGCTGACTTTCATGTTTTAATGATGACATGATTCTATGATTAATTTAATAGTACGTAGTGGGTGGTCATCTCCCCACATTAGAAGAGTGATTCCTTTACAGCTCTTGCCTTATGATGAGCAAACACTTATTTCATTTTACTTTAGTGACTTACCAAGGGCTGTGGTTTTTGATAAGAACTGGAGTTGAGGTGAAATTGGCTTTGGCTAATAAGGTTGAAGTGTAATTTTAGAAGGAAAAATAGAATTCACTCAACCTTATTTTGTAGCCCCCACCTCTTAGAGGGAAACGGAATATCTAACCTTGTATTGGTGCCCATTTACTTCCATTAGTGAGGTGCTTTCGACAGCTTTTGGCCAACCCTGATGTGAAGAAGGCCGCTCTAAGTCCTCCTGCCTGGCAGGAGGACAAATGGAAGTCCGCACGCAGTGTGTCGAAATTATACATCAAAGCAACAAATGATTAAATAAAATATAGTCGATCCTCTTACCTTGACAAATATACCTTTGAAACCACCTGGTGAGCCAGGTTTACATTTAGAGTTTTTGGATTCCTCAGAGTTCTGCATCAGGAAAAGCTAGCACACGGAGAACCAGCCCCTCTGCTCTTCAGCTGGTGGCCTAGCCCCCTCCTCATCACACCTTTGGTTTCATCCTGTATCACAATGGGTCTGATACAAATGCACGCGGGTGCTGCAGCCCACATGGTCAGGCTCTGCCCAAACTCCTGCAAACAGTCCCCCATGGCTGGGCCACAGACCATTCCTCAGCTGAAGGAATGCACATGGACAGCACGATTTGTTTTCAAAAAATGGATCCAAGGAAGAGGCCCGCACAAGCCCTGGAGACAGACTTGGGGCTCTTTGGGTAGGAAAGTACAGGATCTCAGTGCCTGGATATGGTCTCGTAAGAGAGTTGGGCTCCAGTGGAATGCCATCTTGGCTTTGCGGGCTCCTAGACCCATGGGGAGAAATGGTCTGACCAGGACCTTGTGAAACAGGAGACCACCTCTCCCCCCACCCCCACCCCAGAGCAGAGGCCCCTTTGACTCTAAGGGGAATATTGCGCTCTTAGCAGAAAATATTACCAAATTTCATTCTGTTCCCTTATCCTCATCTGCTTGATCACCTTCTCAGATACAAGCTCCTGTTTAGTAACCCAGTCATGTTCCACCGGGCTTAGGACTCTACCATGGAAACCAAAGTTAGCAGGGTATTGATGGATAGAAATCAGAGCCAAATCTTTCAGGGTAATTGATTTTTAGTTTTTTGGTCAATAAATGTTACCCAGAGCTAAAGAACCCTTTGTCAGAACAGTTAATTATCCATTCTAAACCAGCTCCTCTACAAGCATTTAAAAGCCATCACTGAAGCAAAAGCAATGTACACCTCACTTGACCATTTTTGCATGACATTTCCCTTCAGTTTTTTTTCTGAGAAAATGTGAAAGGTAGCTAGCTCTCCCACACCATCGTGTTGGTCTTCTACCCTTGTAGCTTCTCTGCAGTTTGCTTCTCTGCTAGTTTCCCTAGCACTTAGATATCAGCCTTGTGGAAGAGTTGGAGGGAGTGTCATGCTAGTGTCAGCTCACTGGCAAGGACAGTGCCTTGGGGACATGTTCTCTTTGGTATTTGCAGAGATCTGACTCATGCCAGCCAAGGATTGACTGCTTACCTCTTTTTCTTTTTTCTTTTTCCCCTGCAGCGCGAGAGGAGAATGTGGCTACTTTCCGAGGCTCAGAGTACCTGTGCTACGACCTGTCTCAGAACCCAATCCAGAGCAGCAGTGATGAAATCACCCTCTCCTTTAAGACCTGGCAGCGGAATGGGCTCATCCTGCACACGGGCAAGTCGGCTGACTATGTCAACCTGGCTCTGAAGGATGGCGCGGTCTCCTTGGTCATTAACCTGGGGTCCGGAGCCTTTGAGGCCATTGTGGAGCCAGTGAATGGAAAATTCAACGACAACGCCTGGCATGATGTCAAAGTGACACGCAACCTCCGGCAGGTAATGCTGAGGGGAGAGAGTGCCTGGAGGTGCATTTTAGGTTGTCCGGGAGGAAGTTGGTGAAGCAGACGGTGGGGGAGGTGGACAGGGCTATAGATACGTGTTTGGGTTTGTTGAAGTCTCACTTTCTCCCAGTCTTTGCAATTTCACAAGAAAAATTAGTAGAATATGCTTCGCCCCATACTTCAGTTCTCCATTTGTACTTGTTACTTAAGAAAAACATTCATTTGTATAGATAATAAAAGTTATAATGAGTACTTTCATTCCGTTTATTCTGCTTTCCTTTTTATCATTTTCTTAATTACATTTGAATCTTGTCATATTATTGTTAAATTCCATTAGAGACAGTGTTTTGTTTCACAGCTTGGTAGACTTTCCTCATTCTTTGAATATATGTTTTTCTTTTTAATTAAGTTAGTCATTATCATGATGCCGTAATTTTAATTCCCTCCAAAAAAAAAAAAAGTCTTTCTTTTTTCTCTCCCTTTTAATTTATCACCTCTTCCCCAATTTTGTTTTTTTTTGGTTATTATGTTAACCTCTAGCCTTGGGATGAATTAGCTGGAATCTTTCTGAATTCCTCTGTTTCTCTGTTCCTTGGTGCGGTGGTCCTACTTTATTGCCCCTGTCTCTACCTCCAAGACTCTTCAGTTGATTGGGAGGCCTGGAAAGTGGAAGGACCCAAATAAAAAAGTCAACTATGGAGCAGCCTTTCCTGGTTCTGTCCGTGCTTGAGAACTCTCATCGCTTGCCGATTCTAAGCAGGCAACACCGTCAGGTGACAACACTCTCAGAAAACCTTAGCCAAGTGAAGTTGTCTTCAATTTTATAACTACTATTAATAATTGTAATAATAATACCTCACCGGACCACATCTGTTAAAAAAAAAACACACACACACAAAACAAACAAAAACCTTTTCCTATAAAAGTCAAGGTCTGTGCCTGAGCTGAAACTGCCTTTTCCACTTGGTTTTTCTTCTTGTGAATTTGTCACTAAACCCTGTTGGGCAGCATTCATCCCTTAATCAGAAAACATTATGCAAATTTCCAGAAAGTACTTATCAAATTTTCTTCTGCAATATGATTGATTTCATGCCTTCTCATGTAAGCATGAAAGCGTAAGAACTGACAGGTGTTTGCATATGTTTTCTGTTTGATAAAAGTGTAACTCCTTCATAATGCTAAATAAATGGAGATGGCTCACACACATTGGAAACACAATGTTTGAGACACCCGTTTCCATTCTTAAGTATGTCAGGAAAGCCACCTGGTTGGGAGATTCTATTCTGTCTGTGGTGAAGTCTCTAAATAACACAAGACTGAGAGGATCCAGTCATCTTAATAGACATGGATTAAACATTTTTGAATCACTGTTCTGTCTTTTTCTCCAAGGCCAAAGAACCCTATTGCTGATGCTTTTCTCCATCATCCCCCATCCATACTGACTCAGAAGAAATCTTCTCAACTGTCAAGACAGCCCCAATTAAATTTCCATTTGCTAACATTATAAGGGCTTGAGTTGCAGAGAATAGGCCAAAAAGTGAAATATGACCTTTTGCCAGTTTGGACTGGCAGGTATACAATAACATTTTTTAGGTATTAGTCAGTGGAGGGGAGAATTTTCATGACCTGGGGAACAGAATCAGGTTGAGGTTGTCCTTAGCCAATCTGTTTCTTTAACTTTGTCTCACCCCACAGATTGACTTGCCATTCTAGAAATGATTCCAATTAGCCGGAGAAAGGCTCACTTTTATTTCTATTAAAAAACACTTTTCTAAAATAGGATCGGGCTCCAATTCAGTTCTTTAAATCGAGAGGAGGATAAACCAAACTTTAATTCAGATATTAGTTGTCCTGTTTCATCAGAGCAAGCAGAGGAAAGCAACCCTGGAGGGTTTCTTTTCTAAGTTCTAAAACCCAGCTCCTCTTTGCCCTCGGAAAGCCATTTAGCCTTTCTACACCACCATTTTGTGAAATGGTGATTACAGTCCTCCCCAGCCATGTGTGGTGGCTAAATATGCAAAGTGCCTTATGTTCCAGAAGGATTATGAGCTCATACATGGTCTGGGTGCCAGACTCACTGTGACATGCACATGATTTACAGGCCAAGTATTTTGTCACAAAGGTAAATGTGTCTGTTTGTCACCAAGGATGCAGCTAAGCAGAGCTCTCAGTTCTAGACGAAGCTACAGAGTCCCTAAGGTGTTGGGACATTTTTGGTAGAGGGAGTATAAATGTCGTAGGGAAAGTGCACCTAAGATTAGACCTCACTAAAATCCTGAGTGAAGTTTGTACCCAAATGCAATTTATTGAAAAGAGAGGAAAATCTCAGAAAAGCAGAGTTGATTTTGTAAATGTAATCCTTTCAATGCTGAATCATCTAATATTATTTTGCCCATTAAAAATACATTTATAACATCTTTTTGAGTTCCCCAGGATACAATTTGAAGGGGTGGGAAGCCCCTGTCTATTTCAATTAAATTGTAAATCGCTTCATAAATATTTGATAACAAGCTTATGGCAGTTTCATCTAACTTTTTGGTAAGGTTGGATGGCTTCTGTGTCAAAAATTCATTTGAGGAAAGCTTACTTGGAGTTCATTACCAAATGGAGCAGAACTTTCCCCATTTCTTCCTTCATGGTCATCTCTTCATGGTTCTGCCTTTGAGCCAAGTCAGGTTCATGGCCAGGAACTGTATTAGGGTTCTGCTTAAAGGAAGGAATGGGGACTTTCTGTTCCAAACTGTAGCTGGGATTAGGGGCCAAAGTATTTCTGTGGGATTTTTTGGTTTTGCTTTGGTTTTGTTTGTTTGTTTGTTTGTTTGTTTGTTTGTTGGTCCATGACCTTTCCTGAGTCCAAGATCACATGAATTACTCGATATGCACTTTTGTCAAACCACAAACACAAAACTGGGGTTACCAGTCTTCCCCCCTTCCAGCCTCCTGCTCAGGGTGTGTTGGCAATTTAGCATTGGAAAACAGCAAGGAGCAGCCTAATTGCAGGGCCTCTGTTATGTTCAGCCTGCCAGTCCTCTCTGCTCTCCGTACAAGAAATTGCTTAAAAGCTTGAAAAGCGTTCTTAACGAGAAATGTGGGGTGGAGGGGAGAGTGGTTCCAACAGGAAGCATTCTGGCCAAGTAAAAAAATAACAGTAAGTTCTTCGGGTAATAGAGAAGACTCCAACTATTTTGGTGCGTTCTAACCGCACAGTTATTGTAAACTGAGAAGAAAGGAAAGAGGAGACCATTTCGCTCCTGCCACACAAATCCATGCAAACATCATGGATGTTTACGTTACCTACGTAAACCCAGAGTAAGGTACATAGTGTAGCCTTCCTATGCTAGATGTGACCTGTAAATGTTTTAAGTTCTTTCCATGCTAGCAGAAAGTCATGATCGTCCATACTTATAATCAGAGTCGGATGTGAAAAAACAAATCCCCAATGTATTGGTATTTCTGCTCTATCCATTTACGTACATGTGGAACGATAAACTTTGGGGGTCTTTTCTTTCAGGACAGGTCGGGGAATATGTATGTGCTAGAGGGTGGGAAGGGAAAGAGGGTGGTGTTCCTTCGGAAGAGCCCTTGGCAAGTAAGTACGATGCTAATTCTAACTGGGGTGAGGTTGTTCTGGGCGGTATTTGGAAGAAGCTGGGAGTTAAAATGACAAGGTAGACTGCACCTCCTTCCCTGGCTGTGCCCAAGGTGCCGAGGTTTTCCATAGAGTCCTGGTCTCATTGTCTTCCCCCACTCTCTCTTTCTGTGTTGGGTGCCTTTTTTTTGAAAAACTAACACAAGATCATTCATGCAATGTGTCATTTTACTAACCGACTAATGTACTAACACCCTAACGACTCATCTTTGTTTTTTAGTTTTTTTAATTAACAATCGTTCTGTTCACAATTTTTAATTTCCTTTCTTCCCCCTTTTCCGCAAAGCACTCAGGCATCGGACACGCTATGGTAAACAAACTACATTGTCTGGTAGATATCATTCTTATTGTCTCTTTTTTTGGGTTTGCCGTGTGTTGCCCCCCTTTTCCTCCCCCAACCCCCCTTTTATCCTCTTTAGACTTGTTTCTTCTTCTTTTAAAACTTTTGTTGAATTAAATGCAAGTTTTTCTTTTTCTTAAAAAAAAAAAAAAGAAGTGGGGGGGTGCACCTGTCCTGCAAATGATATTTGGACCAGTTTGGTTGGAACAGTTTCCTTTCCAAAAAAAACATTTTTTTAAAGGAAAGTTTCTCCATTTAGCTAAATTTGTTTTGTTTTGTTTTCTTATTTTGCAACTTTGAAGTTACAGACTAGGGATGACAGGATTTATATTGAGGACTTTTCTAATCTCAGTATCTTCCTATCCCTCTCACTCTTCCTCCTTTCTTTTACTATTCCCATGCCTTAATCCCTGTTTTCTTTCCCTTTTGTGTGGCCAAGGCTGCCACAGGTGATCTGGGGAGGAAAGTACTCTGCTTCCTGTATTCTTCTGTTCCTTTCTTTCACCTTACTCCCCATTGTGGCCAAAGGGAGCTCCACCATTGTGTTCTCCGTACAAACTCTGCATGGCATGTTCCTGTCTCGTGGATTTCCCCATTGGCATCACAATTTGTTCCCTCATTTTCCGCCCTGTTACTAACAACCTACCAATTATCAACCCAATTCTACTTTCTTCTCTCTCTTTTTTGTCTCCACTCTTTTTTGTTTTCCTCTCATGCCTCATATATTTTGGGGTTGGGTTTGGACTTTTTCTTTTCTTTTTTTTTTCTTTTTTCTTTCTTTTTTTTTAGTGAGGGAGGTGGCATGTAGGGGAATGACTACCTTTTCGTTTTGAGTGTGTGTGTGTGTTTTTTTTCCACTTCCATTTTGTTTTTCAGTTTGTGCAGTGCATGTAAGAGTGAAGTGAATTTTGATTCTTTCCTTTAATTCTCCTCACCCTTTCCCACTTCCCTACCTTTTTTCTTCTGCCTTCTCTCTTGGCTCCAAATAAGTTTTGCATGGGTGTGTCAGCGTGTGGTGTGTGCATGCTTTGACCCCCATCTCTTCTCTCTGTCCTCTGCTCCTTTCATGGATGTTGGGTGTATGGGTGCTCTTTCTTCTCTATGGGCATTATTATTTTATTATTATTATTATTATTATTTTGGTTATTATGCCTCATCATTCCTTTTTTTTTGTTTGTTTGTTTTTTAGAGTTGCCTTTTTTGATTTGGGTCATTTTTTCTCTTGGTGGTGGTGATGGCAGTGAAGGGAGGGTAGGGGTTGGTGTCCCGGGGAAGTCCATGGCATGTATCATCCATGACATATCAAAATCAAGACTCTCCTTCTTCCCTCCCTGAATGCATGTTTGTCAGTGTGGTGTGAGTCCAAAAAGAAACAAATAAAAAAAGAAAAGACAAAAGGAAAAAAAAATCCATAAATAACCAAAAACCAACCCCGAACAAACCCATCATCAAATGTCTCCTTTGCTGTTTTTCACTACCACCATAATTAACAATCAGTAAAAAAATAAGTGATCATTTTACCAGTGAACTGAGACAAGTGATGTCATCTGAGGATAGTTCCATTTTCTAGCCTGACTAAGTAAAGAGTGCAATGGGTAGAGCTAGTTTCTCAGCTTGGCAGTTCGAACAAAGTTTCCCAGAAGCCTGAAGGGGAATGAAAACTGGAGGCTTGGGCCACAGAGAAGGCAGACCAGAAAATGGAACTTGGCTGCGCATACCAAAAGCAAACCAAATTAGAAAGAATACCTCACCAAAATCTTAATGAAATGAAGCCACAGGTGGGGGAAGCCACCAGATTATAATAGGACTGTAAGGTCATTGTTGGGATTTCTTTTTTTGTCCCTATGTCTCTCCACCAGGTGACAATCTCTGTGGATGGCATCCTTACGACGACGGGCTACACTCAAGAGGACTACACCATGCTGGGCTCAGATGACTTCTTCTACGTAGGAGGGAGCCCAAGTACCGCTGACTTGCCAGGCTCACCCGTCAGCAACAACTTCATGGGCTGCCTTAAAGAGGTAAAGTTCACATATTCCATTTCATGTACTGACTGTCTAAGAACAACTGAATTTTCCAGTTCAATCACTGGCTCTGTCATCCAATCTATTCCATGAGGCCATAGGTGGTAGCAGAAAAGACTTTGGACTTGGAAAGAGATTCCTAGGTTTTGGTCAGCGCTTTCTCTGGTTGCATGACCTCGCATTTCCCACTAAAGTGATCTGTTCTATTTTCTCATCCATCTAATGGGGAACCTTATTTCACAAGTAGTTGTGGTTTATGAATTAGGTAAAATAACACTGATGAAAGGACTTTGACATCATAAGGAACTAGACACGTGTAAAGTTTGATTTCATACTTTTGATTTGGCACATAGGAAAGCTCTAGCTAAAAGTGACTCAATTTATGGTTGTATATCTTCTCTAAAACATAACATATATATTATTTTACCTTGACCAAGCGTGGTGTTCCCAAGAGTCTCATTATTTGAGATGAAGGAAAATTCTCAGAATGAAACATTAAGGCCCAGAAGACTGGCTTTTCCTTCCCGCCCCCTGAAAGCTAGTAGCTGTGAGAAAGTGGGGACTTTGCCATGACTCATTTATTACCATTGTTGCTGATGTGCTGAGACTTGTGTCTGAGAGCCAAGGAGCTTCAGTCAAGTGTAAGTTCAATCTCTAAGGTCAATTGCCGAGGCAAGAAGAATCAGACTTGATTTGGTAGAATTCTTGCAGAACACTGTGTCATCAAAGCCGTATACTGCACTTTTTTGTTTCATCTAAGTTAAGGTTGATTTTGTAAGATAGGTATCAAATTTCCCTGGGGAAATTTTTCGAGCGCTCACAGTATTCTTTCTTGTAGATAAAGATCCTTGTGACATGTTATAAGCCTCCTTTCAGGACACATGTTTTCTTCTTATGGTTATTTGAAATTTATTGAACGTGGGTCACATATGAGATGGTATTACACGTGCGTTCATTCACACCACTCTACTGTGAGCCACGTCCAGACAGGAGTTGCATCTGCTATGCCTGATGTAGGATAAGTACCTAATAAGTATTTATTGAATGGATAAATTTATCAACTAACCATTGGGTACATTTTTGTGTGTGTGCTATAACTAAACTTAGGGTCTCTTTACCAGCCGCCGTCTCTGTACTCAAAGAAGACTTTATAATCCAGGAAGGGAAATGAGATTGGTAACGTGAACAGTTATAGTGCAAAGTACCATGTGTTTTGTGCCGAAGACTAAATATTCTGATTGAGTAGAGGAAACTTGTACTTTTTAGTGGGGAGTCAGTTTTGGAGAAAAATTGATGTTTGCGCTGGGCATCGCTGCAATAAACCATGTGTGAGTTGAGAGGAAGGGGTGGGAAGGAGAGACATGACAAAGGAGGGAGAAATCCAGTTACAGCTTGTTAATGTTCTTGGTCTGAAGGAGACCCCAAAGAATGTTTTCCTCTCTGCTGGACATTACCTAGTTTTCTGTTGATTACAGGGACTGCACCGGTCGTTCCTAATGGAATTGCAGTCACGTAGAACACTTCTTCCTGGGGATTTACTCCCATTTGGATAGAATAAAGGTATAAGCTACCCAGTGTCTAATGAACCCTGAAAGGCTCTTACATACTGTTAAATCACACTGTCTTGGAATTGCACTCTCATCAGAAATAGATAGGAACATTCTGTTACCACATGTGTGGCTCAGGAAGGAAGGAGACATTGATTGCAGTGGGGAACTCATCCATTTTTGTAGTGAAAGAACCCTGAGCATGGAGTTTTTCCTGGACAGGATCTAGAGTGGCCTCTAGGACCAGCTTTTTCTGATTATGTGGAACCATCTCTCAATTATGTGTTTTGAGACAAAGGAGCAATTTTCCAAATCTGTCAGTCAGGAAAGATGCTCCTGAATATTTTGAAACAAGCCTCATAAAAACAAGAAAATTCCTCTAATGACTTTATGCCTGAAGAACCTAAAGTAAATAAAAGCCCCTTCCTTCCCATCCATCTCTCTCATTACCCAGGTAGAGAGCAGATAGCTTTAAAAGTCATTCAATTGCTTAAAACTTTAAGGCAGTTCTGAGAGACAGTGTTGATAACAGTAATTAGTAATAAAAATATACACATGTCTTAGTTAGCAACAAAACTCTATATTTAAATCCAGATAAAGTTAGAAAAATGAAAGTCCAAAACATTGGGGGAGATGGTAGGCAAAATGAGAACTTTATTAACTTTTGTCCCCTTCTCTCCTTTACATACATGTGTAATATTATATACAGTCTTTCTAAGGGACTTGGGAGGTTTTCTCATTTGTCTGAGTGTTTAAAACGGATACCTTTGAGTGTAATGTAGTTCTGGAACATTCTTTCTTCCCATTGAATCATTACAATTCACTTCTGTGGGCAGGTCTGGGGAATTCTGCTCTTGTTCTTGGTATTTCTCTGACAATTTAGTAAATAGCAAAATCTTCCAGCTACGTTGAGATTTTGCTCCTTGAAAATTCCCACTTACCTGTGTATTTACCTTTAGAACTATTTACCTTTAGAACAGTCTCCAGTTATTTTAAAATTTCTTCTTTCCTTACCCTATCTCGGTTTTCAGTTTTCTGTCTTCTCTTGCCATTTGTGGCTCTAATTTACCTGTAGCCGAGCTGGGTGCGTTTATATATTATTTTCTTCAAAATGGGGACATTTTAAAGGGCCTGTGGGGTTTCTCTTCCAGATCATTGATACTAAGCTCTGTCACTACAATTGAGCCCAAATAAGTGTGATTTCACTTGTGTGCACACTTCCTAACTTGATGCCACTCTAAGAGCCACAACAAAGGGTGTCCAGGTTGTCATCAGACTATATTGTGGCTCTCCACACATCCTAGTTGTCAATACTAGATTTGTATCTGATTAAATATCAAAAAGCCAGCATCTTATCCCTCTTCATGTTTTAACATGTCTGTTTTGTTTTTGTTTTTGTTGTGTTCCCAGCTCCTAGAATAGTTCTCGGCACCTAAAGGGGTCACAATAAATATTTGCTGAATGAAATCACATGTTTGTAAATTAATATATAGCTTTTAGGTAAATGTTCTTAGACACTATTGACCACGTAACTTTCTGGGATCACTACAGAACATCTTGACATGGCAATAGTTGAATCTTTCAGAACTGCCCCCCCCCCCAGCTCTGGGAGATGAGAGAAGTATTACATAAAATGGCTCAGCAAGGCTAAGAGAAATAGGTAGGAACTTCATATAGGAAAACCAGCATTGGAAAGACTTTGAAGGAGGAATGATAGTATAATGAACAGAATACTGGGTTTAAGATCAGAAAATCTGGTTGGAAATACCAGCTTTAACATTGACTCTATCGACTAGAATAAGCCGTTGATCTTATCTGAGTCTCAGTTTCCTAATCCATAACAGAGATAATAAAACTTCTGTTGTGTTCTTCTTAAGAACAAATGAAAATGTACACAAAAGTGAAACCATACAGAAATACACAGTGGCGTTTTTCTATGATTGTTATTAAGGATTATGTGATACATCTTATAAAACAGTTTATAAATATAATTATAAGCATAAGTGAATATGTATTTACATGTGTGAATATCTCCATATTTTACATATTAGGGAATCACTGCCTATGGGGGGAAAAGCAGCTTTTTTGTGAGGTTTGCTCTATTAAAATTCTCTCATCTTTGCTGAAATAGGGATAACCCATCCCACTCACCCTCAGTCATTACCTAGTCTGTGGCCTTCCAACATTTGTTTATTTGACAACTGTCAATCTCTTTCAATTAAAATGTGAGCTCCATGAGGACAAAAGCCTCATCTGTTCACAGGTGTTTCCTCAGCACCTAGAAGAGTTCCTGGAATAAAATAATGCACTCAACAAGTATGCCTGGAATAAATGAATAAATGAAGGAGCTAACCTTGTGGAGCTCTAAATCTGGAATTTAGGTTACCAGATGCATACTGAAAACCCACAGTATGCCGAGGAGTGTGATGAGATACGAAGGTGAATCAGGTACAGTCTCTACCTTAGAGGACCTCTTACTTAGTGAAGAAGACAGACACACAAATATAATTTCAATAAAAGGCAGTTAGTGTACAAAAAGAGGCATTTACGGGTACAATGGGGCTGCTGAGGGGGACGACTTAACATATCCTGGGTTTCAGGAAAACTGGAGGAGACCGCCCAGTGTGAGGCTTGCAGATGAATAGAAGAGAACAGGGAAGAGTGGAGGGAGTGGGGCCTCAGGATGATGGGATGGCATGCACAAAGGCATAGAGATGGGACACATCACGGTGTCTGGGTGAGAAGTCTACAGTTTGATAATTTCAGGGCACAAAATATAGGATTAGGAGTTCTAAAAATGTAGCTATAAAGTTCGGAGGAGCCCGGTCAAAGAGAGCTTTATTTCATGCTACATTCTTGGACTTTTGTTTTCTAGGTAATGGGGAGCCACAGAAAGATCTTAAGTAATAGAATGATACATTCAGGTTGGCTGCTTGTCCATCAGGCTTTAATTTCTTGAGGACTTGAGGATTGATGTTAGTCCATCTACTACTTTCCCCCGATGTATATTTTTGTCCTAGGAGGTTGACGCGTGGGTTGGGAATTGTGGTCCACTGACATTAGCATTGGGCCAGTAAAGTACTTCTCTGAATCTTAAAATTCCTACAAAAAAGCCCTTCCTTCTGACTCCCATTTCAGTTTCTTATGACCCTCCCTGTCAAGACATACTTTTCTTCCTTCCTCTGTCCTTGACCTTACTGAGATATTATTGTTGTATGAAGCACAGTATGGTAGAGGAAAGACAAGTCAGGACAGTATTTCTAGCAGACTCACAAGGACCAGGGAGCTTACTTAAGCCCATCACAATATCCTCCTATGTGTTGGGGTCTTCTGTGTTGTTTAATTTGGTTCTTTCTACACCATCCTCCATTCTCCTCAATCTGTTACTTCTCCCTTGAGATGTCAGTTCTCCATTTGGCTTTTCATTTTTCTATGGAGAAGTTCAAGTGCTTCTGAGACCTCTGGGACAGACTGGTCTATCTCACCTGTCTTTTCTCATGGCATCTCTAATATGGAAGAAGGAAAACTGGAGAAGTGGCAGAGAAGAACACATATTTAAAGGAAAAAGGATTGGGTAGAGGAACGTCATTATGCACATTGTATTCCACATCCTTTTGTGATTGTTAGCCATTTAAAACCGAACGAGATTTTGCAGCCAGAGATAGTCTCTGAACAGATGATTAATGGTTTAATCTGTAATAACTTTACATTTTATAGAACCCTGATAGGAGTCCACATCTGGTGAGTCAAGCTATTTAAGGCTGTGTTAATTCTGTTAATTGCTATACGTTTGTTTGAATTGCTGGCACCTGCGGGCTTTGGGATAATATGTTTGTTGTTGCTTTTTAAATTTTTTAATATACTCATTTTATTTTACACTGTCTCACTGCTTTTTGTTGTTCTCTCTTATACTTTCACTTAATTTCTCTTCTGTTTTGTGTGTGTGTGTGTGTGTGTGTGTGTGTGTGTGTGTTCTCTTCTTTTGTCTCCAATCATTATACTTTCTTTTTTGTTTTTTCCCCAACCTCGTTGCTCCCCAAACTTTTGTTTGGGTATCCTTCCTGATTTCTCAGGTGGTAAAAACTATCTCTGTTCATAATCAGGTAAATTGACCTATGGCATTGGGCCTATACATTCCCTTTTTCCTAGCATCAAGAATCCTATGGCTGACAAAGATCAAGTGAGCGTTTCAGGGTCAGCATGGAAGATGAGAAGAGGGTTGGCTTTAGAAGCACAAGTTCAGGGTTTGAATCTTGCCCAGGTTTATTCATTACCAGTTCTAAGACTTACAGAAAATCAGTTGACTGCTGTTGGCCTCAGTTTTTTCATTAGACCATAATATCTACTTCAAGCATATTATATCGGGAGCAAATGGGATTTTAAAAAAAGGAGGTGCTTTATGAACTGTAAAGCACTATGCAAATGTTATTGATATTATTTATGTTATTAAATAAAACCAAATTGATCAGATCTTTCTTATATCTTCCCACTTCTTTTCAAATTATTTTAGAAATCTGTTCAAAATCTCTTTCTCGTTGTTGCACTTTTGCCTCCCCCTCTCTTATTGCTGTATTTTATCTCATTCGTTAGCAACCATCATTTTTGCTTCAGTTTCATGTTTTTTGAGCAAACTAATTTGAGCATCTTCCCATTTCTGCCAGCACTTCATTCGATGGTCAAACACCTTTCCCTGCAGCAGTAAGATGAATGTAGTCACTAAGTTGTTCTGAAAACATATAAAAGTCAGCAAAATCTTGTTCTTGATGTAACTGGTCTATCTTCTCCTCAACCTCTGCCAGCCAAGATAAAACTCTAGATAAAGCAGTATGATCCTTAGAATTACCTAGCATGGCAGCACTTTTAGCAAAGGCAGCTGTGTTGGCTGAAAGCTCTTTTCTATGACAGACCAAGGTTTCAACACTGGCATGAAGTTTCCTAAGTTGCTGATCCACATTTTCAAATTGCTGCTGCTCTTCTTTAAACCATGCACCCCATTCATTCATCTTGATGGCCATTTTGTGGACAGCGTCGGCAGCCTTGTTCACCAATCTTAGTGCTCCTGCTCCACTCAGAGCCTGCGTACCGTGTTTCGTTGAAAATAAGACTGGGTCTTACTTATACTGTATTTCCCTCAAAATAAGATCGGGTCTTATATTGATTTTTGCTCCAAAAGATGCATTATGGCATATTTTCAAGGGATATCTTATTTTTTCATGTACAACAATCTACATTTATTCAAATACAAGTCAAGTCATCTTCTTTTGGAACATCGTCATAAGTACTAAATGCATCCGCCTGGCTGAGATTTTAACTGGGGCTTATTTTCAGGGTAGGTCTTATTTTCGGGGAAACATTGTATTAGCTGTTCTCAGCAGCTCCAAACTTTCCAAGAATTGCCTTAAGTCAGGGTCCTGTAGTAAATCTGGATGCTTTACTGTTCTTGGAAGATACCCTTCAAGAGCTTCTCTGCATTTTTTTTACAAATTCAGTGGATGATGAATCTTCTTTGCCCACTTTGACCTTGGTCTTGCCTACTATGCTCTTCTGCAGCTGGTGGCACAGTATAACTGACATATAAATGCTTGTAACTTGCTATGCAAACCGAGAAATTCATTAAATCTGCTTTTAACTGAAAATTCACTCTTACTGAACATGGAAAGAGAAGTCTTTGTTGTTACTCTGTATGCCATGTAAGCATTCATACCAAACCAATTTTCTCTGAATCTGGTATACCAATTTCTTTATCAAAGACATTTGCTTCTTTTTCAATCTCCTCTGTAGACCTATCAAAGATCACAGAAGCAGACATATTCTTTTATGTAATTTTGGGAACAATGAGTGTAATAAGGGTCATAGTTCTGACCAGAAGAGAAGTTTCTGAGGAGAGGAGAGATTCCCCTTCTGGACTGTCCAGAGAAACTCCTGTGACTTCTGAAAAAAAAAATCTTTTCTGTCATAATCTAACCCAACTTCTTCAGGTTTTGGACTATTGGAGTTTGTATTAACATCTTCTGTAAGAAGACTAGATGGTTCTGGAGATGATGAACTTGCTTCTAGGGAGGAGACAGTGCTGGTGAACAGGTCCTCTCTATCTTCCTCCTCCTCTTGCTCCTCAAAGTTTTTGGGCTTCCCGTCCCTCAGTGGAGGAGACTCCCTCTTGGCTGTCATCTTCACTTGCCCATATGACTGTGCGAGCTGGGATTATTTTCATTCAGTTGTGAATGATAAGTGTTTTAAACGTTAGCTGGCTAATTGATAAGTTACAACATGTTTAGAGCTGAGCTATGGAAAAGATAAAGAGACTGAAGCGTCTGACAAAAATTGTTGACTGGCAGATCTAGGTACATTTAACATGAGGAAGAAAAATGCCTGAGCCGAGGGGTGGAGCGTTGTGTTCATATATGAAAGGACTGTCCTATAGAAGTTGGATTAAACTGATTCATATGTCTTCAAGAAGAACTAAGGCAAATGAGTGGAAGTTGGGGACTTTATACAAGGAACACATTTCAATGAGAGCTGTCCAAAGCTTCCTTCAATGTAATGCATTCTCTATCACTCAAGCATCAAGCAGAGATTACCGTATTTCACTGAAAATAAGACCGGATTTTATAATAATTTTTGCTCCGAAAGATGGATTAGGGTTTATTTTTAGGGGATGTATTATTTTTTCATGTACAGCAATCTACATTTATTCTTGTACAAAAATCTACCTTTACTTATATACAGTCATGTCATCTTCTTCTGGAACATCATCATAACTCTCCAAACCCTGAATTCTGGCTTGAATTTCTTGTTACTCCATTTCCTGTAGAACCATTGGCCCCAATCTCTCATGTCCAGCAATAGAGCTCTCCTTAAATGAGCACTTCTTGTCCATGTAACCTGCTCGTAGTGCATTGGCAACACAGCTGCCAGTGATTCTGTCCCATGAATTCTTCACCCAAGTCACGACCTCTTGTAGGCTAGGCTTCACAAAGTTTCCATGTTGATTTATCTCCATTCTATTTTCAGTGTAGTCGTTGATTTCCATGTGCAAATTGTCCTTGAATGGCTTGTTCATTGCAATATCAAGAGTCTGGAGATAGGCAGCCATTCCTACGGGAATCATTATTTGATCTATTCTTCTCTGTGCAAGAAAGTTCTTCACATCTTTAGCACGGTGAGTGCTGGCTAAATCCAGACTGGCAGACCTCTTTGGCCACCTCACAAAACAAGTGGCAGCATTAAATCAACCCACTTCCTTATAACTGCTTGTGTGCACCAGGCTTTTTTGGTTTCAAGAACATAAATGCCTGAAACATGTTCAACCTTATCTTTCTTGCCCTTAGTGGTGATTAGAGGTAGGGCTTTCTTTCCATTCAGACGAATTGCCAAAATACAGGTAACATGTGCATTTTCATAACCAGTGGAGAGAATGTAGATTGACGAGGTACCCTCTGATCAATTGTCATTTGAGATCCTTGGCCCATAAACACTGCAGTTTCATCCATAGCAATCATGTTGGAGAGTTGGTATTTAGAAAAGTCGGTGCCATCAACAAAGGACTTGAATGCAAGTGCACGTTTAATAACTTCAGTATCTTCCAGCTTGAACAGTGTTGTCGATCTTAGAGACAGTTCACATGGCTGAAGGAAGCCATCTGGCCAGTGCTGTGATGCTTTGAATTCTTCTGGGGATATTTCTAACTGTGGTGCCATTGAAGGGCAAATGCTTGAATATCAGCCCTGCGCACAACCAAAGCCCTTGCTCTCCTGTCAGCAATCCATTCACAGATGATGTCTTCCAGCTCACGAAATAATGGTTGCCGACCTGATCCACACTTGTTCTTCTTAGCATTTCCCTCGTCTACCTGTTGACTGAGGTTATTGTAATCTGCTCACCATTTTCAGACCATTTGGAGATCAAACTTCTTCTCTTTGCAGAAAGCCGTACTATTCTTACCCCGGGAGTCCTCAATGATTCCTTTCTTGTACTCAACAGAACAGCTCTTTCTTTTTGCACTCATCTGGTCTGGGGGTCAAAATATTATTCCCTTTAAACCTACCATTAAATCAAGTGTTAATTGAAGACTTACGAGACAGGAGTGGCAACAGAAATGATGACAGTTAAGAATGATGGTTCACACAAAAGCGACGAAAAATTGCAGGCACCAAAATTCAGAAGACATTTCTTTATTTCACACAAGTGCATTAAGTACGTCCATTACAACACATGATGTATTGAATTATGAAGATTCATATTAGACACAATCACATCCGTTCATTATCAAGTGCACACGTTATTCGTGCATTGTGTCTGTACTCCAATTGGTCATTTGGCAATAAGTCTCGAGTTCATCCATTTACATAGGCGTTTACCTCTCATCCAAAGGTGCCGGCTTGGGTGTTTACAAATACTTAATTATAATTTACATTATTTATTTTAAGTATTAGTGTTAATAATATTATTTATTTATATTTAATTATATTAATATTATTACTTTATAATTCAATATTTCTGTCGTGTTAGTATGTTGCAATGGACGTACTAAATGCGTCTGTCCAATGATCGTAACTGGGACTTATTTTGGGGTTAGGGCTTGTAAAGTATTACAAGCATCCTGAAAAATCACGCGAGGGCTTATTTTCTGGTTAGGTCTTATTTTGGAGGAAATACGGTTGCAACCACTTCACTGAGGTTGTAGAGTAGATTATAGCATTAACTGAGTAGATGGTTTTGATTTTCTAGTTTCCTTCCAAAATGAGATCCTATGGCTCCACAGGGAACTGGCCTTCTGAAAAGGAAGAATGAGGCTGATTGATTAGACCAGGTTCATTGTGTTGAAGACTTAGTTTCCTGATTAATCTCCAAACCAGTTGACTATATATGTCCCAGTGAGACTTATAAGCTTGCTCTTGTGGTAGGATTTGAGGTTCCCAGCCACTGCTATCACCTATTAGTCACTTATAATTATTTCTCTTTCCTCCGATCTTCATTGGCATTGTCTCCAAAACCATTAAAACCACAGCAATTATAATCATCATAGCAACAATAAAGACAAATAATTATAGGCCACTTAACAATGTGAGTGCTTACAAAGTGTATATCTACATGGTGCTAAGTGCTTCATACTATAACCTAATTTAATCCTCACACCAAACTTACTGATTTAAAGAGTGAGTGGCTTGCCCAGGGTCACAGTTAGCAAGGATTGGAGCTGAGATGTAAACACTGCTGCCATCTTAACTCCTGCTGCTATCTCTGCCAACTCAATCAAAAGACTTGGTGAAGAAGAAAAGGACATAAGCTCCTCAGGAAAAAGTTGGTGATACTGTGGTTAAATCCACTCTAGGAAATGGAATGGTCTCTCGCTGCCATTAGATGCTTCACTCCATTGGAGAGGTCATTTAATCAGGCAGAAATGTCCTGCTGGGAGACTGGATACAATGACCTATTTCTTTCACGTTGCCATTGATTGTTCTGAGAGGAAAGCAGTTTTTGCTTGATTTCCCACTTTGACTGGGCAAATTGGTATTGCTCGCCCTGTTCCTGGAACAATGATTTTCCTTATGGAACCTGAGTGGGAAGTAGCTCCTCTTGGTATAAATGCCAAGCAGTGGGGCACCTTGGTCTTGAGATGTGCAGCACACCTTTACGTTCGTTCTAGCCCAATATTTTCTGTCAAGTTGGAGCTATTTGCCTCCAGTAACTCAGAAAGCCAGAATGAGGAGCAACTACTTTTTAGGCTTATTATGAATTTTCAGTCTGGTTTTGGGAATCTCTTATTTAGCTCTGCATGTTTCTTTTTCTCTTCAGGATAAATTCAGTGGAACTCATTAGTTTCTAAAAATGTCACTTATTTACAGCAAATGTAATCTACCACAACATTCCCACTGAGACAAAAATCTCTTGTGTCTCCGAATGCCTCAAAGCAGACAAAAAAAGAGGAGTTCTTGTACACAAATACCTACAGGAATAAAGTAATCATTGAGCTAATTAATTAGCTAATGTTTTTTTTTAAATTGCAAATGCAGAAATGACAATTCCATTCATGTGACAATGCTATTGTAACCTGGTGCTCTGTCCCCATGTGGACAGTGTGTCACAACTGGTTTCTGTGTAGATTTCAAGACAGATACAAGGACAATTTTTTCACTTCACAAATCAGTGAAGATGTAGCACAGGGCAGCTATATTGCACACCAATTATCAACCAATAAAATTCTCCTCCTTCCATCTCCCTCAGCCCCTCCCTCAGCCCCTCCCTCACCAGCCAATATTGGCAGATTGTCTTTCTCAGGCGTTAGGGACAAAATAGAACTATTTAGTTTATGCTTGTTAGACTTGTCTCCCTCCACTTTTAGATTTACCTTCAACAATACTAATTGCTACCTTTTTTTCTCCTATCTTATAGGATGAGCTCTCCTCCTCCTCTCTGATTGTAACTGCTATTCTCTTTTGACTCTTTTGAGATTTATCCTCTTTAAAGAGTTTTTCTCTTTTTCAGATCTTCTCTTCACCTCTTTTCTATTTCCTCAGATAGAGACATGCTCAGAATCCTTTCGTTGGTCCTGTCTCCTGCTAAATTTACACATTAGCTCATTCTTTACTTTCAATGAAAAACTGCTTGGGGGAGTTATATATACTTCCCATCTTTTCACCTCATGGCTACTCCTCACCCTCTGAAGGGACATATCTGCCCTCAGCACTCCAGGAGAATTGTTTTCCTGTTTTACCTTCCTTACATTAGGAGTACTTTATTATATGCTCTCGTGGTCCTCAGCTCTTAACTCCACTGCATTATAATAGCTGTTATAGTCTTTACTTCACTGTATTTTAATGATCTGTGTTCATTTGTTTCCCCCACAGACTGAGCTTCTACAAGGCAGGGAACTAGTATTTCTATAGATTGAATACTCCCTTTAGAGTTAAACATATGTTCTGGCATATGAATACGTGGAAAATATTCTTCCATAAATGAATAAATATTTGTGAACATCAATAATAGAATTATTGCTCTAAATTTCTCCACAGCACATCACTCATTCCCTTATTTATGAGTGAAGTAAATATTCATGCAGTGCCTACTCTGACATAAGGTCTATTTTAAGTATTGGAGTAAGCGGTAAATGAGATCATGTATAAAGTCCCTGAGCCTATGGAATTCCTATTATGGTTGAAGGACACTAATAGTAAATGCATAAACAACTAATTAAAATACTTTGTAATAATGATAAGCAGTATGAAGGAAATAAGAGAGAATGATGGGATAGAGTGTGACAAAGAGATTGGGTCTCCATTAACAGAAGGACTCTCCGAGGTGGTGATAATTAAGCTGGGACCTAAGACAAAAGAATCATCACACAAAGATCTGGGAGAGGCCATTTCAATCAGAGGAAGCTGCAAGGACAAAAAGGACCCCAGAAAAAGAAAAGCTTGGCATGTTCAAGAAATGGCCAGGAGATCATTGTGGCTGTGGGTTAGTGAGAGAGGAACAAAGTATCTGTAATTTGACATCCTGCTTTCCTTAAAAGGTCCAAGGTCCAAGAAGCAATATAGTGTATCAAGCTTTCCTTAAACTCAGGGTCTTCATTTGCCTGTTTACCTTCTGTCTAGATTGCCTTTCTCTCTCCCTTTATCCTAGAGGACAACGTGTCCTTCGTGTTCATAAGCTCATCTGTTCACCTGTTCTCCTTTTCTCCTGTCACCTCCTGGAGTCTGCTCTTCAATTATTCCTACTCTCTCTAGCACGTTTGATTCTTGCCTCTTGATTTGTTTCTTCTTTGTAGGCTACAAAGGTACTAGTCTTCTCTATCTTGACATAAAACTCTTCCCTTGACCTGTCCCTTGTTAAACTCAGGAAGATAAGAAATGCTTCTTTCGCATTCTTTCCCAGTGATGGTAGGAAAGGAGTGAGGTTTGAGAAACGAATAACGAGAAAACTCACATAGGATGGCCCGTGTCTTCTCTAGAAGAGAGGTGAGGCAATGTGCTCAGTGGGAGAAGGCATGGTTCAATATAGTCCACTACGTTTAGAACAGCTGACACTACTGTCATCAGCCATTCACTGAAGTCAGAAACCTGAGTGAACTTTGATATTTCCTTCTCAGTCACTCCCCTTCTTTGTCCTCATTAAGCCATCACAAAATTCCATTGTTAATTTCCTTGTTATAGTTCTCACTCATTTCTCTTCTTTTTGGACCCTCCCTTCCTATCTCTCCCCTCTCCCTCTGTCCCATGCCTCGCCTGTTGTTGTGGTATCATAATGAGTCTTGCCACATCCATTCTCTCTGCCCTTGTCTGTATTCTGTATTCTACCCCACCTTGCTCTTTGTGCTATTTTTCAGAAACATCCAGTGTCCATGAGAACATGTCTTCTCTATCCTTCCACTCATGGCCTTCTGTAGTTTGGCTTCAACTTTGTCTGACTTCCTCATGTTTCCTCCCTGTATTTAACCAGAGTGGCTCTTTCATATTATTCTAAATATAGGCTTTGAGTTCTTCTAAAACTTCTTTATTGGGTGCTCCCAGCCAAGAATTTCTCCCTTTCTCTTTGTTATCTGATGCTTACCCATCCTTTCAGGACACATCTCATGGTTACCCGCTTGACAGATTGGGTAATGGTTAATGGTGGCATTTCTCATTTCTCAGTTCCAAGCAAGTTCACGTGGTTTAGTGTGTGTGAGCTCAGATATTGGAGGCAGAACACCAGGTTCAAATTTTGGATCTGCTCCTTGCTACTTATGTGCCCGTGGACAAGTTAGCTTCTCTACAACTCAGTTTCTGCTTCTGTAAAATGAATGTCTTAATAGTACCCACCTTGTAGAGGTTTTATGAGGATCAAATGAGACGCTGTAATACTGGCATATGGTCAGTGCTCAATAAATGTTACCTATTATTGTCATTTATTTGGTCCTTAAAATGCCCTACATTCATTTGTTAGCTTTGCTGGTAGGTGTATAATCCTTCTGTGGCAGAGAGGTTTTTGTACTTTCAACAAAACTATGTGTATTATGGTTTCAATAAAGACAGTGGAAAGTAATTCATATCCCCTGAATAAATTTCTTGGTTGACTGAAAGGAAGTTGCTGTTTCTCCATATTGTAGTTTGACCCCAATTGAAATGATCCTATCTGCAAACTGAAAATAATTTCTTTTTTATAGACAGTAAAAATATCTCATTCAGGGTTAAATGAAATGACTCTCTATATATGAGATCTGAATGTAGTGATTTAAAATTTTTTAAATTTCTTGTAATCAAATGGGATTGTGATGTTTATCTTTAATGGCATAATTTTTCTTTATAAAAAAATTATATGCCCTATTTTTAATGTAACAGTTCTGATAGGTGATGTTTAAAATGCTAAAGGAAACAAAACTTATGATCACCAATGTCCCTTTCAAGTCTAAAATTCTTATAATTTTTTAAATTGCTTTCAAATGTCTTACAATCCTCTAATAACCTTTAAGTGATTGATTTAATGAGCTTCTGTTATGTTCCAGGCACGGTGTTTAGAATACAAAGTGAACTGGGCACATTTCCTTCCTTGGAAGACCTTATAGTTCAGGGTTGGCAACTAACTCTGTAAAGGGCTGGGTTAGTGGTTCTCAGTTGGGGACAATTTTGATGCCAGGGAACATTTGGCAATGTCTGTAGACATTTTTGGTTGTTAAAACTGTAGTGAGGGAGTGGGTGGAGTGCAATAAAGGCGGACTGAAGTTATGGGTAGAAGTGCTACAGGCATTTAGTGAGTAGAGGTCAAGGCTATTGCCATACGCCCTACAATGCATAAGACAGCCCCTCTATCACAACAACTTATCCAACCTCAAATCTCAATAGTGCCTAGTTTGAGAAATTCTGAACCGGACAGTAAATAGTTAACAGATAGTGAGGATATGATTTCACAGGCTGTAGGATCTGTGTCATAACAACCAAACTGCCTCTGTGGCATGACTGCAACCATAGATAACATGTAAACAAATGGGTGTGCCTGTGTTCCAATAAAACGTATTTACATAAGCAATTTGGCCCTTCAGCTTTGAAGATTTGGCCCTTCAGCTTAAGTTTGCTGACCCCTGCTCTAGTTGAAATGGCAGAAAAAACTAGATAATTGATTATAACATATTACAATATGTTACACTATATAATCAAAGTTTTTACAGGTTTACACTGAAGCTCAAAATATGGGTGCTTTGCCTGACCTGAGATATCAGAGACGGTTTCTTGAAGGAGAAAGAGTATGAGCAGACTTTTTTTCTTTTCTTTTCTTTCCTTTCTTTCTTTCTTTCTTTCTTTCTTTCTTTCTTTCTTTCTTTCTTTCTTTCTTTCTTTCTTTCTTTCTTTCTTTCTTTCTTTCTCTCTCTCTCTCTCTCTCTCTCTCTCTCTCTCTCTCTCTCTCTCTCTCTCTCTTTCTTTCCTTTTTTAAGAATGTGGAGTTAGACAAAAGGAGCAATTTCAGGGAAAGGAAATAGCATCAGCAAAGACAAAAAGTGTGAAATAGCATCCTGAGGGTAGGGAACTAATAATAACAAAAGAAGTAGGAGTGGTGGTGGCAGTGGTGGCGGTAGTAATAGTAATAGCAGCTAACATGTAGTGAATGCTTATTACATGTCAGGAACTCATAAGTATTTCATGTGTTCTCACTCATTTCATAGAAACAGAGCTCAGTATGGCTGGGTAATGCAACAAAATTTTTTTATATATATACACATATATACGTGTATGCATATATATGTATGTATATATATGTGTGTATGTGTGTGTGTGTGTGTATGTGTGTGTGTGTATGTATACATACACACACACACATACCAGAGCCAGGACTTTATTCTACAGGTGAAACTAGGAATGAGAGGAGTAAGGTGGAACAATTAGTAAGACTTGATTGGACATTATGGGCAAGGGCAGAGAGAGGTCACAAGTTTCTGGCTTGGGCAACATTAATGGAGTATGTTGCTACTGGAGGAAAGGCAGGATTAATGGGGGCAATGCTCAGTTTAGTTTTGAATGTATTGTGTTGGAGGTACTTATATCATCTGGAGCACAGGGTCAAGTTCAAATAGGCTTCTGTACCTATAAGTAGACTATGAGGGCTATCTTATCTTCATTAGAATTTAAGGAATCAGGTAAGAAAACGCAACAAATAGGACAATGGCGTTACAAAAGAGAATCCTGAGAATCACTAATATTTAAGAGAAGAGTGGATTTAAAAGAAAGAGAAAGGTAGGAGGAGATCAGAGAAAGTGATATCATGTAAGCCAAGCAAATAGAAAGTTTTCAGATGGGTATAGTCAGCAGGGCTCAGTGCCAAGGAGAGCACTTGTAAGTTGAGAACTGAAAGTGCCATTGTAACGGAGAATGCAGAGGTCATGGGTAATTTTATTTTGCTTTTGAATCGGAGAGACTTATTCATTTTGAAATTGAGAGGCATAAAAGCTAGTACAAGTAGAGAAGCTAAAGATATAAGAAACGTAAATGTTGAAACAGCATCCCAGGGGAGAATTCCAATCTTTTCTTATGTATTCATTAAATAGACTACATACAAGAAATCTTATGAAGAAATATTTGGTAGGCTTATTTTGATTTGTAAATTTTTGAAAAATGTATTTCTTTATGTAATCTTTTAATAATTCATGTTTTGTAGTTATAGTCTCCTTTCCCCTAATTCATTAGCTCTATCATTAAATTTTACTGAAATTGTGGGCTTGAGGGACTCAACATCTATTTGTTATAATAAAATTTAAAAGCCACAGTCGTAGAACAGTAAAACTGTGGGGATATTTTTTATGTGATTAGCAAGTGGGACACAAACTTCATAGACTTGAAACTTTAAGACTCCAGAGAAAATCTAGGAGACAATGTCCTCTTGAGTAGAGTTCGTTGAAGTCATTCCTTGAATGCCATGCATTTTTAATAACAATGATATGACAGGAGTTTTTGCTCTCAAATAGCTTTCCATCTTATCATTATATGTTGATTGCACAAAGGGTTTACAGCAACTGAGAATGTTGTTGATGAGAAAAGATTTATGTACACAAAGCACTTGAATAATTGAATCATGAAGAAATGTAACAAAATGCTATTATCACAAGTCAGAATCAGGGGTACCACAACGTGTGCTAACGACTTTAAGGAAGGGAGAACCTCGCCTCTATTGGGATCATCTCCACCTACCAGCTCAGTCTGCGGGCTGTTCTTCTTGAGAAAAATTCAACTGAATTACTCTTAACAGAAGAATAAACTCAACTGATGAAGAACGAAGGGGTGATTTGAGGCATCGACATATTGTTTGCTCCTTGAGGACAGATTGTGTCTTATTTATCTTTGTATCCCCCCTGGGCCAAGGTACCTTGGCTACCATTTATTAAGTACGTAGTCAATGGTGAATTGGTTACATTTGGCCATTGGATTCATGCAGCTGAGGCAGGTTGGAACGTGTGCTTTATGGATGCCCTCCAAATAATGGTGCTAATAACAAAGAACATCAAGGTTCAAGAGAAATTGAGTTGTGCAAACTCCACCTATGGAGGACTGGAAGTGAAAGTCATTGGTAAGAAACCAGACTAACTATTTGATGTACTATCAGTGGCTTCTGGCCATACTCACGGGGCTCCTCCCTCCATTATAACAGCACTGATTCAGAAAAATATGCTTCCTGTGCGAATGAATGAGCTAATTCTGGCTTTAGATAGCCAAACAAAACAGAAGTAGCCAATGCTTCCACCATAGCAGTTTCTTCTGAAAGAAATTTATGGTTAAGAGAAAGCTTATATGAGAAAAATAAAGTGAAATCCACAAAACAGGATTCTCTTCTTTAAAGGTTTATCACCCTGGCAGTTTCATGAAAATAATGTTGAGAATGACTGCTTTGTGATTTTGCCAGCTTTTTTCCCTATAGGCAAAAAGTATTTCTGAAAGAGATTTGCAAAAAGTGTGGACTCTGATAACACTTCTAGTTGTCAGGTTTTTCTCTAATGAACAGCTTATCAGTAAATGTGCTCAGTGGATAATTACCACATTAGGGCTTATTGGCATAAAGTGTAGTAGAATGCTCATTATCCTTATGCAAATTTGGATTTATTGCAGGTTAAAGCCCGTGACTTGAAATCTAAGTCTTCCGTCATAAATTAACAGACCTATGTACTAGCCATTGGCAGTGACGAAGGTCCCCAGGAGTGGGGTCAGTGAATCAAGGCTGGGTGGGTGGGTCTCACTCATTGAAATGTCTCACAAAGGCTGGCGGAGCTGGTTATGCTGCAGAGGCTGTTTGCTGTTTTTGTGTTGTTTTGATTTTATTTCATTTTACGGGGCATCCGGGCTGTCTAAGCAATGGTTCAAGCTGTGGTTGATGCCAAGGGGTGTCATACACCAAGTAGCATGGAACATTGGAAGTTATAGATTTCAGATAGAACTGTGTGGTGGTTCCAAGAGACCTGTCAAACTAGAGGTATGGATCCTAAAGTAAAGATTCCGATTCCTAGGCGTCTTGGTCAGTCCAGGCTGCTATTAAATATCGTAGTCTGGGTGGCAAAAGCAATAGACATTTCTTTCTCACCATTCTGGAGGCTGAGGAATCTAAAACCATAGTGCCCGAGGATTTGATGTCTGGACCTTCGTGCTGTGTCCTCACATGGCAAAGAGAGATAGATCATCTCTCTGGTGTCTCCTCTAAAAGGGCACTAACCCCATCAGAGGGTGCCACCCTCATGAATTAATTGCCTTCCAAAGGCCCCACTGCCTAATGCCATCACACTGAGGGGTAGGGCTTCAACATGAATTTGGGGGTGAGGGCTGCACAAAATCTAGTTCATAGCACCAGAGAAGGCTTGGGACTCAAAGCAGGGAAGGCCCAATCTAAGCAGATTAAGGTCCACGGTTGTCTCAGGTCTTTCAAGGGGAGTGGAGCACATGGCAGCATATACGAGAGAAGCTAGGATTATAGTCGGTCTATGTAACAGAGCAAAAATGAGTGTCATACAGTGGCCGCATGGGGGTCCATAGGTCATGGGTGGCCCCTGGGTTTGCAGACCTAATCCCACACTATTAACCAGAAAGTGGGGTGAGGTGGCTCCTGAGCCTCATGTCCCTATCAGGACTGATTCAGGACAGACGGGATCTCAGGGCCCCATGAGTCTCTCAAATTACATTCTGTTATCCTGAGATTAAAACAAGGCAGCAGCTGGTCTTACATAGTCGAAAGCCTCATTCAAATCTGTTTGTTCATAGAAGGAGGTTAGTGTTTGGTGTTTAGGGACTTCTAATACTTTTGTAGGCCCTGATTGATTTATCTACAAACAATTGGGGGAACTTTCTGAAGCCCCGGAGGCCGGCTAATGCACACGATTCCCACCCAGCACACGTGAAATTCATAATTAACACCGAGAGACTCAGCATCTCAAGGATAGGAAAAGCATTACTTCAGTCGTCTCTTCAAATGAATAATTAGTGCTCATAAAGGAAAATAGAGTCTTTCATGCCTAAGGCATATGTCCAGGTATTTTTGTTGAGGGAACAACGTTTCTTACCACACTGTGAGTGTTTATGTGGCTGGAGTAAAATAAGTTGTGGTTTTCGTGTTGATCCATTAGTAGTGTGTGGTGGGTGAAAGTTCTGTAATTGGTCCCAGGGTAAAAACAGCCTGGTATTTATAGACTATCAGAGGAAAGGGGGTAAGGGAGGCAGGTGACTTGTCAGCTTTACACCAATGACTTTTATATCTTTCAGGTTGCATTCATATGTTTTACTTGACTCAGGAAAAAAGTAGTCCTTTCTATCTCATCCTAAATTCAGTGTGTTGGTTGGACATATCCATAGAAAGCATCCCTCAATTTTCATAATTTCCCATTACAAAGCAGGATCAAGCCTTTCTCTATTTAAGGACAGTACAGACTGTTTCAGATGTAAGGTGTCGTCCAAGAATTACCAAGGCAGAGAAGGATTACAGAGGTAGCAGTGTGTTCTCCACACAGCAAGTATTCAGCATAGGATGATGAACAGAGTGACATCCAAATAGGTGGCAGAAGAAGCACTTATTCATTGTATAGAATGTCTCAGTCCAAATGCAGCTTTGAAGCTCTGTCTGGTCTCTTTGTTCTGTGAACCGACTGAAGGCCTAGATGAGAGGCAGAATTGACAGGATTTCTTTTCCCTGAACCTCACCTTCTTGACCAGTGGCCTATGCATTGGGTGCAAGAGAGATGTCCCAAATGAGAATCATATCAGCCCCAGCATGAAGAGCTGAAGTGATAAGAAGAATCTAAAAGTCTCATGTAAAGAAAGACCCAAGAGATGGTTCTCCTGAGAGCCTATTATACAGAAAACAGTCAAAGGAAGAGAGGCCCAGGCAGAAGGCTATGTGCAGAGATCCAGGAGAGTTACTGACCCGGTTTATTTCCATTTATTAAATTGTCCCTTTAAAAACTTTCCGCCCTTCTCGAGTAGCTGCATTGGATCATTGATGAGTTAATTTTGCCCTAGACCAATTTCAAAGCTTGAGGATAGGTAAGAAGAGAAGCTTTGAGCTACCCCTGGGGAAATTACAGGAGCAAATAAATTTCATTTTTATGCCAGCTCAGATAGATTAATAGTGGTAGAGTTCCGGTGTCAGAGGAAATAATTATCCTTGAGTTGCTATGTTGCTTTCTAGTTCATGTTTTAAATTTGTACTATATGTGTTCTTAAGCAATATACACTCTAATTTGAGTGTTTACAATTTGTATAAGTGGTATCTTACTGTACACATCTTTGTACGACTTACCTTTGTTAAGCATAACACTTTACAGATTTACCTATAGATTCATGTAGATTTAATCCATTCATGTGAACTGCTATTTAGTGTCTTATTGTAGGAATATACTTTGTTTCACTTATTATCCCCCTTCTGGTGTGGCTGGACTTTTATGTAGTTCCTAGTTTGTAATATTACGGTTAAGGCTACAGTGAAAACCCCTGTATGTTTTTTATTCACATCTGGTCAGAGTCTATCCAGGTATAAACTGGTATAAACCTATACCTAGGTATGAATTTATACCTAGAAGTTCAGTTGCCTGCTGGGTGGTAAGCTGGGTGTATCTTTAACTTTACCAAATAATGCAACATTGCTTTCCAAAGCAGTGTAAACATTTACACTCCCACAAGCAGTATGTAAATGTTCCTGTTTTTTTGCATCCTTGACAATATTTGGCAATGCCAGTAAATCATCCTATAGTAAAAGAAACTCAATAGAGTATAAGCCAGATTTACCCTGTAAAATTTAGACTTACAATCTTCTTTCATTTCAAGTTCCTTTTTCCTACTGAGAATCGAGAGAGGTCAAGAGTGTATAAATTGCATGCTTCCTACCTCATTTCCCTCTTATTCTGCTAAGCCCCAGTGAGAGCGTCCCTCTCAGGTGTCAGTTTAGAGCTGGTCTCTTGTTTATCGGCAGAAACTTGCTGCCTTTCCACTTAAAAGTCTTGTAGTTCTTCCAGTCCTTACACAATTTTATTACCCCAACCCCAATATCTCACATGTGCTGTCTTTCAAAACTGTTAGGATATGTGAGAAGATCACAGTCTGAATACCTGTATTCAGAAGATAAAGCAAAACACAACCAAATACCCAAAGCATATATGATTACTGAATAATTGAAAGGGAAGGCACCAAAACTGTTATAAAAGCATGTTTTCATAGAAAAAAATTATTCACCAAGGTATTTATTTTCTACCCACGTTAGACTTTCCCCTCTGGGTTGTTGATGGAAATCCTTGTATTCTTTCTAGAGTTCAAAATGTGTAATTAGCATTTGAGTTTCTCGGGCCTATGGCTTCCAATAATTACTGTCATGGAAAGTCATAAAGTTACGTCTGATAATCATTGTGGACCACGTAGTTGACCTAATCTATCATTATCATTAGTGTGGACCCGTAAGTATTTTTCTTATATTTCTACAATAGTTGAAACAAAATATTTATTTTGGTTATTGACAAAAAACAAACCAAAACTTGATTATATAGCTTAATGTGAAAACCCAGCTGTGCAAAATTTTTTTTAAATCCCTGCCCTTAATTAATTAATTAATTAATTTCAATTTGATCAATCATTTTCAATAGCATCCCAATGTATAGAAAACTACTAAATTTTTCACGATCAGTATACTGAGGTTTTTCTATCAAGAATCATCTCAGTTTTCCTTCTCTGTGAGTAGGAAGTGAAGTTTGATGCTACAATGGCCTATACTTTGCATAAGGATTGACAATTATGTTTGTGAGCTTGTTGCAATGATGTTGCTAAACTTTTTTGAGATCAGAGGGATTATTTATTATGAATTTGTACCAACTGGACAAACAGTTAACCAAGTTTACTATTTAGAAGTCCTGAGGAGGCTGTGTGACAAAATTAGACGGCATGAACTTTTCTCCAACAATTCATGGCTCTTGCATCACGACAATGCACCAGCTCACACCGCACTGTCTGTGAGGGAGTTTTTAGCCAGTAAACAAATAACTGTATCGGAGCACCCTCCCTACTCACCTAATCTGGCCCCCAGTGACTTCTTTCTTTACCCAAAGAGAAAGGAAATATTGAAAGGAAGATATTTTGATGACATTCAGGACATCAAGGGTAATATGATGACCGCTCTGATGGCCATTCCAGAAAGAGTTCCAAAATTGCTTTGAAGGGTGGACTAGGTGCTGGCATTGGTGCATAGCTTCCAAAGGGGAGTACTTCAAAGGTTACTGTTGTGATATTTAGCAATGAGGGATGGAGCACTTTTTCTAGGATGAATTTGCAAACTTAATTGACAGACCCAAAGTCCTTTGTAGACAACCTAAAGAAGTAGTTTGACAAGGATGGAAACTTTGAGATCATTAATTTATTGGGCTTGAATACACCTCTGAGCATTCATTGATTAATTTATCAAATACCTATGTAGTAAATACTTATTTCTATATGTCAGATACTCTGCTAAGTGTTGGAGATAAAAATGATCAGTTGGAAGGTATCCCACTTCTTGTTGAGATGTGAGGTTTAGTTTCCATTATCCTTTGGAACAATGTGGTGTTTAAGGACATCATATTCTATAGCCAAACAGAAATACTTTATCTCTAGGGCTTTTACATTTAACTTGAAAAATAACATTAAGAATGTGTGACCTATGACCTAAGATTACTTATGCAATGCTTGTATTCTTCTATTAGGTGCTAAATATTTTGACTGCAATAAGAATTTTTATTATAAACGTGTCTCATGTTTAATGTTGAAAAGGAAGAAGATGGAGATAGAAACACAGAAACACAAAGAAAGAAATCATAGCATGAAGTGAGCATTGTTAATATGCAAGTACATAGAAAGAGAGGATGAAGCAAAGGCTGAAAACTATGATAAAGTAAATAATTTTATAAGAAAAAATTAATTCATCTTCAAACAGTTTTCAAAAGCTGAAAGGACATTTTCCTTTAGTATTATTCTCATCGCATCTTTCTCTAGTTCACTTCAATTCAGTATAGTTAATGTATATTAAATATCTATTATGTATCAGATAGCACTATGCTAGCCATAGATGTAATAAAATTAGTATAAAATGGTTCCTTCCTTCAAGAAGCCCAGAGACCAGTGATAGATATTGGCGAATAGGTTGAAAATAATTGTAGTAATCATGATGAAGACTAAAGGTGCCACATTATGTGGATGTTTAAAATGCTATGTGAGATTTCTGGTGATGATACATCAGCTTGTATCAGAGCCACCTGCCACTAAGAACAACTGGAAAATTTGAACAAAGCATAAATTTGACCAGTCTGAAGGCAACAGAGATCTACCAAGGCAGAGAGGACTTGAAGGGCCAAAATCCTGAGAAAAGAGAAGGGAAGCACAAGAGGTGAGACCAGAAGTCAGCATATATTTTTTCCCTCAAACAGCCAAGCAGGAAGTGATATCAAAGAGGCTGAGAATTTGAGCAGAACTTTCAATTGTCTCATGGAGATGGGGAGACAAAAATTGAGTCCAGAGCTATCCAAGGAGGCTGGACCTTGACAAATACTCCGGGTGACCCCTGCAGAGGTGCTCTCTAGGGATAAGAAGAGCCAACACAAATAGACCAGTTCCCACAAAAATGGAAACATAGCTTTGGATCAGTTCAGTTTCAGAATGCATTAAGAAGATCTCCCACTGTTCTAAACACCTGCCAGAAGCAAACATATTTTCTTCCGGGAGTATGGTAGATTATGCAGAACCTCCAATGATTTTTTTTTCAGGTTTTTATACACAGAGTCTAGCAGTTAGTTAAATATTGCCAAGTATACCAGGAGATAAGATCAAGTGACAAAACCTAAGGGGAAAAATTGACATTAGAAATAAACATATAGAAGAGCCATATGTTGGAGTTACCAGAAACAAACTTAAAGATAACTGTAATAAATAGCCTCAAGAAAAGAGACGACAAGATAGAGAATTTTGGCTGAGATGTGTAAAAGTGTGACGTGGAAGTTGTAGAATGGAAGATACAATATCTAAAACGGAAAACTCACTGCATATGTAAGAACATAAGACAGAGTCGAAGAGAGGACTGTTATCTAGAAGGTAGAGCAATAGAAAATAAAATAAATGCGAAAACCGCAATTACGTTTGCACCAACCTAATGTACAGAGTGGGGAGAAAAGAAAAATGAAAACATCAGAAAAAAAGAAGAAAAGACTTATGCAGCACAGTGAGGGATCTAATATATTAATACTTTAAGTTAGGATCTGAGAACTAGAGAGAAGGGATGGAGAAGAAACAATAGTTGAAGATATGTTCACATTTTTTCCAAAATAGAAGAAAGAAATCAAGCCCTGATTAAGCATTTTCAGGAAGTGCAGGCAGAATAAATACAAAAGCAGTAAAACTGCTGAAAACAGAACACAGAAAGAAACTCTGAAAAGCAACCAGAGAAAACATATGCAGTACCTTCATAAAAGCAACAATAAGATTTAAAGTTGACCTCTCAAGAGAAATGACGGAAGCGAGAAGATAATGCAATAACATCTTCAAAGTGCTAAAAGAAAACAATTACTCCCTGTGGTAGAATTGTACAGTCAATAAAAGTATTCTTTGAAGAATGGAAAATGATATTTTCAAACAAAAAAAATGAGAGAATTTATTCCTGGAATGTTTTCTTTAAAAGAAATGCTATTCATTAACAATTGTCGCCCCAATAAATAAATTTAAAAAAAAAAGAAATACTAAAGGACATTCTTTAGACAAAACAAAGATGTTCTCAGATGGAAACATGGACGTGAAAGAAGGAATAAACAGCAATAGAAAGTGTAAATCTAAATAATTATTGATAGTATAAAAGTGATAATAAAAAGAGAGGTTGGAAGATGCAATATTTTTGGCTTTGAAGATGGAGGAAGAGGCCATGAGCCAAGCAATGTAGGTAGCCTCTAGAACCTGGAAAAGGTAAGAGAACAGATTCTCCTTTAGAACCTCCAGAAGGTACCAGTCCTGCCAACACTGTTACTTTAGTCCAGTGCGGTCCATTTTAGACTTCTGACCTCCAGAACTGTCAGATAATAAATTTGTGTTGTTTTAAGCCAAAAAAAGAGATAATATATGATGGAGTTTGAAATATATGTAAAATTGAAAAAAAAACCCATAACAAAAATAGCAGAAAAGTCAGGAAGAGGGTAACTGGAGTTGAAGTGTTCTAAGGACCTTGAGTTGTCTGGGAAGTGGTAAAAAAAAAAAGGCTTTGATAAGGAAAACTGTCAGAAGAAGGAAAACTGTCAGAAGAAGAATCAAAGAAAACTGTCAGAAGAAGAAATCAAAGCTTTATTTTGTAAATAAAGCTTTCTTTCAAAGAGAACTCCTGGCCATATGGATTCTCACGTGAATTATTCTGAACATTTGAAGAAAACAGTAAGATATTGATATTAAACTAGACAATTAGACCAAAGGAACAGAGTGTCCAGAACTGACCACACATGTATAGACACGTGCTTTATCTTAAAGGTGATTCTGAATAACAGAAGGGAAAGTGTAATCTTTTCAATATATTGTTCTTGATCAACTGGATATCTTTTTGGAAAAAACATAGATATTGACTTCTGCCTCTCACCATACTCATAAACCAACTCCAAGTAAAGTGTCGATCTAAATGTAGAAGACAAAACCATAAAGGATCTAGAAGAAAATTGTGATGAATATCTTCATGGGCAAAATTTTTAAACAGGGTACAAAAGGTACTAACTGTAAAAGAAAAAATTAAGAGACTATTATATTTAGGAACATTAAAGGACTCCATCAACATCGTAAGAAGTAAGTTCCAGAGTGGGAGAAGATATTTGTAATATAGATAAGCCATAACAACCTCTGATTCAGAATATGTCAAGAACTCTTATAAATAAATTAGAAAAAGTGTTATTTTTTAAAATTGAACAAGAGAGACTTAAACAAGTACTTCATGAAGGAGTATGTCCAAACGATCAGCGAACCTGTGAAAAGGGGCTCAACTACATGAGTCGTGAGATAAGGGTAAATTAAAACGCAATGTATTAATAATCCCACTACATACTCACTAGTGTGGCTACATCAAAAAGAGTGACAAAATCAAGTTTTGGAGCAGATAAGAAACCACTGAAACTCTCATACACTGGGATTGGCACTAGAATTTTGTGAAAATTGGGATAAGTATTTTGGGAAATATTCTGACACTATCTACTAAAGCTGATCATATACGCATACCCAATGATCTAGCAAATCCATTCGTAGGTACCTGCCAACAGAAATACATACATATGCATATCATAAAATGTGTACACAGATATTGATAAACACTCGATTTGAAATAGTGCCAGACTGGAAGCACCTCAAGTGGCCATACGATAGAGTAAGTAAATAGACTGTGTTATATTCACAAAATGAGATGTTATACAAGAATAAAAATGAATAAACTATGTACAACATAAATAAATCTCACAAACATAATATTGAATAAAAGAAGCCAGATACAGAAGAGTATATGTTATGGTTTTCCTTTCATATAAAGTTTAAACCAGACTATGCTATCCTATGGTGTTGTAAGTCAATTACCTTTGAAAAAGAATGAGTTGAGTGAGAGCCAAGAGGGAGATTTCTATGGTGCTGTTATTGTTTGATTATTTGATGCTCTAGCTGGTGAGTACATAAGAATGATCACTCTGAAAATTACTCGACTTGTTGACTTTTGATTTGTGCCTCTTTCAGACTGTACGTTTTAATTAAAAGTTTTTTTAAAAAAATATTACATCAGTCAAGAGGAAGAAACAGTATATTTTACTTGAGAAGGCCTGAGGCAAATTTGAAAATTGGTCATGATTTTGCCACACAGAGATAGGGAACAAATATTCCGTCGAAAGAGCAGTGTAATCCAAATAATACAGAAGTGGGAGAATTCATGGTACTATATTTCCCCCAAAATAGGACCTAACCGGAAAATAAGCCCTAGCATGATTTTTCAGGATGACATCCCCTGGACATAAGCCCTAATGTGTCTTTTGGAGGATAAATTAATATAAGACCCAGTGTTATTTTCGGGGCAACACGATATTTGTTTTTCATAAACAAGTATTTGAGTGTGTCTAAAATATGGGGAATTTATGGGGAGAAGGGTAGGAGATTAGCTGCGCCTTGTTTATAGAGTGTGTCATAAGTTGAACAACATCAAGAGGTGCCAGTTTCTTGAGCAGAAAGTGTAACAGCATTTTGGATAGAGCTTCATTTGTAATACCACCAGGTAAAGAATGTTTGGGCTAGTAAATTCCGAATTTGGAATTTGATCCCCTTTTTCCTGTGGCCCACCTCCCTCCCTAGTTTGTGCATGAACGCAGAGTTTCAGTCTCATTTTAATTATTGATTTATAGCAACCCAAAGTGGAGTGGTTTGGTTTTATCAACTCTCACCAACAATCCCTTTTTTGGAACCCTTGCCTGTTGTCCCTCTCCTTTACAGATGTCGTTAAGTGACTTTCCCAGGTTTAAGAGGGTCTACAACAGGGACGTCAGTGCCTGAGATGGTGGTTCCACATCCTAAATCAGCTTGTCCGCAATCTGAGGAAATGCACCCTTAATGAATACCCGAGCATTTCAAGTGGGCCATGGATTGGCAGGAAGAGACCATAAACACACTTTCTTTAATTCCTGAGTTAATTACCCAGGGATAAAAGTATTATCAGAAATATGCTGACCACATAAGGAAGGAACAGATGTAGTGAGTGTTTCCCAATCCAGCTTCACTTGGCACCCAGTGTCCTTCACAGCAGCAAGCAGCTGCGAGACACACCATTCATGTGGGGTTGAGTCCTTCCAAATGTTTTTGGAAAGCTCACTTCTTATGACTCTGCCTTATGTGATTGGGACTTCTGTCACATTCTGAAAGAATTGACATTGATAATCTCTGCATGTTCATTCAAAGGAATGTTTTCAGATAGTGGCGTCTGCTGGCATTTGATCCAAACGTGGTATAGTGAGGCCACATCCTCCTCTGGAGAGCTGGTCGGCATCCATGAGCAGATGTCCTGAATAAGAAGCTTTGCTTCTAGCTGTGTCATTCTCCAGAAAACTACATTGGTGGCCAAAAAAAATGCATACACATTTTAAGAAAGAAATAAACTGTATTAAAATTGTAATACTCAATATATACCCATAACAAAAAAAATGAATACGTCATGTGTATACATTTTTTTGGCACCCCTGGTGTTTGCCATACAGACATATATACCACAAGAGAAAAAAAAGTAGTAATAAGCAGGAATTAGAACTGGCGTTATCCTGAATCTCCACAGCAAGACCCTCCTGTGTTTTCAGTTTTCAAAATCAGTGAGATACTTCAGGTCAGTGGTTTGTAAATTGTTTGTTGGTGGCCTCAGTTTCCTTGGTAATGGCAGATGAGGAAACAGTGTGTGTGTACGTGTTTTTTTTTTTCCCTTTGGTTCTAAATCATTTCTAGGTAGTGACGTTGCAGTGAAGAATGGACTTGACTTATTTCATTAACTATTTGAGCCTAAAGGAAAGTGACTAGACCTCCCAAAGCAGCTGACTGATTCGCAAGAAATGTTTTTGGAAAAGTGGGTCTCCTGCTTAATTTCCCATTCCCATCCCACCTGTTGTCAGTGATGTAGGTGAAAAGCCACTCTGGGTTAAAGATGGGTGGGAGATCAGGACGTACTCTTTCCCTCAATTCATGATTGATACTCCTTTTCTGGTTCATTCCAGTATTAGAGTTGGGTGGGATTTGCCCAAATCAATATAGAACTGGTTGTCCATACTCTGTGGATGATTCTGTGTCAATGGTCTGTTTATTCACTGCCTTGTCCAGTTCCCTTCCAGAGCCATGGGTGAGTGTGAGCCTGCCTGTATGACAAAGCATCCCCGGTGGGGATGACTGTTACAGGGGCAGGAAGACAGGCAGGTGCTCACACTGAGGAGATCAGGTAAGGACCCGAAAGATGTGACCGCTTGACAGTCACTGGGCTATTTGAGCCTGGCCTTTGTAAAACAGCTACCGGTCTCTTGGGAGATGAGCTTAACTACTGCCTGATCCTCAGCCCTGCAGCCTCCGCATTTCAATTTTAGCTAATAGTAGTAATCATGATTATTATTATTTTAATTTTAGCTCATACTAACAAGAAGAACAGAAATAGTTCTTGAAAAAGAAGAAGTAGTAGCAGTAATTGATTGCTTCCTACATGCTAACCAGTGTCTGCCATGCTTGCACTATGAACTCGTCTAATCCTAACTCTGGGACATAAGTACCACACTGTCACTGGGGAGGAAAACAAGGACACCGAAGCATACAGAGAGTGTGCGCAAGGCCATATAACTACTTCAGAGTTGGAACTGGAATTAAAGTCCGCACAGTCTGGTTCCAGAGCCCGTATGGATAGCCACTGTGCTCCACGTCCTGACTAGCTGTTTGTCAAGAATCATCAGAAAGGGAGAAATTGTTTTACACCCTAACAAAAGTTCACTTGTGATTTAGTAATATATCAGGATGCCGACATATTAAATTATCGTGGAGGAAAATCATTCCAGAGCTTTGCTGGACAATACAGAAGCCATAAGCCATAGGCCCCATGGCATTTGATTTGCTCTGAATTGAGGTGCGCTGTAAGGGTAAAATACACACTGGATTTTGAACACTTGGTAACAAAAAAAAAGTGAAACATTTTATAAATAATTTATTATGTTGATTACATACTGAAGTGATAAGTGATTACATACTGAAGCATTCTGGATATATTAGATAAAATGCATTAAAATTAATTTCACCCGTTTCTTTTTTTTTTTTACCTTTTTAAAATGTGGCTACTGGAAAACTTTACATTGCATATGTGACTTCCATTATATTTCTATTGGACAGCACTTCTCTAGAGACTGTAAAACCTATGAAAACTCTAGAACACCTTTTTCCTCATACCTGTGAAACTCAGTCACTCACCTGGATTAACTGGTGGTCAACTTGAGGCAGTTGGTCCACCACGTGAGTTACGCAATCAGAGCAAGCAGTGCTGGCCCACATTAGGGATATTCCATACAGGCTGTAGAAGAACACACTGGACTATTCTTACTCCAGTGGAGTGCCCGAGATTCATGAAGCTGAGTACAGGAGGGTCGACTAAGTGAAAATAAGTAAATACAAACATGTAGGTATTGGCAGGTGGTTGGGATTCAGTAGATGGAGCAGGATGTACTGTGTCAGTGACGGTGAGTGTATTCTAGGAGAGTAGAGGGCACATATGTGTGCGTAAGGCAGCTGGGGCCAAGTTGTAGAGAATCTCGGACGTCAGGAAAAGACGTGCTTTTAGACTGACAAAAACATATTTGCCAGGTGTCCTTTTAGAATTCTTTATTAAGCAGCAGAATATTTTGTCATTATTGGCTTCATAACTTATACTAAAATTTACAAATTTGCTATTTTATATTAGTGCCATCTTTGATGCATGATTCCCTGGTGAAAATTAGAGTGACAGCTTAATCACACTAGCAATATTTACATAAACACTTTCTAAGGATGGTTTACTTGGAGAACACCCAAAGAGGGATAATAGCATCACTGAAAAAGAGTCTCACTTTTCTATTTGGGGGTCTTGTTCTCTTCCTAAACCTTTGTACTTTAAGGTTGATGACGGACTGTATCTTGTCGGGGAGCCTCTTTTCAGTGCATTAACCACACTGATCCTGGAGATGGAAGATCTTAGAAGGGAGCCAGGATCTGCCAGATAACAGCCAGGCTCTGTGGCTCTTGGACAAGTGTTACAATCAGGCTCTAGGAGTGAGGGGTTAGGAGGTCCCTGGAGGAGTGGCACAGCAGAGGCACAGTTTATATGGAGATTACATTCTAAAGTTGACATGTGAGGGGAAAAAAATGCTTAAGAGTTCACTTTGCCCGTGAAAGGCTTTTAAACCACTCCTAAAAGTCCAGGTCCCTTAAAAGTTCCAAAACCAAGAGTTAACATCATTGATTTCTCTTTGCGTTTCTGCTGAAGCATCTCTTTTCGGACGATATGAAGGCTGAGTCTACTTGGAATAAAGCAAAAGGTTAGGTGGTAAATAGATTATGCTCTCACTCCCTATCATTTCCTCCCGAGTTTGGACAGCTGAATTTGTGTAGTGATACATAAATTTGATGCTACTCCACTGTACTGTTTCTTTTGCTAATAAGTAAATTGACTTGTGTTATGCTTTATATATGCGTATTTCATTAATTCACTTTTTTTGCACGTAATGTATGAAGGCAAAGGTGAAAAGGCAGTTAAGACATGTCTTCTTTATTGACGAGCTCTAACTCTGGTCAGGGAAACAGACAAGTAAACCAATGATAATAATGCAATCTGAGCAGTGCTTTGATGAGGCATTGCCGCCCTGCTTCAGGATCACAGAGAAAGGACCTGTAAAGCAATCTGGGGTTCAGGAAATGCTCTAACGTGGGACACACTGGTCCCAGACACCATCTTTTCTCACTAAATTGCTGCAATGAGCTAAATGCTTTCCTACTTCTGTTTTTGTCCCTGGTTCTCTCCCTTCCCCAAGTCTATATAGCTCCCTAGCAGCCAGAATATTCTTCTTAAAACATGAGAGGAACATACACTCCTGTGCTAAAAACCCTCCAGTAGCTTTCCATGTTGCTCAGAAGCAGAGCTCAAGTTCTGAGGAGGCCTATAAGACCTTGTAGGATCTGGCCCCTGCCACCTCTCTGCCCTCATCTCCAGGATGTTGCCCTCCTCATTTTCCCTGACCAGTCACATCAGCCTCCTTGATGTGCTTTGAATATATCATTCACTTGACTGCTCAGGACTTCAGTCATTGCTCTCTGCCTGTTTGGAATTCCCTTTCCCCAAATGTCTACATTGCTTGTTCCCCAATGTTTTCAAGTCCCTGACAAAATGCCACTGTATTTTATAGGACTTCCCTGGCTATCCTATATCAATAATAACAAGCGTCCATCCCATCCTAGCATTCTTGCTTCCTTTCAGCTGGATGGGGACAGTCCTGGCTTGTAGTATCAATCAATAAATGCTTGTTGAATGAATAATTTATGTTTCTTTTCTTGCGTGGCTTCTACACATATTGTCCTAATAAATGGATGGAGAAATGAATGATGAATATATTCTCTGACACCAGTAGAAGCCATTATTTCCCAGTGGACTATTTCCCTGGAATGATTTTACAGTTCTTTATTGGTACAGAAGACTTAATCAGAACTCGTCAGGAACTCTTTCTTGGGTTCTACAAAGATAGCATTTCACTCACAAATGGATGTGGCCATTAATCATCTATAGTAATGGAAAGCAGGGTTTGGGGTTGTGGAGAGGGAGTAAGATAAGATTGGGCTGGCCAAAAGAGCCTCCCGCATGTTGAGAAATCCGATTGATAATACGTGGGTAGCTTTTAGGTTAAAAATATATCTGTGTGTGTGTGTGTGTGTGTGTGTGTGTGTGTGTGTGTGCGCGCGCATGTGCTTTTGTTTGTGCATATTATATGTGTGTATATGTATTTTTGTATATATTTAAGTATAAGTATATATCATGTAAAGAATCAAAATCAAAGATCCCAAAAGGCCAAAGACTTGAACACCCTGAAAGATTGGCGGCTCAGCAGAACACTTGATGCTTGGGGAACTAGAAATGTGGGGAAGGCTGGCACAATTTCTCTAGGTCACTTCTAGTTCACTGGGCATTACTTTCTGCTGAGGCTAGACCTAGAGCAGTGAACAACAATGACCACAAGAAAAGTCCCTGCTTTCATGTAGCTTACAGTCTGGTAAGTAGAAACAAAGAGTAAGAAAACAAATCTAAATTATACATGGTGATATAAATGCTGTGAGGAGAGAGAACAAAATAAAGCACGATGAAGGGGTGGAAGGCAACAGAGTGCCATTTTTGGGAGCTGAGTGTGTAGGGAGCTGAGGCTTGATTGACAGGAAGTTAAAGGACCCGTAGATGCAAAGATCTGGGAGGTAGGTACTTGATGAATTCAAGGGATATAAAGAAGAATCAGTTAAGTAAGACCAAGTTATGTAGAGCCTTTAAGCCATGTTAAAGAATTTGTGTTTTATTCTGATTACAAGGAAAAGCCATAGGGCACTTTTTAGCAGGGGAGTGAGTGATCTGAATTTAGAAAAATCCCTGTGACTGATCTGTAGAGGATGGAACAGGGTGTCCAGGAGTAGAGACAGAAGGTAGGCAGTTGGCTGTGGGTGCCATCCAGGCAAGAAAATACAGCAATGCAGATTACAGTCATAGCAATGGAGAGGGTAAGAAGTATTAAGTTGGTACAAAAGTAATTGTGGTTTAAAAGGTTAAAAATAACTGCGAAAACCACAATTACTTTTGCACCAACATAATTGATGGCTATAGGGTATATTTTGGAGGTAGAATCAATAGGATTATTGATGAATCAAATGTTGGGTGTGAGAGGTCAATGACTAAGGACATCTTTATTAGTCAAGATAATCTAGGTTGCGTTGTGGCAACAAACTACTCCAAAATATCAGAGGCGTAAAACAAAAGAGGTTTATTTCTTACAAACATGTCATGTCCTTTGTGTGTTGGCTGATGGCTTTGATATTTCTATGATTGTCCTAACTCTGGGACATGGGATGACAGGATAGCCACTAACTGGAACATCGGTGGCTGACATTGAAAAGGGAAAAGAGAAATTTAGGTGGTTTCTTACTGGGAACAATTCAATGTTTGGCCTGGAAATGACACATATCATTGCTACTCAAAACTAGTTGGCACAAAGGAATCACACAACTTCACCTACCCCAGGGTGGCCAAGATGTACAATCCTATCTTGAACCAGGGAGGCAAAGGCTCACGAGTGCTCAGACAGCAGTGCTAATGATGCCACGATATCTCCCAGGGTCAGATAACTGTTAATAACATTATCCAAGTGGGAGTGCTTGAGAGGAGTGGGCTTAGGGAAAGAGAAATCAATATTTCTGTTTTAGCCATGTTTAGCTTAAAAGCCTGTTAAACAGAGACGTCAAGAAAACAGTTGGAAACATAAGCCTGATGATCAGAGAAAATCTATAGCTAGAGATATAAATTTGAGCACCAACAAAATATGTACGATATTTAAAATAAGGGGACTCACAGAATGTAGTTGGAATAAAGAAGAGAGCCAAAGACAACTCTGGGGCTCTCCACAAGTAAAGATCTTATAGAGAAGCCAACAAAGGAGATGGGGAGAGAGATTAAATGGTAGACAGAGACACATGAGAGTATGGAATCTTAAAAGACCTTGGGAAATAAATCTTGGAAGAAGATTGTACTGAGAGCTCAATGGAAAGGAGAATTTATCATTGGTTCTGGTAAGCTCTGGGCTATCCTGTGGTGTAGTATGGGGTAAGAGACTAATTTGAAGTGGATTCAGGAGAGACTATGTGTGGAATTGATGAAAGAACTTTTGGAAGAATATTTCAGTAATCAGCACAGTCAAATGAGGCTGGTAGTGAGGAGAGACATGACTTCCAGAAGATGGGAGCTCAGGAGGGGGAGTAGATGTGTGGGCAAGATGATGATTGTGTCTTTTGAAATATGTTGACTTAAGAGAAAGGCAGTCTAATGAAAAATACTCAGACACTGTTTGGAGATATGAGTCTGGACATAGAGAAGAATCAGAGCTGGCAGAAATATTTAGGGGCCCTCTGCATGGAGAAAAAAGTTGGAACTGAGGATGTAGATGAGTTCTGATAGAAAAAGTACAGAGCAAAAGAGTGGAGAGATCAAGGTTGAGCCTTAGGGAACACACACATTAATAAAATCTGAAGAACGAGAAGCTCATTAAGAAATGGGAGAAAATAGGTTGAGTAGATTATATGTCATAGAAATCAAAGAAAGAGAATTTCAATACATTTTCAAGAGGTTTTTATCTAACTTATATGTGCTCATAAATATGTAGTCCACATTCCATACTTTCAGGCCAAATTTGAAGTAGACTCTATTATAGCTGATTAAATACATAGCCCAAGAACGGCCGAACACTTATGATAATGGTTTTTTATCTCCAATAAATGGGGTTGATGTTCTTCATTTTTCTACCCTTTTTACTACTGTTGCCTCTCATTCTCTTGAGAATTCTCTAAAGCTGACTTAAAATGAAGATATTATTAAGGCCATACTCATCACTGTCTTTTTCTTCTCCTCCTCTTCCTTCTCCTGTTTCATTATCATCATCATCAAAATAATGATATCACCACTACACCTCATTAGATTTGCTACTTTGGTGTTTTAATAAGTAGGTTACAACTCCTGAGAGGCACCCATGCAGGACGTATTGGCAACACTTTTGATTCTATGTTGAGTACTTACTGAGTGCTTGCTTCAGGGATGGACGTGATTCCTGCCCCCTGTTCTTTCAGTTCAATTTCCTAGGAAAGATAACAGAGAAGGAGGAGGGAGAAGAAGTACTCAGAAGGACTACAAGAGAGGAAGACTACAAATAAATGGTGTCACTAGAATAATTAGGCAGTGATTCCTTCTCTGTTCAGGTGAGTTAGCTGTAAAAAGCATATGCAAATAAATAGTCCTGGACCGTAGATGCAGGTAAAGTGGTGACTCTGTATCTTAATAAGAAATGGAATAAAAGTGGACTGTGTCCTCCTTTAAGCTAGGAAAAATGTGGTCTTATGACACAGCTCTGGAGTATAATTTGGCTCATTTTCAGTTCTGGTGGTCTGTTGGATTTCTTGGTTCACACCCCTCTCTCCCTTCTTTCTCTCTCCCCATTCCTCTCTCCCTCTGTCCTTCCTTCTTCACCAGCATTTCTCACTTCTACTGAATTCCTTTTGTCAATGACTTGATATCTACTACTTACCCAAGCCAGAGACCTGGAAGTCATTGTTATTTCCCCCTTTTTCCTTAAACAGTCATCTGAGACTTATGTGTCCCTAAGGCATATTGACTTATCTCTGTCTTCCCCATTGTCATTATCTTAGTTCAATTATTCATTTTTTTCCTGAATTATTATCATTTTATGAACCACAGACCAAGTATAGGACAGCAGTGTGAAAAATGGAGATTGAAGGAAGGAGACATTGGAGTTGGACTTGGGACTATTTAGGATGCTATATTGTACTAGTCCATGGAGGACTTAATACAGATTCCATTTTTCCAGAGCACAGTTGGCCAGTCTGCATTGAGAATCCACTACATATTTCTCTTCTAACTTCACTGTACACATATATGCTTACATGTGTAACACTTCTCCTGAAAGGTAAGCTCCTTAAGGTAGGGGCCAGGCCATTCATTACAGTGCCTAACACTTAGTAAGTTCTCTGTGGTTGTTTACCTGATGATTCAATAAAAATGGAGGCCTAAATAGGACCAATGGCAGCAGGAATGGAGCAGAGAAAATGAATGTGAAAGACTTGTTGGATATGGAATCAAATATACCTGGTAAGGAATTGGTACTATGGGCAATGAGGAGGGAAGGGTCAGATATACGTATCTATAAAAATTTAACGTTGGATGACCATGAAGAGAAATAAGAAAGTCAGGAGGGGCAATTGATGAGTTGGCTTTTAGGCAGGTTGATTTTAAGGTTCAGCAGAGAACTTTAACTTCAGATAGGTGAATTGTTCCAGCAGCCATTTCACTGTTTGAGGCCTAGGGCTTTGGCGAGTGTTCAGGTTAGAGTTAAAGATATACCGGTGGATGAAATTACCAATTAAGATAGATTAGTGAAAAGGAGAAAGAGAATCTTCATCAGATGACTGGGGAATGCTTTTTTTGTAAGGAATTTGCGAAAGATGCTGGTAACAGAAGCCACAAATGAGTCATCAAAGCATTACTTGGAATGTGTACAGTCAGGAAACCCCAGAAAAGAGAATTTTGAGAAGGGTGTGATACACAAAAATGTCAGCTATTGCACAGATATTAAGTGTTCTGAGGACTTAGGCCTATTTAAATTTAATTAATAAAATATTAGTCATCTTATTTTAGAATTATTTACTCATGAGTTAAGTATATTTTATCTTGGGAGGCAACTAGGTTAAAGTACAGTATTTGGAATCCTATAGGACAAGGTTGTAAAAATTCTCTCCTCCTGCATCTATGGTTAAACAAAATTCCTTTTTATCAGTTTTTCTTGGAACTATCCTCTAGCCATGCAGTCAAGTGAAATCCAGTGATAGAAGCCAAAGAAATAAAAGCTAAGTGTCTGGATTTGTTCTGTTACTGCTTTTGAGTCCTCTGCCCATTATTAGGTGTTAAGCAACAGATTTAGGGTTACTGATTGATTTCAGTTGATGCCTTGCCTTTTCTTTGCCCTGGATTTAGGGATACTCTAGAGTCTCTTGATTTTTAACCCTTCCTGTGCATTCATGGTTCGAATAAGAGTAAGAGAATCCTGGATAGATTCTAATCACCTTTCAGGTGCTGTAGGCCATGATGTTAGCATTTTCTTCTGGGCAGCCCGAACGGAGGCCAGAGAGGAGGATGTTGTTCTCGTCTCCCCTTGAGCCTTGGATTGTGGTACATACAGCAGACACTTGCTGGTCAAAATTATGTTTGGCAGGAAAATAGAGATTTTCTACATCTGTGATGAAAGAAAACCTAGATGAGAGCATGGCCAGTAAATGGCCCGCTAGAAATGGGGAAAATAGTGACCATGTCGGGTCAGTGCTATGAAAATTCTAGAAAAGGTTCTTGAAAAGCTCTGGAACCATACATTTAACTATGTACTATTCCTTTGTTCATAGGAAGAAACACTTTACTATTTGTGTGTGTGTGTATGTGTCAGTACCTCCTTAGGAGGCATTTCATGAAACATCCGATAGTTTACGTCCATGCCAGTCCAAAAATAAACTCTAAATCAAGGAGCCAGAGGTAAATGTGGGTAGGTTTTCCCCACGCTTCCTCTCAGGATGCCTGTTCGACCTTTGGGGTAGGAAGGTCCCCCAAACTCCAGATATTCCTTAGACTCCTTGATCACTCTAGTTTTGCCTGATTAGTTGGTACCAAGCTTTCCAGATGCTGATTTTGATTCCAAGGAAAGTTGACAAATAGAGTGATAACTGATTCAAACATGCAGCAATAGACAAGTGTTTGTTGAGGTCTTATTTGTGCTCATAGGGCTCCCTAGATGGGATGCTTTTCTGGGAAATCATAATAGCATTGTGGTTACATAAAGGTTGTCTCTAAACTTTTTTGTCCAAAGTAATTGGAATACATGGGTCAACCTTAGAGCCTAATGGTTTTGAGAATACATTTGAGAGTTAGACGGTCTTGAGTTCAAATCTCAGCTCTGCCACTTGAAAACTTTGAGAGCCTGGGCAAGTCATTTGACTTCTCCAAGTCTCAGCTTCCTCAACTATAAAAAAGGAATTGTGATAATTACACCTGTTAGAATTGTTGTGATAATTACAGTAAATTCTAAATATAAAGTATTTGTCACAGTTCTTGGCACTTAGTATCGATTTTTCATTATTGATATTATACGGAGCAAATCTAGCTATCTTTGATTATCAGTATTAGATGGAGAAATGGATGTCTCAGCAGACGAGGCCAGTACAGTATTCCCAGAGCCTCCAACAAGCCATCAAGTCCTATCAGCTTTTTCTCTGAAAATTTTCTAGGATCTTGCCCTCCTTTTCCATTTGCACCATCACTGCTCTAGACCTGGGCATTATTTTCTCTTATTTGGATTTTTTTGGGGGTGGGGGTATAATAGCCTATACACAGTGCCATGTTATCTTTCATAAAACTTTTTCTGATTATATTTTTCCTTTGCTCAAGGAAAGGAATTGCTTTGGGTCCTTAGTGCTCAGCTTTGTATTTAAGTCTGTGATTTGGCCTGAACCTATTTTATCAGCTTAATCATTGATTTTTTCATTTTCTTTATGAATTTCTCTTCTGCGACACACATAGCATTCCCATGTTAATAATAATTCTTTCCATTGCAATTTTTATACTTTCGGTCTTACATACATCATGTTGTAGATTTTCAAGTTGTTTTTCTATTTTTACACTTGCTTCCTTTTAATCAATTTCCTATGTGGCCACCAGATTAATCTTTTATACAATGCCAACCTGACCTCGTCATTCTCCTGCTTGGGTGCTTCCCCAGTGCATTTAAGATGGAAAAAGAACTGACTCTGGGTGGTGAGCACACAATGTGATATAGAGATGATGTATTACAGAATTGCACACCTGAAACCTATATAACTTTACTAACCATTGTCACTCCAATAAACTTTAATTAAAAAAAAAGAAGATGAAATTAAAACTTCTCAGCTGAATGTAGGAGGTTTTCTGGGGCTTTAACCAGTTTCCTTCTCTACCCTCATTCCCACTATATGCAATTCAGCTATACCAATCACTCTCCATTCTGTGAATATGCCAAGATTTCTCATCCTTATTTTTCTTTGCTCATGCTATTTCTCTTACCTTCCTCTTTCTCTTGGCTCATGCTAATCATTTATCAAATCTCACTTTAGTATCCTCTCCTTTGGAAGGCATTTTCTAATTGCTCCTTCCCGGTACCCAAAGGTTGAATTAGAAGCTCATCCCTGTTTTCATGGTAATTCAGAATACCTTTAAAAAAAAAAAAACACCGTGTCATGCAAATTGCTAACTTTTCTGACTGTCTCCCCTTCTGATAGAGGAATTCTATGCTGTATATTTTTCATCTTTGTATTTCCACAGAGCATGACACTGAATAAATAGATAATGAGCTTGTGAATAACTGAATAAATGTGTACGTGTGTTTCCTTTAATGGGTTGATTTTTTGAGGGAAGAGCCAGCATCTGTTTCTTCCTTGCACCCTCCACATTTCCTAGCATAGTCTTTTGTATACAGTAGTTGCTCAATAAGTGCTCTGTGAATGAATAACAATTTACATGTCTGTCTTCCCCAGAAGATGCTCACTTCTTCAGGGAAGACATTGTGTTGTAAAAATTAGATGACTTCTAGTACAATGCATTATATATATTCATGCTTTGTTAAATTCTCATGTTTAATTTTTGCTCTGATTTAAACTAATTTGAAGTCCAGTTATGGTGGGTTATGAGAGTCAATTATATAAGCTTATACCTGCTAAAACTATGGCACCGAAAACCTGATAGGTAAGGTTAGCTGGTAATTTAAACTTCAGAGACTGAGTGATAACACTCAAAACTAGGAGTGGACTACTAGTATTGATACATCTGGAGAATTTTCCATTCTTATTTGATTCTTCCTCCCCAAACCTGAGAAGTCCACTTATGGCAAACCTCAAAGTAGACAGATTTTCCCTGGGAGGTTATTGCAAGTCAAGATCTAACAGGAGCTGGAGAATGAGCAGAGGGATGGTGTATTCATTTCCTTTGGCTGCTGTAACAAATTACAAACTTGGTGGCTTAAAACAGCAGAACTGTAGTATCTCATGACTCTGGAGGTCAAAAGTCTGAAACAGTTTCATTTGGCTGAAGTCAAAATGCAGGCAAATCCGCTCTGGGGGGAATGTGGTCCTTGCCTCTTCCGGTTTCCGGTGGTTGCCAACAGGCCTAGACTTGTGGCTGCAGCGCTCCCATCGCTGCCTCCACCTTCACTTTGACTTCTTCTCTGGGCGTGTGTCTCATCTCCCTTGACCGCTCCTTCCAAGGATACAGGTGATCCAGGGCCCACCTGGATAACGCTGGGTACGCTCACCTCAAGGGCCTTCACTGAATCACATTTGCAAAGACCCTTTTTAAATAAGGTAACACTTCTAGGTTCATGATAGCTTTGGGGTACATTCTTCACCCCACTCTAGAGACAGATGTCTTTCCACCCTTGCAGACTCAAAGTGCTTAGTCTTCTAGGAACCTGATTTGCTCACAGACATACCTCATGAGTAAACAGCTTCGGAACTTATGGCCCATTTAAAAGAAGCTGGGAGCAACTGTCAGGAAGGAGTTAATTTAGGTCAGTCTCGCATCATTGGATGGGCAGGTATGGTCACATTCCCAGCTCTCATTATGAAAATAAACAATTAATACTTTCTGAGAAGCTGATTAAGTAAGTAAAAGAGCTGCCTGGAATTCTGAGCAAGTCAGCAGTGGCAACCAGTTCCTATTAATCTGGCCCTGTTTTGTGTGGATCTTGTTCTGGTTCCGGGGAAACAGGTGTGCTCATCTGGCCTGGCACTCACTCTTCTGTGTCCAGCGGTAGCTTTTGCCATCTGTTTCATCAGGAGGGTCACAAAGGATCCAGGTGGTCACTGGGAGGGGAACTGAGGTGGGATCAGAGAGAGGAGGGGCTCTGGAGGGGGCCACCTGTGCAAGGTAAGAGCATGGACTTCACCAGCTTTTGAATTAGGGAAGAACGTCAGTATTTGAGCTTGAGGTGCAGACACTTCCTGGCTCCTGCACACCTATGTTACTTCTTTCTCCTCTAGCCTAACGAGAGCATGGACACAGGACAGGTCCGCAAGGCTTTCCTGGGTGGTCCTGAACGTGCTGCTTTCAGTGTGCCTCCCTGATTGTAACCTGCCAGCCTAAGCCACAGGCAGAGGAGACGAACTTTTCTAGTGATTCTTTGATAATCCAGCTAGCTGGAGAAGCTGGATTTTAGGGGACATCTTAAGGGCACCTCAGTTTTTCCCCCCTTTCTGTTGTATAAAGTCAAGATAGTAATAATTATTGAGTGCACAGGCTCTCAAGCAAGACTTACCTGCATTTCATTCTGGCTCTATTAGATAATAGCTATATGACTTTATGCATATGTTAAAATCTCTGATTCCTAATTTCCTCTTCTGGAAAATGAGAATAGTAACCAACACTTACCATGCATCAGGAGCAATTCTTGGCATGTTGCAAAAACACAATGAGCTAGGTACTGTTAATATCCCACTTCAAAGATGAGGAAACTGAGGAACAGAGAGGTTAAGTAACCTATCCAGGTTACTCAGTAACAAATAGCAAAGCAAGGATTGAACTCAGATTGTTTGGCTTCAGCAAAAGTCTCTTAACCCTAGTCTATGCTGCCTCTAAAGTAGGGTGGCTATCCACACCAGGTGGCCTTGGAAAGTTCAGGGCTCAGTCTGTCATCCAGGTGATTTATTAATGTGCTCTCTTTTACTCTCAAAAGTACCATAGTGTCATGTCTTGGTTTGGATATTTGTCCCATGAGGACTAAATAATTATATGTTAAATACTAAAGACAATGCCTGGCCGCAGAAAACCTTCCATTAAGGTTAGCTGTTCCTACTTCTATTACCATCACCACCACCACCACTGCCAACGATCATCCTAATCCAGGCAAGTTTAAAGCTGCAGGCTTAATTCAGGTTCTGAAAATATGTATCATGGGTGCTACCATTCTCACACCCATTGCAGACGTCGTTCATTGGCCATAGCACAAAACAATCATTTCTGCTTTGTGTCCTAGGCAGCCACTCTTTAACTGATCAAATTTGACATGGGAAATTCAAATTACTTGCCATACCTAGTTTCATTAAATCTGAGAATCCAAGATCCCAGTGCATGGAAAATCTGAATTTAAGCTGAGCTTGTAGGTTTCTCCATTTATATTGAAACTAATTTGATTCCTAAAAATGATAATGAATTTTGGACCTCTTTAGACACATTATGTCCCTTTCCTATGGTATTCCTCTCTGCCTATTTCTATCATTTCTACCTCTAAAAGAATTTTAATTCATAATAATTTTATCTTCCATGCCTATAATTTGATGAGATGATTCAAAAAAAAAAAAACCCACAGAGATGGTCACAATATAAATAAAGAGAAGAAGGAAGTCATAATAGGAGTTATAGTTGACACCATGATTTAGAAAAGCTATCTTTAAATGTGATTTGTGTAACTGGTAGTGAAACTTATGTCAGGTTGGTTTTGCATGGCATAAGGGACATCTAGTGGTTATCTAGGTCTCTGCAGATTTACTACAGGTTAAGTCATAGGTGTAAGTATTGGGGGCTAAGTACCATCACCCTAAAAAGGAGCCCCCCCGCAAAAGAGGGTGACCTTTATTTTGAAGTTAACAAAAGATAAAGAAACCTGTTCTGGAAAAAAAATCAATTTGAGTCCTACCATTTCTATCTTTATTATTGTCAGTTTGAACCCAACTCTTATTTGCTGTCTTTTGTACCAGGTTGGAAATGATTCTGTTATCAGGTACCAGCCAGCCTGGCATATTCTTCTTATCACTTTCTCACCTCTTGTGCTGATTGCAGAGGGGCTCTTTGGACCACTTCGAGAAGCAATCTGATTAGAGCCTTTATTAGGCTACAAAGCAGAGCTGCTTAGCAGGCTAGGAAAGAAATAGTTTGTAATTGCTTCTGACAGGCAGGGCTCCTTCCTTGGGAAGTTGTTCGGCTGTGAGGAAGCCGTACAGCTCTGGTTCATGCGTATTTTGCATACATGAATGGGCTTCACATTTTAAGAAGATGAACTGCAAAACCCATGTGTGAACTTGCCTTCTTAGCCCCAGTTCTCCAGCAACTTGCCCATTGGTCAGCACCTCTGGATATAACCTGCTACTATCCATGGTTCTGAACTCATTGTTTCTGTCTTCTGGGCTGCATACCAATACTTCTTTCCTCATGTGCTACTATTGTTTCCAGCCAACGATGTTAGACTTCTTAAAGGTTCAGTTTCATTGACTCATTTTGTATTATTATTTCCCCCTGTTCTTCTGCCTTTGGGACTTTCATATAATTTCTTTCTCCAAAAGCTATTTGGTATTTCTATTGCAATCTGTCTTCTTTCAGGGTAGTTGGTAGCAGCCTGAAGTTGCTCGCTATGGCCAAAGGCTTCATTGTTGGGCATTCTTTGTTGCTTTTTGACTGTGAGGACAGATGATAAAGGCTTTAGGTACTGTTTCAAAATCTCCATGTGTTTCCATGGCAGTCCAAGATACACTGTTATTAGGAGATGGACAGTAGTCCCTTAGCATACTCCAGCATGGGAGACAGTGTTGGTGCTGACCTTCATCAGCCAGTCTCTTAGAGTATCTTGCTAGAATTTGAGCTTGTTTTTTTTTTCTTCTTCTTCTTCTTTAGTGTTCCACCAAGACACATAAACTAATGACAACTGCCACTCTGGGCTACAGAGCTTTCCATATTGACAGCCTTAGAATACAAACACATTTCCTAAGCATGCACACTTAGGGAAAACTCAAAATAGTCAGTGATTCTATCAAATTCATTTTAACTGTCTGTGATACTTTTGCTTTCTGCCTTCTCATCCCATTACTTATTGTCAAGCAGAATGAATTACAGAGGCTTCTCTTTGCATTATAGTCCTCACTGACATATAGGCATCAGAAAGTAGCCTTGATGATCTTCCTTGCCCTTCTTCTTCCTCATTCTTTCACATCCTCTTACAAACATGTACTGACTTTGTGTTATATACTGGAAGAGGCACTTAGAAACACAGAGAAAAAGGGCCCAATTCCTTCACTTGAGAAGATCTCAGTGTACTGGGAAAGACAGATAATTACAGCACAGCATGATAGTTTCTATGACAGCAGTTAGAACATGGGAGCAGAAAGGAGGAAATCAGCTGTGGGTGGGGGTGGAATGAGCAAGAATGTTGGTGAAGGCTTCCCAAAGGATTTGATACCTGAATTATGCCTCAAATGGCGAGGTGTCGTCATTCAGATAGATACTAATTCAGGCTTATCCTGGCGATGGTTAATTTGAAGAATCCAAAACTCGCTAGGCTGGTGATGATGAGGTAGAGACTAGATCAGAAGGAGTCTGTATGTAATGCTTAAAAGTTTGTATTTGATTCTGAAGTTCATAAAGAACCATTGAAGGATTTTAAGCAGGGAATGACATGTCATCCCCAGAGAAAACAGTAAGATGATTAGAGTCATTTGTAGTTCTTGGAATAAAAAGAATAGTAGATTCCTAGTGATTCAGGAAGGCACATTTTAAATTTTGTCACCTTTCTAATCAAACTGCTAAAGGCTTCCTCTCTACTCTGAGTTCCTTTCCCCCCGCCAATTGAATCATGTCTGTATTTTTAGAGCTTTTCACAATCAGGTAACACCTACTCATCGGATCTTAGTTCCTCTGCTTTGTGACATGTAACCTGCACTCTACTCAGGTTAGTGACCTCAGCAAATATTCTAAGACAGAAGGAAATGTAGGTGTTCACCGAGTAAGTTTGTTTAGTACCCAAGTAAATGCAAGAAGTTAGAGTGTATTTTTATTGAGCCGCTACTATGTGGCAGGCATTTTGCTACACAATGGGGGTGCACTGGTTACCACACCCAAAGCACTGTGTTTGTGAAGCTTACAGGCTAGACAACCATAACAGTGCCATTCTTGGAAAGCAGAAGGGAGGAAAAATACATTCTGAGTCAAATTTCTGATCACAGGCCCTTGCACATGCATTAATTGGGGTGACAAATATATCTCATATTTGACACATGAAATATATTTAGTCCCCCCCCCTTTAAGTATCCTCCAACATTTTCTAAGCATGTTAGTGGCAGGGGTTATACTTCATGTTCCTTTGTATCCTCCGTGGTCTAGAGCCAAAGGTTATTTAACACATTCCATGGACATTTGTTTCCAACATTCTAGAATAGCTAGTCAATTTACATTAAGTTGGCTCTTGTGTTAGAGGATAACAAGAGTGGAGAGTAGGTTCACCGCCAGTCCCACCTCAGTGACTGGTGGCACCTTCCTTGAGCACTGTCTTCAAGCAGAATTCTGAGGCTCCATCTGAGTTTAATGGGAAAGAAAGTAGAATAGAATAACATCAATTAACAATAAACATCTGCCAAAAAGGAAGAGTAGAAACATATATTTGCCACCACGGCTTTAGGAGATGGGATAATTTGCTATCCAGGGGGTTGCCAGAAGGATAATCTGGCAAAGTTTTCTAGATCATCTAGGAAGTTTTTTGACCATCCATTAACAAGGTCTGTCTTGGGGAAATATGGCCCATACAGGCAAGTTCATGTCTTCTTTCTTTGTCTGGGTCTGTCTATGCCAAGTTCTTGCTGCATGAATTTAACAGAAGCCTAGTAGACTCTGGGAGGATGATAAAGCCTGCATCAGCAAATCTTATCTCTTGCGATAGACTGAGCCTTTACCATATCCTAAATACCCCACAAACTTGATTGGCAAAAAATTTTTTTTCCAATAGGATACATGAACATATGGTGGCCTAGTCCTAATCAGCCTTTTTAAATGTGTGTGTGGGGATGGGGGGGAGCGGAATGTCCTAAGAAAGCTCTCCTTCTTGAGAATAAAAATAAGACCTTTACTGTGATGGTGCCAAGGGTTGGAAATTTTTCTCAGCATCTTACTATCTGGAACTGAGCATAAACCTGTCTGATCATTTCCCTTTCAAGGAGAATCCATCAGACAAATAAATGTTTGTCTAAGCCTTGAGCAAAAGTGTTAAGGACCTAAGTTATTAGCAAGGGGCGTGGGGCTGGCATATGTGGACCTTTTTTCATGGGGCCATAGTAAGTGATAGTAAGCAGTTGGTCCACAGTTCGTTCTCTCTCTCTCTTTCTCTCTCTCATGCCTGCATGTCCAGATGACTGGATGCTTTCTTCAAAATGAGGAAGGGACTGAGGTCTTTGCTGGTTCAGTATCAGGTTGCCTGGATTTTTCCTGTTACTCCAGCTTGTCTTATGTCTCTTTTATATTTTCCTGGCCACATTTTCACAAATGGGACATAGATCAGAGATTATAAACTGGTCATCCCTGGTGGGATCCAGCTACCAGATATGTTGTATTTGACCCAGAGTGTTGGATCACACATTTTAAAAATTTATTAATAATTAACTGTCAACATTCTACTACCTGTTTCAACTTTTATGTGGAGTCTTTTGAACTTATTTTGAGCCCTAGAACTTAGACATGTTTTGGTTCCTGCTTTGCAAGTCAGAAACTCAGTTCCCCTTTTCTACTCCTGGTGCTTGGGTTCTATCTTTGGCAGACCCTGACCACTGTTAACAACATAAAGCATGAAAACGGTGGTACGCATGGTCTGTAGCAGCTGGGACTTTCGGCCCCAGGTTGGGTGTCAGCTGCAGCTCAGCAGGCAGTTAGTTTATTGACCCCTGTTAGCAAGACCATAGATGCAGATGTGGCCCCAACCATGCCAAATATTAGCTTCTTCTGACTTTGGAAGCTAACAGGACCATCTGCTGCCACATTTGTGCTTGGACTTCACTGTTGGAGTTTGGTCATGGTACACTGTGATAGAAAATGATGTTAATCATAATGAATCCTAAATCTGTGCAGATGTATGGGGTGTGTGTGTGTGTGTGTGTGTGTGTGAGAGAGAGAGAGAGAGAGAGAGAGAGAGAGAGGGAGAGAAGCAAAGAACGAGGAATGGCTACCATTAGACATTTACATATGTTATAAATGCCACATTAGGCAATTATATATATTTGAAAAAAATTTTTTTTTACTTCAGAGTTTGTTAAATCCAGAGTCTGTCACTAGTTCCAGCCCTGTCTCTTGAGCTGACAATCGGCTTAGAACTGACCCTCCGAGAGAATCTTTTCTTCCTATGATTCCTTGCCAGGCTACCTGGTCTGTTGATTCTGTTCTGGCTTTTCACAGAAAATAACACAATTCATAGTGATCACTACCATTTACTGATGGTTTACAAAAGGCCAGAAATTGTGTAAAGTACTTCTGTATACAATAATGTTATCTAATTTATTTCTTACATCCACAGTCTACGGTTGAAGACTCTGAGGGTGAGACAGGTTAAACATTTGGTCCAAGGTCACATACTTGGCTAGGGTCACGGGCTCAAACTCTGGTGAGTGACACTGCAGAGCCCCTGATCTGAACCACGGCCCTGTGCTGCCACTTGAGTCCCACATTTAATTTAATGAAGATACAAACATTTCGTCAACACCAGCATAGCTAGGTGCTATGTTAGATTTTCAAAAGTGTGATAACGTTTTGCTGATTAGGTGTTTGAGGTCTATGGAAAAGAGAAGCCTGGTGCTTATTCCACGAGAGCAACGGTGAGTGTGTTGAGTGACTGAGCCGTGGAGCAGACAGTTCATAGGAGGGGAAATCATAGAAGACCAGAATCATCAGTTGCCTGAGGGCCAGAGAGGAAGTGGGGTAGACAGAGTAGGATATGTGATTCTGCGGCAACCCCAGAAGCAAGATTCTTTCACAGTATTTCTCATTTATTTACCCTGAGTTGGAACGTTACACAATAATAAGATAAGCCCAAAAGTGCATTTAGAAACTGCACCATCCTGGAACTGAAGAGAAAAAAACTCATTTCATTATTATCTATTGTCAAAGGATTAAATTTGGGTGAGAGACAAATATATCTTTGTCTTTTACTTGTTGTGTGTAAGCGGCTCCACACATAGGTATAATTTGAAAGGCTTTATTGGGATTTGTAGTCAGCACTGTTCCACAGCACGGCACCCTGCCGCCGGCTTCTCGCTGTTCTGTTTTGCGTACTCCATGCACTTGAGAGAATGGCTCCCGACGTCCTAACCTTTAAACATCCTCCACTGACCTGGAGCAAGCAATGGTGCTTTTTATTGAAATTGTCCTGTATGTGGAGCCACAGAGAATTAAAGCTGTTTTAAAAACAAGAGAAAAGAAAGACCAGGTGGTAAACCTACTATTCCTTCCTGGACCGAGAAATAGCACCCAGAAGCCCTCTGGGCCCTGCGGGGCACATGCCCACACTTCCTTGTTCTTTCTAGGTCCCTTCCTGGAGTGTATAGGGATGTGGCATTTGTAACACCACCAGAGTGGCCCGGGCTAAGATGGGGGAGAAGAGAAATGCTCTGTGAGCTGAGACTGTCTCTACCCATTCGATTCATTCCCATGGACCTGCCATATAACACAAACCTCGTAGAAGAGTTTAATGTAAAAATACATTATGTAAAGAAGAATTGTCTTCTTCATCAATCAGGCGAGTGGTTTGGACAAGAGCAGACAGCTTCGTCACTGGCAGACAATCTAAGGACTGTAAGTTGATGGAGCAGTCGGGGTCAGCAAGGGCCAGAGTCGCCAGGGAGGGCCTGGAATGGGTCTGGATGTAGATCCTGGCGAAGGGGAACCTTTGAAAGAGGTTGAGAGGAGAGGAAGGCGCTACAGCCAGGGACACCTGGGGAGCAAAGGCACAGAAACCCCAACACCTGAGCGCACGCAGAGGCTTCCCAGGTGAGTCTGAGTGGGGAGGAACAGGACTCCATTAGAGAAGGCCGTACCGGGTGTGAAGGTCTTTGCACCCCAGGAAGGAGATGCATGTGGCTTTTGTGCTTGATGAACCAGTTTCTGTTTTATGGGTAGGTATGGGTGACTGCAGAGTCTAGAAGCTGCCAACCTCGGAGCGTGGCCTTGCCCCAGGGCAGTCAGAGAGATCTGGGTTCAGGTCCGGACTATGCCCTTAACGGGCTATGTGATCTTACTCACACCTAATCCTCCCTGAGCCTCAGTTCTGTGAAATGGGGTAAAGCCACCTACTTCACGTGCTTAATGTGGATGGTATACAATAGGTTTGTAAAGTGTCTGGCACATAGTAATGCTCAATAGGTGGCAATGATTGTATTCTGTTGTTCCGCTGCCATAGCTTGCCTTACTCCTGGTGTTGGTCTGTGTGCCTCTGTGTCAAAGGTTGTGGAGGCAGACAAAGTGCAGTTGTTCTGAGAGTTGTCTTACCTCTGAGATTTTGTCCTCAAATGTCTGGCTTCCTAAGCACGAGATGTGAATGCAAACAGCAGTCTTTATAAGCCCCTGGGTGGAGTTGTAAGACCAGCTTGTCACTCTGTGACTCTGCCTCTGCCTCCCAGGCTCTGTGACATAGGGGGCCATTCCTACTTTGTCTTTAATTGCTCCTCCGTGGGGTAACTTGTCAGCCGAGGCTGCTTTCTGTCACTTGATGTCACATCTCTTTCTAGTTCAGTCATCAGTTGGGGACTTCCATTTAGCTGAAAGTCTGACTTTATAGAGAACCCTGTACCAGATGCTAATTTGTCTTGCAAGGGGCTCCAGCGGGATTTCTTGCCTTTATGTCCTACCCAAGGGGCTGGTACATTTCTCAGGGCTGTGGCCATGATCCTACACTGGGTGAGGACATAAAGACAATAGGATTCAGAGGTTAACTCACTGTCAGTAAGAAAGGTGTGGAGACAGTACCTATACTAATACCTGGAGAGAGAGAAGTAATTTCAGGACCAGGGAGTGGACAGAGAGCTCACCCGCAGAGAGCTTTTGAGAGAAGTCTGGTTATCTGTGGCAGTTTCTGGCCCTGATTCTCCTCTCTGTCTCTTCAGAAATCTGAATTCTAGTTGCTCAGCTTCCGTCCCAGTCTCACCTGTATACCCTTCTTCTTACAGAACAGCTCTCTTCTCAGGACTCAGCATCCTTTAAAAGGCCTTTTTCTTATTTCCTTCTGCCTCTTGTAGGGATGACTGATCTCTCTTTCCATTTATTGTTCAATGGAGCCAAGCCTCCGTCTGTCCCTTTGAGATGAGCTATTGTTATACGTTAATAATTAACCTATACAAAGAGCTCTGATTGTAGGTATTTAACCAATATAAGAAAAGCCAAAGTTTGGTTATGCCAGAGAGCGCTCACAGGCTGGGGCAAACTTCTGGTGGTTGGACAGGAGAAGAAGCTGCCAGTCAGCAAACTTGGATTGTTTCTTTTCTGGTTCACTCACTTGGAGCGATGGCCTAAGGATCCTTCAGGGTTTCCCTTTGCCCCATCGAGGTAAGATGAGAACTTCAGATTTTGAATTGGGGATGACACATGCATGACTTTCCACAGAACGTTAACGATGAGCTTCATGAGAGCTGCTTGCAGGACCTCGTTCCGAGTTCTCACGGTGGTGAAGCACGTGGACTCGGGAGCCCAGCTCCTGGGGTTCAAGTCCTGCTCTGTTATCACCAGCTGTCTGGCTGTGAACTTGTTCCTTAACGACTCTCTGCACCTGTTTCTGCATCAGTAAAATGGGGGAGGGATGGGGATGTCTCCAATGGACGTTATCAGAATGAATGCAATAGAAGGCTTTGGATCCTTAGCACGGTGGTTGGTAGTAGATGCTCAGTAAATATGAGTACTGTTTTCAGTGTTATTTGTATGGTTAGGCCTATGGTTGAGGTCATAATAGCAGGGGAGGTGTTTTCAATTCTTTGTCATTAGTAATATAGTAAAAGGCAAATAGCTCTGCTTGATTCTCTCCTGGTGATAGGGGGAGGAAGGACACGGGTTATAACTGGATGTTAGGGATTAAATGACAGATATTGGAATGACTCGTCCAATTAACTGTTTATCACTGAGATGGATTGTCAGACTTATTTCCCCACTTAAGTCTTTTTATTTTACTGAAAATGCAGAGAATAACACAAACTACTCTGGTCTGTGGAAAGGATGAAATAAGATTAACAATAGCTACAACAACCCCCCCCCCAAAAAATAACAGATTTTTATGCCTTTCCTATGTGCCATTCCGAAGTGCTTTACATACATGAACTCATTTCATCCTTACAGAATCATTTAGTCCTGTGTTCCCATTTTCAGAGGAGAAAGCAGACACAGATAAGTTAAATAACTGTGCCACGGTCACATGGCTTATAAGTAGTGGATGTGGGATTTGGACCTAAATCTGGATCCTGACTTAGAATTTGAATAAGATGATGTGCAGGACATAGTGAAGTAGTAGGCTTAATGAGTGCTCTAATGTTAACCCCTTCCCTCCACCTTTTTCTTCCTGTCTATTTTATACGTCTGACATTGCTTAGAGCTCAGTTCCATCCCAAAATTGCATCAAAATTCAGGTCTAGTAAGAGCAAAACCCTTTTGTAAATCTAATTTGGAGCAATAAGATTAATCCCTGCCTTTATGTAGATTATACCAGGTTTAGAAAGTCATAATATATATTTTTTGTGTTTTAGGTTGTTTCATTCTCTCACTATACGTACATAGAGGGCATACACCATGTGCAAAGAAACACAGATCTCTTTCCCCACCAACCCATAATAATCATTTTCTTTAGGTAATACATCCACCTATTTAAAAAATATCAAATATAATAGGGTACTGTGAAAAGTAAGTCTCCCTCCTACGCCAGATATTAACCTGGCAAATTTACATCCTATTAACAATTTTATAATTTCTTGTGTTTTCATCCAAAGCTGTTTTATGCATTTACGAGCATACATAGCCATGGGACATCCTTCCAACACACATACTTTACACAATGATTGCACAATGTGTGGTCTGAACTAGTCCTTGCTAATTTCACTTAACAATGTTACTTGGAAAGCATCCACACCAAAATTGGGAGTACTACCTAGTTTTCAAGGACTACATAATATTCCATCATTAGGATGTACCAGTCTATTATTGATGGTCATTTAGGTCGTTTCTGGTCTTTTACTAAGGACACTTCAGTATATATCTTTGTATGGAAGTATTTGAGTCTGTGCTACTCAATCTCTCTTGATTTCCACTTGCAAGCTTATATTGTATAACTTTCTGACAACACAAACATTGGCCAGAAGGAGACAGATGAAAGGAATAGAATGAAAATATAGGGGCTTATCCAGGACTTGTGTACATCCTAGAGGTCTTTCCAGATCCTTTTTCAAATGCTGTGTTTCATGCTTCTCATAATGTTTCAGACTATGGTGTCCTGAAGTCTCTTCTTGGGCCTTTTTCCTGGGTTGCCCAGAGGGCGATGGATGGTTACTGTTTGCAAGATTGATTCATATGGCACTTGTTTGGCTTTTGACAGGTTGTTTATAAGAATAATGACATCCGTCTAGAGCTGTCTCGCCTGGCCCGGATTGGGGATACCAAGATGAAAATCTATGGCGAAGTTGTATTCAAGTGTGAGAATGTGGCCACACTGGACCCCATCAACTTTGAGACCCCAGAGGCTTATATCAGCTTGCCCAAGTGGAACACCAAACGCATGGGTTCCATCTCCTTTGACTTCCGCACCACCGAACCCAACGGTCTGATCCTCTTCACTCATGGCAAGCCCCAAGAGAGGAAGGATGCTCGGAGCCAGAAGAATACCAAGGTGGACTTCTTTGCTGTGGAACTCCTTGACGGCAACCTGTACTTGCTGCTTGACATGGGCTCTGGCACCATCAAAGTGAAAGCCACTCAGAAGAAAGCCAACGATGGAGAATGGTACCACGTGGACATTCAACGAGATGGCCGATCAGGTAGGAGGAAGCAGGGTGTGTCACCGAGGCTAGAGGAAAGCTCTGGCTTCTCAGTTTGTTTCTGAACTTTATATTTTTTATTCTAAGTTTTGCGCTTGCATGCTTGTTGATTCTTCTCCCATTCTTTTTAATGGTGGTTATAAGATGTTTCAGAACAAGTCACCTGTCTCCTCAACGGCTTGCATTCTTCTCCTAACCTCCCTGTTCACTCATTGCCCAACCATCTCAATGATAGCTCCAAGACCCCGGAGCTAAAGACGGTTTTACAAGTATCAATTCCACAGCTGCAGAGCAACTGTCCTGTCACTGGTGTGATGGTGCCCCCCCCCTTTTTCTTCTTTTTCTCATCACCATGGAAACCAATGGTGACATCACAGATGCTGCATTATGTGGTTACTCTGTAGGATAAGCTTCACTGCCAGGGTTTATGCAGCGATACACCCTTCAATAATTGGCAAGGGTCATGTAGCAGGGAAAAATTATGACAAGAAAGGAAAAGGCAAATTGATTTTTCCTGAAGTCATGTTCAATTTAAAGCCTTTCTTTGGTGTGAAAGCCTATATTTCACTCTTTGCTCAGACCTCAGTAACTCTCCTTTCCTCTTCATAACCTTTTACATTTGGTTTAAATGGCTTTGTTTGTTTCTGCAGCCGCAGATCAAACAAGCTAGCCCCGGGCAGTACATAGCCACTCTGGAATAGTAACAGAGAGAGGGAGGGGGGAAAAACGCACCAAAAAAACATAAAAATAGAGAGTTTGGAGCTTTTGGATGCTGTACAGTCTGCCTCTCTTTCTATGGACCATGTGGCAGTGAAGGTCATGTTCTGTGCCATCAGAAAGGGCATTGCACCCAGAGTGATAATTAAAGCATTTGGATTTCACACTTATTTCCTGATTCTCTGTTTAGGTAGGATTATACTGGAGAAGGGTCTTGGCTGTATTTGTCACAGGTTTGAAGGATTCACTCTTCTGGTAAACACAAAAAAAGTCTACCATGTGGACATTTTCTTCCTAGGTGCATTTGGCCAACAATAGAAAGCAATAGGTTCCCCCAAAGGCTGCAGCCAGGAATGGCTGAGCTTCAGGGGAAACAGCTTTTCTGTATAATTCCAGAGCTGGAGGGATGTTGGAGATAAGCAATGATGCTCTTAGGGGGAGCTGGATGGGTTCTGTGCAGAGGGCAGGTGAGGGGCTGATTGCAGCCCTGGATGGTTTCCCGCTCAGTAGGATGCTTTATTGGTTGTCTGAAATCTGATCAGAACCAAGAGGCTTCAAATCTAATGTGCTTTTTGAACAAGAATGGGCAGTGTGTACTTTTTTGAAAAAGAGAAATACACAAAACTTAATTTCTTTGGAGGCCAAATCTTTCTTTCTCTCTCTCTCTCTCAGTTTGTCCTTAAAATGTCAGCAGGGGCAGAGCCAGAAAGCTGTCCCAGAATTATAATGGAAATGCTCCTGTTGGTTTTGGGGACCATGCACTTTGGGTCTCCGGAGGTGGGTCATTGTTGATGGGTTTTGTGATCGACTAATCTAGACCCTCGCACACCTTCAAGGTTACCTACCTGTGTTACAGGCAGCCCAGAACATGTAAAATTGCCATATGTATACTTCTATTTATTTTCAACGCTAACTGCTTTTTCAAGTAGAGCAGTTATTTTGTTTTGTTAGAACCATCAATGGGTCCATTTCAACAAATAAGTTTGGATTTCAGAGGCCTTGAATTTCATACCCGGGAGCTGTAGCATTGGCCAGTACTTTGATGTACTGATCAATTTGATCAAAGCCTATAAAAATTTACTGAGTAAACAAATAAGTGTCGTGTTAAAGCAGTGCAACATAAAATTTTAATATGATCTATTAAACTTCATTTCTTTATGAGGATAGTTCCTAGTATGTTGTTTGGGGTTATAAAGCTATTCTAAAGTGGATAGTTATAAAAATACCAGTGTATCTAAGTGTAGTGCCTTCTTCCCTGCTCATCCTGAAGAACGTGACTGAGAAGTGATCTAGAAATACTTTTATGATGACTCCCCAGTTGGGTGAGTGATTCTTAAAACTGGATAAGTACCTTCAAAACCATTGTGGTCCCACCCTCTGAAGACAGATTTTCCTCAGGGTGTGTTTAAGGCTCCAGCATCTTAAGCAGTTCGGCTGCTGTTCTTATTTGGTAATAGATACTCCTCCCTGTTAGCTGGTGATCCGAGGAGCTCTGTAGATACATGGAGGGAAAGAAGGCAAATTGTGCCAAAGAGAAGAAAGAGCTACACACCTCAACTTCCTCATTGCTGAAATAGTGGAAGCAGCAACTCCTGTCTCACAAGATTGTTTTCAGGATCCAGTCCCCCAAAGCAAATCAAGTACTTAAAATTGTGGCCAGGACATTGTGGCTGTTACGCAGGTTTTTAAAAGATTAGAAACCGAAAAGGCAAAGCAGATTTCTCCAGGAAAAATACTTGTAGGAGAGAATACAGGAAGCAAGCTGTTGGCTCGATCCTCCCAGATGCCCCTTATGCTCTTTCTAGTCTTCTATCCCTCTGTTGACTTTGTAATTGAGAGTAGGTCACATTCTTGACCCCAGCTGATCTTCTCAGCCCTCAGCTGTTCCCTAAAGAGCTTAGGGAATTGAGATTCCGGCAGAAGTGAAGGCTGGCTGATGGATGGCATGACCCAGTTATCTCAGTACCAATAAAGCACTTTAAGAATACTAAATCATTCTTAAATTATGTGGCATAATGTTTAGATGTCACCTGGATTTTACAGTTTCCTTGATTTTACATTTTAGGGAATTGAGCTGTAAAGTGGCTCAGGGACTGGCCTCCATTGTCACCATGGGAGGACTAGAACCCTATTTCCAAGTCCCCAGGTCAGGGTCTAGGATTACATACTCTGTAATTTCCTGTGCAGAGACTCTCTCTCTCTCTCTCTCTCTCTGACTTCATCCCCTGCTCACTCCCTCTTGCCTTCTCCACTCTAGCCACAGCCAAAGGTCCTGCCACCTACCCCAGGACCTTTGTAGGTGCCATTCCTTCTGCGTGGCATGTACTTCCCCCAGGACTTTGCATGGCTGAATCCTTTTCAGCATTCTGGTTTCAGTTCACCTGTTACTTGTTTAGAAAGGCCTTCACTGACTATACACTTTAAAGTGGCACCCATGGACTGCTACCATGTCACCCATTTTGTTCTCTTCCTTTCACCTGCCATTAGCTAGTTTCTCTTATTTATTGGGTGATGTGTTTAGTTTCTGTTCCTCCTGGACATCAGCTCCATGAGAGCAGGGACATGCTTGTCAAGTTTATCTCCGTGCACAGAGCTATACCAGAGACAGAACAGGTATTCCATACATATTTGTGAAAGAAAGGAAGGAAGGAAGGAAGGAAGGAAGGAAGGAAGGAAGGAAGGAAGGAAGGAAGGAAGGAAAGAAGGAAGGAAGGAAAGAAAGAAGGAAAGAGAGAGAGAGAGAGAGAGAGAGAGAGAGAGAGAGAGAGAGAGAAAGAGAGAAAGAGAGAAAGAGAGAAAGAGAGAAAGAGAGAAAGAAAGAAAGAAAGAAAGTTCCACTTAAAATTTACCAAAGGCAATGCCTGAAATATTCACTGCAGGCCTGGTAGCCAATGCCAGTGTAGAGCGTATCGGGGCACGTAGGGTTCCATCCTTCTGGGGATGACAAGCCTGTGATGAAGACTCAGACCAGCACTACAGAATCTTTACTCTGTCCCAGGCACAGAGTAAGAAGCACTTTACATATGTAAGCTCATTTAATCATCACAACAACCTGTGAGGCGGAACAATTATTTTCCCATTTTACAGATGAGGAAATTAAGGCCCAGGAAGGTGAAATCACTTGTTCAAGGTTACAGCTAGGAAGAGCTAGGATTTAAACACATGTGGGAACTCTGCTGCTCTCAATCTATAGGGTATGCAACCTCTCAGCCAGGACTTTTATGTAGAGAACAGACACCACACCAGGTACTAGGCCACTGGGATTGTCCTGGCTCCTCCTGTGGCCCAGTCTGCCTTACCTGGCAGAGACGGGAGCCATATTACCTATGTTGTCCTTTCCACCATCTAGAGCATTCATTCCCCTGCTTACATTGTTCTTCCCTGGTCTGGCAACACGGATCTCAGCACTCACCTGCCAGGCTCCTTCCATTTGGTTCATCGACTGGCAACCTACGATGCTAAGGAGCTGTTAGCTCACTGTGTTTCTGCCCTCCCATCCAGGTACCATATCAGTGAACAGCAGGCGCACGCCCTTCACTGCCAGCGGAGAGAGCGAGATCCTGGACCTGGAAGGGGACATGTATCTGGGCGGGCTGCCGGAGAACCGCGCAGGCCTCATTCTCCCCACCGAGCTCTGGACCGCCATGCTCAACTACGGCTACGTGGGCTGCATCCGCGACCTGTTCATCGACGGGCGCAGCAAGAACATCCGGCAGCTGGCGGAGATGCAGAACGCCGCGGGCGTCAAGTCCTCCTGCTCCCGGATGAGCGCCAAGCAGTGTGACAGCTACCCCTGCAAGAACAACGCTGTGTGCAAGGACGGCTGGAATCGCTTCATCTGCGACTGCACGGGGACCGGCTACTGGGGAAGGACCTGCGAAAGGGGTAAGTCAGCCCTCGTGCTGTTGCGTCTCTGGATAGACCCACCTGTGCTTTCTTTGCTACCGCAGGTGCAAGCTTTGGACCTGCTCATGCTTTGTGTCTTCTAGAGAAGAGTTTTCTTGGGTGCAGTGCTTTCCAGATCGTACCACTTCTACTTCTGGATGCTTGGCTTTCTTTGACTAGGGTTGAGTCGCAGACAGGAGAAGTTTAGAATAAACATTACCATGATCATGATGCTTTTTTGATTCAGTATAAGACGTCTTTTAGAGAGGATGGATACTTCTCTTTGGGAGATTCTGGATGGGCTAACCAACTGGCTGTTTCATTTATTGATTTAACTCATGCCTTTTGGTGTCTTCTGCGGGCTAGCTCTTGGATTAGACTTTAGAAATAACACTGTTGAATAAGACAGACCCAGCCCTTTTACATTGCAGCTTGCTGCCTAGTTGAATCTTTGGCCAGTAAATAATTTCAAATGTGGTGAGTTTTACAAGAGCCAGTGTAATGTATTGGTTAGGAACATGAACTCTGGGGCCAGACTGGGTGAGAAATCTGGCCCTTATGGAGTGATGAACCTTATCAAGATAATCAATATCTTTGAGACTTGATTTCCTCATCTGTGAAATGGGAATAATCAGATACCTACCTCATAAGATGCTGGTGCTGATAAAGTGAGTCAATAGGTCCCTGGACTATGGTAAGCATTTAATAAATGTTAGTGATTGTTGTAGTCATAATTATGGTCATCAACTTCATCAAAGGGAAAGTAGAGAAAAATTTGGGAGGCTTTTACAAGGGGACCCAACATACTGTAGGTGTTCATAGAAAGGTTCTGCAAAGAAGGAATATGCAAGTTGAGGCTTCAAATATGAGTAGAAGTTAGCCTGGCAAAGAGATGGGAGGAAGGTATGCCCTAGATAGCGAGGACAGCATGTACCGAGGGACAGAGGTAAGAGACCATGGCACAATTGAGGAACTGAACAAAGTCCAGAATGGACTGGAATGTGAGTGATGTGGGAGGGGGGAAGGTAGGAGAGGTGGGGAGCAAACAGTGGGGGCTGATGGATTAGGATAGGCCAGAATGCTAGGAGGAACATTCACCACTTTAACATCTTACATTTGCACTGAATTTACAGTTTGAGTAAAGGGCAGAGATAAAGGTATGCAATAAGACAACATCAAGACAAGAAAAGTCCAGGCCTTAAGCCACATCCAGATTGCAGCTTCGTTTATTGTTTTATATGCCAAGCCCAGAGAATCAAGCTGGCTGTCCGTGGGTTGTCAGCCTCTATTTTTTATGAAAGGATAATCTAGGTAGTTACCAAGTGTTTCCTGAGGACGTAGCTCTGGGGCTGTGCAGATACTGCATCTGTAATAGGTAGTTACTGCCCTCAAGAAACTTATCATTTATTTAGCTGAGGAGTTGAGATATCTGTACAAAAAGCAGTAATAAAATGATACAAGGCAGTGGCATGGGCCAGGCTGAGGACACTGAGACTCAGAGAAGACTATCTTGAGGAGGGAACTGTAGGGTCTCATCCCTAATGACTCCCAGTGGCCAGAATTGTCCAAGTATTGTAAGTCTGGTCATGAGGAGATATCCTGGAACAGGAACTGGATGACCAGTCAAAGATATTTTCAAGGAATGGTTTTTGTGAAGTCAACTATAATACCAGGTAAGGTGTGTTTCAAGAAAACTGCAAGTCTTCCTTACAGTTGGACCAAAAACACGATACAGGACATTGGAGTGGAAGACAAAGAGCCTTCTTGAGACTTATGGAATTTAAATTCAGATTCATTTAATTTTCAAAGGAGCAACAATCAGAACATGAGCTAAGATGAGGAGGCCACAGTCTGGAACGGAAGTGGGCTACAGGGGGCTGATCTGTCTGTCAAACTCCCAGACTTCCCATACGTCTTTGTAGGGTAAACTATCCTGGTGCTAGTTTGGGGTAGATAGCAAGGTCATCCGACCTCTGAGATGCATGAGACAGTTGTGGTGGAAGTTGGTATTTCGGGTCTTCCACCATCTATGAAGGTAGTGTAGGAACTGAAGGTCACTTTAGACATTGCACACTTTCTCTTGGGTCTCTTCCTAACTCAAGGGCCTTGTGGTTGCTGAAGATAGGCAGTGGTGACTGTAGGCATTTGTGCAAGGTGTCTCTGAGCTCACCTGTTCCAAGGGCACCTCCATGGGAGTTGGTCCAAGATTTGTCAAGTACAGTGAAAGTCACTGCACATTTTACATTGTCACTTTTGACTAGTCATTAAAAGGCAGCTGATTGGGGATATATGAGGGACAATTATTCCGGGTACAGTGCAGCCAGTAGTCATTCATTCTGGCCCAATGAGAAAGCGCCTAGCAAATTTAAGACATTTGATCTATACGTTGCTCAAATTCCAGACGGTTCAGCTGATTGTTTTGTTCCCCCACTAATTGTTTTTTGGCTCTGTATTGTTCCTGACACCATGTTCAGAATGAATCAGTGGGGTGTAAAACTGATAGGACTGCACTCTGCTAGCAAAGAAAATAGAGCTTCCCAATGACACTGTTTTTCTTTATTGAAACTGATTCCTCAGGGGAGATGCTTTTGAGTACTTTTTATTCATTTTTTTCGTACATGGAGCAGACATTTATTGAAACTCTAGTGTTTTCCAGCCATTGTATCAGACGCAGGAGTTGCAAAAACAAAAACAAAAAGAAACTGACACAGCCCTTGATTTTGATCCAGGGGAATATAATTCTCCCAGGGAAACAAAGGGAAATGTGGGAAATGTGCTAACATGCTGGATGTTGTGTTAGATGTCAATAGGGCACATGAATGGGAGAGACCATGTCTGTATGGGGAAGTGATAGTTGGGAAAAGGGAGCCCAAGACTTCCTGGATTTTCTTGTCTCCTATTTCTAACATAATTATCGCCTGTCTCTACTTGTCCCCTGAGTATTTTCTATAGGCATTTCTGAAGAGTGGTGAAGGAAAAGTGTTAAGACTTTTTACACAGGAGTATGAACCCCTTTGGATCAAGGAATGCTGCCCCACCCATCATAATACCATCAACCTGGTCCCTCCGTTCCTCTGTTTAATTGTCTTCTAGAAGCATTAACCCTAATCCTAGAATACATCGTTTGTACTAAACGTGATACCTTTAAGACGTTCCTGGCAGGTGTCCCATCTAGCCCAGACTGGGTCCTATACTTGGGCGTCATGGTGGGGTCAGTTCCTTTGTATTGCTGGCCCTACAACAGGAACAGTAGTGTTATAAAGAGGCAGTTGTTTATATAACATGGAGAAAGCATACGGGGGTTGCTGAAAACTGGTATACAGAGGAAAAGCAGAGTTGGGGATGGCGCAGGTCAGAAAATAGATCAAAATAGAACTCAAGAAAAGCGAGCGAGCAGATCAATTGAAGAGACAACTCCCAATTCAAAGCTGTCAGCCCAAGGAGAGGGAATAAAGTAAGAGAACTAGGAAATATATGAGTATATGAGACTAAGATTAATTTGCATGAGTATCCTTCTCTTAGAGTAAAAATAGATGTCTCTTGCTTGTTCCCTCACAAGAGTGCTTCTGGTGCCTGTGAAGATAAGCAACTCTAAATCTTGACATATGACAATTGGCTTGATGTCATATTTAGATTTTTAAGCATCTAAAGTTTCAGAAAAAAACTAAGTAAGGTTTTCTTGGTTGCAATCTGATACTATTCTAAGAAGAATATTCTATCCGTCCTAGTTGTTCAGCTGTAGCTATTTTGGTTTCTTATTCATAGTGAAGTGGGAGTCGTTTCCATGACCTAAAAAGCAAAGGCCTATTTTAACTACTTAATACTAATCAGTTTGGTGGCAATGCTTTAATCTGCTGGAGGACCACCTGCCATCCTGTAAAGTCCTATTGTACAGAGGAAGCGTTTTAGCTTGTCTATCTTGAAAGACATGATCCATTGACCTGGGGCAATACAGGCATCCTCTCCTTGAGAGTGTTGCTAAACTATTTAGTTAGTGGGAGCCAAGTGACAATAGGCAAGGCTATGGATTGGATTTATTTGTGGACCATCAAGCTTTAATTTAAGGCCAGTACAGATTCTACCCTCTTCCCTGGATATCTTTTTCTGAATGTATTCAGCAAGAAAGAAAACAGGACTCAGCACAAGTCTATCCCTATGACAAGTCTCAGTTTCCTTATCTGTAAAATAGGGACACTAATCATTACTAAGTAAGATTTTCTTGGTTGCACGCTACAGAATTGACTTTGCCTAACAGAGTCAAGAAAGTGAATTTGCTGCATGACTACCTGGAGAGGTATCTATCAAATGAAGATCCCACTAAATACATCTTACAAAGGGAAGCAGAGGAGCTCTGGAGCTCCCAAAGAACTACGATTGAAGTGATTCATCTCTCCTGACTTCCAGGTTCTGCATTTTTACAGTCAGAATTTACATTTTCCAAAAAGAAAAACCGATTGTCCTAATTTGGTCTTCTGTCTATCCCTCCACCAGTGAGCTCTGTCTAGGTGGGCAGTCATCCAGAATCGATATGAAGGCTCACCCAGGATTTTGTGTGTGTGTGTGTGTGTGTGTGTGTGTGTGTGTGTGTGTGTGTGTGTCTGTCGGACACACATGAGGTCGGGCAACTAAGTTCATGAACTCATCCTAGAAAAAGTGCTTCATACCTCATTGCTGAATATCACTACAGTCACCTTCAAAGCACTCCCCTTGGGAAGCTATGCACTGAAGCCAGCACCTAGTCCACCCTTCAAAGCAATTTTGGAACTCTTTTTCTGGAATGGCTGTCATTGTATTATCCTTGATGTCCTGAATGTCATCAAAATGTCTTGCATTCAATATTTTCCTTTCTTTTCGGGTAAAGAAAGAAGTCATTGGGGGCCAGATCAGGTGAGTAGGGAGCGTGTTCCAATACAGTTATTTGTTTACTGGCTAAAACTCCCTCACAGACGGTGCCATGTGAGCTGGTGCATTGTCGTGATGCAAGAGCCATGAATTGTTGGCGAAAAGTTCAGGTCGTCTAACTTTTTCACGCAGCCTTTTCAGCACTTCCAAGTAGTAAACTTGCTTAACTATTTGTCCAGTTGGTACAAATTCATAATGAATAATCCCTCTGATCCCAAAAAAAGGTTGGCAACATTTTGGCAACAAGTTCTCAAACTTAATTGTCAGACCTCATATAATCTTACTAAACCATTTTCTTAGTGCTGTTTCATGGGAAAGCTCGGGGTACCATGACCCATAAGGCCATGTCCTGTTATAGATGACCAGCCATGTGGAACCACTACCGGATAAAAGAACACATTTCCTGGGATCATGGAATCCTGGAAATTGGATGCTTTTGAAACTATTAATTTGTAGAACCAAGAAAATGAGATGGAGAGAGTAAATCTGCTCTTCTCGCTGGTCCCTGGGATTCCATTCATCTGACATACATACCAGCTGAAAATCAAGAGTGAAAGATATTTTGAGTTCTCTCAGATGACTCTTGTTCCAACAGGAAAAGAGTGCAGGCCACAGCTGCTCCCCTTCCAGCTCAGGGACTTCCCTTTCAGCCAATCCCTCTGATTGCTGCTATGTGCTCCTAGAGCAGCAGCAGCTCATTCTGCCTGAGAAGGGTGAGACACTGTCTTTAGATGTGGTCGAATGTGTCATTCTGATGCCACGTGGAAATTATGTTAGCAGAAAATAGTAGAGTTGGCAGATAGCATTGCTGTTATCTGTATCTAATCCTTGTTTCAGTAGGTGAGGAATTGGAAGCCCTAAGAAGTGACCGTGACTCTAACTTAGAGTAGCTATGGAATGGTTAAAATTCATCCTTCCTGACTCCTGATACTCCTGTCCATTACGTTGAACAGTCTTTCCTTCTCATATATGTGAAAGAAGTTATATTGTAAAGTCATCAAGGGAAAAACAATACATTAAATGTATTTGTTTCCCCATCGTCTCTAGCACTGTGCTATACACATACTATGTGGTTATTAAATGTTGGAAGGCCCTAGTCCTCGGCACTGCGGCTCTTCTTGGTCTGTACATGCCCCTTAGTGCCCTCATCCATTGTCATAGTGTCAAAGGTCACCCACATGTCAGTGACTCCCAAGCCAGGGTCTCTAGCCTGGAACTCTCTTTGGAATCCCAGATTTCTACGTCTATTTGCCTATTTGACATCAGCATTTGGATACCTGATAGGTATCTTAATCACAGCATTGAAAACAGAAATCTTGCATTTCTCTTCCTTGTCTGACTTTTTTTCACTTTTAGTTTTTCCCATTTCTGTAAGTGGCATCACCATTGTCCTTGGGATTTGCCTTGATTTTTCTCCCATCTCATTCAATCTGCCTCAGCAAGTTCCTGTCAACTCTTCATCTAAACCAATCCTGCATCTCTCCACTTCTCTCTTTTTCCACCCTCATTATCCTAGGTCAATTTATACTGATCTCTTCTTTGGATAACTGAATAGCATGCCATCTGAGAATGAAACGCGCAAGGTCGTTTTGTACCTTCCTTCGAGTATTAGATTATTAAAATGTCTGCACACTCAACACATTCCTACCTTAAGTATTTGTTTCAGTGGCTTCTGATCCCTCAAATTATAGGAAATGAAGTTCTGATGCTTCTTTGGAATTAATTTCGACATTGACATAGCACTTACATAAATAGGTATTTAGCTCTTCTATGTACCAGGCTTTGTGATCTAAGATAAGGTCGAAATTTGTAGAAAACATGGCTTTAGATCTTATATGAGCTCACTTTCTAGTGGAGGGGATAGAGAAGTAATCTGCAAATTATAATGCAATCTACCAAGGGCAACAATCCAGGGAATAATTATAGGAAATAAAAGATAACAATTAGGAAGCCAAATATGTCCAACATGATATATCACTTTATAACTGGTTCTACATCTACTGGGGTCTGCTCAGTGGTGTGGGAACAAAGGAAACCCTGGCTTCCAAGGTCAACTATAATAATGCTGGTTGCTTTTAGTGGTTCCAGTACCATTGAGGGTCTGCTGCATTCCCCAGGGATATCCAGGCCCTTTGTTTAGATATGTGACCTTGAGAGTCTTACTTGGATCCTCTGGTGTCTCTGTTATGCAAAAATGAAATGAGGCAAGTGGGTTTCATGCTCTCAGCGCCCTTCCAGTTCTAAACTCTGTGATTCTCAAATGTCATCGCCTTGGCAATGTTTTCCCTTATCCCGAGAGGAGGGTGAAGGTGAGTGAAGGGCAGGACAGGAATGCGAGTCGTTGTTCCTTGCAGTCTGCAGCACTGTCTGGGGTGGGAGGCTGAGCTTGGTTTTATCAGCACTGCAATGAAGTTGTCACCTCTGATTCATTCATCCAAGAAAATGAATACCTTGCTGTACTGGGACTACTTCAGGCCCATACCACATACATTTTAATTGATAGATTAATGAATATAACCTTGGGTTTCTTAAGAGCATTAATAGGCTGTTTCCATTTAGGTCCATTGTTTACCTGCTTTTGATGGCTAATGACGTGTATCAGAGAAAGGGGTTTCCCAAGAAATACACTATTTATCAACTTCAACCAACATGTCCCCCACCCCATTTTTTCTAATCAATTCGTGCTTAAGTCATACCGATGTGTCACTGGTGACCACCGTAGCAGTGCTCAGATTCAGCCTCTTCTTTGTTCTCTTCCTTGTTTCCAGTTTGCTTTTCCACAGGCCCAGGACTGTGTGATTCTAGGAAGTTGTCCCATAGCCCATGAACCCTTCCTGAGTGTTATTCCACTGGGTCAGGATCTCAGATACCCCTGATCACAGTTGCTCCTGTTACTCCAAAAACAGTGAGTCGGAGAAGGAGAGTCTAGTTGTTCTGGAGTCTTGAAGCTCCAGGGGTCTCAGAAGGACAGGTTGGGGGCTTTCGAGAGCTTTGAAAACTGTACAGCTTGGCCTGTGTTCCGACTGAGAAAGTGAGGGTCTGCACTTTGGGGCAGTGCGTGGCAGCTGCTTGGAACTGCGTCACGTCTGCTGCTGGCTGTGGGTCTGTCAAATGCAGGGGCACGGAGGCCGTTTACATTACCGCTCTCTACCTTTATTACTGCCTTTTCTAGAAGCCGTTTCGCTGGCAGCAGACATCTGCCCATTATGGATGCAATAAATTGAGATGCTGCGAAATTATGAGAAACAAATGCTTCAAAATGCAGCACAAGGGGATTGTCATAGCCTTTTTTGAAGCACTTCTGGCTCCATGTGTCTTTTCCCAGATAGGTATGTTCTTTCTCGTTCCAATCTGGATTCAGAGGAAAGGAAAGTTAAAAAGATCTACTATTTATTGAGAGACACTATGTGCCTGCTGTATGTTAAATTCTTAATCTACACTGGGCCATTTAACCCTCACATCCACTCTGCAGGCTATATATGATTAGTCTCATTTTCTAGATGAAGAAATTAAGGGCCCAATTCATTCCTTCCAAAGCACGGACACTGTACTCCGTGCCAGGGGCTGTGTTGAGCCCTCGGGATCCAAAAGCATTGATCGTGACACTCCTCCTAAACTTGTCAATCTATTTTAACATCTGGGAAAGGTGGGACCCAAATGCAGGGAGAAATATCATGTGCAGCATCACAGAGTGGGTGACACTGAGGGCTGAGGCTGATGGAGTAGCAGGAATCTCCCAGGTAGACCAGGCAGGAAAAAATATTCCATGTAGAAAGAACAGAGATGCGAAGGTAACTTCGGTACACAGGAGGTTTTCCTCCTGAATGGAATCTATGACTTGGGGAATGAGGGAAAGGAATTTGAGGGGACATTTTAGAAGGTGTGGCTAGAAGAGTGAAGTACCTTGTTTGCTCTCCCCACAAATTTAGACCTTATCTTAGAGGAGGCATGGCATTTTTATCAATGGGACCACAGGTTCACATCCCTCTGGCAGAGGATGGATGGGATGTAGGAGGCAGTAGGCCCGCAGACCAGTAAGCATTAGTTCAGTTTGCATTTGTATTATTTCAGGAGTGAGAAATAAGAGCCATGCCTGAGGTAGAGAGAATGGAGGTCATTTTGGGGGCACACATCCAATAGATTTAAGGGGAAGTGTTGGTGGAATTTACTAACCAATTGTACACCGCTGAAGAGTGGCTGCATTAGAACGGGGGTTTGGCCATAGAAGCCCATTGTTTCTTCCCTATACTCCTCAGCCACCTCAAATCAGTTAAAGATTCTTGGAAGGAGTGGAGAGGAGTGAAGTGACAAGAGGATGTATCTAAGAGTCATCTACACATGCCGGTCCCACTCTAAACATGTGTGACTTAGCCTCTCTCTGTGCCTGGGTTTCGATATTCACCCCTGAGAATACCAAAAGTAGCTGCTTAATTGGCTTGTTGGGTCCCTCTGTTATAGAGTCAAATGGTATGGTGTGCTCACATAGATGATAAACCAACATGCCCCTTTCTGAATCTAGAATTCAGCAATTCAAGAATGAAAAATTTAGTTGGCTGGTGTTTTAATTCTGTTTTTTTTTTTTTCTTGTGTTGTAGAAAAGACCCAGATATGATTTTTGTGTTTAAATTCATGATGTAGACTAGAATTTAAAAGTGGGAAGGAAGGTCCTGGCAGAAGGGAACATATGAAACATGCTTTTCTCCATGCTTCACAATGGTTTGTATTTGGAGTTAAGATATGACTCAGGTATAATCCCAGATTTTGAAGAATTATGTTAAAATGCTCTGCTGTTCCTGTGATTATCTCAACCAAGATTTGCATATATTTGATTGAAAAAAATTGTAGTTTATTTTTCTCTTGTAAAAGTGGCTGTATTTCAGATTAAGCTAAAAGATTCTTTTTTTAGGTTTAGGAAAATCATTTTTAATTTCTCTGTATTCTGGTCTCATTAGCACTTTATAGCAATGAGGCCCAATACCAAGGACTGTTTAACTGTGTGTACATAGAGTGCAAGCGTATAGTTTTCCTCTAGTTTCTGAGATGTTTCTCTATTTTATCACGAGCTATGTTTTAATCCAATCTGGGACCATTATGGGAAAGAAACAGCAGACATATAATAGTCATGAACAGACCCAAACTCAAAACCCAACATTGATTGACCCCAAGAAAAACAGATAGAGTATAAAAGTTCATAGAATCATTTATGTTGCTAAAGGCTCAGATAGTATCTAGCATAACCACCCCACCCCCAATTTTAGATAAGGAAACTGAGGCCTCCCCATAGAAAAGGAGTTGCCCAAAGAATAGAATGTAATGTTCTTAGTCCCTCATTTTGGTTCCCCATAATTGGATTTTTCAAAGAAATATACACAAGAAGTATCTGTGTGTATTTTGTGAAAATATATGTTTATGGCCCATCACCTATTAAGCAGTAGAATTGTGGCAGTATAGCAAAGACATTTGCTCAGTCTCCAGTAATTTATTTTTGTTGCTAAATTTTATTTGAAATGTTGTCAATTGATTTACAGAGAAAAGAAATATGAAAGGAAAAGACGTGCACATTTCTCTTCTCTTTTTATCACCCATCCCATCTTACCGCACAAATGACATATAAATCCAGCCCAATAATGAGGATATTGGAGTGACAAGTGCATCTGGGATGTAGGGTTGGAAACCCTGGGTGTCAAGGGTACTTGAAAGACCCCCTTCTGTGGGCTATTGGACAGCTATTTCTCTGGTGAGGAGATGCAGTCTTTCTTGAAGATCATTTCATGCTTCTTAGCATGTTTAACCTTTACAACAAGGCATTCTCATCAAAATGACAAACCACAACAGGGCCTTGTGAGAGGCCAGTAAATCAGAACCCTTATGAAATCTGTGGGATTAGCACACCTCCCCTTCTTGTTCCCTGAGGGAAAGAAAGCCCAGTGCCTTTCAGATTCTAATCTTCTCTGCAGGCCCCCTGTCTGGTGCTTCCTGCTGTGCCCCACTGGCATTTGAATATTGTTTTCATTTGGTCTCCAGGGCCACATATGGACACCAGCAAAGTCAGCACATTCTTTATCTTCATCAGCAACATTGTAAAGGAAAGATAACAGCTCTGGTGTTTGCTTAGTTGAATTCTCCCACCCCTGAAGTCTTAATTTCTGGGTCTGAAGATAGTGGCTGGTTCTTAATGTCACCATGGCGTGGTGGCAGGCTGTTGCTCACAGGAATCTTATCTCCAGCTGGCTGTCTCTGGTTCTGATTTACTGGCCTCTCACAAGGCTCTGTTGTGATTTTCACAAGAGACGGCTCCCCTTCCCCCATTTTTCTCAATCTGTAATGAAACTTCTTTCACAAGCAGTCCAGCTTCTCCAGCCACTGTAAGATGGAGCCTTCTCTTGTGGAAATCCACAAAGCCTGATGTTGAGAGCAGAAGTGGAAGGAGAGAAGATTGATGAGTAAAAGTCCTGTTAGCTGTACAGATAATAAAAATGTTTATTGAGGGCTGGGGAGGGCGCATGGATGACTCTTTTACTAGAATTTACAGATTCATATTTATAGTTGGAAAGAACCTCTTGAGGTTTGGAGTCTAACCCAATATCTGATATACTGTATGGACTCTATGGGAACATTTCTCTGTTTCCATAGGCTCTACTAAATCCCTATCTTGAATCCTGGGCCAGAGCTCTCTACCCTAAAGCAATGTCCAGAGGTGGTCTAGCTTTGTGCCTGTGGAGTGGTCTTCCTACGTAGCTAACAGTGGGATGGTTATACAGCAGAACTCAGAACCTTTCTGCACATGCCCAGTGGATCCTTGTGATTTTTTTTTCACATGTAATAGTCCCTTTATTTATTGCAAATAGGCTAGGCAATTAATTCACAGTTAGCAACTTATGGCCTGGAAAATCTCATTAGCCCAACCTTACATTATCAGTACATCTGTTTAAAAAGAGATCCTTGAAGAAGTGGTCTGAATATCCAGATTCTTGATCAGCTCCAAGAAGCAGGGAGTCACTGAAAGGCAACTTTGAAGGGAGTGTAAGGTTGTGCCCACGTTATCAAAGCCACTGAAATTCACACCTAGAGGGATGTAAAAAGGGAATTCATATTTATTGAGTACCTTCTATGTGCCAGGTATAATTTGGTACTTAAGATACGGAAGTTTGGAGTCAGACAGAGATACGTATGACTCCCAATTCCATCAGTGATTATTGTGCCATCTTGAGTGTGTTTTTAAGCTCTCTGAACCTCACTCAGTTTTCTGACCTATAAAATGGGCCTTTTGTGAGGCTTAAATAAGATGATTATGTAAAAATCCTAGCACAACACCTGTAACTTTTAAGTGTTGAATACATGGAGAAGTATTATTGTTATTGTAATTTAAATTTTAGAATAAGCTCATAAAGTGTGTGGTATCATTCATATTTTTAAGATAATTAAACCAAGGCTCAGATTAAATAACTTACCATGGTCACAAATACTAGAGGTAGGATTTTATTAAACCCAGTCTATCAGATTTTCCATTATACTTTGCCATCCCTTAAAATGGGAGGTCTTAAAGGTGGGGTTAGGTATTGTGGGAGGGAGAAAGAGTTACGGGAAATGGTGAGGGCCTTTTCTGTTTATCTTCCAACCCAGTTAATTCTCTGCTTCAGGACATTCAGGGTGTGAACCTAGGGAACAAGCAGACAGGGAAGCTGCCCATTTGAAGTTAATTCAGGATTTCAAAAAGCAGTTAGGCTCTTCCACATCCTTTTGCCCACATTGTTGGTTCCTAAGTAAAGGAGAGGAATTCTAAGTTTTCATGGGGACGGTCCAGAAAAGCATGAAATGGGTGCAGTTCAGGAGTGGGAAAACATACTGCCTTCTCACAGTTTATCCAGGGCCACAACGTATCCTAACTCACACCTACATCCATACCAACATGTACACACATACACACACTCTTTGGCCATAAAACTGGACCTTTCTACGTTTTGTTTCTCTAGTCTGCCTCCTGCACTAGACTATGAGCCATCAAGCCTGGATCAAGCATCCCAGTACCAAGGATAGAAAAGGAGCTCAATCTGTGTCTGGGGAGGAAAGCAATGGAAGCAGGAATGAAAACCTAAATGAATGGGACTAACTCTAAGATTTACTCTATTAAAGTTAGAATTCTGGTTTGTTATCTGACGAGTTTGGAATAATTTGGTTGCCGAACATTCTTCCTCTCTATCTCCTGAAATACATGCACAGGTTAGGATTTTCTGGTGAGCAGAGATAAGATGGGTCTAGAGAAAAATCATCCAGGAGCTCCCTTAGGCTGGGGCCTGGCTTCACTGTTGCTATAGGTGAACAGACGGGCAAGCATGGAAGGAAGCAAGGGTAGAAGGGGAACAGGCACACACATCCATGCCAGGTGCTTCCACCATTTGAAACAGTGGGGCTGACCTGCCACCCTTCATGGTGGGAAGAACTCCCAGTGGAGACATGAGTACATTTTGCTCCCTTCCACTCTGTTTTCTTTTGCCTCTCTTCTATCCCTCTTTCTTTTCTCCTCTTTCCTCTTCTTTATCCCCTCTCTTCTTTATTATTTCTCCCACATCAACCCTATACAGTCTCTTCTCCCTTTCTCTATTTTCGTTTAGGCTTGACATAGCAATAATATCTGCCTCTTAATGGACAATTCACTCCCAGATGGATGAAATTGACCCTTGTTTATTCAGAATGCTTGGTCTGGAGGCTACCATAAAATGTGGGCTGGGGTCTAGGACTATCTAGTATAGTAGATAATTGAATAATTAATTAGGGGAGCAAATAGGAGAAGGGAAGGACAGGCCCCCAAGGCCTCTGCAAGTAAGTACATTGTCTAGCCTGAAAGTCTTCTCCTTTTGAACTATGATAAATGAGAAAGGGTCTTGGCAAGAGGGAACATTGACTCTGTATAACCAGGTGGCTAAAATGTGAGTGGAGAATGTAGAGCAGTGCCCTGGGATATCAATTCCTACTTGAGGACATGAGTTGGCTGCTGCAAAAAAGCCTCTCTCTGCCTAATGTTGGGTCTCCTCCTACACCCCAGCCAACCCCGACTTTCTGTAAATGGAGATTGATGGTTGGGTGGTGGTATGATGGTAAAGGAATATGTTCTTGCGATGTAGCTGAACAGAATTTTTCTCTGTAAATTTCCATTCCCCCTTCCTTTCTCTCCCTTCTTCCTCACCTTTCATTTGCCTTCCTTTCTTGCCCTCAATCCCTTCAAAACATTTTTCATTTCGTTCCTATGTATAGAACATGTTTAACCCATCCTATTTCTTTGCACTATAGAGTGGTGTTCCTGGGGGCTTTGATGGAGCAATTGATATGATGAATCTTGATTTTGGTAGGACTGTTATTCTGTCTTCATAAAATGCTCCTCAATAAACCAATATCTAGATTATAGCTCTGTTAGGAGTGTTTACCACTGTTGAGAAGAAGTCTCATAAAGAATTGTCATCACTGGTTATTACCAATGTTCTAAGTCGTGGATCTCCATTTTTAAAAATAAACATTGACTTGTATGATTACAAAGGCAATGTAGGTTCACTGTAGAAAATTTGAAATATATGGAAATTTACTAATTGAACTTTAATTTACTAATTATTTAGCCAATATTAAGTGAACATGTATTTCACTGTAAACAGTAAAAAAGCTAAAATCATACATAATTATACCAACCAGAAAGGGTCATTATTAACATATTGTTATACTTTATTCTATTCCTTTGGGCAATGTGTATATAAAATATATACTTTAATGTCATTTAAAAATAATTTCCTATCCTGAGTTTTTCGGTTAGAATTATGTCGTAAATTCCATTATATCATAATTTATAATTATACCATAATTTCAATTTAGCATTATGTTATGATCTTTGTCTCAAATCATAAATAAAATCTTCAAAAATACGATGGTTAATGACTTCACAGTAGCTCTATTTGCCAGCTATTGCCTCAATAATGTTGTTAACAAAAGTAAGTGGCTTACAACAAGTAACACTCAAATTTTACGCACATCTGTGGATAAGGGTGGGGTGGCTACCTGCTTAGCTGTGAAATAGCTGTAGGTTTGGAAATTAGATTAGAGCCTGCTCCATGGTCTCCACAATTTCCTTGGACCAGAAGCTACCCAGGGAATGTGTTCCTCTTGGCAAATGGCAGGAGTGCAAGAGGGAGCGTAGAAGCGTCTAGTGTCTCCTGAAAACTTAGTCTGCCTCTGGCACGTTGTCACTTCTGTCCACAGGTCAAACCAAGTCATGGTGCCAAACCCATCATGGGGAGGGTTCATACACTCCACCTACTCTAGCGGAAGTACTGCACAGTGACAGGCAAAGGGTGTGGGTGTATAATTCCTAAACAGGAAAGGTAATGAAGAATTGTGAACAAGGGTTCAGTCTGCCATAGTAGACCATCTGATCAACCAGACATTGATCAAAGAAGACTAATTGTTGATCCTTCCTGGTAGGCTCCATTTTACCCCATATTGGTGTGATAGCTATTACAAGACCCTTTTCTAACCACACAGGCTTCAGATGATGTTGGACCCTTTTTCACTAGCCCAGTTTTCTCTCCTACCTGACTCTGCTTTGTAGTTTTAACATATCTTTCTATTGATACACCAACTTATCACACCTCTAGGAATTCGATATCTTGCTTCAAAGATTGTCTCCTACAACAGATAAGAAACTAGCTTTGATTTGAATGCAAAGGATACTTTATGACCATCATTGCAGAAAGATGTAAAGAGGTGAAGCCAAAGACCTAGCAGGGCTATTTCCAGATCATCAGCTTCAGAGCCTAGAGGTGAGGCAGAAATATTTGATACCTGGTTTGAGGTTTGTTTTACAAAACATGATGGAGGGAGGCCAGGAAAGATCAGTGGTAGAAAGTGCTCAGACGCTTGGGCTTTCTAAGAGTAGTAAGGAATGACTGAGTCCATTTTTCTTTTTTTTAATTCAGTATCACTGAACTCCACTCTTATAATCCGTACTGAAAGTCTGGAATTCTTTTCCTGTTTGAGGTTTTTATCAGGGCTATGAGGAGTGCGTATTGCTTAGGTTTTGGTATTTAGGCTATTAGTTTGGGTACTTCTTTCTCTGTTCTTAACAGGTGAAGTCCAGGTTCTCTACTGATGGGCCTTTTAATTTTGTTTCCTTTGTAAGTATTCCTCTGCTTTTTAGTTGGTATTTATTTTTTGAAATACATACTTCCTTTCACACATTAGATAGCATGCTGTAGGAAGGTCAGGTCTACGCCTCCTCCATTGCTCACTGCCTGGCATATAGAATGTGCTCAACACACGTTTGTCGATGGTGATAGGTTCCGGGCACACACACATCTTTTCACCCAAAGACTTAACAGATATTTTCATCCAAAACTTGACAGGTCTTTTTTTCACCCATGTATTCTCCCTCCCATACAGATTGTCTTGCTTTAGGCTTATATTTCATGCTTACAGTCAAACATTTTCTGCAAGAAACCTAGTTTTAATATATTTATTTCAAATATAATTTTCTAAGGAAGAAAAATGATTATCTAAGCAGAATTTGCCAATGTCAAAGCATCAGTCAGTTCTACAAGAACCAATTTAGAGTAGTCAGAAGTAACAGAGACGACTAATTAAATTGATGAGATTTAATAACTTGCATTCTCTCCAAAGAGAAACTTTTCCTGGCCAGAAGTTGGTAAGGAGGCAACTATATCACATTAGGACACTGTGAGTGTGAAGAACAGTAGAAATTGATTTAAAGGATGGTGGGAAGGGTATTGAGTGAGAGTAAGGCTAATGTTACAGAATGTTAGCACAAAACCATCTGTTACCACTATGGTTTACTACCATTCAACAATATTGATTGAGACTCTATCATGTGATAGCCATTATGATAAGAACAAAAGAAACAAAGGGTAAAAGTTGTCTCCAGTGTTCGGGGAGCTCAAGGTCATCCTAGGGAGAGCAGGTGACAGCCTTCAGGAAGATGGATTGGACATGAAGCCCATTCAACCAAGATCCTGTTCTTACTGCTGCACAAATGACCTTGTTTAATGTGCAGGATTGATTGGAGGTAGAAGAGGAGGCAGGAGGAGAACAGGCGTAGATCTCAGTTAGAATAGAACTCCAATTTCTCTACTCCCAGAAACAGAGCATGATAAGACTTTTCTCTAAGGAGGTCGGGGAAACTGGCTAGAATTGGATATGGGTATTATTATAAAAATCCACGTTTAAAAGAGAGCCAAAGCATGCACATCAACATCTGCAAAGGTCAATGAAAACATACACATATAACAACAACAACAACCTTTCCAGCTTACTGGTCCATTAACTTGCCAATTCCTTGACTGATAACATAATCAGTTTCAAATACAAAATTAAAATAAAGTCATTTTAGCATGATGACTATAAATACTGCTGTGTGGTATATTTGAAAGTTGTGAAGAAAGTAGATCCTCAGAGTTCTTATCATAAGGAAAAAAAAACATTTTTTTGTATCTACGTGAGCTGATTGATAGTAACTGAACTTCTTGTGATGATGATTTCACAATACATGTGAGTCAAGTCATTATGCCATACACCTTAAAATTATACAATGCTGTATATCAATTATATCTTAATGGAACTGGAGGTAGTCATTTTATCCAAAGACTCAACATTTCAAAGATATATAGTGTTATTTGGAAGAATGCTCTTGCATATTATAATATTCTTCACACTCTCATTTAAAATGATATTCATTCAAGTATGGTTGCCCATAATAAGCCAGACATTATGCTAGCCCTTGAGGGATATAATGGTGGGCTAAAATTGACCCTTGGCATCACAGAGCTTACAGTCTAATGATAGAAAAGCATCAAACAATCACCAACTAAACATGCAATTTGAAACTGTGTGAAACTTGAGAAGTATGGAAAGGCAGGTCTGGTTGGGGGATCAGGGAAAATTTTCCCGGAGGGAGGAATGATAAGTGAGCTGATATTTGAAGAATAAACTAGAGGTAACCAGGCAACGATGGATATAGTCTTCCAGACAGAAGATTGCTGCCCAAGGGAAGGAAAAGAGTATGGCAAGTTAAGAGCCCAAGGAACAGAAAATGTGTTGTTGAGATTGGAACACAGAGACGGAGGGTGGAGGGGGAGGCAGGGACCTGGTCCTACAGTCCTCTGCTTGTGGAACGTGGTACTGATTTAGAATGTATCCTAAAGGCAATGACAGATTGTTGAATAGTTATATGCAGAGAAGTTACATGACTGTGATTTATTTTTTAAAAGCTCATTTTGGCTCTAGGATGGAAAGTGGATTGGAGAGGGAGAAGAATTGATGCTAAAATACAAGTTCTCCCAGAAAGAGTCAGTGGTGGACTAAATTTGGGCTGGGGCAGTGACTATGGATGTGAAGCAAAGTAAGTACATTTGAGATATATTTAGAAGGCCCTGTATGCATAGCATTTGAAATGTCAAAGAAAACAAACCAGGGCTTATTAAGGAGAGACTTTTATTAAAAAAAAAAAAAAAAAAAAAATATATATATATATATATATATATATATATATATGTGTGTGTGTGTGTGTGTGTGTGTGTGTGTGTATATACATATATATATATATATATACACACATATATATTGCAAGGGGAAAAGGGATTACTGCAATAAGAAGACTGCTGTGAAAATAAGAGCTGAAAGAATTGCAAAATCAAACAAAACAGAAAAAAAGATTTTCCTTTACTAGGGTAAAGGGAGAGGCCAGCAGAGATAAGCAGAATCTTTGGAAGAGATGCTGGGTAAGCAGTGGGAAATAACCATCGGGGTCTGATAGGAAGAGGCTGTCACTGTGGCCAGCTGATTCTTAGGAGGAACTGATAGAGGGGTCACATTCCACTTCTGTTGTGTGTGTGTGCATGCTCAGGCTTGGGGCAAGCGGAATTCTGGTTCAGGGGCCTACAGGAGTAACTCAAGTTTGGTCAAGACAAAGCAGAGCATAAGAAATGGCAGCATAAACCCTTGGCTGAAGAGCACAGTCCACCATGATGTAAAAGGTGATTTCATAGGGGCAAACAGGAGGGCCCACAGCTTCTCAGGGGATCAGCAAGTCCTTGCTCTCCTCTCTCTAGGGGGATAGTCAATGTCTTCATTTTACGCTAGGGATCTATATTGGGGTTGGCAAAGTTTTCCCATATCCTTGAGTTCACTTATCCCCACAACACCTAGCCAGGTCTGTTTCAGTTGGAAGGGTTGGATGAGCAATCAGTGTTCTTGTCCTCTTCTTTTACAGAAGAGGAAGCCATAGTCTAGAGAGGAAAATTGACTTATCCAAGACATCACAGCTAGATGTAAGGAAACGATGACCTGAACCCAGGGCTTCCAACATCCTCTTTCCATGGCTGCATCCCATGTGGCAATTGTCATGACACTTCAATACAGCATTGCAGATTCCTCCTGGGGAGCAAATTGAGGTGCTTTCTACCCCCCACCCCCATCTCCTGTTCAGCTACATGTACACATGTTCACTATACACACATACGACATGTGTCTTTTCCTGAAGGCTACCAGGCATCAATGTGAAGTTTAACCTAATCACTGTCTTGAGTTTTCAGTTCCCATTATCCTGCTCCACCTGGGGCTTAATTTGGCCATCTGGGGCTCAGGGCGTAGTCGAAAGACAATATGGTGTGGTGCATAGACTACAGGCTTTGGGGGCAGGCAGAGCTTGACTGGAGAGCTACATCTGCCATTCAGTAGCAGTGTCACCTAGGTCAAGTTGTTTATCTTCTTTGAGCCTTATTTTTCTCATTTGTAGTCAGGTTAATCATTGCCTTACTTGATTGTGGCAAGTATTAGATGAAGGTATAGTCATATTAGCCACCATTTTATTGGGTATGTATTATGTGCCAGGCATTGGGCAAAGTGCTTTGTTCACATTATCTCCTTGAATCCTTGTGTAACAACCCACTGAGGTGGATGGTATTATTAACCCCACTTTTAAAAGCTTAAGAGTTCCCAATCTAATAATAATAATAATGACCACCATTCATACATTCACGTATTCATTCATTCACACATGTTTAAATTTACTTATTATTATTAAGCATCTACTATGTTGTAGGCAATCGTCTGGTTTTCTTGGAGAATTCTTCTGTTCTTCCAGTGGCACAGAGACAAAAATTGACAAAGCTTTTAACCCCCATGGAATTTTCAATCTAGTGGAGAGAAATAGGAAATAAGCAGAATACGTTTTAAAAACTACACACACACAGACACACAAACACACACACATGGTGTGATCGAACAATATGGTGAATAAATAAATAAATAAATATTATTGTAAAATACACGTTGTCATTAATTCCTCTTGCTTCAAACACACTTATCCCATCGTTCTTGCCACTTTATAAAGCAGTTCTGGAAGTCCTCTTTTGTGAGTACTTCAGTTGCACTGTCTTGGCTGCCTCGATGTCCTGAATCAATTCAAAATGTTTACCTTTCATGATCATTTTGACTTTGGAAAAGAGCCAGAAGTTGCACAGTGCCAGATCTGGTGTATAAGGTGGATGAGGACATGCTGTCATGTTTTTATTTGACAGAAACTGCCATACCAGAAGTGATGTGTGACACAGAGCCTTTCCATTGTGATCACAAAATACGGTGAATGCTGCTGCTGAGTGCCATCCAACGGAAAGGCAGGGATCTTCAATATGGGAGGTGGTGCATCGAACTTTGGTAACAGTGTGTGATGTTTCAACTTGTTCAGTGCAGTCAGTCGGGTGTGAGCTACAGTTGAGAGAAGTGGGCCCTAAATCATCCTCCATCATGACAATGCTCTGTGTCACACATCGCTTCTCGTATATGGCAATTTCTGTCAAATAAAAACATTACAGTGTGTCCTAATCAACCTTATTCACTTGATCTGGCACCGTGCAATTTCTGGCTCTTCCTCAAAGTCAAAATGATTCAGGACATTGGGCACCCAAGACAGTGCAACTAAAGACACTCATGAAAGAGGACTTCCAGAACTGCTTCACAATGTGGCAAGAATGATGGGATACGTGTGTTTGACCCGAGGGGGAGTATTTTGAGGGGGGATTAATAGCAATGTGTCTTTTACTATAACACATTTGTTTTTATTTAAACATTTACCATATTGTTTGATATCTATATTAGGAAAAGTGCTTTGTAGAAAATTAAAACAGAGAAAGGGGAAGTTCCGGAGTGTTGCTTGTGTGGGGTAGTGGGGAAGCTGGTGGGTGTGCCCGCTGAGACTACAGGTACAGTGTAGCTAATTTGCTTTTTGGTAAAATTTCGCAGCCGGTAGATTTCCCGTTCTTCCTTGTTCCTGTCTTCCTTCCCTTCATCCCCTAATGCATTAGCATCTGTGATATTGACTGTTAGTCCCTGAGGATGAACATTTCCTTTATCCACTTAGCTACTTACCTTCTACCTACTGAATCCCCAATCTGTTCCACAATGGATTAAGACGCATAAACACAAATAGGAAGTGATCCATTTATTAATTACTGCGCTGGGGCCATGGGGATTTGCTGGAGTGGTTTGGGATCTGGAAGCTGAATTGTCCCATTGGTACCCAGGGGTCCAGCATCATTCCCAAGTGTACTGTAGGAAATCATGATAGAATTGGCACTATGGAACCTTAGCCTGCATCCCTGTGGTGAGCCTTCAAAATCTGCTCTGCCCATCTTGAGGCCTCCCCTTTAGGCTGTCCCAGCCTGTGCCCTTTGAGGGTGGTGAGTGCCCTCGTTCAAACTGTAGGTAGGTCCTTGAAGCATGAGCTACAGCTGCACCCCTGAGAGCTTTGCTCCCAACACCTACCCACACCACCCCTCTCACCCTCAGGTGAGGGAGGGAAAAAAGGAAGCACCAGAAAAAGGGCATAGGGATGGGAACATTTTCAAATTCATTTCAGAAATCTAGTCTTAGCTATAAACGACAGCTGTGGGTTTAATCACTGAAACTCTCTTTCCATTCAAGAGCCAGTATGTGTCCCCTGAGAAGGGGGGACATTATTAAGCAGTTAAGTCAGTAGAGGCCGCTTAAGGGCTGGCAGGCAGTCTGCAGGGAAAGGGGAGGATGGTCCATTTGTGGCAGTGACTTGAGTGCAGCAGCTCCCTGTGCCTAATGCCTAACTCTCTCAGCCTCTGAGGCTTACTCTGGTAGGTCTGTCATCGACGGGGTAGGAGATAACATCCCTTACAAGGGGAGCTAATTGCACCAAGGAAAGCCATGCCTCAGTGTTGGCTTGAAGAAATTAATGGACTTCTCGATTTTTAAGATTTGGGGTTTCAGGAGGCAACTGTCTTTTTTTCATCCGTCACCACCAACAGTTACAAAAGTAAGAGCATTTACAACCACAACATACCCCAACAACAACAATAGCTAAGGTGTATGTAGCACTTTCTAACTCCCCACACGGTCATGCCTTATTCATTCACTATTTATTGAACATCACCTATGTGCCATGCATTGTGCTAAGCACAGAGAATAAAGAAGGAGCTAAAGCAGCCCTACTTCTTCCCCTTGTAGAGATTGCAGTCTCTAGAGAAAAAGAGCATCTGATGAACCGAAATTTGTCCCCAAAGATGTCAGCTCTCACCTCTTGGAGGAATGAGCCTCCATGTTGTTCCCTCACTCCCAGTCTAGATGGGGGATGTCAGCTGATGTAAAAGTTTCATTTCTTCTCTTTCTTGTTTACCTCTCAGACCTCACCCTTCGGGAAGTGGTATCTCTCCTTGGCTTCCATCTGGGTGCTGTTGCCCATCACTTCAGAGGGACCAGCTGCACCTGCTAAGGACACCATGAGACATGACACCTTCTTCTATTCTATTTGTTGCCTTGGTCTATTTTAGGGAAAAGCCCTAAGCATGGAGAGGGAGGCTGGAAAGACACCGGCCAAAAGAAATACTCCTTGCCTCGTTCTTCCTCCTCCCTTATGGGTTTCTCATTCTTCGTTGTTTGTTTTATCTATTTTATGATTTTATTTTTCATTTTCACACTATGGGTGGGCTTTTAAACCAGAGCCAGAAGCCAAACAGGCGTCATGTCAGGAGAATAATGAGAAGGCAGATGGAGGAAGGAGCTGTGAGTAAAGCAAAGTGCCGGGGTGGAATCAGCGTTGACTGCGCAGTGCTCATGGGGTTAATGGGCCCACAGAAGAAAGGAGAACATTGGTGCCATAAAGTGAAAGCCCTGTTGGCTGTGAATACAGATTAGAATGAAAAGAAGTGCAGCAGTGGTAGCACCAAGATGTGTTTGTTATTCTTCCCTGCCCTTCTCCTAGATTCTGCCTGCAAACACCAAGCCTCCACTCTCCTCCTCAGATCCCATTCTTAGTCAGAGATCCCCCCTCACAAATTCTCACCTCTTTCATTCAGGTCTGGATTAACACAATAAGTATTGCTCTTTTTCATCGTTTTTCTTCTACCATGACCTTTCCTGTCTCTGATTTCCTCCTGTGTCCGTTAGGAGTGCCTCCAGATAAAAGTGGTAGAAAAATCCAAGAATAGTAATTTAGACAAATCAGGATTTTTTTTTTTCCCTTACGTATAGAGAAATTATGAGCTAGGCGGTCCGTGGCTGCTATCACAGTACAACGATGCCGTTAGAGAGTACATGTTGGCCTCTATCCTCAGACTGGTTGCCTCATGGTTATAATATGGCTCTTGCACATCCAGGTATCACTCCCTCATTCCAGGCTGTAGGAAGAAAGAAAGACAAATAATTTCTACAAATAAGGCTTTAATAGTCCTCCACAGCAAAATTTGTTATATCTTATAAGCCTACCTGCTCATCCTAAGACCAATAATTGGAGTAGGAGGTACAATTACTATGCCTGGTTTGAACCAATCTGCTTCATCTTCTGGGGGTAAGGTTGGGGCCTACTTTCTCTGAGAATGGGCTCTCTACCCCTACCTTAACAAACCAGAGTTCTGTTATCAAGGGAGAAGGGAAGCAATAGCTGTTGGATAAGTAATGGACAGTGCAGTGTGTGCCACCCTTCTTCTTTAAGGTCCTCTTTTTGCCTAGCTTTGGTGCCCTGGAGTCTCCTGATTTGGGGATGGATGTGGGGTGTCTTTTATGCAAATATATTTGATGTTCAAAAGAATCCCATGGGCAGTTTCTGGCATTTCATTGCACTTTTAAATTCTTAGGGCCATGCCCTAGTCTCTGGATTAGAATTCTAATTTAGGAAGGTTTTCTAGGCCTGCTTTTCCTAAAGACACTACTCGGTTTTATGGCTGTGTTTGAATGGGCCATTGCTCACTGGTTAAACTGCCCGATTGAACATCCCTGGATGTCTCGGGCTTGAACCCTGGCAGTTTTCCATTGTTTGCTCCTAACAGGTAGTGATATAGCATTGGTTTCCTGATCTCTTTTTTCTCCACTGGAGTATACCTCAACACACTATCTTTTCATCTTCTGTCAACTAATACCGTATTTCCCCGAAAATAAGACCTAGCCAGACCATCAGCTCTAATGCGTCTTTTGGAGCAAAAATTAATATAAGACCCGGTATTATTTTAATGTAAGACCACGTCTTATGTAATGTAATGTAATGTAATGTAATGTAATGTAATGTAATGTAATGTGATGTAACATAAGACCAGGTCTTATATTAATTTTTGCTCCAAAAGATGCATTAGAGCTGATAGTCTGGCTAGGTCTTATTTTTGGGGAAACATAGTAGTAAAATTCTTCTAAAAGATACCCAAGTACACCACCAAGGCAAATGTCCTCACTTTTAATGTATCATAGAGCTCTTTAACCTGCAAGGGAGTTTTACATATACTAGACATTAATCCTACTCTACTGCCCTCCACCTCTCTGTGGGCTCCACATGAAGACCTCGTGAGAAGTTCCTATTAGCACCCACTGTTCTCTTCATGAACAACAAGGATCACAGAATAACCCAGCTTCCTGGAAACCCAGAGCCAATCATATACCTGAGTCTCATCAACTCTTATGCTCTAATTACCTGTTATAATTTTCTCCCTTGAGACTACACATTGCCTTTTAATTTATATTTTGCCTGTTATAACATTATTTTCTTTTGGTTAGCTTTAAATTTTTAATTTTATAGGTTGAACAAGTCTATATACAGAAGGTGTCAAAAATGTATACACATTTTAAAAAAGGAAACCTGTATTAAAACTATAATAATATACACTGATAACAAAAGATGAATACAAGTCACATTTGACTCCTGCAATGACAAGAGGTGCTCAAAGTGGTTACCATCAGCATCCAGATACTTCTGATTACGATGAACTACTGCTTTAGCGGTGCTGACCAAAGTGTCCACTTGTATACATTTTTTTGGCACCCCGGTACTTATTTAAAAGAAAATGACCCTGTACAGTGGGCTGTGTTGTTCTTATTTTACATAGGAGGAGGATGGGGGAAATGAGAGGTTATGTCTGAGGTGGCAAAGGCGTTTCCTGTTAGGTCCCCACTCTGGCTGATTGGCACATTTCAGCCCGGAGCACTGTGAAGAGAAGCATTGCGAGGACTGAGGCTGCCTTACAAATTGGCAGTGACCATGGAAGGGTTCATGGACGGAGGAAGAGGGTGCAATGTTTTCTCCTCATGAAATCAGAAATCCTCATTTTCTGCCATACTGAAAAGTTCTAATACAGAATTCCTTTCACCTCCTCTCCATCCCTCTATCTCTCTCTACTCTGACAGTAAAAGTGGGAAGATATGCTGGAAGCAAACAAGGGATGAACCCTTCAGCTCAGTGGAAAGGCATCAATATTTGATTTGGTTTGGAAGCCAGTGAAGCAGAGGGTGAAAAGTTAAGCAGCAGTGCGAGGGAGTGATATAAGCTCTTGGAATCCTTACCTTGATATCTATAGAAACGCAGGTTGGCCCCTAGATGTGGTGCCACCTCATTTCAACGAATCAAGTTGTCAAAGGGGCTCATTGCTTCCTTGTGTTTACTGTGCGAATTATCTTTTTTTAGCTGGCTTCCCACAGGAACTGATGGCATCTAGTGATTGATTACTTCTAAGACTTCATGTAGAATGATGCAGAAATGTCTGAAAAAACATTTCTGGACAGACTAAGATGCCATGGGAGAAAACTCACACACACCTGTTGGTGGGCATCCATCCCAAGCCCACGAGCTTTCTCCAGGACCTGTGTGCGGACGCAGTCAGAAGGCAGTCACAGTCATTCCAGTGAATTCTTGCACATTAGCTTTTGGCAGTTTCACTATTTGCCCCCAAAGGCTTGCATAAGGCACTAAATAACAATAATGAGAAAATTCAATTAAAAAATGTTTCAGAGCTAAAGAAGGTAACGACTATATATAGAAAAGGAATAAGCCATATCACCTGCTGCATGCATATTGTAAAAATAGCTTGTTTTGCTTAAACATTAGTTAAGCAACATTAAATTTAGAGGGTGTTTCCATTAGTGAAAAGTATGTAGTGTGTGATATAGAGTGATTATTGCAAATTTGACTAGGTTTGCTGTCTGGAGTAAGAGAAAAGCTGGCCAGGGCAGGTCTGACAGCTTGCTTACAAATTTCTAATGTCCATCAAAAGTGGAATTATGACTTTATAATGAAGGCCCTGTCTTTAACTACTATGTAATACTATTTTTATTTCATTTTATGGGTAATGAAAGTTTATAGGCAAATTAAATTTTAAGCTTTATAATAATTTATCACCAGAACTGCTTGCGTGTAGACTTAGGATAAGAATGCTCTTCTTTTAGCTATAATTCCTTAATTTTCTACTTCTTCAAAATAAACAGCTTAGTTAAATAAACTTAAACCACGATTAACCAATTCATTAATTAAAGTCTAATGGCCCTTTTGTTATCAGTCATAATCACTTCTTTATTTTAATGGAGCTTTATTGAGTTTATTGCCTCCATTATCGCCTGAGAGAGGAGGAGCAAACCTATGTCATTATGTCATCAGACTTACGCAGGAGAGTGTCATTGTAAGATCATGAGCTTCAAGGCCAAAAAGGTTTGGGTATAAATACCAGCTTCCTTATTTACCAGCCTGGGCACTTTTCTTGTGATTATAACCTCTTTTTTTTTCTCTTATTATTATAACCTCTTAAAGCATCAGTTTCTTTTTCTGAAAGAGAAATCAAGTTTATTTCTATTGTCTACAGAAGTTGTCACTGACATGGGAGAAGATGATCAGCTCACAGCCCTTCTGCCTTATCAGGTGTTCAAACTGTAGAATTTTTCAGGAGTTGGGCAAAACAGTGTAAATTTCTTAACGTTGGTGTTTGTTTGATCAGCATTCCATCGTCGGTCTATTACTCTTTGATAGCCACGTATCTCCCTAGGCAAGCTCCTCCACTTGCATGGGATGGATTTTTGTCTGTCTGGCTGATTCCAAATTTTATCCCCATCGCCAGAATTTACCACGAAATTCAGACACCGCTATCTGCTTACCTGGCATTTGTAACCAGCGATTTCACAGCCAACTCAAAATCTTATTCTTATCACATATCAAGGCATCAGCACCAGATACCTGAGAACCATCCTTAGCTAACATAGTTTAGTAAGAATAAAGCTCAAAGTATGTGTATGGAGGGGAGACAGGAGACAAAGGAAAGAAAGAAGTCAAGAGCCAGCTTGTGAAGGACGTTGTATGCCAAGTGGAAAAGGTTCATCTTTATTCTGAAAGCACTGGAGGGGTCCTTCAATGGAAGGCTTCTTAGCAAGTGTGTAACATGGTGAGATTTAAGTTTTGTTCTGATTGCTTTAAGAACCATATAGGGGATGGTATGAAGAGAACTTTACTGAATTCAGGCAAAGCAGAGAGAAACGATGGCAGTAATCTAGGCATTAGAAGAGAACGCTCCATTCTGGACAATGAAATCTGAGTTGCTTTCGAGTCAGAACCTCAGAGTTGGGAGGGCTTCTCCCTAAGCCTGTAAATTTTTCCTTTACAGACAAAGTAATAGATAACCCGAGAAGTTTCTCAGTTTGCCCAAGGTCGCTTAGCTGACAGATGGCGAACACCAGACTGGCATCCTACAGTCCTGAGATACAGTTTTGTGGGTTTGCCTTGGAGAAAAAAGAATTTCAATTGTCTATACTTCCTGCATTTTTATATGGCAGCTTCCTTGAAAGGGAATCAAACTCAAAAGGGTTTATTTTGGTGACATTGTTTTTTCCACTTTACAGATATGAGTTTTCAGACTTGAGAAGGTTTTGATTTTTTTTTTAATGTCAAGCAATTAATTAGTGGCAAAGCTGTTATTTAACGAATTCAGATCTTTTAACTTCCATAAATTTTCCATGATACCACATTGTGGTTAGTCCCTTCTCTAGGATGCTGCTGTGATTGTACAGAGAGGCTTGCGGTTTGAATGGAAGGTACACACAGAAATATTGAAGCATCAAGTAGGAAAGGCCAACTGGGAAATGCAGGATACCTTGTCTACAAGTTACCTTGTCATGATGACTTCCTCATGGCTTTGGCCCAGCCTCAACCTTCGAGTCAGAACCCTGATTCTGATCAGCAGCCTTCGCCGGCACAAGAGCGGCTTCACCTCCCTGGCATGGACCCACATTAGCCAAGCTCCAAGAGACTGATGTATAAAATTGTAATGTCAGTTTACTAAAGTACATGGGAACTAAATCTCAGAGAAGCCTGAGCTCTCCTGTTAGCATGATTTGCACTTTATTTCCACTTTCTCTTTCTGTAGAGAAACTGAATTATAATCGGAAAGTTACTTGGTGAACTTGAAATCAGAAAAGGAGGTCAGGTTATTTGGAGTGGTTTTCCTCAGTTGAGATAGCTTGTTGCTGTTGTCTATTCTTTCTTGTCAATAGCACTCGAATACTAAGTCTGCTGGTCAAGATGCTATCTCCTGTGGAGAGAGGAAGCCTATTAAAGCCTGCTGTGCTAGCTTGTTCTTTGCCCTCTCCATCTTCTCTTGCTGACCAACTTCCTTTCTGATTGACACATCATTTCTTTAGACACATTATTACTCACCATAATATTATCATAGAGTTTATTAGACTGGAAACCATTCTGTGTCTCTCATCTATTTTGTCTATCTGTACTGAGCCTTTGTATGTTAAATTAGAGTTATTTTCTCACAAGATAGCTTTGTTTCTTTTATCTCTATGTTTATCAGGGGCCCTCTGCTTTTACAGACTATGCAGGGCATGGTACCGGGAACAGTGTTTTCTTTTATCCTATATGCTGAAAGGATCATTTTTTCCATCTTTATTCTAGATGTTTGTTCTCATCCAGAGTGACAGGGGCACTTCGTAGTTCCTATTTGCATTTCAACAATTGATTCTTTTTTGTTTAGATTAAAACATGTTTACTTTCAAAGAATGTGTATGTTAGAGTGAAAATAGCAGGAGTTATTGAGTCAGTTAGAACTGGGTTCAGATCCTAATTCCAAGATTTTCTTAACCTGTCTGACCCTCAGTTTCTTCCCTGTAAAGTAAGGATTTTTATAACTGCCTCTTTGGGGATCATAAGACTTAAGCAAGATTAAATGCATTAATTTATTTAATATATAGAGTAAGATCAAAGTCAATATTAGTTTCTTCCCACTTAAACTAGGATACTGATTTATGAAAGGGCAATTAAATTCATCCTGGAAAAGAAATGGTATTGATAGGCTCTGATTCTGACAGCTCAAATCATAGGCCATGGCATGTTAGAGAAACTAAAAGACCCTAGGCTCATTAGATTAAAAGGCTGCCAATGTCCTTTAAGCTGTAAAGAGATTTTTGCCCACATTTATGAAGGTTGGTTTTTAATAGGTGAGACATAACATATGTTGGTGGCATTGTCTCTGTGTCATGGGATTCTCAGGAGACTCAGCCATGTCAGGTTGGGTTGTTCTGAGTGAGAACACACAGAGACCTTTATAAATCTCACAAAGGCATGCTGTTTGCCTGGAGCAGGTAACTGTGTGTTGACCTTTAGTAGGATAAGTTCTTACAATGGAGCTCCAGCGGGAACAAAACCTCACGACTTTGTTCACCCTTGGAAGGTAACACTGTTGACTTCACAAGCCTGCTCTGGGTGTCCTGAATTGTCAAAGTGAATGTCCTTCTACACAGAGGAAATTCATAACAGCCTAAACAATTATACCTTATCTAAAAGAGAACTGAGGGAATCCTTTCCATTTAAGGAAAGTGGGAAACGTGAACTCCTTAGCACTGTCTCCAGTGGAGGCGCCTGACCAATGATGGGCGTGCTCACTTTTATTTGTGTAGGGCGCTTGCCTAACCCCCCTTGCACTTGCTTCTCATACTCTCTTCATATTTACTAGCTTAGCTGGGAAGGGAATAGGGAAATACATTTTCCAAGAGTCGTAGCTTTTGAACACATTTTCCAAGTAACGTTCCTGTTCAGACTATGATGAAAAGATCACTGAAGAAACTAGACCTTGACATATGCTTAAAGGCAAGCAAATCCTGACCCTGTCCCATGTCATGATCCCAGATGTTAAGATCTGTTTATGCCTCTGCTTGTAAGGAGTAGGTAGGTGGCCAGGACAGGTGTGGGCAGCCCCATTTTAGAAAGGAGGAGAGCCGAGTACAGAGTCGCCAAGACCACAGAATTCATAAATGGTAGAGCCAGGACTAGTGGTTGAGAGGCCAGTGCTCCACACTCCGCCATTTTGTCTCTCTGGCCAGCGTTGTGTGTGAACTTCAGAGACCAACAGACTTGAGCTCAAATCCTTATGTGAATTTCAGTCAGTTTCTTAGCCTCCCTAAGCCTCAGTTTTCTCATTTGTGATATGGGTATCGTAAATCTACTTCTTCTATGGGTGGAATGAAATAACATTTGCAAGGGAGGTATTCAGTAATTGTTAATTCCTTTGTCCTTCCCATTTTCTTGCCAAGGAAATCAGGTTCAGGAAACAGTGATCTGATGAGGCCCCATGACTGGTGTACATGAAAAGAGAAGAGCAAGGATTCAACCAGTTTTTTCTGGCCCCAATTTCATGTACTTTGGTGGTATTTACAAAGCCCAGTACAACGGTTTCCTAATTTGTTCTTGGAGAAATTGATTTTCTTTTTCCTAATTTCTTCTATGTTTGCACTCAGAGCTCTCAGATTTTCTTGTTCCAGTCTCTGAACTTGTAGGTATTTTTCTGATGAGTTCCATAGAATGACATTGCATCTAGGCTTCATCATACTTTTGGGAGCTGCTTTACTTTCTATGTGATAACCATCATCTTAGCTGCAACTTTTCAGAAATCTGGAATTTACCATTCTCAAACACTATCAACCTCTTAACTTACAGCTGTTTCCCCTTCTGCTCCAAAACTTTCTGCCTCCTTTAGTTTCTCTCCTTATCCATTCCTGTCTCATCTTCTCATACCTCTAAAGCTTTGGTACACCGTAGGACTTTCTCCCAGTCTATTTTGGAGTCAGTCGCTTTTCTATTATAAATGTACTTATTTAAGCACTTTGATTTTCCTTTTCCATGGCAAGAGAGCCTCTGGGTACTGATGAAATGAGATAAAGCACATACTCTGAGGAAGATGTGGGTGAGGGGTAGAATGCATCTTGTCTTTCCCTCTCACTTTTTCCAACTTAATTCCATATAACATATATTTATTGAGCACCTACTCTGTGCTGGTGCTGTGCCAGGTTCAGAAGATATATATAATAACTGCATAAGACAGAGCCCTTTTCTTTACAGAGCTTACAAGTGTGATAATGTTGCCCAAAGGGGAAGTACAGGGATAAGGGCAGGTCTACCTGGTATAAAGTGAGGTGGGAAGGCTGGGTAGGAGTTAGCCATGGGGAGGGGTTAGGGTAAGGGGATAACATTCAGGTCACAGAGAATAATATGGTCAAAGACCCAAAGCCAAGAGAGGACATAGTACATTTGGAACACAGCAAAACAAAGTATGGGCTGAGGGTAGAGATCAAAGTGGGGAGAGAGACATGGGGTAAGGTAGCAGAGGACTTTCATTCTGAAGACATTGAGCAACCATTGAAAGGTTTACATGAGGGGTTGACATGATTCTTTTTAAATGACCATCCTGACTGCAGTGTCCAGATAGGACAAGAGAGGGACAGCATGCAGAGAAACAGAAGAAACACAGTTAAGAGGTTACCTTAGCCTTAGATAGTGGCAGCAGAAATAGGAAAAAGGGAACAGATTAGAAAGATTGGGTTTAGAAACGGCAGAACATGCTGAGGATTCAGCGACAGGAGGTGGGGGAGAGTGGGGAGTCAACTCCCTATGTATTCTCTAAGAGAGTTAATCTAATCACCTACATTAAGCCAAAATGTGAAAATATAAATGCCTGGCTGGAGCAACTGCAACTAGTAATTAACAGTGGCCATTCTCACCTCTCTCCAAAGAAGTGATTATGCAGGAATGTCAAGCACCATAGTCGAGCCAAACCCTGGAAATAGGTGGGCAGAGCTTCCTCAAATCATGTAAGGCAGCATGCAAGGTGCAACCACCCAACTCAGAAATACCTTCTCTTTGGTACAGCTGGATGCTCTTTTCTCACAAAACACCAAATGAGAGAGTCGGCCCCCATTCTGTTGACTTCTCTTAGAAACTTAGAGATGGGGAGAAAAATAATTTCCTGCGGAAGCTAACCAATTAAATTGTCAAATGTGCTGACAGTGACTTCTTCCTGTCTCTACCGTGGGCCTCCTGATGGATGGTCGTGGGCCCTGTGGTAAAGAGATGGCTCTAGAAATGCACAGAAACTATTGATTTCAAGTTGACAAATGAGAAAAGAATCCAATCTAATCGGCCAATCAAAACTCATCACTCTGCCCCAAACGATGACCGTATATTGCCTAGCACTATTATTAAGAAAAGCTTTTATGCTCTTTTCAGATTCAGTGCCCTTCATCCAAGGTCTCAGATTTCTTCTAATTTTATTTTCAGTGAAGTCTTGATCTGTTAACACAAATCAATCCCCTTAGTTGAATGTTTAGACACCTTGTTAGTTTCACTTGCATGTGTGGGGTGTAGTCTGTTGTAGTTCCAGACATAGAAGAAAAGGTACTATTTTAACAACAAATTTCAAGTCTGAAGCTGATGGCCTGGGAAAATAGAGCCATGTATTTATTTCACTTATGATCCCAGTTGTGCCTGTTCTTAGTGGGGATCTAGGAATCGCTCGGGAGAGGATGCCTGAGTAGGAAGGAATCAGAAGCATCGGAACTCCATCCCTCTGAGGTTCTGTCTTTCTGGGTTTCCTTTCCCTTCTCCACCAACGTTCTATTTCTTCAGGCCAAGAAGCTGGTGCAGGGACAGCCCAGCACACACCTGCAGGGCACCCAGCTCCTGTGTGTTCATTTTCCAATAAGTTAATGAAAGTGCTATTTCTAGGATTTTCCTGTCTTATCTTGTCAAGAAAATCCTCTGTAGGTAGGTATGGGCCCCTCACGTAAACTTCTGTCGCCTTAGATTAGGCTGAATTACTGATCTCCAGCTACTTTAGCTTCTAGAGCCCTGGTCTTTATTTGAGAAAGACACCTTTGTAAATGGATCAGAGGGATTCCTTGTTTGCAATGTCATGGAAGGCTTAATGAACCCAGCTCTTGTCAATGCCACGCCCTCTACTGGCTCTCACCTAGCAGTTAGTCTGAAGAACATTTACAGGTCAATGCTTCAGGTCAATGTCTGGTGAAGGTGGGTTTATCCCCAGTGTTCTAAGCTTTCCTCTGTGTAATCTCAAGAGCAGATGGCATCGGTGCCCCAGAGCTTGTCTGCATTTATCATTCTCTGCCACTTAACAGGCTCTCCATACGTGTTGTGATATGGCCTGTCTTTTAGGTGGCTCACAATGTTTCTTTCCTGCAGAATGACACCTTTAGCCTCAAACTTTTGCAGAGCAGACACAGATGATGTGTGGATGATGTATGTGGTCCACTAATGACCAAACTTTCCCTTATGTCAAGAAGGACCAATTGCAGGAAACTTAAGTTTAGAGGAGGTCTCAAATGTAGATGTATTGATGACCTTGCTATGCTTAATAACTGGTGTGATGATGGGGAAAGGCTGCTAACCTGGGAGATGGATGTGAGGTGGGTGTGTCTTTTCAGTATTTTCAAAAAGTGATAGGCTGACGTGATGTAACTAAAGTTACGATGATAAGGTAGTTGAAGAAGCTGTATTAAAACAAGGCCTCAAGATACCCAGAGAAGTTAGACAAAGGACAAAATTTTACTTTCTCAATCCCCCCTTCCTACCCACTACCAAGCAATAGCATGGGTCCCATCCATAAACTAACCTTGTCTGCTGTTAGAACCTGGCCAGGCTAGCCTGAACGCTAGCCTGAATCATTGGGGCATTTGTGTAGGTAAAATCTCAAAGCACTTTTCCAGTTACCTCATTGTCTTTTCACGTCTCTTCATGTTGGATTTCAGGGCTGCGGACTATAGGAGCTTGGGTTGTTTCCTGTTCTCTCTGAGGGCCAGAGCTCTCAGAGGTCAAGTAACCAGGTCTGACCCTTCCTCCAGTTTCTCTTTGCCAGCTCATTACTCAAGAGCCCCGCAGGAGCAGTTTTCCAGAATCCTACCATGACAGTTTTACAATATTGAAAATATATTAAACTGACATTAAGAGTGATAGGCATAACTCAAAGAGTGGTAGGCATAATTCCTACCAAAGTGAGGGACGCAGTTTTTGCATCAGGAGAGACAGTAAGAGCTGTTAGGCTCTCTGAAGCCTCTTAAAAAATAGAAATCCTCGGCTTTTGCTATAATACTGGTTACGCTTTTTTTTTTTTTTTAATACATTCTCTACAGTTTCACAGTTAATGTCTACTCAGGGGGCTCTGTGACTCAGAAGAAACTGCAAACAGGGATTCCAAGGATGCTTGAGTGAATCTGAAGTTTTAAGGTGGTAAAGTGAAGTCAGCATTCCCGGTGTTCTGATGAAAAGAAGCAGAGCGTGTTTTCCACATGGGGATAAATTCCCTGTATAGCTAATTAGCTGTAAAGTTGTCCCCAGTGTATGATGTGCATTTGGGGAAGGACTAGCTCAGGGGAGGAGTCCAGCTGCTGCTTCTTTCCTTTTTCTCCCTCTGTGTCCCCCCTGGTGTTCCTTCCTTTTCACCCCCTTATTTCATGCAGGCTGTGTCTCCTGCCACTCTGTTGGCACAACCGGTGCTAATGTCAAATCACAGTCATTAGACCACATTAAGCTCCTGAAAGTGGGTGAAGAGGCGGTGAGCGTCTCAAGCCCTGGACACATGTGGTCCGGCCACCCCCTTCTAATTAAGGGATGTTCACTCTTCTTTCATTGCTGGCTGCCTCCTGGGAGTGTGAGCCTGACCTGGAGGGCATAGAAATGGGGGTGGGGGTGAGGGAGGAGAGTGCTTAGAAGCTTCTCCATGGATGAAGAACTTCCTCAATAGTATAGCCTCCAGAGCCACAGCAGCACAGAGGAACTTGTTAGAAATGCAGAATGTACCCCCCCTCGTACTCCCACCCCCACCCCCAGACCCATTCGATTGCATTTTGTGTTTTCACAAGACTGCCAAGTGATTCATATGCACAGGAGAGTTTGAGAAGCACTGGGCCAGGAAATAGGTAGGTGGGTGTTACGGGCTAAGTGTTTGTGTCCCTCCAGAACTCAGAATTGGAATCCTACCCCCCAATGTGATGGCAGCGTTAGGAAATAGGCCCTTTGGGAGATGATTAGGTCACGAGGGTGGAGCCCTCATGAATGGGATCAGTGTCCTTATAAAAGAGCCTCCCTAGAGTTCCCTTGCCCCTTCTGCCCTGTGAGGACAAAGCAAAAAGACAGCTGTCTGTGAAACAGGAAGCAGGGCTGCTCCCCACACACTGAATTTGTGGGCACCTTGATTTTGGACTTCCAGCCTCCAGAACTGTAAAAAATAAACGCTTGCTGTTTGAGACACTGTTTATGGTATTTTTGGTCTAGCAGCCTGAAGGGACTGAAGTAATGGATGAATCCCAGGACTCCAACTGGGAGAACTCCAGATGTTAGGAAAATCATGAACTACTCTAAGAAACAGTGCATCTCCGCAGAAATTGAAGTCAGCAATGGCCAATGATGAGAAAATATTTGTGGCATTCCCGAGGAATTGTGTGGTGTGTGTGTGTGTACGTCTGTGTGCACACGTGCGTGCGCACAAGTATGCGTGCATAAGTTTTGGCCTTCTAAAAGAGCGTTTTGGGGGAATGAAAGGAGGATAATGATAATGCCATTGGACAAATATTTACTTCGAACCCCTATATGCCAATCACTGGGGATAAGTAGAGTATAACGCAAACCTGGTATCCCTCTTAAAGAATTTACAGGGAAGGTAAACATTGAATAAATATCCCCATGTAGGGCTTGATCAGGATTCTTAAACACTGGGCCACATCTTGGAAGAAGGATGTTAAGCTGAGCTTGAAGTGTGAACAAGGGGTGGGAAAGTCATACCAGGCAGAGGAAACGGTGTGGACAAAAGCACAGAGCGAGAGCCCCGCCCTCAGGACCCTTTCAGGTTGGTCAGACTGTGGAGTTCAGCAGAGAGGGGTGTAAGATGAGGCTGGAGAGGTGGGCCAAGGTCAGTTCATGCAGGGGTTTGTATACCTGGTCATTTAGAGCTTTATTTTAAGGTAGTTGGGAAGTTGATGAGGGGTCCGGAACAGAGAATTTTGAGCAGCAGGTGGACAATGAGAGACTGTCCTGACTGTCATCCATAGGCTGGCTGCAGGGACTCAGCATGCAAGGAGGTCACACCCACCCAGGCTGGGGGCGGGGTGCTGTGCCACTGTGCTCCTTTCAGGGAGACAGTGTTCTGATGACGGTTAGATCCAGTGGCCCCAGATATCAGTTCTCTCACACATGCCTCTCTCCTTCAATGACCGGAAAAGGAGGAGAAACTGGAGACTTGAGTTTTGGTGATGGTGGTGAAGCGAACTGCTTCCAAATCCTATTGACCATTACAGCATTGAAGGGTACTCACTCATTCCCACTCAACAAGGAAGTCGCAAGTCTTGGACACTCTTCTAGGAACTGGGGATACAACAATCAGCAAAACAAAAAGAATTCTGCATCTCTGGAGCTTATGTTTAGGGGTGGGTGTGGCAGGGCGCTTAAATAGATTTCCTCCATTAAGTTTTGGACACGGAAACTGCTTGGGTTTTTGGCTATTTAGAGATTCCACTCTCTTCCTTTGTGGTTTAAGCTGTTGTCACCTTTACAATAAGATATGTTACCTGAAAGGGTTTTTAAGAAAGTTAAATCTATTTTCTTCTGCTCCTGTGGACATAGCACTTTTCCTTTTGATGCTTTCGGTGAATAATGAGGATAATGGCAGCTAAAAGTTGGTGTTTACTCTGTGCTAGACATAGGTCTAAGTACCATACGTTATTAATTCAGTCAATCAAGAAAACCTCTTAGAAAGGAATTATCATCAGCCTTTTACAGATGAGGAGACTGGAGCTTAGAATGGTGTGCAGCTTACCCAGACTGCAATTGGCAGAGTCAAGAGAGAAATTCAGCACTAGTGGTGTGACAGACTCTGAGTGCTTTACACATTGATTCATTCACTAGAGGAAATCAGTAGAAACTTTTCAGAGAATGAGCGATCTGTCACCCATTGCTTATCAACCTTCCTTGGCTGCCCAAGGCTTAGAGAATAAGCTGGCACTACGGCAGGCCTACAAGGCCCTGCAGCACTGGGCCCCCACCTCTCTCTTCAGCCCCAGTGCCGGCACGTGCCCCCTTTTCTCCGCTCCAGGCCTCACGGGCCTTCTTTCAGTCCTTGTTTCGCGTCCAGTTCCTTCTCCCTGCAGCGTCTCAGCACATGCTGTTCCCAGTCTAGAATTGTCCTCTTCGTTCTTTTCACTTATTTTCTCCAACAGCAACTCAGATCTCAGTTCAAAGGTCATTTGTTTTGGGAAGCTCTCCCTTACTGCCCTAATTAGATCAAATCTGCCTGTTACAGGCTCTGTGAATTCCATTTACCTCTCCATTGCAACCCTTGGGAAAAGCATAGTTTTATGCCTGCCAGAGCAGTGGTTCTCAAAAAGATGGTCTCCCCACCATCAGCAGCCGCGTCACCTGGGAACTTGTTAGAAGTGCCAGTTCTTCTGCCACCCACTCCCCCAGACCTACTGAACCCAAAACTCCTGGATGGGGCCCGGCGGTCATGTTTTCCTAGGTGAGTCCAATGCCTGTGCGTTCTAGAAGTGCTGTTTCCATGTCCTTCCAGTGATGCTTTTCTCCCCTCACAGGTTTTTGATTCCTTCAGGGCAGACACTGAATCATTGTTTTTCCTTGCTTTATATCTTTACTTATATCTGGCATATAGTAGATGTTCAATTAACAGTTGTTTAGGGGATGAGTGAATGAGCTCATTTGATTTTTGTACCAACTTGTAAAAGAGGTATTATTTCAACTTTGCAGATTAAAAAAAAAAAAAAACCTGATGCCTTGGGAGTTCCAGTGACTGCTGGATACTCCCAGTAAACGTGCAGATTTTCCCTTTGGAAGAAGTATCCGTGATGTGATAGCTCTAAGTGGAATACTTCTTTTTTGAGAAGATTCCATTGATATTTAAGGGATGGAGTAGGGGAAAGGTGACAGTGCACTATCAACCTGAAATGAACCTGCTTTGGTTCCTTTTTTACTCAAGTATTTATCGAGTTTATTATACTGAATGCTCTTGGTGTTACCAAAAAGAGTATTATCCTCAAAGTGCTTATGTTATCTGTGTGTGTGTATGTGTGTGTGTGCATTCTCTATGTATGCAACATACACACATTCTGTATTTTTACAACAAAACACTGGGCAGACAGTGATGTACTCAAGAGAATGAAAATCAGATGAGGAAAAATACTTACAATTGAAAAATACAGATTGCTTTATATTTGCATGCTGTTTTTGGACATGGAAATTATGACAGCTATTTCTTACAAGGCTTCCTGTAGCAATGAATATAATATTAGGGACATTCTATTTCCCATTGAATTATTTACCCAAAACCACTTAGGGATACCTTGAACAATGTTTATGCATTTGTATGGGAAGCATAATATCCAAAGGAAACTATTTCCACCTTTTTTAACACTTCAAAGTGGTCCATAGAATGAAGTTGGGTTGTTTTTGCTTATTTAAATCATTTATTCCACTTTTAAAAATCTCTCACTCCCACTTTTAAAAATTGTCTTTGTTTAAAAAACAAGAAAAAGAAAGGAAAAAAAAACAGCTGTACTTGGCAGCTGGTTTGGAATCATGGTGTTGAGGAACTGGGGGATTTGTACAATTAACAGCTAGATACAGATACCAGCTCCAGGATGAGAATGTTTAACGGTGTGCCATCAATTCTGATCCATGTGACAGACTGATTAAAATCTTATTTACATTTCTTCTAAGTTCTTAATTTTGCATTGCGTAGGTTATCACATTTGGTGAAAGTGAAAGCTGATGCTGTTTGTTTAACACACTGCTTTTTCTTTTCCGCTGATTTCTACTTTGCATTTTGTATTTACTCTGATTTTGAACACTAGCCTTGCAGGTAGCAGAAATTGTTATTCCCTCTTTGAACATACTCTCCCTCTACCTTTTATATATATGACTGATGGTCCAGATTTTCATAATGATGATTAAAATGGGATTTTGTGTGGCTAAATTTATCAGCAAATGTCATGGCCTGCCATGTGCTGGGTGAAGGTAGGCACCAGGAAAGGCATAGTATCTGTCTTCAAAAGACTGAAACTCTTAAGTTTCACAAAGGATGGTTGCTGAATAATGTGATCAATGCAATGGAATTCAAAATACAGTGTGGTATCCAGGGTTGTTGAATCTGGAACAGAAGGAGGACATTAGTAGAAAACTGGTGAAATCTGAATCAAGTTTGGAGTTCAGTTCATGGTAACGAGCCAAGGTTAATTTCTCAGTTTTGACAAGTGCACCATGGTTATGTAAGATGCTAATGTGAGGTGAAACTGGGTGAAAGGCATAAGGGAACTGTCTGTACTAGATTTGCAACTTGTCTGTAAATCTAAAATTCCAAAATAAAATGTTTATTTGTTAATAAAAGAACTAGGGTTTTAGTAAGAACATCATTGAAAGGTCCTAAGCTATTTGAGGGAAATAATTGTTTTCAGAAGAGCCGCCATTCTTGCCCTGTCTCCTGCAAGTCTTGGACAATGTGTGAGGAAGTGATTGACCATTACGGAATGAACTTCTCTTTTGTGGGTCAGGGTTATGCAAAGTGATCGTGCCCTTGTGAAGCAGCACTAGGCATGAATTTAGAGAACTTGACAGCTGTTCACCACTTTTTAATTGTGTCAGCTAACCCATCTGAGCCTCAGGTTTTTCACCTGTATAATGAACATATTGTGTTGCTTGTGCAGATAGTGGGATTACTCTGAGGAGCACATTTAAAATAAGGTACTGCTGTGGAAGTGCTATCATGATCGTGCTCCAGAAATGTGGAAAAGGTACTTGAAAACCATCCATCATGGCGCACATGGCAGCTGAGAGTGATACTTCCGACTTGTGCTTCAGCAACCTGAAAGCTGATTCTTTATCAAAGAGAGAGGAACAGGCCTTTCTGGAAAACATGGCCCTTGTGTGCTTTCTTCTCCTCTGGTGGATGGTCCAAGCATTGCTGCCTCTTCTTTGTCTCCATGTGTCTGCAAAGGGCCATTCCAAGTCAGCGTTCTTATGTATTTTAGTAGCTCTGTTCTCTAAGTCCCACCTTGAGGCAGCTCCATTTTTTTTTTCTTATTGCACCTCAATCGTGTCATAACAGCACTGTATTGGTAAATGTGTCACTTTCTGAGAATGTGCCAATGCTTCCCCCTTGCACCTCCAGGGTTTACTTTGTCAGTCCCACATTCTGGTTTATTTCATACTTAGCATAAACCCTACAGCAATGGGGTGCAAAGCTTTAGTTTAGCTCAATTGCGGCCTGAGCAACGTTCCTGGCAAAGAAGGATGTACATGGATTTTCCCTGAAGGAAAAACCCATCTAGCATTCAGTTTTGTCTTCTTTCATTTTGCTCCCTGTGTACCAGCGAAGCAGCGGAACTGGCTCAGGAAAGAGAGACCTTTCAGCAATTCATTCACACCCCGTCCCCCAGCTTTAACTTTGCTCAGCTGGATGTAGGAGAAAAGATGTTCACACTCCAGCCTCATCTGCACCAAAAATACACACTGAGGACCTACTCCTTCAGAGCAGGTGTCATCCACCTGGTGGGAGGAGTGTTGATGCCCACGAAGGAATTATTACCTGGGGCCAGAGTGCATTGAAAGTTCTCACACTCTAAAGCACTATGTAATAAGTGCCCATTGGGGGTATTACCACTTGGTGAAAATAGCACATAATAACAATGACAATAATAATAATAAAACATTGAGTTCTTACTTGGGGCTTTATATGCAATATGTCATTTGATATTCCCAAACAATCCTGGAAGACATCACTCTGAAAATTATTTTTATAAGTGAGAAAACTGGCAATCAGAGAAGTTAAATAACTTACCCAAATATAACCATAAAATTATGGGAACCAGGGGAGAACATAATTTTGGTTATGCAAATATATATCTGAGCACTGACACACTACTTTTCCTAATTCGTGTCACACCTCACTTATCAGTCTTTACATATGATTTTTCCCCCCATGGAGTTTCTGGAATTGGCTTCACATTGCTTCTTAACACTCCAGGGAGTCATTATTTATTGATCAGGATTGGCATAGAATATAAATCTTTTTCTCCATCCCGTGAAGAAGTGTTTGTTGGAAGAAAGGACCATAAAAATCCCTGGGCTGGAGCAGCCAAGGGAAAGCTTCACAGATGAGTAGAAATTCAGCTCAGCCTTGAATGAAAGGTGTAGGACCTGGATAAGCAGAGTTAATTATGAGAGTAGCTTCGCTATTGAGTGCTTACTGTCTGCCAGCTCTTGCCCATCACTGCTGTTAATTCCTTGAAAGCCCACAGAATTTCTAGAATACATACCATCAGTATCCCCATTTTAAAGGGGGAGAAACAGAAGTACAGAAAGCTTTGGCAGCTTGTGCAAGATGACAGAGTCCATTCAAAACAAAGCCAGGGTTCTAACCCAGGTAGTGTGGAGCTATCTAGAGCCTGCCCTCTTAATCCATACACCATCTGGTTTTAATAGAGCAGCGGTGTCTAGTCACTGGTGTATCCGAAGTGCCTGGCACATAGTAGGTGTTTAATATGTAGCGAATGAATGAATCCCTTCTTCCTTTGGTCAAATAAAAGAGGAAGGGTATGCCAGACAGGGGAAATAACAAAATCAGTGGCACAAAGGAGGAAATGCCAATTGATAGGTTGGTGATAAATTGATTTCTATGTAGGGCAGGAATTGAACATACATTGGGTCAGGAGGATTGGGGCCAGCTTAAGGTATTTGGGTTTTCTTTGGTTTGCTCATTATCCAGTCCACCTCTCTGTCCCTGGCCAGGTTTGTACAAACCATCTCAGCTATATATATATATATTTTTTGTAGTCTCATGTGCTGAAGATTATGTGTAATTACTTAATGGTGGATTTCAGTCTAATAAAATAAACTGTCCCCAAGTTTTTCTTTGAGTAGTGGATCAAGATTAAACAAATGCTGTGTTTGTGGAAGTGGGAAGGGTTAGAATTTTCTGTAGGAGAAGTCTATATGAAGAGGTGAGAACTATCGTGGCTTGGAAAAGAGGAGGTAAAATACTAAGTTCTAAAAAGGTCTTAGTTATTGACACCACTTGTTTTGCTTTTAAAAATACTGATTACCAAACAACAGTTTAGATAGTTGTAGTACATATTTGGCATTTTCTGAGTAACCCATGCTCCATATAAACTGAAGGTATTTCAGTGCATTTCATTGCATTATCACTGTAGAATGATATATAAAACCGGGGGATGGAAATTAATCATTAAAAACAATCATTAAAAACAAGTTTCACTGAGAATTCAGCTGTATGAAAAGACATAAATGGATCAAAATCCCCAACAAGCCTTCTCCCCAGTCGCAAAGTGTATTTCTTCTTAAGACCTGGATATGGTGAGAACAACCCTCTCTCTCAGAAAATGGAATTAATCCAGGTAGTATTTGGACTCCTGCTGATAATAAAGTCAAGAGAAATAATTCCTGGGTTACCAGTGGGATGAGAGTGGGAAAGGCAAAAACCTATTAAAAACCAGGGGGAATTGTCCGTGAAATAAGGTTTGTGAACGTGTGGGTGGCTCTGATATCCAGGGGTGGGGATGGTGCAGTAAATCAGTCTCTCCGAAGATATTTAGCTTGTTTAACTCAATGACATTTTCACTCATAATGCTTTTATTTCTCCTCTTGGGCGGAGGAGAGAGTATCAGTTCTGAACCAAACTGAGGTTGGACTTCTACTCTATTGTGTTCTCCCATCTATAAACGCTTATCAGGGTGATAAAACTGGGAATTAAATCTAGCAGTTTGAAAAAAAAATACAGCAATCATTTTGTTAATGAAAGAGTCTGTGGCTGGTGGTAAAATACACATCGGGGCCTCATTTGAAGAATTAACCAGGATTAAGAAACAGCCGCTTTTCGTGGGAGTTTCTCTCAGGAATATCTATGTATAAACATGTGAGAAATAGTACTGGTGGGCAGTTTTGGGACAGCATTTAGTATCAGCCCTGGGAAACAGATGAAATAACAAAGACACAATGGCATTTATAGTGGATTCTGCTATTTCTGTGTACATTATCTCATTGGAATCCTCATAATAGTGCATATCCGGTGAGCTGTTATTGTCCTCATTTTACAGATAAAGAAATTGATGTTCAGATGGATTAGATGCCTAACCTCAGGTCCTACAGAGAGAAAGTGGGAGCAGGGATTCAAACTCAAATCTGTCGTCTTTTAAGCGCTGAACAATTGATGGCTAGTGATAAACAAAGGTCTGTTTGTTTCGTATAAAGGCACCATCATCCGTATTAGGCAGAGCCTGTCCTCTCAGGGTGTTGTGATGAGTTGATGGCCCCTAATCTCTCTTCCAGCAGGTGACACACCTCCCTGAGCCTGCCACGTAAGGCATAATGGAATATTCATTCATTCTATTCGTGTATTCTTTAAAGATGAAAAGGATTTGTTTTTATACCTAACACAAGGAACAGAGCTGGGTAAGGGAGTGGGCAAGCATAGACTTGAAATTTTGCTCCTTACCAGCTGTGACTGTGCCTCTGAGAAAGCTACCTAATCTTCTTTGAAGCTCAGTTTCCTCGGAAAATGGAATGTATGCTACCACTGACTAAATATTTTTGAAAGGATACGAGTACATGCAGTACTGTCTGTCAGCACCTAGCCCCTGGGAGGTATCAATAAATGGGTGTTGGATGAGAAGAGATGGGTAAGACATAGTTTCAATAAACTCGTAGCCGGGCGGGGGAACAGACAAGTTGTCAAGTCAATCCAGTTTCCTCAGCTAAAAAATGGGGGTAATGGTACTCTTTATCTCATAGGATTGTTGTGAGGATTAAATGGGATAATGTGTAAAGAGCACTTAAAATAGTGCCTGACACATAGTAAGTGCTCAATAAGTTTTAGTTATAATAACAGTAATTATTAAGTACTCAAATCTAGGCTTGCACTGGTGTTACGGCTGCTCAGAAGAAAGAGGGTCCGTCACTGGGCTAAGTCAGAGAAAGCTTCACAAAAACAGTACCATTTGAGCAGCGTCTCAATGCATGTCGAAGAGCCTTCATGCTGTCCAAAATTCTGCTTCCTGATGGCTAACTTTATAAATAAGCTTTAGTGCAATGGAGTGAAAGTTGGCAATAGCAAGATGCTGGTACATGTTGGCATACGGGTGGAAGGGAATGCAATATCATTGCCAACAAATCTCAAAATTTACCCAACAAAAGTACCCAACAAAGTACAGGTGGTACACTGTCCCCGTTGCTGCTGATCCACTGCATTCATAACCCCCTTTATTTGGAGCCTCAGCGCATGTCTGGAAGTAAAATTCTTTGGGGTTTAATTGCAAAGAAAGAAAGGCCTAATGGAATAAACAGACCTCCATTCAAACCCTGCTTTACCACTAACTAGCTGGATGACTTTGGGGGTAATTGCATTGCCTTTCTAGGTTTTATTTCCTCAAATCTTCAAAGAAAGTAATACCTTAAAGCATTATTGTAAAAATTTGAGATGATACACATGAAGTGTGTGATGTTTGGTAGATTCTCAGAAAAAGAAAATACTGTGTATTTATATGTTTATAATTATACAATTATAATTTATATTTACATATGACTATATAGTTACAGACATATACCATATATGATATGTATAATATAAATATAATTGTAGCTAAGTTTCGAGCACTGTGCCAAGTGCTCTCTAGGAAATATCTCCTTTAATCTTCTCAATAAATACATGGGTACACATAGATATTATTCTTATTTTTACAGAGAAGGAAATTCAAACTTAGAAAATATATGGCTGTCACAATGGGGTGGTGACATGATTGATGGAAAGATGTCAAAAGGCCTGATTTGAAGATGTGAAGTTTTTTTTCTTGACAAAGGATACAGGAGCATACAGACATGCTATAGTAGAGAGGTCTGAAAATGGCATGTTCCCAGAGAGAGGGCCATCTTCTCAGTCTCCCAGGGTCTCCCATGGGGCATGCAGCTGTGGATGACATCACCTACCTGGATTAAGGGTTCTATTGGGTACAAGAAGCTCCCTTTGCTGTTTTCGAAGGGAGTTTATCTCCTGGCACTCCTCCCTCTACATCTCACTGTTCTAGAACTTCTGGCCACCCACTGACTGGCCTGTCCACCAGCTGCAAGTAATGAGTGCAAAGGAACCCCTGCACGTTTCTGATAGTGGACTTTGATGCTGCACATCAGTGCCCCAGGAGCGTCCCCTGTGGGAACTGGCTATAGGTCTGTCTAAAGTTCCCTACTGCGGAGCCATTGGTAACTTGCCCTGGGGCACACGATCAGGACAAGGAAAACATTTGAAGCTGCAGGTGATCTGTGTGACTCCTGAAGGCTCCTGAGGAGCACACCTGTAGGGACGGAGTCCCAGAGAGCAGTTTCCAGGCTCTCGACCTCACGTGGAAAGGTGCTGGTTCGTGTAGCAGATGGCCATTCGCTGTGACTGGGTGGCCATCAGCTGTAACCAGTTAGCCATTAGCCACTGATACAACTGCCCTGGCTACGCTAGCAAGTGCAGATTGTGGATGACACGGTTAACAAGCGTGGTTAGCAAGTGCAGATTGTGGCTAGCAAGTGCGGTTAGCAAGTGGATTACATTGTGGATTGTGTTGATCCTACTTCCTGTGTTTTGCCAGGCTGCCAGCGAGACTGGGGTGCAGGAAGACCCCTCAGTGGGGTACTTGTGGATGTTTCCTTTTGTGCCTCCACTAGCCACCATCAAGAATGTAGTGGTATGACTCCCCTATCTATGGCTCTGTTGTTGTGCCTTTTTGGCCTCACCATATCCTGCATTCTTGTGCGGGAAGTGGGAGCTGAGTCCCGGCATTACAACACCCTATGCAGTTAAGATTTGGATTATGCATGATTTGCACATTAGTTTAGAGAGGGAGGAAAGCAAAGCATCGACTTCCATAGCAACAGAAGCAAGATACAGGCATGCCTCGTGTTATTGACCCCACTTTACTGCGCATCACAGATGTTTTAGCTTTTACAAATCGAAGGCAAGACCCTTCACCAACAAAAAGGTGACGACTTGCTTTATTGTGATACTTGCTTTATTGTGGCTGTCTGGAACCAAACTCGCCATATCTCTGAGGTATGCCTGTATTTTTTAAGCAACGATGTATTGCATGGTGCTGGTAGCAGTAAGGATCAAAAGAGTTAAGAGAGATAACAAAGGACTGGGCCTGCAATGCCTGCACAGGAGAAAGTACTTTCAGGTATGCACACCTCTTCCCAGGAGGGCGCACTGTACCTCCCGATACACCACCAGTCTTCTTGTGTTCCTGCTGACATACAACCGCCACCTCTCACTTTCCTCTCAGAATTAAGCTGCCCATCTTTCACACTCCAAAACAACATTGGGATACATTTTTTAAACAATTTTTATGTTTTTTTTTTCCCTTTTCTTTTCGGTTTTGCTATGTGTGATTGATTTGTTCTAGCTCCATGGAGAATAACAACTGCTAAGCCTAAGGTATATTGTAAGAATGTGAATAATTTTTCTCTTTGCAAAGTGACTACTGGCTTGGGGAAAGTTTGGAATGAGTGGTGAGAAGCAGCTTAGCAGAGAGGAAGTAAATGGTCATTTCCTGAACATAGAAAATTATGAGAAAACACTCAGGGTTAGATAATGCAAAAAAAGTGGCAGTGAATTAGATCAGGCTTAGGAGGGTTTTCATGAGCAGCACGGCATTAGACCTCACTCGGTGGCAAGCCACCTTCCAAGGTCCCCTGACAAGGCTGTTTGGCCTAAGGCAACTGTACCAGTCTGCCTACTCCACCCAAGAGCTGAGGGGTTAATACCTGGGAGCGACATGTGTAATCCATTCATGACACCTGTGGGGACAGAGCCAGGAGTGCAGTTTCCAGGCTCTCTGCCTCACGTGCAAAGGTGCTGGCTCAGGTAGCAAACGGCCATCAACTGTGACTGAATGGCTGTCAGCTGTAACCAGTGAGCCATTGGCCACTAATATAACTGCCGTGGCTATGCTAGCATACAATGGGAGCTAGCAAGAAGATGGTGGCTGAGCTAGCAAGAGCGGATTGTGGTTAGCACAGCGGATTGCAGCTAGCAAATGAGGTTTGTTGGCAGAGAAGTGGACGGCAGGTTGCGGATAGTGTGGCTCTTGCTTCCTGTGTCTCCAACCCAGCTGCCAGTGAGAATATAGTGGCATGACTCCCTTATCTATTGCTCAGTTGGTGTTCTTTTTTGGCTTCACCATATCCTGCGTTCTTATGTGGGGAGCAGGAGGTGATGGCACCCTGCATGACAACACCCAAATGGGGAATTAGACAAGGTTTGTTTTGCTAGTGAAGGGAGTGGGTAGAACTATTATTTGGCAACTAGAGAGAGGAAGCTGAATGTATGCTATGGCCACCTCGTATGGGGAAGAGAGCATGGCACATTGTACCGTTTCCAGAATTGCTGTCCCCCTTTTGTTTGCCTGGCATTCTTTTAATTATCCTTGAAGCCCCAAATAACTGCTCCTTTTGGAAACTACCTTCTTTGGGCAGACTTCAGAGCGTCCACGTTTGTCCTTGAAGGGATTCCGTGTGTTACAATGATTCCTTAACAAGTTTATATCCCCTGCTGGAGTCAATGTGAGATTGTGAACAGTGGCTTACTCCTCTTTGTACTGCTAGTGAGTGACTTTATTGATTAAAAAGTTTTCAATAAATGTTTATTGGATGAATACATGTTGAAAGCTGCGTGCTTTCTAGTCATTACCCACCCATTGATTCTTGGGCCAAGGTCACCTGACTTCCCTTTGTTTCAGTCTGCATGTCTATAGCCTGCAGAGACCACTCACATACCAGGCTGTAATCACCAGTTGAGGTGTTTTCTGAGCTGCTCAGTGGTTATGACAAAAAGAACTTGAACAGCCTGTGACTATGCCTGGGAACCATTAGGCAGGCTGAAATACCTTCAGCTGAAGGAGATCGTGTTTATGTGAAGATTCAGGGCCTAGCCCATTACGCAGTCTTGGCTTTTTGGTTAGTGCCAGAGGTGACTACAATCAGAGGTAACTCGACCTAGGTTTTGAGACATTCTTCTGCAGCTCAGGTGACATCTTAGTATAAAGGGTTCAGGAATCATGGGTGTTCCTTGGTAAACACCATTGAGATAGAACCTCTAGTTCTTCTCACCCTGAGCATCTTTTCCTAAAGCCAAGGAAGTGGGGAAACAAGCAGTGGGGATGGAAGAAGTGCATCAGGCTTCATGGACTGTAAGTTCTCTGTCTTATGTTCCTGTAGTTTTGCTTATAACCATAAACCTCTGTGTACTAGGTCATTTGCAGACGGAAAACATTTATAGTGGTCTACCTAACCAATTATATTGCAGAAAAATGTATTGCTTTTAGGGTGCTTTAATAATTTTTTCCAATACCATACACCTCTGCACTGCTATCACTCATATCAATAATTTCCAGCTTTAGGCCTATGTCTAAGTGATAGGAGTATCTAGGGTTGATTGCTGATATTTGAATCAATTTGAATTACATGTGATGAACCAAATTCTTGAACTCCTACGTTACCCTCATTGCCTTTTTTTTTTTTTTTTTGTATTCAGTACCTTGTCTTTGTGGGACTTGAAATGTAAAGGAGCAATCACAGGAAACAGAGCCAGCACTGCAATAAAGGGGACATTATCCAACGCCAATTTGTGAGTTCAGGCCTCAGCATATAGTGTTTTGAAAAGAACATGGGCTTTACAATGGATTTACAGTCAGATAGACCTTCTTGAGTTTGAAATGCAACCTGTCACTTATTGCTATATTACTTTGAGCAGGGTCCTTGAACTCTTTCTTCCCAACTCTCCCAGTCTTTAAAATGAGGTTTGTAATTCCTCATAGAATGGTCATAATGGTTACCTAAGACAAGTCTCACTGGATATCACGATCCCTAACACTCAGGTTGCACTTATCCTGCCACATAATTTCCCAGTCACTCCTGTATTAGTTTTCTCTTGGTGCAGAACAAATTACCACAGATGTAGCTGCTGAAAACAACACACATCGACTACCTCACAGTTTCTATAGATTGTAAATTCACGCACGAGGCTGTGACCTCATGTGAGACTCAGAATCTTCTTCCAAACTCAAGTGGTTGTTGCCAGGATTCAGCTCCTTGCGGTTGTGGGAGTGAGGCCCTTAGCACGGAGAAGCTGCCTGCAGTTCCCTGACCTGTGGCCCTTTCCATAGCCAGTTTACAGTATATATATAGCAACTCGCTTCTTCAAAGCCAGCAGTAAAAAAAGTAGAACAATATATTTGTATTAACGTAACCACGGAAGTAATACCCCATCAACTTTGCCATATTCTATTGGTTAGAAGCAAGTCACAGGTCCCACCCATACTCAACAAGAGAGAATTACACACAGATGTGAATACCTGGAGGTGAGGGGTCACCAGAGAGTCTGTTCACCATACTCTCAAAATGCTACAACCCTGGCAGAAGCTACAACGTGCCCTCCTGTCTGTGCTGGATGCTCATTGTTTCGGTGACATTAGTTTCATCTTTCCAAGGAAATCAGAGAGAGCAAACACTTTGGAAAACGTAAGCTGTTTTCACATCCTTCACCATCGTAGACAAAGATAACTGATGCAAGGCTTCAGTTTCCTGTGGGTCCAGACTCAGTATCAGAATTCTTTAAAAGACTGTGCAGAAGACAGAAGCTCCCATTTGATAAGTGTTGGAAGATGTTATAAAACCTATTTGCCGGGGGTGGGCAGATGGCTCATTTGGTTGGAGCGCGAGCTCTGGTTCGATTGCCACACGGGCCAGTGAGATGCACCCTCCATGACTGTTTTGGGGACGGCGAGCTGCTGTTGAGCTTCCAGAGGGGCGGCTGGATGGCTCAGTCGGTTGGAGTGTGAGCTCTCAACAATAAGGTTGCCAGTTCGATTCCCATATGTGGTGATGGGCTGTGTGCCCTGCAACTAAAAATTGACGGCAGTGACTGGACTTGGAGTTGAGCTGTGCCCTCCACAGCTGGATTGGAGGACAGTGACTTGGAGCTGATGGGCCCTGAAGGAACACACTGTTTCCCAATATTCCCCAATAAAATTAAAAAACAACAACAACTATTTGCCATCCTTGAACTACGTTGTACATCCTGCTGGGCTAGGAGGGTGGGTTTGTCCAGCATAGGAGAAAGGGAACTAATCTCAGCTCGGTGTCTTAGGTCCTAACTCAGTGGCACTTTTAGTAAGGACAGTGATAATTTGTGTGGTGCTAATAGGAATTCTCACTTATGCAGTGTGTCCTTCACTCTGTTTCCTAACAGGAAACATCAGAGAAAAATATGGAAGTCAAGTGATGAAAATGTAGTAGAACACAGTTTTGTTTATAAAGGAAAAAGAAGTACAGGCTGTGTAACTAGGGACCTTGTGAACACAACTAAGAGACTATATAAGTTTGAGTCTCTTGTGAACGAGAAATATAGCTGTAAATAAATTTATTCCTCTAGCAATATTTTCTTTGCATGTCTCTCCATATGCTGAGGGTCTCCTTATCATTCCTTCATGGTTACATGAGTGAATTACTAGGAGTGCTATTGTTCTTATTACATTTTCTGAGCTTTACAAGACATAAAAGAACTCCCAATGCCTGTCCATGGGCTCAGTTTAAGTTAGAGAAAAACAAAATTCATGTACAAGTAAAAGTTCTTGTAAGATGGCAAGGACTTATTATTTAAGGTTCATTTGTTCCAATAGAGGTCCTTAGTCATAGCTTATCAGTGGAAAGAATTACATCGGTAAGTGCAAATTTAGGAAGATCTTATTCTTCTAGGAGCATAAGGGATTGCTGCAGAATAAGATACAAGAAAAGAATACTTTACTGGCAGAAATGGCAAAAATATATGTACATCTATTTTATCTAACTAGATATAAGTACATACAAATATAAGTAAATAGGTCCTAATGGAAAGAAACTGTGCCTGCCTATGTTTTCTGCCCATAAAGTTCTGACAGTGCTAGGTTCATACTAAGCATGTAATATTTACATATTTCAGGGATAGAGTCTGGGCATTAAAATGTCAATATTTGGCAATAGTCATTTGAATCAATTTAAAGAAGTGGAAATGAATGGCCAGGAAACCTACAAAACCAATCTTGTTAAATCAAAAACTTTGTTTTAGTTCCAGGAACTGTAGATGCCCATTTCTGTTCTATAGAATAGAATGTATGGATGTTTTTTGAATAAATATTTACAGGTCTGTTTTACTTACTTCCAAGGCTGTGACCTCTGGTCGTCTTTCTTAGATTCTAATCATAAAATAAAAGGGAAATTACTGGATCGCTTTGCATACTATATCAAAAGAATTATAATGTAATGCTGAGATAATGTTAGAAAAATACGCTTCAAGTAGGATATCATCTTTTGAGTCATGGGGAATATGTTCAATGGTTACTACATAAGTTACTTCGGGCTGCTGTAATAAAGTACCACAGACTGCATGGCTTGAAACAATAGAAATGTATTCTCTCCCAGTTCTGGAGGCCAGAAGTAAAAAGTCAAGCATAGGCAGGTCCACGCTCTCTCTACAGGGTCTAGAGGAAGATCCTACTGCTTCCAGCATCTCGAGATTGCCAGGAATCCTTGGCATTTCTTTACTTGTAGATGCTTCACTCCGATCTCTGCCTCCATCTTCCCATGGCAGTCTTCCTTTGTGTGTGGCTGTCTCTGTGTCCAGATTTCCCTGTTCTTATAAGGAAGCCAGTCATTGGATTAGAACCAAACCTAACTATCTTAACTTGATTACATCTGCAAGAACCTATTTCCAAATAAAGTTACATTTATAGGTACTTAGGGGCCAGGATTTGAAAATGTCTTTTTGAGAGACACAGTTGGCTTCTCTTCTCCTGAGCTACTCTGTGATTGAAACTCAGCAATACTATGTAAGGTCTTAGCACTTCAAAGGTAGATTCTGTAATCAAAATGTCCCAGTTGCTTTAAGAGCTCACTGCAGGTCCGGCCTACTAACTTTAGTAGAGTTCATGTCTATGAATAATATGGACCCCAAGGCAAGACTCCAGAGATGTCCGGAAGGCAGTGACAAGGACACACCTAATCACACTGTAAGGCCGAGTAGAATGAGTACAAGACAGATAAAGGTGAGTGGAGATCTGGAAAAGGGAGATAACCATGGGAGGGCAATAGCAATGCAGGGGAGGGGGCAGAAACAGTGAGCAAAGGCATAAAGACAAGAAGCCACAGGATACCTTGAGTGGCTGACTAGTGTTCAATTAGGCTGGAGTGTAAGATAAGTTTAGAGGAACAGGGATAAAGGGGTGTGGCATCACAGGTTTTGGCCCATAGGACTTCATTGCATCAGAAAAGGAAAAGGAACTGCATGAGGTTTTCTTGCCTATGTTTACTGCTAGGTGATGAACAAGCTGGACATCTCTAGAAGTATATGCAGGATGTGTGTGTGTGTGTTTTAGCCAAGGGATCTGTATCCATACAGGCTTAATAACAATAGCATTTATCGGCACTATTGACTGACAGGCTTTGGTATCAAGATGTTAATTCTCATAACAACACTGTGATTTGGGGTGTGTTAATATCCCCATTTTGCAGATGAGTAAACTGAGGCTTAAACCAGTAAGGAACTCATCCACAGTCACACAAGCTTGGTAAGTGTAGGGTCTCTCTATAAGTCAGGGTTCTGCAGAGAAGCAGAACTAATAGGAGATATACACACACGCACGTGTATGTATGTCTATATAGATATAGTCTGTAAGATATGGAGATTCATTATGGGGATTGGCTCACATGATTAAAGAGGCCAAGAAGTCCCACGACCTACTGTCTGTGAGTTGGAGAACCAGGAAAGGCCATCCTGTAATTCAGTCTGGGACCAAAGGCCTGAGAACCAGGGAGGACTGCTGTCCAAAGACAGGAGAAGATGGATATTCCAGCTCAGCAAAGCGTCAGTGGGTCCTCCCTCAAATTTTTGTTGTTGTTGTTGTTATATTTGGGCCTTCAATGGGTGGGGTGATGCCCACCCACATTGGGGAGGGCCATCTGCTTTACTAAATTCACCAATCCAGATGCTAATTTCTTCCAGAAACACCCTCACAGACACCCCCGCAAAATAATGTTTTACCAGCTATCTGGGTATCCCTTCACCCAGTTAAGATAACACAAAATTAATCATCATAGTCTAAGAATGAAACCCAGCTCTGGCTGGCTCCAGAGCACGTATTGTTAACCTCCAGGGAATGGCCTATGCTTCGTCTCAGGGAAATCAGAACTCTGATGCTGACTCCTTAGCTGCGATTCATTTCAGAGTAAATTCTCCATGTTATCTTGGGACTATTACCTGTGTGTACGGGACTTTTGAAGATAACATCATAATATCCATGTACTCGGTCACTGGATGGGAATGTATCGTGGAGCAAAGATGGCTCCTGTCTCTCCATTCCTATTTGTAAAAATTGGTTGGTCTGTTGAATGGGGATAGAATGACCAAATGACTAAATAGCATTTGAGAATTAAAAAAAAATGTTTCGGAGAACTTTAGATTATTTATTTTCTAGATAAAGAATAAGATATTAATATAATATATTAAGATAAAGAATAAGATATTAATAATAAGATATTAATATATACCTAGATAAGAATAAGCTATTAAGACATTCTAGGTAAAGAATACAATATTGAAGTGGTTGTTGAATAGATATCTAAATCAAATGGGAAATTATTGGCCACGTAAAGACTAGAACTGAGGCTTACTCCAAGTTCAGTGTATTTTCTACTATATGATATTTCCCGGGGGGGGGACAAAAAAATGTTTACAAGTGGACACTTTGGTCAGCGTTGCTCAAGCAGTAGTTTGCCGTACTCAGAAGTGTCTGGACGCTGATGGTAACCACTTTGAGCACCTCTTGTCATTGCAGAAGTCAAACGTGACTTGTATTCATCTTTTGTTATCAGTATTTATTGAGTAGTACAATTTTAATACAGTTTTTCTTTCTTAAAAGTGTATATATTATTTTTGGCATCGTGTGTGTGTAATTTTTTTTAAGGGAATTGCAAGGAAGGTTTGGAGAAAAGGGACAAAGTAAGGCAAAGACATGGAGGATCCAGAGGGAGAGATGGAGAGAGACATCTGTTACGAAAAGTGCACAAATTTGGAGAGGTGCTAATAGGTGCTGTCCGAAATCCTGGCAAATCCCTTCCACTTTAAAAAGCTTCACAAGTTTCTTTTTAGTTGTGAGAGGTAATTAGCATAAAAGAAAAGTAGCAATCAGAATAGTGTAGTTTCACGGAGGACCCTTTAACGGAACCCTCCTGTGGCTCTCTGCTCTATTAATGCTTGCCTTATTCTAGTCTCCTGGGCTTCATAAACACTTTGTGCCACTTAAGTAAGGCCATGGTTGCTAATTGTGCTTCAGTGGTGGCACCATGGAGCAAGCCTGGGCAACCCCAGCGCTAATGGGCTTGACTGTGGTCTCTGCAGTGAAAACCACCTCTTGAAAGCAGCTACAAGACAGCTATTGGAGGTTTGGTAGGAAGATTTAGTGCTGCAATTTGAGGGATCGATGTCTAAGCTATTTGGTACCTCCTGACATCTAGGATGGATTCTAGGTGGTTCCCCAGGGGGTACAATCTGCCCATCATCCACATAAATTGATCTGTCCCCTAATTGGGGGTCTTCTGAGAGCCTCAAAGCCTGGTTTTAGACGTAGGACAAGCATGCACGAAGTGATGAATAAGCATTAACTGCTGAGTTGCATACTTCTGATGACCTAGTCAAAGTGTAGAAAAAGAGATCCAAGGAGATGGTGGCGCTCAGAACTGAGGAGGTGAAAGTAGCAGAATTGGAAGGCACTGGGCATGCTTTGGAGAAACAGACAGTTGGCGTCAGTGGATACTGAGGAGTGAGAACGGACTGCGGTTAGTGCGTGAGCCCTAGGGTGGCTTGAGTGGAATAGAAAAAGTGGGTTTTTTTGGATTATATCAAATTTGTTGTAAAAAGTCAAGTTTATTTATCTTTAATACTCCCTAATACTTACTAATTTTCTTTATTTGCCAAGAGATATGGGGCCTCAGGCTCAGAGCCTTTGGAGGGCAGCAGTGTTTTCCAAAACTTTATTAATGTTATTTTAATTCTATTCCATTTATTTTTATATAGTTAACCTCCATAAGCAAATGATTCTGGTTTTCCATGCATAATATTACTATAAATTTACTTTAAACTGAAAATATATGTAAGTAACAAAGAAGTGAGGCAATTTAAAGGAAAAAGATGAAGTAAATTAAAATTTAGGCAGTATATCGATATGATAACTATATCACATTGCTTCATCATTGACCAAAGTTTGGGAAACTGCTGTGGACAAATGGTCATGTTGGGATGTTGATCCTGGTCTGCAAGTTTCTAATCCTTTTCCCATGACTCGCCAGGGATATTCCAGCAAAAATGGAATTGCTGCATTGTTTTTGCATGAACCATTCGTGCTTTCCTCTTACTTATCCCTGCTGCCTGTCTTTCTTTAAAGTGGAAATATTTTCTGCAGAGTACTCAAACCCGGGACCCAGTAAATATTTGATGAATAAATTAGTAAAATAAGGAGTCAATAAATAAATCAGTTGTGACTTTTCGGGGGAAAAAAAAATCTGTCTTGTAATAGGGCCTAAACTAGGGTAATGGAAATGAAAATCAAGAGAAAGGGATCAATCCAAACATCAGATTTAGGTCAGTGCTTCTCAGACTTAATCCGCACACAGATCGTGCGAGGATCTTGTTAAAAAGCAGATTCTGACTCCGTGGATTTGGGACGGGGCCTGGGATTCTGCGTTTCTAACAAGCTCCCAGGGGATGCTGGTGCCAGTGGTTTGTGGATATATGTTGAGTTGTAAAGTTTCAGGTGATACTACAGCTGGGTAGAATCCAAATGAACTCTAATGTCTTGTAGCACTTTAAAATTCTGTTCAAAATGCTATTTTAAAGAGGAAATTTGAAAAAACATTGTTTTTTCCTCTAAACGCTCGAGGAAGTTCTTTTTCCTGTAAACTTTAGCAGTGTCCTTCAATTCAAGAAATTTATAGGTCAGTGTGGCATTATATTTAATGCGTTGTTTTTCTCTTGATCATCACAGTAATAGATGTTTGCTATAGAAAATTTGTGAATATCTGAAAAATATAAGGGAGAAAATAATCTATAATCCCACTACTACAGATTATAATCTGTAATCCCACTACTTACAGTTAACAACTATTACCCTCTAGTTTATTTCCTTCATATCTAGATATAGATATTAATGAACTAAATAAAATTTCATAATTTCTAACAAAACTGAGTCATATTACATTATAGCATTGCAATTTATTCCACTTCTATTTTAGCATGAGCTTTCCACATGTTAATAAATGTTCTTTGAAATAATTTTTAAATGGCTATACAATGTACAATATTGCATTGTACATTACCAAATGATAAATCATAAGGATCTAATATCCAAGCTAAGTGAGACCAAGAGTTCATTCAGCCCATACCTGTGTCTGAACAAAAAGAATAATTTGAGCATTATCATGGTTCCTTATATTTTGTACAACTCAAATATCAAAGTATATCTTAAACAGATCCCATACTATAAATATCTATTATTATCATTATTAATAGCTATTACATAATATGTAATCTCAAAGTATTAACTGTTATGTGCATTATCTAGTCAATATTGCTTTGAGGTGTATGCTGTTATCTTCACTTTATAGCTGAGGAACTGACAGTCAAATATAGAGAATGCATAACTCATGGTTAATGAGTAGCTAAGCTTAGATTCCAGCTATTTAATTCCATCACCCTTAACCATTACACTGTACCCATTTAATATTATCAATAGATTCATCTGTATCTTTCTGGAATATATTTATTTTCAGCCTATGTACCTCCTGGATAAAATGATTCTAATCAGTATTTTCATTTCACACCTAATGTGTATAATGCAGTATGCTCAGTTCTGTTGAGAAATACACAGAAGCAAAAGCCATGTTACTTGTTCAAGAGCTTCTGCAATCTTGTTTGGGGGGTAATGTATAAATATGTACAAAGTTTAGGTTAATAAAAGACTTAAACATCCATACAAGTTAATAGGATAACAGCTATCCCATAGTAGTACAGAAATCATTTCCAAATTTGTATTATGGTTTAGAGGAATGAGGCATCATTGTAGGATAAATCAGCTGGAATATTCTACTAGGTCAATAAATATCTCTGAGGCAGAGAATCCATAACTGCTGGTTATCATAAAACATTCTTTTTTTAATTTGAAGACATGCTCCTTTATTTTGATATTTCTGAATTTGTTAAGCAAGACAATGTTTGATGCCTTTATTTTAAAATGATTGTATTTGGCAGTTGTTAAATTGTGTTGACACTTGGGGACTCACTAAGAACCAATGATATATATGACCCAAGGGTCTGTTTCAGACAGTCACACACCCATGCCTAGGATGACAGACTTTGGTAAAACACAATCTGAAAATTATTTTTAGAACATTGTCATGTGGCTATTTTTCATGCATAGTTCTTCAAGCACATATAAATATAATACCATCTATGTTTAGAGTGTGCCAGTTACCTGCCAGACCCTTTCCACATCTTAACTACGATTCTTAGAGCAGCGGGAAACCAGGAATCTAACTCAGTGTTGTGAAACTTCAAAGGGTCTCCCCTTTCATCATTTCATTCTGCCTCTTGCTAAATGTTGTGTTTGTGGAGATCCTTATATAACATGGAAACAGATATAATCCTTCTGATGGTCTCATAATTTTGTATAAACCCAGGCAGATAATCATATAGGGGACATAAGATTTAGGGAAATTCATTCTGATAACTCTGAGAAGAAATTTATAGGTCAGTGTGGCATTATATTTAATCCCTTTTCATCTTATTACGTATTTGGCTCAGGATATAAAATGTGTACTGACATGAGATCTGTGCATTAGGGAGTTTATTATTTTTCTTTGAATAACTTCTCTCTAAAACAAAACGTTGGTTAACAAAGGTGATGGAAATGCTGCCTGGTTAGTCTCGTTTGCTAGGATCAGTGCCCTGCATCGTGAAGGACTTGGAAATATTGAACTTTGGAGCTGAAAGGGATATCTGAGGTTTGGAGTCCTGTGGGTCGCGAAATTTAGTTTATGTCAGAGTCCACCTGCAGGGCTTCGTTAAACACAGCTTGCTGGGTCCCACCCTCAAAGTTTCTGATTCGCTCTTGGGTGAGGCCTGAGGATATGCATTTTCACATGTTTCCCAGGTCGTGTTGATCTGGGAACTATGCTTTGAGACCCATGGTCCTAGTTTAATCCTTTCTTTTTACAATGAGAAAAGTGAGGACACAAGAGAAGTCATCAACGTACATGCATAAGTCAGATCCTGTTCCTTTCCTGCTAAAAGCCCTTCTGTGGTTTCCTGTTGCACTTAGAATAAAACCCCAAATCCTTATTATTCGGAAGACCCTCCATGCCTGATCCCTTGCCCATCTCTTCTCACATGGGCCCCACAGAGATTTATTGGACTTCATTCCAGGTATTCAAGGGCCATATTCTTATTTCAGCATTAAAGGAACTAATATGGGGACATGGCACAGAGCAAAGTGTGAAGGTTTTACGTGCAGAGGCATTCAATCTCATTTTTGAATGCTTGCCATTTCTTTGGGGCTCCAAATACAGCTACCATTAGCCTCATGCTTGGTGTTGATGGGTCCACAGTTCCATGTGATGGGTCTATCTTGATTTCTCTATATCTTTTATCTGGAAGAGAATTTGATCTTCATTGTAATAATAGCTAACACTTATTAATCAGCTATGTGACATATACTGTGGCAAGCATTTAACAAATGTTATCACATTTAATCTTCATCAAAATCATAGAAAATCAGTGCTATTTACATCTATTTTACCAGAGAGGGGGCTGAGGCTTAGCGGGTTCAGCAACTTTTTGAATGTCACAAAGCTAACAAGAGGCAGTATTGAGATTTGGACTCTATTCTTAGAGAGTAAGCAATACTGCCTCACAATTATAAACTGAAAGAACTACCATGTTTGTCTAAACAACCCCAACTGGTCAAATAATGACGACCTCTTCTCCTGGCTGCTATTTTACGGACCATTTGTCAGAAAATCAGGTGGCACCTTTGGAGGGAGAAAAGAGAGATTAGCTTGAAAAGATTTACAAAGGCATATGAAGGGATTAAATCTGGAATAGGAATGGTCACATTAAAACAAAGTTTAATACCTCTAGGTGTCATGTTTTTGGCTTGTTAATTTAAGAATTTATGTAAGAGTCAGTAAAAGAAAGACATTTTGCCTCCTTTACATTTCAACTGTTTTTGAGAGTGGTTGATCTCTCCTATATTCTCAATAATAGAAAAGTCTAGTACACTGAGATGGTTTTTAAAGGTAAAGGAATTCCACGGGCAACTTCCCATGGGGTGATAATACTAGAATCACTGCCCTAGTTTAAGTCTCAAGTTACAAAAGGATGTCAGACAAACACTGTTTCCCCAGTGAAGTTAACTTTTGGCCAAAATGCGATCACTGGTTAGGTGAATAAATAATCTCTTTATTTTTGAAGTATCAGAAGAAAAAATTGGTGCAATCTTACTTTCCTTCTAAAGCAAGTCTGAAATAAGAGGAGTTTCGCAGAATCAAATTCTGTCAGTGTTTTGTTTGTTCCCTTGTTTCGTCTTAACAAACTACCTGAAAGTATCACTACTTTCTCTGAAATTTTGCCATGAATATGTCTCTTTCTTCCCTTCTTTCCTTCTTTTCTTTGCCTCTCTTCTTATTTTTTTTTCCATTCAAACATTAATTCCCTCATTCATTCTACATATAGTTATTCACACTTACAATGTGCCTGGCATGTTAATGTTAAATATTAAAACCCACTAGTACTGAAGTACAAATATGGGACCACTTTGGTGGTGAGACCACCTGTCATGAAGACCCTGAATAATTCAGAAACTGAACAAACTTGGATGGAATCCAATGTAAGCCCAATTGTATACCGTTACGCCATCTTCCATTCCAAAGTATAACTGTATGTGCATTTATTTAATATATACTTCTAATGAAACTTCTAAAGGAAACACCAGCAAATATACTTCAATAATTAAAAAAAGAATAATATGGAATGTGGTGATACATCAGGAAATATAATAATTAAATTTAATATAAGATGATAATGATATTAAAGATAAAGCAGAAAAACAAAATCTTTTAAGTAAATATTTATGTAGTCAACATATATTTATTATTAAAAATAATCTGAACAAGCTTAGATTGGAAAATAACTTATTATCTTGAAAATAGGAAGCTATCATGATGCTACAGCAAATATATTTATTCTTATTATGAACAAAGCAAGGATGCCCTCTGTCACTTTTATTTATTCCTAAAATGGAGAAACTAGTCAACAGATTAGGCAAAAAAATCATATGCATAAGGATCCAAGAGGAATATACTGAACTTTTTATTCCATGAAGGTCTATAGGCAAACTATTTGAACTAAAAGTGATTTCAGCAAGTTTCTTGGATAGAAGATAAACATATAAACCTAATTAGTATTTCTTTGCTATTATAATTTCCAATTAAAATGTAGAACAGAAAAACATCCCAGGTACAATAGCAACAAAAATATAAGGTAGCTAAGAATATACCTTAAAAGATTCAAACCTTAGTGGAAAAATGACAAAATATTGTTGATTATAAGATAAAGTCCTGCATAAATCATCAATGTCTATCATATTCATGTGTGAGTACACTCAATAATACAAATATTGCAATTCTCCATAAATCCAGTCCAATACAATTCCACTCAAAATCCCTGAGCAGCTGTTCCCATAACTCATATATGTTTACGAAGCCAAAATAGCCAAGAGAATTTGGAGTTGGGGGAACAAGAGAAAAGGCTTGCCCTACCAGATATCAGTACCTATTTTATGCCTCAAATAATTACAATAGTGTGACGTAGGCACATAGACCTGTGGACAGAACAGAGCTCAGTAACAATCTCTTGCAACATGGAAAATTGATATATGGCCAGGTTGATGTTACTAATCAGTGGTTAATGAACAGACCAGTCGGTAAGTGGTGCTGGAATGGTTGATCATCCATAGGGAAAAATTAAATTAGGCTTCATCTTGACACCAAACATGGAAATGAATTAAGAGTATATAAAAATGTAAATGTAAAATGCAAAATTTAGAAATATTTAGGAGAAAATAAAGGTGAATAACTCTGTGACTTATGGGTGGAAATGATTTCTTAAAAAGGGCCAGAAAGAAAGCACAGTCCATAAAGAAAATGTTGATATATTTGATGGCAATTCAATTTAAGTCTGTGTTCAAGGAAACACATATTAGACAAAAAAGAAGCTACAGATTGGGAGAAACTATACAAAATGAAATATACAAAAGATCAGTTCTTTATTGTATAGTGAACTCCTACAAGTCAGCAAGAGAAAGACAATCGAACAGAAAAGATGAACAAGGGATATGAATAAGCAGATTGCAGATGCCCAAATCAAAATGGATAGCAAACATATAAAAGGACGTACAGCCACACTAGTCATCTTGAGAATGCAAATGCAAACAATATTGTGATATTACTTGAAACTACCAAGTGAGCAAAAATTAATAACTCTGGTGATATTAAGTCTTGGCAAAGAGAAGGAGGGATGGGAACCCTTATATCCTAAATAGTGGGAGTGTAAATTGAGGTGACCATTTTGTAATGCAATTTAGCTTTGAAGAGGAGCCATGGCATTTGGCCTAGCAATTGCACATTATGTAAACGCTTTACAAAAACTGTCAAACAAGTTCACATTTATATAGCTAGTAGAATATGCATTGGAACACTGCCTGTGATGTAAAAGAAAAAAAAATAGAAACAATCTAAGTCAGCATGAGAGTGCATAAATAAACGGTGGTACCTTTGTATCATAGACATCTATCCCGCAGTAGAGCAAACACAATAGAGCTGCCCACATGTAACAACATTAACGCACCTCGAGACCATGATCTTGAATGAAAAAAAGCAAATTATGGAATGACAGGCACAGAATGATACCATTTATACAAAGTATGTCAACATGTGAAATGATCCAAAAAACTATGTATAGACCCATACATATTAAGAATATTTTAAAAAATGCATGGGCATGAACATCTCAGTAAAAGAATGACTTCTGGGAAGAGGGAAGTGGGACTGCTACAAAGGGGATTTACCTATGCCTATAATATTTTATGTCTTCAAAAAGAATCTGGAACAAATACACCTGAATGTTCAGAATGAATAAAACCTACATTGTAGGTACACACGTATGTATAATATTATTATTTGTACTTGTTTGGGTGCAATATTTCAAAATTAAATAAAGAAACTTGCAGCCTCACTGAGATGCGGACGCCAAGGGCTCAGCCAGGTTTATTCACTAAGTTCCTGTGCTTCCTGCTCTCAGTGGAACTGAGTAACATGATATATGATCCCATAGAATAACTATTCAGACTCTTTGGGAAAATGTCAAAATTGTGAATGTTAAATTCTGAAATATCAAGGGTTCATTCTAGACATATAAAACCAGCTAAGGACTTAAAGAATAAAAATGAAAACAAAATAAAATAAAAGCTGTTTGATACAGAATTCAGAAGAAAATATAATCTCTATCTCTAAAATCAGACCCCAGAGATTGGCATAAGCCCTCCTGAGGTATAATCTCTCTATATGAGGAGCGCCAGCCCCGAAATCCGCACAGGGTAATATACGACAAAACAAAACAACACAAAACCTGCTTATGTGACGGGAAAAGATACTCCACAAAATGGTTGCACCTTCCCACATACATTCTTCAGCTCCCCAACCAGTTTTTCTATCTTTGACCTTCTCATTGGAAACCTCTCCTTAAGCAGTTACACACAGCTCTGCAAATGTTAGAGTGACATTTGGACTGGGCTTGCGTGATCAGCTTGCCCGCTCCTCGGGGCTCCCCCAGGGGCCTGCCAAGCTCCAGCACAGTGGTATTAGTCTTGTAGGCCTCACCTCCCAGAGCTAGCAATAACATTTACCAGCTACAGTTTTCTCCATCTTCAAATATTTTCTCTTGCCCACGTGACAGCGATCCGGCTCTTCCATAGAGTGGGACCTAAAGAGAGTGGTTTCGAGAGAGGAGAGCCCTCCTTTAAGAACTTTTAACATTTACCTTTCATTAAAGATTGTACTTGTGTTTTAATTGGTCTTCCCTCCTAGGATTCTGATATGTTGAGGAAAACATAAATTATTCAAATTGCACACCTGTGGATGGGGGCATACCTTTGATTTTTCTCATGTCAGTGGAAAATATGAAAAAAAAATGCCTCTGGTTGGTGAGGGATGGGATCTGAGGGTTCAAAGTTGGCCAGGAAATTGTACAATCGTTAATCATAACTGTAGACCACAATTTGGGAGCCTTGCTATGCTTACTATATGCATATGACTGGGTCATTTACGACTTAAAAAAGTCAACATGCCTTCTTTTTTTGTTGTGGTATGAGGTGGGATCAAAAAATACAGTGAATGTTTAAATGAAAAAAATTACAGTAAAAGACATATTTCCATTAATCCCCCTCAAAGTACTCTCCTTCGTTTCAAACACACTTATTCCACCATTCTTGCCACTTTCTGAAGCAGTTCTGGAAGTCCTCTTTCATGAGTGTCTTTAGTTGCGCTGTCACGGCTGCCTTGATGTCCTGAATCAATTCAATACATTTACCTTTCATGGTCATTTTGACTTTGAGGAAGAGCCAGAAGTTGCACAGTGTTGCACCTGGTGAATAAGGCGGATGAGGACACACTGATGTTTTTATTTGCTAGAAATTGCTGTACCAGAAGCAATGTGTAACAGGCAGTGTTGTCATGATGGAGGATGAAATCATTTGCTCATTTCATGTTAATGCACTGTCCGTGATCCATGATGTATGGCACACTTTATAACACTTCTCTCAACTGTAGCTCACACCTAACTGATTACACCAAACGAGTTGCAACTTGTCACACTCCGTTACTAAGGTTTGACATGCCGCTTGCCATATTGAAGCTCCCTGCCTTTCTGTTGGATGGCACTCGGCAGCAGCATTTACCGTATGTTTTGATCACACGTCATATCTCCAGTGCCAGAGTGAATTGATGAGGATGAATTGACTATTTCCCCAACAGCCTAATGAGTCATTTGCTAATATCCTCTTTTTATTAATGGGGAAACTGAGGCTTGGAGAGATTAAGTAACTTGTTCAGTTACAAAGCTAGCAAGTATCAGGCCTCATATACAGCCTGAGAACTTAATTGCTCTGTTATAATATGTACTTACAGAGGCACGTGTGTGTCAGATATGTGGTAATAACTATTGGCAGGCAGAGTTAAAAATGAACAAGAATACAATAAAATTCCAGTTGATCAAGGAAAGAGAGCAAAAGGGAATCACCATTAGGCAAACACCACAATGATAAATGTTGCAGATAAGGTCTGCGGATGGATGCTAAAATTAGTGGGTGATAGTCTGAGGAGAAACGAGATTTGTAAAGACGCAAAGTATCTTCCCCAAGATACATGTCAAGTACAAACGAAAAGGTAGTTATTTAACAATGAAAAGACCTGGGAGATACAACATACCCAAGTCATCAAAAAAATATCACCAGGAGAAAGGCATATCAACATCGTGAACCCCTTGATACAATACGATAAGAAGGACACGATGTCATTTCCACTGTATGTTTACCAAAAATGCATACTTCACACCAATCATGAGAAAATATTGGGCAAACCTAAACTGAGGATATTTTATAAGATGTTGGACCACTACTCTTTAAAAGAACATAAAAGACAAGGAAAGACTGAGGAACTATTAGATGGAGACAACTCAGGAGAAATAATGCAATGTGGGGTTCTGGAATAGAAAAGAACATTAGTGGAAAAAGTCAAAACATTTGAATAAGATCTGACATTTATTTAAAATGTGCTAATGTTAATTTCCTGTTATTCATAATCACACTATGGTTATGTAAGCTATTAGCATTAGGGGAAGTAGGGTGAGAGGAGTAAGAATGCTTAGGATATTTTTTGTAACTTTTCTGTAAATATGTAAGTTTGAAATAAGAAGTTCAAAATGACAACCAAAACAAAATGAAGCAAAAAAAATGAGTGTATTTGCCTTCATATTTCTTTGCAGCATTGAGAGAGAAGCAAACATGTAAACTAAAATGAAATGCACACAAAACCAGTCTTGCAGGCATTGTCTGTAATGTACAAGGTCTGAAAATTAAGTTCACAAACTTGTTGTTCCTAACCTTTTTTGATATCAGAGGAATTATTCATTATGAATTTGTACTGGACAGTTAACCAACTTTACTATTTGGAAGTGCTGAAAAGGCTGCATGACAAAATTAGATGACCTGAACTTTTTGCCAACAATCCATGGCTCTTGCATCACGATAATGCACCAGCTCACACAGCACTGTCTGTGAAGTTTTTAGCCAGTAAACAAATAACCGTATTGGAACACCCTCACTTCTCTCCTGATCTGGCCCTCAATGACTTTTTTCTTTACCCAAAGGGAAAGGAAATATTGAAAGGAAGGCGTTTTGATGACATTCAGGACATCAAGGGTAATACGATGACAGTGATGGCCATTCCAGAAAAAAAGTTCCAAAATTACTTTGAAGGGTGGAGTAGGTGCTGGCATGGGTGCATAGCTTCCCAAGGGGAGGACTTCGAAGGTGACCATGGTGATATTCAGCAATGAGGTGTGTGGCACTTTTTCTAGGATGAGTTTGTGAACTTACTTATCTGACCTTGTATGTAGGCATCAAATAGAATGGGGCCACGGGGAAAGAGTGGCCTGTCTTACCTAGAAAGGGAGTCAGGCATCCAGGATAGACTTTGCAGAGAAGGTGATGCTTGAGGTCTATGCTTGAGGTCTTTTGTTCATCTGCCATCTGTTCTATTGAGCACCTACTATGGGCCAGGCAGGAATTCTTATAGAAAATAGCTACATAGTAGTGAACAAAAAAGAAAAAGTACCTGCTTTTATGGGGCTTACATTTCAGAAGGAGGGGGTCAGATAAATACATGAACAAACAAATATTAGATATTTTATGTGCTGTGATGAAAAGTAAGTGAGCTGATGTGATAGAATATGGCAGGGGAGCGGGGCAGCTAGACAAGATATTTGGGGAACACCTATCTGAGATGATAGTTGAGGTATTTGGGCCAGGACCTGAGTGAGAAAGAACCAGCTATGCAAAAAGATCAGGGAGCAGGTAATTCCATGCTGACAAACAGTTGGCTGGATGCCTGAACGCAAGAAGAAATTGGTGTGTTTGTATTCAAGGAAACAAAAGGGGGCCGTTGTGCTGGGTGTAATGGACAAGAGGAGAATAGTAGAAATAAGCTATAGAAATCGGGTGACCAGGTGGCTTTAAGTCCAAATTAACACACTTCTGAGTAAAAAGTGGCGCTATTAATAATTACACCAGGACAATGGAAGTGAAATGGAACTGCCTGGGCCAAACCAGGACAGATGAACACCCTATAGAGAGGAAACAAATCATGTAGGACTTTGTAAGTCAGGCAAGGAGTATAAATGTATTCCAAGTTCATTAGGAAGGCATGGGAGGGTGAAGCAGGGAACGGAAGCGATCACTCTGGCTGCCATGTGGAGAATAGACTTGAGAGCAAAGAATTGAGCGGGAATAATTGGAAATCTAGCTAGAAAACAGAGGATGAGGCTGTAGCTAAGGGAGTAGACATGAAAACGGAGAGAACTGCTAGATTCACTTAGTGTTGAAGGCAGAGCCAAGGAGCATGTTTCCTCTTAGTAGATAGGCCAGGATTTGCCAGCTGGGTAAGGAGTATAAAACACTCCATACAAAGGGAGCAGCAAGAGCAAAGTCAGAGGATCAGGGTATATTCTCAGAGCCAGTAGTGTGTCCTGGGACAAAAGTGAAGAAGCACAGTGGAGACAGACGATTGGGCTGGAGATGTGACCTGGGGCCAGATTATTGAAGATTTAGATTTTAGTGCTAAGTCGTAGGTACTGTGGTGCCATTGAAAGTACTTGACTTGAAAGTGACACTATTTGATTTGTTTCCAGCCCAATAGGAAAATAAAAAGATAAAGGGGAAACACACACCCACACACAAACACACACCCTTGAAAACTGATAGAGATACCTTCTGATAGCTACAGAAACTAAAAAGAAACCAGAACCATTTTGAGGGTGGTACAATAAGGTGAGGGGACTTTTATTTTTACTGGAAACTGCCACCCACTCATCAGACACACCCTCGATTGTCTTCTGGTGGCTTACAATATAATTAAGTGTTGACTCAGCAACTGCTGAAACGTGTCCCTGAGTCATAAACAAGTTCTAAGAGGAAAACTTTAGAGACAAATTAATGGCATGTGCCACATACCTTCTTTCTTCTCCAATGCAATTTTTGGCCCCTTATTTCTAAGTTTTAGCAATACCTCTCAGACTGGTGTGCCTCACATGCAATTTTATCAAGCTAAGCTTGGTGACAGAGCCAGATAGCTTGTTCCCTGTAGACTTATAAACTCATCAGCTGTGGTCTGGTAATATAATTCACAGTACACTTTGCCAGCCCTATAAAACAACTTTCTGTTTGCAGGGGAATGGGGCCCTGACAAGAAGTGTTTATAGCTTAATTTTAGCTGTGTTCTCTATTGTCACTAGTAGCAGCCTGTGTGTGACACATCTTTGTCATCTGCGAGACTGTTACAACTTATTTTTGCTTTGTATTTGGCAAGCTAATCACAACACCAGGCTTTGCTTAATATCCACCCCAGGATCCTAATACCTTAGGGAGTAGTATCTGTAGCATGCACCTCCATCTTCTGGGACAAATGAATTGAAACATAATTGTTGGGTACTCCACAGTGGTAGCTTATGCCTTGATGAAATTATCTGATATCTTACTCTTCTGGATAAAGTCCTAATCAAATTATATTGATAGAAGGATTGGAAATGAGAAATTCTGAGATATGTCACCCATGTATGTGACGTCAAATGATTATCTTCCTGTTGACTATTTTTTTTTCTCTCTATGTATCACAATAACTGCTTGCCATTTATATCATTAGGCTAACAAAGGTACTTCTAGTCAGCCATTCCCCCAGGTGACTAGAGCTAAAATTAAAGCTCCATAAGGTAGGAACTTTGTTTCTCCATTTCTAGATCCCCAGGCTAGGACAGTACCTGGAAACATAATGGGGACTAAAACACGAAGTGTTGAATAAGTAAGTCCGACTACTGACATAGTGAATCTGCCCTAATGATTTGGAAATGGATACCACAAAAGATGGCGTCTCCCAAAAAGAGCATGTTCTACCGAGAGCTGGCCAGACGGTCAATGAAATGATATGTCAGCTTGAGACCTTGTGTAGGATCCAACATCCATTCTAATAACGTTCTAAGCGTTGCAAAACATATGGAATTCAATTCCAGAGCCGGTTCATTAACCTGGAAGCTCTGCATTCTACTGTGCGCAAGATGGAAATATATATATAAATAACATGTGCATGTTTCAGCAATGTTGTGAACCAGGTGCCTCAATAGATTTTTAAGGCACCTGGTTCAAAAACAGATCTTTATTGTATAATTATGTGTGTGTTTTGAGTCATCTGTTTCAGAACATTGCTGATTTCAGACAACTTGATTTTGGAAGTAGGATCCCAAATAGAAAAGAAAAAAAAAGGACGATCTTTAATGTCTCCATAAGGAAAAAGAATCAAGGCTTTTAACTATTGCCTGATTCCTCAGTTATGAAATACAAGGTTTGAATGCAGGTTTATTTTACCTTTCTAACTCTGCTGTGCACAGAGCAGGGCTCTGAGCCTTCAAGCCAGTCATTTGGGAATAAACAGCAGCTCTCCTGGAAACAGAACAAGGTCAGGCACGCAGTTGGTCATTAAGCACTTGACTGTATCAGCTCAGTGCTACTGTATAACAGTATTCTAGAATCAAGCAAAGGTGCCAGGTAGACAAGTTCATTCACTACATTTCCTTCCTTATAGTCAATCACCCTTATTGATGGTTCAGAGATAAAACTTTTAGTCAAATTTTAGAACCAGATATTATCCATGACAATGAGAGAACAAATGAATTCTCTGGAATACTGCCAAGAAGAATATGACAGAGCAAGCTGTGGGCAAAAATGTTTACAGCATACAGGGTAGTGCTGTCTTTCAGGATGAAGAGTGTGGCTGGATCAAGATATTAGGTTCAGTCATTGAACATGGGCTGCCCATGGCTGGTACGGGCCATGTTTGTCATTAAAGGTAAATGTAAAAGCCCTAACGCTAGGGTTCTTGAGTGCAATCTCCGCCATGATTGTGAGAGTAGACCCATTGTGTAGGGAATCTAGGAACAGAAGAAAGCAGAATGTCCACCTTATTTCTCTATCTAATCAAAGTAGACTTCATAATGCAAGAGGAAGACCAAGAAACACTGTAAGTAACCCTTCACAATTACATTCCACTTTCCAGTTGCAGAGCTCTTTCAAACCTATTTTCTTATATGATTTTTAATATTATTCAAGATTACATAGGGAAAAGGGAGATCAGAGAATATGTGGCTTTCCCAAGGTTGCATGACTGTAAGAGGTGGAGCTTGGAGTAGAATATAGCCCTCCTGACACCTAGGCTCTTTCCATTGATCAACGCGACCTCTAATATGGAGCCATGGGCCATCTCTAGACGTCAGGAAATTAAAACATATACCTGCACACATAGACACACAACATTCATTGAGCATACAATAATATCAGATATTTCAATATTTTCATATTCATTCTTCAGGGTTCACCTTAGTGATAGATACTTTTTTCCTTGCAACTCTGGACCCATTCTCCACTCTTGTATACCCTTCTTTACTCAGCTTTGCACTCTGGAAGATTATCCCATAGGGACTGCATTAACAGGTTCCCTTGTCCTCTGTACTCCAGTTGAGTTTGCCTAATGGAAAACAACCAAGGGAGATGAGAAGGAACAATAAGAATGAGGTCTGGATATTTAATTTCCTGTCTCTCTCCCTGTGAAATGGCTGCCAACTGGCTATGCCCCTTGACCTAAGGTTATAGCTTTTGCACTCTCTAGATACTCATTGCACTGTTTCTCTTTTTTCCTCGCGGTTCTGGCAATTGACCTATCCCTTGTTCCATCAGGCCTAGGGCTAGTAATGGGGGTATGCCCTTCATAGTCCTGAATACTGCGTTACCCAGGACAGTTCACTATTCCATACATTTACTTTTGTAACTATTGCCTTTATTAAACCTTCATCACGTAGTGCAATTTGAGTGGGCCATCTGTTTCCTATTATAGTCTCCTGACTGATTCAGTGTTATTATTACATATGCTCTGAAGGGGAAACTGAGGTCCAAGAATGTTTCACAGTCAAATAACTTACAGATCTAGGATTTCATCTGAATCTTCTAACTGCAAGCTTATACACTCACAGTGACCACGCAGTGAAAAATGATTCCGAATGAGAGGCTGACCACATGTATAAGTACAGCCGAGCTTTCATGAATTGACATAAGGAGTCACATATATTTTCAGGAACATACCACTATTATTTATAAATGTGGTGTTTTAAAATTTCATAACATGTTTATAAAATAAAGCAATAGCAGTAGTATCTGGAAAAAAATTGGATAAGGTTGTTTCTGGTCTCTCACCACACCTTTCTGTCTTCCCTGTACCACCAAAGTTAGCCTAAAAACAAGTTTAATTATGTCATTTTCTGTCTAAAAACATTCTCAGTTTGACTAATATCCACATTTCCTAACTGTGTTTATTAGGTCTTTTGTAATGGGCCCTCTATATATACCTTCAGTCTGAATTTTCACCACTCCAATCCATATGCTCTAACCCATGTGAAACCACCGCCACCGTAGTGATTATCAACATGGGGAGATGATTTTCCCCCCCAGAGCCATTTGGCAATGTCTGGAGACATTTTTGGTTGTCATGACTCAAGGCAGTGCTGCTGGCACCTAGTGGGTGGAGGCCAGGGGTATGACTAAACAGCCTACAACGCAAAGGCAGCTTCCACGACAAAAAGTTATCTGGCTCAAAATGTGAGTAGTGTCACTGATAAGAAATCCTGTTTTACTTTTGGCACTTCGAGCTCCCCCCCCATCTTTGAATTTGCGCATTGGAACTACCATTTACCAGATGCTGTGCCAAGCACCATGCTTAATGTACGATTTCATTCCATGACCTTATTAACTTCGTGCCTATACATATGCTCTCCCCTCAGCTGGAATGCAATCCACTCCTTTCTTTGTAGTTCCCTCATTTTCATTTTTGAGATTCAAGTTATATAACCCCTTCCTAACAAATTTAGGCAAAGGTACAGAAACCTGAGCTGAATTCCCACAACCCTGTTCCTTCCTTTATATAACAATTTAACTGTTTGCATTGGTAACCCCAGTTTGCTCTAAGCTCAGAAAAGACAGCAGCCGTGTTATCTGTGTTTCCTCTCCCCTCACTCCGCCATCCCCATTTCAGCACAGTGTCTGGCACATGTTAGGTATCAATCATTGAATGAATGAGACAATGTGTTTGCAGGCAGTGGATAGATTATTTTCTGAAGAATTGTGTTATGTGTAATTTTTATAAATTAAGTCACATTTCCAATTCAGTAGGGAAAATTGCTACTTAAGAGAAAGCTACTTGAATTCTTTGGTCAAATGAACATTTCCTTAAAATGTATACATTTAATAAACCAGGGTTTCTATATCATTGGTTTGTTTTTCTTTATTTTTCCTTCCTTTTTTAATACTAAAAGCGTATCTAAAGGTACATACCTGCTTTTCTTAAAGTAAGAAATGTCAATAATTTTTAATTTTTTTTTATCATGGCTTTAGAGTAGTCTAGTTGTTTGGGAATGAGGAGCCAGTATGACTGTATGTAATGGCAATGTTATGTTGAGAATGTGAAAAGTTAGTTCTTCTCAGCCTTGCCCGCAAGAGGACATCACCTCACATGAATTGCGTTGATTCCCTGGAACTGTTGGCTACTGTTGGGTCTGCTCGGAACTAGAGATTTATGTTTCTCCTGCTGCTGTAAAATACAGATTTAGAACCTGGCAGGCATTCCTACATAGATTTGCACACTGTTTAAAATCGGCCCAGTTTGAGAGAGGAAGCAATCTGTGTATTTTGGAAGCTTTGTCAGAATAAAACACACTTATGGAATGTGCGAGGCCAGTAGCTGCATGAGTGAGCAGGAGGATGTCTTGAAGCTCCAAAAAGAGAAGAGAGTGAGAAAAGTGATTATTTAGTAGTACTTTGCTTACAAGGTTGAACATGAGAGTGTCTTCTCTCCAGAGGAGATGGCTCGAGGGCTGATGGGAATTTAGTGCTAGGAAGTCTGTTTGGTATGCTCAGTGCAAAATGAGAACGGGCAAAGTCCATGACATGAAAGCACGTTGCCATTTGCTCCTAGTACTGTACTGATGTCAATGGACCCTTTCTGTGTCTTAGAAACATCACATCAATTGTGTTGTCCAGTAATTTTGTTTTATCCCTTTCCTGTCATTGCCTACCAATCTGGCTTTCTCCTTTCAGACTATATGAGATGTAAACAATATCATATTCAACTGTGTGTAGGCAAGAAGATCCTCTGTACCATTTACCTCCTGCAATCAATTTTCCCTATAGTTTTTACTTCTCTTCTTCATAAGGACTCCATCACATCCAATATAACATATGCTTATAGGAAGATTAAAGAACTCTTAAGTTTTGATTGTTTTCTGTTTCTTTGGTGTTAGATGTAATAATTTGATTATGAAAAGCAGTGGGAAGATAGTAGAGAAAAGTTTCCTGTCAGAAACTTCCTCTTTCAAGTTAGACAGAAAAGAGTAGAATATCAGCCAAATAATCATTGATCCCAAGTAAGGAAAGAGACACAACTTAGTGTTAGACATCTTAAAATATATATATACATCTCAAAGAGCAAGACAAATGATTGTGAAGCCAAGCCAAGAGGAATGGCCAAGGCTGATGAGTCTGCCTATGCTCTTCAGGCTTAGTACTGTCTAGTTGATAAAAATACTAAGAATTATTTCTAATGGGAAATAAATAGACTGAGTAGATGTTTTTACCTGGTCCTACCTTTGAATGGAGAGTAGTGGAAATGGCTATGGTAGAAAAATACGTGTAGCAGAAATTGACAACAAGACTGACAATCAAAAGAGAAGTTATTAGGGTTAAATGGATCAGAAGTCCTAGTGTATCGCCCTCCAATGCCTTGGGATGCACTCTTTAACCAGGTGGGATGACTTCTGATATAGGACACTTGACAAGGCTTCAGAAATCAGAACACAGTCCCTGTAGCTAAAGGAAGGTCACACACAGTCTTGACTAAGCTCTTATCTCTCCCCTTATTTTCTTTCCATACTTCCATACTTCACCATCTCTCAAGCTACATTAAAAATTACATGGAACTAAAAATTTAATAAGAAAGCAATTCAAACTTTAGATGACTCTGGGTGTCAGTAAGTCATTGAAACTATACCTGAATGATTAGAAACTCTGAACAGAGCCTCCTGTGTACAAGCAAGAAAATCAATGACATGGCAGTATAAATACAAAACAGCAGAACAATAATTGAATAAGTAAAGAGATATGGCTTAGTCAAAGAAAGTGATCTGGAAGAAAATAAACACAAAGACAGAAAAATTTCCTATGAACTATACACTGTAGCTCATTTGCACTACAGTATAATTTAAGAATTTTTAATTTAATGCCACAAGAGTTCAAAGAAAAAATTATAACAAATTAACTGAGTGAAAGGAAAAGGATGATTGCAGATGGAAGGAAACATGAGAGCCAAAATAATGAAATCACATACCTAAATTTGAAATAAATAGTAACAATGGGGAGGTGGGGGACAGAGAAAACATCACGGTGAATGCTGATGAAAAAAATCAAAGACTAAATTCATCATAGAGAAACAAAGAGATATGGAAGACAGGACGAATAATTGGATCCCTGGAATAGAAAAACTGAACACTTCTACCAAGAAATTATCCAAACGTCTCAAACCAGAAAAAAAATGTCTTCCTATGAAGAACTGACTCTGAAGTTCAGAATCGCATGCAGAATTCTAAGAAAATTTGACATAGTATACTCAATACAGATGTAGTGATTATGTCACTGGGCTTCAAGGAATAAAATAAGGTTATTCAGGCATAAAGAAAAAAATCGTTTACCACTTATGAGAGGACACTGGCATTATACAGTCTCAAGTACAACAAAGCGGTGTCTGTGAAATTCTGGATGAAATAACGTGTGACTTAAGATTGACTTATGCAATCATAACATAATCCAAAGATAAAGAGCACAGACATTCACAAACATGAATGAATTTTGGTCATATAACACTAGTGAGTTCTTTTTAAAAAGGCATTACCATAAAATCCAAGTATTTAAAAGATGAACTAAAATTACCCAGAAATAGAGACCTATGATAAAAGTCTTGGGGAGAACAATGATCACATTTAAATGTACAATAAACACATGATGATTGTACACATTATGAATACATAATAAAGTATACCTGTATCAGAGACCTCCAGGACCACCATCGGTATGGATAATTTTCTGGAAAGACTCATGGAACCCACAAGCTGTTACATTCATGGTCGCAGGTTTATTACAGCAATGTTGCAGAGTGAAAACAGCAAAGGGAAAAGGCACATGGGGTGTAGTCTGGAGGAAACAAGCACAAGATTACAAGAGTCCTTTTCCAGTTGAGGTCAATAGGATACACTTAATTTTTCTAGCAATCATGTATGACTACACATACAAAGTGTTGCCAATCAGGGATACTCCATAACCTTTATCGGGGGTCAGTCACGTAGGCATACACAGCTTGTGGGACTGACTTTGATTACTAATGCCCCAGACTGCCAGAGGGAAAGTAGATATTCACGATAAACTACAGTGTTTGTATAAACTAAACCAATGGGGAACATGTGGCTCCAGACCTTAGGCATACAAAGCACTTTTATCAGTCAGAACATTTTAAGAGCTCAATTACAGGAGCTAGTGAAGGACCAGTCATGAAAACTGGCCTTTCTTGGGAATGTAGAGTTCAAATAACCCAGATCTTTTGAGTTAACCCACTCATATACAACTTGTAATCAATAATAAAAAAAAAATAACAAAATAACAACAAAAAGTCAGTGATGGAAGAGAAAATGGGAGAGAATAATGTCTGTCTCACTTTTCATAAGAGGAAGGTAATCTTTGCAGGCTAAATTTGAAGCCCAGAGTTCAAAATAATGAACCAATCTTTTCATGTTTTTAATATTTTATAAATTTTAGTGAGTTATCTTAGGAGCTAATACTTCTTGTAAAAATTTTATTGAAATTTCTTTTTAACTTTATGTAAAATTAAAGTTAACTTTAATTAAAATAACACAATAACACATAAAATATTTTCCAGTTTTTAAGGTGTTCCTATTTATATATCCTTTTATTTGCATATGTGCTTAGAAAAATACCTGGAAATATGCCACTCTATTGTTAATGATGGTTATTTCTTGGTGATATGATGTGGAAGGTTTTAGATTTTTTCTATATATACTGGGGGTGCCAAAAAAAGGTATACACATGACTTATATTAATCTTTTGTTATCACTATATTGATATTGAGTATTGATATTGATATTGATAATTGAGTATTACAATTTGAATACAGTTTTTTTCCTCTCTTAAAATGTGTATACATGTTTTGGCACCCTCTGTATGTCTACATCTCTTAGATTTTTAAATAGTGAGTTTATGCTATTTAAAAAATATTTATGTGATTTTTCTTTTGGAAAGGGGGAGGAATGAAAGAGAAAATCATGACTCTGAGACTAATTTCAAATGGGAATAGTGCTCTTATTTTAAAAGAAGGTCAAGCATTGTGTAGGTAAGAGAAATGCATAGAAATAAAGTAAATATTATCATTTTCTTTCTCCCTGGATTGTTTCTCTTAACACAAGAATTTCATAGAAAACTTTTTCCATACTAACTTCTATCACATTATTCAATATTCCAGTGTCACCCCTCCTTCCTTTATTGGGAGGGGCCTCAGAATTGCAACGGGAGTGTAGCTTTTCCCATTACTGGCCAGGAGATGGAAATGTAGAGAGAAGCCATTGATCATTGAGGTGGAAGAACAATCATGGGATAGGTAAACAATCAGACAATAAAAAAAATCATTGCTAAAGTGTGTTTTTAAATGTCACAATGATTAAATAATATTAATAATTTATACTCCTCTAGAAATAGAAATGGGTCTACTATGACAAATATATGTTACTTGGGGTTAAGAAAATTTTTATGGATAAAGATATGTGAGACATTTGTAATAGTCAAAGTAGGGGAACTCTGCAATGATTGGGTCAGGAACTTAGCAGACCCTCTTCCCAGTAAAACAACCTTTTAACTGGTGAAAAGTATTAAAATACACACACACACATTTAAAATCTCTGGAAATTTTTCGCAGAACATACAACAAGGGAGAAACATTTATTTACAAGATCTACTAAATCTCATTAAGAAAAAGTGAGAGCTATGGCATTTAAACCACAATCGTTTTCCATCTCCTATCCCACTCCTGCCCCTTGTAATGGAAGCTTTATTTCAGGTATATATGGCCAAAACACAGGAGCTCCCTCTCCTGCCACTTCCCGTAGGGCTACAGTTTCACCCCCAAAAGGACAAGTCTCTATTAACTAACTCCAGTTCCATGTTGCAGAAGCAGTATTCCTGGCAGACACAACCAGGAATAGGGCTTGTTTCTCCCACCCAGTCCCCATTCACAGGGAAGAAGCTATATCCCAGGTATGGCATGTCAAGACTATTGGGTTCCAAGAGTTCCAGGGTTCCAAGTTTCCCTGTCCCAGCTTACTCATGTATTCCATGTTGAAAGGGGCAGCTCAGAAGACCAGACTCTACCATTTTCTCCAAGTGCCCACTCATAAAATGGGAGTGTCACTCAGGGAGAAGCAGGCCACTGCTTCTACCCCAAGCTGGGGTGCAATGTCACAGCCATTCTACTCAGGGGTTAATACAGGCTGTCAGGGTGGAGAACTCTGAGGTCGATGCAGGCTGTAAGGGTGGAGAGCTCTACAACTCTGCCTGAGGTAACTATTTGGAACAGAGCTAGACAAATTCATGGCTAAAGGGTTTTTGTACATAATGGAGATCAGTATAAACTACAGTGTTTGTAGCTAGCAATTTTGAGGTGGCAGGCAGTTCTGTAATACAAGTAGCAATGAGCAAAATGTCCAACCAGCTAGAAGTTTAACAGAGAAAATCAAGGATAGAGAAAGCTATGAAGGATCATTCTGGGATCACACTCATCCATGGGTGTCTGGATGGTTGTGCACATTTGGTAAGCTACACTCACAGAAGGCTAATTAAAGTAGGACATGGGATAAATTCAAAAGGATTCCCACGTGACACACTTATCTATCAGCAAGGTGAAGAGTCTCATTGACACAAGGGGCTCAAGCACAGTGTTTCAACAAATACTGACTGAACGATAAGCTACTTTTATCCAGAATATATTCCTAAGGCCACCAGGCTTAAAAATATAACCACATTCATTCTTGATAGTCTGGAAGACTGTGCATATTCCCAAGGCCGCACCTGCTCAGAAGTGACAGGAGAGGCAATGTCCAAGTACTACTCCCTGGCTGAACAAGAGGCAAAATCTTAAACTCCCTGAACCATGAAAGCAGTCTCCAAGTTATACACATCAAGGAGATACATAGTGAAAATTAACTGATTAAGGGGACTTAAGTATAATATCTGACCAGCAAGTGGCATATACTAACTCAGGGACAGCACCTAGGAAGTCAGGCTAAAATATAAAAATAGGAAAAAAATACCTGATCAGGGACATCAGAGCCTTGACACTGCTAGGAAAATATGCCACAGAATTAGTTCAGCCAACTCATTAGACAAATCAACAATTGAACAAACTACCCATAAGAACTAGCCCTGATGATGGTAGTGGGAAGCAGTACTCAGACTTGCTATAATCTGTTACCTAAAATGTCCATTTTTCAACAAAAAATTGTGAAACATGCAAAGAAGCAGGAAAGTGTGACCCATACACAGGAATAAACACAGGCAATAGAAAATGACTTTGTGAGAACTCAGTTGTTGAATTTATCAGACAAAGACTACACAGAAGCTATTATAAATATGTTAAAAACAATTAAGGAAACTATGCTTAAAGAATTAAAAGAAAATAAGATAATAATAATAATGACTCATCAAAGAGAGAATGTTAATAAAGAGATAAAAATCATATATATATATATATATATATATATATATATATATATATTCCACCAGTTCCATTGGGAGATAATAAATTTTGGAGTTGAAAAGTGCAATAACCTAAACCAAAAACCAAAAATTCACTAGAGGGACTCAACAATAGATTTGAGTTGACAGAAGGAGGAATCTGCAAACTTGAACATAGATCATTAGAGATCATACAATCTGAATAGGAGAAAGAAAAATGAATAAAGATAGATGAACAGAGTGCCAGAGAAATGTCGGGCACCATTAAATGTACCAACATGTGTATAATGGGAGTACTAGAAGGAAAGGAGAGAAAGGGACAGAAACAATACTCAAAGAACTGATGACTGAAAAGTTGCCAAATTTGATGAAAAACACTAATGTACACATCAAAGGAGCTCAATGCCTTCTAAATAGGATGAATACAAAGAGATTTACATCCCGACTCATTATAATAAAAATATTGAAAGCCAAAGACAATAAGAAAATCTTGAAAGCAGCAAGAGAAAAATAACTTGTCATGTAAGGCACCAAAATAAGATTAACAGCTGATATCTCTTCTGAAACAATGGAGGCCAAAGGCAGTGACACAACATTCAAAGTGCTGAAAGAAATATAACTGTCAACCAAGAATCCTATATATCTATATTCCAAAAGTGATGGTGAAATAAATACAGTCTCAGGTAAACAGAGAATTCATTGCTATTACACCTGCCTTATAAGAACTATTAAATAAAGTTCTTCAAGCTGAAAGGAAGTAGTAACAGACAGTAATTTGAATCAACATGAAAACACAGCTCCAGTAAAGGTAATTATGTAGGTAATGATAAAAGAGTGTAATTACACATTTATTTTTCTTTTTTCTCTTAACTGATTTAAAAGCAATTGCATAAAATGGTATCTATAAAATTGTATTGTTGGGTTTATAACAGATAGAATTGTAATATACTTGACAATAAAACACAAGCGAATGAAGTTATATTGGAGAAAGAAAACCATGGTAGATGGTAACTCGAATTCACAAGAGGCAATGGAGACAGAAATAGTAAATGACAAACTTAATTTAAAAAAAAAAAAAACTGTAAATACATTTGAGCTCTCTTTTCTTCTTGTCACTCCTTAAAAAGATGTATTTTATAAAGCAGTCATTATAACCATGTGTTGATGAGTTTTTAACATATATAGACATAGTGTGGATAACAATAATAACACAAATATGAAGGAAGGGAAGAGAGCTGTATAAAACTAAGGTTTCTATACCTTACTGTAATTAAGTTAGTATAAATATGAAGTAGGTTCTCATAAATTAAGATGCATTTTGTAAGCCCTGGAGTAACTGCTAAGAAAGTAGCCCAAATATACTCAAGAATTATTAAAGGAATAAAGGAGGTAATAAAAGAGGAAAGGAGGAACAAAATAGGAGAACTATATAAGAACCATGTGTGAGTATCCTACGATGGGGTCTCTCATTATTCAGTAATCCAACAGGATTTAGATTGGTTAACTTTCTTTTTTTAGAATATTTTTCCCTCAAATTAGTATTGTATTCATGGTACTCTTTGTGTTTGAAATATTTTAAGCAAATTAATATGAATCCTGGAATAGATTTTTGTTTTGGCTGATTCCTGTATCAAATTTTCTACTTCATCACCCTCCACTTAAGAATATTAGGTTAATAACAGAACACACTAACAGAAATACACACAAAGATACACACTGAGATTTTGTACTGTTAGCTGTTTAACTACATACTCGCCAGACATTCATTCTCTGAGACTACCAACATTGACATAAGGATGCATTCATTCATACACGTATTCTGGCACTATGCATATCCAGAGAGATAAAAGTGGTTCTTAATTTTGGAATGTATTAAAGTTCAGTGCATCAAAGCACTCATTTCATGGCTCAATGAGTACCCTAATATCTCTTAAAAAGGAGTGTGGCTCTGTATAGTAGAAGGTGCATAATAATGATTAATGGTGCTCATAATTACACAAATACACAGAGCATATTGTGTATTTATATATAACAATATAGTATTTAGAAATGTGTATATTATCTATGTTTATATAATTTTATGTATTCATAAATAATCTGTAACTTTAAATAATGGCATGTATGTATATCTGTGTTTGCACATGCAAATATACCACAAGAATGCCCCACTCTGTCTACCATGAAGCATTATAGATGGGTTTTGGGTGCTTAAGAAACATGGGTGTGCTCCTGGCATAGTTTTCTGACTGTTTGGCAGAATGGTTAAGTATATAGCTGTGAGAGTCAGGCTGCCTGTGTTCTGCCAGCTCTGCCATTTGTTAACCGTGTGACTTGGTATCCATAAAACATAATAATAATATTGTCTTTTTTCACGGTGCTCTTGTGAGGATTAAATGTATTTGAATGCATGTAAAGTCCTAGACAGCACCAGGCAAATAGTAAGTGCTCAATAAATTTTAGCTATCGTTATTGATCTTGTGATTCTGTTCTTTCAGGGACTAAAATAGGTTTTATTTTTCACATCTGGAGCATGTATTAAATTTAGATTATGCTTCCCATCTAAGAACAGAACATCATAATATGTCTTTCATTGTGATGGTACCTGCAAGTGTCACACCTTTATCTGTGATACTCTTAGATTATAATGTGCAATTATTAGCATGTCATGGTTATTACCCAGGTAATGGCTGCTTCCCAGGAATGAGCAGGTGTCTTTATTTTGCCTTTCATGGAATTTTGTGTGTTATGTGGATAGGGTGGGGGTATGATAATGACATAGACTATTTTGAGAACCTTCCGTGTGGTCTGTCTGGTCTCTTCCTGTTCCGATTCCATTTATACGTGAGGGCAGAAGATGTTGGTCTCGCTTGTTCACGGTTATGTCCTAAACACCCAGAAGAGTACCTGGTACACAGTATCACAAATGAATGCATCATAGTAGCTCATAATCTAAAACAGCCACTTAATTCCCAGTGTCTACCAAAGTCCATTGATTCCAATCTCAAACTACCTTTATAACTGCTTATCAAAATATATTAGATGCTTCTGTTAAATTGAATAGTTTGTTATTATCTGAGCATCCTCCTCTTTCTTTCCTATATGTGAATAGAGGTGTTATTTTATCGACCTATCAAATCTGATCCATCACTTCTTTCATTATAATCTCAACCAATCTACCAAGACCAGCTTAGCCTCTACCCATCTACTCTCCCCACTTGCATGCCGCTGTCTTTATTGGTATATCTTTCCCGTGTCATTTAATCATTTTTATATTGTAGTACAGTTAGTTGTGCATGATGTCTCTCTTCAGAACAGGGACCTGTCTGTCACACTTTTGTACCCTCCATAGTATATGTAGGCAGGTAGCTCCTATTTGACAACAGCAAATATTTAATAATATTATCTGACACCTACTTGGTGTCAGATACTGAGCCCAGTAACAGGTTGGCTTCGTAAGAAGGTGAGTGACATTCTCTTCCTGTGTTCTCTAACAATATTTGCTAAATGAATGATTAAGCAAATGCACATTTGGAGCAGTGTACTGTTGCAGAATAGGCGCTGGACTTTGTACTGGATATACTGGATTAAACGCCAGGCTGTTTGACTTTGGGATGATAAGATGCCCCTCTCAGAGCCTTGGCTTTCTGTTTGAAAGTAGGAATAATAGACCCACATTTGTAGCATTAAGTGAAATAACATATTGGATGGGAAGTGACTTGTCATTCAAGTGCTTGGACTGGAGAAGGTATCAAATAAAGTGAGTTTATTTCCTCCTCTAGAAGTACAATTTGAATAAAACTAAAATGACTGGTTCTCCAGGGTGTCATTAGCTTTTTTGGTTATAGCTCCAACTTGGTCAGTCTTCTTTGAATGGGCCAAGTAAACGCTCACAATGCATGACCACTAGGGATGGTATGGGGGCTAGGATGTGTTCCCACTCTTTCCTCCTTCTAGACCCTCTCTGGTAAATGTCTATTTGTTTGCTGTGGTGATTATAAACTGCTGCGCCCCTCCTGTCCTTCATGAAATACTTATAGGAGTCTAAGTTTTGTTTAATGCACTTTCATTTTATCTACAGCACACAGAATTACATTTACCTATGTGTGGGAGTACTTTCGCTTTTGTAAAATACCTTCCCATCCATTATCTCATTTGGTACCCATGACAAATCTGTGAGCTTAGTAGGGCACGGACCAGTGTATTATATGCCTTTTGCAAATGAAGAAGTAAAACCTCAGCGTTTAAGTGATCTGCTGAAGCTCACAAAGCTTAAAAGTGGTGGTGGAGTTCTAGCAGACACAAGTCACCTGTCTGCAAATGTGGTGCCTTCTGCATTCGACTCTACTTATGCTGGAAGCAAAGGGAAACTGATGTCTTTCAGCCTAACAATCTCATCCATTCTCCTTTGCAGAGGCATCCATCTTGAGCTACGATGGCAGCATGTACATGAAGGTCATCATGCCCATGGTCATGCACACCGAGGCAGAAGATGTGTCCTTCCGCTTCATGTCCCAGCGAGCTTATGGGCTGCTGGTGGCTACCACCTCCAGGGACTCGGCTGATACTCTGCGTTTGGAGCTGGATGGGGGACGAGTCAAGCTCATGGTTAACTTAGGTATCGTATGAAGTACCCTCTGCCATTCTGTTTGGGCTTGTCTTCCCTTTCCTTTCTGATTTTCATTGGTTTGATTGAATTCTTTGTTTGTTTCTTGAAAGTTAGCTGCTCACCTCTTGTTTAATAGACCAAGGATAAAAGCCAACAGCAACAAACACCTTCTCCTTGTTTATGCATGAGGTTTTGATGTCAATTTCTGGTTTCTGACAGTGGTGGTTTTTAATTTTTAATTTTTTTTACTGGATTATTTGTTTTCTAAGTTTCCTTTCTTGGTTTTTTGGAACTGTTTAGCTTTGTGTAAAACACGCTACTTTGGTCCATCTTTTGATCAATCACATTTTCATTAAGTCCAACTCCTTGGTCACCACTCAAAACAGTCAAAGCTGAGGTCATGAATAGGGCAGGAAATGGAAGCCAAATGGAAGGGTGGGATTGGAGAGACCTAAGCTGTGTGAGTAGGATGAGACATCCATTGTTTCTAGCTCCACAATGACCTTTCAAATGGGGAATTTTGGTGGCCTTAATGACATGGTATCCCCTTATACTTTCTTGTGGGGGGCACAAGTCAAATTGTTTCTGTTGTCCCACTGGAGAAATACTTCTGTAAGTTTGGAGTCTCTGACATGTGGAAGGAGAATGTGTCTAGTAATACTTGTCCCTGTTTTCCTTCCTGACATTCTTAAGCACCATTCAGTAGACCTTTTTTTAAAGATTGTTTTGTCACACTGTTACTCACCAGTCACTCTGATCTCCTCATATAATACATACCTATTTTTGCTTAGTGTTGAAAAATTATGACAATATCCAATCTGTAGCTTTATTGAGAGAGGATCTGTTCTTGCACTGTAATTACCTATAATAGATAATTTGGAAATTCCCCTGCTTATGGCCTCACATTCTCTCCTACTTCTACCTTCTTGACTGGATTCTAATTGATCTTCTATGGAGATTGGGGGCCTCTTGGTTTACAGAAGAAGAAAAGAAAAACCTTTTATTCCTGTTGATTCTACTCAGTAGAAAGTCAATGCCCTCTGTTGACAGGATTAGTGATATAGCTGAGTCTAAGCTTTCTAAGCTTATAAATTTTGGGGGATATGTAGAATATGTTTGGACACAGAGCTCCTTTGTAAAGTTTTCAGTGGAACGGCTTGTCAGGGGTATGGAGAAGACATGATGGACAAAGACCATATAAAACCCTAGATGGCCTGGTGGGAAGGTGGAGTTTTGAAGTTGTACCAGGCTTATGTGCTGTCAGGTCAACTGGTCACACTTGGAAAATGCCTATCCTACAATCTTAAAAATCTCTAGGACACAGAGGACTGTTTTGAGCAGTGGCTTGTTTCGCTATGTCTTCCTTTTCTTCCAATTTGCAGCTTTTACAACAGTATTCCCTTTTTCTTGTCCAACATCATTTGATTTCTGTTGTCAGTATGTCTCTTGGTTTTTCTTTTGTTTGTGTATGTGTGTGTTTGGTTATTTTGTTTTGTTTTTTTTGTTTTTCTCTTTTGCTGAATATTTGTTGTGTTCTTGAGTTTCCAATCTTCCCCACCATCAGCCATGGTAAATCAAAAGATGGTATTCAACCCTTCAAAGGCCCAAAGCCTGCGGCCCGCATAGCAAACAGCCCTGAGAACAGAGCGTACTGAGCAGCCTGCAGGGGCTGGCATACCCCTGCCCCTCTCACCTTCCCTTCCCTACACCATCCTCCCCGCTTTCAACGAACCAACAAAAGAGTCTGTTACCTAAAACCAACAACCAGTAGCAGATTGTCTATTTCTCTGAAAAACAGTAAAAGAAAAATTTTAAAAATCAATACAAACAAACAAAAAAAGAGACCAAACATTATGCCCTAATAGCTCACAGAATAAGATGAAGAAAAAATTAACTCTGTAGCTATCTCAAAGTAAGAGAGAGCCTTAGATATAAAAATGATTCAACCCCATGCTGTTCTGGGGAAGCACACTCTGTCTTTAAACAGACGATTTTTTAAAGATGTTGTTTTGTAAAGATTAGAAAGCCAACTATGATAGGTCTCACATCTTAAAAGGAAAAATGGGAGGGGGGGTAGATTAAAGGAGATAGATTCTCTTTTTCTCTTTTTATTTTTACACACACACACACACACACACACACAAACACACACACACACATGCACACAGAGTTAGTCATAGGTCCCATGTACGTTCCTAGAAGCATTGTTTTTCTATTTTAAACTCCAGCTAAAATATGGGAGATGTGCTTTTCAAAAAGACTTTGCTTGGCCTATTGGCTCCTTTAGGCAGACAATCAAGTCAAGCTCCTCATAAGTAGAGACATATTTCTCAAAAGAGAGCTAGCCCCTCCCTAGAGAGTATTGTGCTTCTCCCGAAGCAATTGTGACTTCTTTTTTTCCCCTGAGAGAAATTGTTCACCACTATTACTGGTTTGAATTTATTTAACTTTCTTTCAAACCTATTGACCTTAAAGTCCTTGTACTTGTATATGTACAACTCTTCATATTCATGCTTTGGTTGAAGGTTCGGCTTCTGAACTCTCCCCAAAATATACCCCTTTATAAATGTTTTTTCTCCTTGTCATGAGTTCAAATTTCCCTTTTCATGGTTATCGAAGAAAACGTTTCCAATCAAAGCTTGCATTCACATGCATTCCCCAAGAGCTAATTGCCATTTAAATAGTGTCTCTTTTATTTGTTCACTTATGCCATTTAAATAGTGTCTCTTTTCTAGCACAGGCACAAATGATATTACAATTTATTTAAAGTTGGTTACACATATAAGCTCATGATATAAAAGTCTAGTATATCTTTCTCTGATGTAATGTATCTCCTAAAAGTCAAGAAGACTGGGCTTTTCCAAGGGCCTTGTTTTCCAAAGATAGCCAGCTGTGGTAATAGCAGGCATGAGAAGTGTCCTGCAATACACAGCACATTTTTAAAAGTCATTAGCAATTGATCAATCATATTTTGATTTCTTAAAGAGATATAATACTATTTTATTATTACAGTACATTTCAAGATTTAAAAACCCTTGTCTTATTTTAATTTCACCATAACGTTGTGAGATAAATCAAGAAAGCATTTTTATGCTTAGTGTTACAGATGCGAAACAAGGAAAGACATACGTAACTTTTCAAAGCTCCCATTAAAAGTTGGTAGCGGAGCTGGGACTCGAACCCATGTTTCTGAAAAGCTAGATCAGCATGGGTAATCTGTTACCTCCACAGATCAATCTTATTGATTAATGATTTGACAGTCTAATGACTTCTAACTGCTTTCATGATAGTCACCTTTTAAACATGCACAGAGAGAATCTTCTCTTTTCTTACTGCCTAGTTTGAATTGAGCTAAACGTCAAAAAAGGCAATAATATTGGTGCAGCCCCATTTGTAGCCCTTGAGAACCCTCAGCAGAGTGCTGGAACCCTTCTTCAATGGTGAAGGCTCATAGGGAGTGCCATGCAGTTTAGTTAATTGCACTCAAATTTTCCAGATGTTCTCCCTCTGGAAACTTGGAGTTGCTGACTACAGTTTATTATGCATCACTGAAGACACACATCTCCTGGAAATATTCATCTCTTCCATGTTCAAGCCAAAGCTCTCCAATCTGGAAAATAATCATCTATCTTCATTCACTAAGATAAAACAAAAAAATAAATCAAACAAAAGGAACAATACACACACACACACACACACACACACACACACACACACACACACCCCTCAAACACCATACCAAGGCAGAGAGAGAAATCTGGCTGCTACTGAAGAAAGATCTAAAGGAAATAGCCTTCCCCAGCTAATTTCCCTGATTCATTTTTCATTAAAAAATACATCCTTGCTATCAAGACCACCCTTGGGGTAGATTTTTCTCCTCGAACCACTTATTCTTTAGGTAAAGTAACAAAATAATTCTTTACTTCTTGACTTAAAACAGCCAATTGTCTGCCATCTTGAAAGCTCCAAGTCCTCACGTTGGTTTAAAGACACCATTCAGTTCATGAGACCATTTGGGTGAAGCCAGAAAGACGAGCCCAACCCAATTCCTCTCCCTAAACCAGGTGGTCTGAGAATAAAATGTTCTGCTACACAGAAACCAAAGAATACTACTCCTTGTTTATCATTCTTGGGTTTGTTGCTTCAGGCCCACTCTCTCTCTTTCCCTCTCTCTTTAGCATGACCGTACACCTGTTTCCCTTCTCCCTTTAGTACATCAGGACGGGGCATTTCTCTGGCTTTGGGTGATGGCTGCTGCCACCAGTAGCTGAAGCCCCTCCCACCCCTTCCTCCCTACTTGCCCTCTCCCTCCCTCACCAGGGGCGTGCCCTCCTCTGCCTGGTGATCGTACCGGTTGCTCCAGGGCTGTTTGCTCCCACTTTTCTGTTGCGGTTGACGACACATGACAAACCTAACCGCACGAAACCAAACCCAGATTTTTCGCAAGAGATGTTCTTCTGGGGAACAAATAAGCTTCCCCCCTCCTTCCTCAGAATGACTGGGTGTTATAAATTGCTCCTGTCCGGATTTCACATAGTTTCATTCTGCCCTGTCCTTTGCCACTAGTTCCTTTTTTAAGTTGCTCACTTAACATGGTTTACTTTGGGAAATTCAAATGGTGGCATTATCCTTGACAAGTCCTCAAAAACTTGCACAGGAGAAGAGCACAGTTTCTGCCTGTATTTTTTCCTGTAACTTTTTTCCTTTATCATTTTACTTCTATATTTTGAACAAATTGGAATTCCCACCATCATAAACCAAACTTAAAAGTTCAAGTAGATAGCTTAGTAAGAGTTAACCTGAGACATTTCTGTAACCATTCTGCCCAATCCCCTACTAATATCCATTGACTCTGCTCAAACCCTTTTATGCTGTGTGTCTATGACTATAAACAGATAGTAATAATAGATTTCTGGCACAGAATACCTTGTTCTGGTTACCAGCACTGGAAAAACAGCCGCCCTTTTTTCCCTCTCTTTCCCATAAAAAAAAATGAAAACAAAGAATTTTCTCTCCTCAAGATGCAGAATCACAGAGTGAAATAGGTAGGATGTCAAAGGTACCTAGGCCTCCTCCCCATGTACCTGTCTCGCCTTCTCCTTGAATGCTGTAGGCACTTGATTTAGTCTGAGCATTTGGGCAGGAAGACAGAGATGGGCTTCATGAGTGGGTTGGTATGGGAGCCTTTGAAACAATAGCAGAAAACACAGCCAATTGTGATAACATCATTCAATTCCTTTTACCCTACCTACACCCGACCCCACCTCTCTAAAATCTGGGATGGGTGTTTGTGCGGTTAGCTGTTTGCAAGTGGCCATTTTATGACAGGAAATGACCAGGTGGTGTTAACCCTTTCCTTATCTCTAAGGATAATGGCAAGCCTGCCTCCGCAAATTTCTATAGCATTTTGGGCCCAACCTAAGGAGAGGGTGGAGGGAGTTTGTTTTTAGAAAAAGAGAAAGGGTTAAATACTGCACTGAGAAACTCCATGGAAAAATTTTTTTAAAATGATACAAAGTGTTAGACTGGTGATATATCTTTGGAATACTAATACAAAAATTGTGTTGATGCTAAAGATAAATTTTAAGAAAATCAAATGTAGGAGGAAATAGACTATAACTTGCATTTGATGGGGAAATTTTTGAATAATTTTCCAAGTTTAACAAAATTAATATTTCAAAGTCCAAGTTTAAAATACTTTCTATAAATGAATAGATTTTGAGGGGAAAAAGAAGCATACTTGGTGTCTATTGTGGATATATATGTATACCAGTATATATCTCTATACATATGTGTATATATGTGTGTGTGTATATATATATGTATCCAACTTTACTAAGTAATATACTGTACATATACACCCACCCTTAAACTTGTACATACTGTATATATATAAAATGGCCACATTTCTTGCGTGTGTCTGTCCCCGGAAGGGTGGACTGATTGTTTTTGGATGTCTGCAGCTGTTACCTTGAAGGATGCAATTTCATCTTTCATTTATTTTTCCCCATCTAGACTGTATCAGGATAAACTGTAACTCCAGTAAGTTTTCCCTCAAGTTTCATTTTGTTCTTTAAAAAAAAAAAAAAAGCAAAGAAAAACTGACTTTATTTTGTTTACTGTTTTATGAGCTGTTTTTGATTTGAATTATTTTATGTTTTGACTATGGAGTTGGGAGGAAGCGGGGTTGACAAGATGAAGGCCTGGGGTGATGGTAATGGCCTGGGGTGTGGTTTCTGAATTGGGCAGGTCCTCTCTTCTTTCCTTGCATTTGCTCTATATGCAGAAAAGGAGGAAAGGGCACCTGGATAATGAAACAACTTGAAAATGAATTGACTTGGTAATTTGTTGTTTGGGAGAGATAACTTTGGGGGATGTGGGAGACACAAAAAGCCTTAGAGTAACCGGAATGCACTTTTCCACTACCAAAGCTTCAGAAAACAAAAGCAAAGTTCATGACCCAGAAGGTGGCTGCCAACTCTGACATTTCTTTCCTGGCATTTATTACTGTAGGGCTTTTTAGTTTTTTGTTTTTGTTTTTAGGAGAGTGGGCAAAGCACTGCTCTTGTACATAATGAAACATTTTAACCAAAGACTTGAGAAACATTCTGCCTCTTCAGAAAGAAGAATTGCAGCCTATTATTTTTACTTTACCCATTCAAATATTTCAGTTCTTGAAGAAGGGTTGTAATAAGATGCAGGTTGAATGCTACTCATATATTTCTTCCTCTGCCTTAGAAATGAACTTTAACTGGAGTCCATAAGGTAGGGAAATAGGAAGAGAAAAGAAGGATGGGTACAAGGGAAAGAATAAGCCTAGATGATAAAAGGAAGAAAGGAAGAAATATGCTTTGGATTCTATAGCATATAATATTAGTTAAGATAATTAAATAACTAAGTAGGATAATTAGGGTGATTAGCAATAACAAACAATCCCAAAATTTCAATGCCTCAACAAAAGAAAGGTTTATTTCTTGTTTAGGCAGTGTCCATTGCCAATTGGACAGCTGTCCTGATCCGCTTTCTTCAAATAAGTAATTCAGGGATCTAGGATTTTTCATGAGTTGTTGATCTTGGAGATCTTTACTTCCAGCTGTATCCATAGGGAAGTGAAAAAGAGATTTGATGATTATACATTATGTTATATTGCCTTGCCTGGAAGTGACATGCATCACTTCTGCCATATTTTATTTGTTAGATATGACTCCCTCCCAAATGCAAAGGAAGCTGGGAAATGTAGTCTTCCTGTGGACCCAGGAAGGGAAAATTGGATTGGTTGAGCATCCAGCGCACATAAGTCTGAGCATTATCTCTGCCATTTTTGCTTCTTTCTTTGCTAGGGTCTTTCTGTAGGAACTGATAGGTCGGCTGGTAAAGGAACGCACATGGTCAGGCAAGTTAAGGAAGTTTTTATTGTAAGAGAGAAAAGTATATCGGACTGAGCAAAGACCTCTACAGTCCGGGCTGCATGCCTAAAGGAGACTTGCAGACCCGAAGGAGGAGATGAGGAGGATTTTATAGGGACTGTGCTGACAGGGTAGCATTGTTTGAACAGAAAATGAGACCACCTGCTAGCCAGTAGCTGATTTGTGGCGTTTTCTGTTATCCCAAGTTTGGCTCTGTCTGCAGGTGCAGGCCAGCAGACATGTTGATGTTTTCTTGCAGACGTGGCTCTGTCTGTAAGCCAAGGTCTCTGAGACCTAACATTCAGAGACCTAATAGGAACAAATGCAGAAAAGGAAATAATACCACTTTTACATTTCACTTAGTTGTTTATTCCATCAATTTAAATATTTTACAAGTGCTAGCTAGTTTAACCTTTCTTGGGAGATATATTAGTAGGATGACAAACTAATAAACCCAAATTCACTTTTTTGGAAAATGTTTTATGTAATTTAACACGCAAAAAAAGAAATGGACAAAACCTATATAAACAATCACTTCCTAAAGCAGAGTATGTTATGCTTGTTTTGGCGTCACTTTCAATTAAATTAAGCAATGTCCTGTTTTACTGTGTTTAAACATTTCTAATTAGCCAGACATTTCTCATGATATTCAGATCATTAAAAGCCTAATTGAAATATCCTTTTTCTCCAAAGACTGGAGTTTTTCTTTCTTTAAGTAACTTTATTGAGGTATGGTTTTCATACCACAAAAACTATCCATTATAAACCTATAATTCAGTGATTTTTATTAAATTTATAGATTTGTCCAAACATTACCATAATCACATTTTAGAACATTTTCATTCACCCTCCAGATTTCCCTTATGTCCATTTGTATTCAATCCCATGTTCCTACCCTTAGCCCTGGACAACTATTGACCTGCCTTTTTGTCTATAAATTTGCCTTTTCTGGACATTTCATATAAATAGAATCATTATAGTTTGTAGTCAAGTGTGTCTGCCTTGTTAAGAAATTTTATTGCACATCTATGGAAAACTTTCTCTTTTCCTTCTGCGTTAGTTTCCAGAAGGATATAAAATGGAAAGGGAGGATGAAGGTAGAAAATCTCATCCAAACTTGAATCTAGCATCTGGCTTCAGAGACTTCTTTGCAGAACAGAGAACTGAGGGAGTTATATGATCAAGGCATTAAGGACTTGCTTTTTGTGCTTTATCCACACTTTATCTTGCAATTATTAGGTTGGTGCAAAAGTAATTATGGCTTTTGCAATTATTTTTAACCTTTTAAACTGCAATTACTTTTGCACCAACCTAATAATTCTGTGTATTCCATCTGATCAGCCATGAAAAGTCATCATAAGAAAAGTTCCAGAATTCTTTCTCCTGGGAAAACAGTGACTCTTCTCCAGGACACACATGCCAGCAGGCTTTCTAAATCTGATAAAAGATTTTTCTGTTTAGAGCCACCAAATCAGCACTGAGAAGAAATAACGTGTCAGCAAAGATGTCTTCCCAACTTTGATCACAATATAGGACAAATATAACTGGTTTTAATTCAATATTTAGGTAAGGAGACAAGATTGGATTTTGGAAATCAATTTTGAATTCTCATGATAAACCTTTATCATACTAAGGAAGTTAATTTTGGTGAGAGCATTAGAAAAAGAATACATAGTGCCCACTGGTAAACAGTAGTTAAATAGACACAAAACAAAACAAAACAAAACAAAACAAAACAAAACAAAACAAAACAAAACATGAGACTGTAAACCTAATCTAATACCATTAGTGCTGAGGTATGTAGATTTGTACCAGGGTCATGTAGAGTCACAATGTAAATGTGATGTATTTTAAATTGTTGATTTGGAGTAAAAACTTGAAACCAAAGTGACATATGCAGAAGAATGCAAATAAGCATGAATCTTACTTACTTTGTGAATCTCATTCTTATGTTTTAAGAAGAAACATAAGAATTCAAAGACGTACTCTTTTTATTGTATATCTTCTCTATTTTATCCCTGGCACTATTGGTACTTGTGTAGAAATGTTTGAGAAGATTATGTAACTAAATTAGGAGAGAAAAAAAAGGGACCGCTGATTAGAACTTCTAAACCCCTCTTCCCAAGGACTCATTCTCAGAGTTCATAGTTCAATCTGTTGTAGAATCTCAAGTTATTTCTGTAATAGGTGTGCAGATCCTTCTTCTTGTTCAATTGTTGATTGTGAGAGTACAAGGAATAAGATTGATTTGCAGCCTGAGTTTGAGAGGAACAGGGTTTCTTTGTTCCCCTCAGCTTTGTCTCCAACTGTCATTTTAATAGAAGTCATAGGGTGTAATTGCTCATGTTTCAAAACAGAGCTTCTTTTTTTCCTTGAAGGGACATACTGAATTAAACTTTAACCAAGTTTGAATATCTGTTCATGAACCTTTCCAATAATTCTTTTTGGAATGCCTGTCTTTTAGATAGCCAGTTAGGTAAAATACTAAATGTCATCATCTATTTTTTTTTCCTGTTCATCTGTGACAAAATGTTGTTTGTTCAGGAACATGGTTATTTCCAAGTGTTGTGTGACACTCTTTTTAACGGAGAGAAAAGCACGTAAAAGAATGATCTTCCAGTGTAAAGGGAAAACGGCTGACTGTGATAGAAGACAGGAACTTTGAGACAAAAGCCTCTTCCTTTTGGCCAGCCCTTCTGTTAGTGATTGTGGCCCAGCTCCTTGCCAAGGATTTCTAAGAACAGAAACAGTTTTTTCTAAGCAGCTTTTCTATCTTTCTACCTTTCTTAACTTCTCTTTTCCAATACTCTCTTTCTCCACAATATCTATGATATGCTTTTCATTACTCATTCCAAATCCTACCACCCCTGCTTTCTAAATCCTCCAATGCATTTAGAAAGCATTCTTCTCTGGCTACTATCACCAAACATATTACCCTGTTTCCCTGAAAATAAGACCTAGCCGGACCGTTAGCTCTAATGCATCTTTTGGAGCAAAAATTAATATAAGAGCTGGTATTATATTATATTATATTATATTATATTATATTATATTATATTAGTTATATTTGTTATATTTATTATGTTTATTATGTTTAAGACCCAGTCTCATATTATAGTAAAATAAGACCGAGTCTTATATTAACTTTTGCTCCAAAAGACGCATGAGAGCTGATGGTCTGGCTAGGTCTTAATTTCAGAGAAACATGGTAGACAGTGTGCAAGTCGGGGTCTTTGGTGGAACCGTGATATTGCCGAGTTTGATTCATCTGGCAGGAATCTTTAGAAATGTGTAATAAGGAAATGTCCAGCTTAGGAATTTTAAATTGCAAAAGAGCGACACAGTTGGCAGTCATCACGGTGACTTGAACTCCAGGGTGACCTGGAACACTACTAAAGAAAACAGGGATGCTTTCTGGAGAATTTCTGGAGGAAATCCCCTGTTCCTGTGGTTCCAGTTCCACGAAGCGGGCAGTACCCTAAGATAAATCCCATACTGAAAATAGGTATGAACTTCCTGTTGGTCTCACGGGTGCTTGCTCAAATGGAAGTCTGTAAAATCGTTTGCTGTCTTTTACCTAGTCGGATGGTGACTCTGCCGTGTGATTTCCGAGCCCCTACTTTATTCTATCCCTTTCAAGCCATGTGCAGTATAGCCTGACTGAATACAGTGAACTCATATTAATTAAATATGAGCATAGCGTGAATTAATATAGTGAACACATATTAATGAATATCAATTTCCCGTGTTTTTTTTTCAATCTTTTTCTTCTCACAGAGGCTCATTCTTGTGTGTAGCCATTTTCTCAATCTTTCCCCCCAAAAGGTGTATATATCAGGTGGAAAAAATGAGTTTGTGTATATGCCTGATTATTTAGAAACCCCCATCTGGATTTACTTTGAACTTGAAGACTTACTAATTGATGTGTAACAACGTTCATTTGTTCTTCTTAGACACAGGAGAAAAGAAAGAGTCCCATACAAAAATAAACTGAACTTAAAACTCTCAAATGCCACAATGTAGTCATTTGTGTCAGAGAATAGCTTTAGTAATCTTGTCCATTTCCTAGAGATTCTGTTATCTTTGAATCATCATAGGTGCATGATAATATAGGAGCTATAAGAAAATGATGTCAAAGGATGTGGTATCTCCAAATCATACCTCCGAAGGCTACTAGTGTTCACTAAATAGTCCTTCTCTCACACCTGCTTGCCTAGCGCCTGGTTTTTGCTTGTTGCCTTAGCTTCTCTGCCTTTAGTTTCTAAGCATACTCAATTTCTACTGTTTTGGCAAAGTCAACATTATGAGGGTGGCTCTTGCATAATTTAGGCATAGCTTGGTGAACTGCAATTTGTTACACTAAAATTTTGTTTTTTTTCTCTTTCTTTTTCTCCATCTTCCCCTTCTATGGGACCAGAACATGTGACTTCATCTATAGGCCTCACTTATCTAGAAATCCCAGGGCTGAATGGTTTGGCTCCTCCCTTTAACTGAGAAACAATTTCCTCAAGTCAACCAGGAATGCAGATTTCTTCATTATTAAGTCTTCTGGGAAGGAAATTACAGAACTGTCTTTGGTATCCTTTCTGAGATTTGGATAACCATTACTATCAGCCATTTTCTTCTTAGTAGAGTTTGAGTGGAAATGGAAAAATCACAAAGCAGAGCTTATAATAATGTATTATCTACAAACTACCATGACACCTGAGACTTTGTATTTTCATACTAAATGATTATGCTCTGCTTCAACTTTTCTCAAAACCTGATTTCTAAAAGATAATACATAATTTTGTTTTTCAATGTGATGTTTTATATTTCTTATAATATATGAAACATCTCAAGTGTAAGTTTATTAATAGTATCAATAATAGCCAGATTTGAGTATAATAGTAGCATACTTCCTTAACATTTCATATTAAACATATTCATATTATTTCATATTAAACTTCTGAATAAATATTAATTCAGAATGGTTTTATTTTTAAATAAAAAAATTCTACATGGAAAAAACTGCAAAGTTTTAAAAATGCTCCCTCTTCTCCTTAATCCAAGTCATTAAATTCCCTTTCTCAGAGGCAACACAAAATTATGTTTTTTTGTATATTCTTTCAGAAATAATCTGTGAATATACAGCACATATTTATAACCATATTCCCCCCTCCTTTTTTTTCTTCCTTCTCTTTCTTGACAACAATATTAACACATTCTTCTGAATCTTACCTTTTTTACTTACAATGTCTTCAAGGCTATTCCATGAAAGAATATAAAGGTCTACTTTATTCTTTTCAATAGCCACATAATATTGCATTTTATGGAGATACCACATTTGATTAAATCAGCCCCCTACTTATATACATTTAGAATTTTCTTAGATTTTAATCACCGTAAGTAAAAAAAGTGTATACTTTTCTTCATCTTTGAATGCATGTACAGGAATATCAACTGGATAAATTTCTACAAGTGTAATTGCTAGGTCAACAGATAAGTACATTACAAATATTGATAGATATTGCCAAACTGCATTCCACAGAGGTTGTACAGATTTATATTTCTACCAGCAATATATGAATGTTTATTTTTCCTCACTCTTGCCAAACACATTGTATTATTAAACTTTTCATTTTCTCAAAATAGCTCTTCAAAATATTGCTGTCACATATTCAAGCAAGAGCCCATTGTCACCCATATATCATTTTCTTCCATACCTTTGCTTCTTCAAATATATGTAGGAACCATTGTCATTCAAACTTTTGGTGACTATTTATACCAGAAATCTTTTAATAAAAATATGCAATAGAAGCATTTTATGTGTTAATGCTTTTTAGCAAACAGGCGTGTTATAGAAAACTGGGAATGTAGTATAGTACTTTAGTGTGATTTTCTTCCTATATTCTTGTTTATCTATGTTGGCATCCCAGAGGCATTTTAGTGCAATTACAAAGAGCCAAATAGCCTGGCTTTCCCTGGTCTAATGCTACTAATGAACTATGTGTCTTTGGACAATTTACTTCAACTCTCAGTTTTCTCAGTTGTATATGGGCGTAATTATTGTATTTACCTCTTTGAGAAGAACAGAACCTGGAAATAACACATGCTAGTATGTGGTTGTGGTGATGATGATAATGATGGTTAACACTATCATAGTATTGCCACTGAAAAGAGGGGCTTTTGAGAACTGTTTCTGTTCAAGAATGGATAACTATGTAATCTTAAATCCATACCTGTTAGTTTAATAGATGCCTATGAAATGAGCATCCTCACCTTCTCCAGTCAGTTACTCAGGGCAACACTAACTCTTTTCAAGGCCATCCACGTTGCATTGAATTCTGCATCAATAACATGACTAATAAGGATATTGATGAGACCATCTTTGGGTCACGTTGGACTTTTTCCCCCCCTCAGAGCACTATGATAAACAAATACTGATGTTAATCCAGAACGCATAAAAATATTTTGACTTCATGAGTTCTTCTGTGTTTGTGTTTGGGACCTTGATATCATTTTAATGAAAGCTTAATTGTGTTCTAAAATGAAAATGTAATCTTTAAAATGTACAGATCTGATTAAGTGACGTCACCATGTTTGTGACTTTAATATCTTCTGATATAAACTGTATAATCTAAACGGGAACTAAAAATAGAATCAAAGAAATAAGAGTTTTTGAGGCAAGGATATCGATTTTTGGCTGAGAACATTATTGTCTGTTCAGGTTCCTTGGCAAATTCCTGTTACGGGTTTAAAAATCAAGTTCATGTAGACCACGGTGGGCTCCTTCAGCAAGAGCAGAAAATAGTCATCCTCTTCTTATGAGATCTTGTGTTTTGGTTTCAACCAAGTTGTTTGAAGCATAACAGGGTGAGTCAATATATTCAGAATTTTACACCTGGACCTTTGGGTGATTGAAATGACACGTATGCTACACAAAGGCTTGTGACTCTGTCCTTTATCAGATCCACGTGGGTGCCCAGAGAAGTAGAAAATTAATGACCGTTTAACACTCAGAATTAAAGTACCATCCATCCCCACTTTGGGGGAATGTCCTTGGAGAAGAGGTTAACAGAAACACTAACAGAAGAAATTTCTCCTTCTGTGGCTTTTGGCTAAGACCACTTTTTCTGTGATTTCAAAATGGTCTCTGGGATGTAGGATGCAAATATAGCACCTTTTGGTTTGCTTCTGTTATGTACAGTGAGCTCCTGGCATAGAAAAGTCCACTCAGGAAAGGAACATTTATCATTCATCTGGATTTTTAGAAAGGATAAAGTGATTGGGATTAAGTATCTAATTGAATTGTAGATGGGAAATGAGATTGATGTATTAAATTATAAATAAGTGGCTTCCAAAGGAGAGTGTGTTTCTTCTCATTGAAGGAAGAAGCAGAGGAAAGAGCAGAGAAGAAGGAGAAAACAGACTTCAGTTACAAACACAAGACCTCACAACATATATAGGTATAAGCGAAGTGAATAGAGTTATTGAATTCTAGGAAAGAATGCTAAATAAAGGAGTAAAATGTCTCTATCTGAACATCTTAAAACCTTGCCACTTTAGGAAGGATCTCTTGTGACCTATCAGGCAAACAGTGGCAATATACGAGTATAGACTAGAACTGTTTACCAATCACAGTTAAAGCCACTGTTCGTAATATTGTTAAATTAGTTATGTAGTTTGTAGATATATACACAGAATACAGTAGTACCTTATTGTTAGCACAGCCTAAAATTGTTATGTTGCTCTGTGCTACTGTATGATTTTCATGATCTGAAGCTACCTTGGATATAGTATATATTAAGTCAATGAGGTAATGAAATGTACCCATCCCTCTACCTTAATTTATTATTTATACAAATATGCTTAGTAATAAACCCAAGAAGTACAAACCCCCCAAAATGTAAATTACAAACTTTTTTGTCTTGTTGTCATTCTAAAAGGAAGAACATTCACTGAAGAGTGAATTTATTCTCCTATCCTTAGTAATCCTGAAGAATATATATTACTTTCTCTGTAAAATGAGGGATTTCAGACAAAAGTGAAGATTTTCATAAAGTCTAATTTAGCCAGGTTTTGGTTGGAGTCAGAAAAATTTCATGAAGGAAGATGAATGTGTTATCAGTAAATATTACATATTGTCATCTTCCTCGTTCTTCATTCACTTATTCTAAGAACGTTTACTGAAAGTTAACTGGGTTCTAGGTGTTGATATTAGTGTTAGGGATTTACGAGTATACTATGGATACCCAAGGAAACTGTAGAAGGAATCTTCGTCGTCTAGGTACTGCACCCACCCCTACCCCTGTCTTTTTCCCCATTTTTTGTTTGTCTTATAGAAACTGGAACTCAGATGAATGCGTCTCTGAAGTCCAGATAGTGTCTCTCATAGATGTTTTTCAGGGATGGTTCATTTCAACATTCAACTCAACATACAGGGTTCCGTTTTTTTCACAACATGCGTGTATTCCTCATGTTGAGGCCCTGAACACTGGTCTACTTAGCCAGGTCTTTTTCCTGGTTTCCCTTTTTCTTGTTTTGGCTTGCCCTGCGTGTCCTGACCATCTGCTTGGAGTCACACAAGCTTTGTTCCTGCTCTCCTTTCAAGAGCTAGTATTTCAGGTACTACAATGTGAGTGAAAATGGTATTTCTGTTTTTCCTTCTACTTTTTGAAGATTTCTTTTTGTACTCTGATCCATTTTATTTGTCCAATTGCCACAGTAAGATTTGCAAGGTGGTGAGTTCGGTTAGTATTGATGTTAGAGCAGGGTTTATATTTTGAAAATTAGGGAGGATCACTTTATGAGTGCAGTGTAGAATGTCCAGTGACCATTTGGTAAAATAACATTATCAACCCAAACTGTCCATTTCTGTTTGGTGTCAAGGTAAGTGCATCAATGGATATACTCTAGGTGTTGACATTAGTTGACATATGTGTGTGTGTGTATATATATATATATATATATATATATATATATATATATATATATATATATATATATCAGCAGGTTTCACATATATGATATGGGGAGAAAATTTTATTCTGAATTCTAGAGGTTCTGGAACAATTCGCCACAAAGAGCAAGTCTCCCTACTGATTCAGAACATCTCAACAAATACAGTTTTTTCTTAATTTTAGAATCAATTTTAGGAAGAAAATTCAGAGACTAGGGAATATTGCTTCTGAAAGAAATGGAATGACTGTGGCTTCATATGTAGCTCAGGGGTTAGAGCACTGGTCTCGTAAAAGAAATGGAGTAATTTTATGGCTTTTCTGCTGATTAAGGGACTAAAATCATAAAGATTTCTACATCAGATTTTATTAGCAGTTAGGGAAATAAACCTTAAAGGGATGCATACGTTTTCTTTCTGAAAACGAAGTTGCTTCAGAGTAAATCTAATTACATAAACTGCATACAAAATAACCATGCTGTTATCCCCAAAGCCTTGTGCTAGCCTTTTGTCAGCAGCAGTGTTCCTAGTGGACTGTGGAAGGGTCCTCCCTATTTAGGGAATGGGAAATAAGAGAGGGATCGAGGGGTGGAAGCTAGAGGGTGGTGTTCAGTTACAATAATCTAAATGTCCGTCTTTCTGAATGGCCGAAATTATATTGCAGTAGAAAAATGTTAAAAGGCATATGTGCTCCAAAAGAGACACAATGTAACAGAGATTATGTTACCCTGGAGCAAAGTCTTTGAAAGATTATGAGCTCAGGGCCCTCCCTGTAGACCTGGTGGAGCATAGTTTTAAGTATCAACCTCTTAGAATTGGGAAAACCAAGGTTTGTGGAAGACAAGTGCATTGCATAAGCTCTTAGGGTGATTAGTGGCAGGCATGAGTCTTCATAAATTTCGTTTTCTGATTCTTAAGTGAGCGTTCTTTGTCACGTAAGTCAAGCCATCTTTAGATGATGACACAAAACATTTTTTTTAACTTCAGAATTACCATTTGGGTCCACTGACCCACATGAGGGTGGCCGCAGGAGTGGGAGGGCCAGAGCAGCAGAGACAGAGGCATGAAAGGAGCAGAAGCGGCCAAGGTGCGCAAGATAGGCAAAACCAAGAGAAAGGGCACAGATAAGTCGTCGTAACGGAGCGGCGTACGCATAGTGTGTTTTAGCACTGTGGAAAACGTCTGTAGCTTTCTGATCTCACAGAGAGGAGGAAAACACAAAGGAAGGTGGATAATTACAAAACGATGAAGCCATTGGACTAGGGGATGGCTAGAGAAGGAATACCATCTTTTTATGAGGATAAATGGGTCGTTGAAATTAAACTCCCACTGTACACCTGCAATACTTGGACTGTTTAAACTGTTTGAGTCACTTACTACTTTTTACGAGCAAACTCCCTTTTGATAAGGAATCCGTTAAAAGAAAACTTACTGATTGTCATAAATAGAAACACTAGACGTTGTATGACCACCCCAATGACTAGGTGAGTGCTTGAGCACCTGTCTGTGATTGAGTTTATCCACACCCTTCCGTACCTGATAGGAAACAGAGGGTGAGAATATCATGCTTAACATTTCAAAGGCATGAAAACCGAACACAAAGTGAAGACACTATTCCAGTTTTTCTCTTCTCTGAATTTTCCCTGGACCTTCATCATGGCAAAAATGGATGCCGTTATGTTCATACAAAGGCCATTTACAATAACATTTTGAAAACCTTTGCTATTATATAAAGTGTATTGCCTCCAAAGATGGCTGCTAATTCGAGTAAAAATAATTACAAAGACTGATTGTTTTCTGCATTCTACCATGTTTTTCCAAAAATAAGACCTAGCCGGACAATCAGCTCTAATGTGTCTTTTGGAGCAAAAATTAATATAAGACCCAGTATTATATTATATTACATTACATTATGTTACATTACTTTACATTACATTACATTATATTATATTAGACTGGGTATTATATTATATTATACCTGGTATTATATTATGTTATGTTATATTATATTATATTATATTATATTATATTATATTATCTAAGACGGGATCTTATATATTAAAATAAGACCGGGTCTTATATTAATTTTTGCTCCAAAAGACACAGTAGAGCTCATATCCGGCTAGGTCTTATTTTGGGGAAAACACGGTAGGCCCTGAGATGAGCAGTTTGTTTGCATGATTTGTTTAATCTTCACCACAATCTTATTAGGTAGGTGTTATCATCCTCATTTGTAGAAATGAGACAGTGGTATGAAATGCTTTGTCCAGCCTCAGTTTCAGTCTGTTTGATCCCCAAAGCCCTGTTCCCAACCATAGCACATACTGCCTTTTCTGCTGAAATGCTGGAGTGCTGATGCCCAAATGAATGCAGTCCACCACTCCAGGACAAATGCTGGAATATGCCACTTCTAGTTACTAATCTTATTTCTTTAGGTTGTCTTTCTGTAACTTTGACCTTTCCAGAGCTAGACTTCCTCAGCTCAGCTCTGTAGGCGTATTAGTGTCCCATTTTTGTTCATAACTAGTCTCTAAGGCACTGTTTAATTCTGATTGAAAGGCACTTGGCATGTAGTGGTTCAGGTAGGCTGAGTTGGGGATCATCATACAGGCATGGAAATGACTCCTAAGAAGATGGTGGTGTTAGAATGGCAGAATGATCATTGCTGAGTCACCCTCCATGCCTTGTTGGCTTTCTATTGGTAATATTGGTATTCAAAGTCTTTTGTCGGTCTTTCCATTATGCTCTAGTGCTCTAGTCTTAGTAAACAGATCGTGGTTGCCCCGGTTCCCCAGTTTCTTTCATACCTCTGCTCCTGTGTCCATGCTGTACATTACATGCTGGGTACCCTTCCTGTCTCTGCCTACCTAGCCAACTACTGCTGTACTCATCTTTCGATAGCTCAGGGGTCGCCACTCATGCAAAGCTTTCCCTTCTAACGGAGGCAGATCTGGATGTCCACCTTTAAGGTTCCATAGCGCCCTGAATGCACACCTTTTAGACCTCTTATCCCATTTCTATAGCTCCATTTGCTTATGTATGTATCTCCTGAACCGATCTCTGGACTGACTACTTATACTTTGGAAAAATGTTTATTCCATAAATAGCATAGATTACCATGATAAAGACATTTTTCTGACTCCTAAAAAGAAAAAATGTTTTTGGAAATTCTTACAAATTACTACTGTATCATAAAGCTGACATTTAATATGAGGACATGCTATTTCAAAGCAATCTGATCCTTCTTCCACCTAAATTGTAGAGGTTCAAAGAGACATTTAAGGCACAGATTACTTTTGTACAGTAATGTTCTGTACATGTCAATTTTATGTAGGTTTTATGTCTCACCCACCCTAGATAGAAGTCTATACTCTTTACTGTATGATGTTTATAGGTCTCTATAAGTTTCAAACTGGTGCTAAAGAGTTTGGGAAGATAGATGACTCAGAGCAGAAAAACAAAACAGAAACAACAGCACAAGTGACAGTGTCACATGGTAGAAAGAACAGAACTTTTAGGTTCAGTTAAACCTGTTCTGCTACTTATTAGTTCTTGGTCCTGAGGCAGTTTGTCTGCACCATCATTACTATTAGTATGAGCTATAACATCGTTTGATGAGAAGAAAAATAACTGAACAGAAGCCTAGCTCCCAACCATGTGATTTCCATGCCAGCATTTAAACAGGCACCAAAATCCACAGCTGCTTTTATGGCCCTTGCATTTCACAGCTTGAATTGTTCCTTGATCATTTGAACTTGTAAAAGTAGAAGTATCAGGTTCCCCATACCTTCTAGGTACTTGTCTATCCTTTCTGATTTGTCCAAGGGAATTGCTTCTTTTGTACAATGCTTCATAGGAGACAGGACAGGGCTCAGAGTTTGAAGACACTGACAGTACGCAAAATAACTCCTAGGGTTTTAATGGAGGGGTTTTGTGGCAGCAGGTTTAGAATCTTGTGTGGAATTAATTCAGGGCTATTTGACTCTTTCAAGTAAGGTCACATTATTAAGAGTGAGGATCCTAATATACCAATGCCACAGGAACCAAGGATTCAGTTAAAACGTAGAGGTGTTAAACTATCCCTGGTGAAGTTAGGTGGTGCAAGTGACATGCGTTTATATGTTTGCCTATGAGGAAATACATGCAGAAGAAACAAGAACTACAAAGTCATATGGGCCAATATTTTATGAGCATTTATTTTGAACTGGGTATAATTTTCAGTTTTTATATATATTGTAACTTTCAATCCCCACAACGATTACATACATAGGCAGGACCACCTGCATAATCTGTAGAGCCTAGTGCAAAATGAAAATACAAGCCCCTTGTTTCAAAAGCAGGAAAAAAGTTTGTTTTTGTTTTTCTTTCCTTTTTTGCACAGTCTCTGTCACATTGGCCTGTCATGATATCATGTAAAACATTTAAAAGTATGATTCGCTATCGAAAGTGCTCCCTCAAGCATGGAGCTAATCCTGGGGTAAGTGCAGACGCTTTCACGGACCCAAGACTCCGCTTCATGACTCTGCATGTGAGGACAAACAGTAGCAGAAGTCGCTGGGTGGAAGCAGAAGAAGAACAGGTCCTGGGGAGGCAAGATCACTCACGAGTCAAGGCTCCCATTGAACTTCACGTATAAAACACAAATTCAAAGATAAAATTCTTATGAATTTTAAGACAGAGATTGGAAGGCAGTAGACCCCAAACACACAGGACTCTGTATGACTGTGTTAGTTGCACACCTATGAATATTACCTGGAAGTAGGTAATATTATTATCTGAATTTTACAGACGAGTATATTTTAACAATCAGGAAAAAGGTTTTTCATGGTTTTATTTTGTTTTCTTTTTGGTAGCATATTTGTCCACCATGTAATTACTAAAATACACTATGGCTATTATATACAACTTGGCTCATTCTAAATTTTGGTGGACTGTTCATACTGCATTTTAAACATTTGCTCCTGGATGTCTGTCCTCAGGGCCAAAGATAAGTTATGAATCCTATGAACTGTCCTTTCCATAAAGGTTTACACAATGGCATATAACGATCCGTCACATTTTCCTGGCCAATGGAAACATGCCTTATTTTTGAATGTCAATGTTTAAGGGACTAAAGTCTCTGACTGGTGTAGTTTAACTAGTCAAAATCAGTTATCCCTGAGTGGGTGTGATCAATAGTCACATGTGCCAATATTATGATGTCTTCACTTCCCTTTCCCGGGATTATCTTCTTCTGCTGCCCAGTTGTGAATGGGAGGTCAAACTCCTAGTCCATTTTTACTGAAACTCAATCTTCTAGAGTCTGAATAACTATTTATTTCTCTGATGGATCATCAACAACTAGAAAACAGAATTTGGATATTATCCTACTAATGTACCATTGCTGCAGAAATCCCTTGGACTAACTGAGAGGGGACAAAAGGGAACATTCCAGGAATAATTGACCATTCATCATCTTTAGGACAGTGCTATCCAGCATCTTGGTTTCTAATTTGTTATTCTGTATTCACCTTTGCCTAATCTAAAGATGAATCAAACAAATCCCCTTCAAAGGGAATGGATGATGGGATAACTATTGGGTCACATCAGAGTATTTTAAAGGAAAAGCTCGGTCCTTTCCAACAAATTCCACAGAATCTTTGGAACAGAACAAAAGCAAATAGGTTTCAAGCTAATAAGTGAAAGTGAAACACTTGCTGTGGCTATAATGAGTGCCGTTCCTAAGGGCTGCCAGGCCATGCCATTTTTCACTGTCTTGCTGGAAAAACTAATTTATGTAGGCTTCCACTGAGCAGCCCTTCCTGACTTGCCTCGTCCCTGCCTTCCTTGTAATTTGGGGCACTGCAGTGGCAGTGGACATGCTGAGCTATCTGGCTGTCTCAGCCTCATGGCCAGCTCTTACTCAAAATAATGTTGGGGGAAATGACAACACGGCTTCAGGGATCTAAGCTGGATTTCATGTAGTATTTGTATTCATGAAAAAGCATTTCCTCGTACTGTATATGTACTTTGTTCTATGTAATAACATACTTAGTTGTGTCTGATTTTATTGTCAGCACCTTTGAAAGCACGTTTCTCTCCTATGGAGGAGTAATGTCCTTCCCCAAAAATTGTTTTGTACAAAGAACTGATTCACTTGGACCCTCAGTGTCCAGACTGATGGTTTATATCACAGTTACCTGCAGGCAGCAAGTGTTTATTGATGAGGATTTTATCACCTTCTTATGTGATTACATGTTGGTCTAGCTTTCCCTTCTAAATCACCATTTAATTTATAGTTCCATTATAATTGATCCGAGTGCTACCAGTGAGGAATTCTATTGATGACACATGTTACATATTGGGGAGGCAGGTTAACTTTCAGACTCACTCTCTTTTGGAGAGAATGTTGCTTCGACTGAAAATAATGAAACTCTTATTTAAATGTTTATCTCACAAATGAGAGTCATTGACATTGACTATTTCCATCAAAACTTGGAGACCTGGCGGTCCACTCTAAAAAGTCTAGACACAGGTTGGCTAACTTTTTCTGTAAATGCCCAGATAGTAAACATTTTAGACTTGTGAGCCACATAGTATCTGTCACAATTCAATTCTGCCATTGTACTAGTACAAAAGCATCCATAAACAATATGTAAACTAATAGGCTAGGCTGAGTTCCAATACAACTGCATTTACTAAAACTGGCAGCAGGCCAGATTTGATCCTAAAGAGCCATAGTTTGCCAATCTCTGGACTGGGATCAGAAGAGATGGGTATTTGTCGAAGTTATGTTTGGGAAGTAGACGAAACTACCTAGTATTCCAAACTCTATGACAGACGAAAGTTTGAAAACCTATTTCTTTAAAGCCGTTTTTATTATAGGTGCTGGTAAGGCAATGATGAATATGATCAACACTGCCCCTTTACTCATGAGGCTTCCTTCTATTGGAGATGTTTGTGGCCATACAAAAACATATACACATCAGATAATGCCTGATGCAACAGATAAAAGGAAACAGGGTAGGGTAAATTCCTGAAGGTGGGAGGAAGTACAAGTTTAGATAAGATTGTCCGGGAAGGCTTTCTGAGAAAATGACATTTGAACTTTGGACATTTGAAACTTGAAGGATGACAGGACCCAGTCTTGGGAAGCCTTAGGGAAAGAGCAATTTGAGCAGGGGCATTTCCAAAACTCAAGGATTTATAGGAGTGTAGAGTTGGTGTGTTCGAAGGACAGGAAAACACTGGTGTGATTCAACTATGGCATGTGGGGCAGGGGCAAAGAGACTGTTTATCTTTGTCTTGAACTGTTCCCATTAGACTGACCTATAATCACAGTTTTATGTGAGTTAAGGAACTTGCCTTGTGGTTCACAATCAGCCTTTGTTTTATTCTTTTTTATGCCATTGGGGAGACAAATTCACAGGTATCTGGAATAAATCTTTGATGTCAAAATATAATTTCACAAAGTCCAATCTACTGTTATTAAACTAGAAGCAAGCCAGTGTTTCAGTTGAGGGATAGTCAGATCATACTATTTGAACCATATTTAAAGAAGTGATGAGACCAGGATATCAGAGGTAAGACTGTAGGCTTAAGAAAGCCATGCATCAGATCCATAGGTCTAATCATTTGAGCAATACATAGGATTTCACAAGTCAATGATCTTGGATCGCTATATTGGGTAAAACACCTCAAGTGTTGTTAGTACTTTCTTTGGATGCCTGGATGCCCCAAGCTCACCAGTTAATAGGATACTATAGACTGGAAAAAACTATATCCTACCCTAGAAGAATCAATTCAGTTTCTTTTACAGAAAATATTGTATATGGTCCTGTATTATATGGTAAATTTATGAAACTTTGGAAACAAAACAATTTTAAATCCATTGTCATTTGGTGTTGTGAAAACATTTATCGAAGGAAAATTGCTTGTATCTAAATAAAATACCTTGAGTTAATTTGACTGAAAGTGAAGTCCTTTGCCTCAATTAAGTACAATTTCAGGACGTGGTTTTAACAGAATTCAGGCCAGCTCAGGGAAGTTAATTAGAGTGTCTTGCCTTAAAAGATAAGTTAGTTTTCCAGGCAACGCATTTGATGACAATGCTTCAGATGAATGCTAAAGAATTCTGTTTTCTGTTAAGAATTACTGGAAGAAACTAAAACACATACATAAGCAATAACCTGCTACAACTCCAGCTAGCCAAAGGGAAAAGTCAGTCTGAGTTAATGAAAGAGCATATCATGGATTTTAAAAAAAAATGAAATTGCTTTCAAATACGTGCAATAACTAGACCAAGATATGTGTGTGCATTGTATAGTTCCATTCTAATAAATGATCTTAGAGAATATATAAGACTGACTTACTACTACTATTTCTGTTGATTAAAATAAAATATTTCTTCCAAGTTACTTGTCACATGCTTAAAATTATTTTATTTTTGTAAGCAAGGCTAATAGGCTCAGCAAAACTGGTTTAATACCTTAATTTGCTTTCACGTAGCCATTCTTTATGGATGCCATAAAGGTACGTATTAGCCTAGATTCTGTTATAGATTCTAAATTTGTGTTTGATTCTGAATTAATAAATTTTATTGAGGGTAGAAGCCTAAATGCACTATCTATGCTAGCACAATACAGGATTTCCAAACGTTCATTGTTCAGGAAAATGAAGGTAAGAGGTTAACACAGGGATTTCTTTTTTCTCTTTTTTTTTTTTTTTGTCTTGTCTTAGCCTAAGATATTATAGGAACTGAAATTTTTTTTTTTAATCAGGATTAATATATCCACTTTTTATTGGTATTTCATATGTATATCTAGCATAATAACAAGCCAGGGAATATTAAAGAAAATTATTTAATGATAAAATAGTATTGGGTTAACTCCATTTATATTTTTCCTTTTTCTAAGAGGATATAATGTATTCCTTTAAGTGTTCCGAATCTCTTCCCTGGGAGTTGGCAGCAGCAACTATTATAAAGGGAACATTTTAAAAATATGAATCTTAATCACATCTACTGCCATATCCATCAGAGTTTCCATTTTATATGGCACATTCAACTTCATTATCTGACAACAATGAAATAATGCTACTTTAGACATCTTTGGAAGTTTTATTAACTATCATCAAATGCTTAGCAAATATTTAAAACATTTCACATATTCTTACAACCAAGAATCACACATTGAAGAGTATTTCCTGGTTTGAGAATTTTAATGTAATGAAAAAGTGAGAAACGTACCTTAGCTCAACATGGGAATAGAATAAGCTGATAACTTTATTAAATGGTTTGATAGGTCTTAAAGAACAGGATAATAGACATATTATTTTCCCATTAAACTCTGCCAGGCCAAGATCACATGACTTACTCTCGTGGCTAAAGTTGGTGATAGAGCTTGGGCTGTTAATTTCCAAACTGTAGCAGGCAGGTATCAGAAAGCTGAGGAAGCAAGCCACAGTACTCACTGCAAATAGATAGGACACTAACACTTTCACTTATTTGCAATTTTAGCAGAGTGTTCATGGGTGAATATTAATGTTGCTCCATTTCCTGAAAACTCCTGTGGCTTGGAATGCCACTGTCATCACAACTCACTTTTTCTAATGCTGTAGTAATAGTGCACAAAAAATAATGTAATGAGCATTACACGTTACATTTGATTATTTTATAAATAGTCAAAATATTACTTCAGTAGGTAAAATTGTTCTGTCTCATTCTTTGCCTTTGTTTAGGATTACATACAAACATTCCCAGCCCCCCAGATGGCTTTTTACTTCTTTTGTTCTTGACATGAGAAATTCTTTTAAAATATGTATTTTAGAAAATTGTTTTTAACACAAAGGATAGTTAGCATTGTATCCTGGATTAAAAATAGTTATCAAGTTTTCCAGTTGCATATACCTGTCAAATTGTTCATGATGGCTTCTTAAAGAAGTCCACACAAGGTGTTGACACAGTCAACCCTTTAGTTATTCTTGCTATGAATAGATAATCCTTCCAGATTCCAGGTGTTACTACTTAGCTGGGTGTTTTATTTTACAAGGAGGCAGCCATTCATGCAAAACAGCTGTAATTACACAGCATTCAGGTATTCCATAATTAAGCTAACAGCTTATAAGATGGCACATGGCATGAGAATTTGCATCTAGGATAAGTAGGATGAGGCTGTAACTCAGTCTTTGTTCCCTCTTGCTATTTGCTTTGGACAAGTCCTCTCTGCGCCTTGATGTACAGTAGTGGGTCATACCTACCTTCTTCTCAATGGGGAAAAAGAGGAGGACGGGAAGATGAATGCATGAAAGCACCCAGATCAAAGACAGGTACTACTGTAAGCAAAAGGCATCTCCTTGGACATTTTCCCCCAACTTTGGAAAACCCATGGATCTCAGTTGTGGTTTAAATAATATTTCAAATACTGGGATCAGAGAAAATTTGAGTATTCTGATCAGTATGCCTGCGACTCAGTAATTTTGGTTCTTCAGTGGACTAATCTTGTTAAGAAGAACTTTGCAAAGGAGCCCATATATCAGTTGGAAAGTGTTGAGTCTGTTGAAACAGTCAAGGCACTGGTAGAATATCTCCAGGTCTTGTCCACATGGAATTTTCTAATTTCACACAAGAAACCATTCACTGGGGAACAAATAAAAATATTGTCCTTGATGGTTTGTAACCAAAGGATTGGAAATGGATCTTGGCGAGGTTGATGCCCTATCCCTAGGCCCATTCCCAGATCCCATGCTGCAGGAAAGCTGTTCAAACTAGACATGGCTGTGTCTCTGTTTGTTTCTCCTGAGTTGTCCTATTTCTACTGCTTGGTAAATAAGAAGGTTTACTCTCATGCTATTCAACAAATTCTCTAATTAGTACACCATACACTGTGTAATGTTCCTAGTTATTTTATTTTTGCTTAATATCTTTTAGTGATCTCTCCCCTCAGGAACTCTTGTTAGCTCCGGTCTTGCTGGCCCAAAAATATCCGGAAGCATCTAAGATTTCTAATCTTCTGAACTTTAGAGAACATTGATTTCCAGTCTTCTACTACCATTTCTAGGGGAGATCACAGTATGTTTATCTACTTTTTAGGCATGGCAAACTGGACATCCCTTAGACGAAACATTTGGCTTTTCCTTATATTTAATCTAAGAAATTCAAATAATTCTTTTCACTGCTGCTTTTCTTCCAGTATTTTAATAAGAAAAGCATCACAGCACTGCAGTCAAGAGATTCTTGGGTCAGGAAAACTTAGAGACATACTTGGAGAGAGCATTTGAAAGATTCAAAGATCTTGCTCTATCAGGGTAGAGAAAAGCTATTTCAGGTGGTTGAAATTGTAGGAAGTGGCCTTCTGACTCCGAAAAAAATCTAAACTTTTAAAGACCTACTGTGTTACTGGCATTGTGATCGACAACTTACGTTCATTTTCTCATTTAGATCTCTCAGCAACCCTGCCAAGGAGGTATTATTATTCCTTTTTGAGGTGAGGAAACAAGTGTATTCAATAATATTCATCAATATTTATTGAGTACTCATATTTCTAAGTGCTGATAATGTAGCTCTGAACAGACAGCTTATACTTTAGAGAAGGGAGACAGGCAATTAGCAAGTCAACACAGAAATAGCGTAATTTTTCTGGGGCTATATGTTACGAAGAAGGTATCGACATTACCTGTGAATGGGGGCCATAGGAGGATGGTCAGAATGGCGTCCCCTGGAGGGACCATTGAGCAGAGACCTGAATGAAGAGAGGACGCCACCTTGTGGACATGTAGGAGAAGCAATTCAGGCACAGGGTCTTGCCAGTGTGAAGGTGGTCACATAGTAGGTGTGTTTGTAGGTTAGAAAGAAAACATACCTGGCTGGAGAACGAACAGCGTTGGGCAGAGGGAAGATAAGGAAAGAGGTTAGTGCCAGGCAGTGTTGCCCATCAAGGTAAGGAGTTTGGATCTTTTGCTAAGAGCAACAGGAAACTTTGGGGATGTTTCAGTAGATGAGGGATGTGATTCAATTTACACATCGCTAAGTTCCCTCAAGAGATTGAGTAGTTTGTTGAAGGTGGAACAGGTACAAAGAGGGAGGGGGTTACACTGCTTACTTGGGACTCAGACCCAGGTCCTCATGCTTTCAAACCCCTTCCCTACATGCTATACTACTGTTTTACTTGACCTCCAGTATTAAGAGGTTTGGAATGAAAGAATGCAGACTAGAGTAAGAGGAAAACCAGAGTGTAAGGAGCTAAAGCCAAAGGTAACATTATTTTAGGAAAATTAAACAGGTCAGTTAGTGCCAACTCCTGGGAATCTGGGGAGTTGCGTCTGAGTGACAGGTCCATGTGTCCCTGACAGTGTTGGTCTTCAACTCCTGTGACCAGGTCACAGTGAGGAGGCTGCCATCTATACGTTCCACTGAGAAGAGCAAAACTTCATTTCTGGGTCCTCTTGCACGGAGGGCTAGTTGGTTTGGGTCTGCTGAAGCTGTTGCTGAATTTTCTCTTCCTTCTTGCTCAGAACCACCTGTCTAACCACTGTTGCACTTATGAGCACATACTAAGTGCAGGAAGCAGCAAGCTGGGGAAGCTTGAGGAGCAAGGCGTACATGAAATTCTTTGCCCTGCTAAATCAAGAACCACATACAGCATGTGGTGTGGAGAAAAAGAGAGAGCATGCTCCTTCAGAATTTTGTTGTGTCGCAGCCTCCGCTCCCCTCCCTTCCTTTTCCTCCCTCCCCACCCCCCGCCGTACCCCCAGTCCATCTGTGAAGCCTGGATTCTTACACAGGCTGTCTGTCTCCAGACGCCCAGCCTTAGTCACATTCTCTGTATTGTGTATGTATGGCTCCTAAGTCTATCTATTCGTGTCACTTGTTTACCAGTTCCCTTTGGCTGTCTGCTCTTTATCAGATTATTGATCAGTCAATCCTGAGCAGCTCAGGTTGGGAGGAAAGAGAGGGCTGGCAAAAGAAAGCAGGAGTAGAGAATAGCGGTGGACCATCCCTTAAGATGGCTCCAAAAATAGCTCAGTCAGGCTGACGACAGCTCTGCTTGCAGCCGCCCCCAGTGGGATTTACGCACTTCGCTAAGATTCTCTGCGGAAATGTATTCCACCAGCTGTTCCTGCAGTTGGCGGTAGCTGGTGGTGGCAGCAAGAGGCCAGCCACACCTTCAGAGAAGGAATTGAAGCGATGGATTTGGGGCAAGACAGGTTCCCACACAGAGATATGAGATTTGTCAGGGCCGATTGGAACTCCGCAGGGGTGGGGCACTGCGTTCTTCTTAAACTATGGTCTGAGTCTGGGCACTTGGCATTCAGCTTCCCCGCACCCCATAGGTTTTCAATGAGGTGGAGGAATGAGTGACGAAAAAAATGGTTCTATTGCCCACCCACTGTGTGTCTGTCCCTTACTTTGTTGCTGCTGTTGCTATGGTTTATTGTGTATACAGACTTTTTTCTCTATTGCCTCTTCTGTTGGGGGAGTCAGCTACATGAGGCTCTCAAACTTACAATAACACTTCAGTCTCATCCAGGATCTTCGTTTTCTAAGGCACCTCAGCAAGGTTGCTGTGTCTAAGGCTGTAGTATAAATAAGTACACCTTTTATAAAGGGTTCTGCCCCTCAAATATGCTGAGCCTGAGCCCGTGTCTTGTAGAAAATGGGACTTCTCACCCTAATCTCCTTAGTGAGGTGACTCTTCTCAGAATGAAAGGATTCCACGCAGGCTCTCAGAATTTGGTAACCAAATCTCCTCTAGTCACTGTACCTCAGATTACAGGGGTTTTTGCCTCCTGATTCTCCCATAAGGCACTGTCTCCATCGTGCCTTTATAATTTACCACATTTGAGGTCTTGCTCTGACTGAATCAATTTTTAAAGACTTCTTCCAAAATTTGTCTACTTCATTCAAAAATCCCTCAGTGTTTAAATTGTAGGCACTTGAAAAAATGAAGATGTTTAAAATTTTCAAACCAGGGAGTCTTAGGAAACAGGCAAAACACAACATAAAAAGAAAATAAAAGTTATTCTATTGTCTGTTATTCTATTATCTGTTATGTGGGGCAGGGTTGGGGGGAGAAAATCAACTTTCTCCTTATAAATTCTAGCTTCTGCTGCCGCCCTGAGTATTAATATTGTTATTCAGAAAGGCTTTTGCCTATTCTTGGTAGGCTATTCTATGAGATGTAAGATATGAAGAGCAATTTTATTGCCTGAGGAACTTGCTAAAATGCTGTTTCCTGTGCTCCATGCACAGAATCTCTGATTCACTAGGTCAAGTTAGGACTGAGTACGTGCATTTTAATAAATGCTCATGCTCAGTAATTCTGATGTAAGTTGTCTGGGGGCGGCGGCAACTCGAGAAACCGCAGTGTAAATTTCAGTAAATATTTTTTCACAGGTGAGGTGCTATAATTTGGAACTCTTGAGAAGAGAAGAAATGAGGGAAAACAAAGTGGCATTATCTGAGTCGTCCATGATAGCTTAGAGGGCTCCAGTAATAGTTTATTGGTATTTTCTTTCATTTTGTTTTAATTTGTTGCACAGTTACTGCTTTCTGTGAATAAACCATGTTGAGGTGCGGTTGGGACCATTTATATCAGTAAAAAGACTTTCAGCATTGGAGAAAAGCAGGGAGAAAATAGACTATGTTGGGGAAATGTTTGGGCTGCCGTCCTAGTGTGTCAGGGGCAACCCAGACAAGATCCACATTTCCCTTCTCGATGAGTCTGAGAACTGTATTGAACCTGAGTGTGCCATGAGGTGATCAGCTATTCCTTCCCCTGAAGTCTGGATTCTGTGAAGCCATATTCAAGATCACTTAAACTACATCGCCACCTACTGTCCACCCTCATACCTGACTAGGAAACTTTGGCTTAGGATTGGTTGGAGAGGAGGTATGAGAGGCTCCACCATGAATGCAAAGGGAGATTGTGAATGCACCTCTGTGGACCCGTATTTGGGATGCTTGATTTACAATGGTTTATTCAGAATGATAGCATTTCTATCCTTATTTTCTAAGGCCTCCCTTTATTTCAATCCAGAAGTAAATTACCTTTGGGTTAAAAATAGCAGCCAAGTTCTGATTGAAATGAAAACTAACCTCTCTCCACCTCACGCTGAAGGCCCTCTCTGTTGATTTTACATTTTTTTTCATTGATTTGGGGATTTGATGTTAGCTTCCTTTGTGAATAATGGCCACTGCGGGCCTTTTAAGTTCTACTGGCAGTTGTCAAGCCACCGTGTTTCCCCGAAAATCAACTGAGTCTTATATTAAGTTTTGCTCCAAAAGACGCATTAGGGCTTATGTTCAGGGGATGTCATCCTGAAAAATCATGCTAAGGCTTATTTTCCGGTTAGATCTTATTTTTGGGAAAACACGGTAATTTATGGAAGGAAATCTGAAAATACTTTGCCCCCCAGTCCTTTGTTTCTTTATTTTGGTATCCATTTCCTTCTCAAGATGTTTCTTTCCTACTTTGATTGAGCAGAAAATACTCCCAGGTAGCACCCTCCTCTGATTGTGTTCAAAAGAGCAAGTGTCCTTTGAGCAATACCCACGGGTGGTTGTTGGCCCCTTGCTCCTGTCCCTGGTGGTTTTAGCCATCGAGATGGAAAAGTCGTCCTATGGCTTTCTCTGCTTTCATTCTTGGACTGCCCCTTCCAGGCGTTTGTCATCCATGTAATCTCTTATTGAAATATGTCAGTTACCTGAGCTTCCACGCTTAGTGAAGACCTACTTTTGCATGTTCTTATGTCACAGGACAGTTTTCCAGGAAACAGATATTTGCATACATGTAAAATCTTGCTTTTATAGTTTTTAGACTTAGGTTAAGCAGCATTTTTTTCAAGTTGATTTCTTGGAACCTAAAACTGAATATCTGTATTAGAAGCCCAGGGAAGGCTCAGTGGAGTTTTTATTGAGCGATATTAGATATGTAGAATGATATTAGGTATAGGTTAGACGTTAGTGATATAGATTACATATTTGATATTTGGTATCAGATATTGAGTGATTACCAAGGAGAATAAAATAGGACTAGGCAAGAAAGGACTAGGAAACCCCTTTCTTTCTTTCCCTTTTACCTCTACTATCTAGTGTATATAATGGAAGTTTTATGACCAAGAATTAAGTCTTTAGCTCTCTTTCCTTTGTTCTTCTAGCAAATTGTCTTCCACTAAAAAAAACCACCACAAACAAAAAAAAAAACTTAAAAAAATCATTCAAGTAGTTCTCTATTTTAGCAATTCTTCATAAAATCTGTCTTAAATCATAACCATGCTGTGCTTTTCTATCATAATAAGATTAATTTAAAAAAATTATAGGCTAACAACCTCACTTATAAATATTCCTTCAATCTTATAACATGAATTCTTATCGATTTCTTTATTGTCTAGGAGAATGTGGGTGCATTGATATTTCTGATAACCATATTTATAATATAGAATTGAAGTCTTCCACGTGAAATCATAAGAGTAATAATAGCTACCATTTATTGAGAACTCACTGTCTGCCAGGCCCTTGGCAAACACTGTTACATGCATTATTTTATTTGATTCTCAAAATACCTCTGAGACGTCAGTGCTGTTCTTTCCACTTTACAGATGTGGAAATTGAGTCACGTAGAGGCTGATGTGGCCTAACAGCACACAGTAAATGGCAGAAAATGAACTTGAATCTAGAAACAGCCTCCTTCCAAAGCTCATATTCTTAAACACATGGCTCAGATTCACTCAGTGCTAAGTCCTTCTCTAATTCACAATTTTATCTCTGCTCATTTCTGAGAGTTTTGTCATTGTTGATTCTTTCTTCCTTAGAATTTTCTGTAGCTAAATAGCTCTGTTCCAAGATTTCAGTCTTGATTTTTAGCCTTTTATTCTTTGTCTGGGAAGCCTAGCTGGAGGAACTGTATCTGCCAGAGTGAGCGTGAGGGGTGAGTCATTGTTGAGGAAAAGGGGCCGCTTCCATGCTCAGTAACGCACTTCATGTTTCTACTTGCAGGCCACAGTTGCTCTGGTCAGTGTAAGGCATTTGTCTGTCCTTGCAGGAAGGGGAATGTCTGCTCCTTTGTGCATTTCTGTTCCAGCCCCTCCTGTGTAGTGATAGCTTAGGAAAACCTAGCTTTCTGGCCTCAGGAGTGTCCCAAATGACAAGTATGCATTCCCCACTTTCTCGGCACAGCCCTGTGCGAGTGCTTCTTACAGTTAAGGGCCTGGAAATCACAGAGCTTGTTCCCTCGAGAAATGGAATGGACCTGGGCATTGCTCCTTTCTTTGTAAAAAGAGTTATCACGGTTCTCAACCACTTAGCCCAACACTTTGAATAGAATGTTTCTTAAAGGCATTCCCTAACCCAGTTGTTCCCAGACTTGTCTTATCATGAAAAACACCTGGAGCATTTTGGGGAGGAGAAAAAAGATTCCTAGGATTTAGAAATGTCCCCTTTCATAAATGCCTCTGAAGGATTTGACAATGAATCTGTGTTAGGATCACACTCTCATCAAACTCCTGTAGTTTTCACAGGAGGAGAGTAAAGGAAAAGTTTCACTCCCTTGGCCAGAAGGTTAAAGTTTAAAATCCTCTGTCTGCTTCTGGGACCCCTAGCCATATTTCACTTCTGGGGGCAGTTCCTGATAAGTGGGTGCTTCCGTCTAATGTATTGTTCAGCTGAGATTCTGGCCAAGAGTGGTCCATGGGCAGGCAGCCAGATCCATACTGGGGAAGGATTCAGAGAAGCAGCTTCTGGAAGGGAGGAGGAGGTGGCTTTATCCAAAAAATATGAAGCTCATCGGCATCCTGTGCTCCAAACAATTCACTAACTTTTTTCATTTAACAGCTATTTGATGAACACTCTGTGTATGTCAGGGAGAGTTGTGAGTGCTAGAGATTTAATGGTGAGTAGACATGGTCTCTTCCTTCATGAAGCTTACCAATTAGTACTAGAGAAAGCCACTAAATACATAAATATACTAGTGCAAATTAAAGACTTAACTTCACAAGTCCCATGAGGGGAAATGTCAGTGTACAAAGGTGTCTGACCAGAGACCTGTTCTACTCTGGAGTGGCTGTGGAATGTCAAGGAAAGCTTTCCTGAGCAGGTGATGTTTGAGCTGAACTTAGAATGATGGGTAGGAGTTAGCTAGGTTAACAGAGAGGGGTATGCTAAGGATCTTTAAAGAACTTAAGATGCCTGTTGCTGAAGCAAAGAGAGGGATGGTTAGAACAGAGGCTGATGAGGCTGGAGAGGAAGGGAGTGTCAGATAATGCAGGCTGTCCATAGTCAGTCATGAGGACAATTTTCCTCTGCATCTTAAAAGCAACTGAGCGTGTGTCCTTTCACCTTGATCAACACGAGTCTTCAGCCTTCTCACCTTCTTTGCTTCTTACCTGTCCATGTTCTTCACCTGAGCCTTTCTCACTTGTCTATAGTGCCATCTGGAGGGAAGGAGGTGCTGTGACAATCAGTGAGTGCAGATGGGCTGCACGGCCTCTCAGGGTTAGCTCTATAGACCACTCTTTAAGGAAGCAAAGGGAAGCAAGTGAACAGTGTGTTTCACTGGAGGCTGGATACATTGCCTCATCCACTCTCATGCTCACCGCCCTGCTTGCCCACCTTTCTCTTCCTCACTGCACCCTGTTCAAGGCATGCTCACCAGACTTGTCACTCTGGCTGCTAATTTGCCTAGCTGAAGCAAGTTAAGATCATGTCCCTTAGGGTGTGGGAAGGTTCCCCAAGAATAGAGCAAGACCACCACATCTGCATGCATACACACTACTCAGCCAGCTCCTGCTTCTCTCCGAGATGTGCAAATAGTTTCCAACTGTTTTTATGCATCAGTGCTCCAATAAGGAAAACTTGTATAAAGACTAATTATTTTTATGCTTCCTTTATAGAACATGAACACATTTGAGTTTTTATTACTTATTCTGGAGCACTAATGCAAGACCCAGGATTATCAGCTTTACAGATGTGTTTTTCTATTGTCAGAATAGGTTTAAAACAGTTAGAGAGCAAAATGCCCACCTACACGCCTTCTTGGGTGACAGTTGTTTTCAAAATAGTTGTCTTTCTTCTAAGGGAGCTATTGAGTAGAGAGAAGTAAGTGGGAATGGACATTGAGGGATTATAATGCAGATGGTTTTATGATCATTACTGTCATTGTCAAAGAGGCATTTATTAAATGCTAAATCCTGTTTAGCATTGCTGTAAGTTGTATTACAGAATGAGAATTACAAAGTCATAGTCTTTGTCTTGGGGAAATTTCAATCTATGAGATAGACTGGATTTATAAATACTTGAAAAGGGCATAAAGGTAACAAGAACCAAAAGATTGGGTCAATATAAAAGTGGACTCAAGGTATTTATATTACTTATAAGTTAAAGGTCAGAACATATCTGGGATGCTGTTGTATTAGTCAGGATAGGTCAAGTTGTGCTGCGAAAACAAACTCTGTACCACAGTAGCTTAACACAGTGAAGTTTATTTCCCACTCGACAATTCATGTCCATCACAGAATGGCAGGGGTTCTGCTTTGTGCCATCATTATTCAGGGACCCTCTGGAATGTTTCTGGTCACCCTGGAAGTAGGAAAGAAATAAGGGGAGTCATGACTGGCCTTGAAATATTTCTGCCCAAAAGTGATACTTTTTTTTCTGCCTCCATTCCATTTGCCCAATGTAGTTACATGGGGAGACAAAACTCCAAGGGAAAAAGAAAGTGTAATCTTACAATGTACCCTGAAGGAGGAAAGCCAGATTATTGATGAAACAGTGAGAAACCCTGATTAAATTTCATAAGAATTTTTATACCCATAGTAATTGATCAAATGATAATAACACTACTATTAGTCAATAATGGAACATTTCCTATGCACCAAATGCTTTGTTAAACAAGTCACATACATTATTACCAACCTATGAGGTGGGTTCTATTATTATCTCTTTTTTCCAATGACGAAATTAAAACTAAAACTGGATGTCTTTACGTATCCAGCCTAAGGTCACACAGCTGGTATTTAGAAGAGCTATAATTCAAATCTGATTCCTTCTAATTTAAGAGTTTGAGGACTTCTCCAAGATTTCTATCATGTAATTGAAGCATGTTGACTTATTTTGCATAGAGCTGGAAAGAACAGACTAGTATGACTTCTGACCTGGTCACTTAGAATTGCTATGAAGCATCTCTACCTTCCTTAAAAATCATCTCTGGCTTTGTTGGTTTTTAGGACCAAATGGATAATTTTCCTTTGTGTAAATTATTCTCCAGCTGTTATCTGCTTAGCCTTTTTTATTTGTATTGTTGGTAAGATAATTCTCTCCTTTACATGAGTTCCCAGAGCAGCTTGAGAATTGACTTCACACTCTTTCATGTCTTTGTGGCACCATCTTGGACTACTAGGGCCTGTAATATCTTATAATCATGCTCACTAAAATACTGTTAGGAATGCCTTCTAGTTAAAGAATTATTTAAGAAAACTTAGACACTTATAATTATGTTTCCTCAAATCACTTTTTGTGAATTAAGTCCCTCTCTTGTGTTTTAAAACATTTCATTAGTACATAATTTTGTTTTCCTCTCTATCGCTGGTATCTAGCAAAATGCCTGGCACATATTGCTTGTGAAAACACGAGGTCTGACAGTTACGTTCGCAAACTTGTTGCAATGATGTTGCTAACCTTTTTTGATATCAGAGGGATTATTCATTATGAATTTGTACCAACTGGACAGTTAACCAAGTTTACTATTTGGAAGTGCTGAAAAGGCTGTGTGAAGAAGTTGGACAACCTGAACTTTTTGCCAACAATTCATGGCTCTTACATCACGACAATGTACCAGCTAACAGGGCACTGTCTGTGAGGGAGTTTTGAGCCAGTAAACAACTCTATTGGAACACCCTCCCTACTTTCCTGGTCTGGCCCCTTTCTTTACCTGAAGATAAAGGAAATATTGAAAGGAAGACATGTTGATGACATTCAGGACATTAAGGTAATATGACAACAGCTCTGATGGCCATTCCAGAAAGAGAGTTCCAAAATTGCTTTAAAGGGTAGACTAGGCACTGGCATCGGTACATAGCTTCCCAAGGGGAGTACTCTGAAGGTGACCGTAGTGATATTCAGCAATGAGATATGTAGCACTTTTACTAGGATGAGTTCGCGAACTTAATTGTCAGACCCCATATATCTTTAAAATGAAAGAATAAATCAATGAAGTAGTGGGTTTCATGTTCAGAGTTCAGGTTCTGCTTCAACAACCCTGCCCTGATTATCTCTTTCACCAATGTTTTGACAAGTAATGCTGTACTAGCCACTCGGCCTCTTAATTGCTACATTGCTTACTAGCTGTCTGATTTCACTGAGTTTTGTAAACTGTCTTCTCTCTTGTAAAATGGGGATAATGATAGACCCCCTACCTCTTAGGTTTGTAGTGAGCATTAAATAATTTCATTCTGCAAAATACTTGGAATACTGCCCGACTCAAAGAAAGTACTATGATCTCTTTTTCCTTTGTCTTGTCTTGGGAATGAATTTTTTTCCTTCAAATTTCACTTTTCGGGTTCTTTCTTACACTGAATTATACCTAAATTTTCATATGCTTCATGTAAGAATTCAGCGCAGGGAGTTTAAGTGCATTATTACCATAGAGTTAGTTATTTATTTCTTTAATCTGATCATTTATAATGTGTTCAGGTTATTATCCTGGAGAATGATAGTTTGGTAAGACAGCCATTCTTTCTGGCTTAAATATTTGTTATGAAGATACAATGGGACTTGATTATTTTGGCTCCATGCATAGCAACGTATTCATTTATTCATTTATTCATTCAACAAATATTTATTGAGAAAACAGAAAGTTAATTATATGGACTCTTAGAGCTAGACTCTTGAAATCTTTTAGGCCAAATTTATTCTCATTTCTACACAGCTAATACTAAGCGTGTAAAAAGGTCAATGGTAGAACTTGTTTCCTCAGGGTTCAAACTGACTCCAGGAGAGCAGCAATTGAAGGAGCATTTCATTTAATTTCTGCTTCGTCTTGGGTCATCCCATTAATCTAAGTAAAGAAAGAAGACACGCCTATGAAATAAGGAGCTTGTGTTCTTGTAGGTTTTCTGTAATACGCATTCAAATATTGTGAACCAAATACATAGAACGCCAATTCATATATAGTCTGAAGAACCTAGATCTGAAGTCTGTGATTGCTGATCCCAAGAGTGTATTGACCTAAGGAAAGTCTAGGGTACCATGTTCTGAGTGCTGCAAGCTGGTGATTGCACGTCAGGAAACTTGACTAGTGTTGTAGAAAGGATGCCAGAAGACCTGTGTCATCAGTTTCCTGTGTGGCTGTCATGCAAATTACCACAGACTGTGTGGCTTACAATAACACATATGAGGCCTGAAAATTAAGTTTGTGGACTTATCCTAGAAAATGTTCTGCATACCTCATTGCTGAATATCACTACCTTCGAAGTATTCCCCTTGGGAAGCTATGCACCGATGCCAGTGCCTGGTCCACCCTTCAAAGCCATTTTGGAACTCTTTCTGGAATGGCCATCAGAGCTGTCATCATATTACACTTGATGTCCTGAATGTCATCAAAATGTCTTCTTTTCAATATTTCCTTTATCTTCAGGTAAAGAAAGAAGTCATTGGGGGCCAGATCAGGTGAGAAGGGAGGGTGTTCCAATACAGTTATTTGTTTACTGGCTAAAAACTCCCTCACAGACAGTGCCGTGTGAGCTGGTGCATTGTCGTGATGCAAGACCCATGAATTGTTGGCGAAAAGTTCAGGTCATCTAACTTTTCCACGCCGCCTTTTCAGCACTTCCAAATAGTAAACTGGTTAACTGTTTGTCCAGTTGGTACAAATCCATAAGGAATAATCTCTCTGATATCAAATAAAGTTAACAACATTGGTGCAACAAGCTCGTGAACTTAATTGTCAGACCTTGTATTTGTCCTATCACCATTCTGGGGGCCAGAAGTCCAAAGTCAGGGTGCTCACGAGGCTGTGCTCCCTCTAGTGGCTCTAGGGAGGTGTTCTCTTCCGTGTCGCTTCCAGCTTCTAGTGGCTGTCAGCGTCTCTTGGCTTGTGGCTACGTCACTCCAGTCTGCCTCCATCTCCACACAGCCTTCTCTGCTGTGTGTTTTTACTCTTCTTTGTGTCTAACTCATAAGGATACATGTGATTGTATTCACAGCCCTCCTGGCTAATCCTCCCCTCAAGATACTTAACTTAATAAGTCTTTTGTCATATAAAGTAACATTCACAGGTTGTGTTGATTAGGATGTGGACATATATTTGGGACGCTGCCATTTAATCCACCATATCTGGGTTCAAGCCCTTGTTCTTTGACTAACCATCTGTGTTTGGGCAAGTTGCCACATCTCTCTGAAATTCAAGTTTCTCATCTGCAGAATGAGAATAATAATGCCCACTTTACAGAGTTATAACGAGAAATAAAAGTGGTAAAACATATACAAAGTTACCTAACTCAGTTCTTAGCATAATTAGTTGCCATAGTTCTAGGCATTCAGAGGGCAGAACAGATTTTGAACTAATTTACTTTAAAGAAAAAAGTAAGGGTGTCCTATATGTAGTCAAGAATTTGTTAAAGTTTTATGATTTGGTTGAAAAAATACTATTGAGCAACCACGAAATAGTTTTTTATATGTAGTTTACCCTTATACATAAAGTAGCCACAAAATGGTTTTGTATTCAGATAACCATTATATGTCAGCCATGCTTCCTTTAATAATATTTTTTTCTGTCTTCTTTCTGGTGCTTCCTACCCACTGGCATCTTTTTAAACATATTATTATGTGATGTTGAATCCTTTAAATAATAATGAGTGATAGTTGGAGTAAGAAGCCAGTGACATTTTGGTGTCACAGGCTTGCAAAAAGTCTGTTGACACAATCTTATTTGGCTGAACAAAAATAAACGGGCAGTATAGAATTTGTCATCTTCATTTCGTAGAATTCTTATTTGAGTTATGTACTTAAAGATTCACATCCCAGCCTCTTTCTTAATTGAACTGAAATTTCTACATTCAGAAGTAAGAACATTCATCATAAAAATACCACTACAAATATAATACCCATGTTTTATGGTAATACATGGTGTCAATTTTACTGAGTTTTTGATTTGGAATAGCTCTGTCTGTCTGGATTAGGAAACATCTGAAGAAATGTTGCCACATTTGCAGATATGAATAGCATAATTAAAGTCAAGGCATTTCTTTTCTGAAAATTTCACCATTTAATCTGTTCGTCTGTAAATTCATGTTTTTCGTAATTTTAATTCCTGCAGTCACACCTTTTTTGTATCTGCGTGTCTCATTTTTCTTTTTTCTACTTATATACGTTTGCCCCCACCAATTTCTGCTCCTTATTCTTGCTTTGGAAAGAACGTCAACCTTGAATATGCAATTTACTTATTCCATTCAATGAACTATAGTAAAGTTGATATGTGTGTGTGACAATTAGAATAGACAGTGGCTATCTAGGAATCTTCCAGCTCTAACATTCCATGGACTGATAGACTTCTGAATATTAGCTCCTCAATTTAAGATCCAAAAAATGATGGCAGGAACATCTGCTTCAGTCCTCAAAAGCATTTTATCTGCTCACTGTGTCTATGCCTTTGAACCCCCCCCCTTCCAAATCACATCCAAAATGGCAAAAAAGGAAAGAAAGAAAGAAGGAAGGAAGGAAGGAAGGAAGGAAGGAAGGAAGGAAGGAAGGAAGGAAGGAAGGAAGGAAGGAAAGAAAGAAAGAAAGAAAGAAAGAAAGAAAGAAAGAAAGAAAGAAAGAAAGAAAGAAAGAAAGAAAGAAAGAAAAGAAAAGAAAGAAAGAAAGAAATTTGATTTTAGATGCCAATTGTGTCTTCTCTGTGAATGTTTTCCATATTTGAAATGGCTGGGGAATTATCTCGCCTCTACCCACAGTAATTTAGAATGAGAGGAATCAGATAATGGTTCTTTCCTCCACCTCCTGGGATTTCAAAAGCTCTGTTTTCTTTTATACCTGATCAGGTCTGCCAGTTGCAAAGCTATACATTGTAGTGGAGAAGTGCATACGGTTAATTATGACAATTACAATCAGTTCTTCACAATCTTTGCTGCTGTTATGGGATTTAAACACCATAATGTATGTCAAAAGGACAAAATAATGTTTCTGTGTTTTCTGCTTACAGATGCTTTTATGACTGGGTTTTGCTCATAAACAGGTGGTTGGTTATAAGTTACACTCCTTCCATGAATTCATTTCTCTTCCCTATCTCCTTACCTGGGTTCCCTGATGGGTCATTAAACACAAGTGTTGAGATTCCCAACAACTCTGAGGGCATCTCAGATCCTGGACAGAATCCCTTGAACATGTTACAATGAAAATGAAACCACTTACGATCAATGGAAGTAGGTAAAATGAATTTAGTTGATTCTCAAAGACTCCCTTGCTACTCTCAGACCTCTGAATTCCCTCTTCAGCTTCTCTCAACTATTTTCTGTTCTTGCTTAATCCCTGCTTTTCCAGCTTGGCCTCAATGAAATACTGTGCCTAGTTTCTTGTCACCTGTTTGGCCTAAGTTCATAGCATGAGGTGAAGATTGTTGCATGTAAGAATGAATTTATGTGCTGTTGACACACGGTGACTTCCTTTCTGAGGTTGTAAGTTGGATCCACACAGTGTACATGTTGCCGCCTCCTCATTGCTGAGGGTAGCTGAAAAATAGGTAAGCTAATCTTTTTTCTTTCAGCCCGCCTTCCCCTTCAGCGTCTCTCACCTCTACCTGAAAGGTAGGTATGAAGACATTCATGGAAAATGAAACTATATCAGAGCCTTTTCCCCCTTGAGTGTATCTTGCTTAAACAACACATTTCCAGTTAATGACCATCTGGTAAAGCTGACAGCCTTTAGTCCTCCTAATTCTTAACTGTCTGCAAAAAATGTGCCCAACCTGCCATGGCTTATGACTGAATTAGAAACCATGAAGCATAATAAAGTCATTAACTTCCAACATGTCAAATCTGACTTGCATTGCATCTTGCCCAGACTTTGATGACTTTTCCTCAGCACTTAAGATAGCAGGCATGTATACTGTTCAAAAAGCACTTTGTCATTTCTTAGAGAACCATTAGTTTTCTATGGCGGTCTGGACATGAAGCTCAGCAGGTCTGGGAGAGGAGGAGTATGTAGTGAAGAGCATGCAGGAGAAGGTATGAGGTTCAGTAGGAAAAGGCAAACCCCATTCTTCCCAGGAAAAGAGAAAACAATGATACTCTGCATGTGGGTTCTGCACATTTATCCTTCACATAATGATTCGCTTTGCATTGGGGAGATTTTGGATAAAAGCATTGGTTTTGCCGTTCTCATTGCCCTTCCTCCTTTGTTCCCCACTATCAAAAATAATCATATTCTGCAAATGTCAGTGGAATATGGTTAGAGTGAAGCTATATTTTTTTGGAGAACCAGGTGTCAGCTCTGTCAGATTTCTATAAATAGGTACATTGATATACACTTTTTCAAAGAAAGAAAGGGCACTCACCACCTTACTTGTAAAAGTGTCAGAGGGTTTAGGAAAGAACTACGGTAAGCTGTCTTTTCACATGGGAAAGGAAATCTGGTTTGCAAGATATATGGAGTATTGCAGTGAATTAGGGATATTTATAGAATTCCACCCCCAGCCTTTCGAGCTAAAAACTGATCTGCCTAGAATTCGAGAAGGAAAGTTATCTTAAAGGATTACCCAGTGCTCAGTCCTGCTAAAACAGGAAGGTGACGTACTCATTGTGGAGGGGGAAAATGTGGGCTCACCATCCCTTCCTGCCATTCCTGCTGGTCCCCAGATTCCTATCTTTTTGGTGAACAGACTTAAGATGGGAGGATGTTAGGGGATCTTCTCCCATCTAGAGACTAGGATAATATGGGGTGTTTTATATGATGGCAGAGATGGATGGATGAAGGAGTGTCACCAAAGAAGCTTTTTTGCAGAGTATAGCAGATTTTACAGATTTCTGAAGGCTCTGGTCAGGCTCTGGATAAGCCTTGAAAAGAAAGGAAAGCCCTCCCTCTGGTGGTAGGCATGCAGAAATGCATCTGCTGTGCCACAGATACATTACAGGCCATGTTATCAAGGAGGGAAGGAAATGTGAACATTATTTGGGTGAATTTCAGAATAATTTCTTTATTCTGGATTAGAATTTAGTTTATTGATTGATCTGGCATCCCCATGCATTTTCAAAGGAAAGAAGAGAGCAGAGTCTGTCTGTAAGGTATTAGGGGACATCTTGTGAGATTGGTCACCCATTTATTAAACTCCTGCTATGAGCCGAATGGGTCACTCACTAATAAAACCTCAGGTTCTCAGATACTTTGTAGTAGGTGAGATTATAGTAAAACTGAGAATCCGGGTATTAAGAATAATTATTTATCAAGAGTGAGTAAGCTATTTGTTTCTGTTGGCAAAGGAGGTTAGAGAAGGGGGGCCTTCTCCTTGCTGAACTGAGTAGCTGGGAGGAGTCCTGGGAGGTGGTGAAGTTAATCCAGGCCTTGAAGGATGGGTAAGATGAAAATAAATGAGGGACATGGAGGTGAACATTCTCATTATAGGAGCCAAGAGAGCAGGAATGGGTTTGTTTTTGAAGTTAGTATCAGGGAAGAGTGGAGAGTTAATGGTAAATAATGATATATAGAGACAACTTGGCGAATGAGTAAGAAATGAATTATGTAAATATTTAAAGTGGCTTAATATAAGTTGAATTAAGGGGGCATTTTCATTACTCATTATGAAGGTAGAGACAGTCTCACTTCTGTACTTCAGGGGTGGGTCTAGGTTCAAATCCCAGGGCTGACACTTATGTGAGGCAAATTCCTTAGCATCTCTGTGCCCATTTCCTCCCATCTGTTACACTGGGATAAGAACAGAACTTATTTTTAGACTCAGAGATATGCAAATATTGTCTACATCCAAGATGTAGAAGTTGCATACAGGAAAGTCTGAGTTGACCGAAAGCTGCCGCTCACTGTGATGCTGAAGGGCCTGTTGGTGGCGACATCGTGGAGATTTATGACTCAGACGGGTAACTAGACCAGGTGGCACCAGGGGCCTTCCAACCTAGATATTTGGTGATTCTAAAAAGTCCATGATGACCCACAGAAACCTAACTGAGACATGCAGGTAGGAATGATATCAGTTTACATTTTATTTTATTATTATTATTTTTAATGCTTCAATTTGGTTCAAGATGTTCTATTCTCTGTAAAAAAAATACCACCACTTTAATTAATGCAGCTTATAGTTGAAATGACTATCTTCAGCTGTCCCTCTCCACCTCATCAAAGGGGGAAGGGGCATTAGAGGAGAAGGGTGAGGGTGGAGAGAGGCAGAGGGTCGAGAGCCAATATGTCAGCTCTTCAAAGTTGCTGTAAAAGAACTGAACAAAGGTCCCATCCTGAGTGTGAAAGGGGGTGGAGGAGTCAGAGAACATGAGACTTGAAGCGAAACTCACCCAATTCTAATTATTGAGAAGTAAAGGGTGGGGAAGAAATGTTGACAGCAAAGGTTTAGGGGAACTCAAGAACAATCATGCCCTGTATAGCACCCCACTGTTTTCTGGATCCCATGTGGAGAAGGGAGGTAGAACTTGGACTTTAGGAAGATTTCAAAGGCGAAATACATCCCTTCCTTTTCATGAACTCAAATACTGCATGGCAGGTTATGTTAACATTCCTGTAGCTGAGACAGAGGTGGGAAACCACCGCTGAGACCTTGGAGATAGAGGGACTCCTGCCATGCCAGAGTAGGAAGGGCCCAGAAACCTCATGGACTAACTATACGAGTACACATGAGATAACAAGACCAGCATGATGACAGAACTCACCCAAGGTTGTATGATCTCTCAGTGACGGAGCTACAATAATACCTCTGGGCTTTACCTGTCTAGTATTCTCTCCAAGACACTGTGTGTGATGGAGTCTATAGTGCTTTCAGCTTAGCCCCAGGGTTAAACTAACCATAGTACATTTGTATACAGATTAAGATTTGGTGTATTATTTTAACCAAAGATTATTAAAGAAAGGTAAAAATTAGAAAGGTATCTATCTACGTCTATTTCAATCAAGGTTTCTTTTAAAATTGCTTTGGAATATTATTAATGCCAGTGGCTGTTTCCACACAGCTGTTTTAATTAAAATGTTATGTAGTTTTTTATAAATAAAGTGATGACAATTTCTGGTGACAGTCCTGTAGGAGACTGAGCAGGGAAGCCATCAGAATTGAAGCAGAGTAGGAACTCCGTACTCTAGATCATGTGACTGAACTATTACCACCATTGCATAGAATCTGCTAAAATTGCAGCTCCAGAGTTTTCAGGGGTGAACAAATCTTTTATATAAAAAAAGGAAACTAAACACTGAAATTATAAATCACAAAGTATTACAGGAAAGAATGAGAGGAAGTAAAGCAAACTAATGTTCTTCTCCTGTTTTACTTATTTTGAGGAAAAGAGTTTTATGAACAATGTCCGGAAGTGTTATTAAGTGGTTGTAGATTTTGTTTTGCTTCACAATTTGACCGTTCTTCAAAGTTTTGTATTTATTCTCTTTTTGAGCTGAGACATAGGGAACTAGAGAGATACCTTAAAACAAACAAAGAAACAAAACCTTTGTTTCCCTGATGATTGAGAGAAATAAGAAGTAGGAGATCCTTTGGAAATCACTGGGGATTGGGGCAGTGCAGTAAATGGTACTCCCTTCTGAGTGCATTATCAATTGGGATAAATACAGAAGTCAGATGGATAGACAGAGGGTGCCAAAAAAGTGTACACATTTTAAGAAAGGAAAAAAACTGTATTAATTGTAATACTCAATATACAAAGTTCAAACAATTAAGTTGCGAACTCATCCTAGAAAAATTGCCACATACCTCATTGCTGAATATCATTATGGTCACCTTCGAAGTACTCTCCTTAGGAAGCCATGCACCAACACCAGCGCCTAGTCCACCCTTCAAAGCAATTCTGGAATTCTCTTTCTGGAATGGCCATCAGAGCTATCATCGTATTACCCTTGATGTCCTGAATGTCATCAAAATGTCTTCCTTTCAATATTTCCTTTATCTTCAGGTAAAGAAAGAAGTCATTGGGGGCCAGATCAGGTGAGTAGGGAGGGTGTTCCAATACAGTTATTTGTTTACTGGTTAAAAACTCCCTCACAGACAGTGCCCTGTGAGCTGGTGCATTGTCGTGATGCAAGAACCATGAATTGTTGGTGAAAAGTTCAGGTTGTTTAACTTTTTCATGCAGCATTTTCAACACTTCCAAATAGTAAACTTGGTTAGCTGTTTGTCCAATTGGTACAAATTCATAATGAATAATCCCTCTGATATCAAAAAAGTGTAGCAACATTGTGGCAACAAGTTCGCAACCTTAATTGTAGCACCTTGTATACCGATAACAAAAAATGAATACAAGTCATGTCTGACTTCTGCAATGACAAGAGGTGCTCAGAGCGGTTACCATCAGTGTCCAGACACTTCTGATTATGGTGAACTACTGCTTGAGCATCTCTTAAAATATTCATACAATTTTTTTGCACCCCGGTAGATAAAAAATTGTCTTCCATTTGGAGGTATACTGGTAAATGTTTAACATTCTCTGGGGAGGGAGCTGATTTTTAGTGTTCATAGATTTCTGTGACGTAAATACTCCCACCTTGGTCAAATTCAAGCTAACAGTGTGATGTCACTGAATTTGGAGGTGAGCAGAGATTTGCACATTTGGATTTTGCAAGCCAGCACAAACAGTGTTTGGACACCAATGCTTGAGTCCATCACTTCTAGAGGCTGTGTTATGGAATGGAACTTAGGAGTCATAGCTAAGCAGTTGAGAGTTAGGCAAACTCCGGCTACAGTTCCTTCTTTAGTTGCATGCACTTATGAAACTTTCAAGAAGGATCGTAGTAGAAAGTGTGCTTGCTGTAGGTACATTGGATCATCAAGAGTCAATCTTCTAGGTCCTACCAATCCGGTAAATCGACACTCTGAATCAAGTTGGGGAGAGAGGCCAGGAGTGTTACTGGTATGGAAGTTCTCTCCCAATGGAAGGAGACAATACAAATTAGAGACAAATATTACCCCTTCGCAGGATCAGAATTCAGAATGACTCTTAGAAAACCTCATCAGGTTTAGTGTCGACAAGGGTGCAGGCAGAACTTTATTTTAAATCACTATTATTCTGAGATATTCATAGCAAAGATTACAGATATTCATAGCAAAACCATCTCTGAGGCTGGGGAATGGCAAGAATTTTGATGACCAGAAAAAAATAGTTTTGTGGTGGCATTTAAAAATAGTTATAGTTATAAACCGTGAGGCCTTTCTTTATTTTGTGGGAAGATACAGAACACAGGATTCTTGCTTAGTACTTTGAAGTTAAATGATTTTTCCAGCTGGGTGCACCTGAAAGAAGCAGGGCAGGTATAGGAACTTGTTTTAAAGCAAACTTTATTGCCTCCGAGCTGATGATGCACTATTTTAGGGAATATTTGAAATGGAGTCCGGCAAAAGCAGAGTACTTGAGCATCTCACTTCTTTCTAGTTGACGTTCTTTCTAGTTGACGTTCAAGAACAGCCAGATTTATACCTATTTCCTTACACATCCCTCATTGTTAATGTGCCAATTCCCTGAGAAAGTAAGCCTGCAATTGACTGCATGAGTCACTTTCTTCCTGGTGGAGGATAGTTCATTATCCTTGCCACTATTGTGTTGTTATTTAACAAGTGACAGTTTTAAAATTAACAATGATTATAAATTAGCTTACATTATACCAACTTGGACCTAAGTGGCCATATTGGTAGCTTATTTTTGAGTGTAAAAAACTTCTGGTTATAAGTCAAGTGTCTGAAAGAACTTTTGTTGTCCCCATCAGGCTAGAAAAGACATGTTCAGTTCAATAAGAACCCCACGTCTGATTCTATTGCCTATGACATCACGCTCATACGTATATGCATTTGCTTCCTTTGGACAGAATGTTTGGCCACTTGTGGTGGTGAAGGCCCCAGGTCCTGAAGTGAAATGGAGGTGATTTAGTCTTGGCTGTGCCATTTAACAGACAAGTTAGCTACTTCATCTAAAACTGACCTTTCTTAGATATAAAATGGGAAGGATAACACATCTGCCTCAGAGGGCTCTAGTGAAGATTAAATGTCATAGTGTATTTCACACTTTGTGCGGGGCCAAGTGTTCAGTGATTTATCCAAATAGGTTTGTGATTTTAACATTATTTTTAAAAAATTATATTATTGTAAAATGTGTATAGCTTGACATTCAATGCACAGGAACCATACGTGCACGTTGGAAGACTGGCTTACTCTCTAGAATTTTGGCAATACTGTTTCCCAAGGAAACCCCTACTAATGAAACAAGCAATTTATCTTTCCAATGCTCAGCTTTTCTTGTTTACATCTATTTCTTTGTTTTGTCGCTATCCTGACTTCTTGTCTCCTTAGTACCTTGGGTCCTCATTTATTTCCCATTCTTCCTCATGTAAAAGTCTGATCTAGGAACATGATATAATAAACTCATAATAAAGAATATATCATTAGTATTCCAGGAGAGCTATAGCCTAAGAGTGTAATTTTAGTATTCAGGCCATGAGTGAGAGAGGTATTTGTTTGGCAATAGATTCCTTTTGACACCTCTGAAATCATGGTCATATTTGTAACTCTCTACGCTACAGCCCATATGGCAGCCTTTAATTATACCTGTTGGAATAATCCACTTTGCCAAGGTCAAGCATCCTATGATTACGGGTTCTGTTGCTATTACTTAGTTGTCATACATCCTTGGCAGCTGTCATTAGCCAAATTTGGTCTTTCTAATTTTCAGTGGCACTGATCCTGTCCCAAGTTTCCATAACACATGCTTCAGCCTTGTCGAATCCGCTTTGCTCCAGCTGCATTAGTCGTCATTTTGTGGCCCTCCTTTGGTATGCTAATCACCACATTCTGCTTTTGGTAGTCTCTACAAGTCATTTCAGCGTCCTCTACTAGCTTTCCCTTTTTTTACATTTCTCAAAATTCTATGCAGCATATCAAGTCATCTTCAAAAACATCTGCTAACTTCCTCTCCAGAATGGGTCACATTTCAACGGGAGATGAATTCAGTCCAATTCAACCTAACAGCTATGTTTGGAATGCCCACAATGAATAAATGAATTATGGTTTATTGAGCACCTAGAGTACTGTAGTCTGATAGTCATTTGCTTGCATATTCGATATATATATTAGCTCTACCAATCCTCTCAATAATTCTGTGAGATACATGATCTTCTTGATCTTAGCAGATGAGATTACTGAGACTCATAGAGGTTAGATATTCTGTTCGAGGTCTATAACTAAAAGTGGCAGAGCCAAGAAGAAAACTAAAAGTTTTCAGGCTTGAAAGTCCCCGCTTCCCCCAAAACTATGTTTCTACTAAGCACTAAGTTAGACTGAATGAAAAATACAAGAGAAATACATGACTACAATGCCTTGTCTTTACATGGTTTATAGTTTATAGAGAGAGTGATCTTCATGTTTTTCTACTAGACGATTCAAATTTCAGTAGAGACACATGGTTTTGGCATTATTACTTTGGTAAAATAAGTAAAACAAACAAACAGACAAGACAAAAACCCACCTGCTGGAAGTTATCTTCCAAAGATTTGTTCATCGCTTCTTTTAAAGGTGCAATGAGTTATAAGAAAACATCTGGACATTTTTCAGCTTCACCGTTAAAGTAAAAACTATAATCCCAGTGTGTATTGTGTGCATCATACCTGTGTGTTTCTGAATGATATGTCTGTGAGCCACCTCTTCATATAGTGTTTCATCTAAGAAGTTGGCATTTACTGCTAGAAATTGAGATCTAGGAGAAGGAACAGTTTTAGCACATAAAAAAAGTAAGCCTGTTTTCTACCAAATCCTAAGATCCCACAGGCAATGAATGTTGCTCCCAAGAGTAATTTTAATAAAGTGTATAAGGTACTATTTTTCAAATTTAGCAACAGTATAGGTTTTAGTTTGGGGCATTGCTCCACTGGAGATTCATTCACTATTACATATCTTTCTAAAATTCATAGATTTTTCTTATAGCCCCTTCAAGGACAGCTTGTTATTGAAATACCACTGAACTTGATAGTCACAGTATTTTATCTATAATCTTTCTATGGAATAAGGTCTAAAGATAGTCCTATAAAAACGGAAGAGTCAGAGACTACATTTCTAGTCATGATTCAACCACTAAGTAGCTATATGACCTTGGTCAAGCCTCGGAACCATGTCTCTGAGTCTTCTTTCCTCACTGGTACCATGAGAGGGTCAGAGTGTTTAAATATGAATGTCTCTTCTTAGTTCCACCCATGTTGTTTTGCTCAACTCTAATCCATAGCTTATGACTGCTGCATGAAACACTCCAACTCCAATCACACTGTACCCACACACACTCCTTAGGTGGTTTTCTAGGTTTTTCACAGTTGCAAAATAATTTTTCCCTTATGAAAAGTTGGACTTATATACCATTTTAGTTCAGCATGTTTTTCCTTATAACAAGGCTGAGGGCATGAAAAAAAAAAACATAATTGTTCATTATGACATCAACCTTAAGAATTTAGAGGGTCTATTCAGAATATAACTCCCCTAAAATAAATAACAATTTATGAAGTAACTATGAGTAACTATCCATCAATTAATTTAAATCCTTCTTGCATCTCTAGTGAGTTTATAATGTATATTTTGAGTACTTGGAAATTTGAAATATCAATTATTTTATAAATCCTTTATCAGTCAACCGCAAGGTAAGATTACTGATGCTTGCTTACTCTTTGTTGTATCTCTTTAACCATCTTGAAAGCTATCTTTTCTCAGGTTTTTCCAGAGTGAAGTTCAGTAAAGTAACAAGCCTGAAAAAGTATCTGTAGACTTTAAAGGCCTTCCGATATTTATTCTACCCTGTAGGATATCTTATGAATATGTAATAGTAACTATAAAGGTGATATTAAACTCTCGTTGTGCTGTATATGATTCTTTTTCAGACCCATGGCAAGATGTGTTATGGAATAAAACATGTTTCCATGTTACACACTAAATATAAATCTGTTTAGGCAAGACTTGTCCTCCTTATACAGGATTATAATAACATGAATTGATATTTTTCAGAGGAATAGTTTAGGCATATTTGAGGTCTTTGCCAAGCCTTTTCTCACAGTTTAGAATTCTGAATATGTATATTCCCCCTCTTTTTTAACATTTACAATATAAGATGAACATATTTAAGATGAGCCAAACAAAAAACAAAAAAAAAACAACCTGCATAAATAGTGCTGAAGGAAATTATACTGGCAGTGTTTAGGGCTAAAACTCACAATCCACTAGAAGCATATAGGCAGTAAAGTATTGAGTGAGACTCTATAGAGATTGGAATTTTTAGAAATTTGACTTGTTCATACTTTGCAGTTACTTTAAGGGAATCCAAGCTCTCTGTAATTAGCATTGTATAATTAAAAACTTACTAAGTCTTTGTGTGTAGTTCAGAACCCCAAATAAGCACCCACTATGTGCAAAACATCATGGAAGATATGGATATATACTAAAATAATTCAGCCAGTATGAGGAGGGAGGGAATGATAATTTAGATTATTGAGAGGGAGCAGTCAGATAGATATGAATGGGGAAGCACTATTCCCAGTTGAGACGATACCTTAAGACTCACACATAAAGTAGTACTTTGTTATGATCCACAAATAGGATAAGTCTGCAACATACGATGCATTCGAGATGGTTGGGGGAAGAAAACAGAGACATGTCAGTGTATAACAGGTAGAAAGGGAGGAAAGATAGATGGAAGGTGGAAGTGGGAAAATATAGTGGAGGTTATTGAATGCCCCAAAACAATCAGACTCTTAGGTAATACACATATCCATGATTCCAAATTAGTTTCTCCTACTCAGCTTCCCCCCTCATTGATTTTAGGTTTCTGCAGGTGGGAGGTGGAATGCTATGAAAAGAAAGTAAGCTTGTAAAGAAAGGTTTCTGAAAAATAAACCTAAAAACTAGTTTGGTAGTGAACTTCTTTTGGTGGTGGAATGAATATACCCCCTCTCTACAGAAGGCTGATAGGGAATTCCATCTGCAAAAGACTTGTGACAAGCCAGTGGTCCTGGTAAAGTCTGTGCTGAGGCAATGGGCGAGCAGATATCAATGATAAGGCTACCTCTGACTGTGGTCCTGACATCCTTCTGGTAGATTTAAACCTTAGTGACAATTTTCATCCTGCCATGTGGATCTGGAGCTATGACACTGGAATATTTCCCTTGGTTAAGAGTGGAAATGGCACGTTTAGGGGCAGGGGTGCAGGTAGTAGGGAATGTAGGGCGGGGCGGGGATTCAGCTTGGTGGTCTAGGTATTGGAATCACACTCTACCTTCACTAGAACAATTGAGTCGCTCCCCTTCTGAAGTGAGAGGTAGAGATGAAGTTTGTCTAGCGAGAAGGAATCTCAATGTTTCCTTCATTAGGATACTTAACAATCTTGATACAAACAGGACTTCAGTGAAGCTAATTAATACAGGACAATCAACTTCATTTGGGGCTTATAAATTCTTCAACTACTTCGCACTTCTACTCTACCTCATTGTGACATTTGGTCTTTGTTCTTCAGATCTGGTTTTATACACATTTAAGTACTTGATTGACTTAGATCTCTTGAAGACTTTTTTGGTTAACTTCTGATTGAGCCTTTATTCTCCTCCACATGACTCCTTAGCCAGCACATCTGAAGTGTTTGTTCCCAGGAGAAAGTTAAAGTCAAACATGTGAACTCATTTTCTCAGTTTTAAGTAAGTTCTTCAGTGTTTGGAATTCTAAATATTCAGTGTTACATGTCTTTGGTATTCTTTTAGAAGTCTATGGGTTTTGCTATATATTTTACAGCATGGGTGATTTTGAGAATCAAATCTGACTTATGTAAGTCTCAAATAATGAGCAAGAAAACCAAAAAGCTGATAAAAATGGTAAACTACTCTTTTCCCCCATTCATGATGTAGCTCTTTGGATTTTCCATTCTGATAAAACATAGGGAGCCCACAGTTTACCTACATCGACCTGATATAAGCCCCATGTGGTTGAGCTCCTTTAGCTCGGTTGTGGTTGATATACTTAGGGAGACCTCTCGGTGACATTAAACTTAGACCTGAATGAGAAGTAGCCAGGCATGAGAATATCTATAGAAAGATTGTTCAAAGCCAAGGGCACACACATCAAGAGCACACATAGAAAGGTATGAATCAGTCTGGTATATTTCAAGAACAGATTGACCAGAGACATGTAGAGAATTAATATTTGCAGACAAAGATTTATTAGTGATGATAAATGTCCACATAGCTTTAGGGGAGCAGTGAATTTACCTTAAGGTATGTAAAATGTTCTGTGCCAACAGTATGTCCTAGGGGGTTATTTAAGATTATAGAACTTGGATAAATGGTATATTGATCAACAGCCATGCCAAGTAACTTTTGTTGTATGATTTATTTGATTACATCTCTAATCTGTACTTATATAATGTGTCTTTATAATTTACTGATTATATACAATGGTCACCTGTTCAGTACTTCATGTATTCAACAACCATTTATCAATGTCCTACTATATGCCAAGTAGGTTCTGGGTATGCAAAGATGAATAAGACCCTGCTCTTGTAAATAATATATACAAAAGTGGAAGTGACAGTATTCTGAGTATATTTACTGGGAAACAGATTTTCTCAATTTAAAGAAAAATAGCAAAAGGACCTTTAGAACAGAGTGAAAGTGATTGTAGTTGATGTATAGGAAGTTAAAACATAGCTTTGCAGATCTAAACAGCCTTTGGACATCTACTTATAAAATGGGGTTAAGGCCTATACGATTTTTGTTATGGTAGAGAAGTTTATACATTTAAATTAGTGAACAGCATTGTTAATGCACCTCTCTGGATACATTTGTGATTTGCATGTAGGGCCCTAAATGTATGATAAACTCCTGCCCAAGATGCAAGGTTACAGAGTCCTTTACTTGGCCTTGAGAACCTGTTGAAAACCTGGGCATCCCCACAGGTGACCAGATCAGGCTAGAAGACAATCTCTTCCAGTCTGACAAAGAAATTAACTGATTTCCTGAATTTATATGAACTAATCCTGGTTTAAAATATATTATGTACTCAGAAAGGCCAAGACAAGTTCCCAAAAGAAGACAAAGTCTGTATTAGTCTGGGATTTTTAGGTTGGAAGTCTACACTTACAATGTTAACAGCGCAACCTCCAGAGAGCTATCCAAGGTGCTGAACAACTCCTGGCGGCTCAGCGCGCTTAGTGGTTGACCTGTCTCCTGCCTTTGTCCACCAGTAATACCTGCCCTGGTTACTCTTTATAGGATCTCAGCAATCATATGTGACGGATTATTTTCCTGATTACTGCTTGTTCTTTCTTCTAATGTAGTATATTCTTCAACTCATGTTTAACCAGATATCAAACATTTTAACTACAGCCTCCTGCACACAAATCTCTTTCCTGAAACAATGTGATCATTGATTTTTTTTACCTTCCATTATAAAGTGATTTAAAATTTTTATTGAGATCCATAAAAATATAGGTTTAAAAACAGCCTTTATGGCATTAATTCATTTAATAATCCATAAAAACGAATTGAAAACACACACATGATCTTTCTCCTCTTCCTCTTCTTCTACTTCCTTTTCCTCTCCCTGTACTACTATTCTTTAGTCCACCTTCTTTCTTCCCCTTTCTTTTTGTTACTCCTCCTTCTCCTCCTCCTCCTCCTCCTCATTTTCTTCTTCACCTTCTTCTCTTTCTTCTCTTTATTCTCAACTGATGTAAAATGTGGGACCTTGGTAAAAGATCCTTGGTAAAGGTTGTAAAACAATGTTATGATAGTTTAAGCTTAGTAGTTGAAAATAGAAAAAAAACTAAACATAAGTAGTTTCTTGTAAATACATTATCTTTGTACTTGGTAAAGTAATTTAATTATTCTCATAAATAAAATGGAGACTAGACATGTCTACTTTCTTTTAGGAAGGATCTCTTCCTTGCTAACTGGAAGATTCAAAATACATTTAGTTAGAGAAGTGGGTTTGATGTTGCTGATCAATGATTAAGACAAGGGTTTTACACTGTATCCAACTTATACATCATTCTGTAATTTTATCCATTGTAATTATAAGAAGCATGACATGACTAGACTGGTTAAGAATCTGAGTTTTTGGATCAAAATGTCTAGATTATTATTTTACATCTGACAACCCCTAGCCACGTGATCTTGGTTAAATCTTCAACTTAAATCTTTTCACCTAACAATTTGAGATGACAAAACATACTTACACTGAAGATTGCTATCAGGATTTATATGAGATAGTGTAAACCCAAAGTTAAATACAGAAACTGACACCTAGTAGGCATCCAATAAAAGTAAATTATCATCATTATAAATCATTAGCCTATCCTTTCTGTGCTTTACCTGCCCATAAATTATACAGAAAATTTACTTTTCCTATGAGTATTTGACATTTGGTGACAGTAAGTTGGTAGCACTTCTATCCATAGCACTGATTTAATGTCTCAACTTAAAATGTTGTGAGCTATAAAGAACGACAGGGAAGGTAGTGTTTACCCATTTATGAGCAACCATTCTTAACTCACAATCAACAGTTGATTACAATTGATCTGTTGCCCATGCTATCATAGTGACATTTGAAATATATTACCATTGCTCTTAATGTGGTAGTCAGAATGCAATAGACAGATAATGTAATATTGACATGAGTAAAATAATGATTGATAGTGAAGTTGTAAAAGTAAGAAGGTTCAATGTGTTTGAAAGTCACAGAACTTAGAAAAATGTAAGAGATAAGGAATACTGATGAATACAATGTGACAACTTGATACTGGCTATGCATATAGAAGGGAACCAAAGAATCTATTAAACTAGTCATTCTTTTAAAGAGTACAGCCTATAGAAATGTAAACATGGCTAATAAAAGTAACTTCTTAATTTAAATGTTTATCAAAGTGTCTAGTAGAAGAAAACTAGATTTATACTTTATGACTTGCTCAAAATGATCTTTCCTAGCACTATCTCTAGTAAAATAGTTCTAGTTTAAACTATATTAGAGTGGATACTTCTAAAATTAGGTTCTTTTGGAATTAAACAAAAGGGACTGTATTTTTTCCAAGGACTGCTGTAGATGTCACTTTATAACCAGACAGATAAGGTAGTCAATATACAGAGGTTTTGTTTTATGGCCAGAACTCACATTTATTCAATCAATGAGAGAGGTCAAGTAGAACAACACTGCTTAGGCAGTGGGGAAATTTCAGAGCCTCTAAACTAGAAAATTAGTGTTATATTTCTCAGATATGCTACAGTTGTTTCCATAATGACCCTTGCTCTTCAATGAGAGTGTATAATATTAGAATCAGAGGAGAGAAAAGCCAAATGGCAACTAATTTATCAACAGATTTATAGCCAAATTACAAAAAGATTGGAACTAATCAGGCCTATTTTTCAAAATGAGTAATGACACTCAAAGCCCGTTTGATTGTACAGATGTTTAGATTGTGGATGTCCTAAGAATTCTATAGTCTGTGCTCGTTTTAAATTTGAGATGAGATCCTTGGTGCCCAGGGTAGCATAGCTCTATGGGGAAAGTGTTCTGGGGAAGGAAGAGGAAAAAAAGAGTGTTTTTCATCATAACATTGAAAAAGTCATTGCGCTGAAAATAATGCCAACAAACCCTAAATAATTTTGTGTTGATTATACTAAATTAGAATAGTGATAGCTATAATCATTTGATCCCCAAGGCATTAATGAAAATTCAGCATTATTTTATGTGGAATATGTATCATTACCCTTGAGTTTAGGAATGATTATTAGTAAGTCTGATTAAATCTGGAAGCAGTGACACAAGCTATCTTTAACCCACTAATGACAGGGCCATATTGTCATTTTATGATGAATGAACACAGTTTAGCATTTTTAGTACTTGGTGGGGAAAATAAGAAGCCTGCATTAATTTTCTTGATTAGACTGCAAAGTAGTATAGAGAAGCTCATAAGGAATGCTACTTAATGAAATAGTATTCCTGTTGATTGATTAACCTATCATAGCTTCCAGAACCCATAGGGCTGGATATCTTTATATGATCATAGATATTATTAAGCAACATTCTAGAGATCACAAATTTCTTGATGCAGGAGTACAAAAAATAAAATACTATCACTTCACATCTATATATTGTCCTTTTCTTTTCAAATAGTTTCACATATATTTTATGGTTTTATTACCATAGTAATTGTTATGGTGAGTTAGACTTTTTACACTTGTTTTATGAGTAAGAAAACTAAAACACAATACAGTTTAGGCATTTGCCTAAAGACCCGCTAGATTGTCAGAAAATTCAGCATTGGAACCCCAATGTCTTTGCTCCCAGTGTAATATATTTTTTTGGCCTTTGTAGAAATTTATTTTATAATTACAGACAAGTGATTATCTTGAATACTCTCTTTTTAAAAAGATTTATTTTGTGTTCATAGACAATATTAGAGATTCTTACTGATCAAATGAGTCACAGTCCTGATTTAACTTTTAATGCTAGGCAAAACTCTTCCTCAAATCTAAGGCAATTTAGAAAAAGTTCTGATCCCCGCATAGCATCTGACACTCAGTAGTACAGGTAGCTCGGTAAATTTTAGTTTCTTTTCTTCTATTCCCATCTCAATGCTGTAACTTTCTATGGTTTAAAGAATGAAATGATCAGCATCTTAGTTGACCTAACAACTATGTTGATTGCCTACATGATCTTATTAAGACTCTGTTCACGGGTGGTTACTCCATAAAAAAGCATAAAAATTAGTGACAGTACAGCTAAACCCTGTTTTAAAATGCATGGCTAGAGGGAGTTAGTATTTTGTTTCCATCAAAGCCACAGTATTTCTACTAGAAACACAGTTTTGCAAATGAATGGCATCCCCATTCTATAATATTAGCATCATAACAGCATTCTGTTGAATGGCTTGAAGTTAGGCAATCAGAGCCAAGGATTTCAAGTTACGGTAGTCCTACAGGTCTTAGCATGTAATAGATCCGGGTTCTTTGGGGGAAGATAAATGGAGAAATGAACCATTGTAATACAGTGAAATACATGGTAAAAAGAGTGCATGGTAAAAAGGAGCAATAGTAGTGCCTAGGATAGAAAAAAAAATTATCCTGGGAGTGGGTGAGAGGTTGGGAAAACTCTCTGTGAAAGGGGCACTTGCACACCAAACTAAACAAAGCCAAAAATCTTGTAATTATCCCTGGCACTTCCTCTCCCTTCCCCTGCAAATATTCAACCAATTATCAAATGATTGCCAATTTTACCTTTAATCATTTCTCTGCACGCTGCCCTTCTCTTCTTCACCCGTCACTGACCTACATGGAGCTCTCATCATCTCGATTTAAAATAGGTGGACTTATTTGGTACTTCAATTTCCATGCATATCACCCTCAAAACCATCATCCAGACTATTTAAAACCTTAAGTCTTAGCGCATCACCCCCTTAACTGAAACTCTTCAAGGGCCTCTTGCTATGTACAGACATTGTCTAAGTGATGATTCTGTGTGGTCTGGCTCTCCCTACCTCTGCAGTCTCCTCTCATGATGGTGTTTATGTTGCAGAATTATTTGTCATTTCAAGAACATTACACTCCATTTCATGCCTTCATGACTTTTCTTCTTTTCGTAATGCTTTTTCATATCCTTCTCCCATAGGATACATTCCATGGATCATCCAGTGTCCTCATCCAGTGTGATGTTGCTGTTTTCTCCCATCTCAAAACTCCACTGGATCAGGTGCACTTCTCTGCCTGTAGAACACCTGTGCATACTGCATCTCTGTATTTCCCGTTAAGCGCAATGCTTGGCACTTAATAGTTACTCAATGAATATTGGTTGATCTGCTCATACGAATAACATGGATGGATAAGTAGGTAATTGCTAGCACAACACGTGTAGAAATGACAAGGAGATATGAAATCTAATGGCATAATGTATTCATTTTCTGTTGCCAAGCAACAAATTACCACAAATCTAGTGGCTTAAAACAACATCCATTTATTATCTTACAGTCTTTATAGGTCACAGGTCAAAGGGGGATTGGATTGGTTTTCTCCTCATGGTCTCACCTTGCTTGTAAGGCTGAAATCAAACTGTTCGTTTGACTGAATTGTCATCTGTAGGTTGACGAGGTAATATCTGCTTCAAAGCTTCCTCTGATTGTTGGCAGAATTTATTCCTCTGGCTGTAGAATTCCTGGCAGCTTGCGTCTTCAGGTCCAGCAGTAGAGAGGAAGGACCTCCACTGCTTCAAGCCTCTGCATTTAAGGAATGCTTAGGCCCTCTTTTAATGGTTAGGCTGGTTAGGTCCAACCCATACAGAATGTTCTTTTTTTATTATTGATAACTCAAAATTTTTAATTAGGGACTTTCATTGCATCTGAAATCCTTTGCTATATGCCAAATGTAATCATGGGAATGATATCTTTCACCTTTGTCATATTCTGTTCTCCAAAGTCATGTCCAGATTCTGCCTGTGCTCAAGAGCCGGGGTAAGGGGTAGATTATTCAAGGGTGTATATATCAGAGGGCAAGATCATAGGGCCCATTTTAGAATTCTGCCCATCACCCACAAAGTTTAGGATGACAGATAGGTTTATGTGGGTAAGTGGAAGAACGTGAGGTTAGGAGGAAAGGTGGACTATGTCAGGAAGTGCTGTATCTGGCCAGATGTTGTTTTAAGCCACTATATTTGTGGTAATCTGTTGCTTGGCAACAGAAAATGAATACATTATGCCATTAGATTTCATACCTCCTTGTCATTTCTACACGTGTTGTGCTAGCAATTACCTACTTATCCATCCATGTTATTCGTATGAGCAGATCAACCAATATTCATTGAGTAACTATTAAGTGCCAAGCATTGCGCTTAACGGGAAATACAGAGATGCAGTATGCACAGGTGTTCTACAGGCAGAGAAGTGCACCTGATCCAGTGGAGTTTTGAGATGGGAGAAAACAGCAACATCATACTGGATGAGGACACTGCATGATGCATGGAATGTATCCTATGGGAGAAGGATATGAAAAAGCATTACGAAAAGAAGAAAAGTCATGAAGGCATGAAATGGAGTGTACAATATGATGTAGGGAGTCATAACGGGTTAAGAAAGATGATAGGTTACAGCATAATTCTTTTGGTACTGGAAATAAGAAAGAGTTGAAAAATTGGAGGAGGAAAAACGGGAAACATGGAAAATAAACAGGAAGTATTGTGGGGGCAGATGGAAAGTGGGGAAAGATTAAGAAGTAACAGGACTTGATTACTGATGGATTGAGCAGAGGGTGAGGGTATATTCAAAGTGAAAGTTTCTAACCAGCACCAGAAGGTGACTGAATCTGGAGTTGGTTTTGCATGTTCCTGAAAGACACTGACATGGTAACTATTTTGGGAATAGACAGTGAATCTCTAGTTCTTGCTTGTGTCCTCATTCTTGACTTCTCTTTTACTTGCCTTGTCTTGTTCCAGAAATGATCTAGAAAGGTTTACTACCTAGTACAATTCTGCTGAATACACACCAGTTGGCAATGATTTGGCATAATGCCTTTAGGGATAAATATTTTACCTTTAAATGGCTGGTGAACTAGACAGAATTATGCTTTCTAAAGTTATCTGAATCCATGAGGTTGGTAGCAGTTTAAAAGGATAGCGACCCCATTTTCAGTTCTGAATTCTGAATTGGATCCATGATCTGACAACTCAGGCTGTTTTAAATCTAGGCCATTGATGTGTCTAATACAATTAAATAAGGATATGAAAACACAATGTTGCAATACAGGGAGGCAAAAGTATTTTTTGTTTGTCTTTTGTTCATATTCCCTAAATAATTTCTGGACATCCTTTGCGATCTAATTTTATGTTTCTGGAAATATCTAATTTATCGTATGTGTCTACCCGTAGATGGGAAAAAATAATATATCAGACCAGATGGTCATCTTTACTTTTCTTAATCACATGATGTAATATTCACAGCCTTCCTATTCATGTGTTTTGTCTCCAAAAATATTTGTCGTTGTGTCCAATGAAAATCTTTGGTTAATATAAGCTTTTAGTTTAGAGATATGAATTTTTGCTTGAGTTGCTACTTTGTTCATTTAAAAATTTTTGATATCATTTAATTCAGTAAATTTTCTGTGGATTGATTTATTTCCTTTGAGTACTTATATTAGAGAAGTATCTCCATCTAGGAGACTCACCCAAATAAAACTGAGGAATTTTGGAAATTGGAAGTCCAGTCTTTCTCTCCATTAGGTATCATGGCTTGGATTTATGAATATCTAGTTTCTATTTCATCCAGTGATATGCTCCCCTACTTGTCAGACTTGTTTATTGTTAGTTAGATCTTAAAAGGTAAACTATTTCCTCTACTCTGTAATACTTCTGACACCAGATGTGTGAGTTTTTCCACACCAAGCAATTCTCCAGTTCTTGTTGGGCCCTGACTGGATGTCCTACAATTTAACTCAATTCTGAAACTAACTGCCGGGAGATAATGCAGACCCCACTGGCTAAGTCCCACAAGACTCGTCCTCTATCTGCCACTCCCAACTTCAGATAACAGTTGCAAGTCCCCGTTTTGTCATCTGCAGTTCTGACCAAGTGGCTATAATTCAGGGGTCCTTACCACCCCTTCCTCAGGTTTGAGAATTTGTAATAATGGCTCACAGAACTCAGGGAAACATATTTACCGGCTTACTATAAAGGATGTAATAAAGAATACAGATGAAGAGTTACCTAGGGCAAAGTATAGGGAAGTGGCACCGAAATTCCATACCGTCTCTAGGTCTACAAACTAACCAGCACCGCTGTGTATTTACCAACACAGAAGCTCCCTAAATCCCATTGTTTAGGGTTTTTATGGAAGTTCTGTATTTAGGCATGATTGATCAAATCATTGGCCATTGGCTATTAGTTCAATCCCCAACTCATTCCCTCCTCAGAGGTCTTGAATATACAGCCAAGCCATCAGAATCAGAAAAGTGAGTAACTATGGAAAGGTCTGTGATTTTGGCCTCATGCAGGCAAGTTGGAAGGGTTATTAGGAGCAGATGGGGGCAGGAGTGTGAAAAAAAAGTTCATAGGTCATATATCTACAAAATATTCTTCTGGTGGTAGTTCTTACCTTTCCACACGGATGTTTTCTTTCATCTCCCAGGAACAAAACTCAATGTGATTTATTTTTCTTAAATACGCAAAAATTAATAAATGCTTTCTGGTTATGAAAGGCAATGAATGTGAGAAAGTAAAGGTGGGTCACAAGTGACATAACACAAAGATTTGTACTAGGATTCAAACAGGATTAAGAGCAATTAGAAATCAGAATGACATTCTTTAAATAACAGAGGAAATTCCCAGTAAATATCTTTGGAGCTTTGAAGAGGGTAGGGAGTTCCCTGGTCATCTATTGAGAACAGGATATGAGAGTTGAGAATGCTAAACCAGCTTCGGTACCATTGTTTTGCTGAAGAGTTTAAATTAGAAGCCAATTGAGATAGTTGTTATTACTGACAAACTTGAAGAGGTTCTGGAAGTGGCAAAACAACTAGGCCTGAGCTTAGTTAAAAGACATAGCATGAACAGCTGGGACAAAGACACAGCAAACTCGCTAATTAGTCTGGAGGAAGCCAATTGCTCACTGCTAATTGCTAAAAAGTTAGCAGCTTGCTCTGAGGACAAAAATAACAGCGTGATAATTTCTTGCATATAGTATAAAGTGGTCTCTGGGATATAGGCTACCTCAACTTTAAAAATATTCTATAGTTCTTAAAGTAAAAGCATACACTGCTATTAATAAAGATACACACTGGAAGTCAATTATTTTTTTCTTAGATAGTAAGATGAGAAATTATAGAATATATCTAACTCTAAGTTGGGCATTTGTGCTAAGAATTTTATTTTAAAATACTAGTTGTGGGGACAAAGCCCCCAAAAGCAGTTTCCAGGCTCTCGGCCTCACATAGAAAGGTGCTGGCTCGGGTAGTAAATGGCCATCAACTGTGATCAGATGGCCATCAGCTGTGGCTAGTTGGCCGTCAGCTGTAACCTGTAAGCCATTGACCACTAATATAACTGCTGTGGCTACGCTAGCAGAAAAGAATGGGGGCTAGCAAGAGCGGATTGTAGAGAGGCGGCCCCTACTTATAGCTCCGTGGGTGTTCCTTTTTGGCCTCACCATATCCTGCGTTCTTATGTGGGGAGCTGGAGTAGAGACCCCGCAGGCCGCCCCGCACGACACTAGTTCTCCATTTGAGTACCATTTCTCAGCCCATTTAAAAACATTTCCCAATAAAAGAGCTAAATAAATAATTTTAACATGTTTTTTATTCTAAATACTGTGAGATTTCCCCCCCAAATGCTCTTTTACAACCCAGTTATGTTTGTGAACAGAGAATGTGCTTAAAGAATTTTCCTCTATCTTTTGCAACATTGGGGGCATTCAGTAAGCATTTGTAGAAAGAAAGAAAGAATGTATAAGTGAACAGATGCATAAAGCTCTGTGTGCATTAGAATGGTAGAATTTCATATTTTACGGAACAGTAGAAAACATCTAGTCCCCCTTTCATTCTTTTATGGATGAGGAAACTGAGAGACTGCTCTGGGTGTCTCACAACTGGTTAGTGGCAGAAACATGCCTGAAACCCATTTTTCAAGTCAATCTGTCCAGCACTTTTTTCACTCGAAGTTAATTTTCATTCAACTTAAGAAAGAATTACTTCTGCAGGACTGATTCTGACCCAAATCACATTAAATCAGCAAAGTGTGGTTTTGTGTAAGGCTCAAATGCCAAATGAGAGAAGTAAAGCATCTCTTAAAACAAAAACAAAGCCAAAGTAATCGGTGTATTTGGTTTTATTAAGGAGTGAAGTTTTCAAAGGCAAAGAGGGAAAAAAAAAAAAATTGGAAGATTTAATTTGAAAGCCTGAATGTCAGAGTCGGTATAAAAACAGTAAGCTAGCTCCGAGGAGCTGTAACTGCATCAAAGGAAAAAGCCGGTTTCCTTTCCCAGCAAGTCAATAGAAATTCATGTATCTACTGATTTATTGATTGCTTGCATTGTTAACTGTAGTCCCCTAACTAGGTGGACAGCATACTTAGATACTGCATAACAATTATATACGTATGGCAGGACAAATTTGATGAAGATGGAGATAAATGCATGAATATTTAGACCCAGCAACCCCACTAATGGTTCAGATACAAAGTAACATTTCTTCACTGGTAGAATTTATTAAGAAGTGGCTGTGGATTGTTTGTCTTTCTAAATGAAGATGTGGTTGCATTACCAAAGGGTTGTTGAGACTAATAATGGTACGGTCACTTATCAGGTGTGTGACTCTACCTACTGTATTAATAATCCTGAGCCTAGTCTTCTCCTTTGTACAGATAGGTTGATAATGACACCTACCACATGGGGTTGTGGTGAAGATTAAATGAGAGTGTGCATGTAAGGTTTTGCATAGTGCCATGTCACATAAAAAGCACTCACTAAATGTTAGCTCTTGTTATTGTTGTCAGCCATTCTAGGGGAGCTGTATTATGTGAAACTATACTTTCATTGCTGCTGCACTGAAACCTCAGTGAGTCACTGTTTCCCCGCTGGTCTCCTGTGCAAGTTGTGGCTATGTCCACCTCAAGACCCTCCCCTCAGGGGCAATGCAATGTAGCTAAAAGATCTTTCTTCACTTGGAATTCAGAACAGTTGGTGCAAATCCAAAGTTCCCAGGTACAACTGATGCTATCTATTCCAGAACTCACGGGGAGGTGAGATTCATTCATTTCATCACTTTCTGGCTTAGCAAACTTACCTCTCGTAAATGTTTATGTCATTTTAATGGTCTCTAAAATTGAGACAATCTTACACATTCCACTGGGGTGCTATGAGAATCAGTTGAAGGTTTATAGCGAAAGTTATCATTTGCAAGCTCCACGGTGTTGAATAAGTATTGCTTATGGATATTCTCTAAAGGTCTACGTTCAATTACCCTATCAAGGCCCAGTGTAAAAGCCCCTTGTTCAATGAAGCCTCTCCTGAGTTCACCCACCTCCAAACATGTCAATTCTCCTTCTGCCGTCTGACTCCATTTCAGCTGATTTTCCTTGGTGCTCAAAGAACAAATGTATGCCTTGCAGAGCAGTAATTTATATTATTTGATTCCTGCTACTACATCTTCAGAACAAAGTATCCATATCTAATTGTCCTTATTGTTCCCCATAATACATAACCTAGTATCTTGCTTATTATAGTAAGTGCTCAACAAATATTTGATTAATGAATAAACAAGCTTTCATGAGCCCATATGCAATACTAAGTTCTGTGAGTTTATGTAGACATAGTAAAAGCAAATAAAGACTTAATTACAATTTTATTTCTAAAACAAGATGATCAAATTATTTACAATTTGAAATCAATTAGAAATTAACTCATCCTTTATTCACTCATCCGTTATTCAGTAAGTAAACATACGTTGAGCACAATTCAGATCCCAGGTACTGTGGTAGGTACTAGGAATTCAATTTAACAAAAATAAATAGTTCTACCCCCCCGGAGTTTGAAGCTTATTATTAATAAGAAATAGTAAGGAAATAAAACCAAAACTTGCTTTGGCAGACTAAACATCTAGACCCTTCTTTTTTAAAAAGAGGGCAATAAATAATTCTTAACTACTTTTTCTGTCCATTGTTAATTCCAACAATTTGGTCACTGTTCACTTGTAAGAGTAAATTTAGCTACTGAGAGTGGGCCATGGAAACCATTTTTTTCTGGTTAAACAAACAAACAAACAAGCAAACAAAAACGCCTATCACTGCTGGGTGAAATTTGCTTTGAATTATTTCTCATAATCACAAGTAATTGGGCATGTCCCATTCAGCTAAAAATAAACATACAAAAGTACATTGATCTACTTTTCCTGATAACAAGTTTTGAAATCCATAGCTATGTTATTAAAACTTACTTTTCTTCACTTATTTAAAAGTCCAGAGAGTACAAGTAACCTTCAGATAATATTTCCACATAACAAGACAAAATTATTTAATGAAATTCCTGGACACATGTTTGAATTGAAGTATCATAAACAATTCTCCACTGCCATTGGAGCCAGCCAATCTGATGCAAAATTAATTTCTCAGTTATTGTATTGTCTGGTAGGTAATTTGAGTGAAAGAAAAACTTTCTTCAGTTGTACAGGCCAAGACTATTTATTATTATTGCCTGCACAGCAGCAGAAACCACTGGAATGTCACATTTTAAAGATGAGAAATGGGTTTTCTCAAGTAGCTTAACACTCCATGCTGTTTCCTCATTCCAGAACCCACACCCCTACCCCTACACACTCACCTTGGAGCCCCTCTAGACTTCTGCTTTCCTCTGCCTGTGGGGGCTGACGATCCAAGCAAATCAGGCTTAGAATGCTTTTTTGCCACTTTTTTTCCACATGAGGTCAAAAGTCATGGAAGGAAAACACCCAAACTGATTTCCCTTTTGTATCAGTCAGGGTCTTGGTGGGAAAACTGGTGACACACTCAGACAGGTAATATGGTGAGAGATGACCTATTTAGAATCATGTGGGCAGGACCAGTCTGGTTAGGGAAGCCAATCCAGTATGACAAAGCACCCAGCTATTACCACTGATAGGCCTGAAGGAGGAGGAGGAGGGAACAGTTACTGGAACCCAGAGAGAGCTGTGGCTGTAACTTGCAGAGGGCTTCCCAACAGGGCCTGCGGACTTCAGTAGAGAAATGCAAGTGCCCCCAACCTGAGGACTGGCTGGGAGGAAACCAGGGGCCTTAAGATCTCAATCTCACTTTTCCCATTCCCTGGCTTTCTGCTAATGCCTCCTGTTTGATTCAACCCAGAAAGATGAGCTTCTCAGAGATCAGGGTAGGGTGGAGAGTGAGTCCAAGGGCCAAACAGAATACCCTTTATATAATAATGGACATACACCCTCTATGTAATAAGTGATATTACATACGGTACATGTACTCACAGCAGAAAGCTCACTCTCCTTCCCATAAAGTTGGCAGGCATTATTCATTTTACATTTATAAAGCCCTTTGGAGTCAAGCATTTTTATCCTCCTGTGATATAACAAACAGATATTAATGTAGATGTATTCATAGACACTTTCCTTGTTGCAGCTCTCCGGCCCAATAACCCCTTGTTTTCATTGTTTCTAAAGAGGAGGGTTTCTTTCTTACTGAAAGAGAGACTAAGTTAATCTGAGTGAGAGACTGAGTGAAGTGGGAAGGAGCAAAAACACGCAGGCTGGAAATGGAGTAGGAGTTCCTCAGAAGTTTTAAGAGCTGAGGCACCAGAGCAGTTTAAAAGTATGAGGAAATTAAAGAAAGAGTGGGAAGATGAAGGCAGAAATCGTGTTCATTTCGACTGTGCATTGGGTTACTTTTAATACTTCAAGAAACTTGAGGGAAGAATGTAATTACTTTTAACATTTCTATTGGTTATCGGACTGAACTTTGGAATGAGACACAGCTCAGAGACTAAACCACATGGTATTTGCATTTCTTAGGGTTACTCTCACTTCACATTTATTTAAACTGAAAATTGAAGAGGTGAAATGTCTTGCCTAAGATCACACACTCAGAGAGTGCAGAACTATTACTCCAGCCCAGGTTTGTTGAATCTTGATCCATTAGTCTCAATTCAGCTTTGGCTGAATTTACCTTTGTTGAATTTGTTGAGTGGGGAAGGATTTATTTTAATACATGGTAAGTATGTGGTACACCCTTAATAGTAGGAGAGATTAGTGCTTCATACTCCCTGTGTAAAGAGACTGGATTAGTAATGATCAAATATCATTCAGTCATTCAGATGAATGGGTCCATGATTAAGTTATGCTTTCTTTATTTTTTTGTATAATATCAGTGCGGACTTATTTTTTCCTTCAGTCCATTTAGTCACGACATTGTTATTTTAAGCAAGTTGTTCTGATTTCTAATTGCTCTTAACCCTGTTTGAATCCTCTTAACCCTGTTGGAATCCTAGTACAAATCTTTGTATTATGTCACCTGTGACCCACCTTTACTTTCTCACATTCACTGCCTTTCATAATCAGAAAGCATTTATTAATCAGGTATTTTTGCGTATTTAAAAAAAATAAGTCACATGGAGTTTTGTTCCTGGGAGATGAAAGAAAACATCAGTGTGGGAAGGTAGGAACTACCACCAGAAGAGTATCTTGTAGCTATATGACCTGTGAATGTTTTTTCACACTCCTGCCCCCATCAGCAAATAAAAACGCTTCCAATTTGCCTGCATGAGACCAAAATCACAGACATTTCCATAGCTGCTCACCTTTCTGATGTCTGATGGTTTGGCTGTATATTCTATTTAGATTTCTTATTAAGACTATCTACCTATCCATTTTGAATATGTGACACTATATTTTGCTATTAATTCTAGATTCAGGGATTAAAAAAATGGTTATATGGTGACAGAAATAACTCTCCTCAGACTCTGCATCATTCTACAACAAAAACGAGTTGTATGTATTTTCTTTAATCAAAGATACATTAGCGTGCCCAACTGCCGTTAGTGAAGTACTTACGAGAACAGACTTTAAAGCCAAGCAGCCTGATTCTGAATTCTGCTAAGCTACTAATTAGCTATGGGATCTTGGACAAGTCACTGAAACTCTCTAGGCCTCAGTTTTCTCATCTGTATAAAAGGGTCAATGCTAGTACCTATTTCTTAGAGTTGTTAGGAGGATTTATAAATTAATTAATAAATAGCATTTAGGAGAGTACCTCACACATAGCAAACATTAATAAATGTTGGCTGCTATTATTGTTCATCCCCAGCCTAACATGATGATGCAAGCTTCATATTGTTTTCAGTTAAAGTTTATTTTCACTCAAGATTTCGTGTGTGTGTGTGTGTGTGTGTGTGTGTGTGTGTGTGTGTGTATACCGTGTTTCCCCGAAAATAATACCTACCCAGACCATCAGCTCTAACGTGTCTTTTGGAGCAAAAATTAATATAAGACCCAGTCTTATATTATATTATACCGGGTCTTATATTAATTTTTGCTCCAAAAGACACATTAGAGCTGATGGTCTGGGTAGGTCTTATTTTCAGGGAAACACGGTATATATATCCATATATACACATATATATATATCTTAGAGAGTTGACATGTGGCATAATATGAAGTTTGGCATATGTAAATTATAGAAATATAAAATATGCATGTGAAAATTGCATTGCCAGATTTTGGCTCATAGAAAGCATTTATTAAATGTGGCTGCTATTTTTAGAAGAAATTATCAGTAATGTTATTACTAGTAATTAGACAAAAGCAACAAAAAGGTAATGGAGAGTTTCATGTTTTATAAAAGGAGGATTGATGAAAAAGTCTTAAATTCAAACCTTCAAATAATGCTAAATTCAAGGTGTTTTGAAATTATCTTACCCACAAAACAAATTGCATTAATACATAGTGATTGTTTTATTTGTCCATTAAAATAATTGTTGTTAGATTAATCATATCTACCCTGACTGCTCTGCGTGTGGTTGAAGTAACAGACAACCCCGTCTGTCTCCAATTTTCTACGATGTCATTGACAGTTTAATAGAGCATCAGAATGGCATATGCTAAAGAGCATTACTGTTCTGGCTTGACATAATTCTAGTTCAAAAGCAAAGAATCTTGACAGTTTAGACAATTTGATCTTATTATCAATGCTCATAGATATATCTCAGGCTATCTGAAAATTGAATGTAGATTTCTAACTTCTATTAAGTGGAGTAAACATTAACTATATGAGCAGAACTCTGAATCTCAACAAACTAAGCCAAAAGAAGATTTTTGTTTTAGTATTAGTTTTACTCACTCAGATGTAGTCTAAGCAGCTAGGATTAGGAGAAGGACAGTAAGGTCCTATCATACACAGCTATGCAGGACCCAAGCTGCATAACTTTAACCCAATCTGCCCCTTTCACATAGGGCTTTCAAGGTTGTAGTTCTAGGTGTCGAAATTCAGCTGGCAGACATACCTGGAAGTGGCAAACATCACTTTTGGTCACATTCCATTGGCCAGAAATTAGTCAGGAAGTCTCACCTAGTTGCAAAGGGATCTGGGAAATGTAGTCTCTGGCTGACTACAACTGCAACCACAATAACTATGGCTATTGCCTTCGTTGAACAACTCAACCCTATGGAAGAGGAGCACAAATATTTGGTGGACAGTGAAAGATCTCTGCCACACTCTTATTTCCATAGAGTTATACCAACAGAGTTATTCCCATTTTTCTCTCTCCTCTCAATTCCTACTAAAGAAACAAACACGGAGAAAGAAAAGCACTGACTTGTGTGAGCTTATTTAGAATAAGAACCTTATTTCATCTATAATATCATTGTGTCTCTGATTCCTGACTCAGAGCTCAGCCCTTATTAGATATTAGTTAAGTATTCCTTGAATTATCAAATGAACACTCACCCGCTATGTTCTTCCCTCATTCTTCCCTTCTTTCCCTTCTATCTCCTTTTCCTTTTTTTCTGATCCCTTACACTTTCAGAGGCTTTATTTTCTGCTAGGCACTGTGATAAGCGGTGGGAGTCCAATTTAATCTCGTGGAAAAGGCATATCAAGGCAAGAATTAAGAAAAAGACATTGCTGTAAAGTATTACTAAACATTGAAAAATTGTTGGTTTCGTGAAAATGTTTGACGCTTTTAAGAAAGGCTGAACACTCCTCTTGAGTTCATTTGTCAGTGCCGAATATACCACTTTAGGGAGTTTAGACTCAGCTCCATATTTAACCTGTGCTAGTGAGACCCTAGCTTTTACAGAATGGGCTCAGGCTATGGGCTCCTGCATAGCTGAGACCACTTCTGCTCTGTGGGAAAAGCCCTTTTGTGCTTTGTGGTGAATTGTAATGTAACCGAAAACCTATGTCGTGGTACACTGGGCACTTTAGAGGTGGGGCTTTTCTAGTTTGTTTTTCACAGACTTTCAAGGTTCTTGATGTCTTTATGGAATGTAAAATGCTCCAATCCTACCTGCATCCTAGTCGTGTTCTTTCTGATGCTGATGGTGATGATGGTACCAGTCATTTAATCAGCGGGAGCAATTTCATGTGCAGACACTGCACCAGTCATGTTTATAGATATTATTTCTTTTATTCCTCACATCCATTCTATGAGATGTGTCTCATCGTATATTCAGAGATCTGGGAAATTATGTTCAGATAGATTTATAAATTGTCTAAAGTCCGTGATCTTAGAAAGGAACAAAGCCAGAATTCAAATACAGATTTGCTTGACCCCAAAGCCTGTGCACTCAACCACTGCAGCTGGTGATCATTTGTTTTAGGCTGTTAAGAGCGAAAGATTATTTTATCCTCTTCTTCTAGAAAAATGTACACAGACCTTATAGTAACTTTTTAAAAATGTAGGATGGGGCTTCTGTAAAACACAGTATATGGGTGCCTGCTTTTTTGCCGAGGGTTCCAGCACCCTAGGGTGTTTCTAAATGTGCTACAGGAATTCCAAGGACCTCTTAAATTGGGGGTATTATATTATTATGAAAATTAGGTCCATAGATTTTAAGGTCTGTGATGTCAAGAGTAAATACAGTTGCCTTTTTGTTATATGGTCTCTCTTTCCAAACATGAAGAGGTGCTTGTTTGATTAAAGACTAATTTTCTAATTCCCAAGATATAATAAAGAACAGACACCCCCCCCAAAAAAAAGAGTGAGCTTTCACAAAAATTACACAGACTCATAGCATATGAGTAAATTTTTTTAGAAGCAAGGTTTATAGGTGACTCATGGTCTTTTTGGAGCCTGGAAAGAAGAAAGGGATGGCCTCTAACAAAGAAGAGAGAAGGAATTACAACTTTTGCTGAGTCAAGCTCATCAGAGGAGGGAGTTGTGTGACTGGTGCTAGAACCATTGTTTCATAACCACATGTCCTGAGGGAACTGGGAGCAGGTTCTCACTGGGGTTGTGGGTTGGGCAAGCTCTCTCTGGAGTCTCAGGCTGTATGCCTGCAGCACCTGGGATGGATGCACCTTCTGTTGCCTCTGGCTTCCTCGGAAGATATGGCCTCTTGGCCCTTTCTATTGGTCAGTTCAGCTGGGGATGGTCCTGGCTCTCATATCTTGGCATTCAGGAGTGAACAGACCAGGGTCAAGTAGCCAGTAGGCCTTTAACAAGATACTTCTAAAAGTCAGTTATGCACTGACATTTCAGAAACAGCTCTTCTGCCTAAATTCCAACTCTGCATTACAGTCATCATTCAGCTTTCTATTTAAGGCATTTGGGCTTGATTAATTTACGGAACAAGGGATGGTGGTTCACCACAAAACGGCAGATGCAGGGGAGCCCTGGTCCCAAAAAAGAAATTTTTTCTGGAGACCTCTAACAATCAAGAGAATCTGTTTTGTTTCTAAGTTGAGAGCTAGTTATTGAATTCTGAGTGTCCAGCATTAGTTGTCAGGGTAGGATGGGTGAAATATGGCTGTTAACTCTTTCCTAACATAAGACATAATCCCTGTCCATTAGAAACTTATATTTGGTCAGTATAGTTGGTGCCAACCTGGGAACAATGTAAGGCAGTTTGTTAACAAATGATAAATAGTATTTTGGTTTAGTATAATTCACAGCAATGCATTTTTAAAAGAATATTTTTCCTGTTTCCAGGAAGAGTGAGTTTTCCTCTTTTTTGAAGGCTAGAGAAGTTCTAAGCAATGCATTACTTTCTCTATTCCTCACTTCCCCCCTTTGCCCAACCCATATCCAGCTTTTCTTCATATTGCTCTTTATTGGAATCCAGAATATTTTTCCAAGTTTGTTCTCAGGCATAGTTTTGTGAAGTAAATTAAATCTCTATGAATTGGATTTTTAAAATATTTTGTAATGGAACTATATAAGCACACACAAAACAGTACCTAGTAGAATCACTGATACAGAAGATAGATCCCTTCAGGAGCCTGCATTTTGTGGGGAGAGGAATCTCACACACAGACACGCATGCATGTATGCACATACATGTATGCATACACATACACACACAAACACACACAGATCAGATTTGGAACCAAGAAAACAACACTCAAGTGGGGGTCTGCATGTTTCCACTTGTGTGACCTTGAACAAGTCACTTAATTTCTCAACACATATTTTCTCATGTAAGATAAGGGAGGTAACTGATTTCGTAAGGCTATTGGTTATGTCAGATGAAATCACACTTATGAAAATATGTTGAAAACTGTGACGTTATGATGAAAATGTTAGTTTACATTATCTAACATCATGGGTAAAGATGCAGGAGGAATTCTTTTTTTTCATTTTTAGAATCCAATTTTCACATAAACCAATTTCATTCTTTATGATATTTAATGTGATGAGCAAAAGATCTTGTTCAAAGGGGAAAGACAAGTAAGATTAACTTTCTGTAAAGTCTTTAAAAGTTTTATTCTCCATCTCTTCATTGGGAAAATGTCTGAATGTGTTTTTCTTCATCGAGCCCTCTATCTGTAAACATCCATTGAGCTGCTGAGTAGTTGGCTCTCAGACAAGCATTGGTGCTTGGTGTGCGTTTTGTATCTGGGATCATGATCTTATTTCCTTTCTTCTCTATTGGTTTACTTCCCCAGATACATCCTGGCTCTTGACACAATTGGTGGCTATAACTTTTGATGCTTTTTAGAATTGCTGTCCCTCCACTTCTGAATGTTTTTCCAATATTTTTCTATTACAATGCAGGAGTTGCCATGATGTTCTGAAATTATGCGGTCATTCATTCACTCAACTCACATTGAAAGAGCACCTGATACCCACCAGGTGGCACTGAGTACTGAGCACCGAGTATCTGGTGACATCACTAGCAGAAAACAAATCCCTCACCGCAAAGAGCCTGAAGTAGAGTAGGGAGATGAAACACGCACACACACCCCTCTACAGGAAGTATAAGGGGTTGAATGGTGCCCTTCAACAAGATATGTCCCCCCAGGACCCATGAATGTGACTTTATTGGGAATAAGGATACTTGCATGTGTAATTAAGTTAAGGGTTTTGAATTGAGACCATCTTGAATTATCCAGGTGGGTCCTAAGTCTAAAAAAAGTCCTTATATGAGACAGAAGAGGAGAAGACGTAGAGGCACAGGGAGGCCATGTGAAAACAGAGGCAGAGGTTGAATGGTGCAGCCATAGGAATGCTGACAGACAACAGGAGTTGAGACAGGCAAGGATCAGAGTGTCCTCTAGAGCCTTCGGAGGGAGTGTGGCCCTGCTGACCGCTTGTCTGGCCTCCAGAACTGTGAGAGAATAAACTTCTGTTTTTCTTAAGCCACCAAATTTGTGATGATTTATTATGGCAGCCCTAGGAACCTAATGCAATAAGGAACAGGCTAATCTACACGATGCATAAAATTACGTAAGAGAACCAACATGCTGGGAAAGTTTAGTGTAAAAGTTCACTTCTCGTTGGCAGGATGGTCTTTACTGTACAATCCGTCTGGAAACATTAATTATGAAAATACTGCCTGGTGTGTATCAGTTATATTTACAATAATAAAATTGCAAACAACAAGCTCAGCACAAATTATTTCCTGTAATTTCAGTTTTATGTCAACATCCTGTGTTCAAGTTCATTTTAAACTGCCATTGCACGAAACAAATGCCCATTGTTTGTGGAACAATGTTTTTCAAACAGGAGAAATGTAGCACCTGCCCACATCAATCTGCAGCATAACTAAAATCACAAACAGAAATGAACTCTGGGTTTCCTTCGTCTGTGTAGCTTATTAGGCAATAAATGTTTCTAAACTTGACAGAGGTCACGTGGACATGCATCTAACACTACTGAAACCTTACGTAAGGGCTGGCCCTATCCTATGATCCCACCAATGATAACAGAGAGAGTAGACTGGGAAATTTGGATGAAGTGGTATCTAGTCTCACAGTCTGGAAAGCCAAAAGTACCTTTAGGTACCCGTAATTGTAGTCTCATGGGTTAGGGAGTTTCACTGCAAAGTGGGTGTTGTTTGTTGGTTCTGGCTATGGGAACCAACCGTATCACCACCGTTGAGTGGTGAGTGGTGATATCCGTTAATCAATGATCGAAGACACCAAGGCAGCACTGTATTCCCTAATCAAAATGATGCCACCATTCCCTTGAGTTCTCAAAAGAGAGGAAAGAAAAGTACAATCGTTAAAGGTACAAGTAATTTTTATGTGCCATGAAAGTTTACAATTTTAACAGTTTAATTTATTAGTTTTGTCTGGCTTAGTTGATGGTGACTCCATATGGTCACTGGATGAAATAAGATTTTTTGGTCCCATGAGATCCAGGGCAGTGGGAGCTTTCTGCAAGGTTGCCATGTCTGTATTGATATTAATACAACAGCCCTGATGGAAACTTCTGGGCTGTACCAGGTAAACGTTTTCTATGTATTTAGCACTTCAGTTTTCATAACAACCAGGAAGCAGGTATGTGATTATTGTCCATATTTATTTCACTGTTGAGTTCACTGAAGCTCAGAGCAGTTCAGCCATTTATTCAAGGTCATACTTTAGAAATGGGAAGAAGCAGGATTTGAACCCCAGTAGGATGACTGTACTATCTGTTCAGCACTGCTGGTGGGTAGGGATGGTCTGCTGAGGAATTATTTAGTATCCAGAATATGAGGAATGTCTACCCTGATGTCAGGGGCTGACTTGTAAATCCGTGGAATGAGAAATGAAAACCCCACGCTTCCTTGTGTTGAAGCTGAGGCATTGTGTAGATAGCATGGGTTAGCTGAATATTCAGGCAGAATGAGAGATGCATACGAACACAGATGGACACTCTTCAAACAGAGACTCATACTGAATTTTAATGGTGCTCTTCTACAGAACACATTTGCAAAATGGATCATAGTGTATTCATACTTTCCTTTAGCTTGCCCAATGTGAGATGATTAAGAAACCTGTTTGTACTTTAACTATTCTTAGCATATCATGAATATTTCAAATGTATGTGTCTGCAATAAATATTGGTCGAATGAATATGAATGTATATACACAAACATACATGAAGCAACCTGCACACATACATTTAATTTGACAAATATTTGTTGTATACTTACTGAATATAAACTTGGACTAAGGAGTGATGGAAGACACAGAAATCTTTTAGTTCCCAGGGAGCGATTTAAGGGGAGATGAGACGTTCACCATTATTCTGGTGGTGGTTCTCAAAGTATGCTTCTGGCCCAGCGGCATTGGCACCACTTGGAGACTTGCTAGAAATGCAGTTGTTTTTGTTTTTTTTCAACCCACCCTAGATCTCCTGAATCAGAACTCTGTGGATAGGGGTTCAGATATTTATGTGTCTAGAAATCCCCCAGGGGAGTCTGATGCACATGAAAATATCAGGGCTACAGGAAAGCTTTAATGTGCTAAAGGGAGCCAGAGATTGCTTTCAGCTGGGGACATTTGAGAAGCCTTGAAGAAGGAAGTGATGTTTGAGCAAAGTCTTAGAGGACAAGTAGATTTTGCCTGATAGAAATGGGTAAGAACGGGAATCAAATCAAGAGAAGCTCATGAGTCAAAATGAGCTTGTTTGGCTCAGAGTGCAGGCTACCTATGGCTGAAAACCTAGATGGAGGTCCAGCAATGGAAGGCCTGAATGACATGCTTGTGAGGTAGACACTATTCTGAAAGCCATCGGGATTCATTGAAGACTTCTGGGGGTGGGGGTGGGGGCAGCAGTGTGGTCAAAGTTATTTTCTTTCTTTTTTTTTTGTACCCAGTGAATGTAATTCAGCAGATGTCCTGAGCTAATAGAAATTCACAATCTTCAATCAATCTTTCTTCCCCATTAAGTACACTTAAATGTTAAGAATTATTTATATGTCTTGGCTGGAGCCATGATAATCTCTGTTCTTTCTTGACTACTCTGACACATGCAACTTAATTTCAGTCACTCAGCGATGCCCAAGTCTTCTCTCTCTCTCTCTCTCTTATTGGGAGTCACACAGCTGCTTTTGAATTCAGCTGGGCTTTAAGAAGCTGTGTAAAGACAAAACTGTTGCTCCCTGCTTGTGCTGTCTTTGTTGTTTGGCAATCAGAAGGATGACTATACTGCTGTGAAGTAGTGCAGGGGGCCTCTTCCAATCCTAATTGCAGCATCTCCACCGTTCGGCATCATAAAAGAGTTCTCTGGAAGGGAACCGATTCTGTCCCCATCCCTGGGTACTTCTCCTCGTCTAACATCATGAGCACCTGCGTGGCCACCCACCTTCTTTTTCTTCATTATCCACTTGCGTCATCTTTTCCTTCCCTGGGTCAGCCTGTGTCTTTCAATCCGTCCACACGCCGGATGAGCTCATGCATTCACCAGGTTTCTCCTTGCTGTTCTCATTGTGCCGCCTTTTGTTGGCATAATTGATCCTCTGCTTTGCAAGAGCAGGTGGATGAATTGGTTTATTGCTTTAAAAAAAATCTTTCCTCTTCTCTCTTTTATTGCACTGGTGTTTAGTCAATCTTTGGTTCTTTCTCTATTGACAAATCTCTTTGTGTATTTATCATGCTGGTGGTGAGTGAGTCCATGCTGGGTTTGCTGTTGAGTGAGGAAGGTGAAAAAGCCCCCTGATAAAATAGCTGGGATTCCTAATGTTCAAGTGGAGGAGGGACTGAGTCAGGAAGGTGGATTTACTGCTTCTCAGTTACCTAACCTGCTGAAAGGCCCGTTTAGAATGATTCCACCTATCCTCCCCGCGTTTCTAATGGAATTGGAAAGTATAATGGCAAACTGTGAAAGGTGTCTTGGGCACATCTTCTCTAACACTCCAGGATCTTTGTTACACATATTTGCTTTCCTTAATTTTGGACTTTTTTTGGGGGGGAGGGCGGTGGGGGCGGGTTGAATTTGCTTAGTTCAGGACTTTAAAAGTCATTTATCCAGTCTAGTTTTAAGTGACTCAGGTACTAGATTTCTTTGATATACTTTGAGGAGCCTTTTACATGGCGCTACCCAGTAATCACTTTGTTAATTAACATGAAATTTTATAAGGTCTCAAGAGGACATTTGGGGTCCACCAGAGATATCAAACGTATTTGTTTTAGCACAATATGCTTTTCTCTTCCATCCAGTAAAATAGGAAAAATAACCATCATCATCAGCAGCAGCTAAATATGATAGTTAATTATTACAACATTTTGTAGTTCCAATAATTGAAGCAAAGCCATTACCTGACATGTTCCCTCATATATTCAATTCAACATCTAGCCCAAGGTTCTATGTTGGATTCTGCGAAGTTAATAAATGGGAATGGGATATGATTACTAGCTTCCAGAGGTTGAGAACTGAGTGAAAGAGATTGACAGAATATATGTATATTTAAAATCTATAGAAGCCATTTATAGGAAATATGAGGAATTGAAGATATTGATAAGTAGAGGAAAGGAGAAAGGACATTCTGGGCAGAATAAAAGTCATAGAAATGGAAGAATACATGGAGAGTTTGCAAGTACTTCAGAGGGACTGGAGACGATGAGAGGTGGCAGAGTATGGCTTGAAAAGGTAGATTGGCAAACCAAAGGTGACAGAGGATTTAATTTGGTAAGCAGTGAGGAACCATGGTTTTGAGCAGAGGTCGGCAAACTAGCCCGTGGACTGAGTCCAGCCCACTGCCTGCTTTTGTCAATAAAGTTTTATTTGAACATGGCCGTACTCCCTCGCTTATATGTTTATCGTCGATGGCTGCTTTCATGCTACAATGGCAGAGTTGAGTAGTTATGGCAGAAACCATCTGGCCACAAATCTGAACATATTTGCCATCTGGCTCTTTACAGAAATTTTTCCGACCCTTGATACACTTCCTTAAAGTACAACATTCTTTGGGGCCGGTTCCAGCAATGCATAACCATAATGGACAGTCGTTGAAAACAGATGTTTCTAGAGCAGTGTTTTGCACTTAGAGGCTCAAATATTTGAATGTATGAGTGAATATTTCTATTTAGGTCTCATGGTAACAGTGGTGGTATTTTTTTTTCTTTCTTCCTTTTTTGGACAAAAAGCCACTGTGAGGTGAGAGTAGTCAGAGAACAACGTCCCTTTTGGACCACATTCTGCTTTTCTAGGGAGAGGCATCTATAAACATCTAGGCACGTTTGTCACCAGAGCTGACTCACAGAGGCGGAAGATACAGCGATGGGAAAGGTCACTTTGGAGAAATGTTGAATGAAACACCCAGTGAGACACAGAATGGGGTGGCAGTAGGAATGAGAGAAACTTGGTGAACTTCGGCACTTCAACATTCTAGGCAGTCCTACCTCTATTTGCGTGAAGTCCCCACCTTCTCTCTGTCTTAGCCCGAAGCAAGTTCTGAAAAATGACACATTTCTTACAAATGCTGTACTCAGCGCTTCCTTCCTTGCACCTACCTATCAATTATTTACCAATTGCAGATGGGATGGGGAGGGAAAAGGACTTAATTAATCCAGGGTTGTTTTACACATACAAATTCCTTGTTTGGCTTTGTTTCATCATCAACAATGACTTTGGCTCTCCATGGAGGATATATAGTTCATTCGTTTATACTTAGTGATCTTTTAAAAGTAATTTCTGCATGGTTAACTCAAGGGTTATGACATTTAGCTCATATCATATAGCTTTGTCAGTTTTTGGTGGCAGAGCATACATTCTGCCTTTCTTTTACTCAGTAGTACGACTCAAAGGTCCCATGTAAAACCTGTGCCTTCCTAGCGCGTGCACTGGCTGAAAATGCACACCTATTCTCCCTTCTTCCGTCACTCCCTTCCTTTTTTTTAATAAATGTGGTATTTATAGCTGGAATAACTGTGGGATTTCTAAATGGGCCAGCATGGCATAGTAAACAGATGGTGATATATGTATTAAGCACTTAGAAATTAAACTTCAAGAGGGTTTCCAATCTAATTGGTAACTCAACTGGGGATGGTCAGTGGAAGGAATTCTGTAGATGGTTAGGCATCTATATAAGTGCATTTAAAATCTACCCTTTAGTTTAAACAAGGCCCTTGAAGAATAATTCAAACATGGCTAAACTTCCCCAGGGAACCTGCAGCAATGGCAAGGAAAATTCCCCAGGGGCCTGGTCTGCTAGAGACCCCAACCCCAAGGATAAGAATTCCCCAGATGATATGAATGATGGTGGGCTTTTTATTTCATTTTTATCTTCAAGAAACAAAATGAGAAAGGAAAGGCAACACAAACAATTCACGTTAAATAGAGATGTATAAACATCTTCGGGTAGTGGTAGCCAAAGTATAGTTGGGTTTCGTGTGTGTGTGTGTGTGTGTGTGTGTGTGTGTGTGTGTGTGTGTGAGAGAGAGAGAGAGAGAGAGAGAGAGAGAGAGAGAGAGAGAGAGAGAGAGAGAGAGAGATGTGGCTGATATATCATGCTATAGGCTATATTCTGTGGATTCATAATGATTTCCTCTTTAGTTCTCCATGTTCCATCTCTAGTACCTTTCCAACAAATTACTTACATGCCCGCCTGTTTTTGTGAGCATATTGTCCAGATTTGGAGTCACTGGAATGATGGATACAAGGCTTGGGCCTGTTCACTTATTGTGCAGTTTCAGGGGGGACACCCTGGTGTACTGTGGGTGTTCTCAACCATCATACTGAGCAAAGTTGTGGAGATTTGTAGCAACATGTGATTTTTTTTAAATTGGTGTAGGTTTACAAAACTCATGCTCCAGTCTTCCATCTGCTTCCTGCAGGGGGAGACAGGGAAGGGGGAACTGGCCCCCCAGAGCCCTGGCTTTGTCTGGGAGAGTGCCTTCTCTGATGAGCATCATCCTTCTGTCGTGAATCAGAGAAATGCAGTGAGCCCTTTTTCTCTAGGAGATTTGATTCCCCAAGGAAGCTAGGAGGCAGCTGGTTTGGAGCTGCTGGGTTAGGGGACCGGCTACTCCTTGGCAGCAACTTCTTTTACCCTTTGCTCTGGGAAAGCCAAGAAGAAAGAAGAAGAGAGAAGAGGGAGGAGAGTGACAAACAGCAGAGTAGCAGAAGGAGAAAACAGAGGAGAAGACTTCAGGAGGCTTTGCCCTCTCTGAGAAACTGAGAAACAGAACAGAACCTGTCACATACGAGGGGGAGCCTGGTCCCCTGGTCACCCCAACCCCAAGGATAAGAACTGGTTCCTCCTTAGGCTCTAGATTGTTCCACCTGGGAAGATTTAACTCACCTCTGTGTCACACTTATCAGATGGAAAATGTGACCTCTGCCACATGGCCATGTATTCATAACTCACTAAAATGTGCTGGTTTGCTTGTATGGGCTCCAGCGGCAATCGGCGCCCCACCAGCTCCGGGCATTATTGTTCTTATTGGACACCACAGTCTTTTTAGCCTTTGACACACTGGAGTTGGGAGACTGGAGAGTCATTAAATTTTATGGATCCCCATCATTTTATGGTAACATACAGTCTTTACACAATTGATGCAGTATGTTCACAGTTATGAGAAAAAAAAGAAGAAATTTTAGCTGATGCTGTTACATTTTATATATCATATAAACGCATACTGCTCGATATAATCATTTTTGTGACTCTAAAGTAAAAAACTGAAATGTGCCTATAATACTACTGATTCTCTAAGTTTTATTTTGAATAGAAAATACCTCGCATTCTCTTCTACCTTAATGTAGAACCATAGATCTTTCCATATTCTTTTTCATTTTGAAAGAAGTGATATCAGGCCTTTGAATGAGACAAGCTTTTGTCTATAACTCTCTGGTGTTCAGACCTGTCTTTTCCTTTCCCTCTTGGTCTTTAAGGTGCTACGGGGACCTACAGAGAAACATTGTTTCTTCAATAATTGTTATCGTATATTTTCACTTTGACTTCCTCCAACTTAATTGGTGAAGAACTTTGTCTCCCTCCATGGAAAACCTACTAGAGTTGTTTTGATATGATATGAACCGAAAAGAACATTTCTGGACACTTAGTTTATGCCAGATTCTAGTCTTAGTTCTGTAAATGTTCTAACATTTCTTTTTTATCATCACAACACTCCTAGGAGTCAGTCCTCTTTTTATTCCCATTTTTCATATGAGGAAACTGAGGCTTAAAGTGGGTACTAAGCTTGTGGCTAAGATCTCAGGAACCTGAATGCCTGGGTTTGGAGCCTGTGGGAATTTGGCCTCCAGGGGCCTTTGCCTACTTTTGAGTCCAACGGGCTCATGGCTTCAGCCCCACTTTCTACTTTGGGTTTCTGCTCTCTTTCTCATTTATGAAGATGTTTATCTTCCTTTGAAGGGAGCATGTACTTTCTCTTTTTTTTCTTTTTCATTACTCTGTGTTTGGTGCAGAGTTGGGGCCTCTAGTAATGAACTTAAAAGGCTACTTTGCCTGGAAATCCCTTCCTCTTTTTTATTCTACAGGGTATGCATGAAGCCTGGGACACAGATGAATCCATGCAATATTAAGCACTTCATAAATATGTAAAAAATAAAACAATATTATTCGTGTTTCCATACTTAATGGGTACCCTTTAAAGGAAAGGATTTAAGAATAAAAATACCATGTCCCCAAATTTAGATTGGTCCAGGGATAGGGGAGAAAGGCAGAGAAATGGAAGGATGTGTGTTATCGACTGGTGACTTTATTATGACAAATTAATTAAACTGCAAATTAATTAACTGATTAATTAATTAATCAATATAATTAATATATATTGAGACTGTTCTTGCTAGCTACTCTTCATGTATTACCCCATTCTTCCTCAAAACAACTTTGCCCAATAGATTTTATAAGCCCACTTTACAGACACACAAGTCCAGGGAGGTCAATTGACTTGCTCCAGGTCACTGAGGCACTGTGGGCTGGGTGGGATTTCCAGTCAGGTCAGGTCTAAAGCCCTAGTTTCTTCCCCCATTTATAGTCATGCTGCCTCCTGCAGTAATATTCTATCCCTTCTCTCATCCACCTCACAAACCCACCCCAAAGAGAATGACTTAAAAATATTTTTTTTTCATCTTCTAATAATGCATTTTAGAAGAATTTCTCCCTTCATTTCATGGCCTATCTCAAGTCCTGGTCATGCATTCAGGGGAAGATTTGTATCTGATGTTCTCTGTATTTCCTGAACCACCTTTTTCTATAGGTGGCCATCTCTATGGACCCAGCCTAGAGCTGTCCTGCCCCTTTAAGTTTTCTTTTATACTTCCTGTTTTCTAGGCCATGAGTCTTGGCCCTAACTCATGTACTGTGCCTTTGTGTTTCTATTTAAATATTTTGCATGTCTGTATTTTATCATCCCAACTAGACAGTTGGTGTCTTTAAGGAAGAAACTGTGAATTTTCCAATTTTTTTTTTACCCCTGGGCCTACTTTATAGTTTATGAAATGAACGTCTAACTGTGGGATCTCGGTAAACTAGAATCATTTAGAGCAGGGGTGTCCAAACTTTGTTCAACGTTTTTCACCAAGGGCCATATGCGGTAAAATACACAAACAGCCGGGCCACTCACTCGAGGTGAAGTACGGATTGCCTCACCTGGTTTATTTAAGTAAACTAAATACATTTTTGGAATTTGCTGCGGGCCAATGAACAATGGATTGCGGGCCGCAGTTTGGACACCTCTGATTTAGAGAGTTAATCAAATAATTTTCTCCAAAGTTATGGATAATTGCAGTTCAGTCAGCTGTCATTTTTATATTTAGTGATAAACCATTCATAGTCCCACATCCACTTCAGCTTCACAGTCCAAACTAGAGATGGGTGTGAGGCCCTGGGGAGCTCCTGGCCACCCTCCCTTCCTTGTTTCAGCCCCAGGTCTAAGGTGGGCAAGATGGTGCTCTCCTGATGCTTCTCCTCTCCGGGTCTGACTTGCTTTTAGCTGTCCTTGACTGTCCAGCATGCCTCCTTACCTCCAGTTTATCTCCAGTTCCTGGCTGACTCTTAAAAGTCTGGGCCAAGAATTTTCTTTTTCCTAGTTTGTTACTTCTCTTGTTTCTTTTCCTTTCCCCATATTCCATCAAATATTCAAAGGTAGAGGTAAAACGTGAGGCTGAGCCAGCAATCCATCTTACTAGAAGCCTATTTGAAGGTTGTCTCATATATAAGGGGGCTAGAAATAGGGATTGAGAGTTTGATTCCAGCAGGAAGGCGAGGCGTCAGTAATGATCCACCTTGTAGTGTGTTAAATAGACTCTGGCACCAACTAAATTATTTCTGCAAGACGGAAGTATTTTGATCAAAGTAGACAAGCAGGCAAAGGGATTTGCAGAAGAATTGTGCTTCCTGGCCCACGGGCCTGTTAACAACTAGGTCTTGTGCAGAATCCTACACTCGTGCGCCCTCTTGTGGCCATATATAGACATGCCTCACTTTGTGTGCTCAAATTAATCCAGGCAAGAAATCGTATCTGGATGTCAAGACCGTGTTTCCAACTCATGTTTCAATCTACAATCTATTCGGTCACCTCTTATGTATTTATTTTTTATGTTCATTTAATTTTGGATTATCTGTGATACAGTGGTAAGTTATTACGTGCATTTTAAAAATACAACATTTAAAAATGCCATTCAATGGGTATTTAAAGTAGTAAGAGTAAAGGAGGGGGAGGAGGTAAGGAAAGAGGAGGAGGATGTGTTCAGAGCTAAAATAAATCAAAATTAGCACTTAATTCTAAAACATTGTTTCTTAATCAAACTACATGGACTATTACTTCCAAATTATTTAATGGGTTGCCACTGACTAAAGGAAGAAATTTAATATTTTGCCTGAGATGCAAGGCAGTGCATGGCTTAACCATTGCGTCCCCGAGTCCAGAGTCAACCCTACAACTTCCCACCTTGAACGTCATGCTCCAGAAACACTAAACGATTCCAATATCCTGACTGTAGCAACATCTCTCACAGCTGTGACTGTGTGTTTCCTCCGTCTGGAGCATGTGCCCTGTTAACTATGCTCATCCGTTAAAGTCCCAGCTCAAATGTCACTCCCTCTGTGAAGTTTAGCCTTGTTTTCGCTGGGGATGCTGAAACTCTGCTTTCCTCTAAGTTCCCATAACACTTTATATTGAGTCCTTATAGCGTATTGGTCATTCTCTTTCTCTTCTCTACACCTGTGTACTGAGGGCAGAGACCATGACGTTTCATCTTTCTAGTCCAGCTTAGAACAATACGTGGCACGGGGGCCAAAGATGTAGGTGTTCAGTGGCATCATTCTGATTTTCTGGAATGCTGAGCTCACATGAAGCAATCAAAAGTTATAATCTTTTTCATGTGATGCTGGTATTTCTGATTCCTCTGAAAAGTGAGCTTGTGTTACGACTTTGCCTTTTAAAGCATCACATACTTTAGTCTTTCCTCTTAAATAAAGACAAAATCACTGTTAATGACATTACAGAAGAAACCCTGGGAACAGGTGACTAATATGTAAAATAGTACGTAATAACGGCAGCCATTTGTCCAGTGGCTTAATTTTATGTTATGCCTTGAATGAAGTGCTGTTTACAGAAAAAACATGCAGTTGTTGCCCGGTTAATAGTGACCTGACTGCATGCCTAAATGTATGGGGAATGACCTCAGAGAGACGAAGTCTGGGTGATGCCTGCCATTTGTAAAGTATGGTGACATCTCCCATTTTTACACACCTGCTCATTGCCAGGCTTTATCATCACAATACATGTTCACCACCAACAATATGCTGTAGGGACAATTATTATGTATGTCTACTTGCAGATGAAATTACAGCTCAGAGAGATGAAGTGATATAGCAAGATTGTTCGAATAGGAAAAAGACAGAGTGGAACTCAAAATCAGGCATTCACTGGCCACTCTTTAGGGCAGTGGTTCTCAACGGGGGTGATATTGTATTCCAGGGGATTTGGGGCAATGTCTGGAGTGTTTTTGCTTGTTAAGCTAGGGAAGAGGGTGATACTGACATCTAGTGGTAAAAGCCAGGAATCCTTCTAATAAACACCTTACAATGCACAGGACAGTCACAGCTACAAAGAATTATCCAGCCTACGTAACATATCAATAGTGCCCAGGTTGAAAAAGCCTGTTTTATGGGAATAGACCAGGTAGAAAGTCATGGCAACTGAGTCTAGAGGCTAACCAACCTGCATCTTTGTTGTTTCTGTCCTAATGCCTTTTTTTAAGGGTCATTTAAAATAGAATCAATCCTAACCTTTCTGGAGGCCATTTCTATTTGAGTGATTTTCTCACAGTGCCAACCTAGAATCTGTAAATGCAACGTACGTGTCACTCTTTATGTTTCCCTTTGTGGCTCCATCCTTTAAATAACAGGTACTGTTTGCTTCTCCTTACCCAGGCTTGAAACTTGGTTTGATTTCCCCTTTTGCACGATTCTTCCCACTTCCACTATCGCGGCATCCTCTCCAATCGATAACTGAATATTGATGACCTTTCCCTAAGCTGATCTTCACACTTTATTCCTTTTTTCCCTGCCACAACTCTGACCTAGGTCTTCTTCATGTCTTGTGACATTACTGTAATTGACTGCCAGCTGTTCTCCCTGACTCCATCGTTTTCCACATTCATTATTACCTTGTGCATCCGTTTCCCTAAACTATTTTGCCATATATCCTTGGTAGTGCCCTGCGGCCATTGGGGAAGTCTGATTGCATCCAGTATTTAATGCTAAGATCTGACCCACATCTGTCTTTCCAGGCCTGTCATCTTCATCTGAAGTATCTCTTCACCCTTTCTTGAATATTCCATGCTCATTCCTGTCCCCTTACCTTTGCCCAGTCTGTGGTCTCCAGGTGGATTGTCCAAACTCCTTTCCACCTATACAAAGATTTCATATCCTTATGACCCAATCACAATTATCTATCAGGTTGGTGTAAAAGTAATCGCGGTTTTTGCAATTATTTTTAACCTTTTAAACCGCAATTACTTTTGCACCAACCTAATACATTTTTTATTTTTCCTGTTTTCTATACCACACATGTTGGCTAAATCACATGCTTTCCCTTTGTGTTTTTATTTAAATATTTTATATGTTTGTGTTTTCTTGCTCCAACTGGACAGTTTTCTTCAAAAGAGAACCCATGAATTTTTCATTTTCTTTCCCAGTGCTTGATATCATAGCTTATTGATTAAAAGTCTAACTGTGGGATCCGGGTAAAATGTAACCATTTTGAGAGTTTATCACCTATATAATGATAAAAAGGACATTTGTCTTCTATAAAACCCATTGATATCCTCCCAATTTGAAAGATAATCCATAATCTGTAAGTAAAATTTATAGAAAGTACATGAAAATAATGAAACCAAAGTGGAGAGAGTTTATGTATTATATTCAAAATCAATATGTTAAGGGATTTCCATAATTGTTACTTAAGCCAACATAAACAAGTGAAAAATATATTTGGTAGAGTGGAAAACAGTAAATTTAAAGATCAATGGGGAAAAGTGGGGTAATGTTCTATAAAGGGAATGGCTAGACAAAATGAGTTATATTTCTTATGTCATTGATAGTGAACTAAGCCATTTTCAAATTAAGCCACTGATTTTTATCAGTGCATTTGCCATTAATTTGACTCACTTGTTAAACCTGATTATGATACAATTCTACTTGCTATTAGAAGATAAAACATCAATGATAGTAGAGATAATTGGGATCTCTCTGTTACAGTACATGATTACAACTTCTGTGAATCAAATTCAAATTCCTCAAAGGCTATTTACATTCTGCTCCCCTCTAATGTTCCAGGTTTATTTCTTAACATTTCTCTTTACACTGTGTTCTGCATGCCAATCAAACTGGGTACCAAGTACTTTCTCCCTGTGTTTTTCCATCTCCACCACTTCTATTGTTTCTTCCACCCAGAAAGCTCTTCCCAATAGTTTTCCCCAGTTAACCCTGTTCCTGACACCACCCCAATATCACCTACCCCATCAACTCACTTTCCCTGATCCCTAGAAATAAACCCTTCTCTAAACTTCCTTACCCATTTATTACTTTTGTCTTTTGTGTCACTTATCTTTATATGATGTCCAATCGTGTAAATGGGCATGGCATAACCTTCTAATGGACAAGATTTCTTTGGGGAAAGAATTGTCTTCAGTGTATCTTTATTCCCCTGACCCCATGGAAACCCATCGCATTAAGTACAGAAAGGGCAGGGGTTGAACTGCTTTGATGCCTAGATTCAGAAACTTTGGTCTAATTTTAGGACCCATTCATTTACATTCTCTGTCCCCTCTCCTCTTCTTTTTGCATTTTGGTTTCTCTCTTGCAGACTTGCTATCCCCAGTGGAGCTGTGGCTTTGGCAGATGCAGGCTTACATACTCACAGCCATATGACCAGAGAGCAAAGCAAAGCTTCCCATGCCAGTTGCACTAAGAAAATAGGGCAAGGCTTTCATAACCTTGGCTTCAAGCACGTACTCACCCCGGTGCAGTGTGATGATTGGCCTGGCTGGGGCATAGGCCCTTCTCACAATCATGGAGTCACGTCTGTTAAATGGAGGGAAAGGAGTACAGCTCAGTGGTCAGGCATCCACACAGTCTGTGACGTGATCCCCTAATAAGTCCAGAACCCATCTGGCACCTTACATGATCTTTACAACATTGTTGATTATATTTTCCATACTGTATTAACTACCAATTTGTATTTCTTAATACTTTCACTTTTTTCACCTTGTCCGCAACCCCGTTCCCATCTATCACCCTGATAGATCTGGAATGTCAACTATAAATATACAGGTATATGTAGTCACAGGTGTGGAGAACAGCACAGGGAATAGAGTCCATGGAATTGTAACAGCTGTATATGATGTCACAGGGGTAGAAGATTGGGGGGGTTATCATTTTGTGAGGGGTATAAATGTCTAACTATTACATTGCTTTTATCACCTATATAATGAATACCTGAAACTAACAAAAAGTGTTTTTAAAAAATAGTTAAAAAAAAAGAAGTAGGGAAAGAAGTGCTGGGGAGACAAAACCAGTATCCCCTAAAAGGGGAAAAAAGAAGAAACCTTTCATAGTCTCCATACACAAAGACGGGCATTGATAACAGTTGGGTATTTTCTTTAAGATATATAGTTGAAATTGGACTAAATATATAATTTGGGGTCTTATTTTCTTACCTATCACTATAAAGTCAACATTGTTTTGGTAAACTCTTCATAAACATATGGTGCGCTTTGGGATAGCATTTTCTGAACATGCCAGAGAATTCCCCAAGGAGCACATCTGGCTTTACGTCACATGGCTTCTTTTTTGTCTCCATCACACCACAGTTTTCGAATTGCTCAAATAGAGATTTAAGTGAAAACTAAGTAATGCGTGAACTTTGAATTATACGATTGTGACCAACATTTTCTTAGGCTGTATTTTCCCTAGTAGATTTTGTTCACGTGCTTCCCAGCTTGGGTGCACATTTCCCATGCCATATAGGCTTCAAAATGTGAGTTCTCACAGGTTGGATTTCAATTAGTATATTCAAGATGAAAAGAGTATATGACATGTCTTCATAACTTTAGCCTTGTCCATGTTTGATAAATATGTCCCCGATGAGAAATAACCTTATGCAAACAGCTGTGGGCATTTCTGTGTTAACCCCCTCAGTAGTTTCACACCCTCATTCATGACATTTGTGGCTCTATCCAATGCTCTTCTAGGTCTTCCATTATAGAACCAAGTAATGTAAAGTTGAAGGAGATCCTTCAAGATATCTAGTCCAATGTTTCTGCTTACAAAAGTCCCTTTTACAAACTCACAATAGCCAGTCATGTTTCCTTAGTTTAAGTGTGGCCTGTTATAGATTATGAGGAATGCTTTGCCTTACATTTTGTTTCTTCCATAGTTAGGTAGTTTTATCTCTGGAAGGCTGGGACTCCTTTCCCCCATCAGTCTTTAACAGAATCAACTATCATTCACTGTTTCTATACTGATCATAATTTTTCTTTTAGAATTATATAAACATCTTTTCATCTATCTATTTATCTATTATATCTATCTATCTATCTATCTATCTATCTATCTATCTATCTATCTATCTATCTATCTATCATCTATCATCTATCTAGCTATCTAATCTATTTACCTACCTATCATTTATCTCTAAAAAAATTTCTTCAAACACCTGAAGAAAACTATTACATCGGCCTCTTACCATCTCTCTTCATATTGCTAACCACACTCAGATCTTTTAGTTATTTCTGGTGAGGTCGCTTTCTTAATGCTGGCCATTCCTGTTCCATTTTCTGTATATTTAAGTTCTTGTTAAAATATGCCTCCAAAGTCAGCTGTTCCTGCTGCAGGAGAGAGTCCATTTGCCTTTCCTTGCTATGATGTGGACTTTTACTTATATTCTATAATGTTAGAAAAAGTCTAGCGATCAGAGCCTGACTGCTTAGACTCCCACTCTGACTCCACTGTTTCTGCCAACGTGACCTTGGACACGTCACATACTCTCTGTGTGGGTTTTCTCATCCCCTGACGCAGGTATCAGTGGTAGCTACTTTCTCGGTGTGTGAAGAGGATCACATCCCTGGCCAACAGTGAGCTCTCTGCTGAGAATATTTTCTACTATATTTTAACCTAACTTTTGGTGCTATTTTAACAGCCAAAGCATACCTATTTGCTACCACTTCTGGGCCTTTAATCCTGGGGCTTTCTTTGACTAGAGCATTCTCCCCCGGGATAGTCACTGGGCTGGTACCTTCTCATCTCTTAGTAGCTTGAGTATCACTCCTCAGAGAAGCCTTCCTGACTGCTGTTTCAAATAGTCTGCTCCAACCCGGGACACTCTCTATCCCTGTGCTCTATTTATTTTCATCACTGATCTCATTACTCTCTGTCATTGTCTTCTTCACTAAACTGCTTGATTATTAGCTCTCTCTCTCTCTCCCCTGGAATGTAAGAGACATGAGGCTGGAAACCTTTTTTGTCTCATTCACTGATGTTATTGTACCCGGCACATAATCGGCACACGACAAACTTTGTTGAATACAAACTTTGGGTCAATGGCAACTTCTACATGTTTTTTAGATGATTTTCTTTTCTAAGATAGATCTCCTCCATCCCATATTAACATAATGGATATTTGAAACTGAAATCCCAAACCTGTATTGGTCCTTACTAAATGTGACTTCTCACTTTCTATGCAGAGTTCTGATTTCCTATGTTCTTTTGAATTTGATGCTGGACTTTATAGTAATTATGATCATTTTATGGTAATAGTAATATTATGCATGCGTTGAGTGCTCATTATATATATATATATATATATATATATATGAAACATTCCTAAATAGTGACATCTTGTCTCACTTAATACTTACAATAACATTATAAGGTATATACCATTTTATTCCCTTTTTAAAAAGGAGAAAGCCAGGGCACAAAGAGGGCTAGTAACTTATCAAAGTCACACAGCTAGCAAGTCATAGAGCTGGGATTTCAACTTCAGTAGTTTGACTTCTCAGGCTGCGTATTCACCAGTATTATGAACAACATTCATCTGAGCTTTGTGTCATTTGCAAATGTGATGCATGTTTTATCAGTATTTATATTCAAGTCATGATAAAATGCCCAGCCTAACACTAACTCTTTGTGACATGGCAGTGACTTTCATCCTGCTCAATACTGAGCCAATAATCAATACATTTTGGTCATGTTTCAACCAGCTCAGTATCCATAAGGCTGAACACATGGAAAAGTTGCTGTGGGGAAGTTGGTAAATGCTTCATAAGAAGAAGGACACACTACCTGCCTGACCTTTTTGTGAAATACTAACTAGTAGTTCTAGCAGAAATATAGTTTTACCAAACCTATTTTGCTATAGCTTGAAAAGCATATTCTTTTTACATGTTCACATTTCATCTCATTTCCCGGAGGATTTTCAGCAACTCACCACAGTTATACATACTAAAATAATGGCATGATGTAAGTGAGAATAAAAAATCAGATCTAGAGAAAAATAAGAATACAACAGGACATAGGGGTGGAGGATGGTCTGAGAGAGGCAAAAATATTCAGACAGACCTTAAATTTGTCTTGGTTGACCCTCAAATTTGTATTTTTTAAAAAGCTCCCGATAACCAATTAAAAAAAAAATGGAGGCAAGGTCAGTTCTCACTGTCATTGTGGATAATCCATACCAATTATTCGAGGAAAACACAATTTTCCTATGAACTAGCTTGTGAATATATTTCTACATGGGCCTTTGTGTAAACGTGTTCAGTGGTGGGCCAGACAATGCCTTTCCCAGCATACCTACCATGGATTGCTTGGTTTCATGTGACTATTGTATTGTCCCTCAGTAAAAGCTAGACCATGGCGCTACAACAGGATTCCAGGTCGGCAAATTCAGAAGGGATGGAAAACCCAGGTTAAACGGGGAAGAGACAGATAGAACTTAGAGGGCTGTCAATTCTTCTACCAGTGCTCCTTATATATTTTCCTTATCTGAGATTTTGAATAAATTTGGATGGCAGATTCTCAAAGGAGGATTCTCTGGGGGAGTATTTGATGTGTTCTGAGTGGTTTACTGTTGGCACCACGTATTTTAAGAAATGGATGAGAAGATGTAAAGGATCACATTCTTTTTTGGAAATTAAGGACTTAACCAAGTTTCATTTTTTTAATTAAAGGGCCCTTTCCATTGCCTATATATGAGAGAGAAATTGCCTTTACCTGTTGCCTTCACCATTTAAGTATTCATCCCTTTTTCCTTATTTCATACTTTCAGCACACATTTATTGAGCCCCTTCTATGCCTTAGACACTTGGGTGTAGTAGTGAATGAGACAGGTATGCTTCCTCCCCCAAGAGTATATGTTCTAGTGGGGAAGGCAAACATCAAACAAGATACCACTTAATTATTTTGTTGCAATTTTTATTAGATCTACTGAAGTGAAATACAGAGTGAAAACTAAGCCTATAAAGGCAAGGTGGACTCACTCTGTAACCCTTCTGGTTTGAATCTAGCACCCCTACATTATGGAAGCTGTTGCCTCAAAGCTACCCCAACCTTCTCACCACAAATGGCATGTTCTAATCTTTACAAACTTTCCTGTTTAGTTACATGGTGTACTATGATGATTTTCCATGTCTTTGTTTCTCAGCAGTGTGAATCCTTTGCTTAAAAAAAATGGAACTTATTTGGAGTCTGTAAATAGCAAAGAGGTAAAATCTGAACTGCTGTTGTTTGGGGTTGGCTTACAGGGAGGTGTGAGCTCTTGCTCCTCGAGCATTCCCTATTCTTGGCAATCCCAGGACCCCCTCTGGTGATTCTTGTGGCACTAGTTTGAAAACCACTCTTCTAGAAGTCTCCACACGACCTAGCATTTCCTTGTTCATTGTGTCCGTGCTTGCCCCACAGACAGTACCCATGCTGCCCCGTCCCAGCACCGTTCCCAGTTCTGCTCTGACTGTGTGAACACTTCTTGTAGTGACCCAACCCAAGGAGCAAATTCTGGCATGTTCTTTGGATTTGTGCATCCCAAACTGGGACTTCTGCCTTTGCTATGGTTTCCCACCCATGATCACTGTTCACGCTCTACTTCCTACTTGGGTTTCTTGCCACCACCCCAGGTATATTAGCCCAGCTACTGCCTGTGCATGGAATGGTAAAGGAGGTTTCAGAGAAAGGACAATAATTGTACCTATCAATGTTCAGTCAATATGTTTGGAGCTCCAAGTATGGGCTTAGCATTCCAAGGAGCTCGGGATACGACCATGAACAACAAGGTACGCCAAATCCCTGCCCTCTTCGAGGTTACATTCTAGTGGAGGGTACAGACAATAAACAAATCCATGAGCAAATGAGATTGTAGGACAGAGGGTGATACATTCTTTGGAGAGGAATAAGCAAAGAAGAAGTTTAGGGCTGTCAGGGTGAGGAGGGTGGAGGTTTACTGTTGTAAAGAATGAGGTCAAAGAGCACCTCACTGAGAAGGGAACATTCCCAGTAAAGACAACAAGGCGTGAGTGGTACAGCTGTCTGGGACAGTGGCGTTCCTAACAGCAGAAGCAGTTGGTGGAATAGGACTGAGCCAGGGGCCTGGCATATATGAGAAACAATGAAGAGGTCGGTGTGGCTAAAGCAAAGTGAGTGAGGGATGAGGTCAGAAAAGTAGCAGAGAACCAGATCATGAATGATCTTCTGGGCCATTGTCGGCACTTTGGTTTTCACCCTGAGGGAAGACTGAATGGATGTGACATGATCGGACGTCGATTTTCAAAGGAGCATCCTGGCCGCTGGGTGGAAAATAGACCGAAGGGGGTAAGGGCAGGTGCAGAGAGAGCATTTGGAAGTAGTTGCCACAAAACAGTTGTGTGCGAGTGGGAATAAAAACTGTGGAGGGGGGATAATTTGCTTAAGTTGTTTTTTCTCTCTGTTCCATTTTATAAAAGAATGGTACAACTTAACTGATAGAATGCTAATAGAGAAGAAAAGAAATCAGAAGTCAATATTATCTGAGATAGTAAGTGGATGATGATTTAATTAACAGAAAAATAAATATTGGAAAGAGATGTTTGTCTAAGAGCAGGGTGTAAAAGGTGACCCTGAGACTCAACAAATATTTTTCTATTGTCAATGGGTTATGAAAGTATAAATTAAAGATGTCAGAATAAAAATAGAGTGAAAAGTCAAAGACAGAGTTTTCAGTCTGAGAGTTTCAGATAGATAGAGTTTTGTATGATTTATAAAATAGTTATTTAATATATTTCATAACTAAGTGAATGAGTAAGTCACCTTTTCCTCCATCTTTCCCAAATCTGTATGTGGAACAAAGAAGAATATGGGTTTAAGAGAGTTAGAGAGATAATATTTATTTTTCCATTTAGTACTGGTTAGTGAATGCCTATCGTGTTATGAGAAATATTCTAGATACTAGACATACAAATATAAATAAACAAGTTCTTGTCCCTAAGCCCATAGTCTAATGGAAAATATATACAAATAAATAAATTACACTAGTGTGATATACTGAAGGGGATTGCCTAACTCTCTTTGAAAAATTAATTGAATCAAAGAGTGTCTGGTGCAGTGTCTTGAAGGATGAGCAGGAGAGTCAACAGTTGGGAGTAGGAGGCAGGGAGAAGATTCCAGGCAAAAGAAACTTTATGTACCAGGGGACAGAAGGGTGGAGTCAGGTGGCCTATTTGGTATTTGAAAGCAGAGACACACAGACCTCAGAGAGTCTCTTGTCGTGGGAACCAAAGTATGTCATCTAGTGTAGAAAAACAGCTAAAATCTTTTACTTTGAGGATGTATTTTATATCATTTATTGTCCAAACCAGCACAGTTTTGACAGTGAAAAGGGGTGTTATTAATAACTATAGAAGGACAAGTATAAAATTGGACTGCTCTGGCAAACCCAGGCATTTGGTCACCCTAATGATATCTATTTTCCTTCATAAAATGATCATAATTATCCTTATTGGTGGTGTAAACTGGATTCCTTGATTAAATAAATGTTATAAAAATATAAGCCAAGATAATAGAGAGTTTTGGTAAAAGAGATAATCACTCTTAGATGGAAGATCAAGGAAGATTTTTCTGAGGTGGAGACTTTTGAGCTGAGACTTGAATGATAAGGCGCCAGCCACGGGGAGATCCATGGTGTAATGCTCCAGTAGAGAGAAGCAGCAAAAGGGCTGTTATGGGAGTCAGCCTGGTCTGTTAGACAACACCCATCTGGTTGGAATATGAAAATCCAGGAAGCTTGGGAAGAAACCACATTTGTGACATAGGGAGGGGCTAGTTCAGGTTTGCCCATGTAGGAATGATAGGAATTTAGGGATTTTACTCTAAGTGTCTCCTGTATTCATTTGCTAGAGTTGCCATAACAAAGCACCCCACCCTGGGTGGCTGAAGCAACAGAAATTTATTTTCTCAGTTCTGGAGGCTGGAAGTCTGAGATTAAGGGAGCAGCAGAGCTGGTTTCTTCTGAGGGTCGTGAGGGAAGGATCTGTCCCAGGCCTTTCTCCTTGGCTCGTCCATGATTGTCTTCTCCCCATTTCTTCCCATTGTTTTCTTCTTGTATGTGTCTGTGTCCAGATTTCCTCTTCTTATGAGGACGTCAGCCATATTGGATTATGGCCCACCCCAATGACCTCATTTTAATGTAATTGCCTTTTTAAAGACCCTATCTCTATATACAGTCACATTCTGAGGTATTCAGGGTTAAGACTTCAACATATAATGTTTTGGAGGGATATAGTTCAGCGTATAACACCTCAATAAGTGTGAAAAGAACTGTAGGGATATTTGATTAACTGAACAAGAGGTACTTAAACTTAATTTTAAATGGATGAGGAATTAAAACAGTTAATTTCTATTTCCAGTTAGTATGGAGGTCATGGTATAAAAGAAAAGGAAGCTTTACATAGTCTTATAACAAGCCTATGACTATAAATAGCTTTCTATAGAGGGCTATATTACAATCTTAAAGGCAGCCATTATTCAGGTCTCAAGTGTCTAGACATCAAAACAGGGTCTGTGTATAACAAGCATACGATCTTGAATTGTCAAGACAACAACTCCTGGTAGCACCAAGATCTGGAGTGGTAGGATTAGGAATGGCCAAAGATGACTGTCCTTTGTTCACAAGTGAGAAAAAACACACACAGAAGGAATGGGAAAATATACACGAAGGCATGTGAGGAAGTTTACCTGCTCATCCAAAATCCACGTACTAGAGTGTAAAAGCACAGACCTGAGAGCATCAACCCCCACTTGGTGACATGATTTTTATATAAGACATTTTCTTAAGTCCCTTATGCCTGTTTACCAACTTACAAAGTTGGTTAAGGAGCAAGGTTTAAAAGTGACAGCCATCTTAAACTATCTGAATATTTCCTGGATATATGATTCTACATATTATATATATATAGAATATATATATACATATATATATATATACATTATATACATATATATATAAATATATACACACAAACACACATATACATATACATATACATATGCATATACATATACATATACATATCTATTAAAAAAGAACAAAAGCAGAACACTTGCTAGCTTTAATTTCTCAAAAGAATCTTGAAATCTAAATTCTAGCCATTCCATGGTAAAGTGAATAATTAGGGAAACAGCTATTCCAAAAAAAAAATTGATGAATGTGAATATGGGTCTAGAGGTGGAAGAACAGAACAGAGATCTTGGGCAAAAGTAATGATGACATCTTGAGGTTTGATAAAGGAAACATTGACATATATGCTTTCAACTTTAAAGCGTCTGAGGTCAGTTTAGGGAAAAGAAAGACTATTATAACTAAGGACTATAAAGTGAACTACTGAGCATACGAGTACCAAAAATAGTTTCTCCTCCTCAGAGTTGAGATGATTCATATTCATTTTCTTGATTCCAGTTTCTGCTCAGGAACTCAATTTGTTTTACTTCATTCATATTTTCCCTTTTGAACTTGATGCTTTGGGTAGCCCCTTTCGTACCCAAGATGCTTTCACCAAGAGCACATTTTCTTTCTTTCTTTTTTGCTTTAGGCCCTGCCTGCCATCCCATGTTTGGGTTTTGTGTCATGGAGTTTTAGGTAACATAGAGTTGTAGACTATTTATTTGCCGAGAAGTGGAATCTAGGTCTATCAGAAGGGACCACTCTAGAATCTGACCTCCAACAAGATGGTGGTGGATAATCTCACTGAGAAAGATGATATGATTGGAAAAATGGTGTAAAAGGACTTCAGAGGAAAGAAGGAAGGAAGGAAGGAAGGAAGGAAGGAAGGAAGGAAGGAAGGAAGGAAGGAAGGAAGGAAGGAAAGAAGGAAGGATAATAGTGGACAAAAACAAAAGAGAAGCCCATGACGGTTTAAGATCAGAAAAATTAAAATTCCAAATGACGAGTTTTGAGAAGAGGCAAAAGGGAATGAAAATGGTATGTAGACATAGATTTCAAGCAATAAAGAATAATAAATTAAAGGTTAAATAAATAGTGTGGAAAAGTTTACATAATGTTAACAGATGATATAAGAGAAGGACAATTTAACCAATTATTTTATTTTGAACTTTTCAGTTTAACCAAAAAGAATGGTCTAAACAATTTCAAAAAGTTGCAAACAAGATTTCATGGAGGAGGGGGCTTTGGGATAAACACTACAGGAGTGGGGTGGAATAGAGACAGAAAGCCTGTAGACAGGGAAAAGTGTGAGTAAATACTGTGAGGGCAAAATGGAAGAGGTGACTTTTGAGAAATGGTTAGCTATATGTGAAGGAATCATGAGAATCAAAGTGGAAGCTAGGTTGGGAGTACATCCTCTTCCTCTTGTCTCTGAAACATTCCTCAGCTAACCATCCTCACTTAGTACAAGATGCAGCTCTCACTGGCACCGATACCTAAGTCCTGTTTCCGGCCTGGGGAAAATGTGTAGTTCATAGACCATTAGCGAAGCCTAAGTGATTAGTCTTAGTCCAGTGACTGAGCTGGGTCTTCTTGGCGCTGCTGATCACCAGCACCCACTGTTTCGTAGTGTCAGGGCTATCTCATCGATAGTGACAAGCAGAGATTTTGGGCAATTTTTTTGTGTTACAGAAAAAAAAGATTAGTATAAGCATTGGGAACGTGAATACACAAATTTCTCATCAAGGGGAAATATGTAATTCTAAATATAGTTTGACAGACTTTTGTTAAATTAAAAAAAATGTAGTCTTTCTCAGTAGCTGTTATATGAAAGATGCTTTTTTCACATCAAATAGAACAGACCAACTGTAAGTTTTTCATCATTGGAACATTCTCTTTTTACAATTTTTGGCCTATGGGGAACTGAAGTAGATGGCCTCTAAATTTCCATCCAGTACTAATATCCATGAGTCTGTGTGTTACTGATAATTGGCCAATTTTCTGGAAGCAGTGTTACTTTTTTCAATTCGTAACAACATAGACATTTTGGAATACATTGTTGAAACATGGCACCAAAACCCAAAGTTATCTCATACACACCACATGTCACTTTACCTTAATATTGGCAATTATTTACAAGGAAGGAGATGAGTTGATAGTATCAAATTAGACACGTGTATTGAATGCCCACCATGTGAGGAACTGTAAAGCAGGGTGTCAAGACATACAGAAAAACATAGGCTCTTCCTCAACTATTTGGAACGAGAAACTGCAATTGTAATTCTAAAGGGGCGTAGATTTGATTTTACTTACTTAATAATTCATTCAATCAATCATTTGTCCAAAAATAAGTATTGAACACATCTTTTTCCCCCCTCACAACAACTAATTCTCCGTTTCTCTGACACTGACTGGACGTCTAACAATTTTTTTCAGTTCTGACGATATGGGCTTTAGCGGAGACCCCACAGATCGAGGGCTCAGTCCTTCAAGACAACCCCCCACTTCAGAGACCAGCTGCAAATGGTGTGCTCAGGGTACCCACACTTCTGCCCAGTCAACTTCAAATTCAAGGTTCTCATGATCCCCCCACCCCCACCCCAATTTCAGTAATTCGCTAGAGTGACTCACAGAACCCAGGCAAGCACTTTTCTGATTTTTTCTGGTTAGTTACAAAGGATTCAACTCAGGGGCAGCCAAATGGAACAGATGCAGAGGGCAAGGTATGGGGAGAGGGAGGATGCAGAGTTCCCCTACTCTCTGTATGCATGTCACTCTCCCAGCACTTTGATGTCTTTGCCTACCTGGAAGCTTCTCAAACCTGGTCATGTAGGGGTTCTATCAAGGTGTTATTATGTCGACGTGATGAATTAAATTATTGGCCATTTGTAACTGAACTCAGTCTCTTTCCCGTCCCCCAGCCTGGAGGTTGGAGGTCGGACTGAGAGTTTTCACCCTCTGATCTGTTAGGCTTTCTGGCAACCAGTCCCCATCCTGAAGCTCCCTAGACCCTTCTCCCACATGAATCAACTCGTTAGCAGTAAATTCTGAGGGTGTTAGGCACTCTGCACCAGGAACCCGAGAGAAAGACCACATACATATTCTTATTCTACTACAAACACCCACATGCAAGCCAGGGGGAAGGCACTGGGGATACAGTGATGAATGAAGTAGATAGATAGTCCCTGTTCTCATGGAACTTTAAGCCTAGAGAAGTTAGTGAAAGTTAAAACATAAATAAAGCACAACCTCCATTCCCACAAGCATTTAACTTCCTATGTGAATAACATCAAGGAGTAAACTGGGAGCAGGAAGGAGGCGCCAGGTGTGGGATGGAGATGAAACTTGGAGAAGGACATCCAGGATCTTAGGTAGAGTTCCTGCTTTGCCACATTTCCCAACTTCATGTGATTCGATTAGTGAGTTCCGCTGGTAGTAGCTATGCTTATTAAGCACTTATTGTATGCCAAATAATGTGCTAAGGGTTTTATAAGCTTTGTGTTGTTTAACGCTCATAGCAGCCTCATGTAGGAGGTGCTGTTAGAGTAGAAACTCTACTATGACCTTCTGACCAGGTCTACATTAATGGGCTAACCAACTCCTCTTGCCTCTTCTTCTTTAACCCATTGATAATCTACCTAATTGTTCCATATTTCTGAGAGGATATTCTAAGGTATACTCTCAGATGCATTATTAAAATCTTTAATGCATGTTGGTATACTGTGTTTCCCTGAAAACAAGACCTAGCCGTACCATCAGCTCTAATGCATCTTTTGGAGCAAAAATTAAGACACAGTCCTATTTAACTATAATATAAGACCTGGTATAATATAGTATAGTATAGTATAATATAGTACAATATAGTAATATAATATAATACATATAAGACCGGATCTTATATTAATTTTTGCTCCAAAAGATGCATTAGAGCTGATGGTCCGGCTAGATCTTATTGTCAGGGAAACACGGTAATAGCTGACAAATGTTATGGGCTTAATATGTGCCAGTTTTTATGCTAATTTATATGCAAATCTTATATAACCCCCAAACAATCGTATAAGTTAAATATTTTTAACCCATTTCAAAACAATGAAGACGAGAAGATAAGGAACATCCCCAAGCTCACACATAGAGAGAATACAGACTCAGACTCCGGGGTTTGAGCTAGATCCACTTGTATCCAATCTGGAGATTTAACCCCTGCTTTGCCAGCTTCCTTCATGGCCCGTTGTCAGACAGACAAAATATTTCCAGTGAACCCAAGCTGTGGTCAAGTGCTTATTGCTTCAGCTTCTTGATGATAACAAAATATTCCCTACACAGTTTGATCAAAATTTTTAGCCCATGAATTTTGTTAATGGGCTAAAAAAGAAAGTAAAGCAATAAAATGCTCTTTCATGGACTCTAAAGATTTGAACTTAAAATATTTTCAGACTGGAAACAGAACTTAATGGAAGGCCTGTAAATGAAATGACACTTGTTCAAATTAGGTGCTGCTAATATGCAACCTAAAAGTGATTGCCTAGATCCTAGAAGCTTAAACTAAAGTGAGTCCCAGAAGTAAAGAGGGCTTCTCATGAGCTGAGGAGTTGATAACAAATTTTCCAGAGAAGAGGTTCCTGGCAGGAAGGTGCCAGAGATTCCTGGCACCTGTTTCGGGTGCCAGAGCAGCACTGACAGGATTTGATATAAAAATTGCCATTAACCTGTTTGCTCACTCAAACTCTGCTGCCCAAATTTTTAATGAAGGTTATTAGATATTTTAAACTGTCTTTAATTCTAAAACTGATACTACTGGGATAAAAGAAATCTCTTAAAAATTTAGTTGTTCAGTAACTTCTGTATTCGTAAGCATGCATCTTTTTATAATTAAGTGAATGTACAATAGCAATAATATATTATATAGCAAGTAATTTGCAGTGTAATATTCAAAGCTGCAGTGTGTGTGTGTGTGTGTGTGTGTGTGTGTGTGTGTGTGTAACATTTTAAATCCCTGTCCATTATGACTTCTGGAAAATTCTAGTATTTTCACTCAATCTCTGGTAAACTGAAACCACATCCTCTTGTACATTTTGCAACTTATACTGCCTTCAGTAATCTGTAATGCTTCTGGTTATGCTTTTGAGGTAGATTTCATGCACTGTGGAGACCCAGCTTCTTTCTTATCAGATGGATGTAGCAGCCCCACAGACATGGCACACATTTCTGATTTCTCTTGTCAACGTATTGCAGCCAAGCAGAAGCACCTTGCTCAAAAAGCTGCAGAGCTGAGCATGGGGTGTTCACAAAGATGAACCCTTGGTGAAGCTTTATCTTTTAAATTTGAATAACAGCCATCCATAAGCAAGAAGACTGGGTGTTTTTCAGATTTCAGTAGCTAGAGAGGTTAAATATGTTTACAGTCAGCTGGCTCATTTGTACATATTGGCAAGTTCTGGGTAATTTCTGTAGCGCTTCGGTTGTCATTTATTTATTTATTTATTTATTTATTTATTTATTTATTTATTTATTTATTTTATTAGTTTCAGATGTACCAAACAATGCAATAGACATTTATCATTTATATCCCTCACACAGTGATAACCCCCCTCCCTCATCCACTACCCCACCGACATTACACAGAACCATTACATTTCTACTGTCTCTATTCCTAATGCTGTACTCCGCTTCTTGTAAATATATATATATATATATATATATATAAACTTGTAGTTGACATTCATTATTGTTCAGCTTCAGGTGTACAGTGCAGTGATCAGGCATCTTCATCTTCCCTGAGGTGGTCTCCCAAATGGGAAAAGGGTCCATCAGATACTCTACAAAATCTTTACAACATTATTGATTACATTCCCCAAATTAATTTTCAAAACCCCGTGGCCATCTTGTGGTTACTGATCGTTTTCTAATCCCCTCACCTTCCCCCTTATCCCCACCCCCCTCCCATCTAGCAACCCTCAGTTTTTCCTCTTTGTCTCCAAAACTGTTTCTGATTAGTTCATTCACTTATTCTTTTCTTTAGATTCCGCATATAAGTGAGATCATATGGTGTCTTTCTCTGTCTGACTTATTTCACTTAACATAATGTTCTCTAGGTCCATCTATGTTGTTGCAAATGGTAAGATTTCTTTCTTCTTTATGGCTGTGTAATACTCCATTGTATAAATGTACCACAGTTTCTTAATCCAGTCATCCACTGATGGGCATTTTGGTTGTTTCCATGTTGGCCTTTGTGTATAGTGCTGCAATAAACACAGGAGTGCATACACTCTCCCCAGTCAAAATGGCTGTCATCAATAAATCAACAAACAACAAACGTGGAGAGGAACCCTCGTGCACTATTGGACTCTAATTCAAAAAAATTTAGGTTGTCTTTTAAATGAGGAAAGATTCCAACAAGCTGAGATAACACCCCGGCAAGATGTTAATGGCAGTCTAGAAGTCAATGATTAAGCTATGGATAGAGTTTCAAAGCAAGAAATCTATAAAATGAGGTCAGTTTCTGTAGTGGTTTCTAATGAGAGAAGGAGTGTGTCCAGAAGTGCATTGAGATGTTGAGGACATTTGTTATGTGCTTCCTGTATGCACACTACTATGGGAAGGAAACAAAGCTCAGCTTCAGTCCTGTAAGAACTTACTTGCCAGAGAATGATTCAAAACCCACACAGGCACAGACAAATGCCTTAGACATGTGCAAAACTGGAAAAGTAAAACAATGTGAAAATGTAATAGTTCAATGTGATGGTTCAGCTCTTTTAGTTCTGTTCTGGACCGTTGTTTTTGCCAAGCCCTCCCCATGTGAACGCAGGTTACCTTCTCTGAAAGGAGCATGCTAGTTATGGTTGAGGAAAGGACACAGTGAAATCCTGAGAGGTGATCTTAAATTGACCTTAGTATTCAGATAGCCTTATTGAAAGTGGCTGCACTAATTAGATGACTCAGGGCTTCCATCCTGATATACTCGTTCAAGTCTGGCCCTATAAGAAGTTCTCCAAGAATGACAGTATAATACCACTATTACCAACACACGCTTCTTCATTTACTAGCTGTGAGGCCTTTAGGAATTGGTATATACTCCACAAATCTCAGTTTCTCTGTCTCTGAAAAGGGCATAGTAATTGTCACAAGTTTGGGGGAGGATTGATGGGATAATTAAGTTGTGTAAAACTCATTGAAAGGTTTTATTCACACAGGGAGTATTCAATAAATATTCAAATTATAATTATTATAATTTTTACGGTTATTACAATTCTCCTTTATAGCAGAGAAAACGCAGGCTCAAAAGGGTTGAGTGGCTTTCCCAAGGTCACAGAGTTAGTAAGTGGAAAAGCAGGTGTTTGAATCCAGCTTCTTCTGAGTCCAGATCAAGTGCTCTTTCTAACATGTCGTCGTTTGCATTCACTGAAAATATATTTTCTAAATTCTGATGTGCAAATACTCTGTTGAGTGCCAATCAATTAGACTCAGTCCCTTTCTTCACGGAGCCCACATTCCAACTGCCTCTAAAGCTGCTTCTCCCCTTGCCATGCAGTTCCTGGCATTTAGGTCTAGCAGTCCCAAGTCTCCACCATGCTCCAGACTCTTCTATTTGGAAAGCGTGAGACTGCCTCAGGCAGTCATTGCAGGAAGGAGGATTTCCTAAGCACAGAAATGGCCCAATGTCTCTTCTGCAATTTGAGAGTGCAGTGGCAGTGACAAGTCCAACAGCCAAGGGGAGCTGTGGTCAGCATGGTGAGGACACGCCGACCACAGCTGAAATAGCACTGGCAGCACAGCAGTTATTGTCCTTATTGTCACCTTTACTTAGTGGGGTATAAAATGTGGACTGTCGTGCAGCATCTCTGGATTTGTATTGTACCTCTGCTGCTTAGAAATGCTGTGAGTCTGTGTGGGTTTCTGAAGCTCTCCGTGCCTCAGTTTCCTCATCGGCAAGATCAGGATCTCAATAGTACTGATCTCACAGGAACTTTATAGCCAGGACTTCTCAGCCCACTGAAAGCATGCAATTAATGTTCACATTAACATATTGTCCCATTTTAATCCTCACATCATGCCTGGGAAATAGACATTTATTAATATCTCTGCTGAACAGATGAAGAACCAAGTCTGCACCACTAATAAGTGCCAAAAATAAAATTGAATATAAACCATCTGACTGTCCAACCTGTGCTTTTTCCTCTGTGCTGAACTGCCTCCCAAGTAACGTGAGGAGCGTGGGTTCAGTGTTTAGATGATAAAAATAGAATTCAGACAGTTTCTAGGTCCAAAACAATTTTGCTAAGGGTTTTAAGTGTTCTGAAAGCGATATATGAGGCAAATGTCTTGGGCCGTAAGTGGGGGGGGGGGGGAGTGAGTTGCCAAACATCTCGCTTTGTGGATTGGGAACAGAATTAGACAAATTGGTATGTGAGGTGTGAGATGGATAGAGGGAAGTTCATGGTTTTTTTTGATTCATTTAGATATGGGATAGAATTCCAGCTCAGCTCACATCCTAGGTTTTACCATCTGCATGATGTGACCTGGGACACAATTGATAAATATATTACTTAATCTCTCTGTGCCTCAGTATCTTAAACAGGAGAGAGAGGGAGGGAGAGAAAGAGGAAAGGAGGGAGAGAGGGGTGCGGGGAAAGAGAGAGATTGAGAGAGAGAGGAGAAAGAAAGTAGAGAGAGAGAGATTATAATGTCTGATTTCTGTTGAAATTAGGTACTGTGTCATACCAGATAGATACAGCATCACGTGTAGTACCAGTGCCAGTTTCCATGCCATGTCTCGTGATTGACAGAGAGAAATAAACCTTCATTTCATGGAGAAAAGTCTAGATGGTGGAAACAGTAGCACCTTTCTACCAGAAGTGCAAAGGTAGAAATCATAGGGGTGTTTGCTCTTTGCAGAAGTGCAAAGGTAGAAATCATAGGGGTGTTTGAGAAATTGCAAATATTACAAACCTGTGTGAGCGCATATCACAGTTTATGTTTAAGGAAGAGGTGTGAGATGAGAATGGAAAGGAAGGTAGTTTTCATACACTGAATGGTCTTCTAAAAGAGTTTATTACCTATAGGATCCACTGACATTTTTTGAGTGAGAAATAAGATGACAGGCACTGGGTTTTAGAGAGTGTCATTTATCTTCAGCCTCCAGGGCAGATTGATATGGAAATAAAGGAAGTCGACTGGAAGGGAGAAGGAGCTGAAAATAAAGAGATCTGTTGAAATAGGGTTGTCAGGGTTAAATTAAAGCAGTGGCCCTGGTAATAAAAATGGGAGGGAAAGCAATTCATAGAGCAATATATTAGTTAGGTATTGTTCAGAAGAAAGGACCTTTACGACAACCTAACTATGATTCAGAAGTTTGAAAGTTCTCTTCTAAAGTCTTTATTTCTGTACAACGGTCACGTCCTTTAAGAATTTGCAAATTTGCCCAAGGAAAACATGTTTCTTTGACTGGAGAAATAACATGATATAGGGTGGCAAAAAAACAAAAAACAAAACCAAAAAAAACTGGGGAGGTAGAGAGTGAACATGTTCGAAGTAATGGCCATACTGGGAACTGGATAAAGTTTCTTTCAGTGAGTAGGTGGCTTTCTGTGTGTTTGGCTACATAGAGTAATGCCTAATGTACTTAGCTGATCAGGTCCCTCTGACTTTGTACTTAGCTGATCAGGTCCCTCTGACTTTAATGTCGATTATCTAGTGAAATATCTGGAAACATCTCCTAATTAGCACAGCTGACTGCTTTTCTACCTATAAGGGTTCTTAAAGAAAACGATTTCGCAAAATGGAAATCGTTTCTTCTGATGCTAGGAACTTAGAAACTAAATTTCACTCGAATAGTTGTAAGTTTCAAACCCCTTGTACTGGTCTTCAGGAGCATAACTTTCTCTACTCTGAAACATTTCTTTGCCATCTGCTGAAAGGTTAGTATCTGTGGAAAGGAATACATATTGGAGAGAGAATATTGCCTGGACACGCAGTGCCTCACACATTGGTTTAGCATAAGCTTTCACCGTTCATGTCTTTTCTGTACACAATGAAAAATAAACAAATGTATCTCCATGTGATTCCTCAATATTAGCTACACACCACACAGCACGAAAGCACTGGAAAGATTTTCTCCAGGTGCATTTTCTCCAGCGAGATGATTGATGTAGTAGCACCCCAGATTCTGCTGGGGGCTCATTTATTCTAGCAGTGGGATTGATTGGAGATCCCAGTAGAGGGTTTAAGTGTGGGGATTTTTATTGTGCCTCCTGCAAAGTTTCATTATCAACACTGTTTAAGCAAAAGATTGGGTAATCCATAAGCATTTCTATTTAGCTTTTGGATGCATTTTTGTATTTACAATTCAATATTAGTGACTAAAGGAAATAATATATTGATAGTAGGTGTTCTATAAAGCTCAGGAGAGTTTGAATATGCTGTGGATTGTATCTGGCATTGACTGACTGCGTCGTCTTGCAAACAGATGCCTGATACTATCTATCATCAGGGAGATCTGTGGTGGCAGAGCTTGAGAGATGCCAGAATCTCTGTGCCTATCTTCTGGTTCTTTCCTTCCTTGTGACCATACTATAAGAGGAAACTGTTTTGTTTGTTTGTTTTTTTGGTGTATGCAAACTTAGGCTTGGGTAGAGTAAAGCTTGCCCTGGCTTCTCCTGCCCTGCCTTTTCCTGCCCGCAGCATAGTGTAGTGGTGACACCTTAGCTAATGCTGTTGGTGCTCGCCTGTGTTCCCTCAGCCCTACTCCACCTCATGTGTGAACAGTTTGCAGACCAATGGCTGCTGCATCTACCTGAGGGTGTTCTCTGGCTACGGGAGCCTGCTTGGCCACGCTCAAGAAGGTCCAAAAGTGTCCGAAGGTAGACAGAATTGAATTGGTAGATAAATGAGAGCTGGAATTTGTAGATAAGTATTCTAGCTTCCTTATCTCTCGGAGATGATTCTAAGGTTTGCTCCACACACTCTCCCAGAGGCTCCAGGGTGGGACCAAATCCCAGGTGTCCTCGATAGCAATAACCTGGCCATTAACTGGGTTTCCTCTCTTCCCTGTCTCACTGACTCACTTCCTCACCTTGCCTCCTGGGATCTCCTCTGAAAAATACTTTCTACACCCAAATCTTTGTCTCAGAGGGTGCTTTTAGGCTGGACCCCAGGTGAAGATAGGTACAGATTTTAGACTTGGACTGCCCTGTGGCAAATTCTGGCTCCGCTATTATAGTTTTTCACTTGAGGAAATGATCAGACATCTTTTTACTTCTATTTCTTCATCTCCACAAAAGGTATATCGTAATAATGGTATCATGTGTTTTGTGAAGCTTTACTGAAAGAATACATGTCAAGTGCCTCGCACACTGTCAGCCACATTGTAAGTTTTCAGTAAACATTAACTTTCATTGTAATTATTAACGTTGGCACACATAAAATCATCTCTAAGTAGATAGCATGAACAGTTGTAGACAACCCCTGGACTTAAAAATTCTGTTAGCTTTCTCACACCTGTGTAAAATCTTGGAGCTTAAAGGTCTTCAAGTTCCTGCTGGTTTATAACGTATAAACCCACATCCCTGAAGAGGACATGTAGACTTTAAGAAAGGACTAAACTAGTGTGGTGAAAAGCCAGGTCCCCATGCTTCTGGGAACAGTCTGATGTGGACACTGAGCGAGAGCATCATGGGATAGAAGTGAAATGGATAACATTGAAATTCATGTCCCTGGCGCACTAAGATGATGGAGAAATGGTTCCTGGAGCTTTTGCTAAAATTTGCTAGAATTGAGTCAGCAGTGCCTCTGCCTAAGTCTAACATGGTATGTTAAGAAGGAATATTATAACAAGATTTTGTTGAGTGACTATTATGTCCCACATTCCGTTTGATATCCAGTGATTCGGATGAATATGACTGGTCCCTGTTTTTAAGTTTGGTGGGGGAGATGGACATGTAAACGGATAAATTCCAGCACAAACTGCCATGGCTGTACTGAGAAGGGCAAAGAATTCATTTAGGCGAAGGCAGCGAAGAAGGAAGGAAGGAAATTTTTGCACACTTTATCTGCACTGAGGTAGCTTTGCAGAAGCTTGAAGAATACATATAAGACAAACAAGGCATATAGATACTAAATGGGGAGCCAACATTTGAACCATCCAAAACTCTCTCCATCAATTCAGACAGTAGTGGTGAGGATGGAAAGGCACAGCGAATTGTGCTGTAGTTGCATTCTTGCATCCCTAATTGCAAGACATCCTAGAAGTTTGAAATCTCTCAGTATATAGTCATAGATCTCTAGACTATGCAGCACTTAATTTTTTGTTGTTCTTTGCACAGAAAATAATATGAAACTTGGGTAATTCATACATCTGTAATTTGAGTAGAAAGAGGGGGGAGAAAGGTGCGGATGACTTGCTATTTAAAACAGTAATAAAGAGAACATTTTGTTTTCCTGAGTGAGATCCAGAACATAAGGTGAAGGGATTGTGATCAGGAATAACGTACACAAGAGTTTTGCCTTTTACCCTCTCATTGATTCACAACTGTTAGTTGTCTTCTTTTCTTTCCCCTTTAGGTGACCTCCACTGTAAGACAGAATTAATCAACCCCTGTGATTTATCAGATTGTTTGGATGCAGAACTAATGAGGTTTTTGTTCACGAAAGCCAAGACCTCAGGGTTGTGCAGCAGGATTTCGGGAGCGGGCTGGTTGGTGCAGGTAGTGAGGTAAAGAATCAATAGCATCTGGCAGCTAAAATATTAAGTAGCATCCTGCCAGAAGTAAGTAATGGTCTCTGCGCTTAGAAGATCAAATAAGAGATAAGAAAAAAAAGAGAAAAAAGCAGGCTACAGTCGATTTCTATGCAATCATCATAGGACTTGGTGGTATTAGATAAGCAAATGGGTGGGGTTAATCAGAGAGGACATGAGGAAAAGAAACCAGCTGAAGACTTCTGTGCTGTGGATGTTAACAGTCCCATTTTACAGGTGGATACTGAGAATCATATCTAGTGTTAAATGCCTTCCCCAAAAGGGCAGAAATGAACTAGAACCCAGGTTCAGTGCTCGACTCTGAGAAAACTATTCTCTCCGTGGTTGATGATATTGTTCGGGTGAAAACATCCCCAAAGAGCTGGTGTTGGATTACAATCCCGAGGAGGAAAGAAATGTCATGTTACAATTAGGTAGTGGGAGGTGATCTCAAGAGCACGGAAGATTACAAGCAAATTCTTAGAAGCAGAAGGAGATGGTGATCTTGGAAGCCAAGGAAAGCATTTGGCTACAAGGGAGAGCGTGAGCTTGGGAACCAGGTAGAAATGGGAGAAGTCAGGCTCTGCAGCACTGGCGGGTGGAGGAGTTTACAATAGCATTTGGTTCAAAGTCGAATTCAGCAATATTTTTGAAGTACTATTTTTTTTTTTAAGTCAAGTGCTAGAGAACAAAAGTGAGTAAGGCAAGCCTCCACCCTCAGGAAGATTACAATTTAGTGCCTTATATTTTAGCCCTGGATCCTGTTGAAAAGTGGTCTGATTTCTGTGCTTGATCTAGAAGGGTCCCAAAGGATGAGGGAGAAGAAAGGTTTCATTGAAGTAGTGGATATGGAATCATTATCCGATTGCAATAGAGAAAATATCCCAAGATATTTTATCATAGCAAAAATAAGGCTATGCTAATATAACTGTAAGGCAGCTAGGAGGCAGACAAGGCTCTTGAGGATTGGAACATGGAGTGGACACATTTGTGAAATGTGGCTGGGATGTGGAGTTTAGGCCTTGCAACTTAGGTGTGAAGTAATCCCAAGACAGGCAAACACATAGCATGTGCTATTAATTCATAACCTTGATCTATATGTTCCCAGTAATTAAAAGAATGGAGGAGGGGTGGGTGTTTTGTTGTTGTTTGTTTGTTTGTGTTTTACTTATTCCTTCCAGTCTTATATTTTCTTATTTTTTAAGTGAGTAGAAACCAATATAAAAAGGAGTTCAGTGAATCTGTTAAAAATCCGGGGTGCATTCTATGTGCCAGTGTTCTTGGAGTTTCTTGATTGTACAAATATGAGATAACAACTTACTCTGTAGGGACTCCAAATCTAGGTGTGGGGCAAGAAAGAACCCACATGCTGTAATGCTTATAGTCTGTGACACAAAATATTTATGATTTGAATGATCTGTGTCTCCCTTGTGAGCCAAAGATGCCCAATGCATATCTATTATAGAAGGTTTCACTTTGTACTAAAACAGTAGAGTTGCTTTTAGATCTCTACAATTAGATTGTATGTTTCCTAAAGGCAAGAACTATGTCTTTCTTTTTGACTTCCAGGCACTTAAAATGGAAAGTGGCTCGTAGTTCAAGGTCAATAAATATTTCAATGAAGAAATGCCCCCCACAATGAATGGTAAACTCTTCCTTTATAGTTATTGTGGTAGTTTATAAAGAAGGTACAAATTTAATTCAAGCTAACAAAGCAATTTGGCAATTCCTTGTAAATTAGCTGTAATAGAATATGCCAGAAAGGCTCAATAGATTTCTTATTTAACTCTTTGGCTAATGGACCTTCAGTCATTTGACAACTTTTGAGCATCTACTTTACATCAGGCAATATGCTAAACACTGGAGTTTTTATCTTCAATGGTTTTAAAACTGTTCATGTGGAAACATATTTGTGGAAACATACGGAAACCTGTGGGATATGGTAATCTGGTCGTTTTATGCTGTCAAAGGAAGAGTCGCTGTTACTTGAGCTCACTTTTTCGATGGGCCTTGCAAATTGTTATCTGAGAACAGAACGCAGGAGGGCACCAGAGAACAGGAAAACAAAACAAAACGAAACACCGAACTGCTGGCTTTGGAATAGAGACCTTGCTGAATTTATCATCATTCTGCAGTTCTTTGTAGCTCAGTCAGATACCTAAGCAAGATCGGGAAGAGTACATATGTGAAGAGAACCCAGCAAGTGGCCTCGTAGCGGAGATGCTCTAAAGCATTTTAAGGTACTCCCTGGGCCTAGCCAAAGCACTGTTTCTGGAGAGGAAGCCCCCCCGGAAGAGTCACAAACCACTGCAGCTCCAGTTCTTCTGTAGATGCTTTACTCCACGCCCCTCAGCACGCAGCAGGTCTCTCTGGTGATGGAGCTCCAAGGATGCTGTTTATGAGAAGGACAATAGGCTTAAACATTGACTTAACGTTCATGTGCTTTCCTGTGTCTAAGCAGATGGCTCCCAGGCACAGGGAAAAAGGCAGTCAGTCACTGGAAGTAACCCTCAATTCTGCACAGAACCCCTCCTCAAACCCCACCCCAGTCATCCCGCTGATCACCCAGTGATCTCTTCCATTTATACCTTTCATTTATTTCTCTCTACTATAAAGTGTTTTGCATACAGGATTATTTGCCTCTTTCCTACCTTCAAGTGATCTCTGTATTATTCTGTCTGTTCTTCATCCAATCCCCTCTACACTTTTCTTTTTTTTAACTTGGGCTCTTCAAAGATTTGTCATTGTTTACAGAATAATGCCCAACTCCTTAGCTTTATATACAATCTCTCGATTATCTTTCCTACCTTCGTTCTCGCTTTACAACCTACATTCTGTCGACTCCCCAATCAACAGACACTAATGCCCTCCCCGCATTGTCCATCTTCCAGAAGTTAATCATAGTTTTCCTGCAATAACCTCTGCAGGGTTGGGGAGATCATACAGAGTAAGCACATGGGCTCTAGAAGTAGACCAGCAGCCAGCAAACAATAACCTGTAGGCTGGATATCCCTCACCACTGCTCTTTATAAATAAGCTTTTATTGGAACACAGGAATGAACTATGCTCATAATAAAAGATGCCTGTCAAAAAAGAGTTCCATTTCTATAAATCTAGGAAATGCAAACGAATCTGTAGGGACAGAAGACAGGTATTTGGTTGCCTGAGAGGGGCACGAGGAAGGGATTTCAAAGTGGTGTGAGGAAACTTTTGGGGGTGATGGATTATGTTTCTTTTTCTTGTCTGTGGTGTTGATTTCATGGGTCTATTCATAGGTCAAAACTTATCAAATTGTCCTCCCTAAATATGTGCAGTTTATCATGTCAATTATACCTCAGAATTTAAAAGAAGTTTAACAGAGAAATCGTGGGTAACGTTCCTCAGCAACTATTCCCATAGTCTCGACCTGAGTGAGTCTGAGGAGTTCCTTGTCTCCATAAAGAGGTCCCTGGAGTGATTTCCTCCAGTCCTGGGTTCCCACTTGGTTACTAGTGCTAAGAATTTGGTCACATCGCTTAAAATTTGTGTGCCTTTGGTCGCTCATCAAAGACATAGGAGGACTGGACTTGATTATCTTTAAGTCACCTTCTAAATTTCTAGAGTTCTCTGATCTCCATTTTATAGGTTCCTTGCACAAACATTTTGGGGATGCCTATATTTAGTATATTAATGTTTAATGGTATGTCCCCATCCTTCCCTTGCTGTAGGTGATATCTTGGCTGTTAAACATGCTTCTTTCCTAAATATTATGTCTCTCTGTAAAACTGCATCTCTCTGCTCATCTGCTAAGATATTCCCTTCGAGCACCAGAGAAATTGGTCTGCTCAGTTTCTTTGCTTGGGTAAATTACACTGAATTGCACAGCATATAATTTAGCCTCCCAAATTCATCTTCTCCTTTTCAAAACTTAACCATAATAGGATGTTTTTCGTTAGGTTGAAAAATCATCATTTTAAAAACGAAATATGAGGGAAAATTATATTAGAAATATAAAGATGTTTTTCGAGATGTGATAGGCTTTAGAAGGGAAGACATCACTGAGGGATTTTCTGATCTTTAGGGCCTTGGAAATGACACCGACTTCACGCAGTGACCTTGAGGTTGAGTTGACTGTTACAGGAATTTGTAAGCTATTTAAGACACCCCAAAGCTCATGGCTAAACAACGATCCCTGGAGAGGAGATTTGCTGGAGTTTCTCCGAAGCCCAGTTGCTTAAAATCCAAATGACCCAACACTGGCCTTGCTTATCTGTCGGTAACTTCCCTTACCCACATACCAGCAGTCTTAGGATGCTTAAAGGGATATGTTTTTAACATTGGTATAACCCAGGGTCTGAAGAAATAAGAATACTGCAGCTTCATTAAGATATGTAATTGTTATTGACTTTGAGGTAATCTGTTGGGATCGTCATTTTATAAGTTGCTCATTATTCATTTATCAAACATGGAATTAAACATGGGTAGTGCAAACATGGAAGGAAGTCTGTGCTGGACACACTCCCTGGGTTACCTCACATATCTCTCTCCCTGTAGCCCCTGATGAAAGTGATTGTTATTCTTTTCAGTTGACAACTCAGAGAGACTGAGGCTGAGAGATATTGAGGTATTTGTCCAAGGTCACACAGCTAGTAGGTATGAAAAGAGGAATTTCAAGCCAAGCCTGGCCAGCTCTAAATCCAGTGTTCCATTTCATACCCTGCTGGTTCACTATTTATTATGAGCCATGAATTACCATTCGGCTGTTTCCTTCACCTAGTGTTTTTAGTGCACTGGTTTCAGTTCCTTTGGGGCGTCGTGCTGGCCTGCATGAGAGATTATGGGACTGTGTCGTAATTGTGGTGGGCCATTATCTCCACAAGCTCTCCTGACACCACCCCTGTGCCAGGAAGAATGGATAATCCGAGGTGGATGTGGAGACATCTCAGACTTTCTGTACTTGTCATTAGGATTTTTTCTCCCTCTATCTAGTGTTTGCATGGACTTTGTGGAGTTTCAGAAGTTGAGTTTATTTTGGTTTAACAATAAAGAATTCGGTTCTTCAGGGCATTTTCTCCTGTGTGTTTGGAGCTTCTAGTTTCTGCCCAACCCTTTATTTGTGAAATATGAGTTGCATTTCTTTGGCATAAAAAGGCAGTCAGGAGTTCATCTCTCTGCTTCCACCCTTACTCCCCTTTTAGGCTTTATACTCGAAGGGCCAAATTGATTTTTCTAAAATAATAATCTGCTCATGTCACTCCCTCTGGGATGTAGGAAATCACCTTGATGCTCTAAGTACACTCAGGCAGGTGGCCCTAGAGATCATGGAACAAGAAGGCTCATAGACCAAAGTATGATGTCTAATTGCATGGTTCATTAAATCAACTTAAAGCATGCAGCACAAAAACAAGAGGAAAGAGATCAGGCAGATGACCACACTTAGGATAGTGTGCAAATGGGATGGAAAGACTACTCTATCTGAATCCTTGGTTACACAATGTTCATATATCTTGTTTTCTCTCAGCTATATTAGTCTTCTCTGCTGATGAGATGGTTACAAGGACCATCTCAGGTTAAGAAAGGGGCTACAGCAGCTTGGAGGCATCTGGGACCATCACACACTTGCCCTACTGGAGAGACACATGGCATATAGATATGGCCACAGCTATAGCTCACCAGTTAGCCTCATGACCAGATATATGTTTTACCTGAGTGTCTCAAGCAGAGAAAATATGGCACCGGAATGAGACCAGATTGGTTGTCACCAATGGGTTGACCAATTTAGGGATAATAGCTAAAAATCAGATATGGTCTGAGCTATAAATATTTAAGGTTTACTGGGTACTTCCATCTCTTTCTACGGGCAAGTGACTTGCTTGTTTGTCCCTTTGTTTTTTTTTTTTTTTTAAATACATATGCTTCCTTTATTTTCTCTATGTTTAACAGGTTTCAGAGGTTCCCCATTGTTTTTCTCTATACTTGACATGTACCATGAATTTTATTCATCTCATTTGGTTTCTTCATTGTTTTTGTTTATAGCAAAACTAAATGATCTTAATACAGTAAACACATTGTAGCCTATTTAGTATATTTCAAGATCTCTTTTTGGTCTAGAAGATAAAATACAAAGTTTTATTTTATATTTTGTTGGCTAAAGGTTCTTATAATTTACTCATGGCTACCTCTTTAGACTCATATCCTACCTCTTATAAAAATATCCTCCACTTCCCTACCACATGGAACTGCTCACTATTGTCTGAATTTGTCAACCTCTCTTCACTCTGCACATGGTACAAAATGTCCTTCCATCTCTGGTTTACTTGGAGCACTAGTTTCTGTTCATCCTTTAAGGAGCACATCTTATCTGAACACCACTCTCTTCCTCACCCCAAACACAGACCAAAAGGCACCCACAGACATACACACGTACACAAAAATGCCTTCTGTCTCTTTCTCTTCTCTCTCTCTCTCTTTCTCTCTCTCTCTCTCTCTCTCTCTCTCTCTCTCTCTCTCTCTCTCTCTCTCTCTCTCTCTCTCACTATATTCCTAAGGTGTAGTATAAAGAGTACACACTAGTATTAGAGGACTTAAAACATTGTATAACGTGTTTTTTTCCCTCATGACTTTCTCCTCCATTAGACTCTAAGTAACTTTGATTCAGGGCTCTTAATATATTTCTCCTTTAATCCCCAGCCACTAGCCAAAGTTTAGCATGTTATAAATGAGCAGTATTTGATGAGTTATTGAGTTAATGAATATTTAATAACAAATAGGTAAATGTTATTGTGAAACCATTGGGCGATTATTTGTTCTCAGAGTAAGGAAGATGTTTTCACTTATCGTTTTAAAACTCAGTCCTTGTGGGAATTTCTTTCCCCTGATTTCATCCTTTGAATTTTTTCCAAAGTACCATTTATTCCTATTACTTGAGTTTTAAAAATTACTTAAATATGTTTTTATAAATGAGTAATAACAACAAGTAATTATAATCTGTTGGGCACCTACTGTGTGTCAAACTGTATATTAGCACTTTTCTTTCTACTGACCCCAAGGGAACTGGATCAGATCACAACACTGCATGACTGGAAGCTAGGATTATAAGTCAGTAGGAGCATATAGCTTCAAACAGGATGATTAGATGTAATAAGCACATAACCACATTTCCTCTCTGTTTCTATGATAGAACATGCTGGTTGATTCCCCATTTGAATTCAATAAACTGCATTTATATACATTCATATAAACGTATGTTGAGTCACTGTCATATCTAGGCTTTGGACTAAACCTGAAAAAGATAGGCACTGTCGCTGGCCACATGGAGTCTGCAGCGAGCATGAACTCAACATCTGTGGGAAACAGAAAGGTTGTTGAGACCAGGGTGAACAACCAGGAATCTAATTGTGGGACACTTGAGTTCCGACAGATGTTACAGGCAGGTCCCTGTCAGTATAAGCTCACTGAATGATCAAATACCCCAACATGCAAATATCCCCTCCCCCAGCCCACAATTGAGAGCCACAGAGATTTATATTTCCTCATCCATGATACTCCTTGGGATTTCCCCCGCTGCCTCAGCCACCACCCCATTCTCACCCATCCTGAGTATTAGTTCAGGGAAGCACCTTTGGTCCCTGTACCAGGTTGTTTTCTCCAAACCTCCATTCCTGCTCCCACAGAACAGCACTGGTCACTATGCCTGGTCCTGCACGCCACTCACACTTTCATCATCCATCCAGCAGAGGCAGTTTAGTATAAGAACACAGGCTGGATATTCAGATGAACCTGGATTTGGATCTATTACCTGGCTGTTTGACTTTGGCCAAGATAAATTAATATCTATGTTTCTTACTTTCATCATCTATAAAATGGGATTATAATGCTTACTTCACAGTATTGTGAGAATTAAATATTAAGCCCTGATGCAAAGTATAGCACTTACTTTGTGTCCCACCATTCCTACTAGTCTCCTGCAGCCCTTTACCCTAGCAAGCCCCATGCCATCTCTGGGACTGTCTAATTACCCTGTGAAATGGACAAGGACCCTATTTTAGTGCTTTCCATTCTACAAGACCCACTTTTAGAAAAAGGGGTGTAGAAAGGAAGCTTCATTTAGGATCCTGGAAAATCTGAGAGAGCTTGCTTCTGCGTCAGCGAGTAGAGAGAACTGTGAGGTTGTCTTCTAGCCACAGTGGACCAATATTGGGTTGGAGGTAAAAGGTCATCTGAGTAGACAGTGCAGTGAGGAGCCAGTATAGCGTACATACCGTGTTTCCCCAAAAATAAGATCTAGGTGGACAATCAGCTCTAATGCGTCTTTTGGAGCAAAAATTAATATAAGACCCGGCATTATATTATGTTATGTTATGTTATCTTATGTTATGTTTTATGTTATATTCTGTTCTGTTCTATTCTATTCTATTCTATTCTATTCTATTCTATTCTATTCTATTCTATTCTATTCTATTCTATTCTATTCTATTCTATTCTATTCTATGCAAGACCTGGTCTTATATTATAGTAAAATAAGACCGGGTCATATTAATTTTAGACGCATTAGACACAGCTGATTGTCTGTCTAGGTCTTATTTTCAGGGAAACACGGTAGTTCTGGAGCCAATGCATAGGTTTGGCCAAGAGGAGTTACCCCAGAAGGACATGGACCTGAAGCGTGGAGCCACCATATACTCTTCAGTGCGGTCCCAAGTCCCTCCTAATTCCTCTCCTCACAGCACCCTTCGCTCCTCCCTCACCAAATAACTCTTCACCAACCTCCAAGAGTCTTGTCGCTGCTCCACCCCGGCCTTCCCTGTGACCTTCAGCAGCCCTGTCGTTGACTCTTAACTTTTCCTCTCTTCCCACTGAGCCTCTATCCCCAGCTATGGGAACCACCACCCATGATTCAGACCTGGAGAAGTTCTGGTGCCCAGATGCCAGGCACAAAAGGTTTGGGGAAAAAGAATGATCTCTTCACTGAATTATGGCTTTGAAATTATTTTTTCAAGTGTGGTTGGTACCTAAAAATCTGCCAAATATATCGGAATGGAGAAGAATTCCCAGTAATGTATAAAAAGAAACAAAAATGAATATCTTGAGAAGATGTCTTTAAAATCATCTTTGTTATAAAATTATTGATAGAATATATTGTAAAAAATTGAAAAATAGCTCTAAGTGATATACGAACAGTATTATTTTACCAGCCACTGATACTGATCTCGAGTTCTAATATATTGACTAATAAAAATATTTGTCTCATGGAAAAATCGATAAAACCCTGGATAAAATGCTGCTTTTGGAGCACAGAGATATGGGTTTCAACCTGATTGTTGCCACTTTCAACCTAAATAACCTTGTTCATGTTTTTTAAACTCTCTCAGTCTCGTTCTGCCACTCCCACCCCCACCACCATAAAATTGATGAGAAATCCAAAAACGTCATACAGTATTAGATAACTACGCTTATTAGAGTTAAGTGGGACATAGAAAATAGTATACTTGGTCCATAATAGGTGGCCTGTTATGATATTTCTTCCTCCCTGTTTCTTCTTCAACTAATAAGAAGGACAGAGAGGGAGGAAAGCAGAGATGGAGAAGAGAGGAAATACACTTTCATGAAAACCATCTCTTTGCTTGCAGCTGTCATGTTCCAATTTGGTTTTGTGATGTGATGCAGTTAAGGATATCTTCCGTGGTATGATACTGTTGAAATTTTAGTTTGCTATGGGCTCTATTCCAGGCCTTGAATGTGCGTGTCATAATCACATGCATGGTAGGGAGAAAGATATTTAAACCATCAGAACAATCAGTAACATCCCCTTAGTATGTACTAGGCACTAGTCACTATTAAGTGTTTGACACGTCTTGCCTTGATTAATCCTCACAAAACCTTGTGAAGGAGTTACTGTTCTTGTTCTGTACTATGCAGATGAAAGAAATAGTTATTGGAAGTTTAGGGAATTGATGGGAAGGGCTTTGATGTGGCAATATTTGATTTAGGTTCTGAGAATACATAGGGCTTAGCTGATGAAATAACCAGGTACAGTCTTTTGTAGTTGGAACATTATATGTGATATGAAAGGTGAGGCTCTAAAAATCTATGCTGGGGCCAAATCCCTAAGGCCTCTGTATGCCTCTGTGGCACCTAGACACTTAGTGGCTCTGAGGATTTTAAGTAGGAACTGACGTGAAGACATTTCTGTTGAAGAATGATAATTCTGTCCCCAGTGTGAAAGGTTGATAGATAGGGAGATTGAGAACACAGCTACAGCAATACCTAAAGTGACAGTGGAGGAAGGCCAGAGCCAGAGCAGTAGGATTCGGTCTAATGGAGACAACACATTCAGGCAATACCTACGATGTTTCCCTGAAAATAAGACCTAGCCGCACCATCAGCTCTAATTCATCTTTTGGAGTAAAAAATAATGTAAGACCAGGTATTGTATTATATTATATTATATTATATATTATATTATATTATACCCAGTCTTATATTAATATAAGACCAGGTCTTATATTATATAAAACCTGGTCTTATATTAAAATAAGACTGGATCGTATATTGTGTTATATTATATAAGACCTAGTCTTATAGTAAAATAAGACTGGATCCTATATTAATTTTTGCTCCAAAACATGCATTAGAGCTGATGGTCCAGCTAGGTCTTATTTTCGGGGAACACGGTAGGAGACAGAACCACCTAGCTTGGCTATGGCTCCAGTGCAAGAGGAGAGAGAGTTCGAGTTCACAATGACTGTCACTTAACGGCTTGAGGGACAGGGTGGTGATGACCTTAAGAGACATACTGGGAGGAGAGAAAATAAGAGATGATAGCCTGAAAAAAATTAAAATAGGAAAATGGAGTTCCAGAGAGAAATAAAGGTTGGCAAAAGACAAAAAGTCTGGAGTCCTTGGATCTGGATTTTTAACATTTTCCAAAGATGCTCTCATCAAGTTTAAAGTGTGAAAACCACTGGCCTACATTACTCCTCAACAGCTCTGAAAAATCTGAAAGTTAAAATGACAGGACTGTTCCATGCATATAAATGGCATCCCCTGGGTGAGATGTGCCACTTGTCATCCTACATAGCTTCCAAACAGAGTTTATTTTATGAAAGTGGAAAAAATCCAGGTAATTTCATGCTTCTAAAATACATGTTTCATATATTCTGTGTTCTGACAGCATTTTAAAGATAAAAATCTTAAGAGTTTTATTTTTCTAGAAGAGAGATTTACCTCTGAGCATTCTGACAAATATTGAGATTTCTCTTAATCTGTTTCTCCCCTGTGATTTTCTCTATATTTCTCTCTTCTCCCATTTTATTTTGCCTTCTTTTTCTTCTTTGCCTTTCTCTTTCATGCACCCAGAAATTAAAGGCATATCCATTGTATACATTGATTTAATAGCTTTACGTTTTTTCCCCGTAGACCACGTGTAGAATATTTCATTGTGAAGATTAATTTTTGCATGTCTTAACCATCTTGGGTTCATCCCTTGGCTAAGAGAAGTGGTAGAGTGTATTACTAGTCAAGGGAAAAATGGAACCAGACTGCCGAAATTCAAATCCTGGAAGTTGTCAGCTCAAATCTGCCACATCTTGGATTCATAGCAAAGGAAAGTGAGAGCTGGTGGGGCCACATGATAGCTCTTAAAATTCCTTAGTGGCCTAAGCCACTTCTGCTCATAATTCTTTGGCTATGAAGAAAGCCACACAAAATGCTTAACATAATGAGATAGGAAATACAGTCCTCCATAAACAATGGACCCATAAAGGAAAAGGCTGATATGAAGGGCTGCAAATATTGTCAAAAATAATGAAATCAACCACAGCAGATTTTATGGGATTGATGGGAGTATTAAATTAATCAATATAGGTAAGACACTCAGAATGGTGTTGGTGATGGGTATTTGATAAGTAAAACATACATATTAGCTCTTATTACCAGAGCCCAGAGTTTAATGCAAGTGTGAGAAAGAAGTTTATTTATTCATTCTTCAATTTTGAGAATCCAGTGTGCATGTTGAGGACATTGCTATTTAGAGTTGAGAAGGCTGTAGAAATGAAGGTCTTGGTCTCTGTCTTGTGAGATTTATGTGATCCTATATGAAAAATGTGAAGAGAAAAGGATAGTTAACGACTTAGATTTCCAGACAGACTGAGTAGACCACCAGCAGGGTACCCAGTGCACACCTCTGTACCCATTACTCCCACAATTGGTTTTTATTTCTTCAACTCCCCAGTAGACTCTGAACTCCTTGATTGCAGCGAATGTGTCTTTTTCATCTTTGTGCCCCCAGAAACATCCACAATGCCTTTATTGTAGGTACTGAACTTTCTAATGAAACTCATTTTCCTTTGTACGGTGAAGGTGGGTGGTGATTTTACCTTTTTTGGTAAGAACACTTTCCTTTGCTTGATACTCCCAGCTCATCAGGAATTCAGGGTGCATGGATAAAGCAGTCAGCAGTCTGAGTTCATTACCATGCTCTACGCAAACCATTGCACAAAGGTGTAAAGACAGCATATGAAAATTAGTCATTGTCCTCACTTTGCATGCCTTTACCCAAAACCACATTTGATGCCTTAGGGGTCAGTTGCATTTAAGTCTTGCTTAAGGGGAGACAAACACATTTGAATTAAAATACTCTTCATCTATTTTTGTTGATGTTCTTGTTTTAATTTTTTCCTCTATGTGCTTGTCTTGCAAGTTTTATTTTTGTGAATACCATAAAGAGATAATATTTCTAGTGAGATGGAGAGCTATAATTTCTCATGTTTTTAAACCTACGTACAAATTATTTTAGGAGGGCGGACCAGAATAAGGTGATCGTTCTGCTAATCTGTCTTTCTGGATACCCCAACTGCACAAACCAGATGCTAAGAGGATCAGGTGACAGGGACCATTCTGTGGGGCAATTCCTTCTGTCCACAGTGGCTGGCCAGCTAATGTCACCAATCTCATAAGCCAATAGATCTTGTAATTGCCATTCCAATGAGATAGGCTGGAAATATCACTTTGCCATTCTTAGCTTATATTTAGTACTTTCTATTTGGGGACAGAGGTGCTATAAACATCGGGATTGATATAGAAATGCCATTTCGCAGAACTTTGCCTTGGGGTACTTTTAAAACCCAGTGACCATATCTTTATATCTAAAATAAAACCTCCCATCTGCGATATGGTAATTATTTAGACACATAGAACCTGAATGGACGTTGGGTATGGATACCATATCTCCTAGCTTTTGTCTTGAATAGATCTAAGTTAATTAAGAATGATGGTGGTCTCACTTTCTCAAAAGCCTCCCCCCCCTCCCCCAGTCCTTGTGAGTCCTCACAGAGGCATTGGAGAGATCCTAGTGATTGCTGTCAGAGATCTATGCCACTTCCTCACAACCTCAAGAGTTTGGTCAATATTTAGTCATTTACAACAATAGCCATTACATCTGCTCTTGATGGTGATAGGAGACCACTGTTTCCTGTCCTCTCTGGACTTCATGGACTTTCATGCAGCTAAAGGTTAATGGGAAGAGCACTATCTATGGAGTCAGGATGCCTGGAATCTTGGTTTAATTTCATAATTTAATAGCCTTGTGTCCTTGGGAAAGCCATCTCATCATAGGCAATTGATACTTCCTACCTCACAGGGTTGTTGTAATATTTGAGTTACTAGGCAGGAAATGCTCAAGTGCGATATAAGTATCATCTTGTTCTGAAATCCCTTGATAGGAGAGCCTGAGACAATGACTTGCGTCAGGTGGTTTGTTTAAGAGGGATCCCCAAGAGTGAGACTAAACCAGCAGAGAGAATGAACAGTGAAAGTAGAAACAGCAATGCGAGTGTCCATTGTCAAGTTTTCTGCCGCGAGTCATGTGGATGTGGGGGAGATAGGGGGTGAGTAATGGATGCCTCTAAAAATGGTCCACTCAAACGACAGGAGATGCGGTCACTCATCTATTAGCTCCATCCCTCTCATTGTTTGACAGCCCTCTTCTCCTCTTCCTCTACTTGGTTACTCTTTCATGCAGGCACGGAAGGCAGCCGTGACTTCACAGAAGGTCCAAGGGCTGGCCCTGCTTACAGTGGGGACTATTAGACTGTGTGAGTTTATAATAACAGTCTGATACTTCCGTGGCTGAAATCTGAGATTGGCTACAGGGACGTGGCTGAGGGCACCAAAAGTGTTTGCTATAAGCACATGCACGTGTGATCTATTTACCGTCCATTTTCATTTCTAATATAAACTTTTCACTTCTTTTAGCTTTATTAGTATGTTCCATGTGTTAGGACTTGACCCTAGTCTTGCAAATAAATTTAAAAAGTGAAAAAGAATGTAAAATCAGATCATACTTGTCATGAACCCTCAGATGAGATTTTCTGTTTCATATTCTCCCATCCCCTCCATGTTCTTTACTTGGCCTCCCCTTATTCCTCCTCAAATCTCTAGACTGGGACAACCCAGGGGCGTAACCATGACGACAAAGCCGTGAGAACAAACACAGCCCAGTGGAGAGATTTTTGCAGACTGACTGGGCGTTGAGTCCCATCGCTGTGTGACCTGGACAGGCAGTGGAGCTTTGCTCTGCCTCTTTATTTGTAAAGCTGTGGTAAACGGTATTGGCTTCATGTTACAAAACTAAATGAAATCATGTATGCAGAGACACTGGCCCCCCTTTATAAATGTTACTTTCATCCTCACATCAGTTTCTCAGAAAGCTATATATTTTTTTCTGGCTGGGAAAAATCTATTTAAAATGAAAAGTAGTATCTTTATTTTATTTATATCTGCTGCCTGGTGTCTTCTAGTTCCAAAATGAATTGGGAATTAGCTCCTAATTCACTCAACTGTCAAAATGCGATGTATAGTGTTCTTCTGCTCGCTGTCCTTTTCTTCTTCCACCCTCAACAAATTTACTCTGCCATTTGGTTTTTCATCTAATTCTATGTATTCACTTTGTAGTTCAATTATATGTGTTTATTACTATACTGAGTAACTTTCCAAGTGGATCCAATTCATTGTATGGCTAAAATACAGTTTTCAACTCCCTTTTGTTCCCCTTTTATTTCTTCTCCCTTCCTCAACCTATCTGCTAATTTTGTATTTAATGCATTCAGTTCTATTTATTCACTCACTAGTTTGTTTGTTTTTTTGTCCTAATATGTTGAGCACCTTCTTAGTATAAGGTACTCTGCTTAGTTGAAGCAATGGATATTAAAACAAACACACAAAAATGCAATACAAGGGACAGGTGATAATTTACAAAATACAACTACTGATGAATTACTGGAGAGATGCATACTTCCCACTGGGAGCGTCAGAGGAGGGTGAGAAAGGATGGATAAAGGTAGAGAAGTTATGGAAATACATGAAAGAACACTAATGGGAGATGTATTATGCCTCTCTTAATCCCTATTTAAAGCAAAGTATTAATTATTAGGATTAATGAACTAGACCTTTCAATTCATAATTACACACATTTTATTCTGCTTTTTATCACAACAGGGTCAATTCATAAGGAAACAGACTTGAATTGGAAATTTATTAAGAAGAGCAGGTTCTATTGCAGATCCTGGTTCAAATCTCTTTAGCTCCAGTCTCTCCATCACCTTCAATATCTGTCTTTAGTGTTGAACAATAAGGTCACATAGTCAGAGGGAACCTGTGGCACAATAACATTTCAAATCATCAAAAGAAGATTAATTTGGATTAATTATATCATGACAATGATAGGAAAGTACTTGTATATTTTAGAAAGTTATTTTTAAATAAGTGTAGAATCAATATTCACAGCACCCTCTTTCTACCTATCCCTGAGCAAATTGCCCGCATCTGTTGAAAAGTGGCTTCATGGAGAGAGATTATCACAAGAAATCTTAAGATTGTCCTCAGCTCACCACTTTTAAGCAATGCTGTAAATTTACGACTTAAGGTAGAGATTTAGCAGTAGATTGAGGGGAAGATTCCTTCTCTTTTTTGGAATCACTTGTTCCTTCGGAGATATATCTGCCCTGGATTCATTCCACCTCAAAATTGAGATGTCGGGTCTCCCAGCCGAGATGAACGGGTTCATTTTACACAGTGATCAGAATTTAAATATCTTATGAAATGGGCTGACAGGGTTTGCTTTGTAATGTTAGGGGCACTCTTTGTTCCAGTCCCAAGGCTTGAGCTAGAGGACATAGCTGAAACCATGCAGGAAAAAAAGAAAAAAGGAAAGAGGGAGAGAAGGGTGGAAAAAAGAAAGCAAGGGAGGGAGGGAGGAAAAGTGGGAAAGAGGGAGCGAGAGAGGGAGGAAAAAAGGAAGGGAAGAAGGAGACAGAAAGAAAAGCAACAGGAACCAATAACCTTGTGTCACTAGTGGGCAGTGGTGGCTCAAGGTGCAAATTAACATTGTTCTAAGAAAATCACGCAAGCAGTGAACTTTGGTTCACACTTCTCAGCAGTAGGAAGTTACCAGGAGATTGTATCAAGTGTGTCTGCTACTAGGTAGGAAAGACACAAGTAACAGTCAGGACCCCTGGATAATAGGGTCAAACACGTCTTACTTTTTCTGATTTCCCTTGTCAGTTGAGGATGCCTCCATCCACCCAGGTTCTCAGACCAAACCTAGGAGTCACCATTGATTCCTTTCTCTCCCTCTTGCACTCCCACTTCACCTCCCAAACCAATCTCAAGCCCTGTTGACCCCACTTCTAAAATACATCCCAAGTCTGACACTTCCATTTTCTACTGCTACCTCTCTAATCCAAGTCTGTTTCATTTGCTCCCTTTACCAGCTTCCCAGAACATCTTGTTTCCATTATTGGCCTTTTACTAAATTTATTTTTTGGTCCAATGCATCCATAGCAACCAGAATGATCTTTTAAACTAAAAGTAAATCATATGATCCCTTTGCTTAGAATCTCCTAGTGGCTTCCAGTTGCATTTAGAACAACATTCAGGTTCTGTTGGCTAGGGCCTCTTGTGATCTGCCCTCTCCCTACTCCTCCACCTTCTCTCCAACCACACTCTCTCCCTTAGACACAAGCTCCAGCCATGATGGGCTCCTTTTTGTTCCTCTGACATGCCAGCCTCCTCTGGGCTTCCTCCCTTTATGCTTCCATCCCCTCAGATATTGCTTGGCTCCTTCTCAAATGTACCTCCTCAGAGAAGTCTTTTCTGACCATCTCATTTACTAGCTCTCCATCCAACCAGGTACTCAGATCAAGAATAGAGAAATCACCACAGAGAGGCCTTTCTGGAATATTCTGTAAAGTAGTCAATCCTCTATTCCCGCTCCGCACACCGATTACTTTTCGTCATGTTACCCTATTTTATTTTCTTCACAGAAATCAACCCTATTTGAAATTATTTCATGTTCTTTAATTTATGTATTGCCCTTTGTCCTCTCCCACGTTAAAGTAGACTGTGAGCTGTGTAAGGGCAGGGACCGTTTGTCATCTTCCACACTAGAATAGTGCCTGGCCCCATGTCAATACTCAATTCGCTAAATATATGAATAAATCGTCTCTGTGATACACTGCCAAAGGGTAGTAACAGTACTCTCGTAGCACCTGGAAGAGCAGAGTAGAGGATGAACCATAGGAAAGGGATGGGCCATCCATAGTTCATCATTATATGTGGCAGGCTCAGTGGTCCATCTAATTATTCAAGCCTAAAAAATATTGGTGGTGTCTCTAGTGGTTTATCTGGAAGCAGGTCCTCCAGGAGAGTTTTTGTCTCAGGTTGAATAACTGGGTCACCTGTCTTTTCTCATACACTTCACTGGAAGGCTTCTTAGGAAAAGGTTCCAGAAAGCTTTATGTGCTTTTCACATCCATTGTAGGAAGTATGACAGCTCTTCCTAAGACTTGAGAATTCCAGTGAGAATGAAATGATCTATGAAATGTTTCACCAAACTGGCTCTTTAAGTAAATATGATTTTAAAAGTTTTCAAAGAAAATGAATGCTTTTTGGGGGAAAAAATTATAAAAACAAAACAAAGCAGCGCTAACCTCTGTTAAGCTGTCAACCCAAAGAAAACCAAAATCTGAAAAATTTTTGGACAGGAAATAAGTGTTTCTTTTCTATGTCCTTGTCACTCCCCTTATTCTTTCGTCCATTCTTTTTCCTCTTCCCCCCTGCTTTTACTTGCCTAATCTATTCTCTCTGGGTAGGAAGACTGATAAAATAAAATGTGCTGTGGGCTTAGTAAAATGTTTGTCCTGGCTCAGCCAGCCTAACCTAAGGCGCTGGTGGAAATGAAGGTAAGTTTTCTCTTTTTAAATATTTTTGATGTTCTTTAAACTTAACCCAGACAATCATTTCGAGTATGTATTTACCATATCATTTGGAGGTATAATCACTCTGCCTTGCTAAGGGAGAAAAATGTCATATTTTTTATGCATTGTAGAAAGTTTCATTCGTGTGAAGCAGAGTTCAAAGAGAAATGGAGTTATTGTTTCTTTTTCCTTCTTGCACAAATAGAAAGATGTTCAGGTAAAGCAAAGTGGTGTGGTACAGTTATTGCCCCCTTAGTTGCTGCCCCCACCCCACTCCAAGCAAAAATAGTTTTCAAATGTTACCCACCCACTTTTGGAAACAGCACTTTGTGTAGAATGGAAGGAATTTCTACTCCCTGCCTATGAGCAAAACCATCTGGGTTAGTTGGTTTGGTCAGGTCTGAGAAGTATATTGATGAACTAATGTATATTGGGGATATCTTGTTGTTTTTCTGGTTATATTGCTCCTGGGGGGAATAAAAAAAAATCATGAATATGAACCGTCTGCTCTAAATAAATAAGTAAACAAACAAACAAATGAAAACTAATTAAAATCCAAAGTCCACCTTCTGCAGGTATGTGCCTTTCCTACTGTTCCACTATGGATTTTCCTCACCTGCTCCCATTCTCTGCCAAAACGGGGAACAATCTGCCAACATCTGAGTGTCATCTTCTTCCAAGCAATCAGCATCGATTTCTGTCTCAACCAGTGCTTTCCTTCTATTTGTTCACTTAGATTTCATGATTAGTTCTGGCTTCTTAAAGAGATAGGACTTGCATAGGGTTTCTGTTGGATAGTTTAAAAAAACAACCTAGTCTGTGTCCCTGATGCAGGAGGCCTCGTGCTCTATCCCCCATTCATCAGAGAATTGGACCATCTTCTGTGAGACAAGCCTTAACTCAAAGAGATGTTGCTAAGGGAGTTTGCAGAGAGACTAGATCGAGTGGGCATTTGGGTGGTGTTACCCAACAGATTTGTTAAGGGCCCTTTGTTCTTTAGCCTCCTGCATCCTGCCAATCTTCGACTGTGATTTTGCTTCCTTCCTCCAGTCACAAGTATCGTTACCTGGGAAATTCAACTACAGGGTGTCAGATAGCTTACTAGTTTTCTCGAGTTAGATAAAACAGTGATGATCTAAGCAGCCTAAAGGTAATCAAAGGGTTTTGTGTGATTACTATTTACTACTTACACTATAAAAAATGGAAGCATTCATCTACTACATGAATCCAATATGTACCTCATTGCAGATCATACATCTAGCTACTAAAAAGAAAAAGGGCATTGCCAGACAACTGATGGCTTTGAGTTTTGTTGTCGTTGCTTTAAGTTTCCAACAATTCCATTTAAAATTCTAACTTTAAAAAAAAAAAAGGAAAAGAAAAGCTTCTGCTTATCTGGACCATTCTTGACTTACAGGGAAGAACTTTTTATGTTCATTGTTTTACTGATGCTGCTTCATTGGCTCTGTGCTTGAGTCTGCCAGAGAACTCTTTCCTAGACTAGATCCTCCTGCTTTTAAAACCTAGCAGTTTGTATGTTTCAGCTTTCAGCTTGGATCTGCGTCTCGCATCACTTATCAATCGAGTTGTTTATGCTTAGGCTACAGATTAGATTTGCCCTTCCCCTCCATTTGCCTGTGTCTCCAACTGAGTTTAAACATCTCTTTCCAGGATGAAGTCACCTTTTAGCTTGACTAAATAAAGACAAATGCCATTGACTCTCCACTTTTGGAGGCCACAAGTTTTCCAGAAGCTCACGAAGATTTCTGTCTTGATTGCTTCAATATTGAATAATACTCATTTCCCTGCCATTTTAATGAGATGGTTGTGAATCTTTTTTTTTTAATGTTAGACTAAGAGTAGTGGGATTGGAGGTATCAACTGTTACTAGGCAGTGAGTCATGAAAGGTTTCCGTTATTTATTTTTTTCCCCACATTTTTGATCATAGACCATCACATCCTACAGTTTTAGAGTCAAACGGACAGTTAACTATTTTTGTTTTAATCTGACCATGATGGCCATTTCAACACACCACACGAGCTGAAGTACCTGCAAAATGTCAGCAGCATTTAAAATGCACCGGACTGAGGCAAAGGTTGTTTTACATCTCGCTGGCTAATGTGGCACTAATGTGGAAGTGTCCTAAACTGACTATGGTTTTGTTAGTATTCCTTCCTCGCGTCCTGTCTCCAGTCATAAAAATTAAGTGTTGCGCAGAAATTGCCTGAAGAACAGATGCCACCTCTAGGAGATGTTTAAAGAATTGTATTTGTAACAGTTCTGCCTCCATAGCCGATGCTTCCCACATCTTTCTTTACTTTCCTCTTTCTTATTGAAACATTTGCATGTAGAATAAAGAGGATAAAACCATTAAAAAAAAACCAAACACCAAAAGCAGATTGTTTTCTTCTAAGAACATCTGTTCTTGCTTCAAAATCCTCACGTGATGTGGTCCATTTTCTCCCAAGGGCCACACAGTTTGCAGCTGTAAAGGCGATTGTTACATCAGTCGTAGACCTAAATTTAAAGAGATAATAAGCGGTGCTATCTAGTGAGTTGAAATGTAGGAAAATCCTGTTTTAATGTATACATTTTAGTTAATATTTAAGGCAGTCATGCTCACAAAGAGAAGCTAAGATTGAATATAAAGTGGTGTATTATAGAATTATTATTTTTTCCTAAGATTTATTGATTTCATGGCATCATTACCCTATTTGGAGTATATTTGGTCCACTCTATGTTTCTTCTCTGAATTCTCAGGATTTTTTATGAATTTGGATTGTACTCGGGGTGTAGATACATTCTGGAAAATTTCAAGTACAGATCACCTTAGGCAGATCTCTGGAGCTCTCTGTGTGGCTCTCTTCTGTCCAATATTCTGTCCTGGAGTCCCAGTTCTGTCTCATCACCTTTCCTGGAGTCCCAGTTCTCTCTCTTCAACTCAGAGAGACTGAGAAGCTCTGCCTCAGTTTCCTCTCCTTGCACCATGGCTTGGCAGCTGAATACATTGTAATTAAAAGAAACCATTCTGCTTTGAAAGTCTGTTTATTTTTTTCAAGAAGAAAATTCCCCCACACTTTAACTTCTATTATAACTCTTACAACCAACATTCAGTAGGGATACTAATTACTCACAATTTAAGGTGAAAATTTAAAATTACCTAGTTTAAAAGATCTCTACCCAAGTACACTCTTTTTAAAATTTTCTTTCCTGAGCGGTGTATAATACCTTCAGTCTTGGGAATAGAGGAGAGTAGAGAGTGGCTAGTAAAAGTCAATTATTCAACAAGAACTCATTAAAGCACCTACTATGCACCTGGCCCTGTGCTCCTATATGTTAAAGCCAAATGTATGGTCTTTTGAAATACTTCAGATGCCTGTTGTCCACAGGGGTTTATCGGTCAGTTACATATTTCATTTTTTTCAAGTTATTTCCAGAGATAGGGCTTTCCATATACTGCATGAGTAATCCAGGAAGATTTAAACAGCATCTTTCTGCATGGGATCAGCTATCCACGTAGGGAAAACAAATTTGGCCTGAGTTCTCTGGTCCTATGCAATCTTCTTTGTCTTTTAAACTTACATCTCAGTTCATTGGTGAGTGAAACATGACATCCTCGCCCCCTTTACCAGCCAAATTGTTTTAATGCCTCAGTGTCTGTCTTGCCAGCTTTTGGCCCTACACACCGTAATTCCTTATGGCACCTGATTCTTCCGAGGGTGCCGTTCATTATCATCTCAAGCATCTCGACCATGGACCTTTTGAGAAACCTTGGTTTGTTCCTTTATTTGGCACCACATTCTACCAAATTTCCTTTTGACCTAGCCAGACTCAATGTTGGAACTTGACATTATTTCATTTTTTTAGGTCTTTGGGTTTTATTGGAATATGATGAACACTGAGATCCTTCAGGAGGCCCTCACATTCCCTTCAGGAGCATTATTAGTAATGGGTTTAGACCTTGCTGTTACTATTATTGTGATGGGCACTATTGTGATTTATATGGTCACTGATAGGGCCATGGGTCAATGGAAATGCCAGTTTAAGAGTCTATATTACAGAGCTCTTTTCCCATCCAATGGGTGGATACTCTCCAAAAGCCAGACTGGTGTATTATGCCTAAATGGCCACGTGTTTTTTTTTTTTTGTTGTTGTTTTTTTTTTAAAGTACAATGAATTTCCTGTATTTTCAAGAAATTCATCTGGGATCTAAGATGTTGGGGAACAAAATGGCAGCTGACTACTGTTTCCTGCAAATGTTCCCTTACTGCCACTGGCATTTCAATCCTTGTATCTATAGATGAAAGAGGGCACTTACTTCTCTCACTGCTCTGTCATTGTCTATTACATTTGAATTGAGACTTTTGCATTGGTGACTATTACGGAGGATCCTGTTGGATCCGTGAAATTGGATGGACTTTGGGAGTGGGAGGGATACAAGTCCTTACATGCTACTAGGTCATGTGCACCAGTGTGGCTTGGACAACTCAGATGCCAGGAGCGCTACTTGTACATTGCTTCTAACTTTGACACTTACCACCGTCCTTAGGCAAAGGACCTGAGACCCTGTATGCGGGGCAGAAGCTCAACGACAATGAATGGCACACCGTTCGGGTGGTGCGGAGAGGAAAAAGCCTTAAGTTAACTGTGGACGATGATGTGGCTGAGGGTGAGTACGGCGACAGTGAAATTTGTCTCCCTTTGCTCACATAGTCCTCTCGGTCATTCAGTGAGCAAAGGCTGTTTTCGAAACCTTTTATTTTGCTTAACAGAGGTCCCAGGGCAGGTTCTCTGTTGACAAGCTCAGGTAAGGCTAAGAAGGTCTCCCTCTGTATTTTCGAAATCCTTTTCATTGATGTGTGTTATAGAGCTGACCTACTACTGTAATTATATATTAATGGGTCTCTCTCTCCTTAGGCATAGGGTATGTGTATGGAGAACAGATGTAGAATTTTACAGACCCTTCTATTATCCAATTATTCAAAGATCACATATCAATCATCCTTCCAAGTATCAGTTCCTTCCCTCAATGAATGAGTCACTCTCTAGTAGAGGGAGATGGGTAAACCAGAAATTCAGAAAATGATAGGTAAAAATAACGACCTCGACCAATGCATGATTCTTAGAAGGTGCCAAATAATTATTCATGTGTTTAGTTATTGTTAATTGAGTACCTAGTTTGTACCAAGCACTGCTTTAGAAGGCACTGGTAATATGGTAAATAGGCCAGGCTTTGGCCTGGTGGAATTTACATTCTGGGAGGGCAATGAATAAATGAATGAATCCATACATAGGTAAGGAACATTCAGAGCCTCACACAAGCAATATGTATTTCTTGACAGCCTGTTCTAAGCTAGGCATTGTATTAATAGAAAAGAAAAAAAGAAGCACACAAGATTACTCATTTCCTCAAACCATGAACCAATCTAGCAGATTAGATAAGGACTTGGGTGTTTGAAAATAAGACAAGGAATATATAAGGAGATTCTAATCTGGGTGGGTAAGGTTTTAATTGTCAATTAGAAAAGAAAGTTATCAATGTGGGCTGAAGAAAGCAGGAGTGTTTTATGAAAGTAGATCTTCAGGCAGCATGTGATGGGTGAGTGTGATTCATGCAGTCTGTGGTGAACAGAGAGGGCACCTTTAAGTGCATCTTACATGCTACGTCCTGTAAGTCTATTCTCTCTGGTAGCATTCCACCACAGCACACGCTTGTTAATGTACAATTCTTGTCCATATGGGACGAGAAAACTTAGGGCAGCATCGAGTACCACGTGGAACATTTTTGGCATTCGGAGACCTGGGCTCTGATGTGAATTCTCTGGAAGGTTGTTGGGAAAGTCACTTACCACTTCTGGGCCTTGTCAAATGAAATCAGTGGCCTAGGCCATTTCTGCAGTATCTTCTGTGGATAAGTCAGGTTGGACTCAGGAATCTGGGATGTAAAACAATCATTGTCACTAACATGCTTTATGCCTTTGAGATAAATATACTAAACCTCTTTTTCCTCATTTCCTCATTTTGAAACTTGAAATTATATTACTGCCAAGGCCCTTTGCAGCACAAAGGTTCTGCAATATTGGTTCTGTAATTAATTTTACATTCCCAAGCCTGAGTTTTTTTATTTTTCTGGGAGTCAAGAATTATAGTGAGCCATGTATGTATGTGTGCAGGTGTGTGTGTGTGCCCGTGTGTGTGTGTGTGTGTGTGTGTGTATGTATAAGGAGAGGAGGAGAGTCTATGATAGAAGAAGGCATGAGACATATATCCAGTGCCCAGCAGACAGCAGAGACTATTATTTGTTGTCTTACACATATCAGCTCCTTTAATCTTTGTAATTCACCATTGCCGTGCATGGTTAGTGTTCTTATTGTCGTTTTACAGAAGGGGAACATGAAACTTAGAGGAAGCCTTGTAATTAAGCTCTAACTACATGTCTGTGTGATTCACCAAATCAAGCTGCTTGCTGGACTTTGTCATTCCATCATAAGAAAATGGTTTGTCTAAAATGTAGGAAAAATGGAATGAAATGGTTCGGGTGAGGTGAGGAATACAATTCTGTAGGTAGACTACAACCCCACTCTCCTTCCCCCCAAAATGAAGACAGAACCACCACCCCATCCCAAACCTTCCAAATGTACATAGACATCATTTAGTAGTGGGAGGTAAGGTTACTGTGCTACAGTCCTGAAAGGTAACTTAGCCTTATGGGATGAATGTAAGCAAAGAGAAGCGAACATTGGGTATACAGATTAGAAACCACAGACAACTTGAATTAATTGTTCAAGAAATCCTCAGGAGGTGGTAGGGCAGACAAGAGCCTGCAAAGGAGGCAGTGGTGATGAGTCAGTCACACATGCCTTGCTGACTCCTCTGGGTTTAGCACAGTAAAGCCAAAAGCGATGCTATTCACAGCGTGTTTTCAATAGCAGCCACTAGATGGCGACCTCATCCCAATCTCTCCCAAGTCCTTTTTAGTTCCATAGGAAATTACAGGCCCTGAAAGCTATAGTCATAAAGAACTACCAAACTGAGGGTTCAGTAATGTGTATTGCCTCCCTTAGTCATTATTCTTTTACAAAAACTTTAGGATAAAGGTAATTATAACGTGTGCTTTCTTTTACCACTAATAATTAAAAAGCAGGTCTAAACTATGGCATGCCCAAGTCATCCAGTAATTTGATATTTGAAATTAATGTAGTTCTTTTATTTGCTGCCTCACCCCCTACTTTGCTGCTGATGGGAAAAAATAGCCAGAAGGATAAAGAAATTTGGGAGAAGAAAAAAAAGCTGTTTTGCTTATGAGCTACAACCTTGGATTGCTTTCACAGTGATAAGGGGTTTGGGAATTTTAATTTTAGCTCACAGAAGTCATAGAATCAGGCAATGAAACTAAAATACCACTCAGTCCTCATGTTATTAAGTACTGTCTTATTGGTTTATTTAGCAATCCTTTTCATGCTGGCTAAGGTCCCCCAGAGTGCCAAATTTTCAGCTAGTTCGTAGAAATGATGCAAAGAATAGGTCAGACTCATAAGAAATCAAAAGCAAGGAAATAAATATCCCTCAGCCTAGTGGTTTTCATTTATTATAATATAATGTATTCCTGGCAATGTATTAAGTTCAGTTGACACTTAATAAGGATTGATTGATTGATTGAGCTGGATTTCTATTATTAAGAATAAGTTAAAAGAATACCTCACTTGGGCTATACTCCTTAGAACTGAGGCCACTGCACCCAGAACTTCCTGCTGGTACAAAAATTCCACCTCTTTTATCTTTTCTGGTCCATGATGCCTTCTCCTCCTCCCTCACCCCACATTGCACATACAGTACCAAGATGTAAAAAATCATTTTTCTAGGTTTTCCATGGAAAACTTTATTCTCGCATTAACAAAAAACATGATGAGATAGATTTGGGAAATGTTAGGTTAAACAAAATGAAGTGGATTTCTTTATCATACGACTTATTAGGAACCTTTAATATGCTAATACACATTGCTAATTATCAATAATTAAATATGTAGCATTTGCCAAATTTAGTTGGCGCCAAAACTTTTTTTAATTTTTTTTAAGTAAAGCATTTCACATTTACTTTTGGAAAATGTTGATCTTGTGGGAAAAGTGTGTTGGGAGCAGTGGAGCTCGAAGATTGTGGGTAGAATGTATATCCTTTACTGAGACTTTTAAGCCTTCCTTTTCTTAACTTCTCTTCCCAGGCCTGGGAGCCCTGGGAGGTCAGGTTGCCTCCTCTAAGCCGTTCCCATTGTTTCTCTGCTAAGCTCTTGGTGTTGGTCAGGAAGCTCATGTGCAGAGACGTTGATGATCCAAACTCTGACTCCAAAGCAAAATGTCTTCCATACACCCTCCCTCTTAGATGGCAGGGATGCCTGCTGTACTCGGGCCCTTCTGCTAAACCCTATGGGGCGTCTAGAAGAGGGAAAGAGTGGGCTGTACTTAAATAGAGCTTGTGTTTAAAAAGAGAGAGAGAGAAAACAATAAGTGAAATAACCAGAACATTATTAACCTATTTCAAAGAAAGGAAAAAAAAAATGACTGCTGCGTAGGTAGTCTGAGCACTAAGCTCTGTTTTAATCGATGTATTGATATATTAATCCTGATAACTTCGTACCTATTTTGCACATGGAAAAATGAGGCACAGTAAAGTTACATAACCCAGACAGTCCAGCCTCAGAGCCTACATGCTCATCCACTAGATGCTTAATGTTTCGTGGGAAGGCACAGCTTGAACTTGGCCAATATTTTCCATAGTTTTATGTTCTCAACAAACTTCATCACTCTGAGGGCTGGTCTATAAGCCACCTGTTGGCCGATAGTGAGATACAGAAGTGCACGTATGAAGAGGACACAAGGCAACATGGCTGTTCTAGGGAAGGTGCTGGGTATAGTACCCATGGATTAGATGGAATGATATTATGACACATGGCCACAGGGAAGAAGTGTGAATTCATCAGAGCAGCTTCTGCATGGACATTTCACCAGTTAAATTCCACCTACAGTTTTTCTTGAGCAATAATGTAAGGAACCAGTTGTGCCTTCTCTCCAGAGAGAGTATAGTGTAGACAGGATAGTATACAAATTAAGATACGGACTTTGGAAATAATACACCAGGGTATTTACCACCTGTATAAACTATGATCAAATTGTTTGACTTCTCAAAGCTAAATGTCCTCACCTCTAAAGCTAGATAGTCATACCTATCTCCAATTTTATTGTGATAATGACATTTGATGGCGGTTATGAAGTGCCTAGCACGATGTCTGGCGTATAGGGACTATTCACTAATCTTGGGTTTTCCTTGTTATCTTTCTCCTGAGTTACTTCTCTTCCCTCTGAAATTTGAAAGCAGCTACCCTGAAGTGTGCATACATTCTACCCTCAAATGGAAAAGAGTTTTAGTCTACAGACTGCCTTCAGAGAAGATGTGCGAAAAGGTTCCCAGATATTAATACTGATCAGGCAATACAAAGATTTAAAAAAATCTTTTTTTTGCTTGGTTTGGTCCATGTTTCAAACTTTAAGCAATCTCTTCAATGCTTTCCCCCAGTAAAATAGCCTACTTTTGGGGGAACCTCCATCCACAGCAAAGTGAGTTCCTTTAGCCCATGGCAAAGTGGATTCTTTTTCAAATTTGGCCCCACATCGCTTCTCCTCCACCCCTCACCAATTTCTAGTGGAAGTTGTTCGGAGTCATTCTAAACCCTAAATCAGTATGTGTCTCTGGGCTAAGCATTCAGACTCCATTGTTAGTTTCCCTTTTATCATCCAAGCCCTTCTTCAATCTCTCTTCTATCTCAATCTTACATGATTTTCAGGTAATTTTTACATGAAGTTTTACAAACCTTACATGGTTTTCTTGCTTTATGAAATTTCCTAGTGAGCAGAATTCATTTCCTAGTGAGCAGAATTTCCTAGTTCCTAAATTCTAGAGGTTAGTTTATCCATAATTTCTCTAAAAGCTCCCAGTTGACTTTAAAATTGTCTCTTCAGATAGTTTTTGGAACCCCAATCATCATGAGTGATCACCCCATTATTACTTTTTAGTTCTCATTATTGTTTTGTTTGTTTATTGTTTGTAAACTAAAAACGAGCATGACTACCAGCTTAATCATACTTCAGTTCCTGTGTCCCCATCAAGATTGCCTGATTTTCCGCTCCCTGTCATTCTCCAGCTACAGCCTCTGGCCCTGGTATGAACAGCTAGAGACAAATTGACATTGGGTATTTATTTCAGTCACTTCATTGTTTTAGAGCATTGAATTGAGGTTATGCTATTTTGCATTTTCATGATTGGTCCAATTTTCAATACTAAGTAATTTTATACAGTAATTCTTTTTCCACGTTATTCAATTGTTAGCATACTTATGTTGCATTTTGACTTTTGTGCTATTACAATTTTATATTTAAGTTAACCAACACCATTATTTTATTTTTTGCGTATGTTAAGAGAATGATTTGTAACTAGCTGTCAACACACCACACAGAAGCTCCTAAGATACAAATCTGATTTTTGTGCTTATGAGAGATTCTTTGAATTAGGTCTGAGTATGCTCCTAAAGAGATGAAATTAAAATTGATCATCTGAAGGTACGATCTACTTGTATCTCCCAGATATTGAAGTTTAAGGGACGCAAGAAAATATAAGCCCCCCCCCTTTTGCCGCCTGATTTTGACACTGATAGAGGGAGAAAGCAGGCATGTAGAAGTCAAATATCATTTTTATGAATGATAACACTGATATTGAGAAATGTAGCTTACGTCTACCTATTAAATTTCTGAATTAGATGGAATTGTCCACTCAAATACTAATTCGGGACCGGGGAAAGCATTCTCCGCTGAAGCAAGGCGTGCTTCTCCAACACCTGCCTTGTGGATAACTGGGGTATATGGGGTGTTTCTTGAAGGCATCTTGACCCCCTGAAGAGAAACAGGAAGTGCCAGGGGTTGAGCTATGCACAGATAGTTTCTCTTCACAGATTATGCCACTCCTTTTCTTCTGGAACATTGTAAAAGAGGGGTTTAAAGAGATACTGGGAGTATCTTGCTGGTGAAGTTTCTTCAACGTGGAAGATAATAGGAGAGGGCAGGAAGAGGGAATTCCTATTCCTTTTCCTTTGATTGCTGGGCCATTAGGACGTGACTTGTTATATTTTAATATAATTCATTTATATAATATTTGAGGAAGCCACCTTCTACTCTGGCCATACTAGTGACGTTTCCCTTGACTTGATTGTTAAAATTTCCAATCTCTATGTATTTATTTCAAACCCTCCTTATTATCCCTGTTTCAGTCACTCACCACTAATAGTAAACTAGGTAATGAAAGGTCTAATAGTTCACTTGTATCAGCTGGAGAGCTTTTAGTTACAAATGTCAGAAGCTCAACTCAAATGCTTTAAGCACAAAAGGGAATTAAAAAAGTCCAGAGTTGATTGGCTGAATCCAGATCTTCAAATGACTTCATCCTAGAGAAACTGTGTCTGTCCATTTCATAGCTGTCTTCTGGATCCCCAGTTGCCTCAGGCAGGCCCAATCCCTCTGATTATCACATGGCCTCCAGCACTCTAGGCTTTCTAATTACCCCTTCAGCAAGCCTTGTTTGTAACCAATGCCTCTTTCATAAGTGTTCTAGCTAAAGCCCTCGAGCTAATTATTACTGGACCAGCTTATATTGTCACTAATGCAGTGGTTCTAAAGTTGTTCCTAGATCAGACACACAAGCGTCAACTCAGAACTCCTTAGAAATGCAAATTCTCAAGCCACAGCCCAGACTTTTGAATCATAAACTTTGAAGGTGGGGCTCAATGAACCGTATTTTAACAAGCCCTCCAAGTGATTCAGATGCCTATTTAAAGTTTCAAGACTTCTTAGTCCTTAGATCATACTCTGGCTGAGTGATAAACTATGTTGAGTTGTCCAGCCTGAGTAGCTTCATTACTTCAGGAGCTGGGATGGGGTCAGCTTCATCCAGCCCAGATGGTTTAAGGGGAAAGGGTAGCTTTTCGAAGGAAAATCAGATATTTTTATCAGAAAAAGCAACCATTACTGGGTAGATAAAATTAACAGATGTTGTACAATAGAACCTTTTCCTAAAGTAGAGACATTCACTGCTTCACGACAAGGATACATTCTAAGGATGCCTCCCTGGGTGATCTCGTTTTGTGCGAACATCAGAGTGCACTTCCACAAACTTGATGGTACAGCCTACCACATGCATAGGCTATGTAGAATAGCCTGTTGCTTCTAGGCTCCAAGCCTGTATAGCATATGTATAAAACAACATGAGCTTAAATCGAGAACAAGAGAAAATGATCCAATCAAGAGATGGTAAACACCAGATGTGGGAGGCTGCTGCTGGCATAACACAGCATACAGCTTTACAGCAAAATATTTTTTATAAGTAGAAAGAGGACACTCTAAAATAATGATAAAAGTATACTAAAGACCTAAACAAGTAGCAGTCAATTATTACCACTATCAAGTATTATGTACTGTACATAATCGTATGTATTATACTTTTATGAGACTGGCCATGCAGTGGGTTTGTGTACACCTGCTAAACCATAAACAGGTGAGTAACACATAGCCCCGTGATGTTACTACAGCTACTAGGTGATAGGAATTTTCAGTTCCATTATAATCCTATGGGACTGTCATCATATATACAATCTATGGTTGACCAAAAAGTCGTTACGTGGTGCATGACTGTACTGGATACTGAATTATTACATGATGAATTATTATACCAAGAAATATTTGGAAGTGAATATCTAACATTCACTTGTTTGTTGTTTCTTTACAATGGTTAGGGCAAAAACGACTTCTTATTGTATGTATCAGTACCAAATTATTTTCCTGAATGGAGAAAACTACCTTTTATCTTATTTTTTAATCTTTAAACTTACCCTTTAACTTGAGTGACCCATGAACTCATATTGTCCTTTACATGACGGGGCATTCTGAGCAGCTGCATGAAATCATGAAATGCAAGGCGTACAACTTGGACTGGGCTAGTAGTCATAATCAGCTCTCCCACAAGACTAAGTCAAGTATATACTGTATTGAGTATTTTGTTTTCTGGAATCGACTATGGAAAACTGAATACTTTATGTGGAAAAAAATTAGACCTAAAAGACTTGTTAAGGGTGCTGTGACAAAACATGATAACTTTTCCTGTTTGTATCTCATTTATGATTTCATAGGTACGATGGTAGGAGACCATACCCGCTTGGAATTCCACAATATTGAAACTGGTATCATGACTGAGAAACGTTACATCTCCGTTGTCCCCTCCAGTTTCATTGGCCACTTGCAGAGCCTCATGTTTAATGGCTTACTCTACATTGACTTGTGCAAAAATGGCGACATTGACTACTGTGAACTGAAGGCTCGTTTTGGACTGAGGAACATCATTGCCGATCCTGTCACCTTCAAGACCAAGAGTAGCTACCTGAGCCTGGCTACACTCCAGGCCTACACCTCCATGCACCTCTTCTTCCAGTTCAAGACCACCTCAGCTGATGGCTTCATTCTCTTCAATAGTGGTGATGGCAATGATTTCATTGCAGTTGAGCTAGTCAAAGGGTAAGTAGATGGGATCACATAGTTTATACTAGATCGCTTAGCTCAAGCCTTACATAAAATATGGACATGAAAAAAAGTGTTCGTTTTACTCTCCACTCTCTATTCCTGATACATGCGTACATCCTCATTGATTAAAAATATCTGTGTAATGATTAGGACTGGAAGGGAGAGAAATTCATAAATTTATTTAAAAATTTTCCACTAACTCAATACTATCACACTTTTTACTATGAAATGTAGTCCTTTAAACTTATGGGGGGAAAAAGAAGACTTAGTTTTGCAAAAGAGTATATTGCATCTATCTGTGGGGCACTACTCTCTGCAACCACTAAATTTATAGGAATAAATGAAATACACAGAGGGTGCAAAAAAAGGTATACACACTTTAATAAAGGAAGAAAAACTGTATTAAAATTGTAATACTCAGTATATACCAATAAGAAAAGATGAATACAAGTAAAGTTGTATACATTTTTTGGCACCCCCAGTAGATATTTTCAGCACTACCATTAGAGCACATATGCAAACATTTTAAAAGCAATTCCATCTTCAAGACATTTTATTACCGTGTGCTGGAAAACAGACAAAACAAAAGCAAAAGCCAGAACAAAACCCAATAAAGAGATCCATGATTGACTGTGAATTTAAATATTGCCCCCTATTGTTTGGGAGTGTACGACCTGCGCTACTTCCTGGTTCTGCATTTTACTAGATAGTGTCAAAGAAACAGACCCTATGAGTATAAAATTAAAGCGAAGTCTGATAGAATAGGACCTGACTTGTATCCTAGATCAAGCTTTAAATATTCCCTCACGATGCAAGGTTAGCGTGTGGGATTTAAAGCCCCCAGAGTCAGGTGTATACACACTGCCATTAAACCACTTCCGGGAATCTCAAGTCATCAGTTTATTTTCCCTCATAGGTACATCCACTACGTGTTTGACCTCGGAAATGGTCCCAATGTGATCAAAGGCAACAGTGACCGCCCCCTGAATGACAACCAGTGGCACAATGTCGTCATCACCCGGGACAATAGTAACACTCACAGCCTGAAAGTGGACACTAAGATCGTCACTCAGGTTATCAATGGTGCCAAAAATCTGGATTTGAAAGGTAAACCTTGTAAAGAAGTTTATACTTCTTAGAGCATTTCTTACAGTCGATAGGCTGTTTCCAGGGCAAACTACAGGTTGGGAGCACCACACATTTTTGATGTATCACGCATATCCTATTTTAACAACATTGAATTATACCAGAATTCAATTTATTCAGTTTTTACTTGACTACTGCTCAAGGGATGGTTCACTTTCTCTGTAAATCTTGGGGGCTGAGTGATGAGGTGATAAATGTCAAAAGGAGAAGAGACCCTCGTACAGAGGAAAGAATATAGGTTTTGGAATCTCAGCTGAACCATTTACTGTCTGGGTGACTTTGGTAAAATTTCTTAGTCTGGTTCAGCTTCTGTATACTTTTTTGCAAAATGAGAATAGTATTGTTGCTACCTTTCTGGGCTGTTAGGAAGTTTGATGGAATAATGTCTGTAAAACCCTCAGCATATTATTGGTAACGAGCACATAAAAAGCAATCAATAAATTGTTGTTGATTGAAAATGTTAATCTTTACTTCATAAAATGATAACAATACTTATAGAATGGACTTGATGATTAAAATTTATGAGATGATATGTATAACACAAATGACACATACATGTAAGAAATGTTAGTTTCCTCTTTGTATGATGTAGAAACTCTGGTAATTGTTTATGCTGTTTTTCTCCTCCAGCCATATTACTGTTATCCAATAAATGGCCTAAAGTGCCCTGCTTTAGTTGACATGGTTTCCTATCCTTACTCCTTCACTTTTACTATCTAATTTCCTTTCCAGGTGACCTTTACATGGCTGGTCTGGCCCAAGGCATGTATAGCAACCTCCCCAAGCTCGTGGCTTCCCGGGATGGCTTTCAGGGATGTCTGGCATCAGTGGACTTGAATGGGCGCCTGCCAGACCTCATCAATGATGCCCTCCATCGGAGTGGACAGATTGAGCGTGGCTGTGAAGGTACAACTTTTTTTTCTTTTTAAGCTACAGCCTTGTCGCAAGCACCAAGCCTTTTTGCTGCCTCTGCCAGTGCCTCCTCCCTTGGTTTACCGGCCCTCTCTCATTGCCATTTGCCATCTGACACTGCATCACCATCAATGTCCTCCTGTCACTGTTGAGTATGTTAAGACATGTGCCACAGGCTCCAAGATCGTATGTTGGCAGATGTCTTTCCAGTGTCACATACTTGCCGATTGAGGACTTTTCCCGGCATTGACATCAGGCTTGTCCTGACTTGTGCCTTTGCTTCTAGCATGGCCAAAAGGGCATCAGGAACTTTGATTTATGTTTTAACACATGGGGAGGTACAAATAAGAGACTTTTATATGGGTGGCACCATTAATAAAATGTTTCTTATGTTGCTAAAAGTGACTGCATTATTTAACGTAAACCCAGCAGGAAGTAGGAAAATGGTGTCAGAATGCCATGATGAGGGAAAGGAACTAACATTTATTGAGTACTTACTAGATCTCAGGCTTTGTTAGGAAGAGCTGTAGTATGGTGTGGTGGAACAGCATGGGCTTTGATGTTAAAAAAGACCTGGATTTATGTCCAAGTAGTAGCTCTTGTTAGCTGTGTGACATTTAGCAAGTTACATAACCTCTCTGATCTAAACCTTCGTCATCAGTAAAATTGGACAATAAAAATTACTTTGAAAGGTAATATCAGAGGTAAACTTAAAATGCCCAGCACATACATAGTAGGTACTCAATAAATGGCAGGATTATTATTTACAAATATTGTTTCATATAGACATCAAATGCCATTGCATGCTCACCAATGCAGTGCAACAAACCATGCTCAGCCTGTTTTTGTAGATGAGCCGCTGTCTCTTGAGATACTAACTTAATTTTACAGGTCTTCTTGAGTCCCAGCTCTTCGCTCTCTGTAAAAATGGTCCAGTTTTAACCAGCAGAGGGCAGCAGTGAACATTTTCAGCCTTTTCTGAAGGCTTGGGGTGGGCTGAAAAGATGACTCTTTACCTAACCAGAAAGGCAAAGAGGATGTCTGACCTGTCACCAGGATCTATGTTGTTCTTGTGTCTGGTTGAGTCTCATGGTCTTTTGTTTGTGCAATATATTGTTTCCTTGTATCCCTCATTAGTTTACTGCATCGAACCTGTTCATTCATCTCCTGTGTTCAACTTCATTTATTGCCCTGTTCTTAACCAGCTTCCATCAAGGTTTGCTCACCACCTTAAAGCGCATTTTTATAAAAGCTTCCCATCAGCTTCCCAGGCTGATTTGTCACATGGGAGTTGTTTCTCTTTGCCTAAGAGTCATTTTCCCATATGACATTAATAATAAGACTGATGGTTCCTATAACCCACTCAAGTTTTCCTTTGTCCAGGGATATTTCTTAAGTTCTGCAGGCCAAATATGCTGTGTGTATATGAATGGTGTATAAGAAGGTCGGAAACCACCCAACATTTAAAGCACTTTGCTTTCTTCCCCTGGAAATGCACAGTTTCATTCAACTCATGAATTTTTGTCTTACTGACCTGCTCTTAGTTCTTTCAAGGTATGAAAAGGCAATCCTGAGGTAGATGCCTTATTGTCTTATGTGAGAAGACTGTAGAATGACAATAATTCTAATTATTAGATGTCTTATGTGAGAAGACTGTAGAATGACAGTAATTCTAATTATCCTGGAATAATTAATCATATCGAGTTAAATCAATATAAAAACACATTAAAAAGCATAAGGCATTCTTCAAATATTAAATATTTTTTTATGATGCCGTCAGTTCTTCAGATTTAAAAGTTAAGAGGAATCATCCATTTAACTCTATAGCAATGTGCCTGCTAGAAATATATGAGTCATGTAGGTTATTTAAAATTTTCCTATAGCTATATTTTTTAAAAAGTTAGAGAGTAACAGGGAAATTAATTTTAATTTTGCATTTTATTTAACTTAACCCAACATATCAAAAATATTATCATTTCAGCATGTAATAGATATATATTAGGGCATTTTAGTATTTTTTTCACGCTAAGCCTTCAAAATCGAGTGTGTACTTTATATCTGTAGCACACTTCAGTTCAGACCACACACCTTTCAAGTATTCACTTGTCACATGTGTCTATGGCCCTTATACTGGAAGCACAGTTGTATAGAATATCGAAATCACAGTGTAAGGACATAACACTTGGATGACATATTGGATGAAAAGGAAGTCTAAAGTAACTTTTATAAAAGTGGATTAAAATATAAAGTATAAAAGGGGGAATGGACCCCAGTGAAGAAAGCTTTAAGGGAAGCAGTGAAAGCTTTAGTGAAAGGAAATTTCCCATCAGGTTGGAGAAAATGTTCCTATCGCTACCTAAACGTGGTGCTCTACATGTGACTCACCACATGCATTATGGTGGGTTCCGCCTTTCCTCTGAGTATGAGTCATTGTTCAAAGCTGAATATTGGGACTTGATGGCTCTACCATCTGAATCTATGGCAAGTCCCATGGGCCTAATAATACTGCACTCTATTGCCATGGAGATAATTGTGATGGTTACCCATGGAGCATTATGACTGCCCCACTGGGTGGGATGAAGTGGAGGATGAGTGCTCAGGGAAGAAGGTCCTTGTTTATTTTACACAGATGGCTCGGATCATTAGCCTAAGTGGCCAGGAGAAATGGCCAAAAAGTGGGTTAAGGCATAAATTGCTATCATCGAAAATTTGCACCATTGTGATTTAAGCCTTTTTAAGAGATCCCAGAAGCTCTAGCGTGCTGTGGAAGATGATGGGAAGGGAAATCAAGGGCCCAGAACCTTGGAGAGACTACAAAATAGTGTCATTCCCATTCCAAATCTCTGTATGGGACCCTCAAAAAAGCCTTTGAGTGTTAGGCAGTATAGGGATCATAGGAAATATATGTCATTTCTTGACTTAGGATTTCTCTGTATAGAATAGGATACAGGTAGGTGATGAGGAGTCATTGCTGAACACTAAGACCCAAGTCTCTTCAAGATGGTAACTATGTTTTATGCTCACATATGTGGGTACTTGGGCCAGGATCTATGACTTGTTTTTGTCAAAGTTGTGGATAATGACACTTTGAGATACCAAGAACCCAAAAGAGTTCAAAATGATTTTTAAAACACACTAATCCACTACTCATGGGCTCACAATTGTTTATAAAAAGAAAGAAAGAAAAAAGTCTTGTACTAGTTTTGATTTTACGTCTCTAATATAGGCAGAGTATCTAATTTAGATTGTGATTGGTGGACAACTCTTAGCCAACATCTAACTGTGACTTGCAACCTCTTAATTTGTGCTAGGAGTTTTATAGTGTCTGATTCCATGCTAGGAATTTTATAATGTTTGATTCAATACTCAGCTGGTAAATATCTCTTTCTATCTGGAGGCCAGTTTTGCTACAGAGACCAAGGCATGTATGGGCTAGAAATGCAATTCCACAATTGCAGATGGTAAACATCTGAGAGAAACACACGTGCTTCATTTCGAGACTGGCATGAATAAATAAAAAGGACATTGGTTTGGTGCCTTTTTGCCCACAGCCATTTGGATTTGGCTTTATTTTTATAAATTAAACAAATCAAGCTCTTTCGTGGTAACAAATCACCTTGATACAAATGTCCAATTCTAGTGCTATGTTCCTTGGTGGCATTCTCAGGAGGTTATAAGGAGTGCTCCCAAGTGACTCTCCCATGCTTAACTCCTACATGTTCAGAATTATTTTTGTGGGCTCCATCTGGTTGTGCACACGTGTCTTTCAGTATGGCCATGCACGACCCTTATTTCTTGATGTTTATCCTGACCGACGGGAAATCATTTTTCTGGACCATGTGCCTGGGGGTTGGCTGTGTGGATGTGGGAAGGCTCTTGTTACCACTGCTTGTGCTTTGTCAAGTCTAGTGTGCCCCTGCCCCTGCTCTGCTGACGTGGCTCTGACGAGGCCTGCTCTGCCCTGGTCTGTGCACCCCCGTCTGTGCTGTCTCTGGAGAACCTGTGCAGCATTTCAATTGTCTGTTTGAGTGATGTTGGTTATGCCGATTGTATTTTCATTTCTGTAATGTTACCATGGTTTACTCTACCTCTTACTAACCTCTGGTTGTTATTTTCACCTTTTCTGTTCTTTTGCTAACAAAGTTGCGTTGACCAAAGCTGACCTGCAAGGTAGAGAAGGTTCTTGTTCCCATTATCACGTTGGACTGAAAGATGCCCTTTGTTACCTGGGTATCTTTTCTTTAGAGGCCTTCAAGCTGTCACACCTCTTGGACAGCAGCAATTGTGGGAGGGGGCTGAACTCTGTGTTCTTCAGAAACAGTGGCAGAAAACCCAGATCAATGCATGGAAAATAACAACAAAGGCAAGACCTCTTGGGGAGGGGAACATGATTCCATTTTGGGGGACCAGAGAGGTTTGACAGCCTCCTATGTTGTGGCTACCCACAAATATATTAATCCACATCTGGAAATGGTTAATGCCTCTTCAAATAGCTGCCATGGAGGGCTTGGCTCTTTTAAATTTATTCACTATAGATAGATAGTAGCATTCGCAAAGTGAAAAAGGAATAAGAGGCCACTTGAGTTCTTCATTTATTATTTTCTGGGTCAGGGAGGTCATTTCTCAGAGCAGGACTTTTGAGTGCTCAGGCCTTATGGAAGAGAATGTCATTTTCTCTTAACTCATTTTAAGTAAATATTTTTAGGCATTTGGGAGATATTAATATCATTAAAACATTTCAGAGATTTATATATCCTAATGGGGATTTTGGTTGAGCACTTTAATTTCCTGTTGTGTAATCTAAAAAAAAAAAAAAAAAAAAAGAAAGAAAGAACTCTTAGGGAAGAGGATCTGTCAACTTTATCCTGAATACCTTTTAAAATGTCTGCATGTTAGCTCTCAGTGAATATCTACTGCAGAAACTGCTTCTACCATTCAAAGAGGCACCTTTCAAAATCAGGACCTGGTCATGTCAGGCTGCTCTGACTCAGAATAGCAAGTCAGGACCAAGCAGTTTAGGTATCTTTTGGCAGAGGATAGGGCCTTAGATGGTCTCTGCAGAGTTTGCAATCAGCAAAAATTAGAAGTGGTTAAGACAAAAGTAGCTTTAAAAAAATAATTACTTTCCACCTGAAAGATCATTCACTTTGCTATGACTTGTTGTATGTCATGCAGATAGCCAGTTCATCTCTTGGGTAGACGTCAACTAATGAGGCCTTTTCCCAGCCATTTTTTGTAACTGTTTTTCCTTCATCCCCTTTTAGCAGATGTGCATATATGCTTATCTATAATAAAATTAATGAAAAGGATACACACTGGATTTGTACTTTGAAAGCCAAGGTAACTGTAGAGTAGCTTTCGTTTTCAAAGTATGTAGGACCTTTTCAGGAATACTGAAGGCTGTTGTTCAGTTGTCAAAATAGGTCTACTACAGGTCACCCTATAAATGGAGGAGAGGGAGATAGGGGAAGGATTCGATCTACACTAAGAGACAATCCAAAGTTGTCCTAGCTCCTCATGAACAGATTAGATGAAACCAGACAACTGAAACTCTTCGTAGACTTTACTATTCTTTATGGTAAGAACTCTGTGGATTCTGAATCCCCAGAACCTAGCACAGGTCTTCTTACACAGAATGATTTAAAGTTCCCATCAAAGGAAAAATGGTTCATAGGAACCATACAAAGAACTGGTTGATTTCTATGCCCATTGTAAATTGTTGACCCAAGTGCAGATACCGATTTGGGATATAATAGGTTGGAATATCTTTACTTTCCCGTTTTTCGAAGCAGTCTAGTCATCAGAATGGTTTTTATGTTGCTACTCCATTGACCCGAACTCTCTTCCATTCTTTTAATGACTTGACAGTCTCTTTGTAGCAGGAGCTATTACTCTTTGTAATTATTTTGAGTCATCTTACTCTTTCCCCATATTATGGCAAAAGACCTATAGGATACCAGTGCATTTACTTTTTATTTTCCTGACCTTGGGGTGTGGGCCATTACTTGTGCTGGCTTCTTCAGCTGCAACCTGTGGCACCAATAGTACTAATTACCATTAAGTGACAAGGGCAGTAAAAACATATGACAAACAAATGGGACAGTGTGAAAGGTAAAAGCAAATGGTATTCAGAAGGGAATAAACATTGGGGTCAAGGGAGTGGCAAAATGAGTCTGAACAAGTCAACAGCTTGTATCCTCTTGTCATTGTGTTATCGGAGTGTTGTTGTTTTTTAATTTTATTAATTAATCTATTTCAAGTTCTCCAGCGATTGTGTTGTTCAATTTAAGAGGAAATCAGCTACTCCCATCTATTAGGTACTCAGCGAGGGACTGGGGTTACAGATGAAATGCAGTCTCTGACTTCAAACAAATCGGTAGGAGATCAGCCAATACTTACAAGCAGAGTGCACACTGCTGTGCTGGAATGGATATGGAGCTTTTTGTGTGAGCATGGAGGACTGCTGGACTATGGGCGGTGACAGTGGCCTTGGTGGGTGCTCAGGGGAGATTTTCTCAGGCAGACTTTGAACTGAGCTTGAAGGACAATATGATTCAGATGGATGAGAGGTGGAAGCACATTCAAGAGCTTGGCCAGCTTGGGGACCGACAAGAAGCTCAGTTTGGCTACAATAATGTGCATGTAGGGATCAGATGGAAGATGGAGCCGAAGTGGTAGGATGGAAACAGGTGATGAGGGACTTTGGATGTAAGGGGTTGGACTTTACCTCAAGGGCAAGGTAAGGGGGACAGAGTCTTGGGTCAGATTTTCATTTTATCAAGATCACTCTGACAACAGGGTGGAGAATGCATGAGAAAGACAGGAACTGAAAGTAGAGAGCAGTGAGAAGGGAAGTAACACATTCCAAGACAGAGGGAAGAGGCAGGAACCCGATGCCTGTTACTTTAGCTGGCTAAGGAGGTAAACATGTTTCCTTCCCAGATAAAACCTCTGAAGAGTGAGGAAGAAAACGAGCTAGTTCTCCTATTTGTTTTCCCCCCACACCCTCTGTTTCATAGCAGATATATTTACACATTATGATAAAAGGTGTCAAGGAAGAACTCATTGATCGAGTCAGGTTTTGCATCCCTCCAGGCTAGGAGAAGTAGGAGCTCCGTAGAGGCATGGGAGAGGTGGTGCATTGCTCAGAGGTGCAGTTCCTTGAAAGTCAGGGTCTCTTGAATAGAATGAGAATATCTGTGGACCTTTCAGAAGTAATCTTCTAATTCCTTTTTATTTGCCAGAGGGATATTCCTGGAGAGCAAAAGATTCCCTAAAAGCCTGTCTATATGAGAAAGCACCTGTACAACTACAAAATGAATATTGTTTGAACTATTGGGAGTGAGTCAGATGAGTCATAAACTATGAGAAATAAAAGAATAGCTGTTTATTGGGTTAGGTGATTAATCAGAATATCCTCTCCCCACTTTTCATCATAATTCCCCTTAGCAAGTTTTGTTTCTGGAGTTGAATCAAGGCTTCTTGTCCCTCTGCCCAGATAGTAGGCAGGGAATGATTAGATCTGGTTCAAAGTGTTGCATATCTTGAGTAAGTCAATAAATGTATTGGGCTCGATGCTTTCAAAACCTGAAGATTCTTTCAAGTCATTTTGGAGAAGAGTTGGCATCAACCAAACACATTGAGTAGGGAAATGGAATTGTAATTCTCCAACTTCCTTAACTGTGAGGAATATAGTTCTCCATTTCATTTTCTCCAACCCTAAGGGCTGTATGGAGAATAGGGGTGTTATTGAACCTGTCCCACATGCCCTGTTTAGGGACAGAGCCAGGAGAGCAGTTTCCAGGCTCTCGGCCTCACATGGGAAGGTGCTGGTTCGGTTATTAGATGGCCGTCAGCTGTAACTGGATGGCCCGCTGTGGTTGGTTGCCCATCAGCTGTTACCAGTTAGCCAGTAGCTACTAATATAACTGCCATGGCTACGCAGGCAAGGCAGTTGGTTGGTTGGTTGGCAGAGAAGCGGACTGCGGATCGTGTGGCTCCTGTTTCCTGCATCTCCAACCCAGTCGCCGGCGAAAATATAGTGGTATGACTCCCCTACCTATGGCTCTGTTGTTCCTTTTTGGCCTCACCATATTCTGTATCCACCCTCCGAGAACTGGAGCGGGGCCAGAGACACTGGATTACACCGTGTTTCCCCCAAAATAAGACCTAACCAGAAAATAAGGCCTAGCATGATTCTTCAGGATGACATCCCTTGAAGGTAAACCCTACTGCGTCATTTGGAGCAAAGATTAATATAAGACCCGGTCTTATTTTCGGGGAAACATGGCGTTAGATTTTATTGTCTGTCTTTTTCACTGTCATCCTATCCAAGTGACTTTTTTGACTACTCATTTGAAAAGAAGAAACCTTAAGCACTGAGCGTGCTTGATGACAGTGTTTCTGATGCTTTTGTGAGCCTGTGAGCGTTGGCAAGGCATAGAGCCTTGCCGTCAGGACAAAGAGTAAGACCCTGAGAACCCAACTGCTCTTAGGGCTTTCTGCCAATGAAATTTTATAATAACATTTAGGACCCTGATCTCCGGCTTTGCTTAATCTTCTTTAACAGGAGAACTAGAGCATTCACTTCTCAGTTGGCTCTGTCTTTGTGAAGAAAGACAATTGACACATTTAAGGATCATTGCTTTCTTATTTTAAAATTAAATAGGAGTGAATTGGATTTTTGCCAATTAAAAGAGATCTTACGTTGTCTGTAAATTACTCTTCAGAAAAGCCAAGAGGACCCAACACTATAAATGTAGAAATACTTCTGAGAGCCACAGGAGTAGTGTTGCTGATGGGACCAAGATATATGTGTAGCTTAGTATAATATATAGGCTATTCCTAATGTCACGACTGTGCTCCTTGAAGCCTCAACACTTCCATTCTTATATTTTAGCAGTAGAGACTATAGATTGCTCAGGAAGCTGGTAAAGATCTTTCACATGTACACATATGCATGTACACAAATGCATACATCTCTATGTATTCAGCTTCCTTTTTCTATTTTTTCTTTTTCCTCCTTCCCACCCAATTACTGCTCATTCATTCTTCCTGTATGAAACAATGCAATTTTTTAAAAAGTGAAAGTTGAAAGGTTTGCACACTTATCAGGAGTGGAAAATGAAAGTGAAGGGGGAAAATGAACTCTCTATAGACAGTCATGGCATCTTTCATAAGGCTCCTTCCTATGGCAGCTCGGCTTTGTATGGTGTGATGTTCTACGATGATGATGCTTCCCATTCAGGTTTTGCTCATAGATTCTAAGCCTTTCAACAAATACCTCCTGCTTGGAGATTAAAGATGGTGGATACTGTTGAACCAGCCCCACCTGGTGCCTACAACTGGGCTGCCAGCCTTGGGCCTTTAGGACAAATGGGCGTTGGGAATCAGACCCGGTATATCACTTCCAGGCTTCCCCACTCTCCAAGCCTATGTCCCCAATATGTCCAAGAAAAGCTAGTGCTGGTTTAGCAATATTTATCAATTTTAAATTGGGATGTTTGAGGCACAGTTTTGGTTAAGTCCTACTTAGGCAATTATAAAAGAAAAGTGCACACCCTCTGATCCATGTGTCCTGTGTGTGCTTCAGGCAGCACTTCTATCTCAAGGACCTACAAATAATAAAAGATATTCTGTCCACTGGTGATTTTTTTAGACCATGAAGATGGGTTGACTGAATCAGTTTGTACTGCAAAAGTAGGTTTTAACAGTAACAGGCATGAAATGACTGTCTGGGATCATTCTTAAAGACAAAAATAATCCCATATTCAAGCAGAATTGTTACTGAACTCAGGTTCAGTGCCGCTTGCCCCCCGAAGAGTCCAAAATACTAGAGTGGCAAGGGTTGGTGAGGAGAAAAAACATCCTTTATTCTAGATGCTGGCAGTTAGGGAAGGTGGCAGACACATATTTTAAAAAAACAACAAAACTAAAAAAAAAAAAAAACAAAACACCTTCTCCGAGCCAGAATGATTAAGGGGTTTTATAGGTAGGTAAATTGGAAAGTACAAAGAGAAGCAGGCTTCAGGGCTGATAGTCGAGAAGTCATCCCCTGGCGTCTTCAGTCTTCCGAGGCCTTAGGTATGTCATGACAAACTGTTAGGGAGTTGAGATCAGGCGTCCAGATACCTGGATGCCTGAAGATTAAAGAAGCTGCTTTTTTCAGGTTAGGATCTTAATTAGTAAGGTATGGGTAGCCTTGAGAAAGGAAACAAATGGAGTTAGTTAATCAGTGAGAGGAGAGCCGTAGTTACTTAGTGAGGGGAGAAACATAGTTAATCAGTAAGGGGAGAAATAAAGAGAAAACAGCTGAATATTAGGATAAATCAAACTGTAAACTGGCTAAGTTTAATTACTTGATCTACCAAGTTTCACCCTTACAGAATAATCGGAAATTTGTGGCAGCCATCAGAGTTATCATCTAAAAAAAATAAAGAAAAAATAGACAGTGTGATGCTTTCCAGTGAACTAAAAACAAAACTGGGAGTTAGAAACTGAAGTACTTACTGTTGTGTCATTGGAATTAACCCCTGGTCATTTGCAAAAGGTGAAAAGAATTCACAGACTCAGCCTGAAATGAGGAGAACAAGGAAGTAAGTTTATTCAAGAAGAAATAATCTGGCCTAGACGTTCCTAACTTAGCTTAGCTTTTTCTTAATATAAGAAAGTATAGGTAAATTCCCTTACGGCAGGAGGTATGACGTATAGACTGAGGTCATTTGATTGATATATGTTGGTTATATAACTAGTTTCTTTCTGCACATACATCAACTATGTAAGTAGTGTATGCTGTCCCTATACAGAGGTTTCCTAAACACTTGTAACAATTTCAAACAATAATAATAATAAAAAAACTTTATGAATATATTCCAAAAGTTTATGTTATCTTAGAATGTCTGGGATTTTAGGTTGATTTGGAAGACTGTTCTAGATAAAATTATTAAGTCCTTAGGAATGTCTCATGTTTATAAACATGCATACAGATTTTTGTTCATATAATTGGACAAAACTAGATCTTCCTCTTTATTTGAATTTTGAATTAAAATGACATTTGAAATTTTTTCTTCGTTAAAAAAAAAGCCACATCGTTACATGAAAATGTCATCTTTCTCTGGTTGTAGGTTAAAAGTACTTTAAGTTGCTCTTGTTTACCAGCATCACGTCTCTCTCTCTTACCCACATCTGTAGAGGTTAGGTGGATCAGCTGTGGAGTTATCACACTGGTTTGAAACCTCACTCTGCTACTTTCCTGTGGGACTATGTAAATAGGCACCTAACTTGTCTGTACTCAGTGTACTTTTCCGAAATATTTGCCTTCCGACTCGATCTACAGTCAAAAAAAAAAAATATTTTTAAAATTCTTGGATGTTTTTTATGGGAAAATTATTCCTGGTTTTTCTGATTTTTTAAAAATAATTTTAATTTTAGTTGCTTCATCGTGTGCTTATGAAGATTAATTTAATTAGTATCTGAAATGCACTTAGTACAGTGTTTGGTAATAAGTGCTATGTAAATGCCTTGCTTTGTTATGGTTATATTCTCTTATTTGTACAAGATTATCTTGTGTCAATGGATGTGAAGTTAGAATGAAACTTTTTTTTCCCAGGGCATTTTGATTTGTTTCTCTAATGCCTCTCTCTCTCTTTTTTGAGACACTGCTGTCTATGAGAAACAGATACATTGATACAACATGTAGTCTGTCCAGGAAGGGAGGTACTTAAATTGTTTGAAGTAAGAGTAGGAATTTATATCATCTTAAAAGTGTTTTAGAGTTTAGCTCAATCTCTGTCATTCAACACACCGTTACTACACACTGTCCATGGGCGCTGGGAACACAAGAGTTTTACTCTCAGAATCTGGTGAGATTGAATGATTCTAATAGTTAATTTAAATTAGGGCATGCAATGTGGTCAATTAAATTACTGTCCCCCCAAGAAAAGAAAAGCTTTGTTCTAAATAGAAAATTGTTTATATGAGATGATATTGGTAGATTCTATGGGTAAATTGTTAGGAAAACCATTGGCTTTAAGTCATAAAATTATTTCTTTAGTTTTTTTCTTTTTTTTTTTATTCAATAATATTTTCAGAGTGCTTACATTATACCAAATATTTTATCAGAAATTAGAGACGTAAAAGTGAGCAAAGCAGACAAGATTCTGCTCTTAAAAGGCTTATATGCCAGGAGGATGAGAGAGACAATACAGAATTTAACAACTTAGTTACAGGTCTTGGAATTGTCAGTTAAATAAACAGGACGATGAGATGGGGAGTAGATGAAATGCTGGTGGGGACTTTCTTAAATAGGATAGTGTCTTGAAGAAAGCCCGTTTTAAGCGGAAACTTAAAGAATAAGAATGAACCAGTCATTTGAAAATCTGCAGGAAAGACATTTTGGGCAGTGGATCCAGTGAGAGAAACCGACCTTGAATGTGAGAGCATAGATTCTGCAATGTGAGCAGATCTCAGACCCACCCAGTGGGCTCATCACTCAGGTTCCAGGGCCCCGCTCCCAGTCTGTAGGTCTGCATTTCTTAACAGATTCCGATGCAGGTGCTGCTGATTTGGGGTCCACAGGTGAATGCTGCTGTTAGAGAGGAATTAAAAGGAGGAAGGGATGAGGCATTGTGAGCTTGGGCGAGTAGAAGGAATGCAGCTGGAGAAGGAAGCAGAAGATATAGGATCTCACCCTGGAAAGTAGGCAAGTTTATTATCCATCAATGAGAAGGCATTGTAGGTTCCCCGGCCTTCACTGAAGCCATTCTTGTTCTTAGATGATTACAATATAGTCAGTGCTTGGGGATTATCTGATTCTGCATGGTACTCTCCCCTTAACATATGTGAAACACATTCCATGGAATTTGGAAATAACGTACAATTCCCACTGCATTTTATTCCTGACCAGCCTTCAACAAATGGAACGGATTGCTCACTTTGCAGAGCACAGACGCCTCCCACACTCAGGTTTTGGAAGTCTGAGACAGGCGAGTCAGGCAGCGGCAATCAAATCAGTTCAGTGTTTACTGAAACCCTTTCTCTGCATCTGTCACTGCATTTAGTGCAGCAAGGACACAACCAAAGCATATTACTCCATTTCTAACAGTGAGCAGCCTTTGATCTTTTGGGGGATAACTAGCAAAAACAAAACAAACAGAAGAACCAAAAACTTGAAACAGTTTGAGGATTATATAAGTCAAGAACATCACAATGTGTAATAAAGTGTTAAATTGAATATTATCAGATCCAAAAATTATTGATGCCGATAATAAGTGCTGTGGCCACTGAGAAGAGGGAGAATTGTTTGAAGTTATTGGGGAATGCTTTATATGGGCATTATAGACATTAGAGCTAGTCCTTGGACAATGTTTAAAATTTGGTTAGAGGAGAGGGAAAAGCCTCTGTCTTCAGATTTAGTCAACATGCAAACAATTACTGTTTCTCCAACGTTTTGGTGGTCCTGCTGCCTTTCAAGGGGAAGCCTTCCATGTGTTTCTGATTCTGAGAACAATTGAATTACTAGCCCATTGTCTGGTGAGAGCTGTTTGGTCAGGAAGCCCCATGGACTTCTCAGAAGCTTTTATCCTTTGAAAGAAGCTGTCCTGATTTCCAGTTGTTAATGAAACTTGTACTACACAATGCTCAACTGTAGGACCCACTGAGACCTTGACCATGTACCTCCTTTCATCTCCACATGGGGGACCCACATGGCATAGAGGGGCTACAGAAACCCAGCAGTGCGGCTCTCCCAATGTTACGGCCTTGAACTTTCTTCTGTCATATCCTAATAGCTTTGTACTAGGAGTGATGGACTGTGCTAGTTTCACCCTTCATGAATAAATACAAAATGTCTTGCCACCCAGATGATGAACCCTTTGTAGTCACACATCTGTTTTGAGCATGTATCCGTAGGACCCTCCATACTTGCATTTCAATATCCTGTGCCTGTGTGAGGCCTAGCTTGGGATTTGTGAATTTTACACTTTTGCAATGGATAGATGTTTACTCTGTCAAGTGGTTTTTTTTGTTTGTTTGGTTTTTGCATCAGATACTGACTAATACATTGGATGAGTCAAAGGCCTTACCTCCATTGCTGAGGCTTTCTGGGAAACTCATGGAGTTATCCTGAATATTAATATATTCCCTGTTAGCGCAGATAATTCCAAAGGTGTAGGCTCATCTTTAATCCCCCAGGTAAGGCAGAAGATAGAAGTGAAAAAGAGAGAATGGTTAAAGAGAGGCCCTGGCCTGGCTGACCTAAAAAGATTTTAAGGGCAATCTGTAAGACAGAGATTGCCAAACTTTTTTAACTTATTTGTAACCACAGAAGATTTTGAGAATGACCCCCAAATAGGTACACTTGTTTTCTATATTATATACATGTCCCATTAAAGTTATGTTACCAGCCTATGAAAGACACACAGAAATAGGCAAAACAAAGAATGACATTTTTAAAAATAATGTAATTTCTGATATTGCCTTCTTATCCTTCAAATAATTGTGTGTTGTATGCTCTAGTGTGCTTGCACTCTGTTTGCGTACACCTGCATAAACCTATAGTGTCAGTGTGACGCGCTGCTCTGGTTCTCAAATGTTAGGCTACGTCACAATTTCCTGGAAGCTTGTGAACACAGATTTCTGCCCGCCTCCCCCTATGTCTCTTATTTGGTAGGTTTGAGGTGGAGCCCAAGAATTTGCATATCTAACAACTTCCCAGGTGATGCTGGTCTGAGAACCACTGATAAGTTAAGAACTTGGGTCTCGGAATTTGTCTACCAAAGTTGGACTTCAGGATTCCTAGTTACCAAATGTGTGACCTTGAGTAAATTATTTTACCTCTCCAAGTTCAGTTTTTTTTATCTGTGAAATGGCAGTCATAAGTACTAACCTCTTAGAGGGACTGGAGAGCTTAAGATAATGGAGACAAAATGCTTAGCACCCAGTGCTTACTGTGTGTCCCTGAAAATAAGACCTAGCCGAACAATCAGCTCTAATGTGTCTTTTAGAGCAAAAATTAGTATAAGAACTTGTATGGTACATTATATTATATTATATTATATTACATTACATTATATTATTATACCTGGTCTTGTAGTAAAATAAGACCAGGTCTTATACTAATTTTTGCTCCAAAAGACGCATTAGAGCTGATTGTCCTGCTAGGTCTTATTTTCGGGGAAACACATATTACCTACAGTCTCCCCTTCCTCCTCCTTATTATCATCAAACATCTCTTTTAAGGTAACAAAGTAGACTTTAGGGACATCTGTGCCTTAATTCATAAGAGTCATGGGAATGTGTTCTTCTGCTTTGGCATTATACATTTAGAAAGGCCATGCTCCAAATGAGATCTCTTTCTAGTTGAATGGTCGAGATGAGGATCTTTTGCAAAGTCTGCCTAAAAGAGAACAGTGTGTTCAGCCCTCTCCCTTCTGTGTGTAACTGTTGATAGTTTGTGGCTAAGTGTGTATTTCTGTCGTCTTTTGTATATACTGAATTCTTGTTGCATGATATAGAGTTGGCATTTTTGGTGGTTGTGTCTTTGAATGTTTTGGGGCATGAGACTAGTACATTCAAGTGCTTGCTTTGAATCTGATTAATTTTTAACACTTCTCTCTCTACTTTTTCTTTTCTTCCACTCTCATTATGCATTGCTAGGACCAAGTACCACCTGCCAGGAAGATTCCTGTGCCAACCAGGGGGTCTGCATGCAGCAGTGGGAAGGCTTCACCTGTGACTGTTCCATGACCTCATATTCTGGGAACCAGTGCAATGATCGTGAGTACAACCTTTTCATACTTGGAGTTTTTCAGAGTTCACAGGTTTGGGGAAACTTTAAGGGACATTATGAAAAAAGGATGGCTCTTCTGAAAAATTAATAAGCAATTTTCTCCTCCAGAAACTTGGAATATAAAGCACTCGTGCTCTTATGCGAAGAGCAAAGAGACATTTCTTGCTGAACAATACTAGATGTTTTCCCATTTGCTTATTCCCAATGGCTTTTTTTTTTATTGCTGTTTGTTTGTTTTTTTAATTTCCTGTATGTTAGATTACCTGTGACTGAAAAAAACAAAACAATTCAGGCAATATTTTTGTTCTAAGGAATTCAGTCCTTAATTAATTAAATCATCTGGGTAACAGTTTTGAGACACCTATTTGTATTGCCTAGAATTTAGAGGATATTTAAGGAATGTAGCTATTTTCTCAAAAATCCTGAATTTAGTGATCTTCTTAGACCTTTTAAATGATGAAAATGTTCAAAGCTCGTTATATTTTCCAATTAGAAATATTTAAAACAGTCTCTTGGGTCTTTCAAATGTAAGGCAGAGATTCCCTCTGGCTAAGTTTATATATATTCTATTTATATATCTATTTTATGAGTATGTTTATATGTATACATCTGTGCATTTGGTTCATCTTGGAAGAGAGCCAATTATTACCTTTGTCTACTGGTGATGCTTAAGGCCTATCAGCTGATATAATTCTAGAAGACTGATTTCATGAAGATGATTCTAGCACTGATGGTTGACATATTTTAATTCTGTGGGAGTCTGTAACCTGTGTCTCCACTTCCATCTCATGGTATTTTTCTAACATGGCCACTTTTAAAGACAAATAAACACTTGCAATTTCTGAATACATACACAGCAAAGAGATTTGTTTTAAAAAAAGGCTCTGACTTAGTGGGTCCTGCTGACCTTCTGATTTTCTGAATGCAGCCTTTATGGTAGGAGTTTGTTTTATAATCTGAACTCAGTCAATTGGCCTCTTGGTTTCATGAAAATGATTCATGATGTTATCGGTGCAAACCGTTAAGCCATGCTATGTAGTTTGCCCGTGTGAGAGCAGGTTCCAATTACAGTGCCATCTCTATTATGTCTATTTGGTTTTCCTTGATTTTGTATTGCTCACCCTTCTTTTTTTTTTATGTGTGTATAGTTGTCTCTTCTTCTGTTTTTCATTTTTTCTTACAGCTTTTTATCTTCATATTGTCTGTTGCTAAAATACACTAGATACACTAAGGAGAAACAAGTGGAGTATCTGACCATGTAGAGAGAAAATTCTTTAATAATCATTGATCTAAGTATAAGCATATGCTTCTATACTGTAACTCAAAGGACAGACTCGGCAGAAGGTTTTGGCATCACATTGCTCTTTCCAAGTATTTGGTATTGTTGAAATTCCTATTTCCATATTTATGATTTAGAAATACCCTTCCCCTTTGAGACAGGCGGTTATGGACCCATCCAGAGTACCTTGGGAATTGTGCTTTATGCTCTTTCTTTTCCCTTTAATTTGTCTGCAGAAAACTCAATAGGAAGGCTGTTTTCCCCCCTAAATGGTAGCATAATGCTTTTCTGTCCTCACAAGTTTATTTCTATCACACACACTTCTGGTAGAAAATGGACGGCACACAGAACAGGCAGAAAGGTAAGTTACTCTAACAACGGTGAAAATGCACAGTCTGCAGAAGGTATGTATATATTTTTCTCTCATTGACAAGTTCCTGTCTGCCACCCAGACAAGACATTGTTTTTTTGCCAAAAATCAACCAGGATTCTTTCCAGCATTCTATGATTGTTTCTGAGTTTGTTAACAGGAAGTTGTGTCTCAGTCCAGAATGAGTACTATCATGTTGTCTGACTTGAACAATTGGTCGATATGTAATGAAGTACTAGAATGAAGGTTGGGAAAGGTCAGCTTTCTTTTGTGACAATAACTTCTCATCCTTTAGAAATGTTTCTAAGGTAATCCAGGCATAGGATAATATATTTTGGATTTTATTCTATAAATAATGTAGTTGAATTTTTGATTGTAGAAGACCTCTGAGCCCACATCTCTAAAAGAATCTGCTTGTTTATTTAGTCCCTTTTTGGAGAGTGGACCAGGGCTTCTGTAATTGGATGAGTGTATGGAAATTGGAGCAAGTCCATTTTAATTGCAGAATGTGAGGATTATATACAATTCAGATGTACCGGATTATAAGGTGTAACTTTGGCTATAAACTTTTCTTTTTGCTTACAACAATAAGCATTTACTGTTGCTCATGAGGCTGTGGGTAAACTTACAATGAAACCCAATTGAATATACCAAAACGGTAGGTTAATTTTTACAATGGATGTCACTTTAATGATTGACACTTACAGTGTGTAGGGGAATTTCTCCTGTGGAGCTACCATCAGAGTCAGTTTTTTCCACATAGAAACTCAGCCTTGTGACTTTACATCATAAATCCTTATGTTCTGTACCAACCTTGACCCTTAGAGTTGTAATTTGCTGCTTCAAACATCTTCAAAATGAAGTGACCTATCTGATATTCCATGTCATCTGATAGTCTATGCCTCTCTATGTTAGCAAATTCTTGGTAGCTTAGCTTGCATCAGGAGTTAAGCCTTAGCCCTCAGTGTCAGCAGCAGAGTTAAACAAGGCTCATGATTATCGTTGGCAAAAGCAGTGGGGAAAAATTCAGAAAAGGAAAAATGATAAAATGGGAGAAGGAGAAGGATGAGGAATCGAGAGAAAAGCAGAGTTTGAGTCTTCTATGAAAGAACGCAGAGGCCATTAGCAATTGCTTAGGTATAACATTCATGCCACAGGTGGAGTGCTTTGCCCTAGATAATGGAAATTGGGCATAACATTATAAGTGGAATGCCATGAAGGAAATCGGGCCTTTACCCAATTCTTGGGAGTAAGATATTCTGTGGAATGTTGTGTATCTAAAATAAATTTTATGTCTTGAAATGCTGTCATAAAACCACATGAATTGATTAGAGACTCAATCTAATGGCAAAAGGCATTCTTATTTAATTTTTTGGGAGGGTAGGTTTGGATCTCTCATTTTCTATGAGGTCTTTCTCAGGACAGCAAATTGATCCTCAATTATAAGAAATGAAAACATCTCAATTTATTATTGTATACCCAAGAATAGAAAATCTTTCAATAGGGAAATAGCTAGGCTATGGTATTTTCCAAAATAAAGTGTTCAGTTCATCATGTGTGAGAAAGTTAACTATATCTGGGAATGACTTGCAAGTATCTAAGGAAATGTTTGCATTTTAGAATTTTTCCGTTCTTCTAGCATTGGTTCTGTCACTTAGGTCCTTTGTTTTTTCTCGCCTGCCTGCCAAATTTGGCATTTGCTTGACAAATTTGAATTACTGTCACATAGATGTGGGCTCCAGAGTAGAGTTTACATATAAGAACTGTACCTCTCTTAGTATGAGTAGACCAAGCCTGGATGGTTTTAATGACATTTTACATTCTATGTGAAACCCTGGTGGGTTGGTGGAGGCCATGGGGCAAGTTCCAGGTTCATTCTTAAAAAGATAGCTGCAAAGCTGATATAGGGGTTGTGAGGGTTTAACATGTAGTCTCGTTGGCTGATTATCTTGTATAAATGTGATTCCCTTGCATTGGATAGAAACAAAAATCTTCTGATTGGAGACTAAAGTATAATTGATTTATTAATCATCTTATATAGTTAGATGACATGCTTTCCACCATTTCATATTATGGTAAAATCATAGTGAATTCCCTTTAGGTGACTTTTAGGGCCATTTGTAATGCACAAAGTAGCCCAGAAGGAATCTTGAGTTTATGTAGGATCCAATCAGATCTATGGAAGGACACACAAATAATAGTCTCCAAAGAAAATCTTTGTTTCTTCTGAAAAATTCAAAACGGGCTGACTTCTGAGAGGGTGCATTGTATCGGAACACCAACTTAATGTCAGAGATGCATGTTAGAACAACAAAAAAAATGGAACCTTACAAGGCTTTTTATAGGGATGTTCTTTTTGGATAATGGGTTCTTATTGGTATTTTAAACCAGGCCTGAGATCTGGGCAATTTCAATATGTTGTAGCCATAATACCATCAAGCGAATTCAGAATCTCTTTCCCATAATGCCACCCGCATTGGCAGACTATTGTTGAGTTCCTCTCTCCTTTACAACACAGCAAGATGTTACCCAGAATCCAACTCACGCATGCATACCCATACACATGCAAAAAAGTTGTCATTTGGGGGCACTTATTGAAAACAGCAGTTTGAAACACCTGACATCTGTCTTCACCATGGGTCCCTCTGAGCATACTCATAACAACTCTTTGAAGTTGCGTATAATTTTCGGATCTTGTTATTGCTTCTGTACCCTGGAGAAACAAACGTGGAACAGTCTGTGTGTAGCCCATAAGAACACACATCACGTTCCTGGACTTAGAAATCGGGTGTTTATAATGGTTTTGTGGAGTGAAGAGCAGGGAATAGATGTGGGTCCTCGACCCACCCTCAGCAGTCAGCTACCTGTGCTACATTGCTAGTCATATATCGTGGGCTACTTGTTGAAGAAATTGCTAGGTTCACACTGGCATGGAATAATGGATGTTCTTTGCTTGCAACAAATCAATGGCAAGCAGCTGTGGATCGTGCAGATAGTGGAGTGTGAAGCGCCTTTTCAGACAGTTTTCTGCGGGAGTGGCTGTTAAGCTGCACTGTTGGCTATTGATTGGCCTTTTGCTTTTTATTTATTGTGTGGGTTTCTTTATTTTTTTAATGTAGGTTGGCGTATTGATTACATCTGTTAAAAACACATTTCCCATTCAGGCTTCAGCAAAGATAAGCAATGTATGCATTACTTAGTGTACAAACAAGGGGACAGACGTGCATGTTCGTTCTGTCTCTTGGGTTCGTATAGGTACACTGGCATTATGTCATGAGGCTATGTGGTTACTTGTATAGCAATAATCTCCAAGGATATCAGACTGTAATATGTCTATGTTTTTGATGATGTGGTTATTTGCTACTTCTGTTTTCAGGCTCGGTCTAGCCCACAAATAGGCCATTTTTTAGAAGTTCATTATTAAGATAGTAGTTTGCTCCTTGGAACACACTTTGTCATTCCTTCCGTCATTCATTCACTCACCAGACATTTTGTATTTGCAGATAGGATCATGAATAGGATATAGTTCTGTTTTTGAAGACATTACAACCTAATGAGGGAAGACATATGAAAGTGCTTCAATAGAATTATTAACAGTGTAGAGTAAGGAGTCATAGAGTGGAATGACGTCAACTTTCTCTGGGGTTGAGACTCAACAAGAAGGGCTTCTGCTGTTAGGAAAGTTTTCATTGACAAATGAGTCTTAAAAAATATGTAAGTGCTTGCTAAGCAAATATGGTACCAAAGAGGGTTGGCAAGGAAAGATAGCATTCCAGTGAGCGGAGAAAAATAACTAAAGCCATTGTTAATGGTCTGGCTGTTGCCTTCCGGTCTTTAAACATTTGTATGTGTAAGATCACACTCTGTTTAAAGTTTGTGCTCTGCTTTATTTTGTTTAACATGGTGTGATGTGCATTTTTTAAAGGAAGAAAAATACATCAGATTTCCTAATCTCCTTCAGTAGAATCTATATTTTCTACTAAAGAATCCCCCACATTGAATCTATTACTGGGTCCTGAATGTGGACCTAATAGGGCTCAATCTTGATTTATTTCATTGAGACAGTGGTGGGCATTTATCTTGGAAATTTATTTATAATGATCCAAATTTTTAAAAAGTTGATTTATAATGCATACATTATTAAATTATAAAAGCTATCATAGCATAGGCATTAATTGGCTTTAGAATCAAACTACTTTCCATGCCAATCCTAACGCTAACACTGTGAAATTGAATTAGCCACTTAGCTTTTTGAAGCTTTGGTGTAGCATGGCGAGTGTGATAGGTACTTTATAAATAGGAATAATCATAGTTTTTATTATAACTAATAATATTTGACACTTGTCAAGTCCTTATTATGTTGCTGACACTCCACTAGGACCTTTATAAAAGATGTCATCCCTTTAATCTTCCTAGTCTCTAAGAAATGCTATACTACTATTGTCCTGATTTTAACAATGGGAAGACTAACGTCACACAGTTAGATCAAAGCTGGGTAAGCACTTGAACCCAGTTTTGTCTGATATGAAAGTTCACGTTCTTATTAGATTAGCTACTACTTACACTATTAGAAATAACAACAGTTCAAAATTTGCATTAAATACTAAACTAGAGTGCTTAAAATTCAAAGTAGACAAGTCTTCTCAGACAACCAAATTATTTAAGAATATACAGTTGGTAAAGGGAAGCTCAGTGTTCTTGGTTATTAATTTTATCATATTCAGGAATTCTGAACACATGTTTTTGTCTTAATATTCTGATGAGGCCATTTAGCTTGAATATATTTAGATATTCTAGAATGAGAAGAAGGGTATCCCCTCCCATATCCTCAGATATTCCAAATATTTATATTTTCATCCTCTATTGACCGAAATTTTCTGGCTTCCATTTTTAACTATATTGCAATTCCAATATACATCATAAGCATACTGGATGAAACCATTGATGTGGAGTGGATGGCTTGTGTAGAAATCTTGACTGTTAATAGCTGTGTTACCTTGGATAAATTAATCCATCCCTCTGTCTCTAAAATGTGGATATTTATAGGTCCTATCTCATAAGAATGTTATAAATTAAGTTCATAATTGTGAAGATGGAACATAATAGCTCCTACAGAACTGTGGGCTACTCTTTGATACAATTTTCAAAAAAGTTAAAAACATGATTCATACAAATATAATTTTCATAAAGTCAAAAACATAACTCTCATATGAATATAGAATGAATGTGTGCTAAATCTTTTTAACTCCTTAACGAGGGAAACAGCAAGATGCTGAAAGTGTAAGCAGATATTTATAGGCATTTAAAAGAATGTTAAAATACAAATTTAGATTAAATAGAAAACTGGTGAATATCTCACAGGGCAAAAGGCTCTTAATGTTTTAGTGTTACTGTTAGCAGTGAATGTTCCATCTTTATGGAACAAAAATCTTCAGGTTAATGAGTCAGTTCACAATCTGAGCTTCAATTAATAGTAAATATCAATGTCAAACACAGGTATGTGTCCCATAGGATTAAATATTTCTTGGGTACACATGTTAAGATGAGTCCCTGTATAACATTGAAAGGACCCTTGGCTCTCCCCTAGCCTTTTTTCTAAGATTTGGATAATTTTTATTAACAATATTATAACCTATTCAACTTCAAATCCGTTTTTACCTTTACTAAGTCTCTCCTATGCAATTACCTTTTATTTTTTTAACCATTTAACTCTTTGCCAATCACTGTGAAGAATCATTATGCCATTATGCCATTTAAACAGCCCTAGAAACTAGATACTATTATGAATTCCAGTTTCACAGATAAGGAAATGAGACATGGTGACATCAGTGATTTGCTCAAGATCATAAAACTACATATTAGGTTGGTGGACAAAGATTCACAGTTACATTTGTCTGACCAAAAAATCTAGGCTCTTTACTGGCAGTGTCTTCTGAATGTCTCAAGGAAAGCTTCTGAATGAAAACTCATCTGAACGCTTAGGGATTTCAATTCCCATTAGCCACGGAGCTTTACTACTTTTATTGTATCAATTATACTGTAATTTGTAGTGTCTACAGTATTATTGGGAAAGACATATTTTTCACTTTTTACTTTATTTTAAATAAGGGCATCATTAGGACTGACCTGCTCAGGTAATAAGATCAGAAGTTCCACCAAAAAAGTTTTATTTTGCAAGTTTGTTGGGTCAGAGAAACGGGTCCAGGGGAGTCAGTGAAGCTGGGAGGAACAGCCAGGTATCACAGCGGGCAAGAACCAGAGGATAAGACAGATACAAAAGGAGCATTCAGTAGCAGACAGTACCAGAGATAATGGCTGAAGTTATTTCATTGCGTCTGTGTTTTTTGTTTGTTTGTTTGTTTGTTTGTTTTTTATTTTCTGGGCCCACAGATATTCAGTGTAGCTGAAAGGAGGTCAGAGGATGGCAATTAAACCCAGAGTCTTCTCATAAAGGATGAAGGTATTGATACTCTTGAGAGCAGATTCATAGATGTGTGGTAGCATGTTGCTCATGGCTGTAGCTCTTGCTTATATATGCCTCTGATACCTAGAAAGTTGATTTTGTACCCCAAAACGGTTGTACTATGATATTAACACCTGAATACATTAATATATGCAACATCAAACAGTTTCAGCAAGAGCCTGGACTGCTTGAAACTTTGGTTTTACACAGTCCTCCATGAAAATGAACCAGGATTCACAGGTAAACATTAGTTTTTGCAATTCCCGGACCCATGATTCAAGGAGAAATAGTTTCCACAAGTCAGAGTCCTGCAGCTTGACAGGAATGATTATGAATTGTTGGAATCTGTGACCTCACTAATTTCATTTCAGCCACCTTCAGCATGCTATATTTGTAGACCATTTTTATTGCTTGTATTTAATTATAACCCATGTATTTCTGGTGTGCTTGGCTAGTTACATATTGATGGTGATGGTAGTAATCCACAGAGAGCCTATTGGTTCACAGAAGATAATTTTATATTACCTGGTTAGTCACATACAGGTACGATTTTAATTATTTTTCAATATAGACTCATGATTTCCTACATTTATTTTCTTCTACATTTATTTGCATTTACATGCAAAGGCACAAAAGATACAAATGACTTCATCTTCTCTTGTAAAATAAGGCTAATAAATATAATTTGGTTTCCTTTGCTTGTTCTCCCCTCGTGAATGTTTTTAGGGGGTAGGTATTAACACCCTAGTTAAGATAAAGGACAGTTCCATCTTCCCAGAGAGTTCTCTTCTGCCCTTTCTAATCAGCCCTTCTGTTGATTAGAGGTCACTACTGTTCAAATTTGTATCAGCGTACATGAGTTTTGTCTGTTCTTGGATATATATAAATAGAATCATACAGTATGCAATCTTTTATTTCTGTTTTCTCTAGCTCCATGGAATGCTTCTGACATTCATCCATGCCACTGTGCATTCTAGCTGCTTTGCTCTCCTAACTCTCATCTCCATCTCCTCATCTGCGGGAGTGTGCTTGGCCCCTCCCTCCACACTCCACTGGGCAGAAATTTCTCTCCTGGCAGTACACTGGGGTGATGTTAGGATTTACCTGTTTGTCTCCTCCCTCTAGGAATCACTGTCTTTCTTTGCCTGATGTCCAGTGTCTTGCAAGCTGTTGTTTCATACTTGTTGTCCTTTTCTTGTTTCAGGTCAATTGTAAATTCAATCTCTATTACTCTGGGTTGGAAGTGGATGTCAGCCCATTTCTTTTTACCTGTCTTTATCTTCAGCCTTTGAGATTGGGGCAGGGGCTGGGAGGGATGACAGCGTCACACATAATAGGCTGTGCTTTAAGCCACCTCCTAGGGATGATATGAAGCTTTGCAACAATCCCAGAATAACCTTGGCAGTGTAGAATATTCTGGGAAAATATGGTGGGGGAAGATTCTGCGATTCCAGTTATAGGCCTTACGCAGTCAAAAGCCTTCTACAGCCAAAGAAGCTGCACGCAGGTAGTTAAATACGTGTGAATGTGTCTCCAAGTGTTTCTTCATCTGAGTTTCTTTTATGAAGTACCCGTTGGCTTTTTCCCTCTGGTCCCTCTGGTAACAATTGATTAAGCTCAGTGGGTGAGGGTTAGATTTGGCTCTTGCAGCTAGCTGTTCTTATTTTCTTTACCTAGCATTATGATTTCTTTTTTCACCTACCTTTAACCTGTGGATCTTTGCCACCTTATTCAGTTCTCTTTGCCAAATGAAATTAAGAAGTGTTTTCAAACAAAAATTTGGAGACTTCAGGAAGGTGAAGGTTTCTATGCCAAGGAGAGTTTTGCTTCTTGACTGCCCTTATTTTGATCTTTAGACTCTGGTGTGCCCTTATATTGAGGCACATATACACACACACACACACACAAAAAAAAAAAAAAAAAAAAAAGAAAGAAAGAAAAGAAAGGAAAGGAAAAAAAAGAAAAAGAGAACTTGCATTGTTGTAACTGACATTTTTGATAATTAAGATTATATAACCTCACTGTTGAAAATCTGGAAAATGCCTAAAAGCACAAAGCAGTGGAGAAAACATGCATAATTTTACCAATTATTTATATGACCTTGTTTCAGAATATGCATGGTGCCAAGCACATAATAGATGTTCAAAACATATTTGGACGAAGGACTGAGCCATGCATAATTTCGAAGTCTGACTTGTGCAAAGGTCCTAGTGTTCTTCTCATGAAATAAACAGCATTTCTACCAGGATTGGGTGTTTTCTTGCTAGAAAGAATGCTTTTAGGCATGCAGGAATTGTAATGAGCATCCCAATAACACGATTTTCTTCTTCAGATGAAAATGGAAATGTCAAAATGTTTTTTGTTTCTTTTCTCTCTTGCCTTTATCCCTTCTCACAGAAAGCTTTGCAGTTTCTGAGCAGTTATACATAGATGTGTCTACGTACAAGTAAAATGGTTTTGTGGCTGGAGGGAAAAGACCCTTACAATGTATATGGGAAAGAAGCCTCTTGGGTTCCAGTTATCTTCTGTCACATCCACTTCCCAAGAGATGTTGTGGTTTATTTAGCATGAAGAGATTCCTTTTAATGTTCTTGTACTCTAAGATCGAATGAGACAGGACTCTTCTACATTTACATCATTTGTCAATTTCTTCTGCATTTGATGTTGACCAAAACTAGTACTGTAGAATTAAAGAACTTAGATGCACTGAATACTGACAAATGTAAAACACAAAGGTTTCTTAATTTTTGTACCCCCGGAGTTGTAAAAGCTTTGTCTCTGCAGAAGAATTCCGCCAAACTGGTAAACTCTTTACAACTACTCTCAACGGCACTGATAGGAAATAATAGCATCTGACTCTCGGCATTATTTCCTAGTTATTCACGGATGTTTTTTGTAATCAACCCTCAACTAAATCTAAAATTGTAATTTTACCCAGCTATCTTGACGTGAGTAAAACCAAATAAATGTTTATATAAAGAAAAATAAGCATATAGATATATATACATACTATCAATAAATACAAATTTCCTTTAGGATGTTTTCCAGTTGTTCTGAAATAATTTTTCTACCCAAATACCTTTGTTTCTATGTCTTAGAGCGTCATGTGTGAACTTTTGGTTGAATCCGTCAACTGGCAAGTTGTGTATTTCTGTAATTGTAAAGGTGCTATGTCGGCTGGGGTCACAGATCAGGTATCTGTTCGCCTTTGAGTATGTTTGGCAGGAAGCCCTTTTGTCCCATCAGAATATTCAATACTAGGGATATAATTTTATCTCTGAAAAAAGAGGCAGGGGGACATCCTCTGGGATTTATTTATCTCCTCTCCCTACCTAGCACTCCCATGGGGCTCCCTCATGCTGGCACTCTAGTGTGTCATCCATTTAAATCTCACATCAGTGCCCTGGCTGCCAGGGCCCTTTGGACAAGGGCCTGCAGTTCAAACACATATCATCACACATGTCTGTTGTTCCTGACTCATAAAAAATTCTGAGAACAGAGCAAATGGAAAAGAATGTATTAAATCAAGTGAGTTTAGCCAAACACACTCTCACTGTTGGTAGAGGCTTTATTCCAATCCCCACAACACACCACATGCATTTCCAACATCCAACTTATTTAATTTGCATTTGGATTAATTTAGCATATTTTCCTATTATATAAAGTTTAATGAACAATAAACATAGCTATAACCAAATCTCACAGCTATTTCCCAGTGTGGGGTAACATTTTGCATTTCGTTATATTTGGTTTCCTAGGTAATGTTTGATTGTGGCTGTATTTCCTAAAGCTACCTCTCTTGTCACAAGGAATGTTTTGGTGGCAGATTCTTCAGACACAGAGCAAGGCAACAAAGAGTGTTACGCTGAAACTCGATTAAAGCCTTGGTAGTGAAAATCAACTGGGCAACACAGGGGATGTTAAAAACAATTCTCCCTGCTGCTTCCCTTGGCAGGTTTGAGCTCCCCATTGTTGGCCTCCCAGCTTTTATTTCGGAAGTCTGTCCTGTGTGCTCGTTCCAGATTCATCTTAGTGGGGCACCTTGTTTGTCTTATGAGGCCCTGCTCACGAACCTTCAGTGGCCCCTCTTGTAGTCCAAACCCTACTCTTGGTTTTCAAGGTGTTTCACAATCTACTTTTTAAAATCTGTGTCACGGACCCCATTTCCTTTCTTGTTGATGGATTACTGTGTCCTCTAATAGGCTAGTGTTCTTACTGTCACTCGGATATTCTATCTCTTGCCCCTGTGCCATTGCTGCTCTGGTTTCTGCCCCCTGAATGGCATCCCTTGTCTTGAGCTGGCTCTTCAAATCCTGTTCAGTCTTGAACGTCCCAGCCCAAGCCTCACCTAGTCCCTCGAGTATTCTCTGCCCACATGAGTCCATATTGATCTCTTTCCAAAATCCTATTGCATTTCTATTCAGCACTGACAGAAAGCATGGCTCAGCATCTAAGGGGGGTTTTTATGGACTTGAGAGTAAAAGGTGAGTTCAAATCCTGGCTCCTTTCCTGACTAACTATGTGGCTTTTGACAAGTAATGCAACAAAACCTCACAGTGTGTACCTTGCAAAAGTCCCAGTTTTGTTAACAGGGTTAGAAATAATAGATATAGAGTGTTGGACTTAGGAAAGAGGTTTTTAAGGTTCCAGGTAGCAGCTGAAGTTAAAAATGTAAACCGTCCGTTAAAGAAAAATGTCACTAATAAATAAAACATAGAATTTTGAGTAAATTAATTACCACTTTTGGTGTATAATTTACCCCATTTCCTAGAGGACCAATTGGCCTGTGTTGTGGTGACTGTAGGTTCCTCTAGCGTAGATGGGAACTGTGTGCTGGGTGGATGTGGGTGGTAGAGGTACTGGGATTAGATTATTCAAATGGCACTGATGTTCTGCATATTCTAATTTTAAATGTAAACATACTCCTGATTGTGGGTCTGTATAATTTAACCGGAAGCCTAAGCAGGTTTCAGAGGACCTACTATCTTTCCTGTGAACATCCCACTTTTTAAAGGCAGTGCTTACACAGGCTCCCAAGGGAACACCAAGGCATGCTGGTACCTTCATTCTCATGACCTATTTTGGCTTCTTTCCTAGAACAAAGAAGAATCGCTGACCAGTGAATCTGTGGTTCTTGTCACTTATAAAATGGGGGGAACAAAACTACAATCTTTGCAGCCTCTGTTATTACCAGAAATCTCAATATCTAATCTTAATTTTGTAGATAGTAATTCATTTTTAAATTAGTAATTTACAGTAGTCAAATATAACCCAATTTCACTTGCACAACAAACTCTTTACAATAGTTTTTTGGGTTTTTTTTATTTGTTTTTTCGTTTTTGCACCTCTCCTCAGTAAACACTTCAAAACTCTTTAAACCTGAGGCTCCAAAACCAGGTCAGGCCAAGTTTGATACTGATATATATATACACACATATGTATATAGGTATATATATATATATATATATATATATATATATATATATATATATATATATATATATATATATATATATATATATATATATATACTGCTCTAGTTATCTATCAATCTATCTATCTATCTATCTATCTATCTATCTATCTATCTATCTATCTATCTATCTATCTTAACTTGGACCTTAGGCCAAATAGTGAAGACCCATGGCCAACCTCATGTTTCCTATTCACTCTTGACAGAAAAAGTCAGAGAACTGTGGAGTTGCTGGTTTACTGAGCAGCCTAATGTGCTAATTATTGCCTGCTATGGGAAAATGGCTGCATATTGATCTCCAGTGGAGTTTAACTGAACAAGAAGCTTTGTCTCGGTAACATTATCACATATCCATTACCAGGAGTTCTCCATACTGGGCCCAGCTGCCGAACACTAGGGAATCATACCAAAATCTTAATCATGGTGATTTTGATAATCAGTTCCAATGAGCAGAATGCTGTTAGCTCTTTGGAACCTATGATGCTGACAGTATTTGAGGAAACGAAATATGATGAGTGTGACTGTTAAAGTGTGGGAGGAGGATTGGTAGAGAGAGAATCCAAAAGAGAAATTTCAGCCATTTTAAGAACTCATGCTTCTAAGAATAATTATGTAGAAAGTTTGTACTTCTAGACTCTATTTGTTCCTGACAGCAAGGGTTTTATGAATTTGGATAGAATATTTAAATGATGGAAATTTAAATTCATTTTAAAATGTACTCACATAGGAATGATTTTTCTTTTTTATGAAGTTTATTAGAGGGAAGTGTGATTGATTTACTTCTGAGTCTTTGTGTAGTAGAAATGTGTTTATATAAATAGTGTTTATTTCTAATGACAAATATTTGATGCCAAGTAAGCGGTAGGCCACAAGTGATTCAGTAATTGCCATCACATGGGCATATCATTGTTTCATATGTATTTTCCTAATGTGAACCAATTCCTTTATAGCTTAAACATCTATGCCTTACCTAAAATCTGGATAGACTGTATTGATAGAACATCCCTTGAAGTCTCCTTCAGTGAAGAATAATTTTTTCCTAATCTTTTTATTCCTGGCATCAGAGCACAGCTCCCAATCATTGTTCCATGATAGCTCTTCTTTTAAGGTCCACATGTCTGTTATGCTGTTTTCCTCATTCTCATCAGATCTATTGACCGATGGGATGTGAAGAACATTCTAAACTGAGTTCCTTCTCATAGCCTCTGTCTCACTCCATACTTTGCCTTATCCTTGGTGGCTTCAATTTTCATGTTATGCTTTTTCAAAAGCTTGGCCATCTAGCAAAGGGAATTTCCTTTGCTGTTAACTGCTTCCTAAGATTTTGTCTTTCTCCTACCTTGTACCTCCTGACTCTACTTTCTACTCTCCATGTCTCAAAGGTTTTATTTCCCGCCATACATTGTCTGGAGTTCCTTGTCAGCAATATGAATGACATTCCCACCAAGACTCTGTAGCCCTTGCCTCTTGACCTGGCCACCCACTACCCGAATTCTGACCACATTCCTCTCTGCCTGGTTCTCGGCTGCTGCTTTATGGCTAGAGAAAGTCAGGCACTCAACAGTTAGTTCCACTGCACATTGATGTCTTCTTACCTTAGCAATGCCCTTAACACATTCCATTTTGTGTCCATCTAGGCTTTGGCCCTAAATTCTTTTTTCTTTTTAAAGGAGGGTGCAGCTCACAGTGGCCCACGCGGGGATCGAATCGGCAACCTTGGTGTTATTGGCACCACGCTCTAACCAACTGAGCTAACTGGCAGCCCCCGGCCCTAAATTCTGACCATTCTCTTTCCTAGTCAATGATGCTCCACTGTGCTAGTTAACCTTCTCCCAGTAGGAGCCAGCTAATGTAAGCCTTTCTTCATAAATTTTGTGTTTCTGCTCAAACATTCCAAATCCCTATAGCATAGCAATTAAGACTTTCCAGGAATTTTCTCCAAACATGATTTTCTATTTCAAATCTTCTAGGACTCACTTTATAAACGTAAGCACTGGTGGGAAGATTCTCTTCCTCAGATGTGCCCTAAACTTTTCACTTTTTTGGCCTATCCTCCTTAGCTTGTTCATCTCTATATGGGGCGCCTTGTACTAAGTGAATATGTGTGTAGAATTTACATGTTTACACAACATACTTCTCTATGTATGACTTTTTAAACATTTAAATCAGAACTATGATTATTATTTTCTTGCACGTTTCATATCACAGTGTCAATCATTGAAAACCAGTAGGGAAACTACTCTTTTTCCTTTTGGTAAATAGTTCTCCATTGTAGTGCCTATCACACAAGTATTGGTTCATTATTTTGGCTCACTATTCACTGTGAATTCTGTGGAGTGGGTGCAATGCCTTATTTATCTTCCCAGTATTTTATGTAGAATCTGACATTATAGATGTTCAATAAACTTCTGATGAACACATAAAACATGAGGTACCTGTTAAGGGTAATGATAACTAAAAGCTTACTTTGGAAGTGTTTAGTGTGGACTAAACTACTATAATGGGCCATGCAAGGCACAAAACTATTACTTTTTGAAATCATTATATTAGGTAATAAATAATTTTTTTTATTTATAAACAGATACTCTAGATATCTCTCATTTTGCATACATATGTATGTGTGTGTGTGTGTGTGTGTGTGTGTCAAAAGGAAGTATTAACTTTCCCAAGATCACATGGCTAGTGAGTATAATAGTGTAAGTATTAGGAGTCCTGACTATTGATTCACTAGCCAGTGATCCTAAGTCAATATTTTCTTTTTTTTCCATATGTTTATCTTTTAATATTTTCTTAACGGTGTTTTGTGGTATGACTTGGACTAGTTCTCATTCTCTTTTACACATATTAACTGGGGCTGAAGTAAAGGGCCAGGGAATAGAGGGTAGAGGTAATAGGTTTCTGATGGTGTGAAGAAAGGGCATGTTAGAAGGAAGTCTGTGTGTACTTGGAAATGCAGATACATTGCCCTGCAGATACAAATGCAGTAAAACTAGCTGTGCTAACTAACTCTCCCAAAGAGTAAAAACAACTTAGTATGTGTGCTAAGTTACTACCTCCCTTGCAAGGAAATAATTTTGTTCTTATGGATGACTTCATGTTTAATCACAAAATCTATTTTTTTTTTGAACTTTACTAGAGTTAAACACATTTTAAGGTAGTCTACATAACCAGAGTATCTACGTTTACCTTTTTCACAGGGTTCAGTGTATTCATTTCTCTTTCATTAGAATCTAGCCCCAGTTCTGCTCGGGTACAATGTTACGTAGAAAAAACAAGGTAAGCAAGGGCAGGGATCTTTTGGGGAATGAAATGTTTATTTGGAGGTGGGGGTTGACGGGTAGTTTGAGGTGACCTCGATGAGGTCCTAGTCATGGGGATCTGGATGCAGGAGAATTTGGAGAAAAAGGACCAATTGAAATTTTTGAGCAAGTCTGTGATAGGGCAAAGCTAAATCTTTGAAGAACCCCCTGGCAGAGTGTGAGAGGTGAGTTGAAAGAAGATAGTAAGCCTGGCGAAAGCAGACACCACATCCATTTTTTTTTTTTTTTTTTTTGCCACTAAATAAGTAGACCCTTGTACAGTGTCTGATATACAATGGGGATTTGATGAATATTTTTTATAAGAATGAATCAAGTAAGAAAGCTATTAGGGGGCTCTTATAATAGCCAGGGTAAATGGCAAATAAAAAATATATATATTTTATATGTATATGTACATATATATGTATGTATATATACATATATGTATATATACATACATATATGTATATATGTATTAATAATAATTTTAAAAGGCGTTAACTAAAGTGTTGGAAGTGAGAATACTAGGGTTAGCCTCAACTTGATTATAAACTACATAGAGGCAGGCAAAAGCAATTATGATATTCAAAGAACTGGCAAACACTTAAGAAATCTCCATTTGTAATCTTGTAAGCTTTGGTTATTATTCCTTTTAGCCTTATCCTTGTTTTTGGTTTTAACAATTGTAGGTTTTTTTAAAGTTAAAAAAAAAAGTCCGCTTCTCATGTTAAAACCTCTTTCTCTGTTACTCAAACAATACATTGTATTTCAGACATACAATAGTTCAAAAAATGTTTATTGTATGATTTCCAATGGAATGAACTGTTAATGGGCGCTCATTAAATTATAATTTCAATATCCTTTGCTGTGTATGGGTAGGGACAAGTTCATTCTAAGTTCATCGTTTTCCCTCATGCCTGCGAAATTGCGGTTAGCTAAGTTCTGCAGCTGTCCCCAGGCTTCTACCTGATAAAACTACCTGAGGGCTCTCTGAGTTTTCCTCTTGCAGAATCCTTCTCAAGCTCCCCACTGCTAAACTGAAATGCTTGAAGCATTCCAAACTGTTACTTCCTGCCTCAGTTTGAAATGTGTGAGATTTTTCTTTTTTAAAAATTAGGACACATTCTGAGCATTTCCAGTGTGTAGATAAACCTCTACAACAGAAGCATCTTTGGATATAGGTTTTTTTTTGTTTTTGTTTTTGTTTTTTTTGAATCTTTATAGAATTCCGGTCAAAAAAGTTCATGTAGCAAAGACATGAAGCGTAATCAAATATCTAGGTTTTAAATGTTTTTGCACAATTTGGTGTGAGAATTATCAAGGTATCTGTAATGCAGACAGATGTACTGTATTCTAACAGTTTTGTTCAGGCCGTGCACATGGAAACGTGGAGCTTCATTTTTTCACTGTATAGTTGCTTCACTTATTGCTTCCACCTTAGTGTCTTTTCTGTCAACTGTTAGCATTGAAGAGAATCTTCAAAGTGTGATGTTGGGTAAAATGCAGCCATGTTAGTTACATACCTAGGATTGTCTCTCAAAAAGAAGCTTTGGAATTGTTTTAAAGGATAAGAAAAAGAAACACAAAACAAATGTGTTGATCATAGGATTAAATGGGAGAAACTGATAAATTGTGGGCATCTACCACCCCCTGGAAGTTGGGGGCAGGGTCGGCTACTATTTGCCTCTGATTTAATCCTATGATTTTCTGGTTCCTTAGCTCTGTCAGGTTGCTAAGGCAGGACAACCCAAGGTTACTCAGATTCTGTCTGATTTTATTTTACCATTTGGGAAATAAACCCTACCAATTCTGTAAATTGATTAGATATCCACAGAAGAAAGGATTATTCGATATTTGGGACACTGAAGATAAAAACTATCTCCCTTTTACTAAATTAGAAAATTATTCCTAAGAATCAACACTGTTAAACCTTGTCACCTAAAAGCAAGTTGAAATGAAAGGAAACAGCAGAGGCTATTTTAAAAATCCTAATTTAATTTTAAAAATTATGAAAAAATTTAAGCATACAGAAAATACAGGAAATGTTCAACACCCTGTACCCACCATCCTTAATTAACGAATGTTAGCTTTTTGCCACAATTGCTGAAGACTGTAATTTATTTTGTTTTTTAAAAAGACTTTTCACCTTTTTATTGATGATTAAACACATGCAAATAATATTTATATGTCAATGTGTGTAAAGTATAAAAATAACAAAACAAATACTCATGCACCTAACACCCAACTTAAGAACTATACGTTCCTTTTCTTAAGAAATACTTTATAATTACTGTGAGCTTACCAGTTCAAACCGCCCTACTGCCCCCCAAATGATGTAGAAAAGGAAACGCCTCGGGTTTACATTCTGGTGACTGTATTGAATCTGAAATTCTTCCTATTGCTTTTCAAATGAGGTGGTATGAGTAATGATGTTTGCTGGAAAGAGATTTGAGGACCTAACCATTGCTGTCCTATCCTGTTCAGGTCTTTCGTGTTCTCTCTTCTGTTCTTCCAGCACATGTTTAAATACGTATTAAGCAGGAATGATTTAAGTGCTTGTGAAGTTTAGTTTATACTCTTCATGAAACCCAGGGAAAAGTCCTCAATATCTGAAAGGCACTCTTCTTAGTGATACTGGTTTTGACAGCACTTGGACAGCGAAATAGTTTCCAGAAAAGAGACATGGTAATCTTATATGGCGATCTGGATTGAAAATACAGCCAAAGGAATATTCAAAAGCAGGAGATTCTCCTTCTGCATTGTCTTTACTGAAAGTCTAGCGACCAAGCTAAATCATTTACTACTGGTGCTGATGGTTCAGAACTAACGTGATGCTAAACCCTAGGGACTCCTTACTCCATGCACGATTAAATCCAGTTGTCAGATTTGGGCCAGAGAGAGCCCTCTTTTTCCTCAAGAAGCCTACAGGGAGGTGCTTTGTGGGGGAGGTTACTTATTTTCCAGAGCACAGAGCAAGGATCATCCATCATGATCAAATGGGAGTATTTCATATCATCCATCTCCAGTTAGGATAGTAGTAAAAAAAAAATTAAAAAATTAACTGCTATGATTGAGATTCATCTTATAAACAGAAAAAAGAGTAGTTTGAAGTTATTAGAAAACACACACACACACACACACGCCCGCGTGCGTGTGCGTATGCACTGACACATACACACATGCACACACAGATACAGACGGATTTTTCTGTCTCTGTTTTTCTTTTTCACTTCCATGAATAATTTCTGCAGACAGGTGACCAGTTCAACCATCTGTCTCTTTGTTATAAATGCCTAGGGTGAGTCCATTCCCTTCTGCCTTATAGTTAAAGGAAGGCTTCTTTTCCAAGAGAATGATGTAAGCCAGCAAAAACGATGAGACTAAGATATTCCCATGTTGTCACCTTTTCTTTTTTGGATAAGGGAGAATGACTCTTTCATCCTCCAACTCGGATATACAGATTCCTTAAGGTCACTGAAGTATATGTGTTATTGGAAAGTAATAAAACTATTCTCAGTATTGTACAATTTGGAAAATAAAATGTAGGCTTTCGGAATTTATATCAGCTCTTTTTCTACTTCATTTAGCTAGACCCATTTAAATGTTTCATTTTTATCCTGTGTTGTAGATTTCTTGATTGGTTCCAGGTAGTCTCTAAATCCAATTAGGGAAAATGAAATTTGGGAAGCACATTGAATGTGAATTTGAGCATGGTGACTTGGGAATACTATTGTCCTCTCTTCATCTCAGTTCAGAGGTGGGTTTTGTGCCACAAAACCAATCAGCCACCCAACCACTGTTTTGGTCATGTCTCTATATCACCTGGGCTGTTTTTTCAGGCATTTATTCTGCACCCAAAGGAGGGTAACTCACCCCTAGGTTGACAACAAAATTCTAAAGGTTGTTTTTTGGAATGTATTAGTTGTCCTCTGTAAGGAATTACATAGTCTAAAAAGGGAGAGTGTAGTCACCTTAGTGAAATTCCATTTCATGGATTTTTGTCTGCATCTTTGAAACAATTAGATAGAAATTAGAATAAGTTAATAAATAGAGTAATAGAACTTTAAAAAATATTCATGGAATATTTCCTGATTTTAGATATAGTGCTGGAATATTTATATGCTCTTGTTTGATTTTTCTAACAACTAAATATTATCATTACCTCCAGCAAGCAGATATTGTTGCCATTTATAACAGGGAAGGAGACTGAGATACAAGAATTGAAATGTCTGGCTTACAAGCCACAAAACTAGGAAGGAAGAAAAAGGGGTTCATGTTCAGTTTTTCGGTTAGGAGCTCCTGTTCTTAACCTTTCTGCCATTTTGTTGTTCCATACGCTGTGGCACACATAGGACTGTGGCCATACCACCTTCCCAGAGAGGAATCGAAATTCCAGGAAGGTGTAGATGGCCGGGAACTCTGGCCATGGCAGTGCTGGTTGCTATAAGAGGATGTTAGGCAAATAGCATCACACACAGATGGAGTGCAACCCACACATCTCTATTTACGTAAAGGCCCCAAGTGTTTGTGTTAACAGGTTTAGGAGATAATAAAAGAAGTTGTTATTGTTCTTTCTTTCTAAGTCTGCAATTCATTTTAAGCACAAATTTAAAAGGAAAATTTGTAAATTCAGTAGACACTGAGAGACCAGAGATCCAAGAAAACATGTATCTATCTGTTGGGTTTTAAAAAGGAGAATCTGTGCAAAAGCAGTTAGTTTCCCTTTTCCCCCACTAGGTGGTGCTTTGGTCTCGTAGGTCAAATTTAATGATCCTGGGTGGATTGTTTTGTTTTGTTTTTTCTTTTTTCCTCCTAGATGTTGATCCAAGAAAAAGCCCAATTCAAGACTGATTAAGACGACTGTGCCAGTTAGGTTTGTTCACTTTGGGTTTTCTCCATCATTATCACTGTTTCTTACCAAGAAAATTAAACCCATTTGAAAATTTTGGACACTTTTAACTTTTTTGCAATAAATTATATTCACTCATTTTGGAAAAGAACATCAATAGTTGGAACTAGCTCAGTTATCTCATCAGTATATTATCTCCACAGGCTGCACTTGTAATGAGCCTTTCTTCCTACAGAGTGGAGCAAGTCCTAAGTGACTGAAATTGTGTTCAAGCGAGTTTGTTGTTTGGGTATCCATATATAAATTACACTGGCTATGGAGATTGCTCTGGGACATATACACAGCCCAACATGTGATGTTTTTTTTTCTTTACATTTTAGTACCAGTGGAGACAAAAAGAGGAGGGGATGATGATTTAAATAAGTTGACATCAAAGAGGACTGGGGTGGGAAGGAAGCAGATGGATGGAGAAATAAATAGCATTAGTACAAATTCAGTAAAACAAATCAATCATTATACTTACATATTCTAAAATTCACTCATTTCCATTACTATGCAAGGACTTTATTTGGTGACATGTTGACAAATGAGGTGTTCTTACTATCGAGAAGTAATTTCCTGAGATGAGACCAAAATATGTGATAGCAGTGGGTGACAGAAACCGAAAAGTTCCACAGATCACTTGGCTATGAAGTAATAGTTATCTATGCACTTCTGAAGGTCTACTATGTACCAAACAAAGTGGCACTGGGAATACTGATATGAACTATGTACTCAATCCCTCAAGGGACCTCAAGTCTAATGTGAAAGCTATAGAGATGGTTGAAAGACAGAGTGTGTTCAGTGACTAGTGGTACCATGTCCGGGTTATCAGTAGGACGTCAGGTGACCTGAGACAACACTAGAGGGGCATCTTGTTAAGATGGAAAGGCTGATAAGACACGGGCATGGCGACTCTGGAAGGATGACTAGGCTGGCAAGAGAAGAAAGGAGAGAGGTAAGTAGAGGGAGTGAAATGTAAAAAAGCTTGAGATTCTTGATGAGTGTGGGCAATTGCAAGTTTGTAACCTGCAGCATAGTGACATTCAATGTGCTTAGGTGGGGTCAGGATTAGGGAGATTTTGAGTACTAAACTGAGTGTGAGCTATTTTTCTAAAAGCTACAGGAGAACCTTTGAAGATTATGGGCTCTTCACAAAACCCTGTAAAAAGGTGGGTCATTCACTCCCATTTTACAAAAGGTACATGAGCATCCCCCAAAGCAGGTGGATTGCCCCCAGGTGACCTTCTAGATCCAGAGGCTGTGTGAACTGACCATCTGTCATGGGTTCCTCTCATGGGAATTTTACATCTTGCCTCTCCTTTGTCAGCTTTCCAGGCTACTAAAGAATTGATTATACAAGTGCAGATGAGCCCCTTGGCTTACTTATTTAAAGATTGTTTGCTGTTTTCAACATTTTATTTTCCCCAAACTGTAGATAGAGGGGTTTTGGAAGGGTTTTGCTCTAATCATGCTCGTTGAACCGTTGGTAAGCATATTTCCTTCTGCATTTTCACGCAGAAATTCAGCATGATGTTTTTGACACTGATTCTGAGTCCTGTATTCTCTACCCATCTTGCTGTATTTGAAGGTGGTGGGGAAACGTGGTGTGTGTGTGTGCGCGCGCGCTCGTGCATATATGGTCATGGTGAGACATGAAGCTCAGGGACTTTTCAGCTTTAAAATGTTATTTTAAAGGAGGTCATAAAATGTCTTTGTTATGTGGACACGATAGTGGCTTACCCAAAGCTCCTTGGATCGTAACCATCATGAATTTATTCTATTTTTAGTTGTATCTATCTGGTTTTCTCTGCTCTGTTGGAGTGGCAGGATTTAAAGCAGACAAGTTTTTGCCCAATTGTATGTGTACCAAAGCTACTTAACCCAGTGTTGGTATTCAATACCCGCTAAATCAAAAACAAAAATCCCAGTAATAGTCCACTTCACTTTCTGTGGATAGGCCATGCTCTCAAGGGGATTATTAACGTCTCTCAAAGAAGCTTTTGTTCTTGAAAGGCTGAATGCATTTTTAGCCATGTCAGATTCTGCCAACCACCTTACGAAATGCTAAGTCAAGGTCTTCATTAAACTGATTTTACTTTCCCCTTAAAATAATTCAGTACTTACGGAATTTACCTATTTTTCAAAATAGATAAATGCCAATGTATCAGTAACCACCTTACGTGACTTATATATGTCTAAAATGTTCATTCATTCATAAATATAGTTTTTACTAATATGCAAAGCAAAGTATAAGATTGATTTATGAAGAGTAGAGGCCAATGAAGTTTTGGAGACAAAAAGTCATCCACGCTAGAGCGGTCAGAAATCCTGAAGTTGGAAAGAATTTATATCCTGTCCGGAGAACCCAAGGGAACCGTAAGGAAAAGGCTCTCAGCTGTAGGATTTCATTTACTGGTGTTGGATCATTGTGCTTAAGTGTGCTCCTGCAGCTGGCATCACATGGCAAGGTCACACCCCTTTGGATAAAGGGTACCCTCAAATGGGTCCCCTCTCCAATGTCTAAGGCCACATCTGAAAGGGCAGTCTTTTTTTGGCTGCCAGTGATTTTCCAAAGCAATGTCTTTCTCCTTTGTACTTCACCCATGTCCCCTTGTGCCCCTTTGCTCTTTCTGGATACAAAAGCCTGACTAATTCAGCAGCCATAAGCCAAAGGGGCTTTCTGTGAAGTAGCAGGGGATGAATGCAAGCAGCCTTGTGCCATGGGGAGGAGATCTGTGCATTATTACATAGCCAGGACCTCTGACTCCACATTGGTTTACACCTATATTATATACCTGGATTATTTTTATCTTCACTTCTGGCTCCTTTCTGTTTTTGTTTGGTTTAAAGATTCCCATCTCCCGATGGGAAAGATCTGCCTTGAGTCAGACCTTTTTTGCAGCAAAGCATGATCTCCAGGATCAAAAGTCTTGTGCAAGGGAAATAGTTTTAGATCTGGGAAATGTCCTATAATAGACAGCTGGTAAGGGTGTTGCCAATTTAAAGTGAATTCAGCAAATAGTTTTGGCTACCTACTTTATAGCAAATATGCTGCACACAGGGTCTACACAGTGAAAATGATAGACATGGCGTTTGCTCTAGCAGAGGCTGAAATCATGTGAAGAACACAGGCATTATATAAATACCTGTAAGAGTGGTGAAAGCTACAAAAGGAGATATTCAAGGTGCTATTGGTGAATACAGCTGAAGGGTGGAACCTAATCTGAAGGATTTGGAGAGTTTTTGTTTGATTCTACCATTGTCTGATTGAATGACCCTGAGCAAAAGATGTAACCTTTTTGTAATTAAGAGCAGTTCCCTGTACTCCATAAGCCTTCACAGCTGAGGTTCCAAAGTCTATAAACTGTAATGACAAGAGAGGATACTGCCAACAGCAGTAAGCCTGGCTGTAGAGAGAAAATGCATGAAGCAAATGACACGGGTGTACAATTGACTCCAGAGCATTGAACCTATTTGAAGTAGAGAAAAGAGAAAAGGCTTGTGGGCAGACAGTAAACTCCATGATAGACTTTCCATCTGTCTTGTTCATTACAATAAACCTAGCACTTAGCACAGTGACCCTACAATATTTGTGGAATGAATGAAGGACTGACCGCGGTCACTTTCTGTGCCTGACTCTTAAGGTTCACATTGAGCCATCTTGGAAATAGAGGCAGGAACAGATGACTCCATAAATGCAGGTAAATCAATGGGTGGATCCCATGACCACTCCCTCCCTGGTACAGATCAGCCCACGAGCTACCAGGCGTGTGCTCGTTCACGTTTCCTACAAGAACTTCTCTAGTTCTCCAGCCCTGCCAAGCATCTGGTCCTTTCCATGATGCCATGGGGCCACCGCAAAATAGGAGAGCTCCTTCCATTTGAGAGAGATTCACCTTAGATGAAGGTCATCCTACTGTACCCGCCCTTCTCACTGTTTTCCATCTCATGCTCCTAGCCACCCCCTTCCTGGGTTATCTACTTTACATGCCAGATTACATGATAGCGCTCAGACTTTGCTAGTTCTGCCTGTAGGCGTTCGCCTTAGGAAAATCTTCTGAGCATCTGGGAGAGGAAATGGGAAATGTCACTCTGACAAGAAATCTTCAGGTCCCATCTCTGACTAGGACTATGGTCAATCACAGCACTCCAGGGGTTACTGAAGCAAATTATCCCAGTATTGGGGGTTGCTTAGGCATTCTATACCATACGAAGGAGGGAAACACAGTTTGCACTAAAGATTCTCTGTTAACAGTAGGCTAAGGCTTTGGGGATTAAATGATGGGCTGCAGGGAAAAGGATATAAGGGATCAAAACTCTTATCTACCAAAGCACCTGGAAAACAGTCTGTGGGCATTTCTTCTCAGTGTTGGGTGAGGCTAGTTTGGCACCATATACAGCAAATCAAATTCTAGGATAAAGAATTGAGAAAACACTTTACCATAAAAGGGGATCCGACAGTGGACACTTCCTATAATAAAAGAAGTGTTTAATAAAATACTCAGAAGCTTTTTTTTTTTTTTTTTTTTTTTTTTTTTTATGGCCGAAACAGGTTTTTCTCTGACAACACCTTGTGCCCTCGCTTCCTGATAGCACTGCCCCCTCTATCTGCATCAGACGTGATGTCTCCATTTATTGAGATCTTAGAGGGCTTCTCTGGGACCTCTGTGATAACAATTTTACCATTATGATAGTTTTAAACTAACTTATTGGTTTTATTGCTATGAGATTGTGGGCTCATTCTGGACAGGGTTTTATTCATCTTTCTATATCACTATCCATTACACAGAGTGGGTCCCTAATAAATATATGTAGAATGAATAAGTGAATCGGTAAATGAATGTGTAGTAAATATCATGTTTCCCCCAAAATAAGACCTAGCTGGACAATCAGCTCTAATGAGTCTTTTGGAGCAAAAATTAATATGACCCGGCATTTTATATTATATTATATTATGCCCAGTCTTATAGTAAAATAAGACCAGGTCTTATATTAATTTTTGCTCCAAAAGATGCATTATAACTGATTGGTTGGCTAGGTCTTATACTTGGGGAAACACGGTATAATCATCCTGACTTCTCTGATACTTTCTTTTCCCTGACTTGGGATGTTTAAAGTAGTCTGAGAAACCTATTACTAGTGTCTCCATATTTGCCTCCAAGAGAATGAATTATCTGTTTAAGAATGAAAATTATCTTTCTCTAAATCAAGTGTGACTAAAATATCCAGGTAATTCCAGACTTCTAGGCACTCCTGCCCTGGCTCTCAGGGGAAAATAGCTGCTGATCAACCATCTCGTCCTGTCTCTTCTCTACTTATCAAAATCGTATTCATCCTTCAGGTCTAGTTTAATTTTTAACTCCTCACTCTGGAAAGGGTTGCTCTGTCTACCATAGCTGCAAAACTAGTTTTCTTTCTGCTCTCCATTACAACTGATTGGTGCTCTTATTCATTCCGTCTAGGTGATGTAGGGGAAAAGCACTTCGGAGAGAGGAGTCCTAATGCAGGTCTTCCTTTTGCCACTCAGTGATTGTTATTTACCTCCCTTGGCCCAGAGTTCCCCCACCGTGATAATGGACCTTTGTTGTAGGACATCTGGCTTAGAGGGTGAGAAGATGACCTGTATATAAGATACCTGTTCCAACACCTGGAACTTATCGAGGACTCAACTAAAGGCAACCACTCGTACTATTTGCACAATATCTTATCTCATTCTCTAGATTGTAGTTCCAAGGATTATGGTATTCCCCAATAATTTAACATCTACTTTAGTTGCTTTTAATGGAAGAGACGGATAATAGATAAATAACCATACACCATGTAATAAAGATAGTGATAAATGCTATGAAGACAAATACACAGGGTAAGGAGAGAATTAACAGGGGCAGGATAATGTGGTTGAGGAAGGGACATTGAATAGAAATTGCATGAAGTGGGGTAAGAGTACCAGACCTGTGCTTGGGAGGAAGCAGTGCCCGTGATAGATACAAAGAAGGTCAGAAAGGTCTGATACTAGAGCATCCCAGCAACTCAGAGGCCAACAGAGAAGACTTTTACAAAGAAGGAAGTAATAGTGTCAGGCTCTCAGTGTCAGAATCCATTCTTGATAAGTCTAGGAAAACAACTGCTGAGAATGCCTGCTGGGTTTGGCAAGTTGGGGATCATGTACTAAGAGAGCGAGAGCGGTGTCAGTGGAGTGGTGAGAACAGCAAGTTCAGGAGTGAATAGGAGGTCCGGAAGTCAAACAATGAGGGAAGACAAGACCGCGCAGCAGCCAGAGAGTGAAATCATTCCAAGGGAAGATTATAGTTTAACCTGAAAGATTCGGTGATGAATCTAGGCAGAGGGAAAAGAGAACGGAAAATTTGGGGGAGAGAAGGCCACGACTGATCTAAGCAGAGCCTTGGAGAAAGTAGGAGCTGATGAAAGGAAAGGCAGGGGTGGAGGATTTGGTCAGAGGAGCAGTGCCATGTGCAGAGCAAAGCACAAAGATGGCATATAGTTAAGGTAAGAAGAGATGGAGATGTGAGTTAGGACAAGTAGGAGAGGAAACTCATCCAGGGACGTTTAAAAACAAAGTTTGTTGTGTTTGATCTTGGATGAAGTAAGCCATTTAATCCCTTTAGTAAATAAGGCCATCACCATAGAAACAACCTCTAACCACGTTTTCTGTATTGAAGGGTTTTCTGCATAAATACATCAAAGAACCAAACTCTGTTTAACAATAGACTCTATACATACTGCTCTCTGCATCCTTGTCAATTTGTAACCAATTGAATATAACGATGAATACTCTTTAATTCAATTCTGGAGTCTTAGAGTCTTCCTTTTTAGATACTGAGTTTCTGATTTAGGGAAATGATCTCTACACTGTGCTGTTCAGTAGTGTGAGGTTTAGATTCAGTTTCACACCACAGTGGAGCTTAATTGTAGCCACAGGATGTGGTTGGCTCATCATAATCCAGGGACCATACTGGACACTGGATGTATACATTATCGCATTTCAAATCCTTACAACCACACCGGAAGCTCAGTGATATTAAGGAATTTGCTCAGGGTCATCCAGCTTGGTAAGGGTCATGTTCGGTTGCAAATGCAGGTCTTTTCTGGCCCTAGCCGCCATCGAGTTACAGCCAGATTGGACAGTAGTCTTTCGTTTTGATCCTGAAGATGATCTTCAGCTCATGCTGGCTCGAATTTCCTGTGCAGTGGAGGGAGAGTAGAAAGTGCATTTTAATAAGCTCCAATTAAATTAATTTCATTTTACTTCTTTTGATGTATGGTCTCTTCAAACTATCCAATTCTACTGATGCTTATTGAGTGCCTCTATTCAAGTGCCAGGCACTTCAGCGGGTCTATGGATGAGTGGGATTGTGCTTCAGTAGCTTCCAATCTAGTGGAGAGGAAAGGAGAGCGCAATTTTCTTTAATCCTAGATTGAATGTGATAAGTACATAAGAGGTGACCCAAACAATGGGTTCTTAATTCAGAAATGCAAGGTTATGTGAATAATTAGAAAATTGGCCCGGTGGGGCTAAACCACTGGAAGCATCGTGTAATAGAACTCTCTCAGAGTCTTTATTTCAAAATTGATTGTCCATTTGTTTGAGTCCAGAACATGGAGTAGTGAAGGGAGGCACAGATGGTGGAGATGTCATCTGCCAGACTGTGAAGGTTTACCACGTCAGCCCAGTTTGTGTTGTAGGGCTAGGGGATTGGAGATTCCGGAGCGAGGTGACAAGGATACAGCAATCCCAGGGGTGTTGCATGAACTGCCGCTGTTCTTGATTCCTCGTGTGTTTTGGCAGGCACAGCTGTTCCAGACATTGACCTGGGGTTACTCAAAGATATGTATTGTGTGAAGTTTGGGTTTTATTCTTTCTTTAGGGGGCTTTCTTGAAGTTGAGGCATCTGAACCTCATAAATACTGTGAACCCAGAGTAGGTCAAGTCCTACATATTCTGGGTAAATAATCTCTTGCTACATTTTCTTAGTAATTTAAAGTAGGACATTAGGTACTGCCATACAATTCCTTTTCAGGTTTACTGCAAACTTTTGGAAGAAAGGAATCAAAGCTAAAGAATATAAACTAGTACAATGCACTATATAGAAACAGGAATTTAACATGTGCTTGCTGATTCTTCACGTACTAGTCACTTATATGTGTTAGGTTCTGTACCTGTCACTTCTGAAATGCACAGCTGAAGTAAATCTTGCTTCTGTCTTCTAAGAGTTTATATCTAAATAGAGAGATTGGAGGAATGGTCCCTCAATAGGTCAACCACAATATCTTCTGCCATACTGTAGGGAATGCACATCTAACTGCAGGAGCCATCATTCCATAATTTCCTTAGCACTCTACACTATTCTTCAGCACCACATGGATGTTTGTGTCCATATTTTTCTGAACGATTGTTTTTTGCCACACTCTCCTGCTGCAGTCAGTCAGTGCCCCCCTGATGGATTGGCTAAAGCCGTGCTTGGTGTTGCTTGGATGAGGTGATGAATGCTATTATCTCCTCTCCAGCTGCTTGGAGCCAGAATACGGAAATGCTGGTTAAAAGGTGATTAATCTTCTGTAATGGTACTGTGTGCTGCAAATAGGATTTTGGCCGCCATGTCTTCATTAGCCTTGATCAGAGTCCACATTACCTCAGATTAGGTAATTGGTTGTTTGTTATAAAGCAGAGGGTAGAGGCCTTTTGAGCAAGTGTGAACTGCATGAAGTCCATTTGGAAAGGAAAAAATATGGGGTTCCAGTTGCCAAGAATTTATAGGGAAATAATTAAAGCTGGAGTGTGGTCCCGGGCACCTCTCCTGTGACCCACTCCAGTTGATGGAGAGCGGAGAGTGGCTCTGACACAATCGGGGTGGACACTCAGCAACAGACTCTTGACATTTTTTTGCTTCCTGGGTGATACTATCTGACTCCAGGGATTGAAACTGTTTGGGAAATGGTGTTTTCTGAAAGTGGAGGACGGACTCTTAGTATCTTTGGGAGTTAAGTACATTTCTTTAAATAGGATCTTAGAACTTACTCTGTGCCCGTAATATTCAGGATTCAGGAAAGATGGGCGTGAGCACAACAGAGCGAGCCCCGAACTTGTGAAGCTCTCATTTAGTGGGCGAGACGGATAATAAACATACACCATACCATGAAAAATAAGCACGCTGAAGAAAAAAGGAACCGAGTAAGGAGAGAAAGGATGGGGCAAGTGGTGGTCAGGGAAGACTTCTCTGAGGAAGAGACATTGGAGGAGAAATGAGGTGGAGTGAGAGACGCCTGCTGCTATGCGGGGGGCAGAGAGGCAGCACAAAGGTAATCTTCAAGTGGACTATGTCGATTTTATTTTATTTTTTTAATTATATTCCATTTTAGCACCTTCTAGGAATTATCCAGTGTGTACAAGTAATCTTAAATGAGCCGGAGCAGGTGAACCCCTTGCACAGTGTCTAAGCAATTACTGGTATTCAAAAAACCATGAGCTTCCTTTCCATTTGCAACTCAAGGAAATGACTCAAGACGCATTCCTGCACACAGGGGGTTGCTTCCATTTACTGTCTTAACTACCACATCCTGTAACTTCAGTCAAGCCACCAGAAGGCATCTTTCACTTCCTCTCCTCTTCCTTCTCTGCCCCTCCCTTTTTCTTCTCCCTGGTTTCCTGAAACACACAGGAATGAAATAGAACCGCAGAGATTCCAGGCTGAATGACGGATTACTCTCCGTAATGAGGTAATACCACAAGCACTTATTCCATGCCGTAATCCATACCCACACACACAGCAGTGAGAGCCATCCCGATTGGGTATTGAAGTGGGGTGGAAATAGGAAAGGAATATGTTTTGTGGGCAACAGACTTGGCAGCACCTGGTAATACAGTGTCATTTTCGCCATGCAGGTGCCAATCATTCTCACATTCCCATTAATGATCCATAGAGGCGGACAGGTAATGGTGCCTTTTAAGGCATACTGTAATCTGTAGCATGCTATCGCTATCTCCAAAGCTGTCCCTATAATATTTGAAGTCTTGGTATCAGTATTCAGTCAGTTTCTCAAGAATCCTGAAAAGCATACTCATCAGTGAAATCCTTCTCCTACAGACAAGGTAAACTCATCTGCTTTCTCCACTTGCTAATAACAGCAATAGAATGTGTTTATTAAGCAACTGTTAAATACATCATCTCTAACACAGCTCTCCATAGAGCGAGGCCTATTTCTTTCTGCTTTACAGAACAGCAAACCAGTTCTCTTCTCACTCTCTCAGTTATCTCTGTAAACATTCCACCTCTCCCCCTCCTTGAGATTTTACCATCATTCTCTATTATTCATATCCCTTCCTCCTTAAGTCTTGTGGAATGCTTAGAAAAGTCTTTGTAATCTATCCATTAGTTTCCAGTCCTATTCTTTTCTTCTCAGTACTAATCCCTTTACCTCTAGATTGTTGTAGTTTTCTACCTGTCTTTCAGCCTTCAGTTGCTTCCCACCCCAACCAATTTTATGCACTGTTGTAATATTTACTACCTGAAGTACTACTTTGCCACATTGTTACCCACCTTACAATGATTCCGGGCTTCTCAGTGTAACAATAGTCAGGCTCTGAAAGAAGTTTTCAAAGCCCTGCCTATATACCTCATCTTGTTTATCCAGCCTTGTTTCAGCCAGGGGGCTCATTTTACTATCCCTGGAACATTGCAGTTGTGTTCTTCTCTTGATAACTTTTCTCACACTGTTTGCCCCACCTAAAGTGCTGTTTCCCCTCCTGCACTTTCTAAAAGATCCAGATCCATTCTTGCCTCCTCTGAGCTGTTTATCCTTCCTTCTCCTGCCCATTACTGATCTCTCCCTTCTTGAGCATTTTCTCTAAATTTTGAAAAGGTGTATAAGATGGTTCTTTTTTATATAAACCCTAAATAGAAACTGTTTACCCTACAGATGTTCCTTCCTGAGGGTAGATTATTATCTTTAGTGATTGGTGACTGTTCAGCTGCAACTGACAGAAAATGTACCTAACATTGACTGAGCCAGGTAGAGGTTGGTGTGATGGTCTCACGTAACAACAAGTCCAGACAAATGCAGTCCAGGGTGGTGCAGCTGGTCAGGTAGACCACCTGGGACCCACACTCTATCTTTCTGTTTCAACATCCTCTGTGTGTTGGCTTTCAGCCTCCTTTTTATTGCCCCTTAGTCACGGTATAGTTGCTGTACCTCCAGGAAGGAGGAATGGGACCCCAGAAATCCAGGTATATCTCATTGGTCAGCAAGGTCAGAGTTATGTCACATGCCACTTGTAGCTGCAAAGAAAGCTGGGAAGTTGAATTTGGGGCTTTCAAGCTTCTACAGGGGAGGCAGGACTGGGAAAATGTGGCTGAGAAATGGTCGCAAGTGAGCCTGCCTGTATTATCAGCCATAGCAAAGCTAAATGAATAAATCCTTACAGTCAAATGCTTCGTTCTTTTTTGATGAGAGAGACAGATTGGCTTGTTATTGAATACATGGCCTTGTGGCCTTGAGTAAGTTACTAAACTTTTTAAGATGGGTTCCCCTCAACTAAGCAATTGGATTGATAGTAATGCTTGCCTCTTTGAGCTATTGTGATGATTAAAAGTGGTAAGGCAAAAAAAAAAAAAAAAGTGGTAAGGCCACAGCCTATTATGTGGCACATAGAAGGTGTTCAGTAAATGTCCATCCCTTTTTCTATCTTCCCATTTGAGCCTCTGGTTGGCGTACAGAAAAATCCCAAAGACACTAAAAAAGCAATCAAGCATTGAATCAGGAAGATGATATCGCCTACCAGCTAGTACCCATAAACTCTTCAATAGGGAAAAACGTTGCCCCAATAATGGAACTACAGAAGTATTTGAGATTTATCTATCATGTAGTTAATCAAGGAAAGGAAATCTTCTCTGTAAAGGTGTTGACCCGTGGATAATGAGGTATGTGAAAATAACTCACACGTCTCGGGTTTAATGAGGAGCAATAGCAATTTGGGGGCCTATCTGCTGTACAGGTCCATCACCTCAAATTGCACACCAGAGCCCTGCTTCTGAAAAGTGTCATTTGGTGGGAGGGAATAGCAAAGCGATAACCAATTAGCAAGATTTGCAAAAGAGAGACATGTGCAAGAATCATGTGTGAACACAGAAAAAAAAATTGTATAGCAGAGCACGTTCTTCACCCATCTACCTTCCACTCCTCACAAAAGCAGAACAAAATTTCCATGTACTTTATTGAAGTTCTTAGGAAAAAAACAAAAAAATCTGGGTACAGCAACCTGTGTGTGTGTGTGTGTGTGTGTATTCTTTTAATTAAAAACTTTCCATCTATCAGACATCTATCTATCAATCATCTATCTATCTGTCTCATCCTGGGCACAAGGGTTGTGGGGAGCGAGGAGGAGGAGGGCGGTGCAAGGTTAAGAAAAGACATAGCCATGAATAGAGTTTAAGCGGGGCCAAGGGGACTCCAGTCTCAAGGATGGGGCTGGGCACCTAATCTGCCTACCATTAGCTTTTATTACTTAGCTGGGGAAGTAAAGGAGATAAAGCTTGTCAATCTCAAGATCTGTGAATCCCATACATCATAATAGGAAACTGATTCAAGCCAATCACCCTTGCCTGCAGGCAGCTGAACTGTAAGTCTCAGGATGTATGTACTTCCCCAAGGGACAAAACCGATATGCATATGAATAGATGGAGAGCACACCATTGAATCTCTTCCCTTGCAGGTTGTGGGAAGGAATGCAGCCAGAGAGGCAGAGGCTCTCCTTAGCTGGGGAAAGGTGGGGGGCTGTGCCCACCTCTATGAACCCCGTGGGTTCTCCTGTTGGTCCCCACTCGACTGCGCCTGGCTTGAGTTGCCCCCCCCCCATGGGGAATCTTACTCGTCATTGGCTGACCAGCCATCTTTCTGGGGCCAAACAGGGAGACATAAGGTGCCAGCACAAAGGTGAAGCAATGTCCCTGAAAGGATCCATCTCACAGACTCTCCTTTCTTTAGGGGCAGGTACAAGGAGACAGACGGGGAGGATGCTGCGTGGCAACGTCTATCATCTATCTATATCTATTTTGAATGTGTTGAAAAGCCATCAATTTTTTTTGTTGTTGATAAAAGGGAAAACAAAGCCCTGCCACATGTTAGGAGGACTAGTAACCAAATGATTCGCTAAGAACTCTCCTATGGGGACATGGACTCTTTCGGTCAATGTCACACAATGAAGTAGTCTCAGATTTATCCAGCAGTGAGTTATTCCATCTGGTTGTGGCAATTAGGAACTGAAGATGACGGGAAGTTAGATGACCATCTCTCTGAAACAAAGCGAAACGGCAAAGGGAACAGCTGGATGACTTGGTGATACAGAATTGGGTTTAGAATAAAGAATCTGTTACCTCCAGTGGCTGGTTATAGCACCAGAGAGGGTTAATATGAATTGAAGGTTTCTGCTGTGTGATAACCATTAACTGTCACTTGCCTGAAATATGACCATGGCATGTATCGTATAATACATTCTGAATCTATGTTTCTAGAACATAATGTCCTTTTTAGTGAAGGTTCGAGCCACCAGGTTAACTATGTAGCCAAGAGGTCAAGCATGAGAATCCGAGTCACAGAGCTTTAGCTCTGGAAAAGATGTTGCTGTCGTATCCAGAGCCTGTGAGCTCCCAGAAATTGTATGTGTCATTTCTTTGGACGTGTTTTATTCTAAGGAAAAGATTGTATAGCTTCCATCAAATCCCAAGGAAGGTGTGGGTTCGCCTGCCCTCCACTCCTGTCCCTCCAAATGTTAAGAACTTGATTTGGACTTTGTCTTTGGAGTTGGGTAGACCTGAATGTCAGTTTTTGTCCTGCTACCTACTAGCTAGTTGACCTTGGGCAAGTCACTTCTATAAAACGTATTTGTCTAATTTATACAATGGGGATGAAAATATTATCTCCCTCATAGAGTTATGAAGAAAATTTGAGATGGTGTATGTACAATTTTTACCATACCATATATTAAGTATCCGATAAATGTTAGTAATAATAGCAATTAATAATAATTATTATTAATGAAAATGCTGAGCCCCATGAATGTTGATATATACCCAAGTTTAATGACAGAAACAGGACCAGAATCCTGGTATCTACTGTACTAGTTTGGCCTCTGGAAACCATGACGACCCCATCCTTCTTCTTCTTTGTTCTTCCCTTCATGTTTTGGCAGGGCTAGGCCGGTAACATAAGTGCTGAAATCAAATGAGTAGTTCTACCATTGCGTGGCCAAATCATCTACTCCTTCATTTTGGAGCTCTTTTTCAATATTCTTATGTAACTGGAGTCTGAAAAGGGAAATCACAAAGAGCAAGGAGGTCATACCTTGACTTCACAGTTTCCCCCCCTCTCCTTGCCCAAGAACAAGCTGTGAGCAAGGTTAGAAGTCTGACTGCTCATTAGTGAGTCAGGGGAAGACTTTGCGAGCGGCCGCTCTGTTGAGTATATGGAGTGGATCTAACAAAAGGAATGACAGATTAGGAACTGTCTGGTGGCTAATGTACTGTTTACTGCAGTATAAATGACTGGTGTTTGGGAAATGACAGATGAGACAGAGCACAAGTACGGACTTAAATGATTTCCAGGTTTCTCTAGTGGAGGAGAGTCATGGTTGGGTAAGATGCTGACTGGCAGCGGGAGGTCATTGGTGGGAGTTTCAGGGATGAGAAGTGCATGGATAAGACTTTTCAATTAGTCCCTTGATTCAGAACCTGCTGAAGTTTTTGTGCCACATGCAGAAGGGACTGTAAAGGGGTCCAGTTCTCTCGCTCGTTTCTCACTGCCTCATCCACTCCAGTGTAACACTGGTTTCAGTCTCAGTGCAGCAGTCTCTCCAGAGAGAAAGCATCAGGGGTAGGCTCAGCCAAGCTGGGAGGTCCCTAGGGGAAGATGACATAGGAAACAGAATAATGAATATGTCTGAAAGAAGGCAAGAAAACAAAAAAGCAAGCAAGCAGGGAAGCGAGAAAGTAGAATGGATAAGTCAGGGAGGGAAGGATGAAGGGATGAAGGGAGGAAGGGGGAAAGGAGGAAGGGGGCAAACAGGAAATAGAAAGAAGGAAGGAAGGAAATGAAAGAGGGAAGGAGAGAGGGAGGGATGGATGGAATCCCAGCACATCAATTCATCAACATCTGACATATCTGAGTTGAGTAAACTTGTGATGGTCTGACTTGCTCTAGGGGACCTTAAGAAACGACCGATTAATTTGTAGCTTTTGTAACTCTATAGCATCCATTTGCTTAGTTTCAACAATGATACTAATGATTATGATAGTATAAGGCAGGCTGTCAGACTTAATGTTAGCAAACATATCACCATTGTAACTTGTGTTTGCCTTCCTTCTGCTTTGTTCTATCATTTATTCATTTTTTTCCCAAAGTATATTAATGAAACATCTATTTTGTACCATTTCAAGGTGCTTGGGATATATATTAGTGAACAGATAGAAGTACCTGCCCTCACAGAACTTATAGGTGAATTAGAGAGAACAAACTATATATATATATATATATATATATATATATATATATATATATATATATATATATATATATATATATGATATATCAGAAAATACGAAGTGATGACAGTTGACATGACAGCAATGAAATTGGTGTGCAGGGATAGAGAGTGGTTGGATAGGGGGAAGCGTATCTGCTATTTTAACTAGGTGGTTAGGCAGGCATCTCTGAAGAGGTGACTTTTGAGCAAGAGCCTAGATAAAAGGAATGATCAACCTATGCAGATATCTGAGGAGGAGCATTCCACCTGAAGGGAATGGCAAGTGCAAAGGACCTGAGGTTAGAGGAATGTGTAAGAGGGATAGCAAGGAGACCAATATGTCTGGAGAGAAGGGAGCAAATGGGAAAATATAAAGTGAGGATAGAGAGGTGGACAGGAGTCAGACAAAGTAGGACCTTTTAGGATCGTAAATTATTAGACTGTTTTGAAAAAGGCAGTAAAATAATGTGATATTTGTTTTAAAGTATGGGTCTGGCTGCTATGTGGAGAGTAATGTTGGGGATCGAAAGCGGGAAGACCAGTTTGGAGGGTAATTGAGTAGCCAGACTAGGAATGCTGGTGCTTGGGCTAAGACGGTAGTTTGGGGTTTAGGATGTATTTTAAAGTTAAATCCAATAGAATGTTTATGGATTGGTTAGGAAGGGTGAGGAAGATGGAGTTTATATGTCCTTATATTGCAAAAAAATTATTTGTCTTTTAAGTTCAATGCTCGGTTTTAGTTATTTTATGAGATTTTATCATTAGACTTTGAGGCAATCATATTAAATTGTAAAATTATAATTATGCAAAGATCACGGATGGCCATTTTGTGGGCCAAGTGCAGTCTACAAACATGCTATATTTGTCTCACCATATTTTAAATCTTTGAGCCAGCATTTAAAATTTTAGATATACGAATTCTGTTGAGAAATGATAAGAGTTGGAATAGAGAGATGTTTCTATAATGGTTATCATGGGCTGTAACTGAGTAGCAATTGCTTTCCTTTAAGGGGAGGTTTCTTCAATTCTTCAGTGTCACCTCCTGAGCTTATTTCCTCACCTCTGTTACCCAAATGGCCCTGGAGGTATTTCCATTCCCTTCCTGCTCCCCTACCCCCACCATGTAGTCTGTCTTAGAAACACACATTGGAGATGATCAGAAATGTAGTTCCATTTGTGTCAAGGGGGCAGGGATTACAGGATTATTGTAAGCAATCTATCAATCCACATGCAATCCAAGTACTGTCTGTAAATCCAATTAAGGATCATTTGTTTTGCATAAATATGTAGTATATATAGTATATACAAAGGGTGCCAAAAAATGTATACACATTTTAAGAAAGGAAAGAACTGTATTAAAATTACACTGATGGTAACCACTTTGAGCACGTCTTGTAACTGCCGAAATCAAACTTGTGACTTGTAGTCGTCTTTTGTTATCGGAGTGTATTGAGTATTACAATTTTAATACAGGTTTTTCCTTTCTTGAAATGTGTATACATATTTTTGGTACCCTCTGTGTGTGTGTGTGTGTGTGTGTGTGTGTGTATTTGGAAAGCTAAACTAATTCCAAATTTAATGAAAAAAAACACATATTTACTAGATTTTAATAGTCTATATTGTCTCAATTAACAGATACTAAAGTAGTGAAAGTATGATTGCTTTGAAGTGGTTGTGTCTTTTTATTTTTTACTTTTTAACCTTTAAAAAGGGACCCTTAAACTCAGGAGGCTGTTCCTTAAACTCAGGAATGGCTGTTCTAGTCTGGCCCTCCACTTTACTGACTGACAAAAGGAAATCCATACAGAGAAAGATATGTGAACAAAATGGCTCAGCTGATTAATGGTAGCAGCAACCAGCTCACTGGATGGGCCGCCTCAGGGTTCTTTCAGGGCTCACTCCCTCAACCCAAAGTCAAGAGGCTGGAAACTGATGATTTATGAGACTTTGACATGCAAATTCTTGATTCTGTTTCAAGATGACAAATTCTAGTTGACAAATGGGTGGCAAGGATTTTCTGCTTGTGAGAATACAATGTAGGGCGTGGTTCCTCAACAGCTCCACTATTGACCTTTTGGACTGGATAGTGCTTTGTTTGGGAGGGAATATGTTGTACGTTGTAGGGTGTTTAGTTGTACCCCATCTGCTACCCAGTAGATCCCTGTAGTACACTCCCCAGCCACCTCCCATGCACACACAACAGTTGTCACAATAAAAAAACATCTTCCAACATTTCCATATGTCTCCGGGAGGAGGGCAAAATCATCCCATCGAGAATCACTGCTTTAGGACAGACTATTGCTGTTTTGCCCCTTGATTAAAGCCCCAGGGAAACACTTTGAACACTGAGCTACCAAGAGCTATGTGGAAGCACGTGCTCACACACCTCTCCTACCCATCTGCAAGGGCGAGATATTTACCCACAGCCTCTTCCCAGAGACCTGTAACTATCACAGTTCAATCCTTCTCTGTACACTCATCTTTGCACTTTTTCACTTTCAAAAGACATTTACTGATTTCCAGTATCTCAAACTGCACATGTAGTGGTTTTCTGTCTATTTCTTTATTTACCTCTGTTATTTTATATATATATATTTTTTAACTTTCCATGGTAGATATTCTCACTACCCCCCCCCCCACTTTTTTTGCTTTTTGTGTTTCTGTGTGTCTTCGTGACCCCTTTTTGGTGTGGAGTCTTTCTCTGCCTACTGATATCTGTCTCTCTACCTAGATCTCTATTTTATTTTAGTGTTTAGCCTTCCAGTGTTTATCTCCCCAATCTCTATTATTATTACTTTTTTTAATGACTGTGTTTCTGGATCCTTTCTTGAATTTGTCTTGTATGGCGGCTTTTTTTTTAGTCTGTTCTCTCTGTTTGTATCTCTGCAAATATTTTTCATGACCCCCTCCCACTTTTGGAAGATGTTGGTGTGTTTACATGACATTTCTACTTGCGATGGTCTGTTTTTTGTTTTGTTTTTCCCTTTATTGACCTCTTTTACCATTTCTGCTTTTGTTTTGGAAATGGCCCATCTGTACCAGGTTCTTATCAGTATCACTTTCTCTGGCCTGTTTCTTCGGCCTGTGATAAAAATCTATTAATTCTGTTGAATGGTAAACCTAACAGGAGGATAGGGAAGGGACTTTTCAGTTAACTGGTCACAGGCAATTCTTTATTTGTTTGTTTCTGTTTTATTCTATAAAATTCCGGTTTTATAAAATATACATTTTAAACATTAAATCTAGCAAAGGTTAAATATTTAACCTTTTATAAAATGGTATCATAAAATATATTTTACTGGCTCCACATCATTAGCAATTATCTTAGAAAACTAATAAATAATTCATTCTTGAAATTAACTCTTTTTAATGCTAAATAAAATCAAATCAATGCTTTGTGAAAAACAGTTTAGAAGTTCAGGAATTAGAAACTTTAAGCATAGGCTTTGGCTACTTACAAAGTACCTATCTTTTTTCTTGGTTCCTAAAAAAAATGCCCAAACTAAGAATGAGGGCCTTATGAGGTTTACAAGAACAATGAAAAACCATCTGATCTTCTCATTTTTGTAAGAAAATGAGAATTGTAATAAACTTGCAAAACAGATTGGAATCCATCTGGTCCAGCCAAATTAATCCTCCTTTAATGACTGTTTATACTTTGTATCCAAAATCAAAATCAGTATCAAGAGTTAACCAATTAAAATGTATACTCATTGTGGTTCACCAAAACAAGAGAGAATTGTAAACTGAGGAAAATTTACTTTATACTATAAGCATGTTAAAAACATGCATCTTAATTGGACCATATGTAAATTAATCAAGTTATAGCCCTAGTTTTCTTGTTGTTGTTTGTTTAATTGTGGTACAGGGAAAAGTAATGGAAGCTGAGACGGCAGGGTGTGGGAAGGAAGTTTTATAAGGTTTCCGGATCCCTCCCTTTACCCCCTCCCCCCAAAGAAACAAACCCTGAGAAAACCAGGATGGAACTTTGAATTTGATAGGGCAAACAAATCAGTTAAAGAAGAAAATTTTTTCTCTTTCTCCTAGTTTATGGCAAATTTCTTCAGTACTTTGTCTAAACCTCATTAACCTTAATAATACAATAATACATCATTAAAAAATCAACTCTGGCCAATTGATACTTGGAGGGTACTTCATATTTCAGATGGGAAATTTGTTTTCTCTGAAAAATCATCCAGACGTCCAAGATCTTGAAGCTTCCTGAAATTTCTAGGTTCAATTTAATTCAATCAACTGTCTCAAGCAGTTATTGAGTATTTACTTCCATGGTTATGGTGCTAGGGTTGGAGAGGAGGCTATTACTAAGACGAGATCTCCACTCTTAACAGAGATCCCAGGTCATTGTTGTCAAATATCACTGCTTCGGCTAATAATGTTTTCACCATAAACAGAACTAACCCAAAGTGGCAAGAACTGTGGATGTGAAACTGTACGTGCTCTCACCAGAGGAGGCTTAGTGAGGAAGGTGACGTCTGCCAGTCTGGTTCTATGAATTCCACTTGATATTTCTTAAATCCACCCATTCACTGGGGCTAAGCAACACCGTGACTGCTTTCCAGGCCTTCACTCTTCCTCCATTTCCGTTCACTTTCCTCACTGCAGCTAACTTTCTGATATTTACTGAGCTTTAGGAGAACTGTATTGGTTAAAACTAACCAATGGTTCTTTGGTCCTTTCAGGATAAAATCCACTCTCTGATACATGACATTTGAGATTCTTTTTTCCCTGCTTGATATGCATTCTTGAGAGGCAGTATGGTATGCAATGGTAGACAAGTAAGCACTAGAGCTTGGGTTCAAATCCTAGCTTCCCTTCCTACCTATCTTTGTGCCCCTGAACAAGTTATTTTACCTCTATGGCTCAGTTACTTCGTCTGTGAATTGGGACTCATAGTGTCACCTACTTCATAGGGTTGCTGTTAATGAAAACAAGTTAGTGCCAGTCAGATGATTTGTAGAGAAATAGTAACCTTCAATAAGTGTTAACCAGTAGAATTATCTGCAGCTCTAGAGACTCATCCCTTCACACTGCCCTTCTTTCATTCTCCATTGGATCACTTTGACCTGTGCATACTGTTCCGTTTGTCCCTTTCACCGCGCTGACTCCTCCTTCACCTTCAGACTCAGACTTTGAATTCTGCTGAAAATTATTTTTACCACTTCCCTGCACTACGGGATATGGGCTGCTCTTATGTGCTGAGTTAACGTCTGCCCTAACATTTTGCACTTTATATTTTACTTGTGTAGTTTCTGCTCTTCCTCCCACAGTGCACACACCTTGAGGGCAGACACTCTGCCTTGTTGTCTTGGCAGTTCTAGCCCATGGTACAGTGCCTGGCTCACAGGAAGTGCTCAGGAAACTTCTGCCTCCCCCAAATGATCAAACCTAGAGTGAAAAGCCACTAAAAAGGAATAACCTAATATAGATTATGTTACCAAATGTCTGAATGCTAAAGTCACGTGTATTTAAGAGTAGGTAGGTATCTCCGTGGAATCCTGGTATCCTCCAGATGTTCACAGGTACCTCTTGGATGATGAGGACCTGGTGAAATAAGATAGGGAATTGGGGATACATCTCTCCCCAAAAGAGTTACATTTTTTATTAGCACAGCTGTAACTGCAGTGAAGAAGCATGTACAAACTAGAGTTTCTCAAATAGTTCAAATTATGGAACCAACCTACCTTAATATATTGGGAAACCCAAGTATAGTGTCTAAGGAACACAGCTTGGGAAATACAAGTCAGAGCTAATAGGGCTCCTATCACCAAGACTTTTGTCTTTTCCTCTGGATCCCAGGATTGTTCCAGGAGGTTGTGAGAGACAGAATGAGGACTTCAGCCATTCAGAGATGTGGAATTGCTTTAGCTATTACAATCTGGCTTCAGATAAATATTTCTACTTCTCCCTTCAGAGGTATTCCCTGAGCAGAGAAGAGCAGATTGGGTATAGTGGCTTTAAAAATGCAGGACCCAGAATTTAGTGGATTTGTGGATGCGGAGAGGTTTTTAGTTCTCATCACCTACATCAAAGGCATCAAGGTAACTTATTAAAAATACCGATTCTTCGGGCCTCAACTTGGACCTATTGAATCAGATAACCTATGAGTAGGAGACTAATAGCCTACATCTGTACCAAGGTCTACTGTTGTTCTTATGCTCCCTCATGTTTAAGAACTATGGTACAGTTCTGGTTGACCCTGAGTAGCTGCCACTTCGAAAATGGAAACTTTTTAATAGGTGTGTTGTTTACAAGGTCACTTCTGTTAAGTTATAAACCATCGCATGTGGAATTATCGTTGTCATTATGGTCTTTATTTTATATGTTTAAGGATACACATGTTAAAAGTTATAAGGACTTAGATGTTTTATTCTGTGAGAAGAAAAATTGTTGGGCAATTGTTGGGCAAGTAATTTATTTCTAGGACTCACCATACTGTGAAACAGGAATGGGGCCATCTGACCTTTCTCTGCATGTGGGGTTGAGAGAATCAAGTGAGAAAGACAGAAGAGCAATTGTGAAGTATAAAATGCTATGAAAAGTAAGATATTATGATGCTGATGTGCAAATTTGGTGAAATGGTGGTCTTATTACACATAATATTTTTCTATGTAACCTAGTTTGCTTTATTGTTGTCTAGGATTTGAGAGTACATTTTGATAACTGACAGTTTCGAATTAACAGTAATTTCAGGTTTATTGAAAATTGAACATGATTCTTACAAATAAGGGAAACCTCTGGGACTGTATAGAAAAGGATTTTTCTAAAACATTTACTTTGAATCTAACAGTCGGTAAATATTAGGAATCTTTCTCAACTCTTCTAAGTGATTCCAGGTTGTGAGCAAATGCTGTGCAAAATGAATAGGAAGTTTCTTTCTGAAATTAACCCGTTTTCTGATGCCATGGAAGTGAGACTATCAATCATGTTACGTCTAAGAATCCCACCTCAGATTTGCATGGCACGTTAACATAAATGGGGGAAATTCACAAACCCTAACATCAACTTCAACTTTAACTTTAGCTGTCTTATACTTTAAAGCAAAAGTGCCCTTTCCTCCTATAAATGTAAGCTTTTTGAAATGGAAGCAAATTTGTTAAGTTCACTCTATCACAGGTACATTGAAAAAGGTCAGGCGATAATAAATTTGACAGAAAATAGGTAAAATCAAAGTTTTATTCATGTACAGTGGTTAAGAATGAAGATGTTGAGATAAATTATTTTAAGTGAGAACTGTCCTGTTAATAGGTTTCACTCTCCAGCCTTGTCTCATTTCTCATTTTCACGAGAATTTTAATGTATTCTTTTATTATATAAAACATGCCATATTTGGCCTTTTCATGAAAATGGATCTGATATTCTCCTTTGACAGCCATTCATGTGAAAAGAACAGGTCCTATTTCTATCCATCGCCTACATGTACATATTCATAGAAATCATAGATTTTTTAGAAAATATACTTTATGCTTATCGAGCCTCATAATCCCAGAAATCCAAAGCATTTCCGTCAATCGCTACATCATCTTCCCTTTTTCTATGTCAAATGACACACATGGTCAAGGGTTCTATATCCCAAATCTCAATCTAAATCATATGATTTTCATTTTCTACACTGAGGAACAGGAATACAGGAAATATAATCACTAGCCCACGGGGCATTAACCCCAAATTAATCTTGAAGATCTTCTGTACTGCTTTATCTCTCTAGTTATATATCTAACTATTGCTACTTTTATGTAAAATTTGTCCTTTTAGATTTGGGGGGGGGGTGTCGATAGTTGGATCTAATCATTCCTCTGCTATTTTATAAACAAATATAAATTGTGTGTGTGTGTGTGTGTATTTTTACTCTGTTGGTCAAATTTTAACATTTGGGCAATAACCTTATTGGCCTGAATTTAAATCTTTCCAGGAGGAAAAATGAATCATTTATGATATTCATCTTGATATTATCATTTCTTTCTTCTTGAAATACAAGTATTGCGAAGTTTTACATGGTGGTCTCTCCATGTTGAAGGACAGTACATTTTATTCAGTACTACTAACTGTGTTAGGACAAGTAAGAGAAATACCATTATATAACTGCTTGATTCAGAATATTCAACAAGATACTTCTCCCACTTCTAACTTCTTCTATCAAAATGTCCAAAGCCCCGAATGGTCTTCCTTGTTTAAAGTAACACCATGATTGATTGATGGTTTTCAATGTAATAGGTTGTTCTGATATCTTTTCTAAAAACAAGAAAAAATAATTTCTGAAAGAAAAATGAGGGTATATGTCAGATACTTCACAATGGTGATGGTGGTGGGCTTGTGGTTGGGGGTGGAGCACGGTGAGGGGGCTTCTCCGTGTATCCCTAGTTCTGTAACCTTGATAAATAATAGATAAATACAATGACAAAAACAAAACAATAAAGATTGGAAAGTCAGAGGATTGAATGGAAACTGGGCGTTATACTACGTTGTCATTACGTTGTTATTGTTTTGGGTTTGTTTTTTTGTTTTGTTTTGTTTTGTTTAAAGGATGTTACAACTGGGAGCCGCTAAGGACACATAAATTGGCAGCAGATTGTGGTTTATGATAATGACAGTCCCAAAGGGACTTGGCTTTCTTAGTGACATTGAAGTAAATTGCATTCCTCAAGATGTATACTAAGAAGAATAGATAATGAGATGTATGGAGAAAGCATTATTGCAGTTTTATGGGATTGTTGACTATCGAAATGAAGGGAAGGGAAGAGGGGACCAGGTGGAGTTACTTGGGTTAATTTTAATAAACATTAGTGACAAAATTTCTATTTCTCTTAAGGGATAAGAACATATAAGAGTGTCTCAAACAATTGTTGGCCACTACAGTATTTCAATTCCTTTTCCTAACTTCCAGTACCTTTGATTTACTCTGAATTCCTAACTCCTTGTTAGGTGAGATCACATTTCTTGATATTCACTTGGGTTATAAATAACATTTTTTTTCTTTTAGAATGAGGAAAGAGGAAGGAAATATGCTATAGCTTCCTTTCCCAGAAATAAACATAGCTCTTACGTAAAATCCTGTTCCTAGGAGATTCCATAAGACTTTGGGAAGTTTTACTTAAAGAGTAGGACCTATTGGGCTTGACAGGTTTTCTGAATGCTTTCCTTTTAACCAAACTGTGATAAAAAGCACACATCTGTGTGTCCATGCATATGCAAATACACACACATGGCAGAAAGCTCTCCTATCTACAGGACCTATTTCTGTTATTTATAGTGTACTGAAGAAGCCCATTTCCCCTGGGTTCCTTAGGCACATCTTTCTTATTATGGTACATGATCGCCACATATTATCTGAGTACCACTTGCTACCTTCTTAATTCTAGCCTACTCAACACCAATTAGAATGCAAAATAAAATGGATGATTTCTGGTCATTTTAGAATCTGAGTGAAGCAAGAATGAGGGTTGTTCAATTAAGGTGTTTTAATTCTATAGGAAAAAAAGAGTTAGTGACCTCTATCTCTATTAGAGAGTACAGTGTCCTGACTTTCCTCTTTCTTCACTTCTGTGTTTTCTCCCTCTTTGGTGCAACAGAAGAGAAAGATTCACCCCTAAAAGAGTGTGTCATTTTAAGTTGACTTTCTCAGAGCAGAGCTAAGAGCCATTGCCAAGGCCAGGGCGTAAATTCAGTTCGCCTGACGGGAGATGAAGGGCTACGGGATTTATGACTTATTTGAGTTCTCATACATCACCCTCTGTGTCGCTCGCTTATGATGGCCCTGCCAAAAGATAAAGAAGTGTAGGACGCTTGGTACGGGCTGTGGTGACAGGCCAGGGACAAATGTCTCTGTTGGGTAAATTGATTTGAATGGCTCCAGTGAAATATCAGGTTAGGCTGAAAATATGATTGAGTTTAATGATCCCACTGACTTCGTAGACTGTTGGGATTCCAAATCCAGGACAAGTTAATTAAAGCACTCTATGAAGGGGGTGTGTATGGATATTTGTAAATCCGTATAATTATTAATGTCAGTAAATACCACCATGTGAAAATCCAGACTGGCTCTTCTATGTAATATATTGAACCTTCGTTGAACGCAAGAAACATTGCTTGCAATTCGTAGAGTATTTATCTGGGAAAAACTGTTGAGAATATTATTTCTTCCCCCATAACACAGTTAAGAAACAGAGACCAAAAGGCATAAAAATATTTAATGAAAAGACAGAGAATGGGCACTTATTTCTCTGCTGGTTCAATGTAGTAGACCTAAACTTAATAACAGAAGAGTGTTTTTTTTTTTTTTTTTTTTGCTTTGTGTGAAAGTGGAGTTGTGTTAGCCACTAAACCGAAGATTAAATAAATGGATTACTTTTTCGATTATGAAGAAAAATATCGTTACCTTATTTTTTGAGTGTGGCTCTTCAGTTAAAGATGATAGATTTAGACTCTCTTTGTAGGACCAAAATTTCTAGCAGAGTTCTGCTTTTTCATTTTGCCTCTAAATTTCTGAGTTTATTTCCGATAGCAGATACGCTTTCTTTACTGTTCTTATCTCCAGGTCATTATTGTTGACTGTTTATAGTTTCATTATATTTGGGGACACGAATGACTGCTTTCATATTCCAAAAGCGTTTGAGCATCTCCGTTATTTCTTGCACTTCACACTTGCTTTGCAGCAAGGAGCCCTACTTATATCAAAATGAATTCCAAGGAGAGGCTTCCTTGATGCTCATTGGTCAACAGAGCCGCAGGCCAGCAGCACCCCTGGCTAGCAGACCTTCTGTTCCCTGGTTCTATTCTTGTTCTTTGGACAAATTCTCCATCTTTATTTGGCATGAAGTGTGATTTCTTCATTCAAGTGAGTGGCTAAGAGCCCTGGAGTGCCCTCTCTAATGGGTGTGAGAAGGACGGTAAATTGGGTTTAGGAGAGAATGAAACCTATTGTCGAGTATGTTCTACTTTTAGAACTCAAAGAAACAGAGTCAGCATTTGAGAGTATGGTGCTCATTTGTCAATGCGGTATAGAATGACAGTGCCAAACCGACTCTCCATTCTGAGGAGAGGCCCCACGGTAACTGTAAAACTTGGAACCATTTCTGTGAAATTTAGAGGTGCCTCTGTCTTAGAGCGGATCCTTCGATCCTTAGGTAGAGCATGACTTCTATCCTGCCTTTTCATCAGCTTCAACTGCCTGCGCATAACATACCTGCTGAGAAATATCCGTTTGCTCAAGTTTAATTTTAGGTAATGTCCCTTTATGTTAACGGAACCCATCGCTGTTTTATGGGCCGCATAGTTCCATGGGTTTCCTACTCAGGACTAGTACAACATAGTTTCCATTCAATACTTTTATTGATTTCATTCTCTGTCTCCATTTTTTCTTTATATGAGGGTATTGAGAATCACAGAGATTGAGAAATGTATTCAAAGGTTCATAGCTTATAAGAGACAAGGCAGTTTTTGGACCCAGTTGTCCCTGAGGCCAAAGCACATATTGTGCACTACTCCATTTTGCCCATTGCTACGTGTAGGAGATAAACATTTGCCTGTCCTATCCCTCTCCCTCTGCCCCAGCTCAAGTCTTGACAATCTCCTTCTTAGTTCTCCAGTCACTCTACCCTCCTTCACCAGTCTAGGACTCATCCAGGCCCCTGGCTGTAATGCCTTTTCTGTGATCTACTTACTTATAGCCTTTTTATTCTTTCCCCAGGCCTCAAACCATATGCCACTCCCTACAAGTGACCTATTCATTTCAAGTGACCTTCCCCATTTTCCCTCTGTTTCATTACTCTGATGATTTCCTTTATAGCAGTGATCACATTTTGCATTTATTTTGCCTGCCTCTCCTTCCCCCACCCCCACCCATGTACTCTCCATGAGAGCAAGAATCCTGCCCAGTTTGTTCACCTTTATACCCATTAGTGTCCCACACATAGTAGGCCCAATAACTTTTATAAATGAGTGAATACCTTGATGAACCAATGTTTCTGGAGAGACAGAAATATAAGCAAGTAACTAATGCTAGGAAATGTTTACCCTTGTTCGCCTATCTTTATCTGCATAGTCACAACATTTCGCACAAGTCTTTGTTGGAATAGTTAACAAACATTTCCTTGCTGTAAAACAAACAAAAAAAAAAAACAACAAAAAAATTAAAATGTTCCCTGAGGAGGGCATATATGACTGACTGGTGAATGGGTAGGATTTCAATATACAAAGATAGTGGGAAAAGCGTTCCTGAAAGAAGGAACAGCATGAACAAGCACACAAAAGTAAAAAAAAAAAAAAGTAGGATAAACATTCATGTAATAGTATGGTCTGAGTTCAAATCTTGACGTTTCTTCCTAATGGCTATTGACTTTGACCATGTGTTTAACAGACATTTTGGGGAGCCTTCTACAGGCACATTACTATCACAATTTTTGCCTAAATCTCTGTTTCCTTGGTTGTTAAGTGAGTATAATAACCCATGGTTTAGAGTCTTTTATGAAATAATGTATGTTAAAGAACCTGGGTTTTAATAGGTACTTTCATCCATGGAGATGGTGATGGAGTTCAGGTGACCTGCTAAATTTCAGAAATGGTTATTTAAAGTCAAGAGCAGATCCATTACAACGTCAGGATCAGAATGGATAATCACATTTACAACAAGGGGATTACAATATGAGTGAATGTGATTTATTCATAGAGTGCTGGACCTAGGGTTAGAAATTAGTTCTAGTCTCAGTATCACCTTGGGTCCTGGGGGACTATAACATTATTCAATTCATCAGTGTATCGGTATCCCCGCCCTTAAAATTATTGTTATTATAAAGATACCTGAACGTGAAGTCAAGCTCTTTGTAAAGGTTCCAATAAGGAGAGTTAAGATCACTTCTCTCTAGAACATTAAACTTACGTAAAAAGGTGCCATATGAAGGATTATAATGGAAGTCATGTAAAAAGAGGAGCGGCCTCTTAATAATTTTCACAATGCAGAGGTTCTCCTCCAGGTCATAATTTTAATACAAAGATTTATGTAAATTAAATAATGATTCCGGGGTTAGCCACATCTAATATTCTAAGGTTTGTCATGGTGAATTGTGGTGTCACTTAGCAAGTTCATACTTAAAAAGAAGAATGGGAAGGGAGGGGGGATTAGAAGACTAGCAGCAACTAAGAAAATGTTACAGATAGCCTGGAGAGGAAGACAAAAGGAAAGGGAAAATTCAGGAGAAAAACAAAGTGTGGAAACAGATCAGCTTAGCAAGAGAAACCCAATGGGAATCCTTGCGAAAGGGAAGAGAGTCTTCTCATTTATCTAACAAAACATTTCTGCGGTCAGAGCCAGGAGTGCAGTTTCCAGGCTCTCTGCCTCACGTGGAAAGGTGCTGGCTCGGGGAGTAAATGGCCATCAACTGTGATTAGATGGCTATCAGCTGTGGCTAGTTGGCCGTCAGCTATAACCAGTGAGCCATTGGCCACTAATATAACTGCCGTGGCTACACTAGCAGTGGACTGTGGCTGACACGCGCAGATTGCAGTTAGTACGGCGGATTGCAGCTAGCAGGTGGGGTTGGTTGGTTGGCAGAGAAGTGGATGGAAGGTTGCAGATCCCTGTGGATCCTGTTTCCTGTGTCTCCAACCCAGCTGCTAGTGAGACTATTGTGGTATGACTCCCCTAACTGTGGCTCCATCGGTGTTCATTTTTGGCCTTTCCATATCCTACGTCCTTATGTGGGGAGCAGGACCAGAGACCCTGCATGACACCCTGCATGATACATGGCACAGCGAGCAGGGTATGGTGCCAGCCAAAGCTCTCTGAAGGGCAGTGGAGCAGTTTGTGCGTATGAACACTCAGTCTCGGGAGGCCCATGAGGAGTGGCGCCGGAAACAGGAGGCAAGGTCTGCCTCGAAGATTCTAGCCTCCAGATAGCACACCAGCCTCTAGGCCGTAGAAGGCGTCACCTTCCTTTTGGTTTTCCGCTGCTGCCATGGGCTCCTAGAGTTGTGAACATCTTACACCAGGGCCACCACCCACTCGGACACCTGGCGCAGCAAGCAAGTTTCCAACCAGCACAGGAAAAGCTGTGCGACTGCTGGTGAGCTGGACCCCCGTGAAGGGGTGGGAAGATGTGGACGATTCTGCAAACAGCATAGGCCGGAGAAAGTGAAGGTCGTTGCTGCCCTGTGGGCTGGGAATTGCTTGCTGAGGTTCTCACCCCCAGGTTGGGGAGGACTTGGAGCCCTTGCCCTGCAGAGAGGGCACATGTTGTGGGGCCGGTGCACAGCCCTGGCGAATGACTCTGGACTAAGGGGAATTGCCTTCCATCCCTGATTTGATGGACCGCTTGACTATTTGCTTGGGAACGTACCACCATGCAGTGGAATCGGTGGATGTTGCTTCCTGTGTCTCCAAACGGCTGCCATCGAGAATATGTAAGCCCCTTGGTTGTGAGCCACTCTTGTTCCAGCATGGTGCCCTGAGAGTCCTGGCTGTGTCCAGGAAGTCTGGGTGTGCCCAGAGAGAGTGGCAGTGCTCTGAGAGATCCTGGCTGTGCCCGGGGATACTGGTGGTACCCTAAGAAGCCCAGGAAGTCTGGCTGTGCTCAGAAGACCTGGTGGTGCCCTGAGAAACCCTGGCTGTGCCCAGAGAGCCTGGCTGTGTCCAGGATATTGCTTTCACCTCCAGGCTCCTCGCACAGGGACCCTCGCGGAAGACGCTTGTCGCGTAGATTGTGAGGCGAGAACCTGGAGGCGTGGAATGTGGGGACAGAGCCAGCAGTGCAGTTTCCAGGCTCTGGGCCTCACATAGAAAGGTGCTGGCTCGGGTAGTAAATGGCCATCAACTGTGATTGGATGGCCATCAGCTGTGGCTAGTTGGCCGTCAGCTATAACCAGTGAGCCATTGGCCACTAATATAACTGTTGTGGCTACGCTAGCAGTGGATGGTGGCTGAGCTGGCAGGCACGGATTGCAGTTTGCATGACGGATTGCAGTTAGCAGGGGGTTGGTTGGTTGGCTGGCAGAGAAGCGGATGGCAGATTGCGCATCGTGTAGATCCTGCTTTCTGTGTCTCCAACCTAACCTCCAGGGAGAATATAGTGGTATGACTCCCCTATCCACGGCTCCCTTGGTGTTCCTTTTTGGCCTCACCATATCCTGCGCGTTCTTATGCGGGGAGCGGGATCAGAGACCCCGCATGACACCGTGCATAATACATGGCACAGCGAGCAGGGTACGGTGCCGGACTAAGCTTTCCGAAGGGTTGTGGAGCAGTTTGTGCCTATGAACACTCAGTCTCGGGAAGACCAGGAGGAGCAGCTGCCGGAGAGCTGAACCCCCGTGGAGGGATGGAAAGACATGGATGGTTCTCCAACCAGCATAGACCGGAGAAAGCAAAGGTCGTTGCGGCTGTGTGGCCTAGGAAGAGCTTGCTGAGGCAGCCCGGATGTGGACTTGTAGTGCCAGGAGGAAACGCTTGCTGAGTCCTCCATGGAAGATGCAGGTGAGGTCAAGGTTGTCCCTCACCCCCAGGTTGGGGAGGACTTGGAGCCTTCCCCCTGCAGAGAGGGCACACATTGTGGGGCTGGTGCACAGCCCTGGTGAATAACTGTGGACTATGGGGAATTGCCTTCCATCCCTGATTTGATGGATCGCTTGACTGTTTGCTCAGGAATGTACCACCATGCAGTGGAACTGGCAGACGTTTGCTTCCTGTGTCTTGCCCGGCCACCATCAAGAATATGTAAATACCTTGGCTCTGAACCACTGTTGTTCCAGCATGGTACCCTGAGAACCCTGGCTGTGTGCAGGAAGTCTGGCTGTGCCCAGAAAGACAGGCAGTACCCTGAGAAACCCTGGCTGTGCCCAGGAAGTCTGGCTGTGCCCAGAAAGAGTGGTGGTGCCCCAAGATCCCTGGCTGTGCCCAGGGAGACTGTTGGTACCCTAAGAAGCCCAAGTAGTCTGGTTATGCCCAGAAGGACTGGTGGTTCCCTGAGAAACCCTAGCTGTGCCCAGAGAGACTGGCTATGTCCAGGATATTGCATTCCCTCCAGGCTCCTCGCACAGGTACCCTCACGGAAGATGCTTGTCACGTAGATTGTGAGGTGAGAGCCTGGAGGGGTGGAGTGTGGGGACAGACCCAGGAGTACAGTTTCTAGGCTCTCCGCCTCACATAGTAAGGATAAGGGTGTAAATGACCATCAACTGTGATTGGATCGCCATCAGGTAGTAAATGGCCATCAACTGTGATTGGATGGCCATCAGCTGTGACTAGTTGACTATCAGCTATAACCAGTGAGCCATTGGCCATTAATTTAACTGCCATGGCTACGCTAGCAGCGGATTGTGGCTAGCAAGCGCGGATTGCCATTGGCACGGTGGATTGTGGTTAGTACAGCAGATGCAGCTAGTAAGTGGGGTTAATTGGTTGGCAGAGAAGCGGATGGCAGGTTGCAGATCCTGTGGATCCTTTTTCCTGTGTCTCCAACCCAGCCGTCAACAGCACTATAGTGGTATGACTCCCCTATCTATGGCTCCGTTGGTGTTGCTTATCCTGTGTTAACACACAGGATATCCTGTGTTCTTATGCGGGGAGCTGGATCAGAGACCCCGCATGACACTCTGCATGACAACATTCCATCCCTTTTCGTGGTGTGTCTGTCTGCCTGTTTGAAAGGAAAACAATTGTGCTGGTAGCCTGTCCTTCTTCCTTATATACAGACAATTCCTTAAATATTATTCCATGGGATCCCTACCATTTTCTGTAAGAACGCCTGTGAAATTGTAAGCCTTGGCTAATTGATGGCTCTTTTTCCATTAAGCAGGAAACAAGCTAAGCAAACTAGAGCAGTATTCTAGAAGATGTCATTTTGCAAGGGAAAAAAAAAACACACTGAAATTTCAGTCTTATCTCACCCACAATAATGCTTATTGGATGAATTCTTAAGACATGGTTTTCCTGTTATCCCCATTTCAGGGATGAGAAAACTGAGGTTAAGACTGAGGCTAAGAAAAAAAAAAAAGAAAAATGACCCGGGAGCTCTCGGTGGCCAAAGCTAGAATAATTTGAGCAACAAAATGAATGAGTTTTGGATTATAACTCAAAGTATAAAATAAATATCCATGAGCCCATTCTGGTAGAAATAAATGATTGAATTAAAAAAAAGAAAAAAGAAAAAAAGAAAAGGAACCGGGAGCTCTCAGTGGCCAAAGCTAGAACAATTTGAGCAACAAAATGAATGAGTTTTGGATTATAACCCAAAGTATAAAATAAATATCAGTGAGCCCATTCTGGTACAAATAAATGATTGAATTAAAAAAAAAAAAAAAAGACCGAGGCAAAGAAATTTACCCAGGGTCAAATGGCTTATCGAGTGGTAGAACCATATTTGAATTTCATTCTCTCTGACTCCAAAGCTCATACTCTATTTTCTAATGTTTTTTCTTAATAAAAATTAGTGTGTATGTAATAAATAGGATGGGGTTGTGTTTCATTAAGGACTAACTTTGAAATATAGGATTATTTTTGTAGGAAGTATCCTTTTCTTTCTCTTCTTAATGTTGGTTTGAAACTGTGAATAGGAAAATGGCAAGTATGCCTTTGTGCTGGAGTACCTAAAATTGCTTACTTTAACGATAAAGTTCTGCCATCTGGTTATTGCAAGTTCTCTTAATTGGTATGGTTTGTCCTGCTGTCTTGAAAAGGGAGCAACTAGTACAGAGGAAAGGATTCAAACTGCAGCAAAGGGATTTTTAATATTTTAATTTTTTGCTAAGATTTTGCTTAATTATCACTGCAGTAGACTGGTGAAAACCAGAAATCTTTTATTTCTGCTCAGTGAGCAGCCCCATAAAGCTTCAGAATGTATGGCACAAACAAATGCCATTTCAGTTTTTCCCCCACCTCTTAAAGAAAGTTCATCAAGAATTTATGTTTTAGAGTAATCCTGTGTTAAATCAAGTGGCCAGACAATGAAAAAGGTATTAAAGAAAATGCAATGGTGGGAATTACCCTAAAAATATTACATTCTGTCTAAAAACCCTACCAAGTGAATTGGTTAATAAGCACCTACACTTGATTGAGCTTAGGGTTATCTTTTACCTGGCATCTTCATGGTTCTCCAGTTTACTCCCATCAATTCCGCTTGCCTGTCATCCTTGACAAATACTCATTTTAGATACTGGGAGTGGCCAGTAGATTTGAGAGCAAAGCAGGATGGTGGCATCAGTCAGGAAGCTGGGAAGGGTGTGGGTTCATAGGGATGAGGATCAAGGATTGTGGAAGGTGACTATTTGCTTGAGTAAAGCCAGGTTGTGCTGTGACCTTCCATTAGGTTAGGCCTAGCATAGCAAAGATGGATTCCTGCTAAAAACAAACAAACAAACAAATAATTAACTGTAGGATTTGAAATCATATGCTCACCCAGTTTTCCCAAATCCTTTATTTCTGAGGACTAGGAAACAAAGCAACACAAGCAACATAGAGATATGGCAATAGACTTGGTGAGGTTCATTTGGCTCCTGGCATCTTGGGAGCTGTGGGCAGGCCAATCTCGTGAGGGTCCGGCAGGCCATGGATGGCTGCTGTCATACCAGGCGGCAGTGCAGATTGTGGTTCCTTATGAGTGTGTACCGGCTTCTCACTGGCCAGAGTCCAGTGCTGTAAAGTGTCCGCAAAAAGATCTTCGTCGCTGATCGTATGACGGTGTGTGGTGAAGAGTCATTTATTTTTGCTGAGAGATATTTCCAGCTACCAGGTGAAGGCTCTTTTGTGAATATAGCATAGCTATAAGATTTCTCAACCTCTGCACCATTGACGTTTTGGACGGGATGTTGCTTTGCTGTGGGGCTGTGTTGTGCGTTGTAGGCACTTAGCGGCATTCCTGGGCTCTACCCACTCCAGTAGCACCCTCCCCCAGTTGTGACCATGAAAAATGTCTCTACCAAATGACCCGGGGGGGCAAAATTGCTCTTGGCTGAAAACCCCTACCTTTGAAATAAGACCACTGACGTTTGTTTTTCTTCCTCCTAATTCTCAGTAAGAGGAGGCCTTTGTTAGAGACAGACTTCCAACATAAATCACTAATTCTTTTTGAGAAAACATACTGCATTTTTACTTTTTAGTGGCTGATTGGCCCCATGTGTGAAATAGAAGCTGATGAAGACAATAGTTCTGTGAGCATATTTTTGAGCCAGAGTTCCCCCGAGGTTGAGTTAAGAATTTGCTACCAACTAGAGATGTGACCTCGACCAAATGACTTTAAGTCCGACGCCTCTCTTTCTTTATCTGTGAGATGAGGGGAATGATGATTGTACCTTTTCATCCTGTCACGGTGATGCTTAAATGAGATAAAGTAGTGAAAGCATATAGCCTGGTACATGCTGAGTGAATGCTCAATAAACATTGACTCTAGTTATTCATATTGCTAATCATCGTTTTGAAAAATTAGTTGGCTTATTAAGCCAGGGTTTACATTTACTTTACCAAATGTTTTCGGCATTTTTATCTCAGAAAATAGACTCACAAGTGTGCAGACACACCGTCTGATCAGCTCTCCGTTTCTATACATTATCTTTGGACAAATCCAGGAGATTCTGATTAGCCCCGCTACTTTTTCTGCTTCTTGCTTTCCCTGTTCTCAGGTTTTTCCTCCCATTCTTTCCTTCCAGAGCTACCATCAGACAAAGCGCAAATCATTTCCTTGATTTGCAACCTGTGCTCCAATGAGAAAACTCCTATCGTGGCTTTTGATTTTATGCTTCACGGCTTAACCCTCCTCGTAAACACCACGGAATCTTAAAAAAGAAACCCCAAAACAACAGCTTTCTTTTGGCCAGAACTTGATCAAATCTGTGTCTGTAATGGCACAGAAAAGCAGGAAATGAGAAAATCCGTTTTTTGTGTTTTTGCTGCAGAAACCGAGTGACCTTGAGGGAGCATCGGCTCCACGTTCCCTTTTCATGGCATTGCTCACGCTCCTGCTCCCCATTCAGCTCCTCAGCAACAGGCAATCACTCTGCCCTCCCACTCCAAATTTATGACCAAGAACTGGCCATAAACAGAGGAGGTCAATCCCAGTCCTGGGCTCTGCACCTTCCTGTGTGCCGGAGGTACGGCAGTTTGATGGGGCCGTAAAGAATAAGCCCGCATCCCCGTTCGCCCCATGAATCATGCCCTATGAAAATGACTAGCGCGGGGTGCTGCAGTGAGTGCAGGTGACTCAGAGCCCTGAGGCAGGGCCTCCCCTGAATCACCAGAGCAAGGGGTGCTGGTGGAGGACCTCAGCGTGGTGAGGCTGACCTCAGCCTGACAATTCAGAGATCATACAACTACTCACTCACCAACTCATTGATCCATGAGGAGTAGACTTTCTTTGTGATCCATGTGAAATGGTAGAGGCCACGCCAGCTTACTGATGCTCCGAGAATGACAGGGTGCAACCTGGAATGACACTCCTGCAGGATGCATTTGGGGAATAAGAGCATGCCTTTCACAGGTGCCATCTTCCATCGCTTGTGGTCTCAGTGTGTAGAACGTTGGCTGGCGCTTCTCAAACATGGCGGTGTGTGTGAATCTCCAGGGTGATCTTGTTCAGTTTCTGATTCAGTTGTTCTGGGTGGGGCCCAAGAATCTGCATTTTGTTACAGCCGCCAGGCTGATGATGCTGACGCTACTGGTCTTTCAGCCACATTTTGCGTGGTGAGATCCCAGAGCCTGTAGAGGTGTCTTTTCCTCCCACTTCCTTTCCCCACCCTAGAATTGTTTATTTTGGAGTGGCCCTTACCAGCTTTTACAGGAAACTGTCGTCATCTCCCCAGTTGGTTTTGGGCAAAACAAACTTCCTGTGTGTCCGTGAAATATCAGAAACCTTAAGTAGTAGAGACATCTGGTTATTACTGAGTTTAGTCTCCTTCCGCTAATACGACTTTTTAGAAAATATGCCCCTGACAAATGGTCTTGCAGGTTTTTCTCAGATCACTGCTGCAACAGAGGGGTCTCCAGCCAGTACTTTAGAGAACAGCTGGTTCTTTTGTTGTTTAGCTCTACGTGTAATACAACACCTGTGGCTTATGGAACTCTGCTTCCACCCTTTGATCTAAGTTTAGGCAGCAAAGCAACACAAAACCTACAGAGCAGCTTTCTACCTTTCTGGAAACCTTACTTTCCTTTCTAGATGCAATCATGATAGTAGTAGCCGTAACTACTATGCTTTAAGTTTAAAATACACATTTGGGTCTATCATGGTCCCAGTGAAAGGACAATGAGTGGAAGAAGCAAGAGGCAGGGGGGGGCCTAACAATCTGTGTATGTGCATGAGGTTTGGAAGGGGTGATTTTGTTCTGGGACTAAGGCTTATAAACTGATGTTAGCAAAGAGTAAGTATGCTTGTGGCTCAAAGATTTGACCCTGAGACATGCGCCCAGACAGGAACTATTCCCTTGATATGTTTGCCTAAATGAAATGTACTATAGACCTAACTTAGCTTTAGTGACTCGGTCAAATTCTTCTCAACATGCTTCTTCCAGTGATACGTGACGTAAACCTATGGGGTTATAGGGTCTTACAGTAGAACAAGCACAGAGTTTGACTCAGACAACCTGGGCTTACCTGTCAGACACACTGTTGATTGGGTGGCCTGGCTGTAGCTACTTAACTCTGAGTCTCAATTTCCTCCTCTGTAAAAACCTGATAATATGTACTTAAGAAGGTATTTTTGAAGATTATGTGAGGTAAAATAGAAAGGCTTAGCATAATGCCTGATGCAAAAGTCACTGGATAATCTTTCATCCGGTTCTCCCTTGAAGCAGGTTGCTTATAGTAAATTTGACAGAATTAAGCAGTCTATAGTAGTGGCTGCTTCTGTGGTCTCTGGAGTCAGCCTGTCTGGCTTTGACCTCCTAGCTCAGATATCTTTACTGTGTGACCACTGGCATGTTTACTTTAATCTCTCTAGACCTCAGTGTTTGGATTTTGAGAATTAAATAAGTTACTACGTGTAACTTCTCCACTAAGAAGAGTCTCTGGCACACATCTACTTCTAATATGGTACGGATTTTATGCTACTTAGCTATACTTAGAGAGTAGCAAGCAGAAACAAGCAACACCTTCCCTCTCATGCCTCCTCCAAAAAAAGAAAACCCCAAATAAATAAACAAACACCGCTATCACAATCTACTTTTAGTTTTCATACAGTATCTAAGAAGTTATTCTCCTAGACAACTTTGGAGTAGTTCATACCTGGCAGCAGTTAAACGTTTTGAGTTATAACCTTGACAAAAATTAATTTGGGATGGATCACAAACCTAAATGCAATAGCTAAAATTATAAAGCTTCCACAAGAAAATATAGGGAAATATCTTTGTGACCTTGAGGTAGGCAATGATTTCTTAGAGCGAATATAAAAGCACTAAGCATAAGAAAAAGTATTCGTAGATTGGACTTGATCAAAATTACGATATTCTGTTCTTCAAAAGATCCTTAGGAAAATTAAAGGGTAACCCACAGACTGAGAGATAATATTTTCAAGACATATGTCTAAAAAGGACCTGTATTCAGAATATATAAAGATCTCTTACAAATCAATATAATAAAAAGGCAGTCATTAAAAAAAAAACGAGGAAAAGAATTGAATAGGTATTTCATCTAACAAGATACACACAATGGGATTTATAGATGATGTAATACAGAATTGTACACCTGAAATCTATGTAACTTTACTAACAATTGTCACCCCAATAAACTTTAATTATAAAAAAAAAGAAACAAGTGAACATCAATCTACAGAGACTGAGAAATAAATGCTTGAAAAATGTTTAAAAAAAAGATATGCAAATGACCAATAGAGTTATGAAAATGTGCTCCACATCTTTATTAATCAGGGAAATATATATTAAAATCACAATGAGGTATCATTTCATACTCATGAAAATGGTTAAAATTAAAAAGACTGACAACACACAATGTTGGTGACCATTGGAACTACTGAAATTCTCATACATTGTAGGTAGGGATCTAAAATGGTACAACCACTTTGGAAAATTGTTTGGCAATTTCTAACACAATTAAACATAGATCTGAACTAAGACTCAGCAAGTTCACCTTTAGATATTTGTCCAAGAGAAATGAAGACATATTTCCACAAAAAATACTTCTGGAAGAACATTCATAGTGGCTTTATAATAGTTCCAAACTAGAAACAGGACAGATCCCATCAACAAAAGAGTGGATAATCAAGGTATGGGATATTCATATGATGGAATACTACTACTAATAAAAATTTAAGGATAAATGAAGCAACATGTATACATCTCAAAAGCAGTATATTGTATAGGAGAAAAAAGATACAAAAAGTACATGTTATGTAATTCCATTTATATAAAGTTTAAGAATAGGCAAAGCTAATCTGCATTATAAATCAGAACATTGATTGTTTATGAGGGGTGGATATTGACAAGAAGGGTCATGAGAGAGCTTCCTAGGATGGTAAAATGTTCTGTATCCTGATGGGAGTGTTGGTTTCACAGATACACTGCTTTGTTAAAACTCATCCAATTGTATATTTAAAATCATGCGGTTTACTCTGTAATTGTGCCACAACTAATATATATATTTAAATTATTGTTGATTCTAGGAGAGTCTGAACCCAGATTATTTGTTATACCCTTTTCCTCTAGAATTACTTCTCTGCCGCTGACCATTATCCAGAAAACAAAGAAATATGAATATTGTTACAGTAAACAAAATGTCCTTAATTCATTATGTGAATCTCTGTAAAGCTTGTACCTTTCCCTCCAGACAAATTATTCCATTGTAAAGCCTCTCCTGGGGGAATCTCTTACACCTGCCCTTAATTTCGGGCCTTCTGCACTTTGGCTTTCCTGTCTCTGTCTTCTCTGGATTATCTCCTGTGGAGTAGAATTGATGGTCCTTTCCACTTGAGTTGGACTTTTCAGTTTTTTCCAAGCACACTGTAAACTGTCGTTCATTAACATCATCGTAAATGGTAATGTCCTGTGAAAAAACAGAGGTGATGGCACCAATTAAAATAATCTTGTAGTCTCACATCACATCAGTGTCAGTGCAAACCCTAGAACCGGGAATTGATACACCCCCATTCCCCTGCCAGACTGATAGCAGCACAGTGGTTAAAACAAAGACAAAACCCCAGTCTGTGCACATACTTATAGAATGTGCCATGCTGCTAAGAGCAGTGACAAGAAAGAAAAGAAATGGACCTGGACTAGACAAGGGTCCAGTTGGCAATATATACCACTCGTCTTGAAATATCTATAAGGATATGTACAAAAGAATGACATGCATCTGTTCATAAACTTGCAGGGCTGGATTGTAGCTCAATCATTTTATTATTGACCTTATCGAAACCCAGATCAATGAAGCCACATACCCCAGGTCACATAGATATGCTCTTCCAGATCCCCTGATGGCTCTCAGCCATTGTCACTGCAGGTTTTAAGTGTTCCAGGTCACATAAGAGATGTCCTTATTCCTTGAACTCTGCAACTTTTACATAACAGAAGCATTTAAATATATTGTTTCCTTTGGGCATGAGGTAGTAAATAAGTAATATAAAAGTTCTCTCACACTGCCAAAAGTCTGATGATAACTGACAGTTGTAGAGGAAGCACTCTATGCCCAGCACTCTTTTGAATGTTTTACATTCATTTACTTAATTTTCACAATAGTCTATGGTGATACTATACTGTTGGTGATACTTGTATTATCCCCCATCTTATACTTGTGGAAGCTGAAGCAGAAGGAGGTGAAAAACCTGCCCCAAATCTTGCAGTTTGCAAGTGACAGAGCCAGAATGGGAAGTCAGAATGTTGGTTCTAGCTCCATGCCGCTCTGACCTGTTTCCTCTCTAGGATAGGAGGTAGAGAATATTTGTCTCCTCTGGGAAAAGACCTAAAATCTCAACGAGGCAAACCTAGGAGCAACTAAAGAATGGGAATGATAAAAGTTGATATCAAATGGGCAATTGTCACTGTGCAAAATGGTTTGTTGCATTTGAATTTTCACAACTCAGTGCGTAAGTGTTATTATCATCTCTCTATTACAGATGAAGAAACTGAGGTGTGCAGTGTTAAAGGCTTGCGCCTGTGATTGCACAGTTGGGGAAAATATGAACCTGGGCAACCTGGCTCCAGGAGCTGTGTCCCCTGGAGGACTGTAGGAATGTTGTAATAAAGTGGCATTTGTTCAGCCCAGCTTTATAATTGATGAGATACTAAACAGAGTCTGTGCTGAGTAAAATTTCATCAGAGAAACAGTTATGCTTGGCTATTTCTGAGCTGGGAAGTCTCTCTGATTTGATATAGACTGCCTTCACTTTTATGGAGCTGGCATCAAACCCGTTGTAGAAAGAACTGGCTTTCCTCCAAGACCTCCCTCCCTGGTCAGTGTGACTGGCCACATTTCTTGGTTTAAACTAGTAGTTCTCAAGGGAGGGCAGGGTTGGGAGGGATGACAGTGTCCTCCCTGGGGAGGTGCAACATCTGGAAGAGGGGAGGAGGAAGGAATGTGTATTCTAGAAACAAAGCAGTGATGAAGGATTGAGGTTGAACTTGGCCTATGACTTGCCTCTCCCCGAGCTAGGATGGAAAAATTTGCATCAGACGAGCAAAGTCAGCATTCACATGGGTATCTTGTGATTAGAGTTAAAAGAGGAAAAAAAAAGTTTCTAAAATTGTTTTGGTTTTAATTTGTGTTTAGTCACAATTTTTAAGTTAACTTTTAATGCTCTATAAGAGAGTGCGGGGATTTTGTTTTTGAGGAACACATTTTTTAAGTTTGAAGAAAACTTAAAGTAGTAGCTGCCATATACCTCTCCCTAGGGCAGAGATGTTGAAAATAGGTCCTACTCATGGCTCTAAGGCATTTTGAAGAACTGGGATTCTACTCATCCAAAGAGAATTCTGTACATTTATTGAAACTTAAAATCATGAGAAGTATTTCTAGGGAATCCAGGCACACTGTACAGCGAAGAAATGATTTCTATGATCAAACTAAAATAAGCCTTGGGCTAGGAAACCCATAGTTGACATTGTTACAAAGAACTGAGGCTGACTTTTCAAAGTACCAGCTGCCCAGAAGACCTGAGACTTGTGAATTCTCGTGTATAAACACCATCCTCTTGTAGTTACCCTGGACTGATTTTAGGATTGTAAACAGTCTGTGTGGGGGGCGGGGGGCTCCATTCTACACAAGACCGTGTCATGATGGGCTGAGACAAGAAAGTCAGCCTGAGCCTCTGAGTCCTCAGCATTCAAGATGAGCTGCTTCTTCCTGTAGGGAGCTTTCTCACTGCCGGAGGGCACAAAGCTCTCCTAGCTTTAGCACGCAACAGACGACTCTTCTCCCATAGCCTTGTCTCATGGGATATCATCTAGTGAGTAACTATCCCAAGTAAGTGACACTTCTCTAATCAAGATGCAAAAATCCACTAGATAAGACAGGATCCCCTGGCCTTCCCGTTAGGGATCAAAGGCTACCTGTTTGGAACCAACATCCGCAGTGTTTTTGGGATTTCCTCCTTGCATTGGCTCCCACACCCCAATGTCATTCCTTGAGTGTGTATGATTGTGGTTACCTAACAAGGCTGCATGGAAGCAGTTGGCCTTTATTAGAGAGTGACACACAGAAAGGAGGGTGTAATGAATCTTATTTTTTCAGAAAATGGAAAGATTTTATTGCTTTTCTTTCATGTTTCACTCATTAACTAATTAAATGTGTGTGTGTTCATTCAAAACTAGTCATGTTACCAGAAGGTAAGGAGGGAGGGAGGTGGTAGATGAGGGTAAAGCGGATCAAATATATGGTGATGGAAGGAGAACTGACACTGGGTGGTGAACACACAGTGTGATATACAGATGATGTAATACAGAATTGTACACCTGAAATCTATGCAACTTTACTAACAATTGCCACCCCAATAAACTTTGATTTAAATAATAATAATAATAACAAAGCCAAAAAAAATACTAGTCATGTAACCATGTGCCTGTTCCTGTGCTGTGCTGGCACTGGAGATCTATAGATAAAGATAATAAAGAAGGAAGCTAGTTTCATGCAGATTACATCTAGTTGCGGATATGAAATTAAAGCAACTAAACTCACTTTAGTAAGAATTAATATCTACCCAGCACTTAATACATTGCGGCCACAGTTTTAAAGCTTTTTGTATGTTAGCTTGTTTAACTCTTTCAACAAGCCTATAAGGCACGTGCCACTATGATCTAATTTTATAGATAAGGGGACTGAGGACCAGGGGCTTTAAGTAACTAGATCAAGGTCACGCAGGTAGGAAGTGACAGAAGTGGGATTTGAACCTGGGCTGTCTGGTTCCAGAGTCCATGATTTTAGCCATGATGCTATACAATGAATTGATGCTATACAATACGAGAGGTTATCTACTTTATGTTGGATGATCAGGATGTGACTCTCAAAAGAAAGGTCATTAAAGCTGAAGCCTAAAAGATGAGAAAAAGTCTTGCAGGTCAAGTGAACATGTGTATGTATGTATGGTTTTGTATATGAGTGTATTGTGTATGTATTTTGTGTCGTGTGTGTAGTATGTGTGTGTTTGTGGACAAACAGGATTCTGTGTGTATAGCATGGAAAATTTACTTTGAACACTCAGTAGCAGAGCCAGTGGCACTTACACATTTTCTTTTGGGTACTCTGTGCTTTTTATTAATAGTTTATGTCAGAACAGAGCCAGGAGTGCAGTTTCCAGGCTTTCGGCCTCACGTGGAAAGGTCTTGTCTCAGGTAGTAAATGGCCATTAACTGTGATCGGATGGTCATCCGCTGTGGCTAGTTGGCCGTCAGCTGTAACCAGTGAGCCATTGGCCACAATATAACTGTTATGGCTACGCTAGCATTGGATGGTGGCTGAGCTGGCAGGCACGGATTGCAATTTGCATGACGGATTGCAGTTAGCAAGGAGTTGGTTGGTTGGCTGGCAGAGAAGCGGATGGCAGATTGTGCATCGTGTAGATCCTGCTTTCTGTGTCTCCAACCCAACCTCCAGGGAGAATATAGTGGTACGACTCCCCTATCCACGGCTCCATTGGTGTTCCTTTTTGGCCTCACCATATCCTACGTCCTTATGTGGGGAGCGGGACCAGAGACCCTACATGGCACCCTGCATGAAATGTGGCGCAGCAAGGAGGGTATGGTGCCAGCCAAAGCTCTCTGAAGGGCAGTGGAGCAGTTTGTGCATATGAACACTCAGTCTTGGGAGGCCCGTGAGGAGTGGTGCCGGAAATGGGAGGCAAGGTCTGCCTGGGAGATTCTAGCCTCCAGATGGCACACCAGCTCTAGGCCGTAGAAGGCGTCACCTTCCTTTTGGTTTTCCGCTGCTGCCATGGGCTCCTAGAGTTGTGAACATCTTACACCAGGGCCACCACCCACTCGGACACCTGGCGCAGCAAGCAAGTTTCCAACCAGCACAGGAAAAGCTGTGCGACTGCCGGTGAGCTGGACCCCCGTGAAGGGGTGGGAAGATGTGGACAGTTCTCCAACCAGCATAGGCCGGAGAAAGTGAAGGCCGTTGCTGCCCTGTGGGCTGGGAAGTGCTTGCTGAGGTTCTCACCCCCAGGTTGGGGAGGACTTGGAGCCCTTGCCCTGCAGAGAGGGCACATGTTGTGGGGCCGGTGCACAGCCCTGGCGAATGACTCTGGACTAAGGGGGATTGCCTTCCATCCCTGATTTGATGGACCGCCTGACTGTTTGCTTGGGAATGTACCACCATGCAGTGGAACCGGTGGATGTTGCTTCCTGTGTCTCCAAATGGCTGCCATCGAGAATATGTAAGCCCCTTGGTTGTGAGCCACTCTTGTTCCAGCATGGTGCCCTGAGAGTCCTGGCTGTGTCCAGGAAGTCTGGCTGTGCCTAGAGAGAGTGGCAGTGCTCTGAGAGATCCTGGCTGTGTGCGGGGATACTGGTGGTACCCTAAGAAGCCCAGGAAGTCTGGCTGTGCCCAGAAGGCCTGGTGGTGCCCTGAGAAACCCTGGCTGTGCCCAGAGAGCCTGGCTGTGTCCAGGGTATTGCATTCACCTCCAGGCTCCTCGCACAGGGACCCTTGCAGAAGATGCTTGTCGTGTAGATTGTGAGGCGAGACACTGGAGGCGTGGAGTGTGGGGATAGAGCCAGGAATACAGTTTTCAGGCTCTTGGCCTCACGTGGAAAGGTGCTGGCTCAGGTAGTAAATGGCTATCAACTGGGATTAGATAGCCATCAGCTGTGGCTAGTTGGCCGTCAGCTGTAACCAGTGAGTCATTGGCCAATAATATAACTGCCATGGCTCCGCTAGCAGTGGATGGTGGCTGAGCTGGCATGCACGGATTGCAGTTAGCAAGGGGTGGGTTAGTTGACTGGCTGGAAGAGAAGCAGATGGCGGATTGTGTATCATGTGGATCCTGCTTTCTGAGTCTCCAACCCAGCCACCAGGGAGAATATAGTAGTATGACTCCCCTATCTATGGCTCCGTGCGTGTTCCTTTTTGGCCTCACTATATCCTGTATTCTTGTGTGGGGAGCGGGACCAGAGACCCTGCGTAGCACCCTGCATGACAGTTTATATCTCTTTAATTGCCTTCTCTATGGATATGAAGCAGAGGACAATATGGTATTTGCTGGGAATGTAAAGAGATGTTACGTTGATTCCCTTTTGTGAGCTATAGTATTCAGTGAAGTGGACTTGTATGTAAAGACAGTGGTGGCTTGTGAGCTGCAAATGTCTCTCTTCGTCATCCCCAAATGCGCGATGTTGCATTAGGGATCGCACTTCCCTCTGCCCTCCACTGTGAGTTCTCTGAGCCCCTTCTGTTTCTATTCCTTTATGGCATAGAGATGGCTTCGGCATTAGCTGCCCCTGTGTTTCCATTCCACCAAAACAGAACTTCGTGATCCTTTCCCCTTCTCTCTTATTTCTAAGAAGACCACTTTTTACCAGATTCCAGGACAGGTGGATCACGGTAATGCTGTCCTCGATTATAACATAGCTGCTGTTCATTGAGCACCCAGTTTATCAGGATTGAGCTAGCTGTTGCATACACCATCTTATGTAGTCCTTAGAGCATCTTTAAAGGAGGCAATATGACACTTCCTGTGCAAGTGAAGAGAGTGAAGCTCAAACACTTTTGCGAGGTAGTGACTGCAGCAAATGATGCCTTGCTTCATTGTACACTGCAGAAGTCTAACCGCATAGGAGGAATTGTGTCCGGCTCTGAATACAGTCATACCTCCGAGATGGTGCAGGTGTGGTTCCAGAACCCCTCAATAAAGTGAGTATTGCAATAAAGCAAGTCCTAATCTTTTGCTGGTGGAAGGTCTTGCCTTCAGTTTGTAAAAAAACGCAACATCTGTGAAGTGCAATAAAGTGAATCACAGTAAAAGGAGGTATGACTGTGATATGTTTTCAGAGAAACATTGGCAGATTAAGAAAGGAAAACATACAAGATGATTTAATTAAATCTGTATACATTTCTCCCACACAACATGACAGTCCTGAAAAAAATGCACAACTCATTGGGACAGATAGAGCAGTATATGTGTGTTAACATTCTTACCTCAATAGGAGAAAATAAAGGGTGCTGTGGGAAGACATCATGCCTAGCTTGGGAAACGATAACGGAGTCCCAAATAAATAGATTTAAAGTAGGGAAAGGTAGACTGGCATTGGGTGCATTCTAGGCTAAATGGACAACATATATAAAAACTCAGAGACCGAGCAGACAAATTTAGAGAGTTGCAGGCCACTTAGGGCGACTGGAGCATATGTACTGGTTAAATAAGGAGTACCAAGTCACAATGCTGGGGAGGTAAGCAGGGAGCTGATCACGAAGGACCTTTTAATGTTCGGGAGTTTGTACCTTATCTTCAGGGTACTGGAGAAGCACATCTAAAGTAGGGGTATAGTGTCATTTCATTTGACTTCAATGTGGAGAATAAGTGTGGATTTGGGGGGAGAAGTTGGGAGTTTTTTGTAGTAATCCAGGTAAGAAATGATGGTGGTCTTAATGTCATGATAGTGAGAATAGATATAAGAACATACGTATGAAAGATTTTAATCAGATAGATACCCATAAACAAGGATATATAGGGGTATGTAACAGTTTAAAAAGTATTGGGAGGGCTGTCTTGTGGAAGATAATCTATTCTGTGTATTTACAGAGGGCGTAGTAAGGACTGATGTTTTCCCAGTCACTGGGAAGCATTTTAACTTTAATACAATAGGATGGTCCAAAAATTGAAAACCTAAGTTTACCATCCATTACTAAGGTGTCCAAGCATTTTAGTTTAATTCAAGGCATATTTTTAAATGCTTACTGTATATTATAGGCTGGGTAACAATGCACAAGACACTGAACTTACCTATAAGGAGAAGGAGATCCTGAAAATAATTAACAGCTAATTAAAATCAGTGAAATACTGTCAATAGGAACAAAGAGCTATGGAAATTAATTCTGCCTAGGGTCAAGGGGAGTTATTAATTGAGATGGTGGAAACTAGCTGAGGAGCTGGTTAGGGGGGAATTGTGTATGGTGTCTGGAGGACATCTACATCAGTTGCCCACTGAACATTAGGAAATATGAGTAGAGAGCTTAGATAATAGGGCTGGAGATACATCTTGGGGAGTGCTCAGTATAAGCAAGGATTATTGAAGCAAATGACTACAGAAGGTAAGCAGGTAACATAAATAAGTGAAGTGGTTAAAGTAATAGCGGGATAGTGGGGACTATGGAAAACTGGAAAACAGATGACTTTCCTAAAAGGCATTGCTACTGTTGAGCTCAAGTAGATCGTTACCCTGTAGGAATGTTAGCTCTGGGTTGCCAGATCGCCATACTTTCTAAATGAAAACAAAAACTTGGATATTTAGGTTGTATTTTCAGTTTCTATTTTTTTTCACGTAGTATATCTTTGATCTGAAAGTCTTTAGCCTCGTATGTTATGAGGTGAATGTTGAAGCTATGATATGAATGAAATTTTCCCAAGTGAGTAGAGCACTGGTCTGTATATACTGACGATTTTTCTCAAGTGGGTAGCCAAATCTTATGTGATACGCAACTTTTTTCTACATCTGAGGATTCAGGCCACCCTAGTGACACCTGAGGAGGTCATGCAGTATGTTATCACGCAAAGTACAAAATACAGAGAGAGCTAAAAACAAAATGTTAAGCTAGAGCCCGGTGAAGATTTGAGTGTTTACCAAGAGTAATCAGGTACGTCAGGTGATAAATGTGGATGTGTTTGCTGTAGTCCACTTCTTATAACTATATATATTTATATATATATAATTATATATATATAATTATATATATATAATTATAATTATATATATATAATTATAGCTGACATTCATGATTGTTCAGCTTCAGCTTCAGGTGTACAATGCAGTGATCAGGCATCTACATATAAATGATAAATGTCTATTACTTTGACTAAAAAAAAAAAAGCTTGATGTCAACACCAGAAAAAGTAAAAAGTAAAGCCAAAATATAAAAAACAAAAAACAAACACACACACACACATACACACAAAACACATAGTACAACAAACAAAATGGTTTAAGCACCATTGTAGAGAACAGAGACCAAAGATGGAACCCTAAGTAACAACATGACAGATGAGGGAGGAAGGTGACTATAAAAGGGGGGCTTTAGCCAAGAGTAGTATTAACAAAACCAAGAAGGAGAGAGCTTCGAGAAAGATTGATTTAGACATATTAAGCAGATGAACATTGGTGAGGCCGTTGGGTTTAAAAAGTAGAGGCTTCTGATGACCTCTGAGAGGGCAGTCCAAGGAGAAGAGTTGTCAAGATTCCAGGTTTCTGTGCCCTGGGCAGTGAACGGGAGGTTGATGAATGCAGTGATTGCAGACTGCTCTCCTGGTAAATTTGGCAGTAAAAGGAAGGAGAGAGGCAGTCATGTTCTAAGGATGAGGCAAGGTTAAAAAAAAAAAAAAAGATTGTAATTTTTTTTTCTAATGGAGTAGAATTGATATTGAGATGAGGAGAGCAACTGATAATTGGTGAAGCAAGGTGTGGAATGAGGCATAATATGAAGAGATCAGAATTAGAGCAAATGAAAGTGTTCTTCCTTTCAGACAGGTAAAAGTGTAAATCTTTGAAGGTAAACAGAGAAGAAAATTGAAGGAGCTTATGCCTGATGACTGTACATTTTCTCTGAGGTAGGAGATGGTGGAAGGGGTTAGTAGAGAGGTGTAGGCAGGAAAAAAAATAGAAACAAGTTTTGAACAGCTGCTGTAGGGATTTAATAGGGGTGAATAAAAAGATTGTTGAGGTTCAAACTGCGATTGGCAACCATTAAGTAGTAATGATAGCACAGCTGTGAGCATTTCTCTAACTCTCAGGGAGCACAGGCCAGGAAGAAGAGAAAGGAGGGTCTGGGTTGCTCCAACGTAGGAAAATGACCAGCCATATTCAGCAGAAGGTCAAAGGGAGAAAAAAGTTTAGAAACATAGGTGGGCAGGTGCATAACTGGCCAGTGGAACACAGGCTTGGACGAGAAGTAAATGGATTTAGGAGAGGATAGATGTGCTGAGAGAAAAGAGAGAGTCCTCAGGATAACTATTTTCTTTGGATATTAGAAGAAATGATTCTTGCGCTAGGTATACCTTTGATATGAGTGACCTTTGAAGTTTCTTTTAATGCCAAGATTGTTTCATTCTAGATATGAGAAACCACAGCCAGTTATTGTGCTATCATCATCGTTGAGGTGTGTGTGTGTGTGTATAAAGTCTGGATACACCAAGGTGTCTCTCAGGACTGACCTCAAGGAAAATGATATAGATGGTATTTCTTATGATTGTACTTTTCCCCTCCTTTTGTGTTATCACCTTCCATTTCTTCATCTTATTTCTAGTGAATGAAGCCAATGAGGGAAGTCCTTGTTCTATCATAGGAAGGCTGTCCCAAAGCCTTATTCAAACGTAAACCTCTCAGTGGAGATGTGTCCTGCTTCTATGTCGGTCCCAATAAGGTCCCCAGTCATTTATTTTCATTTCATTGCAGCCACAAGGAGTTTCACTCTCCAGTCAACTCTATTAGCCTGTCTGACTCAAGTCACAAGACAGCCATTTTTTCTGTTTCATTCTTATCAAGTCTTATAACTTCTACTGGATAGTAGGTAATGTGAGGAAGAGGGGGAACAGAAAGAATGGGAGCAATTAGCTTAGTGTTCTGGAGATAAACAGAGGGAGAGAGTCAATGCTAGGTGCTTTGCTATTTTCAGTCCCATCTCTTGAGCCAGACAGCACTTTCGTGTACTTCTCAATTTCTGTACACGTACCAGTAAACCTACTTCACTTGTCTGTGGCCTTGGCTTGAAGGTTTTGGAAACACAGAGGTTAAACAGTTATTTCTTCAGTGAACCAACAGATTGCTTCCTGGGGACCAGCTCCCTTGCTGCTGAGACAGCTAAATGAATAAGAAACACATTTGTAATATGCCCTGGACTCTGTGGAACCGGGGGTTTGAATCCTTGCCAGAGTTTCAGAGCCTCTTGGTGTAGTTCTCAGGTAGCTCCAAGTCCCACACACAGTTCTGTGGGAGGAGAGAGTCTTCGGTGGGATCTCAAGAGTGAAAGCAAACTAGCCTTGAATTAAAAACAGGACATTCAACAGTGGACACTGCCTGTAGAAACTTTGATTTCATTGCATTTAAGCTTTCTTCTCTCATGGACCCTCTCTACCTGAACACTTCTTGAGGACCAGTGCTATGTCTTCTATTTCTGCATCTCCAGCTTAGCACAGTCCCTGCCCCACACAGTACATGCTCATTAAATGTATGTGGACTTCAGTCACACGTCAGGAAGCCAATTTTCCATCCCCATTGCAATGACAGGGATGGATGAATGGTAAAATGACGTCTCTTAGTTCGCATGCATAGTTGAAAAGTTCAGGTTCTCTAGAGTGTCAAATGCTAGGGAAATCCTACCCTGAATGGAAGCCCAGGTAATGTGATAGAACAAGTTTGGTTTCAGGAATTTGAGCAACTCGTTTTGCCTTCTAGCTTAACAGCATATTAATTTTGTGAGGGTAAGTTGCTGAAAGTCTCTGTACCTCAGTTTCATGTAATACTAACATTAAGGGATCTCTCTCAGGTTTGTAATAAGATGAAATTTCCTCCCCGTGTTATTTGCCCTGACCTTCCCCATATCTGTATGAGTGTGTCATCTTATAGCTGCTGCTTCTATGTGGGTAGAGACAAGGGCTGTCCCATCTCACAGAGGAGCAAAGGTGAAGTCCATCATTGTCCATCAGTGATTCTGTGACATGCTGTGTGAGTTGCTGTAGGCTTGTAGGCCTCTGTACCAGTGTCTACCACTGAATCATGATGATTCATGATGGATGACCAGACGTCTACTCACTGGCCTACATGGGCAGTTAATCTCCTTTCTGAAACCAGAAAATTGCAAATGATCTGCAACCTGGTAGAGCTCCCTAATTTATTTATTCATTCAGAAAGAATTTACGTGTTTTCTATGTGCTAAGCACTGGGGACATGATGGTGTATAGAAAGATGCCGTTTTTGTTCTTATGGAGAGTATATTCTAGAGGGAGAGACACATATTCATCAAATACCCTCACAAAGTACATTTGCAACAGTGATGAGGGACGCAAAGAAGTAGAACTTGGCGATGCTCCATTCAGAGATTTGACAGGATCAAGATGGTCAAGGAAGAGCTGATCTGAGGACACGGCCAAGATTAGAGATCTGAAGGATGAGTAGAGTTACTAGGAAAGGGAAAAAAGAGCCCCACCATCCTAGAGAACAGAGGGTGCAAAGCCCCTGTGGCGTGAGGGAATGGGATGAGGGTGTGGAGTGAATGAAGCCAGTGTGACTGGAGCCAGGGGCATGACAAGCTTGCAAGGGGGCCATGCTCAGGAGTTTGGTTTTTATTTAAGCTGCAGTGGAAAGCTGTGCAATTACATAGTCTGAAGAATGACCCGGCATTGGAGAAGCTGGCCTAGCCACATGACGAGAGCTGTGTCATCACAAATTATTCCCTGTGTCTCTTTGCTAACCAAACTGGATTGTACATGAGTAGTTAATGTCCTTATCCCAACTCACCCTGTTGCCTCCCCCTCCCATCCCCATCCCCCGTATCCATGTAACAGCACAATGTGCCTGGTCCCAGAGCAGGCAGAAAGAGTAATAGCTGTTGTTTCAGTTTACCTGAGCTAATCTATCACACCGCACCCAGAGACTCCAGCTCTACTCGCTGAGCATTCTCTGTCCTGAGGTGAAAACACATGACAAATAAATAAGTAAGGAGCTGTTTGGAAATCCTCTTTGTCACTACTGAAGCATGCTCATTTATTTAGCAAAATGCCCATAATTTTTAAATTGCTTGATTTAGCCACTGGCTATTGGGTACCTTCAAGGGGTCCCCTCAGGAGCAGTGCTTCCCCATTACCTTCAAAAACAAGGCAGGCTTTTGAGGGCTGGAATTAGTTACATGTAAAGATTTTCATTGCTCAGAGCAGCAAGCAGCTGGTTCCTGCAGGGGTCAGGCTGAAATCTGCCAATTCCCCTTCTGTGCTTGTCCCTCCCTCCACACCTACACCCTTTCTTTCTTTCATTATGCTCTATGGGTTCAATTCAGTGAGGGAAATCACAATTAAAACATTTACAAAGCTCCCGTTTTCTCTGTGACTGCCCTTAAGACTAGGAACATTCACAATTCACTCATTTTCCAAATACAACAGAATGGCAAAGTTTCCAGGAATTTCTCCCTTATTGACTCAGGTCCCCCAGAATGGTATTAATACATTTGAAAACAACTCCACAATGAGTTACAAGACCAGGGGCAAAAGAGAGGGGAGGAGGCTTGCTCTTCAGGGGTTGGGCAGAAATGACTGACTCTTTTCAGGGCATGACATGCTTTTGTGGTAGCCTTGCAGATAAGTTGACAATGGCTTGTAGCTTTTCTGTCTTCCTTCCTTTAACGTTAATTATTCATATTTCTGGTAAGAGGGGACTTGTTTTCCTTTTAGGTGTAATTAGAGTAATCAAAGGGTTTGTAATACCCTTGTGTTTTATTTCTCTGTCTCAATTCATTTTTTATTTTTTTTCTGAACAACAGAAAAATATAAAACATAAACCCTGAGTCTCTGGGTTTTGTGAATTCTTGCAGGGAAAATTGCTTTTACCATAATAGCAATTGGCAGCAAAACTTCTGAGGTGAACAACCTGAAATTACTCCCTTAAAGGCAATAATTTATATAGTACATATTTTGAGAAAGGGAAGGGAGGAGTAGGTGATCATTTAGGGGAATTTTAACAGTTTATCTTGATAGTTTGTGATAAATGAGGAAACAAACTGTTGGTGTATTCAACTAAGGATGTACATTTGCATTTGGTTTTCTTTCCATTGAATAGCTTCTGGTTTGAATGACAAATTAAACTCCCAGCTTCCAAACACTGAATTCTTTTGTTGAGGATTTACACTTTCTGAAAAGGAAAGGTGCCCAAATGCCGCTATCCTTTAAAGGTAAGGAGGTTAGGCAAACAATAAATTGACAATTATTCTACCTTTTATGTTAACAAAACCTCTGTTTGTCGTTCAGAGCCGCATAGGAAATACTTTTTGAAAGATATTTTGCCTCATCATCACAGGCATTTCCATGGTGACAAAGTGGTGTGACACAAGCGAGGTGGTGCTGTTTCTGAATACAAGCTGATGGGCAGAGGAAAAATAAAAAACAAAGCACTGTTTTAGGGCTTCCCAACATGTTTTTGTTTGCTCCAGATAGAGGCACTCCTAAAATCTTACCATTAAAAAGCCAAATCACACAGTTTAACTTAATCTTGGAATAGTAGGTCCTTTTTTTAAATATATTGACTTAGAAAAAGAGGCTATGGAGATAGGGATAAGATACTAAAGTTCTTTTCACTGAAGTGCACTCCTCAGAATGTGTATGTTTCTGTTATGTATCTTGGCCAATATACATGTGTCCTTTGTGTATCTCCATATTCATAAAAACCTACATGTGTGAAGAAGTCTACATCACTCTGTAAGTATTCTGCTCATTCATGTAAAACCAAAAGAAGATAGATTCCTAATGAATTAAGAGGTAAACTGCTTGTGTTTATATAAACTTATGAGACCCTGTAAGCTACTTAGTCAGTTTCTCATGATCATTGGTGGTTTTCGTGTAGGAGAGACTTACAGGGTCAGGCATGGAGACAGTGGCACAGCCATGAGTAGAAACCAGGTCTTTTCTTTTCCAATGGAAATGCCTTATCCATAGCAGCACTACAATGCCAGCTGGGCAGTAAAAGTAAATTCTCAATAAAACCCAAGTTTAAGAGGGTTCAATGTTCCTTTTCCTTGTTGTTAATGAACTGTAAGGGGTGCAGGAATTCAGGGAGCCACTGCAGTCTTCCTAGGGATGAAATAGGTTCCATTTATCTGCTCAAGAAGAATCCCAAGGGAGTGTTCACAAGGGAACACAGTGGGGACACAGAGAAAAGAGACTCTTTGCTGATCCAATCCCAAACGTTATTTCTTGGTCTCCAGTTGGCTTCCTGATGTTGAAAGATACACTGAGGCACATTACAATTTTTAAGAGTTTCTTTGAACAGAAATCGATACAAATCAGGCAGCCTGCAATCCAGCAGATAGGAAAGATCTCCAAGGAGCTGTACAAAATGAAAGACTTATAGGCAGAAGGAAGCAGGAACAAGGAAGTTATACCAGGCAAAAGCAGATTGGTTCCTTTTCTTTAGGGGTTGGCAGGGACATAGCAGCCAGAGGACCTCACTAGTGCCCATCAGGCGATTCCTGATTGACTGGCTTAGGACACCATCCTGGGAGAGATGAAACTGTCATTAAGTCTTGGTTTGATGATTTGGGGCTTAGCATAAGCAGCTCCCTTTAGGGCCTGTTGTCTTTTTTTAACACCAAACATCTTTCTTTTCTTCTAGCTTCAGGGACTGGACTTACGTATTGCACCTTTTTCTTTCGTTTCAGTTAAATAGAAAATTCACAAAGATATAAAGCAGTTAGTCGTTTTTATATAGGTATTGCCATTAGTCAGAATCAACTACCGTTATCAATTTGTTATCCTTTTGTTCAGTCTTTTATAAATTATAAAAGTAGAAGTAAAAGTCCCTTTCTGTGCTTCCCACACAACCAGATCCTATTCTCCCAAAGTCTCAAATAAATCATTACTTTTTAGTTTGGTTGTATATTAGGGTTTTAGAGAGAAACAGAATAGGAGATACATCTTTATATATATATTTATATCTATCTATATCTATATATCTATATCTATATCTAGGAATTTACTGTAAGAAATTGGTTCACCTGGTTATGGAGGCTGAGAAGTACCGAGATTTGCAGTATGAAGGCCTGAGAACCAAGAGAGCTAATGGCGTAAGTCATAGTCAGGGTTGGAAGGCAGGAGGCCAATGTCCCAGCTGAAAATGGTCAGACAGACTGAAAATTCTCTCTCACTCAGCCTGTTGCTTTATTCATGCCCGCAACTAATTGGCTGAGGCCCCCACACACTGGGGAGGGCAATCTGCTTCACCACGTCCACCAATTCAGATGTGAATCTCATGCAGAAACACTGTCACAGACACACCCAGAATAATGTTGAACCAAACATGGCTACCCCTACCTCAGGCAAGTTGACACTTAAATTAACTATCACAGTGTAGATGCTCATAATTTTTAAAATCTTCATTGATATGCATATATGTATATCTAGAGATAGACAGCATATGCTCTTTTATGTGGTTTATTCAATTACTCACTAGCACAATGCTATTTACACTGTTGCACATCTTGCTTCTTTTTTTCAACATTGTGTTTTTGAGATCTTAATTCCCTGATACCCTGGGTATTCTTCAGAGGGGTGGCACTTGATCTGGATCCTGAAAGATGGGTAAGATTGTATCAGGCCCAGAAAGGAAAGGGACAGGTAGAGCAATGGCATATACATTCGCACAGAGTTTCACAAGGGCATGGTATAGATTGTGGAAAGTCAAAGTTGCCAGAATTTAGGGGGCATGGGTGAGAATTGTCTCATACAGAAGGTTAAATAAATCCAGGTATGGAGACCATGTAGCGTCGACCAGAGAGTTTGAATTTTTGCTAAGAGCCAAAGGGTGTTATAAGTGAAGACCAAGAGTATTAGTTTGTGAAGGCTGCTGTGACAGAGGACTGCAAACTGGGTGGTGTAAACAGTAGAAATATGTTGTTCTGAAGGCTTGAAGTCAGACGGCGAGGTATCATCAGGATTGGTTCCTTTTGAAGGCTGTGAGGAAGAATATGGTCCATGCTCTTGACTCTTCCGGTGGTTTGCTGGGAATCTTTGACACATCACCCTGACCTCTGCCTTGATATTCATATGATGGTCTCCCTGCATGACTCTAACTCCAAGTAAGGTCACGTTCTGAGATCCTGAGGCTTAGGACTTCAACATATGAATTTGGGGGTGGGGGAGGACACAACTCAAACCATGACATAAAGTGACAAAAATATTTCCTGAAGATAATTCTAGCTCTTGTTCAAAGTCAGCTGAAGTGTAGAGAAATGATGATGGGAGAATAGACATGAGGCGGTGAAGGATTGTTAGCCACTCAAGTACGATCCGAACCCTGTAGAAACCCTTATCCCCTGTAGACTCTATCTCACTTTCCCTTACAGAATCCAGAGAACAGAGACTTGGACAATTACCGATGGATTCCTCGAAGTAAATTATGAGAGTTTGTCTCTCATCTGTCCAAAGTTCTTTTATTTTACTCTCAGAGATAGGCTTTTTCATTATGTAAGGTACACTTACTTTAGCATGTACATTTAATTTCATAGGAAACAATTTTACCATAAAAAAAAAACATGCTTCTACTGTAGACCTGTTGGACAAAAGGGTTTATAACTTCCACAATTGCTTAAGTAAATAACTTTCAGAAAAAAAAAAAGAAAAGAAAAGAAAAAATGGAGGAGAAGGAAGGACTGAGATCATCTGTGTGGGTAACAAGTGATCATGGTCACGTGCTGAGTCGAAGGCAGTACTGATTTCCAAGCACTTAATTTCCTAGGCCATTCCAGCTACCTTATATTTATGCCTTAATAACATGTACATGTGCAGCCTAGTGGTTATGGGGACAGTGGGAAGCATACATTTGATTTTTCTTGACTTCTCCACATTTAAAGTCTCTACTTGCTGGTCGAATTAACATAGTGTTTTAGCATTTAATTTCCTTGGGGTACCAGATGTTTTGTTTTGTGTGTTTGTTTTATTTGTTTTCTAGTTGTTGGGTCATTGAAAATAAAACTCAAAAAAGAGGAAAGAATAGCACAACGTAATAAATATGTAGTTTAGTTATATTTGGAATACATGTGCACAGTGAATGTAAGCCCAGATAAGCACACTTCAATGAAGAATTATTACACGTTGCCTATTTTCATCTAGATTCTCAGTTGTGCTATTTAAGTTGGTAGGAGGTTTAAGGGAAAGGGCAGAGAAGAAGATAGAGAAGGAACAGCTTTATGAAATACAGGTTCTCAAAGCCTTTAAATTGATTGATTAACATGTTAAGACGAGCAGGAGAGTTACTGTGTTGTATTCTAGGGCCTCTGACATGGCATAATTTTATGTGATGTCATTCTCACCAATAAAGGGAGAATGGATAGAAGTGTACACTGCTTATCTCTTTAGGGCACCAAGCTCCTTTTGCTAGGACTGTTGGCTAAAAATGAAAGTGTTAAGACTATAAGAAGAAATGGTGTCAAGAAAACAATACAGGAAAATGAAGGGCAAGGAATGGAAACCTGTGAGTGGTTTTGATGCCCAACCAACACTTTTCTTTCACTGACTTAATTGTCTCTTCTTCCTCTCTTCTCTGTTCGCTCCCTATCTTCTCCCTTTGCCCAAATTATTTTAGCACTGTGATTTCAATACTAAGCCCACATCTAGTTGTGTGGTGAAAACAGTCAAATTCAATAACTATTTCTGAGCCAAACAAAATGGACAAAATTTTCTATCTTTGTGGAATTTTCTTTCTGGGAAGTGGTTGGGAGTGATTAAAAAAAATAAATAAATTATATACCTTAGCAGATGGTGCTAAAATCTACAAAAATAAATATAGTCAGAAAAACGGATAGGGATTTGGGAGATTGAAATTTTATAAAGGATGGTCATAGAAGATACTGCTTTCCTCATGAATTATAATCTGTGGCCATTAACTGTCCCAGGAACTTTTCCTGAAAGTGACATTGGGTTATAATATCTGGGCACTCATTTTTAAATCATGACACGTTATGATCATTTAAAAAAGTTTTATCATAATGTACAACTAGAAGGGCATTTTACTTGCAGACTGGAGAATGGATTTATAGATAGCAGTCACAATTTAAGACAATGATCCCAGGACATGTAACCTCAGGACTTTTTCTAGACCTGTGTTCACAGTTGTCATAGACAAAGCAATTTGATAAGAGAAAAGCAAGATGGTCATTTATAAGAGCTGTTCAAGACAAGTCGGGTATGGCAGTCAGCTTCTTTCTGCTGTACATTTTCTTCCATCTCTTTTTCCTTTGCTATAGACTTAGTATTATATATAGATTTCATTCATTCAGCAAACCACTGTCAAACCAAATAAAGGAGAAAATGATGAGCCTCTAATTGGCGATTGCATTGTACACAAAACTCTTGTGTTTGTTCTGGATAACACCAGGCATCTAATAATTTGATCATTGATTATAAACTACCACAATCCCTTAACAGTAAAACGTGTGATTATATTCTGAAACAATGATTTACGACTCTGTGGTAAAAGGAAGGGGTCGCATTTCTCCCATCAAAAGGTAATGGAGAGTGAGAAGGAAATGGAAAATGTAGGGGCACTCTCAGCCAAGTTTCATGAAGTCAGCCCTCTCAGGTTAGCCGCTCTTTGTCAGCTGCATGTTTAAAAAGAAACAAATCTGGCTCCATAATGTTTGGGATCCTTGAGTAATTAAAGATCCTCCAATATCTTTTGGAAAACTTGGGGCAATATTCCAGCAACAGTCAGTGCTTCCTTAATAGCTTATTTACAGGTTCCTCTTCCCTTGTGCATTTCTTTGTTTTCCCTTTTGGAGACATTTGCATGTGATGGAGATAGTTGGACTTTTACAATTTGCTTTTTCCTATTATTCCACATGTTAAAACCTTTACCCCCTCTTTTTGTTTCTTTGTTTGTCTTCCTGTTTTGTGATGGGGAGATAAGTCAACCAAATCTCAAATGGAAACAAACAAAATAAAACCCGCTTTAAATAAATCTTCTTTTAATAGGAGCAATTATTATCGTTAATACCACAAATACATTGATTGTGGAAGAATTTAGGACCTGTCCTAGAAAAAAATAAATCAAAATTACTTACAAAGGTGTATAGACATGCTGGAGAATCTCTGGGACAGAACAAAAACAGAGTGGGACTCAGTCTAATGATACAACAGTAGCCTCAGAGTACAGCCTAGGGAAGATAGTGGTATTGAAACAGCTACATAGGATGTCAGAGGGGTAGTAGCTGGGGGGAGGAAAGTTATCACTTTGTGAAGGGTGTAAATGTCTATTATGTTGCTTTGTACACCTGAAACTAATAATAAGAAAAAAATAATAATGTAGCAGGAGTGTATTAGGGCTATGCATAGGCACTACTCTTGCCCTAGAATAATCAGCGTCAAATTCTTTCTAGGGATTAGCATTCTCATATGATTCCTTAGCTCTATAGCTTCTTTATTCTTCTTTGAAAGGACTTGAGAACCTTTGGAAAGCGAACTTGAAAATCCTATTAAATATCTCTCAGTAGTTTCTGGTGGCTTCTCAGATGTCCTATTAAATACTGAATTTCAACACTGTTTCAATTCAGTTGGAGAAATACATTTTTAAAAACCACAAAGAAATGAAAGGTTTTTGTTGTTTTTCATGTGTCTTTGTTAGCAGGTCTAAACCATTGAATTAGCAAAGTAAGCAATTTTGGATGGATGGATGAATGGATGGATGGATGGATGGATGGATGGATGATGGATGGATGAGTTAATGAATGGATAGATAGCTACTAGGTAGATAATAAGAACAGTAACTACCATGTGATTTCCTTTCTGATTTCTGAAGATCTTGACAGGGCCCTTGATTATCATTCTAATGAGACAGTAGGAGATGACTTAGTGCCATTCTGGAGTGACTGGTCAGTCCCGTTTTGTTTCGTTTTGTTTTGTTAATTATCAGGTAGGCTCAGTGCAGGAAAGTAGGGAAAATATTTGTCTGGCTGTTTTGAATGTCTATGAAGCTGGCAAACAATAACATAGCTACCAATAGATACTTCTACAAGGCAGTATGTATAGATTGCCAGTCCCGAAGATTCAACTGAGGCAGAACCTGGGCAGTTCAAGTTTGCCTTCTTTTTAAGGTATGTGTCAGTGGCGTCCTGGTCACGTCCAAGACTTTCCAGATTGGGCTACTGAGTCAATGGTGCGGACTGCAGATACTGTTTGTGGTGGTTGTTGCAAATCTTTGGGCAGGGCGCAAATCTCTGATCCTCCAGTAGACATGAAATGGTTTGGGCTGGAATAAAAAAGTAGTGTGCCAAAAAATGCACGCACATTTTAAGAAAGGAAAACTGTATTAAAATTGTCATGCTCAACATAAACCAATACCAAAAGATGAATACAAGTCACATTTGATTTCTGCCATTACAAGAGGTGCTCGGAGTGGTTACCATCCGCGTCCAGACACTTCTGATTACGACAAACTACTGCTTGAGCAACGTGGACCAAAGTGTCCACTTGTATGCATGTTTTTGGCACCCCCCCAACTTCCCCCACTCTGTATAGTGCAGGATGATGGAAAGAATACGTTGTTGTGGTTTGAAAATGTAGAAATAATTCTTCTAACACAAAATAACTTTTAACTTTAATGTGTCAGCTTGTCTGGCCTACCTGACAATTAGACTTACTTCACAGGGCAGTTGTGAGAACCAAGTGAGATGATGCAGGAGCACATGTATAGGGATTCTAACGGGTATACAGTACTTGTGCTGGAGATTTCGTTCTGGTGATACCATTCAATGACAGCAATCACTAAAATGATGATCCCTTGTACTTGGTCTCCCCACCTGCCCTCGCTCTTCTGTTTTTCCAGTGTGATGCGCTTGTGTTGACATCCCACTCTGAGCCTGTATATAGTTTTCTACCTGGAAGTCATGCTATCTACAATCAACAGATTTCCTCCCCTCATCCTCCCTCTACCAGAGATACTCTAGACTGTAGAAACAACTTCATGGATCCTGAGTGATAGATTTCAGAATGCAAAGGGGATGTCGACGTGCCTTTAACTATTTCCCAGAGGAGCTCCAGATGTATCCTAGCAACAACTTGGCGTTTATTCTTACAGCCATTGCATCGGACTCTGTAGGGAAATTGTAGGTTAAATTAGCATTTTCCTTTTGCCAGGTATGAATGAATTTAATACTGAGATGGGAGTCCTGGTTAAACTATGTGGTGGAGGTTCGCAGAACAAATGTTTGGTGGCTTAGGTCCTTAAAGAAACTGGAAAACTCTTTGCAATACAGAGGGTCATAACTGAAGCCTTTTTTTCTTAGTTTCTTCCCTTTGAAACTATTACCAACCTTTCGTTTGAAGCTAAGCCAAGGGTATATTGAAGGGCTCTATTTCTTTTTCACTCTTTCCCATCTGCACAATTGCTATTAGTACTCATTCACTCTCTTGGTTCCATCAGATACCAGTCTTTTGTAAGGTAGCACAGAAGTGTTAAGAGAACATTTATTTTCTCCCGTCAGACTGCCTGTGTTTAAATTCCAGCTGTGCCCCTTACTTTATCTGTGGCCCCTTACTTTCTCTGTAATCCTTGGTTACAAGGATTAACCCCTCTATGCCTTAGTGTCCATTTCATAGGAGGGTTGTTATGAAGATTAAATGAGTTAATCCTTGTAAAGTACTTAGAAAAGTACCTGACACGAAACATGCACTGTATAAGTTTTTGTTACATAAAACAAGGCTTCGTGGATTACTTGCATTGTTCACATTAGCTAGTACATTACCTTCCACACAGTAGGTATGCAATAAATATTTGATGACTAAATGCACCAATAAATTGGAGTGGGGTAGAGGACATATGTGTACATTCTGATTTTCTACTAAATAGCCATGCGATCTTACAAATTCAATTTCAACTTCTTCGGAGCTGTCTTCTCATCTGTAAAATAATATTTATCCAACATATTTCCAAGGGTCGTTATAATTATATCCAAGTGACTTTCAATGAGTTTAATACATGTGAGATGTTATACCATTTATATTTATCCAATTACTAAATTGATTTCAGGGGGAAATACTCGTATGCTGAGTTAAGTAGTTACGGTTTGACAGGCTTACCTGGTCCAGAGGTTGGCAGTCCTCCTGAGCGCCAAGGCCTGGAAGCTGGCAGCCTGTATCAACTCTTGGGGACATAGAACAGTGTTTCAAGGTCCCCCACCTCAATCAAGAAGGAGGCTTCCCATTTGCCTATCAGGCCCACTTGGCTACTTCTTCTTATGAAAGGGATGCTAAACAAACCTTGGGAGTTTTTTAATCTTTATGAAACCGCTTCATGCTGTTAAGCTAGGTTCCAAGGACAGCGGTTTGGAGCTGTTTGTTTTTATGCTGATGGATGTTGCAGTCTGTAATCTGTGAACCAAAGCGGGGCTCCTCTTCCATTGCTGCTGGCGTATCTTGTTGTGTTTATGAGTCTGACAGGCAAACATATCTGAGGCATATCTCATATGCTGATCTGTGAGGGAGATAAGCCCCTTGTTTTGCTTGACTGGAAACAACATAAGCAGGTGGCAGAAAACCCTGCACTGATTTCTACTTGGGTTGAAAGAGCCAGGATAAGATCGGGTCCTCCTTGGGCACACTAGCCCCTGCCACGTGATCATCTGACTCGTTTGCAAAACCTTTGGAGGGAGAGGCACATTTCTTCCTGCGGCAACACATCTTTTATTTTTTGATTTCATAAGCTGCTGGCCAGCTATTTTGTGATGGACTTTGTGATTAGAGGAAATTGAAAGTCAAATAGTGTCAGAGCTTAAAATTTCTTACTTAATTTGCTGTGTGATCTTTATGTATCTTATTTTTCACTCTTTGATGTAGATTCCGCACCTACAACGTACATCCATTTTAGTTGACCGCCAGACTTTTACAGAGTAAAATTATTTTCTTGTTGAAGAGAAACTACGTCAATGTGCACATGGGCTGCTTGTTGGGGGTTGAGGAACCCCTGGCTAGAGCTTGCATTTTGATGAACGTGCATACATTATTGTTTCATTTTTGGGGTATTTATTATATGGTTTAGGTGTCATGATTTCCCAGTGAGACTATAAAGTTCTTGAGGGCAGTAGGCTATTGTTAATGAGTAGATGATAGTTAAAAGGATAAAATATAAATGCTTCTTACCAATTGTTCAGAAGAATTTGGATGAAATTCCTTCTCTCTCATCTAAAATTTTGATTTTGCAGGCCGTTTTAGTGCTGTCCTCCCTTTTCTGATTGCTTGATGATTATTAATTGGTTCCAATGGTGTATGTTTCAGATCTTTAATGAAATCTTCCTTTCTGTCTAGCTCCCTGCCAAAACATATTTTTCACTTTTCTTCCTGCAATGCTCAAACATAAGTTGATGCCAAATGCATGCTGTTTGATTATATCCCATCTAGATTTACTGCAAAAGGGTCTACAGGAGTAATATTTATTTCAGGTAGTTCTTTCTTCTAAGCCTTTTGGCTAAGATCAAGTGTGTTTCAGGTAATTTTACAAACAGCCATTCTTGGCCCTCAATGTGTATGGCAGAGGGGCACACAGGGGAGACAAATGAGACAGACGTCCTTTTCAGGCGTTAACTAAGTTATGGTGGAGTAGGAAAATGGCCGATTGGATGCCACTGGCACTCTGCCAAACTGAACCGCAGTCGTGTTAGCTGAGACACAATCGGTATGTTAAGACTTGGTCTGCGGGGCCCTCTTACCTGTGTGCCTGCACTAGGCCAAGCACCTGCTGCAGCTTTGTGGTTAGAGCCACCTTCACAGGTTAGAGTGTTGTCTTGTGGGAAGATGGGTAGCCTCTGGAAGAGTGAAGTACTGGCGGTCATGTGATTACCTAATCTATCACTTAACTCTCGATTCCTCCTCCTTCAGGGGGTCGCATCTTAGATCATGGTGACTAGGAAGGGAGACATAGTGTTGTGTTATTGCTGTAAAACAAATTACTCCGAAACTTAGCACCTTCAAACAGGGAGCATGCATTATGTCACAGCTTGTGTGGGTCAGCAATCCAGGTGTGGAATAGCTGGCTGCCTCAGGCTCAGGGTCCCTCACCAGGCTTCAATCAAGTGACAGCCAGGGCTTCAGTCATCTCAAGGCTCACCTTGGGAGGAATCTACTTCCAAAATTATCCCTATGGCTGTTGATAGGCGTTAGGTCCTTGCAGACTGTTGGCCACAGACATACTGCCCACTGACATTATATCTTAAAAATCCACTCAAGCTTGCTGTGTATACCTTCCAGAGCCCTAATGAAAATGATGCCAAAGCCATTTTATTTTAATTGATCCATGCATGAGAAGACTAAATAAGATGAAGCTTGTTTCAATACACACATTTTCTAAACTAGTAGGAGAGTAAGAAGTGATATTAAAATCAGGTATTATTTAATTCATTGTATATATTAACAACTTCACTCTGATTGCTAATGTTTGTTCCTGCTATGTAATGTATAGTTTTGTCAGATTACCACATTGGCATTTCTTCAGGATAGCTTAAAACACAGTAGTTGTCATTCCTCAGAATAAATGAAGGAGAGAGAGAGAGAGAGAGAGAGAGAGAGAGAGAGAGAGAGAGAGAGAGAGAATCCAAGATAGAAACCATTGCATTTTTCAGTCTGATCTTGAAATTGACATTTCATCACTCCTGCTTTATTATATCCATGACTTAGAAGTCAGTCAATAAGTCCAGTGCACATTTAGGGGAGGGAATGACATACGGGCATGCGTATCAGGAGGTAGGGATCATTGAGGGCCATATTATAGGCTGCCTTGTCCATGAAATGGGCATTAGAATGCCTCCATTGCAGGGTTTGCTGAAATGGCATATATGAAGTGTAATCACATGCCAGCCACAGAGGAGAGGGACCTTATAGCTCTTTCCCACTACCCTCAGCACATTGCCTGGTGCACACTGGGCACTCACCTACCTACATGCCTATCAAATTCTGTCTATGTTATTAAAACTGTGAGAGTCTCCTGGTACAAGAAGATTCATGTCTAATGTTATCTTTTCTGGAAATTTTCCTTCCTGTTGTCACTTTTCCGGTTACCCTCAAGGAAATGGATTTAAATCAGAAATTAATCATTCAAAAATAAAGAAGAGCTGAAACAAGTCTAGAGTCACCTTGCTTGAATTACATTTTCAACCATAAACACGAGTTTCTTCTTTAGTTCAGACATGCCTTTGCCAAGTCTTCCACAGCAGATGATAATTAAATTCTCTCGTGACCTAGAAAACATTCTCTCTGCTAATGTGGACTCACCTGGAAGTTCAATAAATAGAAGGCAAAGCACGTATACCTTTAACCTTAACCACATAGTCTGAGACACCGAGTAGATAGCCACTCTGTGCCCTCTGTGAACCTGGGAAACAGTGTTTTTGGACGCTATCTTCTGAATTCTTCTGTAGTTAAATTCTTGATCTCCCCTATAGAAGATAAGAAATTCTCATCATTGTCTATCTCATTGTCAAAAGTATTTCTTATGTTTCTGTTTACCACATGGGTAAGTACAAAAGGTACTCCACATTTTACGAGGTCCCTGACCTTTTGGATGATTATAAGGAGAAATAACAATGATCCAGGTATAAAACTGAAAATCAAACTATATCTGAAATGAAATGTCGGGTAGAACTAGACCTATCAGTTGTAACACAGATTAACCCTTATAAATGGTGATATGATGAGACAAATTACATGTAACTACTACATAGACAGGGCATAAAATATGACAGTAATATGGTGAAGTCTATGATATAACACTATATTACCTGGTAGAGTTGTGCTCCATGTACATTATATTTCAGGCAATGGGATGAAAACCTGTCAGGGAGCATGTAGCCAATTGATCAGGGATATCTAGGTAGGGTTTATTTGAATTGTTTTATAGACAACAATGATAATTTGCAGGAGATATTTAGAAATATATGTACATTTATGTAGATATTACAATAAAGCTTTTAGATAATGAAGCTGGTTTTTATATTGGTTGAAATGACAAGATAATGAGTTTGTAAAAGATGTTTCCCTTTTGATGTGCTTTGTTCGGAATGACACTTGTAAGATGCCCAGGATGTCTGCTGCTGCTATTAGAATCTGAGGATCTCGGGGTTGAACCCAACTTGAGAGGTCATTGAGTTCAGTCAGCCATAAATGTCTTTTTGTTAACCTCACGACCAGTTAAGCTACTTTAGTGGTCAAAGTAGTTTCCAAGAGAGAATAAAGCACAAGCGTGCTAACCAATGTGAGGTTAGATGTTTGGGAGCTGATCCATGGGGTAGAGACTGTGTTTTTCACTGCTCTATTGGAAATGAGTAGCAGAGGCCCGTTTCCACAATAAATACTGCCCACTGACATTATATCTTAAAAATCCACTCAAGCTTGCTGTGTATACCTTCCAGAACCCTAATGAAAATGATGTCAAAGCCATTTTATTTTAATTGATCCATGCATGAGAAGACTAAATAAGATGAAGCTTGTTTCAATATACACATTTTCTAAACTAGTAGGAGAGTAAGAAGTGATATTAAAATCAGGTATTATTTAATTCATTGTATATATTAACAACTTCACTCTGATTGCTAATGTTTGTTCCTGCTATGTAATGTATAGTTTTGTCAGATTAAAAACCCTCCTGCATCTACATTTATTTACACCTACACATATATTTCCAAAAGATGAATGGCCGTTTCTGGGAATACTTAAAAGTAAAGAACCTGAGTTGTTTTTACAACACTACTACAAGTTAAGCAAACAACTTCCTCTTTTTGGACCTTACTTCCAGTACCTATAAAGGCAGGGGGTTGCATTGGATAATCTATAAGGCCCCTTTCAGCTCTAACATCTTATTAGTCCATGATTCTTATGTTGGGATACTGGGAGAAAATGAAAGAGAGGACCTAACTTCTTTTCTGTCACTGATCTTTATGATTCCTGGCATTATGTATTTGTCCTTCAGTCAACACTGCTTCTTTTGATGTCAAAAGCAAGCCTGTATTCCTCTGCTTCTTATGGAGGCAGCTTGGCTACTGAAGATCCATTATCTGCCCAGCACTCCTCTGACTCCTGGTAGCCATATTCAGTTCCTTGGTCTCTTTCTTCTGGAGGATGTCTTCAGTTGTAGAAAGACCCTTTGGCTAAATTACCAGACAAATGTTACCAATACAAAGCTAACCTGAAGGGGGTAAAATATAATTTTGAGATCGGGGAAACACATCAATTTATTGATGCAATTGCAGACCGATTAGAAACTCATTTCATAGTAAAATATCTACTTCTACAACTGTCCTTTTCTTCATTGTAAGATAACACCTGGAAAGATAATATAAATATATTATTGACATAATCGTTCCTCTGTGGAGAAAAGGATATTTATGCAAACAAACAGAATATATTCTTTGACATCGTAAATCATTACATTAAAGTTAAAACTTGAATCAGCCTTGAATGAGATTAAAAAAGTAGTGTGGATACCTTACACTTTCAAATATGTTTTCAAGGCCCATTATAGCTGCTTAGTTAACATTCTTTACATTTTAAATTTTGCCCAGAGATATTATAAAAAGAACAGTAGATAGATATGTTTGAGCCTCTTTACTCTGAGGAAGAATTGCCAATAGTCAGGTGAAGAGATCAAAAAGAGAGAGAAAATCAGACTGGACCATCAGTCACTAACTGAGAGTTGGTGTGTATATTTAGATCACTATATCACTCTGTCTGATGAACCCTCCTGAAGAAAAAGGGAAACCTTTTCTTAATCCCACATGAGACATCCCAGGATCGACAGCTGGGGGAATCTAGAAGTGATGGGGATTGCGGTTTTGTTTGTAAGGAAATCTGAAACTGGCCATTTTAAAGCCTCTGGGTTCTACTGAGGTTAATCAAACCTCTAAATGCCCTGGACTTAATCATCTTACAAGAAAAGTCAGTTGTGCTCTCTTTCTTGCCTAAGGAAAAACATAAGGAAGAAGCTGATATGTAAAGGATTTGAAAGGTATCTTTATCAAATGCAAGAGATGGAGATAAACTTTTTTGAAGGACAGTTACCAATGGAATACATTGTTTTAAGATAGATGGCTTTTCAGGTATATACTTACATTCAAACTCATTAAGTTGTATACATTGATCATGCAGTTTTTTGTATGTCAAAATAAAGAAGATAGATGGAGCCTCTGTAAGGAGTTTTAATTCGGCAGAGACCCCCAAAATAACAGCAGTAGCACAGAGAGGCTCAAGTCCAATCAGTTAGGATCAATGGCTAAAGGGGATCTGTTTCTATTTACATTCCAGCAGTTTCTGATTCTCATACCACAGTTTTTCCCCAGAGCATATATGGGGGGGGGAGGGCGAGCATATGTCCTTTGTTTATCTCTTTTCCCAGCTCACAATATTTGAAGATCCCCAGATATTTTCCATGGATACTTTCTCCTTTCTTTTCTTGCTTTTCAGATACATTACCAATTTCCTTTGTTTCCTTTCATAATATCTTGGTGATTTTCTCAAGTACCATATTCATCAAGACCTTTACGAATGAAAAGAAGAAAGCCTATAGCAATTTTTGGATTTCAGATTCCCCAAACAGAGGCTTGCCAAACTCCTGTCTTGCTCATCTTATGTGTGCTTGTCATGGTCTTGCTCTTACGTCTCTTCCAGCGATCCCCCCCAACTACAGCTGGGACTTCCTAATTAGTTAATATCTAGTGACAAGACACAATTAATTGTCTTTGGCTGAAAGGAAATGCTCATCCGATACGCTGGTGGTTTATCTTCTATCCCTCCCCATGCCAACTTTTATTTTGTTTCGTTTGTTTTTCATTTCTGCTTCTCTTGTCCATCTCCTCAGCTAGAGATGAGTTAACCAATTTTTTAGCATTTTGTGAGTGCAAAACTAGTACTGTGCTAAGTACTTTGCATCCTTCATCTCATTACTCTTCAGAGCAATCAGTGAAGTTGGTTTCTAAATCGCTCCCATTTTGTACATGGTAAAACTGAGCCTCAGAGGTCCCGTAGTTAGTATGTGGAGGTGCATATATTAAGATCAAAATCCGCTGACTTGTGATCCCAAATGGTTAATGTTTAGAATACTTCCCTATTCTGTGCCAGGTACTATGCTAGTTAATGGAAACAGAGAAATAGAAGATATGATCTGTCTAACCTTTCCACCTAATGAAGGAGACAGATGTGCAAAACATAAATTACTACATGGCGCAAAAGAGGTATGGTGACGTTCTGTGGCAGAAAAAAAATAAGAAGGTATCATTTTCCTCATTGCTAACTGAGGGTGTCCTAAAATAGTCTGGGATATCATAAGAGCAGGCATTTTTCCTGCTTACTGTCGGGCACCATAGTCTGTTCTCATGGGTTGTTGATATGGATACTATGTAGGTAGATAAAATAGTTTGAAAAGACAGGGAGAGCTCTGTCTTCCACCTCGGCTAATGGATCAAAACAATTCCCTGCATTTGGACTTAATGCTCAAGAGGGAAAAAATAAATAATGTAATATATATGTATTCACATGTATTTATATGCACATAGCAATGTGCACACACATAGACATATACATTCATATATGCATATAAAGCATACATACGTATCTGTACATATACGGATATGTATACACACAGATAGATATACACATGCATATATGTGTATCTCTCTGTAAGTACACACAGATATAATCTACACACATACATCACACATTTTAAGAAGCTATCTTTGGCTAGCTTCTTAAGGTCCATTAAATTTTAAGTGCTTAATAAAATTGATTTGACTGAGCACCCCCAAATCTTTTATATATACCGCATTACGAATAAGTAATATATTGTGTGGGGCATTGATTTCTTCTACCTTAAAAGAAGACTTAAAATGGCTGCAATAATCAGAGTCCTGCTGAAGGCGTTATCAACATTAGAACTAGATGAGAGTTGCAGGTAGGTTATCTCTAGTCCGAGTCTCTGCTTCTACACATAAACTAAGGCCAAGAAAAGTTCCATGACTTGACAGAAGCACAATCGATGGGACCATATTTAGAATTCAGAGCCACTGTCTTCCAAATGGGTCCTCATTCTACCTCCCCATGCCCTTTACGTCAGGCAAAATACTAGAAATCTGTCCTAATGAAGACTAACTGGGGAGAAGTCCAAGCCGAACAAGTGGTATATGGAGGCCATATAAAACTTAAAGGAAAGTCATACTTGCTTCTGGCATATTCATTTAGGAGTTCAAGTTCAGCTAAATAAAACAATTTCCTAATTGTACAGAAGGGCCAAATAAAGGCTAGATACACTTTAGCATAGACTGTTGTATATTAACAATCCCAAATGAATGGGATTTTCTTTTGGAGGGACAAAGAATTATTATACTGTTCTGTTACTGTTTGCATCCATAAAATGGAAGGGCAGGAAAACATTGATGGAACATATTTTTCCTGTCTTCTTCATTTTTAAATGGTGACATGGATGGTGGCAATCTTCATGGCAACGTGTCCAGAAAAAGATGACAAATTCTTGTGTATTTTTTATCAGTGGCACTATGCGAGCTGTTGTATGAAGTCTAAGCTTGGTGCTCCTGAGGCACAAAGGTTTTATTCCTTTAGCAACGTGGAACTCCTATAAAAATAACAATTCCATTGCCAGTCACTCTATCAGGAGTATTGGCAGATTGAAGAAGACTTATCTGGTTTCACTAAAGCTATTAGTCTGAAACTGATCTGTAAATCTGGATGGGAACCACACGAGAGGAAACATTCCTGCCAGAAGCAACGGCTTTTGTAAATTCTCAAAAACAAAGGTCATGTAAAAACACTGGATTGAAAATATAGCCCTAGAAATGAAGCAAAGGATGAAGGAAACTTTTATTGACTTCTTGCAATGTTTCAGGCCTTCTGCTAGGCTGTATACATTATGTACGTGAAACAGTGAACTGGCTTTATCTGTTTTTCTTTTTCTATCAACTGTGTGTGTGTGTGTGTACAAGTAAAAACTTTAGTTGTTGTTATTGTTTTCCTGTGTAAAACTAGGATAATATGACATCTGTTATTAAGGGATATTTTTTTAAAGATCCCAGTAGAATATTTTGTGACTGGAAAATTTCTAGAAACTTGAAGGCAAGAAAAAGAGAAAGTGTAGGAAAGTATAGAAAAAGTCACTAGGGGTTTTATATAAAACAGTTTTGAAAAATCTCCTAAGAATGGGGATTTATAGCTATCAGAGCTAAGTTTTATTCAACATAAAGAATAGTGACTCTTAAAAGATAGCATGGGAGCGTTTTGGGGTGTGATGAAAATATTCTTTATCCTGGTTATGGTTGTTATACAAACTGATACCTGTGTAAAATTCATAGAACTGTACACTAAAAGAAAAACCCTCAATTTTACTGTTTGATAATTTTAAAAATACAATTTAAAACATTCCAATAAAAAGTTGTCAAAAGTTGTCTAAGCCGATTCTATGTTGGCAGATAGCTAACAAAAATAATGTTTTAAAATATTCTTAACTGACTATTAATGCCTAATTAATGAGACAAACGAAGTATCTTCATTTCTCACACAAGATAAAATTCTGAACTTTCCATCTGTTCCTTAATTTGATTTTCCTTGCATTTGTGATAACCCTTGGCTCTTTAATTGCCTGCTTTGCCATGCTGTTGGGACAATCAGAGACAAAGAGGGCCTTTCATGATTCAGGGGAACAGGTAGACATCCCTATTGCATCTTCTAGTGAGTCAAATGTGGTGACTTTGGTTGGTTCTTATCTTTGTCTTTGTCCATTCACCAGTCATTAATTCTCCTATTGATTTTTTTCTTAAACAAAGGTCAAGCCCATGTTTGTAAGTGACACCAATTGCTTCAGAGAGTTTGTCCTTTCTCCTTACTGTTCTGATTTAAATCCCTCGTGGCATTTTTCTACTGCATGGATAGTGATAGATGGGGTTAAGAGTGACACAGAAATGAACTCTGAAGTAAGTTTATAGCACTGCCGGGGACCATCTGTTAATGTAAATGTTTAAGGCAAAATGCATTAAGGCTTAAGAGCTGACGAGACATTTTATTTGCATCCTGCCTTTGGGATTATGCCTGGGTTCCTGCCTGGTTTTACCCTTTTATCTGCTGCTATTCATTTTCTGGGATGGAATCCTACACACATGTGGATTGCATTTGTTGAAATCTGGATTAAAATATAAAAATTAGGAGCTATGTTGTTTTTCATTGGGAGTTTCAAAGTGTTGAAATTACACACATTTACATGGCTATTTATTATTTATGATTACCTGCTGTTAAGAGGTTGTTTTAATGAAATTTGTTGTCTTAGGTCATGATATGAATAAGTACTATCTCTTAGGGCTATCCATGTCAATAATGATAAGAATAATTTATAAAATGAAAGAACTGGTATAAAAATTACTATTAAAGCTATTTGAATTGCAGTGTAATTTTCTGGTGATCTCATAATAAAATAGAGACGTTTGAATGTATCCATTTTATTTTTAACCCTTTAAAATCAGAGAAGAAATTCAAGTAACATATCTTTACTGTTGATAGGAAAATGGTCTTCTTCAAAAAGCCAAATTAAGCTACTAGGAGTAAGTCAAAATACTCATTTCTAGCTTTTACCTATTAACATAATGGCTCGGGATTATAGAATGGGTTTTATGTGCTATAGTAGTCCTACCCAAGTAGAAGAAAGTACAGAAAAAGAGGGAACGGGGAGAATCGGGGAGAAAAGGAGTGAGGGAGACGGAGGAAAATAATCTGAATACAAGATTATTTAAATAAATGAGTAAGACATTTTTCTGGATAGAATTCACACTGGAGTTTTCTTTTCTAGAAACCTGTGAGTATGGTGAGGTAAAAATGATTAGAAATTTTGAATGGTTTCCCTCTGGGTGGCTAAAACTACCTGTTCAGCCGTAATGATTCTAAATGATCTTGCCTTCTCAAGCTTGTCCTTTGAGATCAGCAAAAAAGTTGCATTTTCTCATTTCCCATTTGAGCTGGGGTTGATTGATGCATAATTAAGAACACTAAGGAGCAGTGGTAAGAGCTGCAGAATCTCTAAATTCTTCCATAATGTTTCTCTCTCTCTGTTTCTCTCTTTCTCTGTTTTCTTTCTTGTGGTTCTTGTAAACTCTTGGTAGCTTGGTATTGGGGGAAAGGGGTTGTGTTAAGAGGATAGGATTCAGGATAAGGGGTATGCAGAATTTTGAGCTTCACAGAAAAGATCCAGTGAGAATCCAAATAAAATCAAATCTCTTAGACTGGATGAAATTCTACAGGTCACTTAGCCTGTCGCCTTTATTACTCAGAATAGAAAACTGAGCACTCCTGAGACAAAGTGATTTTCTCAAGGTTACCCATCTGGTTAGGAGTAGAGGCAGGAAGGAAACCCAAGTCTTTCCATCCCCTCCATTGTCCTCTCCACTAGGCCGTCAGTCCTCTCTTTGATTTGGGATCTTACGCACTCTTTGTAATTGCTTGAAAAGTGGGATTTAACCTTCCCTTCTGTGTATGCTAGAAACTATAAGCCGGAGAATGTTAAAAAGTAATACAGAGTAACAACCACCCTTAAATCATGTCTCTCATTTTAAATTGAGGGTGCATGTTGCAGAGAGAAAAGCTGGCATAGGAAACATGGACATTCTCCATTACTCAGTGGACCGCTTGGCCCGTGATCTGATGATGGACATTGTAGAATCATTGTACATTCTTGAGTTTTGATGTCATCATTTAGTGAAAGATGTATAAGTTGAAGGCTTTTCCTTGATTTTCAAAGGATCCATAAAGGTCGTTTATATTCAATACTTCTTAAATTTGTCATTCTAATAAAATTGGTTAAATTTTAACTGTGAAATGAAAAACCATACTGAAATGAGTTTGGATTTATGTATGAAAAGTGTAGTACTCGATCTGAAACTCTACAAAATGTTAGATGTTTTCCAAGGGGAGGAACAGGTCTTCAGTGAGCCGTAGGCAAAGGTCCTCCTTATAGTTCTATGAATGCAAAAATCCTTGTAAAAATGTGGGTGGTAATTGGGGAAAGAAATTGATCTTAATTATATAAACTGGCTTTAAAACTTCAGGTCAGGAAGAAGTCACACACTATTTCTAAAGTAATGATAATAATGATGATAATAATAATAATAATAATAATAATAATACATAACTTGGCAAGCATTATGTCTGTATGGACAAAGCACTATGGGAACACAGAACCAAATGTACCAGTTGCAGACAGGGAACTTCACAGTGGTATTGAGATTTAAGAAGAGTCCTGAAGAATGCAGATTTCCTGGTAGAGAAGAGGAAGAAGATCATTCTGGGTAGAAGTTAAGGGGGAAATGGAGAGCTCCACATGTTTTCAAGGAGGCCTACCCCAGTACAGCCATTTAATCCAATCAAACTGATTTCAGGCCTTTACCACATTCTTTTTAAAAAAGCATATATACAACTTCTTAGAAAAAGAAATATCAGGCAAAAAATAAAATCTTAACCAAAATTCTTGTTTATTTTTGAGAACTTTCTTGGAAAGTTCTTCTGGAAAGATGGTAAAAAGATGCTTTCAGTTGCACTTGGGAAGAACAGGAGGTGCTAGGTTGCCCTTGTGGTTGAGAAATAACAGCTAACCCTTCCCTGGTTAAAGCAACACTAGTATTCAAGGGAGTGGGAACAATTTCAGAATACTCATAGGTGGCAGTTGCCCGAGGCTAACCGCACTTAGAATGAGATGGTGAATTTCCTTGGGATCAAAGCTAAGTCATACTGGGGGGAATGGCATCTGGTATGACAGGAGAGGAGAGGCTCAGTCCTTACAAACCTCTGTCAAAGTCTGTTGCAGTATTTCAGATAAATCACTTCAGCCATCTGAACTTTAAGTGTCTCAGCTTCCACTTAATAAGAAAAATCACTTGGGGCTCTCTCTTTCTGATCGCCATCCTACTCTTCTCCCTGAAGCATACATTACGGTGAATTGAAAGCCCAGGTGAAATGGGGAACCCTTTACTACCTCCTGTTAAAGGTGGTAATTGACTGTGCTTTGTCTCAACCTGCCCCAGTGAGCAACAGCTTTCCAAATTCAGTTAAGATGAAGAATCATGGGAGCAGACAAAGATTTGAATGATTTTAAAGTCCTCCCTCTTTCCTGAAGTTTTAATATATTCATGTGTATGTGTATAATATATTCTTGATTATTTTATTATGCTACAAATACTGATACTCTTTGATGAAAACACATTTCTTAGATTTCCCCTATGACTTGGGCTTAAATCAAGTCTGGAAGTCTGTTAATAGCCTTCAAATGTAGTGCCTATGGAAGGGAACGGTTAAGTTGGAATATACTCAGCTTATATAGGAAAGCAGATAAGCTAGTCACTTAAATGCAAGCAGATTTTCTGTTCTGTACTGGCTTTCAGATTCCTTGATTTGTCTTTGTCATATTAGCTCTTTTTTTCTTTCGTAATGTCATGTTGAAAATGTGCCTTCTCAGATGAAGTCTGGATATTTAGAAATAAGGCATCTTGAATCACAGAGCCGCTATTTAATTTTAAGAGATATCTCTTCTCATCTATGTGATTATTAGTTGTCCCAGGCATGCCGGCTCTTTCGGTGAAACTCAGGAAGTAAGGACATTCTGCACAGCTAAACCTTTTTATTGATGATCATATGACAGTAACACTGCCCCCACCCCCGCAAAAACAAACAAACAAACAAACAAAAAAACATGGTTTGATGGTTCGAGTATCACTATCAGATTTTTTTGAGAATGTCACGTTGGTGGCAGGAAGGGGTAGAGAAATTCAGCTGCCTTCTATAATCTTCCTGATCTCCTACCTGTTCTGCCTCAGAGGGGATCAACCAATGGGAGCTTATTGAGCAGCTGCCACATACAAAGCCGTGTGGGGGGCACAACAAGGTAGGCACCCCTGACCTCAAGGTATTCATAAACTTTTATGATCTGAGTGCCCCAAAATATATTAAAAACTTAAGTACTAAATTTGCAAAATGAAAAATAACTGCTTTTAGTTTCCAAGAATGTTAATTGACAGCAAACAAGGAAGTTACCTTGGTCAGAAGTTTATTTGCTTTGTGTTTCCATGAATGGGAAGAAATCAAATAATCAGAAAGGAGCAATAAAAATCCTGCAGGTGAGCACAGCATTATGAACAAAAACATATGAGCGCACAATCCCTAGAGATAAAGGAATTTTATCTCTGTTTCTCATTTGACAGTTATTTCATATGTAAATAAAAAACGCCAAACATAAGCATGAGGCCTTGCCTTTTGCTTTCTGCCATTGCAGTTTTTTTTAAGGAACACTAAACTCACAACTATGGATATTTTGACAAGCTTAGAAACCTTTTACAAAATAACTCTGTGCCTGGCAAGACATTACTAAAATCCGATTTTTTTTTTTCTTCCACGGAGACGATGACTGCAGAACTTTTCATTTACACCCCCAAACTCGTGCAGAGAGCAACCAGGATCTTCTGCACATTTCAGTGCCATTCAGGGACTTGAAAGGAACACAAGAGACTCCCTGGAGGAATCTCTTACCCTCATCATACCTCTAGGCCTGTTTGAAGAACACTTACTTGACCTGAATTAAGACAGGAACTTTTCATTTTTCAATTTTGAGACATAAATAAAGTGGGAGTTTTGCATTATCTTTGTGTTTTTAAACTAATCTCAAAAACCATATCTATGTGCTTCTTTGAGCCAAACCTCTGAACTAACACATTTTGGATTGCTGTAATAATGAAGGCACCTTCCCTTTGCTATCTCAGAATACCTAGCCATGCTATCGGTGTTATGTATGGTGGACTGACTATGCTGTAACTTCAGAAGCACTGAAGCACTTTCTCTTTTAAATAACAAGACAGTTTGCCTAAGGGTTTAGATGTCTCCTGATTCTAGAGTGGATAGAATATTACTCATCACCTTATGCAGAAAAGCTACTTTTAGACCTCTAACTAATTTCTTTCCAGTTAATGTGGTAAAGCGATCACTAATAAGGTCTCAGAATATGCGTCTCTGGGTGTGTAGCATCAAATGGAGGTGCGCAGGCATTTGGAAATTGTTGCCTTCCCTTTTAGAGAAGAGGATAGTTCTGGCTACCAGGTGCAACAACTCTTATGTTAGACACATTCTTTTCCCCCAGGGAATGACAGTCTTCCAAATACATTCAAATTCTGGGTTTTGTCTTTGTCTCTCTGTCGTCTTACTCCTTTGCTTCTCATTCCTCATAGTTGACCTATCAAGTTATCAGAACATTATGCATCTTCGCTCATCTTACCCTACATGCCTTGCTTTAACTGTTCCATTCTCCCTGCCAACTTCTGATACTGCCAGAGTCTCATATCTGGCACTCCCCCAGCCCCAGTGTCCCTTTGCTCTCCATTGTCTCGTCTTGTCATTCCAGCCATTACTCAAAAATCTTTTTCAATCCTCCACCAGTTGTCAACAGAGTAAAGTTCAAACTCTTTAGGAAGTAGTGTATCCACCACATATAGCAGAGATTCACAGAATATGCACATTATGGAATTAAACGTGTAGCACTGCCCAGGCATATGTGGTATTAGAAGGAAACAAAGCCTTTTGTAGGAATTGACTGATTATTTCCTAGAATTCAAAAGCTGGAAATTTTAGCAGGGATATAAAGCCCACAATTTAAAGATAAAAGACTTGGAAGAAAAAACAGAAACCCCAGAGCACACAAGCCATGTCACCAAAACCAACATGGTATCCACAGGGGGTCCCTGTATTACTGAAGTGTGTCCCCAGATTCCCTTTCAGTAGGAAGCAGTACCATCTCAGCCTTCCATCTCAGTAAAGAAAGCGGTCCCAAACAGGCAGAATGAAACAAGCGTTCTCCCTCCTTTATATGTAACAGAATCTTATCAGGATTGGCGCCATGTTTGTGTCGAGGTGTGCTACGTGGAATACAAGCACTTGGTTTATGGCCTGGTATGTAGTTAGTTACATATTATTTCAAAAAAATTGACCATGAAAAAGGCTGAAGAAAAGCTAAGTGCACATTACAAAAGGCCTTGGATGTAAGATAAGAAATAGTGGGAAGCTCCATGTATTCCTTCCCATTCCATATCTTTTTCAGTTGTATGTAAAAAGCAAGAAGTATTAATAACAATATTTTGTAAGGGAATGTAAGTTTCATCTGGCTCACGTTCAGCCACTGAATCCTCGGAGGTTTTTCACACTCTCTCCTGTCTCCTGATTTCCTTCTGATGTGACAGAAGGACAGAAGGATTAAAAAATCAAGTAGCTTATCTGAGAGTTTGCCCACAGGGTACTTGGTCCCAGGTGTTGCTGCTTATATAATCAGGAGTGTTCTGCATGTTGAAGGTATTGCTATAAAGGTGATTATTAGAGTCAGTGGGTAATGATGTCAAGGCAATTATAGCCAGGTGCTGTGTCATCTTAAAGACCTATGCAGTGAGTGCCCCAGGAGACCCCAAGACAGGGCTTCTTCCCATACCTTTGCAGTCACACATTCTGAAGTGAGGTGGCCCCACTCACAAACAGGAACAAAAGTCAATGATTGAAGGGGGCACTGTGTTCCTCTGTTGCTTTGGGGGGAAAAAAAAACACTCCAAGTTAATCTTTTCTAATGTCTCTTTTTGTTATGTGTGTATTTTTATTGGGTGTCTTTGTTCACTTAAAATGAAACTAAAACAGAACTATGAGACTTGAACATGGTTTTCTCTGATAATAAAACAAACAAACAAAAACCCTAACATTTAAAGTTATTTTTGTAAAGGACATTAGCTATATTCCTTTCCATTGAAATTTTCTTTTTCTACCTTAAGGTTACTTTTAATAGATAATTCTACATCAAACTGAAGATGCAATTAAAATTCTGAAAGGTTAGTGGTTTATGTCCCAATTTTGGCCACTAGTCCATGTAAGGGGGAATCTGTTTGAAACTGGATCTCAGTTGAATGTTACGATAAAATACTATCTCTGTAGAGATGAGAGACCCTATTTTATTTTTTCTTCTTCGCTTTTCTATTTTAATTATGCAAGTAATGCATACCACTGACAAATATTTCAAAATACACTGAAGAATGTCAAGAAAAACTAAAAGTGCCCCCTGACCATTTCCAACTCTGCTCTTTTCTCAGGTGGGACTCACTTTTAACATTCCGAAATGCAGACATCTGAACCTTTTACTCTAACTTCACAAATAGGAACATGCACAGCTGTGCACACACAGCACACAGACACCTACCCAAAACGGTTGTTTAGTTTTCAGAAATGGGGTCATCCAATAAGGATATGTCTGGACCTCTCTCCCTAGCAGTACATATAAAAATATGCAGGTTCCATTTAAATTCAAAGTGAAATACAATTTGAAATTTTGCTGGCGCTGTCTGTTCACTATCAGCTTCCAGGCTGGAGTAGACAGGAAGCGGCTGAAATTAGCCAGCCATTTCAGCCACAGCCTGATGGCTTGGTTGGTTCTGTGGTTAAAGGAGCCCCATGAAGGCAAGATGAAGGCTCCATTGTTCTTAAAGAACTTGCATAGGGACGGACCCTTGGGGCTTCCTTCTTCCCAGTTTTAAAAGATAAAAAATAAAAAATTTCCCCAAAAGCCCTGTCCAACTGGGTCCCCACCCTGCTCTCACCTGACGTATGTAGCTCTGCTTGTGCTGAGCTTTGCAGGGCCTGGGGTGGGGGGTAGGGGCTGAAGATTATGGTGTGTCCAGAGAACTAGAGCGTGTCATCTGGATTCACTCATTCACACATTTATATATTTATACTCAAATTTACCATATGGCAGACACTGAGCATAGTGCTAGAGATAGAAATGTGAACAAACAAGAGTCCATTCATTGCTAAAGGACATTACGGATCAGTGAGAGATACAAACAAGGAAACAGGCAATTATAAGTGTAAGGCTTGTGGCGAGATAATGAAGCTAAGAGAGTCAGGCGGGCTGAGAAAGGTGAGTGCTGTATTCTGCGCTCCCAGGTGAGGTTCACTGGTCTGCAGACGGGGCCGGTGAAGTCGCGCCCAGGGCAGAGCGAGGGGGGCATATATGCGATTTTTAGGGTGGGGGTTGGCTGAGTGAGGTGGCAGATGGGCAGCCCCCCCCACCCCAGCACAGATTGGGCGGGAGCGGCTGCATCCAGAGTTGTTTATGGCACCAAAGGTCTGCTGCCTCTTCAGGGAAACGCCAGGGGCCCCAATTTCCGTCATGCGAGGAGGGGTCTGACTTGGCAGAGGGGTCTGACTTGGCTCCTGGCCGCTTTGACCATGCCTGTAGCTGACCTAACAAAAAGAAAAGTGCAAGCCGTGTAGTATAGAAGCTTCTAGACAAACTTGAGAGCATGAGGAGAAGCTTCCTGGACAAGACATCTAATCTGAACACTGAAGGACGATTAGAACTTAGCAGGGTGAACAGAGATGTGGAGAAAAGAGGTGTGGGAGACAAAGGAGGCCACATGTCAAAGGCCAACAGTGCCTGTCAGGGTCTGGCAGGTTGGGGCAAGTGATAGCCAAGAGAAGTTAGCAAAGCAGATCTCCTGAGCTTTAAAGGTTTTTAAAGGAGTTCGAACTTGATTCTGAGAGTCATGAGGAAAAATTGAGGAATTTTAAGAGGCACAGGAGTCCGGTATATAACGTTTTATAAAATGAAGAACAGATGGAAAGGGGCAGAGAGACCATTAGGCTGCTATTACAGATGCTGGGGTAAGAGAGAAAGGAGACTTGAACTAGGGAAGTGGCTGTGGGGCTGGAGAAATGTGCGAAGTTGAAGGAGGCATTTCTTGCATCTTGTGAGCAAGGCTATGCCATTGTGTGTGCACCAGTCAATGTAGCAGCATTGAAAAATTGCATAAACCACAGGCGAAGCAGTTAACTCTGACATTGCAAAGCTGAATGCATGTGGTGCAGAGGTTAGATAAATATCTGTCTCGGAGGGGTATATATACACGGGTGCATTTTTTATTTTGTTTTGTTTTCAAGAGATAATTGCACCTGAGGCTGGAGCTTGCTCACCCTATCTTTTGGACTCAGAGTTTGGTGCCTGGTCTATTTTCTACATGACTGGGCTTTACTTCAGAACTGACGAGTCATATATCATTCTGATTGATTTTTTTCTTTTTTTGTTTTTTTCCACCCTCAATATAGCGGGAGGGGTGAAATAGACATTGTGATGAAACAACATCAGGACAACTCAAGCCACATATACAATTATCAGGAGCCCCTCGAGTCTAGCTCTGTTGTCCTTTTCTTGTTTTGCTACTTGGGGCTGAAAGAGTCAAGTACAGGGTTGAATGAGGCCAGGTAGCCCATACCGTGTGTCCCCGAAATTAAGACCTAGTTGGACCATCAGCTCTAATGTGCCTTTTGGAGCAAAAATTAATATAATTCTTATAGTAAAATAAGACAGGGTTTCATATAATATAATATTATATAATAATATAATAATAATATAATATAATATAATACCAGGTCTTATATTAATTTTTGCTCCAAAAGATGCATTAGAGCTGATGGTCCGGCTAGGTCTTATTTTCGGGGAAACACGGTAAGTAGCAGGGGAGATAGATACCAGCCCAGGCTTGGAATATCCTGGACTCTGCCAGAAAGAATGGTGAGAAGGCGGTATAGCAGAGATATAGAATCACCAAGCAGTGGGGTCCAGCCGAGCCCTAAATTGCTTACCAAAGCTTTCATTCCTCCTAAATTCTTGGATTTGCTTTGAGCTGTGTCTTCCATTTTAGCTCCCTTTCTTCTTAGTGCCAGTCACTTCAAAGCCAAAGACGCCAACGCTCAAGCATCCATTTTAGTAAACAGAAAGATGCGGAATGAAGTGGTGTGTGTGTGTGTGTGTGTGTGTGTGTGTGTGTGTGTGTGTGGTATGTTCACATGCACACACATTTTAAAAAATCCTTTGTAAGGATTAAGTGGATTCTGGAAAGTGGATGGGATTGTATCATAATGAAATACATACCACTTTAGACAGTCTGTCTATTCTGCAAAATTTTTATTTGCTTTTCAAACTTAAAACAACTCTGACTTTGGCCAATTCACTGATATACAGTTCTAAGGGATTAGGTTCTTTGGACAAAACAATCCTTCTAATATAGTATGTGTGTTCTTCACCCTCGACGGAACATGTGCCTGTGAAGGTTTTAAGAGAATTCTGAGATTTTTTTTTAATGGATGTTAGTTCCTATTAGAAAGCTATAGAAATTTATGTGCTGATCAGCTTTCTCTTGGACTCCAACAGACTTCACTGAATTCCTCTGGTAATCAAATATTGAGAAGGAAAGTACTGGGCTAGAGTTAAAGGCAACAGAGAGTGGATTATAGACATAGAGATGGTTAAAAATGAAGCTTTAAAAAATTTCTGATTCATACATTTTGGTTTCAAAAAGATGGCTGTGTATATGTGTGTGTGTGTGTGTGTGTGTGTGTGTGTGTGTGTGTGAGAGAGAGAGAGAGAGAGAGAGAGAGAGAGAGAGAGAGAGAGAGAGAATGCCAATGCATCAAAGTAGACAGGTCATTTTGTTGAATGTAACCAGACTCTTGAGCATTCAGAGATTAGGAACAGTCATAATTTCTGGCTGCCATGCTTTATGCTAATGTGGCCATCTTCTGTTGCACCCGTCTGCTGAGACTGCCACTTTACTTCTGCATAATTTTCCCTCTAAGGTGGTGGTAGAGGCCTGGATATCTACAGTCAGCTTTTACCAATTTAACTGACAGCCATCACAGACCATTATAAATTATTATTCTTATTTAGCACTTGAATCTACAATTTATTTCATTCCTTCATGTTTTGTAAAATATAGTTATAGACTTAGGTCTAAGTTAGCTATGCTTCTTTGTTCTTATAAATCCAAATCTGTTGCTAGCAATAAGCTAAACTTTTTAGGATGCTAAACATTTGTAACCCCTGCAAGGCAGACTGGTAAGTTACCAAGGATCTATATTCACTTATGAATCCGTGCATTCATTTATGCTTCCATTCATACCTGTGTGCAATGGATATTTATTGAGCACCCACATTATACTAGGCAAGGTTTTAGGCACTAGAGGTAAAACAGCGAATGATAATGCATTAGGGGGAGAAATATTACCTAGAATGTCTACAAAATACTACTCAGATTTAAGGAAAAATACTTTCTTCATACTGATAGTCTGAATATAGGTTTTCTCCCCAATTATGTACACAGCTCCATAGGAAAATCTTCAAAGTTCCTTTTTTTTTTTTCCCGTCATATTTTACTCTGCCTTCTGGATTTCATGAAGTAGTGTTTGCTTTTAGTGGGGTGACATTTTAGTACTTTCTCCCTAATGTTTCAGGAAAAATTATTTCCTTATTTCTTACTCATGATTGTTTTGGAATGTGAAGATAATCACAGAACACCTATATATGAAAATTTAGGTGTATGAATTCATATGCATCTAGATAAGCAAAGGGTACTTCATTTTCTGGATTCTAGATTATAGATACTTTTCAATATTTCTTACCAACTCTTGTAGTTGCATCATTCCCAGAAGGTTGATTGATTTTCTGTCTCTGTTTCTTTCTTCATTCTCTCTCCCCCCACACCACTACACACAAACACAAACACCCCCCCCCTTCCCTCCCTCAAATCTATACTTCATTGTGTTGGCAGGAAAGAGCAATTATGTTACTTTTAGTTAGCATAGAGGGAATGGTTTTTCTTCTATCCTCTTACTTGTGTTCTACCACGAATAACTGAATAACTGTGTGACTGCAGATTCTTCTCTGAGCCATGCTTCCTTGCCTGTAGGATTACGCAATACTTCTGTGAAGACTGAGATAATATGTGAAAAAAAAAAAAAAAGATAGTAGCACCATGTCATCTATGGTTGATTCTCCCCAGTGTTCTCTGTAAATCCGTGCCTGGATCCCTTCTGCCCGCTCCAGGCTTCCGAAGCCATTGCAGCTGCCTCCATGCTCCCCATCCAGTAGATATTAAGGCTTCTTTCATGTTTGAGCCTATTACCCAAGCATTCTATTTGGCTTTTCATATCTGGCTCTTCCCCAGGTAAGTTTTGATCCCTCGGTGTTGACTCTGTTTTGCCACAGGCAAATCCATTTCTGATAGTAACTTAGTGTGCTTCTGGGAATATTAGCTTCTGAGACAATTTTGATACATAGTGATGAAAAGCACAGCCTATGACAGCCTTTAAGTGTTTAGCCAAGGTAGCTCCTAGGTCAAAATGACCTTTTCTACCTTTTTCCATGGTGCCTGGAATATCTTCAATATAGACTCAGCCTTGGCTCTTTAAATGTTTCTAGGTTTCTAGACTTATCGTCTAACCCTCAATTCCTCCTGGGTGGCACCTGAAATCATAATCATTTGGCACTGATGATGGGCTAAACTGAAGTCAAGTTCTTGCAGAAATGGACAAAATTGGGGAAGAGAGGGAACAAGAAGAGAGAAAGCATCAGGAGCCATTTTATTCACGTATTGCAGTTCTGCCAAGGGCTAGCCTTCTGGAATCCTAAGAGTTTTGCTGCTGCCAATATCTAAAACAAAAAAGCCCAGGTACTAGATACCTTGGTAAGAGAAGTCACTTTATGCCTGTGAGCATGCCAACCTAGTGCCCTGGTATGCATCAAGAAGCATCATCAGATACAAATTAGGAAATGGATTTACTTGGAGCTTTAGAAAAGGATTTCTCACAAATGTAGCCTGGATTGATGTGTCCGAAAGGAAGAGGGCAAAACATCACTTCGGATGAGTAATTGGTGGCTGAACTGTGTGAACCTGTGGCTCTGGTTCATCTGTCCTTCCTCTTGTTTTCTACATTGCGTGTTGTGGATATGCCAGGAATGAATAACTCCCTCACCCGTTATTTCAATATATCCCTTATCACTTTAGAAGGCGAAACTTATGCATATTTTTTCATGTACATGTCACGTCCCCCTGCTCCTCAGTGCAACAATACCATGATGTTACTATGTGGGCAGCTCCATTTGTGCAACATGTCAGAAGTGCTGCACAGAATCCCAGTCATGGGCTGCAAAGCCTGCCCTGAAGGTCATATAAAGGAGAGACATACACGTCCTTAGCAAGGCTCCGAAGGTTGTTTGGGTTTCAGTACCTACTTCCAGGGCCTTTTAGAAAGGGACCCCTCTACGAAGTGCTTGGCCATGCCTCATATCTTTGGGAAACTCTTCTGGGCCTCTGTCCCAACTCACATTGTAGAGCAAAGTGGAATCCGGAGCCCTTGGCAAAGTCCCCAGGGAAAGAAGAGGACAGCTCCACATGCTCACTTTATCTGGGATTTAAAATGCTGTATTATTGCTGCATCCTGCCCTGCCTGGGTGCACCCTGTCTTAGCTGATCTCAGATTTGCAGTATAAGATCTATCTCAGTTGAACCAATTTGTTTAATGGAAATGTATCCCCCTATTTAAAAATTTTATCCTAGCCCCCTAAAAAATATATACATTATTGCATATGCTGTTAAAAACTATTTACTTTGCAGTTCTTTTTTGTTTGCAGCCTCATTGCATTTTCTTCTCTAATTAGTAGATATATGCTTCATCTCTTGGCAATAAGGCAAGTTTTTAATTTTTTTTCTTCCTTAGTGTGTGGTTTCTTCAGGAAGGAGCTCATGGCATCACCCTGGCTCAGGGTGTGCTGCCTGCCTTCCCATACATTCTCACCCCACCACACTTTTCTGGTAATGTTACCAAGTCTGGCTAATTTAGAACCTTTCTCTATTTTAAGTTGCTTTCATTTAACTCGCGTTGAGGATGTATGATACTATGCTCACAGAGCTATTGAGTTTAAGAGCTCAAAGAAATGCTCCCCACTGAGATTTCTGGATGCCGCGGTGATGCCGAGAGTAGGAAGTACATCAGAGTGCTTTCGGCAGCAAGGAACTGGGATTCCCGACCACATAGAAGACAAGATGAGTGCTGCAGCTCCAACTAGCTTCACAAGTTGACATTCAAAGGCTAGAAGGGAAATCAGACTTTTCTCATGCATCTTATTTTTTGTAAAGGAGGAAATCATTTTTCCAGAAGCCTCCTGCCTACCCTGCAACCCTCAGTGGAGTCCCCCTTGAGTGGAGATCATTACTCAAAACTGGGCACATGTTCACCTTCAATCAATCACCAGCAAAGGAGAATGGGATTTCCACGAATAGTATAGTCCAGTCATGATGCATCTTTTGGGGCTGAACCCATCTTCCTGAGCCCAGTGTTACCTAATTCCTGAGCAAAATCAAAATTTAGTTAACAGACAGAGAAAAACAGATACGGAGTAGGCCACCATAGGAAAAATCATGAGTGGGTTTCTAGGTACCCTGCATGTCATTTGCAAATGTCTAAAGTGAATTTTCTACTTTCTCTGAGATATTTTCAAGTAACTATGTAATTTCTTTGTTAGACTCCACCTTGGACCCCTGTTCTCTCACTAAGGCAAAGGGAAAGGTATAACCAAACGTAGGGGAATCCTGGAGAAAAATACAGGCAGAGGTGTGTCCAAAGAGAGTATCTTAAAAATAAGGTGACCATATAATTTGTACTTTAAATCAGGACACTTGAGAATCAAGGGCAGTGGCTAGAAATAATTCTATCATGTCAACAGGTGTAAATCATCCTAGAAAAGCTAAAATGCATGGTAAAGTCAGGTTTATATGACAGTCTGTTTTTAAAATGTTATTGAAAAGCTAAAATTATTTTTTAAAAAGTTTTCTTAGATGGAGCGAATGCCAGATTTATTTAAATCATAGAAAATTCCAAATTTATATGAAAACCTTTTTTCCATTGAATTTTGTTTAAAGTCCAAGTCTTACGAGACATGAGAAAGTAACACTATTGTAAAATATACAGTGAATTTATTTTGATTTATTTTTATTTTATTTTTTTACCATCTCAGATCTTTTAGAACTTCTAGGATGAATTTGGAAAACAAAACTAGCATATGTAAAATCAAAATATTGCATGTTGGGTATTTTTTTTTTTTTTGCTGGAAAACTATAAATGTTTATCTTTTATGTCATCACATGCCTGTGCCAAGCCTTTCTCTAATTTCTTCTAACCTGCCAATGCTTAGCTATCACTAATATTTTTTTTGCTAAGGATCTTTTTGGTCTTGGCTGCTGATGGAAGCCTGCGAAAGAGCTTTGTGTGAGGGAAGAGCCAAAACAGAAGAAAATTAGTCTTCTACAGACAAAATGCGTTCAAGCATGAATGAAACATATGAAAGGTTGTGCTAGGAGAAGGGGAGGAAAAAACAATGGTTTTACCCTCAAAGAGAACGTTCCAGGGTATTCTCTTTCCCATATGTAGTTTACTTTTGCATTTTGCTCCTATTCTCACAGAATGTTCTCTGTCAGTCACAATAAAGGAGGACCTTTTCATTGAAACAGGCCGCTGAATGTTTTAGTGATGGCAGCTGACAGTCTGTATGTATCTGAAAGAATAAGAGGCATAAGAAGAAAACTAAGCACACGCATGTCTAGGGTAGGTATTTTCAAAATTGAATGTTGATATTGAGACCGGAATAAGAGTTATTTTGAAAGCCCGAAATCATCACTTCCTTCTGCTCAATTTCTGCTAAATACTAATGTAAACTTTTTAAAAATAGTAAAGAGATTTGTACTTCCCTGCATATGTAATCTTTAGTCTCTCCTCCAGGCTGCTTAAGAATAGGTTCCAATTTCTTGTTTTTCCTGGTTGGTGCAATGTGGCTTTTACTTAGTGATATAAGAAATTGTGATTGATACTAAGATGTTGCTTTGCTTTCTGGTTTACAAGTATGTATTTAGATCTTGGATTTTAGAAATGCATATTAATACAAATCAGCTTTCTATCAAGAATGCAACAGACATCTAATATTTCTGAGTAAACTTCTGTTGCCTTGTAAAGGGGCTATTTCTTGGTCTGCAAAGCTGCTAATCTATGGGTTACATTTAGTCTAGTGTACCAGAAAGAATAGGCCCTTGATGACAGTATTGTCATTTAGATGGCAAACAAGGTATGAAATATCCTGTCACATTACTGAGCACCCCAAAATGGGACAAGAAACCCCTCCCCTGTGGGTATAGCCAAATGTCACTGTGTTAAATCATGTCATATTTCCGGTATCTGGATTCATTACCTTCAAGTTGTTTGTTGCTCCCAAGGACCATTCTGTTTGGTCCAAAACGGCAGAGAAATAGTTGGATCTGGTGGTTTCACATGAATGTTGAAACAGCAGTGCTACTGCTGTAATATCCTCAGCAGCCCATAATTAATTATCTTCCTGATCTTTACATTTGTTTCGTAAGGGACAGATAAACAGGTGGGTACAGAACAAACTTAATACTCCGGTAGAAGACAGTAGATCCAATTCTCTAAAACCCATATACTGGAAGAAATGGCTGTTTCCTCTACCTTACTCTTAACATACAGCCAATAGCCCAGCCAGTAGCCTTCTGAAGGTAGTCAAGGAAGGATTCAGGACTAATGTTTTCAATGGCCTCACTCCTTATAGTGAGTGCCACACTATAACACTTGTGGAATGAGTCTGAAGTAAAGCCACACCATTTATACGTAAAAATTACTACTTCTTTTTCTCTCTAATCCAACCATATGAAGTCTGACAATTAAACACGTTGCAATGATATTGCTAACCTCTTTTTGATATCAGAGGGATTATTCATTATGAATTAGTACCAACTGCACAAACAGTTAACCAAGTTTACTTTTTGGAAGTGCTGAAAAGGCTGCATGAAAAGTTAGACAACCTGAACTTTTCGCCAACAGTTCATGGCTCTTGCATCACGACAATGCACCAGCTCACACAGCACTGACTGTGAGGGAGTTTTTAGCCAGTAAACAAATAAGTGCATTGGAACACCCTTCCTACTCACCTGATCTGGCCCCCAATAACTTTTTTCTTTATCTGAAGATAAAGGAAATATTGAAAGCAAGACATTTTGATGACATTCAGGACATCAAGGGTAATATGACAACAACTCTGATGGCCAGTTCCAGAAAAAGACTTCCAAAATTGCTTTGAAGGGCAGACTAGTCACTGGCATTGGTGCATAGCTTCCCAAGGGGAGTACCTCGAAGGTGACCGTAGTGATATTCAACAATGAGGTATGTAACAATTTTTCTAGGATGAGTTCGTGAACTTAATTGTCCAACCTCGTATATCATCCTGGAATCTCTCACCTTCTGGACTGACAGGAAATCAAAAATGTTTTTTTCTTATAATGGGGTCATGCCTGATTACCTAGTAATGACAGAAAAGCTTTAGGAAGAGAATAGTTCTTGGTGGTGGAGTTATGTGTATTGTCGTTCTTTAACTCTGCATGCTTTGAGCTGTGTCCTCTGTCCTAAGCAGTATTGCTCTGGTGTGTTTGGTGATGAGCGGTCAGTAGTGTTCCCACTGATCACCAGCTGGCTTGCACTAAACATCTCCTCTATCCTGGGTGCTGCATGGAAGCAGAGTACTGGTCTCTGCCACCTTGAGTCCTGTTGTGGGTTGAATCGATCCCCCCAAAAAGATAGGTTGAAGTCCCAACCCGTGACACCTATGAATGTGACCTTATTTAGAGACAGGGGTTTTGTGTATATATGATTAAGATGTAAGTTAATATGTGGTCATACAGGACTAGAGTGGGTCCCTAATCCAATATGGCTGGTATCCTTATAAGAAGAGAAGAGACAAAGAGACAGGCGCACACACACAAGAAGAGAGAGCCACAAAAAGGCACAGAACACACAGGAAAAACACAATGTGACAATCAAGGCAGAGATTGCCATGATAAATCTACAAGCCAAAGAACACCAGTGATTTTTGGCGACATCAGGAACTAGGAGAGAGCTATGGAACAGATTCTGTCCTAGAGCTTTCAGGGAGAACATGGCCCTGCCAACGCCTTAATTTCAGAATTCTGGTCTCTAGCACTGTCAGAAAATACACTTAAGTTGTTTTAAGCCACCCAGTGTGTTATGGCAACCTTTGGAAAATAACGCATTCCCCTGCTTTCTCTACCCTGGCACAGATATTCATGTTTCTCTCCCAAAGTCCTTTCCTCTGTATGTCCCCCTCACTGGAATCATTTGGTGTAACCCCTCTTCACTGAGCATTTGAAAACACAATGCTGGCCACTTTTCCTGGGATTGGAGAGGATAAAGAAAATGCTAGTACTATTTAGTCTTTTTCTTGATATCTCTCCCTGTTTACACTTACATTTTCAAGAGGCAACTTTTGGGGGAAGAACTACAAGCAGCAGGGCGGTGTGAACAGTTCCCAAGGCCATACCTCCTGCCTCCTGTCTGTTCACTCTGGCATGGTCTTCACATAGAGTATGTCTTATAACTTAGACTTGTCAGTTTTTTCCAGCAAATGTTTACTCAGTACCTCCCATGTACAAGGCAATGAGGAAAGATAGTCTTGGTCTTAAATGAGCCACCAATCCAGAGGGACATAAAGAGTTACATAGACACATTTTTAAAGCATTGTGGGAGCTCAGAGAAGGCGTAATTTTTTTTTTTTTTTTGGTTGTTGAGAGCCCACTGGCCCATGTGGGAATCGAACCGGCAGCCTTCAGAGTTAGGAGCATGGAGCTTTAACCGCCTGCGCCACCGGGCCAGCCCGAGAAGGTGTAATTTTTATAAGGAATGGATGGTGGTCATACAAGTTGTACTTAAAGGACATTGATGAGCTGCATCTTCACGGATAAGTAGGGTTTTGCTGGGCAGGTTAGGAAAGGACATTCTAGGATGTGAGAATATTATGGGAAATTCTGTGGTAAGTTTGAAAAAGAGGAAGTTAGTTTGCATAATTAGATTATAGGGTGGGTGATAAGAACAGTAGCAGGTGAGAAAAGGTGGATTAAGTTCAGATTGTAAAAAATGGAGAGGGGAGGCACTTACTATGGGCCAAGGCCTGTGCTGGTTGTTTTTAGTATGTTATCTCATCAAATATCAACTGCATTACATAATGGATGAACCTGAAAATTAACAGATGCAGGTAACTTGATCATCAAATTCACATAGTAAGTGGTTTGAGGCCTGAGTTTGAGCCAGGCCTAAGTGCCAAGCCCCGGTTCTTCTCACTGCACTGTGCTGCAGAGAGAAGTGGGGAATCTTGGGAGCCCCTGAGAAAAACAGTGGTAGTTGTGTAGCCTGGGTAATGGAGGCATTGAACATCCAGAGACTAGATACAGTGTGGCTATGGACATACAGGAAGGAGTTGATGTGAGACCAAAAAAGAGGAATCTCAGTGGAAAGGAGGGACATATTTGCCCAAGTTTGATGATCAGTTTATCAATTAATGGTTGAAGGGGGGGGGGAGAGTATTGAGTCTAAGCTTCCTGGTATGAATAATGGTTTGAGATTGGTGCTATTACCCCAAGGTGGATTAGAGAGAAGTCTATGAAGAAGATAAGTTTGTTTTTCTCTCCTTTGAATTTTAAGGGACTGGTGGAAGATATCCAGCAGACAATTGTCAAATTTGGTCTGGAGCTCAGGAGGGAAGTTGGGGCCAGAGATCCATTTGTGATTGGTGGACATGGTAGTGCAGCCAGAGGGAGCAGAGGGAGCCTTCTTAAAACACAAATCTCCTTTCTGTCATTCCACTACCTAAGTCACTTAAATAATTACACGGAGCTCTTAGGAAAAAGGCCCTTCGTCCTTAGCATGACTGGCAAGGCGGCGTGTTCTGGCTGTGCCTGTGTCTCCAGTATTCTCCTGGGGTTCATCCTCCCTCAGGCTCAGGCTCTGTTTTACTCCTCAGAGATCCATGTCAGGCTCTTTTCCAACTCTCTTATCTCAGTGCAGAATGCACCCCAACATACATACACATCTGTATGCTAACACATGCACATACCAGTACACACATATAAACATCCATGTACAGACATGTCAGCACGTGTGCACATCATTGCACAGACACAAGTGTGCATACACACACGTGGATTCATATGTACACACCATGAACATACAGTCACCCCTGTACACACACACACACACACACACACACACACACACTTTTCACTTAGTCAATTCCAACTCATTCCACAAATATTCAGCTGAAACATCTTTTTATCAGGGAAGGCTTCCATGACCTCACACTAGAACAGGTTCCCTTTTTTTTTTTTTGGCAATAGCTCTTAGTGAGTTGTATTGAGCAATTTGTTCTAATGTTTTCTCCCCTGTTCGAATGGAAATTCCATGTCAGCAGCAGCTTTCTACACATTCTTCTAGCTTCTAAGCATACTACCTGGCATGAGTGGGCAATAGAATTTATAGACTATGAGGATGGATGGATGGATGGATGGATGGATGGATGGATGGATGGATGGATGGATGGATGAGGCTATGAGTGGAGATGAGATGCACTGAGTGAACGTGTAGGAGAAAAACAGGCCAGACTCAGGAGTATCTTCCCACTCCATAATGAACTTCCAACCCGCTTAACTCTCTTCTCTAATAAGGATTACTGCTTTGGTAAACTTTGAAGTCTATTCTCTGAAACTTCTTGACCTCTAAGAAGATGCAATTTTCCATTTATGCCCTGGGTTACATTCTATGAAAAATACAAGAGGAAAACTAGGTGGCCCTTTCTATTAGTGTCTGAACTATCTCATTAGTTGACAACAGTGTTGGAGTACTCGACTTCTCATTAAGACTTCTCATTAGGTGGTTATTTTTCCCTTTTACCTTCTGGCATGGAATTCAGAACACTTAACTCATCTTCACTTTCCTATGTATCACTTAAAGGAAATTCACCTTCCCCCTAGTTATCACATCGTGATTTTTCTGAGTTTTATAAAATCTTTAATCTTATGATAGGGTTTTATTTTTTTCTTTGGTGAGCCTTTAGCAATTGATCCATCTAGCAGCATTTCAAAGCCATGTTTTAATGAAATGAGGTATTCTTTCATTAAGATTTTATTTTGCCCACACTCATTTAGACCATGGGACACTTCAACCATTTTCATGATATTTCATGTCTAGGCTCGGTTGTTCATTTAATAAAAATACATTGAGACAAAAATAGTGGTTTAATTTTTGCTTAGGTCATGTTTTTGCCTGTGACCCTTGTATCCTTTTATTTAATTCCAGGCAGCCTTACTTCTCAGGTATGTGCTTTTAATTATAAGGGAAACTGGATGAAAAGGGTGACTTTATTATGGAACAGATATGCCACCACCACAAAAAATAATGCACGATCAGATCAGTAGCAACACCATTTGAAGTCTATGTACAGGTATTATCTGCACAAACCATCTCCAGCCAAAGAAAGAACTTGCTGAGTCATAGATGGGTTGTCTACCTTTTCACAAAGATATCTTGTAGAAAGCTTGTAAACGAGGGAATAGGATGTTTCAGATGACTTCTTGTAATTTATTTTAATTTTTATTATTTTACATGTGATATCTGTGATAAAGAACGTGCACTAAAGCAACATGCATCACTGGCATGAGAATGGCCATCGATTCATACTTCAGAAAAGTGTCCCAGTACACATTAATACATTTCTCTTGTTGGAATTTTAGAGTGATCATTCGTTCCATTCTCCTGGCCCTTCTTAATTCCACAAAACTGAAATAGTTGTTTCCGAATGGGATTCTTTAGCTTCCATGTCTTTTCCAAGTACTTCCCCGTGCACCCCCACCCTCAAATTCTTACCCAGTCTCAGGCAGAGCTGGACATACATATGGGTAGCCTTCTCTCAAGTATGGAGAGAAAAAGAAGATTGCTAAAGAGCTACAAATACTTAAAGATTTGACAGAAAAGGTTGCAGCAGAGAAACAATCAATGAACATAATTTTCTAATTATAACTTGCATCAGAGAGAATACCAAAGCCAGGAGGTGCCACAATGGGGGAAATAAGGGATTTAAAATAAATCTCCTCCTAATGAATGTGTGTTCATTTCTTTGCTCTAGCTTTTTCTTCCTTCTCCTCTTCTTTTTCTTTTTCTTTTCTTCCTTCCTTCCTTCCTTTCCTTCTCCTCCTCCTCCTATTATTATTGTTATTATTTTTATTACTATTATTTTTTTTCTTGCCTTTCTTCTTTCTAGCCTTCTGAATTTTAAGCCCCCTGAAGACAAGGGTCAATTCTGTCTTGATCACCACTATATAGCCAATAAATGGAATAGCAGGTACTAAATAAATATTTGGAGACAGACTGCTCTTTCTGTAGTTTTAATCATTTTGAGTTATGCTCTCCATTTTCTAACCTCCAACCTCCTTTGTTTCTCTTCAATATGGCACCATAGGCTTTCTTTTCCTGTGACCTTCAGGTTAGTAAATTTCAGGCCCACCATCCCTAGATGGGGACCAGAGGATTACACAATCTCATAGTTCATAATCCTCCCACCCAATGGACCTGGACAACTGCAGGTAGTAGGGTGAGGAGAAACGAATTAGGTTTAAACCTATCTTAAGAGTTGGAATTTGTTTGGGGAGATATTATCTTGGGAATATTTTTTTCCTTTTAATGGAATAAAGGAGAAGAAGCCAGAACTAGATAGGAGTTTTGAATTTCTAAGAAAGAAAAAGTTAAGTACATAAGAAAAAAGTAAAACATCGTAAAAACATGAACAGACACGAAAAAAATCAAACAAATTTTTATAAGTAGTACATTTTCATTTGATCTTGCTACATGGTCACTTGACCTACCATGCCTCTGAACACAGCTTATAATTAAGGCAAAGAAACTTTAAAGTATTTAATATCTTTGTAAAATTTGAATTAAATTTTGGAATGTCATATAAAATTTACCATAGTTGAACTTGTGTAGTAATTTATCTTAAAGAGCATTCTTTTAAGAAGGACAATTGAAAGGCTTATAAAATTCACCAAATAGAATCTCTTTATGAAGAATGAACAGGGGGTTCAAGAGAAAGTATATGGGAATGAGCATTTATCAGTGAATAAAATTAGTTAATGTAGTGCATTTTTATACCTGTTCCCAAGTCAAAATAGGTCTTGGTCTAAAACTTAATTATCTAACTTGTGATTTTAAAAAAGTATAGATGGGTACGGAGAAAGATAGAGATAGGAATATATAGTTTTGATAGATAGATGATAAATAGATATACATACATACATAGATTGTTTCCTTATGCAGATACAGGAAGTGAAATAAAAGTATACTGACTAATGAATAAAATGAAAATGGTAGGCCTTATATTCCATGATTGACTCTGCTACTAATAGCTTATATTATTCTGCTGATTTGAGTTAACAGGTCACCTCAGCTCAAGGGCTAGAAAGATTATTTAATACAACTTTCTTGTTGTACTGATGAGGGCACAAATGTTTCAGTCAGCAGAGAACAGAGCACACTCCTATCCTAAAGTCCATATGAAGGTGATTCCTAATGCCAGTGAGTCAAGAAAGGGAATTCATTCATCCCTTCAACTCACATTTTTTTCATTTACCAGCAGTTTAATGAGAGCCTTATTTGGGGACAGGCACTGCGGTAGTAATTGGGGAGACAGAAAGGAATAGCCACACAAGTCCCTGACATCAGGGAACTTAAATTCTTATATAGAGTCTGACAATATGTAAATACACAGATATGCAAATAAAACAATGAGACACTTTTACCAGCACTACAGTGGAAATTCACTGGATGATATGGTAGCCGATAACGGGCACTGAGGAAGAATACAGAGTGTGATCTTCTCTGGGAACACTGAAGTTGAGACTTGAAGGCTAAGAAGTGGCCAGCCACGTGATAAGTATGTGGCCTATGAGGGGGATGAATGCTCAGTAAAGAGTGACTGGAGCACAATGAGTATGAAGCATAGAAACAGATTTGGTGAGGCAGCTGGCCAAACTCGGGAGAGCACTGAAGGCCGTGATAAACCACTAAGATGTAATTTATAAAAGTAATAGAAAACATTGGTAGGTTTTAATTGAGACAAAGACGTAAACTGATTTATATGTTGAAAGGTCACTCTAGCTGCTCGTTCGGAGAGTGGGTTGTAGGGAGGGGAACAGATAGAGGGAAAATTACTTAGGAGGTTTTTGGTAGGAAAATGGGAGAAGAGTCGATGTGTTGGAAGTATATTTTTGGGGTATTTTTAATAAAATTTGCTGATGGCTCATGGATAGGGAGGTAGGAAGAGAAACAATGGAAAGGCAGAATTAAGAATGTCTACCCTTTTTGATTTGAGAGGCTGAGTGGACTGTGGCAATATTTACTGAGATGGGGAAGATTGGGGTAGAAAGACAAAGATGTTTTATTAGACTAGAATTTGTATTTTATTTGACTCAGATTGTCTAATGTGAATCAAAAAAAAAGATTAAGTCTCAGCTGGAGCCAAATGTATTTTATTTTGGTCAGGACCAATATGCATGTGCCAGAGGAAACCGTGAAATATGGATGATATCTTCTCCCTACGTGACAAACAAAACAATTTTCATGGTGGTTGAAGGCTGTCTTGGGAACTATGTGAGGTGGTAGGATTTGTATATATGGAAATGATATTGGATATGTGTCATTGTATTGTGAACTGTATGTGAGTGTGTGTGTGCATGCACACACACGTATGTGGAAATTTGTATGAGGACTGGATGTCCTTATGAGCTTATAAGTGGATGCCCTTGGGTTAGGTGGTGGCTTAAGATAACCCCATAGTTCAAGGTTGATCTTCATGAAACCTTCATCATTTTTTTTCCAAACCATTTTCAAGAAGAGTACTTTGTGTGAATACTCGTGGAATTCCAGACAGACCAATTCTCTTTTGTCTAGCATGAAAATAGTGTTATGCATTCATCACCAGCAAATATTTTGGGAACAACTTCAAGAACATTTTCATCCATAGTAGTCTCAGACTTTGCTACCTGAGGGATATAGTAAAGCACTCAGCAGAAAAGCATATATTAGCCAGATTTGTAGGACATCAAACCGAAAGGTTATGTAACAGCTATGAAGGGCATAGTTGCTCTTACAGTTCTAAACGTTAAGAAGATCTGTCTGAAACTTGAAACTTGAAATAAACACTAATAAATAGCAATCTTAAACTGTCCACGTCCATGATAATCACATTGCAATACAACAAATGTTTTTGAATGGCACCAAAACGGGTACATTTTTTTCTAAAATGAATCAGTTCTCTGTTTCTAGCTTAATACATACAGCACCATCAAACACGCATTCTCCAAAGTCACTTAAAGGGGCAAGGGAAACCCTTTAATTTTTCACTTTGAGGACAGAGAGGTAATTTGTGGTGTAGGACACAGGGAAGAGAAATGGGAGAATTATATTATTTACCCTGCTGTAAAAGGACTGAGAGAAAACTTGGCGAGAACTAATATGGAGGCATGATTAGGGTAAATTAAAACTAAATCTCTAACTCTTTGAGATTGACACATTGAAACATCTTTATTTCCGTTGTAATCATGCTCAAAAATAAGCTACTAGCTAGGATGATGACATGACAACTTCTCCTCAGGTAGAACATATCATTTCAATGTCCAATTACAGTAGTTTTTCTGGTTTTGTTTTGTTTTTTACACATTACTCAGTGAATATCACATTGATTTTAATTGACTTCCTGTTGGGTGCTTGTTTCCCAGTCTCTGTTGTTTATTAACATAAGTGGACTGTCTGGCAGCTCCACCAGAGCCTCGCCCAAATGTCTGTCCATTGGCATATTTAAACTGGTTAGGGGTTGCCATGAGGTTTGTAGCTTCGGAAAATTAGCCTCTCGATGTATCCATAGATGATTCATTAACCAAATGTACAATAACTGTATAACTGTGTCTCTTTCTGATGTATGTCTTTCTACGAACAAAGGTTTGGGAGTCATTTTCTCCAAAAGCCTGGGGGAATAGAGGAAATGTCTTCAGCAGAAGGAGAACAGTTTAGAAACTTGGCAAAGAGTTAAGTCAGGGTCAGATTATTGGCAGAGACCTCTTTTTAATGCCACACATGAAAGGATCACCATTTAAATAGATTTTCCCCAAGCTTGTGGGGATTTGGCAACTCTTTGCTCCATCTGTGATAAGATCTCACTGGCTGTATAGCCCCGCCTAGGTTTGTTAAGAATTTCTTTTTCTGTTGGTCATTCTTTCTCTCTTTTACACACTGCTCATTTTCAGGTGGTCATTTTAGCAACCATACCCAATGTTTTTAATATTAAACCACCTAGCCTCATTTTCTTGTAAGGGAGGTTTAAAGGAGATTATTAGATGTGCTTGCAAGTATCAACTGGTCATGCAAGATTTAATTTGAGCTTGAAAATAGCATGGGCCCACATTCCCAGTGTCTACAAAAAAAGGCGTGTTAAGCCAAATCTCTATGAGTCCATAGTTTTCTGTTAAAAATAAGATATGAAAGGCTTTTGAAAATTGGGCAGCATGGCTAATAAGATATGTAAAATAAAATTTTTCTACCCTTCTTTCATTATGTTTGTGGGTAGATGCAAAGAATAATTGTACTTGTGGTAGACCTGTTTGTATTTGGTTTCATTATTCTAATTTACCCAGCTTTGTTGCAATTGGCAAAGAAATTCATGAAAAACAGCAATAAATATTATGAAAACAGCCATTTTCATGGCACAGACACAGAGAAGAAAGATACTCTTAAAGTTTTATGAGAGTTGAAAGAATGCAAACACAAAACTGCAAAGAACATGTGGGAGATAGCTCATGTAACTAAGGGTGTGGGCCTCCTTTCAACTAGGATTGTCCTCTGTGACCTCTAGCTCCATCCTAGTATCATCCAAAATGATGTTCAGTCATCATTCTGCCTTCAGAATGAACTGACCTGTCTTCTACCAGCTAGAATGTAAATTCTATGAGGGCACCAATGCTATTTTTGCCTTCTTTATTCATTGATTTATTCCAAGTCTTTAGAATGGTGCATGGCATATGGTAGGACCTTAGTAAGTATTTGCTAAATGGATAAATGAACTGGATACTTGTTTTGACGACAAGTGGTACTGTGGTAGTTAATAGCACTACATTAAGGTCAACTTCCTGGTTTTGATCATTATTCTATGGTTATGCAAGATGGTGATACAAGGGGAAGATGCGTGAAGGGTATCTAGGAACTTCACTATTTTTACAACAATGTTAATTAGAAGTTATCTCAAAAGAAGTTGATGTAGGAAATTGAGAATGGAGGAGGAACAAGGGAGTGAGACATGAATGGATGAAAATCACACACTGTGTAACAGTACAAAAAGAGAAGTCTGGGTAAAGGGGCAAGAAACAACTGATGTGAAGGCATGCAGTTTGCCTCTGAAGGGCTAAATAGGATTTGCCTGCTATCTAACTTTTCTTAAAACCCTAAGAAAATCTTAAGTAGAAATCGCAAATACTTACTTTCACCAAGAAATGTCATCAGTTGCTGTCTTTCACTGGCACTGCTTTTGTCTACCCCCTGATATTGCTGGTGTCAGTTGCTCACAGCCCTGAATTTTATATCAACCCTCCCTGCTTAAAGTTGTGTTAACAAGTGTTAAGGTAATAGAACTTAATTATGTCATTTCTTGTATAATCAGAAGGCTCGAAAGAACATTAGAAAAAAGGAGAGCTTTGCAGAGAAAAAATGAGCTGCCATTAGAATCATTTTGGGAAGGGAACAAATACTTACAAGTTAATATGTTCTCAGTAGTCTCAATAGCCTATTCTCCCGTGATGGAGAAGGAGACCAGTGTGTGCAGGAATAAGTTATCTACTCAAAACTTTCAAAGACAGAATCCAGAAGAAGTTTTAGGCCATTTTAAGCCATATCTGCAAAACCTAATATAGTTCACTTGTGAGTAATCATTTAATTATGGTATTTTATCGTTTTATTTAAAAAAATACGCTGAGTACATAAAAATGACTAAAATATCAACAGATTCTTTCTTCCTACACATAACCATTAATTTTAAATGTTCCAAGAGAAGATATTTAAAAAGTAACCCTTTGCAAAACTAGTACTTCTTTCTGGAGCTGTGGGCCCCTTTTCTTCCCAACCCTCTACTTTCTTCCTTTTATTTTGTCTTGCCACCTTGCAGTTATGAGTAATCCAGCATGTAGGTGGGGACTGGTAGGAGAAGGCGAGAAGGATGCATTTTGCATTGAGTTGTACATCAACCTTGAAGCCTGGCTGGCAGCAGTATTGTGGACAATGGATCTTTCCAACAAAGAAACCGTTGTCTGTTCCTTCCTTCTGTAATTTTTGGCAGGGTTCTCTGTTATGTGTCTAGATTGTTGAAACTTTGAATGAATAAACTAGGACATGGTATTAATATAAAGAACTGGCATCTTTGTTGACTTATTCAACAGATGATGTGTACATAGAAAAGCAAAATAAGCACTTTCAGAAGCATTGTCTGCCTGTGCCTTAGTTTTTGGAGTTAAAACAATGGAAAGTGCCCTGGAAAAAGCCAGACTAGTCTCTGGACTCTTTAAAGTTTAGTTTCTGAATAAAGATATCCTGTTGGCCGTAAATGAATAAAATAGGAGCAATTTCACGTAGCAAGCACATCTTTTAGCATATGGATCAAATATAGACAAAAATGCACAGTGATAGAGTTACAAGTAAATTTCTTGAGCTGAAATGTCGTTGGATTTACAGTCAAACCAGGTGAACTGCTCTTTGTAGTAGAATAGCAATGATTAAAAATATTAGGCAAAAGTTAGAGCTGAACAGACTAGGCATTGTGACATAAAATTCACATAGTACAACCAAGTGATAAAATGAGGTGTTCTCAGTAGACCAGTGACATTTTATCTCACATACTTCATTGCTGTGAGAGGCTGTCTTGTGCATTGTGGGGTCTTTAGCAGCACTCTTGACCCACGAGATGCCGGTAGCACCCCCCTCCACTTGTGAAATGACATTGCCCAATGTCCCCTGTCAGGATGAGGGGTGGGGGAGCAAAAATCATCACTGGTCGAGAATCATTGCAATAGGTGAAAGCATAGGCCATATTGAGCAGAAGGAAGTTATATGCTCTTACAAAAAGATTTACTATGTGTACCAAATCCATAAGTAGTATGCCGGGTCAGTCTAACATGGGGTCTGATTGTTCTTTGGACTTTGTATGTCTTAGCCGTGTGAGCAAGAGTAAGTAAACAAGAGTGGCCAGTTGCCCAGCACAACAGTCCTCCATCCATTAACCCCTTTAGCCTTTGTGTCTTCTTCGGTTTCTGACCATAACTTCTGAGCCCTGACCATGGAATCAATTGTCTCCTTTGTCCCTGAACAAATCAAAATGTCTCTTGATCATACCAAGGTTTAAAATTACTGCATTGTCTTTCTTCACATATGACTAACTTCCTAGAAAAGTAGTCTTTAGTGCCTGCCTCTTCAATGCCCACTTTCTGGAACACATCCCAGCTGACCTTTTTTTTTTTTTTTTTCTTCCCTGTCTTACTACAAAAAGTGGTTCCCCAAATAGTACAACTGAATATCCAAATGAGCACATTAGCTGAACATTTTCTAAATTCACCTTTTGTGACTTCCATGCCACTTTTGATTATCAGTGGTTCTAAACTTCATTGTATGTCACTCATTGGAGCGCTTGTTTAAACATGAAGTACTCTGCACCCAGAGTGCCCGATTCTGTAGGCTCTGGGCCTGAGAAATTGTACTTCTCACAAGTTCCCAGGGGATGCTGGCGCTGCTGTCTGGGGAATCACAATTCAAAAGCTGTGTCTTGATTATTCCCTTCTTGAGTGTTTCAGTTTGGCTTTTATGAGATCATCATTTCCTGTTACTGACTCCCACTGACATTTTCAGTCACATTTTCTAGTTCCCTCTACTCCTTAGTGTTTCTAAACCAGGGTGATTTTGCCCCCCAAAGGACATTTGGAAATGTGTGGAGATATTTTTGGTTATCACAAATAACGGGGTGGGGGGAACTGGAGGATACCAGCATCTACTGGTACATAGTGAACAGAGGCCGAGGAGGCTGCTAAACATCCTACAATGCACAGGACAGCTCCTCACAACAAAGACATCATCCCCAAAGGTGAATAGTGCCAAGAATAAGACACGTTACTCTTCTCTTCAGGCTATACTTCTCTCTTGTCAATTTCAGACATTCTCAGATCTTCAATTCAAACCTCTTTGGAAATGATTCCCAAAGGCATATCTTTAAATCTGGCATGACACTTGAATCCTAGCCTAGATTTCCAACTGCCTATGAATATCATCTGAATGAGCCATTGGTATCTTACGTTTCATTTGCTCAAACTAAACCGAACCTTATAGTAAGAGACTTCTTTATTTCTGCTAGAAAGGTTCATCATTTGACAGTTCACTATGGGGAAAATATTTGGCATCATCTTTTCCTAATCCTTCTCCCATCCCTTTGTAGCCAATCAAGTGTACACTATTGGGGTGTTTCTACTCCTTTAGACATTCATAACTCGTACAAATGCTCAAAGATGATTCTTTTAAGAAAGGAAGTATAAAATCAAATGTATGCTTCAGAAATATTACTCTGGCAGCAATGCAAGGAATTCACAGATATTCAGGAAAATCAAAGGAGACACTCAACATTGCATATGAGATTAGCTATCATTTCAATTGGCTAGGGAGACATATGTCCCATTATTCCAAGGAAAAGCAAAGTTACCTGCCTCTCTAGAACTTAGTCTCATATTACTTGGAAAAAATACTAATCTGATGTGTTGTGCTTCAGACAAATAAATCATCTGAGAATATTGTATACTCACAAACGTGATGAATCTTTTCATTAGGTTTGCTTTACAGGAAGCCACCATACATTTTATTCCTTCATAGAATGTCATGTATCTTTTCCTTGTTACTAGTACTAATAGTATTACTGATAATAGCCATACATTTTGAGCACTTTCTAAGCACCAGAACAAGTACTCTGAATACATATATGTAGTTATATTGATATCGATATATAGATGTGTAGATATAGACAGCCTAAGCTTATAGGGTACATTCTGTTGTTGTACCCATTTTATGCACCTATGGAAACTAAACATGAAAGAGGATAAGGAATATACTGGAGGTTACCTAGATCATACTAACTGGTAGAATTAGGATTTGAAGAAATGCTGTCCAACAACCAAAGTGATGTTTCTCCAATAGCACAAAATTCAGTTGCTATGGGGATGTGGATCATGCAGCTTGGTCTTTCTGAGTAACCAGACCCGTCCTCCTCATAACCTAAGACCTGGGTGGAAAAGGAAAGGCCGTCCACCTCAAGCCTTCCACCTCAGAGGATGGTGGCGGTAGTCCTCCATTAGTGAGAGAAGCCGTGAAGCTGGCTAATGGAAGGGAACACGGAGGACAGTTTTTCTTTGTGAGAATTCATTACAGAGACATTGCAGCCTTCTCACTTTCTCCTGCACACCCTTTTTCTTTCAGAGCTTCCATTTCTAGGCTGTAATGGATGCAAAATTGCTGCAGCATTTTGTTCTGCCAGGCTGACCCCATTACGTGTACTATATTCATAAAGCTCTGACTTAGTTACTGTTTCATGTTCAAGGGTCCTCTGAGGTGGGGTGTATGAGGCTTTGCCACAGTTCCAGGGGGGAATGCCTGCTTTGTTTGAAAAACAAGGAAACCTGCCTCCGGGGTATCGTTTTGATCACTGATGCTGACGGAGTGGTCCCTACTTGTGTCCTTCTTAATGATGTTTCTCTGGGATGAGAAGGGTCTTTAAATGAATGTCGGGGCATAGGTAGCAGGAAGAAATCATTTCACATGCAATAGTTGAAGGATTTGGGAGAGACTTCATTTTCACTTCAACATCCATTTGTCTTCATAATATTTTGTGCAGACACAACAAAAGATATACCAGGAAATATAATGGGTACTGGTGATAATCCTTACTGGAGAAGACGAACAAATTTATTTTGATAATTTATATACCTTTATCTGCTGGAAGGTTCTGGTAGTCATTTATTCAGTCAAAGAAACATTTTGTGTTTACTCTATTCTAGGCACCTTGCTAAGAACTATATGTTAGGGAATGAGACAAACATGCTCCCTGTTCACATCCTAGTAATATTTGTCAGAAAGTACCACATGTGTTTCTAAGTTTGCCCTTTCTTATATGTATGTATATGTGTGTGTGTCTACACACACACACACACACACACACACACACACACGGTGCCAAAAATAATATATACACATCTTAAGAAAGGATGTATTAAATTTATGCTGATGGTAACCACTTTGAGCACCTCTTGTGATCGCAGAAGTCAAATGTGACTTGTGTTCATCTTTTGTTATCGGTATATATTGAGTATTATAATTTTAGTACAGTTTTTTCCTTTCTTAAAATGTGTATACATTTTTTGTTACCCACTATATATATATACACACAGAGAGACTCATATGTACCATATCTAGCATATCACTTAAAGGTTTCTTATATATTCTCTACTTTAGCCTCCATCTCTCACCACTATTTCATAAAAGATTTCAATACATACCTTTTTTGTTATAGTCTACATGGGGGAAGGATCTCGATGGAAACAAGATAACCACAGAAAGGCATAGAGTATCTTTTATTTTAATGTAATTGCAAAAATAGGAGTGATATTGGACATCAGAACATATTTATATTTTACCACTAAGCTGATAAAAAGAACTTTGGAACCATTGACATGTTCTGGTTCCTAGATACTGCAAAATGAATGTTCGTTAGCTGTCTCTGAAGAATTGTGTTATGTCCCAAAATCATGGACACTCTTTCTTGAGGTGTGCCCCCCGAACGTATGCATAGCACTAAATTTTAAGCTACCATTTTTTAAAGCTATACAGACAGATGTGAAGGGTAGAGAGAGCTGGTGGGTGGGGACAGGGAGGGATCAGTGGCAAAAATAAATAAATAAAAAGAAAAAAAAGAAAAAAAAAAGTGTTTCTGGTCTTGGGCAGCCCTTCTGTCTCTTCCAGCATTTGTCAGAAGCCAGCTATTAACCTGTCAGCGTCAGACAGATTGAAGGAGACACTTCTTAAGGTGAGCCCTTAAGAAAAGAAAAACAAGAAAAAGTCATTGTTGGGGTTGACAGAGAAATGATCCCACGAGGGACTAGACTATCCCTGGAGAGGAAATGATGCTAAGGCCTGGGTGTGTACTTAGAGGACGAGAGGTGTTATGTGGTATGGATGTGGACGTAGTGATGCAGTGAATAAAGAAAGCTCTCTCTTTGAACTTGCTTGAGCAAAGGGGCAAAACCATTTCAAAGATGCAGGACACGCATGTTAGTGAAAGAAGCTGACTGTTGTTGACACTGAGGCATGTCTGCAGCGAAATAGTGACTCCCATCCCGGCGGGGAGCCCACATCATCTTCAGACATCAGTAGGAAAAAGCATAAGTAATGACTCTTACTAACAAAACCATGCCCTTATTATCTCTGCACTTGGTGTCATTTTATTTCATAGAACATAGGTGGTTTTTTACTTTGCTCATGAAAGTTTCAGCAAAAAAAACCAAGTTGATTAGATATTTCCAGCTTTCCGTGTTCTGAGCACATGGTAGCGCTGCACTTCTGAAACTTCCTGTAATGAATGGTGCCATGTGATTATTGCAAGCCAATGAGCTGTGAAGGGGACTGGCATGGGTCCCCTCCAGGCCAAGCATTTCAATGTTGATATGAGACCCTCTGGAGCTTTCTCTTCCCCTTCTTAAAGGCCACCAACAGTCTTCAGCTAGTGGCCATTCCATCATCTTGGTCCCTGGAGTGAAGACCAAGGCAACATACAGCAAAGCCTCCGGTCTACCCATAATAGACGAAAATAGACCTTTATTATTTTAAACTGTTGAGATTTTGGGCTTGTAACAGCAGCATAACCTCGCCTGTTATAATGAACATGTTTGGTTAGATACAAGTGTAAGGCATTTTATTTTCCTTACTGAATAGAGGCAAAGAGTTTGTACAATGTTATAAACCTCTTCTTGCAACAAGTTCCCACCCCATTGCCCCCACAGCCTAATCCATGGGGTATATTTTTCCTCAAGGACATTTGTTTATGTTAGTCCTTAAGGCCCCCTTAAAAATGCAATGCTAATAGGGATGAGCCCAAATGGATATACTGTATTAGTGGTGCCTTGGTATCCGAACAGCTTTTGAGCAAAGAGGAGAATTCATTGCTATCTGTACTTTGTTCAAATGCTCCATTTATTTAAATTATATCTAAAAAGCCAAATTTTAAAAACTATTTTTTCTTTATAAGATGATTAATTCCTCTTAAACTTTTAAACCTTATTTTTATATTTTGCATGGCTGCTTTTTTAGAACATGTCAAATACCTTAAAACACTCACCTTTTGCAATTGAACTCTTATACTCTTAAACGTAAATCTATAATCAATCATGGGTTTGATTCATTTGATCATTACTTCTGTACTCAGTTTTATATTTTCTAGGATTATATATCAAGGCCCAGCTAATATATTGCATAGTAGTTGCTTCTCAAAGTGAATCAGGTATGAGCTGCTGGTCAGCAGGCTGAGGTTGTGTTTTCAATTATTAAATCCATTTAATGATTAAAGACATAACGGCCTTCACAAAGTCTGTTTTTTTTTTTCTTTTTTGTAACTTGCTGTCTCCAAAAATATTTTTAAAAATCGTACTTGGTGACATTATATGAACCGTGGTCATTATTAGATATTGTCCTTTATTTAGTGTTATTAAAAACATATATTCTTATAAACAACTTATTAAAAGTCAAGAACCATCTGTCAGTTTCACCTCCCTAGAGATAGAGGCGAATCCAAGTAATTATCGCTCCCTAGCTTGTTACATTCATGTGTCATCTTAGAATGCACTGGCAAGTCCTTTTCTTCTGCGTTATTATATCTGAAGCCCAGAACTGACCAGCCTTATCTGCTCTTAGTAAGCATCCTTCTTCTTTTGTTTTTCAAGATTATGTGACGTATTTCCTGTTATTTTATTCACCATTCTCAACTTACCCAGTAGTAACCTGACCACACCAATTCTTTATAAACAGGCACCTAAGTAAAAGCTAAAACAAAATGTAGGTGCACATGTATTTTAGTACTCTACTATTTATTGAAATCAATATCGATTAAATATACTTTATGATGCTCATACTTCTTTTATATTGCAACTACCAGCGATATAATTTATATTAACCTTTTTGAGCATCACTCTGAACTTTCGTAGACTTAGCTTGTTTTAATCAATAATAAAAATACTCAGCAATTTTATTCTCAATCTATTCAGTGTTTAAACTTTCATCAGCTGGCCAGTAAGCTCACCTTTGTCCTTTCAGTATTTTCTTTTGACATTTTGGGGCACCTGTTTGTGTCCTGGCAACAATAGACATTCTAGACTCCCAGAGATTATTTCCTGTCCCAAGACATGAAATTAACGGAACTGCAGAGAATCTTGCACACGTGAGTGTTGATACTGCATACAGCTGTTGCTGTTCTTGGCACTTTGTAATAACAGATCAGAAAATTATACTTCTCAGGTTACCAGTTCACACCGATTTTTTTTTTCCATGACAGTGGTATAATGTAAGTAACTTCTCTTCAACTGGTTGCTGATTCCTGCTTACAGTTTTCATCCAGATGATCAGTATACTATAAATATCAGGGGATGTTTATAACAGGGGCTAATAGAAAAATCCGACTATAGAAAAGCAGGTAGAGTGTGAGACGATATTCACCAAGTATACATATATATATCTGAAAAAAGCCTGAAAGGACCTACCCTAATATTGATTTACCCTCCTCACTTAGCTTTTAATTTTTAAATATTATCCAACTTTTCTTCTTTGTAATGAGAATGCAAACACATAAAAAATTTAACATAATGAAAAAAAAATTCAAGCAGGAAATAGCTCTCTACATATTGTTCAACCACTACAAAGCATATCCATAAAATCACAATTGCTTATTCTTTACAGCTTTGTGATAGTTAGCTTTTTGTGTCCATGCCTTCCCTTTCGAAAGAGGAGGATTCTAGATAATCTTATTGTATCATATTTCTACTTCATTGCATTGCTCTCTGGGGGAAAAATTAACAGCAAAAGACTTGTCACTTGAGTTCTATTCATGACCTCTCTACTGTGAGCATTATAAGTGGAATGCAGCAAAGGAGATACACTTCCAAGGGAATATGGGCTCATAGATCTTTCAGAACAATGTTAGAAGGAAAGCTTTCTCATGATTGCGATAGCAAGTGATGCTTTTTAACTGCTTTACACAGGACTATATGCCAACTGGCTTTTCAAGACAATCTGAGAGCCTGCTCCCAGGCCTCCTACAGACACATTGATATGTGTGTCATGAAATCGTGGGATCATGAGCTCATTGATGTGAGATAAATCAAGAAACCAGCATGCAAAAGGATAGGGGTGTGAGTGCTTACTTATAAGTGAGAAACCAAATCTGAATTTTAGGAAGAACTTTTGAGCTGCATACAGACCTTCAAACCTCTCTTGAGTGGTAAGAGCCGCAACATTTTCACGGTCAGCTGTTTCTTCTCTAACTCCGTGTACATCCGACTTAAATTTCACTTTCAGCATTTTCATCTTTTTGGTTTTATATTGGCCAATTCTCTATTTGGATGATGCAGTCACATGGGTGTATCACTGGGAAACAGAGGCAGCACTCTACATGCTTTGCTGTCTGTGTGTGAACACAGATGCTTAGAGACCATTCCCTGACAGACTGAAAGAATTGTCATGAATATCAGAAGCATGCAAACCGAAGACTCCCTGTATATATGTGTATAGGCAGTATTTTTCACTTCACAGCCTCAGCCCACCATGCCACAAATTTCGTGCCTTATCATGCATAGATGAGTGTGTTGTAAGATGACTATTGTTCACTTTTATCTTTGTTGACCAGTTTATCCCATTGCGGCTTGTTGTCCTGCAATGCATTCTGTGTTCTGATGAGAAGTTTTGACCCATAACGGATGGTAGATATGTACAGTGGTCCTGCACAGAAGCAAAAAGCAAATTTCATTCTGGTTAACACGAAGGTGCTTCAGGGGCATGGGGCACTGACAGAAGAAATGGAATGAGTAGCAGAGATTGACGGGAGTTTTCTGACATTTTTAGCTATAGCCTATACATCACTGCAGCCTGAGGGAAGCTTGGATGAAAGAAACTGGACAGAGGCATGTTCTGACTTTGGATGACGTGGACAGAATGGCACAGTATTAACAATGTATTAATACAAATATTGGGATACTTTCCTTCTCTAGGAACTATGCTTTAATGGAACCATTTAATGGTGATTCAGTTAGCATTCCCATTTCCAGATACTAAATGGGATACTTTGTAAAAGGATTGAGAATAGCTTTTTGAAGAGTTGTTTTAATAATCTGTGGACGTTTAACAAAGATCAATATCTTCCTTGAGATAGTGAGACCCAATATTAGCATAAGACATGCAATGGAAATAGGCTTTTACTTGGACTATGCTGTGCTTAGGTTTAATTCATAGTACTGCCAATTATTAACTGTGTTATTAACTGATCATTCATTGATTCATGTATTTATTTTTTTACAACCAGTATTTACCAAGTGGCTCTTCTGTGCCAAACAGCAAGCCAGGCTTTATGCAATGAGGGTCAAATCACTTCACCCTTTTAAGTTGCTCTCTTGTGAGATGCTGGGACTTCTAAAATCAGTTGGAAAGGCAGTTTCTTAGTTCAAAAACATCTGTTTTTCTCCTGTTTTTGTCTGAAAGCCAGGACTGTCTGTAACATAATCATATGGAAATCATAAAAATACAATTTTCAGTGATAAAATTCACAACTGAAGAGAAAACACAGTGTTTTCCAATTTACCTTCAGCTGATGCCATTAGACCACTGAGTACGAGAACAATGTGTACACAAATTTCCCTTTACTTAGGATGCCAGTTAGAGGGTAGACTCCTTACGGAAAAAGCCCTCTGGTCGCCTCCTCTCCCTCCAGATGGGTCTATCACTAATGATTTTGTGTGGCTTTGTGTTTGTGCATGCTTGGGAAAGAAGAGTCCACACTCTGTGTCCCATTATTCATCTCAGTGTTTACTGTCAAGATGGCTTTTCCAATCTTCCATTGTTTCCCCTAAATTGAATGTCTCATGTAGAGTTCAGAGCTCCTCTGTCTGCTAGGAAATAGCTATATAATAAAACCGCCATATAATAGTGCTGTAATTCACCCATTTATTCATTCCTTCCCTCAACAATAGGACCTAAAATTCATCAGTCTGTGTGGGTTTCAATTAAATTCAGAGGACAGTTATTGAGTGACTACTGCATGCAAGCTGCTAGGTTGAGACTATTCAGTTGGATAAGAAACTGTCCCCTCTCAAGGAGCTTGCAATCTAGAGAGAGACAGATGTATAAATATACAATTGAAAATGTTTGGTGTAATTTCTAATAGACTGTCCTTGAGGCTGTGGAAGTGGACGGGAGGATTTAGTTCCATCTCCAAGGCTGGAGTATAAGTCAGGGATGTTGTTTCGGTGGAGATTATGCCTAAAGTGGGTGTATAAGGAATAAATAAGCAAAACAGGACAGGTAAGTAACATTGTGGATGGAGAACGTTGCCTTCCAGCCAGCGATTTTGTTTTGTTTTGTTGCTCTTTGGAAAAATTGTTTTTCTCATCTTTAGCATCCTCTCCGTATTCCTGTCTTGGTTTTCAGCTCTCTCTATTGTGTCTTAAGGTTCTAATCACAGTAATGGGATGGTTCTATAGCCCGCCCCCACCCCCTGCCCATGTCACTCCACTGTCTGAGCGACACATCTTGACTCCTGAAAAAGATAGCATCTGGCTCCCATAAAAGTCCTGCTCACAGTGCTGATGTAGGTCCCGAGGCTTTTCCATGTTCTTTGAAACTAGTATTGATTGTTTCAGCCCTAAACACAATGCTCAAAGGGTCATGCTGGTTGCTTTAGGTGAAGAACAAAAAGTAAAACCAAGCTAAAGGAAATGAAGAGGTAAATGGGCGGGGGGAAGCCAGCAGTCTTCAGGTACCTGCTATCAGACATCATTATCTCAAGAAGCTCTCTTTGCTGGTAAGGTCAGTGAGGGAGGCGACAGAGGATGGGCATGCTGGGAGATGCTATGTTGCTCTGCATGAGAGCAAGTTGTGGTACTTAGTATAAATCACATCGTTTGCGTGTAGTCTTCCTTATTTGTCTTTCATCTCTGGCAGGTGGGAACTGGCTGGGAGCATGCAAGGGTATAGAATGCCCCTGGGTGTGCTTACTTGCTAGAGTGATCGACTAGGTGGATTAACCTCTATCCTCCCAATGTAATCAATGAGGTACCATTTCAAGTGACCATATAGTGTATCTCCAAAGAAGGACACCTTGCAGGGCGAAAGAGGACACTGTAAATAATCGTGCCTGCATAACAGGTACACAGTGGGACATCCCCAGGCAAACAGGGTCTGTTAGGGAATATATATGATCAGCACACCATTGGTTCTTTCTGAAGGGAAATTGCCAAGGAAAACTACAAATAATACACAGAGCATGACCTTAGCAGTAGGCTAAGGCTCCTGAGAATTACTCAGTATATCAGTCCATAAACCTATATGTTTGGGAAAATTTTAAATTTGGCAATGATTCCCTGAAATTTTTGTTGGGAGACATAGATAGCTGTTCTTTTCATACAAAGTACACTTCTATGGCAAGATCCAAATTATACGTAGTTACTAGAAAGCCAACTGTGATGACCTTATTCAAGAAAATATTTCACTTTGGAATAAAACACCTGCGCCGAAGGTCAAGTTTAAATTTGATTATTCAGTACTTAAATTATTTAAATTACTGAAGTATTTAAACTATTACAAATAAAGCACAACTTGGCACACTCTTCTTCAAGATCTTTACGTGGTTGCCCCTTTTCCTCTGGATTCAATGTCCTCTTTACAGAGAGGTCTTTCCTGGTAACTGTATCTAAAATGACTCACTGACTCCTGACATTATCCTTATGTCATTTTCTTAGTGCTTAGGGGTATAGAAAACTGTCCTGTTGGTTTACCAATAAATTCATTCTGTGCTTTCCCACTAGGATGTAAGAATGTTGAGGATAGTAGCTCCACCTGCCTTATTTCATAGTCTATCCCCAACATCTCGAAACCTGCAAGAATTTGGTAGATGAGAAATACTTGCTTGTTGGGTGGACCGATGGAAAATATACCATTTGTTGTCTTTATTGAGTATCTTTTGCAAGAGGCATTCCCCTACCTTCATGATTTTCGTGAAGAAACAGGCATCTTCTTAGCAGCACCAGTTTTTGTCCCCACCATTTCACTACTGGACTGATGGCTACGAAACCTCAAATAGCCTTTGGATATATACTCAACGGCATCTTGTGAGAAGATTTTCATCAGCATCACTTGCACTGTGCTTGGCCTTTATATCCTTTATTTATTCTTAGCCTTCCCCTGAATTAACCTCAACCTACTAGCATGCTATGTTGATGTTAGTCTGGCCATGTGAGGATATATTTTTTTCCATTGTCCCTTGTTCATCTCTTGCTGATGATTTGTTAACTACAAAGACCCAGCACTCCAATGCACTGTGTGAGTGATACTTTGTCATTCACAATTTTTCTTACTGCCAAATGAATATCTCACGTGTTTATGCAACAACTTTCTTTAAAACACATGTTTTTGCATTTTGGTTTCCATTATGAACATATCTTTTTTTTTTTTTTTTCAACAATCTTATCCACTGTTTTTGTACTGCTTGGACATCATAGCATTCAAAATGCTCATTAAAGTACCTAAAACAAAAAATGAAGCACAGCCTATGCCTGCATTGTCCACCATAGATGCCACTAGCTATACACCACACACAGCTGTTGAGCACTTGAAATGTGGTTACTGTGATGGAGGAGCTAAATTTTTTAATTCAATTTAATTTTAACTAATTTAAATTTAAGTTTAAAAATTAGTGTTCAATTTACATTCCCACCAACAGTGTATGAGGCTTCCTTTTCCTCACAACCTCTCTAACACTCATTATTACTTGTTGATGATAGCCATTCTAACAGGTGTGAGGTGGTATCTCATTGTAGTTTGGATTTGCATTTCCCTGATGATTAGTGATGTTGAGTATCTTTTCATGTATCTATTGACTATTTACATGTCTTCCTGGGAGAAGTGTCTGTTCACATCTTCTGCCCATTATTTAATTGGATTGTTCATTTTTTTGTTGTTGAGTTATATGGGTTCTTTATATATTTTGGATATTAGCTCCTTATCAGACAGAAAGGAGGGTGAGAGGGAAGTAGAAAAGAGTAAAGGGAGTCAAATATATGGTAACGGAATGAAAGTTGACTTTGGGTGGTGAACACAATGCAATATACAGATGATACATTATAAACTGTATATTTGAAACCTATATAATTTTATTAACCGATGTCACCTCAATAAATTTAATTTTTAAAAATTAATGTTCAATTTAGTCAGTATAAAACACTTAAATATATAGAATAACTTGAATATGTGAATCTACTTTTTCAATTGTAAATCTTATGAAATTTCTATAAAGATCACATATTGCTAGTAAAAAAATTGAATTGAGATGTGCTGCAAGTATAAAATACACACCATATTTTGAAGACAATGTAGAAAATAGAATGTATAATATCTCATAAGTAATTTTAAATTTTTGATTACATTTTGAAATTGTTATATTTTGAAAATACTGGGTTAAGTAAAAAATATTATAAATTTAATTTTTTTCCAATCCTTTTTTATTTTTAATGTGGCTACTAGAAAATTTAAAATTAGTTATTTACTTTGTAGTATATTCCCATCCGTCGGCACTGGCCTAGACTGTTTGTTGGTTTAGAGCAGATAATTTAAATTGGCATTGGTTTTGTTTGGTCTCCATGATGTTAATAATAGGAAAAACAAAACATGAAACCATCAGACAGAGAAAGAGAAACATCATATGATTTCAATTATATGTGGAATCTGAAAATAAATAAATAAATAAATAAATAAACAAACAAACAAACACGTAAAACAAACTCATACATACAGAGATAAATTGATGGTTATCAGTGGGGAGGGATTTAGGGGAGCTGGTGGAAAAAGGTAAAGGGATTAAGAAGTACAAATTGCTAGTTTCAGAAACAGTCAAACGGAGGTAAAGTACAGCCTAAGAAGTGTAGTCAATAATATTGTAATTACTGTGTATGGTGTCAGGTGGTACTAGACTTATCGGGTTGATCATTGCGTAAGGCATACAAATGTCTAATCACTATGTTGTACACCTGAAACTAATACAATACTGTGTGTCAACTGTAGCTAGAAAATAATCCCCCCAAAAAAACAAAAACTGTCAGTTGCTAACGGTCACAAGTTGGGTTCTCCAGGGGCAGACTGAGGTGGAGTTTAGTGTGCTACATGATTTTTAGGAGATCCCTGGGCTGACCACCTGTGAAAGAGAGGGAAAGGAAGTAGCATTAATGCAGAGGGAGAAGCTGAGCTGTGACGCATGCCCAAAGATAGCCTCACCCAACCCCACAAAGAGCTCTGGAGCTAAAATGGGCTTTCCGATTGTCCTGAATTGACCAAGGTGGCCAAGCCTTTGTACCCCTGCATCAGTAAGTCATTGAATGCAGGTCACCCTGGGAAGAGATGATCTTGGATGAGGTGGCTCTCTGTGCCTGAGACTAACGCTGAAGGGGTTGACAGCTGACGCCTGTTTATCTGGCAGCACTCCCAGCTGCTTGGGCAACAAGTCAGAGAGATTTGGGCAGCACATCACCGTGTCCACTATAATAACAATTTTCATTAAAAATTTCACATTAAAAATGATTATTGTCATTTTTAAAAATCAGTTGCATTGGCTAACACCAATTCATAGCTGGAACTAAGTCAATTTTCTTAGGCCATGGTATGAATTGTGTGTTTCTCATTGATCCTCTCTATTCCTCTTGACTTATCTCTGGCTTAGCTTCAGTTTTATTCCTTGTCTCGCCTCTCTAGACATTTGAGCCGGTTTGTAAGCCCAGGCCAGGATGACTTGAGCCCAGCCATGACTGGTGTTGGTGGCAAACAACATTGGTTAGACTTTTCTATTTGTCTAACTCTTATTGCTCCTTGTTAGTTATCTCCTTGAAGACATATACTGTGTGTGTGTGTGGTCTCCTTGAAGCCTTGTTCAAAGACTGGTTTATATTGGAGGCTTAACAAATCCATTATTTACTGAAAGAATAAATATGTGTGACAATCAATAATATCCTTATTCTATATCTACACCCTCAATCAACATTTGTGTGCCATCATGATCTTTTACCCTCACCTTTCATCAGTACAGAAACTAAAAATGGAAGCCCCCATTAACCCTCTGTTGGAAACTCAGGCATGAAACTGAAAATTGCATTGCCTGTTTTTGACATTAAAGTATTTAATGAATTGAGTGTAAGTGCCACTATAGTTTATTTGAAAGAGACTGTCTGATGGGATGTGAGGGGGGCACATATAGTCAGCAAGCAGAAAAGGTCAGCTATGTATTTGCTGTAGAGAATAAATATGGGAAAAGTCAGCAAAATGAAGGCTTTTTCCCCCTATAGTCTTCCTGTCTGTTTCCCCAATTCTTTGGATTGCTATGTAATTTTATAGAATATGATTCTCAATTAGGAAACTTTAAAGAAGACAAAAAATTGGAAGAGACTGTCTTCTAAATATATCCTTAGTTGTTTAGGCAGCAATTTAATTTCAGTTAAAGGGAAGAACAAAGGCTTGCCAGTGTTTTGGAATGAGGCTAGCTGGGTACTTCAGTGGGGCTCTTTTTATAAATGGACCGTCAGGGCAGTTGCAGTGTTACATAATGCCGTCCTCCTCATTACCACAGAGAACTTACAGCTGCTTTGAGGCTCTACTGAAGCAGCAGTGGTTGGGTCCAGAAAATTCCAGGCAGTTTATCAAAATTCCCCCCATTTTTAAATTATCCTTTGGAGGGAAGTATAAAGGAATAATATCATCTCCATTTTAGAGATAGTTAAACTGAGTTTCAGTGAGGTTTGTGGACTTGCATCAAGTTATCCTTTTGTCTTAATGACAATAAAATCTTGCTTTCTCTCTTTTCCAAACCTATTCTCTCTCCCAGATTCTTTTTGGTTGTTACTATGATATCAAATATTTTATGTGCATATGAGAAATTGGAAATTTCAATTATTTCACTAGCATTTATTGAATCCTGCCTTGCACTGCTGACCAAGGTGAGAAATGGTATAAAAATGTTTCCTTTAGAATGCCCAGTGGATATTTTTGCCACTCAGGCTAAAATGCCACTAATAGCTTTCATTCCATGCTACATATGTGTAGGTAATTTAGACACTATAGAAAGGAATATGGGAAGTGCATGATATGGAACGAAACATCTCTTGGGGAAAATGCTTCAGCTCTGAGACAGTTTAGGACAAATGTGCCCTGATCGTGGTTATCCAAAGATTTATTTATTTGTATGTGGCATGATATATATGTAGTCTTGTGAAAACATATACAACCTGGGAAAAGGAGAACTGACTTTTAGTCTCATCTCCAGTACTTTCTTATTTTGGCAAAGTCACATAACCTCTCCTTCCAGAGTTTCTCTCTCTCTGTATATGTGATGAGAATAATAATGACTTGGATAAATCCTATTGATCCCCTCCAGGGAGATTTGGAAAATAAAATAAAGTCATAGGTATTAAGAAAGATGGTGCAGGATAAATGGAAAGTGGTATTAGTATCCCTGTCCTCTAGGGGCTTGTTAAAACAATTTCCTAGGGTAACTTTCAGGCTGACTTTGACAGCCTTAAATATAGGAGTGACCTAGAGGACTAAGAAGGGTTTTTTGTTGTTGTTGTTTGTTTGTTTGTTTTTGACAATCCACAGTATTCTGCCTTCAGCCTATAAAAAAGAGCTCTTTAATGTCAAGAAGACAACTGGTGACTCTAAATTTGAATTAAACCAAATAAGTTGTTGTTGAATTCAAGGAGCAAAGATCTCAATAAACATTAGCTATCACTTGCAGATGTACTTCAATTGTACAAGTGGCCTCCATAAGTTATTTAATTCCTATGAGGTAGATATTTTATGGATGAGGAAACAGAGGTTCAGAGAAGTCAGGTTAGTTCCCCAGATCACACAGCTCATTGTTGACTTGGTAAGAAACCAGAGCTGTATTCAGTTAGAGCTATTTCTACTGTGCTATGCTATGCTGCCTCCGTGCAAACTGTTCAGTACCATTCCTCTTCCTCCTTCACTCTCTTTATTGTGTACAATTTGATTGTGTTTGTCTTTCTTTTCCTCTAAGGATACATTCACCTACTCCTGTCTAGATTTGAATTTATAGGCACAAAATAGGATAAAAGTCTTCATTTCCAAGCTAGTGGGCTGGGTTTCCAGAGGCATAAATTCCAGGGATTAGTAATATCCCATATAAAATTACTGAAGGATGTTATCTGTAGTTATTTCAGTGACCTCTCCGATACATTTTCCACAGTCTCTGGGCACATGTGTTCCTGCTCTCTGGAGCAAGCTGCATTTCCCTTTCCCAGAAATCTTCAACTAAACAGAACCAGGAAGTAGACCAAGGTCTGTCAGCCCACACCTAAAGTGTCCTCTATAGATAAGTTGCTACTAAGCTAGAAATAATCTGTAGTGTTTCCTGTTTCCTCTTTAATGACCAACTTTATAAGCACTCAAAAATGAGTAAGTGACAGGATTTGTTCTTTTCCCAGACTCCTCAGCTTCCCGTGGTAATTCACAAATAAGAAGGGGGAATCCATTAGAAGCTGAATAGATTAAAAGATAATAGGATTTGGAGAAGCAGACTCAGTGCACCACCAGTAAATTCTTCAGTTTCACAGAGTTGCTGAGTCCCGGCTTGCTCCGTCACAGTGGGTGGGGCAAGGCAGTATCACGGAGCATGTGAGAAGAGCTGATGAAAGGAGAAAATGAGTTCCATAAATAAAAACTTTAGCGTCATCAGTATGTTCCCCAGGGATTGCCAGTGCTTCACTTAGCAAGGTGAGAAAAGGAATTCCCCCCATTTCCCTTCCCCCAGCTTTATCAAAGAATAATTGACAAATAAAATTGTAAGATACTAAAGTGTACAGTCTCATGATTTGATAAAAGAATTCCTGAGGATATAAAGGCAATGAACACTGTAAAATACAAAACAACTGAAACAGCTGTAGAGTCCTGCTCCCTAAGCAAGACTGTTGTGAAATACTGGGAATTGGGATGTCGAAGAGATCACGGAGATCACCCAAGTGAACCCAGGACCACAGAAGAATTCAGAAACTTCAGCAGGGCTCTATCTAAATTGTCACTGCTACTCCTTAATCTGCATTTACCCCTTATGGCCATTTGGGGACCGTGGAACCCCAGGAGTGTGTGAAAAATATTCCCCCAACCAAGTAAGGAAAGTCTCTCTTGTTTTCTGGTCATGAAGTCTGCATGTTGTCTGGTTGGAAAGAAAGGGCTAACCCTGATGTTCTCAGGCATTTGCTACTATCTCAGTTGGTAGAGATCTTCAATTAGGTCCCATCTTCTCTCCATCTGTTATTTCTGGAGTATTTTGGCCTTCATCTGGAGGAAGGTGACAGGAAAGCATTCTGTTCCTGCAGAAAATGTGCTTGTCATCACAGTAACTGTGTACTGTTGAAACAGCTACTGCCCACATTGCTCTGCCTCTTGAAAGCTAGCATTTTGGTGTGAATCAATTATGAAAAGCAATGCACACACACAGGCAGTGCACTCCATCTGAAAACCCGAGACATCACCTAAATGTCTAGAACTGGGGACACTCATACAGAGCATTTCAAATAATATTAAAATTCAGCCACTTGTTAAGAGTGAGTACAACAGAAATTTAGGGTTATATACACAGGTTCTAATAAAATAATTGATTTCTAGGGTACTTGACAGTGTTATAGTAGTGCTTTCATATCTATTTTCTCCTGTCCTTCTACAAAGACCTTATAAACTATTACTCATTACTCATTTCCTATGCAAAGAAAGACAAGCTCGGTGGTTTTGCCTAGGGTATCACAGCCTAAGAAATTGCAGACCTATGCAATTCATATTTTAAATTAATTTTTTTCTCTATCTCTTTTTGTATTTTGAGACATATTCTTTCTTCTGATACCATGATACAAAACAGGAAAAGGGAGGCCTAATATTCCTCAAAAAATTAGGTCAAAAAGGGACTATGCAAGTTTTTCCCTTAAAACTTTACTTTGACATGTTATTGTCATTGGAGAAGACCAGTCTATCTCCATGGCATGTCTTGCCAGAGAACATCCCCTAGATCATTCTGTAGAAAGCGGTAAGGTAGCATTTCTCAGAAGCAACATGCTTTGCTAAGCAGATACTTCAAAAAATCTAGAAAATATTAATAAATGATTCTTTTAACAATATTCTTTCAAATAGAAAATATTCTCTGAATAAAACATGAGAATGTAGGGCAGCCAGATGGCTCAGTTGGTTAGAGTGCGAGCTTTGAACAGGGTTGCTGGTTTGATTCCCACATGAGCCGGTGAGCTGTGCCCTCCCAACAAGGTTGCTGGTTCGCATGGGATGGTGAGCTGTGCCCCCTGCAACTAAAGATTGAAAACAGCAACTGGACTTGGAGCTGATGGGCCCTGGAGAACACAATGTCCCCCAATATTCCCCAATAAAATTTATTAAAAACAAACAAACGAAAAACAAAACAAAAGAGGAATAAAGCTTGCCTATATTGCATTATTTTCTAAGTATCGTGAATCCTCTCTTCTGAAAGACACTAGTGTCATTGAAAATAAGATGTTGTGAAGTAGAATGATTTCTGAAGGATTGGGTATGGCGGAAGTGTGAGACTTTGTAAGCTAACTCATAAGACCATTGCTTAATTGGCATTTATAGGACCAAGACCCAATCAAAGTTGTCAATTATCAGAGTGTTGAAAAGGAAGTGAATGACTGCATATCTTGTTAAAATCACTAGGGTTCTTAAGGAGGCAGAAGATAATGACTGACCTTAGAATTTGTCTGAAACATCAGAAATAGTTTTAGATACATGAACATGGTCTGAAAAATAAAGCAAAATTGATATTCCAAAACAACAACCCAAACTCTCAAACCAGTGCCTGTGTCTTTCCTTTGGAAAACAGTATACAAAAGTTGGTAAGATAAGCAAAGCCCCCGAGCTGCCCCCAAAGCAGATGACATTAGACAGGACTATCAGGGAATGAATTTCCACAGAAGAGAGCAAGGGGTTGTGAGGGATGACATAATGGAAAATTTAAAGGTAAAGCACCTTTCTTCTCCAAGTTTTTTGTAACTCTAAAATTTCAGAACTTTTTCTCACTTTCAATGGGTCAATGGCTTTTCCAATGCTGCCTGAATCATAGCTTTGAATAAGTCATGACAGAATTAAAATGAGAACAATAAAGCCCTTGAAGATAATTGTCCAACAACTTTTGGTTATGGATCTAGGTTGAGTGATAGATGTGTGACCATGGATCTCCATGGTGGGGTCACCTAATGACTTTCAAAAATAAAAGACATTGTTTCATTGGGCCTTTTAAGGAGTAGTGTCTTGTTAAAGAACACTTTAGAATTCCCTTGGTCAGCAAGTATAGAGGTTCATAATGAGTCACCCCAAGATGTGCCTCTGTGGTAAGTAGATGATTTTTAGCTAAAACCAACCATGACCCTGCAAGCTCAAGAGAAACTTCTCTCCCCACTGCCTACACCCCAACTACTAGAGCAATTTGAGTCGGGGAACTTGCCTATAACAAGAGATTATCAGAGAGAACTTTCTTTCACGTATCTATATGGCAGAGCAAACTACTCATTACTGAACATGTGCTGTCTCTGCAATGACCTCCTGAAGCTCCAAGATGCCTTACCCTGGCTCAGAATGTCATACATACCTCCATTTCCCTTTCTGTCTCTGAATCTCTCAAGTATGTGGGGTCTCTGATATGTATGTGGGGTTTGGTGCCCACAAAATTAGAATTTTCTCTTGTCAGTCTGTCTCATGTTGATCTGATTATTCCACCAGCCAAAAGAACTAGAGGAGGGAAAGGGGGCTTTTTCCCTTTTTCCATACAAGTAAATAGAGAGACCTGGGTATCCAGGCCTATCCACCTGTATGTATTGTGTCATTTGACATCATTTATGTATTCTGTTGTAAGTAAGAAAAGGAAGAGAGTCCTAATAAATGATATTGTCCATACTCCAGACATGGTTTTATAGATTTCACTAGTATCCTTTAAATTGATTTTTTAAAAATTATTCTCATGTCGTGTCGAATATAAAAGAAAAAAGTTACAGTGTTATGTCTGTTCTATAACTTTACAAATATCAAATTAATGTCTAAAAAAAAAATCTCTAGTTTGCTACCATTGGGTCATTTTAGTCCCTTGTTAGCTGTCTGCATCTTTAACTGTATTTCAGAAGGCAGCAAACGTCACATTATTTTTGAAAGTTCTTAATTGATGATTACATTTCCAAGAATTTCCAGTAACAGATGCCAATTGTCCTGAGATCTTTTAATAAAAATCAATCAGCCTTCAAAATCAAAACAAACAAACAAACAAAAATCAATAGTACCATGATTTCAAGTCATAGTCTGGATTTAAGTACACTTTTAAAATTAAATTTTGTCAAGATTGCGCCCTCAGACATTTTATGGGAAATGTGCCTTATACCATATTCATATATACACATACACAATAGAAGCACAGGAAACGATGTGAAAAAAACTATTTATATTTGGAAGCTATATTTGTTGTTGTCTTTAAAAAGACAGCAAAATAGTTTGTTATTCAAACGAAATCCATTTGTTCCATTATCTATTAGTTTCTGTCTCTTCACACTACTTGGATTGGATACAGAGAAAACAGGCCATGAAAATGCCATGGGAAAATACTTCTTGTTCAGTCTCCATCTAACAGAATTGATAAATTAATAATAGATGCTTGGGTTGGACACATGGTTCTTTTTTTATTTCTCCAAATGCCCAATATAATATTTTCATTGAATTTATTGGGGTGACACATTGGTTAATAAAATGATGTAGGTTTCAAGTATACAATTCTATAATACATCATCTATACATTGCATTGTGTGTTCACCACCCAAAGTCAGTTCTCTTTCCATCACCGTGTATTTGACCCCCTTTCCACTCTTTTTTTTTGTTTGTCTTATTCATGTGTCACTTTCAGTTTTATTTCCCACATAGAAGTGAAATCATATGATTCTCAACTTTTTCTATCTGACTTATTATGGCTAGCATGATAATCTCAAGCTCCATCCATGTTGTCGCAAATGGCAGTATTTCATCTTTTCTTATGGCTGAGTAATGTTACCTTGTACATATGTACCAGAGCTTCTTTACCAGTCATCTATCAAAGGACACTTGGGTTGTTTCCACATCTTGGCCACCATGAATAATGCTGCAGTAAACATAGGGATACATATATCTTTACAGATAAATGTTTTCAGATTTTTGGGGTAGATACTCAGAAGAGGGATTGCCCTCATACACTGCTGGTGGGGATGTAAATTGGTGCAGCGACTACAGGAAACAGTATGGAGGTTCCTCAAAAAATTAAGAATAGAATTACCATAGGGCATATGGTTCTTATGTAAACTGGAAAACCTTGATTTGAACTGGTTAGAGTTTTAATACACTGTCCTTACATACATATGTTTGAGAGTCAGGTATGTGGGATTTGAGAGATTTGGAAAACATGAGCTTTCCCTTGCCTTTTGTTAGTTAGCAAGTGAAGAGGTATGTTGTTTGCCTCTGTACCCAGCAAGAATGTCCTCTAATGAGGTGAGAATAGTTGTAGCCACTAGAGAAATTCTTGATGTTGGGTCACTCCTGTTAATTCCTGAGGCTAAGTGGATAATACATTTCTTTAGTCATAAGGATGCCATGTTACAAGTGTTTTTATCACATCTCTGTGTGTGTGTGCGTGTGTGTGTGTTTGTGTCTTTTGGTGTGTGTATGAAATTAAATGATCTTTAGTACTGGTTGTCAAAAGAACAATGTGAGCACACGTTACCTAATTAAAGAAAATTGCCACGAAAGAAGGAGCCACATCTACAAAGATGTAGAGGCATATAAGAAGAGTTGATAGTTGACTCTCTCCTTTAATTCTATCTTGGACCGCTAGTTGTAGTAAATAAAACCATGTTGTTGTAACTACCATTTCTAGTGGGCCTTAACTTGTCCTCAGTGTTTAGCATTCCAGCATATGTGTTCTTGTCTGTCCTGAATGAAAATACAAACCCACAGACAAATAAACACAAACGCACATGCAAAGAGTTATATATTTCATATTATATATACATATTTATATATATACATATATAAGCATATATATGTATATATTTATGCACATAATTAAAAATAGAAATACATTATCTTAGGGAAACACTGATGGTAGAAGAAAATTAGCAAATTATGTAAGATGTAGCAAACTTACTTTTTACCCAATGTTGCAGGCCTGTTTTTCAACTTTATTGATGTATTTCATATAGGACAGTTTTTTCTCAGTGTGGTGGGCTGAATCATAAGTGACATGGCAGCAGAGCTGATCCCAGTGGTGGAATCCTACAACCACTGGGGTACCTAAGAAGAGTCAAGTTCTCTATATTGATTTGGAAGTAGATATACCTACTTTTCCCAAGAGCCTTTGCTTTTCCATCTTTCTCTTCTATCAGTAATTGTTCCCTTCTTGGTGTTGCCTACCTTCCTCTATGTCACTAATAAATGAGATTACTTATGGAATGCACTTAGCACTATGTCTGGTTTCTTGCGAGCACTCAATAAATGTGAGCTACTATAGTTATTATACTTTGATCCTTTCCACATCCCCTTGATGTTTTTAGGGCAAATAGTTTAACCCCCTTTTTATTAAAAGAAAACTGAGACTAATGGAGGTTTGGAGGTGACCTGACTTGTCTTACGTCTCAGGATTAGTGAACAGTATTATAGGTACTTGAACTAAGAACTACAAGCTTGTAGGCCAGTGCTTGTTCAACCATACCAAAATTGTAAAATAGTGAAGGTTTGTGTTTTCTTCTTCAAAATACTACCAACAAAATAGAGATGCCAGTTCTCTCTTTATCTTCTCCCTGATTTTAAACCCTGTGCCTTATCTTAAAAGCCATATATTTATTTAATAACTTTAAGTGCATTTTACCTGAAATGATAACCAAAGTGTAGTTCTAAATAACCACTATTGGTGACCTCACACTGCTGTATATATTGAGTATGTTCCATTAAGTGCAATCTTATTAAAGTTTTAGAAACACATCAATCGCCTTTGATTTAATTTTTAGCCAACATCAACATCTACTGAGAATATTGAAAATTAAAATATCCATCACACCGTATGATAAAGTACATATAAAGTACTATGTGAACACATGTGAGGAAGCAAAGAAATTCCTCCTGGGAGTTCAAGAAATGCCCCGGAGAGAGGTGCCATTTGAATTAGGCATTACGTGATGGATAGACATTTGTCCTTGGAGAAGGCCAGGCAGAAAAGATAAGTAGGGTGACCCCCCCTTTAGAATGAGGGTGCCATGTGAACAAAGGTATTAAGGAACAAGAAACAATGACTGACCCACTTGGTTGGTGGCCACAGTGGTCATTGTCCAGCTGTGAAGTGCCTTGTATGCCTCGTTAAGGGGTAGAAGATGATTTGGTAGCACCTGGGCTTCAGTAAATGTTTTTAGGAAGAACTGTGCCATGACTAGATTTGTGATTTAGAAAGATAACATTGGCAGCAGTGTGAAAGGAAAATGCCCAGGATTGAGACGGGCGTCAAACCATAGCACAATTTCAGGAAAGAAATGGTAAGGATCGAGAATAAGGAAGTGGCCATGGAAGTAAGGAAGAGGGAACAAACGACAGAAAGATGTTTGTGTAAATATACTCAACAGGGTTTAGCACATGATGAAATATACAGAATAGGTGAAGTAGAGGAGGGACTAAAGTAACTTAGATGCATAAATAATGGTAGCCACACCTAAACTAGAGAAGCACATTCAGTTCCTATTATTCAATAAAGATTAGGTTGAATTATAAGAGTACCATTTATTCATTTACCATCTTGGTTACTTTATTATTATACAGCTTGAATTTTCACATAAAAGTGGTTTTAATCATCCTTTACACTGTATTTTACTAGTTTCTTTATCTTACCAGATTGTAAGATCCTTGAGGGTCAAGACTATGTCATTCGGCTTTTCAATATCCAGCACCTTCATTCCCTTATACAGAATAGAACTCATATTTGATGCGTTGGATTGAATTTAAATGTACTTATGGCAATAGGAAAAATGCTGGGAGGATTTTCTTGTCTTTGTTCCAGTTCTTTGGTTTATCTTAGCCTTTTCATTTTGGCTCCTATGAGCTTTTTCCAGTGCTGCAAACACTTCTAGTTGACAAGAAAGAAAAAGTGAGTGAATGAAAAGGAGGAGGGGCTATTACGGTGTCTAGATTGAACTCCGCAGGTTTGCCTCTCATCACTTTCACCTTTGATGGGGAACTCTCCCAGTTCTCATTCACCAAGCTGAGGTTTGGACATGGCACCTTCTTAAACTAACCTGGAAGGGAAATTGATTGAAAAGAAAACACCATTATGGGAAAACAATGCATTCTCTTCCCCTTGATAGGAGGTAGACTTTTGTCTATATTGTAGAAGAAATATTAGCTGGCTGATTGCTTTAAGATCTAGAAGCACAGAGGAGTCATGATTGGCTTTCCTCACTTTTGACAGAGAGATTTTCTTCAATTCTGGAGACATTGATACAAAGGTTTTTATTACCTTTCAGAGTACTATTTTTTTTTCTCCCTCTGTGATTATTTGTATTAACTAGATATAGGTATAGGAAAACTCATGCAGAAGTTTTTGTATGCAGTCATGTGTTTCTAGTGAAATATGTATTTCTCCAGAGAGGAAGCAGTTATTGTTCATTTTCCCAAGTTCTTAACCATCACAGTTGTTTGGTGATTTCTGTGTCGAAAGAAAAGAATTCATGAAGGTTGAGTGAAGGCACAAATGTGGAATAATGGCTACCTGATGCTTCCGATGATAGAAAATGTTTCCTCATTTAGGAGCCCCCAAAATGCCTCCATTGTAAGACACCCATCCTTTCAGTTGACAAAAGTTGGATTCATTTCTTTCTTGCAGAAATTGCAAACAAGTATCTCCTGGAGCAAAATCTAACCCTGAAGTGATGTTGAGCCAATATTTAAATGATATTAGTTTGGGCATGCCTTTTCCATTTTAGCGAGGGCCCCATCATCCCTATTGTATAACGCCTTGCCTAATTCACAATATGTCAAGTTTTTAGCTCCCAGAAGAGTTTAGTCTGACTGTCTTGCTAAACGTTTTTAGTGCAAAGAAGTGCTTTACTGGAAGGTAGGTTTCTATCTAGCAATGAAGTCAGACATGTGGCTCCTTAGAATGGAGTGAACAAGTGGCAACAGCACTAGTTTAAATTAAGGCACTCCTGGAGTGTCTCCCCAAGTTACCTCAGAAGTTTTAGAAGCCTTACAAAAAAAAAAAAAAAAAAAAAAAAAAGATGTCTGCCAATATATTCTCCATCTCCCATGACACCCTGAACCATCACCCTTGTCATCCAGGTCCCTCTTGCTCTACAAGATGACCTCTGGCGAGTTGGTAATTGACTGAGTAAAACACTGTTAAGGTACAAAGCAAGTAATACTTTCTTTCTGAAATGGTCTCCTTTTGAGCTAGTCTTGGAAGCACAGCATTTTCTTGACCCCTTTGGTTCTAGTGACTTCACTTTTCTCCTAAGTTAGGAGTATAGTATCTCCATGGTTTGGTTTCATTCGTCTTCCCTCCCTCTTTCTCTCCATTCTCCTTTCTTCTTTCTTTATTTCCTTCCTCCCTCCCTCCCTTTCTCCCTCCTCCTTCCCTTCCTTCTCTCCTTCCTTCCTTCCTTCCTTCCTTCCTTCCTTCCTTCCTTCCTTCCTTCTTTTATTCCTCCCTCCCTTCCTCCTCTCTCTCTCTCTCCCTCCCTCTCACTCTCCTTCCCTCTCCCCTCCTCCTTTTCTTTTGAAAAATCTTATCAAGAGTTAATGGGCTTATGGTCTAACATTTAGGTTGTTAGAGATTTCTGTCATATAGCCTGGAGAATTGATATTTGAATTCTCCTTGGCTTGAGTCAATCCTTTATCCTTTTTAGGTAAATGTATCAAGTCTCATACAATTTCTTGTGTGGGAGACTCTTTTTAGATGAATCATTTAAAGTGAAAGCTCTGTCTGCTCATCAAGAGGCATGCTTTTAGAGTTCTCTTGAGTATTTTGTGCACACTTAGTACGGTCATTGAGACACATAAGGCAACCATGTACCTTAATCTATATGAAGTCTTGATTCATATGTGGTTATTTGGGTAAAGGGTATAACTGCAGTTTTGTATCTTTGGATCTCTTTGTAAAATTTCCCTTGGGCCATTTAAAAATAAGCTCTCTTTGTTCCTTTTTATCTTGAAACTTTTATTGGAATGACCTCAGGCCTACCTTCAGCATCAGAGACCAAAATCCATACCTTATGTAGTCTGCTATCCTTAGTCCATTGTTGATACTCAGAATAGATGAAATAGTAACAGAGCTGTTTTTTTACAGTGAAAGTGACAGAATGTTATGAATTCTGTGATTCCAACAGAGCCCAGTGAAGTTTTCAATGGGCCATTTTAGGGCCTACAGGGACACATTTACATGCTCAATTGTTTTTATAACCAGCTTCAAATGATTCTAGAAAAAGCTGGACAGGTCTTCCTCACAAGGAAAATCTAGTATTTTACGCTTGCAATTGTTCTACGGTACCTGTTAAATCTGCTCGTGATTTTCTTCTCTTGTAAAGGGCAACTCTCAGTTAATTCCTTGGCATTCTTTGCAATAAGAAGAACTTAAAAAGAAACTCTTTGGTATTAGACAGCATTACCTTTGCACTTGCATATCGTTGCATTGTAATTGAGCATGAATGAGTGTCAAGTTTCTCTTGAAATCGTGGCAGCAGGGTGAGGGGCAACCAGCCAAAATTTATTTATTCTTACATGGTGCTAGTTATTTCAATATGTTACAGGTAAGGATATTGAGGCTCAGAACAGTTACTTAACTGGCACAAATTCACACAAGTAATAAATGATAGCGGCACAATTCCAGGCCAGGTCTTCACGATTGTGAAACCTGTGTTCTTTCCACAACAGGCAGCCTCATTTGTCTCACATAAACCTTGCAGCTCTCATGTGGGATAGGACTCACCAGGTACAATTAATGTGTTTTTCTGTCAGGTACAAGTCTCACCTTTATAGAATGCGTTACCTATTCAGATCTGAGTAGCAACTCTTTGTGAAACATTCTTATTTTACAGTGGAGTTCTTTTGGATTGAATAGAATTAGGAATTTATCAGGTGATTTCTGAGAATGATTCCCTGCCTCTGTGATTGTGTGTGAATTCAGTCAAATACTCAGTTTCTAGTACACATCTGGCAGTAAACTAGGTGCTATTTGCAATACAAAATAACAACTGCATTCAACATTTATCAAGTCTTTATTGTGATAACTATTTTACGTGCATCATTTCATATAGTCTTTGTAGCCTTGTAAGGTAAGTGCCGATTATCCCAATTTTTGCTGATGAAGAACCTGGGACTCAGAGAACTCAAGTAACTCACATATTGCCTCACAGTTAGTAAGTGGTAGATTCAAGATTTGAATCCAGGCAGTTGAACTCCAAAGCCTGGTCTTAACCACTGTGGAAAATTACACAATTACAAAGCATGGACCCGATCTGTGACGCTATTAGTTTAGATGGCCACACAATACCAACACAGGAGGAAAGATTGACATAGTTCTTAAAGAATGATCTGGACTTTGATGGCGTAAGGGGAAAGGAGAGGGTGTTCTTGTCATGGGGAATGACATGACAAATCTAGAGACATGGGAATGGTATGGACATTTAGTTTTATTATAGTTTTGTTCCACATAGAGTTATAACATCTGATACGATAATGCGAGAAGGAAAGAATTTCACTTTCCTGGTGTGTGGAGTTGGCAGGAATAGACATTAGGGAAAGTGACAACCATGGGGTGTGGAACGTATTGGAGGGCAGGCCATGAAGAACCTGGAGAAGAGAGTGTGCATTGCAAACCCTGAGTAAGTAACTAGATAAACTGAGGCTGCAGCATAATTTTAGAAGGAGAGAGAAATTCAGAACAGCAAAGGGGGGCCATTTTTCCTCAGGCAAAGCCTCAGGAAAGAAAGGTCTGTCTGAACCCAGGGAATTCAGCTGGACTCCAGAAAAGAGCAGGAGGACATTTGCAACAGAAGGAAGAGAGGGGCCCCCAGACCTTAGGGGCTCTGGGAGAGGCTTCCTCCCAACACAGTTCACTCACACTGCTATTAGATGAACACCAGTGAGCGCCAGCAACTGCCAACACTGAGGGGAGCAGAGAAAGCTAAGCAATTAACCTTTGGTGGTGGGTGTGAAACGCTAATTAAGAGCAGACTTTCTTCCATTATGTGGGAGGGGGAACTGCTGAAAAATGTATGAAGGGAATGAGGGAACAAAAGCTACGAAAGGACCAACGAGTTAGCAAGCCAGATTTAAATATGTCCAAACAGGTGTAAGAGGGTGGGAGCAGCCAACAGGAGCACCGACTAATTTTCTTGTTTGCCAATCACAGTTTCTTCTCCCTTCCCAGTAATCCTACACTGACTGCTCCACTCAGAAGCTGGCAGCTCTAGGGGGAGCTGTCATTAAATACTCATGCTCTTCTCTGTTGTAATTCCCTTCTTGTTTGCTGAGTATACTTGGTAATTTCTATGTAAATTTGCTCAAAGTAGCAATTTAGCAGCTTTTCTGTTGACAGTTGTAGAACGTTTTAATAGTCAAGTGACTATATTCTATCACTTGGAAGAGGCGGAAAGGGTATCATGAGGGCCGCAGAGACTGCCCGTGGGAGGTGAGAGATCTGGGGAAAGCCTCCTTTCCACGGTGGCCTATTTAATTTTGCCCAATTTTTGACAGTAGGAAACAAGCTTCTATACCTTACGAAGCTGGTTTTTTGTGAAGACTTACTGTTCTGAATCTTCCCTCTTTAATCACTTAGTTAATGAATGCCTTGCAAACAAGACCCCTCCAAAGTTGCCCAGATTTGCTCAAAAGCAGAGGCAGATACTGTTTTGTGTCAGCTATTTCTCATTGTTCATCCTCAGGAGATAGGCAGCAGTGGCGTCCTTTTTGAGGTGATGGGTTCATGGAGAAAGTCACCTTTGCTATCCAGATGGCACCTTTGCTTTATTTATTATAATAATTGAACTCCTTTTGAGTGCACTCAAATCATTTCCCAAAGAGACAACTCCCTAGGCAGTTTCTTTCCCATGCCTAGCTCCTTCCTACTGCTGCTCTGTTGAAAATGGAAAAAACAGGAGATGGGGGGAGGTACGTTATTTAAAAAACAAACAAACAAACAAACAACTTGGAATTCATGGACCTTTTACTTTCTCCTCTCTAGAACTGACATTCTCCCACACCCATTCATGTCAGGACTATGTATTATATACAGGACTGACTTATTTTGGTTACTGTTCAAATGCTGGTGGTGCAACAAAAATAACATAGGACCTCTACTTTTATGAAACTTACATTTTAGGAAGAAAGAAACAGGCAACAAGCACGTCAACAGATAAGTAAGTTGGTGTAATGTGTTAGAGAATGATTTGATGGGAACAGGGGGTACTGAAAATACAGAGGGATGGGTCATCCAAGCCCACTCTGGAGATGCCAGCTAAGCAGAGATCTGAGTGCCTGGCAGGAGCCAGCCACTCACAGATCTAGAGAGGAGTATTGCTGGCAGAAAGGACTGCTAGAGCAAAGGCTCTGAGGGAAGAAAGAGCTTAGCTTGTTGCTGAATCAGGTGCAGAGCCAGACTGCTGTTTGCCCTCTAAGGTTTCATCACACTGTGGGGGGCAGGGGGCTTGCATTTCTAGCTCTATTTCTTCTCACTGGCCTATTAGGACGTATTGTGAAATCCAGACCAGCTTGCTCAAAGTGGTACCTAGGCCCTTCTCTGTTGACCCCTAAAGAACATGGCTTGTCTTCACCACCTTTCCTTGTTGGGCACACCCAGCCTGCGAATTAAAAACAGAATTATTTCTCTCATGTCCTTTGGATCCTGGGGAAAGCAGGGCCTGCGTAGGCCTTTGCTCTGTCCTTAGACATGGAGTAACATAAGTTTTTTTACAATCAACCAGGCACCAACTCATTAAACATCCTCTGACCCTCTCCATATGAAATCACTGGACTGGCTCACTAATTTCTTAGCATCTGTTTTCCTTTCTTCTCTCCATGAGTCCTCCGTTTAAAATTTTGTTCTCTGTGCAGGTCTTTTCCTATTTTCCTTTGTCTAAAACCAAGCTTGTCTAAAACCAAATAGTTTCTTGTCTAAACCAAATAGTTTCTTGTCTAAAACCAAATAGTTTCTTTATTTCTGCCCCTAAAAACCATTTCCAAATAGGAAATGCAGAAGTGACTACCTTAAAAGTAAAACATGAGAATCTTAAAATCCTTCTTTTCTCAGCCCCTGCATCCAGTTCAATATTTCCCCTGCCTTTCTCACATTAGCAGATGTAAACCTCACACGTCTGTTTTATTATTATAGCATACTACAATTTTACTGCAAGCATTTCTGTAAATATCACTTACTGTGAGTCTCAGAAAAATTAGGGGAGATCAGCAGTACAAGAGTTGGCGGGAAACTTTATAAGGGAGCAAGCTGAAGCTCAGAGTGGTTAGGGAACTTTCGTAGTCCTAAGTTCAAGTCTAATATGCACCCTCCTGTCATCTGCTATCACCATCCCATAGCTGTTTGTTGGTGTCAATATCTTGGCGAAGAAAAAAAAAAGATTGTGTGTGTGTGTGTGTGTGTGTGTGTGTGTGTCTTAGTACAATAGCTAACAAAAAAGGAAGAAAAGGTTTCTCTGAGAAAGAATCAGCTTTCTTAGGATCCTGATTTATTTTGGGTAAAAGAATGGATTGGGACATAGGTGATCATTTGTTTCTAGAACACTTCTTCCAGAAGAAATCAACTGCCCTAAAATGATGCATCATTTTTCTCTTTTTTTCTATTTTGTTGGCTTTTTAGCAAAATTGTTCTTATGTAAGACACAGACAAGCAGGCCTACTGTGGACCACTCTAAATCTTGCTCTCACACATAGTTGAAATAACTATGGAGTATCTACATCAAAAACCACGGGTCCTGGTGTGTTCATTGAGACCCCTAATGAAAACTTTTAATTTTCTTCCTAGACCCGATTGCCTTGTAATGGAGATCAGTTCTGATATTAATTAAAAAGTCAGGTCCAAATCTTGAAATGGAATGAAGAATGGAAATTATGTGTTTTTCTCTCTGGTGCTTGCCATAGCTTTCTCCACCCCCACTCTTCTTCCCCCGCCACCTCTGTCTGCCGTGTAAAAGTGTGGTATGTTTGGGAGGGATGCAGGCAGAGAAGGCTGGCAGAAACACACAGCACTTCTCTTAAAGCCTCTTTTCTTACTGGATGAGTGAGGGTGAGAGAAGATGTGACTATCGCCCCCACCTAATTCCTGGACCTGTTGCCAAACAGAGTGACATGCACAGGAAGAGGCCAGAGCTCCTTGCATTCTCACCAAAGCTTTAGCTTTTGTCCAGTTCTCCACCTTACGGAAGGGTTGTCATCTGAACTGGCTACTGAGAAAATGCAGCCACCCCCCAGGAGAGCCACCAGATCTGCTGAAAATAAAGACTGCCATTTCCCTGCAGGTATCTTTAACCCAATTAGAGGGGGGAAAAAAATAAAGGAAATTACAGCCCCGTTAAATACAAGCAAGAGAAACTTCAGTAAGGCAAACAAATCACTTACACAATCTAAAACTTTAGTCAAAAATCAAAGTCACTTGAAACTACCAGTCGCTTAAATGAAAGCAGAAGCCACATGGCAGCCACTATGTGAGCCAGTAAATCAACAGAACTCCAGGAGTCCAGTGAAGCAACAAAGGGGATGAGTGATGCTTCATGTAAACAGAAAATGAAATGGAGCTACTTTTGATGGGTTGCCTGTCTCCATGAAAAGGGAAAATATTATTCTGAAAGTCCGTGGGTTTCAAAATATAGTCAATGATCTGAAATAATTTTAAGTCTTTAATATTAATTAACAGGAGATAATGTACTTATTAAAATATTTTATCAAATAGAGGTGAACTGGGACCTGATTGATTGATGTCAGTACTTGCTTTATCTTCAATTGAAGGTGTCCATTTCAGCCCCTTTCACTCTACAAGGGATGCCATTTTGTCTCTGGTGGGTGAGGTAAATCTCCGTGTTAGGACTTGTAAACTCTCAGGCCTCTCATAAACTCACAGGCCCTACTGTATATCTATATAAGTTCATGCCCTGTCACAATTTCACAATTTCCTGTAAGGCACATTCTTGGGGGTAAGTGCCAGGACGAGACGAGTGTACAGCAGCAGTTCCGTGATCCACACTGGCCTGGGAGCTGATGGTGTTCTGGAAGCCAGATGTTTTGCTTAAGGCTCTAGATAAAAGAAAGCCTAACCAATGGCCTGCTGAAATGAGGAGCTCAAAAGGGCAAGGCCTCCTGGATGCCAACCTGTGAGAGGTGGAGATCTCTCCTACCATTTTTGTCAGGCCCTTCAGTGTAGATCCAGCCACCACAAACGTGTCACCAGCCTCTTTGTTGCTGGGAAAACTGGCCCAGAGCACACAGACAAAACCTTCCACCCTGTTGTCAATGAATCAATGTTGCCAATGAATAAAAAAACCACATCACTTTTCTAATATGCAAATTTGGATGCCAATATACTTTGTTTTTTTTCAAAAGTATTGCTTTATGTTTTTATACTATAAAAGTAACATGTTCTCGTATTTAAAAAAAAAAAGGAAATAAAGGAAAGTATTAAAAAAGAGGTAATTACTCCCATCCTCCCCAAATGACTGTGCTAATAATTAGACATATCTCATCATTTTTTAATTTTTCTCTAGTCACTTTTATTTTTCCATAATTTGTATTGGGGTCTGTTTTCAACTGTGAGCCACTTGCTATTTTGAAGGGATTTTCTCTGACACTGTGCTCTTTCTTCTTTCCTTCTTTCATTCTATAGTCATTTGTTGTACTAAGCACTGGGAGGAGAGATACAGAATGGTCCTGATTTTATTTGTAGTCAACTAGTTGGAGACCAGTAACAACTATGTGGGATCTCATTCTCTTGTTATTTGCACTATTAAAATCTCTTCTCTCAATCTCACACTCTTGTATTTGATAACCAAATGGAAACAGTGGACTTTATCAAAGTGTGTTTGTTTTGAACTAGCTTGGAGTTCCTGGCAATCTATGATAGCATGTATTGTCCCATCCCGTACACACACACTCTAATACAGATGCACGTACAACTTGACGTATGTGGGGAAGACACAATTGAGTGGGAAGTTTCACATAGAAAGTTCAGTGCCTACATCCTAAGTGCAGGGAGGTAGAAGACCCTGAAATGACACATGTGGGCTTACATTTTACTCTTCACCACTCCTAGGTAATTTTCCATTGCCCTATGTCACACCAGACCCAAAAACCTAGGGTTCACAAAGCCATGAGATTAAGGAAGCCAACCAATTGCTACTGTGATATGAAACCTGTCCTGATCTGGAAGGATTAGAGGGATGGTGGAGAACGAGCTCCTCGTGCACAGTTTTGATGTGCCGGGAAAAATCCATCTTTTTACAAATTGATTAGTTCCCTGACATGTGGCCTCTTAACTAGCTTGTCACACCCTAACCTTAATGTATTTATCTAAGACTATTGAAATACAACCATGTTCAAAACATTTCTCCATCTTCTTAAAATGATTTCTGAAATACAAGCTTGATTTTCTTCCTTTGTTGAAAAAAAAAGGAATCTGACAGATATAGAAATATGATATGTATATATGTCTAAGGAAGAGAGGCGACTTTTAAGCAGAAGGCTTAAAAGATGATGGTGATGATGATGATGAGAGAGAGAGAGAGAGAGAGAGAGAGAGAGATCCCAGGCAGCCAGAGCAGAAAATTCCTAACCTTGCATTTGTTCTATCCATTGAGCTATTGTGTGCATGTTTACTAATATGTCAATGAGATCCCTGTCTTGGGAACTTTCAAATGAAGTACCTCAATCACTTTTACTGAAATGTTTTTATGAGGAAAATCTAAACCCAAGTTAACTCACCACCGATTCTTTGGTTGTGAGGGTATCTCAGAGGAGCATGCAGCTGAAGGTCTCTAACGTTTTCCTTCTTAGACCTCTTCTTCACTTGTCTATCTTAAGGAAATTATAATAAACTATCCATTGGTAATTTATCAGAGATTTGCCCAACCCTTCTCCATTCTTCCCAATGCATCTTTTAGTTTATCTTGTATTTGAAATTCAGAAGCCCGAGCCTGGTGGAAACCCTGAAGAGAAGAAGACACAATGCCAAAATCGCTGTGAAGCTGAAAATCTAGATTTGGAAGGAATAGCAGCCTCACAGATGAAGTCTGAATGACCTACTTACATTGCCTGGGGCTCTATGAATGGGACTGTGGTCGGACTAGTTGCAATAGTGTGAGGAGCTGGGGGCTCACCAATAACCTGTAAAGTCTTTCCCATTTGACTCCTCTAGCACTCAGTGTTCTCCTGTGCTCTCACTTGATTATTCTATGTTTCCTCATATACCTATAAACTAGGGTGGTTTAGACACAGTTGTGCTTTTGTGCACTACTCCGTTCACTTAATTTGGAATGTGAATGGGTCTTCTGTTGGTGGGCAAGGCCCAGCCTACAAAACCATACCTTACAGCCTTGTCAATTCCTGACTAGAATGTAAACATTTAGAAGGCAGACATTATGGAACAGAAAAAGTTTCAATAAATATTCAGTTGAATTGACAGGGTCAGGAGACTAGCCCCAACTCCAGTGACAACAAGAAAGAGAGAGTTGGTTCCCCAGAGTGAAATCTGCCCCATAAAGATGTACTGTTAGGCAACATGGTTTTTCAAAGATTTGAAATTATGTGATGTTTTCAGGTAGGTCATATGCTCTCAAGTTTTGCCTCAGGCTCCATCACTCTCTGTTTTATTATGGCAAGCTTATTCACACATTTACGATACCTGCCAGGCCACTGTAGGTATTTTGATATGTGGCTTGGCCTTTCTGGACCTCATTTAACCTCTGTAGACTGCAGTTTTCTCATCTGTAAAATTGGCAGCATACCTGCCCTGCCTACATCATGAGACCTTCCAATGATGTAAAGAGGAAATGCAGGCAAAAGCACTGTAAAGATTACAAAGCACACTGTAAATAGACTTTACCATTGAATTAATTATTAGTATTGTGATTATCATTCTGATAGTATTGAAATGTAATAAAACTGAACTTAGTATGTGCAGTGACACTTCTTGACTTTCACCTTATAAACCTGAATTTCATCCTTTGACCAATCGGCAGGCCAGCCTCAAACCTTCAGGATGTTAAATTTCTGAACACGTTTTCAATCTCTCTTCATGTTCCCCTGTGGATTTCTTGTGAGTGCACAGAGATTGAGAGGCCACTGCACAGGTTACCTTTCATTCAAGAGGTTGTGGCAGGCTATTCATGGTCAAGTTCTGCACTTTTTCCTCCTGATCACCAAAAATTGCTGTCACATGGAACATCCCTTCTTCACTCTTGACCCTTTGCTTCCTCGGCAGTGAACCTCCACCTAAAGCTGGAGACTAGAAATCTGAAAATATGTGTTTCCGAATAGAAGGACCAATCATAAGGCACTTCCAAACCTTAAAATATATTTAGCTTGTGATTTGTGTGAATCCTTACTGTATTACTTGGTAAAATATTAAGCTGAGTGATAGAAAATATATAGGCTATTTAAACACCTACGGGATTGGCATCATTTGAGTACTTATGCAAGGATGAGCCACGGGAAATGGCCATGCGGTATTTTCTATCCTTGTGTCATTTGAATACCACCTTCACCATTTGGGTCATACCCACTTATCACCTGTGCTATTGTTTATTTGTTTAACTTGACTTGTTTTACTTAAAAACAAACAAATTTATATTAGAAGCAAAATGTATAATCCAAAGGTAAATTGAGAGTCAGTATCACTTCTCATAAATAAGAGATAATAAAAAAATAAGAATATATATATATATATATATATATTTATATACATACACACCATATACCATAGCCGGCTAAAAGTCAAGGCCAATTCTCTCCTTTTTAATAAGAAAAAGAAAGAAAGAAAATTGTGAATAGTTAAAAAGCTCTTAAAGACCTATAAGCACCAGTTTTCTCTATGAGGAAACAGGGATTGCAAGAAAACTTCATAATTTTGCGTATTCATAATTTGATATGATTTAGTAGTTTCTTCATTGTGATTTCAGTCACTTAACATAGCACACGTAGTCATCATAAATATTGGGGTATTCATCTATTCTGATGGAATTTGGAGATTTTATCTTTATCTGTGGAGGTTTTCAATAATGTGAACTAAATGGCTGTGAAGTTATGTTTTTTAAGTTTTATAAAAAAAAAAAAATCCTTTCCTTGCCTCATTTCTTTATTAAAGGAATAAGGGTCTTTATTTCTCTCAGCTAAAGTCTGCATTATAAATAATAAAACAACCACCACAACAAGAAACTACTGAATGGTTATTTATTCAGATACCAGTGGAAGTGCTTTATGTGGATATTCTAATTCAGTCCTCACAACAGCTCTCTAAAGTAAATGCTATTAAATTACCCATTTTACTGATGTAGAAAATAGGACTTAGTGGGGATTTATTAGTTTGCCATGATCACACAGCTAGTAAATCAGACAATCGGATTCTGGAGACTACAACTTTAACCCTTCCTGAAATAATTTTAGTGCTTAAAAAAAAAAAAAAAGTATTACTAAGTATAGTAAGGAGTCATATTTCATTGTTGTTTTTTTTGAAAAGTGTATTAATAGTATACCTCAGTGAAATTAAGAAGGACATTCTGAAATTATTGTACCATTGAAAGATGGAATTTTATAATTTGGATTTAGGTTCAGAAAGCAGGGTAAATAAACAAGCAAATATACAAGAACAACAAAAAACCTTTTACTGACCATTCTGTTTTGTTTTTTTTTTAATGAATGTTCAATCTTCCTCTCTCTTTCCTCCCTCTTTCTCTCCCTCTCTCCCTCCAATCTTTTTTCTTTTTTCCTCTTTTTTCTTTTCTTCCCTCTAGTGTCCAGCCATACTTAGATTCCTGAACGTGGTGCTGTTTTATTAATAATACTAAAGACAAATTTGGGAGTAAGCTTCTGAGGAAATTCATAGAGCTAGGGAAAAGGAAATGCGAGACATCTACAGAACCCAGGTGAAGAGAACTTTGTTTAAAATTGGCAACAATGACTCCATGCCCTTTTATTATTATCTCATTCCCATTTTCACTTCCTTTATGGCAGGGTTTCTTAACCTCAGTACAATTAACATTGTGGGCCAGGTAATATGGCCATTGCAGAATGTATAGCAACAGCATTCCTGGGCTTTTCCCACTAGATACCGGTAGCACCCGCCCAGTTATGACAATGAAAAATATCAGATTTTGCAAAATCCATCCTGGTTAAGAATCGTGGCTAGGAGTTACCATAAGCTCATGGTACTTTTCTGCTTCCTTTGCTATTAATTGGTATCTGCCATTGTTGCTGGCAGTGTTGTTATTGTTGTTGCTTTTTTTTTTTTTTTTTAAGTAATGGTCCTTTCTCCCTGCTGAGAAAAGACATACACTTAGAGCCCTTTAGGTCTTCAAAAAATCTCTCTTGACTGTCAAGTGATAGCAGTGAGGTAGAGAATGATGGCTTTATTAGCACACATATCTAATGTTTCCACTTTGATTTCAGCCCTGAATCTAAATTTCTATCAGATCATGTTCTCAAAGAAGGATATTTTCTGAGGTGCTAATCAAGCACATGAGTTTCAGAAGTGGGTGGGAGCCTCACCAGGCTGAGCTGGCCTGGGGTCACGATGGACACCAGAAAATAAATGGACAACATAGAATTCCTTTTTGGCTAATTTGAGCTTTCCAGAATTCCAGGGGCCTTTTTTCACGCAGGTGATCTGGTCTTGCCCCTCACTTTTGTGCTCAGACAATCAGAGAAAGCAGTGAGTCCTTATGTTGGCAAGTTGTGTAGCGGTGTGAGCCAGAAGATATCATACTCATAAATTCCCCATTTAGATTTTAATAGTTAGGGAAATACTCCTGAAACCTTTTGGAGCCCTCAGAGATAGGTGCCATCAGTTGATGGATAAGTGACTCAAAATTTACATCACTAATACCATTTTGAATTCTTACCTGTTAGACTGGGAAAAGAACTTGGGGGTACTTTGTTGGGAAGAATAATGGAGAAGAAGGAAGTGAAAATATAAAGGAGGGCTTATGACAAAAGTCTTGAGAAATATTTTAGTCTTGAGAAAGATTTTATGAGAGAAAGGTGTTTGTCGAGGAAACTAACATGCACCACTTTTCACCTATTGCCACTTGGAAATAGATTATTTGCATAATATTTTCCTGAGATGCTTCTATACTAAGGCCAAGAGGAGAAACAGGTGAAAAGTGAGTGAATAAAGATCCACTCTTGGAAGCAGGTCCTGTTTTATAAATCATGCTTTTGGTTACATTGAAAAGGTAACTTTTGTCTCTGTTTCCATCATGTCCTCCTATTTTCAGCTCCTTATTCCACTTTTATTCATGCATGATTGGTTTATTCCCCTCCTTTATGCCTAGAGACTTCCCCCTAGATTTATCCTTTAGAAGTATTTCTTTCTACTTCACTACAATCAAAACCAATTGTTCAATTCCAGTTGTGAAGGAAAGGCTCTGATAAGGTGCCCTGTACCTTTTTTGAAAGCACAGAAGTTATTGTTAATTGATACTTTGATATATTTGCTTTAAGGTACTACATCTGCATGTTTAATAGTGATATTGATGAACTAGTTAATGTGGGATAAATTTAGAGTAGAAATCCTTTTGAGAACCTTACAAATACCTATTTATATGGTAAATGAAACTGATCTAGGTTTTTACCACCTCAACCCAAATATTTATTGGAATACATGGTTTAATGTTATAATTTATTAAAATTTACTTGCTTCACCTACCTACTTCATAAGTACGCTTTCTTTATTACCATCACTTGTTTCTCTATTTTAGGATGATTTATCATCCATCAATGCCCAGCTTTGAGAACAGCAACATAATTAAATAGTTATATTTATCTACATATATGTCCTATGCTATGTTTTAAAATTTACAATGGGAATTGAGGATACATCTTAAGTCCAGTGAGGAATTATCCATGGGTAATTTTAAGTGAGTTGGAGAGTTTAAGTCTGCAGATACTTTTCAATGTCATCTGCTGGGGATTTCCAAATAAAATCCCTTAAAAAGAGATGGATTATAGGACATAATGCTACCAGGAATCATAAGTATTAGCAACTCAAACCTCTTTAGATCCTTTTGAGACTCAGTGGAATGAAATGACTTCGAAAAATTCCCATAGCTAAAACAAGTCAAGGCAACCTCTTCCTTTCTTGGACTCCAGCATTACCCAACGCTTCTCCTTGTCAGACTTTAGCCTCTGCTGCAGTACTATTCTTTTTGAGGATGGCTACCAAATGACCTCATTTCAAATAACAAAAAGCTTCTTAAATATCAACAGTTAAGTTGAAGCTACAATTGTTAAGCCCAGAACTTTGAAATTAACATCTAAGAAGAAAAATAAAAACTCTACACAAATACTTAATCTTAATTTAGTCTGTCATTGAAATTTTCACTGTCATAATGATTTTAGCCCTTTCTCTGACCTGCATCTCCCCCTCCCCAGCTTTCTAATGAGTCCATTCTGTGTGGACCTAGCATAATTCTGCACATTTTGTTGCTCTTTTCATCTGCATCTTCCCACATGGCTTCTGATTGTGCTTACAGGACACATTGAACTACACACATTCTCTCACTCTAAAATGTGTCACCTTAAAAGCAAAGCAGAATCCTTCCTTCCTTTGCTGAATGGGTGGCTGGGTTGCTGGCTGTTCTTTCCACATATTCATGTTGAGTAGGTGATGTATAACATCACTTGTTCTTTTTTTTAATGCGACTCACGACAAAATTGCCCCAACTTTCAGTAATCTCAAGGGAAAAAAAAAATTGCCATCTGCAATTTACTGCTTTTAACCTGAAAAATGGGATCTAAAATGATACTCAGATACTAAGGAGGCTTCACATGTTGGCAGAAGCTGACAGATGGCACACGGTGATCAGCTGGTACAGCACAAGAAGGGAGGGCAGAGCCAAGTCGTGGTGTGGAAGAGCTTGGGAAAAGGTCATGACCATTCTTTAACCAGCAATAGTTAATTATTTCCTGTGTTCTCCAAATAGCCAGCTTATGAATGTACTCAGTAACAAATTGCAGTAGGTCTATAGGGAGGGAAGCTGTAAATAATTTTGCAAGGGAGCTTCTCTTCTGTCTGTTGGTAAGAAGACTATCCTAATATTTAATTTTCAACCATACAAATTGGAATGCTTAATGTAAGATCTCTTTTCTCTTCTCATGATGCATGTACTTCAATTTCCATAATTACAGGTTACCTTTCTACTTTTAAATAATTTACCCTAGGGATTGGGGAACAAAGAGGGCTATATATATGTATATGTATATGTGTGTATATATATATATATATATATATATACACACACACACACACACGCACACACATATACATATATATCCTTTTTAATCCCAGTCTCTAGAAATTTCTGAATTCTAGAATTTGAGAGAATTTGGCCCTGTCAACTTTATGCTTAAGGTAAGAGACATTTGACATCCGACTGCTTCCATCAGCATTTTCCAATGTAGAACACTAGGTAGAAAAATCCTGATGGGCATATCTTTGACACATAGTGATTATTTGAATTGATTTTAGCAATGTCACATTTAGAAAGATTGAAGGAACAGATGTGGTTGGATGTGTAGTAAAATATGTGCAGTATGTGTTTTGAAATATCTTTTAAATAACAAGGATGTGGGTGATACCATTCACTCACTGCTGGAAACCTCTCAGTTGAACAAAGACAAGTATGTGCTTTGTTCCGATGTGCACTCCATGTGTGATTTAAAATGGCAGAGCTAAGCCTCAGGTCTGAAGACAGACCCTCTTTGCTTTGGGAGACGGGAGCTGTCCTTGGTCCTGAATGGCTCAACCTTCAGTGAGGATGGACAGAGGATGCCAAGCAAAGTGACTGGATTCCCTTGACCTACCTTGACATTAGTAATAAAGGCAATGGAATGATGGGATTCCGTGGAGTTAGCAAAATAAGCCCAACAACATCTAAGCCGCAGGTCCAGCTGTAAAATTAGAACTCCATGGTTTATCCCAAGGCAGCAACTTTCAAAGAGTTTCGAATTAGTCTTTCTAACAGCAGTTATACTACCTGAGGTGATGAGTTTGCCTGCGTTTTAAGGCAAGCAGGGTTAGACCTAATCATTACTTTAATTACCAAATCTAATAACAAAGCCAGGTGCTGTGGTACTGAGGCTGTGGCTTTCTCCTTCTCCTCCTCCTCTTCGTCCTTCTCCCTTTCTCTCCTCCTTCCTCTCACTTCACCTTGCCTTTCCTCCCTTCTACTTTCCTCTCCTGTCCCCTTCACTCTTTACTGTCCCCTTTATCCTTCCCATCCTCTCCCCTTTTCTTACTTTTTTCTTCTTCCCTTGTTTCTCTCTATATCTCTCTTTGAATTGACTCTTGAGTCAACAAATTTGATAATTTAGGGACATGAGTCTTTATGGGTTTCACCTTTCAGAGAACGTTTTAAGCAGAGATCCTGATCAGTGGTAGAATTTATAGTTACTTTGACACTGTTTGCAAAAATAAACTGATTAGAACTCTGAGAGACTGCCAATGGAGCAGCTATAGTCTAGCTCCATGGAGCTTTGGCTGGCTTCCAACTTTTTCCTCAACTGCTATCTTCACTCTTTCCTTGTTTCCCTGCTCTGTGAAGTGGGTGCTATGCTCCTCTCCAAGTGTAGATGAATAGAGATTTCCAGGGAACTCTTTGAGATCATAAGGGAAATAAATTCTTTTATGAAAATGGAAAACTTGGTATCTTCTGGTGCCAGTAGATTACTTCTCTTTTAAAAGACAGATGAACCAGAGTTCATGGGAACCACAGTCTAATGAAGTCACTTGCCACAGTGTCTTCAATGCCAAATAACTGCCTTTTTGACCTGGTACCAATATGAAGAATGCTGTGATGACCTACCATGTCTGAATTCTATCTTGCCTTTGGTGCACTCTGTTCACCATTTTAAATGATCTCTTTCTCATTTTCCTTTTTATTTAATTTGGTAAGCAGAAGTTCCCTAGTATGAGCTATGTAAATATTGTAACTGAATTACTGCCTGTTTACTTAACTCATTACAGAAAACCATGATTAGCTTTTTAATTACAAAATTAGCTCTGCCAAATCAATTTCTTTCATTTAATGAGCTGAAAAAATGACACAGTGAGAATAAAATCATGCCCCTTTCACATCCTTTTAAAAAGCACTCTTTGTCTAAAAATAATTGTTATAATATAAAATAATAATAGCAACAACAATGCCACAGCAATACTGTTACTCTTGTCTGGTCCTGTGTGGCTCCTTTAAATTGTTGAGCCATTCTGGAGCCATTCAGCCAGCACTATTGAGCCTGCATGTTGTTTTCAGCCTTGTCCTGAACAACCTACCCTGACCTGCCTGTTTAGCTTTTTACCTATCAGTTTATTTCTGTATTTCTGTTCTTTCTGGTGACTAATCTTATGTCTGTTTTTTGTATTTGCATCACTCTTTAGATCTCTTACTCATCACTTCTTTCTTTTCTTTTTTTTTAGATACACCTTTCAATAATAATTTGTCTGTATGCTCTAGTTACACACAGCCTTGGGCCTGTTAATATAGGTATACATTTCTCATAATGTAAGACCAACTCAAGGACGCAATAGCTAGCCAATAGTCAACAAGCTGAGATCATCCTGGGCTCTCAAGCAGGACTTGGACAAATCCTAACAATGAAAATAAGTGACATCTGTGCTTATAGAAATAGGCTTTTTTCTCTCTATTTCCATTGTAAAGATAAATATTTAATCAGTTTGGCTTGTGTGTCTGGTAAAATTATTTTAATTTTACTATATTTAACAACTTTAGAAAATGTTACATCTAGATCAAATCTAGAGAGGAATATTTGGGGAGAAGAAGCTATCCTTTATATTATAGAAAAGAGAAAGAATACCTATTGGGAAATTCTTCTCATTCTTTCTTTTTTATCCAGGCCTATTTTTCACAAATTAGATTATTTATACTATTGTCTAATTAAATATCAGAATCTCAAGCTAAAGAAAATGAATGGGTCATTGCTCAGAAAAATGCATAATCATCTTAATTTTTCTAAGACTGTCACAGTATTTGACCCACAGTGTCAAATACTGAATTTTTTATGATTTCTTTCTCTGGAGATGGTCAGGTGCCTATGAAAAGAGACTTAAAATATTTTTGCCTGCAGTTAGAAAATCAAGAGAAAAAAATTGAAAACTATGTGTTATTTATGTTGCAGTACATAATTTAGGAACTCTAAATCCAGGAGACCAGCCATTTTTGCCCTCTACTGTATTAAAAAAGAATTCTCTTGAATGTGCTTACAATGACATTCTCATTAATTACATAGATTTTTTTATTTGTATATTCTTCATTTTTAGCCAGATTCTTAGTGGTTGTGTTGAAAATAGCTATTGCGTAGTAAGAAATGGTTTATGAAGAATAACATATTTCATTGCATCCCTCCATCAGGAACTCACCACATGCTTGCCCATCCCCTTGTCTGATGACCATACACCATGGGCCCTTGGTACTGTCTGAAGTAGCATAATAAGTAATTCAGATGTTTTCTGCTTTTCCCTAGGAGGCTTTAGGGCAGTATAAGACAATTCAGTCTGTAGAGGAGCAAGAAGGAATCTTTGATCTATTTTGGATCTAAATATGTCATAACTGTGAATCACAAACTAACGACACAAGGCACTCACCTCAGAAAATTGTCTTCATGGAATTACAGTTGCATTTTATCTCAAAGAAAGATTCCACTCTGATGCACTTTTATATGTTCTCTTTAAAGCAACAATCCCACGTCTTGATCTAGTTTCTGTGAATTTCCATACATACACAACAAAAAAGTGCATTTCTGCCTTTTGGGCCTGCTTTGCAAATAGCCTTTGTGTCGTGATTCAGAGCACTGCATGAGAAATTTCTCCTTGAAAAGAGATCACTGCTTTTGACAGTTGGCTTTTCCCAATGCAATCATTAGATTGAACATGGCTGATGTGTGTGTGCATGTGTGGGGCGGGGTTCCATTCCCTGGAACCGTAATGTCAGGTTTCATATTGTCTGAGATCAGCATCTCTTCAGAACCAACCACATACCACTTTCTCTCCGAATTGCCTTCCCTGCTGACCATAACTGGTTATATAATCCTGCGTCTTCTATTATCCTGACTGCTGATCCGTGCCTGATGGCTATGCCAGGCCTCACAATGCCACAGGCTTTTGATTGCTGCACTCTAAGCTGTTTAATAGGACAATTAAAAATGATTTACAAATGGTCGTCTCAATGCAACTGGGGATTAGGGAGAGAATGTTCTACGTGCTGCAGTATTAAAAATGCATGCCCTTCTATAGGTTCTTTTGCAGCTGCCTTTAATTCCAAAACTGGTTTACTCCTTTCCTGAATATTTTTTTTCGGTCAAATATTATTTTACAATAAATCCTTCCAAATTCGATATATCTGGAAATCACTCAAGGAATGTGCTATTGATACTGGGAACTTCTTCTTTGCAGTGAAGAGGAGAAAAAAAAGAAAAACTGCCTAGAAATCTGGAATAGTTAAGAGGTAGTACAAATAGTTTTGTAACTGGCTTATTCTCAGTTTGAGAATAAAACCTAATTAAATCACTGACACATCCATCCTGATCTATTTCCTCTTTTTCTCTTCATTCTTATTGTTGCATTGATCAAAATGGGCAAATTTTCCAAAGATTCTATTGTGAGTCATGCAAAAGTTCATCTATAGAAAATGGAAATTTATCAGCATTATTAATGGCATTGATATTTTGAATATGATAACTGAGAAACTAAGGTAGAATCTCATATATGTTGAAAATGTTCATTATTTGGTTTTATTTAGTAGAGATTTTTTTTTTTTTTAGTCCAGAGGAGTGAAAATTGATATTAACACAAATATTAAGAAGATTCCCTATTTTTAGTGCTGATACCCAAGAATAAATAAGATTGGCATTGACCGGATCATTGTAACTTTTCGTAGAAAGGGTGTTTGGAATAGATTATGAAAAGAGCAAATTTTGAAGCCATATATCCCTGTATTTCATTCTTGCCTTTGTAAGTTTGTAAAGTTTAGGAACTTGAGCAAGATGCTACACCCATCTGAGATTCCATTTTCTCGCCTGTAAAGTGAATATATTCATCCTGAAGGCTCAGGTTTACTATGAAAATGCAGAAAGTGCCTGTCACACAGTAGGTGCTCAGAAAGTGTTAATTTTCTTCAATTCTCTCACTTAATTCTGGAGCACAAATGAAGTGTTTAGTACCGTTGGTGGCAGTAGTTCTTATAGTATAAGCTGTAAGTTGATGAAAATACTGTTTCAGCACTATATAACATTTTATAACATACTTTGAAAACTAACCCCTTCTATGTGTGTTGATAGCCTAGTCTTGTGCTATTTTTAAATGATGTGAATGACACCGTAATGGTGGCCAGATATGTTTTGTATGACTTTTACTTTCATAGAACTTTCCCCGATATCCTGCTCATAGAACCAGAACAAAAATAAAATGAATAAATGTGCCACTGGAAACTGGGACCACTGACCTTTTTACCTTACGTGGATGGTTCCTTTTCTGATTGTCAGTCCCTGAGATTAGGAGTAAGGAGAAGATAAGTGTGATATACTTCAGAATTCCCCTTGAACTCTTGACCGTGTAGGATTCCTGTTCACCTTAAGGAGCCTCCTTAATTTAACAGTTTATGAAGGTTGATCAGCCTTGACCTTCAGGCATTGTTCAAAACCCAGTACTCAGGAAGGCAAATCCTTGTCAAGCATAACCTTAGGTTGGTGCAAAAGGAATTGTGATTTTTGCAATTTTTAAAAACCTTTTAAACCTCAATTACTTTTGCATCAACTTAATACTTCTGATTAGAATAGTCCCCCTTACCTTCCCAGCTCTCTTGATTCCTTGTTATTTGCTATTCCCACCAGACGTTTTATACTTAATCTTTGTTCTCCTATATGTCAAGTAGTAGATTGCCAAAGAACCATTCAGACACCATCATCTGCAGAAGTACTGGGTACTCTCTGTGTTCTCTTTTTCCCATCCAGACCAGCCTTAAACCTGCCCTTCATTTTTGCCTTCAGGTGGGCTCATCTTTTTCAGAAAAAAAGAGATGGAGAGATCAACTTGACTATTTAAGCTGAAACAGCAATGATGAAGAAGGCAAAAGTACTCAGAGCTTTTCAGCTAGGTCTTGTGAGTCACCTTTCTTAACTCACCACCTTATTGGTCCTTATCCAGGCCTCAGCATGCCGCACCCATACACTGAGTCACTCTGCATTAGCCCCCACATGGGGGAGAAGAGAAAGTGTACTGCAAAGATATTACACAGAGTAGAGTTAGCACAGAGAATTTTCTTTTGGTGCTACTGCACCTCTTTCAACCAAAAGATGACAGATATTTCCCTTGGGTCCTAAAATGGTTTTTTTGTCATCTGCTTGACCCAAACTATTGCATGAGTATATTTATCTTGAGGTTAATTGCTAGAGGAAGACAGTTGACTTTCATATATCAGATTTCAGTGGATAAAATGGGTAGTTAGATAAGAGAGAATTTCTTACTCTATACTAAACTTAATAATTTAAGATCTTCTATGATAAGCATCTAAGACTCTGCTTATATATTTTAATAATATGTTGACTTTAGAATACATTTATAATGGCACTAAATATTTAAGGTGCTCATTTCTTTCTATCATGATAAATCTAAGCCCCTCTTCCTGATGTCTTGATTATGCTTGATAATTCTCTCTCAAGCAAATGTTATTTCTCATTTCTTCCCTCTGCTCTACCTAGGCTGGTCTCCTTGTTGTTCCACTGTCCTCTCATGCTTGCTCCCCTTTTTATTCTTCCTGAAAACTGGAATGCTTTTGCTCTATTTTCTATGTTAGGAAATATACCATATCTTTTGAAAGTCACCTTCAAGTCTTTCCTGGCCATAGAAACTATCCTCCTGTTTCTTTACTTGCAATTTATCATGCAGTATAATACCAAAACCTATACTGCTTCATATTTTTCTATGCCTTTACGTATATTATTTTGCATCCTCTATTAGAGTACAGAGTCCTCTAAAGTTAACAGAATATGGAGACAGTGGACACTTCTCCAGTTCATATGATGTCCTTACAATACTGAACACAGTACATGGATTGAAGAAGTGCTTATTGGTTGGCTGATTTGTGACTTGCTTGGATGGTAGTTGATTCACTCATTCCTCAATAATGGCCTTTTAGACTATAGTTTAAAGATGCTCCTCCCCACCCTCTTTTCAGTTACCCTTGGAAATATGTTGATTTACACCCTATACTTTGCCTTAGGTTACAGTATGGTTGTTACTGTGAAAGGTTTATATCTAGATTTGGTGATGATGATGATGATGATGATGATGATGATGATGATGGATTCTTTTGGTATAAAAATTGAGATTATGAGCTATGATCAATTTTCAATTAATCAAACATTCATTGAGAATCTGCAATATGTCAGGACTGTGTACTGGAATATTAGAGAAGGAAGCTATCTATATATATTAACTTTAAGGACCTTAAAAGAAGAGGAAGAAAGTGTACATCCAAAGCTAGTGTTAGAGAAAAGTGAACTAAAGATCAGTTAATATGGTGAAGGGTGGAAATATAATCAGAAAGGCATCATAGGGACAGTACTTGGAATTGCTGTGGGCTTGTTAGTTTATCTTGACTGGTTTTCTATCTTAGGCGGTAACAGAAAATGACAAGAGGCACCTAGATCCAGCAAAAGTTGGTTATTCTAAATAAACTGGAATTGAGAAGGGAGCCTTGGTTCGACTTTCACGTGTATTTTAAATGTCCTGTGTCTTGGTGTCTTTTATTTACAGAACAAAACCCAAGTTAACTAGAAAAAATGTTCAGCAAGATCTGATCTCTTTTCCTCCACAGGGCCATGGTTTATACTTGTAGGTAACTCTGTGCTGCACTTTAACTCAGAATAATGTAGTGCCTAGCTCACTAAAAAAGTGATCTCGATTTTGATTGAGCCCAATTGAAACGGAATTGTGGGGCTTTTTGTTCTCCACCAGAATTACTATGGGAGCTTTGTTTTCTGTCATTCTGTGCTTTGTTTCTCTTCCTGTTTTTTAGTTCCTCTCCAGCTCATTTTTCTTTTTTTTTTTTTTTCTTTTTTTTTTTTTTTAGATCTTTTTTTTTTTTTTTTTTTTTATTAATTAATTTATTTATTAGTTTCAGGTGTACAAAACAAGGTAATACTTAGACGTTCATCATTTATATCCCTCATACTGTGAACCCCCCTCCCCCCATCCACTATCCCTCCGACCTCACACTGAACCATCACATTATATATATAAAATTTTAAGAAGCTGTGGTACATTTATACAATGGAGTATTACGCAGCCATAAAGAAGAAAGAAATCTTATCATTTGCAGCAACATGGATGGATCTAGAGAACATTATGTTAAGTGAAATAAGTCAGAAAGAGAAAGACAAGTACCATATGATCTCACTTATATATGGAATCCAGCTCATTTTTCGACCTTCCCTTATTCAGGACTCCTAATCACTAAGTCTTGCCTGGACCCTTTGGGATTCATTCTCTATTGTATGCAAGTTCCCTATATTCTTTCTCTTGTAATATCCATCTTAATTGGAATTGGCTTCTCCTATTGGTGTTACTTCCCTTGAAACCCTTGTTTCTAAAGAAGCCGCATATGGCAGTCATCCCAGAGCAAATCTCCCCCACTGACATCTGTGCTCTCTGATGAAACTACATTTGGAGGGACAAATGTGTCTGTTCCATAAGTACTTTGGCTCCTTGACTTTTGACACCATCCTTGGCAAAAAAAAAAAAAAAAATGAAAATCATTGAAAATATTTTTTTAGGACTTCATCATGCCATTGTGGATTCTATGGAAGGCTTTAGTCCTAGAAAGAAATTTAAGGTCCAGATAGGGCAACAGAGATAGGAAATATATACCAGTAGGAGGTTACCAAAACATTCCACAATATAGTAATTGTAAGCTCATCAACCAGTGCATTAAAGATTTAAGAACATACCCTAGTTTGGCTATAATTGGCATAACAACCAGTACAGACCAATCCTAAATGTATATAAGATATACATGACTGTTTCTAGGGTAGGCATAAGCTGGTACATCATTCTATAATGCAGGATTGCAAGTTCCCTGAGGACAGCAGTTTTGTTCACTAAGCACAACACTTTTTATACTGCATATTTAATAGATACATTTTGGTTGCATTGGGTTAAATTGAATTTACTTCAAGCTTAATGTTAATCCTTCAGTCAGCACATATTTATTGAGTATCTATAATGGGAAAGTTATTGGGGTAAGACAAACAGGGATATCAAGGAAGTGTCAGACCTTTATGTTGTATTCTAGGAAGTCTGTGGTATAGCTGGGGAGAAGAAACACCCAGTTAAAAGTTGTCAGTGTTAACTCAGACAAATTATTTAATATCTAAGCAGTAGGTTTTTTTAACATGTAGAATGAGTTATTGCAGTGGGTCTTCTAGTTTCCTTATAATTCTAGAACTCCAAGTATAATAGCTATTTATGCCTGCATATTTCTGTCAAATTTCTGTCCATAATAGGTGCTATGGTATGCAGAAAAGGACACTGGGGAAGAGAGGTTTTCTTGGAGATGTTGGAATTTGAGATGAGTTGTTAAGGATAGAATTCACTGGAAAATAATTTTCTATCACTGCATAGCATTGGCACAGGTACAGAGACAATACACTACCTGTACTTTTTTTTTTGGGGGGGGTCGGGAGGGGCTGGGAAAGATTAAGCAAAAAGCACATCTAGAAGCACCCTGCCTTTTTTCCACTTTAGATTTTCCCGATTTCTCCACATTTGTTTCTATCATTTCAGAATCTAGCTGTTTTAGTCATACAACGTATCTTAAAAGAACCTGTGTTCTATCTGACACAATCCCCACAGGAATTTGAGGTACTCAGAATTTCAAGAGAAGAATATGTTTTCTTGATGCCTGAACAAATCCAGCCTCTTGAGTTTGGGGTACTAATCCGTGGCTCCCTGGATCACTTGCTACATCTCAAAAGACCATCGCATCTCAAAATAATGCTTTTTCAAGGGGAGGATTATTTCTCCTTTAAAGTATGTTTCTGAGGAGGAGGGGAATGCAGATAAGCCTTTCAGGAAAAATTTAAACACTTTGGCTCCCCCTTAGGGCCCAAATGGTAGGAAAAATACCCCACTCTACAGGGTTCCATTCTGCCCATGAAATGAAACTTCAAAAAGCATGCACTGACTCTCCGTAGGCACAGAAGCAGGATCCGTGTTTTCATTCTGACCTTAATTAAATCTTTACACAAGCTCTTTATATTGCTCTCCATTGAAGAAAGGACTGGTTGAGAGAAACATAGGAAGTTCCTTTGCTCGTCTCTCTTCCTTGAGAGTGGTGCACCCCAAATTCTCTCTCTTCCTTTTGGAACAGGGGGATTGGACTTTGAAGTAAAGTCACAGGGAGTTATTAGAGCGGTACTTGTATAAAGTAGTTGAAATGAGTGCCCTGAAATCCTTCTAGTTTCTTCTTTACCTCTCACTGGAGTCTCACTACATTTTCTTGTACTTAGCAAAACTGAAGTCATTGAAGTATATGGCTCAGACATGGGCAACAATCAGTTCTACCACAATCATTTCAATACCATGCATGCTGATGTCATCCTACAGAATGGGCGGCGGGGTGGGACAAGTTCCAGATGATAATTCATCTTACACTTAAATGGAGACAAAGCTTTTAAAGGCATTCCTGGTTGGGAGAGTGGTATGGTGTTTATGTGTGTGCAGATGTGTCAGCTTTTTTTCTCTCTCACTTCCTTTTTGGCTGTTGTTGAAAATGTATGGAAAAAAAAATTATAGGCAAGAGAGCCTCGCATCTTAATTTTATGTACCTAGAGAGAGGAATTTTTTTGTTGGTTTTATTGAGTTTTTGTTTTTCCTGTCCCACTGGGAAAATAACCCCAATTGGGGTAGAATTCAGTGGACTCTTCCTGTGTATAGCTGGAACCTTTAGGAGTAAAAGGAACATATGTGTAATATCTTAAGAGTACACCTAAAACCAGGAAGAAATACTTAACTTTATTGGGCAACAATCCTGAAATTAAAAGGATACGTTTTAGATATGACATAGTGAGCATAGGAAAGATCTCTTTTATTGATGGGAGAATATTTTGAAATATCTTCTCACCTTTAACATTTGGACTACTAATTCTTAATGCCTCTGCATGGGAAGCAAGTAATAAATGAAATATTTGGAGGACATTGCCTTTGAGAAGCAATAACTTGCTAGGAAAGAAGGCAACAACTCTGGAGCCAGGCAGCCCTGAGTTTGAATTCTGTCTGTGACACTTACCAGGCCCCCACTTTGAGCTTCAGTTGCCTTTATCTGTAGAATGGAGAGAAAAACAATAGCCCTCAAAGCATTAGTAAAAAGATAAATTTATCTTTTTTCCCTTTATATTTATCTGATCATTTTATCTTTTTTCTTTTTATTGCATTTGCTTTTAACATTGTTTAATATTTCCAAAAGAAAGAAAGAACAGAAGAAAGGAAAGGACAAAAGAAAGAAAAGAAAGATATTTGTTATCCTTCTCTGGGACAACTAGATGTAGACAATGCACAAAAGATAACAAAAGTCTAAAATACCTAGGGATCTATTTAACAAGCTGTAAGAACGCACATATATTTTTTAAACTGGAAACGTAAATAAACAGTATCTGATCAAATGAAAGACAGACTATGGCCTTGGTGGGATGATTTAATACCAAAATGATGCCTCACTAAAATTCCAAGTAAAATCTCTGCTGATGACTTTCTTTAATGACCCAAAGTGATCTTAAATTTCATATGAAAGAATGAATAAGGATAGCCAAAAGGAATATAAGAAAGAAGATTTTGAGGGAGAATTATTAGACTTAATAATTGCAATACAAAACCATTGTAATAATAATAAAAAAAAGTAAGTCTGGAATAGAAATGGTCCCATAGATTAAAGGAAGAGAAGAGTAACCTGGAAATAGTCTCTAGCATACATGAGAATTTAATTGTTTTTCAAATCTGTTATCATAATGTCATGGAGAGATGGAAAGCGTTTATTTGACAGTTGGTCAGACAGCCCACCATTCATATGGAAGACAATGTTGGTTATCTATCTCACTTCATAAACAAAAATAAATTCCAAATGACTTAAAAATTTAAAGGTTAAAAAAAAGGAAAAATTAAAGTATCAAAAAATATTGGAAGAAAATTTGGACTATACATACAACTTAGTGATTGGTTGAACCATTTCTCACCAAAACAGGAATCCCAAATGCTATAACATAAAAAGGAAATAGTCAACATATAAATTTTTTTAAGAAATATTTTCAATATGTAAATGATACAGTACCTGGGAAATGTTGTAATGCAATATGCCCATTCAGATTGCAAACAGTTGTAATGGAGAATCTAAATGACTATGCCTTGAACAAGTTTGGTGTCTTCATTTTTTTCGTGCAACAGGAAGTCAGAGGTAAGCAGTCCAGAACTCACAGCAGCTCCTTGCAGTCATTGCAAAGTAGCCGTCCTGACTATGGGCTTTCATCCTCCTGTTTGTCACTTCATGGTCCCTAAGAGGCTGTTCCACCTTCAGCAGTGTTAGGTTGGTGCAAATGTAATTGCGGTTTTTGCAATTTTTAACCTCTTAAACCGCAATTATTTTTCCCCAACCGAAAATGGATTCAATTTCTACGAAGGAAAAAGTAGGAAGGGTGAAAGCAAAAAGTACACGCCAGCTAAGTTTGTATCTTTTAAAAGAAATTGCCCAGAATTCTCACCCTGTGATGTCCACTTACATTTCTTTTGCCATAACTGGGCTATCCCAGCTACAAGGGAGACTGGTTAATGCAATTTGCCTTGTTGTTTTTGTTTCTTTAATCTGTGCATATTTCCAACCTTAGCATTCGAGTTCTTTTATGGGGAAAGGACAATATGAATTCTAGGTAAGTGGCTAGCAATGCCTCCTACAAACAAATGAAGATAGATTATACATAGAATTTTGCAAATTGATAACTAATGAAAACAAACTAATGGAAGGATGGGTAATGAATGTGAATAAACAATTCACAGAAGAAAACACTTTGATGGCCTTTAAACTTGTGAAAAGACACCTGATCTTCTTAGTGATCAAAGAATTGCGTTGCAAATTTAAATAACAGTGAGATATCACTTTATATTCATCCAATTGACACAAATTTAAATGTGTGCTAACTCCTACTGCTGTTTGAGATGCAGACATATTTGAATTGTTGCAGCTTTATATCTAAACAAAGACTGACTTTTTAGCAATTTCTATGGGAATTAAAATACCCTTTGACTCAGGAATCCTAATTATAAGAATTTATTCCATAGAAATGAAAATACCAGTAACCAAGTATATATATACGCAGGAATTTTATTGCAACATTTTTATAGGGATTAGAAAAAAGGAAATATTGAGTATATGTTCATAAATAGGGAAATGACATTTTTGAGTAAACTATAATAAATCCCTCTCAAGAACTGTTATGCAGTCTTTTAAGACGAATGAACTTGATCTGTCTTAATATAAAGCACAGGAGCTGAGGATTTTTGCAATGCATTGTTAAGTGAGGAAGCAAGATAATAATAGAGAAAGATAAGAATGACACAGGTTGTTAATCAGGGCTGCCAGGAGTTGGAGAGAGGAAGGGAAGCAATAGGAAAATGAGGAATAATGAAGGGGAAACGAAATCACATTTTACATAGTACATAGATAAAATAACTTAGAAATCAGCTTTCAAAAAAGTGGGGAGGGCTAAGTATGGAAGAGAAATCACAGCCTGAACTGGGTACAAGGCCAGTGTAGTATATAGAACAGAAGACTGAGAATTTATTAGGGGGTGCAAAAGTAATTGAAGTTTAAAAGGTTAGAAATGATTGCAAAAGCCGCAATTACTTTTGCACCAACCTAATATTATACTTGGATCAGTTCTTGATTATTAGATCATATCACTGATTCTTTTGAGAGAGTTTAAAAACTTGTAAAGAATCCACTGTATATGTGTTTCATATTCTGTTGAATATAAAGTTCTGTATAGTCCTCCTTTATAATAATTTAATAAAATATATTCTTTTTAAAATTTATTTTTAAGCAAGTGGTGAATGTGTGCATTTTCCTACTTACAAAAGCAAATCGAATCTCCCACAGAGGGACCCTGTGAGGACTACACAATATGGCATCACTCTGACTCATGACGTGCATGCTTGAAAGGTGTAGGCTACTTCAGAGTGGGAAAGAATCAGCACTACTTATAATAGAGTCCCAGAATTTTCTCAGCCATCTGATTCCCAAGCCCAGCATTTTGGCGTCTGGGCTGTGTTGCTGGCAGTGAGGAAGTGGGATGGCATGTTGTTTAAATCACAGCACTTCTCTGTTTCCTGGCTAAGTTACAAAACAATGTTGTAAGTCGTGAAACTGAGTGTCATCAACACACGTTTGTGGCATGCACAGAGCGTACATGACACTGCAGTGGCGCTCTACATAAGCATAGGATTGCATTTAAAAGAGGCGGTGTTTCTGCTCTTTAAGAAGTCTACCGATTAAGAAAGACAACAAAAACAACGAAATAGAAAGCAACCCAGTGGACTTTCCATGAAGACAGTTCCATTACCTGATTCTGAGCTTAGTGTGGGGCTTTGCACATTCTAAAGTACTCAGTAATATCAGTTGAATGAACAGATGAACAAATGAACTCTATCAGGAACGGGAGTGTGATAGCTGTTCTTAACTGGTACTCGCTTTGCCTTCTCCCTCACTCTACTAGAATCTGTCTTCCACCCAGCTAAACGCAAACCTGATATCATGACCCCCTTAATTTTTTTCCCATGGATTCCAGTTGGCTTTAGGTATCAGAAAGAGGCATGAATCTAAACCTGAAAATGAGCTTCCCTGAGCCTGCATGATGTTTTCCCACAGGAAATTCCTAGCCCATGGAGTTGAGTTGGCGATCCCTCAGCTACACTCTATAATACAAATACGTTACAATACAAACAATACAAACCCCTCAATGTGGTGTACCAAGTTCTTTTCACTTCATCCCTTGCTTCTTTTTTCAACCTGAATACCTTCATTTTGCCCTCTGCAACCAGCACTCTAGCCATGCTGGGTGTTTTGGTGTTTCCTGAATATGCCATGTTCCTCCCCTCCTCTGAAACTGCTCATGCTACTTCTTGGCTACTGAACTGCATGTTCCTTCCCATTAACCTAGTGAATGCCATCCTGTCCTTTCACATTCAATTAAAATGTCATTGCCTGCAAAATGCCTTTTTAAGGCACGTCTAGGAAAAGCTAAGTATTTGCTTCTTCATTATTTCCTCTATTTATCAGTTGTAGTTATTTTCATATTGATATAATAACTTGTTTACTTATCTGACTCACCGCCCTTGAGAAGCTTGGTGTTCTGTCTTTGTTTCCCTTTGGTCTATCATTGGCTTTAACGCGGGATCTGTGTATGGGTGTTTGTTGACTGACTGATGGATATATTATTGGGTAAGTAGATGGATGCATGGACTGGCTGATAAATGAATGAATGGATCATTACATGAAACAGGGAATATTATAGACCTGGAAAAAAGAAAGTTGTTGAAATAGCTCTAGAGAAAAATACTTTTTATTAAAAATTTTGTAGGATAAGATGAAGGTGATGATGACACCTATTATTGTATCTTTGGAAATTGTGAGTTAAATTTTATAAACAGGGTGGATATTTTGGACAGAAAGTGCTACATAACTACTGTGCACTTATATATTATCCTCTAAAATAGTCCCTTGCTTTGACATGTTTAAAACCTGAAGTCGGGTTGGTGTTATAAATATGCATGAGCTGTTGGGGGAAGAGAGCATAAAGTGTGAATCACACTTCAAACAGACCCACCAGCTCACTCCTGACTTGAAGTTTTTCAGAAGTGTGAAATGAAAATGGTTTTAAAATTAGAAAATGTGCCATCAGAACTTTTATCAGCCCTCAGAGAAAATAAATAATCTCTTTAAATGTGGGGAATGCTGGGGATATTTAGTTAGTTTCACAGATAAGATGCTTTGATAAGTTTTTGTGTCATGAAATGCACAAATTAATTTAATGAATTTAGGGGAAAAAATACTTTCTAAAATAGCCTGAGTACCCAATTTCACAATCTATGGTTTCTGAGGGACTATTTAAACCTAATCTATGAGCTAATTGTTTCACTGGGGAAAAGAAGCTTTCACAGGTGTTTTTTCCTTCCGATGCATTTATATGGGAACTGATTCTGTAGCATTTGAGGAGTGGGTAAATTCTGGGAAGAGACACTTGTATCTTAAATTGCTAAATTGTAACAACAAAAATGAGAGGAAAATAGTATACTTAGCTGTTTGCTTTCAAGTTTGTGGTAAATGGGCTTTTATTGTTGTTATTCTTAAGCGTATCAGGATTGGACTGAGTATGAACGTAGAGGAAGATCATAATAAAAGATAAAATAAAGGATGACAATTTGAGATCTTTATTTTTTATCACTATCAGTTTAAAGAATAGCCCATCATTTCCAGAAACTGTGTAATGAAAAAAAAATAAAAAAAAAAATAAATGGCTGTTTGGTTGTGCTCTGAAGAACGTGTCATGCAAGGCCAGAAGGTCACAGTATGAAAGTGATTGTGAAACTTTGGTACCTTAGCAATCACCTGCTGGGCTTGATACAACGCAGACTGCTGGGCCCCATTCCTAAGGTTTCTGATGCAGTTGGTCTGCCTTAGGCCAGGAGAATTTGTGTTTCTAACAAGTTCCCAGATGAAATTAATGCTGCTGGCCCAGGAACCACACTTTGAGAACCACTGTTCTGTTCCGATACTTAGATAAGATTAAAAACAAAAATCTGCTGTAATGACCATCTGTGATTAAATGCTGGGCTCATTTTGTAAACCTTAAGTGTCTTAGTGAGTTCCGTTTTCTTTTTAAAAAATAGGATGTTTTTAATCATTTTATTTACCTGCTATCGTATCGTATCGTATTTACCTTTCGTTTTCTTTTTAAAAAATAGGATGTTTTTAATCATCATTTTATTTACCTGCTATCGTAAAGGTTTCAGTTCTATATTCACTGTTATTGTTTAAGTGTCATACATTTTCTGAGGCAGTATGCAGCAGACATTGTTTTACGGTAATGGAAAAACAACATTTACTTTCATAAAATTGTTGTCTAGCCTCTTGATTGAGTTGTAGTTTTTGTCATGAATGTACTGCTATTATTGGAAACACACCCATGATTTTCTTCATGTATCAGATTGAGAATAAATCTGAACAGATGAAACCTGACTTAAATAGATGCTGTCAGATTCTGCCTTTTGGGACCCATTAAAGATACAAGAAAAACCATAAGACACCATGCTCTCTTCTGACTATGCATTCTTTCAAGTGCCTGTCTCTCTCTCCAAAACATACATGTTTTAACTTTAGTACCATACAACATACGGGAAACCAAGAGATAAAATGACTTTATTCTGTACTGTGAATGTCATTAAGTCAGCAGCTTTCTGTGAAATCATTAATCTCTGCCGAGGCCCAAACTGCTTCACAGATTTCCTGCCACTCAGCATTTTCCTCACCAAAGAACCCTTCCAACACCAGTTTTCTGGCTTTTTTTTCTGCTTACTTTCTAATAAAAAGAAGTTTTTCTCGCAGCAGCTACTTCCACAATAATAAGGCCAATGGTAAGAGTTAGCAGGGGGAGAAGCCCATCTCCAGGTTTCTTTCTTCTTTCACCCGCCAATTATACTTCTCATTTCTCAGGCCTGACTTCGTACCTAAAGGAAATTATTTCTGCATGCTTTCCAAACGTTTTACTCTGGCATGCCTGATACCATTCATGCTTTGCTTATCTCCAGAGATGCTTATCATTTCTCAAGCTCCTAAACAATAAATAGACAAAGGGCAAGAAAACAAACGAAATCTCCCCTCGCCTGTCCTGGGACTAAGGGTGTGTACTGGACCATGATTACAGACTATATTAGGGTTAATGCAACCATTTCACTGCCTTTTCCTGTTCTCTTCCAAAACATACAAATTTGAGTTGTACTGGGACGGTACTTGGAGAGAGATGATGATGATGGTGGTGGTGATAATTTCATAAGCAGTGACACCACTGCTGAGCTTAGTGTCAGGCAGTGGGTCTCAAAGTGTGGTCCTGGAACCAACAGCATTAACAAATCCTTGGGTCCCACCTCAAACCTACAGACTCTGATGGAGGGGCCTAGCAATTAGTATTTTAACAAGCCCTCATGCTTGTTAGTGGTCCTCATGTACACTGAACTTGTAGTTCGCCCAAACCCACAGTTGCAACTACCGTTTCATGCTCCAGCAGGGATGGCCATTTGAAGCTCATCCTCCCTAATTGTGAAAGTATTTAGGCCAGACAGTGCAATATCGGTTTGTTTCCCTTTCTTTCTAGCAAAACTTATAGATGGCTATAATAGCCTGTTGTCTGTCCCAGATCACAATCATAAAAATAAGTAATAAATTACCTCTTTCACTAGGTTTTCTTTCAGGCTCGTATGTGGTCTGCAACTTATGGGGTATTGATTGTATATTGTCAGTTTAGCTCACACACTAATAATTACATGTAGCACCAAGGTAGCCGTGACGATGCAGGCCAGTTGCCATAGCAATGAAAGGAGGCCTATTGCTGCTACCCACAGCCTGTTCTATAGAGATAATCATGCTGGTCTTTTCATTTTAATTGAAATTTGAAATTATGGTCTCTAGAAAGAATTAGATGGAGTATCTTCCCGTTCTTCCCCCTAACCACTCGAAAAGTTAGTACAAATGGGAAATATTTGAGCATTTTCTTAGAGGTAAATATCAAGGTTTTTGAGGGTATGTTTTTCAGTATTTTCATGTGTACTAAAAACAGATGAAGAGTGATATTTTGCTGAATAAAAATTAGCTCTTACGTTTTTGCATTCTTAATTAACTGCTGCTTTTTATTTTTCCAAGTCCCATATCTTAACAGCCTACCCCACATGGTGTATCTTATATAACACAATATTTAATGGATTTACTTGCTGAGTTTAGTTTATACCCAAAAACTCACAGCAGATATCATGTTTTAAAATTAGCATCATAGGGCACCATAGAAGCTTTTACATAATTGAAAAAAATTGACAATAATAATAAATATTTAGCCACATATGGTCCCAATTCTATGCCAGTGTTTCTTCTACTATGCCTTAGATCTGCCATGTTTCCCTGAAAATAAGACCTAGTTTTCCCCTAGAAAATAAGACTTCAGCTCTAACGCGTCTTTTGGAACAAAAATTAGTATAAGACCTGGTCTTATTTTAATATAACATAAGATCAGGTCTTATATAATATAATATGGTATAAGGCCCAGTCTTATTTTAATATAATGTAAGACTGGGTCTTATGTTAATTTTTGCTCCAAAAGACACATTAGAGCTGATTGTCCGACTAGGTCTTCTTTTTGGGGAAACACGGTAGTAATATACATGTTGTACCACAATTACTACTTCACGTCTGCACAGTGTATAATACTAATGTATCAGAGAGAAGGAGAGATTGGGAAGTGTGGTCAGGAATGAAGAGCCATGTCAACAGACATTCCAAAACAGGATAGGAATCTAATATGGAAACCAAACAGCTGTCAAAATGAAGGAGCATAAGATATTAACAACAATAACAGCAAAGTTATAGTCATAAAGTCCCAAACTATAAAAAAAAAAGTATAAACTTGGTCTAAAACTAATAAATATGTCAATGGAAGACTGGGTCAATCTGAGATTCCACTTTGATATTTTAACTTTTATCTAGCATTTCCTTTCCGCAATCTGACGCCTTAAAACAAACAAAACAAAACATACAAATAAAGCAAAACTTTCTTCATGTTTTATTTCCCCCTGGTTTCTTCTTAAAAACTTAAAATCAGAACTTGATGGCTCCTACCTTTTTTTTGCTCATTCTCAATCATTTTCTGAGTGGAATCAGGTGATGTCTTGTTCCCAGTACAAAGTTTTATTTTCCTGGATCATGTGGAGGAAAAAATAAATATTTCAGATAGGTAAACACATATGGTGGTGAGCTAAGATGTAATCCAGGGATTAAGATATATAGGTTCTCCCCTTAAATAACTTAATGCGAAATGAAGACTCGTTTTTTTTATGAAAGGCCCTCAGAAAATTTCCGTTTACATCACTGGGGGTATCCATAGTGTTGGGGTATGTTATGTGCAAAGTGTCTCAATCATGGATTGCAAAGTTCAGCTTTTAATGAGTGAAATGACTTGATGGTCGCCTCTTCAACAAATATGGAGTCATTTTTTGGTTGGTTTGATTATGATGCAAAGAGAAAATCCTTTCACTACTATCGTCAATCTTTGCTGTCACCCTTATTTATAATCATGGTATTCCTAATAATTATGGCTTTGATGAAATGATTGATGTAGTGGGTTTTTTATTTGTTTGTTGGTTTGTTTGTTTACTTGTTAATAATTACTGAGTATCAACAATGTGTGAGGGCAAAGATATGCTAAGTGCTAAGACAAAGCTTGGAATAAGATGGGCACTGTCCCTACCTCCATAGAACCTATATTCTAGTAAGCTTGAAGCACATTAGTCAAGTAACTATACAATTGATTATTTAAGTTCTGTTATGGTGAAGAGAAATGCTAGATTCTACAAGAGAACCCTCAAAAATTTACTACACAATTCCTCAATGTTAGCAAATAATTTACTCATCATGAAATCTAGTATCATGGATTACATCAGTTGTTAAGTGGGCAGAGACTTTGAAAAACATATTCACCACAAGTAAAAGCATAAAGAAAATCTGAGGGAAAAAAAGAGAAATGTCTCAGTGTAATCAAACTAGACCCATAAAAAATCTACATCTGGATTCTGCCATGTTTTAGGTTTGTTTAGTGCATGTTTCTAAGATTTGGTTATTTGCTTTAAAGGCACTTTTTTTACATCCTTACTTCAAATCCTTTCGGATTTTATTAAACTTTAAAATCCACATATTTGATTCATTTGGGCTTAAATAATTGGAATTATTAGCAAAAACTCATCAATATGCTTAAAACAGTAGCTCCATACTCCTATACTTAAGTTTTTTCCTAAGTGTTATAGCAAAATTTGTACTAGAATTTGCCAGTGCAACCCAACCATATCCTCTGTTCCATCCTTGCCTTAATTCTCATCTACTTTGGTGGCTCTCCATGTCATGTATGGATTTACATTTGACTGAAGACATATTAGAAAGTAAGATGGTCGAAAAGAAGACCCAAAACCTGTGAACTCCCCCAAAAGTGCCACCCATCCCATAAAAGCTTAGTAACATATATAATGGGGAATCTTGATTATATCCTCTTTAAATAATATGTTTATTTAAATAAGTCTGACATCCAAAAAATTAAAACTTTTCAAAATTTCATTAAAGTTTTCAGGTGGACCAATTCTAGTCTATAATCACTGCTCTTGTAATTTTTTTTGTTTTTTATTTGTTTGTTTGTTTTATGCTCACATAATGACTTAACCTCTCACCACCAAGGCTCAATACACTTCCTTTTAATGTTATCCTGTTTATTAACTTGTTTTTCTTTCCCTATCTGGCAGGCCCTCTCTATTCAACCTCATGAGAGATGAAGTTTCTAACCCTCAAAATTGACTTCCATGGTTTACCCTGGCACATCTGTCTGTGAATAAATATGGAACCTTTGCACAGTTATGAAGTCATTACCACCAGAGGGTCTTAGATGATAGTAGCCAAGAAGAAAATTGAGGTCTGGGGACTAAAGAGAGTCTCTCCATAAGTTTAAAGGAATTCCAAAGCAACCGGAATTGCAGAAGTGGGCTTCTGTTTGCCAGGAGCTTTGACAGGCTACCCTTTACATAGAAGCCCGTCCTTGTTTTAGGATCCAGATGCTCAAAGACAGGCAGAGTCCTTACTGAAGTTTCAAAGAATTGATTAGGAGAGCTCCTGCAATGCAAGCTTATTGATGAAATCATTTTGGCAGGCTGGATGATATAATTAGCTCCAACACAATGTGAAATTTGTAGTGTTTTGGGATACTGTCCAATAATTTTTAATTTTGTAATGAAAAAAAGACAAAAAGGAAGGGAAACAGCAAGAGATGATTTGTGCTTGTCTATTAAATACAACAACAACAAAAAAGGATGGGAGGAAAAAAGATTCCAAAATAACTTTTACCAGCTATGGGTAGTAGCTTTAGGTTTCCATTCTTCTCAGAGTAGCATTTAGGAAACTTGTGCCATCTCTACCTTTATAAAATTTGACACTATATTAATACTGTCTTTACTAGAAGTATAGATGTTCCTCAAACCACTGTATTCACAAATTCCAGTCCCATCATAGACATTCATTTTAGGAACATTCTCCCACACATGCTAACCTGCGTTCTCTGGAGGACAATAAAGGAGAAGATCTGAATAATCCAGGACCTATGTCTCACTAATGGCTAGAGCCAGGAGTAAAGGGTGTAGGAATGGGTGGCTGAGGCTAACTCTCAAAGGAAAGGATCATCCTTGCGGCTTCACTGTTAATATCATAACATAGTTTTTTTGTTTGTTTTTCTATCAGAACAAGCTTTCATTGACAATCGTTAATGGAGATTGCTCCCCAATTTTTCCCCTAGTGTTCTTATTTTTATTGTTTGTATGTGAAAAGAAGATATGATTAGTTAAGGATACTGAACAACTATTTTGGCCTAACTCTACATACGCACAAATTTTTGGTATTTGTTTCAGTTTAATGGTACTATATTTTTATCAACAAGCTTGTCACCTCAGAATATTTTACAGAGGAGCAGCCTACATAGTTGACTTGTTTTTAAAGAGTTTCATTATCTTAAGAGGTGATCAAATTATTATCTGTGCCTTTTAAGTATCGTTTTCATCGTTCTGATAGGCTCATTTCTCAGGTGGAAATGTTAATATCTAGGAAATTTTCTTTGGGCTGGCTCACCTATAACAAAGGAAAATCACCCCATTCTTGCTACGTGTCTCCTACCAATTTCTTAATGTGAAATCCTGTACATTTGCAGATCCGTAAGAATTTAGGGATTATTAATCCTATTGCTTTTAATAAAGACTGTCCTAAGAGGTATATGTGGCAAAACATTCTTATTTTAACAGATTTATGAGAAAACACTTGTGCAAGCTTTGCTTCCTCTATTATCTTAGCAATTTTATTCTTTGGGATATTTCCTATAGTTCATTTAAATTGTTTAAATTTGAATCCTATTTTATACATGAGGATATTATTCTTTCTAATGTTCTCTTTGCTAGATGAAAAGTGCACTTTTCTTTTTATTTTCTCCCAAGATTTTGTAGAACAGTTTCTAGCACTTGTCTGAAATCATCTCAAGGTTTCTACTTGTATGCTGGTTTGAGATGACCTGGGGCCAAACTGCCTGGATTAAAGTGTGGCCCCACCATCTACTATCTGACTAACCTTGAAAAGTCATTTAATCCCTTGGTGCCTCTGTAAAGTGGGATAGTAATAGTACATACCTCACAGAGTTTCGAGGACGTTTTGCTAGCTTAGATTAAGCACTCAGTAAATGTGAGCCCTTCCATTTTATTCCATTCCATTTCAGTGGTTTCAAATGAAATTGGTAGACTTGCCATAAACAATTCTACCAGGATGTCAAAGGTGTTACCTGAAACAAGTGTTTCTTAAATATATTTGGTAAACACTGGGTGGCATACCAATTTTTAAATTTTGCTTTACTGTGGGACTACTCAGACCTTTTAATACACAGATATGTATTGTGCATGTGCATTATAGCTAATATGACATGTTTCTTCATATTATTTTATCAGGGCAGCTTTTTCATGCACCATCTACTAATATCTCCAGTAAATCCCGCTGGGAAAGCAGTGGTCCAGTCATGATAGGATGTGTTTCTGAATATTGTAAAGTTGTTGCTAGATCTTTTTAGGCTTTCGACAGTTATTTATTGAAATTGTTCTAAAGACAGAGAACAGGAAAAGGGGATCAACTCTCTGAAACCTCTGCTTTTTGAAAAGAACCTCCACTTTAATTATTGGTGAGCAGTGAAAGTATCACTTTGATGGTAGCCTTATTTTGTCATGTGAGGGCATCAAATTTCTGTGTAATAATTAATTACCTACCGAGAAGGGAAGGGTCACTCAAACGTACTACAGTTCCTAGCCATGGCTGTTGGCTTCGCAGATTCCTTTCCTTGTGACTGTCGAGGGAGTCCATGATGTGGATTTTTCTGTATTGAAACTGGCAAAAGATATAGATCAAACGTTTAAGGCCATTAACAAGGAGTTAAATCAGGAACAACACTGATATAGAAGCATTAATTCAGGGCAAGTGCAAAATGTGTCGCCGCATCGATTCTGGCGTTTTTCTCTGTTCCTAATAGCTTTGAGCGTTTGATCTATATGTTTTGTGAAACTTGATGAAGGGAAATAAACATCTGGACAGATTTCCTCCTATCGAGTTTCCTTCTCACCATTTTTCTGCTTTGGTAGTGAACTACAGCCATGAACTTTATTCACCTGGGAACATTTTAAAACTGGGGATGATAGCCAGAGCACCCAAGTGTGGTTCTCACAGTTTTCAAGCATGTAAATAACTTATTTTTGAACAGATCCAAACCAGTGTACCATGTACAAAGTTGGAGCACCTCTTTAAGCAGGTAGTAAATTTCTGGAACCCTTAGCAGGGTTTGTAGGTGTCAGGATACTATTTTATTTTTGTTAAGAAGTAATATTCCTTTACACTTGTTTCCAGGAACTTGGCTAAGTGGTTCAAATTCATTATCTCATTTACTCCTCACAGTATACCTATGAGATAGAAAGTATTACTATCTCAAATTTATAGAAGAAGCATCTGGAACTAAAACAAATGACCCTTTCCCTTGGGTTCTGAGTAAATGTCATATCGCCCTCTAGAATAATTCACTACTCACAATAAGGATTTACCCTATCAACAGGTAATCCAACTTTCAGGGTCTAATCATTCTAAAAGGTGTGTCATCATGGGGAAAAGTAACATATGTTGCTCTACAGGATCATACTAGATTTTTATAGGTGACATATAATTACAACAAAATCTGAGCTTTTCAACAATAAACACTTCTTGGGTGGGAATGAAGATCATCTCAGATTGTGTTACCAGACTCTTGGTTTCTTGAGAGCATGAGTCATGCCCTGTGTAGGAAGTACTTTCCCACCCCCATATGTCTTAGCCTGCTTTCCATGAAACAGGAATTTAGGACATGTTTGTTAAGCATATGGAAGAATACCCAATTCTGTAATCTAGCGAATTATGCCTTGGTGAAACGTTAGTAGGTTTGGTTTGCTTTTGGTTGGCATCCATTTTTTATCATAAGAGGGCAGCTAGAGTTTCTTTCTTTTTACACAAAGGTGTAATATATGTTTCCCTTGTTCCTTTATTCAACTTTGCAACGACAAAACCTGTAACGTGCTTCGAGTCACTATTAAGGGGCATTACCTAAAGTGAAAAAACTAGCATGAATATATTAAATCTAGTACTTCTGGTAATGAATTCAAAGTGAATCTTTATTGTAAAATTGATGGTCGTGTTTGTGGTCGTAGTGGTGGTAGCGCTGTCTTTTTCCAAATATTATGTCCCAGCACTAAGAAGTATATCCAAGACCTTATTTCAGACACCCCCAAATGATTTATATTTGTAAATTAGAAATGTGTGAAAGGACATAGAGTTCTTGAAGCAAATTATATTGCTGCTAGCCCTTGAGACTGTATGGACAACATGTGATTCTTTTCCTTAGACTATACAAATGAAAATCTCTAGATGATATGTTTTGGGGGAATAGCCCTCAGAGAAACATTTCCTTTTCATAGGATACCATAGGTTAATGAATCTCCAATAAGAGGCGATTTTTTCCCCCAAAACAAAGTCATCAAGGAAATTGAGTCAAAGTAACTTCACACACCCCAGGGAAAGGACCAGCCACTCTTAAAGCCACCACACTTTTCAGTAGCTATGGTTGGTCATTGTGGCCCAACTGGCTTTGGCAACTATTTAGACCTTTTTTCTTTGGTCCTTGTTGAGGGGTCATGTGATTTTTCTTGGGTGTCATAGTAAAAGGAGGGAGAGGATTGGGAGAAAGGAAGAGAATCAAGTAGGAACGGACTACGTAGCAGTCCTAGGTATCTGAAAGATGAATTTCCAAAGCATGGTTCAGGTCATCTAGAGTGAAGTATGGCTTTTGCTTTTATAACTAAGACTTTTCCAAAACCCTGAGTTTCTTCCTAGACAGATATTTGCAATGTAGGCCTATGGATATAACTCTTCAGTGACACAGAATAGTGAAAATTGTAATTCAATTCATGAAGAGAGCAATCCCACATTATTTCTTGCATAAAATAGAGTCATGCAACTATATCCATACTGAGGATGCCAAGAAAATGTATACAAGTGGACACTTTGGTCAACGTTGCTCGAGGAGTAATTCGTTATAATCAGAAGTGTCTGGATGCTGATGGTAACCACTTTGAGCATCTCTTGTAATTGCAGAAGTCAAATGTGATTTGTATTTATCTTTTGTTATTGGTATATATTGAGGATTCCACTTTTAATACAGTTTTTTCCTTTTTAAAAATGTGTATACTTTTTTTTAGCACCCTCTGTCTATAGCCTATTTCACAGTAACAATAAATATATTTATCAATTCATCTAAAGGTGACAGGTTTGATGTATCTATCCAAATGCATTATACTGTGATTTTTCTCTTAAGAAAGATTTCCCTGAAGACAATATTTATAGCAGAGGCAGGAATTTACATTATACTTGGCCATATGTTCTGATTAGGAAGCACAAAGCACTTAAAGTTGGGCTATATTGGACATTCCTTGAAAAATCTCTAAAGGGAAATCATCTTGTATCTACTCATTTGCTCAGGTTTTCCAATAATTTTCAGTGGTGGCTATTGGAACAGTCCTTACAGATCAGATATTTTATCAAAAGGGAAAGGGGAAACCTCTTGCCATGGAGATATTTTCAGATTAAGTTGAAAAGGTCCAAAATCCTCATTGAAAATTTTCTTTTCTTTTCTTTTTTTGTCATCATCATGCTATCAGGAAAATATCAGCTTTCCCCCATTTAACTGGCATATTTCCTCCCATCTTTTCCTTTCTCTCTTTTCCACATATATTATCTCCCCAGTGCTCATGGTAAGTATTCAATAACTCTTATTGAAAAAATGAATTGGATTCAAGTCTAATTTATACATACTCGTTAAAAAAAACTCTGTATTTTAAAGGTCTTAGGCTTTTTAAGAACCACTGGTCACTCTCTGGTGGACACTTAGTTATTTTCTGGAACGCAGGGTTCATTAAGATCCTTCCTGGCATTTGCATATCCCCATGGCCCTGATTCCAAAGGTTCAAACTCTAAGAATGTTTGCTCCTCTCAATTCTCCAAGTTAATAGATCCAAAGAGGTCACAGCCATTTCAGTTTCAATCCAGACAATCCCTGAAAAAGCAATTATTCTAGAAGTTCTCTGGAATTCTAAATCTCTAGGTAGCTGTACATGGAGGGGCAAAGGAAAACTCAATCTGGTTTATTCAAAACCTCTTCCTTCTCTTCTTTATATTGTACTAGGTCACATAGAAACTGGAGAAGAAGTATACACAGGCATTATGAAGCAACTATACTGTAGCGAGGGTCTTCAAGGTCTTTAGGGTTTCCCTTATAAAAACTGCACATAATCTAAAGCATGATAGCAAGAAGGATTCCAACTTTCACATGCATGACTGCCCCATAGAGTATCACATCTCCTGTGTCAGTCACTTTGTTCCTTAGGTATAGCAACTAGAAACCAACAGAGGCCAACACAGAATTACCCAGCAGGAAATAATCTCCTGTGGTCTTTGAGTAAAGGCCTGAGTATCAGTGTCAGACAGAATGGAGTTCTAAAGACACTGCTGAGACCATTATGTAAGACACATGAACTACGGAGAAATCATCCCTCCAGTATTTCAGAAGGGAAAGTGAGATGAGACCCTAGGCTAGACACGAAATAAAACAAATTTTAGCAGCAGGAAAAACAAGCTGAAATGCAAAGGCATAGGCAATAGCCAGGCAGGTTAGAGATTCATGATAAGCAAAAACAACTGGTATACCACTCAGGGTCAAGGCTGCTCTGCAGGAGGCAGCCTTTGGATGGTGGTGGTTCAAGGTGCCTGAAGTTCCTGACCCACCTCAGAGGAGCCATGCACCAGTGTGGCTGGGGATTTCTCCATTTCTGTCTTCCTGAATCACCATGTATGCACTTAAGTTGGAGTCTTGGCATAATCTTTCCATTGACAGAAAGGAAATAGAAAAGTCTCAAATTTTGCAGCATCACAGCAGAGATGGACAAATACAAGAACTTTCCATTTAGCAACGATAATAATAGACAATGTTTATTGACATTCTATTTGCTAGGCATTTCACATAAGATTTTGAAAACTTGTAGAAACCCACTCTTAGAACATCCTACTGAGACTCAAAGAAGTGAAGTTTTCCTTAAAACTATACAATAGGTAATTGATAGATTATGAATTTGACTGCAGTTTTCATCCCAATTTAAGGTGTCTGCACTTTCCACTGTGTTACAATGCTAAATATAAATATTCCACTGGCCGTGGATAAGCCTGTCTTACCACTTAACAGATAAAGTCAACTCTCAGAATCTCAAATAGGAGTGCTCAGGCAGCTGTAGAACCAAAGAAGATCCCAGCAAGGACAGTGCACATTAGATCACGGTCACTGTCTACCTTGTGGATATAGTGAGTATAGGAACTTGGGTGCAAGTCAGACAGAACTGAATTGGGATCTTGGTTCTTCCACTTCTTGGCCACAGGTCTGTGATTGTCATTTTGTGACATGTGATAACACAGGGATAATAATGGTTTCTATTTTAGATATAGTGGTTACGATTAAAGCATGTAGCTCAGTGCATGGCGTATGGTAGACGTTCAGTACATGGTCACTGCCATCTTCATTATTATTGTCTCACCAAAGAATCAAGCAGGAGGTGTTGGCCATATGTAGCCTTGAAGCAGAACACTTAACGTGGTAAAATGGATCCAGCAGGAAGTTACCAGGGATGGTTTAGGCATCTTTTCTAGTACACATAGCCAATATTTACCAGACTGATGTTGTTCACCATCTAATCCATGCTAGTGAAAGAACACTAAAAGATAAACAAGTGGTTGCCTCCTTAGTTCTCAGAATCAACACTTACATGTACTTTCCAGCTCTGAGAGTCTGTGGCTAACATTGTTTAGCACCTACTATGTGCAAAGCTTGTCACTGGGAAGAATGGGGTTGACTCAATGAGAGAAGCAATAGTAAAATGACCTTTCTCTCTTTCTGGTATAGAATTAGCCAAAATGATAAGCCGACCCTTTGGCTTTGTCATAAAAGGGCCTTGATGGGAATAAAAAAGATATACTAGAAAAGAGTTGAACTTCTGGGAAGAATGCTGGTATTATAAATATGCTGTAGCCTCTAAATAAGAATAGTGATGTTTAAAGGGATGTAAATTAAAGAGAACACTAAAGGGAAAAGAGAGATAGATTTCACCCTCTGGATCTGACTTTGGTTTTAAATTGCACAGGCAAGAGATTGGTTAGAGAGATTTATTTCATCCTTTAGTAATGTATTAACGGTGTCACAGAACAAGGAATATGGTTAAAAGAGAGAAAGGGAGAAATGAACAAGCAAAAGACTGTCTTGGAATCTAATTTATTTAAATTTAGGTTATTTTGCTATTGCATTAATCTTTGTATAAATTATAGTTCTAAGTACTTGAAGCTTATGTTGCAGTCTGTTTTTAATTTTGCAATTTTTAGCAATGTTTGTTAATTGTTATAAGTTCTGCACATTTTTTTAACCACTGGGAAGACCATTCTCAAAAGAAATTGTGTTTTCAAGTGGTCAAAATAACTAGTGGGTGGGGGAAAAATCTGTTTAAACACTTGGTTCAATCACAATTGTGTGGAAAGATCTTGAGGTTAGCATAGAAAAGTGAGTGGGGAAGATACATTGCAGAAGAGACCTAAATGAGTAAAAAAGTTTTCCAATGTATTTTTTATTTTTGGATGAGACTGTCTTAGAATTCCTACAAAAAGTTGAACATATTGTTTACCCCTGAGTAACACTGCCCCATAGAATGTTATTTGAAGATGTCAACTAGTTCTAGGACTGGATTTTTCAGAATTCAGATGTGATTAAGATGTGATTAATGCCATCTAAACAAGACAATCTCATAAATGTAATAACAGGAATAATGATTTCCACACTTAAAACTAGAAGTGTTTTAAATGTCTTCAAATATTTAGATAATAAAACAATAATCTAAAGTGATTAGCACAATTTGGAGAGGATGTGTTTCTATCAATAATATTTCCATTGGAGAAACAGGAACTTTTTTGGAGAGGCTTCTGGTATCTTTGCATAGCCAGACTTTGCATTTGACTCAGACCCCATATTACCTTTTCCCAGAATTCCTTTCACCGTGTGCTGTTTCCAGTGATTGCTCAGATCTTTTCAACTGCTGGCACAGGTTAACTTCCTTTGACATGTAAAAGTGCGGAACCATCTTTTTCCTTCAGTCTGTTCCCAGAAATAACTAGGAATTTCCTAGCCTTGGGCTGAATTGTGAAGCTGACAATTTGTTTTGGGAACTTTGAAGTGAGCATATCTGGTATTTCACGGAGGAATCCCAGGAATGGGATTCTTCTATTGCTGGGGTTTTCTAGTATACCAGAAAAGAGCTGGAGGGCATTAATGTCTGGGTAGTTTGAAGACTGGCTGATGCTGTGGAAGAAAATAAGGAAAAGACAAAGATAACTTTTCGATGATTCCCACCAAAGAAAGCAGAGGTTATGGAGTCTCATTTCCAGGAGCGGATGGGCAATAAGACCAGAGACATCTTGATGTCTCTTTGTGTTGGCTACCATTGCTTTTGGTCATCACTACAGAAACAAGGCACACAGGATACAAATGACATGTGGGTGTTTTTATTTTTAGAGATCATCTTCTCTCCCATGCCTTCAGGTCTTCCAGATGTGCTGGGCATTGCTGTTTATTTACAGTTTCCAAATTCTCAGATTCTGTCTATAAGAGATCTGATATGATTAACTGAGTGTTTTAAAATTTAAGATACAGTTATTTTCTGTGTAGGAAGCTATAAAGTTGCTTTTGCTTTTTTTTGTTTTTTTTTTGCCTTTGTGCTCTGTTTCACATTGCTGTCACTGTCAAGACTGGTAATTAATCAAGACTCAGTCATGGATGGCTCCTTTCCCCTCCTCTTCCTATCCTTCCTTTGCTGCCTGAATGATGAAGAATGATGCCTTCCCTCTGCCCCTGGCTCCCTGTCCTTGGAGCACTCAAGCCAATCCCCATGGCAAGAAGTTCCCACTCAGGGGAAAGCACTGGGAATGACAAATGTGACTCCTGGAGTGTTGGCAGCAAGGGGTGGACTTCCTGATCCTTGTCACTGGCCACCATCCATCTCTCCATGTCAGGAGGCCTTTGGGAAAAGCGAAAACAAAGAAGGAAAGAGTTATCACCCTGTATTGTATTTCTTACAGTGACCTAGGTTTTAGCACTGTGAGAAATGTGGGGATGCCTTGGAGCTAATACTAGACAGTTATGAGTCTTGAGTCTTCCCCAAGGTTTTGATACCCAGGCCTCCTTTCACCCACCAACCCACAAGCACATACTAGGCATACTCGTACTCTCTACTCTTTTTCCTCCTCTTTTGTTTATTCCAAGTATCTGCAGGGGACAAACACAACCATTCCCAGCATAAAATTGACAAGTCACCCTTTTACTCTATGATTGGTTTATGCCTCTGGACACCATAGGATCTAGTCTACACTTAATTGAGGAGATTAGGGAGAAAACGTCCCCATCCATCACAGAGTTGGAAACTTTCCTCTTAGATATTCATGCCTTTGGAGTAAGACGTTGCATCTTCAAGAGGCCTCATGAAACAGAATTGATTCCAGGTAGAAAGAATGATGCGGGGAGACCTAATCAACCATGCCCTCCTACAAATGCCTTTAGCAGATACATTTACTATGGAGATCACTAGTTGACAGCATGCATGGCCCTGAAGGAGTGGGAAATGGAATAGATAACTTGAGGTGGGTTGGGAGTGAAAATAAGTCCTGAGAAAGGAACACCACACTGTCTGCAAGCAGGATGGGGGATAAAAGGGTTGAGGAATGATGCAGTGAAAGGCAGTGTTGGCAGATTTAGAAAGGCTGAATGAAATGAATTGATGGCCTGGATCATATCTGTCTGTGGTTTGCACAGGAACTCCCATATAATAGGGAAAAAGAATGTTGGCCTCAATATGTTGTGGCATCCCCCCACCTTTTTAGCATTTTTTAGTATATTAGATCTTGTTTTCTTGCTTGAACTGATTTATTCAACAAGTAAATACATTCTAAGAAATACATTCTAAGAGGTATCTTGTGAAACTCAAATGAGGTCAAGAATGTTATTAATTCAATTCATTTAGGTATTTACGTAATATGCTGTGTAACAAACAACCACAACATCTCAGAAGCCTAGGACAATAAGCATTTATTTTTCAAGGAGCTGTGGGTTGGTCGAGGGTCAACCGGATGGCTGGGAATGGCTGAATGACTGCTAATCTCAGCTGGACTCACTTATGGGCCTGAGGGTCAGGTGGGTTCAGTGATGCGGGCTGTGCTCAAGTGGGGCAGATCTGCCTTAACTACACATCTCTCATCTTCTGGTGTCCAGCTGGCGAGCTTGGACATATTCTTCTCTATTTCTATGGGTTAGTGTTTGCTGCTTCCTGGGCCAAATGGCTACATGAAATTCTCATTCTTAGGTTTGCCTCCTACCCATGGAAGAGGACAGCCAGATTGACATCCCCAAATCCCAATCTGAATTCCTGGAGAAGGAACTTTTTAGTCAGGAGGTGTGGTCATATTAGGCAAAGGTTCCTCGGCCCGCTAAAACCATCTGGAAAATACAAGAATGGGCAAAAAGACACAAAGAGTCATGTATCACAGTAATCAATGACATTGACTACTTGAATTCTTAATTATGCTGTGAGTAAGGATAATGAGGGGATTGTTCTCAGTTGTTGCTTACAAACGGCAAGACTAAGTAAATCACTTCAGTCATTGGAAACTGATTCTTGATAGGAAGACCTTTAGATGGTTTGTTCATAGCTTTTCTTTCTCTATTTCCTTGCTATATCTGCAATTTCCATTTTTTTTCCTCATTTTGTGATTTATTAGAACTCTCAAAGAATGCTTGAATGAGCTTATTATTTGTTTCCTTCATTGCTGTTGGCTCCAAAATCAAATCTCCAAGCCATGTATCCCATTGGTGGCTTTACAGACTGTGATGTTTTTTATTATCTGCAGTGTTTTCACCATATCTCTGGAGTCTCTTCCAATCTTTCAAGTTCCTATGACATTTGTGGCCTTAAACATAGTCTTTTAAGTTTCTATAAGAGCATCCAACATTGGCTTATCAACATATTTCTCTCCAGTGCACAATATACATCCTCTTCCCCAATTGGGGTGACCCCCTCAACTGCTCCCCACTTACTAAGCCTGTATCCATGCCTCCCTTTTTTTGAAGATTCCTATAGAAAATGCCCTCTCACCTCTTCTGACCACTGAATCAAGATGTATCAATTTCTGAAGACCCCATTTCCAGTCCTGTATTCTTCATGACTCCTTTAGGAAATCACACGGACTGTTCCATTATACAGTTTTCTCTCCCATCTCTGAATTTCTGTTATTTCTCTTTTAGCCTGCACCAGTGGTTTGCATAATCCCATGTGACCTTATATTCTCCTCTCAATTTCTCTTTTGCATTGCTTTTATATCCCACACTATATTAATTACTCTTTTAGCAGAGGCACCAACTCTTGTGCCTATTTTGTGTTTCCCAATAACCAGAGACAGTGCCAGTCACAGAATAGGTGCTTGATAAGCACTTGTTATGTGTATCTAATGTTCTTAGAATATCAAAATGATGGTTGTACTTTCAGAAGGGCATCTGTTATCATTCTCTGAATTATCCTGGCTCCTGCTCAACTTTTTGTACTCAACTTTTATCTCTTTTTTTCTAGAGATGATTATTTTCCATTATAAGGGCAATTTCTGTGAGAAAGATACTCTTCTTTTACTCTGCCATCCATTTCTCCATGAGTCTGGTAGAAAATGGATGATCCAAATAACTTCTTTTTAATGTGATTTATGTGAAATGGAAGCATTTTCTATTTCCTTCTTATGTGCTCTTATTTTGAATTGCAAATATTCGCTTTCACATATACTTAAAAGTTATTTTGACAGTATGTAATGTGGATTTAAAACATTCTGAACTTGGCTGTTTTCCCTTGATCAATTCTTCTTTTAGTAGAAGCATTGTAAATACACAAACAAGTGTCAGAACATACAGTATAGTGAACAACCAAGGACAATCTGTTATGATATTTGGCGTATTAAAGACCAATTTGTTTATGCCACCAGGAGGAATTCATTTTTAGTATTTGGATTTGATGGATTTAGTGAGAATGATATGATTTGTTTCAGTAAGCAACAGTGCCACATGAGAAGAGTATGCATTACTCTTTCCTCAGTGTTAAAAGGGGGAAAAAATGTAATGATAGAAAAAGTTTAGGTAACCAAAGAGGTGATATTCCTAGAATTAACAGAAGGAAATTCAAATATGATGCTAAGAAGTTGAATGACACTAATTCCACTGATAGGTTGATTGAATGGGCCAGGAACTTGCTTCATTGTAGGAGAAATGAAGCAGTTAGCTGTTTCACTTAGAAACCTTGAAACTGAGGAATAGTCTCCAGAGAATAACTGATGTGAGCTATAATCTTCCTGAATGATTCCCCAAAATGGGGATTGAACTGTGAGAAAGATCACAAGAAATTTTTCAATTGTCAAACTTAGAGGAAGCAAAACCACAGGGTTTTCTGTCTCCTATTTCTGACTTTCCTCCTCTTTCTTCTTTTCTTTCCATTTCTTTCTTTTTCTCTCTCTAACTTTAGATTATTCTTTTCCTCTCACTCCTTTCCATTTTTATGTGAGGGATTAAACAGGGCTTAGACTAAATGATTCATTAAAAGCTACCAGTCTTAGGAGAAGGATAAAATTAAACGTGCTGAGATTTGTTTGTGATCATTCTGATGACAGAAAAAGAAGCAACACTCAGAATCAAAGATGGAAAAATCAATTAAGTCAATATTTATTAACACGTGTGTCTTAAGGGAGAAGATATAAAGATGTATGAGAGTTCAGGCTTTCAAATTATTTGCAATCAATATTGGAAGTTGAAAAAATACATATGTTGTAAAAGCTCTATGAGAAAAAAGCAATTGACAATTTAAGGTAACTATGTGTTAAGAGCAAATTAACCCTTACAGGTAGAAGTGTGGATGAAGGGGCAACCACTATTCACAGGGGCAGAGCAAGGAATGTGAGGCTCTAGCAAATTTTGGGCAACACTGTAAGATTCAGTCGAACAAACCATGGCTAAGGCTGCATTTGAACAAAGGATTAGCTCTAGATAAGTTTGGCTTAAGCAGAAGGATTTTTAAATGGTGGGTAACTGTGGAAAAGTGACTTGGGGCCAGCTTGTGGAAGGCCCTGAATGCCTAGGTACAGAGCTTAGGGTCAATTCAGTATGTGCTTGAGAACCATTGATAGTAACCACGGGAAAGAAAGATGTGAGCAATATAACAGAACAGGAAATAGTAGCCCCAGTCACCATTTGGGGGTGTGAGAGTGAGGATAGTGAGGTGCCTTGACCAGAGGAGAGTAAGAAAGGATACATTTTGAAGGCTGGCATGTAAAGTGAACATAGGCATCAATGAACATTATTGAAAGGTTAACAGAAGGAAGTGACTTTGTGAAGGTGATGCTTTTTGATAACCATGAAATGGCCAAGTGAGACTACCCATTAATCCATAAGGAGATCCTAAACTAGAGCTTGGGAGAGAGTATAAAGCTTAAGCTGTAGATCTGTGAGTTAGCCACCCAAAGATGATGGTTGAATCTGTGAAAATTGATATTTTCCCACATCAAATGTGTTCAGAGGGTTAGGCATATCTGTGGTGAGTGTATAATAGGAAAGTGAGGAACCATTAAAGAAAGAAGGGGCAGTTAGAAGAACAAGAAAACAAGCCAGTATGTGGAACAGTAAGCATCTCGGGATCAGTGGAGGATCTGGAACTCTAAGACCAGCTGGGTTATCATGAGACTAAGAGGATGAGAATGATGGTCACCTGGGATGAAGAGTGGACGGAGACTTAAAAGTTTTTTGCAATGATCATTTGCTTGTCTGTTAGAGTTATATCCTTGGGAAGCAATGGGTTAACATTTTCTTGTTATTTCTTCATTAATACAAATAGAAAAATAGGTGGTGAAACAAATTGGAAAACAGTGTAGACACAACTCACACTCCTAAAAGATTTCACATGGTCTCTTGGTAACCTGTTCTGATACTTAACAGCACTTGTTTTCTAGGAGTTCTTTTTGAAAACATTATCTAAAATCCCCATTGCTCTCATTCAAGCTGTATTTTTTTCTGACTTTCTTTTGTTTATCCTCAGGGAATATGAAGAACATATAATACTATGTCTCAAGTAGTAATCTTCATATTTTAAAAATAAGTATAACTCAAGATTTTTCTTCTCTGGCCTTCTATTCTTCAGGCTAAAATAGTACTAAGTAGTTTATCTTTCTTTATGGACATTCTTCCTAGGACAATGGCTCAGACGCAGTTCGTCAAATTCAGCTCTCAGGATTTGGATAAAATTTTTATTGTAGTCACTGGTTTGTATTGGTGAGTAATATTAGAGTTAAGTTTGCCTATTAAGTGGAAATTCAAGAATGAAATTATGATAATTTCTTTTGGGAACAACTCTCCATTGCATCTTTTTTATCCTGAGAGCACTTGTCAAAACTAATAGGTACATAGTTAAATATTAAAAAAAACAAACTTGTGGTCAAAAGGGAAGAAATGTAGTTTTTATTCCCAATAACTGCCATATATCAACTCACTTCCTGTCTCAATAAAAGCAAGAATCAAAAAAATACATATACTAAGATATGAAATCAGGAATATGATTTTTTAAAGGTTAAAAGTCAAGGCTTGTCTGTTGAGCTGTTTCTTAGGGATATATGTTTCATTTCTGTTAATATATTTAGAAACACTCTGAGGAATTAAAAGCTCTGAGACTGACTGGTAACGATTGGCTTTTTAATGTATGTTGCCTCCATTTTCTTTCTAGAATTTATGCCATCATTTTTCATGGCATTCTTAATAAAAATTATTAAAGGACTATGGGTCTCAATTCATCAGTAGTATTTGTGTAGGCCTCACAAGCTTGGCACTGTGTTACAAGGGGAAGTTAAGTAAACACAAGATCTCAGACTAGTAGAATTAATAAAGCTTCTGATTTATCCCAAAGCTGGAATTGTCTTCTACCACAACAAGAGTATATATGAGTATTTATATAGTACTGACTTTGAGGTAGGCACTATTCTAGCACTTTCTATATAATTATATATGTATGTGTATATATATATATAACTATATAAATATATATATATAAAACTATATATATATTATTTATTTATTTTAATATTTACAACAACCCATTGAAGTAGGTACTATTATTATTCTCAATTTACAGTTGTGTAAACTGATGACACTTGCCTAAAATCAAATATTTAGTAAGGAAAAGAACTAGGATTTGAATCTGGGTCATCTGGCTCCAAATCCTGTATACCCAATCATTGTTCTATGAGAGATGCCTTCCAGATTCTGCTTGAGTAAATGAAGAGATGGGGATTGTGCTCCCTTGTATTAGAAAATCCCTCCCCCCGTTGAAATGAAATCTTCTTTATTTCTCCTTTGTTGGCTGAATTTTACTCCCTGGTGAAAGACGGAACACTCTCCTGTACAGAGCAGCCTCAGGAGTTGAAGACAGCCTTCAAATTCCTCCCCAAATCTTTACTCTTAGGGATTCATTTCATTCTCTTGTCCAGCTGTCAAATATGCCATTTGTTTTGTTTATTTAGCTTTGTAAAACTTGCCTTTTTCCAGAAAGGATATTAGATGGTTCATACAAATATACACAATGGACAAGCGAGATAATACATCCGTGTTTCGTGGCTTCAGTAGATTTGGCAAGCATGCTGTTTGTGTCTTCATTGGGGCTATAAACATATGATAGCAGTGGAAAGTCTGGATCCCTGCAAGATGTGCTCCTAACCATCCCTCTTAGGACTTCTCATCCTGGTTACAATGGTGGTGGTCAACTGGCATGCTTATATTAAGATTTCCTGAGACTGTACTTTTCTCCAGGATGTAATCACCCACTAACCTTAGAAGACAGCATATGTATGGTGATATGGAAGTCAATTTTGAATTCAAAAATCTGTCTTAGTTAATGCTTTGCAATATTGAATGATGGACTTAGCCTCTGAGCTTTTAGTCTCCTTGTATAACGAAGAAAACAGTAAGTATTTTGCCCCTTGTTAAGAATAGTTTAAGGATGAAATATGATACACAAGTAATATTCCTTAGCACAGAGTAGGTGCTCAATTATGATCACAGATACATGTCAAGAAGGTTTTGTGTGGCCAGTGGAGTCTGGTAAATGTTTAATAATTGGCTTTCTGCAAGAAATAAAGATCTGGTTTGCAGCACTTTTTGATTTCTGTGGTGAAAGTAATCCTACCAAAACTGCTTTCAAGCTACCACTGGGGCATCACTGAACACAGGGTTGGAAACCAATAGGCACAATCAAACAACTCTTGGGAGCCAATGTCAGCCAGTTTCAAAGTGCCACTGTTTGCTGCATGCTTCATGCCCACTCCCAGGCATAAGTAAGGTTTGCATTATTAATAAGTCAGTAAACACACACACACACACACACACACACACACACACACACATTCCATTATAAGGCACTCCCATCAGGTACCAATGTTTCCTGAAAAAAGAGAGGTGATGATTTGAGTTACATTTCTAATTGTGAAACTTCTTTTGCTGGCTCTAGTACGGGTAAGGAGGCTCCAATTATCCTTTCTAAATTTGCTTTTTGTTTTTCTTTACCTCTGTCTGTCTCACTCTCTCTACATCCCTCTTCCAACAAATGCTTTATATGGCAACAGTTACCAAGCAAAGTAAAGGATTTTATGAGAAGTTCCAAGTTTCTGTTAGAAAAATGAACCCAAAAAGCCCGTGCTTTATCGATAGGTAGCATTCAGCTAAGAGCTGGGTATAAAAAGAAACATTTGCCTACCCAAAGAAAACACCATCAAAATGTTGGCATAAGAGAAGTGAACTTGTTTAGTATTGGCTGTGTATTCTTTCCTTGTGAGGAGAAATGTCTAAATATGCTCATTTTCATACTTTGAGTCATCATCAATTACAAAGTTGCAGGCGCATTTCTTGTGGGCTGCCTCCAGTGGTTGTCGACGCAAACCAAGCAGCTGTTGGGGAGATACTGAAGGAAAGCTCCCGGAGTGCTGCCCTCCTGTTTCCTTCTCCTGGCACGGGTGGAGATATTTATGCACAGGGAAAGAAATGAAGGGCTTGCATCCAATTTCCTTTCTAGCCGTCTCCTTAGAAAGCATTGCTTTTTGGACAGTCCTCAAAGCGTGACACAGCTGCGACTTGGTAAAGATACACACACAGTATCGTCTTCATTTGCTAGTTGCTTCCTTCTGGCAATCCTTTGGCAGGTGGAATCAAATTCTTCTTTCTGAGCAGCATTACCAGCTGAAAATGCCCTTTGTGTTTAGTGTACATTTGGCCATTGTAGATTGTCAGCAATGATTTCTTTTATGCTTCAAAGTCTGGCAAACTTGTCTTCTTTGATACTTGATTATTGATTTAGTAATAGCCAGGTGGAAACTAGACAAGGAATTAGGATGTATAATTCCCATTAATGGTTACTTTGTCATCCTTGAAAACGTAGTATCCACTAGGTTGGGAACCTAATTTTACAGTGGCTCTACTTTTGGGGTGTTTTGTTCAATTCATTTATCAGACCATTTTTACTTTTCAATACTTATTAATGTTGTTTTTTTTTTTAACATATACCTTGAAGCTGTGATTTTTGAGCTAAAGAGTCTTACCAGAGATTTACCAGCAAAGGTTGAATAGAGAGAGAAAGGAGTACATACAAAGTGGAATAAATCAAATGGATTTACTCCTGAGTTGTTGTTTAAAAAGTTTGTTAGTCACTCATCACCACGGTTTAGCACAAAGATAATGAAAATCGGACTGTATCATTTTGATGTAAATCATCAAATGCCTCATAGTTATTAACATCATGCATCTTGATCTACCACCATCCATCACCATTGTTATTGTACTTTTTATTGCTTGGATTCATCTAGTCCTAATAGAGCACGGTGGCATGGAAATTATTTAATGACATGATAAGTGCAAACTTCATGAAATCAGAAATCATTTAGTCCTACAACAGATATCCAGAAATGCCACCTCCTGGAAGGACTAGCTACGTGCTGTTAAGATATTTAATGCAAACATGCAGAGAAATCTGTAGGTTATATGACAGCTGACTTTTCTTCTGTTTTGCCATGTTTTATGTTGCATTTATATTAAGGAATCTCAAACTTTAGAGTTCAGAAGAAACACTTAACACCCTTGCTAAGTATACAAGTTTTGGGATCTCATCATAGTGGTTTGCTGTTGGGGCTCTCAAAATCTCTCCATTTATCTATTTTTATTATTTTTTCAACAAACAACCCAGATGTTGCTGATGTAGGTGTTCTGGAAGAATGCATTCTGAGGAACATCCAGCTCTGACCTCATAATTCTGCCTATGTTTTTGTTATATTACTATCCAATAGAATGTGGCTATTAATGAATAATCATTGCAATTTTTATTATATAAATTATGGTAGTCACATTGGTCCAATTACATTGGTCATTAATAATTAATAATGTTGATAATAATGAATGATAATAGATGCAGATGTGGTACTTACTATGTCAGCCACTCTTCTAAGGGATTTGCATGTTAATCCTCACAATCCTTTTGAGGCAGGGGATATCTTATTCCCATGTTTGAGATGAGAAGTTCATCTGGAGGAGGCTGATCATTAAGTCACAGAATTGTAGGACAGTGGGCGCTGGACCCAGACTGTGCGTTCCACGTCTGCTCTTGCTACTTACTGGCTCTGTGACAATGTGCAGGGTCCTTCTCTCTCCCCGACTGTAAACGACAAATGTGGATATGACTAATACTAACCTCACAGGGTAGTGGTAAGGACGACACAAAGTGAAATATGCAAGTGTTTAAAGGCTAGCCTGGAAAGTCATGCATGCTCTAGAAATGTTAACTGTTACCCCCATCTGTTATGACAACTCTGCCTTTCCAGCCCTTTTTCTATTAAATATTGTCATTAACATCCCATTGCTGCTCTCTGGACTGTTAGTATCTTTAGCTAGTAGGGAATGTATCTTCTTTTTTTATTATCATTGGAAACCATTTGGTTTTCAATTAATTTTAATAGGCAAGCATACAACTGTTAGGCATAATTAATAATTTTATTACCTAATTAGAAAGGCAGAATATGATGCATGTGACTAGATTAATGTGCAAGTCACTCACTTATTTAGTATAAAATAAATTTTTAAAAAATTAAGACTTTTTTTTTTCCTACCAGATTGAATAACATTAGCTATATGTAGGCTTTTCCACTTCCAGGAGGAATATCTCCCAGCACACTATCACTTAATGGCTGCTTCCTGGACCTCCAGCCTTTGAGGCAGGCTCACAAACCCCTTTGAGTTTTGAAGGTATTTACAACTGCCAGTATCAATGGGACATCACTTACCAGTCCCTGTCCTGTGTTCACTGCTGTCTGCTGGTTCCTTGAACCATGATTCTCAGTATTTAGTGTGCATTTGCTTCATCTGGGGTTCTTTTATAAATGCAAATTTATGAGCACTAGCCTCGGATTCTGTGAGCAAGGAATAGAGCTCAGGAATCGGAGCCCCCCTCATTGCCCTCCTCCCCAAGTTGGCTCTGATGTAGCCAGTCCACAGAATTCTCTTTGACAAACACTAACTTAGATTGTAGAGAAAAATAAAAGTGCACATGAAGGAAAATTTGGGACATAGTAGGACAAAAGACACTGAAGTAAGAATAGCAAACATTTCAAAAGAAAATGAGATCACCTCTCTTAAGGATTTTATATTGACAATTGGTGTAAATGTAGAGTTTTGCAGCAGGGCTCAGAATAGGGCAGCAAGGAGATGGAGTGGAAGCTGGGAACACTCATGAGGAGACCATTCTGAAAATGAGCACGTGCCTAAAGTGAAATTACCATACACGTTTACCTTCTCGACTTCTTCCCTTTATTTCTTTGGCCCACTCTCCCTGCCCCAACATGCCACTAAAGATCCTTCTTAGGTCCCAGGGGATTGTTGTGTCTGCATAAAGGGAAGGTTTTGTTGGTTGCACTTAGAAGCCTCCGCATTTGTTGGGATATATGTATACTGACATTGTTTAAAGAGAAGAAACAAAGATGACGAGAGGGATCTTAAAACAGCAAGAAAAACAAGGAATTCCTCCTAGATGATAATTCAGTTGAGAATTATCTCAGTAGAGATAATTCACAATCAATAACTGAGAAGCAGATCTAGAGGCTTTATAGGATATATATTTTAAATTTTATTTAGCAAACACTTATAAAGCATTGCTCTAGGAGCTTTCCAAATCTTAACACAGTTAATCTTCTCAGCCACTTTGTGAGCTATGTAATGATATTCCAATATTACAGACAAGGAAACTGGGGAGTTTGAAAACTTTCCTAAAAGGCATAATGAGGAGGCTGCAGGATTATGGCTCCATACTGTGAAGAAAACAGATTATCGTTTTTGTAAGAAGTCTACGTCCATCTCAAATAAATCTATTTGAAGTAATTAGACTGAATAATTCTGCAAGAATTGGAACCCACAACTCAAACAGAATTTCGACAGTTTTGGCAACAAAAGTAACTTTCAGGGGCAGGGGTTGCTTCTCAAGATGATAAATTGGGTGAGGTTACCTAGGACAGTTCTTAGATTTATGGTAAGCAGCGTATACGGTAGATTCAAGAATCAGAAGTCATCCATTAGGCTCTCTGCCACCAAGGTTCATTTTTTCTAAATCGGAGCCAAGAATATCAGTGCCCTCATTTTTATTCCTTCTTGACTCAAAGAGCTCAATCCAAAATCTCACACTGAGAACACTGAAATCTTTACCAGGGATCTTTTTTTTATCCAAGAACATATTTTTCATCTCAATGTCCCCCAAACACTTTTGAATCAATTAATGTTCATCTAAAATTTTATTTTCGATGACTTAATAATAATATTCATAATAACTGGCCTTTAACAAGCTCTTACTCTGTATGGTCACTGTTTCAAGTATTGTAACCACATTCCACTATATAAAATAGCATAATTTACTTTGATTAACCCATTTTATTGAACATGATGGTTATTTTCCAATTTTTGCTACTATAAACAGTGTTGCAGCAATCATACCTATAGCTAAACGATGTAAAATATTTGTAATTGTATCCTTAGAATAAATTTCTAGAAGTAGAATTGCCACTGTTAAGACTGTGTACATTTTTAAGTTCTTAGCATATTTTGCTGGATTTTTTTGCCAGGAATGTTATACCAATTTGTTTTTCCACCAAGAAATAGGAAGGTTTTTATAAAAAGTTGAAAAGAAATGAATTGCGTATTAACGACCTCCGAATTCTTTTGAAGCTGTTTAGCAGTCTTTATCAAGAATCTAGATGTCCAATTGCCTGTGTCCTCAGAAGATAGAATCAAGGTTATGTTTCAGTCTGTCTGTAATAAACTGCCACGTGAGTCCTAAGGAAATGCCTCCAAAAGTCACGTGGAGTAACGTGTTATAAATTCCCCGGGCCATAAGTAAAACTCCTAGTATCTGAGAAACTCTCATTCCCTGTCATTCAGGTCTTGGTTCACATGTCACATTTAGAGAGAACCTTTTCCTACTATCCTATCTAAAATTGTTTTCCCAACCTACTCATCAGTCTATCCCATGACTGTGTATTACTATTTTTATAGCGTGTACACCATCCTATTTGTTTATTGTTTTGCCTCTCTCATCATTACAACATAAGCTTCTAGTAGTCAAGAGACCTTTCCTATCCTAGACATTTGATCCCTGGGGACTAAAATAGTGTTTGAAACATGGGAGACATCCATATATTATGAATGAGTGAGTAAATGAATGAATGAATGAATGAATGCTGGTCCTATTAAATCCCTAAGTTCACCATTCACCATTCATGCCATTCACCATTCACAGGTGTTAGTCTGCAGTATACCACTGTAAAGGGACAAAATATGCAAATGGGGTGAACTATCCTTTGTGACCCTGTCTCAGCTACTCAACCTTGTAGATGAAAATAAGCAAGGAAGGACTAATTATTAAAGCATCAATAGCATTAGCCCTTTGGTTACACATGTAAGTTAATTTCCCCTTGAATTTATCCTTCGAATGTGCATTTAATGGTATTGGGCTGCTGCTACGGATGAATTGGGCTGTCCTTTTTTCTCTTTGCTTCCTTAAGAGCTGTGCCCTTTGGGCAGTCATCTTATTCGATTCTCTCAGTTCCTGTCTTCCATGGATAAAGTTTTAGCAGAGCTGTTAAAGATTCTAATGTCAACTTCTCTTAAGACTATTTTGTCCAATAATAGGTGCTTTGAGGATACTATTTTGAGAGCAAGTATCTTAAAATTTCCCTTGCACCCTACCTAGGAGAATATGCTGGTTTCCCTCCAACAGGTATGGAATCTGTGTGGTTCCCCATGATATCTCCAGCATTTACTTACACCGTGACTGGTACATAGAAAGCATTCCAAAAAATGCTGAATAACTGAACAAGATGGTCAGTGTCTGCCCTCCCTATCAAAAATTCCACTGGGGTCTATTAGGTGTTCTGGGTAACTCCTTCGAGCATTGAGAACTATGAGACTCACTCTCTCTTCCTTCTATCTGAGTAGGACTGCTGAGTGTGGGCAGTAGAAATTGCTTCAGTAGGGATTTAACTGGCCTGAATTTGTGAGATGTTATTTGCCTCTTTGGGAAGAATACCTACTAACTTCCCTGATTTTCTAGGAAGCCCGGGTCTCCCGGGAGTTCTAGCTAGATTTCATGTAGAGTTCTTAGGTTGTAATAAACATTCCTGACTTCTGCATATTTGCTGTTTACTCAGAAAGAGGATTGGGTCAAAATCACTTTTTTTTTTTTTTTGTCACTTCTCAGTGCATTTGTTTGGATTGCTTGCGTAGCCAGTTGTAAAACAACAGAGCCAGTCTGATGCTGTAGGAACACATAGTAGTGTTTGATGAGATTATGACATTCCTTGGTAAGCTTGTCAGTCCTATCATGTTTGGTGAAACGTAGGGCTCTTTAAAATGTCATTTCCTCTTATTTGTTTTAAATTTCATCAGTTGGTTATCTTTGCCACCTGGATTAATTGCCTCTTACCCATCCCTAATTCTCCTATAGAAAAATAAGCAAAAAATGGGGGCTCTACTCTCCCTTATAACAGTAGCCATATTTTCATTTCTTTGGACAAGTCAGTTAATTTCCCCATATCTAGTGGTAAAGGGTCCAGATTTCAAAACAAAATAGCTTAGATTTGTGTCCTGACTCCACTACTTACTATGACTGAATTTGTGCAAGCTACTTAACCTCTTTGTACCTCAGTTTCTCCATCTTTAAAAGGGGGCTATTAAGAGTATCTTCCCCATATGGCCGTTGTATTTTACTAGTTAACACATTAAATTAGCTTATAAGAATGACTGGCATATTACAAATTTTCCATATCAATTTTTTTTTTTATTTACTGGGAAGGAATATACATACTTACCTCTCTGGAATTAAGGAAAGGGACCACTAACACATTCCAACTCCAAAATAACGATTATAATTGCAGTTACCATTTATGACATGTCCATTGTGTGCCAGGTACTGCAGTAGGTGCATTGTCTGCCTTATGTGATTTAAATCTAATAACACATCAAAGCAGATATTACTCTTATTCCACGTTAGCAACGGGGAAACTGGAGATCCTAAAGACTGAGGGCACTTTGCCCAAGGTTAAATATTAATAGCTCTTAAGTGGGGGAGTTTAGATTTGAAACTAGTCCCACCTGATTTCAAAACCTGTCCTCTTAACCATTATGCTCTGTCTCATCTACAGTCTTCTTTCACTGACTCTTAGTATTTTATTAAAGCTGAATTCCAATGGCTCTTCCAGAAGAATCCTTTCCTTGGTCATTTTCAAAGACAATTAAAATCCTGAAAACAGAAGACTTTTATAAACTCTATCCGTACAATCCAAAACTAGGTAAAGAACTTTTTAAAGATCTGCAGCTAAAATGCCTTTCCCCCTGTTATTCCACTAACAATGTAATTTTCTCCGGGGTTGCTCTGAGCAGTAAAGAATTAAAGCAGCTGAGGCTGGATGTGTGAAGAGACAATTTTTTGCATTGTTTTAGTCGCTTCTGTTGTTCTTTTTCCTTCATTCTACTTTTTCTTTCTCCAGTCTTGGCTTGAAGGAGAACTTCCTGTGCATGTTCAAGAATCTGTGGCAAGGGAAACAAGCATCATAATTTGTCTGCCATTATTTGGATGTTAATATTGCATGTCAGCAGCCAGGAAAAGAGGCAGACCCCCCTGTGAACATCATTGTATTTGGGCCGCAGCTTTGGTTGCCAAAGTGCAATTTTTACCATTGGCATTTCTGCCAGCTGCTATGGGTAATAACTGTCGAAAGGACAAATCCCCCGTCTGTGATTTCTGTTTTTCTTTTTTTTTTTCTGGGCTTCATTGGTGAAAGACTGTGAAATGATTTATTCCTCCGTACATGAGAAGCTACATGTATTCTCAGGTGCTGAGTTTTGGCCTCTGATACTCTATGTTCTAAGGTTAATCCATTAACTGGCCTGGGGGAAAAGGGACGGGGAAGATGGATGAAGGTGTTACAAAAACCTAGATGAGAAGGATCTCAAAAAACCCAACCACTGCCTCTTCCTCCCTGTTCCCATCTGCTCCTGGGAAGTCCTTTATAGGAAACTGGGTCTGTTAATATCTATGCCTTGTACCTGTTGTTATACATGAAACCAGTTCTTTCTCACTATATGGATATAATGGATACTTAACCTGTCTTCCCATATTCCCCTCAAAAGAACACACGTGTACACACACACACACACACACACACAGCTTTGTGTTCAAATAAGTGTGGGAAATGCAAGGTGAAACAAAACTCTTTTTACTGCAGACCTTCTCAGAGCCTTAAGAAAATCACCCATATTATGAATCAATCTCTAGGAGGGACATATAATATACAACGTTTTCCAACCTTATTTGACCTTGGAATGCTTTTTTATAGGAGGAGCTTAGGGACTCATGTTCTGTTGAACATACTTTGGAAAGCATTGGACTAAATAATTTTCATCACAATTTTGTAATTTAGTTTACAAATTTATTTTGTTGCTTGGGTGAAGTGGCTTGTTAGTTCAAGTCAAATTTTTTTTAATGTATGATTTTTTCAGGTTGCAAGTGTATTTTTATAGAACTACCAGAAGTGGTGGCTCTAAAAATATTCTACAAGAGCATTTATCTCAGTGGCTACCCTGTTTTCCGCCTACTCCCTCCATTTTTATTTTTTTCCTGTTTTTATAAGCCATGAAAATATCTAAAAAGAAGAAAACTAAGTAAATGGTAGAAGTACGTGTCTCTGTAGGTGTATTGGTGTGTATACCACTGTATACTGTGGGTGAGCTTTGTTAATTAGATACCTCAGAAAATGGTATATTTGTATATAAAATAAACATATCCTGAATGTCTTTTTGTTTACATTTTAAGGTGTTTCTATCAGCAATGTCAATTTGTTATGTTCACAGAATCAACATACATTTATACAGTCAAGCATAATATAGTAAGAATACAATATATCTTTTATGTAGGATTCTTAATACACCATATCACAAAGTGTTTTAAAGAAGCGAAAGCAAAAAAAGAAGCATTTAAAAGGAGATTCGAACCGTGGTAGATGACACGTTTTAAAATCCATGTGACAGAGGTCAGGAACTTCCCTGTCGGGCATCTATGCTACTGTCCCCAGGTCATTCTCTCTCAGTTCCATGAGAGACTGGCCCTTGTGACTGCCATACTGTAAAGTACTCATAGGACTACGTAGCATTTCCATATTTGGAAAATTATGTTCTTTGTTTTTGAGAGATCAATCATAAGGACATGTTTTTATTCCCTTCCAAGTCAATTAATTTCATTAAAACACATGATGAAATAAAAACAAAAACAAATTTAATTGTTCAACTTGGTAGAGTCATAACCACACATATTCCATGTTGAGCTCAGTCCTAATACACATTCTTCATGAGGCTTTCAGTTAGAAAAAAAGAAAAGGAAAGAAAACTTTCCGATTATGAAAGAAATTAATTCATTGCCCTGCTGTGTTGAGTGTTGCTCTCTCATAGCACCTGTAGAAAAAAGGTGGCTGTGAAGACAGTCCTGTGATCACCTGGAAAGGCTTCCATTGGCACAGGAGATAAGGCTGTCCCATTTTCTAGAGGATAAAGAGCCAGATATGGGGGTGGTCAAATTGTCTTCCTGGCTGTTCTAAAGTGGTCTTTGTTTCTGAAAGCAGGATCTGGGGGAATACGCTGCAAGTCAAAGCTTATTTGGGTTGTTCCTTAATCTGGATCTGCAGCCATCTGAATATAATTTCCTCCTACTTCTGGCAATAGGCTATCAGCCTTTGTTTCCACCGTGTTGGCTGACTATGCTTTTCCTTATCTTTGTCCGGACTTTACTTTTGACAGTATGGTGACATTTTTGAGTTGCACATTTTAAATTTGTTTTATAATTTTTCTTATTTTTTTCCTTTTTGATGTCCATTGACTTGCATTCTTTTACTTCTATTTTATTTTTTCTCTTTCACCCTTTCTCTAAATTCAGAAGAAAGAGGACAGAAGTGGAAAGAGTTCTTGGGATACATCATAAGCTCAGATTCCAGTAAAGTTAGGGGAAGTCATTATGTTTGAACTGTGGATGTGGTTTCATTCCTTCTTCAGATTGGTGCTACTGGGGAGTATGGAGGCTGGCTCAGGTATTACTGGTAACTTAACAGAGTGGGAATAAAGTAGTATCTTATTTTATGATCCTTCTTTTTCCCAAAAGAAATCTCCATTTTGTGGTTATTCTATCTCCAGCTTTCCTAGAGAAATAGATCTCCACAATGTTGATGGTTCATCCCAGCTCTATTTGAGAGAAGGACTTTGTCATATTATTGTCAATATTATTTGAGTGAAGTGATATATATCAGTTATGCACTCAATATCAGTTAAATGATTAAATAAATTCAACAACTCTCAGAAGTAGAAATGGGAAATGGAGTTGTGAAGTTGGAAAACAGAAACAATAAAATTTAAAGAGGTAGAGGTTTTCTCTAGTGCTTTTCCTGACTCTCCTGAGATTGTTCCGGTTATCTATTGCGTGAAACCTCAAATTCAATGGCTTACAAATAACAAGTACTTTATGATGGCTTACAAATAACAAGTACTTTATGATGGCATGAATTCTAAGGGGCAGGAATGTGGACAGAAAGTTGACTTGTCTCTGCTCCTTGATATCTGGGGTCTCAACTGAGAAGACTTGAAGAGCTGGTAATGACTTGCATGGCTTGGAACTGGAATTACCTGGAGGCGTATTTACTCATGTGTCTGGAGCTTGGACTGGGAGACTTGGAGGCTGAATTGAGCTGGAAACAGCTTCATGGCCTTTCTGTGTAGTGCGTGTTTCTCATTCATAGTGTTTGGTTGTCTAAGAGGGAATGTCCTAAGAAGGAGCTTCTGGAGAGGGAATGTTCCAAGAAAGTAGGTGGAAACTGCATTGCCAATTCTGACCTAACCTCAGAATCATAAAGTAACACTTCCACCACGTTGCACTGGTTGCTAGTGAGTCACTCAGTCCAACCCAGATTTCAAGAGGAGAAAGAATTAGACCCTACTTCTTGATGAGGGAGAGGCAAAGACACCTTGCAAAGAGCTAGTTGGATGGGAGACGGGTTATGGCTGTCTTTGAAAAATACAATTCTCCACAGACATTGTTTGGTCATTTTGAAAAAGAGTGAGGCAATTGTATTTTTGTAATATTTGATTCAGAAGTGTATCAGGCACTTCATCACTCTAATAAAAAATAGATCATTTTTAAGTGCTCTGTATTTGAAATACTGCTTTTCTTCATCTCTCTAAGAATGTGCTAATATATGGGAACTAATTAACGTTACTTTATGTGTATAGCTCATTTAACAATAACCATTACTTAACAGACAGGACAAAAAATCACAGAATGGAAAGTAAGAAACAAATAGGAACATAACATAACAAATAGAAATATTTAGGACAGAGTAGTATACACAAATGAAGTTCTAGTGATTCTCAGTTCTTAGCTCTCAAAAGAATCATCTACAGAATTAAAAAACAAAACACCCCCCAAAAACCTCTGGTGCCCAGACTCCTCTTCCAGAAACACTGATTTGATTCGTCTGAGGTGTGAACCAGGCATCAAAATTTAAAAGCTCCCAAGGTGATTCTAACATGTAGCCAATCTTGAGAACCATTGTTCTAAATCCTTTATAAAGTACATAAATGAAAAAATCTTTAATTGTAATGCTTAGTTACCTTAGTGAATTCTTATCAATAAGACACTAATCTAAACAGACACTCATTTGCCTCTTTACTCTTCGACAGATTATTCCACAGCAGACACGATTGGTTTCCTATCTGATATATGGACATGTGGACAAAGCCCACATCCAATATCTAAAGCAAAATGCTGAAAAGAAGTTGTTTCCTTAATGTTATCATTGAACCACCAAAATATCAACCCTATAGTTGCCCTATTTTTATGTGGATGATAAATTTTCCTTTTTTTTTTTTTTGCACCCGGATGTTGGGATATTCTGCAACTTGAAAGCAAAAGCGTTTAAACTGTTCCTGTATAGAAGCACATTTTCTTAATTGCCTGAACAATCTGCTACACAGAAACACCATGAAATCAGGCAGTTCTGGGTTTAAATCCTGTCTCTGCCACAGTGAAGTAATTGAGTGACCCTCCACAATCTTTCTACCTCACTGTACATTCATAACTGGGGAGGAAATAGAGTACTTCTTTCACGGTATGGCTGTAGGAATTAAACTCAATCATCCTTTCATTTAGCAAACCTTTACTGAGCAGATGACTATTCCTAGATTATGTTCCATGCAGGGAGGATTTTCTGTTGAGCAGGACAGCCACCATATATATTCCCTTGAGAAAGAGAAGCAACAAGTAAGTTAAAGGGAAGAAGAGAATGTCAGTTTCTGATAGAAACTGGGATAGAACAGAATGAAGCGAAAGCGTTTGATTGGGAGATACCTTAGGTTGCGTGAATAGGAAAAGCTCAAGACCTGAATAATAAAAGGTAGCCTTCCAAGAGCCAGAAAAGCACATCTAAGTCAGAGGAACTGTTAATAAAAGTCTTATGGCAAAAATAGGCTTGGCTTGTTTGAGAACCAAAAAAAGACTCAGAGAGCCGGGGTGGAATCAGCACTGAGGAGAGTAAGAGTGGACAGGTAAGCAGGGTCTGATTATGTAAGCCAGAGGGAGGAGTCTGGATTCCTCGTAAGTCAGATGGTGCACATTTCTAGAATTTTAAGCAGGGGTGTAAGTTATCTAATTTTACTTATGCAAATAGGAAGTCTGTTAGGAGGCTATTTTAATTGTCCCAGTGAGATATTATGGTGTCTCTTTTAGGGTGATCCTGGTAGAAATGGAGAGAAAAAAAAGGACACTCAGCTTTGCCATGAATCTAAAACTGCTCTAAAATAGAAACTCTATTTAAAAAAATGTACATAAGTGTAAGTAAAACAGAGCACTCAGTAAGTGCTAGCTATTATGCTTGTTATGTTATCATTTGTATTAGTAAAACCTGGAGGCAAGATCTTGTTCTGTCATTAGCATTGCTTTTGTGGAAAGATTTAATAAGAAAAGCAGAGCATTTTTTTCCCAAATTGTATTTATTTTCTTTAAAGGCTTTCCCTCAAAGTACTATGTGATTGTAAGAGGGCCTCGTTAGCTTAAGGTGTCTACAGAAGGCTACTTAATTTAGTAATGTGGTCTATTAAGGGTAAGTGAAAGAGTCAAGACTCTTAATGGATGGTTCTTTCCATTTCCACATCTGATGGTAAAGAATTAGATTTTAGCATCCCAGCACAGTTTCATCATTGGTGTGGTTACATTATGTACCACTTCAACCCAAATTAGTTTCAGGATCTTATCCAGACAGAATTGTTTTCCCATCAAAATGGGGACAAGTATGCAAAAGCAAAATCATACTGTCTTTCAGAATGTTAAGTTTGAGCTGCATTGGTTTTAAGACCAATGCAGATCCTCACTGTCTTGCTTTATCAGGATACTTGTAACAAGCTGTTTTACAGGTCATATAAGCGAAGGCTAGTTTATAATTCAGGCAATGGGTCTGCACTGAAATGTAGGTTACCATTCTCAAACTAAATATGTCTCTTTCATTTTCTATAGGAAAACTGCTTGCCATCTGTATTTCTTAGTTTCACACCAATAGATTAATATTGAGATATGCTTTCCAGTTTAAAGGATGCGGCCTGCATCAGTGAAATCATTCTTCCGTACCTGGAAGACTTTTAAAAAAAGAGAAGCTTCCTAGGTAAAGGTGATAATATTTTGTCTGTGGTGTTTTCTTTCTCCTTTAAATAGACTTTATTTTTAAAAGCAGTTTTAGGTTCCCAGCAAAATTGAACACACAATATGAGTTCCCGGATACCTTATTCTCAAAAAATATACAGCCCCCCCCCACTGTCAACAGCCCCATCACAGTGGTATTTTTCTTATAATTAATGAACTATATCGACATATTATTATCACTCAAGGTCCATGGTTCATATTAGAGTTCACTCATGGTGGGCATTCTATGGGTTTTGACAAATTCATACTGGCACGTAGCCATCATCATACAAAGCAATTCCACTGCTCTTAAACCCTGTTTTTCTCCTACTCACCCCCCACTCTTTCCTTTGGTAATCACTCATGTTATTGCTGTCTCTGTAGTTTTGCCTTTTCCAGGATGTCATGTAATCGGAATCATACAGTAGTAGCCTTTTTAGACTGGCTTCTTTCACTTAGTAATAGGTATTTGAAGGTTTCTCTGTGTCTTTTCATGAGTTGATGGCTCATTTCTTTTTAGAGCTGAATAATAATCCATTTTCTCGATGTACCACACTTTATATACCTATTAACCTACTGGAGGACATCTTGCTTCCACGTTTTGGAAATTATGAATGAAGCCACTCAGAACATTTATGTGCAGGTTTTTGTGTGGACATGAGTTTTCAACTCATTTGGGTAATTGTCAAGAAATGCAGTTATTGGGTTCCACTACTGTAGTTTTAGTTTTGTAAGGAACTGCCAAACTGTGCTCCAAAGAAGCTGTACTATTTTCATTCCCCCCCACCCCCCGCGATGCATGAGAGTTCCTGTGGTTCCATAGCCTCATTAGCATTTGATATGGTCAGTGTTCCAGATTTGGGCCATTCTAATAGATGTATAATGATATTTCCCTGTTGATAGTAAAATGTGTTTCAAAATCCTAGTGACATATGGTGGTGAGCATCTTTTTATATGTTTATATGCCATCTGTATATTTTCTTTGGTGAGGTGTCTGTTCTCATCTTTTGTCCACTTTTTCATTGGGTTATTCACTGCTTGTTGTTGAGTTTTGAGTCCTTCGTATATTTTGGATAACAGTCCTTAGCAGATATGCCTTTTGCAGACATTTTCTCTCGTCTGTGCCTTGTCTTCCCATTCTCATGAAAGTTCCATCACATTTTTAATTGTAGAATTAGACAAAGGACTAACCAAAGCTTAGTAATATTACATACATCATGCATTATCGATATTTTCCTGGTTTCATTTGACACAGGAAACTGACCTGTGCTGATCTCCTCTTTCACAATCATTACAGTGAAATAAAATGAAAGGGTCTTAGCCAATTCACCAAAAGTTAGAGCCAGGAGGCTAGCATCCCACTCCTCCACCTAAAGTGAGGGTGAGGTGGAAACCAAATATGTAAAGAGTTTATTTGAATTATACCTTGGAGCCAGGGATGTTGTTCATCACTTTGCTGAATCTATATTACAGAATTTTCCCCCTCCACACAAAGGTTTCAATTATCTAGGTTACGTTGTTGAAGTAAGGTTCCTACTAGACATTTCTAAGTTTGAGTATGGTGAACTCTTAATCTAATATAACTGGTGTTCTTTGGAGGAGACACAGAGACCAACACACATGCACCCAAACAGGAGAATATCATGTGAAGGTAGACACACAGAGGGAAGACAGCCATGGGACGACGAAACAAGACAGATTAGGAAGTTTCAGAGGCAGGCCAAGGAACACCACGGATGGCTTGTAAGCACCAGAAGCTGGGAGAGAGTGCATGATCCTGCTGACACCTTGATTTCCGACTACTTGCCTCCAGAACTGGGAGAGAATTAATCTCTGTTGTGTTAAAATACCCAGTATATGGTATTTTGTTACAGCAGCCCTAGCAAACTAATTCAGGAGTCAGGAGGCTGCTGAGCTCAGTTGCACACTGAGGGACTTCTACAGAGGCCACCAAAATGGAGTGGCCATTAGATCTTGGAAGCCAGATAGGGACGCCAGGTTCCAAGAGCCAGAGGGACCAATGAGGAATGGTCATTAAAAGAGTTCTTGGCAGTCACCTGTTCCAGATGTCAGTGTTTCTACCACCTTATTGTCTGCTCACTGCCCAAATCATTTTAATGGATTGAGATGGAATGGACAGCTTCTGGTTTGAATACAACCTTACACATGAAGTAAAAGTAAAACCAAAATCCCAGGTATCTTGTTTTACTTTGAAAAAGGGATACGAGTGTCCCTGGTCACATAGTTTCCTTCCTTGTTCATAGATAACCTCACGTACACTTAACCCAGCTTTATTCCAGCATTTTTTTCCTATTCCACTTTTGCTTGATATAATCATGAGAGGTCAGTATTGCTGGGAGTTATCCCGGAAATGGGTGGGTTATGCTTTAGTGTCCTACTGCTATTGTAACAGATCACCACAACTTTCATTGCTTAAAACCACACAAAGCTTTTATCTTACAGTTTTCCAGGTGAGAAGTCTAGTATGGGTGGCAGCAGGCTGTATTCCTTTCTGAAGGCTCTTGGGGCAAATGTGTTTCCTGCTCATTATGTTGTTGACAGAATTCAGTTTCTTGAGTTGTAGGATGGGGGGGCCCTAGTTTTTCCTGGCTGTGTACTGAAGGCCATCACCACATTCTGGAGGCCACTGCACTCTTTGGCTCTTCAAAGTCAGCAACAGCTGGTCAAGTTCTCCCCTGAAATTTTTCTGCCTTGTTCTCCTGTCCATTCTTAAAGACTCATGTGATTAGATTGAGCCCACCAGATAATCCAGAATAATCTCTCTTTCTTTAGGTCAACTGATTAGCAACCTCAATTCCGTCTGCTACCTTAATTCTCTTTGCCATGTAACCTAACATATCCACGGTTCTGGGAATTAGGAGGTGAACATCTTTGGGGCACCATTATTCAGACTACCACTGGTTATCTGCAGGAGACCAGCACGATTTCCCAAGGACAGAGTAGAAGGAGAAGCTAAACTGTGAGGGGGAAATAGAGCTTCCTCCAAATATGGCAAATGTTAATGATAAGCAAAAAGAGAAAGCCAAGCTGCACAGGATATGCGTGGCATTTTTAAGTCTATCCTTTTGTCAACTTACTGACTTGAAAATTAAAAATGAAATCTACTTAATGGAAAAGATTGGACTGTTAGGAACATTAGACATATGTTCAATTGCACTGGTTTCTTAACAGGCAAGAAATTGCTTTATGGAAAGTCCATGAAGGAAATATGTAGACTTGCTGGTGTGCTGTGTTCAGGGCTCCTTTTAGGCTTTAATTTTGAGTACGTTTAATATAAATTCCTCTTGTTTCTCTTCTGATTGTTCATCCAAACTCAATATATCCCAATAAAGGGAACCTTACTGTTTTCACTTAAATTTTCCTTGCTTAATTCCATCCATCGGATGGAATTACATCCATAGGATATAATCGTCCTATCAATGTGTTATATCATTTATACTGGGGGTGACAAGACATGTACACATTTTAGAGATGTTATCTATGTATTACTTTTCGAAGTTGAATTGAATTATGGTAGCAAGGTGTAGTATGACGTTTGCTCAAAAGATGGCCTTAATCAAATGAATGCTAGCATCATTCATTATATTACAATTTTAATACAGTTTTTTCCTTTCTTAAAATGTGTAAACTTTTTTTGAGGGGGGCACCCTCTGTATATCAACTTCTGTCTTTCTGCCCCTTTTAAATATCCTAAGAGGCACATTATTGATAAACACTGACTCCCAATTTGATTTCAGCTCTGTTTTCTGAGCTTACCGCTCAGAAATGTGGACACATACTCTAATTTCTAGTTTTCCAATGCAGGGTTCAGGCATATTTTGACACTCCTGATCTTCTCACATCCATATAAAATTAAACAATACAAAAATATATTTGAAAGCTTCTTAGAAGAGAGTTTATTCATCCATTTAATCATCATTATTGAGCACATGTTATGCAGTAGGCATTGTTCTTGGCCCTGCATATACACCAGTGATTCCGAGGCTCAATGTTCCTGATGGGGGCAGGGCCTTAGTACAGACTTGTTTTCCCTGAGTCTTCTCTTCCCTAGTACCTCTGTGGTAACCCTTGCCTGTTTAGGTTTTGTCTCCTTACCTTGGTATCTATACATCTTTTCTATGCTTTTCATTATTCAAGTTCCATATACAGAGTCTCATTTGCCCATGGCAAGGCTTTTGAATAACTCCACTCAGAAAGAGTCTGATTAAGGAAATGCCACTGAAGGGTTAATTGCGATAGCTCTGTATGCATTTGCTATTTGTCAAGGGGTTTTATTTTAACCCAAGTGAATGGGCTTTCTATTGGTGGAATTGTAGCCATCCTACTCGGGCTGCCAAAGACAGTATATGTTTTGTTAGGGCCATTTCCCAGCACCCTTTCAATTTCTCCATTTTAGGCTCTTCACTTTATCTCCCAAGTGGTGAGACCAGCCCTGACCTCAGATGTGACACTGAATCACATGCCAATGACATCTCTCCCCAAAGCAGTAGAACAACCATTTTTCAAATAATGATTTAAGTAGGTCAAAGCAGACAAGATACATTCAAGGAAGAAGAAACTGCATATTTCTAAATATGCAGAAAGACCTATGGATTTAGATACCTCTGCCTTCCTGACATTCCATTTTTTAAATTAATTTTGCCTGTTAGGTAAGAATCTGCTCAATGGAACTGATACTGGTAAACTCTGAGACCTAATACAGTTCTCAAGAGATAGCAACAGGATTCCCTGAAGTATTACCAGCTTAACATATCCCTTTAGGGGCTCAGTTGTGTAAGTCGTAACGATAAAGCTTCCTGTACTTGAATTCTTGGTGGTGGGGAGGAGAGGGATGAATATTTGGAAGACTTTTTTGGAGTATTAAATAATTGGTTGTTTAAAATCCAAAATGAAATAAAATAAAAAATAATCTTTGTAGGTAACATGGTTAAATATAAAAATTTGCATTAAATTTAGATGTCACTAAGCAAAAAAATATTTGATGTTTCAATGCCAATTAGGTACTTGACTAAGACAAATGTTTAATTCTTAACTGCTTCACCAGAAATAGCTTCTCACACCATTTTAGAGGACACTGAATTATGCCAGTCTTAGAAGAGGCAGTTGGTAGGTAAAGAGAATTAAAATAAAGAGACATCCAACATAGCTTGGGTCCTTTCACCATATACGTATATGGAGAGAGCGAGAGTGTGTTCGTGCCTGGGCTCATTAGCAAAATGCATTAGCCATAGCTGACTGATTTGCACCTGGTGCCTTCCTGAGGTCTCCAAAGACAGGAGATTTACATTTAGGTTTTGAGCCTGAGAAGCTTTGAAAGCTCTTCCTATCAAAAATTAGATAGACATTTGGAAATGTAAATATACCATATTTCTTTCTGGATTATACATTTGCTGAAGTTCACCTTTTAATTTTTTTAGAAGCAAGTGGTCCTGGCACGCCTATTACACTCTTTATGGGCATCACTTTTGAGATGAGATTTCTAGATGGAGTTTTATCTCTGGAATGGAGCAAAGCGATCATCTATTATAACCTCCTTCTTATAAATTAGCAAACTGAGCCCCTGAGAGGTTAAAGAAGAGATTTAAAATCTCAAATATTTAGCAGCTTGGCCAGGTCTAGGACCCACCTTAATCTCACTTCCAGCAAAGTGTTTATTTTTTTCCCTTCCCTTGGGGGCAAATGACCCAGGGAAACTTCAATATAAAGTGGCATCTAACTCGAGCCAGACGCTTTAATCAGCACACTCCTTGAGGTCTCCGATAATTATCAATTAATTGGGTGGTGGATAAATAGCCATGTCATGAGAGTAGAGAGTGCTGAAGGCATGCTAGGGGTGACTCTTGGTTTGTCAGGAGGAGAGAGGAGTAAAGACAGATCTGTCCTGTTTGTCAGGATCAGAAAGTATGTTGGAGAAAACTAACTCCTGGGAAGGGAATATGTCAGGAAGATTGATTACCCCAGGAAGTCAGGGCTGCTCTCCCAGTGGGCAGCAGCCCACTTGGATATAATTTGCCAGCTGTCCGTCTTGTCCCAGTGGGTCTGTCTTTTCCCTCCTTTGCACTGCCAGCAACCAGCCTGTGCTCTGTAGATCTAATGCAGTCACCAAGCCTTCGGAATAGTTAAGTCCAAGAAGGGAGGGGAAACTTGTTTGCAGAGAGTGAATATTCAGCATGCACACTCTTCCTATCAGCACTCCCAGCAACTCTCAGAGAGACAGATCCTGTGGGGAAAACTCTTTAAATGAGCACCTCATTAGAGAATGATCCTGTTAGGTGAATGAAAGGCCGATTACATACCCAGAGGTGAGCCGTGATGAGGCTCAGAGTAACTAAATGAAGCAATCTGCTGTACTTCATATCTGGACTTGAGCCTGAACATTTCAAACTGGCATGTGGAAAAGGAAAAGGCTCTGGGGAAAACCACACAATAGACTCGAAATATTTCATCTTTTTTTTTTTTTTTTTTTTTCTGAAAGGGAATTTAGGGCAGATTTCCTGGGTAATGGTTTTGAAGAAAGAAGGCTAGTGTGAGAAGGAAGCTTGGTGTGGGTGTTGGCACCTCACATAACCCAACTTTAGACACTTTCCTGCCCTTGTTGGGGGCTGAGTGACCCAATGGATCCTGCCTGCCTCTTTAAAGCCACAAGGGTTGTCTGGCCAAGGATTCTAGCATGGCATCTCAGCACCACTGACTGAAAATTGGGGAGGGTGTTTGAAGCAATGGTCATTATGTTCCCTACAAGAGTAAGTGGGGCATGAATTTACCTTCCACCTTGGTGAATTAGCCACAAAAAGCAAGGGCAACAGGTTGAAATTACCAACCCTGGTTATTGCTGTCCGGTCTTGTTTATACTATTTTAAATCCTCCATGGCAGCAGCTACGGCTCAGAAGCACATTTCCTTGCAAGTTCATTGGCCTTGGTGATCCATGAGGGAGGATGTTTTTATTTGCTGAATTTTTATCCTAATTGGTTCATTTTGTGGAGCAAGCATCTTTGGGATTCTTTTCTCTGCTGCCCACTTTCTCCACAACAGGTACAGGAAAAGTACTGAAATTGAGAGAAGATTCTTACCTCTGAAACAGAAGATTAGGTTCTCAAAGGGGCCATGACACTTGCTTATAATATAACCTACCGTTGTTCAGTATTTCTGAGCCTCATTTGACTCACCTATAAAATGGGGAAAGTAATAGTCGCCCTGTCTTCAATCCTTTCTAGCATACAAGAGATATTGAGAGTGCTTTATAAACTATTATGAGCAGTTGTAGGGAAAGTTATGTTTTTTCCAGGCATCTGATTTATATTTCAAAATGTTCTTGAATTATGATTCCTGGCTAACGATAGCTAAGATCTTTTTCATTCCTGAGACACACGAGTAGTGTTTCAAAGCAAGATGTTCAAAAGTAAGACCAAACAATTTGATTTCCTGGATCATGCTGTTGAGCCCTCTTGACTCTATAAACTTTGCATTCCCAATTCTTGTTTCACTAGGAGGAAAACTCGGTAAAGTTTCATCCTGAGGCTAACGGGAGCTCTTTAAAATGACCTTAGAGATATGAATAGACCAGTTACCACTTATTCCCTTAATTTGATTAGTTACCAAAGTATAAAAAGCTGAAATAGCATTTGTTCCTCATAGGTTTCTATCAAAGTCAACATGTGTGCTTGTTAGTGTCATAATGATGGGTGGCAAAGACACTTAAGCTGATAATTGAGGAAAACCAAATATCCTTACTATCCCTCATTCCACCCCCAGGTTGTAGTCAAATTTGGTGTGAAAGTGTCTCACTCTTTCTATAAGATAATGTGGTTCTCATCTGTCCACTAGATGGAGGATGGCAACACTAACTTGTTTCTCTAGGCATGCTTTCCTCAGATGAAGGGCTAAAACTACCATATAGCTCACATTTGAGGATAAGAGTCAGATGCATTCAATGATTAAATAGTCAATATGTTCTGACTTCTCTGCTAATTGACCAAAAAGAATATCTTCTCAATGTTGTCAATTATAAGCTGCAGTTTAGCTTGTCTTAGAATCATATCTTGATTTGAACAAATAAATTACATTTAAAGCATAAATTAATAGGCTTTTGTTTTATGAAATGGTAGTGCCCTAAAATTGAAGCAACTGAAATTGCCATTCCACTAGAGGGAAAATAATGCTAAGCTGGTTGTGGTAGGAAGGGGTTTGGGGAGGTGATAGGAGAGGAAAGTTGAGATACTAGCAGCTACATGAAAAAGAAAATATATATATAGTCATTAAAAAGAAATAATAGGCTACTTCTTTATTGGTCTTAGAGACGAACAAGAACCCCTAGGGAAGGAGCTTGAAATGAAAGAAATATTAAAAGTATTTTATATGCTGTGAGGTGAAAACTGAGGCTCAGAAAGTTTAAGTAACGTGGCTCGTGTCACATAGCCAGAGAACCTGTTGTTAAAATCTGGATTTGAAGCTGTGTCCATCTGACTACAGCTGTGAAAGGTGAATCGGTAAGCCTTTGTGTTCTATGGAATCTGGAATCCCTACTTTTCTCCACATTTTTCCATCCTCTCTGTCCATCCCTACATTTTAAATCTGATCTTTCTTTCTAAAAAATATGTTAAGATCATCAAGGCACATAATTTTGGATGAGGTTGTTATCTGGGTGTCTGCTATTGTGAAATTGTATTAAAAGGAGGACCTCATTCTTAAAGGTTTGAAAATATATGTCAATTTCACAGTCCCAAATACATGGTCTTTTCCTCTTTTAAATGCTATAGAAAATACTTCATATTCCTTGGCTGTTGAACTTCTTAATATTAACTTAGCTTATTAATGCATCTCTTCCTACAGTTCCCTTATAGGTTGCTCACTTTCAGTGATGCCAGCTTTCTAGTTAGAGAATTTCTTTAAATCACGGTATCACATCAAAATTTCTTTCACTTAGGACAACAGAACCAATAAACTGCATGTGTATGAAGTACAGATCTTGTGCATCGGGGAATAAACTGATTACCTATGACCATCAGGAAGGAATTTTCCCCATTAGCATCCTACAGACACCCAAACCAAGAGCAGGAGCCGTCTGACCCAAAGCTTTCTTATAGAACTTCATTATGTACAGAGTATAAAATCTGAACCTATGACATAATGTGCTGTGTATAATCATTGTCATACATGGACACATATTTAATATACAACAAAATAAACGCTGTAACAGTTGAGACAGAGTTTTATTTAGATAACTGGAATAGTGATTCATTAAACATAAACTGCTCAAAATCTTCACATGTTTCTTTCAGGGATCTCAAAGTACCTTGGCAAAATGAACTCATTAATCCTCATGACTATTCTGTCACATAAATTTATTCAATTTCTCTGAAAAAACAGGTCAGTCAATCTTACCAACTATTAAGTCCTCATAGCAGCCCAACAATCTTTATCACCTTGAAATCTCATTAGAGATTTGAGTTCTAAGATGATTATTGTAGATGGATATTTTTTCTTCCCTTATACAACTTATAGAGAATACATAGTGAAGTTCTCTCTACGTTCATCTCTCCAACAATCACGTGGTGAGAGTCAACAATGTGCAAAGTTATCAATATAAAAAAGATAAATAGGGTTCAGGGTATAGTGGGAGAGAGCTGGAAGTTCTTCTAAATATACTAGCAAGAATTCCTCTTCATCTACTGTCCTCTTTTTATTCTACAGGTCACCAGATCACTTTGACTTTGACATATAGAAACTTAGTCTGATTCATGATTTGGTCTAAAGAGACTATAATAGATTTCAGTTAGTCCGGTTGAAATTTGGAGAGAGGTGATCATGGTCTATCTTAGAAAACCCTTAGAATAACATTGGTTCTTGCAAAAACTGGAGTGGTCCAGAGATCCCTACTCTAGCATAACTTCATTGTGTGTATATGTGTATGTGTGTGAGAAACTCATTATAAAAGATGATTAGATTTAAATTTGACAAGATTTTTCACATAAATTCTAGAGACAAATCCCATGTTGACCCTAGAACAACAGAGAATAACAAGAGACCCTTTTCAACTGGATATCCGTGTTAAAATGTTATTTGATTGGTTTCATGGTTTTTGTTTTGTTGTTTTTCTTAATGTTCTTTTGGATCAAACCATGATAGTGTCTAACCTTGCTGCCATCTGACATGAAGGAAGGGTCTAAAGAATTTTGAGGAAAGAGATTCGTGGAATGTTTAAGCATGTCTTTGAGTGATGTTGTTTGGGTTACAAAGGTGTTAGCACTTTCACTTCTGGAAAGGAATAGGGTCTTCTCAGTTAGGTGCCTAATGGATGTTCGCTATGATAAGAAACAAATACACAAAACCATGCCCACTGTACCCACACCACATGTTCAGCCCAGCACTGGGTACACTAATAGTACCTGTTGTTTTGGTAGGCTCACTTAAAGAAAAATGCCATTAGATGGTCGTTTCCCAAAATATATTCCCTGAAAAACCTATACACCTGAAACTAATAAATTAAAAACAACAACAACAACAACAACAACAACAACAACAACAAAAAACAACAGTCCTATCATATGGCCCTTGGGAATTAAAAAAAAAAAAACAGGGAATATATTAAATGGTAAATCTATTTTGGGAGCTTTTTAGTACTGTTCCCTGCCCTTAGATGTTCAGGGTACATCTTAGTAAATTAAAGGTACTGTGAAGTCTTATAGTACATACACCTTTTACATTTTATTTAACTTGAGGTTTCTCACATTCATTTAACCATTCTGCTTATATAACATATATTGATATAATACCAATATTATCTGCTCGGAATTCAGATTGGGAAATAGTATGCTAGAAAAAATATATAAACTAATATGGAAGAATCCAGCTAAGGAATGGTGTGCTTATTTATATTAGTAAGTTATTTTTACTTTATTTTATTCAGAGTTCCTTTCAGTGTGAGTTTCTCAATTGTATTAAATAGTATTTTAAGTGATTTTTAAAACATTAATTATTTTTGAAAGCATAATAAACATGTTTTTAAAAATTCAAGCAGTACTACCTCATTTCTATCCCATCTCCCATTCCAGCATTTTTTTCTCTTCGGTATTTGATTCATGAGAGCTCAATTTATATTCGTATTTTTAGGATATTTCTTATGCAATGTGAAAGATAGCGTACCTATATTTGTGTAAGAAGAGGAAAAAAACCTACTTTTGAGTAGCCACTAAAAACTATATGACAATGGAGTATGACAATAAGAGGAAAATAACTGTATTAAAATTATCAGGGCACCTTTATTTTCCTTTGGCCTACCCTGAGATTTGGACTAACAAGTAACCTCCCTGATTCTTATAATTAAAATGATTATTACTTCCCTCCCTCTGAGAATGAATGGTGTGAGAAGTAAGCAAAACCAGAATTCTGACATTTGAGTAAATCCCTCCTGCTGATTTAAAAGAAGGTATCCTCATTTCTAATACTTCTTTACGTGTCCATGATCCCATTCACTAACCTGTTCTAATTTTATGGTCATTCTCATACCTGCTCCCTGTCATCTATTCACTTCTTTTCACTCTGTAGTTAGAATATTGTCCATACTACTTGTGTTTCAGTGAAAAGGTACGTTTGGAGAAAAAAAAATTGTGGTGTGTGGTGGGGAGGGGCATGGATCAAAAGAGAAGTAAAGACACACAGTGGATCTTTAGTCGAGTTGATTTGCTCATGCCTTACTGAAAAATAACCATGAAGCAAAGTAATTAGGTATGGAAGTGTAAAACAGTAATGAATGACTGTGAGTAAAGGTTATAATCAGAATCGCTAGATTTCCCCAGATAAGCAAAATACCCTCTGATAAGACAAAGAATGACCTAAGATCCTTTGGAGTTTATTCACCCAGTTTTATTCAGAAAATGTCAGATTCTTCATTCTTTTTCATTCTGTAGAGAATTACCATGTCTAATTACTATTTGAAAATCCCAAACGCCAGCTCTTCTAAAATAATGTTCCTTCTGAAATTTCCAACAGTTACAAAATTTGGTTATCTGGAAATTTACTGCACATATGGCCCAGCAAGAGAATAATTACACTTTATTGATATCCTCTCACAATGCCATAAAGTAAAAGTGGGAAAGAAAACATGGCTGAAGCTGTGAAAAGTGAGATATATTTATAAACCTGCGATGTCAACTTTCCAAATTAGTTTTAAATCCGGATGCCACATATATACTATTGCACTTACCTTTACTTTCCCACAAACTCATACAAGAAAACACTCTATGATTTATTTCTAGGCATTTGATATATAAATATCTATATAGTGTATTTATGTATGTATGTATGTAGGTGTATGTGTACATGTTTGTATGATTCATAATTTGCTGGTGTTAGCTTCTGTGATGTTAATTTTTTTTCCCTTAAGACACAAACTCTCAATGTTTTAGCTCAGAAGAAAAAAAGTGAAATATATGAAAACTCTTTTCTTTCCATCAGCATTCGTGAGAGCATTAAACTGTATGTTAACCATTCCCCAGAGTGAAGAAATTCTACTTACCTCTTTGCCTGGAGGTTGCTTCTTATTAAAGTGTGTTAGATTTGTATATCAAAATGACATGAACTGAGATTTCTCCTCCCTTATTTATTTCTGATAAAAATATGAATATTCACTACGTGCCGACATGTACATATATAAAAAATTCACTACATGCTAATTATACTGTGTGGTGTCAGAAGGGTGCTGTTTATTATTATTTTTCTTGTAATGTTTTGTTACATTGGGGAGGAAGCTTGAAAAATTAATTAAATTGAACTCGTGTCTCAACATTTTATTGCAGTAGAGGAATGCAGAAGGGGGGAAAGGAGAATAGCAATGAGTTGATTGGATAAAAGGAAGCCACTGGTTTCACAAAAGGATCAGGGCTTGTCCAGCTTCTGTTTAAAGCAGTTGTAAGGGCTTAATAGCTAACTGTAGTGAGATTACAAGTTTCAAATTGATTGGTGAAGATAACAGGGAAGATAACATTAGAAACAAAAAGAGAGCTATCTAAATTCAACCCACTTGGAAAAATGAAAATGAGGATGGCCAACCAGGAGTGGGGGAAAGCTGAGCAGCAGATATCCCATAGTTGATGTGCTTAGGGAAGCGTGGAGAGTGGCTTCAGGACTGGGGGACGGGTAGTGAGGCGAAAGCTGTTGGCTCTTCCCTCTCTGTCTTTGCTTGGAGATCAGAAGAGACACTGGGCCTTCCTTCATTCATTCATTCCACAGAGAAGCACCTTTCTTCAACATACCTTTATTGAGTATCTATTATGGGCCACATGTTAAGAGATGGGGGAAGCAAAGAGCTAAACTCATCTTCCATACCCTGGAGGAGTTTAGGACAGAGTCAAATGTAGTATGAAAGAAAGAGCGTGAGGTTCGGTTTAAGGGGAGGAGGGTTTTGTATGTGAATTGAAATCTTATTCTGTCTTCATGGCTTTGTGGTCTGGTGCAGGTCCCTCCACTGCTGAGTATCTTCTCTGTAAAATGAAGATAATGAAGATACCAGCCTCAAAGGGACTCTGTGATGATTCATTGTGACTGGTTTTGAGAATGCGCTTTGAAAATAATCAAGGTGCTAAAAAGATCTGGTTTTAATTATGAAGTATTTGGATTAATTCAAGTTTGATAGTAGAGTCAGAATACAGGGAATCAGAGAAATAGATATAAGTATAATGGATAAGGGAAGAACGCTGTATATGTTGTAGACAAGGTCAGACTCATGCACGTGCAACCTCTGCATTTGCACAGGGCCTCGGACTCAGGTTTAATGCTATGCGTCAACATCTTGAAAGTCTTAATAATCGTTAAACAAGAGGTCTCCCATGTTCATTTTGTGTATTTTCATTTTATGGAACCTCACGAGTTATATAGCCAGTCTGAGTTGTAGACATACTGAGTGTATAAATACTTAGATTAGTTACACACCAACTACATTAATCACCAAGTTATTTATTTATCCATTTAACAGTCACCCATCTATTCATTCACAAGCATATTGACATATTCTTTCATGCAGGATATGAGGCACGTGAGGAATGGGATTTGTATGTGTGGGTCCGTGGCCCAGGAAAGAAGGCGGACCTGAAAAAAATTGTTAAATGTAATAGATATCAGTAGTTGAAAGCAGCTTATGTTCCAAGGCCAAGAATGAATGAATATGTGTTATATGTATTCATAAATGATATATACTAGTAATATAGCTTATTTTCTTCCTTACAAAAATATTGCAATACTAATAATCAGGAGTCTGGAATGAGGCCAGGGACCTATATTTTATTAAAGCACCCCAAGGGCTTCTGAGGCAGATAGTTTCCAAAACTTTCTAAACACCGATTGCTCATATTATGTTTCTAATATTTATGTGTAATTGGGAGGATTAGGTAACTTTTTTTCTAGTAGCCCTCAGCAGCAGCCCCACAGAAAGAATATAGTAACTAGCAGCATTTTTCTCTGTTATTTGGGCCCCTGTTCAAAATCACGGTGACATATTTGCTTCACCAAGCAATACACTATATCCAATCAAGTATCCTTTGGGTGCCAAGCCACAGCTTGGGTAAGATTGTTCACAAATGCAGCTAACCAAATTAGGGGCAAGTACATTTTGAAAACAGTTTCTGGAAATGTGGCCTACTGCCTACCCAATCTGTATCAGAGATCTTGAATGAAAAGAGAGTTGGAAATATAAGAGCATATCTGTTCAGAAGACTATCCACTGGTGTTTTTGAATTTTTTTATTCCAATCCTCATTTCTTGAAATGGGAAACTCTTGGAAGTTAAGAGTATTTTATTTTTAATTGGAAATCCCTCTTTTGTCCTCCTTCTCCTTTTCCATCTTTCCTTGTATATATAGAGCTATTCTCAGCATTTCCAGGACTCCCCTAACTCCATCTATCCAGTCCATCAATAATATTTATTTAGTACATACTATATGCACTGTGTATAAGATAAGACACTATAATGGATACAAATATATACCAGAATTCCTTCGGCAAATATTTACTGAGGACCACTCTGTGCCAGGCTCATTTTCTGACCTATGACTAAGGTTTTAGGCCCTACCCTCAAGGAGCTTGCATTCTAGTATCTACATGTAAACAACTATAATTTAAAAAAAAGAGCAAATCAATGAGAAATCAGTCAAATGCCATGGAATTTCAGAGGCAAGATATCAAGATATCTTTCAATCTCAAGTAATCAGAGAAGGCTTCATGGACAAAATTCTATTTGATCTGTCCCTTAGATGATAAGAAGTATAGGTGAAGACCCATAAGGAAGGCATTCCAAGTAACAGGAATAGCATGGGAAAGCAGACAGGTAAGAAGATGATGGGTAAGCCCTGGAAATATGAAGCAGTTAATTCGGTTTTAAATACACAGTATGTGAAAAGGAGTACTAAATAATATCATTGAGAAAATAGTTTGGGGCCTTGAATGTTGTTTGTAAAAGCTGAGACTTTTTAAGAGGGCATTAGGGAGATATTGGTTATACAGAATGAAGTAAAGAAGGAAAAAGTGAAGGGTAGAGAGATCACTTGGAGACTGTTAGGAAAATGTAGAGAGGCTCTAACAAAGCCTGAAATGAGGGACTAAGAGTAAGAATTAAGAAAATGATCTCTACACCCTCTTTTCTAAATTTGCTTTCATAAGAACAGTATATATGTAGAATGAAGATCACCTTTTTTCTTCTCTAGGTACAAATTCCTTCTCTATAGAAAAATCCACCCGCCTCCTTCCAATTATGCTCCAAGTCCCAAAGAAGTTCCCCTCCACAGTATCTTGCAAAATCAGGCTGTCTTGGGAATCACTCACTAGTTTACCCTGGAACAGTTGTTTTTCCATAGGCTCCCTAACAGCCTTCACCTATTATTAACATCTCTAGCACCCAGAGGTGGCTGAAATGCTGTGGTTTTTTAAATCAGCGTTGTTGTTTTTTATTGTTTTTTTTTTTTTAACTTCTTTAAAATCTACCATCAAGGCCACAGGCAACCTTGACAGTCTCCAGACCCTTGCTGAGAAAAGAATAAACTCAATGTACACCAGTGTGAGACCATGGCCTTTTCCCCTGACCACTGTGTGGCATCTTTGGCTGCCCTTTTAATGTGGTTTTTAATGTGGCTGCCCTTTCATTGTGCCTTCCTACATCAATCTCATAAGACACTCTTTTCCTCATGCTTGACATATTGCTATCATCCTACCACGGATAAAACACAGAGCAATGTAATATGGGCAGGTGATGAAATTATTTGCAATACACAGAAATCTCTGCTGATGTTTAAGACTGGTGCAATATTAAACACATTACTTTCCCTGACAGACATTTTCATTATACCCATACTATGCAGGTAGTGAATCTAAAAGTAAAATCTTGTTTCCCCCAACTGGGCCCATGTAATAAAATTTTAAAATGTGTATGTGTGTGCATGCCCTTACCTCTCTATATATTTATCTTTACAAAATCCACAGCTTCTTGTTTAGATCACATTTGAGTTTAGTTGTGGAAATGACATAAATCCCAGAGAACCTATATTAAAAACTGTTGCCTTAGATCAGACCAGTGTTCTTATGGTAGGTGCTATCACATGGGCAGATTTGGAGGACCATTCTGAGATGGGACAAAACAAAAAACAGCCTAGTAAAACTCAAGAAAGACCAACATCAGAAGGCTAATTAGTCCTCTGGGATGAATTAATGCTAATACATGTCATGAAAACAAGCAACAGCAACAAAAACGGAACGCTGCTTGAGGATTTCTTATGCTAGAAACTTTCTGTGTTTTATAATACATTCATTTTTAAAGTTAAATCCTCGTAACAACCCTGTGAGGTAGATAACAGATGACCGCCTGGGAAAAAGGGACTGGGAAAAAGAAGACTCGTAAAAGTCATATAACTTGTTTAAGGAAACACTTCCAGTGATTCAAGCCATAGAATGACCACAAAGCTTAGGCTTTTATCTGATCTGAATTCTATATCCTTATGGAGAGGGAAAACCCAGATCCTAGGAAAGCAGGTAGAGAAATGTGCCAGGCTGGTCCATAGGAAACCTGGCTCAGTGGGGCATGTTTCTGAGCCTAGGAAAATGCCTGTCTAGTGTACACCTGCTACTGCTGAATGTTCAAGATCTTTCAAATAAATAGTTGCGACTCTGGGGGGCTGTTTTAATTACACTCTGGATTTCACTGGCGGACTTTACTTACTTTACTTTGGACCTAAAGCTGGAGTGAAGGTTGTTACCTTGAAGAGCTGCACTTTTGCTTAAGGGTGTCGATGGAATTTCCTCTTAGTTTGGTGTTTTCCCTCTGATGATGTCACTAGGAAGTGTGAGGCAGAAAATCTGAAGGCAAAGTCTCTTTCAGTTTCATCAGGCAGATCCAGCAGAGCCCTGCACAAACCAAGTGTCCTTTTGTAGAGTCTGCCTGAAAGGAGTTTTCTAAAAAGGAACTTGTGGTTCATTCATTATATACTTTCTCTTTCGGGACAATAACAGTGGACACTATTTCACAGTGGAGCATAACATCCTTACATCCACCATTAGGAATTATGCTATTAATGTACAAGGACTGCACTGTCACAATTAATTTAAGATATCCTTAAAACAACACAATTAAGTTCAGAAACTTTCCACCGTGTCAGTGTACTATATCACCATTTTATAAACTTGGCCAGGGCAGAGCAAAGATTTGAACCCATCTTCTGTAGCCTTAGAGTTTAGCTGTTAACGAAGAGCCCACACTATTACTAACTATGGTACATCACCTAGGAACATCACCAAGCACAGGTGCTTGTTCTTGGACCTGTGAATCACTCTTGCCCTTGGGCAATGAGCTTCGGTCTAGCTTTTGATGAATTTCCTTGCTAAAACTGGAGGTTAATGATTTGGGTAGAAAGAAAAACTTGAAGAGATCAGCTGTGATGTTGACAGGTCAGTCCCAAGATCTAAGCATCTGGGCTTCCTTGAGAGTATCTGTAGTGCTCTATATTATTCACGGCACACTTCAACATGTACTGTGCAGGTAACCCATGACCACAGCCTAATCCCTGTCAATCTCATGCTCCCTGGCATCGCAAATGGGCCCAGCAGCAAACACATTACCTGCCAATTTGGTGCTTTCTAAAGACAAGCATTTTCTTTTATATTCTGGAGACAAAACAAAACAAAACAAAACATTTTCTCTCATTAACCTGCCAGAGCCTTATGGAAATTCTGAGAAGTCAAGTTCACTCTCATAAGGCATAAATGTTATTTATCTCGAATGCTGCAAATTTGGCATATTGGGGAAGGAGGTGACAAGGTTAGGTAGATTTATTAGCATCCTGTCAGGATATTTCCCATGAGCAGTAAAAGTTCGTCAGAAAATTCAGTGTAATTGACGGGAGCAAGTTGGACTAATTCTTAGCAGATCCGCACAGGCTCTGTTCACACCTTTCCTTTACAGACAACAGAATGTACTGAGCAGAGGGCTCATTAAGAAGACCTTCCTGCAAACATACTCTTTGCACCAGGTCCTCTTCCTTTCTTTCATATAATTATTTCAGTTACTTGAGAAGATACACACACGTATCAGAAGCATTACAGAATAGGCAATGATTTTACTCATTTGTATGTATCTCTTAACTCTGTAAAAGAAAGCTTATACTCCAGGGAATAAGGATTAACAAGAAGCTGGTATCTGTTCTGTTTTTCACTCTGCTTTTACTAAAGAACTAGGCATTTAAACAATTGGGTCTAAAAGCGATCAGGGCAAAGGTATAATAGTGGAAAGAGGTTAGCCTTTGAATTAAGATACATGGGTCCCAGTCTCAAGCATCCAGCTTGCGAGCTCTTTGGCACTGGGCCAGTTATTTAAACTTGCTGAGCTTTGGTTTCCTTGTTTGAAAGGTGAGGTTAATGATACATATCTCACGGGGTTTCTAATAAATATTAAATGAAATGAAAAATGTCACAGTTACTTGACCTGAGCATCTTTCAATTTTTAGTTCAAGCGCTACCTTCCCTGAAAAGCCTTCCCTGATGTGCCCAAGAAATAACAGCCACCATTTATTGAGAAGTTAGGATGTTGCTACCCACTATGCAGCCTGCTCTGCATGCTTTATGTCACTGAATCTTCAGAATCCAGACACAGAGAAAGACATTGGGGTGGGGGGGGAGAGAGAGAGGATAAGTCAGTTATCATGTTAAAATACACATCCTTTCTAAACTTTAGTTTCCTTCTCAGTAAAACAGTAAACAATAAAATACACATCTTAACTTGATTTTTTCTTTTAAATTAAAGTTTATTGGGGTGACAATTGTTAGTAAAGTTACATAGATTTCAGATGTACGATTCTGTAATACATGATCTATATCTTACATTGTGTGTTCACCACCCAGAGTCAGTTCTCTTTCCATCACCATATATTAGACCCCGTTTACCCTCTTCTAGGGATCTGCTCCCCCTTACACTCTGGTAACCCCTAAACTATTTTCTACATCTATGAGTTTTCGTTCCTTCATTTGTTTGTCTTGTTCTTCTGTTGTTTTCAGTTTCATATACCATATATCAGTGAAATCATATGGTTCTCTACTTTTTCTGTCTGACTTATTTCGCTTAGCATTATAATCTCAAGATCCATCCTTGTTGTACAAATGGTACTATTTCATCTTTTCTTACCGCTGAATAGTATTCCATTGTGTATATATACCACACTTCTTTATCCATTCATCTATCGAAGGACATTTTGGTTGTTTCTGTGTCTTGGCCACCACAAAAAAAGCTGCAATGAACATTGGAACACACATGTCTGTATGGATAAATATTTTCAGATTTTTTTGGTAGATATCCAGGAGAGGGATTGCTGGGCCATATGGTAATTCTATTTGTAATTTTTTGAGGAACTTCCACACTGCCTTCCATAGCAGCTGCACCAGTCTGCATTCCCACCAACAGTGTATGAGAGTTCCTTTTTCTCCACAGCCTCTCCAACACTTGTTGCTATTTATCTTGTTGATGATAGCCATTCTAACCGGGGTGAGGTGATATCTCATTGCGGTTTTTATTTGCATTTCTCTGATTATTAGTGATGTTGAGCATTTTTACATATGTCTATTTGCCATTTGTGTGTCCTCTTTGGAGAAATGCCTCTTCAGGTCCTCTGCCCGTTTTTCAATTGGGTTGTTTGTTTTTTTGTTGTTGAGTTGTATGAGTTCCTGGTATATTTTGGATATTAGCCCCTTATTAAAGGGGCTGTTTGCAAAAATCTTCTCCCATTTAGTTGGTTGCCTCTTTATTTTGTCAATGGTTTCTTTTGCTGTTCAGAAGCTTTTAAGTTTGATATAGTCCCATTCATTTATTTTAGCTTTTACTTCCATTGCCTTTGGAGTCAAATTCATAAAATGTGTTTGAACCCAAGGTCCATAATTTTAGTGTGCCAATGTTTTCTTCTATGCAGTTTATTGTTTCAGGTCTTATGTTTAGGTCTTTGATCCATTTTGAACTAATTTTGGTACATGGTGACAGACAGCAGTCCAGTTTCATTCTTTTGCATGTGGCTTTCCAATTCTCCCAGCACCATTTATTGAAGAGGCTGTCTTTTCTCCATTGTGTGTTTTTTACTTCTTTGTCCAAAATTATCTGTCCATATTTATGTGGGTTTATTTCTGGGTTCTCGATTCTATTCCATTGGTCTATGTGTCTGTTTTTCTGCCAATACCATGCTGTTTTGATTATTGTTCCCCTGTAGTACAAGCTAAAGTCAGGGAGTGTGATATCTCCAGCATTGTTTTTTTTTTTTTTTTCCTTAGGATTGCTTTGGCTATTCCGGGTCTTTTGTTGTTCCATACAAATCTGATGAATTATTTGTTCTATTTCTTTAAAAATGCCATTGGGATTTTGATGGGGATTGCATTAAATCTGTATATTGCTTTGGGTAATATGGACATTTGAACTATGTTGATTCTTCCAATCCATGAGCACAGAATGTCTTGCCATTTCTTTGTGTCTTCTTCAATTTCTTTCAAAAATGTCTTATAGTTTTCAGCATATAGGTCTTTCACATCCTTGGTTAAGTTTATTCCTAGGTATTTTATCTTTTTGTTGCAATTGAAAAAGGAATTTTTTTAAATTTCTTTTTCTGAGATTTCATTGTTAGTATATAGGATTGCAATGGACTTTTGTACGTTGATTTTGTAGCCGACAACTTTACTGTATTGGTGTATTTTTTCTAATAGTTTTTTTATGGAGTCTTTAGGGTTTTCTACATCTAGCATGATTATGCCATCTGCAAAGAGTGACAATTTAACTTCTTCATTCTCAATCTGGATGCCTTTTATTTCTTTCTCTTGCCTGATTGCTCTGGCGAGAACTTCCAACACTATGTTGACAAGCTGAGGTGATAGCGACAGCTCTATTGTGTTCCTGAACGTAGAGCAAAGGCCTTCAGTTTTTCACCATTACTTATGATATTAGCTGAGGGTTTGTCATATATGACCTTTATTATGCTAAGGTATTTTCCTTCTATACCTATTTTATTAAGTGTTTTAATCATAAATGGATGTTGTATCTTGTCAAATGCTTTTTCTGCATCAATTGATATAATCATATGGTTTTTGTCCTTTATTTTGTGTCTGTGGTGTATCCCATTGATGGATTTGCATTTGTTGAACCATCCTTATGCCCCAAGTGGGATGAACCCCACTTGGTCGTGATTAATAATCTTTATAATGCATTGTTGCATTCAATTTGTTAGAATTTTGTTTAGGATTTTTGTATCTGTATTCATCAGAGATATTGGTCTGTAATTTTCTTCCTTTTGTGTCATCCTGACCAGGTTTTGGTATCACGGTAATGCTGGCATCATAAAATGCGTTAGGGAGCATTGTCTCTTCTTCAATTTTTTGGAAGCGTATGAGTAGGACAGGTATTAGATCCTCTTTGAAGGTTTGGTAGAATTCACTAGTGAAGCCATCTGATCCTGGACTTTGGCTTTTGGGAAGGTTTCAGATGACTGATTCAATGTCCTTATGGGTGATTGGTCTATTTAGATTTTCCAATTCTTTGTGATTCAGCCTAGGAAGGCTATATGTTTCTAAGAACTTGTCTATTTCTTCTAGGTTATTGAATTTGGCGGCATATAGTCCTTCACAGTATTCTTGGATAATCCTTTGTATTTCTGTGGCATCCATAATAAATTCCCCTCTTTCATTTCTGATTTTGTTTATTAGTGTCTTTTCTCTTTTTATCTTAGTGAGTCTAGCCAAGGGTTTGTCAATTTTATTAATCTTTTCAAAGAACCATTCCTTTGTCACATTAATTTTTTCTATTGTCTTTTTGTTCTCTATTTCATTTAGTTCTGCTCTGATTTTTATTATTTCCTCTTTTCTTCTGATGTTGCATTTCATTTGTTCTTTTTCTAGTTCTTTAAGGTGTAACATGAGGTTATTTATCTGAGATTTTTCTTCTTTCTTGAGATAGGCCTGTAATGATATAAATTTCCCTCTTAACACTACTTTTGCTGCGTCCCGAACATTTTGGTAGGATTTATTTTTATTCTCATTTGTTTCTATGTGTCTTTTGATCTTTCCTCTTATTTCTTCTTTGACCCGGTTGTTCTTTAAAAGTATGTTGTTTAATCTTCACATATTTGTGGTGTTGCCTGCTTTCTTTTTGCAGTTGATATCCAATTTGAAAGCCTTGTGATCAGAGAATATGCTTGGTATGATTTCAATCTTCTTAAAATTGCTGAGGCTAGTTTTATGTCCCAATGTAGGGTCTATCATTGAGAATGTTCCCTGTACTCTCGTGGAACATTCAAGAAAAAATTATATAGTCTGATGTTCTAGGATGAAGGGCTCTTTAAATGTCAATTATGTCCATTTCATCTAATGTGTCATTTAAGGCTGATATTTCTTTATTTTCTGTTTGGATGATCTACCCATAGCTGTCAATGATGTATTTAGGTCCCCTACTATAATTGTGTTTTGGTCAATTTCTCCCATTAGTTCTGTTAGTAGTTGCTTGGTATATTTCGGTGCTCCCTGATTGGGGCATAAATATTGATGACTGTTATGTCTTCTTGTTGTATATACCCCTTTATCATTATGAAATGTCCATCTTTGTCTCTCGTTACCTGTTTTATCCTGAAGACTGTTTCATCTGCTATTAGTATGGCTACGCCTGATTTTCTCTGGATACCATTTGCTTAGAGTGTCAATTTCCACCCTTTTACTTTGAGTCTGTGTTTATCCTTGTAGCTGAGATGTGTCTCTTAGAGGCAGCATATGGCTGGGTTTAGTTTTTTGATCCAATCTGTTCCTCTGTGCCTTTTTATTGGTGAGTTCAGTCCATTTATATTTAGGGTGATTATTGATATGTGAGGATTTCCTATCATTCTATCTTTGGTTCTCTAGTATCTTCAGCATACTTACTTTCTCCATTCCCATATTATGGTTCAGGCCTTTACTCTCCCCACTTTTATGTTTTGTTTTCACAAATTATACCTATTTATGCTGGTTGAATAGCCTCTTTCAGTATTTTTTTAGTGCAGGTTGTGTGTTAGAAAATTCCCTCAGCTTCTGTATGTCTGGAAAGGTCTTTATTCCTCCTTCATATCTAAAGGATATCTTTGCTGGATATATTATTCTTGGCTCATACTTTCTCTCTTTCAATAGTTTGAATATTTGATTCCACTCCCTCCTGGCTTGTAGAGTTTATGCTGAAAAATCTGATGATAATCTAATGGGCTTTCCTTTCTAGGTTACCATCTTCTTTTCTCTGGCTGCTTGAGGATTCTTTCTTTGTTGTTAATTTTGGACAGCTTCAATAAAATGTGCTTTGGAGAAGGCCTGTTAGGGTTGAGATAATTAGGTGTTCTATTTGCTTTTTGGATTTGAGGATCCAGTTCTTTCCACAACTTTGCAAAGTTCTCCTTAACTTGATTTTAATGACTAAATGGTGTGATTTATGTTACATGCTTCCCACAGTACCTTGCACATAACAGACCTTTAAATAGGATCTAATATTGTTTCTGATGATGTTTCGTTTTTACATTCCTAGCACATGTTATTTTAGGTTTCATCCTTTGATGTGTCATTGTTCATTTCGATCTCTGTCTCCTCTACTAGTCTGTGAGGAAGCTGGAGTCCTTGGTTTTTCTTCTCTGGATAGCATCCATCACACAGGAATACTCATAAATTTGTTCTCAACGGGGAACAAACAAACCAAGAAAAGAGAGTGAGGGAAGAAAGAGGGAGAAGTACGATAATGTGCTCAGTAAATTGTCAGGAGCTGCACCCTGTGGTAAACCGGCCCAGGCAACACTACGATGGTAGCAGGTCAACTTCAGTTCCAGTCATACTTTTAAAAATAAAGTTGCCATTCCTATTGGAAAGTGATAGCTCTCTTTCTGGAAGTATTTCAGAAAAAGTGGAAGAACAAAGCAAAACAAAATTTAAAAAAATTATTTGCACATTATAGTGTGTAAATTTATATATATATATATATATATATATATATATATATATATATATATATATATAATCCATTCCTTTCTTCTTATAGAAGGAATTGATATACTAGGGGAGACTTCACAAAGTAGCATATTCCCATGGCTGAATCAAATAGCCAACATGGCAGAGGGAGTTGTATTACTTCCATTTCTTGTTAGGCTGAAATAATTTGGCCTAGCCAAGGATGATTTTGGCCTAGGAAGCTCAGATTTCGAATCCAGCCTAACTGGCCTATTTCCAGTTTTAGAATTTTCCACATGCCTTCTTCTCTCATATATAGAGTAGTTTAAAGGATCCCAATAAAATAAGAGTTTGGTACAAATGATGGGAATATCAACTCTGTTCGAGGCTATTCTTACCTACTTTGTGTTGGGACACCCCCCTACACCCTACACCTAGTTAAATACAGCCTTGTCTTTACCCAGCACAGATCTCACCCTTACTTTGTCATCCTCAAATATATGAACAGCCTTTTCTGACTCACATTTCTATCTCTTCTCATATCCTGGCCTTTTTTAAAGGTCAGGAATTTTGAAAGGAAGCAGAGGTCTCAGAAAGTGAAAGATACAGGTTAACTCTGTTCTAAAGTTTAGTGGCAGCAATTAGTATAAAGCAGAGTTCGATGGGGCTTCGCATGAGTTTTGTTTTTTCTGCATGAATGTTGAGATATTTTTAAAAATGTGATATTTCACATAAAAATGAAAATAATTAGCTGCTCTTGGCAAATGAGAAGGCGTTGTAATATTGGGCCTACATTTCCACCTGGCAAAAATTTGCCAGAGAATGAGTGGTGGGTGTTTTAACCATTTTGTGGATGGCTGCAGTCCCCGCCATTTCCTACCACACCAGCAACACTAAAACCAATGGTCAGTTGTAGTTACAACAACTACGTATGAAAATACTCAAACACTAGAATTCTTAAATCCCACCTACTTCACGAATTTGCATTACCTGCTTTAACTCTGGAGGCATTTAATTGTGCAATGCATGATATAAAGGAATGAATTACATACCAAGTTAGATCTGTCACATACCATTATTTCATTATATCTCTTTTTCTTCCTTTCCACACTTTCCACATATACCCCCCTCTCCCACTACCTAATATCATTACTCCAATGGAAGATGAATCATCAAAGCCTTACAGTTTATGGCCCAGAAGAAAAATTTTGCTTCTATAAAATCCTACAGTCTTATTTCTCAATTCTGGCATTAAATGTCACTAAATCAAGAAGAGGTTAAGAAAAAAAATTAGTGAAATATCTATTGCCATGCTAACAAGCAGTAATAGAACAATCTGTCCATGTCCCCACTTCACAAGTCCACTTTCCCCAAACTAATCAAACCTTTCCGTATGTGGAACTTTCCACAGCAGGTCTTTTCTGTGAAGAAAGACCAAGAAGGTTCTCCACACATATTCTCCCTGGCAGAAAATTCTCACCTTATTTTTTTTTTCCATTTCAGTAATATGTATATTTTTTTCCTTCTGACTTTCCAGGTCTCTTTTTAAAATGTAAATTGCCCAAAGCTAGGTAGTTGCCTCATTGGTTTTCATTTTCATTGAATCCATCCCTCACTCCTTTTTCACATTACGTATATGTTTTCCTCTGAAGGTTGGGTTATGTAAAGAAGCTTCTTTTATATTTTAACTTGCATTTTTATTGTTCTTTAGGCTTCTGTCCTTAACTCTTGAAAAACTTGGGAGTTTTTCTACCTTTTTCTTCTGCATTACAGTGCTTTAAGGTGTGTGTGTGTGTGTGTGTGTGTGTGTGTGTGTGTGTGTGTTTATTGACTTTTATGAAAAACACTCTCAGCTCACATTTCACCACTTATCACCCACTCCAGTCCCTCATATCCTGTGATGTTTTTAAATGCTTATGAGATAGATCAGTCCCGGAGTGAAGTTTGTAATGTCCACATATGATTAATTTCTGGCCCTACTTTAAACCCTCCAGATGATTGTTGAATGACCTCACGGTGAAATAGAAATGCTTTGTCACTCACAAGGCTCATCATGGTCTGTTGTCTCTCTCCCTTTCCAGCACCATCTATTTCATTCTTTTATCCAGATTCCAGCCATAATGTCTAACCCAGAGAGTTTTGAATGCCATAATGCTGAATTGGAACTTCCCATATATCTGCAATGACTAGCCACTGAAAGATTTTATGCAAAGAAGTGAAAATTATGTAAGTCGTGCATTAGGGAGATTTCTCTGGGGAAACCATGTAGCAGGCTGTGTTCACAAAAGGATTTGGCAGCTAAGAACTTCATCAGTGTGCTTTTGAGTTTGTTCAGGCAAAGAGGTATTAAGAGACTGAACAGGTCTCTGGGAGTGGGAAGGCGGGACCAGAGATGAATGATACTATTGAGACAGACAATTCTGCAGTTTAGATAAGAACAGGGAAGGAAGCCTACCAAGTAATGACTAAAGTTTTGAGCTGAGTAAATGGACAAAAAAAAAGTGATGTCATTAGCTAAGGAACAGAACCCACAATAAGTTTGGGGTAAGACAACAGTGTGGAAAGTAGTCATGGAAAATGGTGAGTGGTTTATCTATGGAAAGAGATCCAGCAGGTGCCTGTAGCTCAGATTATTGGATGGGATTAGAGGCAGGTCTGGGGTCCTCTACTTAGAGGTAGTAGCTGAATCCATGCAATGAATAACATGAGGTCATCAAGGGAGAGAATATGGAACAATATTATCAAGATTAGAGCCTTGGGGGGAACACATTTTTAAGTGGTAGATGATGTAAAACAAACTACATTTTGAGAACGAGAAATTGTTAGGTGCATTGCACAGTAACTCCCATTTTTTTCTATCTGACAACACCCTTATCTAGAACTTATAATATGGGTTAACCAATCCCTTCCACCAAAATCAGAACTATCATTTTAGTCTGCAGGTATATATAGTATTGCCCATTAGGACAAGTAAATCGGATGCCTCTGGCTCCCAGCTCTTCAGATGAGGTGCATCTTGGTGTTACGGTGATTGGCGCAGCACTAATGTATAATAACCAGAAATTTCGTTTACCTTCCAAGATCTTAATGGAAGACCCTCCTCAGGAGGAAAAGTTTCTGACTTATCAGGCTGAGAAATGAAATCGATTTGCTTTTTATTTGTTTTTCACCCTATCTGTTTCTGTCATTTTCCTTTTTAATCACCAGCAATATTTATATAGAAAAACAGGGCTCCTTCTTCTTAGTTTTGTGAGATCTTGTGGTTGATGTCCTGTTTCCTCCCATCATGCTAATTATTTAAGCTGCAGTAGAATCTCCTTTTAGCATGCATGATTTCCCTGAAGATTAGTTGGAAGGAGATTAGATGTAATGAGAGGGATAGGTGAATAAAAACAGGATGGGACTGTCTCATATTTAAGAGAGAGTTGACTCGATTTCAGAGACAATTAGAAAAGTAAGAAGATGCAAGGATTACACCAAAAGAAGTGAATGAGACCTCCAAACCAATGGCAAACACAATAGATAGGGGTTGCTGGAGTCAGAAATAAGGCTGTTCCACCAGATCGTGGAGCTAGACTATACATTTCCAATGTGCTTTGGAAAGATGAGCCTCGTTGCCATATAGCATTTGGTGAACTTTTTAACTGTCATGAGAATGTTCAGAGTGCACTGCAGTTGTCCAGCCACATCCACTGATTTCCATGGAACCCAGAAGGTTCAGTCCCATAGAGATCTGTGTGAAGACCTGAGCCCCGAAGGATCTCATACCAAAAAAAGACAAAATGGGGTTGTTAAGAAAGACTCACCATGAAGATACAACCCGGCCCATGGGCTAGACTAAGTAGTGTGACTTCGATGTTGAAGAAAGGAGGTGGTTCCAGGTCCAGTTTGAGGCTGGTTCTAAACATCCGTGTATCTTCCTTCTCTGTATTATCTCTAAATTTTGGGAAAGAGATTATGTGCAAAGGGAAGTGCCCTGTCCCTTGGTGCCTTCCTGTTCTCTTGTTGCTTTCCTGTTCTCTTGAAGGTACTGCACTGACTGCTGGCTACAGAAGGGAAAGGGCCTGAGAAGGCAGTTCCATAGATGTGGTTACCAGCTCCATGAGTAAAGGAGCTGGTAAGAAGCTCTTCTCCCACTCGGGAATTCCTATGGAAAATCATTAAGGAGGGAGATCTTTGGGCAAAGCTAGACTTCTTGCTAGTCAAGCAAGTGGGTGCCCAAAGCATTGGGGCACATTGTGGAGTTCCTCTAAAGCAGGGCATGTTGGTAACTTCAGGGTTTTAGCTCATGGGCTTTCTCTTGTTTGGTCAGGATGAGATCACTAAAAAAATATATATATCTATATAACCCAAATGGATCCATTCCTCATCATTGCTATTCCATGGTCTAAATTCTTTTTTCTTGGCCACCCTTCTTTCTGTAGGCAAGAAGGGGAGGGGGAAAGGTCTGAGAACCATATGTCTCCATGACATCCTGGGTGCATCCTGAAGACTCTCTTCCCATAGTACCCTTGGCCCTTCTCAGAATTGAGATCATCAGAATGGCTCAGGCGGCTATAATAGCAGCAAGAATGCTTCACATATAGTGGTGCCCAAGAATATTTTGTTAATCCTTGTTGATTCTAAGGACTGTGTAGCAGAAACTCACTTTCAGCAATCTGTTTTCTTTAAAGGGGGAAAAAAAAAGAGCAATTCATCTCAAGCAATGGAGAAAATCAGCTCATTTGAGAAGACTTACTTAATGAGGCTCGGTGGTGACTTTTCAGAGACAACTTTAGACTTTGAAAAGGAATATTTTACCTCCTTACTCTGCTCTGGGAACTCAAAGGAAGGGGAGACATTAAGTGTGCTTCTGTGTTCCCTTCATAGGAAGCTTTGATCATTTTTGTTGAAGTGATTCTGAACAGGTGATGAGCACACAGGCAGGCCAGGGAGGAAGTAGCCTTCCCATTGGATCCATGACTCCTGTCTCCCAGGCAGCATTCGTTACAATGCTGCCCCCAGACCATGGTAGGTGCAATCAGCTGAAAGGAGAAGGAAGAACTATGTGAAGAAAAATTATCTTTCATTACAGGTTCAGAGCAGGCACCCCAGTGAAAAAAATATTCTAGTGCTTTGGGAGGCACATTTCTTTTTCTGTTGTTCACTTAATCAATGTCTCTTTGATTCCACCTCTTCTTTCACTTTATTCACCTGCTTTTGTTTGGCAGGTTTGCCTCCACTTCTATAACCCACTCCCCACCCTAAAGAACAGGGGTTGAGGCCTGTGTCATTGAAAGGGAATGGCATTCCTCCTTTTATAACAGACAATTGAAAGATGCAACTCGATGATTTCTTCTTTCTGGAAGCTTTCCTGGATTCTCTGGCCCTATGTTGAAATGGAATTCTTCTTCAGTCCTAAACTCATTGCACAGAAATGACCACATCATACTGTCAGGAAGTGGCCCCAACCACCTGGTTCAACTACATTTCCTGCCTTTATGAGGGAAAGTAATTTTTCTCAGCCTTCAGGAGGTACTCTGGACCTTCAGAGGGATTATTCATTATGAATGTGTACCAACTGGACAAACAGTTAACCAAGTTTACTATTTGGAAGTACTGAAAAGGCTGTGTGAAAAGTTAGATAGCCTGAACTTTTCACCAACAATTCATGGCTCTTGCATCACGACAATGCACCAGCTCACACAGCACTGTCTGTGAGGGAGTTTTTAGCCAGTAAACAAATAACTGTATTGGGACACCCTCCCTACTTACCTGATTTGGCCCCTAATGGCTTCTTTCTTTACCCGAAAATAAAGGAAATATTGAAAGACAGACATTTTGATGAAATTCAGAATATAAAGTGTAATACGATGATAACTCTGATGGTCATTCCTGAAAAAGAGTTCCAAAATTGCTTTGAAGGGAGGACTAGGTGCTGGCCTCGGTGCATAGCTTCCCAAGGGGAGTACTTTGAAGGTGACCGTAGTGATATTCAGCAATGAGGTGTGTAGCACTTTTACTAGGATGAGTTCGCGAACTTATCACATCTCGTACATACAGCTTGCTTATCATGCCAGGTGTTTTACAGGTAGTGATTAAGTGACAGTGTAGGTATAGGTGAAGAGTGTGACTTCCAGAGCCAGAGACACTGGGTTCAAATCCTGCCATTTAATATCTGTGTGACCTTAGCCAACTTACTTAAGCTTTCTAGTCCACAACTTTTTCCTTTATAAAATGAGGATGATTGTAGCTATTGTGAGTTGTTGTCCGGGTTAAATGAGATAATCTAAGGTAGATTACTTATCATAATACCTGACATACAATAAAAATACGCATTATTATTATTCATTTCTTAATCTCCAAATGCTTAAGTGTAACTTTCAACACTCTGACTTATCGCAAGGATCATAGACTCTGAAATTGGTAGAGTAAACCTGCTTTCTGAAGCCCAGTGGAATGATAGTGGTGATACTAACCTGGTACATTTTCTTCTCCAGACAATGGATTTAAAGTCTCTGCTCAAGAAGCTGATTGGCAGTACTGCCTTAGATTGGCATCCTCTATTTCCGAAAGAGAAGACGATTCTATCAGCTTTCCCCAATTTTGAGCTTTTGGAATCTAGGAAAAGAGAAAGATAAAACTTTATCTCAGGATTATTGAGGGTGAATACCTTTTCTACCTTTTTTGTCTGTACACACACACACACACACACACAAACACACACACGCCCCATCCCATCCCCCTCCCAGAATAGTTCAGCTACCTAGAGGAATATGATGAGTGATTACAGAATTTGATTGCATAAATTACTGTGAGCTGTTCCAAGGAAAGGTAAAATTCTTAAACTCCTGGAGGTTTTTTTATTAGCACTATTCCGAATAATAATTCCTGCTGTCATTAGTCAACTTTGGATATCACCATTTTCTATGATAACATTTATCGAACTGTTTAGTTAGTTACACAGAACTCCCCAGTTCTGCAAGCTCCGGGCTAAATCACCTATGCCATTTCCTGTAGCAGAGCTCCCTCTAGCACCTCCACACAAGTCTCAGTTTAGTTTGCCTTTGGAGACCCCAAAGAACAGCTAACTGTACAGATCAGTGACAGCTTTCATCATTTAGGGATCTAGGTTCTCCAAGAACTTAAGTGCCCAGTATTAGCCTCCTGATATTTTTTCATTTGACTTCACAGCAGCTAAAATAGGGTAGGAGACTTTTTGGACAGCCTAATTGGCTGGAAGCAAAGCAGGTGGCTTTCTTTCAGGTCTCAATTGAATTAAAACTTCCCATTAATTTTGTTGAGTCAACTTAATTCTCTTAACCTGATAATGACTTCCTTTGGAAGAATTGCAGTATGGGGGGGGGTGCAGAATTTTAAAGATTGTGCGTGAGAAAGAGAGAAAGAAAGGAAACACAGTAGAGACGATCGGACTGACTTCAGATTTATGAAGTTCAGTTTATCCCTGAAGAGATTCTGGCTACTGCCTTATTTGTATTTAATTTGGGTGGCTCACTTTGGCATGAGATCAAAGATCTGGGTCATCTTTTTAAAGCTGAGCGTGTCTGGAAAGAATGTGGTAGGCTCATGCAGCAGAACAGAAGATTGTATTGCTTAAACCTCTCTCCGAAGGCAGGGAGGGTGAGGAGGAGGTGTGAGATATTTTAAAAATAAGACATGCTGCTAAATTCCCTGCCAACCTCCGTTCATGCTGAGTGGAGTGTAAGTAACAAGTATCAGATAGTTCCTCCAGATGTCAGCTATTTAAAGAGGCACGTGCTAGAAGTTCTGTGGACAGGCAATGGTCTTATCCATGGTAATGGTGGTGGTGTGGTGTTGGAGATGGATGTCTGCCTCATAAAAGAAACTTTTATCGACAGCAAATGCATGTGGAACTGTGTTTGTGCACTTGGAAAGGAATAAACATCAGACAGAAGAAGACATGACTTAATAACTCATGAAGGTCAGCATATCAAACCCAGTGCAAGGAACAGCCAATTTTTTAACTGTATGAAGCAGAAGGAACTTCAAAAGCCTTCACCCCTGTAAAATTATCGTGTTCTCCTGGAGAAATTGATTTATAGGCCAAGAAATTGTACAATGAGATGAATGACTCTTCAAATTCAATTTTAAAATTTCTCAATTGTTTTACCTAAAACAGATGGGGGGGGGGGAACAACAAGTATGACTATTCTCTTTTCTAATATTTTGAATCCCAGCAGTTAAGGACTTCTGATAGGAAAAAGTAAGTTGACTTATTTAAGATTGTAATGACTGGGATAAGAAAAAGTCAGGACCAGTTCTGCTTCTAGTTTTCAGAATTTGTAGCATTGGTGTCTTCATTTTTATTATAGTGAATCCCTGCCCTTTCCTCAGCTCATTTAATGTTTCCTTATCACATGCAGGCTTAAAATTCTCTGCAAAAGGCCATACAAATTTTTACAATCTATTCTCCTTCATTTTCTACACATTCAGACTTGATGCTTTCCCTTAATTCAAATCGCAGCTCTAGTATCACTTAATAGCTAGAGGACCTCCAAAAGATGTCGTTTTATCATGTCTCTGAGGGATTTTTCCTCAGGTTTTTGTGTAGGAATCCAATAAGTTAGTTTTCAACTCTTGGCTCATTGCTGGTGACAGAGTTAACTAGTCCTTCCTTTCTGATTGCAGATGACATTGGTCCCAACTCATCCCATGGCCTCCTATGAATCAGACACCAAAATAAAAACCCTCACCTGAGGGAGAAGTGAGGTAGACTGAGAAAAGAAGGATGGTTAAGTGAAAGGAGCATTTCTAGGGGAAAAAAATGTTTTTTTCCTTCAACCTCCCTATCTCCCCTTTGAGGATTAGAGAAAAATGGAGGGTTTTCTTGGTTATGTCAAACACAGCGGGATCAGTGTTCTTCAAACAGATTTTACTTTGAAAGACACTGTGGTTAGAGTTTGTGTGTGTTTGTGTGTGTGTGTGTGTGTGCGCACGCGCATTTTCTTTGCCTTTCATTTTCTGGATTCTTCTGCAGATGTCCCAACTTGACACATTTACAGAAAGAGATAAGAGGCAACTGAAAGAGAAAAATCACAACCTGCGTAGTCACAGTGTGACTACTTGTAAAATGGCCCCCATATCCTATCTTTAGTTAGTCCTTTGGTGGGGCAGGAGAAACTGTGAGCTTTTATTTATGATGTTCAATAAGGAACACTGTGTGTCAAAAGGAGTGGACTTTCGTATCTGCTTTTCACAGCTACGCGAGAGGAGATGTTGGCTGGAAGCAGAGCTTCCAACCTTTTTTCCTACCTTCTGATTCATATTTTCTCAGGAAGAAAATGTCTGTCTTTTAAATGAAGAACTAGTTCTGTTGTCAGCAATTAATGGCTTCTCTAGTGTTTACCTAAGACCCTTCTCTGCAGGGAACATCACTGAGGTCCTAGCATCAATGGTGTAATACTTTAGTTTTTCCCATATATTTATACCCAGTTTTTCTTCTTCAGTCAATATTACGATTCCGAGTCCAAGATTGATATGATGGGGTCTTCTGGATGGAGTGTTGAGTTATCTTTAGTATGTTACATAGGAAAAGTAGAACTTGGTAAAAAAGCCCATTTTATTTCTATTTCTTCTCCCCACCTTTATCTTTACTTTCCATGGTGTGCAGAATGCTAGTCACTCAACTGTAGCAGAGGGAAATTGCTGATGAACTTGAACTCTGGAGTGACACTGGTTACAGGTTGCCCTGAAATTTCCTCAAGCCTGGCAAATGTATTTTCTATTTTGCACTGTTCTAATATTATCAGTAAAAATATGTATCTATCCTATTGTTACCTTCAAGAGATGCCAGTCATGTTTCTCAAAAACAAATACACACACACACACACACACACACACAGTGTATTTAAAGTGTATTTAAAGATGGTTCATACCTATATGTTCTATTTTATAAGGGTCTAGCTAAAATTGAGTAACATTGTAAGAATGAAAACAGACAGACAAGTCTTGGGGTCGCAACAAGTAGAAAGGATGGTATGTTTTAATGAAGGAGTGAAAATAAAATGATTAATAAAAAAATTAAAATGGATAAGAAAACTGTTCTCTAATTAAGGCCCACAGAACAGGCTAAGCCAGAAGACAGAGAGTCCCGTGTTGGGGAGTACTTATGACAAGGCCCTCACCCCCACCTCCACAGCCACCCCCAACAGAGGTGTACATTGTCTCTGCATGATTTAGTATCTGGTGCTATTCTGCATTTCTCAGTTTGGGGGCTGAATTCCTCAGCATCCTTGTCACATTACAAAAATAGAAGGCCAGATATCATAGTCATACCACCACCCCACTTGACGCCCACAGCCTAAGAAGAGCAGGCAGGCCTCAGTTTTCAAAAGGGTTGTATCCCAAAGGTTACTTTATGAATTCTCAGAGTTCAGATTATATTTTCCAAGAGATAGAATGTATTCTATTTCCAGAAGTCAAATACCTACTAACCCAGAACATTCCCAATAACCTAGTTTAGAGCTACTATAGCCAAGTACCTGGTCACATAGGAAATGTTCTTTAAAAGGATACAATTTGGAATTCTGGTTTAGGATGCCAGCAACACATTTCTTAGCACTGCAGATTTTATAACAAGATCTGAGCTGGCCAACCGCACACTTTCTGTCTCCAGCAATTCTAGTCAAGGTGGTTCTTGTATCTGGGTCAAGGTGGGGATCGAAGGCAAGAAATGGACTCCAGCTGGAAAAGATGCAGTGAGGTGCTGGACTGGATATTCTGAGATGGCATGAAGAGGAGAGTTAGGCATATTTGAGAGGAATAATAGGAGCACCGGGGATGGGGAAATGAGGGGAGAAGAGATCCAATTTGAAGGAGTGGGGCTTTGGTGGTTAACAAAGAAGAGAAGCAGAACATAAGTCAATTCAACACTCTTAGTTGCGCACCCAATCCTATTTATGCCAAAAAAAGTGAGTAAAGTTGAGTGAGATACAGTCTCCACAGTCAAGACCTTCTGTACGTGGAGGAGACAGGCTACAGAGTAGCATCACAGAGAGGATCTGTTCAGCTCCAGACTAGAAATTCAGTAAGAGCGCAGGAAGGACAGATTTATTCTGGCTTGAGCATTTGGAACCATTTCATGGAAGAGCCAGCATTTGGGGTAAGTCTGAGGATATTAATGCCCTGAGATAGGTAGGAGGCAGAAGGATAAGCACAGTCCAGGATGAAGGTGGGTAAGATTAAAGTCCAGAGGTGAGGAGGGGAAGCGAAAGTGACAGAGAATGAAGACATGCCTATAGAGTAGAGGGTTAGAAGGATGGGAAATCATGATTTTACCTTCTGGAATGGAGTTTCTTCTTCAATACCAAATGTTCTCATCCTCCTAAGAGACCCCAGCCCCTGTACTGGGGTAGAAAGAATGAGTATGGGAAAGGGTACCAAAAAGAGGATCTGAGTCTTTGAGAATCTGGCCATTGGGGGCTAGTGGTCAAGAAGTTTTTTCTACATCTTGCCTCTTCTCTTGCCCAAATGCCACCCAGCCCATCATGTGATTTTCAGATGTGAATCAGGTGGGATTAAGAAGAGAAAAGCATGATTTTGGAGCTCAGATTATGTCTTAGGGTATCCCAAATATCAGCAACAGAAAAACATGGGGAAGGGAACCTTTAGAAGAAATGGAGGGCCTGGAATGCTGGTTCACATGGTCTATGGAATTTATTGTAAGAAAGACTGGGTCTGTAGTTCATGAAATAATCATAGGCTCCTCCTGTCCACAACTTCCTCTAAAAGGACAGGTGAAGTGCCCAATTCTCAGATTTCTTCCTATGCAACATCAACCCTTGCAGTATGGAGGCCAAGGTTAGAAGTGCTCTCTGATCAATGAATTCTGAGAGCTGGTTGAAAAGGAGAAGAATAAGGAGAACCTTTGCAAATATTTGTGAAAGGCGTAAGTCTCCTGTTACAAAGTTGAAATGGCCATTTCTGTTTCAGGAATTATGGGAGAGGACAAATGCAGACAGAGAGGCAGTCACACTGACTGCAAGTGCTGCACACGTAAGAAGCCCTTCAAAGCAGAAAGAGCTTCACATTTCAAAGAAGGGAAATAGGCGCTGATATTCACAGAGGCTTAGAGAAAATGAGAGGTTCCTGGGTCAGTATCAATACAGACAGTTACAAGGTGAGGGAAAGGCTTTCAGCCTCCACTTCCTCTTGGCTTTTAGAGCCTGCCTGTATGACTACTGCTGGGAGTTCATCTGCGGGACCTCTGCAGCTGGGGTTTAGGAGATTTATACACTTTTAGTGTGTGTGTGTGTGTGTGTGTCTGTGTGCGGGTGTGCGCACATTCTCTCTGGCTTGTTATGTTGGACCCCATTCTTAATGATGAACTACTTAGGAAACTGAATTCCAGTCACTCACTGTCTCTTGACCATTTGCAAGAGGAAGGACACAAAAACTTTATATTAAGATTCATAGCAACTTGGAAGTGATAATGTTGAACCTTGAACAGGAGTCTTTAATGAAATTATCTTATTAGCCATATGCATAGAAACCTGTGTTGTCAGTCGTAGAATAGCATGTCTATGTAACATACTAGGTGAGTATGGGCATAGTTAAAAAAAATTACCAACACTACCACACAAATGAATATGCTAAAATTTGAATGTTATCGATGCATTAATACAATTTAGAAGGTTGAAAGATATCTCTGCTCTAGCTGAGTTCAAGTGAAATGTTCAACTCCTACGAAAGCATGTTTTGGTATCTATGTAATGTGTGTGTGTGTGTGTGTGTGTGTGTGTGTGTGTGTGTCTGTCTGTCTGTGTTATTTACTACTAACCACAGACAAGTAGGAACATGGTGACAATCAAATCAGGAGGCAGGATTTTTGGATTTTATTTTTGCTAATATTTTTATTCATCTTTGAGTACTTTCTATTTCTAGGATTCAGTTTCTTTATCTGGAAAATGACGGCTTTGAAGTCATCAGTAGTTCTTCAACATTTGGAGATCATGAACTTCTTTTAAAATCTGAAGAAATATTTGTACCTTCTTTCCAGAAAAAAAAAAAAATACACCCAGACTAAATTGAATGTAATTTCAGGAAGGAATTTCACAGGCCATTTTCAGGGCTATCATACAGAGCCATAGAAATTGTGCACTACATAATTATGTAGTGTAGATCGATACAATTCCAACAGGGCATAATTCACGTAGGCTGTGACATAAAGGACATCCCTTCGGAGGTATGCATAGAGATGGTCCTCTGCATGGCAGTTCCAGGCTAAGAACTCTGGCCAAATGAGCTCTAAGGTTCTTTATGAATCTGCATGTCTCTACTTCCACAAATGCCGTTATTGTTATCAGCAACCCCACATTAGTCAGCTCATGTGCATAACAAAATATAATGGACTGGGTAGCTTACACAGAGAAATTGATTTTCTCACAGTTTTGGAGCTAGAAGGCCAAGTGCCAGTAGATTTGTTTTCTCCTGAGGCCTCAGGCCTCTCTCCTTACTTGGCAGGTGGTCACCTTCTCTCTCTGTCCTCACATGACCTTTTTCTCCGTGCCCACACATTCCTAGTGTTTCTTCCTCTTATAAGGTCACCAATTCTATTGGATTGGGACCCCACTTTTATGACCTCATTTAACATAAACTCTCTCTTTAAGGGTCCTATCTGCAACACATTCACATTGGGGGTTAGCACTTCAACATATAAATATTGGGAGGACACAGTACCGTCCGTAACAAACCCCAAGTAAGAAACCATTGCAAAGAGTGATAGTGAACTAGATGAATCAAGACCTCTCACATCCCCTCCACGTAAAAAACAAAACGAACAAAACACAACTAAGCCTATCAAAAATCAGAATAAAATATGGTGCTTTTAAACATCGGAGTTGATAATTGATAATCAAAATCTATCTGCTGATGTTCTTATCAAAGGGAACACTTTCACAGAGGTTTATTTAGTAGTCAAAGAAAAAAAAACCTACAAAAAACTTGATGTTATAAAAATAAATGAGCTTTGTTTGGAATCGATCATTGAATGTTGTACATACTGGGTTAGGGAATGAATTACGAGAGAAGAAATTATAAAAAAAAAACTATAAATATTTTTAGTTTTTGCTTTCTTTTGGGCCATGCGTGTAATCATCTTCGTATGACGTAATTCAAGCTACCTAAAGTCTCTTCCACATCTGGTAAGTGGGGGTGGGGGCAGTTGGGGGTTGCTATTTCTGCTCTTCCCAGTGTTCCTTTAACTGTAGTGGGAGAGCGGAGGCTGAGGAGAAAAGGCCAAGAGTTTCTTGTAGTTGTGTAAATTTATTATGGTTCCCCCAGTACCACATTTAGTAACCACCATTTGCTGAGTAACTAACTCCCCAAGCAACAACCATCCTACACGCACCCCCAAAACCCCTTAGTCCCAGCAGGAGCTGAATAAGAGAGATGGTCAAGGAGAAGAGAATAAAACAATGTGCTGGATGTTGTTATTCCTAAAGCTTCTCCATGCCTCTGTGGCGGTTTAATTTACTTAGCCATGAGTCAAGCCTATTGGTTTGTGGTATTATAGACCCTCCAAGAATATGCAGTACCACCAATCACACACTGCCTTTTTGTCCTTTTCTCTCTCGATGCACTGACCTTTCGCTTTTCTTCTGAACACCAATAAGGTATGCATTTTAGGAAATCACAAGCACGATGACTCCCTGAATGATGCTTTACTCCCACACAGACACACTTCCTTAGATGAACTACCTCACCTTCTGCTTGAATTAGGCTAAGATATATGCTGTTGTAAACTTACGCCTTCCAACCTTCTTCTACTACCTTGTGAATACTCTGCTTGATTCCTAGAGAATCTGCAGTAAATATCTTGTTATCTACATTCATTTGCTTGAAATTAACAGGTGGGTGGTTGGCCAAGCAGGGAGGAGAGAGGTACAACAGGGAAAGTAAGTAGCGGGTACAAACATGCCAGCAGGTATTATTATTCCCAAGTTGTGCAGTTTGTGAGCCTTAGTCTCTATTATTAAAAAAAAACAAAAAAAAAAAACAAAAAAAAAAAACCTCCTCAGACTCTGTATGAGATAAGTCTATGGTAAAGTGAGTTGCCTAATGTCTTGCAATGAATGTTACAGCTGAGAATTAAAGTCCAGATGTTTCCATTTTTAATACAGGATGGCAAGACATCTATCAAATCATTGGAACTCATATGTTATGGATATCCTTTTCTATTAGTTTAAAATTTCGTTTAAAGGGACAAAAAGATAGTATTTCTTCTGGTATAAATTTTCAAAAGTCTTTTGATTTTCTTTGGCTCCAGTTACATACACTGTTTTTGTTTGTTTTCTTTCTCTTTTTCTATAGCTTAAAAACAAGCTCTATGGTTGTTATTGATGACATTGCTGGTATATCAAAGATCTCTTTTGGAATGCTGTTTTCAGGATTTTCACTGAGAGGATCAAGAGTCGGGGGGCATTTTCCTGGTATTTAATTTCCAGGTTAAGCAGTACTTCTTAAAATTATAACTGATTTTGTCAGAATACTGGTTTTGCAGCAAAGTCTGGCACTCTCAGGAGATTAGTACCTTCTCTATTCAGAAAATAGTGGCAAGAATGGTGTACATGTTCTGGGAACTCACTCTGACCTACAAAGGGAAGGGAGCAACTCCTGAGATAAAGAGAGCTTGGTTGTCGTTTGTGACGGGAACACAGGCAATAAACCTTTATTTTTCATATTTCCTGAGACCAACAACTTTACGGACAGTTGCAAGTTATCTGAACATGGAATGTATTGTGGATTATCCACTAATTTAATGTAACCCTAGGTTGCCTTTCCCATTTTCAGGTAATGAACAGCAACTGTGTTTAATCTCTGAAGTGTAAATTGCCCAAGCACTATGAAATAGATATCCATACCCGATGCAAATGCTTTGGATGTTGTTTAATTCTAATACATATAATTGAAAGTTGTTCATATGAAAACATAGTATTTTTGGCTTTAAATATTGCATAAGATAGCACAAGAGGTGTATAAATTGTCACCTAGTTGTCCACACTCTGAAACAATCATCTGAATGTCATTTGTTTTATTTCATTACAGAGCAAGCATTTTGACATGTGTCTTGGGTAACTTGTGATAAACATTTTATTTTAAAAAAGAGTATTAGAGAGAAGTTGATCACAGTTCTCTTTCAGAAAGTATCACTCTAATATTCCCATATAGAAAGTGATATTTAAGGGTATAGAATTATTTTTCTAAGCACATGCATGAATTTATATTTAGGAGAAAGATAGTATCTCATCTAATTGAAAAAATGAGAGTTCACTTAATTTTTTCAGTCACAGTTTTTTCTAGTGGGGTTTCTTGGTCCTTGATTTCAACTGTTATCACATTGTGGGCAGAAGATATGGAATGAAGTTATTGATTTTCAGCATTTGTTCATGATTCTAATACATGGTCACACATTTTGCATCATGTTTCATATATTCTTAAGGATGGGACTCACTAATTGTTCTATTCAGGGTTTCAAATATGTCCATTATTTCTGGTCTGTTTATTTGGCTTTTTAAACTAACTATACTTGCTACTTTTTCCCAGCTTATTCTATTAGTTTTAACAAGAAGGATATAGTGATTCAATAAATAGTTAAGCTCTTGACATATGCCAAGCATTGTTGTAGGTCCTAGAATCACCAGTGATCAAACAAACAAAAACACCTACCCTCATGGAACATACATTTTGGCGGGGTATTTGATCATAAATTTGTCAGTTTTTCAGTCTATCAATATGTGCTTTATATATTCTGAGGCTTTGTTATTAGATACATACTGATTCATGACTGTTGTATCTCCCAGGTGAATTGTTTTTCACAGGATATAATGATGTTTTGGGTGATAAAGTCTATTTCGTCTGATTGTAATATTTCCATATCTGTTTCAGTTTGGTTAACATTTTCCAATGATATTAGTTAGAATGTTGATTTGAGGATATGGTAGCTATGCTTCTCTAGGTCATCTACAGCACCAGGTTGCTTTTCTCTTGTCGCCAAGCCATACTTCCTTGGGCCACCAACCAGTTCAAGCTTTTCTACTCATATGTGAGAGAAAGAACCTTCTGTCTTGTTTAAGCATAGTTATATGGTTTCAGCTAAAAAAAAAAAAACACAAAAAAAACACACAGTATCTTAGTTAAAAAAATATACCTAACAAATGTTAACCAAAACAAACAAACAAACAAAAACTCACAAATGACAGCAGATATGCTGATGTCTTCCTTCACATGGCTGGAGTTTGCTCATGGCTACATCCACATTCCAGAAAAGGGAGAAAAAGAAAGTAGATTGCAAACAGAAAAAAACAAGCATCACCTTCTTAAGGTGGGACTTGGAAGTTGCACACTTCATTTGTATAACATTTAGCAACAGGATGATAAAGTGATTTAGAGGATAGATTCAGGAGATAGGTGACTTGGGTTCAAATCCTGTCTCTATGTGAGTATGAGCAAGTCACAATTTGTGCCTCCTTTTCCCCAGTTGTAAAAGAGATGATGATAATACCTAGCTTATAAGCATTAGGAAAATGTTGGTTATTATTCTTGTTTTAAAGCCACCACAAACAAATTGGTAGTGGTAGGGACAGTAGTGGTGAAAATATGCTTACTTAGATTTAGCCATGTCATACCAGTTCCTTTTACTCACTGTTGCCTCTTGAAAACCACTCCTTTGCTCTGGGCTTATTTCCTTTATTCTGAAATATGTCCTTCAGTTTTTTTCCCCAGTGATAGTCTATGAATGGTAAGCTTTCTCAAACTTTCTTTATCTGAAAATGCTTAGATTTGCCTCCACTCTTAAATGATTTGCCTAGATAAATAAATCTAGACTGTTTTTGTTTTGTTTTTTCAACACAAAGCTATCATATTCATTGTTCTGTGGGCTCTACCTAAGAGTAATGTGTTGATTTTAAGGTTTTGATTTCAGTTTTGGTGATTTGGGGTTTTGTTATGATGAACCAAGGTGTGGATATTTGTTTTTGTTGCTTAGGATCAGTTAATATAAGAATTCATATTACTTAAATCTGAAAAATTCCTAACCATTATCTCTTTGAATAGTGCCCTTTCCCCTGTTTTCTCTATTTTATTCTAATTAGAATTTCTAATAGTTGTATGTTGGATCTTTCATTTATCATTCATTATTTTAAATCTATTCTTTCTAAATCTTTTTCCCTCTGTGCTATATTTTAGGAACTTTCCTTAGTTCTGTCTTCCAGTTTATTAAGTCTTTCTTCAGCTACATTTACATAATCTATCCACTAATTAAAAACAAACAAACCAAAAATCATTGACTGTTTTACATTTCCAAAAGATTTTGTTCTTTATAAGTCTGCTCATCACCACAATACTTTTTCTTCTTCTCTGTGGTTCCTATAATTTATTCATTTAATCATTTCAACTGTATTTATTTTGGCAGTTTCTTTCAGATTGTTGTATTATCTCACATTTTGGGGTTCCTGATTCTCACATTGTTGAGTCTATTAACTGTCTCTCATGATAGATTATCTTCTTACTGGACTATTATTTTTCTTATAATCTTATTTTATACTATGTTGCCACAGGAACCACGCATGCCTCAATCTAGAGGAATATTCTAGAGGAATATTCCAGCTTAATCTTACACTGAAATTCTATGTGATATTAAACAAGTCATTTTCTGTATCTCAATTTCTCTAACACTCTTAGGCTTTCTTCTGAATATCCAACTCTCTTTCTCTCATCCATAATAGCTCCCAAAGAGGAAAGGCCTTGTCTTTTTCAAGAGAGAGAAGAGTAGTTCTGCTTTCTGTCCCAGGATTTTCAAGACATGTATTTTTACTTAAGGGGATTCAGATTTATTTATGTTCAGTCCACGAGGATTCCCTGCTAGGAGGTAAAGGACAATAGGACAAGCCAGTCAGCATACTCTTCCCATAGCAATAAGCTCTTCACCAGTGAAAAATGCCCTCTTAGATCACAGGAACAGCAGCTGTGTAGGTGTTGCTAATGAAAAAAAACAAAACAAAACAAAAAATACTTTGATATTTAAAATAGAAACATAAAATTGTTAATATGTCTAGAAACAACTTGTACTGCATGCAGTAATGAAAAATGAAGTTCTGGTGTAAAAATGCTGGATTCATTTTATAGAAGTCTAAGATTTCTCACCTCCATGTATGAGTTTTTAATAAACAGGACTGTGGTATAATTTTTACAGCATCTAGGAATTGGGTTTGAGCCTCGAGATAAGGCCAAGAGATCACATTTAAGTAAATGCAGAAATAAAAGACAAAGGAAAATTTAAAAAGAAAATGCAATCAGTATCACATATAAATTTGAAAAGGAACTTAGAGATTATATACTCCCTTTTTTCACTGCAAGATATCAACTTCAGGAGCTCTAAAAGGTATCTACTGCTTGAATATTTCCTGTTATGGAGAACTCACTGCCTTCAGAGGCATCCCTTCCAATTTTGTAATGGCTCTAAATGTTGAAAAATTCCTTCTTGTAATAAGATGCTTGCATATTTTGCAAAATTTTTGACATGTACCAGGGCTGCCAAAAGAATGTATACACATGACTTGCATTTATATTTTGTTATCAGTATATATTGCATATTACAATCTGAATACAGTTTTCCTTTCTTAAAATGTGGATATACTTTTTGGCACTACACACACACACACACACACACACACACAGAGAGAGAGAGAGAGAGAGAGAGAGAGAGAGAGAGAGAGGCACATTTTAAGAAAAAATGTATTAAAATTGTAATACTCAATATATACCAATAACAAAAGATGAATACAAGTCACATTTGACTTCTGCAATTACAAGAGATGCTCAAAGTGGTTACCACCAGCATCCAGACACTTCTGATTACAGTGAACTACTGCTTGAGCAACGTTGACCAAAGTGTCCACGTGTATACATTTTTTGGCGTCCCCAGTGTGTGTGTGTGTATGAAACATTCTCTCCTACAGTAATTAAATATTTTTGAATACTGTTCTACAAACATCCTATTGTGATCTCCATTTTACTGATGAGAAAACATTAGTTTTCAGAGGCTAAATAAATTGCCCATGATCACACAGCTAGTAAATAATGGAGCAGGGATTTGAACTTAAGCTCTCTGGCCCTAGAACCAGGCCCCATTTCCCTTACATGATTCCTTTGTAAATCACGTATGCAAACAAGGTATAAACCCAAATGATAATAGGATGTGACAAGTGTTAACATAAGGTAGGAAAGAATGCCTAATTCTACCCAACCAGATTGCAAATAGTTGATTTTGAAGCTATAGATATCATTAATGCCAAAATAGTGTTATTTTGTTTCATCTATTTTAAGAAAAGCCTATTCCTCTTACGATGAATTAACTTACATTTTTGTAACCCACTGACTTCACCATCAGTTTTGGAAAGTTCTCAATCCTTAATAACTCTGAGAAATGCCTTTATTACCCACCCATCTTGCGAACATTTCTGGAGTTAGTTAGATAACACTTTCTACCTTCTGTTTGGGGAACATTCATCGCATTCCCCTCCAAGATTTCTCGGCTAAGGGAATTAAGACTACATAGTATTAAGGGGAAAGTGATGAGCTATTTTAATTCTCTGTCCCTTTACTTTAGAAGATGTGCTCTTCATGGAATTGTGAGATACACACTTGAATAAAATGGATGCTTGAAATATGATGTTCCTTGAATTAAATGATAGTCTGATGAATTGAATCCAATGGGTATTTTAGTATCTGCAAAGTAATTACATGGGAGATATTAAACAAAGGAAAACTTCTGGTGATGCCACAATTTAACTTTTTTAAATTTACATGGCATTTATTTGACATCTCTGAATATGGCAACCCTGTCATTAGAAATAAAGGATATTGCTTCCAACATGCGAGTTTCCTCTCTTCTCCTCCCTTCCTCTCTCCTCACTTCCCCTCTCACCTCTCTCCCCCGCCCCTCCTTCTTTCTTTCCATTTCTTTTTTGTTCCTTTCCTCCCCTTTACTTTCCTTGCCTTTCCTTATCCAATGAAACAACTTGTTTTTGAGTTGAAAGAAAAAGTTGACCCCTCTCTGAGATTCTCAGTCTTTAACAATCTAAGTGACAAGTGACAGCTAAACGTAAAGCGTGCCTCCTTTAGAAAGCTCTCTTTTGATGATTCCACTCTGCATTGATAATTCTCTTACTTTACACTATCCTTTCTCTACTTATGGATAGGTAGAGAATGTTCATGGTAATGAACCTGAACATGTACAACATGTACAACATGCTTTTCAAATATGTCCTCTCATTTAACCATCAAAACAATCCTGTGAGGTAGAGAGTATTCATAATAATGCTACTGAGGAAATAGGCTCAGTGAGTTTGAAGTAACTTGCTCAAGGTCGTATGGCCAATAAATAGAGGGCCAGGATTTGAACTCTAGTCCTTTGACACTCAACGCACGTCACCTTGTCTATGAATCCCTCCAGGATAGTCCCTCCTCTCCCTGCAGTGGATTAATTTCACCCTCTACTATTTTGTATGCTTTGTTTATACCTTTACTCTAGCATTTATCACATTGTATATGGGAAGCTGTACATATGGCTGGAGTTTATGGTGTTTCTTTTTTTCTTTCTGCTTTACTATATAGTTTTTAAGGCCTTAAATCTTCTCTCTTTCATTCCTGAGTCTTCTAGACTTCACCTGGTGCCTTGCTCATAGTTAGCATAAATTTCACAAAGTAGATAAATTGAGGCACCAAAGTAATGGTTTCTTTCTATATTAGGTAGAACCTAATTCAGATGTACATTCACAAGAACTTAAAAGTTCGTGAATAAAAAAGAAATACTATATAAATCCATTGAAAATTATTAAAATATTTACAAGGCATGTCTTTTAGGGGAAAGTCTAAATGATTAGAATTTATTGTTTATTTGTGAGATGAAAGTAAGAAAATAAAGAGATGGGGAAGAGAAGTAGCCCTTCCAGATCCTGATATGGTGAGAGTTCCACTCTACACTGGAAAATGATCTTTTAGACAACAACGCTGGGGTTTGGTAACCCATGTTATCTGGTTCTGGGACCACGGTGAGCGTTCTTGTTTTAGAGTTGGCTTGAAGGATGTTTGTGGGAAGGATGTGAAGAAGCGGCTTCTCTTTCTGTAAAATATGGGCAAAGAGAAGCCAATGAGTCAGGTAACCTGGAGTGACTCTTCATTCTATGTTTCAGAATTGCAGGGGGAACTTTCCGTTTACTCACTCCTCTTGAGATTTGTATAAACAAGAAGAGAACATTACCTGCAGGAATGACTTTCAAGCAGTCATCTTGCAAGCAGTCCTCAAGGATAAAAAGAGGATAGTAGTAGTAGTAGCAGTATAATAATAATAATAATGACGGGTACATGGTAAACAATCAGTAAATGTGACTAATAATAATTTCTGATCATTGACTATGTGCCAGGCACTGTTTATACATACTTTACATATATTAACTTTCTAAATGCTCACGACAAACTTGCTAGATAGATAGTATGATTATTCTCATTTTATAGATGGAGAAGCTGAAATACAAAGGGGCTACAGAACTTGTTAACATTTTCCCAACAGCTAACAAGCAGAATCAGGATTTGATCCTAGGCTGTAAAGCGCCAGAGCCCCAAATATAAATCTGTGTGTCCTCTAATCTTTGATTTGGTAATTATCCAATGAACAGACAAGTGATACTATTATTTTTGTTATTGTATAACAATCATTTATTTGGTTTGAGTCCTTAAAACTGGATAAATATCTATATGATGGTGAGGATGGGGAGTTTAGATCTTTAATATCCAGTGTCAGCTTAGTGAAGACTAACAGGGGTTAAAATGCCCACATCTCTCTACAAGAAACTGACCGAATCCTGTCCTTGAATAAAAGGACAATTTGCTTCCATGATAAAATAATTTTACTTAGACTTTGAAGGAAGTGGGTTAAGGTTTACACAGAAACATTTCATATTTTTTCTCATTCTTGAAGAAATGTGTGAAATGCTAAGGAAGTATATCTCCTAGCGCCATTGATCAAACGCTAGACATTTGGAAAATTTCCTGGGGAGATTTTTTGCAACATCCATACTCCTGATATCCCCATTTCAGCCACAAGGAGGACAAAAGAATAACGATAGATGTTTATAAGAAGGTGAAGTTAAAGGAACAGAAGCAATATCTACATTCTCTAAGCTGTAAAATTATGTGAGGCTGGCTTTGTCTTTTAAAAATAAAATACATGGAGAAGTGATGCTCAAAAGAATAAACTTCTCTTTTATAGTCCCCCATGGAAAATACAATCAAAATCTGCTTTTTGCAGGATGGCTTTCTTAAATAAATAAGCAGAAGGATGAATTATATGGCTATAAATAAATCTACTGACATATAATAAAGCAAAGTTTGACTGTTTTATGGTGTCACTGGAACCTTTGGATATATTTATAGTCATGTTAACAGTCACCTGTATTTTTTTCAGGACTTTTATTTCATTTCACATTATGAGAGTTTAGTTGTTTGTTTTCATTTTTGTTTCTGTTTTTTTTCCTTTCTTTCTTTTTTTTTTTCTTCCTCCTCCTAAATGTTCCTTTGGAATGCTGCATAGAGAGAGAAAATAAGAATTTCAATACTCCGTGTTTGGGAAAAGAGGGCCCTTATCTAAGATCTTAGGGTTTATACAGACACAGACTGCGCTGGTGCTTTCTGTGTCTGTGTGGTCATATTAGATGTCCCAATGACAAACAACTTGACAGGTGTCTCCTGCTGGCAGTGAAGTAGAAAGTCAGAGTCTATACACACGAGAAGAGGCATGTGCAGAGACAAAATGTGTTGTGAGAGACCAACAGAGCAACTTCACATTAGGTTCCTGGCACTTGACACAATTAAGTACTATCACGAGGCTTATTGTAGAAGCCAAAAGTTTCCCTAGACTACGTCATAGCTGAGGTACAGACCAAAGCAAGACAAAGAGAGTCATTTGGGTAAGGATTCTCCTACCTCATCTTAGGATGATCTCCTGGGAGGTGGGACGAAGGGCAGAGATTTAAAAAACAAGGGAAGGAAATAGAGAATGCCAAATTCTGAAGTCTGAAACAGTAGAGAAACTCAGCTTTTAACCAGGCAGATCTAGTTACAGGGATTTTTAAAAATTGTGTTCCATTCAGAAATTTAAGATTCCAGAGTATGGTTAGGTTTGTGTGGGTTTTTTTCCAAGTGGAGCTACACATGTAAAATTATTTGTACTTTTCAGTTTTAAATCTGTGGTGAGCATAAGATTTCTAAATCTATTTCCCTTCTTCTCTATCTTCAAAGTGGACCTGTCTCTTCATACTGTAGCTGTACACTTCTTTCTAAGTGTTCTCACTCTAGGGAAGACAAGTCAGGAGGAAAGAGGGAAGCTTTTTGATGGTAGTGCAGGTGATGATGAATCCTTCTGTCAGAACTCTAGCTTCAGGCAGTGTTTAGAGGTATTGCTTGAGCTAAACATCTAAAAATATATATTTAATATGGCAGCCTAATATCAACTCTAATGGAAATGGGAATTAGAAAAAAAATCTAAGTAGGAATGTGTTGACTAGAGGAAGAGACGGGGGGGGGGATAAGAAGACAAAAAAGAAATCAACAATGTGTTAAATTGGAGAAGGACGTGCCTTTCATCAGGATAACTGGGGGTTATCTCTTTGGAGTGAAAGAAGAAAAATAAGCCAGTCTTACATTTGTCCTCTGATAAGTCTTCTCAATATTCAACTGGGTTCCCCAAATGGAACCAGCCTTACTGGAATTCACAGCTACCTCTTTTGACATTTTTCAAAGAGTAAATAAATAAATTATAAGTATGACAAGTAAAATGAATAGCTCCAGCTGTGACGCACCAGCGGCCTTTCCAGATTTTCTACTGCATTAAGGATTTAGTTTCACTTTGTTGCCTAGCAGAGAATTAATTGGAAGGTCCATCAAAGCCTCCCATGCTTCCTCGGGACAGAGTCTTCAACACTCAGTGCCAGTTTGGAAAAGAAGAACAATATTACGTGGATAATATTAGGTGGTCAAGTCTTCAACTCTGGGAATTCATGCCTCTGGCAATCCTTGTCACTGAAGCCAGATGAATGCGTCAGTGAAACTAATGGTATAAGAACATCGGAATATGAGATTGGCAATTGATTCATTGCATTCATTCATTCAGCAAATGTTTACTGAGCTTCTACTATGTGCTACCCACTCTTCCACACACAGAAAATATACGAGGTGATAAGACAAAGGCCAGCTTTCAGAGAGCTTACAATTTTTTAGGGAGATAGACTGTCAACACATACAGATAAATGATTTCAGAAAGTGGAGAATGTTATGAAAGAAATAGAACAAGGTAATGGGATAAAGTGCTTTTCAGGAGTGTGATGGCTATCTTTAGATGAAGGCCAGAGAGAGCCTCTGAGGAGGTGAAATCTGAAATAAGCCAATCATGGGGAAATCTTAGAGAAAGGTCTTTTGAACAAGAGAAGCCAGCAAGTATAAAGGTTTGGGGTTAGGAAAGAACTTGACCCATTCGAAAAGCAGAATGAGGGTCCAGGAAACTGGAGGGTAGGTAGTAAGAGGTCATCTGGGAGAAGATGGAGTTGGAGAATTGGGCATAAGCCAGGTTATCTAAGTCCCTGTAAGCCACGATACAGAGTTAGAATAAATCCAAAGTAGAGTGGGACTCCATCTGGAGGACTAAAGGAGCAGTTGGCTTGAATGGGAATTGTTTACCTTAATGGAGGATGCTTAGGATAAGATTTTTTCCCCCTGACTTTTCTTCTAACAATAACATAAGACCCTAAATATCTATTTAACCTTCTTGGAGTTTTCGCTTATTTTTCTATTGAGCAAAGAGTACTGCCACTCTTTGTCAGGTGCTATGCCAGATGCTGTGTATATGTTATCTCATTTAAAACTCCCAAGAACCTCATGAGGGAAGGCGTTAGCCACATTTTACAGAGCAAGAAACAGGTTTAAATCAAGTCTCCATAAACTACTCTTTTTGCTTGCTGTGGTGTTCCTGGGTACATGTTGCTAGTTTAAGACATCGTGTTTGTGGGCTGCCAACCAAGGGCATGAAAGATGTTGAATGAGAGGCTCTCCGTCAGAGGCTGTGGATCACCAGTGGGTCCCCTATGGATCCCATCCCCTGTGGATCCCCTTACAGCTGAGAGCCAGAGCAGTTGGGATAACTGCACCGTTTACCATAGACAGCATGGACCTTTAGGAGAACACTAATTAAAGAACCAGAACACCGAATCACCACCGTAAATTCTGAAAGGGACTTAGCATTTGACCTTGACGACAAATCCTCCCTGGGTTTGGTATCTTTATTTGTTAGAAGGTCATATGATGCTAACTTCCTCTATTTCTTTGGGGTGTCGCAAGGATGAATAGGACTAAATAGGACTGTCTTAATACCTGTAATTTACTCCCAGCAAATGCCATATAGTGTATATGATATGATTTAACCAGTGAGTATTATTTATTCTGCCCCCCTTTTGAAAAAAAAAAAATGTAATGAGCTTTTTAACCAAGGTTTGTGTGAAGGAGGGTGTCAAAGCTAGAAAGACCCTAGGTCTAGGAGGGCTGCCTGTTGGGTCTGTGCCACCAGCTTATCATGTGGAGTGGGAAGAAGAGAGGTGATGGTGGTGAGGAGGCCACCTGTCCAGAATGTCACCATTCTCTGGCAGAACCCTGGTCAGATTCCTCCTGGAGACACAGATGGCCAGGACAAGCGCACCAAGCCTCTTTCTGCCCCTCCTGCTCTCCCCTGCAGGTTCAGCCTGGAGGTAAAAGCTGTGTTCTCTTTGATGCCCAGCGCCCTGGAAGCTCAGGGGATTCACCCACCTGGGGTATGTTTCTGAGGCCAGTCTTGGACAAGTTGTCCCTCGTCTTCCACCAGCAGACGCAGCCCTCATCCCTTCTGAAGTTCTTTGACCAGGACTGCCGGCCCGGGGGCACTAACCACTGGGTCCTGAATTTCAACAGCATCCTGTCCATGGGAGTGAAAGCTACCTTCTCCAGGGTTCTCCAGCCACCAAACCCCTCACCCTCTGGAGTCTCGGGACCGCCTCTCCGCATTCACTTTCGAGAGCTAGGACTTGGGTTCCAGCCATTCACCCCTGTGGTGGGGCCTTGTGCGTCTTAACCCCCACAGAGGCTCAGCCCAGGGAGTGGCTGCGTGGCGCTGACCATGGTGCTGACCTCCAGGCCTGGAGGAGTGTGCGGGTGGCACCGCTGTGTGAAGCCGCTCCAGCAACCCTGCTGACTCCAGGGGTTTATTGTTATTTCTATCTGGGGCTACTTCAGCCTTAGCCGCCGCCTGCATTTTTCTCCCCGAATTGTCAAAGGTACTTTAATTGTGCGAGATTGGCTTAATGTGCCTGGGAGAGAAGGAACGGGTGAGAAAAAGGTGCAGTGTCAGTGTCCGTCTGTCCCTCTCTCTCTCTCTCTCTCTCTCTCTCTCTCTCTCTCTCTCTCTCTCTCTCTCTCTCACACACACACACACACACACACACACACACACACACACACACACCCACGCCCGCTCTGCTGGGAGAGAACTGCGCGCGGCATGGGGTGGGGGGCGGTGTGCGCGGGAAGGCGGCGCGGTGCAGGCGAGGCAGCCAGCGTGTACTTGAATGGGGAGGGCCGGGATTCCGGGCGCTCCGGCCCCTCCCTCCTCCCGAGCCAGCCAGTCCCTCGGCAGAGCGCTCGGGCTGCACTGATTTGCTCTCAGGAGTGCGCTATTTGCATATGACTTGCCCATTTGTGAATTTGGTTCCCCAACTCCTCGCTTCACTTCACCTGTGCCTCCCAGTTGCGAGCGCTTTGCAGGCGCCCTCCCGCCTCTCGGCCACCTCTGCCGCCTGCGGGCACCTCCGCTCACGCGCTCCCGGCTCGCCCACCCACCTCTCTGTGTCCTGGGCCACGTCGGTTTGGGTGGCTGCTCCGCGCCGGGTTCCTCCTCCTCTCCTCTTTCCCTCCGGTCCTTGTTCTCATCCTCTGGCTGCTGCTGCTGCTACTGCTTTTCGTCCAGGTGGGAAACCCGGGTGGCCGGCGGCTCCGTGGCGCTCCTCCAGCACGTGCAGGGTTAACAGCCTCCTCCGCGCCCTTCCTCCGGGACTCCAGAAGCACTCCAAGAACTCTCCCACCTGCAGCCCCCTTTGGCTTGGCAGTTCTGCATTGCATCGCATGGAAGTGGAGAAAGAAAAAAAAAATGTTCAAACTGCGTGGATGTTGGGATAAACTAACCTGAACCTACTTGGGTCTCCTGCTGCCTTCTCCTCTTCCTTCATTCCCACCTTTCCCGTGGGGCTTCCTGGAGTGTGCAGTGAAGTCATCAGACCTGAGGTGCCCAGGGAAGCCTCAGTGGGCCTCCCCTGCCATGTGCGGCATTCCGGGGCTCCCTCGGAGGGTGGCTGTACCTAGGTGGACTTCGGCATCCTAAATTTAAGCCCCGGGAAAGAGGGGCTTTTGACTTCTATCTTACTATTTTTTAATAGTATTTTCTTTTTAACTGATTCACCACCTGTCTTGACAGCGCTTATTTCTTCCCTCTTTCGAAATTCCAGCAAGTCTTCCTCCTGCTATAATGGGCCCCTGGGCATCATGAACTTCTTTATTCCTCACTGGCTGGAATTCAAACTGCCCATCTGTAGTGGTCCAGTGCATTGACCATGCACCTGAGAATCCATGCAAGACGGAGCCCTCCTCGCCAGCCGGCCTGGACGCTGGGGATCTGGTCCCTCTTCTGGGGATGTATCATCAGCTCTGTGTGGAGTTCCTCTAATGTAGCTTCCTCCTCCTCTTCCTCGCCGGGGTCTCACTCTCAGCACGAGCACCATTTCCATGGCAGCAAGCACCACTCAGTGCCTATTTCTATCTATCGCTCCCCTGTTTCCCTGCGAGGAGGGCACGGTGGGTCTCTCTGCTCTTTATCCTTTTAATGGGGCATAGCAATTCCTTAACCCACTCGCCTTTCAGGTAATGTCAATGGTGGGGAGAGAAAAAAATTGAATTTAAAATGATTTTTTTAAAATGAATTTAAAATGAAAAGCGTCGCATGTGCATGAAGGAAAAAAATGCCCAGTTTCCCCTTAAAGGCTAATGTTCATGTTTTCTGCCCCAGCGCCCCCCGCACCCTCACCCCATTTTCTCTAATGGTCTCCCCTCTCCTTAGCTCCCTCATCCATAGCCGCACCAACACCACATTCTCCCCTTTGCAACCTTCTACCTCTTTCACCGCCCCGACCCCCACCCATGATGACAGGCAACTTATCAGACAAGTCTCCCGGTGCTGCACTTTGGAAATTCATTCATTCACCTTGCTTTCACCCTTCTCTCTGATCTTGTTTGGGAGCTAGTCATGGGGAAATAACAAATAGCTGGAATCCTTAGGTCTTCAGACTAAAGTAGTCTAAACTGCTGGAAAGGGGCCTGTGTGGTAAAGGTCAGGGGGGAGAGTAGCTAAGTGTAAGAAGGCAGAAAATATAATAAATAACCAGTGGTCATTATTGTTTATTTAGGCAGCTTTACGTTTGTCCATACTCCTGATAGAGAAGCTATCATAAAAACTGTACATCTAGTATTTCTAACTACCAGATAGGAAGCAGTATATAGATAAGGCAAAGTCCATTTATAATTTACCCAAGTGTAAATTATAGTAACTTTGATTCCACTATTTATGCAAATGTTATTTCAATTAAAGGTAGCATGGGTGGGTTTGTTCACACAATACATATCTGGTGTGTTTTGCTCCAAACCTTCCTTGCATAGCTATTGAAGGAAGAGATCTATGGATTTTAAAAATACATTCAGCTCTGTGCAGGCTCCCTTAGAAAGGGTGATATCTGCCTCCAAGGTAGGCGCTTGTTCTAAAGAAGAGAGCTTCATTATTTGTTTACTATGCACTCTACTCTGATGGTGAGGAGAGTAGGAATCACAGAGCCCAACTGCAGGAGCAGCCCTCCAGGGAGCCGCATGAGTGAACTACACCAGAGGTCTCCTGCCCTAGCTTGTATTTTGAAGACCTGTAACATGCAGACCCCATTCGGAACTTCCTACTGCCTCCCTCTGTGCTGTCTGTAATGTGAAGTTGGAAGCACATTGAGAAAATGCCAGCACGTACTCTGACTCTTTCTGGCTCTCTCTTTAAATTTCATTTGATGGAGTTGTCAAGCAGCTTAGAGCTTGCAAGTTTGGTGGAGGGGGGTGGTTGGAAGGAGAGAATGCTTGATCTTGATCTGGTTGCTGTTTTCTCTGTGACTCCTGCTGATTCTGGTTAGGCTTTCTTCAAGAGAAAGGGAGAAAAACCAAAACAAAACCGAGGAGAGGAAAGAACCACAACCACCAAAAATGCAAAAGCAATTTCATTGAAATGGAAACTGTTAGCTCCTAAGGGATAGAGGGACTGAGAGTGGGGGGTAGGATTATAAAGATTGGAAAAGAAAAAGGGGCGTGGGGGATGGAGGAAGCCAGACAGACAATTACTAATAGCCATAATTAAACACGGAAACGCTCAGCGATAATTAGCTAAATTTTGCTAATTAGTGTAAATGATCAGCAGGGAAATGAAGATTATGCATTAGATAGAGGTTATAGGCTGGCAGGGTCTTGATGTTTTCTGTTCAGTATGTAAACAGTTAAAAGCAGTTACTAGTTAAGTGATGGGATTTGCAGAGCAGTACTTCCCAGGGGTTCCTAAATCAATCAATCAATCTCTCTCTCTCTCTCTCTCTCTCTCTCTCTCTCTCTCTCTCTCTCTCTCTCTCTCTCCCCCACCCCCCTTCTCACTCCCTTCCTCCCTCCTTCCCTCCTAAAGGGGTAAAGGTGTTGAGCCTTGCACAGGTTAAACACAACTCTTCTTTATTAACTTCACTTCTTCAAGGATCAGTTTGCTCAGTACCCTCTAAATCTTTTGGACTGGTTCCCAGTCTGGTTTCTCATTAACCTGCATCTGATAAGATTCAGTATGATGGAAAAGGAGAACAAAGCAAGTAAATGACTAGGGACCCCAGAAAAGGCCCTCAGACCCACCAGAGCTAAAGGATACAGTGAGCTCCAGGGTCTGCCTGGCTGAGATAAGAAAACTCATGAATTCAACTCTTCAATATCCTTTATCAACCCCGAAGTCCCATCCCACTGATTTGGGGCTTGGAGAGTGAATGCATCTATATTAAGTAGGCTCCTTGAATAGTTAATGAATGTTTTCCAGCTCGAAATCAAGAGAAGCAGCAATCAAGAAGATGCCCCAACCTTTGCCTCCAATTCCACTTCCAAACCGTGACCCTTTGAGTCCTGGAAGGACCAGGAGACCCCTCAGCATTTTCCTAATGTGCCTCTCCTTCTGACTCGAAGTACAGTTGCTTTCCCCTAGTCTAAGGCAAAGGCTTAGCTAACAGCAATTGTTTGAAAAACTCGTTTGGATGGAGGTGGCAGGAGGCACAGCCCCATGCTACTGAAGATGGTTGTTACTGGTAGTTTTCTGCCAACCTTATTCCAGAGTTTAATGCTGCAGTCTCGCTTGCCTGGGAAGAAGTCAGTGCCCTTCCTTCTGGTATAAAATGAACACCAGAGGCTTGAATCCAAGAACTTTCTATAGACTCAAGAGAGGTTTTTGTTTGTTGTTTTTTTTCTGCCTTTCTTCCCCTTGTCCATTTCCTGGGAAGCCAGAAGTCTGCAGAACTGCCATCGTAATCAGTGATCGCCACCATCATCCCCCAAAAGCATTCTGCCCAATAATGGGATTCACACTAAGACAGGTAGAAGGACCAGAAATCCTCAGAACAGCTTTTACCCAGCCCTTAAAAACTGATGTGTAGATCCGCCTACAGTCTATGCCAGGGTAGCCTAGACAAGGCTGAGCTCCCTTATGAGTTGGGGAGACAAAGTCGCACCTGCCTGGGGTACCCAAAATAGTTACAGTTTAGGGTTGTCTGTCAGAAGAGAATTAACTCTCCTCCTACCTGGAACCTAGTAAGTTTTTCCCCCATTGTTCAATCCCTTCTCTGAGGTTCCCGCTTTTTTGTGTGTGTGCTCTCTTCTATTCAGTAGTCAGCATTTATTGAGCGTTTACTATGTGGCAGGCTGCGTGCTATTTGCTAAGGATAGAAAACTAAATAAAATATTGTGCTGTTCAGCTAGGGATAGTGTCAGAAGTGTTTTTAATCAACTAAGTGCTTCTATAATTTTAAAAAATAGAGTGGACAGGGTGGGGATCCAGATACCAAACTGAATTAGTCAATATAATATATAAATAGACTTTATAAAACACAGATTTGCATTTTTCTGTTATTCAAAATATTCCTGCAGGTATTTTTCATCCTGGACTTTAGTATCACACTTAACTATCATGCTTAACATAACTCCAGGGAAGTTCATGGTATGGGACATACAAATATTAAAATATATTTGTTTACCAGCCTTCAGTTTTATAAGGGAGTTTTGTGTATTCCCTCTTGCCCATCTTTACGAAGTCTAATGTATACCTGCCCAAACGATGCTTTCACACTTATAATTTAGAAAACAGGTTTCTCTAAGGACCCTAGGTGTAGTATGTGTCTTACATTTTATTCTCCATAATTCAGCAGACCTTCCTGACTTTAAGCATTTGGGGGAACTAGCTGAGAACACAGAACTTAACTTTAAGAGGGAATGCACCACAGTGTATTTAGAGGAAAGTCTCTTGCTCAGAAACCAGGGTGTGTGAGTGAGTGTTTGTGTGTGTGTGTGTGTGTGTGTGTGTGTGTGTGTGTGTGTGTGGAGGGGGGAAGCACATGTCTACTTGAGCGATCTAACAGCAGTGGTGGTGATCTCGCGAATGGCACCTGAACCAGGAGTCCTTCTTGTAAGGAATTATGCTACTATTCATTGTCACAGACAACGCTCCTTAAGTTTCTCTAGCCATGGGGCTTGTTTTGCTCTGATCTATTGAGCACTTTCTTCTGCTCAGCCAGCTGCTTTCTAACCACTTTCTCCCTTCCTTCTTGGGATTTGGTTTGCTGAATAATTCATAGTGTTGGTTGACAGATAAAATGATAAGATTTATATGTCTTTGGCCTTGGTGATGAATTAATTAAATTGCTTTCTCCTTTTCTCTCTCCTCTAGATGCATTGTTTTTCTTCTTTAAAATTTGCTGACAAGTGGTAGGACAGGAGATTAACTTGTTCTTAAAAGACCACGTTAGGAAGATTATACTATCCTAGTATAAATTTCTTCAGGACTTTCAACATGGATCATTGGGTGGGGTAGAGGTGAGGACTGTCATATCATAAGGAGAGGAGATGAGATAATTCAAACAATTCTTTTCAGGAAAAAAAAAATCCTTCAACACACTGACTAATAGCTAATTCCATAGTAAGAATTTTATTCATTATTGCTGATTTTGAATCTGGAAGGGGTAACATATTCCATTTTAGTAAATGAATTTACCAGATCTCAGAAAACTTTCTTTGTTGGGATCCTGGGTGATTGGGAGAGAAGCAAATTTCAGAAGATAAAGCTGGGTGATTGGGAGAGAAGCAAATTTCAGAAGATAAAGCTTGAACTTATTCATACTTCCCTACCTGTATTAGTTTTAAAATCACAGGCTAGGTGGCTTAAACCACAGAAATGTGTTTTCTTATATCTCTGAAGACTAGAAGTCCAAGATCAGGGTGTGGGCCCATTTGGTTTCTTCTGAGATCTCTCTCCTTCGTTTATAGATTGATACCTTCTCATTGTGTCCTCACATGGTTTTCCTCTGTGTTCACACAACGCTGATGTGTCCTTGTGTATCCGAATTTGCTCTTCTTATAAGGACATTGGTCAGATTGGATTAAGGCTCACCCAAATGTCTCATTTTAACTTAATCACCTCTTTAAAAGCACTATCTCCAAATAACAGTCACAATCTGAAGGACTGGAGATTAGGGCTTCAACAGATGAATTTGGAGTGGGCACACAATTTAGCCCATAACACTCCACTTCTGCCTACCCGGCCCAGACCCAGTCATTGGGAAAGAAGTGAAAATGTACTGTTCAGTGAATCGCTGTTGAACTCTCTATGGAAAAATAAAACTTTCAGTGACAATGGTAGCAATTTACAAAATTGATAAGCTGGTGCCTTATCAAAAGGAAACATTTATATATATGGAGAAAACAACACCCGTAGATTTAGTTAAGACTTGTTTGCTTTCTTCTCAGTTTATCTTGTGTGACCCAGTCTATACCTTGATCTGCTAATAGACTTATTCTGTTTGACCACAGCCATGTGCTCTGCAAACAGACCCTAGAGGCCACACTCTAAGGCTCCTTCCACTTAAGCCTGCTGCCATTCAGGGCAGACCTTCCTACCCTCCCCGTTACTTCTTCCAAGAACTGCAGTTGCTCACTCTTTTCCTTTCCTCGAACACACACCACCAACTCCTTTCACATCTCATCCTTCAGCGAAGAAAAGCAGTTTAAATAAGTATAAATAACTACGTTTTTGGCAGTTGAAAAACACTGTTCTTTTAATAAGTATCACTTTTATTTTTTTCTGTTGGAATTTTATGTTTGGAAAGTTCATTTTAAAATATAAATATGAGGTAACTTGTCTACTTCATGTCATGGTCATGAGGTTTGGGTGAAATGATTGAGAAAATGTGTTGTAATTATAAAGAACTCGCTGTTATAAATCATATTTAACTCTTTGGGGAAGAGATGATTTTGTTTGTTTGTTTTTGTATTCGGATACTTTTGAAAAATATGATTTTGAGAATATTTGCAGATGAATATATTCATTGCGGTCATGGGATTCTAATGGGCAGTGTGGTGTTAAGTGTGAATGGGGACAATCCATCACAAGATTTAGAGTTGGAGGAAAACGTCTCAATCTTTTCCTGTCACTTAGGAACTTTGTGAACCTGGATAAGTCATAAGACTTGCTGAGACTCAGTTTCTTTATCTTTAAAATGCGAATGGCAATAATAGTACTTACCACAGCTATGTCAAAGAATTATATGCGAAATTGAATAAGTCATGCTTTGTACATTGTAAACTACTGTGTACAGGTTAAATATTTTATGAGAAACATTTTAATGATAATGCTCTTTCAGTTCCTTGTACAACATTGAGCTTCACTGTTGAATGTTTGCTGATTGGCAGCTTAAGTTTAAAGAACATGCGTCAACTAGTTCTCATTTCCCTATCTGTAGCAACACTTTTGTGTCCAGGTGGTTATTTCATTTACTCGCTCCTTCTTTAGGGACATGTGGGGGAGAAAACCTTAACATGTGTTTTCCTGTTTATGACACTAAGAGAAAAATAACATGTGTGGTCAGCTTTTCCTTTGTGATAACATGTAAAAATCCATGCCAGGCAAATTTTAGCTTAGAATAACAAATTATAACAAACCATTTAGAAGCACAGAGTTCTAGTGAAGTAAAAGGGGGAAGGCCTCCAAGAAATACTCTGAGACCATCTTGGAAGTTCAGAATCGAATCTCGTTTCTAGAAACAGGTACAGGATTTAAACATTCCTACATGATGCTCAGTATCCATTAAAAACTAAAACATTTCAATCTAGTTTATACTAGGAAAAGACAGATCTTTTCAGGACTACTATTTTTAGATCTAGAAATGGAGAACTTCTTTTAATGACATTTCTGAAACTTTTACTTATCAGGACTCAAAAGTTATAGAGGAGATGGGAGCACATTATGTGAGAACCTTATAGTCAGTAGACTTTGTGGAGCCTGAATTTAAAACCAGAACACTTATGGAAAGGACATTATGCTAGGTCATAGGCTTTATTCCTAGCTTTCTCCCCCCAACTGACTCTGTGACTTTGGATATGACATTATGTTTTTTAATTAATTTTTTAACACATAGATTTTATATGGGATATCTTGATCTTTTAGCCTACCTTTTTTTTTTTTTTTTTTTTTTACCAGTAGTTATCTGTGTGCCTTAATAGTATACCTGGGGAAAATTGTCTATTTCGTTTTTTTCCTCATTTCTACAATGAGAGAGTTGAGTGAGATGATCTCTCCAAATGGTTCTCAGCACGAGGTCTGCATGATTCTCAGTCTGTATGTCTTTAAAGACACCACTGTGTATCTTAAACCTGTCTGAGTTCCACAGGTCTTCCAGTATTTTATAGGTCTATTTTCTTGACGATCATAATAACTTATACCAAAGCCACAAGCCAGGTTTTCTCTTTCCCCCTCTGACAGAAACAGCATATTGTACAAGAATGGCACACTGTGATGTTATAAAGCCCGTAATCCAACTTCATATCAGAGTCACGCCGAGATGGCGAGAATGCAGCTTTCGTTTGAACACACCTTATTAGTACTAGAAAAAAGCTCTATGGTGTGTTTAAAATGCTCTGCTGTGTTCAGCCATATTGGAGCAGAGGTCAGAATAGCAACTGAGTTTATAAAGACCAAGTGTTTTATTTTTACTTACAGTTGGAGTTTTGAGAGACTTGCTTGGATCATAAACCAACACGTGATACAAACCTACTGTGTACCAGGCACTCTGCCAATGCTTAACATGTATGATTTCATTTAATCCCCATAATCCTTTGATGCTAATCAAGTTACTGCCATTTCATAAATAAAAACAGTGAGATGCAGAGAGCTTAAGTGGCTTGACCAAAGTAATACGGCGGTAGAGCCAGGATTCAAATCCTGTTCTAACCACAAAGCTCTTGTCCTTTTTGCTATACTAGGAGTTCATTATCTCAAGAAACTGAAAGCGAAGACAGCAAGATCTTTTGTCAGGAACAGAGTACCCAGATGAATGAAGCATTCTGATTTTATGTGCTTGACACACCTTTCCAAAGAGCCTGTGAGAGTGTCCTCTTTATGATAAGTATTTGAATGTTTGTCAGTCTGCCTGACTCCATTCTAACCCAAGGACATACTAAGCAAAAGGAGCAGACACATCAAACATTCACACCTGATACATCTCTTTTCAATGAATGAGTATTGATGGAGTGACATGTCACATGATTGATTCTTGTTTACTAGGAGAGTAGGGATAGTAGTTTATGGATGAGGCAAAGGATAGGGAACATCATGTGCCCCCAAAAGCACACCAATAGGCTTGTAGGACTTTAGGGCTAAAAGAGAGTTTAGGGATTATCAGAGCCCCTAATATTCCAGATGGGCAAAGTGGGGACTCGGCCAAGGGCAGCTAGTCAGTGTCAGAATCAGATGGTAGCTGGTCTGTATGACCAAGTTCATCCACCTTCTTTTACTCTACTGCAGAAAGGCCAACTTCTTACTCTTCCAAGATCCTTTCTCAAATTGCAACCGTATCTCCTACCTCTCTTTCTGCAGATTGTTCTCCCCTCAACCAGATTAGGTCCTACAGGAATGGATAGTGCCAAAGTTGGACTTTTCTGGCCTGTAAAACTTAATTTTTTGGAAGCATTCTTCTTATAGGTGCCTGACTTTGTGCTAGGAGGTAGGGATTCTTGGTGTGTTCTGAAGGTTTATTCTGTATGGAAGATCCCAGTGTGAGAAAGTGCTCAGATTCCGGTTCCTGTGCAGGGAGACACTGTCTATCCTGGTTGGGTCTCACCTCCCAGATGGAAGGGGAGAAATGACCTGTGTAGTAGTCACCCATCTCTGTTTCCTGTTTCCTATCTGGAAGTCACAATCGAGTTATTGTTCAAAGCTATATCCCCTGCCTTAGTCCCCACCCCTTGTTACCAGCTTTTGAGTGACTATATGAACATAAAACCCATAGAAGCCAACAAGACATATTTTCTGAGTCACTGTTTCACTGTTCTCACACTTCCTTTTTTTTTTTTTTTGCTGTTTTGAAATATTCCTGTCACCCCCCAACATTAAAACATGTAATACTCCTAAGTGACTTTTTCCCAAACTATGAATTTCAACTATTGCCGAGGCAGTCTTTCAGAATTTGAATATAATTACACGCTTTGGGTGCAAATTGTGGTTTTTGCTACAGAGGAAACTAATGGAAATGATCCGCCTGCTCCTGTAGTTTACAGATTATATGCTTCAGAACTGGGGGTATATATTTAGGCTGCTATTCCGTGTGGCACATTAAAATGAAAATGAACTCAGGGTGAGCCACCCCGGTTGCTAGGCAGTAGAGTGGGTTGACAGAGCACAGCATTACATGGAACCAGTGTGGATGTTTTACTTAACATTTATTTGCTTTGTGCCTTTGTCATTTGATGTTGTCATAGAAGGGAAGGAGGAGGAGATAGGCAGGGTCTCACTGTCTGCAGAGACTCAAGCAAGGAGGAAGACGTAATTGGCCCAAACACCCAAGTGAAGTGAGCATTTTCTAAAATTTGAAATTGCCATACAGAGAACTCTTCTTACAAAGAGCGTTCAAGACATGTAGCCATTCATGGCTGTGGTGACAAGTTGAGGGACATGGGCTTGGGCAGACACTTAGCTTCAGAATAAGGGCAATGACTAGCAAAGAAGAACCAGCTTCCCTAGGCTTGCCCTTGCCTCAGTGGCTCTAAACAAAAGGACCCCACTCTGGGTGAAAATTTTAAATGTGCTTGTATAGTCAGTCCATTTAATTCCTGGCCTGGGACCCCAGACTTACCATGAGCATGTAGTGATGGACAACAGAGGTTTTGGGGTTTCTTCATAAGTGATAGCTAATGGAATCACTCCAGTTGTTTTGAACCTCTGGTTTTCATAAAAGACTAAAGGGCCTTATAAAAAACTAGATCACAGATAAAGCAAAGCAAGACCCTCTTGGATTCTTGGGGTCAACTTTAGCAGCATTCTGATTATTTAAAAGTTTCAAAGGATGATTAAAGGGTTAAATCTCTGCTATTGGGAAAATTTGACTCCCTGAATAATTTGAGTGGAGGGAGGGTCCTAAGGTTTGGATAGTGAAAATTTTATTGTATATTTATTTCTCTGAACCAATTTTTAGGGATCTCTGAATGTTCACTTATGTCAATTCACACTTTTTAGATAAAATAAACCCAAGAAAGGAGACAGTTGTGCTTTAAAAGAATGATAATAATATCTTCTTTATTACTACTACTACAAATAATAATGATAATAATAACAATCACCTTTTTTAGTTCTTTCAATGTGCCTGACACTTTTCTAAAGGTCATTTAATTCTCTTATGAGGTAGGTACAGTTGTTTTCCCATTTTACAGATGTAGATACTGAGGCACAGAATGTTTGAGTCATTTGCCTAAGGTCATACACGTAATATATGACAGAACCAGGCTGAATATCTATGCAATTTGAATCCAGACATGTGCTGTTAATATTTAAATATTTATGCAATGTTACCTGGGATGGTGGGAAAAAACTCGCAAAGTAGTATTCTCAGGTGCAATATCTGGCTCTTTTTAAAGAGCCTTTTATGTTCTACCTAAAGCCAAGAGTAATTATGAAGACCCTTGATATTTTCTAAGCATAAAAGTATGCACTTACCATGTTTCCCTGAAAGTCAGACCTAGCTGGACCATCAGCTCTAATGCGTCTTTTGGAGCAAAAATTAATATAAGACCCAGTCTTATTTTACTATAATGTAACATCGGGTCTTATCTAACAATATAATATAAGAGCGGGTCTTGTATTAATTTTTGCTCTAAAAGATACATTAGAGCTGATGTTCCAGCTAGGTCTTATTTTTGGGGTAACAGGGTACTTTGTGTCAGGTACTGAACCAAACGTTTTAATTTACCTCATTGAATCTTTAGCAACCATCCTTCAGATAAGATACTATTATTTTCATGAACTTACAGAAAAAGAAATTGAGCATCAGAGAGTTAGGTAGTTCACTCAAGTTCTTCTACCTACTAAGCAGTTAACCCCTTGAATCCATTGAACTTTTAGGCCAGCTAATCTGTGCAAATGTAAAATCTGTTTCTGGCATTGAGAACAACTGATCTGAAAGCTTCCCTATGTTCACAAGTCCTGTTATATTACAGGAAATTATTTGTGCTTTCTGAAACACCTTTGGACACTCATATAAGTTTCACTGTCAGCTGACAGAAAATGGCTACATGTTCAACCAAGGATTTAAGAGTGAGGGACCCCTTCATGGGTGAGAGAGCCCATTAGTGTTAGTGACTCACCCACCTCATTTTTGATTCATTGTAAGATACTCACTTGTCAGGAAATTTAGCTTCCAACAGTTACTACAGGCTTTCTCATCAAGTTTTAATTCTAGGAAAACCAATTCTCTTAACTGCAAAACGAGAGAATTGTAATTAATGATCTTGAAGTGGCCTGCCAGCTTTGTCTTTGCAATCTTGGTATTCATCTTTCTATCAGCATTGATACGCAAAATTCCAATGCTTTCTAAAATACCTCTTTTCTCCTATGAGACCACCTTTGGATCTACTCTTATCCTTGGCCATGTACCCACAGTGGACGTTCATTAATTATGAGTGTAAAACTAATGAAACAAATATTTCAAGATTGGCAATGGTGTTCAATGTGAGTATGTGGGTGAATATGTGAGCCAGTATAAAATAATGTAGTATAAAGGTCTTGATAGCAACCTAATTAGCTTCTGACCTAGAATGTAAAGATGAGACATGAGGACTAAGCCTGCTGTGCATTACAGATGTAGGGATGTTTCAGTACCTGCTTCTTACTGCTCTGATGGCAGTCATCGATGCATTGTGTCATGGGGGCCCATGTTAATATGTCAATTATAATCTAAGAGATGGACAGCTTTAATGTGTGAGAGGAAGATAAATCTGGAGCCCAGGACCTCTAGAGCCAATTCCTCTCTTTTAGATGTTTCATATCTCTTGCCTTTTCCATGCCAGTGGGCCATTTTATGTGTATGTACTGCTATCTCCATTCTCAGGCCCTGGGGTGATGCCCCTAAAAGAATGTTCTTATGAAAGGCTTTCATTGGACTCAAAAGCTGCTTTGCACTTGTGGGATTAGCAAGTGCTGGACCTGGAGGGGGTCCTTAGGGACCCTTTCCAATCAAATCACTTTTCGTGCAATGAAACTAACAGTCTGGGAGTTCATGAATTGTTCCCAAATCTCACTTTTCAAGTCAGGAACACGTTTCTAGATTCTTTGTTTAGTCCTCCTTCTGCTACACCACAATGATAGTGCTCAAGCTTGCCAGTTGCCACCTGTTTTGCTGTGGACGAGGGGATTGAGATACTCTCTGGCACAACTGGAGTAATAAATCAGCACAGAAGGAGCAGAAAGAGTGACAGCAGAGTTTCTTCAAGCTCTTACACCATTTCCCTTAATTGTCATCACAGGCTGCAGTTCCCACTCCATCCCAGGCATGCCATTCCCTCACAGGGTCCCGCTCTCTCTCTGCTCCCGCAGCCTGGAAGGGAAATTCAGTGTGCTGCTTTTCAATCAAACCATTTGATGAGAGTTTTTGAGTCTAATTACGTGGAAGTTTTCATCCAGTGAAAGGAAAGAGAAAAGAGAAAGGGAGAAATTAAACCGAAGTGTAAATCAGTCAAGGGCTTAGATGCCGTGCTTTCTTTCTTTTTAATCAAGAGTAAAATGAGAGAAGAGTTTTAAGGATCATCATAAGACACCATTAACGCCCCAAGGAGCTCTTGACTGAAGATGGCTTGTCATGAAAAGAAAAGGGCGCAATGTGTTCAAAAAAGGAAGTACCCAAAGCTTGTGCTTCGGTTTAGGAGGATGATACTGAGGGGCAGGACAGTTTGTTTTGCTGTCACCATTTCGTCTTTAATTTCCGGAGGTGGCTTGCATATTATGTGCTCGATAAATATTTTAAGTTGATGATGTAGTAAATATGTAGTATGTAACTGGGATCATTATACGTTACGTAAAAAAGTGTAACATGTTTTCAATTCAGTCATCATTAAACACTACACCTGAGATCAGTATTCAAAGCCTGGCCAGTTTCCCATTATGGGGGACATAGTTTTAGTATGCTCCTCTAAAATTTCCTGGCATTCATAGAAGCATGTTTCACAGTGTTACAGAGAAAATCCATGATCCCTTTTGATCCTTGCAACAGCTCTCTGCAACAGGAGGATAAGTGATATATGATTGTTATTCATCTCATTTTTTTAAGCTGATGTAATCAAAACTAAAGAAGAATAAGTGACTTGACCATAGTCATTCAAGTATTAAGTGACAGAGCAGAAACTAACACCCAGCTTCCGTCCACCATATCAGTTTGCATGACTTAGTATCTTGGGTAGAATTTCCAGGCTTTCCAGTATAAGAAGAAGGGGAAGGAGAGCAGCTGAGAGGACAGTTTACAGAAGAATGGCTAGGACCGAGAAAGTGTGATGCAACTTCACTGTACTTCACACTTGCAATGAGTAAAGCAATGTCCTGGGCTATGCTCTACACGATTGAAATATGGAGCCAATACTCAAAGGCTAAAATGTGGTTAGAAATTCTTTGAACTTATGCTTAGATCTATTTATTTTCATCCTCACAGCAGCCTATACCGTGTCACCTGGACAATTGCAACAACCTAAGTAACGGACCTCCCTAAGCCTTCTATTGCCCCTGCTATCCATGCTCCACCTACCACTGGAGCCATTTATCTGGAGAACTAACCTGACCATGCTATTCCCCCACGGGCTTCTTCTGGCCTGCAAGATGAAGTTCAATCGGATCATGCCACTCCCTGTGTACCTAGAACAAAAGCTAGTCCCTTATCTTCGTGACCTGGTTGTTGCTTATCTCTGACTTCAGACTTCATTTTCTAACATGATCTTTGACCACCAACTTGGCTTGCTTGATGATTGATTCCTTGAACATACCAATTTTTTTTTTAAGTGGTGAAAAACGTTTATTAGAAGAGGTAGTTCACTCCAAAGAATTAGGAGTGGGCTGACCACAAAGAAAAGCAGCTCAAAGCCCAAGGTTCAAGGCGCAAGGTGGCATTATTAGGAGAAGAAGTATACTTCAAAGAGTTTGGAGTGGGCCCCAAGCAAAAGCAAGGCTCAAGAGGCCTGAACATGCCAATTTTGTTCCCATCGTAGGGACAGCCTTTATATTATCCATTCCTTCTCTTGGAAATATTTTTATTTCCATCCAGATTGCCACATGGCCACTTCTTTTTGTAACACTAGGCTTCAACTTCCATATCATTTCCTCAAGAGCCCTTCCTTAATGACCCAGTCTAAAAAGCACCCTTTCACCTCTTCATAACTACTTGTTTTCTTTTCATTGTAGCACAAATACCTCCATGAAAGTGGATGTTGTGTGTTATTGCTTCCATCACCCCATTACATTATAATCTCTTAGAACAGAGACCTTGTTTGTCTTATTCACGGTCGTATCTCCAGTGCCTAAAATAGTGACTAGCCGAGAGTGAGTTTCGTAAACATTTGCTGAGTGAATGGATGGATGAATAATTGACATATTTTCCCTCAAATGTGGCTCCCACCCAGCATTTTAGTCTCAATACTCACTGTTTTCAAAACTCCATGTTTTAGAATATGCTGTTCCTTGATTTGGGAATCTCTTTTATTTGGTAGCTTTCTACTCATTTTTTATCTTAACAGCTCAGTCTCTGGTATCTGATCTGCGAATCCTTTCTACCTCCCATTGGCACAGTGAATTTCTCAGCCTTCTGTGTTTTTCTCCATAGCACTTTCCTCATTGAATAATTAAAAGTATTAAACATATACAAAGGCTCCTAGTACGTTCTAGACATCACCCTGGGTGCCAGATACTTAAATGTGAGTACTATTGGGTTCCGTAGGCGATTCGTACCTTGGTAGAAGAGCTTACTGTCATTGTATTAAATATACAATATTGAGTTGCTATTATTTCTTGATGGTGATGGTTTTTCTCACTCGGCTCTTCCTTAAGGGTAACGAATGAGTTATTTTGGATGACCAACATAGTTCTTGTTTTATAAATGGTGCTTGCTGATCATCAGTGGAAGAATTGAGTGAGTGGGAGCATAAAGGGTTTTAATGCATGTAATGGTATGACAAACATCTTGAGATAGGCAGATAGACATTAAAAAGCACTTGGTGAGAGAGGTAAGCTTTCCATTGTGTTTCTTCAGGCATGCAATGGAAAGGGTGAAATATATTTATGAAAAAAATTTGAGAGATTTTTGGGATCAGTGACCCAGTTTGCTAGGTGATGGGCATGTAGAGGAATGTTGACATAAGTGTTTTCATAGGAGACTGGGGCTCTTTTGATGGAGAACATTGAAAAATATTTATAATCACAGTTGACCCCTTTGGCATTTACAGTTTGTAAACCAGCACTGTAAGCATTACCTGGTTTGTTCCTTTCAATCACCTGATGATGCTTTTATCATTATCACCATTTATAAGAGAGAAGGTCAAGACTGAGAAGTTGATGTTTAATTCTTACCTGAGGGTGCTATATCTTTTCAAAATGTGAATCTAATCTTGTAACTCCCTTGCTTAAAAAACAAAACAAAAGCAAAGAAACACACAAACAAAAACCTCTCTCTTCAGGAGCTTTCATAGTCCTTCACATATAAGCAGAACTGACCCTCATGATCTAGGGATCCCTGCCGGGTCTGGCCATTGCTGAAATTTTTAGCCTCATCACCCATAGGGCCTTTTCTTTTCCACCTCCCTGACCTTCTCTCAGTCACTCCAACTCTCCCTCATGGATTTGTCTTTGTTCCTCTCATGTAAGTAATTTCCTCACCTCTGTCCCTAGTTGACACATACCTGAGATCTCTGCTTTAGTATATCACCTCCTCTTGGAAGTCCCCCTCCACTTCCTTGAGAAATTCAAATTCCCCAAATAAACATTCCTCATAACTTCCTGGAATTCACCCTTATTGCACATTTCACAGTTGCTCCTTTACATTTAGTTGTGAGATTATTTGATTCATAGCTCTTCCCTAAGTAGTTCTCTCTCTCTCTCTCTCTCTCTCTCTCTCTCTCTCTCTCTCTCTCTCTCTCTCTCCCCCCCCCCTCCCTCTCACTCTCCCTCTCTCCTGCTTCTCCTTCTCTCTCATTTTCTCTTCCTTCCTTTTTTCCTTCTTCTTTCTTTCCTTCGTTCCTTCGTTCCTTCGTTCCTTCCTTCCTTCCTTCCTTCCTTCCTTCCTTCCTTCCTTCCTTCCTTCCTTCCTTCCTTCCTTCCTTCCTCCATTTTTTTTTTAGTACGAGTATGTCCCATGCACTATGTGGGGCATATTTATACTAAAATATTTTATTTTTTTGAAATTCAAATTTAACTGGGTATCCTATATTTTCTATGGCAACCTTAGTTAGAAACCACCCTTATTTTTGCCCCTTGCACTATAGATGGGAGTATAACAAATCATGCAACATTTGATGAATAAATGAAGTGAGTTAAAAATATATATATATTGTGGCAGTGCTGTATAGGGTGAATTGGTATAACAAGAAACTGAATTTGGAAGGACTGCTTAGCAAACTCTTGTAATCAGCAAAGGTAAACATATTAAGGACCCAAATAGGATGGAGGATTTGAGGCTGGAAAGACAGAGATATGTAGGAGGAATAGTCCAAGTAGGGGTCAGAATTTGGACAGGTGTGCCTATGTCACGAAGCAACACCTTGACGTGTAGGGGGAAGGACCACTTAAAATTCCTAGTAATCAGGATCACAAAGAATGATAACGATAATGATAAATGTAACCCCTCTCATTTACATAGTGTTTCACATCTTTCTGTTCTATGCTGTACCTCACGTCCCTTTGGGAGAGAGCCTACTTCCGAATAGATGGCCATTTAATGATCACTTTTCTTTGCAAATGCAATTAAATTTCCCAGTCAATATAGTTTATCAGTTTGGAGATGATTTTCTTCATTTCTGTTCATTTTTAATCAATTCCTGTTACGTCCACTCCGTATTTTCAGAGCTGAATCTTGTGTTTCTGAAACACCAGATAGTTTTCTATTGTGCATAACAAACCTCCGATGCATTTGCATTAACAGGTTGATATTTTTATCCATCGGGTTTTCTAAAAATGGGCTCTAACTGGTCTCTAATGAGATGACCAGCCAGAGGCTAATTTCTGTGATATTTCTTCCTGATGCCAGAACAGGTGGAGGTTGACAGGTCACAAGCTCCCACTTCACATAATAAAGATGTAATTCCAGTCATTCAAGTTTGTATTGAAAGCAAATCTTTTCATTCCTTATTTTTCAATTAGTGCTAGGTCTAGTACCACGGCCTCTAGCTACAGGAGGCCAGACAATTGTATTCTTAACTAGGTGTGCAAACCGAGACCACAGGTGACATTTCCTGAGCTGCACGTACAGTGGTCTTGAACAGTTTTCTTCAGCACATACTTGCCTGTGAATGGCCATTTGAAAGAGCAAGTGTGATGAGTAAGTGATTAAGTGAGTGAAACAATAAAAAGACAGAATAGGCTAATGGAAAGAATGGAGGCTCTCTAACTCCACACCCCTGAGTGTGACTGACAGATCACTGTCTCAGCCGATTACTCTAGTTCAGAAGTAAGCAAACCTTTCCTCTAAGGGGCCAGCCAGACAGTAAACATTTTCACCTTTGCAGGACATACAGCCCCTGCCTTTACCACCGCTATTCAACTTTGCCTTAGTAGTGGGAAAGCAACCACAGACAACTTGTAAACGGATGAGGATGGCTGTGCCACAGTAAAATTGTATTTACAAATAGAGACAGGCTGGGTTTACTGACTCCTGTCCTGTATTTAAGCTTCCTGATCTGAAAATGGCAGTAATAAAACTTGTTGTTGTTGTACATAACAATTTCTCTATATGCAAAGAACTCAGCACAGAATCTGACACCTGAATAAGTGTTCAGTGAGTGCTAACCAGTATCGTGATTATAATAAATGAATTTTGGAGCTATAAGGAATCTCAGTGACTAAAGGTAATTTTTCTCCTTTTAAAAGATGACTAAGTGGAAGATCCAAGAGGTAGAGGGACTCAGGTCAGGTGACTGCAGTGTCTTTCTCCACAATTCCTTTCACATCACCGCTTTCCATATTCCCAGTAAATATGGCAGCATAAAGCCAAGCTGGATATGTGAGGATTGATTCCGCAGCATGCATGCATTGAATAGCAACCACATGTAAGATACTGTGTTATATATTACAAGGGAAGCAAAGATCAATTACGTTTTTGCCCTTAAAGCTCTAACAGAATTTATTTACCCAAATAACTATAATTAGATGGGAAATGACAAGTGATGGGAAATGACTCAGGAGTGTCTCCTGAGTCCCAAGCCCTGTGCTCAGGGGCTTGCGTGTGTTGTATCTACCTATGAACCACTCAGTAGTCTCATTTTCAGCATCATGTCCTCAGAGACACTGGCTCACAAGCTAAGTGAATTGCTTCAAGCCAAGAGTTACCCCATGGCTAAAGTGTGGTTAATCTAGCGATTGCTACATAACAAACTACAGGCATACCTGGGAGGTATTGAGGCTTTGGTTCCAGGCCATCACAATAAAGTGAATATTGCAGTAAAGCAAGTCACACCATTTTTTTGGTTTCCCCGTGCATATAAAAGTATTTTTTATACTATACTATTAAGCATGCAATAGCATTATGTCTAAAAAAGCAATGTACTTACTTAAATTAAAAAAATAGTTCATTGCTAAAAGATGCTCACCATCATCTGAGCCTGTTGAAAAAATGGCTACAATAGACTAGCTTGATGCAGGGTTTCCACAAAGACACAATGTCTACAAAGCACAGTAAAGCAAGGCACGCCTGTGCTCGAAAACTTTGTATTCAAAACAGTCACGCTATTTGCTTGTGATTTTGTGGGTCAGCAAGTTAGGCTGGACCCAGCTGGGTAGTTCTGAAGGTGTCAGAAGGGGTTACTCGTGTGGCTGTAGTCATCTGGAGATGGACTGGGGTTGATGGTCTAAGATGGTCTCACTCACATGTCTGGCCATTGGTTCTGGCTATCACTCTGGGGGATCATAGGTGGTATGGTTATCTTTGCTCTGCAGGACCTTTCATCCTGACTTGGCTAACCCAGGCTTTTTCACATGGTGGTCTCTGGGCTGCTTTCTAAGAGAGTGATAACAAGAGCAGCAAGAACTTTGGAGAGCTTGGCATTCACACAATAGCTCCTGCTCTACATTCTAATGGTGAAAGCAATTCTCAAGGCCAGGCAAGATTCAGTTGGCGGCGACACAAATTTCACCTCTTAGTGGGAGGAGCAGCAAAGTCACATTGCAAAAGGAGATCTCGCAGGGACGAGAGGAGTTCTTGCCATATTTACAAATAATCTACCAGAAGTTGGTAACTGAGTAGGGAATTGGGTCTTAACAGAAATATAAAGATTTGTGAAGTGTTGACTTTGCCAGAGCAGGGATTATAAAGAACAGCATTCGTTCTTAGCTGGGAACTTGTATTACAAGTGTTCTTAGCACACTTGTATTATATTATCTAGGTAATTCCCTCTTGCCTTTACTCTACAAATGAATTGCTATTGCTCTATGTAGGGTCATCATTACAAGACTGGGTTCCATATATATGATACGTCTATGTTTTCAGAGGATTTTTCACTTCGATTATATCACATTAAATATGGTATGTAGTTTTGTTGCATTTCTTAACTCAGAGAAAGAGGGCAAAGCTACTCCCTCATTCCCTCTCTGTCATTTGGTGTCATCTGAGCAGCAAAGCAGATTCCCAGCTCACTTTCCAAAGACAATCATGTGGACCATCTTTAGTGATGGGCTGTGGCTGAGTGTTTGCCCCAGCAGCTGTTTTGTTGTGAAGATGAAAGTTTGATGGACTTTAAGATGGAAAGGAAGGAATCTCTTCCCGGAGAGATTTGATTTCATCGGCAGCTGTCTTACCCATCTTCATTAAGGTGGGCTGTGGACACTGCAAGGCCATTCTGAACCAGCGGTCATAAAAGTAATAGGCGCCACTCAACCTCAGCAGCTCAGACTGCTGCTTGAGATCTGTCATCTCAGCAGCTATTGCAGAGAAAGAACGAATCTCCTGTAGGGAACACAACAGTCATTGTGTGACAGAAGTGAAACTGAAAGAAATAGATTTTTTTATTAGCTGCAAATCAAACCCTTACACATCATCCCTTGAAGGTGACAGCACCTGATACTCTCAGGCAGGGTTTGAGCAAATTATTCAGGCTTCCAGAAGACAACATAGGGTTGATATCCATGGGTGCATGTGCACACTGCTCATTTGAAATCTCAGACTTGGCTATGTGTGTAAGTGTAAGGGACAGATTTGTGGGCTGGAGGTTGGGGTAGGGGACCTGAGATGTAGCACGAAGAGGGAACTAGGAGAGAGGATCCAGTGTTGATTAGAGGAATCTTGAAGTGAGTGGCTAATAATATTCAGTCCTCTGGATTTCTGGCTCTGAGACCTTTTCCTCCAGAAATGTTTGCTGAAGGGAGGCAAGAAAATGTATCCTTTTCTCCAGAAAATTAAGCATTTCAAATGGCAGGCTGCCATGGACATTTCTTTCCATTATTAAGGTTCCTTTGTATTGCAGTTCAACACTTCACACCACCTGGATTGTTATAATAATGGTAGCAGTTACCATTTATTGAACCCTTGTCACGTGCCACATGCTTTATATATAGATATATGTGGCTATGATCCATAAAAGATATCCTTGCAGATAGCTTTATCCCTAGGAAACTAATGCTCTTAGAGGTTAAGTAACTTACCCAAGAACACACAGCTTGTAAAGGGGCAGTGCAGGGATCCAAACCCCCCAAAAACCATTATCACCCTGTCTCTGCAAGGCTGGGTCTACAGGCAATACCCTGCATGAGTGGTATGAAGATTTGTGAAGGACTTTTTAATTCAATTATTGTCTAGATCTTCTTTGGAAAGTCTTTTCAACAGCTGTAAGGTCAAAATACCAGCTATCTGATCAAATAGTGTTATTGAAAATGCAATAAAGATCATGTGCACTGTAGACCTTTGGAATCAGAGGGCACTTGCTAGATCATCTAGTGATTCTGGTCTAACATCTATTCTGGCCAGTGTTGCTACATTGTACAGAAAATGAGGTCTGGATAGGTCAAGGAGCACAGCCGTAGTACTGGAGTTAGCGGCAGAATGGGAAAGCCTTCTCCCTGTCTCTTGCCCTTTCTCCTCTGTAACACTGCACATCTCTTGTGGAATAATTTACTGGTATTTTTTAGGTAAAAGCTACTTACTGTGATCAACTTAGGCCAGGGGCTGGCAAACCTTTTCTGTAAAAAGATCAGATAGTAAATATTTTCAGCTTTCCGACCTGAAAGATCTCTGTTACGACTACTCAATTCTGTCCTTATCACTGTAAAACAATCACAGGCTATATGGAAATGAATGGGCATTACTGCATTCAATCCAACTTTATTTATCAAAACACAAACAGGGCTGGTCTGGCTTGCAGACCCTGCCTTACACCATTAGTGGTATAGCTGCCCTGGAGAAATGTCCGTCTCCACGTTTTGGGATTTATTCTCCAGTAGTAATAATACATATAGTGGTAATAGAGTAGTGATGTTGGTGATGTTCGTAATAATAGCAGTAGCAGCATCAGCAGCAACAATGCCACCTCTTTACATTGCCACCTGCTTTCAGGTTTATGAAATACTTTCACAATTATCATCTCACGTAATCCTTTTTCACACCTGCTCAAAAACTACATAAGCAAGGGAGACTCACCAGCTGAGGAGTGTGCTACAAAGAGAGCAGAACAAGATAGACATGAAGGGGTGAGGTATGATACAGGTGCACAGAAAAAAAGGTTGTACGCCTCCTGGCACCATTAGGGGACAGCTCATCCCGTGGTGATTGAGGAGCGTCAGAGTTCCTAGAACACTTCCAATACTCCATAGAAAATTTGCATTTAAGTGTCCAGAAAAGAGAGGCTTGTTCTAAGAAAGCATGGTCTGAGGAGAGCTCTTCATCTCTGTTCACTACCTTTTTCTCAGTATGTTAGTTAGTAGCTATGAAAAGTGACCTGTTATTACCATTTGTTCAACAAAACTTTATTTAACATATAGAGGACTTGCCTGGTATTAACAAGCAAGAGACTCCTGCCCTAAAACATCTTTAGCTCCACAAATAAACACCCACAGGAACATGTCGCTGACTCTGGTCATCCATTCTGCAGCCTGCCAAAAGCATAGCCATGCTTGTTGGGTTCTGGACGTAGATGTCTGGGACTGACTTCTGGTTCTGCCACTTGTTAGCTGTATAACCTTGAGCAAGTTCTTTATTCTAGTCTTTTTGTCATGTTTTTCACCTGTAAAATGGGAATAATGTTTTTTTTGTGTGTGTTTTTTTTAACTATGTGTGGTGAGGATTTAAGAGCTAATACATGTAAAAGTGCTTATATGTTGCCTTACTAAGTGCCCAAATAAATGCCAACTGTTATTCTGGTTATTGTCACTGCTGTAATTGCTGGTAAAAATAACTGCCAAAACTACCATACAACATACCATACAAACCTTACTTTTTTCAATGTGGATCCCATACTCTGGACATTTTCCCAGCACCTAGGGGTTTCGTAGCTGATATATCTTTTGAAACTTGTTGACAAACACAGAGTTAAGTAAGGTGAGCAGCATTTATCTCCTGACACTTTACAGATGGAAGGAATCTTAGAGGTTATCTAGGCCAGAGACACATTTTGGAGATAAGGAACTGAGGTTCATGGAAACTAAATGACTTGTAAAATCAAATACACTTGGGGCAGAATGAGGGCTAGAACTTTGGCAATTAGGTTTTTTTCTCTGAACCTAAAAATCCTCCCACATAGATTACTAAGTTATTCCATTTCACCTAATTCCTCATATTTATGTGATTATTTTAAAGATCCCACTGGCTACAAATGATACATTAATAAACTAGCCATGAAGCACAGTGGTTTCACCTTACAGCCCTCAGTTTCCTCATCTGTCTCGTGTTATAGGAGCTTTATAAGGGTCTCTAAGGTGGCTCTCGGGTTCAGATAAGGTACCACCTGAAAGAATAAGGTGGTGTCAGAGTGGAATCTTTTTTTTTTTAAATTTTATTTTATTTTTATTATTATTATTTTTTTTTAATCAAACTGGCAACCTTGTGGTTCAGAGCCCACTGGCCCATGTGGGAATCGAACCGGCAGCCTTTGGAGTTAGGAGCACGGAGCTCCAGCCGCCTGAGCCACCGGGCCGGCCCCGAGTGGAATCTTTACATACATATATTAGCCTGAAAAGATTGTTGTGTTCTAGTGTGAAATAGCCACCAGCCCGGACAAAAACGTGTCATGTGATTCCATCATTGAAATTATCTGAGTGTGATGACCCTAAATTATTCTTTGTTCTCTAGAGAATTCAGTAGTGCCACAGAGCTTCTCTAAGAGCTGGGGTGCTTTGTCAGCTGAAATCCTTCCCAGAGTGATTGGTATCCATTGATTCTATTGTATTTGGCCCATAAGTAAGAGATCTAAAAGAAGACATCCTAGCCACACTAGACTGTATATTCCCTCTGAGGACAGTGCAGTCATCCTTCTTGAAGCTTCCCTATTTTGACAACTCTTCCTTTTTATTCTTCATTGTTACGTCACCCCCATGCCCTTCACTCTTGACATTGGGCACTGGCTTCACAGCAGTCAACAATACTCTTGTTTTTATATTTAAAGGCAAATGCCATTTTAATACAGTCCCATCCCTCCCCCCGCCCCTGCATATACTCACCTATAAAGAGCCTTTGGCTTTAAAAGGTAATGCTAGATGCTTTGGCAGAGATTCAGGCAGATATAGACAGACAGACAGACAGACAGATAGATGGATATTTTAATACAAGGTTATTTGTTTGTTTGGGTGTTTTTAATGGTTACTCGTTAACATCATGATCTCATATGGAAAATTCATTTAATATGCACAGAGGTTGGAGCGTGTTGTTCACATCCCTTGCTACCAACTTTCCAAGGTATCCCGGCAGCTGGTTTCTTGCTTTCCTCTCAGCCTTGATACCTAATCCATCATCAGAGATAGCCCCAGTTGTCTGCAAATTGCAGTCTCATCAGGTCTGCAAGATGGCATCTTGTTTGACTCTTCTCTGTACCTTCCATTCACACCTCGGGACTAGGGCTTTGGGAAGAGCCAGTCTTGCCACACTGGCGACTGTGGTTGATGAACAGATTTTGGTTTTCCCCACTATTGACTTCATTAAACATGACACACATTTTAGTCTCCAGGTAGGGTGAAACTTTTTTTACTGACCCTTATTAAGAGCTGTCTTTTTAAGAAGGGTCACTCAGGAAGAAGGGCAGGGAGGGTCCCCCCTTTCTACTTCCAGAAGTAGTTGATTTTGGTAAACAACCTTGATTCAACTTTTAGAGTTCTTTTACCTCCCTGATTATAATAGCCACCATTTATCAAATGCTTACAATTCACCAGGCATTAGGAATGATCTCATTTATTTCTCTGATGCATGGGTACTGTGTTTCCCCCAAAATAAGACCTAGCCGGACCATCAGCTCTTATTTTAATATAATAGAGGACCAGGTCTCATATATTATAATGTAATATAATAATATAATATAATACTGGGTCTTATATTAATTTTTGCTCCAAAAGACGCATTAGAGCTGATGGTCTGGCTCGGTCTTATTTTCGGGGAAATGGTATTATTATCTCCATTTTCTCATAAGGGAATTGAGTCTCAAAAAACTTAAATAAGTTGCTCTAGGTCTCACATCAATAGAGGGGCAGAGCTGGGAATTGAATCTAATAAATCTGGCTTCAGAGCTTGAAATTTCAACCACTGTACTCTATCCCTTCCACACTGCCTTTAGCTACTTGATTATATTTTAGGATTACCTCTTGATTATTGGTCTTTAAAAATCCTTGAGTTCATTCTGACTTTATCAGGTGTATTAGTTACCTATCACTTCATAGCAACTTACCCCAAAACTTAGCACCTTAAAACATTGCACATTTATTGTGTTTCTGTGGATCAGGGATTCAAGAAAGGCTTAGCTGGGTGGATCTGGCTCACGCTCCCTCACGATGCTGTAGTCAAGATATTGGCTAGTGCTACCGTCATCCGAAGGCTTGACAATCTATTTTCAAGGTTTACACACGTGCCTAGCAAGTTAGTGCTGGTGGTTGATAGGAAGCCTTAGTTCCTCAGCACCTTCTGGTAATGTCTGGCCTAAATTTGATTTTACCCACGAATCAGCTTCGTCTTTCAACTGAAGCTCAGCGCTCTCTCTCTCTCTCTCTCTCTCTCTCTCTCTCTCTCTCTCTCTCTCTCTCTCTCTCTCTCTCTCAATCTTTAGCATCAGTCCATCTGTATTAGTTTGCTTGCGCTGCTATACCAAAGTAGCACAGACTGAGTGTCTTAAACAACAGAAATTTATTTTCTCACTATTTCGGAGGTCTGAAAGTCTATTTCACTTTCTATTCACTCACTATTTCTGAAAGTCTGAGATCAAAGTGTCAAGAGGGTTGATGCCTCTCTCCTTGTCTAATAGATAACCTCTTCTCCCTCATTCTTCACATGATCTTCTCTGTGTTTCTATGTCCTGATCTCTTCTTCTTATAAGGACATCAGTCATATTGCATTAAGACCCACACTATTGACTCTCATTTTAATTTAATTACCTCTTTAAAAACACTATCTTCAAATACAGTTACATGAGGTGCTGGGGTTAGGACTTCAACATAAAATTTTGGGCGGACAACATTAAGCCCATAATACCATCTTTGACCTTTGTCTGTCTTGGGGAATTTTTTTTATATATACATTTTCTTACCTGTAACTCGGGTTTCATTTCTCTTTCCTCAACCTCTCTTTAGCTCATATCCTCAAGGCTATTGTGCAGTCAGTCTTAACAGTTAGTCACTTGCCTTTCTGGTTTTTCATCATACTAGAATGACTTGGGATGCTATACCTTTAAAATCTTTGCAGGTGAGACTGGTCCTCAAATCTTCTAATGAATTCTCTAGAAACGTTTAACTCATGTATCGTATTCTCCTAAAGGAGCTGTGGTTATTGTCAAACGTTTGTATCAACCAGTTTTTGAGCATATACTGAGTGCTAAGAAGAGCAATTTTTAATAGTTTTACGGGCAGGGTCTATGCATCTTTGTTATCCTTTATCTTGAATGCCCTATAGATGTCCCAAAAGATTTTATGGCTTGTGGGATAGTCTGAAGACCAGATGGAAGCTAGAGAAAGAATAGAACCAAAAGTATCTCTTTGTCTTACATGAAAGAAGCTATTAGCATTAAGAAGGTGGTAGAGAACAAATTATTAAGATTATACACTGAATGTATGCAGTTGCCCGTGTTTGTTCCTCATCAGCCCATAGGAAGCTTTCTAATCTTTTGCAAGGGTGCCTGCTCGTTACATGCCTGTGCTCTGTTCAAATCTTCTGTGACTACACCACAGCCCAGTTTTCCTTTGAAACCTGGAAGCCCATGAGTTATGTTGGAATTCCCAAGTGATTTTGATGCATCTAATTTCCCTCATTGTACTTCTCTTATCCTGTAATGCACTGTTGATTCCAGTTGTCTAACCATGATGGGAAATAGCCAGAATTATTGTAATAGGACCATTCAGTTCACTAAGGCTTACAATATGCCTATTAAAAATAGGGAAAGCTTACAACTCCTCATAGCAACATGGTTATTAGACTTTACCTCAAGCAAACTTTGATAGGTATTTGGGAATAATTCTTTTCAAGGCCTGAAGTGTGTGAAATATACTATATATTATTGTAAATGCAGGAGCAATGTTCCCTTCTATTAGAAGAAAGAAAAGAGATTTCCGTGGAGAAACTACTTAAAAGATCAAGAGTCTTACCTGAAATGTGACTTGGTGATGAAGAAAGGGAAACCACCCCTCCTTCCATAGGCTACCAGAAGTAAAGTGGGAAATAAATCAAAACAGAGTTGACCATAAACAAAGATATTCTGATCATTGGACAACACTTAAATGCCAAAGTACAAAATAGAGAGTAGTATTACAAGAAATAACACCAGATTTTTCTCCCAACTAGGTACAAGTTACTTAGTTTTCATGACTAACCAGGTTAATCATATTCTCAGTCTTAGCATCCTTCAATGTAAAAAAATAATACATGAAATCAAACCTAAGTGTGTTCTTTTTAGCTCTATCCATTGTGTTAGCCCATCCAGAACAAGCTGCAATTCTGGAAGTTATGCCTTAGAAAACAATTTATTTAGTGCATTTCAATGCTACACAAAGCTTTATTCCTTAATATGAGCTGTTATTTGTTACTAGAAAGAAAACAGAGCAAGATATGGCCCTTTGGGGAGACGGTTAAATAAGAAATACATTTCCAGATGATATCACATGCAAATAGTACTCTGAAATCACAAGGCATCAAAATTAATTAGGCTGAATCCATTGCTTTGTTAGGTATAAATCTCTAATTTTACTTCAGTGCTGAGAAGAGTGACTCTTGTGTCAGGTGTGTCTTAATTTGCTCAGGCTGCTATAAGAAAGTGCCATAAACTGGTAGCTTATAAACCCCAGAAATTTATTTCTCACAGTTCTGGAGGCTGGGAAGTCCATGAAGCACAGTGCTGGCAGACTCAGTGTTTGCTAAGTGCCTGCTTTCTGGTTCATAGAGGGCGTCTTCTTGCTGTGTCTTCACATGATGGAAGACGTGAGGAAGCTCTTCTATGAGAACACTAATCCTATTTATGAGGGCTTCACTCTCATGCCTAAAGTGCTTCCCAATTGCTCCACCTCCGAATACTGTCACACTGGGCATTAAATGTCATCATGAATTTTGGAGGGGCACAAACAAGGTGGAAAGTGTGGTTCCTATTTTTATCTTCCATCCTCTGTGTTCTAAGTCCGGAACAAAACTGAGAACCTTGGAAAAGGATTATATTAATCGACACTACAAGAGTACCATGCAGACGTTCCCCGGCCTCCAACACCCTGCAATTGCATCTCGTCATTGACTCAAAGCATACTTTTGGTGCTGATGCTGAGAAAAAGAATATGCATATAGTAGGGATTCCATTGTTACTCCCATGATGGGTGTTAGCTGGGGAGATTGTTTTAGCTAACAAGAAACCCAATCTCTGTTAGGCATATCAGTCTAGGTGATATTATGAGTATTGAACAACCAAAAAGACAAGCAGTCAATCATAATTTACTCTGGCTTGGGTCCCCTGCTGACAGGCATTGACCTTCTAGCTGCTGAATTATGGGAAGAGGGAGAAGGGCCAGGATAATCACTGTGTGGTTGGGGGGAGGGGTGGATCCTTTGAAGCAGTGATTTTTTTTTCAATTGTAGTTGACATTTAATATTACTTTATACTAGTGTCAGCTATACAGCATAGTGGTTAGGTATTTATATAATTTATGTAATGATCCCCCCAATAACTCTAGTACCCAGCTGGCACTATATGAGTACATAATTACAATATCACTGACTTTGTTCCCTATGCTGTACTTTACAACCCCGTGACTATTTTGTAACTACCAGTTTGTGCTTCTTAATCCCTTCCCCCTTTTACCCATCCTCTAACCCCCTTTTGAAAAGAGATATGCACCCCTATATTCACTGCAGCCTTGTGTACAATAGCCAAGGCATAGATGCAACCAAAATGCTCATCAGTGGACGATTGGATAAAGATATGGTACATATGTACAATGGAATTTTAGCTATAAGAAAGAAAAAAAAATTACCATTTGCAACAACATGGATGGACCTAGAGGGCATTATGTTGAGTGAAATAAGTCAGACTGAGAAAGACAAATGCCATATGATTTCGCTTATCTGTGGAATCTAAAGAATAAAATAAATGAACAGACAAGACAGAAACAAACTCATAGATAGCAGAGAACAAATTGATGGTTACTAGATGAAGCAATGACTTTTTGCCATCTACTTCTGAAATTATTTCCACATGTTAATAATTGCTCTAGCTATATGGGTGCACATCAGTTGACATTGGCCTTGCATATTGATCATTTGAAGATGCAGACTTCAATAGGTACTCCATAGGGAACTTGTATTTCTTATATTGTACTGGACTCATAGCTTCAGGTAATCTCTCCATCTCTTCCCCTCTATCTCTCTACCTCTATCTCTCTCCAGTTACTAAATTAACGGAGTTGGGAAGTTTTAAATTTTGGTTTACATTTTCTTTTCCACTGTCCATTGTTTGAATGGAAGTAGGAAGTTTTTGTGTATCAGGAAGTGTATTCATTTCCTAGAGCTGTATAACAAAGTACCACAAAGTAGGTGGCTTGAAACAACAGAAATTTATTGTGTCATAACTCTGGAGGCTAAAAGTCGAAAACCAAAATGTCAGCAGGTCTGTGTTCCTTCTGAAGACTCTAGGGGAGGCTTCTTGTCTCTTTTTAGCTTCTGATATTTTCCTAGCAATCTTTGGCTGACAGTTGCAATACTTTGATCTCTGCCTCCATTATCACATGACATTTTCCCCTTGCCTACCCGGGTATCTTTTGGGTGTCCCTTTCTTAGGAAGACATCAGTTATACTGGGTTAAGGACCCACCCTGCTCCACTATGGCCTCATCTTAACTAATTATATCTGCAATGATTCTATTTCCAATAAGGTCACCTTCTGAGGTACTCGGGTTATGACTTTAAGATATCTTTTTGAGGTGAAACAATTCAACCCCCTTACAGGAAGGAAACTCACTGACAAAAAAAATTGTGTCATTCTGAAAGGCTGATGAGATTTCAGTGTGTAGAGTACTTGCTCCAAAATGGGGTACGTATATTGGGGGGTGTACAGTGAAAGCTTTAAACCTTTTTTTTAATATTTACTTTTATCCTATTTTTTTACCTTTCTATTATATTATGTTTAATAATATATTTCATGCGTAAGTATAGTAATACATGTCTACATGTTATAAAAGTACATACATTGAAGGGCAAATGCTCAGAAACTTTTACTGATGGTGGATAGGACATGATGAAAAGGTTTTCCAGCCAGTACAAGGCTTTAATGACATATAGTTTCAGAGAAAATCTCTGTGGAGGATTTTAACAGATCCAATTCAAGTTAAACTGGGCTAGCAATGAGATTGTCAATGCAAAGAAAAATGAGAGTACCAAGTCCACCCACAGTTTGAAAATGTCTTCTTTCAAGTCAGAAGTGAAAGCATGAGATCACAAGCACAGAGGCCCTCAATGCAAAGAAGGGGAAAGGTAGACTCTGCAGATGAACAGGTGTGCAGAAGCAGCTAGGCATTGTGTGCCTGTCCTTTCTCAGAAGGAACGCAGAGCAGATCTATGACTGGCTTTTTCTCATGTCCAACTTTGTCCATTGAGTAGGTGAGTTAGAAGGTACTATCATTGGAATGTCATTGAAAGAGTTCTTTCTCATTTAGCATTGTCACCAAGTTCCTAGAACTAAGCAATGATAATTGTCACCTCGAGCCATTCTTAAGCTGTTGTCATGTTTCAGTGTTGTTGAGTAATACCATATGTCTTAGGAATATCTCGTTAGGTTAAGTCCAGGAAATTAAACTAGAGATGAGCTTGGGTGCCTCTCTTCATTTATTTCTGTGGAATGTTTTTGAGGTTAATTTTGAATAATCGTTGTGCATTATTAGATTTATATCACTAGTTTTGAATATCCCTGTGATGGTCCACCAGGGAACATTTTCTAAGATTCATATTAATTTTCTTCACTTCTTGCCTCATTATTTCCCCTTATGTTAGCATCAGCCTCTAAGCATTACCTCCCTTCCCTCCCCTAATTATTCAGTATTAAGGTTTTATTTCTTTCTCTCTGCTCACTTTTTCTTTTTTTTTCTTTTTTGACCGAGTTATGTAGTAATTTGGTTTCCAAGTCATATTTTCTTATAGTTACTTGGGGATATCAGCTAGAACAAGATTACCTGCAAGCGCTTAAAGACTGAAGATTTTGTGTATATACATCCATTTTACAGTTCTGTTTATGAAAGATCCTCTATTATAATAGAATAAACTATATTGGACCTACAATCCACACCCTTTTCTTTAATTAAAACTATCACGAGACTTTTGAGTTTTACGTTCCTTAGCGTGATCCCTTGCTTGTGAAGACAAAAGAGGGGGCAGAGAATTCTGATTGGTCATTTCTCATGCTGGCAGGAGCTATAATACTCCCTTTCTCCATCCTTTCTAATTACTTTCTCATAGATACTAAAACACGCACCCCTGAGCATCTAGAAGGGTTAAACACTGATCAAAGGCACGTTTAGCTATATCCCCTGGACAAGCTGATTCAATGAAGAAAAAGCTTGGGCTCTGGGAGAGCATTTGAAAAGACAAGTAAATTAACAATAAGCATTTTAGTAGCAGTAAAAACTGCTGAGTGAAAGCAAACCTGGTGTTTCATAGGACTTGGGGTATTTGGAGTAATGGGATGGATTGGAAAAACTGTGTTTCAAGGAGTAGGGCAGAGTTTAAAGGGGTGAGATGTAGTCTTCTAGTCCATTCCACTTGTGACATACAGCCTTTCCTAGAACAGACTTTGTCTTTTTGAGCAATTATCAATGTTATAATTTCACGTGTGTTGCTTTTAGGTATGCTTAGGGTTATGGTTGTGGCTCAAATTAGTTAAATGAATTTTTGTAGTTATGGATTTTTGTGTCCTTAGCATTGCAATTGAGTGTTAGCAGTACCATTTTTTCACGAATCCCATTCTCTCTGTTAGTAGGTGTCCTTATTTATAAAACTGATGTTCTTACAGCTGGCAGGATTCTGTTTGGTTAGATGAGCTGGCAGGATTCTGTTTGGTTAGAATATGCCCCAAAATGTTCAAGTGTGAATTACTCCTTTACCTTGCATTTTATATACCTTTTTTGTACTTTGCTTAAAAGAAAAGACATTAACAAACAATTCAGATTAAAATTTGAAATTCAGGCCTTTGGCAAATACATACAAAATTGCTGTGTTGTCCAAGGTGTCTAATTAATTACCACAACTTTCCAATTTTCCATGTTCAATAAGTCTGTGAAATGCTATTTATGGAAGCATAAATCACTGGCTATTAAACATGAAAATACCCAGGAGTAAATACACAATGCACTCTTATAAGAAAGGCTATCAGTAGCCTAAATAAGCAGTGGACATTCTACACTGACTGTCCACTCTATTCTACAGCTTGATCTTAAAATGTTAAAGCTGGACAGGGCCTGGTGAGTTGCTGAAGTAGTCTCTGCATTGTTAATGAATGCACCAAGTTCAGGAGAGGTGAAATTATGTTCGTAAGGTACTTTAACTATTGCAAACCTCTGAAGTCTTTCCTGTCCAACCGACAGTGTAATCAACATGTAAGTCTCTGCCTATTTTGTACCGTTTGCAGGCTATGTCTGGGAAGATAACATAATGTGTCATATGTGGATAAATCATGACATTGAAACCACCAGGGATTTTTCTTTTTTACAACATTCACTATGCTGACTGCTTAATGTCAGGAATGATATCTTTATTGATGTTTGAACCTATCATATGTCTTGGTGCTTGGTTGGTATTCAATAAATATTTGTTGAATTAATGCACGTTTTCCACTTTTGTACCCAACTGTGATATTGGATTGATTTTGTGATTTCATCTGGGTTGATGATGCTTTTTACTTAATGAAATGCTTTTTCTGAAAAACTTGGATTTCAGTGAGCAGATTTCTTAAATTAAGGACACTCTATTCTTCATTATGGCATTAAGAATCCTGGGACAAACGTTTTTATTTATATACTTGAGTTCAGTTTATTTTGTTGGGTATTTGGGAGGTGGCCTGAAATATTTCAAACATTTTTTACACACACACACACACACACACACGGCAAACATATATGTATGTATATATACATATATATACACACACACACACGTACACATATGGAAGGTCATTTGTGGGAATGTTTGTAAAACAATTTTCTCTAGCACATCACGAATTAATGGTAACTCATATATAATACATGATTTTAAGCAATGTTATGTGACATCACCTTTCCCACATTCTAGTTAACTTTATCTGTACAGTTGTGTAATAAGTAAACCCACAAGGAGGTAAACAAGTCAATATTTTGTTCATGGAGTCTTTTAAAACCCTCTGCTAGCTTTGATTAGAAAGCTTTGAATGCCATCCTTGGTCCTGGCTCGTCCTCTATTGATGTACACAGCTTCTAGGAAGGCATTGAAAGAACACACATTTAACCAAATAAATTTACGGGTGGCGCTGATGCTAAGTCAAAAAAGTTCTTTGACAATATGGAACCATGAAGTGAAATGGACAGGAAACCAACATTTCTTGAACACCTCCTGTATGCCAGACATTTCATATTTCTTATCCTTGAGAGAATTTATGATACGGGATTATTATTTTTTTTTCCATATGGGAAAACTGAAAATGAAATATATTAAATTAATTCTCAAGGTCATATGGCTTAAAAATATTTTGTATGGAATACAGTTTAGTTATTTCTGATTGTAATGTCCTTCTTCTTACTTTAAAATAAACTAATGAACAAGCACAATTAGTTTAGGGAGACCTATTTTGACAGAAATTCTTGCAAAGCAGTCCCTGGAACTTTAACTTACTGCAAACTCAATGTAGACCATTGGCTGCTAAAAGAAATCTACACAGAAGTAATTCTTTTGTACATTAGTGTTGGTCAGACCACATAAAAGGTATTATATTTATACACCTCACTGAATTCACAAATTAGAAAGCATTTTGAAGAAGAAAACCTGAAGGTATGGGTCTTGAACCTACATCACATAGATGACAGTCAAAGGACTTCACAAGGCTCAGATGTGGTGTGACTGAAACGATGGCAGGGAATGGATAAGAGCTAAAACCTCTGTTACGATATATATGCTAAATGGTAATGTTGAAGGAGGAATTACTTGTGGTCAGTATAGCTTTAATGGGGAGAAATGGAATCCATGCTTAGAAATGGAAATGCCAATTATTATTCATTATAAAGAAGCTCTTTATAACAATTTGTGAACTAAGACAGAGCTAATGAGGCATGGGATATTAGTCTAGACCTACGTGGCACTACTCTTAGAAAGTTACATTATTATTAATATTTTATATACAATAATTCTAATAATGGGATGACCTACTCTCTTCAGGAGAACTTGCATGTGGAGGTGTTTGTTTCCCCAGGATGGGAATAGAATAATAATGAAGCATCTACATTTATATATTGCTGGTCAATGCCGAAAATATTTGTTAAGTAGCAAGAATGTGGAGTTCTACCAGATGCATCTGGTAATAAAGATTTCTCAGAACAAACCAAGTGACCAATCTAAATTCAGGTGCGAGGTCCTTGCCTAATTTGTCCTTTGCTTTTTTCCCAAAAAGAACTTGGCCAGGAATATTGTTGCTATTGTTGCTAATAAACATAGAATCAGGCCCATAGGAAGAGAAGCCTAGAAAAGGGGATGATGCTACCAAGTTTTAGATTTGGTACTTGAGATAGAAGATTTTCAGATAAAAGATGTTGAATTAAATACACACATACAAGGTGTGACAATTAAGTTCGCGAACTGTTGCAACCTTGTTGCTAACCTTTATTGATATCAGAGGGCTTATTCATTACGAATTTGTACCAAATGGACAAACAGTTAACCAAGTTTGCTATTGGGAAGTGCTAAAAAGGCTGTGTGAAAAAGTTAGACAATCTGAACTTCTCCCCAACAATTCATGGCTCTTCCATCACGACAATGCACCCGCTCACATGGCACTGTCTGTGAGGGAGTTTTTAGCCAGTAAACAAATAACTGTACTGGAACACCCTCCCTACTCACCTGATCTGGCCCCCAATGACTTATTTCTTTATTCGAAGATAAAGGAAATATTGAAAGGAAGACATTTTGATGAAATTCAGGACATCAGAGGTAATACAACAACAGAACTGATGGACATTCTAGACAAAGAGTTCCAAAAATCACTTTGAAGGGTGGACTAGGCACTGGCATTGGTGCATAGCTTCCCAAGGGGAGTACTTTGAAGGTGACTATAGTGATACTCAGCAATGAGTTATGTAGCACTTTTTCTAGGATGAGTTCGCAAATTTAATTATCCAACCTTATATATACACACACAGATTTTATACTCAATCTCAGGGAATCCTACTTAAAAAGCTCCAGATACTACTTAATCAGGAGAAGAAACAGGTTTGTAGGAAGAGGAAATAATCAGTTCTGTCAGATAACTGCATTGGTATAGAAGCTCCAGGTCTATCAATAATATGCCATAAATTTGTGGATCAAATAAAAAGGTTCGTGATTTTTGTTGGTGTTACTTGGCTTCTCAGGAGTGGGAACAGAAAAAATTCTAGGTTTGGAGATTAGTAATAAGGTTATGTCAGAATGTTGGTTGAGGGGAAACAACCGGAGATGTGCGATAAGTTAGATGTGGTCTGGCATATTGGGAGAGGTGAGCTATTGGGTTTGGGACGGGTTAGAGGGAATAAAGTCAGAAACCAACAAGTCATCTTCTCTGAAAAAGGAAACATCTGTGGATTTCTGAGTAGAATTGCTAATATCTAATCTAATTTATTTTTTGAATCCTTGGAACATGTAGGTTTTCTTGTATCAGTATGTATGTGTATGTTATATGTATGTGTGTATTATATGTATATGTGCATTTGTGTGTATGTGTGTGTGTCTGATGCAAAAAGAAAATGTCACTGAAGAATCTCCAGTTGTCAGAGGTGCTTATCCTTCAAAAGCTCCAGTCGTTCTCCTTGTCTAAATGAGTCAGTGCCATGTGAGTCCTGAATTATTCATGGAAACATAAGGCCTGTATTGGTCTGTATACATTTATCTCTGGGTTTATTTCTATCATCTCTATCCTAATCCCTGGTCCAGTTTTGTTTCCATCTTTTTCTTCTTATTTATTTATTTATTTATTTATTTATTTATTTATTTATTTATTTATTTCCTGCTTTGGAAAAGAAACATTAGAATAAGTTATTTTACTGCTTTCTTCTTTCCTTTAACATATGGCATTTGCTTAACTTCTTGGAGAGTAGTGACTTCCTGGCCCTGGAGTTCTGATTCTAAAGGAAATGAGAGGTGTTGACCTTATGCTCACAGGCCAGAAAGCTAAGGACAAGCATTGTGTCACCTTGGCAGTGACAAGATGACAGACAGCTTGCACTTGCCTCACCTATTGGCACCTTCCAATTCCTTGCCTCACCTATTGGCACCTCCCAATTCTACATCCCAGTTGACTTTTGCTCTAGGAGTGACTTTGTTGCTTCTTGTTTTGGGGTCTGGGAATAATCATGATAGATTCTAAAACTTGTAGCAATTAGTGGTAGACAAGAGTCTACCATTGTGTTTAAACAGAAAAATAAAGACTGAGGTCTTGAAATCACCTGCTGATCCCTACTGTCATTCAGTGCCCTAATGACTATTTTCAGTTTGTTTGCTCTATGCAGCACGCAGTCAGGAGACAGACTAAGAATTTTTGCCTCAGGTAAACGTGTACGCGCGATTGCGCTCACATGCATAGACATGTGCAAGAAGGTCTCCCTCTCTTCTTGTCAAGATTGCAGCTGTCAACCATCCCCCCAGGTGTTGCTCAGAATCAGCATGCAGGGCTGTGGACTGCCTGCCACTTAGAGATGGCACCTTGCGTATATGCTACATTGACACGCTGACTTGCCTGTGCACGGTGCTAGCTTGTCCTGGAGAGCACAGGGCTAGTGTGAAGTACAAGTTCTCCTTGAGATGCATAGTAGTTCCTCTCCCTCCAAAAGAGAGAAGAGCTACCCTTGCTGGAATGGCAGAGGAGGGTCTGTGTGTACCTTCTAGCAGTGTGGTTTTGATGTCTGAATCTTCTGGAGAGAATCGCTGCAGTGAGGAGATAAAAGCAGCTGCCTTTCCAAGGGCTGTCCATTTGCGTTGATATTTACATTCTTTGCCAAAGTGACATCATTACCATTTGCTTAGTATTTGCACCACAAGGATGTGTTTTACATAATTTAAGACTTGGAAGTGATGATAATGTATTTCAGATGGGTAGCAGAGGCCACAGGGTGCTGAATCTTATTTCTTTCCTCCTCAAAGACCCCAGTGCATAAATGAGTCCCTCGTCCATATCCCTAAATCACATTAATGGTCCTGCTTATTGGGTGCCAACAATGTGTCTGGCCCTGGGTTAGAGTATGACTCTGTATTATTGTTTATCCCCCACGACAATATTGAGTGTAAGTGTTATTATCCCCCGTATAAGGTAAGGGTACTGAGGCCTAGGAAAATGATTAACTTATTCAAGTCTGAATTCACAGACATTGTCAAAGCCAAGGGCTTTACCCTAATGCTGTGCCACAGTATCCCCCATCTTATAGTCTGTTGTTCTTACAGATTTAAGGAAGAGAAAACCTCTCTTACTTCCTCAGGTAATTTAATATAAAGAAATATATTGATATTAGGGGACTCTGACCTTGGTTCATTTCTCTTTCATTCCCATCCTTACATCAGGTGCTCAGAGTCTCCTCTTTGAAATGAGTATAAAACAGCCATGTTTGCCCTGAGATAAAACTAAATGGTAATATTAGAAGCCCGATTATAGAACTCTGCCAGATGGCACTTATTTACCTGAATGTGTGTCTTCTTAGTTTTTCCCATGGGCAGAGATTTTTAAAAGAAAGGAAAAAGAAAAGTAATTGTTTTCAATGCCCTACGTAGGTATAACACTGTTGGCATGATTTGCAGTCAGGTCCTCTCTAGGCCTGTACCTTCTCTTGATCCCCCAACCCCCACCTCCAGGCCCTACCCTCCTCCATCATCATGAAAATCTGAGATCTCTTTTTCAAAAATTAGTAAAAAAGTGTTCACTCTCTAATCTTGAGATGGAACATTAGCAGCAACTTTGCCTTTTATTTCCTTCTTCCTTCCTTCCTTCCTTCCTTTTTCCTTCCTTCCTTCCTTCCTTCCTTCCTTCCTTCCTTCCTTCCTTCCTTCCTTTCTTCCTTCCTTCCTTCCTTCCTTCTTCTTCCCACACCACGTGTTCCAGAGTTGCAGCTCAGGGGAAGCCAAAATTATAAGCTGAATAACCTTTTCCTTGACGTTTCTCGAAGGACTCCTTATGTTCAGGGGATGTATCACTGCATTTGCAAATCCCCCAGCAGTGCTGTAGTTTGGAATAGCCTATTAGTCTGCTTGCGGCTCCTTCGCATAGACTCATGAATAGATTCTCATCCTTTCCTTAAAACATCGTATAGATTCAAGCATCAGAAATGAAGAAATGAAAATTCAAGCCTTCTTCGAACCTTGCCCCTCTTAGTGACACCATAGGGCACTATATACACGGCCATCTGGATCTTCTCATGTCGAAGACATCCCACAGCAATGGCTGGTGAGAGGAAGGGGGAGGCCCACTTGAATGAAAACATTCTCATGCAAACACACACATATCCAGACTCCTAGTCTTTTGCTTGTTCAGTTTCCTCCATCTACACTGTTCTTCCAATATCTGAGATCCAAATCCTGTCCTTCTCAGCTCAGTTCAGATACTATCTCTAGCCCGTGACATTTTTTCCCCTACTCTGTTCCAGTTGAAACATTTTGATTCCCATAGCCCTTTACCTTGTACCTCTTACATTAATCCCATTTACCTTATATTATTCTATTGTGTGAACATGTTTGTGGTCCTTATTAGATTATATATGTTGTGAGGGCAGAGGCCTTCCCTGATTAATTTATGTGAACACCGCAGATCCTAGATAGCACCAGGTTTCCCGAATGGTAAGTTCATGTGTGTGTGGATAAGAAGAGCTTTTATATATAATGCCTTTAATTGTGTTCCAAGAGCAGTGGCACGGTTTGTTTTCTCTTTATATCTTTCCTCTATTTATGGTTCCTTTCCTCAAATGGCTTATAAATTATTGGCAGAAATAATCAGAAAAGATAAATAATTAAAAGTGTTTTATTACATTTAGAAACAACAGTAGAAGATGAGCACGCTTCATTCTTTTTTTTTTTTACGATGCATGTATTTTATTTATTTTATTTATTTTTTATTAGTTTCAGGTGTACAAAACAATGTAATAGATATTTATCACTTATATCCCTCACACAGCTTCCTTCTTAAGTGAAAGACACAACTAAAATTTGTCAGAAGAATTACTTCAGCACCAGTGGTGAATATCAAAAGATTTTGAGAGGGGAAAACAAATATTTTAGGCTTTTTCAGGGCTGGTTACTTAATTTGCAGACACAGTGCAAAATGAAAATGTGGGTTCCTTGTACAAAAAGCTCCTTGTGCAGTAAAGTGCCCCTAAAGGTACTAAAATAAAAAGGCTGCACCCTCTGCAACTAAGATTGAAAATGGCAACTGGACTTGTTGCTGAGCTGCGCCCTCCACAACTAGATTGAAAAATGACTTGGAGCTGATGGGCCCTGGAGAAACACACTGTTCCCTAATATTCCCCCAAAAACAAAATTAGAGAGAAAAAAAAGCTTTCCCTTTCTTCTGTGGCCTTGCTCTTTCCACTTGTCATAGTGCTTTGTATTTGCTAATGTCATTCTAAGTAAAGAAAAATTAAAATTTTAAATTATTAGTGTGAATTTTGCCATTCATCTTATATGGTGTGATGCCAGTTTTAAAGGCAAGCCCAAACACGTTTAACTACACTGCAGAATTACTGAAACAGGAAACAATACTTATTTCATAGCTCATGCAGTGCATATTTATTTTGTCCTTACCAGAAAAGTGGGAACATTACATAGATCAACTCAACTGTTTTTATTTCACTACTATGATACACACACATTCTATGATACACACACATTCCATGAACACTCACTACCTTTGGCTTACCAATAAGTAAGAAAGGATAGAAAAGGAAAGAAATTATGGGTTGCTTATGTTTCCCCTTCCCTCTTTGTCATAATTTTTACCTTAAGTGGTTGGTCAGTTTATGGAAGTTATATGAGTACAAAACGGATATGATAGGGTTCATTGGTCATTTGTGTTTCATTTGGTCATTTTTTTTTTCTTTCTATGCTTGAAGCAAGTTTTGGTTCCAACTGATGAAAACATGACCTCGGAGGGCTATCAGTGTCCTGGCTTCCTCAGTAGTAGATGCGGCACATGTACTTTGCACTCATTTTGAGTCTTGCTGAATGTGCTTCCTAGGTCTGCCTACCAGAATCCTGTGCTTATGGGGTATTGCAAATGCCCTGTGGGAAAGGGGTGGCAAGAAAGAGTGAACATGTATATTGTGTGCGTCTCTTTTGTCTTGCACATGCTAATTGTCTCATTAGACTTTACTTTAAAATACAAATTCAAAGATAAAATTATTTTTAATAATCTCAAGATGGGTCAGGAGAACATTAAATCAAATACAGGTTGTGTGGAGCACTATGTGACAGTACAAGTTGAAAAACCATGAGACTGGCCCTGGGCTTTGTAAGCCATACGGCCTCTGTCTCAAACATTCATTCAACTGTTAAAACACCAAGCAGCCAGAAACAGTATGTTAACAAATTGGTGTGGCTGTGTTCCAGTAAAACTTTATTTACCAAAACAGTTGTCGGCCAGGATCTGGCCGTTGCCAGGGTTTGCTGATCCCTAGTTAGGTAAGAGCATGGAGGTAAGAGAGTATGAGACCTGTTTGAGAAATGCTTACCCAGTGAGAGGTAAGTCTGGGAAAGTCAGAGGAAGCCTAATTCTGAGGGGCCAGTTCAAATTGTTTGAATGTTATTCGCTGGGTCATGGAGAGCGATGGATGGTTTTAAACACTGAATTAAGATGATCAAAGGAGATTTTTAGTAAATTATTATGAAGGTGTTGTGTCAGAGAGATAGAGAGGGTAAATCTGGCAGCCTAGACAGGGAGCTATTGTGAGAGTTTAGGCGTTAGATGATATGAACTTGGAGTAATAAGAAAGGAGCCACAATGGTGGAAGAATTTGATCTGAGAGGAATTTTAAATGAAGAGTCGCCAAGATGTCGTGTATGATTTGACGTAAGAGATGAGAGGAGACAGGCAGGAAAGACAATACCAAGCTTTTGTGCCCAGAACACTGCAGAATGGACACTTCACTCATTCCTTGGACCTATATGGTGTATATTTCTGATTTGCTAAAATGACCATAATCAGATAATTCATAGGCTGCCTGTTTTAGGGGTTACTGAATTTTAGGCTGTTTGAGTTGGTATTAGGTCGTTGAGTTTACTTGATGCCAGCAGGCTATTAGAAGTGTGACACTGGCGTGGATGAAAGAAAGGAGAATTGAACCAGTGACAGCAGACGTACTCTCCAATGAAGAAAGCATAGAGAAGAGAAAGAAAAGGAAGGAGGTTCTACTATCTTAACATATAAACCTTGATGTGGCCCTTTCTGTTTTTCAAACTAAGTTGTTATTTCATCTTCCTGTTTAACCTTTTCTGGAAAGTAAGAAAACCCACATTTGGTCACTAAGTTAGAGTGAAATAAAATAAATATGATGTGAAGTAAATCATATTTGTAGTGTAAATATCTCTTCATCTTCAGATAACTCAGTTGCCAAAGCAATTTGATGATTCAAGTAATGATTTATTTAGAGAATTAAATTTTGCTTTTGGCTAAACAAGTATGGCATCTTGGTCTTTTCTCCAAAACACACACTCAGTTTTAACCCACCTGGTGTGGCTGCTTGATTGACTGTTCTCTTTAAAGATCCACTTTAGCCATTACAAGGGCAGAGCCACAGACACTGAAATATCATAGATGTTGTGAATGTCACAGATATTGAACGTCTTTATGTATTTACTGTAATAGCGTAGAATGTTATGTAGTAAGTTGCATATTTACAAATATATTTTCTACGTAGGGAAATGTAAATGAGATTTTTAAAAAATCATTCTTGCCTGTAAATATGCATTTGGAATGCACTGAATCATGGCCCTATGCTTTTGCCCTGGGTCTATAGACTGTTTTTGTTTGTTTGTTTGTTTGTTTGTTTCTAATACCTTGGACCCCACAGGTTTCTCTCTTTTTTTTTAATTTTTATTTTATTGGGGAAGGGGAACAGGAGTTTATTGGGGAACCGTGTGTACTTCCAGCACTTCTTTGCAAGTCAAGTTGTTGTCCTTTCAACCTTTAGTTGTGGAGGGTGCAGCTCAGCTCCAGGTTCAGTTGCTGTTGCTAGTTGCAGGGGCCACAGCCCACTATCCCTTGCAAAAGTCGAACTGGCAACCTTGTGGTTGAGAGGACACGCTCCAACCAACTGAGCCATCCGGGAGCTCAGTGGCAGCTCAGCTCAAGGTGCCCTGTTCAATCTTAGTTGCAGGGGGCAGAGCCCACCATCCCCTGTGGGACTCAAGGAATTGAACTGGCAACCTTTCAGTTGAGAGCCCACTGGCCCAGGTGGGAATCGAACTGACAGCCTTCGCAGTTAGGATCATGGAACCCCAACCGCCTGAGCCACTGGGCCGGCCTCCTATAGGCTGTTTTTATTCCTACGCTCTCCATAGACTTGCCAGGATACACCATCTGGCTCATCCTCTCCAGTTGAATTTCCTTTTTTGGCTGGAATTGGTCTGGAGAACAGGAGTGAACTGCTGGGGTTGAGGCTTTAGTTTGGCTACTATTAGACTGAGAAAATTTATAGCAAATTGGACCAGCCAAATTTGAAAGACCTACCTCAGACTTACTATGGTTCCTATTATAACCAATACTGTCAAATTTCAACTTGAAAAATAGTATAGAAATTTCCTTTGTGGGCAATCCTGAATGTGGAAAATCCAGCGCAATTTTCAGGACAGTCACCTTTAATTTCCTACCACCCTTAAGATAGTAGGTGCTAAACCTGGGATTTAAGTGCTTTTTGCAAGAAAGATTTCCACACCCCCAACGTCCAAGTCTTTATATCTTGTCCTAGCTGGTTCTCTATTAAGGAATATCAAAGAATGTGTCCCCTTGCCCAAGATATAAAGAAGTCACTAGGAATGTTTTCTCCTATTTTTAAGGCTTTTGCTGTGTGTGTGGGGGGGTGGGGGCGGAGGGAGGGGAAGTAGTACACAGTTTATTTGTTTTGTTATTGTCATTGTTGAGACATTTCAACTATATTTGATCCAGGCGGATACTTGTACTTGATGTTCCCAGATAAGGAAATAAGCTGGTTAGATGGGTGGGCTTGTGTGTATTTTATTGTGACACATGGTTTTAGTTTTGTTACCTATTTGCATGGCTGCGTTCGACTGTGTTTACTCCACGTGAGTGGTCATGTATTAACCATACAAGAATCATCCGATTTCAGAATTGCACCGCTAAAGGTGACCTTAATTCCAGGGCTCATCCTTCCTTGTCTCTTTTATAATGAAGGATTCTACTGGTTAGCTTGTCTTTGATTTCAGTTTTCTTTGTAGTCTTTGTCATACCAAATTTCTGCTTTGAATCGGCGTGGCCTTTAATTTACCAGCCTTATGCCCTGCCATTCACCAGTCTGTACCAGTGGCTCCAGCCCACACCCAGCTCTTCTTGGCCCTTCTACAAGCCTTTCACTGTTAGGCTTACACTCCTTTGTAGAGTATACGCTGCCTCTGCTGAGAGTGCCTGTGAACATCTACTCCCTCAAAACCAGACTCCAGTGGTACCTCCATTATAAACGAGTTGATTGGTCTATTGTTTTATTGATTGTCCCATTTCAGAGACATTCTGGGAAACTTTCTCTAAACAGACTCAAGTATTCCGTCCTCCAGGTTTTCTCTCCACTTAAACTCAGTTTTCTCACTTGGTTTTCTCAGAGCCCTTAATAATCCACACTGGGTTCTAATTATTTGGACTGCCTCCATTAATAAACCTTATGAGTGCAGAGTTGATCTCTTCTTTTATTTCCGTATTCACAGCATCTAGCCTAGTGCCTGGAAAATAGTAGGAGCCCACTAAGTGTTTATTGACTAGAAGAACCATTTGTTAGCCAGGAGACCTTCTTGGGAGGTGCTATGTAGGGTGACTTTTTTGCACATATAATGGCCAACCTTTTCTCTGTTCTCTAACATTACATCCCAAAGGAGATAAACTAGAGTTTTATCCTTACCAGCCATCCTTCACTCCTCCCCATCCTGCTTTCCCAGCACTCCCCTACACCTTCCTGCTGTGTGCAAAGCTCCAATTCTGGGAAAATACCATGCAGTGTTTTCATTCTAGAGGGGAACGATTGAAAGCATTTCTCTGGTAATTTAAGCACACAGCAGCTACCTTTGCAAAAGGCTGGTTGCTAAATTATCCCCTCAGCTACTCCTCAGTTTTTGCAGTAGGGGAAAGAAAGAAAAAACACTGGGGGGAAGAAAGAGACTCCAGCAAGAAAAGAGACTGTTTTCTTTGGATTTAGCCTCTCCACATCCTCTTCATTCAGCAACTGTAGGGTTCCTGGTGTGGCACGTTGGGCTACTTTTCCTTTTAATGTTTTAAATGCCACAGATGCCTGTCATAAACCACCTTCTTAATTATGCAGAAGTAGGGCTGAACAGTTAGTTAGCAGCCCTATTGCAATTACTGGATTTTTTCAGGTCTGCTGCTGTTTTATGTGACACTGTTTTCTAAGTTACTGATTGAGATGATATAGTGGGTGGAGTCTTTCCCCCCATTGGAGAGAGGCCTCAGAGGGCTGGGATAATGAGTCCTCAGGCAATACCAGGAATTAAGGAATGGAGCCAAGGAGGGGGTGGAAGAGACACACCTCTTCGTTTTCTTCTTACAAATGAGGCCCTCTGGTCATTTTCAACTTTCTCCTCTATCTATTCTTGATGCTGAAATTGGGGAGAAGTCCTAATCTCAAGTTGGACCTAATATCCTGATGCTCTCAGACAGCCTTGTACAGTAAGAGTCTTGTGCTGGAGTTCAAATGCTGGCAGGGAAATTTAAGAGCTGGGAGGATTTGAATTAATCTCTTTAACTTGCTGTAGCTCAACCTTTTTTTTTTTTTTTTTTTTTTTTTTTAAACCAAATGTGAATAATGCTGTATGCCTATCTTGAGCCCTGGAGGCTATGGTTCTAGGATTGTTTTAGGTATTAAAATACATAAATAAATACATACATACATAAATAAATAAATAAATAAATAAATAAATAAATAAATAAATAAATAAATGTATGTGAACTGGAAAGTAACATGCGATTGTAAAATAGTTCATCATGCATTCATAGATATTTATTGAATTGCGAGCTGACTATGCTCTAGGCACCATACCTGGCCCAGGGGATGGGGCAGGAAACAATACAAAGTCCTTGCCTTTACAGAAATGGCACTCTAGTCAGGGATACTGACATTAAACCCACTAACAAAGGTATATACTTTTAAGGAGTGGTGAGTGCTATGAAGAAAAGTAAAGTGAGGGGAGGACTGGACAGTGTGCTCGGTATGCTATTTTGGATAGAATGGTCAGAGAAATGTTCTCTTGGGAAGTGCCATTGAAGCAGGTGTCTGAATGAAGAGAGACAATGAGCCACAAGAATATCTGGGAAGATCATTACAGACTGAGGGAATAGAAGCTGTCATCACCCCAAAAAAGGAATGCAATTGGCTTACTTGAGAAACAGCAGGAGACTGGTGGCTAGGACACAGTGAGTCAGCAAGATAGGGTGAAAAGTGAGGTCCAAGAGATGCCCAAGACCATATTGTGTATGGCCTTGTAAGCAAACAAAAAGACTTTGGGTTTAATATAATCTTATTTACATTTTAAAGGAAGTATCCTCTCCTTTGAAGGCCAGTTATACTAGAAAGAAGCAAAGTGGAAGACAAGACAAGCTGAGGAAGCTATCACAGGAATTCAGGCAAAAGTTATTGTTTTAGGGTTATAATGGCAAATATATTACAACATTACATTGGTGTTCTCTGATTTCACAAGTATTTGCTTCATAAAGTAGCAGAGTTTGAAGTTATGACTTGGACCTAATAATGAATCATTGTTTATTTTGAAATTGATACATGAAATAATAGTCTTAATTTTTTTGTAAACTAATATGAAATATTCAAGGAGGGTGGGTCTTATTTTATATCTATTTGTTTATTCAACATTCAAATGGAGAGAAGGCTATGTGACCCTGGAGCCAAATAAACATTATTTCCAGCGCAGCCTACCAGACTACAGTTGAGAATTTAGGTTATCAACCTTGGTGTTCACCGGAGCCTACCTTCACTGCCCCTCCATAGCTGGGTGGCAAAAAAGTAAGCTGTGGAAGATGGGCACTCTTCTAAATGATATAAAGAACTGCACTGTTTCCACCAAAATGTTGACTGTAGCTTCAGGGGATGTGCTCTGGTGTTACAGTCTAAAGGGTTTTTATTTTCAAGAAAAGGAATCTGTTGGCACTGTGGGGTGTGTGGGTCTGCGTGTATGCATGTGGACACACTGACACTGGGCAGCTATTTGTTTCACTTTGCTTTTCCCCCTTCCCATGAAATGGAGTCATTTTGCAGGAAAATAGCATGCCAGTCCTGGCACGACTTGATTTCTTTTCTTGTTCAGAGTAGGTGCAGCAGAAATTGCTGAAGTTATGTTTGCCCTATGTTTTTCTCCCTACTTTATTTTTGTGTGATCATGTCAGTCTTTAAGCAGGCATCTTGAGAGGCAGTTTATGCCACATTTTGTGGTCTTTTTACTCTTTTTATTAAGAGAGAGGTGTTGTAGAAGAGAGGAAGAAAAAAAGTATATATATATATATATATATATGCGTATATTTATGTATGATTCTCCCTCTGAAGATTAAAGAAAATGTGAATTATGAAATTTGTAAGTGAGTGAGATTAGGCAATGGTAAGGACTTAAGGAGACCTATATATCCCGCCCCCCCCCCACACTATCTGGTTATATAACTTCCATAGCTGCTCTTCTGTATTTAGTTAATATGATCTACCATATCTGGGACCCCCTTCTATGTTGCCTGCAGTTCTTGTCTTCCATTCCCAAACTGATTCCCTTTATCTGTCACTTAGCATTGGATACCTCATAATGCTGTTTATCCTTTTCGTGCATCTCTCCTTTCTAGCCAACTGCATCATTCACTTCTTTAGGGAAAAACAAAAACAAAAACAAAAGCGTAATATGTGTCTTCTCCTATGCCCCAGCTCTGTATCAGTTCAGACTCTTGGGCTGCAAGCAGCAGAACCTGGATTAGACTACGTTAAGTAGGTTAAGAGTTTATTAAAAGGCTTTTTGAATAGCTCACAGAATCAAACTGAAGACTAGAAGATAGGTTTTCAGAAAGAATCAGCTAATCTTGGGAGATCTAGGTAACAGGAAATAATATCTTTATCAGGCCACTGCTGCTAGAATGCATGGACTTCAATCATTACACACACACACACACACACACACACACACACACACACCCGCCCCACCTGCCCATTCTTCAGTCTGCTGAAACCTCAAAGGTGTCAGGTTATGTACTGATCCTTTGGGAAGAAGAAAAAAGTCACATCACCATTTCTACAGTTTTACGAGTCCATGAAGAATGAAAAGGAGATGTAATTACCCAAATGAAAACCAGGGCACTGGGTTGGGTGACCCTAAACAACTCTCCACTGCAGTCGAGCACACTTTCATGTCCATAGGTAGAACTATTGGTTTGGTGGCAGTGATGATGTTGGTGAGAGTGGATGATAAGAAGGACGAGGTAGAGTTATAAGTAATCCTGCTTTTCTGAGGAAATGATAAAAAATGTCCTTGCAGTCAGATGGCAAACAAGTGGTGTGGCCTGTCAACATCTTAAGTTAATATTAAGCTGGACATCCTTTCTTGTGGCTATTTAGGTTTCAGCAACGTTTCCCCAACAGCCATAGTAATCAACAGTATTATGCTGTATAAAACGGGTGCTATATTCACTGAACAATATTGCATGAGCTGGAAACAAGGACACCTCACCTAATTGAACCCCCTGTGCTATGTACCTTTCAGCCCTGGTGGCATAATTGAAGCATTATCTTAGTTGTCACTTTTGTGATTTTCATCCTTATATTTTCACTTTATGGTAGCTGGATTGTGAACAAAGGTCAGACTCGTGTAGAAACCAGTATCTTACATATTTCACTATTGATACGATACGTCCTGATCACAAACATTCATACAGCACATTTCCCTATCACTACAGTTCTATTTTTTTTTTCCTTGTGACCTTGACCACATGCCTTAAATTCCTTGGGAAAATATGCTGCCATTAAAAGTGCTTCACCCATTTTGTATAAAAAAAAAAAAAAAATGACAGGCTAAAGGTGTTTTTCTTCCAATTCTGTCATATCGTTTCTATTCCCTAGATTTAAATTGCCTGGACTTCAGTTGCCTCTCTAGTTAGCAGAAATATTATTTTAAGAACAATTTAAATTGGACCTCATTGTGAAACTGGCTACTGAATCTGAGTCGGGACCTTCTTCTGGAGGGAGGTAATTAAATATTCTTCATTGATGCTATTTTAAATGTGCTGAATGAAAGGAGTTAATTATACAGCAGGGAACATGGCAGACTTCTGACTAATAATGAGCTCTATGTTTAATATCTTCTTCTTTGTTAGACTCATTAAAGTTGTTCAGACCAATCAGATGCCACGAAGTGAATGTAGACACATAACTAACCAAGTACAAATGGAAGTCCCTCACAGACGCAGGGATTCATGTCACTAACGGTGACTTCAGGAGAGGGATGCAGATATGTTGTTTTGTTCTGCGCAGTGCAATCTGTTTCGATTGGCTTTTTATTGTGATTATAGGGAGAAAAGAAGAGCAAGCCCCATTGTTATGAGAGATGGCATCTGTTAACATGGACTGATGTGTGTGCCTGGAAAATTATAAAAAAGGAGGTGATTTATGTTCTTCAGATCTTTACGTGGCCAGTCTCTTCAGAGTCTGGTACAATATGGAAATCTCTGTTCTGCTAAATCTTCACAAGACATGTGTGAATTCTGTGTCCTGGGATACACAGGAATCGTTAGAGGACCGAGCGTGGTCCTAAAGAAGGCATCTACTGTAAAACTCAGTTGGAGGGATGTGGACTCCTGAGGTCAAGTTTTCCATACTCTTACTGGTTTCTTGTGTGTCTTTAAACAAATTTTGTAAACTCCCATATATTTAAGGCACTTCCTCTTAAATTTCTCTTCCCTTTGGATCGCCTCACAGAATAGCATGTGGCTTTGTTCTTATTTATAGGACTCCCGGAGTTCTGTTCTGTCCTTTCTATGTTGGAGGTTGTAGCATTGACCTTCTAAGTACAGAAGATCAAAGGAACTTTCTTCTTCCATTCCTTCCCTGATTCTCCAAAGAAGTTTTTTCACCTGGCTGTACGGAGCATTAACAATGATTGGCTGTGAGATCAATCAGCCCATAAGTGATCTTCACATATAGGAGTTGGGAGACTTTGAAGAGTAAGGAGGGTGGAATTACTAAATTCTCACATGGGCCCAGGCAGCTGGTGTGTGTGAAGGGGGAGTGAATGCTAGAACAGAACAACATACATCATAGGGAAGGAAAAAGGCCTGGATTAAAATCTTAGCTCTGACTCTTACTAACTGTATGAACATGAACAATTTATGTGTCCTCTTTAAGCTCATTACATAGTCTTTAAAATGGGGCTAACATAGTGCCTACTTTGTAGTATGGCTGTAAGGATTCAATGAGATAAGTCATCTAAAGCACATAGTATAGTGCTCAATTATTTTATCACTTGTCAGAAATGTGATGGTTGCAGATTGTTGATTACTTAAATAAATCCAATTAAAATGTTTCATTTGTATTTATCTGAATCTTTCAAGCACTATCATTTTCCTTTGAGTCTTACTGTTCTTCCCAACTGGAGATCGAAGATAACTATCTTCTTTGTGAATGTTAATGATTTGATATGCTGCTTCTCAAATTAAGGAAAAACACTTATTTCCTAGTCAGTATTTAGAATGGAAATGTGAGACTAAGTATTTGTTTTGGAAAGCACAGTAGAATAGGGAAGAAACATGGTTTGAGCACGCTGTGGGAAGATCCCTTTGAGAAAGATAAATTCCTACCCATTTTGGAGAGGGGGTAATTAATGAGTGGCGTGTCAGCCCACCCCCGCCCCATTTTACAATATAGCCCAGCGACCTTTTTCTGGGGTCACACACTACAGTCTGCGCGACTTGTGTGCACTGCAATGCAATGGAACAAGGTTACCTTCACAGTCTCAGCTTCTATTGATTTATTTTTTCTGGCAAGACCATTTTTTAACTAAAGATGTGGTGAACATTTGCAGATAAATTCAGAAGTGTGACCAATGAAAACAAAAGGAAATGGCATCTACTTAGCTAAGAATCGTTCCAGATGGTATAGAGTTAGTTGGTTCACATTGGTGGAGATGTTGGAGGTTAACCATGGATTCGCAAACTTCAGTGTGCGTCAGAATCTCCAGGAGGCCTTGTGAAGTCACAGACTGCTGGGACCCTATCCATGGAGGTCGTCATGTGGAGCCTGAGAAGTTGCATTTCTAACAAGATCCCAGGTGCTGCTGGTGCTGCCTGCCCAGAGATACTGAGAAACAGTCAAAGTGCCTTGCTGCTCGAAATATGGTCCCTGGACCACCCTCATCAACATCTCTTGGAAGTCTGTTGGAAATGCAGAACCTCAGGCCCCACACTTGACCTGCTGAATCAGACGTTGCATCTTAACAAGCTCCCTGAGTGACTCGTGTGCACATTAAAGTTTGAGAAACACACTGATCTACTGGTTACAGGCAAGGGCTTTGGAGAATTCAGAATCTGAATCACTCAGTCCTGGGTTCAAGTCTCGGTACTGCCATTCTCTAGCTCTGTGACTTTGGAGGACGGAGTCATGTATTTATTTTTTTAATCCCTAGTTTCATTTAAAAAATTGGGACGTTCATACTTGAAGTCGTTGTGGAAATTAAATGTGATAATATATATACAGTGCATATAATTAGTCGTGCTTTTAAATGATGTTCCTTCCTTTTTATGTGTAATCTGTCCTGTGAAACCTTCCTGTTTGAAGGAGGTATTTGAAATTCTCTCTGAAGTATTTTCGTATGTCCTGTTTTGAGAGAAGCTATTTTCACAGTACAGCATTAGGTTGTCCTCACTGTGTTATTTTGTCTGAATCACAGCTGTGGAAATATGGAGTGGATCAAGCTTGCTGTAGTCCAGTCTCCTGGTTTGACCTCTGAATTTGAGGTGTGTGTGTGTGTTTGTGTGTGTGTGTGTGTAAGAGAGAGACAGACAGACAGTTTTTTGTATGCGGTGTGTTTGGGAAAGCCTAGGGTGTCTCCTTTCCTTCATAATGATATAGTATGCTATTCATTTTTAGAGATAAAATTTGGTTTGTATTATTTGACAACATCTGTTAGTAGGTTCTAACCTCACTGAGGTGTTATGAAAAGGAAGGTTAGGTCAGTTAACAAAGTGTTTTGAGGACAATGAAAGATGTTATCTACAATTGGGTGTTTGACATTATTTAATTTTTAAAAGTATTATCCTTAGTGATATTTTCTTTATTTGCTAATCAACTGCAATTCTAGTTTTTTGGGAGATACCTTAGCCCTGTCAGTGACCTCATCAATTGAGAAATAAGCTTGTTGCTTTTAGTATTTTATACTCTCAAAGCTCAGAAATTCCAAAGTCGGGCTGGGGAAAAGAGAAATATAATGGCTGCAGAGAGAAGAGGTTAAAATGAGAACTGTGCTAATGCAATTTAAGAGGGTTCATGGGAACATTATCTTCCAGGTTCTAATGCAGATCTCTGTGCAGGTGAATGAGGGGTCTTTGGACCCTGGGTGTTATTCAGCTTGGAGGGGATTTTTTTCTGAAATTGTTGGCTCCAACACAAATAGACCCCTTAGGACAGGTCTTTATAGATGCGCACCTTGCACTATAACTCGATTTTTAGCATTTACAGGGAGGGCAGTGGAGCTCTCTGCTGCTTAGTTAGCAGCCAGGGTAATCTCCATCAACAGGAATGGCAAGTCACCAAAGTTCTTAATGAGTGTCTCCTGCTGGTCCCTTGTAAGGAGGGTAGGTGTGTGGGGAAGGCAAACTACAAGACCTTAAACTGCAAATCCTTTAAGCTCTTGAGACCCAGGACTGGCAACAGCAATATCACCTGGGAGCTTATTAGAAATGCAGAATTTCAGCTCTGCTTCAGACCCACTGAGTCAGAGTCTGCAGCTGAACCAGCTCTCCAGGGAATTCATATGCATATTAAAGTTTGAAGAACACTGCTTTAAGCAGCAGTTCTTATAGAGGGAAGTTGAACTGGGCAAGCATCTAAAACCATTTGAAGTTCAAATGTAGAGAATGAGATTAGTTGTTACCAGGACAGAAAGTTTTGTAATTGGTTATAACCACTCTAATAGTTGCAGGTCTGAAGAAACGCGTTGGTGTGAGGTCAATTACCTACTTTTTTTTTCTTCTTCATTTTTTTTTTAATGTTCAAAATTACCTACTTGATTGCTGTGAAGACTGTGCTTTGCAGTTAGCCTCATCTAAGGAAATCCGATTAAGCTTCATCGACCTGTATGGCAAATCCAAGTAGACCCCAAAGGTTAAAACAAAACCAACCAGAAAAGACAATGTCATAACAAATTGGAAGGCAGAGCTAAGCTCAAAAATAAGAGATGAGGTTTTTGAATATAACAATAATGGAAATCCGATGCCACAACGAATGAGACTCCCCACTATTTGCAGCCTAGGTTTAGAAGCTAAAAGGAAAAGGATTTTTGTCTGAAGCTAGTGCTTATTCTTACACTAAAGGGAAATCTTTGCCTCTGTCCCTCAACGAAGTCAGTGGCATATCTAGGAGTGGGGGTACGGGTGGGTGTTATGGGTGATGTGCAGGTTCATCCCTCGAGCACATTTTTCATCAGTTTTTAAAAGTAATTGGTTGACCAGACTTGTCCATTCTGTGACCCAGAGACATTGGAGGAAGCGACGGAAGAGCAAGGGCAGGCCTGTTCAATACAGGGTTGCAATGGTCAGTCTCTAAGATGCGCCGAGACGTACATGTTCCCCCACCAATCAGCATCATAGGCTCTTCACAGACCTAATCTCCTCAGATTAGGATAGGGCCTCTCTTCTGAACCAAATGTACTATATTTATATTGCTTTACGACAAATGCAATTGCCCTGAAAGGCTTGAAGGATACTCTGAGCTTTCTGAAATCACAGGCAATATTTGTGTACAACATTTGTGTGCCAAAGTACATTTTTGTTTTGCTTTGTTTGGGTTTTTACTTGCCAAGAAGAGGACCAATCATTTATATCAGATTGTCAGGGCATCTAGAATCTTAAAAAGTTTAAGATCCAATAGATTGGAGGATTTGTACTCATTTTCCCAGGGGAATATTTTGGAACTCTCTCTTCCTGAGCGGTGTTATCCCTCAGATTTCTGTATTTGGGTTGGGTAGGATTCCGTGGAGTGCAAAGAACAGAAATCTGACTTAAATAGCCTCAGTCAATAAAACCAAGTCACTGACTTGTGTGACTGAAAAGAATGCCAGGCTCACTTCAGGTGAGACTTGGTGCGGGGTTCAAAAATGTCACCCAAGGTGTTATTTCTCTCTTTTTCTCCTCTGCCTTTTTTGGTATTTATACCAAGGCTGGGTATTCATTCATCTGATTCTCAGATGGTGGTCAGTAACTCTAGGGCTACCTGCTTTCTCATTCATTTCAAGTTGGAGAAAAAGAGAATCTTTGTCCCATCGATCTCAGGAAAATAGTTTAACATTCATTGAGATGGGACTGATGTAGGTTAAATGTGGAGTCCTGAAAACATCACTTTTGCCAGTGAGAGATGTGATTTAGCTAGAGCCTGTACTCTGTCCCTGGAGCTGTGGCAGTTTCCCCCCAACTTCATGGGTCCCCAGACAGAAATTGTGGGAATTAAATTCTGAGGCAAGAAGTAAAAAAAAAAAAAAAAAAAACACATCTAGCAGCCCGATTTCCACGTGGTGCTTTACTCACACTACTTTCAAGACCTCACATCAAGAGCATGAGGTAGGTTTTGTTAACTCTGTTCTATAAATGGAATATCTGGGAATGTGGCAATGGTCAGTTTCTCATGCAAGAGTTCTGGTTTGTGAAGAGGGTACTCAGCTGGGGTTTGGGGAAGGGGTAAGTGGGAAAAGAGCCAGACTCATTCTTCTGTCAGCAAGACTCCGCCCCCCTCTGTGTGGTCAGAATGACCCATGCATTTGCATGCTCAATGCCTCTTTTCACCAAACCATTTTTTGTCTATTGTTATATAGGAAAAGTAGAACCTTTCCTAAAACCATTCAATTTCCTTAATTAAAAAAAAAATTGCTGCCATGTACTGTTTATATGAAAGAAGTAAAATAATAGATTAAAACATTTTTCTGGTACAGTTATTTGATTCTTACATTAAACTCTATGCCATGAACATGGATCTGAAACCAATTAAAATGATTATTCATTGATTTTCCTGTTGCTAAATTAATCAAGGTCTTTAGATGTGGTAAAAATAAGAAACAGTTTCAAATTGGAAAACCAAGGTATGATTCAGGAATTATTTTTTAGTTAAATTACCTCTGCAAAATTTCTTCTTTGAAACTGAAATATCCCCCTTAATAAAACGTTGACAATAGAACTTTCTGTAACACAAAGTGTATCAGGAAAATCTTTGACAAAATAGTCAAAAGGAACTCTCTTACAGAACACATAGGTCACCTTAGTTCCAGAATTTAACCTGAGCTAGCTAAGATTTTTAGAACCCAGAAGCAAATATCATGGAGACATATATTATAGAGGAAGTAAATCATTTGATTATGCCTTATTCTGAATATAATCTCTCTGACATAGATTCTCATGAACTTCATTCACTATGCAAAAAACATGTATATGTCCTCTACTCCCCAAGAAGACAAAAAAGCATTTCCAGTTTAACTGTATTTTTGTTGTTTTTATGAAATCACTCGATTGGATGAATATTTGCACATTCCAACTACCCAGAGGATTATTGGTGAAAATCTTTGCCTGGTGGTCTCTGTGGCAAGAGAAGGGACAAGAAAGATTAAATGTCAAAAGCAAATTTGCATGACTTGCCTGGTAGAGAATGAATACCCTTTTATGCTTCTAATATTTCTAGAAAATAGTTAGATTTGAAAGGTAGGTAAGAAAGCATATCTCCACTTTTACAGTAAGAGAGCGGACACTGCTTAAATTACTTGCCTTCAGAGAGTTTGGGGAAATATATTGATATTTGTTTCATAACTGCCTCTGTCCTCTACACCAGGCTGTCTAACATGGGGTCACAGGAAACTAAACTTGTGACATAGCTCCTGTCCTCAGGGTGATCACGATAAGGTTTTGAGAAAAGACAGATTAATATGAATTAGATTTTTTATGTTATCCATTATCAAGACTTGTTTGTTCTACCTCCACAATAAATCTTAAATTTGACCACTACTCACTAGTTCTGCCTCTATCAAACTAGTCTATATACCAATATAATTTCTCACCCAAACTATGACTGCACCCCCAGCTGATCTTCCTGTTTCCAATCCTTGCCTCACACCAATTTATTCTTCATATGGCAACACAGCCAGCCTTACCACTTAAAATGTAGACCACATCACAGAACCCTTCCTTGCTAAAAACAAACAAACAAACAAACAAAAAGAGGCCTGATGACGTCCCAGTGCACATAAACTAAAAATCTAAACTCCTTTATACTGCTTGGAAGTCTCCATGATTTTAGCTTTGTTCACATCTCAGATCTCGTGGGCTATCAAACTGCCCCTTGAGGTCACTACCCTCTGGCCACATTAACCTTCCTAGTCTTTGAAGGTGTCCCAACTTTCCATTGTTTCTGTGTGAAATATACTTCTTCTACATGTTTAGGTGGATGGGTCCTTCTCATCATTCATACTTCACTTACATATCATCTCTGTGAAGAGATTTTTCTTGACTACCCTGTCAAACAAAAGATATCCTATTTACTGTCTTATTTATGTGGATATCATCTATCTTCCCCAATTTCAATGGAAAAGTCCATGAGGTCTATGTTTCTGTCTGTCTTGTTCATCACCCTATACCTAACATCTTACAATAATACCTCATATTATAGTAGACACTAAGGCGGTACTAAATGAGTGTACTGGAAATACTACAGGATTTTAGACAAATGTAAAAGCATTCGGGCTTGGATTATTTCTTAAACATTTTGAGCAGTTGTATCAATTGGAGTAAGAGTCTTGAGATTGGATAATATTTTAATGGATGTGAGAGGGTTTGGGAGTGTGTCCATGATTGGGGGAATCAACTACCTTTATCTGTACTCTGATAAGAAAATACAGGATACATTCCTTTGGGATTAAAAAAAAAAATCTAAACTGCCTGCAATTATTTTAAAAGTTTTTGCAAGAACATTTTTTTTTTAATTTGGAGAAGTTTTAAAAATCAAACAAAAAGTAATAAGAACTAGTACTTAATGTCTTAACCAAGTATTAATTTGATGGATTTTCAGAAAAGACCTCATTAAGCTGTGTGATAAAATGATTATTCAGTGTCACTTTCATTGGGTTTTCAGCAATTATCTGGAACAGTTTTTAGAATGAGGCAACATTTCCCTTTTCAGTAGCACTTGAAACCTCCTTGATGTTGACACAGAAATGCTGATAGGAAAAGGTGAGGAACAAAGGGCGGCAAGTCTTGATTCATACATACTAAAAATATCACATCCTCCTCGAGAAGGTTTAGAAATATGTCAAAAGCATTTTTGAAAAATTTTTCCCCTGTTAAGACCATTCACAAATAGCTTTTGAGAGTGAAGTGGCAATGGAATTTTTCTCACTCAAGCCCATCTCTGAGCATATAATTTGAATTAAACCTGTATATATGATTTTCTAATTAGATTTTCTCCTTTTGTGGCCTTTTTAAGCTTTATATAACCTTTGTCCCTCCTTGTTTCATTAGTCCTTCAAATGGCAACATCTCACTGAGAAGGGATCCATTGTAGTATTTCCATCATTGTGAGCAGAACCACAAAATCGTTCTAGTGTGTTGGAATTTCCCATCAATGAGAAAATGCTGTCTAGGATATGTAATTATTAGTTGATTCTTATTTAACTCTGATGAAAGTACAAATTTCCCCCAAGTGTTTATTTACCAGTTAAAGCACAAACAGGTAATTTATTTTCATTTGGATAAGGAGTAGATAATAGAGAGCTGGAATTTCCTAAATTAGGTGCATTTTTGGTAGTTAGTTCTATAGTTAATCTTCTTAATTTATCACTTAGAATAGGGCAATTACTACAATATGGAAATGAGCCAGGATTATTGTATCACTGGGAAGTGATTGTAAGTTTTAGGTTTGTGACAAGGAAGTATATTGAATTACCTAAACTTCTGTGTTATTAATTACTATAGTTTTTGTGCCAAAGTCCATTATGTATTACATCACATTTCAAAAGGTGATTTCTCCACCCCCTTATCAAGCAACCTTGTATCATTGGTGGAGTTGATTAATGTTGCCTTTAATTTAACCGAAAGTGGTTGATCAGTAAGGTCAATTTTTATAGATTTATTTCCATCATTTATGTGGCAAACCATTAGTTATCATTATCTAAATTAGCATAGTTTTTCATGAAAAGTAAAGGGCGTCAATTGCTTTATGGATTTCTGAGAGCACTGTACACACATAACTTTTCTTAACACACATACTTTGTAGCAGTTACCTCATGCTAGGTTTCTATTTCTATTCTGCAATTTCTCCAGCAATCTAGAGGTATCTGTGTCAGATAGGACATGATGAAAGAATAACATTTTAGAAAATACAAAAGAGTGAGGGCTCTGGAATCATTAAAAAAAAAAAAATCCACATTATTATAGACAGGATTTCAGTGAATACCAACATAAGGAAACAGCAGTGGGGCACTTAGGTAAAAATGGACCTGTTTCCAGAGAACAGACAGGACTATATAGAGAAAACAAAGAGAAAGTTGAAGTAAAAAGAAAGGAATGCAAATACCTCCAAGTCTCTTAATTTGAAGACCTGTGCTATGGGTTGAATTATATTCCCCCTACACCACATGCAAGTTAAAATGAAGTCATTAGGGTGGGACTGAATTCAAGAGGACTGGTGTCCTTATAAGAAGAAATGTGGGTATGGACATGCATAGACAGAAGATGCTTTAGAGCAGGGGTGTCCAAACTTTTTTCAACGGTTTTCACCAAGGGCCATATGCAGTAAAATACACAAACAGCTGGGCCACTCACTCGAGGTGAAGTACATATTGCTTCACCTGGTTTATTTAAGTAAACTAAATATATTTTTGGAATTTGCTGCGGGCCAATTAAAAATGGATTGTGGGTCACAGTTGGGCCGCGGGCCGCAGTTTGAACACTCCTGCTTTAAAGAGATGCAGGAAGAAGACAACCATCTTACAAGGCAAGGAGAGATGCCTGGAACACATATTTCCCTCATAGTCCTCAAGAGGAACCAACCCCGTTAACACCTTGATTTTGGGCTTCTGGCTTCTAGAACTGTGAGACAATGCGTTTCTGTTATTTAAGCCCCTGAATTTGTGTTACTTTGTTATGACAACCCTAACAAACTAATACAATCTATAAATTTTGACTAATATTTCATATTAATCAAACTATATGGAAGCTTCCCAGGATACTAAAACCTACAGACCTTCCCATTAACTGTTTCTTTGAATTTTGGAATACAGAATCCAAAGATATTTAGGATCGAAGCACAGCTTTATCCAAGCTTTTTTATAATCAAAGATTCAAGGGCACATTGATTGGGAGAATTGATTTCCATACATATATTTTAAAAAGAACCTCATTTTATTGTGATGAGACTAAGGCTCAAAACTTGTTAAGCCTGATTCTGAATGTGAAGTAACTCAGGGGTGAGGAAGTACCATTTGTGGGAAATGTAGTTAAATAGTGTCAGTCGTACTGTGGGACTCTGGTGTTTGAGTTATAAAATAGCAAAGTGAATCCATCATGGAGATTTATCCTGAGCTAGCTTGCATCTGGCCCAAAGGTGACCCATCAGGTTTGCCATTTTATAGCGAAGTCCATAAACTCCCTATTCTGCATAGCCCAGTTTGTGTTCATATATGTCATGGCGCAAATCAGTCTCTGAGGTATGTTGGTGGAAAGGGTATGTGTTTTGTTTTTATAGGTTTTTTAGTAATGAGAATCCAAAACCCATTTCTTTGGTTCCTCTGAATATTGAGTTGAGCAGTTATTGATAAGGAGTAGGGTCGTCGAGTTTAGAGTCAGGGCCAGCCTTGGTGAGAGATTAGAGGCACCTTTCTCTGACTCCATAAATCTCCCGTCATCTCAGATCTTTCATGAAGTCCTCTGACTTCCTCTGTGCCTTCCTTGCAGGGAGCAGTGATGAGGGTTAGTGTTAACTGAGCACTTAAAAGACATAAATGTGCTCCACACAACTTGTTATAAATGTTATGCTGACATCAACCCTTTGACATTCATGCTATTATTATTTTCAGTTTACAGAAGGAGAAACTGAAGCTTAAAGAGGTTAAGTGGCTTGCTCCATGTCACATAATAATAGATGCTGGAGTCAGGACTTTAACCCAGTACTGACTGAGGAGCTGACATTCCTAAGCAATGATCCCTGCTGCCTCCTCTAAAAATTTCCCAGTCATCACATTTCTTCATCAAACCCTGCCTAGTCTGTCTGACCAACGAATCCCTGATAATGTAACAATGAGTTATAATGGATCACGCCACTTGAAGAAAGGACATTTTCATAAACTGGATGTTTATGAAATAATGTGTTAACAGAAAGAAATGATATTCATGGTGAGACTTTCTCATTCCCATTCTGGCAAATTGTGTAATCTTGGACAAGTCATGACCTCATGAGCATTGGTTTTATCCTCTATAAATGTCAGGGTTGAATTAACTGCCCTCTAAAGATCCCCTCAAGGCTTAAAATTAGAAGATTCTTTCACATTAAGTGCAACTCCTTTTCAACCTATATGTACACTCGGCCCTTGATCGATCCTTTTCATAAGTTGGCAATTGGAAATACAAAGTCACAATAAATATGAAGAACTGGGTAAGTTGCTTAACAGCTCTTAGCCTCAGTTCTCTCATATACCAGATGAGAATACAAAGAGTACTCCCCTCATAGGTTGATATTGCACATGCCTAGTAAAATGCCTGGAACAGAGCAAGTGCTCACTAGCTATTGCTATAATAATGTGATAAACACTCATGTGATGAGTTCTATTATCATCTCCCCAGGGAAATCACAGTATGACTAAGGTTATAGAAAAAGCACCCATCACGACTACTTTTATTTTCAATCATAAGGCATTTTATGCAGAGTGTGTATTTTAACTTTGTATTCTACAGGCATTGGTATCTCGCTAAAAGCTGGGCAGTGTTTATATCAAGCTGTATATCCTCCGTGTGTTCATTTATGCATGCAGACTTTCACCCCCCTCTGAGCCATGAGAACAATAGACACTTTAACAGTCTGAAACAAGAAGGATATTAGCTCCATGAATCTTTATTTTAAATTACATTTCTGTGTTAGAGGTGTCAAAATGGTAGAACAAGTTAAGCGAGATTGTATTCCCCAGTAGGGCTATTGATGTTGGTTACAAATAAATTGCTGGTGCAGGTGAAGATAGCAAAGTCCATGCCATCTTTTATTTAGCAAAGCATTTATCTTAACAGCTCCTTCTGTATGCTTTCCTTTCTTCTGTTTCACATCAATCATATTTGACACGTTGCCCAATGTCAGGGTAAAAATGCAGTATCCAGTTAATCAGCCAGATGTTTGGCCTCACGCTAGCTGAAACATCTGGATGTGTAACTAAATGTTACATTCTTTCATCCAGTTATTTTGTGTTGTGTTGCTAGACAGTGCCAAACAATAAAGCCCAGAAATCTTTCTTCTATTACAAGAGAAATCATAACATCTTGAGTCTGAGGTCCCAGGACTAAGCCCTAGTTCTTCCTCTTAACAGTTGCACAGCCTTGGGCAGAATTAGAATCAATTGAGATAAAGTGTGTGGAGGCATTGTATAGATTCTAGAAGCTCTTGTTAAAAGAACTTTAGTCCCTTACTTAGCCGTACAATGGTCAAAAAATTTGTACCTCCTGGAAAAAAAGTTAAGAAGGAATAAAGATAAATAGTCTTTAGAAACCCAGATTTCAAAACAAGAAATGATAACAGTCAAGATGTATCAAGTGCCAACAATGGGCCATGAACTCTTCGAAATCCTTTGCATGGATTTAACCCTAAAAAGAAACCTATGAAATGGGCACTATTATGTTTCCCATTTTACAGACAACATAACTAAGGACTAGAGAGGAGTCAACAACTTGCCCAGGATCAGGTCAAGATTTGAACTCAGACAATCTACTCTAGAGTCTACATGCCTAAGCTGCAACATACTCTCTATATCACCTCTGAAACCAAAGCATTGACTTAACTTCCAATAATATCACTTACTAGCCGTGTAAGTAAAAAGGGATAGCATTACCTACCTTAAAAAGATTATAATGAAGATTGAGGGAATGCATGTAAAGTGCTTAACAATGTTGTTTATGGTAAGCACTAATTAAAAGGTAGCTGTTTTTACTGACTAGGTTATATATTATTTGTGATCGAACAAATATTTCCATATTGATTTAATTTGAATATTAACTTCTGAAAAATCTCACCTCTCGAGAACCCATCCAAGGGGATTTTATTTAGAAGAAAGTTCCTAGATGGTTAAGCTCTTTTGGTCAATTCTTGATCTAGGCTATTACTTGGGGTAATTGAAAGCCCTCAAAGTATTTTATTTTTTCTGCTTCATTTCAATAGAAAAATATGTTCTGAATATGGAAGTTTCTATTTATTTTTTTTCCTTCATTTTCAGGTACAGCAAACATTTACTGAGTTTGTATTAATGGGAAAGAATGTTCTGGGCTCTCTCTCTTCCTCCTTTTCTTCCTGATCCCTGTTTTTCCTATCTTAACAATTTTATATTTACAACAATCCTATAACATGACATTTATTTTTGTGTGTGTAGTTTATGACTCAAGGCTTTTAAATAAATTGCATCATGTCTCATAATAAAAATGAGAAGCAATATTTTAATCCATCTTAGGAATTGAGGCCTAGTGTTTTCTACAACAAAACATGAAATATTGCTATTATTAGTAAGTATAATGTGAAAGCTACCATTTATTTGGTATTTACAATAGGCCAGATATATTGTTATATGCTTTGCATATATTTTCTAATTTAATTACCTCAAGTTCTTATGATTGACGCTTGGGTATCACTGGGCAACTCTTATGCTCACCATGTTATCTTATGATCTAGGGTCTCTAGTCATTTTCATTACTTTTGTTCAGAGTGACCTTTATTTGATTGATTTGCTTCTCAGAAGCCTCCATTCCTCATGTTGTGAAGAGCACGAGTTTATAATTAGGGAGTAAATTTGGTCATCAACTTTGATGGGACAATGGGCAGAGCTGACATGTTTTAAAGAGATGTTACAGAGTGTGCCGTCTTTGTGTTGGGCTGGTTTCTATAACAGCTAAAACAGCTTTTGTTCACACTCAGCCTGGGTAAATCACAAGATTATGATATTTTCAGACCCAAAATGAAAACGATGCATTCTTGTTCTTTTAGTGCCATCATAAAAGTCAAATGTTTAATCTCAGGAGGAAATTTAGAAGATGGAAGTAAAACCTTAATGAGATGCAACATAAATAATAGAAGTTCCTTTCCACGAAATGACTTGTGATAAGGTTTCTTCAAGGAAATAAACTATAAAATAGAGCATTTTAGAAATTTAAAATCCACAGGGGTAAACATTGCACTTTAAATATGTAGTGTCAATAAGATTAAACATTTTGCAAATAGAAGGGATTAGGTCATTAGTATTCATATAAATGTTATTTTTCTAAAAAGCTAGAAATGCATTGCCAAAAAAACCATTTTTTAAAAAAAAAATTGATATTTTACAAAATTCTCAGTCCGTGAAATCTGAGAAGTTAGTAGACCACAGCAAAAAAAGGATTCTTTCTTATCCTTTTTCCAACCTTTTGTGTAACAGTCCTATTGTTTCACATGCATGCAGGCATGTACACAGACACATGCCAGTCACTGTTTCTCCTTGTGCTTGTTAAAGGGAAGGTACTCAAGAAATGGTAGCTATCCTCCCTAATTATATTCTTCTTATTATTATTTAAATGCAAATGATAGAGGGAAAGAGCAAACTTGGGTTGTTAAAATACTACAGGGAAAGCTCTCAAATGTTTATCCCATCTCATTTTATTTTGCCAATCACTCTAAAGTGTCCTCATTTATTGGTTTAGAAATCCTGTAACAACACAAAATTGAGTTGTGTCTCCAAAAAACATTTCCCCAAGTTTCTTAGTCTTCTATGAGATTGTAGTAAGTGCTGACCCCGGGGTATACGAAATACAGATGGTGCTACTTGGCTTCTACTTCCCAAGTACAGATATTGCCTAAGATATAGGTGATTGTTTTTGGTTTATAATGATTAAATTTGCAGTCAGGTCAATTGCACAGACACATATTTTTATGGATGGTTTTTATGACTCTTGCCTTAGAAATTTAAATCAGGTTATTTGACAAAGGGGAGCAACAAGTTTTGGTTGTTGCATAAAACACTAACCTAGAATGGCTGGATTTTGGTACTGATTTTGAATTTTATCAAGAGTTAATTATAAGGAATCAATCTGCTGTGCCATATTTGTAGATAAAATGGCTAATCTTCCCATTCCTGGGCCCTTCTTTTCTTCCATTCCTTCCTTCCTTCCTTCTTTACTTCCTTCCTTCCTTCCTTCCTTCCCTTGCAGTTCTTAACCCCACCAATTAACTTCTTTTTCAGTGCAAGTCACATTACCCTCTGCCTAGCTGTAACACCAGCTATAGCCCTAGTCAACATAGATGGAAGATAAACCCAGAAAGAAGGAATATGAAAGCTCAAAATTGTGCGTGGACTTCTAGTGGCATCAATGTCCTCAACAAGCTCAGACACCTTGAGGTTTCACAATTGAGCTCCTTAGAATTGACTGATACTGTCTGTTGATATCCTTCCAGCATTTAGTAATAACACAGACACCTGTGTATAGGCGAGGGGTGTGTGGTTCCTTCTCTCTCTGGTTCTTTCTCTGTTGACACTGACAAGTGCTCCCAGACATAACTGTGAGGCAACATCATGACACCATGAGCAGTCGCTTGAAAGATCTAGGCCTCTTTTGTGCCATCTGTAACATAGGGTAATATCAGGGTGTGTTTCTATCTTCCGGGGCTGTTGAGAACATAAGGTGAGTTAATACACATGGCAACTCAGGTTCTCAGGTTGTGGGAGACCTTCTCAGACAAAGTGGGACGAGTGAGTGCTTCCTCTGTGCCAAATATAGCGCTAAGTATTTTGTGCGCATTGCCCCCTTTTATCCTTGCAACCACCCAATGAGACTGTCCAGGTTTTAATACTGAACGTTCTGTATTCTGAGAAAGTCTCAGGCACAGTGAGACAGTCGGTCACTCTGGCACTCAATAATTATCAACTATTATTCTGATTATTCATGTGGCTATAAAAGAAGTCAAAGATTGTAATGTAAATGAAAGTCTTTTCCTTTACATATGATGTAATTTATATTATATGTGTTACATAATGTGAAGTCTCAATGAGGACAGAGAAAATAAAACTCTCAAGTATGATTAGTTTATTATTTGTGACGTGTTCTGGTAATATTTTCTTCCTTATTAGTCAAAAATAGCCTTGTGCTTTTTCCCCGTGGCATAGTTTCACAATAGAGTGTCTTTTAAAAGACTAAGTTGGTAAAATCCATCTCTTGTATTAAATTATCCTATTCTAAAACCAGATAGCCTGATTAAAACCAGCCTTTTTGCTACCTCCTACCATTTCACGAAAAAGGTTGCCTTCACACTTAGTTTCTATTGCCATCTTTTGTTTGGAGTGTGTGTGGGGGTGTGTTATTCATCATGGGAACTATGAAAGCCTACTTGTCATTGTTTTTTGTTCTTTTTTTTTAATCTCTGCCAGCTGTGTTGTCCTAAAGCTCCTGCTTTCCCTGGAATGCAGCAGCTTCCCCCAATTCCCCGGTTCTGCCTTCAGTGTCATGCTTTAATGCTGCACCCTCATGCCTTTGAAATGGTGTTTAAAAGAGTGTTTGTGTTTAAAGTCCATTTCCAATGTCACCTCACTTAAAAATGATTGCAGGAGGTAAAACAACATTGATAGGGAAAAGAACCATTAACATCTCTGTAATTATTTATCTTGTGCATAAAGCAGTTTTCCGTTGTTGGGTTATAATCTTTGCCTGTATCGTGGAGATCTTTATCCCTCACCTCCCCATTCAGCCGAAGCTCCTGGCGATGTGTTCAATTTGATAAATGAATGTGTTGAAAGATATCATAAAAGGTGTTGATCCTCAGTTGTATGTGGCTGTGGTGTGTCACGTGGCCGATTCTGAAACAGTAGTGGACCTGAGCTTTGGGGGAAAGCCTGGAATGGTAAAGCGTGAAAGTTAGCTAATACCATTGCCTTTTGTGGCACACTGTGGATGAAATACTATGACTCTTTCTATTAACTAATATGAAATTCTTTTCAACAAAAAAATTTTGCAATCTATGCTCCCTATCATCTTCTCTCCTGTATAACAAATGACCAAGTGAAAGTAGTAACTAAAAACATGGATTTCTTTCTATTCCAGGATATTCATACTTTGTTGTAAAGTTCCTTTCAAAATGTGTAAGGGAGACATTAACTGCCACTCTCTTAAAAAAGGAAAGCAAACAAACACAGTCATCAACTAATGCCATGTAAACTGGGTTCAGTTTGGTCAATCTTAGAGTGACCAATCATCCCTATTCTCCTGGGACTGTCCCAAGGTCAGCACCAAAAGTTCCGTGTCCTGGGAGAACCCTCACTCCAGGGAAAAATGGGGAGGCTTAGTCATCCCAATTTTGATTGTAGTGATCAGATGTAATACAGAAGCAAAGATATGCATTTTCCCTTTTAACCCAATGCTAACTTTTAAAGACAACGTATACTGTTCGGCTGGTCCTTGAAAAATTGGTTTGTGTGTGAGCAAGCAAATGGTTTTTGGGGAGGAGGTAGACCATCTGTTAGACTAGCACTGCCCCTCTGTCTCTTTGTTGTGGTTCCAATACCTATGTAATCCACTGTTCCTTTCATTTGAGTACTTACTGTTGAGTCCTAGGTGACGGACCCGCCCTAGGACTTCTTCAGCAAGGCCTCTTATAAGATGATTGAGTTTCTCTAGCTTCCTGATGTTTCTGGCTCAAGAGCGTTATTCCCTGAGGCCAATAGATCAGGTTTAATTTTTTTCAGCTTGATATTCCTGAGAATTCTACTTCCTTCATTTTCAAGATTGAAGAAAAAGAAAACACTGGCAGTTTATTTCCCTAAATATGAATCTTTAAAAGGATACTGGAGAGTGAAACTGACTATTTTAACTCCATGGGTCACCACAGATGGGACTGTCACCCATGTAATTTACATGTCATATTTCTAACTTGGCATCCTCTGTGTTAGGATTTACCCGTTTTGTTTGCTTGTTATGTTAGTGGAATTTTATCTCTTTGGCTCGCTTTGTTCCTTGCTCCCTTTCCCTTGCTCAGTTTCCATGGGAACATTTCTGCTACACTAAGAGGGACTGGAGGTTAGTGACATGGAGCCGTGAGTTTTGAAGAGAGTTTGAGCCTTGGTTTGAAGTGTTTGCTTGGTCCTCAGATATACAGGGTACTGTGTGATAGTTATTCTGGCACTAACTACACACAACACATCAGTTATTCTTAAAATGAGCAAAGGCCTCTGGGAGGTGAACCCTAGTACTTTCATCTCCTGCAAGCCAAGCCTTGGCATTTTCTTTAAATTAAACAAAAATAATGGGAAATATTGTCCCTGAACATTAAAATTGGGCTGGGAACAAAGAGCCAAAGGCTGTTAGAAGAAACTATACTAAAGGAAGTGGCAGTATCTTTGGGGCATTTTGGTGTCACATAAATGATGTTTATTCTGTTTTTTGCTAAGATTATTTTAATGAGCTCCTTCCTCCCAAACCTCCCATCATTTCTGAACTTGTGTGACCATCATCTCCTGCCGAGTCTGTGGGAAGACCAACCATTATAAACCTCTCTTTCTTATCCTCACATCCTCAAGAAGAAAAAATTATATTGTTATTTTCCTCAAATAGGGCAAAAGGGAAAAAAGTCATTTTGATGCAGAAGTTAATGGGAGATGGGAGGAGGCTGCAGTGATGATTCCCAAAATACACTAATGTATATTTAATATTCCACTTTGATTTGTACCACCTCAAGTTAAATAACTACATATGTTTAGAGCATAATTCTTTTCATAATCGTATTAGCCTCAATGGGAGAACATTTGTATTATGTTCCATAATTGAAAATGCCAAATGCTTATTTTCATTTACCGAGTGTTTTGGTGTTAGGTAGCAAAGACACAACTCTTCTAGTATATATCTCTTCTCTTTAATTCCAGTTGCTTTATAAAGAAATTAAGTATTTTTTCCATTTTTCTGCTTTGTGGAAGTCACCTTCAGAGTAAGGGTGACTGTTTTTTGCCAAGTTGTAAGTAACTGGCTTGCAAGTGTGATTCCGTCCAGAGTTATTTTGTATGTAGTTTCCCCCTTGGGTAGAAATTGTAGGAAAGTAAATGCAATGCATTTTGGAGTAGTCATTTGCTCTAATAATTAGCATCATAGTACAGTGTGTGGTCAGTTGCCTATTGAGGTCAAGATATTTACATATAATGTAGATTTTCCTATGTTTTCCTACTAGATTGATTGCATGTATAATTTGTAAATTTGAGCAAAAGAGTTATTTTATCAGAGTAAACATCCCTAACATTCATAGAGCATTGCCTTTCTCTTGTCACTGAAGATTGTTCCCGTATTTATTCCTTCATTCATTACATATTTAGTAAGCATCTATTATGTGCCCATGTTACAGAGGTAAAAGTGTAAAATGGGCCCTCAAACAGACTTTTGAGGGTTATACTAAAAAGTGGATGCCCGATAAGTAACTCATGTGCTTTAAGAAATGGTTGACCAAACCTTAGAGAAAAAGTGTTTTATGGATGGAGTTTTTAATTCTTCTTTAAAAATGATCACCTACATTGCAGATAAACAATCTGCCACTGCACATGGCAAAATTATTTTTTCTAGTCAAAAATAGGAGCAGTAGAATTAAATGGATGGGAGAACCATTCATTAGGCTATACTCTTACCAAGTGGTGTGACCTTGGAAAATTTATCTAATCTCTTTGAATTTTTGTATCCTTATCTATAAAATGGGTACAAAACCTGTATTATCAGGTTGTTGTGAAGATTAAGATAATTTGTGAAAAATCTGAGCCATAGTAGTTGCTCAATAAATGGTAGTGATTGTTATAGATATTTAGAGTATAGTAGGATGTAGAAATGATTACCATGCAAACTCTAGTCCTTCAAACATGAATGAGGAAGAGGAATCATCTGTATATGTGTGATTAAAGTTGATAGCTGTGATCTTACTGTGAAGAGTGCATGGTTTTTCTCTGGCGGGTAATTTGATTACAGGGATATTACTCTGAAGAGGTAATATGATAAATGAAATCCTCGTGGCTGGAAAGTGTTAACAAGGCTCTGGGAAAGGAGCCATTTTCTCTCTTTACCTCTAAAATAAAACATAATACACACAGATATTTAATCACCTGTGATAGCTGATGCTGGTTTACTGGGACATCAGCACGCTTTCCTCAACCCATTTTTCTTTTCTCCCAGCTTTTCATCTCCAGTCCCCCCACATTTGTAAGAATCAATCGAGTCCAGTTGAGTGCTTTACTTGTTATGAATAGAATGCATCCTCTCTTCCCCTGCCCCCTACCATAAGGCTGATAAAAAGGAAGCCTATCCAGTATCGTTCCAAACAAGCTAAATTGGATGATAAAGGAATGACACCCAACGTGAAATGTTTAACACAACATTAAGTCACACATTGATTAATGACTTTGAGAGCAGTGACCAAATACAAGGGAACAATATTTTTTCACTGGGATTGTAGATATCAAGATTCCAAGGATCCAGGAGAATGGAATACTAGAACTGAAAGCACTACACAGTATGACTGAAATTTAAGGCTTTCATTCTTGTGCTGATTTAATTCTGTAAACTTGCAGTGATTTCACAACTGTGAAGGCACTCAAGGCAAAGAGTGTATCTTGTATACTATTAATTCTACTTTAAAATAAATTCAGTGAATCAAAAAGAAAATCTATTATTTTGGCTGTACATTCCTGCTCGGGCTCATTAATCTCTCCTCCAACTTAGCCTATTAGCAACAGTACAGATTGATCTCAATAACCAAATAAACTGCCGATTTTATTTGATCACCAACCATGCTAATGACTTACAAAGACACTGTGCAAATATTGGGGGACAATAAATATATCTAACATGAATACTGAAATCTGGAGACAAAAATTGATTAGATGTAGGTGGTATAAACTTTCTCCCAAAACTAACTTGCTCCCAAACAGAAAATGGAATCTAGAGACCATGGCAGACCATACCCTAAAGATGGTCTAAAAAGGCTGAGATTATCTTTACTTGATTGTGAAAGAAAGAGAAAGTTATGTGAGACAGCTGCTAGGAAATTAGGCCTAGGCACCATACACAACGATAAAAATAGCGTGGAGTTCGTCAGTCCCCTTGCTGCTCTAAATCTGGACTTCATGCAAAGTAACTTAACGCAGGTCTATTAGCCATGTTACCTTTATCATAATCAATGTACTGAAATCAAAATCATCCTCTTTGATTTCAGAAAGATACAGAATGACATTTCCATTTAAAGAGACTTAGCAGAACAAGGTTTGGATTAGGGCAATAGATACACATCTCAGAGGGTGTGTTTTCCGATGTATATGAGAGATGGAAATGATGAGGGGGCATTTCGAATATTCTTTTTTAGTATTTCCTAGAGCAGTCTGACTCATGTAGATTGAAATATCTGTCAGAAGCTATGTCCCACTTCAGCTGATCCCAACATTAAAATGTCTCTACATATTCTCCCTCATTTTTCCCCTTCCAGCTTGATACCTATAATTAGTATTCTTATGCTCCCTTGTGGGGGCAGAAGACCAAGTGAAATAACAGCCATACTCTCTGCAACTGCTCAAAACAGTCAAAAGATCTTCTGCTCATTTGCTACTGTCTTAAGTGGTACTTAACATTTCCTCCTCCTCCTTTTCTTAAAAAAAAAAAAAAAAAAAAAGAAAAGAAAAAAAAGAAATCCAACAGGGGAGAAAACTCTGAAGACAAATGACTCCTTTAAAAATCATCATTCTATCTTATTTCAATGGAACACTTGCTATAGCACCAATCCAAACAGATGGGAAAAATGATATTTTGATTCCAACTCCTGCATAGAATACCTTAGTGCTTTTCAATTGCTTTAGGGAGACTGTGACAATAAAATTCTGTTAAATCTAACACCATTTTGAACTCTTCCTTGCCCATATTCTGATAAGAGATTTATCCTGCCACAGGTTTATCTCTGTTGATAATGGGCCTGGAGGCTATAGGGAAATGTTGATACAGTGAGCTAGCATCTATCATTTTGACACCTACTCTTTAGCAGAGGAAGAGAATAATGGGTGCTAGGGGTGCAACACTGCAGAACAATGTCAGCAACCAGTACACACGGACCCAGTGGTGGGTGTCTCTGCATTTGTGCTGTGACCGTTTATCTATGGCTATCATTCTTTCTTCCTCTTCTCATTTCTTTTCATTTTCCTTCAACAGTCTGTCATTTGTTGCTTCGATTCACTTCATTTCTCTCCATCTCTTGCTCTTTTTGCTGTCTGCCATAATTCTGCATAAAATCATGAAGTATGCTAAAACGTCCTTCTGTCTAGCCTAGCTCACTTTTCATAGTTCTAACGAGACCGTTGGACACTGAGTGCTAACTAATTAGGCTCTGAAAGGGGACAGAAGTAGAAACCTTAAGTTTACCCTTCAAGAGGGTGACAGAAAAATGTGATTACTTAGGAACATTTCTAAAAATTTAGTTTTTCTTAATCCAATCCCAGGTCTAGGGTGTTTCCCCAGGTGCCTAGAAATTAGTTAATTCATTTATAACTTAAAGGCAAATACTTTCATGCTTTGTTCTTTGTAAGGGAAGATTCTATAATGCAAAAGTACAGAAATATGAAATCAATAAAAAATTAGGAAATAGATTGCAATGCTTATATTAAATTAGAGGGAAAATACATAATACTGTTCTATTTTCAATAACTCAGGTAAAATTGAAATATTTAGAGAAAATAAATGAGAAGAGAGTCCTCAAAAAAAAATATATCCCTTTACATATGTTTATATTACAAGTTGAATGTTTCATTAGGATGGTGGTATTTTAAATTTATTTCTCCTTCCAAGGCTCCATAGATCTTGCATTTACTATATGAGGCTTCTTTAGGTATTGAAAATGCAACCTACTTAGGTAAATTAATAAAGACCCTTTTCCTTCACAGCCGAATATGAGTACCCCCTACCTGCCATTCAAAAATTCCAAACCCCAGGATTCTTATGACTCTTGGGTAGAGATTGCATGTTTCACTTGGCCCTCAATATTAGATATTTGTTGAAATAAAGTCCCAAACAGCCTATATTCTGTCAGATATTTGTTTGGTCTCTCTTCCTAAATCATGAGCTAAACCATCACAATATGAAAGGCAAAGATTTGAATCTCTCATTTTCCTTGCTGGGGTTCAGTTTGTGGGTTCCTTCCCGTGCCTGTGGTTGAACCGGGCAGCGGGGATGATGAGTTCTGTAGAACAAGAGGATTGATTTGTTGGCGCTTTCCTTGGCTTCTTCATTTCTGGCAGTGACACCACTGCAGACTAAGAGCAGAGAACAGAGAGTAAGGAAAAGTACAGCATTTCTACTTGGTGCAGCTAATGGGAAATTGCCCAGAGAAAAGGGCTTGTCTTTGAAAGATGCTGATGTTTCATTTTTCATTCCTTACCCCAAACATATTTGTCTGCTGAGTCATTAAAGAGAACCAGTTTTGTTTATCTTCTTTGCATTTGTTATCTTGCCATGGAAGAGTTTTATCTACGAAACCATCTTGAGTAGATATTGTTTTGGCACAAATAGCAATAATAACTTGAATTTATCTAGTGAGTTTTTTTAAGGTGCCTCCAAATTTTTATACATATGTTTGATGTTAAAATTGATAAGGTATTTTCATGAGAAAGGTTAAGAGCAGGCTACTTTCTGATTATAGATAAAAATGAGTTTAGTTCAACAAATGCCTATTAAATATCTATTATGTGACTGGTACTGCACTAGGGTCTTATAAAAATGATTCGGCGTAAGTTAGAGAAGGTATCCTCTACAGACCCTTCAGACTAAGTGTAAAAAGACACAGAGCACCTCGGTTGATACCAGTAGAGTTTAATCCTGGGATTCTTGGGCTGAGAATCAACACACTGCTAAATTTCTTGTATACTTACTTCTGATTTAAACCCCTCTCCTCTTTCTCTGTCTTCTTTCCTTCCTGGATCACTAATTTTTGGTATCTATTCTCATTTACGTTATCTTGCTGCTCCCCATTCATTGTTTATTACAATATATAATGTAATTCCACCAAGAAATTCAACAAATTATAGTTTTTAACATCATTATTCTCAGTTCACAGAGAAAGCATGTGCACAGTAGAAGGAAAACATTGGGAAAGAAGACATACATCTTGTATGCATTCTCCAACAGAGATTTGATGTGAGCCACATGAGTAATTTAAAATTTTTAGCTAACAACATTAGAAACATTAAGAGAAATAGCTTTTTGATAACTGAATCAACGATCAGGTTTGTAAATCTAAATTCCAATTAATTAAAATTCAACAAGACTAGAAACTCAGTTTTTCAGTCTTAGTTGCCACATTTTATGTGCTCAGTAGCCCTATGTGGCTATTGAATGACCACTGCATTGGATAGTTGGAGGGCTAGAATGCACTGCAGGCATAAGCGTATACAGTGTATTCAAGACCTTCACATTTAATTAAGTCCTAATTTCTTAAAATGTTGTTTCTTTTTCTGTTTAGACATGCAAAGGAAGGAAGTATGATGGAAAGCTTGCCTGGGACCCAGATCAAGAACTAAAATTTCCCAAGTCCTGTTCAGTGCCCTACTCTGTAATATCTCATTAGGGGAAGGAAAATGTGGGAAAGGAGAAATGAATGAGAGCTGACATTGGTTTGTGCGCTTAATTCACACCAGGCACAATGCAAAGAACTTGATTTGTATGACTTTTGTTTATTCCTTATAAATAACATAGCATATATTCCAAATTCCTCATTTTACAGATGAGGACATTGGTCATCAGATAAATGTAATAACCTGACAAAGATTATTGAATTAGTGAGTGATAGGCCTATGATTTCAGAAAGCTTGGACTGATGCTAGATGTAATGGTTTGAATCCCAATATGGGAAGGGAATCCAAGAAAGGGACTTGTATGTTTCTGCTTCTTCTAATGTTGGCAAATCTATGTTCTGGAGCAAGGTCTCAGGTTGACTTTGGAGGTTCTGATGCGTCTATTGGATATACTACAGTGAAAAAAGAAAACAGGGCTCCTTAAATTTCCATCATTGTGTGGGACATTCTTACCTCAACTCTTACGGGGCTTTGCAAGATACAGACCTTGGCAATAAAGATACATGTTAGGAGCAGGGTTCCTGTGGGGAACAGAATAAGGGGACATATCTCATTGTGTAAATATCCCAGTTTATGGATTTAATGATTGCATATTAGGAATGGTTATAAGAAATTAAGAGGATTGAGACAAACTGGTTTTTTAGGTTTATTGCTCCTTAGTCCTTGAAATAAATTTACATTAATTTCACAGTCATTTATTAAGCACCTCTTTCCCAGAGTGGGTGGTAGGTGTTGAGACTATACGTGCATATAAATTATATTTTAATAAGCAAAATATATTCAAGGGAAACTTTGTCTTCCTAATTTTTGCTTTAAGAGACGTTAGTCTCTTTCTGTAAGTACTATTATTCGGACACATATGCTGCTTTGAGTTCAGTGGTTCTTGGCTTATACTGAGTCAATACCCTAGAGAACATCATTGCGATTCTTGATTGATCAATGAATAATGAGTTAATATGTGGACACGCCACCTGTGCTGTCTTCTGAGCTGTGCTTTTGACCATTCCTTGTATATTTGCATGTCTGTCAGGAGATATACAGGAAAATAAAAGCAGTGGAAAAAAAAATCCTTATAATTTCCTTCCTAGTCATCAGTCCCCACGAGTTTGGGTTGGCAACAGATAACCTTGATTTAAGACAAAATTATATTATGTGAAGATTCCAACCATTCATTTCATTTGATCCCCATCTTCCATTAGTGAATTTGCTCAGATAAAATTTTTGTAGATTCCATTTCCTAGAATGAATGATAAATAATTATATCAAAAAGCCACCCCAAACAGCCAAAATTTCTGTTGGCCAATTATCTTGTGCAGTTATTCTCAGACTGAATTATATGAGAAATACCTGCAGCATTGGATAATACAGCTAAGGAACTGGAATAACAGATAATGGTGAGGTAAAGAAGCACAAAGATGTGCAAGCAAAGGGAAGAAGAGTTGTTTTGAAAATGGTATTTCAAAAGATATGTAGTGATGATGAGCTAGTGTGAATGCTGTAAGAAGTTTCAGAAATACGTAGCGGGTATAAGCAAGCTACTATAGACCAAACCTGGAGGAAAGGACAGACCAATTATAAAAAGGTTAGTTTATAGGGGAAAATAGTAGGGACTCTAGAAGCAGAGTATTTGACCGTTCCTTTATCCCATTATATTTTGGCTTCTAAGTCAAGGAGTATGACAGTTATTCATTGCATAGTTTTATAGGAAAGATTATTGGAAGTTATTTCAGTATTATGAAGGATTTGGCAATGTCCACAAAGTGTCCATGGTGTATAACAAATCTTTTACTATGAGAGCTACTTGGAATTATGTACTTGAAAAAGAAGATTCTCTTGAAACGCATTCATAAAAGGCAAAGATTTCATGTCCCAGTGGATGGAATGAGACTGAGACATTGAGAAACAGTACCAGTGAGAAGGTGAATAAAAATCTCATAAGAACACATAATCAGAGTGAGAACAGAATTCTTCTTGAAGATCATCAAGGAAAGCCTGTAGAGGAAGAGATTTCTCAGCTAAAGATATAAAAGTTCCATTTCTGGCTTGGACACTGAATGAATGACTCACTATTTGCCTTTGTCAGCTCACTTATGTGAGCCTTTAGATTTTTCACTTCAATGATCAAGATTAATATGATATAGCGTAAAGATTCACAAGGTTGGAATAAAAGAATTTTATATAGAACGATAGAACTGGAAGAGGTCATTGCTTTCTACCTCTATTCTAAATTGGCACAAGATTCAAAGTTTTGATTATACAAGTGTTTTTCTAATATCCCACTTAAATAATGTAGCAGTTTGGGCTCACTACTTATTATTATTATTATTGTTATTGTTATTTTGATGATCATGATTACATCAACAGTTGACCCATGTCCCTTTAATAAAAAGCTCTTCATAAAATCATAGAGAGATGTCATCCCACAGTGTTCTCTTTTCCAATTATTTATGATCCTTCTCACTTTAATAAGTTTGCTTCATAGTCTCTGTGTTCAGTTTAATTTCTCCAGGCTTTTGAAAAATGTGGAAGCTTGAGCCAGACCAAAGCATTTCAGCAAGAACATGACTAATCTTGAAGACAGAGAGAATGGCTGATAATGTATGCCAGTAACTGTCAGTTAAGAAATAATGATACTTCATTGCTGACTCACCATTAGCTAATGGCTCTCTCTGCCCACCCCAACTCCCATTTAGATTTCAGTACACTTTCCATGCACTGAGCTTATGTGTTGCTTTACATCCAGAAAGTTCCTTGGTCCCATTGACCTTCACATACTGTTTGGTTAATTTACATAACTCCATATTAATCAGACAGACAAGACAAATATGGTGTAGAAAAGTCTGTCTTTGCTGGCCTCCCTTAAACTTGTCCTCATTTCTATCCCCACTATTTCATGAGGAAGAATAGCTTCAGTTATTGATTTACTATGGGTCAAACACTGTGTAAGTGATTTATACACATTATTGCATTTGATCTTTATTAGAATGAGGTGATTATTACAATCTCTGTTTTACAGAAGAAGAAACTGAGGCTTAGGTAAAATAACTTAGGTAAAATAAGCAAGTCTAGGAAGATTTGCTGGGATGTTTGATTCCAAATTCCATGGTTTTCACCACCCTGGCTGATGGCCAACTTGGCGCTACCTCTTAACTTCCATTAGAATTTCAAGTGAATCCTTTCCTCACAGACTTGTTTCTTCTCTCCAATCAAAAATATGTTCCCAGAAAATGACTTAAGTTCACAGTCAGGTATGTTACTTATAGTAAGAACAGCTAACTTTCATTAAGAGCCTAATATGTTGTAAGCCCTATGTCAGATACTTTACATGCATAATGTTTAATCCTTATAACAAGCCTGAAAACTAGGCATTGCTTTATTTTATAGACCCAAACTCCAAGATTCTGAGAATTTAAAAAACTTCCCCAAAGTCATACAGAGAGATAGAAATTGTTTCATCTAATGAGGCATAGTATTATTTCTATCACATAATGTGAGAAAAATATCAGCATTAAGTAAATGCTTTTCTAGTGTTTCTAGATTCTATCGTCAAACAGTAGGGAAAGAATATTGCATATCAGGTGAGCTTTACTATCAGTTCCGAAAACACACAGCTGGTGTGTGTTTAATTCACCCACTCATGGAACTATCATTGTCTGTGTTTTTTCACTATTCTTTAGTCAGATGTTTGTAAGGAATAAATTACTTAAATACAACATGTCACTTAAAAATATAGAATAAAAGCTCATATAAAGCGAGGGCGATAGATCATATAATTCACCCTCCTGCCATCTGTCAGACAGTAAACTATTTCCTTTAGATGGGTCTCTAGGAATGGATATTTGATAAAAATATTTTTTTTCAATCCAGGAATAGTCCTACTAACATGCTTGACTATCACTAATTGAAGTGGCCATCAAATCTATTGTATATCTCCTCTGTCTAACCCTAATAAATGTTATCTTTTTTGAGATGGTGAAAGAAAGGAATCTAAGTCCTTCCTAGATTTTAGCTGTATCAAGTCTAGAGGAAAACACACTCACGTGCTTCTATCAAGTTTGACATTTAATAGATCAAAGTAGTAAAATAGACTTTTTCACTTCACAGGCACCATGAGTTCTCTCTGGATGACCAAGGATCTATCAATGATTATCATGGACCATTGGGTACCAGTGGAAGTGGGGAAAACTGTTTTGTGTATCATACTAATGATATTGCCCGTTCATTTTGAGGAAAAGACACACACACACACACACACACACACACACGAGTCTTACCTTTATCATAGATATATGTTTGATTCCACTTAAAATGGACAAGACGCAGAATTAATTGATTTTAAATGGAATGTTTGTAAGTGAAGCTCTTTAAAATAAAATAAGTAAAAGCCAACTGAAATGATTGAACCTTTAGAATCAGCCTACTGAATATCTCTTAAACTGATTTTTGTTTAATTCTTTTGTAGAGCAATTAATATACTAATATAGAAGACCATTTTAGCAGTGTTTACATAATTACATTTGTATCCACACATGTACATTTAATCAAATCTACATATACACACCTAAGATGCATACAGAGAGTGAGGGAGAGGGAGAGGGAGAGGGAGAGGGAGAGGGAGAGGGAGAGGGAGAGGGAGAGGGAGAGGGAGAGGGAGAGGGATGGAGAGCGAGAGGGAGAGAGAGAGAGAGAGAGAGAGAGAGAGAGAGAGAGAGAGAGAGAGAGAACAAGCTCATCATAATTGTAAAGGCAAAAAAATGAATGATTTGAGACTGAAACACAACATATTGTGGTGGGAGTTTTTATATTTTGTAAAAGATTCTGAAAGCCCTTTAAAGGATTCTCAGAGATTGATTAGAATTATAAATTTGGTATGCAATGTCTCCATTCTTACAATTCCCCCCTCATTAGCGTATCCTTTTCTATAATACATTTCTTTGTCATTCCTTCTTTTCTCTACAATAGAATAAAAATAATTTTCAAGGTCAGATTCTTTCTTGCAAGAGCTTCCCCCCAAGGAGATGCATGCATTTTCTTAATTTATTATATCTCATAATAATCTCTCATAGGAAAGCCGAAGGCAAATTAAAACCACACAGAGATGGTGTTTAAATATGCTTTATACCATTTTTTACTACTGGCTCTTTGTAAAAAGTGTGGATATACTTGTCTCCTGATTATCAATTTTATTGATCATGCAATGTGATATTTTAAATTCTGTGCTATTGTTTATGCTTTCTGTTAGTCAAGCTGCACTTGGATGTGTGAATGATTTTAATACTAACTTACAGAAAATATTATAAGAAAAATAAATATTCTGAAATCTCCGTTTTCTTCCCCCACCCCCAAAGAAACTTTATGTATCATTTGAATATTTTAAACAAAACATAGACTGCTTATTACCATTTATTGTGGTATTTTTTCTCATGCATACTATTACTACTGATTAGCAGATAACACTGGTCATTAAAATTAGATCATTAATTATGACCTAATGCTGGAAAAAGTTATCATTTCATAATATCCATTAAGATATTGCCCCTGAGAAATATCCAAAAAGACCTTTAGTTTTCTTTGGTTCGAATGAATAAACTGACTTCCTTTCTTAATTCTATGAATCTGACACGTCTCATCAACACCCCAAATTGCTCTCAGCAAATCCCAAACCATCTACTGATGAATGAGATGATCTTGTTGAATTTTGACTTTCACGCTCATTGTCACACAGAGAATTACCTAGACTCTGCTAGATGTAGTTGTTTTACCTTCTAAGCAAAGACACAAATTCTTATAGTTCAAGTAATACCAGTGAAGGATGTATTATTTTATTCATTACACAAAATGCTCATGGAAAACAGTCTATCAATTCCAATTACATTCTAGGAAAGAAAAAAGAAACTGAATGAAAAGCAATCCCAGAGTATTTGACCAAGCTGATTACAGCTATTGAACAATATATAATTGTAAAAAGTGTGGCAAAAAAATAAAAATAAACTGAGTATTTGTTAAAGAAATGAAAATATCACAATAAAAGATGTTGGAAAGCAATTTAGCTTTCTACATTACTTCTCCATCACTTGATTATTTTACCGTTTCATTTCTATTTACATACCCAGTTGATTCTTTTGCATCTGGATTTTGCACAATTCTTTCAATATCGTATGGTTCAGTGGCTATAATTACAGGATTGTTAAAGTTCACATATTACTATTCATCTTGTTATCTCTAGTAATGGAAGGCTGGAATAAATGCACATAATTACACGGTTGGTCCTAAATTATTTTTATATTGCTCTTGCTAGGATACACTCGAAAAGCAGCATTTATTCTCTAAGATTTATTTTTGGTGGTAGTGAGTTCTAGCAGAACAAAAGTAATAAATACATAAATGGACTGGTCCCAGGAGCTTACTGTTTATAGTTTTTTTCAAGTTAATTGATCTCTCTGAGCCTGCTGGGGGCAGGAGGTGCTTGGAGTCTATGAAAGTAAATGTGTCAGATATCATCAGAACTCTGATAACAGGAAAATGTCCCTCATGGTGTATTTATCCTTTGATCTATCATTCTACCTATCCAGAGCAGACTAACTCAGCCACCTCCAGATCTGTGGGCCAACTTACTATAAGAGGCATTTCAATAAGTTTGATTGCAATCTAAAGCAATGTCACGCACTGTAAAAGAAAGGTGATTTTTCTTGTTTGAATTATGCTAGAAATAGTTTCAGAACATCACATTTACAGTAGGCAAGGCATTTTATAGAAATATTAGCAGCATTCAAATGATCCATATTATTCATTTTTAAACTTTTCATTGATAGTTCCTGTTACGTACCAGGCATTGGGTTACATACCAAAAGCAGTGTTGTCAGACACCTGTGTAGCCCTTGCAGATTACAGATGGATGTGAGCTCATTTTACCTTGAAGATCCAGAGACTTACCACATTAACACATTTGCCTGCTCTCACTCAGCTAGTGAAAAGAAAAGGAGATTCAAATCTATTTCTTAAACTGTATTACCATTCAGTGTTCTTACTATTAACCAGTACTGTCGAGTTTATTTCCCCCCTTTCAACACAGACCTCCTTCCACTCCCTTTTGTCATAGAAAAAAAACAAAAAACTTGGGGTAAATGCGCTTTAAAATAACCCATTGTTTTGATTCTTCTCTGAAATGTCATAGAAAAGAAGAGTGAGCAGAGCACTGCAGACATTCTGGCACCCGTCTGGGGCTGGCCTCACGAATGTCCTTGGTTTGTTGTTTGAGACCTAAGAGTTAAAAAAAAAAAAGTGCTTTCTGGAGGAATGTATGTCTGTTTCCGCAGTGGGACATTCACTTGTAACACATCAGTGGGCATGGAATCAGTGCCTCCCAGCTCATCTTTCTCTTTAGGGTGGCTGTGTGTTCTTCAGATGAATAGCTTGCCCTGGAGAGAAATACTGCCTAAATATTAAGATTAGATTAGTTTTCACACTGCCCCATTTTACCACTAAATTCAAATCCCTCAGCAATCTACTTCCCAGTCTTCCCCAGGCATAAAATTCAGTTTAGTAAATGGTTTGTATGCCATAATTCCTCATCAATATGTAAAAACTGAAAGGGATTTTAAAAATCCATACATACTGGTAAAGATATGAAATGTGAACTGATGAGAAAAAGACATTCTTAAAAGTGTTTCTCATGTTCAACGAAGTCATTGCTCCTATTGATATGAAGGATATATATATTATATACAAGTATATATATAATATATATATAATATTCAAAATATTGTACAGTTAAAAGAATCTTAACTATATATAATAAAGCATATATAAATATGACTCCTAAAAGAATTACTCCAAAAATTACTTGTCACTTCCTTGACCCGTTACTACTCCAGCCAATATCATGTAAATATCAAGCAAAGAATGTTTGGTTGGTACAACTGGATTCATTCACATGGAACTATTCACGTAGAACTCCCTTCTAATCCTCAACCTCCAATCAATGGGCTGTAAAGCTGACTGCATCTGAGATGCTCTAAGAATCATGCTAAGCGAAACTGAGTCAGACAGAAAAACTTTTTCTGACTTCACTCATATGTGGGATAGAAAACTGAAAGCAACAAACAGACAAGACTAACAAACAAAAACTCATAGACACAGATGACAGTTTAGTGATCACCCAGAGTAAGGAGGGAGGTAACAAAGTGTAAAGGGAGACAAATACATGGTGACAGAGGAAATTTGACTTTGGGTTATGAATACAAAATGCAATATATAGATGATGAATTATAGAATTATACACTTGAAGTCTATATAATTTGTTAACCAATGTCATCACAATAAATTTAATTTAAAAAGAAGAGAATCACAGGACAGAGAAATGGGAAACAAGCTCTCAGTTTATTACATGGATTCAAACACCTTTCTTTGTATTTTTTATTTATTTATTTATTAGTTTCAGGTGTACAAGACAAGGTAATACTTAGACGTTCATCATTTATATCCCTCACACTGTGAACCCCCCTCCCCCCATCCACTATCCCTCCGACCTCACACTGAACCATCACAGTATATATATAAAATTATAGTTGGCATTCATTAATGTTTAGCTTCTGGTGTACAATGCCATGATCAGGTATCCACAGTATCCCTGAGGTGGTCTCCCAAATAGGACGCATGTCCATCGGATACCCAACAAAATCTTTACAACATTATTAAATACCTTCCCCAAATTAATTTTCAAAAAAACCCTGAGGCCATCTTGTGGTTACCAGCTGCTTCCAAATCCCTTCACCTTTCCCCTTATCCCCAACCCCACCCCCCACACCCATCTAACAACTCTCGGTTTTTTCTTTGTGTCCCCAAAACTGTTTCTGATTAGTTCATTCACATAGTCTTTTCTTTAGATTCCATATATAAGTGAGATCATATGGTACTTGTCTTTCTCTTTCTGACTTATTTCACTTAACATAATGTTCTCTAGATCCATCCATGTTGCTGCAAATGATAAGATTTATTTCTTCTTTATGGCTGCGTAATACTCCATTGTATAAATGTACCACAGCTTCTTAATCCAGTCATCTACCGATGGGCATTTCGGTTGTTTCCATATCTTGGCTATTGCAAACACCTTTCTTTGAAGGGTGACTTGTTCTTGAGGGACGTGACGTCACAGATAAGGTTGCACATTTAGAAACATTGGTAGAAGTGTGAGCTCCGTTTTAATTGCGGTTTTAAAACTATCAAGCTTCAATCTTCAGAACCTCTTTTGAAGAATCCAGTTATTATGGCCCATGTGTTAGATAAAATGCATCTTTTCTTTAGGACTGAGAACTCACAAAGGTGTGGTATGTTTCATATTTGCTGTTTATATAACTATTGTTAACATGGATTACATCTGAAGTGTTGCATTTTGAGTACAGTGTTGCCAGTCCAAATTCATAGCCAAGAAGCAAAGATGTTGATGCCATACAATCCTATTAATCTAGGATATTGCTTTTGTAGATTAGAACTGCTCAGACTCCACTTTTTAGTTCTAGTTACTTTATATCTTTGTACTGTGCTATCAAGTTTCCTTTTATGATAATAAAAATGCTAAGTGGAAGCTATTTGAATGTTCCATCACCTGACTGGCAAGTGTTTATTAGGCACTTACTCTGCCAATACAATGAGATACATTATCAAAAGTAGTCTGGGAATTTAACACAGCACCTCTGGCTTCCAGAAACATACCATTTATTTGAGGAGCGAGAAGAACACGTGAAAAAATTAGGCTTTATGTAATACCTTAAGATTCCCAGCTTAGTATTCTGGTATTGGGTTTTCCCATCCACAAGTTCTTCATAGACTACATTCAGCTTATCTTTTCCCTGTGCAAACATTTGCTTGAGGAAGAAACTTGGAAAAAATGCAATCCTGGTAATGATTGGAGCCTCTGACACGACTGAAATGCCAATATGCATGCCGTGACAATTTTGTCTTTCCAGTGACATGTGGTGTGGCGTAGCTTTGTTTTGGAGATAGCCATTGTTCAGACTTATGTGTCCAGAGAAATCTGTCTCAGCAGTACCTCTGTGTCTCCTGTTGGTGTCTGACAAGTATCTAGTAAATTAATGAACAAACGAGAGCACAGATTCTATGAAGCCAAGATGAGTCACAAGGGCGGGTTTGGTTTCAGATATCAGCTATAAAGTCTGAAATGTCTCATTGGTACAATGAGAGTTACACTCTCAAAAGTTGTCCCTGAGTCAGTGAGTGGTAGGAGAAATTGCTTTGGGTACTTTTATATATAAAACCCAGTGCCAATCAAGAAAGATGAAATACTTGGCAGGTATTCGGGCTAATAACCTCTTCTAATATGCAATTCCACTTTTCTTGTTCTCAGACCAAACCAGGAACCCCATGATGTGCCCATTGACGGCACCCTATCTGTCTTCATTATCGATTTCTTTCATTTCACATGCAGAGGTCTGTTATCTTTGTTCACCCCAAAGAGCAAGGGGCGGGTCAAAGGTTCTTCTGAGAAAATGTTCAGAACTCTGGAACACAGGACACATGCTATTAATATTTACCATCTCCTCACATTCACCCTGATGTTGGCTGAGGTACAGGGAGAGAAACCATGGGGTGTGACCACATCCACAGCCAATTATCAGGAATGACTGTCATCTGCTCCCCCCTCCTGGGTGCCTGATTAGAACTGAGTATCAGCAAAGAACTAGTGCATCTCTCATCGGCTTCCTTGTTCAGATGTCAGAACATCATCACTGAATACACGCAGAAGAAATTGTGAATTGTGAAAATAAGTGGTGTAGACAGAAAGGCTAGAAGTTTCTAGAGTGTTCTAATAGCACTTTATATGGAGCTCTATTATAATGCATTGTCATTATATGTTTACATTTCAGTTTCCCCTTCAAACTGTAGAATTCAGCAAAGCAGGGACCATGTCTACCTCATCTTTATTTCCAGGACCTATCCTGTTTCCCCAAAAATAAGACCCAGTCTTATACTAAGTCTTGCTCCAAAAGAAGCATTACTGCTGATAGTCCAGCTAGGTCTTATTTTTGGGGAAACACGGTAGCACAAGTTAATGTATGTCATAAGCATTTCACAATTATAGTTCATTCATTTTGTTGAACAATGAAAAAAAATTAAAATTAAAGTTGTTGATTATTGGAGGCTAACTTATTATCAGCCAATTGACATCATGAAATACTAGCTGAATGAAAGAATAAATAAATGGATAGAGAAATTACCATTTAAGGCCAAACTTAAATCACTTTTTTAGGCTTCAACATTGCACTTGTGGTCTTTTGTTTTGGACTTGATTGCAAGGACCAACAAAGTACTTTACAAAGTGTTCACTTTTTCTGCTTAGTTCTTTGTAAGCTATAGGTGCCCTTTTCCTCCCCGCTTATTCTATTTTATCTACTGGCTATTCAACTGCAGGCCTCCTTAAGAAAATGTAATTACTTCTTTCAAAAGTTTTCTAAAAGCTAGAAGTTTTTTTCAGGAGAAAAATCTTAACCTATATGAGAGCAATGTCTTTCCTTAAAATCTTTTCTGAGCTGAGAGCGCTCTAGAATCTAGAATGATGTTGGTGAATCCTTAGGCATAAGATGATAGTTGTGTAATGGTGTTTTCTGTTAAGTGAAGAAAGTGGGAAAATGGGGATTCTTGCTAAGACACGCAGGAGTGTGAGACTCGGGTTTAAGGTGCTTCATTTTTGTGGCGGGTGGGTATTGAGGTTGAATGCTTCTGTGAGGTCTGGGCTCCTGGGGTTCTTCCCACGTTTGTATGACAGCTGCTTTCTCAATAATGTGGCAGGTGCATGGCACAGGTTCTGCCTACTTTCTGCAAGTGGACAACCTTTCCTGAATCTAAAAGGTCTCTCCCGTGGTGCTGGAATGCTTCTGACAGCATTTCAGAGTTGTGATGGCAGGACGATAGCTTCATGGTAGAGGACTGTTATTCTTTAAAATGCCACTGATGTCAGTTCGGACTGTAACCATTTTTATCCCATTGTCAAATGGAATAGTCAGAACTCAGGGAATCGCGAGACTCTCAGGATGAGGCAAATTGGGGAGAGTTTAATTGGCTCTCTGGTCACTTCCCCACTCCCCTTACATTCTGTTTTTTTTAATTTTTTAATTTTTTCTCCATGAAACATTCTTCCCAGTGTCTGCCAATAAAATTTTAACTTTTTGTACTGGTTCCCCCTTCTTTTCTACATTCAAGTATTATTCCTACTGGACGAGAAGAGATATGATATCTACAAAGTACATTCTCTGGGTATAAGGCAGGTATGTAGGTGGAAATCCTGCAGAACTAAAAAAGAAAAACAAGGTTCCCATCAGGATTTCTGAATGTACTCTGACGTAGGATCTCCTAAGCACTTCAGAATGTGTTCAACGGATTCTGTTGTTTCCGACAAAGAGAAGGCTGAGCTCATCTCAGGGGCATCCTGACGGGAAATTCCACCGCATTGGGTAGGAGTCAGGAGACCTGAATATTAGTTCCAGCGTAATATGGGATTGTGAGATATTAGTCATGACAGATTCTTTCGGCTGCTTTTCGCTCTTTGAGGCAAGGAGGGTGGGGGGAGAAGCTATACCACGTTGGACACAGAATCAGGGTTGGGGGAAGGGGTGCAGGGCCAGTACTGGATTGTCACCTACATCAACCTTTCCAAAGGCTCTTCCAAGGGTCTGTTAGGTGTTCATAGGTAGTTCAAAGAAAAAAATATATATATTTTCTATTGGAATCAATTTGGAAAAGTTTTAGTTAAACAAAGTTGAATGGCTTTTTGTTTATTTGTTTTTTATAATAGGATCCTTGAAAATTCTCAATAGGATAACATGCTCTGTGTATTTCTGAAAGCAGGGTGTGGGGGGATATATAGTATTGCACAAACATTTGAACATAAAATACCTTTGGGGTATAACATCTCTAGCTGTATCCCAGTGCTGCTTGAAAGACTTTGTGAAACGTTGAACTATGTGATCTCTGAAAGTTCTTGAATTCTATTATCAGCAGAGTCACTGGCACTTCCAAGCCTTTGCCTTTCCTCTGTCTAGTGCTGACTCCTCTGCCTTGCCAACTTCGCCTTTTAAGCTTCTTTTTCTCTGAAGAAGATGGACCCTGTTTGCCCTCTCAGTACCCCTGAAAAATGGAAAATCATTTTCTTCCCTTCTTGTTATCCTGGAGTCTATGTATAATTCATCATCCTTCGTCAAAAGTGCCCCCCCAGTTTTTGTCCTGCTAGTTTTTGTAAAGTAATTCCATAACATCCAGATTAACAAATAATTACAACATAGGAGGCACAAAATAATATTCCAAAGTTTTTATACATTGACTACAATTAATTAGTTGTGAACCATTATACGAATCATTAGGAACATTGTAAAGACATTAGACAGAGAATCCGCAACTGGTAAATTGTTTGTCCATGATTATTTTGGGTTTCTATTTTACTTCCAGGTATAATACAACTTAGAGTTTCACATTTTATCCTCCCAAATCCCTCTGAATTATCATCTGAATAGGTATTAATAAGCCTTTGTACTCCGAAGTAGTCTTTACTTGACCTCTCATTTATTCTACAGTATTTAAACAAGATTGGATAGGAGTTATAAACTTGGGTTATAAACTTGGCTTCACTGCTTTTTAAATGGGGTGACTTGTCTGTGCCTGAGTTCCTCCTCTGCAAAATTCTTCTCATTGACTTATGAGAATTAAATGAGCAAATATCAGTGAAGGATATAGACCATCCTTGGTACATAGTAAGCCCTTATTAAATGTTAGCTATTGGTGTTATCATATGTAGAATATCTCTGAAAAGATATATAAGATAAAGGTAGCAGTTATTGCTTGTGTACAAAGGTACAAAGGAACTGCGGAGCTGGAAGACAGAGATGGGGATAGATTAACTTTTCACTGCATAAGGTTTTATACTGTTGAATATTTGACAATCATATATGTGTTTCACCTCAAAGAAAATCAAAATAAAATAAGCATCAATAGCTCCACTTTACAAGTGAGGAATTGAGGTTCTAGCTTTATAATTATCTTTTCTTGTTCCATATATACTATATAAGAAGATAGTAAAGTCAGAATTTGAACCAGGCGCTCTTTTTAGTACGTCCCTTTTAGAGAGACAGGAAAAAGGTAAGAGGCATATATGTGTGGGTCTGGATGGATGGGTGGTGATAGCATTGGATATTTTTGAACAATTTTGGTAGTATTGAACTCTTTCCCTAAATTCTTTAGATTTTGACACTGGGTGTTTTTTGTTTGTTTTTTCATTCATTTCTCCTATAAGTAAACACTCATTCTAAAGCCTTTACTTCTAAGTTGGACCTCAGCAGACTATACAGTGTGAACATGCTAAGGCGAACCTGCACGGGGGTCAGGGAGATACAGTAAATTAGCACCATGGAAGTTAGCATACAAGGTCTGACAATTAAGTTCACGAACTCATTGCAAGGATATAGCTAACTGGCACATAGCTTCCCAAGGGGAGGACTTCAAAAGTGACCATAGTGATATTCAGCAATGAGGCATGTAGCACTTTTTCTAGATGAGTTCGGGAACTTAATTGTCCATCCTCGTATGTTTGCTTGGCATTCAACCCTCTTAGGCCTTTCATTTGCTTTGAACATTAAGCCTCCCATTTTTATCTGTCCTTTTTTTTTTTTTTTTGATGAAATGGACATGCAAATTTTCAAAATCCACTTAGCCTCTAATCTCTCTTGGACAAAAGAAGTGATTGTACCATGAATCCATCATGTGTTCCAAGGAGGCAGCTCAATATTTGTCTCTAAAAAGCCTTTCATTCATGTCTTTTCATGTAAGAAAAACAATTTGGCAACTTTTTTTTTTTTTCACAGCTTGTAAATTCCAAGAAACTCCATATCTTTTCTTTTTATTTGTTCTGTAGCAAAGAACATAAAGGGGTCTTTGTTCAGCAGTGCAAATCCACAATACTCACAGCATGTCGGTCCAGGCTACAACATGATTTCTAAAAGTTTATTCAGGGACCATCTGAGTAATAAATCACAGAGGAGAAGGAGTGCTTCAACCAGTCACCCCTTAGCTACTGCCTGAATGAGCTCCGCGCTTTATCATCTCAGAATGAAGCTGCTTCAAATGCATGCCTCATTTTATTACCCACTGTAACCCATCTAGATTCATTTAACTTCTTATAGATTTGCTTCCTCTTAGCATTCATATCTTCCCCAGACTTTTCATTAATATTATGATACTTGAATAGGCGTATGCCCCTCCCTTCCCTGTATAATGTAACAGCTCTAAATCCGCATTTGGTAGATGTACATCATTGCTGTTCAAATTAGGTCAGTGTTTTTATTTCATTATTCTGGAAGTCCTCGTAGCTGCAAAATCAAGCTTGACGTCTTTTACCCGAAGCAATGCTTCTGGCAAATGTTTCTTAGAGGTTCTTGCAAACCAGGAATCGCCAGACTTGTCCCCTCCCCCAGCCTTTTTTGTCCAATTTGGTTTGGTTTTATGTAACCATTTAACATATTTTTATTAAGTGGTGATTGAAAGGAATATAAAATAGGAAAAGTTAAATGATTTGTCCTCCAGGGGCTTTCAGTCCACCGTGTGGGTGTTAGAATGGGCACAAGGCAAAAAGGAAAGAGAAGGCAGATAAGCAAACAAAACTCGCACTGCCCTACGGTGTTTGCTATGCTGAGTTATGTCTAAAGTGTAGTGGGATCATCAGAGAAGTCTCTCAACATTTACTGAGACTTGAGAATGAGTTTTTTCTTAATAATCTATAAACTGAAGTCCCACTTGTTCTAAATTTGCCTTTGGATCACAGATTTACCACTGTCTTTTTGAATGAGAAAATACAAAAGAAAAATGAGCTAAATTTGGTTTAAGAGTGAGGAACTACCCATACCAAGTCAGCCATCTTTCCCCAGCAGAGATGAAAAGACATTCACGAGTTATGAGTATGTTAACCTGGGGTTTGGGCCTGGCTTCTCAATGAGGGGCTACATCTCTTAGACCACAGACATTTTCTTTTTCCTGGCTTTGTAATTGTGAATATATTTCAGATCTGAGAGCTTTTTATTGTCAGGTTTCAGAGCCTGACACCCTTGGGTTTAAATTCTCACTTAAACACAGTGTCATCATGAGCACACTATTTAATCTTACTGAGTCTATTTCCTCATCGAAAAATAAGGCTAATACTAGTACAACCTCATAGAATTGTTAAGATGATTAAATAAAATAATGCATGTGAAGCTCTCCGCACAGCATCTGGCATATGATAAACCCTCAATAAATCGCCTCTGCTATCGTTACTGTTGTTATTACTTGACTAGCCTTTCTCGCTTTGTTCTGGGAAGTTCTCTGCATCCATTTCTCCATTAGGTAGTTTAAGACTTTGGTTGTGATACTTAGATGATAATTTAAATAGTGTCTGCCTGAATCAAAAACCTCTGCTTTTTTGTGTTTGTTTTTGGGTGAGGAACTCTGATTTTAAGGTACATTTTACATTTAGCTGCTACTGTGTGCAGCTGATTTGTAGGTGTGTCTTGCCCTATTCAGCCTTTGGGAGCCGAGCCTGTGTGAAACTCCTCCTGGGTGTGGACTTCCTGTTTTCCTTAGGAAACCAAGACAGTTCCCTTTGTCAGATGATTTCATTGTTCCAGCTCCCCATGGAGTTTTGTGGTGCACAGTGACAGATCTTAACAGACAGGCTTACACCCCTTAAGCCTAGGGCTGGACCCAGGTTCGTTCTCCATCAAGGGCTGTCAATTCATCTCACTCGTCACCATGCGGACCTCTCTCCTAGCCATGTCTACAGACACTCTAGGGGGAGAGGTAATTTTTTCTTCTTTTGGAGTATTTCTTGTTGAACAATGTGGTATGTGATTATTAGAATCACCAAGTGAAAGACTGAGTTCCTTTCTATTATTTCCCCCATTGTAAAGCACTGATGCAAATTAAGTCACTAAAGCCGGCCCCAGAGACAGTCACAGGAGCTGTGTGAATAAGGGCAAGCCTGGTGTGAGCTGGCTGCCTCTCAGCTTCCTTGGCAAGTCAGCCAAGCCTTTCTTTCCCCATCTGTTAGCTGGGGGAATAATAGCAATGGCCTTGTGGAGGTGTTGTGAGAATCCACCTCCTCAGACATGGTAAGGGCTCAATGATTTTAAGTGGTTGTATTGTCCTTTTAGTTATACAACCCTGTTGCTTTTGTCCAAGAGTCAAAGATGAGAGGGTTCAATGTCTAGGGTTTCATCGTTGAAGGACCCCTGAAGAATGCTGGATTCATGAATGGTCTCTCTCTGAATAACCAAAAACTCTAAAAGGAACCAGTAAAAGTCAAGTTTGAACGATATTGTGAAGACTGGACTTGGAAGCAAAATGCAAGATAGGAATAAAGAAAGAAAGGCTGTGTGTGAGTTGTATTTTATTTGCATTTGTTAACTGGAAAAGTGTCAGGAGGTAATTAGCCCATAATGTCGAAAGTAGTTTGGAAATATCGTCACAGACATAGGTAATTAAAAAAAAAAAAAATGTCTACATGGAACAGTCTGCTTGTGACCTGCTCATCATCCTTCATCTTTCCTTTACCATTCCCATCTTCCAACTCCAGCCCTCCTCTGCCCACCCTTCTCCTGCCACAGTGTAAAGCAAATTATATTTTCCAAAATATGTAAACAAAAGTCAGAAATAAGGCAATTCATAGTGTTTCAGTGACTATTTTAAGTTTTTCTGAAGACTGGGAGATTCTCCCAAATTCTTCCAAATTGTGCCTCTACCCCAGCCTCGTAAGTAACTGTTCCTTCATCCAAACACTGGAATGCCACTATAAAGCTCCAAGGTTTTCATTATTTCACAGACAATGGCAATTCCTTGGGACATAATATAATGTTTATTGAGTCAATATGTGTGCAGAAGTACATTTTTAATCGCACTATATTTACCTGAGTGAGTATAATGGACCAGGGTGGCCCACATTGTAAAATGAATTACAGGATTTTAGTATTCTATTCCATACTGAATTCTAGAACCATTTCGATATTGGAGATTTGCTATCAGATGAATTCTGTGGATTCAATAGGATTCATTTTGAGGCAGAAAGAATTTATACTCAAGGCACATTATTTGGGTTCTAATCCCAACTCTGCCATTTACTATTGGGCGACTCTGGACATGTCATTTAGACTTTTGGGGGTCCATTTTCCTTATCTTTTAAATAAAGTTAAAGATGTTCATCATGCTTCAAATTGTCATAGATGTGAGGCTCAAATAAAATAATATTTTTGAATGCACCTCGAAAGCCATAAAGCATTCTGCAAATATTTTCTAACAAAATAAAGAAATGTATAGTTAATGTCTTCAAGGAATGTCATAAATATCATGAAACCACAATGCGTGCTATATCACAGCTTGGGAGAGATTGGGATGAAAAACTATCTATAATAGAATGTCCAAATACAAAAATGTGCGTAGTGTCTGACTTGAGTTTTTCGATAGGAGGATATTGGGACCTGGCTCTTGCAAGAGTTAATGAGAATTACACAGGTTCCAATCTTCTTCATTACCCCATTGGTCATGTCTAATAACTTGCCATGAAATTGCATTGGTTTCTACAAAGTGACTGTATATGCCGGTTCCCCTTTTCAATGAAACATGTCATCATAATACATTTGTCTACCTTAGCATTCCACTTTTAGGAAAAGGTAAATGCTGGCTTTTTTTCCCCCCCAGACGAAAGGTTTTAAAAACCTATGTGCTATATTCCCTCCTAGAGAAGGGAGATTTCTTCAGCATTCAGCAAGTAATCTTTTTATGGTGTAGGTAATAAGGAACCTGACTGATAATTGTTATTCTAGGTAGTGTAAGAATAGAGGCTTGCTCACATGATGCTATGCTGGCGTGTCCAGATAGACGCAATTACAGCACAGCAAATTACCATACTGTGAAAGAGAACAACACAGAGAATAAGAAACACAGATAAGGAAGGCTCTGCCGCAGAAATGAAGAGAAGGGCAAGAAATCAAAGCCGAATATTCCGGTGGCTGTTTACAGAAGAAACAAGGGCAGCAAAAATGGAAAGTCTTTCATAGAAATATAGGATAAAGAGATGGGAGAGATGAAATATACTCCCTTCCAAATAAAGGTTATTATATGTGTAATGGATTCAATGAGATTGACTGTGTTTTAAAGTCTGTTACAAAGAACAAATTTAATAGACTAATAAGAAGAAAAGGACATTAAAAAGCATATATTGATTTTAAAAAAGTTAAAATTTGGAATATTTATTGTATGCAAGTCAGCAAACAAAGCTGACCTAGATACAAGAGTATTACTGGAATTTGTTAGAGTATACATTGACTGAATTTTGCTATTTTTGTATAATAATTATGACTAGGATAGAGAGCAGACATTCTAACTTTAAAGAATCAGTTGATGGGGGGATTGGTCCTTCAAATTATCATGATAGGGATTGGATGTGAATATTTTGTAAACACAAATTGCAATATTAGGCAAAATTTATATTTTGAGGTATGTAGAGAAATCTAAAGTGATTCTGTAATACTTTTTCAAATTGTGTTGAAAGGAATCGTCACTTATGTTAATGTATTATTTGACTAAGATGTCTAAAGAGCACACATGTCACTGAGCTTAGTTCTGGGGACACAGAGAAGTGGAGATAATAATGATAATGATAACGATAGTTAATATTCATTTCATACATTTCATCTGCCACTGTGGTTAGTGATTTAACTAAAATGTCTTATTTCTCACAGCATATTAGGTAGGCACAATTATGACTTTGATTTTTCAGATAGGGATATTGAAATCCTGATAGTTGAAAGAACTTGCTCCAAATCACAAGCTAGTACACAGTAGAGTAGGGTTTTTTGCCAGGTGGTCTCAAGATAATATTTGTTGAAGTCCTATTAATAATGAGGCATTGAAATGGAATTTACATATATTAGTTATCTCAGTGGTTCTTAACCCAGGGTGCATATCAAACTCACCCAAGGAAGCCTTTTAAAACCCTGATACCCAGGACCCACACCAGGCTAATTAAATGAGAACCTCAGGGGATAGGAGACAGGACTTGGCATCAGTGTGTCTTAAATATAAACATCAGTATACATAAATGTAATATAAATATCAGTGGTTTTAAAGGCTTCCTAGGAGATTTTAACATGCAGTCAGGCTTTTGGATCACTGTGCATTTAATATTCAGTGCAAAATCTATACATTTGCATTGCAGTGTTCCTATTTTATTTATGAGGACTGCTAATCAATGGCGGTAACTGACTCGCCCCATCAAGGTCACTTACGTGGTAAATGGCTGAGTTGGGATAGAAATGCAGTGCTGTCTGCCTCAAGAGCCCCCCTTCTTCCTGATGCCTCAGTGTCTAGCCATTTTGACTGGGGCAATACATTCCTTGTTCCTGTTATTTGATGTTCATTGTAGAATTTTGCTTCAGCTTCAATCTCATCTTATTATATTCACCACTGAAGACACACAAACGGTCCTAGTTAACAGCATCTTTTGAACAGACCATCTGAGTGGAGTGTTGTACTAATTGCTGTGGAAAAGCACAGGGGCAGATATGTAAATGTTCCCTCTTCAGCGATCTCCACCTTTCTACAACCATTCAAAACCTGGGCACCATGACCTGACTTCTGGATGGCCCATAGAAGTCCATAAATCATTTGGGAAGTATCTTTAACTTTCATCAGACATAGCAGAGGGCCACGAGCCAAAAGACTTAAGAACAGCTGCCTTGCTTGGTATACAGGAGGTATGATTCCAGAAGCAGTGGCACTTTCTCTTGATATAGCTTCATGAAGGCAAAGCAATACCCTTTCATGGTGTTTTGGAGTTTGATAGCTGTCAGAAAACATCTACAGTGAAGTCTGGGGAAAGTTATTATATATGTTTGCGGTGTGTGTGTGAGTGTGTGTGCATTTAATAAAATCCAGGATATGAATTTAAAACAATAGAACAAATTTCATTAGTGGCTCAGAAACAAGATCTGAACAGGGATTTTCTTGTTCCTAGCAATAAAACATTATTGAGAAAAGTGACTGAAAGCATAATTTTGAAGAATTGTATTCATTTGCATACACCCACACAGACACACAAATTGCAAATAAATCCACACATATATATCTATATACTATATGCATATTACCACATATACACATATATGTACTATATGCATTTACATGTACATACTGGCATATCTATAGAAAATTGATTTCATTATTCCATAGCAATTCCTCCTATATAATCCATTATTTTAAAATATATTAATAATTTTCATATTGACGTAAACTTAAATGAGTAAAAGGTCTATAATGTTGCATATGGTTATATAGGGGACATAATATGGGTGACATTTACATGATTATAGATTTGCAAATATGTGTTTTCTGATGTATTTATATATGAAATTGCAAATATATCTAAACAGTGTATACACATATTACTGATATGAGATGTATGTATATTTACAACTATGTGCCTTGTGGACTCTGAATTTTGGGTAGAACAGATGTTCAACGTCTGTGGTTGATTGTCAAAATGACTTACAGAGCTTTTTAAAAACCTGAGTCCTCCCAGCCTGGTTCTGAGTTACTAGGTCCACCGTGGCCCTGGCCTCTGTGTTTTTAGAAAGTTCCTTGAATAATGATGCTGCTTTGCTTGAGAACCATCCCTGTAGTCTGTGCACAGGCAGAGATGAGGAAGCAACGATGCCAGACAACAGACATTTTAGTAAGTAAAGGAAAAAGAGGCCAGGAAAGCTCCACCCTGGAGGGTGGCAGTGTATGTGCTCGTTTATGTTATACCTGTTGAGCCCTTGCTATGTTTATCCTTTTACTTGATTTTACGCAAACAAGATGTCAATAGTGATAATTAATGCCAGAGGAAGGATATTATTTCTTTAAAACTCTACTTGTTTTCCGATGACTCCTTATCTGACCTGACAGAGGAAATCTTGGAGAGAAAATGACCCCTTTCACACCACTGTCCATTGGTCAATGCCCTATTTATTCAACTTCATTTTCCCACTGAAGAAAGAAAATCCTACCTTCAGGGAATGACAGCTGATCTCGTTGGGAAAGAGATGTTAGGAAAGCCAGAGGCAGCTGTCTCGGGACTATAATAGGAGGGTGCGATAGGGCCAGAACGGTAATTTGAAATACGTAAAGGGAAGGGTTTTTCCTTCCCTCTTAACTTTTTTTTCTTCTCTGAAGCATACATAGATCTTCAGCTAAATGGTACCTTGTGATTAAATAGCTTGTGTGGCCCCCTCCCCAGACTCATCCAAGCACTTGAATGGACCATTTCCTCCTTTACACCCTTGACCTGACCTCTGTCTATATCTATCTTGCATATAATCATTTGCCAGTATGTCTGTTTGTAAATTGTAATATCATTGGTAACCAGACCCATACCTTAATCATTTTTCTTGGTACTCAGTAAATGTTTATTGAATCACTAAATAAACACTTGCATGAACAAATGAACTATAAGCTGAGAAGTAACCCCTTGAGATCTTCACCTTTCCTTGTGAATGAGGCTTTTCCTCTCTGTTGCTCCTGAGCTACAGGATTCATTATCTACATCATAGGTGATCTAGGGTAAGGATGAATAACAATCTCCAAGTTAAAGATGAAAAATCGTAAAGTGTGTTTAGCACCTTTGTATAATCACAAAACAATGGCCTTCTTTAATTCGGGGAGGGAAGGAGAGACTAAGTCATCAAACCCAGAATCCATTCATTTGGCTTAGATATTAGTGAGTCTTCTCAATATGGAACTGGAGGGAGGGGAAGGGGTAGAGTATGGGATGAGAATATGTGGCAACTTTTGTAATCTATGAATGATTAGGGCCTGGACTTTATGTCTTCTAGTAAGGCACGTTGACAATAGGCAGAAAATCCTTAGGTAGAACTCCCGGGCTGACAGCTTGCCAGTGAAATTGTGAATTTACGTTGAATCCCAATGAAGTGTTAAGACAACATCTCGAACATCTTTTGCTTAATGAGATTCTGTACGTGGCTAGCAGGTCAGCAGTCTGATTTTCCAGTCAGACTTCAGCCTATAGATGCGGTCTTGAATAAGGACCCCAGCCCATATATGCCACTTCCCTTTCTTCCTTTGGGCTGACAGCATCCATCAGCTTCTATCATGGACCCAAGCAGTGAAGTTAAATGGACCAATAGCTCCATCTTCAGAACCCTCTGTGAACTAGACTCATGCCATCCCCTCCCCTCCCAATTTTACACAAAGGGATACAAGTGTAGTTTCTTGGGAAGTCGTAGAAGAAGCCATGCCTCCAGCAGTGTTGTATGGGTAGGTGCCTTCGGTACAACTGTGTTAGTGTCTTGTGAAATTTCCAAGGCCAGGCTACAAACTCTCCAGCCCTCTCTTCTTTTTTCAAATTACCCATGTAGACTTGCCCATGTAGGAACCTCTTAGAATACCCTGTCAGGAAATTGTTTTAAGATGTTTTAACTTAGCAATGAATCTTAGAGAAGGATGGGAATGAAAATGTTTTCAAAACCAAAACAATTTGAATTCGGATTATGCTTTTCCTCTAACAACCACTGCGCCCCAGACAAACTAACTCATCTATTCTCTGCACGTCTCAGGAAAGTTAGCAGTTGGAAGATAGTTACTCAATGGAATATTTAACAATGGAAAAGCAGGAACAAGGAGAAAGTGTAAAAATTTCTTAAGATCTGTAGAGGCTTGGCAATTGTATTTCTAGAAAAACTCTTGGCTCTATGCCTTTTCTCTGCCCATTTAAATAATGAAATTATGCTGTTAAAGTAAAAGAGAAACATGTGATAGGAGAATCCAAGCTGGTACCGTTTTTAGACATCAAAGCTGGGGGTTCAGCAATTCTCCAACAAGGCAGGCAATTCTGAGAAAGTTCTGTAGGCCATGGCCCCAAAGGAGCCCATCCTTCTCAGAATTCCAGAATGTATGTGGCTCTCCCAAATCAATAGATCCAGTTATGCCTTCACCTATGTCATACTCCGGTAATTTCTCCAAATTCAACTGTGCTGACCAAATGCAGTGTCTTTATAGCTCCCAGAGTTGATCTCATTAACTCGTCTCCCTTAAAATTAAGAAAAACCCTTGACTCTGAGTTTAGATACCAGCATGTCCTAATATGCATTCTTATGGAATGCTGAGTTCCCTGATCCTCTACACATCTCCCAAAGCCAACTTATTTTGCTGCTGAAAAACACCTCAATACAGTTTTATTACTAGCATTGATTTTTCCAACTTCCTCAGAGATACCCACATTATACATGAACCCTGCCTCAAGTTAGGCACCGTTTTCCAAGCTGGAAGTTAAAAAAAAAAAAAGAAAGATCACATTGAGAATACAAGAGAATAATGAAAATTCTACAAAGGGCATGCTGGGGTGTAAGGGGCCAACCTAGTAGATGATGAGAAAATGATATAAATCAGTATAAACTCAAGAACTGAAGACATGCACTGATTAACAAAACAAATATTTATTGAGTACCCACTCTCTGAAATATGTTGAACTTAGGGCTATGGGGAATGCAAATAAGTTTATAATATGACTACCCGTATTTGTTTGCTAGGGCTAGTGTAATAAATTAAAACAACTGGTAGCTTAAAACCACAGATGTTTATTTCCTGCCAGTCCTGGAGACTAGATGTCCCAAATCAAGGTGCTGTCAGGGCCACGATATCTTTGAAATCTGTAAGGGAGACTCCTTCCTTGCCTCTTTCTAGCTTCTGGTTGTTACCAGAAGGTCTTGCCATTCCTTGGCTATACAACTGCATGACTCCAATCTCTGCCTCTGTCACCGTGTGTGTGTGTGTGTGTGTGTGTGTGTGTGTGTGTGTGTGTGTCTTTACATGACCTTCTTAGAGGGATACCAGTCACTGCATGTAGGGCCCACCCTAATTCAATACGACTTCATCTTGACAGATTACATCTGTAAAGACCAGATTTGGAAATAAGGTCACATTCTGAGGTTTCACGGTGGGCATGAATTTTCGGGGGATACAATTTAACCCAGTGCACCCCTTGAAAAGAATTTGTCTTTTGGGGGGCTTCCTCGATGAGATTTATACATGGTGTGCCATGGCTTTCCAGAGAAGGAGGGCCAGTGTTCTTATACAGGCTCTGGAAATGCTACTTGGGTGCAGGTCTGACTGGCGTTCTATTTTCTTAGACCGATGGTATCCAAAAATACATTTTAGACTGTGACCTACTGTGTGCCAAGTGCTCTGCTAGGCTTTTAACTCTCATTGTCACAACAACCTTTGCAGCAAGTGTTATTCTTCCCATTTTATAGATGAAAAACTAGCTCAGAGAGTTTCAGTAACTTACGTGAGGTACGTTAGGAGCTGGGACTCAAATCAAAACAGCTACACAGTCTGTTGTTCAGGCTGACAGCCACACAGCCTTTCCGGTGGAGAAAGCTCAACTTCCGTCTCAGTCGCCTTCTGGTTAGACCTTAGTGAAAACATTTGTCATTTTCATATTTGAAACTAGGATGGACCGGTCATTCCAGGTGTGTGTACTGTATCTCATTTTGCCAGATCAATCAATTCTCTTGGCACCTGTCAGAGGGAAGAAAACCACAGAAATAATCAGAGTTTATTATCTTCATTAAATCTCTGAACCCTTTGAAGATCGAAGTGGCTGTTTGGAACTTGTTCCTATTTATGTAGTCATGCTCCTATATCCTCCTTGTCTTCCCTCGTGTCTCGAGTTTATGAGAAGGACAGAGATGATTACTGACCACATGGCAGGGAAAACATGAAACTTTCTCGTCACCCATGGGATTTTATAGACTGAAACGTTTGTGACTTCGTGCTAGCAATTCTCAGGCATCTGATAGGTGCAGGAATTCACAGGCAGAGTAAGTAGGAGTCCCGCGAACCAGTGTCCATTGTAATCCCTTTTCAAACTTACTGCATGATTCAAGGAAGGTCTAGTGCAGGACAAATTCTACCCATGGACCTGTTGTGTACTGTAAAGTGTTTTTGAGTAAATTTTGATTCTGAATAACTTTAAGGAGGGTGGGCACTCTCCAGGTTCTCAGAGGCCTCACTCCTGATTTACCCTGGCCTGATTTACCCCAACATTCATGTTAGCCCCTAGCCACCGGAAGCAGTTCTGTTTGCCACCCTTAATTTAGAACAGTAATAATCAGAGTATGGTTCCTGGACACGCAGTATCAGCATTGTCTGGGAACTTGTTAGAAATGCAATTCTCTAGTCCTCAAGACTTAATGACTCAGAAAGTCTCGTAGGAGCCCAGAAATCTGTGCTAGCCCGCCTTCCAGATCATTCTGCTGCACACTGTCCTTTGAGAACCATTGACTTAGAGAAAACTTACGGGTTCTCACAGAAACTCTTACTTTCTTGGAAAAGAATAGCATCTGTTCCCTTTTTAATGATGCACGTTTCTGTAATGCCCCACAGCCTACAAAGGTGCCTTGTCATATTGTTTCTCACATGACCGTAGCAGCAATGATGTAAAGGCAGTGTTGTTCTTTTGGTTCTACTCAGAAATATCCAGTGGCTTCTTCAAGGAGGTACCTGCCCCTGCTCTGGATCTCAGACCCAGGTCCTTTCTTCAAAACACTCCCCTGCTTAATAATAGATTGTTTTGCAAGTCATGAATACGTACAAGTACAGCAATTTTAGTGTTTCTGGTTGGAGAGGGGAGAAACTATAAATATTGCAATTCTTGCAATAATCACAGCATTAATTTATTTTTCGTGTATTTATTTTCTTACTCGATGGTTAAAAATGCCAACTCTAAAACAAGCACTGTGCTAGGTAATTTTTAAACTTAAAAATGCTCAAAGCACATGCATATTCATGATAAAAACCATCTAACTCTTAAGAGATAAAGAATAATTTATTTTACAACTGTAAAAAATATATATCTGGGGCCAGAGATTGCATTTTGTCTGCCAGAATGTACAGACTTTGAGTGGGGTGATATTTAATGGTATGAAGCAGCATGAGTAAAGTGAATCATGTTTGAGATCTTAAATGTAAATGTATTAGTATGCCAGGCCGAGAAAGGAATCCCCCTCACCTTCCTTAATTGGTCAAATGAAAACATTTGGCAGAAATACCTCACTCAGATTCTCAAAGATGTATTGGCCATTTGCCATTGTTTAAAACTAAGAGGTCAAACTAAAGGGATTATCAGGATGGGCTTAAATAGACTTTTCATTCATTCATTCATTCATATGTTCATTCATTCACTCAAAAAAATGATCTCTTCAATGCCCACGATGTGTTATATGCTTTGCTAGGTGCTGTTGATTCAGTTATGAACAAGACAGACTCAGAACCTCATAAAGCTTTCTGTGCAGAAAGACAGCCATCAGATAAATTTAATAATTAATCTTAATAATGTAAGTATAAAATAAATGTTTAAACTGTGAAAGAAAAATGCCATGTGTACTTAGGGCCAAGAATTTGGGTACCTTGCTCATTTGGGGCATTGTGGGAAGATTGAGATATCAGAAAAGAGATAAATCATGTGAAATGCTTTGTTTGATTTGTTTGGGGAATACAGGTTATACGCCATGATATGGGAACGACTTACAAAAGCATCGATTGTGGGAGCCAGAAGACACCTGAGAGGCTATAGTATCTATCTACTTTTCCCTCGTTTAGAAATGAGGAACCTGTGTTCTGTAAAACATGACGTGGGTTACCTAAAGCCATAGTCATGAAAAATATTTGAGTGGACACAAGCTCAGAGCTCCTTATTTCCAGGTCACGGATGGAGACATGCCTCTCCCTCTCCTAAAGACAAGTGAAATTGTCATATGGGAAATGACATCTATAAAGATTGAGTGGGGGGATGCAAGGCTTGGGAACAGTGAAATGAGTCAGCTCAGTGGGTGGCAGGAGTAAAGAGCAGTAGTGAAAGAGGGCAGGGGACCCAGTGGAACAAGTCTTTGAACTGTGGCTCCGCTGTCACTCCCTCTTAATCACTCAGATGTTTTGCTATTTCTGACCATTTCAAAAGCAGCTGCTATCACTGGGATATGTGTATTAAAAGCATGGATGGCATCATCTGTGTTCTCATTTTTGCATGGAAAAAATAAGTAAAGTTCTTCTTGGGCAGGCATCTTGCTATATGTGCATGACAATCTGAGGCCATGGGATAGAACTTCGTGTTTTGTAAGCTTGTCCCTGTTCTGCTATAACTTTGACCCCTGCATGTGAGTGATGGTAAAGGGTAGCTCTGAGAATTGTCTCAAGTACAACATGTGTGAAATTCAAAGTGAGTACCACATGCTAGAGAGACCTTGCTATGTCCCAAAGGTGAGACCAAATGTAAACTTGGCACAGTGTGACAGAGGAAAGGATGGTCAGGTAGAAAATGGAATGAAAAACAAAACAAGAAAACCTCTTCCTTTGCTGTCACCTCAATTTTATTCAAATCTTAACTCAAAGAACTAGATTCCATTACTGAACTCTTAAAACTTTTGTTGAAAAGGTGCAGCTGAAGAGTAAGACTTCCTAAGTTTATTTAAAATAAAAATTCTAATGTTTCAGAGGCTCTGATTTTTAGTATTCCATTATCACTGTTGTTTTTATTTTATTTCAGCTCTGCAAAGACCCTTTTGAATGGGTAATATTATTTCTAGTTGATAGACTAGGAAAATGAGTTACAGAGAGGCTACCTGGCTTACCAAGAGCTACCGGTAATTACTTATATGTTTTTCCCCCACCACTTCACACTAAAGGAAAGTTGTGAGACTAAGAAGACTTCTGGAAAGGAAAGACAGCTAAGTTTTTGAGTTCCTGTAATTCAAATTAGGGGGCAATAGATTTAAACTAGGAGCACACACTGTGATTACATTTTGCAACACTGATATTTTAAAATGTGTGAAGGATTATGGGAACGAAGAACTAGAAAGAAAATATTTGGCAGGAACAAAGGATGGAGATAGAACAACACCATGAGATACGTGCCTGGTGTGTTTAGGCTTTAAAACTGTCTAAGTTTACCAACTTTCTAAGCTTACCGTTTCAGGAGGGATGAAAGAAAGGACGCTGCTTCCATTGGTTTGTTTGCTTTCTTCTCTCATGCATCTGTCCTGGCTCAGGTGTGCGTGTGTGTATGTGTGTGCAAACACACACACATACACACACAGCAGGAGCTAAGAGAAGACAGTGGGTGGTAGAGAGCAATGGAACAGAATTGGTACATCAGGGGCCTAAATCCATGTGATGGTCAAGTTCATAGCAATTTCCCCGGGAGAATGTATCATATTCCAGTGAACAGGACTACGGCAGAAGGTTTCCATAGCAACGAAAGGCCTGAAATATTGACTTTGACTAGCAACAGGCCAGTGAAACAGTCTAACTAGGATTTATGGCACATTATAGTGTGAAAAGCAGGAGAAAATTACTGTAAAGGTAGGAATTATAGCACAACAGAACATATAAACTCCCAAATCCATCTTCCTAATTAAAACAGCATACTCGGGGGGTAGAGAGCATGGTAAGGCTGTTAGCGTAAATGGGGATGTGCTATCAGTGCTTTGTTATAAAGTTTATTGTCCTTAAGACTAACTGTGTATGTATTTGGAGAGGGAGAGGGAGGGTAAGATACAGGAGGGATTGAAGCAAGAATCCTGGTCAGTTGAGTCTCTTCAACATCATCCTTGGTAACATAAGATGTCTTTAGATACTGCCACGTCTCTGATCACACAGGAAGTTGCCAGAAGATTCCCAGAACCATCTACTTGGCAGTAAGTCATCACTTTCAGGCATGAAGGCCAGGATGGTGATACCATACTCGATCCCATTGGAGTCCACCAGAAAGAGGGACGAGAATAAGGGGACAGATCCATGAGGTTTATTATTGAGAAAAAAAGGATCTTGGATTTTCTGACCCAAAACAACAACTCAGATACCTTAATATCTATAATGGAGTTAATCAAGTCAATTTAGGGATATTAGATTGGCTTCCTAAAAAAATATTCCATATCCTAAATTTCTAATTGAAAGAAAATAAAACAGTATCTCATATGAATACAAGGTATGCCCCATTGGCCAGATGTTGCCCTTTATGGTAGATAGAAGGAAATCTAGACAGATTCCACTTCGGTAAGTGGCAGATTTAAAAATACAGAGAAACAAGGCCAAGGCTCAAAGTCATCATGCAATAGACAAGTGGCTACAATGCACCACACCATTTAGGAATAGTCGAGGAAAATCCAAAAACTCAAGTTTCGAAGAATTCAGATGCATCTTTGTGTAAAATATGCAAAGCAGGTCCCAGAGACATGGGAAGGACCACCGCATTTTGGGATGCTTTTCAACAGAAGAGGCTCAAGAACACTGTCTCTAAGGTCCTAAGGGGATCTAGATGGGAATTGACGACAACAGTCAAGGGAAAGTAAGAATAAATGAGATGTTGCCCAGACCTGAAGAGCACCAAGTGAGGGAATTTTAAGAAACATTGGCCAAATTCAATGCACAGAGGTGTTTTGCTTGTCTTCTTTCTTTCTTTCTTTCTTTCTTTCTTTCTTTCTTTCTTTCTTTCTTTCTTTCTTTCTTTCTTTCTTTCTTTCTTTCTTTCTTTCTTTCTTTCTTTCTTTCTTTCTTTCCCTCCCTCCCTCCCTCCCTCCCTCCCTCCCTCCCTCCCTCCCTCCCTCCCTCCTTCCTTCCTTCTCTCTCTCTCTCTTTCTTTCTTTTTTTTTTTAATATCTTAAGATCCACAGATGGGAGAATAACTCCTTAATGTGCCACAGTCTCCACCTTTCCTTCAGGTCTTATTTACCAGCCTGCCCCTAAGCATTGCTGTTTTTCGAAACCTGAAAATCTTCCTCATAATTCTTATTTTATGAGGAATCCTTTGCTTACTTGTAATTCTTATGAAAAGCTCCTAATCTCTCAGATTCTTATCCGGAAACTTCATTCTCCATTGGGAGCCCCGTCAGGGAGAAGGAGAAAAACCACTATTCTACAGTGGTTAATTACTCATCAATTACTCAATTAGTCATTGAATGAATATTTATTGAATACCTTCTAAATTTTAATAAATGCTGCGGATATACCCATGCATTTGATCAATGCAGTCCCTGCCCATTGGGGGAAGACAGACGTTAAACAGACACAAATAACTAATAAATATGTTAAATATACAAAAGAAAGTACAGAGTGTTTTGAAAATTATAATTCTTCATTTAACCCCATCTATATTTCCTTATAGCCATAGTTGTCAAAGTCACCCTTCCAGACATTCTTCTAGGTTTATGAGCTTATAGAACCCCATATTCCCACAGCTATGTCAATGTTATACTCAAGATCATTAACAGGCAGCTCTTGTTTCTTTTTTTTTTTTCCTATTTTAAATACAGGGCCTGAGGGCATTTAGAAGATTTCTAAATAAACGTCCATACCTCTGTATTTTCACATTATTCACTTCTTTGTCCTAAAGTTGCAGTTTAGCAAAGAGTTATTATTGAAGATTCTTAGCAATCGTGACAGGTAATGCAAGGTTTTTCTGTAACAAAGCGGACATATGTAGGGAATATGGTTAAGCTATATATGATTAAAGCATTATTTATGCTTTATTTATAAGTATTTGCTATTGATAACAGCTCCCCAAAGCAAGATTCACCAGTATTGCTAACAGCATATGGGACTTTTGCTGTAAATTAATAATGCCATGCTGTTTCCTTTAATGAAGGTGGAAATGATTGCTTTATTTTAACAAAGGGACCTGTATATTCCCCCAGAGGTTGAGCCTTGAGAGAAGATGATCAGGGATGCTATATCACAGCTGTCCTCGTGCTGATAATGCCTCTCCATGGGATTTCATAATTTCTGCCCGCAATCCATCGTTTCCTCTCAGGAGGCACCGAACAAATTTATAGGGAGATTCTTCAATCCAGGCACAAAAGAGGGTTTTTCAGTTTTCTTTGTGTCCTTGCATTTAGTTGTTTGACTCTCTGGCCCCACTCTTCACATTTCCTTTACATTCATGTTGGTATCTTTCTTCTTATAGAAATATACATGATGACAGCTCAGTATTAGGTACCAGTAGGTATTACTATTGTGTGTTATTTACTCCTCCTACTCCCTCCCTTTTTAACAGTCACCCCTCACTGTGCTTCCTATGCCTAGGCATAGGAACAATGGAGGTGATAGAGAGTAACTATTTAAAAAATCAAAATCAAAACACAGAACTAAATGGGAATTCAAATCCTAGGGCTGCCACTTTCTGGCTGTGCCTTGGGTTATTCAACTGCTCTTTGCCCACAGAGTAGTTGGAAATGTGTTTACCTCACTCAGAACAGTGCCCCGACCGTAGTGAATGGAATGTGACATATTTGTTGTTATTAGTAGTAGTAGTAGTAGTAGTAGTACAGGTGTACAGATTTAATCCACATATCCCTATCATGCATTGGAGGGAAATCATTTCTCGAGTTTGTATCTTGCTTTGTTTACCTGAACCAGAGACAGAATTCAGGATTTGCAGCTTGTAAACTGAAATTAAGCCAGGCCTCAGGCCCTTTGGTTAATCAAGCATGTTATCGCTGTTTTGAAATCATGTTTCTTTGTTGGCATCCTTCTGGAAACCCGGTGGGGGAGCTCCTGGATCTGGAGCTATAAGACTGTGTGCCCAGTGAGGAACATGTGCCCAGTACGGAAGAAGAGTCCACAAACATTTGCTAAACTGCACTGAACATTGTTTCTCTTTGTATACGACACAGGTTAACCATATTCAAAGGAGTAGTGCTAAGGTCTCCCTTGCTCGTCAGGACCAAACTCCACCAATATTAGAATCATAACCCTTATTCCATCATGTTGGATCCTTCAGAATCCAACCCAAGTTTTCCAGGACATGACTAAACTTACACCACTGTGGTTAGTTTTCATAATAACATGGTTTGAATGATTTCTAACTGCTTGCACTTTATTTAATATTCTCACTGATCTGTGAATTTGTAGTTTAAAATTCCTGGTTATTATCCTGTACTTGTTCCAACCTAAAGCACTTCCAGTCATCCAATTACATACTTTTTTAAAAGAATTTTTACTAGTAGGTTCATCCGGGGCATGTGAAAATGTTTGTATTAAAGTCACTCTAAATTCAGACTGAGCAAAAATTTTACTTCTCACCCCATCCCTCCGGCTTTCTCTGACGTCCGCCTCCATCTCCCTAGCTTTCAACCTCCTTTCCTCCCAAGAGCATGTCTTTCTTCCTCCTCTCATTCCTTCCCCCTTCCTGACATCTGCTCCTCCCCCACTTCCTCTGTTCATCATTTGTCATTTTCCCGGGACTTCTCTTCTTTCCCATTAGCTACACTCATGACAGAAACTTCCTTTGATCCTGTATGTGTCTAGGCCTCAGAGCATCATTACATGAAAGTGGATCCACACCTCCCCATTTTTTTAAAAAGCACCCCTGCACCCCATTGGATTAATTACCAGAAATTTCCTGTCTCTCAGTGGCAAATTCTGCAGAACTTTCCAACCAAGTAATTAGATTATATTACTAGTATATCTTCTCATCTGAATCTGAGTAGGAGTATAAACTGCTAACACCTTCAACTTAGTAAACTATTCAGTTTTCTCAAAGTTAATTAATATGTAAATACTTGCTAAGCAAAGGTAACACATTTTCCATTAACATATCAACAGGAGCTCAGGGCAGCGGATATATATATAGGCAAAATACTGAGGAATTATATATATATATATATATATGTGTATATATATATATATATACACATATATGTGTGTATATATGTATATATATATGTGTGTATATATGTGTGTATATATATATTTTTTAGAGTAAATTTGAAGTGAAAAATGGAATGTCTACATTATGTAAAGACATATGACAACATAAATGCTTTCAGTGGAACATGATCATTCTAACCCTCCAACCTCCCCCACCCATTTCCTGTTCTCTCGCTCCTTGTTGTTAGTTCATCAGCTCCAGCTACTCACACTTACTTAGTATTGTGGCCCACTGGCTGCATTGTTAGCTTTTGACATTTTGCAATCAGAAGGGTCTCATATTAAGCACAGACATTTTCTATCATTTAAAAAAAAAACATAATTCCAAACACAGGGCTTTTCTCCTCTTGTCACGTATTGTTTTATCTTTGGGTGAAGAGGGATAGATTACTTATATATCTGTTATAAATTTTAACTCTGCAAAATGACCTTTTTCAAACTTTCTTTACATTTCTATTTAAGGTTTCCATCGCCTCCATGTTTCACTGCTACAATCAGAATGGTTAAAGAAACAGTGCCTTCAATATTGAATGTCTAACATAATTTTCATAAATGTTTCTCCTTACCACAAAATGTAATGCTTATATGTAGCTACACACACACACACACACAAACACACACACACACACACACACACACACACAGCCTAAATGAACCACACATATTCATTCACTTTATCTTCTCATTAATTACACCCTCTAGAATCCTAATGTTGCTTTCCTTTTAACACTAATTTGTTAAGTTCTTTCTAGCACCAAAATTTTCCAGACTGCATGAAATGCCCAATCACTTTTGTATTATTTGTAGGGGCTTATTTAATTTGTGTGTTTAAATTGTAGCCATTTGATTAATGTATTAGATAAACCATTCCCAAAAGATCTGTTGTTGTTTTTTTTTGTTTGTTTGTTTGTTTGTTTTTTGTTTCTCTCCCAGAACTGCTAGAGATCTTAAAGCTTGTTTTTCCCCAGGAATTACAAAAGTGCTCAGAAAGATAATATGCAGCAGTGCTTAAAATCTAGACTCCTGGTTTGGATTCTGGCACCGCTTGCTAGTCACCTCAGGCAAAGTACCTAACCTCTCTGATTTTCACCTTTGTCATTTGTAGAATGCAGGCTAAATAGCCCTTGTATCCCAGATAAGAGCCAAAAGCTTGATTCGTTGCCCATTAGGATGAACATACTATTCAAATGGTCATTCATTTATTCCTTCATTCATTTACTCACTCATTTATCAACTCTGTTAAGTTCAAGCAGCTGTCCTAGGTAATGGTGATTCTCATGTTTTAAAGCACACCACAGGTTTAACACTTTCCTTGAACTATTACCTAATTTGAGCCTGTAAGATATGTTTTACAGAGATGTGAGGTGGGGAAGATTCACTTATCAAACATAAGTGAATTTCCCCATGGCCACCCAGTTGTGACCTGGTCCTCTAACCCAGAGTCTGTGTTCTTTCACTCCATCTTTAGGTTTTGCATAGAATGGTTTTTCTCTAGGCGATCATTGTGTGGGTCCTGCTGTACAGGAGTGATCAGATTGCCAACATGTGTGTCAGAAGTGGCAAGCACATGGATCATACTCCAAGAATAGCCTGTGTCATGTTGTCCGATATTTGACAATTGAGACATTTCATACCACAATCTAGTTTTCTAGCTTTTCTTGAAAAATTGAAGATCTGTTGTCATGGGGTTTGTAATCATACCAGGTAACGACCAGCCGAATTTGCCCTATTTGGTTGAGGCATATGCTTATTCTTTAGGGTCTTTCTCACCACTGTACATGGAATGTTTCAAACAAACAACAAACAAACAAACAAACAAAAAAACACTTTGTTTTTATGTATCTTATTCTCTGTCACATTACTGCTTAGCCTATCTGGCATTTGGGTTTTTGACTCCTATTTTAAGCTACAGATAGGTAGTCACCAATTGTGAATTGAATAAGTGAGTAATAATAATGATTCTACACACACTTTACAGTACAGAGAATTTTAAAAATAGCCTTGTGCTACACTGCTATCTTGATTTTATGTTAGTTTGCCTTAAGTCAGTCCACTGATATTTAGTAGGGACAGAATTAAAATCTAGGACAGTTGGTTATAAGTCTACTGCTCTTCTCTAGCTTTTTCTAGTGCCATTCATCCATTGGTTCATTTATTCCCATGTTCATTCAATAACTGGATACTTTTGGGGATGTGCCAAATGTATTTAAAACCCTGTGCTAGGTGCTGGAGATACAATTGTGAGTACGCTATGGTCCCAGGCCTTAAGGAGCTCATGGTCAATTTTGGGACAATAGATAAACAGACTGTCTGCGTGCTTTGTGATGTACACGTAAAAGGTATGTGAAAGGTCCCATGTTAATATCAAACAGCCTGTGATTGGTTTGTGCGTGGCTTAGATGTATCTCTGCCATTAGGAGGAGTGGCGTGATTGACATGGAGCCCTACCCAGTTTCTCTGTGGTGATGTCGTTTAACTTACAAGTCCTTGAGAAGCTCCTCGGGGACTGGACTGGAAATCGGCATCGATTGTCTAATCCTGGCTCTGTCACTTTCTAGCCGCTTGACGTTAAAAAAGTCATCAAGTTTATATATGCCTGAATTTCTTCATGAGAAAATCAGAAGGCATAAGAGGGAGATACCAGATCTCAGAAAATAGGCAGGTTTCACTCACAAATCCTTGTGGATTTGTGGGGACCCTTCACTGAGATATGAAAGATTTGAGTCCATGTTTGTGCTTAATAGTAAAAAGGGATGGGATCAGAGAAGTTATGTCTGCCATAGGCACCAGATGAAGGGCTAGAAAGGTTCCAGGATCTAAGCGAAAAAATGTGGTTTTTGAGAGTGAAAGTGACTAGAAAAGCTAGGATTGCTATTGGTTAATGCAAATAGAGGTTATAACAAGTTAATACAAATAGAATGTTTAGCAAGCTGATGATTCAAACCAAAAGGCCTCCAGTTGAAGGTGTGTCCTTAAGCGGTCATAGGGTCCAGCAAATCAACTGTCGGGAGATTCTAAAAATAGTCTGGTCACTTTGTGAGTCATAAAATTGATTGGACTGTACTTGCCTTTCTCCTAATGCTCCAATGGACACTTGACCTAACTCCAGTTCCTTGAATTTGGCAAAGTAATCACTATAATGTGTGTTGCTTCTTTTTAAATCTATCTATCCATCTATCTATCTATCTATCTATCTATCTATCTATCTATCTATCTATCTATCTCATAACTTCCACCACAATTATTTCTCACTATCTTTGGTTTGTTTTCCAATGTGGTCCTCATGATAAAATCTTTGCATCTCCTTGGGAATTGCTAGAAGTCATTACCTTGGAAATTTGGGAGGTGATTTTCCCTGTCGGATGATGGATGCATAATCCAAGAAAAACATATGGTCTTAGAAGCACCCCTCCTCTCTCTCATTTAGACTATTTGGTTGAACTCTTTATTGGATCTGGGAAGACATGCCTATTTTCCCTGCCACAGTTAGCTGCCATCACACAGTATTAGATTATCTGTTGCCTAACACTGGTGTTGGTGTCATTAAAGAAGTGTACCTGGTAAGAGTTCCAAAGTGAGACCTAAGACTGCTGGACCCAGAACCCCCTGAAAACAATATTCAAGGTCAGGTTGTGTACTCCTGCTAAGCCTTGCCTGCTGAGTTACACCCTACTTCTCCTTCCCCAAGGACAGAGATGTGTCCATTTAGGAGGTACAGCAGATCCTGGTTCAATTGGATTAAAAAAAATCTCCTCACAACTTCTCCTCCACCTATATCTGAACAGTAAAGGAGTGCCAGTGAGTTGTGAGGGTAAGCTACATGGTCCTCTGAGGGTTTATGAGGGATTAGGCCACCATTTGGGGTTTCTGATCTTAGACTCACATCATGAGAGTAGACCCTGTCATGAGATGTGCAAGCTGACCCAGCAGCCATGTGGTTCTGAAGTAGAAGCACCATATTATCTGATAGTGCCTAGTTTTGCTGACATTGCCCTTGTTTCCTCCATTTTTGCAAAATTCACAAAGTGTTTCAGGTGGGATGTGAGGACAATGATGAGATGTCATTCGCAAGAGCTGCCTTTAATCTCTCCTGCTATGAGGTCTCTCCCATTTCTGTCTCAACCATGGCCGCCATGCAGGTTTTCCAAACCAACAATTGAAATACACAATCGAACAAAGAATTTCCTTGCTTCTTCAAGGGGGATTTTCGAGACACCCTTGAGCAGTCGTTGACAAACTCACTGTTTTGTAAAGAAAGTTGTTTTGGATTACAGCCATATGCCTTTATTTATATATTAGCTATGACTTATTTTGTGTGATAATGGCTGAGTTGCATAGTCACCTTATGGCCTGCAAAGCCTAAGCTATTACTAATAGGTCTTTTACAGAAAAAGACCCACTTTCTTTGAGGATGGCATGCGCATGCCATACTAACATAGGTGTGACACACGAAAAGTTTCTTTAGGGGAAAAGGTACCATATTTGAAATAGCCTGTGCTAGAAAGTTTTATGCTCCCCATGCTGTGGGGGTGGGGGACATTTGTCCTGCTTGTTTCTTTCCTAGACCATGCTGTCCTTGGAGGTTAGAGGATTGATGTCTGAGGAAGAAATGCAGAAACTGACCATATGTTAGCCATGTAGTAGAAGGCAGCACAGGTCAGCTGCCTACAGCTTGATGACTTAATCATTATAGCATCATTATGCCATCTGGGCTCAGATGCTGTTAACCTCAGAGTTTTCCTTCACAAAATCTCTTCTTTTACTTAGAATTTCTTAAAGTTTGACTCGGGTCAAAGGAGATGCCCCCGCCCACTTTTGGTTTTCTTCCTTTTTTCTGTTTTCTTTTAGAAATTGTGTCTTGTAACCCCAACTGAGAGATACATTTAATAACAAATTCAGAATCTTTATGTAAAAGTCCAACTTTTTTTACTCCCCCAGTAAAGAAACTAAGGCAATATGCAGCAATGAAGACTTTGAGATTATTTTCTTATGTATTCATGTGTGCATGAGTGCATATGTGCACACCTGTACATGTCATTCTGTGACATGTTGTTACATGTATACATTCATGTAACCATCATGACACTCAAGGTACACAATTTTGCGCTCATGTTATAAGTGGCTTGTCCAATCTTTATCTGCTTTGAAGTGGCCACCACCTTATTTCTTAAAATTTCGCTTCTTAAAATCTGGCCCTGGATCACCTGGGAGCTTGTTAGAAATGCGGAACCAGAGGTCTCATCCCAGACGTACTGAATCAGGATCTGCATTGAATAGATGTAGTGAGTCATGTGCATGTTAAAGTTTGAGAACATGGTTCTAGAAAATGTCTTAATTCATTAGCTTACCGTGATTAACTGGGTAGAGTGAAGAGCATAGCAGAATCACTATGAAGCTTAGGAAAAAAGTATGCCTTGATCATAGACTTCAAGATTAAATCTGAAATAATTTTCAAGTATCTGTATTAAAAAAAAAAATGATCCCAGGGGCAATTCTGATGTATACAACATAAGAGAAAGGTGTATGTTACAAGAGTTCTCAGCCAACAAAGATTATCTAACGTGGTTGATCAGCTTTTCACCATCCCATTAATTCTTGTAGCAGTGTGTCTCAAATGTGAGTAAAGCAAAGTCCCTTTCTGAGGCTAAATTTTCTCATGCATTCTTATAACTGACTCAAAAATATTTATTATGTTTCCTAAATAGGTACAGACAGAAAACCAGGTACAAATGCTATAGACTCATAGTTCTTATATGACCAGAAAATCATTGCAAATTTGCAAATGATATACAAACAATATAATTAAAATTAAGAACATTAATTTAATGTGGCAGATGACATTTTCCTGAGAATAAAATCTCTGCTTGCAATATGAATACAACGTGATTGCCATGGCGTATGTTTTTAGGGGTTTGGCACATCTACACCTCAGAATGCCATTTGGTCTTCCCTTTCCACAAATACATTCAGTTCACCTCTCTACCATGTAGATTTTATCAATTAAATCAGTAGTTCTTCTTTTCAGTGTGACTGTAATCAGAACCTTAAGGGATAACATGTGACAGTCCTTGGTAGGCAATTGTGTCACAGTACTGGGTTGGAATGATCCCTCAGGATGTGCTTAATCACTTATTAGAAGAAAACCACAACTTTGAAAAAAAATTGAAGGCAACGTTGGATATCTAAGCCTATTTCCTCACTATTTCCAGCCCAGTATGCAATGGGAGGCAGTAGATAGTGGGCCTTACAAACGTGACTTTGGAGTGAGAAAGGCCTGGGATCTATTTTTATCAGTTCCATTTACTAGAAGCATCCAGGGTGAGTTTTTCAGTATCTCTATATCTTGGTTTCCTTATATGTATAATGGAGATGATTACTATCTACTTCACAAGGCAAGGGATAGGGAGGATATTCAAGGAAAACGCTTAGCCCATCTTAGCACATCATAAGCACTCAATTATCAGTAGCTGTCTTAATTATATTATAACGTTATTATTGCTATTTTTATTATAGATCTGGATATTACATTTCTATCAATTAGATCTGCCACATATTCCTTTATTTCATTTTATTTGCTTCATTGTATTCTTAAGATTTTTTTCTCCTTTCACTACTGACCTCTTGTTTTAGTACACTGATTGTGGCAGAGGTGAAAAGTGCCATCAAAATGCTTAGTGTATTTGGCAACTGACTCAAAGCACCGCTGTTGCTTCCATTGCTACTCTTTCTACTATTCTTGCTGTAGCTGCCTCCTGAAAGCTTCTAGATGCAGCTTAGACGACTTCATTTATTTTCTGGTGCAGCCAGTCTGGTGAGGGAGCCCCTCATGATTGTGATATTCTGGGGCCGGAGTGCTAAGATAATAGTGCTTTCGTTAATTGCCCCTTTTGCTTTTAATTTTTGCTAATGAAGCCTCTAATACGTTTATTGAAAATGAAAAAAAATAGCTCAAAACATAGAGAAGTATAGTATTTTATTTTGCTATAAGCAAATTCCAAAGTTTATGTAGTCGGGATTAAAAAGTTGTATCCCCACACTTGAAAATACACACTTCCTCTTCTCAGAGATATCAGGCAGGGCTTTGGATTAGAAGCCCTGTTATTTGCTATTTCTAGTCTCAGTGTGAGTAGAGACTTCATTAACGGAAGTAGGTTCAGGGCACCCATTAGTGGCTTAGAGAATAAATGCAAAAGGGAGGGAAGGAAGGAAAGAAGGAGGGAAGGAACAGAAGAAGGAAGAAAAGAAAGAAAGGAGGGAGGGAGGAAGAAAACAAAACAGGTGTATAACTGTTTTACTAAAATGAAGAGGGAAAAGACAGCTCGTGAGTTAAATCAAGACTGAAAACCCCTAAAATCTTTAGTACACCTTTAACACATGCATAAAGCATGGAGGAAATGCGATAATACATTGGGATGCAGGGCCAGCATCCTGACTCTTCACAGTCTTAGACAGTCTGGTTCTGTCTTGCAGTGGAGACGTGCTGCTGACCAGTGTTTGCGCCTTATTATAGGGCTATAATTACCTTTTGCATTCTTTAAGTGCCCTTTTTAGTGTCAGATTAGACATGTAACAGCAGAAACCATGTTTGACCTGAGAAGTTGCCTCATTGTGTGAGAGCCAACTGTTAACTGTTAGGGGGGATTGCATTGCAGTGAAGGGTTAAGTAACTTTGGGGTTTAAAACCAGGGGCAATAAATAACCGCCCACACTCACTGAAGGAAGTGTCTTCTTAGACAGGAGACTAGAGCTGGAACCGATAGGGATATTAGCCTGGTAAAACATCACACCAACTAAGATTTGCTCTCACCAAAGGATTTAGGTGGTTTAGAAGCATCTGTACCAGCGCCTGCCCTTGAGCTTGGAGGCCAATGAGCATGAGAGAACATACACTAGCTCTCCTGCAAACTAGCGGAAGCCTGTGTTCTTAAGACAATAGGTCATCTGCCATCAAAAACGTGGTGTGGTGGCAGTAGAAGCAAGGGGCTGGCTGATTGTGTTCAAGACTAAGCTGCAAGGCATTGCAAATGCAGAGTCTAAAGAGAGTAGACAACGTGTAATAATCACAAACTGAGGCACACAGACAGGAAAGACCCAGGAGCTGCCACAGTGAGGTCAGTTACTGAAGGCTCATCTCTGGTCTATTCACACTGCTTGTGAACATGTGAGACTCTAGGTTCAAAGGTATTAACGGTGGACACCAAGGAAGCTAGATACATGCAGTAATTCAGAAGGTTGTCACCAACAGGGTGGGCGTGGCAGAGACCTGATTTCTCTGTCTTTGTATAATGTGGGATAGAGTGGCATTGTAGGCAGAGCTTGACTTTGAAGGTAAATGGACTTAGATTAAAATTTAAATGTACTTTGTGGGCAAATTATTTACCTTCCAGGTCTATGCTGTTATTTGCAAAGTAGATATAAGAATAGACAGGGCTAATCTGTGAGGATTAAATGAATGTATGTGAAGCACCAGCACAGTTCCAGACAGTTAGAAATCCCTATCAATACCTTGGAAGAAGGTCTCTAGTTGCCTGTCTTGGTTCTTTGTACTTCTCAGTTTACAGTTTCTTGAAGATCTATGATCCACATAAAGAACTGGTACAATAGCCCAAATGGTAATTGACAGATTTAAGATTCAAAAGAATCTCAACAGGAACAGAGAAGGATCCTAAAATGAAATGGATAAGTTGTATTAGAACAATATAAACCCCCCACCCTTAGATTTAAAAACAAAAATCATTACCCTAATTCTGTGTAGAAAAGACCTCATTTAAATAGATATATATGTGGTAAAGAATGCAACATTCTTGGAATTCTTTTTAAAAATTTTAAGTTGCATTTGTGCAAGTGCACAGTTGAGAAAACATTGATGAACTAGGCATGTCCAGTGCAGTGTAGTGTGCTGGTTATCAAATCCCACGTCTGTCACTATTCTTCCTTGAACAGGTCAGTTAGCGTATTTATAAATGAATGTGGAAGCCGTGCTCCTTGTTTGAGCCAAGGATTACATTACATATTACAACTAAAAGGTTCAGCACAGTGCCGGGCTCAGACCTGGGAGCTGTTATTATTCCTAAGAAAGAATGTTGAGAATGTTGGCAGCCAGAATGTTCTGCATAAGAAAAGCTTAGGGAGGGATATGACAACTGTCATCGATTTGAATGACTATTATGTAGAAAAGAGATTCTCCTTAATGAACCTAACTCTAGAAGGCAGAACCAGGACCAACAGAGAGAAGTTTGGGGAAGATCTATTTGGACTCCATAACAGGAATCGTTTTCCATTTGGAGGTGTCCTAATCATCAGAATAAACTTCTTAAGAGGTAGTAGTGAGTTCTCTATCACTGGAGGAAGTAGTGGTGGTAGTAATGGTGGTGATAGCTGAAGAAGTAAATAAAAATAGCTCTGAGAGTGTTCCAGTTACTGTTCTAAGGAATCTGGATTCCTATTTAATCTGCATAACATCCAGGTGAAGTAGGTGCAGTTATTATCATTCCCGTTTTACAGATGAGGAAACTGAAGCACAGAGATTCAGTATGTTTCAAACAGCACATAATTTAGAAGTGACAGAGCTGGTGGTAGAGCCCAGTCTTCCTGGCTCTTGAGTCCATTCTCTTCACTGCTACAGAAAGTACCTCTCAAAATACACAGGGCGACACCGAGTGACCCACATCATGAAGGCTAGATAGCAGATTCCTGCACAGAATTCCAGATTTGACAGAATGATCTCTACAGTGCTTCCCCATTAACTAAGCACCTACTTTGTGCTGGAATCATAATATCTATGGCAACGAAATAAAAAGGCAATAATCATTGCAGTTTCTACACATTTAGATCCCAGTAAGTCTTTAGGCTTTTCCTGGACTTTATTTAGTATGTAGTGGCATCTGTTTTTCTCAAATCTTTAAGGAAATAATAAATTATATCCAGTTTTGGAAAGGAGGTATACATGATATTTTTTAAAACATTTTTATATGAGCTAGGTCTATTACCTGCAGTCTGGGTGTTAAATGGGTACACTTTCATTCATCTCAGAACAGCTCACTGCCCAGTAAAGACAGATGTAGGTCTTATTGCATTAAACTATTTTAATATACCGAAGTGGGAAAAACTCTGGTCTAGAAATTTGGAGTTTTGCTACTGATGTACTTCATAACACAGTTCGATGGATCTCAGTTTTCACATCTCCAAAATGTGGGGTTTAACTAAACTATCTTCGTTGCCTTTAGGCTCGAACATTTTATATTTCTTTTATTTTGATAATTATGCTTAGTTTCATTATGTAGATGCCAGATGGCAAAATGCCCTGGCAGTGTGTGCAGGACCTAAATTGATTCTGGGAAAACGGGGCACGCATGATTCCTAAGGTAAAAGGTGCTGAAATAAACAGAAGCCTCTAAGTTTTAGTTCTATTTTTGTTGGCTATAAAATGTGGGCATGGCTCAATATTAGGAGACTTCTTCTAGCTTTTAATATTAGATTTTAAAGTTGCCTAACAAAACCCACTGAGGCTTTCTTACACTTAGAGTACTTAATGATCTGAGGTTAAGATAGGGCAGTGTGGCATATAAGACTTAATTGGCCCTTCTTCACCTTTAATTTCTCGCAGTCTTTCAAAGCATTAAAGAGAAAATGTTATCTCTTGGTCTATTGCTATGAATATGGTTTATTCTCTGTGTACGTGTAGAGGGCTTACATGAATGAGAAGGTAGGCATTGTATTCAGTAGGCTTTGTAGAACAGACCTGCACTAATAATAAGTTGCCAGGGCACTACTGCTTTGTCATCAGACTTTAGCATGGATCCCACATCTCTCTCTCTGTTAGTCTTGATGCTATTATGTCAGTCACATAGGAATATACACTGAGGTCACAGGTTTCATGGTGTTTTAACAAAGCCAGTCCATCTGCTGCTCTTGATTAGTGAGTAGTGGCACCTTGACTGGCTTTTCATTTCCTCTGCCCACTTCAAGAAACTTCCTTTAGCAATTAGAATGCTAAAGATAATTTAAAGGGGACTGAGGGAAATTCCCCAGTCATATTAGTGCTATAGAACCAAATAAGGCACTGGTCTACTGTGGGTGTAGATTAAGGAAGTCTCAGAGTAGATTTGGGTTCTAAAGATCACACTTGAAAAAATGAAAAAGCTATCCAGACCTGAGAAAGAAAGCCAAAAGGATGACTTTATAGACTTTATAGATTTGAGTGTGAAGTTTTTTCTGAACTGAATATGTGTGTCCCCCGCCCCTAAAACCCACATCTTGAAACCTAACCCCCAAGGTGATGGTAATAGGAGTTGGGGCCTTGGAGAGGTGATTAGGTCTTAAGCCCTCATGAATGGGATACACAGGGGGCCCCTATGAACATTGCTTTGCTAACATCCTGATACTTGGGACTAATTAGCAATTCCTTAATGAGGTCGCATCCTCCGAAAGGAAAATGTCAAATACTTGGAAAACTAGTGATGTCTAGAACCAGTCCTAGAATGGTTAAGTTACTGGTGGTGAATCTTAAATGTGCTTCAGATCCTTAGCGTGGATTGCATTTAAAAACTGTCTACTTTTCCTTCTTGAGTACTTGCCTAGTGAATAGCAGGGTAGGAATGCCTGTTGCTCTCATTGCCTTACAGTCGTGCCGGCTGAGCATAACTGCTTTCCTGGTAGACTCCAATAAATTGCAGTCATGGGAGGTGGCTAGTGTGTGGTGAATATGGTGAGGACAGACCAAGATTAGAGCTAGGTAGAACACTTGCTTGGAGGAGACACAAACAAATTGCCTTTCTGCTGCCTCTGAAACATTTTCTTTGAGCATAAATAGGAAGTTGAAAGGAAGCTAACTAAAGCTTTATCCAAACAACCTCTTCATCGCTTGGCTTCTGGTAGGAAAGCTGTAGGTAGCAATTTCTTTTAATGATTGATTTCACTAATATTGAGTCACAATTCGATTCCTCTCAAAGTTGCTGTAAGATCTCCATGCACAGAAAATGAATTCATTAGAATCAAAGTAATTGTGTAAAAACTCAATTGGAATTATCCAGGTATTAAAATAACTGCCTATTTCAATTTTAGACAATGGGATTGTTTTTAAAACATAAACTTATTTAAAACACACACAAACACGGAGACTATCATACAGGGTTATGGAAGATAACTAATTAATGCACACTGATTTATGTTCAAATTGAAACAAATATTAAAACAAACATTAACTCCTCAAAGTTGTGGCGAAAAGGCTATGTGCAGGTGATTAGAGAAAGAAGTAAAGGAAGGTGAAGAATATATAAAGACAATAATAATAATGGATAACATTTACTAAGAATCTATTGTGTGTCATGTACTGTATAAGCTAGCTAGCATTTCACATATATTAAGCTATTTAAAACTCATATTAACTGTCTGAATTACATTCTATTATTTTATCCCTTTGAGATATTTATATAAGTTGCATAAGGTCCAAAACTATTAAAAAGAAAATTGGGACTCGAACCCAGGTTTCTCTCATTTCTGAGCCAAGATCTTAGTTGACGAGTTGTTACAGCAGTTTGTCTTTTATCTGACCTAACACCATTGAATTCAAGGTTTATACTATTCTAGCAGAATCTTTCTCTACAAACAGGCATATTAAAATAAAAGTCTCCCAATTATTTTCAGGATTACTCAAGTGATAGTTTTGTTTTTGAAAAGAGAGAAATATAGGCAATTGACAGAAGCTCAGTCCTTGACTTTAAATTTTTTTTTTCCTGTTTTTCCTTGATGAGCATAATCATGTGAATAATTAAGCTTCAGGAGCTGAATGACTGATTGTCAACAAGTGACTTACTGTTGTTTATTTATGAGTATATAGATTTCATGGGAAAATGCAGGATGGTTTTTAAAACAGCACAAGTCTTACATGAGACTTTGTAAATAATGGAGCCAGCATAGCTTAGCATTAAGCGTATAGACATTTAAGTCACACTGACATGGGTTCAAGTCCACGTTGCTGGCCCTTTGTGGCATTTTTAACCCTCTTATGATTGATTTCTGTAAAGTAAAACCAATAATAGTGTCTATTTCTTAGGGTCATTGAGAGCATTCAAACAGCTAAGTTATACAAAGTGCTAGCTCAATGCCTGGTATGTGATAAATATTCAATAAATCTACTTTGTAATATTTTCTTTTATAAAAGTGACAAAAATTATATACCTTTTAAACTATTAGTGGAGGCAAGCTAGATTCTTGGAAAACCTATAGTTCCTCTGTGAGAGTCTTGCAAAGATTGCTTGGGATGTGTCTATGTTGATAATTTCTCCCATGTTTATTTTTTCATTAATCTTAGATTTGTAGTCAACTTTACTTTCTAAAGCTTTAGTGCTTTTTTACATTTCCTCCTTTAATTGTCTTAATAATCCTAGGAAATAGTAAATGAGGAAACTAGAGATTATAAAAGTAAATAGAAAGCTAAACAGCTAGTAAGCAGTTGAAATTTGACACTAATCCAGATCTCCTGTACTAACACTCCAGTTTAATTTTAATATAGGAAGCAGACATTGAGACCATGTGGATCATGCCTCAATTCATTTTATAGATCAGAATATTGAGGCTTTAAGAAACATGATTTGTCTAGGGTCACACAGCAAGTTAGAGATAAAGCTGATAATAGACCCCAAGCCTTTATGCAAGTCTGGAGCTATTTTGTCACTCCTAAGCGATTTGTGTGTTTGTAGTATTTTGTATACTCTGCAGAAGATGAAGCAGAAGTAAGAGAATGAGAGAGTAGGGGAGAGGGAGAGAAAAGAATAAACTCACATAGGAAGGTTAGATCAAGGGATGGTCTTTATTGAATACAAGGGCTTTCTACTTTTGGAACTAATCCCTACCTATTAGGAGAGGCAGGAATAACCAGAAAGAGATCATATCTAGCAGGCGTATATTTATCCCTGCTCCCATTCCATCATTAGTATGACCAAAGTGATGACATCAGATGTAGTTGACAGTAGCAATGACAACCTCCCTGTGATATCCATACCGCCATGTGGTACCACCATCACCATCTCCAACAGCCTTGCCACTCAATTTGGTTTTCCCTCCACTGGTCTGCATCGCTGGATGCCAAAATTTGGCTCAGGAGACACTTCAGTGGAATTCACTCACATATGAGATGTGATAAAAAAAATATGGTAAATGTTTAAATTAAAAAAAATACATATATTACAGAAAAGACACATTGCCATTAATCCCCCTCAAAATACTCCCCTTTGCTTCAAACACACTTATTCTGTCATTCTTGCCACTTTCTGAAGCAGTTCTGGAAGTCCTCTTTCGTGTCTTTAGTTGCGCTGTCGGGGCTGCCTCGATGTACGGAATGATTTTGACTTTGGGGAAGAGCCACAAGTTGCATGGTGCCAGATCCAGTGAATAAGGTGGATGAAGACATACCGTAATGTTTTTATTTGACAGAAATTGCCATGTACCAGAAGCGATATGTGACACGGAGTGTTGTATGATGGAGGGTAATTTATGGCACATTTTAAAACACACCTTTTTTCAACTACAGCTCACACCCGACTGTTGCACTAAATAAGTTGAAACTTGTCACTTGTCACAAGTTGAAACATTGTTACTAAGTTTCTCCGTGCCACTTCCCATATTGAAGATCCCTGCCTTTCCAATGGATAGCATTCACTGTATTTTATGACCACAATGGAAAGTCTCCGTGTTAGACATCGCTTCTGATATGGCAGTTTCTATCAAATAAAAACATAGTGTGTCCTCATCCACCTTATTCAACGGATCTGGCATCGTGAAACTTCTGGCTCTTCCCCAAAGTCAAAATGACCATGAAGGTATACATTTTGAATGGGTTCAGGACATCGAGGCAGCCACGACAGCATAACTAAAGACATTCATGAAAGAGGACTTTCAGAATTGTTTCAGAAAGTGGCAAGAACGATGTGATAAGTGTGTTTGAAGTGAGGGGGGATATTTTGAGGGTCAGTAATGGCAATGTGTCTTTTACTGTAATAATTTTTTTCTCTTTTTAATTTAAACATTCACCGTATTGCTTGATCATACCTTGTAAAGGCATTGTCTTGACATGTTGACATTTGCTCAGAGAAAGGCAAAAGGCTGGCCCAGGGCCCAATCATCAGGCCCATCAGAATCAAACTATATTTTCTGAGCAGCTGTCGATAGAGTGTGCGTGAGATTATTATTGTTTACCAACACTCTATTGATCTTGGCTTTGTGAAGCTTAAAGTCTGTTTACAGCCTCCTATAAAAATGAACGTTCACTTGTTTTACTGAAGGTTAACATGGTGTGTTTACTTAATTGAATAGAAATGACTTTGTGTTTTCCAAATGTCATTGTTAATAAATTTTCAAAGGAATCTGAGTGACTAGTGTGTAGGGTTCAGGATAGGATGGCTACTGGGCTGAGAGTGAGGGGTTTGCTGGGGTTTAAAAGACGCAAGTATCCATAAGATATTGGAATAACTTCCCTACCCTGAGAAGTGCTACAAAAAAATCCTTATGCTATATTAGTATTGTTTTTTAAACTCTTCAGCTGATAGTAATAATTCTCCCCTGGGTGTTTAATTCTTTTGCCTCCCTCTCTTTTTGTTTGTTCTTTTGGATTTCCCCCAAAATGTTTTAAGGTGACACTGAGCATTTGAGCTTATTTTGAGTTTCAAAGTTTGGAGTTTTCTACTATCATTTGTTCGTTTTCCCCTCTTCTATAAGAGACTTGACAGAAATGGCTAGAATTAGATTAAGTTGCATGTCAGATAGAGGCTGACACTGGCAATCCCACTGACCTGCTTTTTTTTTTTTTTTTTTAATTGGGGGATGTTGGGGAACAGTGTGTTTTTCCAGAACCCATCAGCTCTATGTCAAGTCATTGTTTTCAATCTAGTTGTAGAGGGCGCAGCTCACTGGCCCATGTGGGACTCGAACCAGCGACCTTGGTGTTCTGAGCACCACACTAACCATTGAGCAACCCCCCCGCCCCCGCCCCCGGCCCCGGGCAGCTCAGTTCCAAGCTCAAGCCATTGCTTCTCACTGGTCCATGTGGGAATAAAACTGGCGACCTTGGTGTTATGAGCACCATGCTCTAACCCACTGACCTGCTTTTTAAGAGACCTGTTTCAACTGACTGGAGGGGAGATACAAACATTTGTTACCAAAGCAACTAGACATTTTAACATTTGATCAGAGAAAGGCAAAAAGTCTCAGGAAACTGAAAGTCTGTCTGGGTCTCCAGGATACTAGATGGAAAGCAGAAACTTCAGCCAGCCAGCTGAATGTTTTCAATGGAAACATCAGAATAACTCACGGGGATTTTTTTTCCCCTTAACTTTCCTCAGAAGGTTTGTCCTTTTATGAGGTGAACACAGGCAATTTCCATTTTAAGTTTTACTCTACCCATTCTGTCTCAGTCTCCTTAGCAGGGGGAAAAACCTGTTATTCTTGAAACATATATATATATACCAATGGTTATTTTAAAACAAACAAATAACAACAATAACAACAACAACAACAACAACAAACTATTGAGGTCTCAAAGCAGACATTTATCTATTCAAGAGATTACTGAGGCTCTCTGAATGGCCAGCTTCTATTGCTGGGTGCTAGAGCTGGAAAGAAAAGACAGGGCTCTATATTCAAAGATTCCATGATGTGTGTGTGTGTGTGTGCGCGCGCGTGTTGATGGGGTGAATGTCTGTGAAAATACTTAACAATTTAATAGTATTATGGTAAATATCCTCTAAAAGTGCATTGGGAGTGTCTGACTCTGATTGGGGAGCACGGTTTTAATATCTGGTGATGGGAATATATCCTTCTCTCTACTCTTCACTTTTACGTTTAACCTTGATTGAAGTCTGATTTCAAATAATCAGCCCATTTTTTGAATATTTGATTCAGTTCCTTCAGGAGCCTGACAGAAAATGTAAAATTGTCAAGCATTTTGGGGAATGCTACTTCTAACACTTATTTGAGGATTTCAGATTTTTCTTCCTTTTAAATGTACACAAAAAATCAGCTTGGGCACAGGAATTAGAAATGTGCCCTTCCTTTTCTCTAAGTGGTACAAAATGTGGGAAAGGAGAAGTAAGCAAGACAGAGGATTAGCATCACAAGATGGGTTTCCTTAGTGTGACTTCAATACCTGGAAATCTTTTTAGTTCTGAATTTGCAACGGATATATAAAATCTGGTATTAAAAGAAATACAGTGGGAATTAACAAGGACGGGGGAATGGGAGTGAGCAGATGTGTTCTTGAAGACCATTATCTTTTCTCAATTAATTTTACTTTTTATAGACGGTTAGACTATTAAACAAAATCTAATGAGAAAAGTGGGTTTCAGTGATCTCTAGGAAGATGTTCCTCATATTAAATTAAATTAGGACTGCGCATTGCAGAGACCCCGCCAGTTGTGCTCCCTCTGGCAAGTATGTTTAATACCAGATGCAACCTAGTTAGAGATGACATGAAATCACAGTGTTTGATACTTTTCCCTTCAAAGTTAGGTGAATAGAAATGCATTCTTTTGGTATATCTAGGACACCAGATGCAATTTTGCAAGATTTTGATTTGAGGATGGTGCAGGTCCTGGAAAATGGGTTTGATCTCCCTATAGATAAGGGGTCTTCCTTTTCTTATTTAACAAGAGGGCTCATTTGTCTGTACTGACAAAGAGACAGTATGAAGTTACAATTTAGAGTTTTACCTCTGGAGTGAGACTTTTTTTGTTTGTTTTGTTTGTTTGAATGATTTGCTCATTGATCTTGGCCAAATTATTTAACCTGTTTAAGCATTAATGTCCTCTATAAAATATGAGTAATAGGAGTTCTACATAGAAGCTACATAAAGAGAAAATAAAAACCACCCAGCACAGGGACTGGCACATAATCCACTTTCATAAATCTTAACTATTATTACTAAAGTGAATATTTTAATTGGTATTACCCCAGAAACTCCTGAGCAGAGTGTTGCTGTTATGATGGCCAAATCATACGATCCACAGACTAACACCCTAGGCCATTTGCAGACATGTGGACGACCTCCCGGGGCTTCCAGTCATTGACTTGCACATCGATCAGTGCAAATCCATCATTCCTTCTTGAAGAAACAACCAGAAAGCATGTAGCCTATTTATAAATGAAAGGATTGAGTGTCTTTCCTTAGAATGATAGTTAGTTCTTAATCAAAGGGACTTTGATGCCACATAAGTAAAATTGCCCTTTGCGCAATATCCTTGTGGAAATAGTTTTAAGAATCTTGATATTAGAGATTAAGGCTGTAATACATTTAGATTGTCTCCAGTTTCTTCATTTCTGCATCACTATCCTCTTGTCAGTAACAAGGATACTCACTCAAGTATTCAAATTTTCCCACCCAGGACGTGGACCTTTTTTTGTTGTTGTTGTAGAACTTCTGTCATTTAACTGGCTTTGAAAATATCCATCAGTATGTGCCAAAAATATATTTCCAAATTTCTTCACCTAATAGCTAAGTAAAATCCCTAATTTCTCTTTCTGTGAAATTGACCTCAGTACTATAAATTGGAGAATAAAAGGAGAATAAAAAAATACACATTCTTGGGGCTAGGTTTCAGACTGCACGTGTTGAGCCTCCGCCCGTGTTGCAGACAGGGTGTATCTTGCTGGTAAGAGTGTCGCTGTTCTGGAGTCTATGCCGAGGCACCTCAGATGTGACAGGTGACAGAGATGATGCTTTCCTGGTGCCACTGCTGACTTCCCACTCCTACAGGACAATGTCACTTGCCTGAAAAATTATCAGGTTTGTTTGTACAAACTCTAGTTGCACAATGGATTATTGCTTCTGGGCTTCCCATGCGTCCAGCCTAGACTGAAGGTGAAAGGTTGGCCTGCAGCTGTGGCAAACAAGGGAAGAGCTAATGAATCAGAAAAGTCAAACATGCTCCCAAATTTCCTTCTCTTTCTTCACTTGTTCTGGTTGCTTAAAAAAAAAAAAAAAAAAAAGACACCCTGCTGTTTCTTAGTATAGAAAACTAGTATTAGAAAACTTAGTATAGAAAACTTAGTATAGAAAACTAGTATAGAAAACTTGCTAATGAGTTTTCTTAGTATAGAAAACTCATTAGCAATATTTGGCCCTGTTGGTTGGATGGGGGAGTTCTCTGCTCATTGCAGTGGGCAGGTACCCAGGTGCCACCTAACTGTCTCCATTGAAAAGAGTCTGTGATGTTTGAAACCCATTGTCTTTTAACTTAGAAGTGGTTACGTTAAAAGATAATATCTGCTTATTAATGAGCTTACGTTTCTTTCCCCTGATGTTCCTTTACTCATGATTATTTACTGTAAACAATACTTAATTTCTTCAGTTATCCGTAGGATTCTGCTGCTATTATTTTTGAGAGGAATGTTAATGTGCAAACACATATCCTCTTCAAAAAATGGCTAAATGGCTCTATAACCGCTCCCCCATAAGTTGTGAGCATCTCAGAAGTCACTGACCACACTGTTGTATTCAGAATTATTATAGATCAAGTTTTCTGGCACTCACCCCGTTTCTCAGAATCAGAGCTGAATACAGAGATCGGACAGATGACTTTAGTCTTTATTCACAAAAACAGCTTAGCTAAAGAAGAATCCTTTTTTCTTTCTTTTTTTTTTTTTAATCTTCCTGTCTTGTACATGAAGGAACTGAGATACCAGATGGTAAGTACTGACTCAAGAGGAGCAGTCTGAGTCTGAGAACAGAATTCCTGGCTCTATCCCTCTGCCATTAATTTGTAAATTTGTATAGCTTTTTGTCTGAGGATTGGTTACATAGAGAACTGTTCTTCAGCAGAGACTGGCCTATATGATTTCTATAGTTTTTTCTTATGATTCTACACTTGGTGTTTGTTAACATAAAAAAGTAAGTCTCACAACGAAGTCTTTTATAAGATTATTTCTGTGTGAATATAACTGTTCCACATTTTACCAATGTCAAATAAAAACTTAAAATTTTCACTTATAGAATTTACAAATAACAATAGAGATTCAAACTGATATTGGCAGCCTGGATAAAGAGATAAAACAAAACTCATCAAAAAAAACTTAAAAAGAAATATATGTAAAAACCTATATAACAGTAAAATAAATCAATTTTGCCAGTACTGGGTATAGGTGATCTGGCTTCACAGAACTTTATAAAACAAGATCTGAAAGTTTTAATTGTTCATCAACTTAAAATGAACCAACTATGCTAAAGAAAAAAAATAAAACTATGTAGCCTTAGGTTCTGTTATTAGACTTCTAATCTATTACTAAATTATGTTGACTTTTCATCTGAAATGTGTCTATTTTATTCCACCACTTAGTTTCTCTTCAATGATCTAGTAACAGACTTCATCAATTTTTACCTGGCAATGACTTTTTAATATCATTGCATCTTTTCTCCCTATTCCAATTTCTCCTTTGAGAGCCGCCAATGGTATCATTGATAAATTAGATTTGATCATATCATTCCCAAGTAAGTAAACCACCAATGGTTCTCAATAATTACAAGATTGATTATTTCCTGAGGAATGAGACCCTTCAGTATAATTTCTAATCTCTATCAACTTTTCCTTATTTTTACAGAGAGCACCTACCATCTCTAAAGATGTCTTTAAACTCACCTTAACCAATTTGCACCACAGTCTCCTGAAATTGCATTGTACTTTCTATTTCCAGACTTTTGCTCAGGATCTCAGTCTTTTTTTCTTTCTTTCTTTCTTTTTCTTTTTTTCAATTTTCCTCATTTCACTTTTGACCCAGGAGATTCAAATGTCTTCTGTGACAACTTCCTGACAGCCCTCGGCCCCAACTCTAGGTAAAACCAATTTCTCTCTGTGTGCTGCTCTTATACCTCTGTCACAGAAAGTAAGGTGCTGTCATTCTATTCTCAATTTATTAGAAGCGTCTGTGTTTGTTTTCATCTTCTGTTACTGAATATATTCCATAAATTGTATTAAAATACTAACCTCAGAAGATCCCCAATCTGAAAGAAGAATGATATAGAAGGATATTTCACCTCTCCTATCTCTTTCCAAGCACACACATTATTTAATAATTTGAATTAATACTTTTAATATTCTAAAGGGTGTTGAAAGATTTGCTTTTCTGTTTTCAGAAGCAAGGTTTTTGTGATAAGATTGAAAGTTCTAGACTATGCACCTTGGCCTCAAGGATACAAATGTAAAGATCATGAGGTCTTTCTGTCGTGGTTTTGAATGTCAGTTTGCTTTGTCCTGTGGGTTACGCAGTTCTTTTGATAGGCACATTTTACTGACATGCAAAGACATGCAATCTTGGTGACAAGGTTTTCAAAGTACAGTATATCGAAAAAACTGTATGGGCTGAAGTTGAGAGGAGTGTCAGAAGATGTGTTTCGTAGATGCACGAATAATTCTTCTTTAGCTGTTCACTTTCATCTTAATTTGGAGTCACATATTTCTCGTTACCTTTTGGTTTTCCCCTGGCACCTACTAATGCACTCTCCACAATGCAGTGCTATGTTCCAAATTTATAGTGCAGTAAATGAAAGAGGTTGAATCCATCGTCTCCCATAATTCAGAGGGAAGATAGTCAAAGGGAAGAAATGTCAGTATTCTTTGGAATACCAAAGGTTCAGAACTGGAAACATTTGGAAGAATTTCCAATTTTCTTCCTAAGGAAAATTCAGCGTGTTGTTTTTTCTGTAAAGGGATAGACCATTACAGAGTTGGGTTATCCTAAAAGGAAAAAGGAGGACTGTTGGGCCTGGTTGTTTGGAGATTGGGCTCTAACCACACGGACAACTATCCTTCTCTCAGATCACAGCATTTGAAGTCAGAATTTGCTGTGAAATGTTTTGTCTCTTTTGTTCCTCTGGCGGCTATCATTCTCTTTACCTGAGTGTGTGGGTGTCTTTGTAACGACTCCAGCATCACCAAATGCAGAGATAAGTAGTAATGGGATAAAAATTCTCTTTTACTTTTCCTCCAGATTAAAAAGAAAAGAAACTGACCATTTTGAAGTGTCCATTTCCTAAGTTTACAGTATTTAATTATGCTAAATTACGGTATCATGAAATGAGGGAGGGATGTGAAGTAACTGATGTGTTAAGCTTTTTAATGCATGGCAACATTTCATACAGGATTACACTGGCCCACTTGCAAGCTTAGCATTTTTTATTCATTATATTTGGTCTCCACGGGTCTAGCTGAAACTTCATTCAATGCCACATTGACACCGCTTATTTGGAAGCCTTCAAACTAACCGGAAGTATAGTTATCACATTTGGGACTATTCTTTTGTAGAGGACTCCAAGTCCAGTTTTTCTGAATGTAGGGGCTGAGGTCACCAAGAATACTTGGAGCGCATGAGGAAAGTTCGCATGTCTCATTGTCACCCCAGACCTACCGAAACAGGATCACTGAGGGATATCACCTGGGAATCTGCATTTTACTTCTCCAATTAACATGTGTGCATACTAGGGGTTAAGGGTCACTGCAGGTTAACCTGTACCCTGTCGCACTCGTCAAACATGGCTCCATCCCCAGTCCGATTTATGAACAGCAAGACCCAGGAATAACATTTTCTGAAACAAAACAAGTGGCATATGATACCATGAAATCTCTGGCACTGGCTATCCACTTTCCACATGTGCCCCACTTAGCTCTAGATTAGAAAATAAAGGATGGGATTCAGCCCAGTGGCAGCCATGAGCACAGGTGCACAATTTGGAAAAATGAGACCGGTTCTATAAAAACATTAAGCTAAAGTCAAAGAAGTTTAATAAAAATGTAAATCCCCTTACAACTGGCCCCTTGTTTTCCATCTCTTAATGAGCACCTGTCATCTGGTGACTAATGACTAGACCTCTGAAAGTTAGAGAGGCTAGCGAAAGGCCCATGGCCAGAGACCTTGTTAGGCATTTTAAAAGGAACAATCCATCTAATAAATAAAAACTCTTGTCAGTGATGCAGGTCAAATCTGTGATCTCTTTGAGAGAAACGCTATGCAAATGGGGATCACAGAGAAGAAGAGGCAGGACTTTTCAGTGCTGCTGTAGGCTCAGTTCCTGGAAACAGAGTCTGAGATGGAGATTGTGTAGAGAAGGTTAGTTGGGGAGTGTGCTGTAAAACAGTTCCTGAGTGGGAGTGAGGGAAGCAGGCTTGAGTCGAGGGATGATTTGGATGGATGCAGGTGCAACTGAAACCTCAGCCAATCCCACAGCTAATTCTAGAGCTACGTTGGTCCTCCAAGTTGTCCCAAATTGAGCAAAGGGAGCTGAGTCTCTGGACCCCCTATCTTCCTCTAACCATCCAGTCATTGCATGAGGCAGGCCCCTTTGACTGAGGGCAGTTCTGGAGAGTGACTGAACTGCGACAGTCAGCAGCTGGCACTCCCAACACCTGGGGAATAGAGAACCCAGCCTTGAAGGAGGAATCTAGAAGCACATCGACTGCAACTTTGTCTGATTCAAGGCCAGAAATGATGGAGCTCAGCCACAACGGGCTTCTGATCTTCCACAGTCTGCTGAATGCCCCTGACAGTCCACTGAAGTGATACTGTTAAGGAGGGAAATGATTAGAAGCAATTTGCTGAGGGACCAGGTTTGCATTTTGAGCTGTCAGCAAGTAATGAAGCAAGAATGTCAATCGACAGGTGAATCAAAGTCAGGGTAGAAGGAGGGAGGAGGAAATTTGCTCCAACAAAGCAATTGCTTTAATTGAGCCTTGTGATGAGGTACGTGGAGAAAGTTTGCAGCATCCAGAGTTTGTTAAGAAAGGAGATATATATATATATATATATATATATATATATATATATATTTATTTATTTATTTATTTATTTATTTATTTATTTTTGTGTGTGGCTGGCATATTGGAACGTGAGAGTTGTTGGAAAGTCAAGTTAGGAATCAAAGTTATTTTCAAATAAACTTTTAACCTTCAAATAAAGGATCCCCTCTCCTTATAATGGCCCTAGAAGTGAATACTTCTTTCTTTTCCCTTATTTATTGATTGCCAAGGGTGTAAGATGCTATGAGATAAATATACTTAATTATCCTATGAAAAAGGAAGAGAGGTTGTCCTTGATAGAAGCAATAGCTTGACCTGGATACAGGCACCTTTTGGAGCAGTGGCCCAGTGGATTTTTCTGCCCAGTGCAGTGTGCTCTGCTCCGAATGACCTCTGACCACTGCCTCTGTGTGTCTCCAGCAACCTATGACATCATTCACAGAGGTGCTGCCTTTCCACTGGGGGCCGCTGCTCCAAAAGGTGCCTGTATCCAGGTCAAGCTATTGAGATTATAACCACATATGGAGTGAAAGGGCTTTTATGATAAAAGACTATTTCTGTGACTGGGTTCAACACTGATTAAAAAAAAAATACTTCTTTCTCTTCTTTCTTTCTCTGTTGTTTTCTTTGCTAGTTCTCTCTCTCTCTCTCTCACTCTCTCTCTCTCTCTCTCTCTCACTCTCTCTCTCTCTCTCTCTCACTCTCTCTCTCTCTCTCTCTCTCTCTCTCTCAATCTGTAAGTAAAAGACACTTTTCCTTTCTGGTCTTTGAGTGTGTCTCAGTCTCAATTTAGCAGTCCACAGTGGTGTACTGAAAAGTGTAATAGAACTACAACATTAGTGTGTGGAGGTCCAAGGATATATTTTTCCAGTTGTAATCACTCCTGGGCTGTTTATGAATATGTCAAACTCTTCACCTAGCTGCATGCCAATGGCTTGTTTTTATCTCAGGAATGGTCTCTTCTTTCTCCTCCTCCTCCCCTATCTCCCCCTCCCCACCTCTGTCTTGCAAACGCTTATGTTGTGAGTGGCCAAGATCTTTCCAAGTACAGTTTATATGTAAAAACAATCTTAATCTCCTAGGAAACGGGCACATAAAAAGACAGTGTAGTTTGGTTAGAATGCACTCTTTTTCACATCTGTTACACCTATAACCATTGCTGTTAATTACTAATTAGATTAGTCTTGTCTATTCTATCGATTGAATTCTTTTACAATTTATTCTCAGCTTTTCATTCAGAAACTGTGTCAGCCTGACCTGTGTTATCTGCCTCCCAGGCTTTATTGTGTACCTTTTAACCACCCCTTTGCCTTTCTCTTGGGCCCCTTTTGTCCATCCTACACCCAGTCGCCAAATTAAACTTTGTAAATTGTAGCCTGAATTGCTTCTCCCCCTGTGTACAATCTCCCAGTGTCTCTCATTCCATTAAAAAACAATCCAGGTTGTTCAGTAAAATATAGGAAGCCCTTCAGAATCTGGCTCTAGCCTGCCTACTAGGTTAGTCTTCTCTCTTGCCTCTCCAGCCTGCCCCACGCGCATCTCCACTCCAGACCCTGTGCCTTTCTTGCTTCAAAAATTCTGAGTAGCTTGTATGTTCATCCCATTCTCCCTGATGTTTTATACCTCGGTGCTTTTGTGCACGTGGTTCCCACTGTCTGGAACAATTGCACTTCAAGAAATATCTTTTTTCCGACTTCAGAAACTAAGTTTTCATTCTGATAGATAGCATGAATTGCTCTCATAGTATTTCCCCAGGCTATTTTTACGAGTATTGAGGATTCCTGTGTTAATTCTGAAATGTGCTTTCTAAAACAAAGCTTCGTGCGAGAACCCATTAAACCTCTAGCTTAAATACCCAGATAGTCTCAAAAATTGAATTTGCATTGTCTTCCCTGCAGTGTCTGCTCAGGTAACCAATACAGTCATATCAGATTGATGCCATATCCTGTTGTTATGACCTCAACAACAATTTCTAGGACAATAGAAAAGGTGCCCTTACTGAAGAAAGCTTGACGGAAGACTTACTTCCGAAAACAAAACTATGCTCCTGAACTGGGAGTGGCTGCTAAAACACACAGATAATCCCGATGTTGAGGATCTCTGTTGATTCTAGGAATGATAAGAGCGTGTGTAGCTTTTGCCAGCAGCCAAGAGAAATAGGAAGTCCCCTGATCTGGAAGTTTCGAGAACTGAGTCCTCACCTCGTTCCACAACATATAATCTAGGGGATCCCAGGGAAGTCATTGGACCTCTTTGCCGTCTTCAACTGCAAAATGAGGTTTCTGGATTTAAATGTTCTCAAGTTTCTTTCCCATGTTTTGATTCAATAGCTATCTGTATCACATAATGTTGGTGCTTTGCCCCAATCCCTTTGGATCCCTTTTATTGTTTTTGTGCATTACCCAGCTGCAGCATGTTTTCTCTAGCAATAGCCAATATATATTTTTTTCTTTTCAGAAAAATTGTCGTCAGTCTACTGTTCTCTTAGCCCTGGTTGGAAAACTGTCAAATGCAATACATACTCCATATTTTTTTCTTTTCTTTTCTTTTCTTTTCTTTTTTTTTTTTTTTTTTTTTTTTTTGCAGGATCAGGCTGTGGAAGTTCATCTAAGACAGGGGTGTCCAAACTGCGGCCCGAGGGCCAACTGCGACCCGCAATCCATTTTTAATTGGTCTGCAGCAAATTCCAAAAATATATTTAGTTTACTTAAATAAACCAGGCGAGGCAATATGTACTTCACCTCAAGTGAGTGGCCCGGCTGTTTGTGTATTTTACCGCATATGGCCCTTGGTAAAAAACGTTGGAAAAAGTTTGGACAGCCCTGATCTAAGATGTCACCTTGTTTGCTTTCCTTTCCCTGCCCTGCCTCCCCTCTAGCCCTCCTGGTTCTCCTGGGATAATGCATCCTTAGTGAATCATTTGCACATGATTTACTCAGGGTCTCCTTATTCTTCGGATTCAACCTAAGGTATCTATCTATCCTTTTAGATTTCATTAATAAACATTTGGTTTGGGTATGTGAGAGCTATTCTGGTTAGAGTGAAGAGAGGGACAATGCACTTTGCCTACTGAATTGTGTTAAAAGAAGTGCTTGATATAGATGTCTTCCAAAGTGGTTCCAGTTAAAGAAATAATTAATAAAATTCTCTCTTTATTAATATATGTATTTTTTTGGTCACTAATGTTTGTCTCCCTATGATTAATTTGGACTACATTTTTTAAGTAAACATTTTATAACTCCTTTTGTTTCAAAGAGTTTCATAAACTGGGTAAAAAAGTAACAAAGGAGAGCTATGAGGTTTTTACCAATATCTTCTAGTTTTTACCTGAAAAGCTCTCTCTCTCTCTCTCTCTCTCTCTCTCTCTCTCTATATATATATATATATATATATATATATATATATATATATATATATATATATATATATATATATATATATATATATAAATCTGGAATGTGGAATGAAAACTGGAATTTGAGCCAAGAGGATCTGAAAGAGCATTTCTCGAAAACACTTTGCTTGTACCATCTGTGTACATGTAGAGAGAACCAAAATGTGTAAGATAATGAAGATGGTATAATTGAGACTCAGAGTAGAAGCCTGATGTTATATTTCACTAGTGCTCAGCTGATCACCCTAGAAGTGCAGTTCATTGCAATTTGATATCTGTTATAGACTAAGCCTTATACACATGGTCTCTACCCTGATGTTTGGCATGAGTCATGTATAATACATTGAAAAAAGATATGGAAATAAATAGAATGGTATTTCCCACTCACTTTCATGCTATTTTCTCTGCAAGCTTAATTCTGGTTCCTTTTGTAAATCCTCAGATTTGATTCCATAAGCTTCTGAGAAATGCAGCACCTTTATGTCACCCACAAAAGAGAGTTTTTATAGTCTATTGTACGTAGAAAGCATGTAGGTGTGTGTGTTTGTGTGTGTGATGGAATGGTTCAGTTGACATTGTACTTGCAATATAAACTACACTTATCATCAAATATGTGACCACTCCATTCATAAATCATTAAATTATGGGGTTTAAGTAGAAATTAAATATCTACAATTTAATACATACTTTACTATATATTTATATAGTTGCCCTGGGCATTATAAATGGAAAATAGAGTCATTCACTTCCAGTGGCCAACTGTAGTGTCATGCAGTATAGATCTGATGAATTCCATCCCAGTGACATTGCTTGAGGACCAGAGATGAAACTCTTTTTTGTTTGCATTGAGCTAGGTATTATTTTCAGAAAATCAAAACCAAAAACTATGTTTAGCTTCCTAGCTTAGAGTCTCTGGAGGCCCTACTAGCCAGGTATCGTTTGTATGTTTTATTTAAAGAAAAAAATTCAATAGGGAAGTTAAAAGTCTCTTTCTAACTCAACCTTATATCCTAGGGAATTATTTCTTATTCTGTCCAGTCATATCAAAAGTTTAAAGTAAAGTTATGTTCATTTGTATGTTTTCCCTAGTTTGCCTTACTTCTCTTAAAATGGATTTAAATATAAGCCACTTAACAATGTACCTGCAAACAGGTATAATCAATATATCGTTGATAATCATCAATACACATACATCAAAAGGTTAGCTTTCCAAGTCCATTCAGTTCTTTGTAAGTCTTCATGTTGGTTCAGGAGTGACATATGCCATTTTTATAAGGTGGGAAAGTAGAGCAGTATAAATTGCACAAAGCAAATACTGAGCACTGTGAAGTTCAGCATTCCTTACAGAAATGAGCGGTGCATTTACTGATTAAAGCAAACCTTTCAAAAAATATTATTTGAGCACCAGCCTAGCAGAGGAGTTAGGGTATTGAGAAGGAAGTGGGTGGTTTTAGTCTTTGCCCTTTGTGAAGCTTACAGTCTGATGGCAAGCTACAATTAGCATGAGGAAGCAGTTTGATATAATGATTAAGAGCCCAAGGATTAGACTTAGGCAGAAATTTGAGTTCTAGTTTGGCCCTTTTCAGTTGTATGACTTTGTGAAATCCACTTACCCTCTATGTCTCAGTTTCCCAATCTTTAAAATGGAGATGCTAATATCTACTAATGGATTTGTTACCATGTTTATAAAGGTTGATGACAAGATATATGAAAGGCATGCCTAGCAAATAATGTAGGCTCCTTAATTGGTAGTTGTTTTTTATTCACATTACTGATATAAATGAAATGGTTAATCTCTTTCTACCATACGTACACTTATCCTACCACATTTGTAATTTGTATGATTTTAATAGCCTTCCTGATGATTTGAATAGCCCCTCAATGTTTTTTAGAGAAGTGTCATCCAGATTTTATAAATCTATATAACCCTAGAATTTAACCCAATGACCAATGCATAAAAGATTCTTAAGAAGTATTTATTGTAATTTTAATTGTAACGAAAAGAAATATGCTCCAAAACAAGGATTTTTAAAAGGTCTACTTTCAAATACTTTTTTCCCCTCGATTAATAGGAATACTAATTATGACTATTTACAGTAATATATTTATTGGGTAAATTAGGTACCACATAGTGCCAGCTTAGATGGCTCTAGTTTTTTATTAATAGGTATATGGGGCTCTGGGGTAATGGGTTGCTGGATCCATATGCTATTCAGGAGACATAGTGTATGGTGACCTTGCTACAGGATCAAGTAGCATAAAAAATGAACTGAAGTGGAAGAAATGCTTAGGTTAATGCAATGAATGTGATAATTGACCAATATTGCAAGGACAGTTCTGTTCCAAAAATAATCAACAATATGATCAGCACTGAATTAATGTTGTTAAGGATTATAGGTTTCAAATTTTTTCTTGTTAGCAAAGTCATCTTTTAAGCAACATTGTGGGGTTTTGAACAAACAGCAAAGCTCTTGTATGGAAATCCCTCATTTCAGAAACTAGCAAACAGCAATGGATGTCTCTGTAACAGGGTCTTGGCCTGGCCTTCCATTTCCATATCCAAAGTTCCTGAGGGAAATAAACAACTGTCCAAATACAATGCTGAAACGATATCCCTGGACTAACAGGACATCTTAGTAGGGCATCAAAGCAAATCCTATGGATGGAGACAGTGAATATTGAAGAAGGAAATACGGACGTCTTTAACCAAAGCAAAGCTTCCAATGATCTATTAAAGAGTACTTGAGATACATGCAATGTTTAAGGAAAACTGACCTCTTCCTCCTCTAAATCTATGATACCCATTTTACCAGCCCCTGTTCCATGAGTCTGCTTGTTATCATTCTGTCCCATTTTCTCTCCCATGCTTTCCTCATTTCCTATGCTCCTCATTCTAGGTGAATGTAACTAGTGCCAGGGCTGGGGCCATGGAAGGCATGTGGGAAATGGCATTGTGAGGAGGAAGACAGGGAATTATAGATAATCCAGTCATTGTTTTTTTCCACTAATGTAAATATTCCTTGTAAAACAAGAACAAGGGAAAGATAGTAACAATGATTCTAATGCTAATAAAAATAACCAACATAGAGCATTCGTGAGGATCGAATCTCTGTGCTGTTTGCTTAGATGATCCCCTCTAGACTTCTTAATAGCCTTGTACACTGGACACTACAAGCTGAGTCTTAGGAAAATGCAGTCAAGTTTGCTTTAATTTGGAGATACAAACTAACGAAGGCTCTCTAAATGTTTGTAAGGAGTTGGTGAATATGATTTATCAGAAAGAAGTGCTTCCACCAGGGCTCATAGTAATAAATCTCTCGATCCTGGCTATTTGGGGCTCCTCTCACCACTGGGTTTATGGGGGGAAAAACACAGTTTTGCTGTAACTTTGATTATTCAGATAAAATAGGCTTGCTGCTACGCAGCAGGCACAGGACATGGTTGACAACTGGGGAGGATATTCGGTAAATGTTCTAAGTACCAGAAGAAATGTTGATGAACCCTGATTATTTATTCATTTTATTCACAAAACACAGACATTTGAGATTTTGCAACCAACTTCAAATGAAAGAAAAGACACTAATATTGGACACTGCACACAAAGCCCGACGGGCTAATTTTTCCTTTACTAATTTGTCTAGTTATTTTAGTATCTTGTAAACATGGAGTTGCCTTTTTGCTTTATTATTTTATCTTCAGTGGATTATTCTTAATGAGCAAGCATGCCCTCGAACTTCAGCTGTTTCATTCGATCTGTGTCTGCAGGTTTGCCCAAAAAGGTCTGATTTCCTGCACTGAACTTTCCAGTGAAGTTTAGTGTTTATGGCCATGCTCCCGATGGGGAGAGAAATGAGCAGGTGAGGCCAAAAACAGCATCTGTGACTTGCTAGGAAAGGCTGGCATTGTGTGCATAATTTCCACTTCAAAGAGTTGAGAGACAGCTTGGGGATAGTTCATTGCAGCCTGGGCTTGTCAACCAGTCCAAGTTATCTTTGGTACAATTACAGTTGATGAAAAATCATTTACAATTTTATGACGTCAGAGCAGTAGAGGCCCTGAGAGTTTATGTACTTTCATTTCTTTCATGGTGCAAATGAGGAAAGTATGAAATTCATGTGTTCAGCTTCTTCACACTGCAGTATTTATTGAGCATTTCTTATATGCCAGAAGGATAAAAAGACAAAATCATTTGGGGTCGGTGAGTTGGAAAAGCTAACTTCTTCCTTCCTTCCTTCCTTCCTTCCTTCCTTCCTTCCTTCCTTCCTTCCTTCCTTCCTTCCTTCCTTCCTTCCTTTCTTTTCTGTTTATGTGTCCCCAGCACCTATTTTAAGTCTGATCTATATTAGGTCTAAATAAATATTTGTTAAATGAATAATAGGTGATTAGTAAATATTATCCAAATAGCAGATTGAATGGATAAAATAGCTTTACAGAGAAGACGATCCTGTACTGTGTTTTGGGGAATGAATGGGAATTGGCAAATGAATAACTTCTGAGATATTAGGCAAATTAACCAGTGTTACAGTCCAGCCAACAGCAAAGCAAGAACCATAATACTTGTCTAGTCTAGAAGTCTATTTATTTGGCCAACTTTCCAAAAGAAAACGTTCTAAAGCATTTAAAATTGCTTAATAAAGTAGAATTTCCTCGGTGTACTGAAGAGGAATCTGTTGGAGCAACAATTCAAAACTGTCTATTATTCTTAAAAAACAAAAACAAAAAAACTCGCACACAAAAAAACCCGCCACAAAACTCTTAGCTATTTTCTATTCTCAACATCAACTACTTCTCATTATGAGGGAAACAATTGGATTAACTACCCACCGCTCATCCTAGTTCATCCTGTCTCCTGCCAGCAAATTTATTCCTTAGATTTGTCCCCATTGGCCTTGGAGAAGTGACAAAGGTTCACATAACTGGAATTAGAGTGTTTTATGTACTAGTCATCCTGTTCACCCACTATCTGACTGTCAGGGTACTGGCTAGAGAAGGAAAAAAGGAGGAGGAGAAAGGTTGTTCGTGACTGGGGTTGAGAGCAGTCTCAGCTCCTTGAGAAGAAGGGATAAAAATAAATCCTCTGTATTACTGAAGCATGTGGACGTCATGAAATAGTGGGGCCTGAATCAATATATTGCATTTACAGCAGACAAAAAGAAAGAAAAGGATTTTCAGAGTTTATTTATCCAGCTCCTCTGAAAAATACCTGTGTGAACCATTGAGTTGAAAGTGTTGACTTTTTTACTGCCGCCCCTTTGGAGAGAGTGTTGTCCCCCAAAATCATATCCAAAGAGTGATATCTCTCCCTTGCCCTTTGAGTGACCCTCTTTTGCCACTCCATTAGGTAGAGAAAGTAATGATAAAAACTCCTGTTATAGGAGCCACAAACGGATAATGGTCACAGCAGTACTTTGGGTCTGTGGTGTCCGTCCCCTTGAACAAATTCCAAATGGCTTTGTGTACATTCATTCACTCCTCTAATCACACACACAGTAGAGAAGTCACTATCATTCTTTCCATTTTAAAGATGGATCACATAAAGACTTATACATGATGGGGACTGTGAAAATCAGCATTGTTTTATGTGTGTTCTAGGTTTAACAAGCATTAAAGTAGCATGAATATATGACAGGGATAGCTAAAGTGATAGCTTAAAGGGACTTTGGGAAACTAGAGTCTTATTTTTAAGAACAGGTTGTCTTAAAGATGTGTTCATTTGTCTCCGAAATATTGAGTGCTTACTTTAGGCCAAATATTGTTTGGGTCATTGAGGTGATGGTAGTGAGAGTGACAAACAGACATCTGTTCTCATGGACTTCCATGCTAGTCAGAGGAGAAAGAAAAGATGTGGGAAGTGCTGTAGAGAAAACGTTGCTAGTTATGGTGTAGAGAATGACTGCCAGGGATGTTGCAGGAGCGGGGTAGAGGTTGTTTTCTTTGGTTCTGTAACCAACAAAGGCCTCTCAAGAGGTTACCCTTTACCTATGACATGGTTGATGAGAAGGAGTCACACATGTGATTATCGGAGGGAAGAGGAAAGAACACAAAGACCTCAAGAGTCACTATAGCATTTACCTGATGGAAGAATAGAAGAAATCCCAGTGTGTGGAGTATAGTGAACAAAGTGGAATATGATGCCAGGTGAAGTAGGAGAGGATGACAAGAGTCACATCTAAAAGGCCTTTGGGATCATTTTAAGGAGTTTGATTTCATTCTTAGACAATTGGAATTCATTGATAATTGTAAACAATAGAGTGGTAGTGAGAGTGATGGCCAATGTGTGATAGTATTTAATCCAACCTGTGCTCCTATTTTTAGGGACAAAACTTAAACACCTCTTTATTGATTCAACATTATTAAAGCAAGTTTACTATGTTCTTTGCAATGTTCTAGGATTTTAGCAAGGAGCAAGACAAGTTTCTGCCTTTATTGAGCTTACATTATACAAGGGCAAAGACAGACAAAAACTAATAGGGACCATGAATAAAATACCAAAAGTTTAAATGATGAAGAGTTATGATGGAAATGTTGCTGGGTTGAAAACCTGTAGCCCTCCTTCAGTAACTCTCTTTGGTTTAATTTTGTGTTGTTCTGATGTTTTTTGTTTTTAACTCGATGGTTAAGGAATCTTCTTTGTTTTTCCTGCTTTCATTTCTGTCTCTTGCTTTTTATTGTTTTATCCCCATATGTAGTATACAGCCTTTCTCCGAAAGCCTTATCTCCAGAAAACACTTTATCTCCTCAAACAGTAATTAATTTACTTTTTTGATTTCTTTTCCAGATATTATAATTTTTTAAAAAACTGTTCCATATGTGTTCTATTTTTTGTCCCTTTCATTATTTTTGCTGCTTTCTTTAGTCACATAAAAGTTCAGAAACATCCTGGGGGAAAAAAAAAAGTATTAACTTAGGTATATTTTACGTAGAATATAGCAGAGGAATTATTTTGTGATTCTTATACGGAACTCTAATCCTCTCCTTTCCTTCTCGCTCTTACTCTTCCTCCCCTTCCTTTTTCCCTCCCTCCCTCCCTCCCTTTCTCCCTTCTTCTCTCCCTCCCTTCCTTTCTTCCTTCCTTCCTTCCTTATTCCAAAATACTAGGTAAATACTTTCTCTCCTTCACGATACTTTAAAGGTCACTTTTCCATAGTGAACTCCTATGTGTAAGTATTTCTTTTCCTGTTAAGAAGCAATGAGACAATTTTAAAAAGACCCTTTGAAGATCCTTTACAGAAAGATTTCTTAACCATGGCTTCCTTTACCTGTGAATTCTAACCCTCATTATTATTGCCATCTTTGGATTAAGTTCTATTAAGGAAAAAAATTTAGACACTGTGAAAAATTAATGGGAGGAAATGGTTTTGCCTGCCCACGAGGATTTGGAAGGACCATTTTTAGCCTGCTGCCTTCTCTCCACTTCTGGGATTTTCATGATAAGAAGAAAGGAGTGGATTTGGCTGCTATTTCAGTGATCAAAGAAATATTTTTAAATGGATGATGTTATTAGGATTTCCTAGAAGACAGACTCTAGACCAAAATATTCTTGAGGCTATAGACCTCAAGGATGTTTCTGCCAACGGTGCTAAAATATTTGTAGGGGAAATATGGGCTTTATAGAATTTTCATCTTTCCCAAAATGGCTACTGATTTTCTCAACAAAGAAATAGCAGCAATTTACTAAAAAGGAAAATGACTGTTTTTAAACAAGAAAAGTTAGATGATTGATTTAGATGAATGTGTTTGTTCTACCAGAGTCCAACATTTCTGTTTCATATAGTTTTCCTTCATTAGAAAAATAAATTATGTTAGAACCATCTAGAAATGACCCACAGACATCCCTGAAAAGTGACTATTCAGCCTCTGCTGAAACATATCTGGTGATAAAATTTTTATCACCCATCATTATTGGTTCTACTTTCTGGAGCAGTTAGTCTTTCTTCTAGATGACATTCTAGGTATTTGAAGATGGCTGCCCTACTCAATTCCCAATGGCTTCTGGTTAAATATCCTGAGTTCATTCAGTTGCTCTTCCTATGGTAGCACTTTGAGGCCTCTCTCCATCCTCCTTACCTCCCTCTTAAGTCTGATTTTGAATGTCCTACTTGAAATGTGTAACAGAAATACGAGTAGAAAGCCGTACAGTTATTTCAGAGTAGAATCAGACAAGGATGTCCCTCACATGAGTTACTTCCTATGAGACCCTATGTAATGTGGTGTCTCTTTATTTCTCCACTTTTTCTCCCACTCTCTTCCTCGTACCCTCCATTTCCGCAATACTGGTTTCATTGCTCTATCTCAAGCTAGCCAAATATATTTTATTCCCCTCCCCACCCCACACACACACTTTGTTCTCTCTTTCCTCAGAAGGCATGTGGTGTCCTTTCTCTTAATGAAAGGTCACACTTGCTATCATCCCAGCAGAAACTGCCCGTCCATCTCATTTAAAATAAGCCTTTCCTGACACAAATCTCCTCTTATCAAGCACTTAAAACTCCTAGACATTATATTATAAATCTATGTGTTTGTGTTTCATCTGCAATCATTATGAGAGTATCACCTCTATTAAGGCAAGGACTTTGTTATGCTTACTGATGTCTGTCCAGCACCTCGCATAGAGGTAGAGCTTTACAAATATTTATGAATGTATCAACTAATTTGCTATCCTCACACAGATTATCTATGGGCAGAGGATACAGAATATTTTTATTGCATATTTACCAGTGCAAAGAGCCATGCACTAAAGAATTATCTGACTTACAGTGAACCCAAACAGTATTTGGGCTTTTAGATGTTAAAGAGTGATGTGTGTGTGTGTGTGTGTGTGTGTGTGTGTGTGTGTGTGTGTTGTGTGAGAGAGAAAGAGAGAGAGAGAGAGAAAGAGAGAGAGAGAGAGAGAGAGAGAGAGAGAGAGAGAGAGAGAGCTGACCAAATAAGTGGACATGTGGTTTGGAGACATGTGTCCAAGCCTTCTAGATTATAGAAGCTGGAAAATGACAAAAGTGCATGAAGTAAAGGAAAGTAAGCCAGCAAGACTGCTCGCTGCACATGAATTTCCAAGGATACAGTTGTTCTTGAACAATCACAGTCAGTATATCAAAATAAGCGCTTTATTGAGTAGGGTAAAAGGAGTTGCTGGCAAGACTGTAAATTCTCTCCCAGAACAAATGATAACTGAGCCCAGGAGCCCTTTTGTCCTGGGGGGAGGGGAGCATAAATTCCCTGAAAGTATGTGTCTCAGGGAATTGTTCTGCATTCATCATGTCCGCCTCCTGCATCATTCATGAGTGTCATAAGAGTCTAAAGAATTGGCACTTCATAGTGAAGATGATTAAATAGCCATTATACTTGTCTTTCCTGCTGCACTGTGCTTTTAAAGAGATCCCATTCAGATTGCAGCATACCCTTCCAGCCTCCGTTCATTGCTTGCCTCCTGAGGTGTCTAGCATCAGATCCAAGGAGCAACATGTCATCAGCCTTCCACTTGTTGGGACCGGGCAGATCTGCAGACTAGCACTTCAGGTTGCTTATCCCTCTATCATAGAGACCTTGGGGTTTGAAGCTCATAAAGCTCAAAGTGGATCCTTTTCCAGGGGACAAATTCCAGTGTTAGCTTGGATTCTGTAGTGATTGAACTGTAACTTTTTCAGATATTTTCACATCGCTTTGCCTTCACTTCCTTGTGGACTAAGAATAATGACTCAGAGGAGGACTTCTTTGTATATAATTTGTTGTTTTATGTATTTAAATATAAGACTTCAGATCATTATATACCCAAGAAAGCAGGTACATGAAGAGTAAATGCTGATGTAAGAGAGTTTGTGACTTTACTTCTGTCCCCTCCTCCCTCCCACTCACATGCACACAGGTTAAACCTGCTCCATAATGCTTAACAGTATCCTTAAATGATGGCGTGTAAATAGGTGAATTAAAATTAACCAATAAACAAGTTTTTCTTACACACCTGTTTAAAGGCAGCAGAAAGAATATAGAAAGAAAGGGCACTGGACTGGAGTTGAGAGGAGTTCTAATTTGGCCCTGCCAGTCATGAACTATGACCTTGGACAAATTCTGTAAACTTTTTGGGCCTCAATATTTGCATCTAGAAGTGAAGAAGATCAATAGTGCCTCTCATTCTCCATTCAATTCTTATACCACAGAGGGTGTCAATGATAGGTCTCGGCCGTCATGGGGACACAAAGAAACCCATGACATCACCACTGTCTGCAAGGAACTCATAGTCTCATCATGTCCATGCAAATTGTAAGTGCAACTGAGCAACAGGTTCCAGCATAACACAGGTTCTGGATCTATATTGTCATCTCTGACTGCAAAATATGGATAGCTTTTTAAATCATGGCATGATCTATGGCTATGATTTCCACACAGTAAACAAGATGTCTTTGTGCCCCTGTTGTTTGTGGGCTTTTCCCCAAAATTTATGACTTTATGAAGCATGTTCACTTTGAGGTAAAACTTTGGACACATGTTAAAGTATTGAGTTAAATGGGTAAATTAGGGAAATTAGATCTTTAATGGCTATGACCAGTAAGAAGATCCCCTTCGGAGAACATATGTTCCCCTCTTACTGAAAAATGTCCTACCAGCCCTGTCACTAGGTCACCAGTTGCTTCCATGCAGGTAGACCCTTTGAGCCTAATTTGTACCCTGGAAGGATCCTCTTCATTCATTGTTATCCAGGCATTCTCTGGAAGTGGGAGGGTCGGTTGAAATGCCAGCCTTGGCACTTTACATTCTGCTGCTCCAGCCATGTGAATCTGATTCATTCTTGCTGCTAGTTTAAGAGAGATTAAAAGGAGCAAAGCTGTTCTCTGAGTTTCCTGATCTGCACTGTGGCAGCCAGAGTCAGAGGAAATGGGAACAATAGGAAAGGGAGTAAATCCTCGAGAGTGATGCGTCTGTGATCTCTGGCAAGCAGACCCAGTATTCGCAGGGAGGCTTCAGATACTAGGTCATTGCTTTGGAGAATCTTCCAGCGCCCAATAAAACCTACCACCTATGTGATACAATGTGAGGCAAAAGCTGAGGCTGAGAGATAAGGACAGACAGGATATGTGGCTGAATAGAGAACTTTCAATTTCCTTTACTTAGTAGATGGACAAGTATCACATCATTAAAAATATATATATCCACATCAAAAACCATCTTCTCTAATCTGCACATGGCCAATGCCTGAGTTTTTTCACATGATTGACTTGATCAGAAGGCCTAATCTAACAGGGAGAAGCGCTGTATTAATTTAAATATGGCAGGTGCTATCTAAGTTTATTGCAAGAGCTAAAGACCAATTATCTTGTATTTTTTCATAAAATTGCATTTTCTAAAAAGAGACTGGTGTGTCTGAATATATCCATCATAACAAGTCTGCACGCTTTGATGGAAGTGACTGCTGTTTATTTGCTGAATGTCATATCTGTACTGTTGAATCAATGCTAACACTATCATATTAGAACTAAGAAGAGAGCCTGGGAAATGAGTTTTTATAGACTTGCAGCTTGGATTCATGAATAAAAGTGGAAGGCCAAGGTGTAGAAAGTGCCTCACTCTGGCACCTGATGACTGGAGGGCAATTTTTTTAAAAATAGGGATAATGCAGTCACCTCCCACAAGGTTCAGGGTTAAGAATAAATAATAAATTGTTTTTATCATCAGGATGGCACACTTGCAAGGCGTGGGGAAGTACTGAGGGGAGAGAGAGAGAGAGACTGAGATGCAGGGTGTATTTGAAATATATTTAATTAGGAAGGTGTGATGAGAATCACCGAACATTAGCAAAAGGCAATTGTCTTGTTAAACATAATAAAGGAAGAAAAATAGAAACTATAAGCTGAGACTTTGAAGAGGATAAAATATTAACAAAATTAGGTGTTGATGTATTCAGAGGACATCAGTTTTAAAAAATAAACTGTAAACTAAGTACCAAAATACTGCATAATAATGCAATGATGCATTTGTCCACTGATAAGAGGTGAAGGATAAAGTTTTGTTGGATGAATAATGAAAAATGGCTTGGAGCCCCAGAAGCTGACTTTGATCCATTTGGGTCTCTTATGTGACTCTTGCCTATAGACTATCTTTAGTTTAAGAAGAGGAACAAAATATTTATGGATATTTCTTTAATTCAAAAGAAAGTGTTATCTATGTTTTTCTGTATTAGGACTTCTGATGAAGTCAGTCATGTGATCAGATGCAGACATTGCCCATCTGCACTTGGAATGGAAGCTGATTTTTCATGTGGGCATCTTTTTTTTCCCTTTTTTGATGATGTGATACTTGTCCATCTACGAAGTGAAGGAAATTGCAAGTTTTTTTATTCAGCCACGTATCCTATCTTCCTCTTAAATCAAATTGCACCCCCCCACAAAAAGGTATATCCACAGATAAAACAAATAACCTAAGGGCTCAACATGCGAGAAATGCTGTAGCCCGTCGCCTCGTGGAATATTATGCAACCATGTAAAATGACAAATCTAATCATATACAGAGAGTCAAATACTATAAAATAACAAGGATGCAAAATCATATAAGCATTATGATTACAATACCATGCAAAACTATGTGTTTCTATAAGTGGAGACCAGAGAGAAAGGAAAATAGCTATATATATATATATATATATATATATATATATATATATATATATATATATATATGTATATATTCAATGGCTATTATTTTAGCAAATCAATTTGCATAATCTTTCAGGTCCTCCCAATGCCAAATAATATGTATTTGGAAATAGCTGAGCAGGATCTGGGTGCATTCTATGATGACATAATAGCACAGTCTCCTGTGGGGCTTAATGCCATGGCACTGATGCTTTCCAGTCCTGGAGTTCTCACTGAACCCTTGGACCATTATTGCACAGGCACCCAAAACTCAACAACTCCAAAATTGAACTTATCACTCTCTGCCCGAAGCTGTGCTTCTTTTTTATCTACAATTTTATTTGCCCAAACTTGAAAACTCTGAATCAATGTGAATTCCTCCTTTTTGCCTTCCCCAAGTATTAAATGCATCACGAAGTAATTTTACTTTTCACATCTTTAGTATCCACTCCTCTCTCTCATTTCTCACTCTCATTGACCCAGTCTCAGCTCGTGTCTTTCATGTCCGGACTATAGCAATGGCCTCCATCAATCCATATGGACACACTTTTGTCTCCTTCTGTCTTCCACGTCTCAGTCAGAGTTAGTTTCATCAAACATAGATAAAATTATGCTTTTCTACTGACTGAAGTAGTCATTTTCAAACTTTTTAAATAGTAAAATCATTCTTCAAAAATTTATATTGGAGTGACTATACTATCCTAATTAAAGTTCACATGTTTCAAAAGTTAAAAAAATTATGGAAAAAGTTCTTTATTTTAGATGTAATCCTTGAAATATTTCTGTTACTAAAAAGCAAACAAACAAAAAACTATAAGGAAAACACTGCCTTGTCCACTAAGATACTAGTTTGTCCACGAATGTTCAAACAACTTTATATGGTAGTCAGTACTCTGCACAGTTCTTGCTAGCTTATTTTTCAGACTTGTCTTTGCTATTCTCAGCTCTTCAGCCTACATACTACCCAAAAGACATGATGATGTTTGTTTTCCCAAAGTACTTGAGGTTCTCTCTCATCTTTCTCCATGGTCTCCAAGTAGAATGTCTTTCCTCTCCTTTAAAATCAGATAAATACTCGTTTACCCCAAGACTCAATACAGCCCCTTTTTATTTTTTGACGTATTTTGTTTTTCACAAGGTTAGTATTTTTCTGGTTTTATTGAGCTATAATTGACATATAACGTTATAATATTTTAAGGTATACAACATAATGTTATCACTAACATGCAGAATATAAACATACCCAACTCATAGTCATAGAAAAAATTGGTGGTTGGCAGAGGCTGGGAATGGGGGTGGTAGAGAAAATGAATGAAGGTGGTCAAAGGTTCAAACTTCCAGTTATAAGATAAGTAACTTCTGGAGATATAATGTACAGCATGGTAATTATAGTTAGCAGTACTGCACTGTATATATGAAAGTTGCTAAGAAAGTAAATCTTAAAAGTTCTCATCATAAGAAAATAAATTTGTAACTATGTAAGGTGATGAATGTCAACTAAACTTATTGTGAGATATATGTATATCTCTCACATATATCTCACAATACTTATTGAGAGAGATATATAATGATATATATAAAATCATTATGTGGTACAAGTTTTTATTAATGCTGGTCACCCTCTCCTACTGCTTCCCATCTGACTCTGAACGTATCTCTACTATCACACTTATCATATTGCCTTATACATAAAGTGTTCTTTAGTACATAGAGGGTACTTGACATTTTTTGACATTTATATACCATTGAATTTAATTTTTACTAAATGAGTACTCTGTTTTACCTCTAGAATAGATTATTTTGACTATAATCACTTTTTACTAAATTTTAAAGCCTACTTTAAAGCAAGTTTCCTTTTTTATTCTTTTAACATTTTCTCGGCAAATCTTACACATTTATTTTTCTTTAAGAACTTCAAAAGAAACTGAGATTCTATTTAGAGGTGCCTTAAAGATTAACATGTTCATTGATATATTCATATTTTCCCTGTCCAGTAACATCATACCTATCTCTATGTATCTGGACTTGTTTTATGTCCTCTAAAAGTTATCGTTTCCTTTATATAGCTTTTCTTTATGTAGCTTTCTTGTTGAATTATTTCAAGATTTTTTTGAAATATCTTGAATTATTTTTTTGAATTATTTCAAGATAGATTTTGTTATTGTGGTTGGGAATTCTCCTTTTCCTTTCAACCTGGTAACTGCTATTATTAAAAGAAGCTATTGATTATTTTTTTGAAAAAATATTCTAAGTATTGGGATTTTGAATCTCTCTATGTGTGTATGTACATACAGAGGGTGCCAAAAAAGGTACACACATTTTAAGAAAGGAAAAAACTGTATTAAAATTGTAATACTCAGTATATACTGATACAAAAGATGAATACAAGTCATGTGTATACATTTTTTTGGCACCCCTGGTGTATGTATGCATGAGGTCAGACAATTAAGTTTGCGAACTCTTAGAAAAAGTGCTACATACCTCATTACTGAATATCACTATGGTCACCTTCAAAGTACTCCCCTTGGGAAGCTATGCACCCATGCCAGCTCCAAGTCCACCCTTCAAAGCAATTTTGGAACTCTTTCTGGAATGGTCATACAACATGGTTGTTGTATTACCATTGATGTCCTGAATGTCATCCCAATGTCTTCCTTTCAATATTTCCTTTATTTTTGGGTAAAGAAAGAAGTCATTGAGGCCAGATCAGGTGAGTAGGGAGGGTGTTCCAATGTAGTTATTTGTTTACTGGCTAAAAACTCCCTTACAGACCGTGCTGTGTGAGCCGGTGCATTGTCATGATGCAAGGGCCATGAATTGTTGGTGAAAAAGTTCAATGCAGCCTTTTCAGCACTTCCAAATAGTAAACTTGGTTAACTGTTTGTCCAGTTGGTACAAATTCATAACGAATAATCCCTCTGATATCAAAAAAGTTTAGCAACATCATTGCAACAAGTTCACGAACTTAATTGTAATACCTCTTATATATTTTCATAATTGTTATATTATATAATATATAATTATATAAACTATATTACATATTACTATATTACATATTATATATAATATATGCATACATATAATATATTTATATACACACACTCATATATATATACATATATAGTGTTTTAAATATCGTAATTATGGAAATTATTAAGGATTTCTTTGTCAACAAAAGCATGATCAGTTTTACAAGCACTACAGTTGGATATGTATATAAATTAATGAATGTGCTTCTTGGGTAACTTATCACTTAATCATGTTGGTCATTTGTTGCCAATTCGTTTAACAAGCATTTCTTGTGTCCCTATTTGTTCCAGGCACTGTGATAATTACCAGGGGTTCTTTACTATCCAGGACTCTTCTAGTTGTGAAAGAACAAAATTTGAACTAGCTTAGACTAAACAAGGTAGCTATTGAGAATTTTATATAAGAAAGACAAAGGTGTAACTTCACAACATGGACCATTAAAACCAAGTACTCAAAAATTGATAAGATTTTCTTTGTGTTCTACTCTTGACTCAACAGTTTGACTTCACTGAGTCAGGGTTTGTTTCCTCACACTTCTTCCCCACAATAGAAAATGTGACCATGGCAGCTGTGTGCATAACTTTATCAACAGAGAGGAGCTGATGGAGTATTTCTCTGGGTCCAGATTACAAAAATTCAGTGAAGTGTTCTGATTGGTTCAACCTGGGTTAATTTCTACATCATAGCCAGTCAGCTATATGTGTATGTATAGGTTGACAATTTCTATTCAAGTCACATGACTGGTATGTGAGAAAATGGTCATTTTAATGGGGAGCGGCTTAATTTTTCAACATAAAGAGGGAACATATAATAATGAATAGCACATATAATAATGAGTCTCCTGCAGGTACAAAAACCTTGGGAATCCCTTCATGTTTAGTTGAACACCATACAAGGGAAATATTAAACTAGTTCTAGAGTTCTATACGGTGTACATGGTAGCTATTTTGATCTTTATTCAAACTCTTTGAAATGAGTAGGTAAGAGAGGTATTATAACCTTCTTAATTATGGGGAAACCGAGGCACAGTGAACATAAATGAGTGTTACAAAATAGGAGACTGGGTCATGATAAAGTTTCTTCCTTTTGCCTAATTCTGACATGTGTTTTATGATAAAGAGATATGCGTGTCATAGAAGCAAGAGTCATTACCCTTACAAATATTAGCCAACTTTTCCAAGAAAATCATGTTTTATGAATTAGAGTCACAAATCTACCAAAGTCATTTCTATTATAGTCCCTGGCCCCTTAGAAGTGTGAAGCCTGTATATATCCAGCATTTAAATCAAAGCACTGGAAATAAGCAACAACTTTTCATTTGTGTTTCTTTTTCAGAGAATATTCAGTACTTAGACATCTCCCAATTGCTCTTACCAGAGAAGGTATTTCAAATCTGTGGAATAAAAGGAGGGAAAAAAAGGAGGCAGACGAATGTGCTCCAGACCTTCCTTTTATTCTAATCATGTCTCACGAGATATTATCAGACGGAATGAGTTTCAAAAAAAAAATAAATAAATAAAATAAAAAGCTACAGAAAAGTAATTATAAAATGATCATTTTTATTTTTATTTTCATTCATTTCTATTTTGCCTAAAGACAAATGTATATATGGCCTATGCACTTAGTTAATGCTCTGTAAAATAGAATAACTGCTATTCTTAAATATATTGCATTGCTTTTCTGCTATATATTCTTGTTAGGTTAAATCTAAGATATATAGATGTAGATATAAATATAGATACAGATAACTAAAGGCAGTTTGCAATGTGATTTAGGAACTGAGGGGAAACATAAAACAATTTGACTAAAGATGGGTGTGATTTTATTATCTGAGTCTGCCAAAAACTCACCTAAGAAAAATATTCAAATGTCTTTGTGGTTAGATTTCTTTCATAAATTGGAAGCTGTGTTCTATTTCATCATAGGAGATACTGTAGACCCTAAAATATTTCCACATTGAGATAAAATGAGGAAAAACTGAGATGGATTAAAAGGCAGATGTCTGAATGACAGTGTGAAGGTATGAAAGTATAGATGAGCCAAGTTTTATTGATTAATTCAACAGCATTTACTTCCTGAGCATTCAGTGTTGATAGAGAGGTGAATTAAATAGCTGTGTCTTCCAGGAGCTCATGGTACACCAGGGTTCTGGATTTTCATTTTGTTTGACAATAAAACTTAATATTTATTATTTTCTTAAACCTGAATACTGTTCAATTTCCTCTGACTTATTTTGCTACACAAGATACTAGCTTGGTTATGAAAGTTAAATTAAGTTGGCTACGAGGTAATCTCTGAAATAAACCTCATTATGGAGTCTACTCTTTAGAATTTAGCATTTTATGGGTGCAGTGTCATAAATCAGGAGCCACATGTTATCTGACCTTGCTTTTTACACTTCACAGAGAGAAACTTCATATTAAATCACTGTCATTTAAATAACAGTTCTATACTGCCATTTCCACTGTGAGGGAACTGAATTCCTATTTTGTTTGCTGTTTGTTTGTTTGTTTTCCAACATGTTAGAAAACCATTGTTCTTTTCTCAGTCATCATCATCATCCCTATTCCCACACAGGTACACAGGTAAAGATAAGAGGTAAGCATATTAGGGACACATTTTGATATAATGAAAGAAAGTATTCTATTAAGTTAGACAGATCTGGATTAAATTCCTGATCTACCAGATCTTGGACAAGTTATTCTATTGCATTCTATAGCTTCCCTCATCTTTAAAACTGGAAGAGTGACTGCTACAGGCTGATTTGTGTACCCCAAAATTCATATGTTGTAGTCATTATTCCCAGTACCTCAGAATGTAACTGTATTTGGAGACTGGGTCAACAAAGAGGTAATTAAGTTAAAATGAGGTCATTATGGTGGGCTCTAATCCAATATGACTGGTGTCTGTATGAAAAAAGAAAATTAGGACACTGATAAGTAAAGAGGGTAGGCCATGTGAGGACACAGGAAGAAGACAGCCATTTACAAGCCAATGAGAGAGGCCTTAGAAAAACCCAACCCCGCTGACACTTTGATCTTGCAATTCTAGCCTCCTGAATTGTGAGGAAATCAATTTCTGTTGGTAAGCCACCCAAGTCTGTAGTACTTTGATATGGCAGCCCCAACAAACTAATAAAGCAACAATATCTAAAGTAAAAGATACAGGAATTTGAAACATTGTGCTATATACTATAATATATAATACATTATTTATGCATATAGCTAGTATGAGCATTAATATCAGTGGTAATATTAATATTACAATTAGCATTGTTAAGCACGACCAAAGATTTATGAAAGAAATATTTACTTCAAAGGAGAAACAGTGAGCTTATGATATAGTTCTTTTAAGCAAGGGGGAAGGAATTTAAGTGTGTCCCTGGAAGCTTTATTTCTGGATCAATTTCAGTGTGGAAGAAACATCATATTCTTTATCATTAATCAACTTCTTTTTCCTGTGGAAGAATCCTGAAGGTGAATAACAATAACTTTTTAAAATGTTTTCTGATGTAATGTGTCTGAAAATGTCATTACCTTAAGACTCAGAAAGGGTCATGATGTGTTTGTAAGCACTCCTGAATGTGCCCAGAATATATGGGCCAATGAAAAATAAGAGAAACTTCATAAGAGTTTATTTGGGCCACACTGACGACAATTGCTGAGAAGCAAAATCTCAATGGATTGAGAAAATGCTCCAGAAAATGGTGGTTTTGCAACTTATTTTATACATTCGAGGAGGGTTACATGAAATCCATTGTTGGTAGATTAAGGGGTGGAAGAAAGCAAAGTGGGGAAATCTTTGGGATTGGATAAAAGTCAATTGGAGACACCGGAACTTCTTTTACATAGGTGGTGCAGGATAGTTAATAGTTCACACAGAGATGTCAATCAAGGAACACGAATAATAATGAGGGATTCAGTAGTTTCCGGCTCTGGTATGGAAAAAAGGGATTAATGACATTCCGAGGATGTCCTCATAGGTGCAAAAAAGGCAATAGACAAGCTTCCTTAAGGTGAAGATTGACTGTATGAAGAAAGCTTCAGGTTAAAGATGTGACTTCCCTCCATGGACCACCTTAGTTGCGATTTTTTTTTTTTTTTTTTTTATGTTCATGCCATCTTATGTGGTTATTTTCAGTCTCCTGACCTTGTCAGGTTTAACCTGTGGCCCCTTTTCTGTCCTCAATGTCTGGTTTTATTTTACTTAAACTTTGGGGATGTATAGGTGTATGTAAGGAATCACAGCAGTGAGCCATCTCAGTATTTAGTATTATATTAGAAATAGCACACTTTTTAATTCCTCTTCAGACTCCCTGGAAAATCCATGATAACATTCCTGTTAAAAGGTCCAACCAAGCATAATTGCAAGAACAGGGTTTACACATGACATATAATTATACATGAAGAATGGTTCTTTTTAATGATATTTACCCCCAGAATTAAATAATGGTGAACTTTATTTTACACACATAAAAAATTGCGTTAATAGGTAGAATATTATTGGTTTTTCTATTTTTTTCCCCCCAGCTCCTATGGAACCTTTAACATTGGGTACAGTATATAAGAGTGTCACTCTGTGCACAAGTTTCAATTCCAATATTACCGAGCAGATTTTATACTAAACTGAACCAATATTGGTTCTCCTGGAAGTTTGTGAGTTCACGTCTGTCTTCCAGAATCCTGGGACATGTTCTGAAATGTTGCCCATTTTTTTTTCTGGCTTAATGCTTTCTTTCTCTTTTTTTTGTTGTTTTTGTTTCTTTGTTTTAATTAGAATGTATTGGGGTGACAATGGTTAGTAAAATTACATAGGTTTCAAGTGTACAATACTGTAATACATCATATATACATCACATTGTGTGTTCATACTCTAGTTTCTCGTCAGATCGCATAAATCTTTCGTTGTTTTTTTCTTTGTTTGTTTTAAAATCATTCTTTCTTCAAGAGAGAGGAAGGAATTGCCGCATGTGAAGGAAATCCTCACCTTGCCTGAGCCTTGTTTAAGAAATGGGTTTGGCTCTGCCGGGTAATATAATTAACTCTGAGGCAATGTCAGTTTTTCAGTTAGCTGAGCAGTAAATTTGATCATATCTTTGCTAAAGATAAAGGATGTTCTTTAAAATTGATGAAATTTCTTTCTTAATGTTCAGTCCCTTTAGTTTTTCTTTATTTAAAGCTACTTTATCATCAGTTTTGGTGTTTATTTTAAAAATTCAGAGTAGGCAAAACAGATTATAATAAACCATCCATTCCATAAATACATTGCAAGGCTGTTTGTAAAATCACTTATCACTTATCACTTCCCTTGTACTCCCTAGTGGCTCCCTTTGGAACGCAGAGGTTTTGTTGTTGCAGATTTCCATCTGTTGTTCATCCTCCCCTCCTCTCTGTGGAACTCTTGGTTTCCAGGGATTCCTGAGGGAAGCTTCCTCTCCTGGGTCAGCAGGACAGCCTGCTGAGGGGAGAAGAGGGCAAAGTCAAGAAAAGGATCTGTTTCTGCTGTTAGCTCCACCACTTAACACCAGACCAAGTTGTTTAATTTCTTTGAACTTCCGTTTTCTTTTTTCACTAACATAGTAACAAAAATATTTACCATTAATACTTTAGTGGGTATTGGGGAAAGAGGCATCAAATGAGATACTCCCAGAGGAAGCAATTTGAAAATCATTCAATGCTATGGAAATATAAGGCCCTACTATTATGAATAGCCCAAAGCATCCATGGGTGCGTGTGGAGCTGACCATGTAACCAACTAACTCTAGAAACTGTTCTTAAGGCCATCGGTCATTACGAGTTCCCTGAGCTTTATGCCTCCATTTGCTAGAGGAGATAATGATCAGTTTCAAAGTCCTCCCATTTTGGTTTTATTAGCTATGTAGTAATTGATAGGAATACAAGATAGTTTTGATAGCAATAATTACATCTACTGGCATACTATAGTTTATGTCATTGATAGTCCACTTATTTTTCAAAAAGGATTTATCAATTTCCAGTAAAGAACACAAATATGAATAAGTGATAAAAGAGTCATAAACTAGAAATAAGGACTAGGAAGCTGAAATAATAGAGGAAGGCAGGTGTATACTTTCATGTCATGAACTTTTATACTAAGTTCTGAGGCATTGTTCACAGATCACTAGAGTAGGAGTTTGACGTATGGTTTCTTATACTAGCTTACCTACCAGGTGGTTTGCACATGGAGACTCATACTTACTTTATTACTTATTATTCTACCTGTGACACGTGTCCACGAGTAAATTATTTAGTTCTCTTTAAATTTAACTCTCTCAGGTTTCTTTTAGGAGGTGCTTCCAAACTTGTTTCATTTTAGCACCAACTGAAACTTCTTTCAGGGATAGGTGATTTGTTCTTTTAAATCACGAATATACAACCATATTATACTTAAATACTTTTCTAGAACCATTTTATCTTTAATTATTTGATGGGGAATATAATAAATTAATTTCATGTAGCCTATTGTATTTTATTACTAAACGTTCCTTATTTTATACACACACGCGTGCGTAGGTACATGTATACACATATGCATGTATATGTTATTTTTGTATCTACTATGAATCTTAAACAGGATCATGATTCTATTCCTGTAGGTAATCTTCCAAATAAGCAATATGCTATTTGGATATGAGAATAGAAATAAAAACAATGTCATGATGGCAAGGCCAGGAGGTTCATAAGTCAAAACAATGATAATAATAATTATCCAAATGGTCCTAAACAAGGAAAAATTGAGTTGCCATCAACAATTAAATTAAATGCTAGGAAAATAATCAGTATTACTCACCACACATTTAAGAACTATTTATTGGAGAATCGTGTAGACTAGAAAAAATGTTATCCTTCATTCTCCTTGAGAAATCATAGATCATCTACTTAATTGGCTTATTGTATAACTGCATTAAACTGCTTCCCAGGAATCCTTCATGATTTCAGTGGAGCCTGTTCTGCCCTTTTCTTCCCCATCAACCCCACACATAGAAATCACAGCAATGCATAAATATTCATACCTTCACATCCAGTTCTGCCCAAATCACCTTAAGCCCCATCCCAGTAATTAGCTAGCCGATTATAAAAAAGAATAAGCCAAACTCATATATATATATATATATATATATATATATATATATATATATATATATATTTTTTTTTTTTTTTTTGGTGCTTTTGAGACAAAAAAAAAAAAGCTCTGTGTTAAGTAACATGTCATACTTGTTAACTATTTGAAGATGGAGTGTATCCACTTCATCTTGGTTAGTGATGACAGTGAGGAGATTTCATTACTAATATAGTGCATTGGTTAGAACTTGCAAAGCAGCCTCAGCTGCTTGCAAACTTGAAAGTCCTGCAATGTTAGATGGCCAAAATGCCACCATGGTAATTTTTTCTTCAGTTGAATTGATCACTTTTGCTAGCAAGCAGGAACTTTACATGGTTCTGATTATTAATAAATATAATATGATTTTATCACCGGCATACTAAGTACAGTGAGAAACCAGGAATCAGAACTACTAGGCTCAGGGGACAAAGCATGTGGTAGGATATTGCATGGCTTCGAAATGAAAATATTTAATGGATTAAGAGGCTTCTTATAGTTCCTGGGTTAGTCCCAAAAAATTGATTAGTAATTCACACTTGAAAATAACAAAATTAACTTTTTAATTTGAAAATGTAAACCAAAATAATTCCATGTTCCCTTTGGGACTCTAGCCATTCTATATTAAAATTTAATGAAATCTCATATTTATCTTTAAAAACCATGCAAGATAGCAAAGCTAACTTAAGGAGAGAAAAAATTATGACAGGTTATCAGAATAGAAAGTTGTAACTATTAACTTCCTTTAAAACCAACATTGCACTGTGAGAACATTCAGCATCTGTATTCACCCTTACTAGTGTCAAGAATACATATTTTAATATTTATTTCTACATTGCAGAATAAGCCATATGCTAAGGACTTTGTATATTTTATGTCCTTTCTACCTACGAAGTTAGAATTATCTAACATAGTGATATTCTAAATTCAGAATAACAGAAGCAATAAAAATAACTTTTAAATCAGATGTTATATTTACTTACCCTAATATTGTCATAGTGAGGTTTCAGTCTTTGTTTATTTAAAAATTAAAGCCATGGTGATCTCCTAACCACTATATATTTGCTCTTTATATTCTTTATATTGAGAATTACTGAACAGGACAGTGGATGAGTAATATAAGCAGAGTAGAAAGTTTGTAAAATAGGCCAGATTTGGGGGCTATGGCTTTATTTTCATTCTACTTTGGTCTCATGAGAAGATGTGAAAAGAATGAAGTGCAGTCAACTTTGCATTGTTGGTATATTTTATTATATAATTATATTAAGCTATGATTGGCCTATAGTGAAGATAGGCTTTTGGAGGCAGGAAGGTTAAGCTGGAGACTTAAAGAAGGCACCAATTACTTAAGTCAGATATTTGGGTCTCTGTTTCCAGACAGTGTTAACAAATGAGACAGCCCATAGAACTATTGGGAAGATCAAGCTAATGAATTTGAAAAGGTTTTGCCCACTGTGAAGAATCATGCATATATGTCACTGTTATCAACTTTTGACTTGTTCTTTTCATAGTGACAAAATTATATCCTGATAGAGTATGGATTTATTTCTCTAGCAGAATCAACTATATATTTAGGATAGAATAGGGTAAGATTTTATAAATTGCCACAAAATGTCAGAGACTGATTTGCATTTTTGGTGGTTCTATACATTAATCACTGAGTAACCTTCAGTTTTCCAAATAAAGAATAGAAGGAGTGGTGAATGACATTTGTATTCATCTACAGAAAGGGAATTATTTAAATTCTTCACAGATGGTGAGATATCAAGGATAAATCATTATATTCACATTTCTAATTTTAAGAAGCTTTGAGGGTGTTTGTGGATAGTGAGAAGTAAACATTATTTTGCATATAGAATTAACTATACACTTTCTATACCACAATCCCAAATTCTCCAGATGACTGTGGAGTGCTTTTCAGATACCATCCACTAAGGAATAAGAAATTCATAAAAAGAAAATAATGTATGTTACATGTAGTATACAAACTGAGCATATTGGAGCAACTAGATAGTGACCTTTCAAAAAGGACAAATTAGATTTATATCTCAGAATATAATGTGGCTTAGTGCTTAGAAAAAGGACGACATATGACATATTCTTCTATTTCTAGCCTTATAGCACTTTACTTTATTATTTCTAAACAAGCTGCACATCCCACTTGTTCTTCAAACAACATAATTCAAATATTCTCTGTAAACTAAATGTGGACCAGTGCTTGAGACTTTTAGTAAATGCTCAAAATAATCGAATGCTTGTCTAATGTTGGTTTAAAATACTTTCAAGGATTGGACTATATTCAATGGGAAACACTCAAGACAATCTGGTGCCAAATGTTCTCTGACTTTGAGATAAGTAACATATGGAAGTACTCACTATCGGTAACATACATACCATAGAAGCAGCGATAGTGTAGCTATTCCAGCTACCAAATCTAAATGCTTTTCCCAAAATTCACATTTAAAATCTTGTTTGTTTGTTTTTTAATACACTTTTTGAATACATGAGATGCAAATGTTTTCTTTATTTTTCTTCCTACTTGTTTTATAAGTATTTTAAAATTAATATATTTTTACTAACCCTTGGGTTTGTAAATCATAGTAAAAACACAACTAACAATAGTAAATAATAGCAAAAATACTGATAAACCCACTAGTTATAATTGAAAATACCACTTGTCATAGTCCAAATTTATTATACTGAGATTCCCGCCCCCCCCCCCATCTATTCTTTTTGTAATAGAGTTTGGAAAAGGAGATGGAAGCTAGTATATTAATACAGACAAACATGGCTGCTAGGGAAAAAAATGAAGTTAAATTTTAAAAGGCCCCTGGAATTAATTTTTATCACCTTCTTTTATAGCAACAGAGTAGTCAAACAGTCAAATGCTTTTAATCACATAAGTTGGTTTTCTCAGTCTACAGCTTTCTTGTCTGTGGGGTGGTATAGGTACAGGCATGAAAGGAATGATGGCTTTGGACTTGCGCATTACCTTCAGTTTTGTGAGGTTATCTCTGGAACTGTTCCTGGCTCCACTGATCATAATATTCTCATAGCTAAGAGATGGGGGGACTAATTTTCTGTTTCAGGCATACAGAGGCCGCGATGGGAAATTCATCCCACTGTTAGGGGAGATGGAAAAGTTTGTCACATGTACCAACGCTCTCAGACATAGTACGTCATTTTCCTTCTGCAGCAGGAACTGAAGATGTTAGGAATGCCTCTTGCTAACATCTGCTTTGTTATTAATTCATTTTGCCTGCATCTTTAATTTGGGGTGACAGCCGCCTTTAAAGGCTTTGGATACCATCCCTCTCCGTAACCAAATACCATCACGTGGGGACCGTTTCCTCTCCACAGCTGTCTGTACAGAGTCTCAACATTGTGTCTACAGCTGGCAAGATGCAATACAGTCCCTGATGGCTTCCTCTCTCCTTGCTTTTGCAGCTGGCGCTACATACATCTTTGGGAAGAGTGGAGGCCTCATCCTCTACACCTGGCCAGCAAACGACAGGCCCAGCACACGCTCTGACCGCCTGGCCGTGGGCTTCAGCACCACTGTGAAGGATGGCATCTTGGTTCGCATCGACAGTGCCCCCGGACTTGGTGACTTCCTCCAGCTTCACATAGTGAGTACCAGGCCTTGGCCTGGGTTTTCTTACCCTCCTCGTGGTCTGAGTTGGTGAGCCAGATCAATACAGCAGAACATTCTAGAAAGACACAGCAAAGGGACACAGGCTTACAAAAATCGCCTACATGTGTTGGAGCCGTGTCCAAGGAGGGCACAGGGGGTCTGTGTGGTAAGCCTCAATCTCCCCATCACATGTGAACCATGATGCCATTAGGTGACTCGGGAATAAAAAATTACAAGCTCTTCCCGCCCAGACTCCTTCCCTGTGTAATTTGGTCTGTCACAAACACTTAGCGGACTGCTTAGGTATAAATAAGAGATTTACCTGGTGGCGTTCACCTTAACCTGCTTGAATGTTAATGATCTCCTAGGCTGGAAGTCGGCAACGTTTTTCTGGAAAGGGCCAGATAGTAAATATTTTGGTCTTTGCAGGTCTCACAGTTTCTGTCAGAGCTATTCAATGCTTCCATTGTATTGTGAAAGCAAGCAGCTATAGACAATAGATTTTTTAAAAGGTATATATGCCTGTATTCCAAGAAAAATGCACGTATTAAGACAGGCTGCAGGCTGTACTTTGGTGGCGCTGCCCTAGGCTGAACACTTCCTCATAGAGATGTAAAGAGAACGTGATAAAAACTGAGGCCAGGTGGGCGGGGCAAAAGGGAACAGCACAATGAACAAGGGTTAGTGTACTCATGTGTGTTGCATATTCAACATTTTGCTTGTGTATATAAGCCCCAAAGGACTGCACCCTTCATTACTGCAGATCATTAAAAACACAGTGCAAATCTAAGAAATTAAAATGATTTGGAGGAAAAAAATGACTTCGTTATGAGGATCGAAAATATTTTTATAGCAACAATTAGCCCATTTTATTGCCTGTGCAGTCTGCAGTTAAGAAAGTAGGCTAAAGAAGGATATGATTCTCCTCCGTAAGTACCCAAAGTGCAGCCACCAAGAGCCAAGAGAAGAATTGTTCTCATTAGTCAGCAATGACAAGGCTAGGAAGAATGGATTTAATTTGGAGCAATAAGCATTCAGTTTAAATAGCAGGGAGAAAAAGCAGTTTTAGAGGAAAGATCAACTGGGGATTACCACCAACCTCCAAAAAGGAGGAAAAGGACATTTGCTGGGGATCTTTGAATTCGAGTTTTGCTAATGTGCTGGTCTGAGGAGGAAAGCAGGCATCATTGCTAGTCTCTCGAGTGGAGGGGGCTGCCTGGCTGAGACAAGCAGCAAACTCAACGCTTACAGTAGTGTCCGTCTCTGGCATCTGCTCTTCCAACGTGCCTTGGAAACCAGAGCAGCTTGGAGTGTAAGGCTTGAGCTGGCTCCCCCTGACACCAGAGTCAGAGGGAGCCAGAACAGGACGAGATTCTGCTAAGGAGTGCAGGGAAGGACTGGTTAGAAGTAATCACCATCAAAATGTGAAAGAGGGGTCTTGAATAGAGTTGTGAACCATTAATGCTTTCTCAGATGCTTCAGGAATCATATGGTACTATAAGCCTGCACTAAAGCACTTTACAAAGCCATGCCGAGGAGCACAGAGAAAGGCAGTCATACTTAATGCAGTTTATCTTTATTTGGCCTCTAAGAACCACCATAATTTACACAACTCTGGGAGATTTATGCTGCATATCACTTAATGACTATTTCATGGCGTCTATAACTAGGTGATTATTACCAGCTCACTTGCATTTTTGTGGTGATTTATCTCCCTTTCCTGTTCAGTGTGACTTAGTAAGAAAAATATGATTTGGCACAGCCATGAGCATCTTTTTTGAGTCAGATAATGTTCTCCCAGTTTGTCCATTTCTCCCATTTGTGTTTCGTAGAGCATCTCCACTCTACCGAGAAACTTCTTATTTTCTGAGAGTTGACTTGAAGTTGGCACCTTTTTTCTAAAATGGACATAAGCTCCCTGGGAACTTCTAGGAGGAACCATAGCATTCCATTTTAACCTTTTTAAAAGCAAGACATACGAGAAATTTTACTTCAAAATGTGAAGAATATGCCTTACGTACTATGGACGTATTCCAGTGAGGCTGCCATTGTTTAAACATTCTAGAAATCCCGACAGATTGACCTTCAAAACTTAGGTTAGAAAAGAATAGCATCTGATCTTTTTAGAGAAAAGGAAGAGAGACCGTCCCTATGATGTGGAGAAACCACATCATTCTGGAATGACCCAAAACGTTTGTGACCATCTTGAGCATGAGGCCACTTCATTGGTCTAGGAATTCCAAACCATTTTGTATTCCCTGGTGGATTATATCTGGTGTCTACCAGAGATAAAAATTGTGTGTAACTGTATTTCAATAAAAATGTATTTATACAAACAGGCTGCAGGCTGTATACTTAGTTGACCACTTCCTTAGGCTGCAAACTTCTTCATAGAGATGTAAAGAACAACATGTGATTAAAAACTGAGACCAGAGTGGGTGGGGCAAAGGGAAGGTTTCTTACCACACTTGGGAACAAAGAAATCCAAGTGGCATATCAAAAGACTTGATTACAACACCAGCCTCTTGTTTTGGACATTAACACAAATGCACCAGGAGAATGAAGCCATAAATACTTACTATGATACTTTTATATGACTTTCACAATCTGTAAAACGTGAATTTATCAAATGCTATTGTTTCCTTGCACTGAAGAAAATGACTCAAAGAGAAAAGAATTTAAGAGCCGTTAGTGAAAGTGGAAAGAGTTGGGAAAGAGATGAAAGATTTAATTCCCCCTGATGGCGAAATGGAAGAGATTCACCTAAGAGAAGAGAAACCCACTGGGGAAACAAAAAGAAAAAGTTATGGCAGACATGGAGAGGAGATCAAAGCAGGGTAAATCCCAGGGACTGGGGGTGGTGGGAGTAAGGGAGAAAGAAGTGGGCCTGGGAAGACAGGCAGATCTGTCTGCAGATGTGCTCAGCAAGAGTTCACATGTGGGCAAAGAAAGCTTCATTCTTCCAGTGTGGGTGTTAGTTGTGGAAATAACCAAGAGTACTTTGGTACTACTTCTGATTGGTTGTCAAGCCAGTAAGTTTCTCAAAAAACAAAATATAAACTCAGAAATCTGCAGGCGCGTGTGTGTGTGTGTGAGTGTGTGAGAGAGAGAGAGAGAGAGAGACAGAGAGAGAGAGAGAGAGAGAGAGAGAGAGGAGAGAGAGAGAGAGAGAGAGAGAGAGAGAGAGAGAGAGAGAGAGTTTTATAAACTGGTGCTGAAGGCAATTCCCAGGAATTCTTTACATGTTTTGAGCAGCAGTCATGCCGCCATTGGAATAGCGTTTTTTACCCCCAAGTTAGGTTATTTGAAGGAAGAGATAGTGCCCTTCCAAAAACACTAGCGACTGTGATCCAGAGCTGAACACACGTTCTAGAAGAGCCCTGGAGTCCCCAGAGCAGGAATGGGAAACAGGTTTCATCTTGCCTGCGGTTCTCAGTGCCTCTCACTCTCTCATGTCTCATTGCAAAAATCTGTGAGCAGGGCAGGTGAATCTAGCAGGCAGGAGTTCTGGCTTCCACTAGTCATGTCTGATACCTGTGAAGAAATAAGACTCTGTGGACAGATATACACTACATATTTATTACACTAGGCTACACACTACTCACACACATGAACTTTCCCATTTATTTTCCTTTGTCATCACGAAATCCCCACACATTGACAACTCTTTTGGAAATTAGGTATCTTTTTAAGCTCATCACCGACTGGAGGCCTTTGAATCATTAACTGATAGGTTTAAAGTAGTCGGTCTCATTGTGAACCTTCGCACACCAGGCAAAGGTGTGCTGCTGTAATAGATTTTGAGTTTTGTTTGTAGTGTTGGAGAGAAAGGAGGAGAAATTAGCATGACTAATTTGGGGACATCCAACATTTTGGGGGATGGCAGGAGTATGTTGGGAGAGCTTAAACAGAATGAAGGCCTTGGTGCTATAAGGTAAAGAATTGATGCAAACAAAGGGAGAAAACAAAGACAGAGCTGGGCAGGTATTATATACACAGTTTTCCTCATTTCCCAGTTTGCTCACATTATCTGTCATTCTGGACAAAGGAACAGAGGTTCTTCTTCCATTTGCTAGTTTCTTTTAAACCTTAAGCCTTCTTTCTCATCTGGGTCTCATGATGGTTCAATAGGCTTTGATAATAAGTGTCAAACAAGACAAGAATTAGACCATTAAAAAAAGATCAGAGAAGGCCAAGAGACTGAAAAATTTAGCAACTGTTTGCTTCATATTAGCTTACATCTCATCGTTTGGGTTTCATATTTCTTAATGCTCTATTTTCGGTGTCAATTATGAATGATGATATTAATGAAATCACGGATAAATGTGTGTGACAAAGGCAAAAAGATCTTTGTTGATGTATGTGTTCATGGAATGAAATTCTGTGGAAGGCAGGTAACTTAAGGCCGAGGGATTTTTAAAAATTAGTACTTCAGATATGTTCCCTCCACTGAAATCTATTGTTGAGAAATTAATTTGCTCACCATTTGGAGAGAAGCATCTATTACTTACAAGTGACACCTGCCTATTGACCCTATGTCAAGTCTCTATGGATCTGTGTCATGTTATAGCCACCTTCATTTATAGAATAAAGAAAAAAAAACCTGAATAGGACCATAGAAGGGATTACCACAGAGGGCTTGCTATTATCGCTGTTATGAAACTCTTGACAACCCCCTTTCACCACCTACAACATTGAAGGTCAGGGAGAATTGGGCAACAATTAACTTTTTTAATGTAGTTACGGCAGAGTGTAAAAAAGACTTCTTATTAATTTCTTCCTCCCTGTGTGTAATTTACAATAAATCCTCTTGGATTCATTTTTTTAATTATGAGCCTTTCAGGAACAGTGAAAATGTATGTGTTAGGGTATCTGTTTTGTTTGATAAGAATCTATAACCTTCCCCAGTGGTTTCCCTCCTGACTTACAATGTAGATAACTTACATAAAACAAACTAGGAGAAGACGAAGGACTGCTGTTCAGACTCACCGCCTTCTCATAAGGTGCAAAATGTTCCCCTTCCAAAAGGGAGTTCCCTCAAAAAAGACTGGTAGGATTCTCTTGGTGTCATATTTGAGGATGTTGGATATTTATTAAGTTTGTTTGTATAGTATTGTTTTCCCATAATTTATAGCATTTGAAGAGACTCCTGGAGATTAAGGTGGGGCAGAGCTGAAAATGATAAATGGTCTGTTGGTCACATCTATTGCACCTATACGTTGCTGGCCTGGGAGCTTCATTGGGCCATCCCAGTGTGGGATATTTATAGCAAACTATCACCATTTGGTGGGTTCGTCTTCCGTGAGGTGAGGTGGCTGCTAGCTAAGATTCGGCTCTGGATTTGGCCAGTGGCAGAACTGGATTGGATTCAGGAACTGGATTTGGGGGAATCTGCAGAGTTGTACAGAGGAATGTTGGCATTTTTCAGACTGGTAAAGCAAGTAAAGAGGGAAAGAACCAGAAAACAACAAAGGTGTCCAACAGAAGCAATTTTGTTCCCCACAGAGTGCTGTGCACTGCAGGTTGCTCTGTATTTCCTTTCAGTGCTATTTGTTCTTTGTGAAAAAGGCCTCTTTGGGTTTTCTGGGCTTCGGAGCTTTTCCAGATCATTAGCAACTTCTGTGGAGAGGGCCTGCTGGGGATCGTCTATGCAGCTTCCAGCTTAGCCGTTCCATCCGGCAGAGTTGGAGAAGAAGGTGGGAGAAGGGAGTGGAAGTGGGGATTTGATGAAGTGACTGCTTATGTAAGCTGGACCAGAGGCAGCTGCCTGCATGGGAGTTGGTATGTGTTCCCTCATATCTCTATTATTCCCAAGGTTTTTCTATCTAAATCTGTTTACTTTGATTCCACACTTGGTTTGGGGAGGCAACATGCCATAGTGGGAAAATGGACTTACTTGGAAATGGAAATTCTGGATTTGAGTCTCATTTCTGTCAGTATCCACTTAGCTATTTGATTTGGAGCAAGACAACCCTTCCTCTTCTTCTAAATGGGCACAAAAAAATTCTTATGTTACAGGGTTTTCCTGAGATTCAAGTGAAATAAAGTATGTAGAAGTTGTTATCAGCAAAGGACTGTACAACTGTAGAAAGTCAGTTTGCTGTATGCAATATCCAGGAGGTGATGACTTCATTAGAGAAAAAAAAATAGAGGAGGGAAGAATGTGTTTCAGAATTAAAAGTGAAATCTCATTCTAAGTAGTTTTAAAAGTATTCTGGGATTGTTTCTGAAAAAAAAATCCTATTTTATCTGATCAAAAGCAAATTTTGTGAATGACTTAGATCCGCAGCTGAGACTTGTGGAGCGTCCGGTTAGCACACAGTGAAGAACCCAGTGCCATCTGAGAGAAGCCTGGTTAGGTGAAGATGGCACTTCCATCTGACTGTGGCAGCTTCCTGGTGTCTCATTGCAGGACATCGTGTCTGTAAACAGTGTGACAAGGTGATGCGTCGTGCGTCTACTGCCCTTTAGTGTAATGTGACAAAGGGCTCTATCCTCACCAGGAAAAGTGTTATCCATCTTGCCCTGAAATCCTTTCTTCAATGGTATGAACCATGGCAAATGAAGAAAGGAAGGGGGAGAAGGAGGAGAACTAAACGATAACGAGTGGCAGCAACAGTACAGCAGGACTTTTCCAGGCGGGCATGGATGGAAGTGGTTTGCGAACCACTCTAGGCACCCAACAAAGACATGAAGGCCCTATACTTGGGGATTAATAGAGCCCCAAACAGTCATTGTTAGAAACAAGGTCTTAATGTGGGTACAGCCGGATTGAGTGCCAGTAAAATGTACAATAATGCCAGTGTGAAAATGGGTTTGACAGTGCGCAGAAAATATTTTATGCCTGGTAGACAATTATAAGAAGCAGAGGCCAAAAGGCTGTATCCTTCTCATTTATCATTTACACTAGTGATACCTTTGACTATTAATTGATGACAGTCAGTGCTTCAGTATCCTCAATGCATACATAATATGAATTTAGGAAAACTGGGATTAAGAGAATTAAGCTTATGAGTGTCATTCATTACACATAAATTGAATGTTTTTTTACATGCTGGACAAAGTGCTACATTTTGGGGATACTGTGATCAACCTTGGCTTACTTACCTAGAGCTCACAGATTGGAAAGATCATAGTAATTAAAATGTGAGAAATCAGGTTTTTTTACACATAATGAGATGATGTATATAAAACTCTTGCATAACTCCTGGCATACAGTGAGCTTTCAATCATGGATAGCTTTTAATACCATTGGTACTTTTCTTGAGTTAACATTGTTCTTAAGTCACAGAACACAATAGGTTTTCCTAAATAATGAATAAACTTTCATCAAAAGACCTCTGAGATTTCAATTTAAGTGATGTAAAATTCTAAGGAAGAGTCAGGATGCTACTGATTTAAAGCCAGTGTCATGTATCCTCGATGACAACAGTTATCAAACAGCTGAACAAATTCTCAATAGCAGAGGCTTTTTAGACATATGAACCTAAAGTGCAGCAGACAAAGTAAACTCTAGGCACCAGCAAATCAGCACTGTGATTCATATGACTTAATGGCAAACCTATCTTTACACCATCAGGTGGATGAGTTATCTCATTGACCCACCACTTACACTGTTACTAGTCATTACTTCTGGGGTATTGTTTAGTGCAACAGGGCAAGAAATAACTCACTGACTCCCTGAAGCTACAGATGATGAATTTTCGATCCCCGGCTGCATTCAGAAGGCGTAGAAGCTCACCGTATTGACGGGAGAATTCATTAGCCACCCACCCCATAGCATCATATGCTTAGATCCCGATGCTGTCACTGCTGCTGTTTTAACTTGTTAGTGTTTCCCTGATAGATGGCAGAAGGAACTGTATGACTGCATTAGCCTCAAAGATAGGTCTGACAGCCAGACCTGTCGTTTCCCAGCCAGAGATGTCACCTTTGGAGCCTAGAATCACTTAAAGACATTTAGATAAGCCTTGTTGATCGACCGAACTAACCTTCATCCTAAAGTCAGTTCACACTCAGGATAACAGGAGATGATTGGCAATTAAATCTCATGTTTTATTCTTGATCCCTCAAGGTACCCTCTTTTAATTCAGTTTATTCTTTCACTCCATTTTAAAATGGCAGGTAATTTAATGGCATAGGTGATCTTTTTTTCCTACAGTTACTTAGAACTGTATCTTAAGAGATCATCTGACATTACTAGCGTTACTGCTATCACTTACCACTAGTATTGATTGGCAAAGTACCAGGTGCAAGACACTGTATAAGAACTTTGTTTACAGTACCTTATTATGAGCTCACAACTACTCAGTGAGGTAGTCACTATTAATATCCTTACTTTGTCAATGAGGCAACTAATGTTTAAGGAAGCTAAGAATTTTCCCGAGACAGCACTGCTAATAAATGGCTGGGAAGACCTTCAACTCCAGTTCTGACTTTTAATTACCATTATACTCCTAATGAAAGTCTCAGAGCAGGAAGTGTCGTGGTGATAATTGGAATTCAGCATATATTTGTGGAACAGCAATTTATTTGGAGTTGTTGGAGATGTAAAGAAGTTTAACATAAAGGATGGAAATAAAAATTGTACATAGGACTTAGTTTTAGGGCAGCATTTGGCTATTTACCAAGGAAGACAAGAATGTCACTGTTGGTAGAGATTACAGAAATGATCATATACAGGGAAAGTTAGACCTTGAAGGAACATGCCAGATGAAGATGCCAGTATGAGTATAACCTCAAAAAACAAAAATACAGGCTGTATTCTCAAAGTAGGGAGGTGTTCAGTTTGACCAGAATAAATGGCTTCAGGGAAAAGGCAGACAGTATTGGATAGCAGAAAGAGTGCATGTTTTAGAGGCAAGTGGTCTGTGATTCAAGATCTAGCTGTGCTTCCAATCAGCTCTATGACCCTAGTTGAATTATTTGACTGCTCTGTAAATGAACATAAGGACAATAACGCCACACATCTTGCAAATCTGTGTGAAGGTTTATAACAATATATGTGAAAATGCTTAATGAGTATCTGATTCACAGTAGATGTAAACCTAATGATAGTTGTAATTTTAGGTTTGTTTATTTTTTTCTTTCCAGATACTTTAGGCCTGTAGTGAGGATGACCTAAATGCCATACTGATAGATTGCTTCTGAAAGCAATAAGACATTGAAAGTTTTTCAGCAGAAGATGAAATGCCCAAAGCTTCGTTTTCAGAAAGATTATTTTGCCTCTGCGAAAGAATATTTTTGGTTGGGTTCAAGGAAAATAGATAGCAGGTTATTGTTTAAGTGGTCCAGGAAAAAACATTTTAAAGGACTTATTCAATGATGATCATAACAGAAGGGTAATAAGAATGAAACAAAAGAATATTTCAGAGACAGAATCATCAGATGTTGCCAGCTGGTTGGATGGATGAGGAGAGAAGTAAGGAATGTCTAGAATGGGAAGGTAATGATTTCATTAACAACAACAACAAAACAGGGCCATATTAAAAAAAAAAAAAAAAGCATACTTTGGGGTAAGGTCAGAGTTTGACCTTTGTGATGCAAAATATAATGCATCCAAGAGTCAATCTGTAGAGATTTCTAATTGGAAATGTGTGATGAATGCAGATGAGAGCTACAGAATAGAGGTAACAACTTAAAACTTTTCAGCCTGTTGGTGACAATGGAAGCTCAGAAAATAGATAAGATCTTCGGGGAGATAAATGAGTAGGAATTTAGAATAAATATATATTTCCTCCTTCATCTTGTAAAAAATCTCTTTATGGTATATATATATATATATATATGTATATATGTATATATATATACATATATGTGTATATGTGTATATATACATATATACATATATATACATATATATGTATATATATGTGTGTATATATATATATATATATATATATATATATATATATATATTTACAAGATGAAGGAGGAAAAGGAAGCAAGTTAAAAAGAAAAGGCTAGAGGGTCAGGGAAAATGTAGGTAGTGAAGTTTTACAGAAATCAAAAGGATGAAAAGGGGTTTTCGAATACAAGTAGTACCACAGTTGTTTATCTTCATACCTTTGGTCATACCTCTTGCATTGGGAATGATTTTGCGGGGATGTCTTTGTATTTACTGTTATTCATCATGGCATATAGTCTTTGTCTTTCCAGTCTTCTCGTTAGTCCTTCTGCATTTCTTCCCGTGGTTGTTATCATGGGCATTACTAACTCAGAGCCAGAAGACTCAGGGTCTAGTCCTAGCTCTGCCACCGACTTGCTGTTATGTAAATTGTGAAGATATCGATACTGTCCTGCCAGCCTCCTCGTATTGTGAGGAAGATCAAAAGAGAGAATGCATGTGAATGTGTCCTGTTACCATTGAAAGACCTACATAGTTAATAAGATTGTTTTCATAATAATATTGGATGCCTACTACCCAGCAAAGCTCTTGGTGCCTAAGAGGTTGTGGTTGGAGACCTGGAAATGAGGACCTCAGAGATGCTAAAGTGCTTGTAATTGGCAACAGAAGGGTTAGCAACAAGATATATAGCAGATCAGACCCAAAATGGGGATGGCCCAACTGCCAGATGCCATGAGCTGCTGTGGTCCTCAAAGGATGCTTTTATCTGGTATATGTCTTTAGACCTATCACCTCACTCCTTGGAGTGTTGCTTTGAGGGAGGCAGTTCGGATTTAAGGTCGTGTTACAGTTCCCCAAAGAACAAATCCTCTGATCCCAGAGATCACCATAAGCAGTGAAGCACGAAATCTGATTACCTTTATCATTATTTTAACTTGGATAGTTCCAAATGGTACTAATAGTCATCAAATTATCCAGCCCTTTCTTAAGTGCAAATTGCAGTACTTATGTTACTAAACCCTTTTACAAACTCTACTGATTGACTTTTCATGGCTACAAACTCATATTCTAGCCAGATTATATTTTTTTTGTCATCACTTCTGTAGTTATTTTATTCATTGTCTAGGCAGTGTGGTAGTCACTTTGTATATATCAACTTATTTAGTTCTCATAATACTGACACTGTCAAATTGGTAGAATTACCTCTATTTTAGAGATTAAGAAACAAAGACTCAGAATTAAGTAACCATTTGTTCATGGAGTTAAGGGAAGGAAAAAGGACTAAAATATTGGTATGTTTAATATTAATGTCATATGTACTGCTCTCTATAATTACCTGTTCAATACTGAGGCCACATGCAGTATAGTGATTTTAGCAGGACCTGTGATACTTTTAAAATTCATAGTTAAAAAAACAAAATCCACAGTTAAGACTCGTTCTCACAAACAGAGGGATAGAGCACACCAATTTGGCAAAGGTAGAACAAATAATTGGAATTGAGTCATTATCTTTTTAGATTCAAAGAAATGTTTTATTTTACGTTATACTTTATTGCTTTCCAGTATTTGCTTGTGTCTCAGCGCATTAAGGCACCCAATTTTGCCCAAACGGCTTTCTTAAACACTCTTATGTAAAATGGGCTTGGAAACTAAACTTCAGTTTTAAATGCAATATGGTGGGCTAATAGGTTCCAAGGTAACTATTGTTCCAAAATATCAACAAAAATGCTTTCAAATGCAGTATATCTGAGCAGAAATTATTGGGTAAGTTTATCATCATATTTCAGTGTGCGATAAACATCCTATTAGAAGTCTTCAAATATTCATGCTTGGAAACCCTAAATTATCTCAAGTAATACAGAAACACATTTAGTCTCTCTACAGTCAGTATTTCAATTTTCGTATTTTTAATTTAAAACCAAATATGGGTGTCTTCTCAGCAGCCGTGGACTGTCACCCACTGGTATGTCAGCATCTAATGTCTAGTGACAGAGTATAATAAAAACTTGGAAGGTAGACCTTTACACTGGAAATCACGTCTCTTGAAATGGGAGCAGCTTCCAATCAAGTTGCTCCTCACTTGATGCGTAATGCCTAAGGTTAGCAGGCTTTCCTGTTTGCTACCTAGATCAGCAATTCTGGAGCTGGTTTCGTTACATAGATAAACAGAAAAGTATTAAATTCAATACTAAAGATTGAAGAGGAAAATTAGTTTGTTGTGAGATGTTTCCTAGAACACAATGCACAATGTATAAGGATCTTCAACTATTCACAAAACACAGCTACTTTTTATAAAAAAGACTAAAATCTCCCTGAGGTTCATTGGGAATATATACCGCGGCATATAGCAAGAAGTATAACACAGCAAAGTTAGCTTTAGATGACAGGTATGTAGGAGGACTAGAAAGCCCAAGTTAAAATTCGCCAGGCAGGTAAAGATTAGTAACCTACTTTAGTGAAAAACAGTTTATTCATTAATTTTTTCAACCAGTTCGCCACAGGTGTCCGGTACATTCTAGATGCTGGAGATACAGAGTGAATGAGAGAGACAAACTTCCAGTCCTGTGAAGCTTATGTTCTAGTAAGCGAGTCCTCCTGAGGTACCAGTAGTCTAGAACCTGAGTTCTGCAGAACTCTGTGAAAACATGATGTCATGTATATTTTATTACTTATTAACAAATTGGCAAATTCTCACCAAACATTTATTTGCGTCTTTGTACTTTTGTCTACTTCTCAAATCTCCATATGAAACTCTTACTCTTATAATCAAAGAAAGAGCAAAGAGCCTTCTGACTAGCTGGGCGGGAGGGAGGGCCCCACTGCAACCACCATATTGGCCACTCTAGTTTGTTTTCAATGCCAAAAGGAAACAAAAAAAAAAGAATAACATCTTCACCCTCAATTTCTGTTCCTTTTTCTTTGAAATAACTGTGGTCAAATGACTATTGTTTCGTTTTGTAATTGTGCAAGATTCCTTCAGAACATCCATCTGTCTATCACAGACAGAAAATTGCTAGAGGCATCCACATGGCACTAACAGAGAAAAAAAAAATCAACCAGGTGAAAACCACCCTCCCTGGGAGACAGACCACACCATGTCTGGTATACTTTCCAAGCCTACCTACCTAAACTGTCATGTCTGCATATTGACCTAGAACATCCCCTCTCCAACCCCAATCATTTACAAGATCACCCCCTATGGTGACAGTATCAGGACAAATTAGTTTTCCCCTTCATTTAACTGAATGCTACAGGAGACAGAATGAAACCACATGTTTCCCTTTGGTTCACACCCAAACACTGCAAAACACAGGGTGTGCGCTTCCTCCTTCAAGCTGTGTGTGTGCGTGAAACACATGCAAACATTGGACTGAAATGCAGACACAGTAAGTCAGCTCTGGGGAAAACCATAGAAGTCTTTTTCAGTTCTCTAAATCTTGATCTTTTATTTGAGCTAGGTCTTTACAGAGATTCAAAAGACATGAGTTTACAATGATTCTCCAAAGCGCAGTTAAATGTGTTTTATCCAAAATTGGGTATTCATCATATTGTAACAGAGCCCCTTTGGAAACTGGGAACTCATCATTAGCACTTTCTTTATAAATTGCTATCAATGTTTGAGAAAGACAACAAAAAAACAATACTTTGTATATTCGATGAGAAAGAACATAGATGATATAAAGGTTTTCCCTGTGGTTCCACAAATTGCTTCTTTGTTAAAAGTGAACATTTGGTATAAGTCGTATATTAACAAAGGAGTCTCCTATGATATGAACCCCAACCGTAGTGGGAATACCAAATTTCTCTTTCAAGAATGCAAATTGAGCTCTCATATCCCTCCCATGAGAACAACTGATATTGAAAAATAGTGAGACTATGTCAGAGTCTGTGTACTTGGTCGTACGTGACATGAACCAGTCAGGTTTTGTGTGCAAAGTGACATTTTGTGGAGGCCAAGATCACAGGATTGACACAGACTAGTTTGTTTCACACAGCAGAAAAAGTGTGCGTGTGTGTGTCCATTTGTGTTTTTAAAAGCCTAAACAGAACAACACTGTTCTGGGAACTCAAATTCTGCTAAGTACCAACAGCCACCTTGTAAACTGACCTACTCATATAACTGCTAGATTTTGGAAACCTAGCCACTGCTTTTCACATAGCACCATCTAGATACAAACATCCATCTAAGTTGCTGTGGATATCCATAACAAGTCACAGTTCTTCTGCTTGCTTCTGTCTTTAGGGTATATGATGATTTGATTTCCTCTTATGAGGACTTTCTGTTGTTCCTGATGACTTCCAGGGAGGCGAGAGCCAGCTGTGCCCTCCTCACTGGTCATGGACCAGGTCAGCACACTTAGATTCCTGCGTATACAGGGTAGCTCCACAGGGACATCTCAAAATGTAACCATTCCAATTGCCCCAGCACCTCCTTCCTTTCCGGATTCATTGGGCAAAAGAGCAAGAATGAAGTCTTTTCTTCTTTCTGTCTCCCTAGTGTTTGGCAATACCGTGCAAACAAGTATACTTTTTCCAGTTGATTCAGTCATGCCCTTCCTGTTTCCTACTCTCAGAGACAGGGCATTCCTTGTCTTCCACAGTCAGTGTGAGAGATTTAGAGAATATGCTCAACTAGTGTCCCTTGGCACTTTTCCAATGCACGGATATATTTTAAAATTCAGATATTCCATATACAAATGGGGATTCCCAGTTTCTCTTAAAAGTTTGGAAGATTCAACTACACTGGGTCAGTGTTCCTACGTGACATTGGTTAGCAGGAGACCAATTGATCAGCATCTTCCATTTTCATGGACATACCCTTTCCAGCCACCCCACTCCCACCCCCGCCAGTCTCTACCCACTCTCTGTCACACATATCACGCAGCTTCTTCATTCATCTCTTTGCCTGCCCCACCCCTGTGACATCTTGTTTTGTGACTCCTCTCACATAGTTGTGTTAACAATTTTGGGTCATACCTTCACATATTATATATAAACAGTGCTCTCAAACATTTTCATTACATACAGCTATCTTTAACAGTTAGTTTACAAGAGCTTAGCAGTTGATTTTACATTACTTCCCTAAGGGTACATATTTGCCCATTCAGAAGTATTTTGGGCTCACATATTCATACATTTCATGTATATAATTTGTTATGTAGTGTAACACATTTAGTGATATTAACTCAATGGTTGAACTTATTTGTTCTCTTTTAAGAACCTTCATATTGAACACACAATGATAGCGTATAAATGAAGATTGTATTATTTTTTCTGGAAAAAGTTGGATATTAGACCTAAAACATAACAATAAATATAATATGCATAAAATAATGCATTTGTCCTATTTTAATTCATAATTATACAATATTGGTGTGTCAGAGTTTTGTTGACTATTCTCCCCATATTAAGAGTCTTCACACAAATCTCTGATTACTTAGCCTTCTCGTAAGCGGGTCACCTTTCAGGGGTGTTTCTGAGAGCTCTGAATTCTGACAAGAGTGAAAGGTGACACATTTTTGAGGAACACAATTGTCAATCCCTGTTTCTTACTCAAGGGCTTTGGCCTGTACCAAAATATTTCAGATGCTTCCTCTGGGGATTGCTTTGCCTATGCCATTCCTCAGACAGTCAAAAATTTCTTTCCCCCACTCCTGACAATTTTTTCTTTTGAGACTATGAATGATTCTTTCCCTTCAATTATATTGTTACCTTGAAGGTATTTATAGGCTGTGATCTAGTCCCCTGGAGTCACTCCTTTGCCAAACTTATAAATTTAGCTCTCACCACCTCTCCTCGTATGTTTTATCTTCTAGTCTTTGTAGCACTCTTTTTTTCTTTGGAACCTATAATATCTTCTAGCCTTTATAGCTTCTCTTGATAATTTCAATATTCTTCTCAAACTAGAGAGGTCAGAATAGCACATCGTATCCCAGGTTTTTCTGTGAGTATCTGATTTTAGAGAGGGAAATCAAGAGAGAGGATTACTTCAAAATAGACCTTAATCTGTTCTGTTCTCAGAAAAATAGACAAAGTGGTAAAGAAAGTTAACAGGGCACTGTCAACATGTTTCCATATGTTTTAACATACTGTTAGACTATTCCTGGAAGCTTAAGGGGAAATCATGGTTTTTCTGAGAGAGAACATCTTGCTTCTGTTAGATACTTGCCCCTGTCCTTTAGAGTAAGATTTTCTTTAAAAATTCAGCATTCAAATATGGAGTCAGAGATGCTCTACCATTGTGCTATGAGGTCCCTTCAGCATTCAAATATGGTTGTGTCATAAGAAGGGCTTTTTCTTATAGTGTACAGTTTTTAAACCAATATTGATGTTATTGTTAAGAATATTGTCCCTGCCTCTGTGGTTTAAGATTAAGAAACATCATTAAGTGCTAATTTTAGGAAGAAAAAAATCAAATTGCAACATGCACCACCTTGCTACCAGCTTTGAGTTCCAGTCCATGTCTGATGGTATTGGTAGCATTTTCTCAACGTGACAAAATGGGTGTAGCCTCTGAGGGGCTGCAAAGAGCAACGACCTATGTTAGCTCTCTGATACCATGGTCTCCAAACATTTTTGAATGTCTACACATACTAGAGAGAGAGAGAGAAAAAGTTACCCATGCAGCACAAGTAAATAAATAAATACAGCAGAGATAACACATACTAATATATGGTTTACATTATGAAACATACAGAAACATCAGACTGTTTTAAAAGATTAGCTGTTTCAGTATTTTTTCCCATAATCCCGCTGACTCAACCTTGGCTACCCCTGGGGATGCCTACCCCACTTTGGAGACCACTGTTCTGGTGGGATCACCATGTGGCCAGAGTGAACTTCCATTCTCAGGAGGAAGCTCAGGATGAGCAGTTAAATCCTGGAGGGCACCTAGGAGGATATGTGCTTCTAACATTCATTTTAGAGAGGAAGATAGGAAGGCCCAGAGGATTGGGTCACAGATTTGCTTAATGCGAAAGGTGGGGATAAAATGCAAGCCTCGTAATTTTCAGATGGTGATGCGTCATGGAAGGACCAGTTGGTCTACTTCAGCTGGAGTTTGAGGAAGGTGGGGACTGAGCCCCTGGATGATGGAGAAGGAGAGGGAGAGTCGCTAGGATTTCTTGATGGTGATGTATTTTTTGCCTAAGTGATCTCTGCTCTTTCACGCTACCTTCTAGACAGGTTCTCTTTCTCCAACTTAAAATTCAAAGCTTCTGATTTAATATCAGACCTCTTTAACAAGAGCACAGGCACTAGAGCCAGACTTCCTGAGTTCAAAGCCTGACTCTGTTACTTAGCGGTGTCAATAGCTCGGCGACTTTAGGTGAGTTACATAATTTCTCTATGCCTTAGTTTCCTCATCTGTTGAAACTGAGGATAATTAAGTTTCATATGCATTGATGTGAGCATTTAATGAGGTGATACCTGTAAAGCCTTTAGCACACTGCCTAACCCCATCCTAAGGCTCCTATAAATGTTGCTCTTATTATTGTTAGCATTTTATTAATTCCTCCTGGAAGCTGAAAGCGCCTTGCCCCACGTCATTTCATTTCATTTTGTAGCATGCACTTGCTCTAAACAGAGAAAAGAAGTTTCCCTCCTACTTTACAAACATGAGGCTCGTGTGTATGCTTATGGCCCCAATCAGTCCTGAATCCCAGGACAGACTCCCAACCTGGTGTTCCATATGGAACTGCGTTTCCTTTCAGGTTGAAAACAACGGCTCAAAACCCTGTTCAGCAGAGCGGGAACACAGACTCCATCGTTTTTTCTTCTTGTTCTCCCGAAGCATCTGCTCTCTCTGCATGGAGGCTCTACCCTGCCAGAAATCCATCTAGCCTGAGGATGGCGGTAGCAGTAGGGTTAAAGGGGTATTTGCTCACCTGTCTGAACTCTCAGCTGTGTGAGAGCCTGTGTTAGAACCTTAATAGTCCCCTCAAATAACTTGCTGTCTCCACCTCCTTGGAGTGTTTCCATTTTCTCCAGCTTTCGGTACCAGGGAGTGTTATTAAATGATAAGGGGGCTTACTTTCTGGTTATATATTGTGAGAAGATGAGAAACAATGAGTGTTGTGACACAGTAGAGGGCATGTTGCTGCTGATTATGGGAACTCCGTATCAGCGAGTAGATCAGGTGACAGTACTGCATCCGGGACGCTGTCTCCCTTCCCCCCGGAGCATTATTAATGGGCCTTCATACCCAGGAGGACAGATTACGATGTCTGGGCGATGCGATAATTAGAGATACGTCACTTATCATAAGCTGGGCGCCAGCGCCTGGGGCTGGCAGCTCTTTTCATTTATGAGGCAGGCTCCATGCTCCAGAGACAAAAGAAAAATGGAACTTGTTGTGGTGACCTTACCTGAAAGAGACCCTCTCAAATTCGTACCATGGGCATTGATTGGCCATCGGTATTGAAAAGAGAAAGAGAAAGAGACCCCGCTAATTAAGAGTGTCCAATTTAAAGGTTGGGTTGTGTTGGCCTATCTGCTTGTGTCAGGATTAAATTACATTCTTTATAGGTGTGTACACACTTTCCTTTTAGAGGCTTATCTTCAGCTCGAATGATGTTTATGCCTCACATTTCTTTTTTTCCGACCTGCTCACGGCCTTATGTTACAGAATGGATCGAGGAAGTGGGTCTCTGTTTGAATACTGTGTAATGTGTTTCCTGGGCTCCTGGATTGGTGCCAAAGGCACATCAATCCAATCAGGTAAGTCTCAAGCCACACCCCTCTCCTGGCTGAGAAGGAAAAATGATTTGTAGCGTTTGCCCAGGTAGGCCAGGTAATTTAGCGTTTGCATTGGTATTGAACCACTCACCATACACATTGCTCCTTTCACTCAAGGGATAGCCCAAGAATTAATGCAAAGGAGCTTCTTTTAGAGTTCCCTTTCTATAAAGCCCTTTTTGGGCTTTATTACACTTCACATGATTAATGTAGCCCATCACAAATGTGCTCATTCGCTCCAATTGAAGTGCAGAAGGAAGTTGACCTGGGAGAAAAAAAGATCTTTTTCAAGAAATAATTAGACACTTCTTCAAATATCTAATAATTTCCCTTTCATGTGAAAGCCTCAAGTGAGGTACAAACCCAATTCACTTACTTCATAAGAATAGAAACATCTTTCAATCAGAGTGGCTATTTTCTTACAAAAATACCTGTCATTTATAAAGCATTAACTGAGTACAGGGGTGTGTATATATGAGTGCATGTGTCTGATTTTGTTTTATTTTTCCCTGTGATCCCCTCAATGGTCTCACAGGTTGGCACTATTATCTGCATTTTCCAGTTGAGGAGCCAAAATTCAGAGAGGTTAACTGACTTGCCAAGGTTCCTGCCGCTTACAAACAGCTGAGACATGATTTAAATCCAGGTGTGTCTAGAGCCAAAGCCCAGGTTCTTTCTCCTTCCAGGGATTCCCTAATGCCTGCACACTCTGCTCCTTGAATCACTCAGCCTCTGTGTACTTCCATCCTATGGCACACTGACGTCATACTTGTCACTAGAGTGGAAGGTGGTAAGATGAAACCAAGAGATTGTTTTATCAGCTTTCCACTCATGTGCCCCAATGGTTCCTCTCTTTCCTAATAAGAGAGAAAGCCAGTCACAAGGCATTAAGGAAACCATTGGTGCTTCCTTGGGAAAGTCTTGAGAATTATACACTGCTAGCAGCACTCTCAACATTTCCCAAAGGAGGCACTGATATGTTCGGGAAAGATATGGCTTTTCTCACCTTAAAAAATTGGGGAGGGGCACGAATCTCTATCCAAACGGCAATTAGCATGACAGACACAGTGGCAACATTTTCCACACAGTAGGTAATTTGGTCAGGGTAGTCTGTTTTCTCCTAAGTCAATAGTAAATTCAGTGAGGGAGTATCTTTGAGCAATAAAAAGAATCTTGTTCTGTTTAAATATTTCTTCTGCCCCAATTTCACCATTTTTATAGCATTTTAAGATTATGGATGTCTCTATTTCAGGAGACAATTATCTGGTAGACATAACCAACTGGCATTTATATGGCATCATAATAACTGGGACCCATGCCAATAATAAGTGACTATCTCCCTGCCTTCTGATAGATGAATTCCTAGAACTTGTTAACACACCTACTGAACTAGAAAACCCACACCAGGAAGACACCACTTTTTGACTGTTAGATTGGCTTGCCCAACTAAAAAAGAATATCCAGAATTCTCAGCTCTTGAGTCCCTGTGTACCCAAGCTCCAAAATAATCAATTAAAATTGCAGTTGAATATTGGGACAAATAGTAGTTTAGCTAGAAAAATCACTCTAAACATAATTTTATGCATCAGTAAATCAAGAGAAAAACAAAAACACTTGAATTTGTCAATAGGTCCCTGTTCTTCAATGCTGTCTCTCTTTTCAAAGTGATTCCAGTTTTAACACCAATGTATCACCTTCTAGGATATACTTACCAATGAAACTTTCAAAGAACCTTATTGGTATAATGAATTATGTAAAGTCTCAGAAGATTATTTCTGGGTTTCTGTGGCTACTCTTCAAACATTTTTACCAATCATAAGTGGAAAGTACTGTGATATAGTAAATTAGATCAGGTTTCACTGAATAATAATATCATGTGTTTCTTCCCAAAGAGCGTACTTTAAATTTTGGAGATTTGTTGGTTAATTGGGGCTCAAGGTCTTAAATGGTACTAAGCGAAGAAATGCCAAAAAAAAAAAAAAGGCAGCACGCGGACCCCAAAGTATTTTCCTTCATGAGGGAAGTGCTGGTGCACAACAGCTCAATGTGATGGTGAACTTGACCAAGGCTAGATGCCAGTAGATGAGGAGTGGGCATTAATTCAGGTGGTGACACAGAGGTTGGCATTGTGAAGATTTTTAAATTCCAGAACTAAATGGATGATCCACTGGGAGACAATGTCCAGACAGATCAATACTTCACAAAAAGATAATTGCTTTTCTTGGAGAATCCTAAGAAAGGGCTAGGGCTTTAGGGAAATTGGGAGATATTTTTTTTTCCCTTCCACAAAAAGGTAATTAATGAGTACAATAGACAATTCAAGGCAAGAGAATAGAATCTGAAAACTTGAAAGCTGTACATTCATAATGGATTTAGAGATTTATGGAAGGACTTGAGCCCAGAACAGTGACTAAAGAAGTGGACAAAGCTATGGTGGTGAAAATGTTTCCTTGAGAGATACATGCTGAAATCTTTTTTGGGGCAAGCATCCAAAATCATTTTGTATAAACGAGGTATGCCTTCCAGCATAGCTGTGTAGGCAAAAAAAGGTTCAGATATTTAGAAAACAAAACAGGTTGACGTTATCCTAAAACTAGTTTATAAAATGAAGCCTGAAATACACTCCACCATGCGATGAATGAGTGTGGATTTTACTCCAACAATCATGCTTCCTTGGATTATGAAAAGTGGACACAGTATCTATCAATACTAGATTGCAGGATAATTTAGGATGTAAACTCAGAGCCTCTTCTTTCCTTGAAATCTCCAGTAGAATTTGGTTAGTCAGTGTATCATTATTATGCTTTATATTGTAAGGTGAGTGTTAGCATTGTGTTTGAACAAAATTTTTCACAAGATCTATAGTAATTAAAAAAAGAAAATCTCTGGTCTTTATTGAATAATAAAAGCAGGTCATACTAGGAACAGTGTCTAAGTGTCACAATTCGCTTTCTCGTCCAGTTCCTTTTGCCAGACTAACAAGCTCCTTAAACACGGGGTCTTAAACCTGTCCATCCTTATATACAGTAGGTACTTAATAAATATTTTTTGAATGAATGGCCCAAAAGTATAATTTATCTTCAAACTTAGCAAGTATGTATTAAATATATACTTGGTACCTGGCATCTAAGAAATGGCTTCATTTAGAGGTCAGAAACTCTAGGTACAGTATTTTTCATTTTTCCCTGGGATACTATTTTTATTTTGTCAGAATTTGAAATCATCTCCCAGAAACTTGAAAACTAGTTGTATACAGATAGCAATGGAAAGGAGAAGAGAGCTTGTTTCATCAAGATCATGTTTGTGTCAACATGACCACCTTCTAGAACCATCTTTCTTAGAGACCTTGCATGAAGGAAGGTAAGAGAACATCATTAAGATGGACCTTTTATGCAAGAGACCACAAAGGGTAATCTTTGAAAGATGGAGATAGGAAAAAGTGAAATGTTTAGAAAAAAATGGATTGAAGTCATCATTTTGGGAAGTAACAGCTTGCAAAGATAGTTGGAAATACACTTTTCCTACAAATAATTTCTTAAAACTTTTTATTTTGAAATAACTTTAGACTTACAGAAGTCGCAAAAATTGTATAGGGAGTTCCTTTATACCCTTCGCCTAGCTTCCCCTAATTGACATATTTCAAAATCATGGTACATTTATTGAAACTAAGAAATGAAAATCTGTACAATACTACTATTAACTGCAGACTCTACTTAGTTTCTCCTGGTTTTCCAATGACTTCTTCTTACGTTCCAGGATCCAATGCAAGATACCACATTTCATTTAGTCTTCATGACCCCTTAGTCTCCTCCACACTTTGACAGTCCACAAATGCTCTTTAATTGAAAGAATCATCTAAATGTATATTTGTTATATCATTTCCATCCTCCGACCGTTTTCCTTTTTCCACTGCATGTGAGCTTCAGTCACTTCCAGGTCTATTAACTTTAATTTGGTCATTGGATATTTTTCCATTACATGTAGTCGTAAGTGTATGGATGTGGTCATATATTGGGGATTTGCATCACGCTCAAATCCATAAAGTATACAAAAGTGTCCCTCTGGCTTCAACAAACGGCCCTTTCATTCATCTTTCGGACATGGTATAGAGAGGTGGTTGAGAACACAGACCCTGGAGACCAGCTGCCTGGATTTGAATCCTTGCTCTGGTTCTATGACATTAGGCAAGTCACTTAATTTCTCTGTACCTTGATTTCTGTATTTGTAAAATGGGGGTCATGGACAATTAAAATAAATGTCTGCAAAGCACTCAGTTAATTGGCATGTGGCAGGTGGTATACATAAGCTCTTATTATAGTTATTATTGACCATAAAAAATGAATGAAGGCAATCAGAGTAGGGTAGTAGAACGATTCCTAGATTCTGCATCGAATTTCTAAGTTAGTATCTTGACTCCATATTTGGTAGACGGGCTTCTTTGCATTCTGCATCACGGATATAATGATACATGCTCTACGTTTTTCAAGGAATTTCTTTAAGGATCAGATGAAATAAGGCATGAGAAAGGGTTTTGTGAAATATAAAATGCAGATCTGAGCGATGACAATGATGTGGTTTGGGGATCCTAGAACAGGAAGGTCCGGAGAGTCTCACCCTTCAGCCCAGGTCCTGATGGTAGCAGAAGGTGTATAGGTGTATGGGGGTTTATGTTGGTCGGAAGTGCTGGATGGCTCATGCATATGTATCTCTGTCCCTAACAAAATAGTGTGGGTATGGCAGAGAAAGCTACCTGGAAAATAGAATAATACGAGTGTTACCCGGTATAGGCTGACTGAAAAATGTTCCAGGCCTTTCTGTTTATACTCATAAAGGACAGGGATTAGGGGACAAGATGGGCTTGGGGGCTGGTGAGTTAGTTGTTAATCTGAACTCTTCATTTCCACACTAGCATTGTTTATTTCAGTCATTACCACAAAGAACTTTTAGAAGAAGCTGTGTCTTGCTTTCTCTCTAAGGATATGGAGGGTACAGGGGCTGCCAAGGCTGGGCTTGCCATTGATTTTCTGCTTTGTTACCAAGCAACTGGATTTCTCCCACTAAAGAAAAAGACGCACCACCTCCACTTGAAAGAGAAATATTTTGAAAGGGACACTTAACTTCACTTACTCCTGCTGAACCTCAGAATTCTGAATTAAGGACCTCAGTGGGGGAGCAGGCAGATGGGAAAACTGCAGTTGGGGATGCTTTTTTCTTCTTCTTCTTTTTATTTATTTATTTATTTATTTATTTATTTATTTATTTATTTATTTATTTATTTATATTACTTAGAAAACCCCACCTTTTCCAGGAATCCAGAATTATACTTATATAATAAACATAAGGGATCCTTAAAAGACCCAACATTCCTGTAAAGCATACAAATGGAGGGGCCAATTATGTAAATAGCAGCTAAAATTTACTGAGTGCTTATGATAGACTGGGCACTATTCTCAACATTTTACATTTAATCCTTACAACCCTGTGAAGTAGGACCCAGTATTAATGCCATTCCACATATGAGGAAACTAAAGCACCTAGTGGATAAGAAAATGGTCCAAAGTTGCACAGCTAGTAATTGAGTTCTCTTCCAAAAGGCTTTCTATTCAGAATAACAGTATTTTTGATCATTAAGATAATTTATAAAGGCCTGTACAATGATAGTGTTAGTCCATCCCTACCCCAGATTAAATTGGTTTGTACCGGGGGGGGGGGAAGCCATAAACACAGTCATCAGGGTTGAAAACAGTTATTTTATCTTGCAAACATGTTGTCTTCATCAATTAGTCGAATACTAAAACGAAAGGGATTAACTATAAACTGAAATTTAAAATGCTTGAGGGAAAGCATTGACCAATGTTGCTGGGATTCTGTTACCTTGAAGCATGATCCAGTGATCTGGGAGGAGTGCTTTTTTTTTTTTTTACTAATTTATAGAATTTTCTGCTGAAAAAAAGAAGGAAAAAAATTAGACCCTTATTCACTTAAAGACCACATTATGACCTAATTATGTATCACACCCATGTGAACATGGGTGAGCTCAGTCGTCCAGTTTCTACTACAGTAAACAGTTATCTGATCAAAGGGTGGGAATCTAAGAAATCTGATTCCCTGTTGGTAACAACCAGGGATTGCATATTTTCAAAGACCAGGAAAACAGTGAAATGCCCTCAGCTACACAGAACACAGGGTAACTGTTTTGGTTGTTCAGAAGGATTCTGCATGGCCTCGGGCCCGTCATTGTGAGCATCAGGGATCGTTGTGGGGATTTGGGACAGTGTTAGTGAATAGGAAGTTCCAATTACAGAACGCTGGATAAAACAGCCTTTGCTATAATTATACTGTGTCGAGATTGATGGGCCTAATGAGCAATGTTCCTCATTCCAAATGTTGATTTTGGAATGAGTTAGAATTAGGGCTAAAACTATGTTAGTAAATTTATTTACTGGATTGACTGTGGCTCCAAGTAGAATGCAGATTAGTTCAATTTATATTTCTTAAGCACCAAACCAATATCGGGCCCTGGATTAGGTACTGGAGATCCAAAAGGCAACAAAACTCTGAAGGAGTTACAGCCCAGTAAGGGAGAGGGAATTTTAATAATCATGATTAAATGGCAATAATAATAGCAGCTGATATTAATTGAGTACGTGCTAGGTACCAGACACTGTTCTAAACACTCTGCTGGTATTAATTCATTTACCTACTTCACCATCATAATCCCATGAAGGAGGGACTGTATCATAGGTGAAAAAGAAGGCAAAGGAGGGTTAAGTCATTGATCCTAAGTCACGTATGTGGTAAGTGGCAGAGCAGGGCTTAAACTCAGGTAGTCTGATTCCAGAACTCGGGCCCTTAAGTCCCATCTTAGTATTACAGAGGTTTATATAAATATGGTTAACTTTAAATGGAATTTTCCAGGCCAAGAAGAACTATAATTAACCATGTTTCTACTGGAGGTAATGAAACCAGATCACAATAATACTGTCCTAACTCCCATGTTTGTTCTACTCGAGACCACATGGGTCTCTGCCCTTCTCCTGCCCAAATGTTGCCTTATTAATGAAGACTTCCTTAGCCCACACAGTTCTAGCAGCCTTTCCTCCCCATTCCACCTTCCTACAGCCTGCTTTTCACCCTGCCTTATCTTCCTCCATAGATTTTAACATCACCTGACACGCTGTATTTACTTGATATTTTTGTTTGCTTGCTATTTGCCTACGCACACTGAAATACAGATTCCAAGGGGTCAGTGACTTTCTTTACATTGTTTATCATTAAATCCCAATGCCGACACGTAGGGGTTCAATATGCATTTTTTGATTTAGTGAGTTAAAAAGACAGGAAGGAAATGTGCCAAAATGTTAAAATGGTTATATCTGAGTGTTGAAATTATGATGTTTTTAGATTTTTTCTACAGGCGTCCTGTTTTTGCTATTCTGCTAGTTATCTTTGTTGTGTATCTCTCTCTCTCTCTCTCTCTCTCTCTCTCTCTCTCTCTCTCTCTCTCTCTCTGTGTGTGTGTGTGTGTGTGTGTTAGAGGGAGAATCAAGAAAACAACTAATGAAATACAAAAGTGTTTTCTACAAAGTGGTTATGTATCTAGGCTTATGTGCACATTGTTTTGAGACCGCAAAGAAAGATGCTTCTGTTTCTGCTTACAGGATAGTCTATAAGCATTTATCTTCCAGTCTTCAGAGATGGACTTCTCTTAGGGTCATTTTTCCTTAAATCTGAGTTTTAACAGACATTAAATCTGGAGGAAAAGGAGGGGGGAAAAACACCAAATTAATACAAATGCTAATGACCACTCATCCAAATAAAGCAGATATCATTTGAAACTAGACATGGGCCTGGAGTCCTCTCTGTTCTCCTTCGTCTCGTGTAAGGGAGGCCGAAACCCACTGGGCTGCCTGTCTACTGTCTCCTGGGGAAGTGATTAATACTTTTCTCTAGCCCAAGGGATAAAAAGCAAAATTAGTTTCCATTCCAAAAAACATTTTTTTTTAAAGGCCAGTTAAAATTACTGACTTCATGCATTGCTCAGCAATTATAGGCAGCATTACTGCACCCTCTCCGTAAATGATTAGAATAATTGCTGTCCTTTCATCTTTCTAGTCTAACAACACTCTCCCGTGCCTCCCACTTCCTTTTGTGTCTTAGCATGCTGCCTGTATCTGCTTTGCTAAGAGAACATCAAGGCTCAGCATAATTGGGCCATTTCCCTGTCATACTGGTTTGCTTCGAAATCTTCCTCCTCTGTAGGTTGCAGTGAGGTCAATCATATGCAGTCAAATGACAGAGAAGAGATTAAAAATACATATATCCTAGAACTAAATATATACCACATGTGAACTTCAATTGCAAAGGGAACTTCTCTTAATATACCTTAGCTCAAACCACTGGCAGTTTTCTAGCACCTTCTGGCAATTACTATAGCTTTGATTAGCAGCGTGATGGGTGCATGATATTTATATGGGTCTTTTTTTGTTGTTGTAGGTAGTAAGAGACGTAGAGGGTTTCTATTAACACAGTGTTTTCTATACTTATCTGATCACCAGAATCAACTGTAGCACTTGACAAAAATATGCCCTAAACCGACTGAATCAAAGGTTTCAACAGACCTACGGATTTATGTTTAACCAGCACTCTAGGTGATGTGAATATCAGGCAAAGTCTGGGAAACCTGGCACCGATAATATTCAGTGGGTGGTTTATATGTCTGCCTGATGCCTTCCTGATCGAGGTAATATCTGGCTTGCTTTCTTTGATTAAACTTAGGTTACGATGCTCAGAGTATCTCCCACCTTGAATTTCCCCCATGCCCACTGCCTGTGCTGGGAGGCAGTAAGATCCATGCGGGTTTTCTGTGATGAAGATCTCTTTCTGATTTTATTATTAAACTGAATAAATGAGGCCACCAATGCATCCTTTTCTCTGTCAATATTATGACAACGGACGTTGACCTAGTGACATTTGTCAACAAAGCTGCTAAGCTCACCAACTAAGCTCAGCCAACCGTACTTCTAACGTATTGGAATGTTTCATGTTGTGAACTCTACTTCCACAGAAGTTAAGGGTTAGGAAGAGTAACAGACTTCTAAAATACTACAGATGGAAGGGCCATTGGAGGTCATCCATTACAACCTGATAGCAATCAAAATAAAGAAACAGAGGCCACTGAGGGACTTGCCAAAGTCAAATGGTTAACTAGAGGGAGAGTTTAGATTGAATCTCCTGAATCCAGGCCGAATATTCTCTAGAACATCATTGCCTGATTCCTACAACCAATCAGCCTCTTCTCTGAGCCTTAGTTTCCTTGAAGGAAAAAGGCACATTAGACTAGATCAGTGATTCTAAAACTGTGTTCTCTGAGATCCTGGTTTCAGTAGAAGTGACTTGGAGGCCAGCAGTGATGAGAGTGGCAATGGAAGAGGGAGGACAGACCAGAAGTTGGGGCTCACATTTCCCCTCGTTCTACTTTTATCGGGTTGACATATTGAAATTACATTAAGAATGTGTTTGGGAAAGTAATTCTGATACCAAAAAACATACCAAAAAAAAAAAAATTGTAAACACACAGGACTAGATGGTGATTTTCAAATACATATCCAATTCTAATATTTAGGGATTCTAAGAAAAGAGTTCTGTGAAAGCAGGAATGCTGTGTTTCTTTGTCGTTCCCCAAAGGGCCTGAATCTTGGGTATTCAGTGAATGACACTCACTGACCAAATCCAAATGTGGCTCGGTCAGCTCAAGGAACTGAAACTTTGAAAGTGAGAGAACAGAAAGAGGAGCTATTTCGAGGCAGACTACCTTTTTAAATCCTCTTTAAAAGCCAAGATGAAATGTCCCCTATTTTCTCCTAAAATGGAAAGGTGACATCACTGCACAGGCAGTGGTGTCATGCATGCTGTTCTCCACTTTCCTTACAGGTGCAGAGAGAGGGCAGAGCCTCAGAATGAAGTAACCTTTTTCTTAGTTGAGCCTATTCTGCACTTAGGGAAACTATGACACTTTCTTCTGAGTTCTGAAAATAGTTAACACTCTAAGAAAGTGATGCTTTGTCCTTAAGTAAGTAAACACAAGAGAAACTGGGAGAAGTTGTCCATCTCTCTCTCTCTCTCTTTGAAATCATCGATCTCTAACATGAATCTGGGTTTTCTCTACATTCTGTGCAGTTGGCCTGAGCTCCTTTCTATTTTGGTCAAGGTTCAAGTGGAAGAGACCTGAGTGTGTGTTTTCCTACTTTCTCTTAATTTTGGTCTCCATTGTTTTACTCAAAAAGGGACTAGATCTTTGTTTTCCTTCCCCACTAAGATAATCATCTTGGTTTTCAAATCTTCTCTGCACACTGCCACTATATTTCTCACTTTTTCTCGCTCAGCTCCCTTCATGGCAGCTCTCACACACTCATTTGTCACCAGATTTTAGACTGGCTGGCTTGTGACATAAAGGAATGAATCAGGGAAGAGCAGCTAAGTAAGCTGAGTGGAGCCACTTCCTCCCTCTTTGACCATCAACAATGATAAAATAACCTGCCCAGCCAAGTGACATGAATGACATTCGGGGGTTCTTGTGGCTGAAGCTTATTTGTAACCATAGCTCTTCAGTTTAAGTGATTAAGTTATCACTTGACAGTACATAAATTTCTTCTGTAATATTTAATAGTTACTTATCTCTTCCTGATTTTTCTGTGTGTTTTAGTACATCCAGTTTAACATTTTCCCCTTAGTTGACTTTTGTTTTAAGTATCTTGTTTCTGGATGTATATGATAGAGATATGAGTTTCCAGAGGTAACAGATTCCAGTTTGCCTGTGAATTCATGATAACGCCATTTGGAAACAAATCCTTAAACCTCACTGGCACGACATAAATAGGATCTACAGGGCTTCTTGAAGCAAATTCAACCCTCTGACCTCCTCTCTCCATACTCCTTGACCCATTTAGCATGTTTCGTGATGAAATATAAAGTGTTTCAAATTGAAAATGATGGTTTATTTGGTTTATAAATCAGGAATCCTCAAGGGTATATAACCCACTTTTCTCCCTCTTTCCTGTAGGGTATATCTGTATCTTTGGAGTTTAAAAAGCATAAAGTAAAATTATCATCACTTTAATTTGTTTGGGTTCATAATATTTAGCTCACTTTGAAATATCAAATCACATTAAAAGGAAGGTGTGACAAGTAGGGAAGACTATTTGGGTATAACAAATAGGTCCCTGAAATGTTAATTGCTCAAACATAAAAGAAATGTGTCTCACTCATATATAAACTCCAATGTGGTTCCAGGAAGTAAAGGGGGGAGTAGAGGGTGGCTGCTCTATACTGCCATCCTGGGACCTGGTCAACAGAGATGCTATTTATATTATCTTCAGCATATCTTTCAAGGGCTTCTTGGTATCAAAATCCAGCTGTTGGGAGGGAGCATAGCATGAATATCTTGAAATGTGAGAATTTTATGGACTAGACCTGACAGTAGTCCACAGTAATTCCATTCATATTCCAGTAGATAAACTCAGCCACAAGGCCAACCCTAACTTCATTGGCAGCTGGGAAATGTATTCTAGGGTGTGCCCAGGAAGAAGAGGAAATGGTCATACTGAAGAGCTAACTGCTTTTACGTATTACTTGAGGTAGTTTTCAAAGTCACTTCTGGTTGGTATTTTGCCTCTCCTAATGAATTGTGAAGGCTCTCTGAGAAGATGTTTCATGTTACTTTGTTATGCCCCACAGCATATAATAAAGAGGTCAGGGCAGATTAGGCACTTGGCATGCGTATTAATCTGCTATTTCTATGTAACAGATGACCACACATTTAATTCCTTAAATCAATGCATGTTTATTATCTCACAGTTTCCGTGGGTTAGTCTGAGCATGCTGTAGGGTCCTCTGCAGGGCTGCAATCAAGATGTCAGTCAAGGCTGGCTTCTCATCTAGACGCTCCACTGGGGGAGGTTCTACTCCTAGGATCACTTACATTGTTGGCAGATTTCATATCCTTGTGGCAGCTTGGTTCTTCAAAGAACTAGGAATTCATGGAAGCTTGCTTCTTCAAAGACAGCAATAGACTTTTAGCAAGACAGACTCTTATATAATGTAAGATAATCACAGGAGTGATAACCCAACATCTTTGCAATAGTTTCTTTTTTAATTTATTGGGGTGACAATTGTTAGTAAAATTACATAGATTTCAGGTGTACAATTCTGTATTACATCATCTATAAATCCCATTGTGTGTTCACCACCCAGAGTCAGTTCTCTTTCCATCACCACATATTTGATCCCCTGTACCCTCATCTACCACCCCCCACCCCCCTTACCCTCTGGTAACCACTAAACTATTGTCTGTGTCTATGAGTTTTTGTTTCTCATTTGTTTATCTTGTTCTTTTGTTGTTTTTGGTTTATATACCACATATCAGTGAAATCATATGGTTCTCTGCTTTTCCTGTCTGACTTATTTTGCTTAGCATTATACTCTCAAGATCCATCCATGTTGTCATAAATGTTCCTATATCATCTTTTCTTACCGCCGAATAGTATTCCATTGTGTATATATACCACAACTTCTTTATCCATTCATCTATCGAAGGACATTTTGGTTGTTTCCATGTCTTGGCCACTGTAAACAAAGCTGCAATGAACATTGAAGCACACGTGTCTTTATGTATAAATGTTTTCAGGTTTTTTGGGTAGATACCCAGGAGAGGGATTGCTGGGTCATATGGTAATTCTATCAGTAATTTTTGTGGAACCTCCACAATGCCTTCCATAGCGGCTGCACCAGTCTGCATTCCCACCAACAGTGTATGAGGGTTCCTTTTTCTCCACAGCCTCTCCAACACTTGTTACTATTTATCTTGTTGATGATAGCCATTCTGACTGGGGTGAGGTGATATCTCATTCCGGTTTTTATTTGCATTTCTCTGATGATTAATGATGTTGAGCATTTTTTCATATGTCTATTTGCCATTTGTATGTCCTCTTTGGAGAAATGTCTCTTCAGTTCCTCTGCCCATTTTTCAATTGGGTTTTTTTGTTGTTGTTGAGTTTCATGAGTTCCTTGTATATTTTGGATATTAGCCCCTTATCAGAGGTACTGTTTCCAAAACCTTCTCCCATTCAGTTGGTTGCCTCTTTATTTTGTCAATGGTTTCTTTAGCTGTGCAGAAGCTTTTAAGTGTCATATAGTCCCATTCGTTTATTTTAGCTTTTACTTCCATTGCCTTTGGAGTCAAACTCATAAAATGTTCTTTGAACCCAAGGTCCATAAGTTTAGTACCTATGTTTTCTTCCATGCAGTTTATTGTGTCAGGTTTTATGTTTAAGTCTTTGATCCATTTTGAATTAATTTTGGTACATGGTGACAGCAGTCCAGTTTCATTCTTTTGCACGTAGCTATCCAATTCTCCCAGCACCATTTATTAAAGAGGATGTCTTTCCTCCATTGTATGTTTTTAACTTCTTTGTCAAAAATTATCTGTCCATATTTATGTGTTTTTATTACTGGGTTCTCAATTCTATTCCATTGGTCTATGTGTCTGTTTTTCTGCCAATACCATGCTGTTTTTATTATTGTAGCCCTGTAGTACAAGCTAAAGTCAGGGAGTGTGATACCTCCAGTATTGTTCATTTTTCTTAAGATTGTTTTGGCTATTCGGGGTCTTTTGTGGTTCCAAACAAATCTGATGATTTTTTGTTCTATTTCTTTAAAAAATGCCATTGGGGATTGCATTAAATCTATATATTGCTTTGGGTAATGTGGCCATTTTAACTATGTTGATTCTTCTAATCCATGAGCACGGAATGTCTTTCCATTTTTTTGTGTCTTCTTCAATTTCTTTCAAAAATGTCTTATAGTTTTCAGCATATAAATCCTTCACATCCTTGGTTAAGTTTATTCCTAGGTATTTTATTCTTTTTGCTGCAATTGCAAAAGGAATTCTTTTTTGTATTTCTTTTTCTGAGATTTCATTGTTAGTATATAGGAATGCAATGGACTTATGTACGTTGATTTTGTAGCCAGCAACTTTACTGTATTCATTGATTGTTTCTAATAGCTTTTTGGTGGAGTCTTTAGAGTTTTCTATATATAGTATCATGTCATCTGCAAAGAGTGATAATTTAACTTCTTCATTCCCAATTTGGATGCCTTTTATTTCTTTCTCTTGCCTGAATGCTCTGGCAAGGACTTCCAACACTATGTTGAAAAGCAGAGGTGACGGGACAGCCCTGTCATGTTCCTAAATGTAGAGCAAAGGGCTTCAGTTTTTCACCATTAATTATGAGATTAGCTGAGGGCTTGTCATAGATGGCCTTTATTATGTTAAGGTGTTTTCCTTCTCTACCTATTTTATTAAGTGTTTTAATCATAAATGGATGTTGTATCTTGTCAAATGCTTTTTCTGCATCAATTGATATAATCATATGATTTCTGTCCTTTATTTTGTTTATGTGATGTATCACATTGATGGATTTGCGGATGTTGAACCATCCTTGTGCCCCGGGTATGAACCCCACTTGGTCATGATGAATAATCTTTTTAATGCATTGTTGTATTCGATTTGCTAGAATTTTGTTTAGGATTTTTGCATCTGTATTCATCAGAGATATTGGTCTGTAGTTTTCTTTTTTGTGTTGTCCTTACCAGGTTTTCGTATCAGGGTAATGTTGGCCTCATAAAATGAGTTAGGGAGTACTGTCTCTTCTTCAATTTTTTGGAAGAATTTGAGCAGGATTGGTATTAGATTTTATTTGAAGGTTTGGTAGAATTCCCTAGTGAAGCCATCTGGTCCCGGACTTTTGCTTTTGGGAAGATTTTGGATGACTGATTCAATTTCGTTACTGGTGATCTGTCTGTTTAGATTTTCCAGTTCTTCATGGTTCAGCCTTGGAAGGCTATATGTTTCGAAGAACTTGTCCATTTCTCCTAGGTTATTAAATTTGGTGGCATATAGTCTTTCATGGTATTCTTGGATGATCCTTTATATTTCTGTGGTGTCCATGATAACTTCCCCTTTTTCATTTCTGATTTTGTTAATTAAAGTCTTCTCTCTTTTTATCTTAGTGAGTCTAACCAAGGGTTTGTCAATTTTGTTAATCTTTTCAAAGAAAAAGCTCTTTATCACATTAATTTTTTCTATTGTCTTTTTGTTCCCTGTTTCATTTAGTTCTGCTCTGATTTTTGTTATCTCCTTTCTTCTGCTTACCTTGTGTTTCACTTGTTCTTCTTTTTCTAGTTCTTTAAGGTGTAACATGAGGTTATTTATTTGGGATTTTTCTTGTTTCTTGAGATAGGCCTGTAATGATATAAATTGCCTTCTTAAAACTGATTTTGCTGCATCCCAAAAATTTTGGTAGGATGTATTTTCATTGTCATTTGTTTCCATGTATCTTTTGATCTCTCCTCTAATTTTTTTCTTTGACCCAGTCGTTCTTTAAAAGTATGTTGTTTAATCTCCAGGTATCTGTGTTTTTTCCTGCTTTCTTTTTGCAGTTGATATCCAATTTCAAATCCTTATGATCAGAGAATATGCTTGGTATTATTTCAGTCTTCTTAAATTTGCTGAGGCTGATTTTATGTCCCAATATATGGTCTATTCTTGCGAATGTTCCATGTACACTAGAAAAGAATATATAGTCTGATGTTTTAGGATGAAGTGCTCTATATATGTCAATTATGTCCATTTCATCTAATGGGTCATTTAGGGCTGCTGTTTCGTTATTTATTTTCTGTTTGGATGATCTATCCATAGCTGTGAATGATGTATTTAAGTCCCCTAATATAATTATGTTTTGATCAATTTCTCCCTTTAGTTCTGTTAGTAGTTGCTTGGTATATTTCGGTGCTCCCTGATTGGGGGCATAAATCTTGATGACTGTTGTCTTCTTGTTGTATAGTCCCCTTTACCATTATGAAATGTCCATCTTTGTCTCTTGTTATCTTTTTCACCCTGAAGTCTATTTCATCTGATGTCATTATGGCTACACCTGATTTTCTCTGGGTATCATTTCCTTGGAGTGTCAATTTCCACCCTTTCACTTTGAGACTATGCTTGTCCTTGTAGCTGAGATCTGTCTCTTGGAGACAGCATATGGTTGGGTTTAGTTTTTTGATCCATCTGCTACTCTGTGCCTTTTTATTGGTGAGTTCAGTCCATTTACATTTATGGTGATTATTGGTATGTGAGGATTTCCTGTCAATCTATCTTTTGTTTTCTCGTAAGGCTGTGTCTCCATTGTTTCTTTGCCTTTTTGTTGTTGTCTATTATTTCTGTGTGGTGATATTCTATAATGTTTCCCTCTGTTTCTTCTTTTATTATAGTATATATTTCAGTTTTGGATTTTTTTTTGAGGGGTTACCCTTAAGTTTATGTAAAAGAAAGTTTGATATTTAGAGTATTCCATTTTCTTCAGCACGCTTGCTTTCTCCATTCCCATATTTCAGTTCAGGCCTTCACTGTTCTCCTTTTTATGTTTTGGTTGCCACAAATTGTCCCTGTTGATGTGGTCGAATAGCCTCCTTTAGTATTTCTTGTAGTGCAGGTCGTGTATTAGAAAATTCCCTCAGCTTCTGGATGTCTGGAAAGGTCTTTATTCCTCCTTCATATCTAAAGGATATCTTTGCTGGATATATTATTCTTGGCTTATAATTTTTCTCTTTCAATAGTTTGAATATTTGGTTTCACTCCCTCCGGGCTTGTAGAGTTTCTGATGAAAAATCTGATGATAATCTAATGAGCTTTCCTTTGTAGGTCACCATCTTCTTTTCCCTGGCTGCCTTGAGGATTCTTTCTTTGTCGTTGATTTTAGACAGCTTCGTTACAGTGCCTTTGTGAAGGCCTGTTGGGATTGAGGTAATTAGGTGTTCTATTTGCTTCTTGGATCCGAGGATCCAGTTCTGTCCACAAGTTTGGGAAGTTCTCATCAACAATTTGTTTGAATATATTGTCTGTTCCCTTCTCTCTTTCTTCTCCTTCTGGTGTGCCCATTATTCTTATATTGCTCTTTCTGATAGAGTCAGAAAGTTCTTGTAGAGTTATGCATTTCTTTAAGTCTCAAGTCTCTTTCTTCTTCCATCTGTGTAATTTTCAGGTTTCTATCTTTGATGTCACTGATTTTTTCCTTCATCTGGTCAACTCTACTACCTAAGCTGGTTATTTCATTCTTAATTTCTTTTACTGAGTTCTTAACTCCAGAAATTCTGTTTGGTTCTTTTAAAAATTTCAATCTCTTTTTCTTAAAATGCTAATGTTGTTCTTTGATTGTGCTTCTGAGTTCATTAAACTGCCTTTCTGTGTTTTCTTACATCTCGTTGAGTTTTTTCAGAACTGCAATCTTGAATTCTCTGTCACTTAAGTTACATATTTCCATATCTTTAAGTTCCTTTTCTGGAGACTTTTTTTTTTCTTTCTGAAGTGTCTTGTTGCCTTGGTTATTCTTGGCAATTACTGATTTATTGTTTCTCTTCCTAGACATCTACAGGAGTAGCTTCTGCAACAGGTTGATAGGAAGAGGTCTTTCTTTTGTTTTCCAGTACTTGTTGGTAGAATGTTTTATTTTCTCTCCACAGCCTTTTTTTTCTCTCTCACACGGTAGTGCTACATTTTCTCTGCACTATTCCAGCTTCTCACACAATGGGGTGATTCCCTGGGAGACGGGCTTCTCCTCTGTTAATAGTTCGCCTGGGTCACAAGGCGCAGTGTCTGTGTGGGTATTCAGAGAGCTTTTGAAGTTCCAAAGCTCTTTTTGCACCAGATTCAGAGCCCATATGTTTCAGCAGTTCTGTTTACTCCTGCAAGAATCCTCCCAGATAGGTGGGGCCAGGGGTGGGGTAAATTGTGAGAGGTGGCCCAGAACAATAGCGGCGACCACAACCAGCACAGCCAGTCCTGCTTCCACAGCTCCCTCCCCTTTGCCGGAACTAGTTGGGCTGCGAATCTGTGTCTGCGGTCCACAGTTCTCAGAGCAGCAAATATTCTGTCCTTTTGATCTGACACTGCTACTGTTCCACTTCTAGCACTGGGCAGATGGGGGCAGGGCAAGCTCTGGGAGGGTAGGAAGGGGGCGGCTAGTCTCAGTGCCTAAGGCTTCCGTTGTCTGCTCGGCAGTGAGGGCTTAAACCACCATTTTCAGCCTTCTTCCCTCAGTCTTTGCTCCGAGGTGTCTGCCGTGAGCGTTGGGTTCAGCCGTGTTATATGCTGCCCCCTCAGCCCTGTGGGCCGTAACCGGAGCCCTAGCAGTCCGAGTTCTTCCCTCTCCCACAGCTGCGGTAGTTCCGGGATGCAGGGAGCTTGGATCACTGAGCCAGGTCTGCGTCCTGCACCCGCGCATCTTCGTCCCCACACCTCTCCCTTCCCTCCTCCCCCCACGCGATTCTCCCACCTTTTAGGTGAATTCAGTAGTGGGCCTGTTCATTTTGCCTGTCTTCTGTGCAGGGAGTCCTTTGTGGAATTATTGTTGTTCGATTAGTTGTAAATTCCAGGGGAGCTTTACAGAGGCTCACTTCATGCCGCCATTTTGATGACGTCTCTGCAATAATTTTTTATAAGCAAGTTACAGGTCCCATGGGGTGAGATTGTACAAGGAAGGGATACCAGCAAACCTGCCCACCATGGTAACTGTCATGGCTTTTCTACCACACGAAGTGACTGTAAAAACTCGATTCTTTCTTCCTTAGTCAGTGAACCACCTCTTTATCTGAACTTACCTCTTCACACAAAACTGTAGAGAGTTATTAAAGATCTCAAGAGATAAGTGGCCCTTATGGGCTAAGAGCTAGTAATGATGCTGTCAGAACATGTCCTCAGGAATTGTATTTGCTAAGCTTCCCAAATATCAACCTTGATTCACATGATCATCTTTAGAACGGGATTCAGAATAAGATGAGACCATCTTGAACCTGTTACAAACAAGTCTAATTCCCGTAATACCCCCAAAGCCTTCATTATATGGCATTTTGAAATCTTTCTATCATTTTGATTTTTTTTTTCCTTTTTGGTTTTTTCTGTGCTCCCTCACCCCTTCTTCTCCATTCCTCCAGCAAACTTATGTGATACTGATTTTTTAATTTTCTTTCTCTCTTCTTTCTCTTCCTGTTTGACATTTTCTAATCTGGTTCAAGTTATCCTTTAAGGTACCCCATACCATTTCTTCTGTGGGAAAGTCTGAGGGAAATTCTTATATGAAAGTTTAATCTACATGTTTAATTTGCTCCGGAAAAGGCATCAAGCATACTTCATTTTCCGATATCTCCTACTAGCAAGATTTCCTCACAGGAGAACATCTGAAAGAATCTGGGCTGCTTATTTATATGTCAGTTATGGAAAATGCTTCTTTCCTGACTATTCCCACCTAGTCTTTGAAACTCCAATAGTGATTTTCTGTGCTTAATTCTTTCAGGACATCTACGAAATAGTCCCACAGATATAAAGATTCAGTGCATCAAACTGAAAGATACAAAGTCTTTAATAGAGAGAGTCACATTTTAAAAGGGAAAATCAAATTCTGAAGATATTTTCTGGTTTTGTGAATAGCTAAAAATATAAGGATGATCATTCCTACAGTCCTGAACTTTTAATACCAAAGCTAACCTAGAAGGGGAAATGACACTGAGTTACGAGAGAGAATAGAACAGACATCAGTACAATCAGTCTCTTTTCTTTGCAAGACGCTCATTCCTAGATTAGCCCATCTGTCTTTAAGTTTCATAGGATCCTTATCTGTTTGGCATGACTTAAACTAATGAGTTGGTGAAAGGTATACAGAAACTCTCTGTAGTATTTTGTCTAAAGTTATTTTAAAATAAAAGGGGAAAAAACAAATAAAAGAAATTAGTGAGTTGGGAAGTAGTTCCCCTTACAAAAATCTAATAAATGGAGGCAAGCTCTTTCTCTGAATACGGATCCTTGTGTCTAATAAAATGACAGGAAGGGGAAGAGAAGATGAACAGAGAAGGGAAGAAATGGAGACTTCCAGTTGCTATGGGGGCCTTACCGTGGGGGATCTAACTGTACCATGCCTGTCATTTTTCAATTATCTTACCAGACCCTGCCTTAGTCAAATACTAAAACTAGCCCAGGGGTATTTTGCATTGCTGGATTTGTAAATTAAATCTTTGTTTGGGGGTAAAGACCTGCTCCCAACTTGGCTGTTACATATACTCTCCGTCTCCATTCTCTAGAGAACAAGGCAGGCCTGAGTGCAGATAGAACAATATAAAGTAGAAAGTGAATCACCCCTCCATCTCTGGCAAGACATGTGATGTTCTATTGGGATGCCTGGGCATGCACATTCACCTTGATTGTGATTCAGAGACTTCTTATATTATTTATCACAGTATTGGAGTCAGTCGATGCTTTATCATCAGTGTGTGTGAAGGAGTAACTAAGAGCCCTGGTTTTTAATTCGTCTGGACTTGGGCTCTCTTTTAGACTCTGCCACTTAAGAACTGCATGTCCTTGAAGAAATCACTGAAGCTCTCTTTAGTTCAGTTTATTAATCTGTTAAATAGAACCAATAATAGGATCTTGCACTCTGTGGAAGCCATGTGACATGTTTGACTTCCTAGGTGTGTTCGAAAACCAGAGCAATAATACCTAATTCAATAATACCCAATTCAACAGGAGCAAGTGAAGTAATGTATGTGAAAAATTTAACACTGAGCTTTGTACCTAGTGTGCCTTCAATAAATGATAGCTGTTGTCATAGCCATTGTTGTCTCAATACTTTCCTACATACTATGACTTTCAGTGACTATAGCCCTATGGCCATTTGAAGATATCTTTTTAGAGTGAATCCCATCCATTTCTTTATAAAATAATAACCCATTTTTCATGAAACATACTATTTGTCATTCTAGTCAAAAGTGATGAAACAAAAAGAATGCAGGTTTAGTTCCAGCTTATTGTTCTGACCATTAGATCCATTGTTTGCTCTATTAAATTTTCAGAGAACTGAATTCTTTCTCTGAAGGGATGCTCCCAAAACAAAATTAGGACAAAGACTGAATCTTTCTGCTCCTCAGTCAATGCACTGAAAGTTTTCAAAAACAAAACAGAGAAATGACACCCTCCAAAAAGGTCAAAGGAGAAATTTGCAGTAAGGTCCTTCCATGCCATCAGCTCGGGTTTCTGCTGTAGATCTCAATTAGACTTCACCTGTTGCTGAGTGTGCAGAGCTCAGAGTGGTAGGGGACACCTCTCTACAACATGGTCCTCAGGAAACTGTACTTCCTGTTGCACTGACCAAACCCAACACACATGCCAATAAAAAATGTGTGAGGATAAACCAAGAGCTTCTTTCCCATTTGCCAAAGTTGTTTTCAGGCGATTCACCCAAAGGGAATCAAAGCAAAATGATACTATTGTTAAAGTGGTCTCTTGAGAAAGGGGTTTTAGTTAGGGACAGTTGGGACTAGTCGAATTTGAGGCAATGACTGAAAAAAAATCAAGTGGAGATACACTGTATGCTGTAAGAAATGGGGAGAGATCAGGAAGTCATGTACACATTTAGGAAGTCAGTGTAACTGAAAGCAGGGAAGTTGATGGGCTCTTGAAAAGCTTATGTTTACAAGACATGATAAGGAATCAAATATAGCCAGGGACAATTAACTGGCGAAGGTCATAAGACAGAACACCTCGTCCATTCCCAATACAGTGGTCCCTCGGTTTTTGAACATACTCTGTTCCAGAAGACTAATCAAGTTCTGAAACGTTCGAAAACAGTCAACAGCTAGGCCTTAGGATCTTGCACTCGATGGAAGCCACATGACATGTTCAACTTCCAAGGCGTGTTCGAAAACCGGAGCATGTATTCCGGGTTTACAGCATTCATAAACTGAAATGTTCATCAACGAAGATGTTCGAAAACCAAGGTACTACTGTACATTGCAGCACTCTTGCCTGATAGGAACACGTGTGCTCTTCACACAGAGAAACTGAAGGCCGGATAGGAAAGCAGAGCTGATCAGAAGAAGCCAACGTTAGGACTGAGAAGTAAACAAAATGAATCTTTTGACCAATTATAATGAGAACTAACTAGGAAGGTGAGCTTGAGAGATATATTTCCATATTTAAAACACCCAAAAGTCTGACTCTCAGATGCTTTGACACTGCTTTCAGCATTCTACCATTAGTCTCCGAGGGACATCTCTGAACAGTTTCCTGCCAATATATATCCCTGAGGCCTTTGGGAAAATAAGAGCTATTCCTGTTTAGCTGTGTCTCAAGGCTGCCTGGCATAGGGAGGAGGCTAAGAGTAATTAAAACCAACTCTCAACTCAAGCAGGGAAAGCACTCTCCTCTCCCTGCCTCATCTGTGTTCCTGTCACATGCTCCATTCCATAGTGAAACACCAGCTGTTGAGCAAGAGATGCATTGTAATGTCTGGTCTTCTCAGTCTTGAGTTAATCACAATAGAATGTTAACAACTTAAGAGTATTTGGTTCTAGGTTCTGGAAGGATTCTTAATTAATCTGTTAGGAAAGGAAGAAGTGAGACAAGAACAAAACAGAGAGAGGCAGAGAGAAAAGCCCAACCCAGCTCTACCGCAGAAAGGGTCATCTGATTGCTTTTCCTTCTTTGGCAGTCTGATCTGTTCCATTTGAAACACAGCAAGTGAAACAAAGTCTCCAGACACCAGATGTGAAATTTGTACTGAAGCTTTAGCTCCCCAGCATCTCTCCAGAAGAAATATTCCAGGAGAGTGCTACCCAAGAACTCTCCTTCTACAAAGGTTGGGATCTAGCACTCATACCAGGGAGAGTGAGGAAAGGACACAAGAATGTGAGGAGAAACAACCCAGAGACTTAAGGGGCCTGGGAACTAATCTCACTCTTGTGCAAAAGCATTTGACTCTACCAATGATTTCCTTACCACTAGCTATCTCGGATTACCAGAAGCAGACTCTAGTTGTCCGTCAGTATCCTCAGGGGACTGATCCAGGACCCCCTGCACCCACAGATTCTCAAGTTTCTCAAATAAAACAGCATGGTGTTTGCATATAACCTACGCACATCCTCCCGTATACTTGAGATCATCTCTCGATTTCTTACAATATCTAATACAATGTAAATACTATGTAAATAGTTGTTATACTGTATTGTTCAGGTAATAACGACAAGGGAAAAAGTCTGTATATGTTCAATACAGACACAGCCATTGTAGCCCTAACTACATAGTACACATCAGCAACAAAGTAACATTTTTTGGAATATTTTTGATAAACGGTTGATTGACTCTGCAGATGGGGAACCGCTGATACGGAAGGCTGACTGTATTTGCTGTTAAGTGTAGTGCTGACTTGAAACTGGTTAGCCTAGGTTTACTCCCTATTAAGTAACTGTATTACTAATTAATTCCTATATCACTCATTCTGAACATTGAGTTCCTTTAAACTTTGCAAACTTGTCCCTGTTTAGTAGTTCAACCTACTCCATCAACCCAATAATGAACTGACTTACACTTAATGACTGTGATTAGTGCCCTGCTCCAAATCCTACTGTCCCTCCTTCAGACCTCTATCCTCAACTAGATGACTTTTCCAAGCTCAGAGTAAAACCTTTTTTAAAAAAATGTTAATATAGTATTTTCACTTTGAATTTGAATATGACACCAAAAGAAGAGCTCTGCAATAAACAGCTTTATCCACTGTAACTTACAAGCACTATAACCAATAGTTGATAAGAGTGTAGAGTCCACGTGCTTGAGGAAATTATCCCACCTTAGGGCAATTTTCCCAGTATGTCCAAGCTCCTATTTCATTTTATAATGAGGAGATGATACATATAAAACTCAAAGTACTGTGTCCGGCATAGAATAAGCCCTCTTTAAAATGTCAACTATCATTATCGTTATAAAAGTATGGAAATAGAACATAATAGTTTAAATGATAGGTCGACGTTTAAACTTCAATTCAAAAACCATAAAATTTCTCATTATATTTCTTACAATGGGCAGTTCTCTCAGATGTAAACAGTGCTATTCATGGTAAAGTTTATTTATTTCAAGATTGGTGAATTTCAAACAAGTCTAGTCCACATTAGTTGGATTGCAGTAGAGGCCATAATGGAATACCACACTGAATGGTATATTCTGTGTTTATTCTGGAGCTCATGTATATTCTCCCCGATTCTTCCATCCTTCACCACTGTTACCCCCACATTTGTTCCATGTCTGTCTCCTTTAGAATGGAAGCTCCCACAGATTAGTAATTACATCCATGTAATTTATTCTGTATGTCATGGCACTTATGTACTGTTCCGAAAATGGTGGGGAAATATATGTTGACCTATGTACATCTGTGATGATCTAATAAAACATCATGGAACACTTAAAGTCTTAGCAAAATGAATGGTAACACGTAAGAATTTGCAGATAAACTATTAACATAGGATGAAGCCAAATTAGTACAGGAGAAAAAGTAAAATTAATTAAATAGTAGGCCTGCACTTGCTGGGTAACCAGAGGTATCATCCCCTAAAAATGGTGTATGTGGAAACAAATTCAATGAATCATTAGTAATTTATATACTACTTTTTTTTTTTTTCCTGAGGAATTCAAAACATTGGAAAGTTTCTTGTTTTGTTTTTTGCATTCTGATACTTTCCCTGGGATATGATGTGTTTCTTAATTCTTGCAATGATGGACAATAGAGTGGATCCTTCAAGTCATTTTGTTTGTTTCTTTTATGCATCTAGGTATGACAAGTCCGGTCTTATATTATCAAAAGTGAACGTGGTGGTTTCATGACAGGAAAACAAATTTTCTGGCTCTAAAACATCTCACCACCCACTAAACTATCCTTTGCCACCAGCTCCAAGGGAGAGCAATTGTTCAGTCTGGTACACTGAGGGAATAATCTGTCCTTCACACTGGAGGCTGAGAACAGCGGTGAATAAAAGACAAACCAGTTCTGCAATATAAATGACACATTCCATTAATACAAGTGGATCCAAATGAACCAATTTCATTCAATAATACTTTTACATTCTGTAGCTATATGGGCTTGGATACAAATTGTAATGTCAGTCTGTCAGGAGAGTGGACTGCAGTGCATAATTATCACTTCTTGTTCAGCACTTCAGGAACTAATCAGAGCAAGGATGTGAATCTGTAATTTGCAAATGTGCAAAGACAGAGGTTACTGTGGCACTAATGGCTCTGCTGATAACACTCTTACTACCAAAACGTAGGACTGGGGGTGTAAATTCAACAAAATAATTTGACTTCCCATCTAGTCATTGATTACAAGAAATTTGTCCTGCTGCCAGCACCTATGGACATTTCTAAATTTAATATATTCAGTAATATAAAATACCATTATGCCAATAAATTAATATTTACCTTCCCAGGGACTGTACACAATCATAAAGTGATTAAATAAAGCAAACTAATACATAAAAATACAGCACAAATATACAATATATCACATCATGAAACCTGTTTCTGAACAACTATTTACTTCATGGGACTGAATCAGGAAAGATTAAATGAGAGATTGATAGAAAGAAAAAAATATACATATAGAGGGTGCAAAAAATGTATACACATTTTAAGACAGGAAAAAACTGTATTAAAATTATAATATATGTATATATAGTATACATATGTATATACATATATATGTATATATGTATACACACATATATATATGAGTGTGTGTATATATATATATATATATTTTTTTTTGGCACCCTGTGTGTGTGTGTATGTATGTGTGTGTATGGTGTATGTCTATGTACATATATCTGTATCTATCTATATAATATATATTACATAATATATGTTATATATATGTAGTCTATACTATATATAATATAATATATATAATATATATAGAAAATATGTATATATATTTTTTCTACTTTATTTTATTTTGCATCTCCCCTCAACATTTCTTCTTAAAAATCTTCAAATACTTGTTTGTTTGTTTTCCTCTCCAACATTGTCATCCAATCCCATGCTTGGGTAAGTGGAGATACTGAACGACATTTTAGAGTGGAGTAGTGGCTTAAAATTTAAGCCTCTCTCTAAAAGATTTCAGAACTTCACAGTCCTATCAGTTCATGGCTGAAAGTTGTTTTCTCAACTTAGCACTGCAAAAAATGACATTATGCTCCCTGCTTCCCCCCTCCCATTATTACCTGATCTTGAGCCATAGCAGATGTCCCTCAGAAAAATACACACCCAGAAAATCTCCATCAGTTTCTTTGGCAGTAACTACCTTTGAAGCCTGAACTTATTTCTTATGTAGAGACAGGTAGACTATGTTGGAGACTCATGGACCATTCTGTCGGTATATCCATTTTGGTCAATTCTAATTGTAAGGAATTAGAAATTATGACCTGCATCTCAACTTTCAAATGGAGTAGTTTTGTCTGAGGAGCTGAAGCTAGAACCATGGCTTACCTGGCAATGTAATTGTAGGAGACTCAGCCTAATAGAAGCTTCAGGTAATCTGGGTCCTGCTTCCCTGCTGAAGAACAGGAGAGAGGTCTCGTTTTGTGTGGGGATGTGTTTCCAGAAAGTCTGGAATGACATTTTTCTCTCCCTGATTCTGTCTAAAGGGCAGTGTACTGAGTCACACATTCGCAGGCTTAAATCTTAATTCTGCAGCTGACCCATTGTGGATTTTAGGGAGAATTATTTAATTCTCTCAGTCTTTGTTTCCTCATTCAGAAAGAGAGAAGGAAGGTAACATCTAAGGCAGGGCACTTGGAAGGTTGAGGGAGATAGATATGAAACCTCTGCCTGTTGCTGGCTGGGCTCCCTGGGAAGCAGACTCTGGTTTGTAGCAAGCACGATGTTTGTTGAGGAGTGTCCTTGAGATCAATGCCTGCGGATGAGAGAGGAAGTGGGATGTGGTGGAGGGAGAAGGTGAACTGCCACAGGCGCCACCCAGCCTCAGCCCACCTCACAAGAAGCTCTGGAACTAGAAGAGCGCTTTGGAATCATCAGAGGTTGGGCTGAGAATGCCAGACTTTTGTGCCCCTGCAGTGATCAGTAACTGGATATGGGCTGTTCCAGGAAGTGGGGTGACTGTGGGCAAGAGGGGTAACTGCCACTGAGGGTAACTCTGAAGAGGCTCATAGCTACAGGCCATCCACTGACAGTATTCCCAGGAGCTGGGGCAATACGGCTTTCATTGAAGGAAGATGGTACATCAGGGTGCCTACACTATCCCTACAATAAGGGCTAGTTTCCTATGTATGTGTACTGTGTAGCCTATCCACCCTGCTTCCTTCTTTTCCTCCCTTTTTCCCCTCCCCCCTCCTCTCCAGGCTCTTCTCTCCCTCCTCCTTCTTCCTCTTCCTCTTCTTTTGGGTTTTTCTGTTTTAGTTTCAGAATTAAATCTCTGTGTAGCAAGAATCTAACTTATTCTCTTATAGAGTGTTTTGCAGAGGTGTTCCAAGTATGAAAAAATAGGGCCCTTTTCCCATTAATGGACAATGGTACGTTGACAGAGAAGTGAGCAATTCTGAGTTGATTCTCTGGGAAAAACTATGGCAGGATGTGGGTAGCATTGTTTAGCTTGTCATATGCTAATGCCAATCTACAGAGGCTTCTTTCTTCTCTTCTGAGAGTTTGTATGTTTACATCAAGGGCAATAAACTCAAAACGCACATTTGGGCAAAGGAATGCTTGACTGAGAGTAAAAGGTGGACCAACAGGAAAAGTGCCTTGTAAGACTGTGACCTTTCAAGTTAAACTGCCCCGAGAGAAATAGAGACTTATTTGAATGTGCAGATATCTCAAGATTGGGGCCTCTGGCTCTTTTCCTCTAGGGCACTACAGAGCTTAGGTCTTTGCAGATCAATTAAGTCATTAGTGCTCCATCTAATGAAGGTTGATTTCCAGAAGGAGCCTGAGCCAGCTGGTCTGTCCCAAATGACACAAAGACAACCAGAGCACTAGAGTTAGAACAAATGGCCAAACTCCTCTGAGGTCAGAGGGCCTCCAGCTTGCAGCCCAGTTAATGCTGCCTATTTTCCAGGTGACCTCAATCATTACTCTGGGCAGATCGAAAGCAGATACTTGACTCAGGTGCTCTGCAGTCACACAAGAGTTTGTAAATATGATTTTAAAATCCAATTGCCACTGCCTGCCCAACTCAAGGAGCACTGTCCACTCAAGGAGAGCTGCAAGGTGTGAGAGACTGAAGAAACAGACAGATGTGTTTTCATCTTGGGGAATGTTGGATTCTTACAATTCTCTCCCTTAGGTATAATGATGGGAGATTTGTAGTTTTTAATTCAATCTGTTCTTAAAATTTTGAATAAATAATAATACGGTTACAAAAGCAAATGAGAGAAATACAAACAATTAATGCTCCCTCCCATTCTGTCCCTTACCTGTTGGAGACAGCAACAAGTTACTGGCTTTGCATGCTTCCAGTTTTCTTACACATATACAAGCAAATACGAGCATATGTTCTCACTGCATCTCCTGTTACACAGATAGTTATAACTCTGCACCTTGTTTTTCTCATTTAATACAACTCAGATGTCTTCCCATGCCAGTATATTGAGAACTTCCTCATTCTTTTTTTATAGCTTCATCTTATTTCATTGCATGAACATACCATATTTATTTAACCATTCCTCTGCTGTTTGCTCTTACAAGCAATATTGCAGTTACCCTTATACATGCCTCATTTTTATGCATGTTTAGGTGTATTTGTGGGAGACTTTCTGCAAAGTATAATTACAAGGTTAGAGAGTACGCATATATACATTTGTAACTTCAGTAAATATTGCCAGCTTCCTCTTTACATACCTTGTACAAATTCACATCCCATCCTCAATGAATGCAAGTGATTCCCCATACATGAACAACAGAGCGCGTTGTTAGATTTTTGGAAATTTACCAATCTGGTATGAAAAATGGCATTTCAGTGCAGTTTTGATTTTCTTATTATAAGTGAGGCTGTGTGTCTTTTTATATGTTTAAGTGCCCTTTCAAATCTTTTCTGTGAATTATCGATTGATAAATTTTGCCCACTTTTTTCATATCAGTTTGCTGATTTTGTTTTTCATTGATTTCTACTGGAAAGAGTAACTCTTTCTCTGTGATGTGGGTTACCAATCTTCCCTCTCTCCCCGTTTTTTTGTTTGCCTTTTGATTTGCTTATAGCTTTGCCCCCGAGCTTTTGGTTTTCATAAGGTGGAATTACCAAACTTTTCATTTATGGTGTCTATATTTTGAGAATTAGTTAGAAAAGAGGCTTTTCATGGTAATCTTCCCACATTTTCTGTTGGCTCTAATATGTTTTTATTTTTTAATTCATTTTTTAAATATATGGGGAATTTATCCTTGTGTAGAGTATAACGTGTTAATCCAAATTTATATATTTATATATATATATATATATTTTTTTCCAGATAGCTATCCAGTTATGCCAGTAGCAATGCTTATATAAGCCATTATTTTCCATTTATGCCACTGTTATGACATTCTAGGTTCCCAAATGTTGTGGGGTCTATTTCTGGACTTTTATTCTGCTATGTTGGTCAGTCTATTCATTTCTCAGTTGTTGAAACTGTATAATAGATTTCAAAATCTAGGAGAGCTAGTTCTCCCTCTTCCTTTCAGAATTTTTCTTACTTTTCTCTTGTGTGTGTGTGTGTGTGTGTGTGTGTGTATAAACTTTAGAATCAGTTTTTCTAGTTTTACAAAAAGTATGTGTATATATATATCATATAAAAATATATAAAACATATGAAACAAAATATATGTGCTTTTCTTATTGAGATAATGTTAATTTATAATTAAAGAGAATTGTACTTTATGGCCTCTATGAGTTTTTTCTATTCAGAACATGACGTCTTTTCTTTGCTTAAATTTTATTTTATGCACTGTACATACACCTCACACTTTGTTGTCAGCTGTGTTCCTAAAAGTTTTTCTTCTTTGTACCTATCTTCTTATCTACTATTTCACACTCTACAGTTTTAGTTACCCGTGGTTAACCATGGCCCAAAAATATTAAATGAAAATTTTTAGAAATAATTCATAAATGTCAAATTGCACACCATTCTAAGTAGTGTGATGAAATCTCATGCTGTGCCACTTTGTCCTACTTGAGATGTGAATCATCATTTTGTCCTGCGTATCCATGTGTATCCACTCTGTGTACACTACCTTCCCATTAGTCACTTAGTAGTCATTTAAGTTATCAGATTGACTGTCATGCTATCGCAGTGCTTGTGTTCAAATAACCCTTATTTTACTTAATAATGTCACATTTACATAACTTTTATTGCAATATAGTGTTATAATTGTTCTATTTTGTTATTAGCTATTGTCATTAATCTCTTACCATACCTAATAAATAAATTAACTTTATCATAGGTATTTATGTATTGGGAAAAAAACATAGTATATGTAGGGGTCAGTACTATCTGTGGTTTCAGGCATCCACTACCTTTTTTCCTCTATCAAATATTTTTTGTTTTGTCGTTTCTGTATTGTCAGGGCATATTTCATTTTCATTCTTATCCATGACATATCCCCATTAGATCAGATATAGTCCTTCTTCAGGGACTGTAGTCTGTGCTAATCTGCAGTCTCTTTGTCAGAGTTTCTCCAGTCTTGTGTTGGTTGACTTAAGTTGTTCTAGTAGTTTCCTCAATACCCTCAGTATCCTTGCAAGTTAAATACAGTTTGTCTGTAGATGTTTAACTTGAGCATAGTTTGGCTGGGTATAAAATGTTGAGTCATACTTTCCTTTTCATTGTGAAAAGCCTTCTGGACATTGACTAATACAGTCCCGGTGACCCAGAGAAGCCTTTCTTAAAAAGGCATTGTCTATGTTCAGTCTTTAATAGATGGTTGTCAGGAAAACATAGAGGGAGATAATGGTTCCAGACAGGAGCAATGGAGGTGAAAAAGAGTATGATGCTTCCATGGACAATGTAGCTTGTCAGGGTAACTACAATATAGAGGGAAAGAGGTAGACCTGTCTAAGCTGAGAGTGGAGAGTAGGAAAGTATAGATCACAAAGGACTTGTTATACTTGGAGATCTGGACATCTTCCAAAAAGACAAACTAAAACCATTGAATGTTACGAAGCAGGAGAGAGACATATGATTAGAATTGCTCTTTGCAAGGGAGGGATGTAAAGGAGCTTGTGTGCTTTACCTTCCATGCAGCCTGTGAGTTCTAATCTGTGCTCTTACAGTGCAGACCCAGAAGTTCTATCTTTCACAAACCAGTCAGTCCTATTGGTGTCATCCCTCATTGCTCCTGCCAACCTCACTAGGAGTTTGGTGACTTTTATACAGGAAAGTAAATAAATCTATACAGTAATAATGAATTTTCTTTCATGCTAGGGCTGTTTTTCTAACTACCTTCCTGTGTCACAGGGAATAGCAAAAATTAAGGATATTTTAGTCATCATTTTTAAAGATAAAATAATAGTAGCTCTTGTAAAGAAGAAAAAAAGTGTGTTCTTCTGGATATACATATATATTCTTGCACCTCTGTAATCTGTGAACTCTCTTTCTTACAAGGATGTCATGGAAACTTCCACAAATCTTGCTGATAGTCATTATACTTCTAAAACATTTTCTTCCCCAGATGATTCATGGGGAGACTTCTACTCTCTCACTCATTTAAAGCTACTTCTTGGAGACCTACTGCACTTCATTCTTGCTAAAGCTGCCAGAGTTACCTAGTTTCAGCTGGAGTACATAATGTTCTTTATTAAACATTATTTTAAAACAATCTTGTCAAATTCCACTTATTGCTCTTTTATCTTCAATAAACTATATGTAAAATGTGTTGTTCTTCTAGGCATATTTACATTGTATCATAGAAACAGTGACTATCAGACAACCAACTGGATTTTCAATTCTTTTTTTTTTTTTCTTGCTTGCTTGCTTCCTTTTCTTTCTAGCTGACTAGCACTTTTGGTCACTGCTAAAGGAAACTAGATGGTGAGGTTTCCATTGGGATGGAGACCAAAATCTTATCCATTGTGGGGGAACTTGCTGGACCCACAGTGGTTACACTCTGCATTTAAAGACTGTTTCTTTGCTGATCACTTTCATCTCCTTAATGCAATTTTCGGATAGCCATGGTTCCTAATCCCTCAATACAGCTCTTCTCAGTGAATAAAAAATAAAAATAGATTGTCGACTAATAGTCAAGAATTTCTTCATTTTCATGTTGAGAGTTGTTACCTAAAGGAGCAAGGATTTAATAGGGTCTCAGCTTGACTCTTGCCATGTTTGCATACAAAATAGATAAAGCAGTCTTTGTTTTGGAAGATATTAGTTGATTTTGTCCACTATGCAATTCTCAGAAAATATAGGGATGGGGAAAAAAAATCTGTTCCAATTACTATATAAGTAGCATGCCTCCCTTCTACCTCTATTAAAGAAAAAATGGTGCTCACTGCTCAAGACTTCTGGGATTAGCAGCTGATGGTACTCATGCACAGTCTTATCAGTTGGAATTTTAGGAATTGCTTTATTGTTGCCAAAATGAGAGAGAGAGAGAGAGAGAGAGAGAGAGAGAGAGAGAGAGAATTATAGAACTATCAGAATTCAAAGCCCTAAAATTTAGTAAATTATTTTAATTTGATTTATGTAATGAATGGGGAGGGGCAGAGTTGGGATTTAGGGGCCAAGAAGGGTTGGGTAAATTTGCAAATCACAGTAATCTATTTTAGACCCAGACCAGGTTAACAACAGATTACAATGTCATTTTCTAGGCTGTTGAGTGTCTGTCACTGTGCCATTCTTTCATCTTTTTGTAAAGTGGAAGACCCTTTCACCACATGGTGATGCTCTTTGAACTCAAATGCTACAGTCACATCTGTGTGCTCTCAAGTTTCAAGGGGGCCAGTTGCTATGGGAGCATCTTCTGTTTCTTCTGGCACTGTAGATAGTTAGACTGGATAGAAGCCTTCACTGATTAGCTGCACGTTTACATAATTGTTGATGAGATAGTATTTGACAAAACTGTCTTGCAGATGAGAGTTCAGGTGTTACCTGTGTAGCATCAGGTCCTTAGCAAGCAAAGGGAAAGATATAAGAAGAATAACAGGGCATAATGTTTCCAGTGGAACCTGTGTCTGGATACCCTTTGTGTTTGCAGTGAAGAAAGAACTTGGTGGAGGGTGGGGTGGGGGGGAGAAAGAGGCAGGGAGTCAACCTCCTCTTGATTGTCTTTTCCTCTACACTTCTAAGAGAAGCAATACAGTGTAAGACCTTTGTTCTAGCACCGCAGAGTCTGCCTCCAGTGAACTCCTCTTGGGCTAATAACCAGAGGTCAGAGTGGAAAATTTTGTGAGCGGGCCTTATTTCTTTAAGTAGGGGGCAAATCCCTTGAGGCACGAAAGGTCCATTTTACACTTATATCATACATTTCTCTAGTACCTGAAACAGCTTCAGAAAAAGAATATGTTGATTGATGATAAAGGAATCAAAGATTACATTGACGATTTTAACCAACAAAAAACATTTCTGATGAGAATATTGTCAAAATAAGTCCCACTGCAAACATGCCTCTTGACAATCATCTTGAGGGTTTCCAAGTGATGTTTTTAAAGGCCATGTAACAACTGCTCCTTTTCTTCATGTATGAGTTCAATTATTGGTGCTAGTTCTAGTGTAATACTTGAGAAGGGTGACTCCTTATTTCATACCTTCATTGGGGGGTGGGGGTGTTGTCCAAATCTCCAACCCATGGTTGGAGATTCCGAGGATTAGCATTTTGTTTAATGAGTTCCACGTCATTCTTCCTGAAACTGAACAATCCAGAAACTTATTTTTCCCCTTAGCTGCAAACTTATTAATGTTGACAGCCAGAAAATAAATGTAGCCACAACCATCCCTCACAAATGAATCAGTCAGCTCACGCTAAAATATAGCCTCCGCATATCGCTATAGGGCTCTTCCAGGTCAGCTTTTAAGTGTTCTGGATACAGTGCATCATGCTCATTTTCCTTTTAGCATTGCTCTTGATTTGTGAAGTGGGGAGACGGAGTGGTGTTGACTGCTATATTCCCATCATTAACATTAAATTTTATAGCCTAAATCTCTCTTTTATGCACATTATAAAAGTTTTAAGTCAACGTTATACTGGGAAAATGTGTTGGGTTGACAGACTGAATGCGGTTTTATTATGATCATCTTGGGCACGGAATGGTGCAAGCATATTATAAGCTTTCTACTTTTCTAATTGAGCAGGTTTGCTCAAAAGGAAGTTCTGGATGGTGCAAAATCAGGAAAGGAGTTAAATTAAACACACATTTATGAGTGGATTGGGAAAGGGCAGAGGGTCTAGATAAAGCAAATGAAACAAAGGAAATAGACTGAAGTTTCTCTGGCCTAAGCTTGGGTCATACCTCTGAAGTTGCAAATTATTTTTGCTCCATACAAAAAAGTCAAAGGGTCTTTACTGAAGAAACACACATTGGCCCCATTGGTCCATGAGATCTACTAGTTTAATTCATGATGATAAAACATTGAATTCATCCAGCTGTACATTTTTCGTGCTATTAACACTGATCTCATCTAGCCCTAATAAGTTTGCTTATTATTAAGTTTGAATTCATTAGAATCAAGGAAGGGGATATTATTTCCATGGTAAATTTACTTACTCCTGTAACTCAACCAACATCAAATAATTATTAGGAGCCTACCATGTGCCTGAGACAGAGCTCAATACTTGGTTTTCAGAGAAATAGATACTGCTGTCCTAGAGTTTAGAATCTAATGAGATAGATAATAAACAAGGCAATACATGTATATAATAATGTACAGCAACAATGCTAGAAAAGAAACAGACATGCTAGATGCTTATAGAATTCTAAGTGTAGGCACTCTACTACATCTACTGGGTATATGGGTCACCAAATACAAAAGAAAAGCCTTCATGAGGGAAAGTTAAACAATTCAAAATTAAGAAACAGTTTAAAACAACAGAACAAAACATGGAGACGCCACAGGACGTACACAGTTAATTATCTAATAAGTAGTAATAAGAATAACTGCTTTAGGATTTGAAGGAGGAAACATGCTTCTGGTTGGGGTTGGGGGTTGGTTAAAGAGACTTTCAAAAATCTCTCAAAAAGATGAAGAGATTGTAAATGGAAAGTGGTCTTTCAAGGAAAAGGAATGGCTTGGGGAAAAGTCTGAGGGCAGGAAATCTCAAAGATATTAATCTTTTGTGAAGAATTCTATACAGAAAGTAAATGATACCACTATAAAGGTGAGTTAAAAGGAGATTTGGGTGTGTTTTTTTTTGTTTTGTGTTGTTTTTGCTTATCACATTAGAAAGAATTTTAAATAGTAGCAGTAGCAATATTGAAGGATGAAACTCATTGCTGGCAACAGTCTAGGAAAACACATTTCAGATATTGCTGGTAGTGGTAGAAATTGTTACTGTCTCCCTGATAGGAAATTTGGAATACCCTATCAAAAGCTTTTAAACTATTTCTGAATTTAACCAACAATTCCACTTTGGGGCATCGATCCAATAGAAAGAATTATGAAAGTAGGTAAAGTTTCAGTTACCAGCTTGTTTATTACAGTTTCTCACGAACATTCTTATTTGAAAAGAATTGGCTAGCACAGACATCCCTCCTAGGTGACTTGATAGTGGTTATTATTATTATCTCCTTTTGTGAGAAGTATAGATTGATAAGATGAAACTTTCTGGAATTATAAATACAACATTCATGTCAATATAATATTTTTGAAGAGTATTTGGTTTAATAAAATTTAGGCTAATATTTAATTACATTGACAGATGTTCATAAAATATGGAGCAAAAAAGTAAAGCAAGTTATAAAATATCCTATGTAGTAATGTTGCTGTATGAATATATCTGCATTGGAAAAACAGTGGAAGGACATATATACATATATATGTGTGTGTGTATAAGTATATATTCAAAGGTGAACAGTGAGTGGTGTGATTACAGGTGATTTTGATTCCCTAGTATTTCCTAAAATTTGTACAGTGAAAATGTAGTGCTTAAAATTTTGTGTAAGTCTATAAAATGCTTTAGCAAACAAAGGGCCCAAAAGATATTACAGATAGACTTCCCTAAACATCATGTGCCTTGGTGGTGGGAAAAATTTTAAAAAAGTGATATTTTTTCCTTCTTTTTCTTCAGCTTAACATATGATATAATAAACTCCTGCATCAAAAAGTGTAGTTTGGTGTGACACTAACCTTGATTTAAGTCTCAGCTTCACTTCTCATTAACAGGCACATCCTGAATAAGTTATTTCATGTATGTAAGCCTCAGTCTTCTCTTCAGAAAGTTGAGAATCGGGCCATATGTGTTCAATGGCCAGCATAGCACCTACATCAGAGGTTATCCCCTATGTAAATGAGAAAGAAGAAAATATGGTTGTCATGTAATTAATGAGATATTAAAACACCAGTACTACCAGAAATAGTAATTTTCCAACAGTGAGAATGCAGTAAAAATAAATGCTACAACTCAAAAGACTCTAAAAAACGTAAATTTACTTAGACTTTACTAAAATAAAGAAGTAAAGTTCTTTTCCTAAAAATGTATTGACAAATATTTGTGAGAAAGCATGTAAAGCAGAAGGAGGCAGAGAGAGAATTTTGACAGAGAACTGTGTATGTGTGTGTGTGTGTGTGTGTGTGTGTGTGTGTGTGTGTGTGTTTTCACCCCTCTGATTCTTTAGTCAAATCAATTAAAACTGAAGCTAATTTGTCACTTTGCAGAATCACACCAAGCAGAGTTCAAAACTGCCAGCCCATGCTCATTATCCTGGCTTGAGCAAACAGAACTCCAAATAATTATTTGTTTGTTTTCAAATTACTTATATTCAAGCCATAGTATTTTATTTTCCTTTGAAATTGTATTTTCATGGTTTGTTTTACTGAGTCTAGGATAGGGGTGGGAGAAGGAAATAAGTTACAATACCAATACCTTGAGTATACCTTAACAAGTAGCATGTTTAAAAGTTCCCTCAGTTAGTTTCATTATTATCTCTAACTGTAAACAGAAACAGTTGCAGATCCCAAAACTGACATTTGCCCAGAGTCCCTCCCTCCTATAATCCTAGCCCAGAGAGCTTTATTCCAGTTACTGTGAGACTGGTGTGATGGGAGAACCAGCAGCGTTCCCATAATTAAATTTAAATTAAAGCTTTAGATCAAAAACAAAATAAGAGAGCCTTGTATGAAAAATGGGATGGCATTATTCGAAGTCACAATTTACAAAATTTGCATTCTATATCCTGGGGTGTGTACATGTGTTTCCATGTGGGTAGACGTATACCTGTGAGTGAACATGCAGGGACTTATGAAAAAATGATTCATTGTTCTCTTCTGATGGCTTCTGGACAAAGGCTAGGAAGGACATGTTCTTTCCACATCTTCTCCATTTGGGCAATGCAGCATCCTCTCTCTGCTTGTTTTTCCAGCTTTCTGTGTTTAGATTTGAAAAAAAAAAAAAAAAAAAGAAGTGCCTTTTTTTTTCTTTATCTTTCGCTCTTACCCTCTTTCCCTCCCTTCCTTTCTGCCTTCCTTCTTTTCATTTTTTTGAATGGACTGTCAAAATTTTGGCTGTGATTGAAGAAAAGAAAGGCAAGCAGAACTATCATGAAACCAAGGAAGGGGAAATAGGATTACCACTTCGTCTTGTACATAGTCAGCAGTTTTCTACCAGGGAACAAAATAATTCTGTGCTGAGACTCTTTCGAAGGCAAAATGGGTGTTACAGGTATAGCACAATTAAATGATCTATGGTACTCCTTTTTTTCTTTGAATTGATGGGAAATACAGAAACAACATAAACCAAAGCTGGCCCTCTAAAATGAATGGCTTTTAGATATGGTCTGTTTATCTCACAGAAACATGAAGAACTATCTTCATTAAAATTTTCTATGTCTGGAACCCATTTCCTTATCTCCCAGTGGAAATGTTTTACTGTCCTAACATTTGCATTGAGAACATAGATAGATAAGAATTCAACCCTCCAGTCTCATTTATTGCAATTGTATTTAAATACACAGCTTAATTAGCTGTACTCAGCCTCCTTCCCAATCCTCTTTGAAGTGGTAAAGTCCCACTGCATCAGTTGAGCTAATTTTATGCTCATAGCCTAATTTTTGAGCTGTGCGGAGAAACAAGGGTACAGCTGCCCTATATGATCTTTAAGTCCAAAGACTTGATTCAAAAGAACATTTCTTTTTCAGTGGAGGACATGCAGTTTGTTGCTTTGGATTTAAGCACCAATTAAAGCTTTCGATCATCTTTCACCAAATTCACCTTGCACAATTAACTTAAGTCAGTTTAAGGAAGGAAGTATAGGGCTTGAGATATATTCGTTAATAATGGAACAAAATCACATGTCATACCATCCCGGTAGGGAAAGCGTGAGTAGGTGTCGTACTGTGAGATTTTTATAGTGTGATACTTTTTGTTAACCTGAAATTAAAAGGCCAAAATGAGAGGCAACAAGTTTTTATTTGGGATCAAAGAATTGCAATTTGAGGAACACAGATTTAGGCAGAAACCCAAATAGTGTCCCGATTACAGGATGAGGGCAAGACTTTTTTATGAGAAAAGGAAAGGAATAATTACATGAATAGAATAAAGAAATTTCTATTGGTGCTTTAAAGATGAATTACTCTTTACCTATACATGATTGGTTACTGATTTTTGTCTTCAGATAGAGTCCATAAACATGAGTCCTTGTGGTCAAGGTGTCTCCGTTCCTGTTAGCTTTACAAATAGTTGTTTGGAAGACAATGTTGGTTTGGCCTAGTTTAAAGGTCTGACCCAGTTCAAAGAGTCGAAAATATCAAGGAACAAGACTTGCAAGGCAGTTCCTCTGGAATAGTTGCTCTGGCTTTCTTTTAAAATGGCGTCACTTGTGTCAACTTTTTACATTTTATAAAGCATGCTTATGGGAAAAGGAAAACACTGATGGCATTATACAGAAAATGTTACACTGAGGGTTAACAAACACCAATAGGTCAGAAGTAAAGCAATATGAATGCAGGATTAAGAAAATGATAGGGTTATATATGTCTAGAGCATGATCTTTAATATTATCAATAAAACCACTAAAGATGTCTCACTCTAGCTGTGAGGTTGGTTTAGACCATGATATCTAGTCTAATACCTTTTTTTTTTTGAGTGTAAGTAACTAGATATATGTATTCTATAAAATTTTGTACTTAGTGGGCCCCTGTTGAGTCTCTGTTGGCTTGAGATATGATTTGCTAAGAGAAAAGCAACAGGAGTTACTAAGGTATCAGAAAGTAATATATGATCTAAAACTTGAGAATACTTTAATTAAGTGGGGCAGAAACTGTGCTCATCAATTATCTATCTGTTCCTCTACATTCCCTGGCTTCTATTGGTGTTAAATTTGGAGGAAATTCTGACCAATGGACAGCAGTCAGAAGTGAAATGTGTCACTTCTGTGCTACAACTTAGAGTTCGTTCCATTTTTTCCTCCATCTCTCCCTTTCCTTGCCAACCCTTCTCTGAGATTTAGAAATTTTGTGTTATACAGAGTCTTGCATAAGATGTAGGCACCAACTCACGTTAGCATTTACATGAGCAAAAAATAAGCATGTGTGTGTAATTAAGTGTGTGTGTCTGTGTATGTGTTAAGCTACAGATACTTAATTTGTTACTGCAGCACAGCATAGCCTGTCCTGACTATTGCAACAAGTTAAGAAGGTTTCTACTGATATTAGAATTCAATCATGTAAGTAGATCATTAATTGTAATATTTAGAAACTGTAAATTATAAAATTATGCTAAACTAAGGGGAAAATGAGAAATATTGAAGTTCTTTTCTTTCTTGGGGCTCTACATGTCCTGCCTTGGACCTTTGTGAAAGCCTCTGAAGCCAGGACGTTGTAACCAGGGCATGTGGGCCTGATACACAGGTTACTGAGATATCTGTTCCCTCACCTTTGGTGGTTTGTTGAAGTAGGAGGCCAGATCCTTTGGACAAGTCATCATCAGTTATGAGAAACCTTGTCTTCTCACGCCAGTGTGCTGTAAGAAGATTATCATGTCCCATATGTGTCATGATGGGAAAAAGGTAGAGAAGCACCATCGGTCTAGGTATCCAGGCGTAACAGTGTGATCATCTTTATATTCCAGGTCCTCTTTCTTTATACCCATTCCCTCACTCTCCTCATGTCCTCTCCCAAGTGTGTGATTATATTTTCACAGAAATTTGAGAAGGGACTATTGAGATAATTGTTACTCTTTCACAAATATTTGTTGAATTAGTAAATAAATGTGCATTTCAGACACTTCTGCATACCTCAACATGTCTTCTTTTGGGGGGCTGTATTTATTCATAGGGGGAGAATTTCCTAGCAACCCTAAAATCTTCCCAGTTGGGAATCACTCATTCCATTCCCTAATTTTTAATCATAAAAAGAAAAGAAAAAGCCTGCAACTGAACTCTACTGAAGTATGCAGTATCTCAATTAGGTTACGCCAAGCTTTACCAGTCTATCACAAGAAACTAGATTACAATAATGTCTTATATTTATCAAGTGTTTACCAAATGCCATGCATGATGCTATATGTTTTGCATATATTAATTTCACACAAAACCCCTACGAAGTAGATATTGTTATCCCCCTTAATTGTTTTCCAGTTTTATTGAGAAGTAATTGACATACTTCACTGTATAAGTTTAAGGTGTACAGCCTGATGGTTTGATTTACATATATTGTGTAATAACTACTGAAATACGTTTGGTTAATATCCATCATCTCATATAGATACAATTTTAAAAAGACAAAAAATGCGTCCTTGTGATGAGGACTGTTTGTGCCCACTCTTTAAACAACTTTCCTAGATATCACACAGCAGTATTAACTGTAGTCATCATGCTAAACATTACGTCCCTGGTACTTGTCTGATAACTGGAGTTTTGTACCTTTTGACCACCTTCCTCCAGCTCCCTTTCCTTTAAGCCCTCAGTCTCTGGTAACCACAAATATGGTATATTTTTCTGTGAGTTTGGTGTTTTGTTTATTTTTTTAAATTATATTCCACATATCATTGGGCTCATACAGTCTTTGTCTTTTCTCTGTCTGATTTAACTAACTTAGCATAATGACATCAAGGTCCATCCTGTGGTCCCAGATGATAGGATGTTTCTTTTTTTGTGTGGCTGAATAACATTTCAGTGTGTGTGTGTGTGTGTGTGTGTGTGTGTGTGTGTGTGTGTGTGTGTGTTTGTTTCTTTATTTATCCATCAATGGATGCTTAGGTTTCCGTGTTTTGGCCATTATAAATAATGCTGCCATGAACATGGGGGTGCAGATATCTTTTTGAGTTAGTCTTTTTATTTCCTTTGGGTGTATTCCCAGGAGTGGAATTGCTGGATAATACAGTAGTTCCATCTTTTTTTTTTTCATTTTTTGAGGCACTTCCATACTGTTTTTCATAGTGGCTGCCCCAATTTACAATCCCACCCACAGTGCACAAGGGTTTCCTTTTCTCCACATCCACACCAGCACTTGTCATATCTTACATTTTGGATGATAGCCATTCTAACAGGGGTGAGTTGATATCTTATTGTGGTTTTAATTTGCATTTTCTTAATGACGAGTGAAGGTTTTTATCCCCATTTATAGTTGAAAAAACTGAAAGAAAACTTAAGGAGCTTGCATGATTGCATGGCTAGGAAGTGGCAGAGCGCACATTAAAAGCCATCAGTCCAACTCCAGGCTCTTAAACAGTATGCTGTGCTGCCTCTTCTTAATAGACTGATGAAGTTTGCGGCCTGATATTTTTGTTTCATTCCGTGCAAACTTCCTCCTCTCCCCTGGTGCCTAAAATCACTTCAGAAGGAAACAGCTTTGTGACGACCAGCAATTATTTAGAAGAGCTGCGATTTTGAATTTTAATAGCTCACCTTAGTTCAGCTCAGATCTCCTATTTGATAGTGCAAGTTGTGCTATTATCCACTAAAATAGATTAACTATGGTGGCACCACCTTTATAATTTGGCAGGTGATTCCAGGTTCATGTAAGAGGATTTTGGCATCTGAAAGACAATGAAAATCCTCTTAACAAATCTAGAGTTCTATCTAAGAATGTTTGGATGTTTGGCTTATCAGTTATCTTTGGAAAGGTTCAAAATATGTACATTTCCTCACCCCCCCCCCCAAATCAGCTTGTTGCACACGAATAATAATTGCAATGAATAATACTTGAATAATGTGTCAATTCTATGAATAACCAATAATGACCACACATGTTACAAGTGGCCAAAGAGTGGATAGATTAATCAGTTTGTTCTAATTAGCCAGAGCTGGGGAAACAACTTAAGTAAAAATCCTCAGCTTACTTAATGCTTCATAGTAATTAATAGTAATTGATAACAACTTGTAGTAATTAAAATCTAATACATGTATTTAATGTGTAAAGGTGGTTTTTAATTTGAATAATTTTTTTTTCTCTAAGGGAAAAGTGTGGGATTGGGGACTCTCGGGTTCTTCTTCCCCTTATCCTTTTCAATCTCCTACTGAGAAAATGGTAAAGGATCTTACAATATGTCATGTTAAGCTTAGAGATCATTCTGGTACACTGACTTCATGCTACAGATAAAAAAAAAATTGAAGCTTAGAGAAGTCCAGTGACTTATTCGTCACCTTTCAGGCCATTGGCATACATGTCGCTTGTCATACTTAGGTCAGCTGCCCAGTTTGTGGTTAAGGCTGGGACATGATGTGTGACAAAATATGATGCTTTTGTATAAATAACTACTTCCGGCTACTTCATTATGAGGGGGCTTTGAGTGCAAGAGGTCTAATAATAATCATGTCAAATCAATAAATTAAAAGAGGTTTTGTTTCTAAAGTGACTGATAGTTTATTTATTTGTTTTATAGATATAGTGCCTCCTCTATACCAGACTCTTTATCTACAGAAGAAATAAGTGAATGTTCAAACCTAGCCCCTCTACACTCTGTCTGAACTTTTTGAATGACACAGAGCTCAGAACTTTGCATGGCTTTTTGTGTTCTCTGTAAAATGAAACTCTCCTAGGGGAACCTGTGTGAATTCTATTCAGAGTTTAAAAACACAGATTTATGGGAGAGCCCCAAATCAATCAAAAACATGGTGATGTTTAAAAAAAAACAACAACAAGAAAAGAGAAAAGCATGAAAAGACCCTGCCTGCCAAGAGTAGCTTATTAGCAGTTGAAAATGCTGAGATATGAGTGCGTAATGGAAATGAGGCCATGATCATTTGGGCAAAAACACAATTTGCATGAGAATGAATTAGGAAATGTCCTGGAACATCAGAAACATGAAAAATCTGGGGTCCTGTAGAGCGTGCTCATATTGCTAGGCATACACCACTCATGAATCTTCCTGTGGCCAGACACAATCCCTTTCTAGATGATATTAGAGATGTTCTATAATAGGTAATCTTACATTTAAAGGAAGAATATGATGTATAGTTATGAAAACTGTCAAAACTATCTCCTAGAGCTATTTTTGAGGTCTATTTTATTTCTTCATCTCTCGATCTGGCATTCATTAAAGCAGAGAATGCCCCTTAAATTATACTCTGCTGTACCCTGGAGGAACACCTGAAAAAGTTAATAATAAGCCCTTGAGATTAGACAAGTGAAGAGGAAGGAATTATGAAATAAAACAAAGCAAAGAAATCATGTAAACAAATTAATTAATTGTCTGGAAGTGAAAAGCACGTTTGTAATTTTGTCATCGTCGAAGGAAAAGTGGAGTTCATTATGCTCACTGACTATGCTGGTTTAAAAGCTCCTTCCCGCATAGCATCACGGAGAGAGGGAGTGTGTCGGAGTGCAAAGCATGGATCGCTGGTAGCATCAATTAAAATAGAAATTCATTGTTGAAATCTCCAGAGTAAAAGGGTGGGTCTCTGTGCTTTGAGAATGGCAAGAAGCCTTTCTTCCCCTATTTTCAGTTTATTTTCTGTCCTCTTCCAAACGGATCTTAGAAACATTTACTTTGGATTTCTAGTAGTAGGTATCATACCTGTTTGAAACAAATTGTGTTCTTACCTGTCATGGGGCACTTTACATATTTGATCATTTTTAACCCTGTGGTGAAAAGTATCAGTACCACTTGAGAAGACTGAAGTTCATCGAGTAGTTGCTAGGTGGTGACACCAAGGATTTAAGAGCAGGTCTGTCTGACGTAGAAGCTTTTGGTTTCTCCAGGGCACCCTATAGATGTCTAAGGAAAGGTCTACTGTGCTGAGTTAGGGATGCCCGTATCACAGGGTCATCAGAGGTATGTCGTATGCACCTAGAATGGGTATTACCTATTTGGTTGTGTGGTAGTGTGCTAACAGAAGTCCAGTGGAGTTATACATGAAGTGAGAGACATGCAGTGCAGTCACCCACGTCACATGGTGAACTTTGAGCTCTCCAAATGAGCAGAAGCCCAACTAGCTTATACTGAAGTATGCTTTATGGGAGCATGATGTGTTTTAACTTTATGGCAGTTGCTATTTTAATGAATATAAATAGTCTGTCCAGGATTCTGGCAGCATTTTATGTTTTCCTAGTATAGTCCATATATTCTTAAGTGGGTAAAAGATACTTAAAAAGACATACTTTCAAGGTGAAGAAACAATGCTCTGAACAAAAGAAATTGTTCATCTATTCATTCATTCATTCAGCTCACATCTATTATGGACCAGGTACTCTGCATATAAAAATATGCACATAGCATGGTCCTTACCCTAAAAGTGTTACAGCCTAACAGGTAGGCTGTAGGCAAACAGGGAAATCAGGATTATATGTGGTAGTATTAAAATAGCAGGAAAGCATACAAGCTCTTACAGAAACACAAGGAAAGGCATGGTAATCAGTTTGTACACAGACGCTATTAAGAAGTGGCCTTGTTTTGTCTCATTCTATCATGGTCTCAGAGTGACCCTGTCTGACAGGGTCTTCTGTGGCGTTGCCCATGTCCAATAGGACAATAGCATGGTCTAGTTGGGAGTGCCAGGTCATGGTTCAGACATCAGGGTCTACTCTTTTTTGTTTGTTTGTTTGTTTTTGTTTTTTCTTAGTACCAAACCGTGAAAACAGCCATGCCTAAGATTCCAGCAGTTGTAATGAAGTACAGCAACCAAAAAGTTCGGACTCTTTCTTAAGAGCCATAATAGAAGTCCCAACATTTTCTGAAAAGAGCAGTCTGCCTTTGCTTATGGAAGTATCCTTCAGATGTAGTTCACTTCTGAGCCACCAGTTGGATGGCATCTATTTTGAGGACAAAAGGAGCAAACCAAAGGTTCCTTGACTGTGTCCCCCTTCCAGGCCCCCTCCTTTCCTTTCCCTAAGGTCCTCTGTCTATTTAAATACAAGAAGTGAGTCCAGTGTAGTTCTCTTTAAGGAAAAAACAAACAAGGAAAGAGCTCCAAACACTCTCTTGGCAAATGTTCCTTCAGAACAGACAGCCCTCTCTGTTAGAGATTCATCTTAAAAAAAAAAAAAACACAAAAAAAAATGCAGAAATAGGATAGGGCCACAGAAGGGCAGGAATAACCAACAAAACTGTGCAGCAGGCTCCTCTGTGAGGGAAGATGAAAACGGCAAGTGCTTTTTTTAGTCTCGCAAGAAAAGAAGTTTAATATGATATAGCTCCTGGAAATGACAAATGACAAAGGAGAGGCTTTCCCTTTACACTCTCAAGGAGAAAAGGGCTCTCTAAATTAAAGACAGAGACATTCAGTTGAAAGGAAATAGTTTTCTCCTCTAACTTATAATTAGCCTGTAATACTGCTTTCTGTAGACGCTGATCAATGCAAATTACGGATCCCAGTGAGTTTGGCAGGTGTCATTCATACATCGAAACGCTGGGATATCCATCATATAAGTGCAAGGCGGTGGTTATCTTCTGAGGCATCAACTGATTCACGCAAAGGAGAAATTATTCCTCTGTCTTCATCTGTAATACCACTTATCCATTGCCACATGGGGATCCAGCACCTTCGATAACAAAGGCCAGCATCCTGTTAAATTGATCAGAAGTTTAATTACATACAATATGTTCTAACGCCGAGATCCAAAAGCCTATTTTATTTCTGATGTTCCGTTGGAGGATCAAAGCCAAGGGTAGAAGTGGTCAGTGAGGCTTCCCAATGTCCCCCAAGCTTGTTTATCCTTGGAACTCCCTGACTCAGAGATGGATGTTTTAGGAGGTTCTGGGGCCCTTGGTTTCCCTTGTGGAAATGCCAGTGGGCCATGTGTGCTCCTCAGGTATCAGGGTGATGGAGCTCACCTTGGCTATGACTGAAGGCATTTGCCAGAGAGTTGGCAGCATTTGGCATGCGATGGTTGGCACAGGCCAGCTTAGACCTTGAAAACTTGGAGCTGATGCAGAGGTGGATAAATAGATTGAAAACACAGATTGCAAGCTCAGATTTTCATAGGGGCCAGACAGGTAATGTGGCTAAGTGAAAAACAGCCAGATGGCAAACTGGAGCTGACAGGCCCCAAGTAAAGGGGACAGGAGCCACTCAGCTCCCACTTAGATGATCATTCAGGGATATGGGTCTAGAATCGCCACCTTTTCAGGAGAAGCCACATGTCTTGTGCGGATATTAAATCTCCTGACTTTTAAATATTGGCATCTAATTAAAGTCCTTGGTAAGCCAGACCAAACAATTTACCTTGGAGGCTGCCATTTTATAATCTCACGCTTTGCTTCCCAATACGTATACAGAAGCTCGGTGGGCTCAAGTTTTAGGACATCACTAATCTCATCCCAAGAAGTGAAAACAAATGAAAAATATTGGCAAGGAAAAGGAAAGTACTTCTCGAATGTCACAGTGTCCCCTTGGGGCTTGGGTCATTGAATTAAGAGCTTTCACTTCTGCTCCTATAACTAAACGATTAGTAATGGCATTTCAGGGCAGGGTTATGCCACTAAACAAGCACTAGACGAAGAACACAACATTTGTTACATGAAGCAGACAGAGCACAAGCTCCTTGCCTTTGAGAAGTTTGGGAATTCAGTGATAGCATTATATTAACATGCATAGAGTAGTTAGAAAAAATGCTAAGATAACATAAGCATGTGTGGGAAGGCACTCAGAAAGTAGGATAAAAGTATCTTTTCTTAACAGCATCCCTCATTAATAATCATCAAAAGTAGAGACTGGGACCCTGTGATTACATTGGTTCCATTCCCACCAGGCTCTCCCTGTCTTCAGGTCAGCTGATTAGCAACCTTACTTCCCCTGGGCCATGGAAGGTAATATTTTCATAGGTTTTAGGGACATCTTTGGGGCAACCATTATTCTGCCCACTACAATTCCCATTATCTTTGTTTGGAGAGATTGTGTACTTTCCCCCCCCCTCACATCAAGAAATAGAGCCTGGTAATTTGGTAAAAAATGTGTTCAAATGTAATGTATGACTCTGTCCTACACGCCAATAAATTACTTTTCTATGGCCTGAACAGCCAGTGTAATATTCAGTGGAAAGCACGTGGGCCTTGTAATCATAAAATCCTGAGTTCAAGTTTCTCCTGTGGTGTTTACCAGCTGTATAATGATTCTGTATAATGATTACTATCTGTATAATGATTTCTGGCATAGATTTGAGTCATAGATGCCTTTCTTCTGAAATGGAGAAAATACTCTCCTCATATTATTGTTTTGTTTAAATTAAATAGAACTGACATGCCAGAATCATAGTAGAAATATAATTAGTGGTATTATGATTTCCTGAAATCTTGAGTTTCATTTCAGTACTGTTGGGTAAAACCAGTCTAAAACAACAACAACAACAGCAACAACAACAACAACAACAAAACCCTCTGTGTTTCTGTTTAATGAATTACACTTAATGAAAAATATTTCTCTGCGGTATTTGTCTGACTTAGCTGTTAGCCTATGTAAGATGTTTGAGTTTCAAAGATGACAAAGTGATTTCTGAGTGCAAAATGGTGTGACCGTCAGCAGTAAACATGTGATACCACCTTTGGGGGCAGGGGTTATGGGGAGAATAAAAAGATTGGGTATAAAGAAAGAAGACTCAGAGTTACTCAGAATTAAGAAAATGAATCCATATTGTCAATATAAGTCTCCCAACTGCTAACACAGTGGTGGATAGATTTTCTTTTCCACTAGATTTACTTTCTGATATACAAGTTTATCACTGAAGCAAGGACTCTTCATCAAGCCATTTTCCATCAATAACCCCAGCTGAAGCCCAACAGGCTGAGTGTTTATTATTCACTTTTAAAAGGCTAGAGCTCATTTGCTTCTGCAGTAGAGAGAGGAGCAGACTCGGGGAGAGGAATGAGGGCACTCGAGGAAATGGTCATTCATTGCAGTCAAGCTTGAAAATACAGAGGAGTGAAACAACCAGGAAAATCTCACCTTATGGCTGGAAATCAAATATTGATCAACTAATCCCCTAATTTACCGACTTCCTTTTTAACAATCAGATTCACATTTATGCATTCAACAAACATTGGCTGAACCCTTTCTGTAGAGAAAGTTCAAGGCTGTAGAAAACATTGTGCCAGTGCCCACTCCCACCCCTGATATGCATACATTTAGTCTGGAGCCATAAATTTCTTGTGTTTCTAAAGATTGGGTGTTCTTATAAAAACACCAGTACTTATGATTATATCCCGTCATGTCAAATCCTGCAGTCACCTTTTTCTGAAGGCATCATCATAAACAGGATGTAATGTAATGCTCTCTCCATCCTTTAACACTATGCAAAACAAAGTGAATACATTGTGCATGGCCTCCGGAAACTTCCTCTGAAATAGCAGCAGTGCTACTGATGCTGCACGCACGAAATATACTGAAAACTGAATAAATATTGAAGAATCCAAATTCAGGTAATTATGAGCAACCCAAATCTTCCTTCAAATTGTATTGACATTGCCGTTCCCTTGTTGGTTACATGAGGTACTCCTTAAGCTGAAAGAGAAGATTTTAAGCTATTGTTCTCTCAGGAGGTCCCTTCCCTCTGGGGAATTTGGGAACCAGAGAGCATAAGAAGGGGGTGTTGGTTCAGAATGCTGTGCTCAGAGGTGATAAGGCTCAGGGAGTGAAGGCAGTGAGGAGGGAACCAGTAAGGAGGTGGGGGCGCTGGATGGCGTTTTGGCAATTACTGAGTCAGTTCCCTGATTTGTTGGAAGGCTTAAACATTCCCCAAACACCACAAGCACCTCTGTTCAAATAGAGATTAGGGACACAACACAGGCCTTCCAGAGCTGATTGGAAAGAGTCTTTGGTGACCTGCTATTTTGGATCTGCATTGCCTGTGACTCCTCTTTCCATGTGAACACAGCAGAAAGGCAGCAAACATGTTTTTGACTCAGGCAACCTCGGTCGTGCAGGGGAGGGAGGGTGGGAAGATGCAGGGAGATTTAGTACCAGTGAGAGAACACCCAAGAATAATTGAAATGGTGTGGAATTTTTAACCACACTTTCCTTCAGCGAGCTTATGCCTGCGAGTCACAGGGAATGGGAGGCTTAAATCTGTCAAGCCCTCAATTTCTACATTCCTACAGGCCTCTCAAGGCTTTGCATCTCTCCTCCTTGAGTAAAGTATAATTCTCGTCCTTAAAGATACAGTACATACTTTTCACGCACTATGGTCCCTAAACACAAACAAGTTCCTTCACCTGTTGCCCAACCAAAAAAACAGGCATGTCAGCTAAAGGCCAGATGCCAATATTATGCTTACTGAGCGGTGGCACGGCACGACATTCGATGGGCCAGGTAGGAGATTTGCAAAGACAGTTTTTACTCAGTGATTCCCCATGCTGCCCTTACCACCTAACCCCGTCCTATGAGTGGACAGCACTGTGATCAACACACAGAACGATGGGTGCATATAAAATGACTTTTTATCAGGGGAGCGATGGGGGAAATCTATCTGGATTCAATGTATTCCCCCTTTAATTTTCCTTAATCACCAATCATACAGCCATGAGCAAGCACTCTTTCCACTTCCCTTGCCCACAACCAAGAGTAAGAGGAACCTCTTCGTTTCAAACTGTGTTAGTTAGGCATGGGTTAGAGCCCCAGCTCAAGCATTTAAAAGCTCTGCGACCTTGAGGAAGTTATTTGCATTCCGAGTCTTGCTTTTCATAGCTGTAAAATGGGCTAAATGATAGCTACCTCCCAGGATTGTTAAAATAAGGTTCACTTCAAACATCTCAGAACAGTATATGGTACTTTAACAGGTGCTTAATAAACATTAGCTCACACATAGACACAGACACACATATGTGCTTATACATACACTTCCTGGCCCCTTATCTTCTGATCTGAATTTGGAACATCTTTGAGGGAGGGGAGAAGAAGAGAGAGAGTTAAGAGATTGCTTACAAAAAGTTTTGTTTGTTTGTTTGTTTGTTTTTAAAGAGCATTGAAATAGTAAGAAAAGCAACTCCAAGTAATGTGATCTGAGGGAGTGTGGTCTGCAGCTAGGACCAAGAGACCCAAGAGAAGCACCAGTATTTTATGTTAATGGTATTGGGTGGAAAATGCAGCTTTAATGAAACATTGGCTATGATTGCTTTACCACCATTTCTCCAAATGCTTTTCCCTCGTTCCTTCTCTCTTTTAAAAAAATCTGGAGGGTGATTTCTCATGCCCCAGGACTGTGTTTCTTTCCCTAAGAGTCCTAGAGGAACCTGAGGTGCAGCTATAGTTGAGCACCTGTCTGTTGTCATTCAGACAGGCCTGGGGGACAGCAGTGAGCTCATGCCCTGGGGACTTAGACAGGGACTGGCTTTTGGGCAAAAGCTGTTCTCAGTGAAACGGATGCACTCTAAGGGGGTGAGGACTACTAAACCTTGGGAGATACAAGGAGGGGGAAACTTCTAGTGTCTCTGGACCTGGCTGGGTGCACACAGCTCATGACAAATGCACCAGAGTGTTGTTGGCATTTGATTTCAGAAGAAACTGCAGTACCAAGAGCCAACAACTGTCTGCTTTCCTGCAACACCCAGGTGACACACCTGGTTTCCACTGCTAGCGTTTCATCTGTCCAGATGTTCCCAATTACTTGGACAAAGAGCCTTGTGGGTTCTTGCATACAGAGTGTGGCATTTCTTCCTTCCTGAGATGCATTCGAAAAGACAAAGCCCAGCTAGCAGTATTTTTCTTTCTACTTTGTGCGTGAGAATGCTTCAGTGCCTTTATTTCCAAATATATGTTGTTGTTTCAAAATGTGTTTTTCCGTTGAATCAAAATAGCACAGTGTACTGAGTACAAGACAAAAGGTAGGGAAAGCAACTAACATCTGTTGGGTTAGCTGCCTGCTATGAAGCAGATGCTGATAGAGCTTCCTTGTATACAATATTTATTGTCCTTCTCACTGCAAGCCCAAAAGGTGTGCAAGTTTGATTACTGCGTGTTACCGTGGGAAGCAGCCCAGCATTCTGGAAGGCGAATAGGGTTGCCTCTTACCAGCCGTGTGACTCCCAGTAATCTCTTACACCTCTGAGCTTCCCTATTCTCTGTATAATGAACTTAACTATAGTGGCTAGTAGGGTTGTCATGAAGATTGAATATGATTGTAACATAAGGGTCACAATCTTGACCTATACAAGTTGGTCACTATTGAGAGAATCTCTTATGGAAAAAAAAAAATAATGAGACCCAGGGAATGGAATAATTTAATTTAGCTAAAGACTCAGCTGGTAGGGGGTTCAGTCTAAATCAGGCGTGTCCAAACTGTGGCCCGGGGGTCAACTGCGGCCCACAATCCATTGTTAATTGGCCCGTAGCAAATTCCAAAAATATATTTAGTTTACTTAAATAAACCAGGTGAGGCAATACATACTTCCTCAAGTGAGTGGCCCGGCTGTTTGTGTATTTTACCTCATATGGCTCTTGGTGAAAAACGTTGAAAAACGTTTGGACACCCCTGGTCTAAACTCACAGCCAGATCTGTCTGATTTTAGCCTCTCAACTACTGTGTACTAAAGTAGTTATATAGTTCACCCCGTCCCACCTCACCTACCTCACCCCACTCCTATTCCCACTGTGTGCTCACTACATGCACACAACTGTCCTATGAGCGGGCTGCCAGGAAATTTATTTAAATGACATCCGAGATGGAGAGTTAGCACAGATGCAGGAGAAGGGCGCTGACCACTCCGGATCTTCAGAAGATAGCCAGTCGCCAGAAGCACAGGGCCGTGGTGGTTTGGACACACCACCAAAGGCTCAGTTGAATGTCCTTTCATTGAGTCCCCACCTTATCCCTTGGCTAACTACTGGGACAGAATTGGGAAAGGTGATTTCAGTCCCAATGTCCTGTTTATTATTGTTTTTGTTAACACTCAGCGTAATATATGGGAGATACCTGTGAAGGAATGAGCAGGAACCTCTCCACTGAGATGTAAACATGTTATTTAGGGAGTTCTGACTGGGAGTTCTGGTGAGACCTGTATCATAGATGAAAGCAATGCTTTGAGGATAGGAAACCAGGAAAGGTCAGTTTCTATGAGAATTACCTGTATTTTGATGGATATTACTGTGGGTTTTTTTTGTGTGTGTGTGGTGGTGGTGGTGATGGTTTTTTAAAGACGATTTGATCTCAACAGTTGGAAGTTGGGAAAATAATGGAGAAAGGAAACTCCCAATAAACAACAGAGAGGGTGGCTCAGTGAGCCAAAGAACACCTGAGGGTGCCTGATGGGCTGCAGGTGATGCATAAAATCTTAGGCAGAAGCAGAAAACAGGCTGGAGTGAAGGTATTGAAATGGACATGGAAGGCAGCAAAATGGAACCCAGGGTCGTTGGAACACATCATCTACCCTTAATTTTCTGCCAAACAATTCATGGCGCTTTTTAGTTCCTTATTGAATGTGACATAATCCAGCTACTCAGACATCTTTCCTACTCATCAGAACAGTGAGGTGTTTCCTCCAGCAATCCTGAAATACTGAAGGAAAAAAAAAAGTTTTCATGTCTACCTTTATTTCTTTACTTTGGTCCTTACTCTAGAGATGGGTTAAAAGTCATCTGGGAAATTAGCCAGCAGTAAGTGCTTGTGAGTGTGCCGTGCGGGTGGGAGTCACTGTCAAACTGTAGCCATCCTAATGAGAAAGTGGGAGGACGCCAGAAGCACCAGTCTCTTCTGTGAAAGACACACAGGGTCCCTTGGTGCCCACCCCAGCATAAAATTGCCTCTTAGGAGAATTCTAGGGTTAGGATAGGCGTGAGGCATTGTAGAGAAGTTTACAGCATTTTTATTCAGACTTTTCTGGTAAAACCGGGCAAGTAGAATAGAATCCTAGTCTCCCAGTCTTTGCAGTCATCCCCACATTTAAGCAGTTATTTTTTAATGAGCAATACCGTGACATTCCCAGCATTCTTTCCTTCTTTAAGGAGTTTACTCCACATGGTTTGGGTGGTCTGCCTGAGTCACGTGGAAGTAGAATAACAATGGCCTCATCAATGAAATGTAAACTATGTGCTATAAAATATTTGGGTGTCCAGTGTGAAAAGTTCATGTCCTGTTGACAGTTATAACAGATGGATGTCACTGTAATGTTTTAGGAGCTCAGTGGAGAAATCCCTCCTCAAGGACTGGAAAAGCCAGAGAAGTCTTCAAAGATGTGATTTTCCCCTCAGTGTTATTGAGATATAATTGACACATAACATCATGTAAGTTTATGGTATACAGTGTATTGATTTAATACATTTATTTATTGAAAAATGATTACCACTGTAGCATCAAATAATTGCCATTTTCTTTTTTGTCGTCAGAACATTTAATATCTACTCTTTTAACAACTTTCAAGTATTTAATGCATTTAATCACAATGCTGTGCGTTAGCTACCTAGAACGTACTCATCTTCTAATTGGAAGTTTGTACCCTTTGACCAGGGTCTCCCCATTTCTCCTACTTACCAGCCACTGGTAACTACTCTCTGCACCAGTTTGGCTTTTTTAGATTCCAAATGTAATTGAACTCATGCAGTATCTGTCTTTCTCTGTCTGATTTCTTCCACTTAGTGTAATTCCCTCAAGATTCATTCACACTGTCACAAGTGCCAAGATTTCCTTCTTTCTCACAGCTGAATAATATCCCATATACCTCATCTTCTTCATCTATGTATCATTTGATAGGTACTTAGGTGGTTTTAATATGTTGACAGTTGTGAATAATGCTGCAGTAAACATCAGAGTGCAGGTATTTCTTCAACATCCTGTTCTTATTTCCTTTGGACACATATCCAAAAGTGGGATCACTGGATTCTGTGGTAGTTTGTTTTTTTTATTACTTGAGGAGCCTCCGTACTGTTTTCCATAGTGGACGCACCAATTTACGTCCCCACCAACAGTGCACAAGTTTCCCTTTTCTCAGATGTTTTTGCCAATGCTTGTTATCGCTTGTCTTCTTGATGATGGCCATTCTCACAGGTGTGAGGTGATATTGTGGTTTGGAGTTGCTTTTCACTGATAATTAGTGAAATTCACCATTGGCTCACGTACTTGTTGGCCGTTTGTATGTCTTCTTTGGAAAAATGTCTGTTTAGTCCCTCTGCCCATTTTTTTAAATTGAATTTGTTTCGTTTTTTTTGTTTTTGTTTTATGTTTTGCTATTGAGTTGTATGCGTTCTTTATGTATTTTGGACACAAATCCCTTATCAGGTATATGGTTTGCAAGTATTTTCTCCCATTCCATAGGTTGCCTCAGAAGAAGTGATTTCTTACCTGGGATTTGACCATTGCTGATATTTGAATGGGTAGAAAAGAGGAAAGTGCATTCTAGTCAAAAGCATTATGTGTTCAAGTAAAAGTAAATAAATAAATAAATAAATAAATATAAGAAAAAACAAATTATCTAGATGAGATAGCTTTTTGGAAGTGTAAGACCATGGGAAGGCTGGACTTGTTGAATAGATACGATGTCAGAAACTCAGCTGGCCCATTTACTCACTTTGTATATCACCCTACCCTACAAAGTACTAATAATAAAGGGTGCCATTTACTGAGTTTCCATTGGTGGTAGTCAGTGTAAATGGTACTGGGGATCTAGAGAAAGATGAGATCTGGCGTTTGACCCTAAGTCCTCAGAACTTAAGTCCTTGTTAAAGTTATAACACGAGTTTATTCTAGAATAATGGGGATGTATGCACCTTAGCGAGGGGGTATTCAGAACAGAATCACTTGCTCTGCCTCCTGGATGCAAGACAGGCTTTGCAGAGGTAGCGAGGTCTGAACCAGGCGATGCAATATGTCTAGGAGTGTGCCAGGTTGAGAAGATGGAGGAGGCATTCCAGGTACGAGAACATGCAGAAAGGCACAGGATAGCCCTAAATTCTCTTTATTCTGGCTAAAAAACCACAAAAGCCTCGTTCATTGAAGCCAGGGACAATGCACATTTGCATTCTACATTACGTATTTTCACCTTGCCAACTTGCGTTGTTTGCAGGCTGTAACTTCTCAGCTTTTCTCTGTAGTGGTTCTTCCCAATTACCCCACTAAAATAATGCTAGAAATGTATCATCTCTGTCTTCTGCTGCTGCTGCCACTGGCTGCGTTCTTGTTTTACAGCCAACTTCAGTGGAGACTGGAAAGAGAAATACAAATTGCTCCAGAACTGAATACAGTCCCTTCTCTTCAGCAGCGGAGTGTGGGTGGACTGGGAACATTATCCTATTATCTCCCACAGGCACTGTTTTAATCCACAGTGGTGAACAGGAGAGAAGAATGCTTGGCTTTCACAGAACATCATTACGAGAGTGGGCCATTGTGTCACACCTGTCGTTACAGTCACTATCCGGGAGCGTGACCTGGATCTTCCGTTCCTTTGGTGCATTCCTTTTTCTAAGTGGCATTTTCTACGTATTAGTCTCTGTGAGGCATACAGGGACAAGCATAATCACCATTTTGTAAAAGGGGAAACTGAGTAAAAAACGTGCTTACTGAATGAATGGATAGAAAGATGAAATCACTTCATTTTGGCAAGCGTGTTTGAGCATGTATTATGTTTTAGTCATTATGTCCGGGGCATGGTGTATGGATGTAAATAAAACACACGTAATGCCATGCTTCTGCTCACATTCTTCACTTTCCCTGCGATCCCTTTACCCCCAATTCATCTTTGGCTAACTTATCTTTATCTTTAAGACCCAACCCACGTGTCACCTCCACTCTGTGGCTCGGTTTGACATCCCTGTACCTCCCTGCAAACACAATGATTACTCTACTATATTGGTTATTAAAGAATTCTATCCCACATTCTCTTCTATTTATTACCTTCTTCACCTGACTCTAACAGATTGAGGTCATCTTTATGTCCCTAATAGCTGGTATAACAAAACAACGAGATAGTGGCAGGAACTCATGGCCCTTGCCTGGGATGGACCCATGGTGTAAAGGAGATCGATTCATGTAACTTTAGTATTATGTGTTAAGTGCTACACTAATATGCCTACCTCTTATGATTGGTAGTAAAACTGATAGTGCTTTGCTGTAAACTTGGCCAATATGGTTTTCAGGTCTCTGCCTGTTCTCTTTTCAACAGGATGGCCCACCAAAAAATTCCCCTTTCCATAAAAAATAAAAATTATAATCAAATAAATTTTGGAAATAGTAACTACTATATCCTCTCTCGGATATCCATGATGCCAATTAACATATTAAAGAGTGAAAAATTCTGCAGTAAAGAACCCCCACCTCATCCCCTCCAACCTAAACACCTAGTGGTTCTCAAACCCACTGGTTCCTAGAACTCATTATATGAAGTCAGACAATTAAGTTCGCGAACTCATCCTAGAAAAAGTGCTGCATACTTCATTGCTGAATATCACTATGGTTACCTTCGGAGAACTCCCCTTGGGAAGCTATGCACCGATGCCAGTGCCTAGTCCACCCTTAAAAGCAATTCTGGAACTCTTTTTCTGGAATGGCCATCAGAGCTGTCATTGTATTACCCTCGATGTCCTGAATGTCACCAAAATGTCTTCCTTTCAATATCTCCTTTATCTTCGGGTAAAGAAAGAAGTCATTGGGGTCCAGGTCAGATGAGAAGGGAGGTGTTCCAATACAGTTATTTGTTTACTGGCTAAAAACTCTCTCACAGACAGTGTCTGAGCTGGTGCATTGTCGTGATGCAAGAGTCATGAATTGTTGGCCAAAAGTTCAGGTCGTTTTTGTTTAACTTTTTCACGCAGCCTTTTCAGTACTTCCAAGTAGTAAACTTGGTGAATTGTTTGTCCAGTTGATACAAATTCATAAAGTTATAATCCCACTGATATCAAAAAAGGTTAGCAACACTGTTGAAAACAAGTTTGCAAAGTTAATTGTCAGAGCATGTATATGAAAACACATCAGCATTCCTCATTATTAGCAAACCTGAACACACTTTGGGAAATGCTGCCTTTCAAGTCAGCATTCATATTGTGAATAGTGTATAATGCTTTGTATGAAAACATTAGCTGGATAGATTTTCACTTTAAACCTCTTCGTGTTTGGTGGGCCATTGTATAAACTAGGTCAAAGTGTTCGTGCTGGAGGTTCCAGGCCAGTTGGCATTTCTGAAAGGGAGAAAAAGGAGAGGGGGGAATCATGCCTCAGGGTTAGCAAGGATTTCCCTGAGGATGGAACTAAGGAGCAAAGAGAAGTTCCCTAATTTGTGATACCTGAAGATTATACTGTGTGTGTGTGTGACTTCTTTAAGAAAAAGAGTTCAAAACTGAATATAAAATTTAATTTAGAGTGATTAAATAAATGATGAAAATTTATAAAATTGAAAAAGCTGACAATATCCTGAACATCACAGAAATGCACAAAATAACATAGTATTTTTTAAATTTTTATTTATTTTTTTAACATAGTCTTTTTAAATTAACTGCTTGACATACTTCTACTATGACATCTTTTCCCTGAAATATTATTTGTGTTCTCTTTGAATGACTTTTCATATGACAATTTTTGCAATATCATTTTCTGTAGATAAATGAGAAAAGTAATTCAGTCTTTCCTCTAGTCTGGTTGATCAAACAGTCTGTGTTTTATTATTATTATTAGTAGTAGTATTATTAATAATAGTTTAAGCAAGTTTATATTGGTAAAGTCAGATGGATTTTTAAGGATTGTTTCAATGTGGGGCAAACCTCTGCCAAGGTTTGAACTTTGGTCCTGGACAACCAGAGCAGACTCCTGGGTAATGTAGCTCTGCGGATGGTAGCAGTACTATTTGAAGCCTTTTCTACACCTGGACAGTGAGCAATTACTTGATTCTACAGGGATATGATTGTGAGCGACATGAAGCTATCCCATCAAAGAACTAAATGTATCCCAACTCGACTTCCCATTAGTTAGATCCCAGATATGTTGACTGTTACTTCATCATTACCTTACCTGAGGGGACTTATGATGGAGGAGAAGTTAGAGGAGAAAGGTGTTGGGGTCTTCACCTACTGTAGTTAAGATGCTTTACTTTTCAAATTTTATACAAAATATATGCTGTAGTGAACACATTACTAAGGTCACTCTCAGGGCTTTGGAAGCCCTGAATGAATGGATGGTCTAATGATTCAGCTTCATTAACTTCACTTTATGGGGGTGGGTGGCAGGGATGAGCTTGTAGTGGAAAGTAATGAAGTAGGTATTGTGCAGCGGGAAACCTTGTATGGAAAGCTACATAAAAATCTATTAAGAGGTCACAGGTCCAATATAGACTATGTTGGGGTGCTATTACCTTGAAACAACCTGTTTCTCCCCAATCCTCTAGGCTCTTAAAGGAACCATCTCTTCCCCAGCCCCTTGCTGTCCAGCTACTCACCTCCTCCGTGATGCTAGGTACCATGTGGTACCTCTTTATGACCAGACAACTGCTTGTGCACCAGAGGCCAATCCTACTGCAGAGACTGTATTTGTCTTTCCTTTACTTTACTGGAAGTCTTTGTTGCCATCCGGGCTGGTAATTGCACCACACTGTTTCTGAATCGATTGCTTTTAGAGCCGTTGAGCTTTTAATAACTGCTACTCATTGGGGAGAGAGGAGAGAAAGAAGCAGTTTGTTCTGGATGTTGCAATAGATGAGTGCCGCCAAATTGTCTTTCTGTAGTTGTTGAATAAAACTGGTAATGCTGTTGTATAAAACCAAAAAGAAACAGAGTGTGAGAGAAAGAGATGTCAGAGACAGAGAGACAGACAGAGAGAGAGAGAGAGAGAGAGAGAGAGAGAGAGAGAGAGAGAGAGAGAGAGAGAGAGAGAGAAAGAGAAAGAGAGAGAAAGAGAGAGAACAAGCAAACATATGGATCTTACTTTTCTTGGAATAGACAGCAAAGCCACATTGTGATGTTGACTACATAGTGCAATAATGTTATAGGAATATAGCAAGAAATAAGACACATTTAATTATGTCTGTTGGCAGTTGTACAAATCTACCATTTTTGCAAGTTTACTGATGTTTCCTCATTCTTGGAGCTGAGGAGAAATGTATATGCTTTATTTTATTTTTTTTCCTGGCTCAGATTGATAGACTCTGTAATTTGATTCAAATACAATAGAATTCCTCCTTAGTTTTATACATACTACTGTTATTTTTCTGGCAGATGTCTCTGTCCCCATAATTTGGCCAGTTTTATCAACTGTTGACGTCTATTATTTATTTATCTGTAGCATTGTTTTCATGGTTTTATCCTAAGGTAGGGCTAGTCACTTGAAAATGATAAATCCACGTTATTAGATTTGGTGAGGGGCATTCTCATTCTAACTGGAATCTGTCTTCAAGAAAAAAACAGCTAACCTAGCTTCTGGTTGAGGCGCCTCGAAAAACAGAACCAAATACTCATGTAATTTTTATTCATACTAATTATTCACAATCCTAGACAATGTATATTTAATGATTTTTTTCCTATGTGATATCCCCTATGACATTCGTGTGCATTCTTTATCATCAACCTTTCAGAAAAGGCTTAAAGACAGTTCAAGGCGTTTATCTATTTTCCAAAGATAGTCTAAGTCAGTCATTATAAATTGGACTTTCAAGTGAAATCGGTCTGAAACATATTTAATCATCGTATGAAAGTCAAATCTTTCATAGGATTCTCCTCTGCTAAGCAGGTGGCCATATGCCCATTTCGCGAGGGCAGTTTGAAGTGCAGGAGACTGAAATGATTTGCCCGGAGTCATATATCATATGAGAGCTGGGCATAAAACCCAGGTGTCCTTATCCCTATTCTACTACTCTAATAACCTGATTCAATGCTGTAATAATGCAAATCACAGGCCTTACCTTTGCAGTGGGATGTATGGGAATGTCATTTGTCACTTAAATGTATGAAGAATGTCTTTCCATGTGGTCACTCCATTGTGTTCAGCCTGTCATGTCAAGCGGGGCTGCCTTTATTATTGAAATGAAAAGGATACTTGGATCATTGGTCTCCATGGCAGTTGGCACTGTGAGAACTACCAGTTTTGTTGCATCATGTAGAAATATACTGTCTGGTATACAGATCAGCCAGTGTATCAACACAAATGATAGCCCTGCCAAACTGTTGTCTCTTTGCCAGCCTCTCTTCTCTTCCCCCAATAGTTTCTGCTCCACAGCCAGTGAAAAAGCTACTTTGAAGTCCCACTGATTTTCATGTAAATGTTGTACCATTTTAGACTTGGTTTAACATTGCAATCCCTTCAGCTTAGAAGTTAGAGTTTAGGGAAGCTGTAGTTTGTGTTAAAATCAGTTAAAAACTGTACTTGTCCTTCAGATATACCCCTATCCTGTATTTCTGGAATCTACAAATCCAAGAAAATGTAAATAAAAAAAAACAGCATTTATTGATGGGTAATCTTTTTTCTGCAAGGTGTTTTGACTAACGACCAGAATGTGTTCTCAGTTCATCAATTAAGAATGTCAATTCTTCATTTAGCATGGAAGAAACTTTGATTCATAGTAATTCATAATATGGAAGGCCCTGAGCATAAGAAAGATGTTTAACCTGCTCTAGTAAGCTCTACTCACTGTAAACTCTTGAGGAGCAATTAGGGACTTCAGCAGTCACTCTGGAAGCCTTGCTCATTGCAAAGCCCTTTCAGTTCTTACATTAATATAACTTCTTTGAAAGTAGATGACAAACTTTCTTTTATGCTTGTTCTTACCTGTAGTGGATAATGTTATAATGAAGATGTAGTATATCATTCCCATTTTATGAATAGGAAACTGAGGGCTAGAGAAAACAAAAGTTACCAGGTGCCATGTATCAAAATTAAGATTTGACTCAGGTCCAGCCCAGTGGACTCAGACCTTTCACTTGTACCCTGATGTCCATCGAGGAGCTCATTTCATGAAGGATGCCCCTTTTTGGCGTAGGAAGCAAGATCTTTTGTGGATATCAATTTCAAGCGGCATATAGGAGTGATGTAAGAACATCTTTAACTTCCTGAAAATCCCAGTGCAAACTTGGAGAATGTGACCATCGAATTGATCGGGATTAACCTTAATTTTTGACTCATTAACTGTAGGAATGTTCCTCTGACAGTGCTCTCTGTCATATTGTAATTGCCTCATTACATAAACCCTCATCCTATCAGACTGGAGCGTCCCTCAAGTAATATGAGCCTAACAAGTTCAATTAATGACACTTTTTCTTAAAAAACAGAAAGGAGAAAGCAAGATAAGCCTTTTATCCTGTTCCCACTGATTCAAACTGCAGGGCTCTGCATGGCCAGTGGCAGGGCTGGGTAATTGGATTCAGTGGTGCAAGCTGACTGCATTTCTCCTCTAAGTGGATGTCTCTCTTCTATCAGCGAGAGAAAATGGCCTCAAATGATTCTGACTGGGACCCAGCAGCCATCCCTCTTGCAAATAGCTGGGCCTTATTGACATCTCTGGGTCGGGAGCCCAAATTGCTGCCCCGATGAGTGCAAGCAACAGCTAGGATAGACCGGGCTACTTCATGGATCTCTATCCTTATGGAATTCACCCTAGAGGAAAGAATCCACCCTAGAGGAAAGAAGAGAATTATAGTCAGGGAGGTCAGGCAACAAAGTAGCAGAGGAACTATGACCAAGGGTTATAGTTTTTAATAATATGTAAAGCTACACTTACTTGTATAAGTGTGTTTATACGTTGTATAATTTAACACATATCAAGGATCTTTAAAAAAATGGTGTTCCTAGGTTCTGGTTTTTTGGGATTTTATTTTATTTTATTTGCTTAGTGGTTTGAGGTGTGTCAACTTTAGGGTCATACTGACTTTTAAGAGAGTTGTGAATCAAGGAATCTGTTGATGAAAAGAAAGCTGCTTGGGTTTCAGACACCATTCCTCAGATAGCTGGCAGTAGGACCTGTAAGGGCTGTTGGTGCTATCTAAATTTGCCATGTATCTCAGTAGAATTTGATTTATCTAATGACCAAGCTGGAGTTTCAAAAGTATTGCGAATCTACTCAGGAAAAGACCAAAGTGAAAATTTTAGCTGAGGATCCTAACTAATTGCTATACCGAGCTTCCCCAAAAATAAGACCTAGCCGGACAATCAGCTCTAATGTGTCTTTTGGAGCAAAAATTAATATAAGACCTGCTATTATATTATATTATATTACAGACCCCGTCTTATATTACAGTAAAATAAGAGCGGGTCTTATATTAATTTTTGCTCCAGAAGGCACACTAGAACTGATTGTACATCTAGGTCTTAGTTTTGGGGAAACACGGTAGTAAGAAGTATTCATGACCACTACCCATGTCAGCACCCCCGCCATCCCCCATGCTTTATCTGGACTTCAGAGAGGTGAAGCATAGTGGTGTAGATAGCTCACAGACACAAGTTGTTCAGACAGGGAAGCAGTTTTCTAAGGATGCCTTTTCATGGGTCTAAAAGTTCTCTGCAAGTGGCAGATGACACTCCAAAAATTTGATAATACAAGCACATTCTGAATGATCTAGTCCCAATCACTTAGTCATCAGGTGTTTTCACAGGATTTTAATGCCTGTGTTGAGTTATGCTCAGGACCACATGAGGACCAAACCATCCTCTAGTTGTTGAGGGCTAATGAGGAAAGAACAGAGGCAGGTTAAGAATATAAGAGATGTATTAGTGCCATGCAAGAGATAAAATGACATCAGAACGGCCTTAAAAAAACAAAGTTTCACAGTATTTCAAATGGAGAAAAAAATTACCAGTCCCCTAGTAAACATAATACTTCTTATCTCTCTGGCCAGGTTCTTCTGACCTCAATATTCTCATGTTAAGCAAAGCTGGCTGTGATGCTATTCTCCCTTCATTTTTCTCCATTTGAGATGTATTAGTGTCATGCAAAAGCTAAAATGATGTCAGAATGTCCTTACAAAACAAAGGTTTCACAGTATTTCAAATGGAGAAAAATGGAGGGAGAACAGAATCATAGCCAGTTTCGCTTAACACGAGAATATTGAGGTCAGAAGAGCCTGGCCAGAGAGATAAGGGGTATTATCTTTACTAGGGGCCGGGTAATTTTATTTCAACTAAGCACATCACCCGTCATGTTAAATATTGTTAATTGAAAATTTACAACTTTTATACGTTTATTTGTATTCAATTTGCAAATCTGTTTTGGTTGCAGAAATGTTATAAGCATAAGGGGATTGTAGCTACTTTTATGTTTTCATATATTTATGTAATGCTAAAACGAAAAAAGCTGGAATGAACACTGGACAATCCCAAGAGAGTTTTTTTTTTTTTCTTTTTTCTTTTAAAAAGGGCCTGCACTTTAGTCAAGTTTGGGATGTCCTATAGAGGAGATATTCAGAGCCTACTGACCCAATGGGGTGTTAACATCAGTAATTAGGGCTTTCTTCTTACTATGTTCTCTTTCCCCTAAGTTACAGTTGTTTGTTGATTTCAGTAGGGCTATGAAAAATGTGTGTGTGTGTGCGTGTGTGTGTGTGTGTGTGTGTGTGTGTGTACATTTAGCCAGAAAAAGATTGCTCTTTTAATACATGTTAGGTTTGATTTTGTAAAAGGCTGAATATTAACTCAAAGGCAATTTGGTAGATTCTTTTGAGAGAAAGAGATGTGTCTGTGTGCAGGGAATACAGCTACGCACCTAGACTGTTCTTAGAAGGGATACTGGAAACAAAAGGGATAGTGCAGGAGGTAGCCGATTATGCTTTTCATAAATAGTGTCTTATTAAAATTTCAGCATGAACTACTTGGTAAACACAAATTATTATCTTTAATATTTGTTAAGAAACGTAATTCAATTTAGCACAAGAATGAAAGCAATATGGGCACCAAACCCCAGGCACACAGCTTTATCATTTTAACCAAAGCTTCACATTAATTTTTTTTTTTTTTTGTCTACCTCAGTTTTGTATTTACTCTGAATATTTTGGGGGGATCTTTAGGGGAAATCTGTATGGTCCAACTGTGTGGCTTCCGAGCATGACACTTCTCCGTTCTTAGAGCTGGGGGCAAATCAGTCTCTTACCCTTATCAGAACAAAGGTATCAAGTTGACACCCTTATCTCAAGTCATTACCTTGTGGAGCAAATCCCCTTTATTTCACTTAAAATATGAGGAGAAGCCTATTTTTGCTGCACTGTTCCCTTGGGGGGCGAAAGCTGAACAAGGAGGGATCTCAAAGATTACAGAACCTTTCACTGCTCTTAGTTTCCCTTTGAGGGGTCTACTTATCTCCTCCGTTCTTACTTCTCTCCCTGACCCATTACCACTTTTCAGTTAACATTGAATTCTCTTGTTTTCCTAACCCTGCAGTTTCCTCCAGAATTTATATTGACATAAACCGTTAAAGCCAAATCTTGCTGTGATTTTTGCCCCCATGGAGAAACATGCATTACAGGAACAACTAACCCTTTATAACTTGGGAGACTCTGGGGGCTTGACTGCGTTACAGAGTCATATAACCATAACTACGCAGCTATATATCACCCATGTTAAATCATTTTCAGTATGAAATGATGTAATACACTTTAGACACAGCCCAGTGCCCTTCATGTGGTATGTGTTCAATAAATAGTTGACATTTTAATTTACTAATTTTCATCCCCTCCAACATAAAGAACAATGTTACATAGATAACTCGCAGTTATCTGTAACAATCACTTAGCTGCAACATTTCCGTCATTCTCTAGCAATGTCAGAAGAGTTAGATATCCTTACATCATCATGATATTCCTAATATTGTACATGGGCAGTAAAGACACAGTCATTTTGTTTAATTGACGGGACATGGATGTTTGCATTGGCAATAATTGTGTATTATCTTTAAAGAAATAGGGTTAAATAGGGTTATTATTTTCAAATAGTGAACACTCATCAGAGAAGGTTGCTTATAGAGATCCTGCTTTAAGAATCTCATAATGGTTTGCACGTGATTAGCACCATGCCAAAATACCCTCCTGAATCTTACAGATTCCTGCTCCCTTTGCAGCTTCTTCTGTGTGGTGGAAGGTTGCATCTAAGTATTACAGTAAGTTGTTCTCTGATAATTTTGTTTAAGCTATGAATTGGATAGTGATTTTTTTCTGACCCTTGAATGACGTATTGCACTTAAACCTAGCTCAGGCTATCTGGTGTTCAAATTGACACAAATTTTTAAATTAGTGACTTTGGAGTCAGTGCATGACATAAGTGAAAAAACAACAACAACATTTTTTTTTTGTATTTATGCAAAACATTCTCCACGCTGGTCAGAACTGACCTGTGGGTACACGATAAGGCTAGACTTCTGTATGTTAATAGGAAATAAAATGGGGAAGGGGCTCCTAGTTACCTGAGTTGATTAAGAATCCCAGGGTACCTCTTAGAATGGTAGAGGTGATGTCAGCGCTTATGTCCTGAACATGATCCAGTTTAGGTAATTGCTAATTACAATCTGTCCACCTAATTCCCCTGGTGCTTGCTTCTGAATGTTATTTTTCTTCACTTAGCAATATTTAACTATTAAATGCTCTTGGTGTGAGGCTGTTAGAACATCTGCTGATTTCTATGTCTATGTTCAGTGTGGTTTGCTTTTTGTTTGATTGGTTTTTATTATTTTATTACTATTATTGTTACTACTACTTATTATTATTACTACTATTACTATTCCTACTGCTATTACTATTTCTGTAGTCAGAAAACAAAAGTCCTGTAAACATTTTAGCCACTTAGGCTGGAATATGATTTACCAATATAACATATGGACTTTCTGGATTTGTGTTTGAGAATTTGGAGCCACTAGGCACACCAGTGGTCCACAACATACTCATTATGAGGTTGTGACAACTCAGAAATAGATTTCAGACAGACTAAGATTTTCAGTGTCCCCAGTTCTAGGGCTAATGTCAGGACATAGAGCAGAGATAGATGAAAGTTAACTCACAACTAGACCCAGCTAAGGATCCATCATAATCTGAAGCTTTCCCAAAGTAGGACGGTCTCTATTTTGGAGAGTAGAGCGTACTCTGAATCTTTGGATCACAATTAAATGGAGCTAAAGAACAGGAAAAAAGAAAGTGACGGGTCAAGAAGATTTTATTCACCTTAAAATACGGGACCAAATACTATCCAGGTGTTATGCACTGCTTGCATCCCTCTGAAGGAAACAAGATTGTTACAATCTTGTTGTAACAAGGCTTGTTCAGACTTAAGCCTTGATTTGGAAGGTATTCCTTGGAGTTCTGGTGGAGGAACGCCAAGTTGTATCTGTAATCTAAGCTCAGTGTACAAATAATCACTTAGTGAAATAACTTAAGTGAAACTTTATTCATTCCTTAGCAATGTCATATGAATGACACATCTTCCTTACCACTCAGTATGGATGGAGCCTTCTTGGTGAGCAAAATGCTTAGAACTTTCAAGAAATAGACATCCCTAATATCATGCGTTGTATATTCTAAATGTGCTAAACATATAGATGTTTACCTCAGCTTTACCCACTCTAAAGTTCACCAAACTACCACCTGAAAAAGATATTCTGTTCTGACTTAATCACCTCACCAGGGTTAACAGAATGTCTGAAAGACTTGGTGACAATGTTCCCTATATTTTCTGTTTTACTGTGTTTTAGCCAGAGATAGGAAGACTCTTTCTGTGGATTTCATTAGGGAAGCAAATATCGTTTCCTGAGAGATTGCATCACTGTGCCTCAAATGCCCTGTCTGTGACTCAGAGAGTGACGAAGTAACCCGCTTCATCAGTTGTACTGTCTTCTACAGCTGTTCTTCATATTTCAATTCCATCGGAATGAACAAATTGCCTCTATTGTGTCTAAGAACACCATTTACTCACAAGGAGCATTTGAAATGGAAGTGAGGCGTAATAGTAACAGAAGAACACGGACTAATAATTGTGTCCAAAATGGCCATTTGGGTAGATAGATGGGGTAAAGATAATTGTCTCCTAGAGTGCTGCATCTCTTGAGCATCTATTGAACTCAAAATTGCTATGTTGATGCAATGCATTTTTAAACATGTGATTGTGGCTTTGAGAATTAAATAAAATGGGTATTTTTCAGAATGTTCTGACTTTGAGATATTAGGAAAGATTTCGATGTCAGAATGACCCACAAAACCCACTAAGATTTATTACTGGAGATCTGAAGACACTCCTGCTACTTTCTGTATGGCTGTCTAACCGATTATTATTATTATTATTATTATTGTTATTATTATTAAATCTAGTGACACACACCTCCTGCTAATAATTCTTATTGTGACTTATACTAGAAATATATTGTTGCTTTCTACGAACAGAAGGCTGGGTAACTTAGTGGATTAGGAGAAAAAAATTAATCTATTCATGTCACTGTTTACTTGCATTGATGGAGAAAACTGTTAGAAAAAGTCTTCCCCTTTTTTTGTGAGTGAAAGAACAAATAGGTACAGCATCCCAGATTTTCTGTACTCACTCTGATCAGGATAGATGATACTGATCTTGCATTAATTGCTATGCAAGCTCTGGGGGTAAGTTTTGACCCAAATTTGGAAATGTACATGTTCCCCGCAGTACTCTCTAGTGTAGCATTACCAAAACTGTGAGAAGAAAATTAAGGAAGAAAAACTGGAGAGCTTTTAGGTGGGCTAAGTGTGTGTGGGGTAGGGAGGTAAAGAGAGAGAGAGAGACAGACAGACAGAGAGAGAGAGCGACAGAGAGAGAGACAGAGAGACAGAGAGAGAGACAGAGAGAGACAGAGAGACAGAGAGAAATGGAGGGGAGAGGGGAGAAGGCGAGGGAAGGACAGGGAAGGGCACACCCTTACTGTGGTGTCTCTTATAAGGACAGTGATCCGTAATCATATCAGATTAGGGCCCCACTTTATGACTTCATTTAACCTTAATTCCTTAGAGGACCCATCTCCAAATACAGCCGCACCAGGGTTTAGGGCTTTAACAAATGTTAAGGGCACACAAACAAATGAATCAATAACAATCCACATTTAAACTCATCAGGGACCATTGATACAATTCTATTATTCTTCCTTAAGTGGCTATCCAAATGCTGGCATAGAAAATTGCCACCCAATGGGTGACTGTAATATACATCAGAAACCTTAGATAAGTTATGGCATGGCTTAATGACTGTGAGAAGACAGACATGTTAGCTTGAGCTAGCTCTTAATTGTCAAATGGACTATTTTACAACCCATGAAAATAAACAAAATGCCATTTTTACATAGGCAAGGTAAAAAGGCATTGATATTGCAAGATATACCCTCACTTGTAGATAGGCTATTTAAAATATTCAATTTCAACACAAAGGATATCAGAAAGTATAATGAAACAAGTTAAAGCAAATAATGACCTCGCTCACATATGGCTAAAATAGGAAATGACATCCAGGGGAGAAGATAAAAACAAAAGCAGGCTTACGTGGGCCTCTGCAAGATTCCCCCTGGGCCTTTGGCTCTGTTTCTAGTCTTTTAATCTAGTTGCCCATTAGATCATTTCCCTAGTAGGTCAGACCTCTGGAGAAGCAATTGATATTATTAGTTTACACTGTTAATCTTGAAAGTTAGTTTAATTACAGAAAATAATTGTAGTGAGTATGTCCACAAGCATGTGTGTGTCCGTGGGGGGTATAGATAGTTGTTAAATTCTAAAGTAGAAAATTCCTAATTACTGAGTCCAGAGCCCAGCGAGTATACGCAGGAAGTATTTATCCTTACCCAAGGTTTAGAAAAATGTCTGTGGCTCTTCAGTTTAACTTACAAAATTTATAGGAACCCATTCAGCTGGTCACCAGTAGAAGTAACTCAATGTGCTATTTTCCAACAGATTTTTCTCTGCAGAATCAATGAGGAAACTTTGTGTGTGTGTAAGTCCTGAAATGGTGGCTACTAAAATAATGAGTAATAAGCTGTTGAGTATTGAGTTCTGAGGATGGTCATATTATCATGACAACTCTTGTTTATTGTTTTTAATCATGTAATCCTTTTCCATAAGAACTGTAGGTTATTGTACGCCCCTTTACTAGTGCATGGATCATGTTTTGCTTCATTACTCATATCAACTACACCACAAACATATACTTTGTGTACCTCTCATAAATCCCTCGAAACTCTTCTGTTTAATATTGACAGGATGAATAGGACAGTTGGTCTCTCAGTCACACCTGCCATACAAAGTAGTATTTGTAAAGAATCCATAGGATGAATTGGAAATATTTGGAAAACTAAGTTTTATTTTCTAATGCTCTTCAGAACTATCAATTATAGTGTAATCAATTATCTTGGGTTTATCCTAACTGTCATCTGTGATCTTGGTAACTTGCTGATTCTCCCTATTTGTACATTTGTGTCCTCACGGGTGGTTCACAGCTATCTTGTGATGCAGCCAAGGGACAAGCCAACCCAGGATACCTGGATCCTGAAAATAGTAGACAATCCTTGACTCAGCTTGGAGTCTTCAGAGAAGAAGAGAGATTAAGTTCATTGCATCTTTATTTTATACCAGGCTCTATGCTAGGAGTTGGGGATATTGATAAATGAGAGGCAAAACCTACCTTTAATAAACTAACATTCTAGAAAGAAGACATGCACATGTCATGATACTGTATGACAAGGTGTCACAGTATAAATATGCACAAAGACTGGAGGTAGCATAAAAGGTAGATGGATTTGTCTATTGATTGGGGTTTGGCTTCTCTTAAATCATGACATTGATGGGGTGTTACCTTCTTGATCTGAAGAACAAATAGGAGTTAATCAGACCAGAAAGGAACCATTCAGAAGGAGCAACATGTACTAAGGATCACAGGTATGAGCCAAGGTCCTATGTTTGGGTACATAATTCAGGATGGCTAGAATGCAAATTATGAAGAGGCCCCAATTTTGTCAGTGTATTACGAGCAAGGCTCTGTAGAACTAGATAAATTTTCTTTTTTGTGTTTTTTCAGTTTGATATTTTTCAACTGTCTTTTCTCCAACTATCTTCTCTTCAAATCACAGATTTGACTGATCCAGTCAGGTGCCTTTTTTGTAAGGATGAAGGGAAAAGAGAGATACAGATTCTGTCACTTAGCAATTATTATTTAAGTGCCTGCATCTCCTGGACCCTATGCTGAGACAGATATAGTCTTTGTCATCATAGAGTTTTCAATACTGCTTGGAAATCATAAATCCAGATGTCTAAAAGAATGCAACAGGGTGAGAAAGAGGGTACCAGGGCAGGTGTATAACAGCAGAGCATGATGGAAATGGAAGACAACTGGAGAGCAGGCAAATCTTCTACAGTGGGCAGCGGCTTTGCAGTGTCAGCCACTTGTCATGTAGAACCAGTTTGGTCAGTGTTTGTAATTTTTCAAAACAAATAGAAATGTGAAATTGTATGTGGAACTCTAAGGTTGTAAAAGTTAGAAACTACTTCAAAATGTAGCAAACCACTCATGGGCCAGTACTGGAAAGACCATGTCCAGCCTCAGGTTATGGACCATGTGCATCTCCATTGCCTTGAGGGCTCTACAAGGGATGTCACTTTGCTTTGTGTTGTTTGGATATTGCTTTCTTAAGAGGACCATAAGGAAACTCTAGTGTTCTCAGCTGCTTTTGTGGTTACTTGGCCATTCATAAGGCTTATATGATAATGAAGTTGTCTTGGAAGGCTGCCATGTCCATGATGTAGTTGCTTATCCAATTTTGTAATCCTTTATCAATTCCCTCTACAGCTTGAAGGCCAGGCTGAGGGTACAGAACAGAATATTAAGTGGTTCCATATCCAATCCAATCTCTGTTAGAATCTTCATTCTGATAATAAGAGATATTATTAATAACAATAACAGACAACAATAACAGTGCATCTTTATATTGTAAGTTGTACAGACAACCCAGGACTTTTTTTTTTTTAATCAAAGCTATACAATTTACATAGTATAAAAGGAAAAGATATTAAAAATGACAAGCAATCCCAGTGTCAACAGAATCAGGAAGGATTTGGTAGGGGCATAAAGGAATAAACAAAACGTAGAAAAGGCAATGCAGAATATGAGCCTTTTCTACCAACAATGTGATACTGGTTTGGAAATCTCTTACATTTTTCCTCCAAAGTGGATATTTGTTTTGTGGCCATTTTCTTAGGGAAGATGATGTAGCATGAAAGTTAACTTGGGTTCATTCTACCTAAGTTCCACCAATTACTACCTATGTAGCCTTACAAAATATTTAGCCTCCGAGTTGCAGTTTTCTTATATACAAATATACAGTTTTCTTATATACAAATTTCTTATATATAATAATATTCTTACCTTTTGTACTACTAGGTATGATTAAATCAGATGCTCCAGGTAAATTATCTACCATGGTGCTAGGTACATTTTATAGTCATTGCAAACATTGTTACTATTGGCATAAGTATTACTGTTAGAGTTTTAACTCTGGTATGTTTTCATTCTTTGTTTTATTTTTTTATTGATGGGCCTGAGGCAGTTAGTTAAATCCTACCCTCAGTTTCTCAATGGTATTTTCTTCTGAGTATTGCTTTTCTTTTTTTAACGATGTGCTATCTTCTTTCTTGATACAATTTTAGAAGCCATTAGAATGGACTTTCTGGGTTAGTAATTGAAACATCGAGAAGGATTAAATAAGAGAGAGAATTTAGGCTAAACACATGTAGGCTTGTTCGTCCTCTATGTTTGGCAAGGTTCTACTTATACTTTAAGAACTTGCTGGATCAGGGAGTGTCTATGAAGTTAGTGCAGTTGTAATCATGCTTGATCACTGCCCAATGGGAATAAAGAATTAAGTTATACTGAGTAATCATCCTATGCTAGCAACTTTACATATCTCTTTTGTGCTTCAGAATGACCCTATGAGAAAAGGATTATGTTCATTATCTCGTTAGGAAAAAATATTACTCAGAAATATTGTGGCTTAAAACAACCAACATTAAGTCTCATGGAGCCTGTGGGCCAGGAATTCAGGAGTGACTAAGCTGAGTGGTTCTGGTTCAGAGTGTCTCACCAGGTGGCAGTCAGTGTCCAGGAGGGCTGCAGTCATCTGAACGCTTCCCCAGAGCTGCAGGTTGTACTTCCAAGATGGGGCACTCACGTGGCTGGCAGGTCAGTGCTGTTTGCAAGACACCTCTGTTCCTCTACTCACAAGCGTCTTCACAGGGCTGGTTGAGTATCCTCAGGCATGGTGATGGGTATCCCCCAGGATGAGTGAACTGAGAGAGACAGAGAGAGACAAAAAGAGAGAGAGCACGAGCCAAAAGCACTCACTTCTACCGTATCTCCTTAGCAGAAGTGGGTCACTACATCTAGCCCACAGAAGAGTGAAAATAAGTTCAACATTGTGAAAGGAAGAATGTTAAAGAATTTGCAGATGTATTTGACCACCAGCATAAGGCAAAAGGTTATAGTCTCAATTTTCAGATGAAGTAATTGAGACAACAAGCCCAAGAAAACAGTAAGTTGTATAACTTGTCCCATGGCGTTTTCCCCAACCCCCTCATCTGCATGACATTCTTGCTTTAGAAAAGTATATGATAAAAGTGGCGTCATCTTAGATTTCTTGTGTGTGTGTGTGTGTGTGTGTGTGTGTTTGTGAAATATACCTAGTAAAAATCTGAAGATCTTTTTTTCTAGAATTATGTATTGCATGTGTTTGGAGTAGTCTTCTGTATGCAGTCCATCTGATAGGGAAGTTATTTCTCACTGGAATTAGTGTATGTGGAAAACATCATCAATCATAGTCATCACGAAGCAATTAAGTACCTAATTGTGCGTGGCACTGAGTTTGCTGCTGGAACAGAAAACGTTGTAGGCCCGCTGCCTACCCTCTTGGGGCTTGGAGTCCAAGAATTCAATAGAAGATTGACGAATGGTGAAGAGAACAAGAACCCAAGGCATAAGCAAATGAAATACGGTTGCAGTGGTTGGCAGGGGTGAGGCGGGTGGAAGGATGGATTCAGAGAAACCAAATAGAAGATGAAACAAGCTGAGGCAGCATCAGACTAAAGGCAGAGGTGTTGAAGGAAAAACAAAGGGTAAAATACTGAGTTGAAATGACCTGGATTTTTTTTTTTAATATAAAAATAACTAAGAAAAGGTACCATGTTATTCTTGGTACTCAACTTACACGGAATTTATACTGTCTTTTCCCCCTCTCTAAAGCAGAATGTCCTGTTATTGTAGTCCCCCTTCTATGTCAATGATAGCTTTTAATTCCTAATATCCATCAGGAACCCTTAGTGAAGTTATTGCCTAAGTGTCTGAATAGATATATCTGAGTTTTATGTCCATTATTTTCATGCAGAAAGGGAGGAGGACACGCCTGTTTTTCATATGCATTTGTAAGTATTTGCAATCAATCCTGCATTTATAATCCAACTGGGAAGATAGGATTCAGACACAACAGTCCCTCTGCCACAAAAGTCTGCTGTAAAATTGATCAGCTGGCCAAGTGATGTGTGTGTGTGTGTGTGTGTGTGTGTGTGTGTGTGTGTGTGTTTAAACTTAAATTTTGCTTCCTTTCTGGGAAGAAGACAAAGAAGTCATGAAACCAGCAGCAGCAGGTGCTGCCAAAATGGTATTTTTCTTATCTGTGCTGATTTCAAGGGAGAGCAAAAAAATGTGTAATTGGTTCTCTCTCAGGCTGCTGGGATGGCGCCTGTCTCTGTGGCATTATCCACTTATTTGATCTAGGTAAGAAAAGAAGCAGAAATAAATTAAAAATGCATTTTCTCAAAGGCTCCAAGAACATTATTCACAAATGCTCTCTTCCACCAATTTTTGCCAACTGTGTGTAGATATATATTGAGGGGAAATCAGCAAAGGTCAAAAGCAGTCCTGGATATTCTTTCCCTTCCATTTATTTACCTTCTTAAACGCATGTAGGTGTTACATGCCGTTGACTTGCCTCCAACACTTGGCGACCCTGTGAATGAATGACGTCCACAATGTCCTTCCTCAAGCCCTGCTCAGCTCCTGCAGACTCATGCCTATGGCTTCTCTGATGAAGTCAATCCATCCTTTTGGTCTTCCTCTTTTCCCACTGCTTTCTATTTCCCCCAGCATTATTCTTTTCCAAAGAACCCTGCCTCCTCAAGATGTGCCCAAAGTAGCATAGATCTCAGAGTAGTAAAGAAATGAAGCAGAGAGTCATGACAGCACAACAATTTCTTTTGAATGTGATGATTTGAGGAGGTTCATCTATTTAGGCCACAAATGTCAAAATTCAAGTGTATAAAAAGAAGCAGAAAAATTAAAACAAAACAAAACAAAACAAAACTTTGAAATGGTAAGGGCTTTGTTTATTTGAAGAGTTGCCTTACAGCGTGATAGGATCGGGGAAAAGGTTTCTCAATCCAGGAGAGAGACAAATGGAAGGATGGTTATGTTCTCATTTTGGCACTGGGCCTTCTGGCCCTGCTGTCACCTCCTGTCTGTTCAGGCTTCATTTTGTGGGCCTCCTATGGATTAGATTCTGACTCATCAGAGACTCCCTCTCTTGATCCTACTTTTATCCCATGACTTTATCTTTTTTTTCTCTTCACTTCCCATAAATTCCCAGAATCCAGAGGAAGCTCAATGTCTCTCAGAGTATCCTGAATTTTTTCAGATGTGACACCTACCCATAAGATTTCCAGTAGTCATCAGTAGTCATCATTTCCAGTAGTCTAAATTCCTTCTAGAATATTATAAAATCCATTGTGTTTTGCTAGATTCCTGATAGCAATGAAGCAATGGCTTACATCAGCTATTAGCATTCCCCAGTATAATTAATAAAGCGTACTTGGAGGTTTTAATTTTTTCATAGCTCTTAATTTTTTAGTCCATCAAATATAGTTTTATTGCTAAATTTGGATTACTTTCAGTTTTTGCTACATTGTCAGTCAGATTACCAATTCTCCCCTTTTGCCAATTCATTATTAAAAAAACCAGTTCAAATGTTCTTTTGTGAAGTCAGTGACTCGTCCCTTCAGAAGCTTCGATACTTAGCATGTGTAATAAGCATCACACTTTTATATACCTGTATGGTGATTGTTTATGTGCATGTATGTACATGAGTTTCTGACCCATTAGACAATAGATCACTCAAGTGCAGCTAATCTTGTGCTGTTTATCTGTGTGCATTCAGGTACAAGACCTGGCATGCAGTAGATATTTCATACATGTGTTTTGAATGAATGAGTGAATGAGTGAGTGGACATGCTGCTGGTGGCAGATACATGTGTGATGTGCCCTTAGAGAGCTGGGTCAGTGCTGGGCCAGGATCATACTTCCCTTTACCGACAAGAACTGCACGACGTCCCACACTAATTTACTGTCCTATAGAAGGACTGCCGTCTTGCCTGAAAGTGCGTCCCCCTGCTTGGGGTCTTCTAGCTTCAGACAGCCAGGTACATTCACAATATGTCCTTTGTTACCATGCCAAGTTTGGGTGAAGACAAATGATCTATATGTGAAAACTTTGAGGAAGCACAGTCCCTAAGTCTGCCTTCACTTTTGACACCAACTACAAGGTCAGGAGTTTCCCCAAACCACTCTCAGATTTGATTATTTAGTAGAAGAACTCACAACTCACTGAGAGCTATTATATTCATCATTATAGCTTATTATAGGGACAGCATGCAGATGAAAATCAGCCATGGGGAGAGATACATGGGGCAGAGTCAGGGCCCTAAATGTGGAGTTTCCAGTTGTCCTCTTGCCATGGAGTCACAGGCAGTAATGGCGTGTGATGATATGCATAGAATATTGCCAACCAGGGAAGCTCACCCAAGCTTCTGTGTCCAGAGTTGCTTTACTTCTTGTTTTTTGTTTTTGTTTTTGTTTTTTTTTGAGGGGGGGGGGGTGGTGATGGTGGTGTTCCTTCAGTTAAGCATGGGTTAATGTCCATGTGGCTGATCTCAGTCTCTAGCTCCCTCAGAGGTAGAGCTGAGGCTATGTGACCCAGAGTCCCCAGCCCAAATTGCGTGTTGGTGTGGCCGGCACTCCATCATAAATCACAGTGTTAGGCTTTCTGGCGTGTCATCTCCACCCTAAACACAGACAATGCTCCTACCAGGCATGGCATTCCAAGGGCTTCCAGATGACCTCCTGGAAGCTGAAGGCCAAGGCCATACCGCTCCTTGGGCAATGCTAAATTCTTTACTTTACAATGTCCTTCACATGTTGGGAAGTTCCTCAAAGGTCTTACCAAACCCGTCATTTGCAAATGAGAGAAACAGGAAATCTGATCCTGCATCCACAGCTTGAAACATGGCGCAAGAAAAGGCTGTTAGGCACGTTTTAGTCACAATGGATATGTTTACAGGGAACAAAATCCTCTCAAGTCCATTTCAGCCAAGCGGCTGTGTATACAGAGGCATTCCTAGAATATGGAAGTCGTTTATGAACATCCTCCCCCCAAGTCCCTCCTCTCGATGGCAAAATTAGTTTCAGTAATAATCCTTTAATAACTTGGTATCTTTCATTATGTTTATTTGTTCTTTAGTTTTGAAATAATTCAGAATTAAAATAGAAGAATGCATTTTACCTTTAAAGATATTACACAAATCCTATAGAAATATTTCAAATATTGCCTAAGATGTGAACTTGGCAAAAAATTATTACACAACACAGTTCTCTCTGTTTTACTGAGTAGACCGATGGAGTGACAGAATTGAACAACTCACGTTGTCTTTTTTTTTTTTTTTGTATTAACAGTCACTGTGTTATTACTTTTCATTTTAAATGCATTGTTTAAACAAAGGGTTATAGGACCACAGGGTTGGAGACATACATTGCACCTAAATTAACTTCTAATGATTCTAGAACATGATAAACTTACTCTCCAAGTGAGTACATGCAGCTAAGTTCATGGGTGTTGGGGGCTGATTTTATAATTCGGAGTTCTCCAAATTATCTTCCATGTGGAATGCAATGATATTAAATAATAAGTAATAAAATATGTTAATAGGAAGCTTGCATATATAATATTAAATGCCACAATGTCTGCAGCAGTTGTTTAAAATTTTGACCAACAAGATTTGTTTGTGTGTGTGTGTGTGTGTGTGTGTGTGTGTGTGTGGAGGATTTTATCATTGACATTGTTTAGAATTGTAGAGGGAAAGTAGAATTAAATTTCCTATCTCTTTAAACTCAGCCTTCTCCTCTTTGTAGCATAAAGGTGTGGCTTTCCCCATTACTCAATGTCTTTGTGAGCTGTGGAAGTCACTCTAATATCTTTTTTTTTTTTTTTTTTGCCTAGGGCGTGGTATATTTTGAGGAGGGGCCAGGATTGGCCATGCACTACTGCAAAGCATTCACTGGTGCTATTTACAGTCCGAATTAAATGGAAGATTATTAGAAATGAAAAGTAGCTATAAATAGCTCAGTCCATTTTATCTGTTTCTTCAGTGTGTGGGAAGAGCATCTCTGAGCTTCTCTCTTGAAGTTCAGTTAACTTAGGATGTGTTCTGCTTTTGTTATTCTGCTTTGGTTTTAAAAAGGAAAATCCCCTGATGCTGATCAAAGTGGAGGAAAAACAAAGAGGACTCACTTCCAGTCATTGCAGAATATGGACAGAAGGAAAGCGAAATAAAATATGTAGAAGTGGGGAAGGGTGTGTGTGAGTAGTATAAGAAAAAACAAATGTGAGCCTAATCTTGTCTGACAACTTTTTTTTCTGAAAACAACTCAAATTAATCTTTTTCTCAGTTTGTGAAAAATCAGTTCACTTCACTCCTCCACAATGTGATAGTCTGTCTGTTCAAGGAGCAGGGCAGGTGGGAGACTTGTCTTTCTGCCCTCTCATTAGGGCGCCTTTTCCAGGGAGTGGAAATCTGCTGGATTCTCTTCCCCTACAGTGTAGAGTACAGGTGTCAGCCCGGCTTTAGGGGCAATGCTATGACGGGTACATCATTTGACCTTAACCCAATCACCTGGTTGCAAATCCCTGATTTCTCAAGTAAGAAAATACCTTTAGACACAGCGCCCCAAATCTTGAGTCTTGTTCGAAGTTTCCCCACTGATTCTCTGGCTCCCCGCTTTCCTCTGGCTCCCCGTACAAGCTGCCAGACTCATCCACTTAAAGCTCAGCTTTCATCCCCTCTCTTCAAAAGCCGGCAGCATTTCTCAGTTACCTGTTTAAACTTTCCATTTTCTTTACCTGTTCTTAACACAACCTGTGATCCTCTTCTAATCAACATACCACCCAAACTCGCCCCAGTTTTCCATGGCTCATATGAATTCTAGTCAAATGGGCAGTGCCCAAACTCATAAGGTGATTTAGTTGTGGCCTAATTGTTTCTGTTCATGTCTTTGTTTCCTTGGCATATCATCCTTGTTCTCCCAATTCTTAATTGTATGACAAAGCCAAAGTCAAATCATATTTCTCCCAGTTGGAAATTACTTTCTCCCTGACTCTAAATTCCTTATATCTTAATGCCTGAGCTTTTCATTTAGCATTTACTAACTGGATCATTAGTTATTTTTATTTGTGCATACACTTTTCCTCACCAACTAATTTTAAGGCCCTTTAGTGTTGTCGTGTCATAAGAATATAACTAACCTGCACCTATATCATATTTTGTAGCCTATGAAAGATTTTTCCCCAATAGTCTTAATTGATCTCTAAAGCATCCCTTTGAGGAACTATAATATTATCCATAGTTCCAGAGGTAAAATAATAGAAGCTCAAAAGTGGTTAGATAATTTACCCCGAATAACTGGACTGGTAACTATTTTATCCAAATTTGAAAATGCTGGACTTCTGACTATATCCTATATTCTTTTCATAGCTCAGGGCTGCTTTTATAATTTCTATTCCCACCGTAATGCCTGGAACTGGTTACAAATTAATAATATCTGTTAACTGAAGGATTAAAAACTGAGTAAAAGAATGAGGAAATGAATGAATGGCAAAAGTGCTATGCCTAACATTATTAATAATTTCATATATCTTCACTATGACACTTTCAGGGCACCTGCCAGGAACCTGAGAAATGAAACCGTGTTGTTAGTGGCACTCATTTCTCTCAGAAACCAATAGCAACAGTAAGGGCAAGATAGTCTTAGTGATATTTCCTGCAATAACAAATGTTATTTTAAAGCAAATTCCATAGTATTGATAGACTGTTTTGTTTCCTCATTGCACTTTAAGTTACTACATAAAAATCAAGTAAGACATAAAAGGCAAGAGTCTAATTCAAAGACTGCTCTCAACACAACAAATCTAGAGAGGGTGGGTAATTGTTCTCTAAATTTCCAAGTGGCTAAAGAGAGGATTATATAGGTAAATGTTAAAAAAGTGAGACGGGTGCTTCTCTGAGCCTCAGTGCTCTCTTCTAAAAACCGAGAAAATCGTAGTCCCTGCCTCCCAAACTGATTAGGCTCAGTTGAGAACATCTAAGCATAGCCCTTAGAACAGTGCCTAGAAGTACATGTGCTAAATGGCTACTATTATGCCAGCACTGGTAGGGAAGAAAGGCATTTTGTCCCCTTTCTGCAGGGTGGCAGTCAGAAGCAAGCTTCATTAGTGAAATTCACTTAGAATTGTTCCTGTGCTCATTTGGGCATTTGTTCTGAGCATGGTCCCCTTTATTCTAATAAATGTATATGTTGCACATGATTTTTATTATTAAGGTCGAGAAAGGTATGTTTGGGCTGAGGGAAGAACAGCATTGTCTGCTGGAATAAATCTCTGCTGTCTGTGTGCACTCTTTCCCTTCCTCCTTTTCTGTGAACTTAAGGTTTTCCTCAAGCCATTCCAGAAAGTGACTGTACAGCCACTGTGGACAGTTCTTCCAAAATCATTACAGGCTGTTCATGTTTGGCGAGAGGCAGCCTTCTTTCAGTGATAATGACTGTTAGATGACAGGATTGAGCTGATTGCATCTTTGGAGTGCTATCTACTGTAGAAGCAGGGTCTGCTCCAACTCTATGAAGTCATCATAGACTTGCAATCCATTACTTGAGAAAATAGATTTTTAAGTAGTAGAGTTTCAGGCCACTACTAGGTTATTTTCTTTCCTGGACATTTTAATTATTTTGGGGGGCCAGGGTGACACACAGTCAGCAAATTCGACAGGGAGTTTAATTGAGGCAATTTTCCAGGTGTAAACTGCTTTTTTTTTCCCTTTCCCACCTCATCTTCCTTTAGTGAGTCTGGCCAAGTAGAAATGTATGATGAATAAAAACCATGGTCAGGGGCAACTGGGAAAAATAAATTCAAGGAGAGGGGACATCGTATCAATCCAAAAGTCAGATGAATGCTCTCAGAGTATCACAGAGATTGGGTTAGTGAGTCTAGTAAAACAAACAAGCAAAAAAAAAAAAAAAAGAAAATAAAAATAAAAATAAAAAACACCCTACTCTCTACAGATGGGAGTTTACGTGCATGAGTCCATATGCACATGGCCTTTTGATTTTTAACTGGGGGACCCTGGGGAAGTAACTACAAAGGTGATTAGGGTGGGAAGGACTATGGAAATGAAGGAATAGAGAATGCAGGCAGGAACAAAGGGCAGCAATTTGACTCAAAACCTTGTCGGACTTGAGACACAAACACTGCAACTCTGAAGCCCAGAGCACAGTGTTTTATACAGATTTGGAGAAGAGACTATTTTCTCCCACCCGACAACTGACAGTAGTACTGCTTCCGCATCCCAGGGATTCAGCTGACCACCTGAATGTACCTGCCTTGCTTGAGTGACAGTGGAAGAGCCTACAGAGGCTGTAAATCTGGATTTTCACTGAGGTTTTGCACAGCAGGATACTTCCCAGGTGAGCAGAGGAATCAGCGAAGGGATAGATAAACAGGAGGAATTAAACAGGAATCTCTGTGTTGCAAACAAACTTGTAAAACTCTTTTCAGCCCAGACAAAAGTGTAGAAGATTTTTAAGTCATAGCCCAAGTCAGGTAGCTGGGTAAGCTCCATTTACTTCTGAGAATAAAACAAGCAAAGCAGAAAAGTTCCTTTCTTTTCCAAATTCAGAGGAACTTTTAAGGGCTGGAGACTAGAGGACAGATGTAGCCCTCGAAGGGAACAGGCTGTTCATGTCTTAATAAATGGTTTGCATTTCCCCTATCAATGTAGAATGACAAATGACCTCTTTTGTGTTGGGAACTGCCCAATAACACTGAGTTAATTTTACTCAAGTGATTTTACGCTCAGGACACCTGGAAGAGTTTGGTCAAAGGAAGGAAATTGGGAGACCTATAACCAACAGACTCATTCTCGCCTACTCTGCCAGACCTCTGGGGCAAGTCATAGCCAAGATGGTACCTGGAAGGGCATGACACTTTCTACAAGGATATGGCACAGCCTGAAAAGATCAGGGTGAAATTTGTGTAAAATTTTTGATAAAGGCTGAATAACTCTTGCTAATCAAGTGGAGAGGGACTGAATAGAAGTTTAACATTCTTTTTAGTTTTAGGAAGACACTGGATACACAACCTGATATAGTGAAGAAGCTTGGCATTCCGTTTTAGTAATAGTCTCTTAAATATGAGTTATGAGTAGACAGCAAACTGCTATGGACTTATTAATTGGTGTACGCACACCACTGGTTTCCTGTGTCTTAGCCTTGCGTGCACGTTGGTTTTGCAGCATATGAAGGCCAAGCGTGTGGCTTAGCATATGGTGCTCCCGCCAATGAGCACACTGCCTGTCTCTCTGCTTATCTAATCACAGCAACACAGAAATTGACTTTTCATTTTTCTTTTCCCTGGGCCCTGGGAGAGATATGTGCCAAGTACTTGGCATTCTTAGTCACAGAGTCTATCATAATTAGGGTTCCAAATTAAAGTACATTGCCAGCTAGGGCATGTCATGTTTTATATTATTTGTATGAGCAAATGTAAAATGAAAACAACAAAAAACAAAAATAAAAAAACAAAAAAACAAACAAAAAACCCAGAAATCAGAAAAACTCACATTTTCCATGTATAACAATCTTGTGAAGTTTTATTTTAATAGAAAGTTGGATAAACTGAGTAATCAAAAAAACAACAACACATAAAATATAAAGATTTACTTGAAACTCTATTCTTCTGAGTAATTGTTTTGTTTTGAAATGTCTATCGTGTGATGTTGGATGTGGTCAGATATTGGGTGAGAGGTTTATTGGAAATTAACTGTGGGAAAAAAATGATATAGTTAGCCATTCCATTGACTTTGTCCTTGGAGTCTGATTCGACTTGGCTTTCAGTGTAGTTAATGTTTCACAGGTGAGTATATAACTACTTTCTACTTGTGTTCGTTCAAAATCTATTGATATACTTTACAGGGGAAAAATATGTCCTCGATAAAGAAGACGCACTTCCATTTTGGGTATGGCACCCTACTGCTATCACAATTCTCAACGAATAAAAGTCATCATCCACTTACATGTTAGAGCTTCTACTAAAAGAATTCTCTGGGATTCCATTTCCTCCTTTATAAAGTGAGTGAGAAGGCATATTTGGGTGATCTCCATGAAGTTAAATAATTTGTTGAATTCCCTAGTAGTTGGTGGTAGAGTCTAAATTAGAACTCATTTCACTTATTTAAAAGCAAACAAAGCCAACTGATCTATTTTTCAGCACACAATATTGGGGAAAGAAGTAGGATAAGAAAGGTTCTGTAAGACAATTCATTCACCAACGTGGAATTCCCTTTTTAAATCATAAAGCTCCATCCACAATCTTAGCCTTCTTCCTCTTCCTTTTCATAACGCTCCTTCTCCTGCCTTCTTAGCCTGTAGCTACTGTGGAGAGATGCCTGTCCAACACATCTTGATTGTAGGTTGAGGACAGAATGCCAACAAATTCTACTCTCATGACACTTGAAATTCTGTGTCCATTAAAATCCGGTCTAGCATAGCTTTTTGTGTGTTCTTTAGGAGAGGATAATATTGAAATGTTTTTTCATCCAACATTTTTGTGACAGTGTTATTCATTCCTACTTTTCTTTTACACCAACACTAGTTGTTCATGTATATCCCTGTGTTTTAGTTTCTTTGTCACTGATTAATTGGCAAAAACAAATTATTAGCCTAACAATAGTAGTTGCAGGCTGCACCAAGCTATCACGTCATCGTCATCTCTAGACCCAAGTGAACCTGCTTGTAACTAAATACAAATAACTCCTATTCTTGTCAATAACTTCAGTCACACTGATTACCATTTCAGTGCTATTCCCTCCTTACCACGTTTGAATGATTTCTGCATTTTCCCCTCAGAATGATTGTACCAGAATTTTTCACTAGGAGCCATTTTTAAAGCCTTTATTATCCTTACTACGGAATATGGCCGCAGTTCATTGGCAGTTTTCACAGAGCTTCATATTTTAACATCAGCTTAACTGCTTGGGAACACTTCCTTTTCTTTTGAGTGGAAGGTGTTATGCAAACTCAGTACTGCTCTTTTTAAAAACTAAAGCAGGATAAATTGTTCTGTAAGAAAATTTTACTACGATAATGTGTATCTCTTCCCTTGACTTCTTCTTGGAAAGCTCTTATTTCAGCTTTCACTGTGAGATCTTTGTTGTTTTCACCACACGCTTCTGTTACTGAGGCCCTTGGATCAGCGCCACAGCGTGTCTTTGCTGGACACTTCTTTCAAGTGCTGCCATCACCTCTCTTAATTGCGTGGTTTAAAAATCAGGCTAGCAATGTGTCAAAGTTAGATGGCAAATTAATTTAAGACAAATATGTAAATCTGTATGTTTTCAAATATACATTCCACCCGGCATATGTAGATTTCAAAAAGAGAGCCAAGGAGAGCAAGAGAGAGGGGGAGAGAGAAGTCTTTGTGTATAAATGAAGAGCGAACATGGACATAGTTTGTGTGTGGATATGCAGTGCTTCGGTATGTAGATACACCCATGCTGCCTTTCCAAACACCAGCAACTCTTGGTGAGCACGATTCAGTAGACAGTTGAGGGTACAAGACTTGAATAGGAACTTCAACAGGAAAACGTCTTTAACATTAAATGTTTATCTGTTTTCATTGATAGAGATGTGACATTTTAAAAGGTGATCTGAGTTTGAATTCCCCAAATTATATTTGTGTTTGACTTCTCATTCTTCTTGGTAGTTTGCCCTTGAATTCCTGTTCCCCTTTGAGGAATAAATTCTTAGATGATGTATCTATGATTTACCTCATAGTCATGATCAAGTATAATTATAGGTCACTTCAGATTCGTTCCAGGAAAATGTCACCTGTCAAGATGTCAGTTCTGAGCAATTTCTACATTTTCCCCATTCTATTGTAGAAATGGCTCTCAGTAACAAATAGTTTGTTCCTGAATTTGAGGTCTGTGTGAATACTGCATCACAAATCAAAATATTGTTATGGTCATATAAGTGGTTATAATACGGATGTTTTAGAATTGCGTATTTGGCCTTGTTCAATTGGCCCCAACTCAGATCTGCTACATTTTTTAACCAGAGGTTGGTTTTCCATGTCACTGCCACCTCAAACTCCACCTGTGAACTTTAAGCCCTGTTGTACCCTGTTGGCTTCTTACTGGGAGGTGGGGGGATATCTGTTATTTGAACTAAACTGACAGCTTTTGTTGATAAGCAATGAGACAGATTAAATTCCATTTTGCTCTTCAGTTGTTCCTGTGACTGTGTGGGACTTACAGTCATAGAATTTTTTGTCAGCAACATTGACAATCTTGATTTTGACCACAGAGGGCTGAGATGTTAAGAACAGTCATACTGAATGTGTTTTAAGTGCATACCAAATGAACTGAGAGGTTCTATGTTTGTCTATCCACAAACCCATTGGTAGCAAATGCACTTTGGATTTTAATTTCTTTATTTACTCAGTAATATCTTTCAAATACAGAGGGTGCAAAAAAATGTATACACTTTTTAAGAATGGAAAATTGTGTTAAAATTATAATACTCAGTATATACCTATCACAAAAGATGAATACAAGTCATGTTTGACTTCTGCAGTTACAAGAGGTGCTCAAAGTGGTTACCATCAGCGTCCAGACACTTCTGATTATACGAACTACTGCTTGAGCAACGCTGACTAAAGTGTCCACTTGGATACATTTTTTGGGACCCCTGGTGTGTGGAGTTATCGCAGGGAAATTTTTTTTTATTATTATTAAATGTTTTGGGGTGACAATTGTTAGTAAATTTACATAGATTTCAGGTGTACAATTCTGTATTACATCATCTATAAATCCCGTTATGTGTTCACCACCCAGAATCAATTCTCCTTCCATCACCATATATTTGATCCCCCTTACCCTCATCACCCACCCCCACCCCCTTACCCTCTGGTAACCACTAAATTATTGTCTGTGTCTATGAGTTTTTCTTTCTCATTTGTTTGTCTTGTTCCTTTGTTGTTTTTAGTTTATATACCACATATCAGTGAAATTATAGGGTTCTCTGCTTTTTCTGTCTGACTTAGGAAATTTTTTTTTTAATCCAAGACTTATTCAGTGCTGTGTTCCAGTTGTATAGACCCCAATGTGTTATTCCTTTTAGAAATAAAATGGGAAATATTTAGAATAATAAAAATTTCAGAGAGACTGGTAACAGGATAACTAAGAAAATAATCAAATAAGAGGTAGATAGTAAGTGAGAAGTAAGTATAAATGATTCAGAATATATTTCATCAAAAATTGCTTTTTAAGTGTCACTTTCTCTTGCTGCAGAAGACATTATTAAACAAAAATCAAGCCCAATGAAATTCAATTTAAATGTATCACTCTATTATTTTAATATATTTACTCAGGGTTAACAACTCATTAAGCACCAAATTGCTCACTCTTAATGAGTCTCTGACGCTAAAATCAAGCTGACTTAAACTTTACTGTGAAATAAGAACAGTACTATTGCATAAGGATGTAATAAAAATTAAATAAATGCTACTGAGTGCCTGTGCAGTGGAAATCAGATTTGTGACATGAAATAGAAAATATATCATATACATGTTGCTTGCAGAAACGTGAGTAATAGATTGTTGTCCACAAAAACAAGATCAGCCTACTTTTGTTTTGCTGTAGTGGATTATGTAAGTCATATATATTTTATTTGCACATTTACTTTGTTCCTATAATAAAAGAGCTGTAGAATCTGTTAAAAATAATATCAACATATAACTCAAATGCCCTAGACTCCACCAGCCGATAACTACTGTCAAGGTTACAATGACACGAGTCAGTACTGGGTTGATTGTCAGAAATTAACACTCTTAAAATGTTAATAAGTTAGTTCTGGGACATCCTTCAGGAGTATGTCGCATGTACTCACAAACAAGTCAATCATCTTCCGACATTGTATGGTGTCCAAATTAGTCTTTTTCTTTCTCCACCATCCTATTGTCCAGAAAGCAGTGTCCTCAAATCTGATTGTATATGCCCAACCATGAAAACCATCCATCACAAGAACCACATATGCCCCTGGTACAGGAGCAGCTTATCTCTTAGCCAACCTGCGGTCCCTGGGTATCAGAGCAATGCTGAGTTTCCCACAGAGAGGAGATCAATGGTCTGTGCCATAGACCATCACCTGGGCTAAGAGGAAGTTCTGCTTGTGCCTGAGATTTTAAAATTTTCTCTTGCACTTTATTTTTTCTCTCAGCTTTTGCCTTCAACCCATCATCTCTCAAGCCATACCATCCCCTCCATTTTCCCAAGGTCTCTCAGGGCCTTATCTCTCACAAAAACTCCTTTCTTCTCTCCCATTCCAAAACAAATTCCCTGTGAACATCAATGGAGCAAACAGGCACAGTGGTAGCCGGTGGATGACACAAAGCATTGAGGTAGCATTTTCACTAACAGCATTGCGCCCTAGCACTGCCACCCAACAGCCTTTCTATAAATTTATTCACAATGTCTATGGCTTTGGGCAACATTTAGATGAAAAAATATATTTGAAAAATATGCTACTTATGTTTCTAGATATAAAACATACTGTTCATGTAACAAGGTATGAAATTTAAAGGAATTCACTTTTTCTTGTATTTTTTTCTTTTCTTTTTTTCCTGTGAAGGTTCACCTTTCAATCCGCATGCTTTCAGTGAAATTAACATTTAAGAATCACCGTTATTACTAATTTACTCTGATTTGAGCCACGAGCCTATTTTATCCTTGTCAATAAACAACCTAGTGTTAGCATTTTAAAAATTGTTTAAAATATGCATGGAAATTATTTCTTGTTCTACCTTGGTCCATACCTTAATCAGTATTTTCACAGAATCACACTTGCCAGAAAAGCACAAAGGGGAGCTTAAATAATAATAATAATTTAAAAAAAAATCTTCCTAGAATTACAAACATAAGCTTCTTTAATACATTTTTTAAAATAGATGATTTAATAGTCCAAATTTAAACATTAAAACTAGCATATATATTTTATTTGAGGTAACTGTAATTTCCATGTTTCTTTCAATTTCATGTAATTTATGTATTTATGAATAAGTTAGGTTGGTTTGTTTGTTTTCCTATTGTCATGGCTTCCTAGGTTTCTAACTTAGTATTTTAAGGATTCAGTAAAAATAGGGTTTCCATTTCTGTATGATGAACATCCTCTTATTTACTTTTACCCATCCTTCCATACAAGTGAACTCTTTTTGGTTCACACTCATTTTCATGATAAACCCAATGTCTTACACTGGGGTTTAGTTTCATGTTTGAATAGAGCAATGGTTTACTCTGGTTAGTCTTAACTTTTATTTATTGCGGTATAGCTTACATACAGTGAAATGCTCAGATCTTCAGTATACTCTTCACTGAGTTTTGACAAATGCATACAGTTGTGTACCCCATATCCGTAATATGATGTAGAACTTTTTAATAACCCCTGAAAGTTCCTTCATGCCCATTCCCAATTCTCCCTTCCCCCTAAGTCACAGTATTTAACTTCCATAACCATAGTTCAATTTTTTCTATTTCTAGAATATCATAAAAATGAATTTGTATATTGTGTCCTTTTTGGTCTGGCTTCTTTTACTCAGCATACCGCTTTTGAGATTTGGTTAACTGCTTTTTAATAATATACATACAATTAAGTCTCATAGATGTGAGCAAGTCATAATTTCTTATACAAGTAGACTTTGTCATTTGCTAACTACAGAATGATGCAGCTGAAACTATGTATTTAAGTGACTTTGAAGACCCTGAGATGGGTTTCTAACCATTGAAATAAAATAATGTTCTTGATATTCTCTAATTATTGCTTTGAAATTTCAGTATTCTTTTAAAAATTAAATCACTTATTTAGCCTATTTGTGACCTCAACCCAAAGACAAGTTACAAAGACTTTATCTTTATGTACGTGCTCAGACTCCTAAATACTGGCGAGGCCCATCAACTTATACTAATAGTAGGGTCAACAAAAAGCATAGTTACCTAGTTTCATCTTTCTTATATATTTTTTGTAAATAACTTGCTAACATGATTTTCCAAAACCTTCACTTTCTTAAATGAAGAAAAACAATGTGATTAACACTAGATCATTTAGCTAAAAATCCTAAAGAGCTATTTAACGTGAAGTATAAGTCAAGCATAGATTTTATCATCTGTCAACAAACAATAACAATAATTGTTTCTCAAAATGAAAAATAAAAATGAGGCAATAAGTGGAAGAATGCCTATAAGAATAGCAGTGAAGTCCAGAAGTTTCCAGCCGTGGGTTTGATGAAAAACAATGATACACCTAACATCATTTAGTCTTATTTGATAAGTAAGTTCTTATATATTTTCACTTTTTGCTATTTTAAAGTTATTATATATTTTCACTTTTTGCTATTTTGCTATTTTGCTATATTTCACTTTTTGCTATATTTTCACTTTTTGCTATTATATATTTTCACTTTTTGCAATTACTTGTTTTAACAGCCTTATTTGATACTGAATGGCCATTATGATAACAAGTTTTGTTTTTGCACTTAGATTTATTAGGCTGATAGTCCCTATCTTAATACCTTTTCATATAGAATCCTTGAAAAAAACACTTCATTTTGAGGCAACACTCCTCTCATTATGGATTGCTTTTAGTATCAATTCAGTAAATGAGAAGAAACTACTATGATCATTTAAATCTGTAAGAAAATAAAACTAAATTTTATAAAATGAGAGGATAGAAGTATTTCAGAAAATATTTATGTGAGTATGTATTTTTATATGTGTGTTTTAAATGGCAGCATTTAAAAAATCAACTTGGGGTAAATAAACAAGCAAACCGAAAAAGCACCAACAGATATATTGCTTTTCATTGACCCATTTCTAAATAAAACACAAATTTAATTATGGTAGCAGAGATAATAACTTTCAATTTGATGAATCCTTATTTAATGAAGATTCATTACAGTTTTTTAAAAAAATGTTAACTGATATCATATACCTTCCGTAGTCTCTTCAGCACCACAGACAATCAGGACAGCTCTTTGGCCTGAATAATAAAGTGGTAATAAACGCAGTTAGAAGACATAATTATTATACTGGTACCGATGCACTTAACTTTACAATAGACACCCTCCTAATGTGCTCTGTGTAATCATTTTATTTAAAGTTGAATAATCATGTAAGTGTTTTAGGGCAACTCCTTGCTTAGAGAATCCCTTTGAAGTTTTCTTTTATAATGCAAAAACCAACACTGACTTCTCTGTTTTGTAAATTAGGGTGTTTTCATACTAGATTTGTTGACAAGTGACACATCCTTCTAAGTGTAAAAGTTTCTTTGAAAACAATATCTCAGCATATATAATTTAGTTGTACATATAAAATTGATATTTTAGTAGTTCTCACTCTAGAGCAGGTGGGAGGAGGTCTATCAGAATCATCAGGGCTGGGGGGGGGTGATTAAATGACACATCCTTTCCCTGCTCTGATGAAAACTGGTGCCACAAAAAGCCACTGATTCTAATCAGAGTGTGTTGGATCCTTGAGATATCTGAGGGCCAAGAAAAAATGATGAAGAGATACTGTATCCTTTAGGATAAATATATCCTTTTGGTTCTACCTCATTTTAAATGAGGATGGTCCCTGGAATCAGTTATGGGCAACAGTAGTAGAAGTGCCATCTCAAGCCTAAGAAGAAATTCCGGCTTCTAGAGAATTTCAGCAGCTGCTATTCTGAACATCAATTTCTGATCACTTGGAGGCTTCAGGGATTTCTCCCAGAGTAAAGAGGGGTCCAGGTCTTGAGTGAAGATAGCGCAAAAGTCCCTGGCAGATACCCATAAGCTTTACGGAAGGTGTCTGACAAGCAGAAAAGTCTGAGCCGGTGGGAGCTTTCACAGCAGATAACTAAAGTCGCCTTTGAGGCCACCTGAGTGTCTTGGGGCCTCCGTTAGGTCTCAGTTTGTGCTTATTAAACAGGGCTGGTTTCTTCATCTCCTTCCAAGATGTGATTTCAGTTCTTCTTTTACTATGTATTAGACAATTCCAAAACTACTTGATTGTTCTGATGGGGCTATGTTTTACCGAAAGCTGTGGAATTTAGTGTCTTAATTGCAAGGTGCAATATAAGTGTAAAATGTATACTAGATTTTGAAGTTAGTAATAAAAAAAAAGTTATCTCAATAATTTTATATTAATTAGTTGTTGAAATTATAACACTTTGAATAGATTGGGTTACGTACAATGGATTATTAAAATTAACATGTTTCTTTGCTCTGTTTTTTAAAATATGGCTCCTAGGAAAGTTGTAATTGTATAGGTGGTTCACATTATATTCCTGTTAGGTAAAGCTGATCTAGAATGTTCTGAAATGTGTGGCCATTATTCTTCTATGGTTTCATAAAGAAAACACTGATCCAAGGAGAGGATAGTTATGCAAATCTGAAGACAGTGGGTTTTCTTCCTAATCTGTGTCGTGAAGGAAAGGGCCGCTTTCCCAGTAGGTAAGAGAACCAGGCTTGGGCTTGGCAATCCTTTTTGACCTATGATGTCATTCTTTAAAGTTTTCTCCCATGCTTTGTATGTAGTACATCCTTTCTCGCAATGGGTTTAAAGGTTGTTTCCCTACTTTTCCTTTTTGATCTGTGAAATGTGCATTATGAAGAGAGGTGAGCTCATTGTTCAGAAAGGCAGTAATGAGTCTGCATAATACTCATTACTGAGTATTTTGAATCCTAGTTCTTCCAGGTAACTGCTGCATGACCTTGGGGACATTGCTTTTTCTAAATTCGAGTTTACTTCATCTAAAAATGATAGACGTGAGTTTGAATCCTAGTTCTTCCAGGTAACTGCTGCATGACCTTGGGGACATTGCTTTTTCTAAATTTGAGTTTACTTCATCTAAAAATGATACCTCGTAGGGAAATTTGAGGTATCAAAATCAATGAGATTTAAAAGAAAGAAGAAATATGAAAAATCCCCAGTAGATAGCAGGTCTTCAAATTGTTCTGAATGAAGACAACCTAAGTTTTCAATTTCTATCTTTCCTTAGTGACCACATGAAATCATAACTGTTAAAACATAGTAGTGAGTTCCACACACGCACCAGCTTACCAAATTGATCCCCTACCTGGTAAAAGGAAGATCTCATTTCTCTATTACCTCAGCCCTTTCTATACTCTGTACAACACTTTCAGTTCTTCCACTCACATTAAAATTACTACTTAGATCAAAAGAGTGTCCCTGATTGTGAGGAGAAGAAACAATATTTAAAGCTAGCACTATCCCTGAATACAGCATAATATGTGAGTATATATTTTTTTTCCTCACACGGAAGTTATTTTACAGCCTTCTCTGAAAAAGTTCTTTACCAACAACCTCCCAGCGCACCTTAACCTGTTCTGAGATTTGTTTTGTGCTTTAGAAGTGCTTGTCAGACAAGCTTTCAACACAGAGATGTGTGATTTACATTAGTTTGCATAAGAAAATGTTACTCCAGGGACAAGTTTCTCTCTTCATTCCTTCAATACTGCAGACCAAACGAAGAGGGTCAGGTGATTGTTTCTTAGTAAGTAGATAAATCATTGAGATTCACAGGAAACATAAAGCACAATGTTATTAGTCAAACCTTAATTCTTCCCCATAATGCTCTCTAATGTCCCATTTACATTACTATTATTATTTATTTCCCAGTTTGGGTGACTGGTCCCAATAAAACACATTACCCCTGTATCTTCCTATCTGTTGGTGTTAGAAAGAACTGAATGAAAGGAGTGGTCAGTGTGACCTTTGTCTTGGAAGACAGCCCTTTCTGAGAACTTAGGTAAATATTTCATAGACTGAGTCAGGCTCTTGGGCCTATGGGGAAAAAATAATAACTCAAACATGGCATTTGAAGTCAGTCTTCTTTGAATGTAAAATACATACAGGCAGAGGGAGAGATTGAGTCAAACTGATTGATCTCAAGGTACAAAGACTAATATGCACTTAAACATCAAAGGTTGAACATTCCAAGATACCCATTGGAAGATCCTTTATCCAAAGCCTCCCCAACCCCATCATAAACACTAAACAATTATATTAAAATTTGAATACTCAAACAAGAAAATGAAATGTAGGAGATGATTTTCTTTCAAATCAATATGTAGTGATGGGGGCTGGGATGGAAAACTGAAAGGTGATGTGAGATTTAAGACAGATGTACTTTGAATAGGAAAGGGAAGATATTTTGTAAGGATAGATAAACTCATAATCTTTTTTGGAGTGTTAACATCATTGGTACTGAAGATTTGGGAGAGAAATTCAATTGTGATCGTAGAGATGCAGTCAGAGATGCTGTGTGCAACATCATCTTCAAAAAGTCAGGTCATGGTCATCGTAGAATCTTAAGGAGCACCTTACTCCCATTTCCTGTCCAAAGCAGACATTTTCTCCTGAGCATTCCTGATAGAAGATCCTCTACCTTATGTGCCAGTGACGGGTCTCCTGCTGAAGCTTAAGGTGGGATTTGGACTCTATTTGATGGCATTTTATACAGGAAGCTGCCAGCATAGTACCTGCTGGTCAGGGTTCCTGAGGGAGACCGGTAATCTGGAAGAAAGAATGTCAAAGAACCATGTTACGAATCGCTGTAGAGGTTGTGTTATCCTCAAAGCAGAGCTTTTGGAATAGTCTATACTTGGACTTGAAGCCTAAGCAGTCTCCTCTACTTCCCTCAGGAACTACTTCTTAGCTCCAGCAAGACTGGATGTGTCCAGTGGGATATGGGTTTGAGGAAAGCAGAGAGTTTGACACCATGTCGAATCTGGAAGAGAAAGAGCGTAGTTGTGTTTTTTGAAGTACAGCAACTCCATCCAATAGTAAATTGTGGTCAAATACATGGCTTCAAATCCTAAACTAGATTATCAGCAAACCCTCTTTCTGTGATGAACAGCTAAGAAGTGGATGAGAAGAGGTGGACTTGGGGTGGGAAGCGTGGTCTAAGAATCACCTATTTTGAATCTCAGTATCTTCAGTGCAGTCTCTTCTGTGTTTGGACAGCCCTAATTATCAGAAAAGTCTTTCTTAAATGAATCTGCTATTTGTCTCCTTGATTACACTGATGGAGCCCAACTCTGTAGTCTTAAAATAAATAGATAAATTGTAATCATTCTCCCCATGTTGACTTTTCAAATATTTTAAGACAACTACTCACTATCCAACCCCCTTTTCGAAAATTGGGCTATTGTTTCCCATCCTCGATTTTCTGAAACTATTTCCATAATTATTTAAAGACTTCTGACAGTGGTGACACAATCGTATATACAAGTCTCAATATCCCAGAATAGCACTCATTTGGGCCCCATCCTTTAACTCATTGGGAGAACCTAATTGCTCCCCTATTCTCTCCTGTCAGACCGTGAACTTATCTTCCTTGATAACCATGTTGACAGTGATTTTTCTAAAGTGAAGATCATTTCTCTTGTGAGGTAAAATAAAGTATCTCTGTATCTTCACACCTTTGTTTTAAGCAATAGTGTTAAACCTCTTCTGTTCTTGCTTCAGATGGATCGTAAATGCCACATTCCTAATGCACAACAAAGCAAAACAAAACCTGATGGGTTATTGTTGGACTTTGTGCAAGATTTAGTTGATCCCAGTCTCCAGTTTACCTGATACTGATGTAGGTGATGTTAGATTTGTCAGCAGTTTCTGAGTGCAGGCCGGGATCGTGTCCCGTGACGCTGAAGAATGGAAACACGGACCAGGGAGAGGCAAAAAGTTTTAAAAAGAGGATAGTTTATTAGAGGCAGGAGAAGAGGTTGCAGCTCCTGAGCAGGAGGGGGTCTGAATGGGAGGTGCCCAATGACTGAGGCAAAAGCTCTTACTTTTATACCTTCCCTTGCCTGCTTGGGGAAGGGGAGCTGTTTGGAGAAGGGAACTTGTTTGGAGAAGGGAACTGGTACCTTCTAATGAAATTCCTCTACCAGGTTTGTTCTGCTTGCCCATCCTAAAGGAATTAGCAAAGTAACCCACTGTTTATCTATCAGATCTGCTCCATTTGTCAGGCCAAAAAGAATTTTATGATTAACCTCAAGGACTTGTTACATGTCCTGGAGCAAAGGAGTGATTTCAAAACCTGGAGTTTTAGAATATGGCTGCCTTTGTTTATTCCACCAGGGACCTCCCTGTCTACCTAGGGACATGCTAGCTAACCTGTGTCAATGTCATTTATAACAATAACAATATAGAGGGCTTACTCTGTTTCACGTACTGTTCTGAGCACTTTATATATATGGAAGATGCCAAAAAAATGTATACACATGACTTGTGTTCATCTTTTGTTATTGGTATATATTGAGTATTACAATTTTAATACTGTTTTTTTTTTCCCTTTTCTTAAAATGTGCATACATTTTTTGGGCACCCTCTGTGTTTACTCAGTTGACACTAACAATAGTTGCTTTACGTGGATATTATTAATATCTCCATTCTACTTAAATAGAAACTGAAACTGAGAGAAGTTAAGTGGCTTGCTCAAAGACACAAAGCCAAACATTGATAGGTCTAAGGTTTGTGGTTTGAATTCGGGCAGTCTGGCTCCAGCATCCGTGGTCTTTTCATTATACTCTACTACAATGTCTGCTTATAGGAGCATGCATCATTTCATGTTCTTCCATCTTTTTGTGAACCTTACTTTATCTTTTATATCTTTTTAAACCCTGAGCTTCTTCGAGATTTTCCAATGTGGCCATTCACATTTCTTTAGGTCCTCTGATAGTCTCTGAATGGAAGAGTGAGTGTTTTTCCATCACGTAAAACCCACTTCAGATGGTCCAAGCTCGAGGTCAGAGCCTCAAGGAGAAAGTATCACGGAATAAGTAATGATGACAAAACTCAAAGGAAGATAAAACTCCAAATATTTTAAGGTCGGAAACTAGAATCTACAAAGACACTGTCCTGGTTAAGTCACAAAGGAAAGTCAGTAGCATACGGTGATTCAGCAGGGGAGCAATGTGAGGCCAAGAGTTAAATCAGTCTAGCTGGAAGACAGGCTCTGCAAATTCCGTTAGGGAGCAGGATACCAAAAGAAGGGAACAGAGTGCGCTAGAGATTCCCAATTCTCCTGACAACTTCAAAAACCAGGGACCCTAGCATCTATGTGTTGGTTTCTAATGCCATTCTCCAATTAAAGGAACAAGGGTTTGGGGGGAAAATGGCTAATTATGGGACCAGGCAGGAAATGTACAAAATGAGCCTGGAGCAACTTGACACTGCTACTTCTTATAGTGACAGAAAGTGCAAAGGGGGCGGGGATGGGCGGTGGAGAGAGAGAGACAGAGAGAGAGAAAGAGACAGAGAGAGAGAGAGAGAGAGAGAGAGAGAGAGAGAGAGAAAGAGGTAGATAGGTAGGTAGGCAGGCAGATGATAGATAGATAGACAGACAGACAGACAGATAGATAGATAGGCAGTCAGTCTGGGGAAGTAGCCTTGGTACCTTATATTATCATCATTAAAAGGAGACATCTGAAGGTAAGATAATGGAGGTCCCTGACATAATGATATAACAAAATTAATGTAAGGCCAACCAAAGGACTACAACTGCCCATTTCTTCCCTATGATTCATTCATTATCTGCAAGTTTCTGATTTCCTGGAAAAATCCGTGGTCTCAAATTTCACAATAATAACTTTTTCATAGCATCCTTCATAATACAGCTTGTGCATGTGAGTATGTGTTTATATGAATTCATGCATTGATAAAGGGACAATATCAATTAGAGCGTAACAACTAAGGGATCTAAAATGACGTAAGATTGCTGTGCAGACTCTGCTGTATATGTTCACATCTTGGCATTCCAGATAAATTTACACTGCTACTTCTTTCTTAAGGTATGAAGCACTAAATGCTTTAAAAATGTGAGTGAGAGAGAGAGTCCCTTGAATGTCCCTGTGGCATGGCCCGGCTGTCTACTTGGCCCTTCCCCCTTCATCTCTCGGACACACAGAGTTTCTCAGATACCTGTCCTCTCTGAAAGGTATTGACTCCAACATTAGCAGGGGGCTCTTCTCAACTCCAGTGAGTGGATCAGGCTCTATTTTCTTCTATGAACTTACTAGCCCTTTCTATGATGGATTAGATTCTGCATCTGTTTGCTGTCCTGTTTCTGATGGAAGTCCAAGGATCCCCAAACTTTCTATATGATAAGCACATATCTACACTTTCTACTTTGTACTCTGATCTCACCTGACAAATAGACCCTTCATATTCTTCATCATTTTGGGCAATAACCTGAGTTTCCCACACTTTTATCTGAGCTTCATCCTTCTTCATTTTCAGGGTACACACTCCTATCTCTGTTCTAGTAAAGCCCTCATTTTCTATCAGCTTTATTCTGACCCCTCTTTCACCAGAGTATGTACTGTTTGTTCCAACGTGTTATACAACCAGGGCATTGGGTTCCAGATAGGAACAGATCTAGACACCATATCATGATGGTCTTCATTCTAAAGCAATCTTAGAGGTCACCTTCTGTTCATTACATTTAAACAGAGGTTACAGACTGGTATGCCTAGAGGGGGGCATATAAAATAAATGAGCCAGCTGGGCCTGAGGTCAGGAAAACAACAGTTCAGGCAAGACTGGCACTAACTCTTGGCCTCTGTGTGAAAGACACAGAGAGTAGTGGGGACAATGGCATACTGGAGAACCTAATCTCAACGAGGCAGCCACTGTTCAGTGGCCACCAATCATTACCACACGGGAAGCATGGTCCAGTTCTGGGAAATTTTCTTATTTTGGAAGACAAGCCAGAGGTCAAGACTTGATTCTCACTCTTTGAATTCATTACCTCTATTTAAAACTTTTATAAAGCACTGAGTAGGCTACATAAAACAAATCTGGGAGCAAGGTATTACTCACCTAATCCAAAAGGACCGCCTCTAAATTTAAGAAAGAGAAGCACAGTACATTGTCTTCATAATCCTTGTGTTGCGCAGGCAAGATTAATATCCCAGTTATAGGCCAACAATTTCATAGCAACCATGTAGTTATTACGTGTTGTATATATGAAACCGTGCTATAATGAGCTATCTCATAACAAGCCTGTGCAGGCTGAAAGACCATTTTACAGTTCCCAGAGCAAGCAGCTCCTGAGTTAGTTGTCAGTGGTTATTGTTTCTTGCCATCTCACCATATTTTGGAATTCAGAAAAACAAAAAACACCAACAAACCAAATGCTCACGCAACTCTTTCTTTTCCATTCCAAGATTCACAGCAGTGTGCAGTTTCTCATCTTATTTTCTTAAAGGGATCTTCTCCATATCTCAACTTCTGTTACTTCCAGTTATTCCCATCTCTCTCCGGATGTGTCCCCACTAGTGTCATTAACGTTCTGTAACCTAAAGGTTGCCCAAAGACAAAACCTGTATTGTTAAAAACCTGTATTTAAGAAAAGATTTAACCAGTGCCTCTCAACACTAGAAGATATTTGAAACTTAGAGATAAATCCATTTTCTGTGACTTTCATTAAAATATACTTTCCATAGCTGATCTTATCATTGGGCATCAGCTATTCTGTGTAATTCTTGAATGATTCCTACCTAAATCAAACTTGTGATCATATTGTCAACTATCTGACAGGTATGTCTGCTGGAATGACCTTTTGGCATTTTATTGTGGCTCAAGTCTGCTTACTGTCCTTTATTCCATATGCTGCTTACCTCACCTGTATAGAGCCTGGAAGCTTTGGGGATCAACCCTGACTCATCTCTCACCTTCAAACCAACTAGTCACCAAGCCTTACTTAATCAACATTTGAAATGAATCTAGGATCCTGTCATTTTTCAGGATTTCCATTTCTTTCTTTTTTTTTTTTATTAGTTTCAGGTGTACAAGACAAGGTAATACTTAGACGTTCATCATTTATAACCCTTACACTGTGGACCCCCCTCCTCCCATGCACTATCCCTCCGACCTCGCACCGAGCCATCACATTATATATATAAAATTATAGTTGGCATTCATTATTGCTTAACTTCTAGTGTACAGTGCCAAGGATTTCCATTTCTTACAAGAACTATTCCAGTGGCTTCTGAACTGATACTCTTGCCTCTGAACTGCCTCCTCTCCGATCTATTATTCACAAATTCTCCAAAGTTATTTTTTTCAAAACAGAATAATAACTTTGTTTCATTAAAAGACAACTGTCAAGACACTCTGTTGGCTGAGGATATGGGAGAAAGCACACACATGAACACACTTACATGCACGTGCAATCTCTTTGTTGTGGGAATTGACGCCTAATACATCTTATTTTTTCTTTTTTTTAGTTTCAGATGTACAAAACAATGTAATAGTTAGACATTTATACCCCTCACAAATCTAATACATCTTTTGAGCCTCATCTCCTACTTCATCCCCTCCTGAGCCTCAAGGGACAACCACATTTGTCTTATTTTCCCCTCTTATCTTCCATTCTTTTAGACCTCTGTGCTTTTTGTCCATGTCACCCCTTCTTCCTCAGCATGTTTTCTGGTTTACCGTGGATTAGCTATGCCTTGTTCATATTTTCCTTCTCTAAGAAGCAGGATATTTGTTCGCTTCACTGCATTCTTTAATACCTAATTTATGCTTGTCTGATGGCACTTATTACAGTTAGACATTAGTTTTGGCATTTCCTCCCCACCACCACATTTTCTCATTTTTGAGGGGAGATTCGGACCCAAGTCTTTTTCATCTTTGGGCTTAATTAGTACCTTGTACAGAGAAGACAGTCGATAAATTTTGGGGGAAAATAAATTTAATAATTAGTTGAAATTTCTCCTATTAATAAAAATTTGGTGAAACCAAGGGGAAATGAATTGTCAGTATTTATTATACTCTATGAGATATCTCTTTCTTATAGGCGTTGGAAGAGTCTACTATTAAGGAGTGGGAGAGAGGAAGTATAAATATAAGTGAAAAATTCTTAGAACCATCTTATTTTCTATTTGATTTTTTTCAACTTTCCTTTTACCCTCCAAAGTTCATTCAAAGAAAACTTTCTTAATAAGATGAAAAGGAGGCTTAAAATCCCACCCTTATCTAACCAGGTAACCACACACCATTTGGAACAGGGAAAAACAAACAAAAACCTATTGCTTTTATATCTCAGCACAGAGGCTCTTTCTTCATTTTGTTTTTTAAAACAATGATTTTATTTGACGTTCAGTGTGTCCTGTGCATCTAATCTTTCCTTATGGCCTGATGAGGACTCAGCCTTTCTTCTGAAGTATCATTAACAAGTGCAAATGTGAGTGGACCTCTGTGGTCTCCTTGACTCCTGCCTTGATAATCATCTAGGGACTCTGTCTTCAAGGTGGTACCTGGGCCTATGTCAGGATGAACTCTTACAGCATTATTTTAGATAGCATTTTCATCGGGAACATTGATAAGAGTATCATTTTCTTAGGTGATATCCTGCATATCACTAAGTGGTCTAAGAGAAGTTGTCCTTGGGTCTGCATAGAATCCTGCCTTGGGTGTATTTGGCTCAACTGGTCCTGCTGTGCTTGCATATGCTGTCAAGGTATCGCGTAGCTTTGATGGGCAGCGTCATTGGTACGTCACCCTTGTGTGTGCCCAGGCTGTAATCCCTTGTTGGCTGGAATAACGGGCAGGAGACAAATGGCCATTTGTTACCCAAAGCAATGGATCAAAAGGTCTACAGGAGGAGGCAGGCTGTCCAGTTCTTGTTGGTTATTCATGCCAGAATGATGGAGGGGCGCCATGATTTCCCATAGTAGAAGGGGCCTGAACTCGAGGCTGCAGCTTTGTAGCAGTTGTCTAGTCTGGAGTTAGCTAATGATGTTCTTTTTGTTTCAGCATTGGAAAGCCTCCAAAACCCACTCAGGAGGGAAATTAACAAATGTCTTTTTTGTTACCTCCGGATAAATCTTCATGATGAAATGCACAGCCGTTCCACCTCTTCAGTCTTCCCCCTTCTTTTTCCCCAGTGGACACTCAATTATTGAGGAGGCCAAAAAAATAAAAATAAGTAAATTATTCTTTGTTAAAAAAATAGTAATGGAGGTTGGAGAGTAAGGGCTAGTTGGAAGTGGCTGTGAGATTCACAGTCTTCAGGTGATATTCTAAATACACTGCATTCATGCAATCATTTCTGATTATTTCAAAATTGGTTATTTATGTACTATATGTCCATCAGCAGCTGCTGGCATTGTCTGAGAATGCAAATGTGGAACGAGTGGCAGTCACCTGACTCAATTCAATTAGAATGGACCATCTCATCACAGTTACATTCTTCTCTAATAAGACTCTGCATGAACTCGATTTTTACAAAGTAGGATAATTCTCTCCTGGGCTTTTAAGTTTTCGGTGTTTTCCTGATTTGTGTGCATGTTGGAATTCCCAATGAATGAATTATCAATGGGTACTTGTTGAGCACCTGTTATGTGCCATATGATATCCAGATTATGGGGAACACTAAGATGTTTAATCCACAGTCATAGTTTTGAAGGAACTCAGTGGAATAGGGAAAATAAATATATAAAATATGTGTATGCCAATGTTCTAGGCACGTGTGTGTGGCAAAATGGAAATGATCAGCTTGGACACTCTTCTATGACATACTGGTACTAGGAAGAAATAATAAGGAAGGGAGTTTTAGCAGAGGCAGTTATGTTGCAGATGCCTATGACAATTTATGCTGCTATACGTAATCCAGTTTGACTGGGGAATTTAGTAAGACAATAGGGTAAATCTTGTTCATGAAACTTTTGTTTAAATTATGTATGGGTGCGTTTTTATGAATACGTGCATAACTCGTTTGCATTGGTGTCTGTGGTTATACTGGGTCACAATACAATATATATCAATTTTTGGACTTAGCAGTCAAACATATTTGAAAGTTATCCATGTGACGGACACCACAGAATTTAGAAAGCAACATTTATATACATTTCATATACATAATTTTATTTTATGAAATCCTTGTGTAAAAAGTTTACTATAGTAGTCAATCATGAATAGTCTTTTCAGATGAAAAACACTGGGGCTGTGACAAAGACAGCCTTCCTCCTGGCTTACAATTCACATTTCTAACCCTTGGAAAAAAATAAATATTCAGCAGTGTGTGGAATTGCAATGCCAGAGAGATAGGAGGAGACTGTGGAGTCCAGATGCAATATTCTAGCTATTTTGACAAATGTAATTTAAGAAGGCACCATCTCCCACAGTTGAAAGGAGGGAGATTCAGGATTTGCCTGTAACTTAGATTTTTTTTTTTCTTTCAGGAACACATATTTCCTGGTGGGAAAATAGAGTTTAGGTAATTCAAGCACAGGGAGCAAACTTTTTCAAGACCACAGCAAAAATAGCAGTTTGACCCATATATTTAGATATTAATCCACAAAACCATTTTTTTTTTCTTTCTTGTATAGCAGACTAGGCTCTTTGATTCTGTAACTGCCCCCCCCCCATAGGATCACTCTGATTATATTTCCAGGCTGTTTATATATGATTTCATTGATAAATAACGCTGGATTTTTTTTTCCACTTTTCTTCTTTCAACTCAGTGTTTATATTTTTGTCTTGACATTTGCTAAAAATTAGGCACAATAAGTGGTCTGGAAACAGCAAGATTCAAAATTTTGTACAAGCAATATAATTATTCTGGAGGAAATAATGGGGGAGAGGCAAGTTTGAGAATTTGGTGTCCTTTGGGTAAAATTACAGCCTATTTTGTCTTTCCTCGTATTTATGTAATGCTGTGAAATTTTAGGATTAGATTTGGATGGGTGACAAATGAGTAGCAGATGTGGTATATGTTAGTTGTATATAGAAGTACAGGTTGAGTAGGGCGGTGATGGCTATTAGAGTTGGTAGGATGATGCTGTCATTTTTCTGTTAGTTCTTGGATGATTATTTAGAAAAGTTAGAGAAACTAGCAAGGGTGTTGGAGATGGTAAATTGATTTCTCTGACATTGATAGACATTTTCCCTGTTATCTTTTCCTTCTTCACTTAAAAAGAAAAACAAAAAAGAAAATTAAAGTACCAGCAGTCTTTTCCTTCTAGACCTCTCTGTAGCAGCTACATCATAGCCCCATTTTGTACTGGAGATTGAAGCAGAGCCTTTCTGCAGATAAGGATTGGAATCTCATTCCCATGAATTTTTGCTGGTATTAGCTCAGCTGCTACCCTGCCTGGCAATGGATGGTGTCCAGCAGCCTTGTGCTCTGTCAGTTTCTTATGTCATGGGGCAATATGTTAATGAATAAAAGTGCCAGATGGAAATGGGACACAATTCCAAAACATGTAAACTGAAAAACACCTTTTTATTTGTTGACGGTTTTTCAGTTCATATACTTTTAAAAAATGCTGTCCATAAGAATGTAAGGTACTGCATAGATAAAGGGGGCTTACTAATTGGCCATTTCCAATTTAGGCCTCACATTTCAAGAACCACTTCTAGGGTCCATATGCTTCAAAATGTTCTCCTATATAATTCAACTCACAATGATCCTTCTCTCCAATAAAACCATAATTTGTATTGACTCTATTTCTCAAAGAGAGGCAATGCGTCATGGTGAAAAGGAAATTGAACTGCAAAGCAGAAGACCCAGGTTCTACTTCCTGATCTTTCTCATTCTCATGTTTAGTCACATAATTCAACCCCTAGGTCTCCTTCACTGTGACTCAGTGTGGGGAATTTGTGTGGGAAAATGTCTACTACATGAATCTGGATGGAAAGAGTTACCCAAAAGAGTAATAATGGGTGTCCCAGAGATAAGCAAATGGGAAAACCATTATCAGCCTGTACTCCCAAATGGAAATGATTCATCACCCCAAAAGAGCCTGAGGTCTCTTTGCCACAATCACAAGACCAGAATATAGATCCCTTCAGAGAAGAGGGCCTTTGAATGAGCCTATTGGATAGAAATTTTAGGAAGAAATCAATTGATAGGTTGATTAATGTCTACACAGAGACACTGCTTTGATCGTATATAAAGGAAAAGGAAAATATTTATAATGAGGTTTTGAAACAAGAAGAGGAATTCTATCATATGCAACTAGGAAAACAAAACAAATCAACTCTGGCAACACTAGTGAGGGGTTATCGCTAGATCTTTAACGAAGAGAAAGTAGAGAGTGATAAATTTACTGAGTAACCCTTATTGATTCCTATATATCACTCATATATAAACTATATTCCTATATAAACTGTGTTATAGTTTTTCCTTTCACGGCGTGGACTCAGTTGATTTTGATTGATTCATATATTCATCAAATATTGATTGAACATCACTGTAAACCAGATACCTTGCTAGCATGAAGACTAGCAAAATGAATAACCCAAGCATGCTATCTAACTTTATGGAGCTTACAGTGTATAGAAATTTTGAAATTAAACTTGGGATATACAACTAGTGATGTATCCAGTATACTGATGATGAGGACATGACCTAACTCAGAGTCAAGATTCTGATACCCAGAGAATGGAAAAATCAGAACAAAATTAAAAAATATGCAGCACTCCTTAACAATCTCTTCTTAAAGAAACATGTTGTTATCTGGGTTTATTACATGTTAGAAAGTCCTATGAAGCACTTAGTAAGCTTCAGGTGGTGGTATTAGGTAATTAACATGTGAAATCATTTGTGTAGCTATTTAAATTATATTTGGCATTTAACAGCGTGCATATGTAAATGTAAAATCCTTAAGGGGAAGGGTGAGAAAAAGAGGATGGGAGAAGAAGTAGCATTTGTTGCTCTACTATGTGCTACTACTCACAGCACTAGGCTGTAAACCTATGCTATTTCATTTAAATACGAATGTTAGGAACCATTTCTGATGTTCTTGGTTATCTGACCACACTGTCTAGTACATTATTTTGCATGTGTAGGTACTTCACAAACATCTGTGCTGGTTCACTTAGTAATTTAAACTACTTCTAAATTGAGTAAAGGTAGTCTTTCTCAAAGACTCATGTTCTTTTTTCTTAGGTACAATAGCTCTTGCCATGTCAGTTTCTTGAAGAAGCACAGCAAAGAACTGGTCATTTTCATACTAAAAACATTTGTGTAGTTACCTACTCATTTATCAAAGTTTTTGTAGAGCGAAAGACAAGTACAGGATCCATTTATATTTATGCTATGAATTCTGGGCTGAAAGCTGCCAATGCCTGAAAATGGTGTAACTTCTTCCTGTGGAGACAGCCATGGGCCAATGGGATGGGATGAAGCCCCTTCTAGAGTATGGGATTTTCTAAAAGTGGCACAGTCAGCTCTTGGATTATTGGATTGCTCCCCGGTGAAAGACCAGGCCACTTCACTATGGAATGGCTCCACTTTGGCAAAAATCAAATTTAGGTTACAGGTTCGGTTAGTAATAACAGTATATTTTTCTTTCTTTTAAAAAGTGTAAGAAGAGCAAGACCAATCCAAACATGTCTGCTCAGTTGCTAAAGATATGGAAGTAAAATATTATAGAAAATGTATATGGTACATGGTAAGCGAGAAAAGCAAGACACAAAATAGTTTATGATTTATAAATTATGTAAAACTTTATGTAAAAACTTAACCAAAATAAACACATATTATTTAAAGAGGTATAATTCTGGTCAAAATATGCACAGTGATTTGAGTGTGTTGGAAAATGAGGAGGACTACAAAAATAGCACCAATCAGCTCTGAGAAAATTCCTTACCTTTAGGAAGCCTTATTGCTCAGTGGTTCAAAGTTTAGCATGTGCAGTCAATCACCTGAATGGAATCCTAGCTTTTGGAATAGCCATGTGACGTTGAGAAAGTTACACTTGCTTCATCTAAAAAATGGGAAGTATCTGAGGATCAAATTCAAATATACATGGATCATGCATAATGTAATACACGGAAGTACTAAGCGGTGAATAAATAGTATAATTTCTTTGACATCAATTATTGAGCTGATCAGGAGACTTTCAATCTTGTTAACATGGAAAATTGAGCTAAGTTGTGAAAAAAAATATATGCTATGGCGATAAAGAGACAGGCACTGGACTTTGACATAATTATTTAAGACTATAAAATCCAGAAGCATCCATAAACCCAAATGAATCAGTGCTAATGCCAGTTCTTTGTACCTTATAAAGACTGAGCCATCTGAAGATTCTAGATCCTTTTTTCTCCCTTTTGCACTCCTTGTTTGTATTTCGCCCTGTTACCATTATCACCTCTACTGATGGCTTTTCAATTGTGAGTGCTCAGTGGTTGAACCAGAGTGGTGAGCATTTCAAGGGGGTTGTTGGACCTCAAGGGGCCTGCCTTGTGATTTGGCAGCATGCTCCAAGTGGATAAAGAGATCCTTCAGGGGTATTTCCCTTCTCCGCTGTACAATGATTGTTTTTGGTGACTATACAGTCCCCAAGGGACAGGAGAGGCACCCAAAAGGGGGCAAAGTGATAGAAAAGTTGGGCAGTCTTTATGTTGCCATGTGAAAAAACTGCTAATTCCCATCCCAATTTCATTTTCTCATTACTAAATTCTCTATTTTACTTACAATGACAATGCATCCAGCTTTAAAATAAAACATTTTCCAACCTCCCTAGCAGCTAAGTGGGCATGTGACTTAAAGTTTGATAAATGACATGTCTGCTCAAGTGTTCAGTGGTGCATACAAAAGGCTGCTTAAAGGAATCTGATTTAGGGGGCAAGGAGCACACCTTTTGCCTTTCTTGCTGCTTGGATGCCATGACCGGAACTTCAGCATTCATATTGGATCATAAAGTAACTTTAAGGATGGAAGTCATGTGCTGGCAATGGTGGAACACAAAGATAAAGATAGAAGCATCTGAGTCTCACATGATTTTGTGGAAAATTCTGTATCAGCCTTAAACTACCAAATGCTGGACTTTTTTTATGTGAGAGAATAAATCTTTGTAGTGTTTATATGACTACTTCTTGTATCACTATTATTCACACTGAGCACAATTTCAAATTAGTACATAGATAAGTTTTGCTCAGGTCCCAATCTAATGTATTGCCTCCAACAAGAATGAGGTTAACTCCCAGCTGTCTCATGTGTATGGAGGATGTTCCAAGCTCAGAAAGCACAGTGAGAGCTACTCAGACACTGTCCTGGTTTAGCCTTCTTTAGCCAAACCACTTCTCAGTTCCATGTAGCAAAGAAATAACATTGGCCTTAGCATTGTCTTCTCTTTTTAGAAATGATTGACAAGGGTTGAACCAGTTGACTAGGCATTGTCCAAAGATCTTTAAAAAAAAAGTATATATATTATATATTAATATATATTGTATATTATAATTATATATTATATTATGATATAATATATAATACATATAATACATATTACATAATTATATATAAATATTATAATTACATATTATAATATATATAATATATATTACATATTATATATTATATATGTAATATATAATATACAATATATACTGTAATTGAAAAATAATATATAATATATAAAAATAACATATATATTATATATATTTATTATTTTTCTAAATAATATATTATTTAGTATATTATTTTTAATATATATATTATAGATATTATTTTTATATAAAAATATATATTATTTTTCAATTAAAGTTCACATACATCATTACATTAGTTGCAGGTGTACAACATAGTGATTAGACATTTATATAATTTATGAGGTGATCACCTTAATAAATATAGTACCAACCTGACACTATACATAGTTATTACATTATATTTGACTGTATTCCTTGTGCCATGCTATACATCCCCATGATTATTGTGTAACTACTAATTTATACTTCTTAATCCCGTCCCCTTTATCACCAACTTCCCAAACCCCTCTCAGCTGGAAACCACTAAAATGTTCTCTGTATCTGTGAGTTTATTTCTGTTTTGTTTGGTTATTTTGTTATTTTTCGTTTTGTTTGGTTATCCACATAAAAATGAAATCATGTAATATTCGTCTTTCTCTATCTGACTTACTCCCCTCAGCACAATACCCTCCAGGTCCATTAGTATTGTTGCAGATGGCAAAATTTCATTATTTTTTGTGACTGAGTAATATTACATTGTATATATAAGGTGTGATCAAACAATATGGTAAATGTTTAAATTAAAAAAATATATTACAGTAAAAGACACATTGCCATTAGTCCCCTTCAATATACTCCCTTCACTTTAAACACACTTATCCCATCATTCTTGCCACTTCCTGAAGCAGTTCTGGAAGTCCTCTTTTGTAAGTGTCTTTAATTGCATAGTCATTTGTACTTTGGGGAAAAGCCAGAAGTTGCACAGTGCAAGATCCAGTGAATAAGGTGGATGAGGACACACTGAAATGTTTTTATTTGACAGAAATTGCCACGTACCAGAAGCGATATGTGACATGGGGCGTTGTCATGGTGGAGGATGATTTACAGCACACTTTAAAACACACCTTCTCTCAACCATAGCTCATACCTGACTGACAGCGCTGACAAGTTGAAACTTGTCACACATCATTACTAAGGTTCAACACAACACTTCCCATATTGAAAATCCTTGTCTTTCCTTTGGATGGCACTCAGCAGCAGCATTTACCGTATTTTGTGATTACAATGGAAAGGCTCCATGTCACACATCACTTCTGGTATGGCAGTTTCTGTCAAGTAAAAACATTATGGTGTGTCCTCATCCACCTTATTCACTGGATCTGTCACCATGCGACTTCTGGCTCCTCCCCAAAGTAAAAATGACCATAAAAGGTAAATGTTTTGAACCAATTCAGGACATCGAGGCAGCCATGACAGCACAACTAAAGACACTCATGAAAGAGGACTTCCAGAACTGCTTCAGAAAGTGGTAAGAATGATGGGATAAGTGTGTGCAAAGCAAGGGGGAGTATTTTGAGGAGAATTAATGGCAATATGTCTTTTACTGTAATTTTCTTTTTTAAATTTAAACATTCACCATATTTTTTTAAATCACAGCTCATATATATACCACCTTTTCTGTATCCATTCATCCATTGATGGACACCTAGATTGCTTGTATACCTTGGCTATTATAAATAATGTTACAATGAATATATGGATGCCCATGTCCCTTCAAAGCAATATTATGGGTTTCTTCGGATAAATACCCAGAAGTGGTATTACTGGGTCCTTCCTTTTCTCTTGTTATAGCCTTTGTTTTAAAAGTCTATTTTATCTGGCATAACTATTGCTACCCCAGCTTTTTTTGTTTGTTTTCATTTTCATGAAATATTTTTTCCATCCCTTTGCTTTCAGTCTGTGTGTGTCTTTCGATCTGAAAGTGAGCCTCTTATAGGCAGCATATGTATGGTTTTTCTTATCCATTCAGCCATCCTGTGTCCTTTGATTGGAGCATTTAATCCATTACATTTAAAGTAATAGTTGATAAAGATGTAGTTATTGCAACTTAATTATTCATAGTATTCTTTCTTTTCTTCTTCTTCTTAAAGAAGTTCCTGTAACAATTTTTGTAATACTGGCTTGGTGTTGATGAACTCCTTTAGCTTTTTCTTGTCTGGGAAGCTCTTTATCTGTCCTACAATTTTAAATGATAGCTTTTCTGGGTAGAATAATCTTGTTTGTAGGCCCTTGTTTTTCATCTGTTTGATTTGAATGTTTTGTGCCAATCTCTTTGACCTGCAAAGCAGTCAGTTACTTGCAAGGGAGCTCCCATAAGACTGTCAACTGATTTCTCAACAGAAACTTTGTAGGCCAAAGGCCTTTTTAAAACACTATATGGTTCCAAATTCTATGAAATCCTAAAAGAGATTAACTGACTGACCAGTGACTGATTCACTAATACTCACACGTACTCATTTACTTCAAACAATATGTGTCAATCATCTTTTACCCACTAAGAGCTAGATAGGTTCACAATATATAAGGATGAATGTGAAAAAGTTCTATGTCAAGCTTCCAGTTCAATATAGCAGGAAACATACTAAGTCAGAGCTGAAATTAACATACTGGTGATGCCTCCACTACACTGAGTGCAGTTCATCTAACAGTAGACTTAGTTGAAATCACTTTTCCCCCAATGCTAGCATTTTAAGGTTTTCTCATTGATAGGTTGATAGATAGATAGATAGCTAGATAGATAGATAGATAGATAGATAGATAGATAGATAGATAGATAGATAGACAGATAGAAGCATATATACATAGATACATGGATAACTAGACAGATATACATAGATACGTAGGTGGATAGATAGATATAAAGACACAGATATCAAAAGGCCCATGCTCTATTTTCTGATAGCAGTTTGTGCCCAATTATCTGATTATTATCAAAGGTATCTGTTGCTGCTGTTAAAAACTTTAGTAGGCCGTGAGACCTGTAAAAATGCCAAACTTGAAATCTGATAGAGAACAGAGTAAAGAGATAAGAGATGCTTCAAGGCAGTTCACCTCTGTGAGAGTTCTGTTGAGAAAGAACACACATAAACTCACACACAAAGAGTTTGAAGTAGGCAATTCCTTCAAGGAGAAGCATTAAGAGAACAGAAGGCCCAAGGTTTGTTACTGGCCTTAGAAGAGCTTACTGTTCATTTATTTATAAATGTAAATGAAGCCAGATTAGTCTTTAATTCAAGGAAGAGAGACAGAAACCCAAGAGAGAAAATGGTCATGGGTGTCCTTTATGATTCTTTTTTCCATGTGAAGCATGGCAACTCATTTTCAGTATTGGATTTTTGGATGGATATTCTCCTACCCAGAGACTGGCTCTGCAGAAGTCATTATCAGACCTTTGGAGGTACCTCTGAATCTACCTCTGAATACAAATCCCTCTCCTTCCCTCTGCTTTCCCCTCCTTGCTTTTCCCTCCCCTCTTGTTACACTGATTGCATGCAAAATTAATTATCAGTCCTGTCACATCTTGCACTGCTAACAGTGGTCAGTATTGAATTATGGGGAATGCAAACGCAATTTTCAGCAGCCTAATTGCTTCTCCAGTACGCAGCGAAACGTTACATTAAATACCCATGGCAAGCTGATTGTATTCAATTTCCATAACACACTGGTGAGATTTCATTACAGGAGTCCCTAGCATCTACTCACACAACTCTTTCATAAATTCTCTATCAGTCTGGTCTTGGATAAAGCAAATTCCTTTCCAAAACAGCTACCCAGTGAGGTATTGATATGATCTGTATCAAGTGATCCATGAAAGTGACAGGTGACTAAAGCTTTCCATAGACATTTATGGAGAACTTCTATTGTCTGGTCTTCAAAGAGCTTAAGACTAGGTAGACAGAAAGACAAAATATAGACAAATAGTTATAATAAGTGTTTAATGTATACTGATAGATGTAGCAGAAGGCACAGATATTCATCAAAATATCTTAAAAGAGAATTTAACTCTTGAGTTGGCTGAGGAAGGTTGAGTAGGAGTTCATTAGGCAGGCATAGTAGAGAAGGATATTTTAGAAAAAAATAATACTAATAACTAGCATTTATTGAGAGCTCAATTGTGCTAGTCCTGGTTTGAAACACATTATATGTATTAAAACATTTAATCCTCATAGCTACCCTATGAGATATTATGTGCATTTTATGAATGAGGAAAAGGAGACACTGAGAGATTAAGAAACTACCTCAATTGTGACGGTGAATTTTATATGTAAACTTGACTGGCCATGAGGTACCCAGATTAAATGTTATTTTAGGGTGCATCTGTAAGGGTGTTTCTGGATGAGATTAGTGTTTGAATTAATTAACTCAGTAAAGTGGGTTGCCCTCCCCATGTGGGTGGGCATCATCCAATCCACTGAGGGCCTGAATTGAACAAAAAACAGGGAAAGGGGGACTTTAAGGAAGAAAAATTCTCCCTTCATGAGTCTTAGGCCTTTAAACTTTGACTGAATTTACACCACTTTTACATCCGTTTTGCCGGATCTTCAGGTGACAGATGGCAGGCAGATCATGGGACTTCTCAGACTACGTGATCATGTGAACCCATTCCTTATAAAATACATAGATATAGATGATTTCTCTAGAGAACCCCGAGTAATACAGACTTTGACACTAAGAATGGTTCTAAAGGAACAGATTTTTAAAGATGAGTTTTTTAAATCGGTTCTGGGGTTTCAGGGATTGGCTCTTTAATCTGATTAGATTTAAAGATGCTATTGAATCCATTCTCAGTTGTAAGGAGAAAGCCAATAGTCCATGGTGTGAACTGTTTATAGAGATACCCCAAATATCTGAATTGGATACTACTAATTGGCTACTTACGAGAAGCAAGGAGTTAGGTGACTCTCTATGTGATTCTTTTTGAATATTTGTTTTTTAAAACTGAAGAATATAATGGCATTGCTTGGTTGTTACATAGCTAATAAATAACAGAGCAAGAATTTAGACTCAGCAGTATGAAGAAGTCACAGATAAGCAAGGGAGACAGATCTAGATGATTAAGGGTCGTATTGGTCATGCCAGGAGGTTGGAGTTAATCTGTAGGCGATGGGGAGTCCAAAAAGAAGAAGAAGGAGAAGGAGAAGAAAAAAACAAGATTAGATATGCATTGTGGAAATATTATTGTGTAAGTAGACAGAAGGATTGATTAGAAGGAATTCAGAACAGGAAGATAGGCGATCAAGGCTTTCTAGTAGTCTTGCCACATGTAGGTAAGGGATTATGGGTGAGAGGCTGAGCCATGGGAACAACATCTGGGGTGATGGAAAATACAAGAAATATTTAAGGGTGCATTTGACACAATTTGGTAATGGAATGAAGTAATGGATGTGGGATTATAATCAGTCAATCTACTGTTCTGACTTTTTTTCCCTATCCCAAACCCACCAGGTATCTTGAAATAAGCAAGGGGAAAGGGTTGAGAAAGAAAAAGAGGGAGGAAAGTTAGAAGAGACAGGCTTGGGAGGGAGAATGAAGAAATTTCAGTGTTCCAAGGGACTTGGTAATCCCTAGAAATGTTTAGTTCATGTATTCTATGGAATCAATGTGGATCAGCCGCTGAAATTCATAAAATGATAGATCAGCACAGGGCAGGAGTTTGGAGAGTTTACCATTTGAACAGTCAAGCTCCCTTGTTTTTATAGATGAGGAACTGATACCGAGAGATTGAAGTGACTGGTCTCAGGTCACTCAGCTAGTTTGTTACAGTGCGAAATCCACTCCTCTCATTTCCATTTGTTTTGGATCATGGTACCCGTAAGTAGTAACCAATTCCCTTCTCCCTCAGAGTCCTGACCTTGTTTGCCTGAGACAGTTCTCATAGGGGGTGCTGTAGGGTACCGCCAGTTCCTACCCCTCCCAACAACCCTTTGATCCACACACTTGGCTGCTTGGACAGTGTTTCTGCTGTTGACTGTGCTCAGCATGTACCTCTCCAGGAATTATTCTCTGCTGAAGGAAGTTACCTATGGCTATTTAGACTGTTGGAGATTTTTTTTTTTAATTGGGTGAACAGTGTGTTTTTCCAGGGCCCATCAGATCCAAGTTGTTGTCCTTCAATCTAGTTGTGGAGGGCACAGTTCAGCTCCAAGTCCAGGCACCATTTTTAATCTAGTTGCAGGGGGTGTAGCCCACCAGCCCATGTGGGAATTGAACCAGCAACCTTGCTGCTAGGAGCTCGCTTTCTAACCAACTGAGCCATCTGTCCGTCCACTGGCAGCTCAGCAGCAGCTCAGCTCAAATAATTGTCTTCATTCTAGTTGTGGAGGGAGCAGATCACTGGCCCATGTGGGAATCAAACTAGCAACCCCGTTTTTCAGAGCTCACGCTCTAACCAACTGAGCCATCCGGCCACCCATGACTGTTGGGGAATTTTGAATGTCAGTGATTAGTCTTTTTGGCAAGGTGAAACCAGAAAGGTATTTTGAATATAGAAGTGACTTCATGGGAAACTATTTAAGAACATGTGCAAGGATAGATGAGAACAGAGAGGGAATGGAGGAGAAGCTAATGAGGATACTACTACTGGATGGTATAAAGACTTGTACTAAAGTTGTGGCATTGGAGTGCAAAACAATGACAACATTTTGAAGGAAGAATCTAATTGACAGGATGGCTGATTGGAGTTTGGAAGAAAGAGAGAATTCATGACCAAATGAATGGAAAATTCATAGTGACATATCCAAGCCTAGATCATTAATTTAGAGGGAACTGGGTTGGGGGAGAGAACATGAGGGTTTTTCCGATATGATTGAGATGATAGAGAAAAAGTCAAGTAGAGATACCTGGGGGGCCGTTGGACATGTAGGAATAGAGTCCGAGACCAAGAAAGAAGTGAAAAGAGATGTTTGAAGATTTTCCATGGAGGAAATAGTTGAAATCTTGAGAATGTGTAGGATCTGAAGGGAATCGGATGTAGATAGAGAGAAGAATCAAAGGATAACACTCAGACATCGGGGGAAGTCTATATTTAGGCGGTGGTGGGATCAAGTAAAGGTATCGTAAGAGAAAAAATGAAAGAAGTAAAGAAGGGAAAGGAACAGAAAAATGAGACCTACAGGAAAGAAAGCATTTCAGGAGGCAAGGAGTGATCAGCTCTATTAAAACACTACAGAGAAATCAGTAAAACAATAATGTTAGGATTGATGTTGTCCTCTGTGTAACAAGGATGATAATTATATAGTTCTGAAGATTAAAGAAAACCACGTGTAGTAAGCATTTGGCATGAGACTAGGCACAAGAACAGCATTTAGTCAACAATATCTGCTGTTGTAAATAATATAATTACTAATCAGGACCCAACTATGCTGAGCACTTTCCTAGTCACACATTTGAATAAGATGCAACTCTCACTTTCAAAAAGATCAATGTCAATACAAAGGTAAAGATGCAAGCAGGGAAATGCCATTTTATCATCTTGGTTCTATGAGAAAGACGCATACACAGTAAAAAGGCTCTAAAAGAAGTAAGCACTGTGAGCCTTTAGTCAGATACAAATGATAAGATGAGCCTAACATGAAATTTTACCCTTAGACATAAAATCTGCTGAGCCAGTTCATGGAGTATTGAATTTGTATAATTATTATGTTTTGTCCCTTGGTTCAAACCTGCAGGGGCAGATTCTTGGGAGAGAACAGCCAAAATCCAGGGTCTTACATCCTTCCAGTGTGCACACACTTCTTGTTGACTTTTTCGACAATAAAGACATCAGAATGGCTTTGCATTAATGGGTATTTTCTGTAGCCTGAACAACAGTTGCTCTTTAGACCCTATTTTACAAATTAGGAGACCAGGTACATTATTCATTAGCATGGCAAAAACAGGATTTGGCTGAATTCAATGGCTTTCTCAGGGCTACTGTTTGCCCCTCAAGAAATGGATCATTTCACCCTTGCCTGAATCCAGGTTTTTTCCAGTCCTTTCTACTCAAAGTAGATATCACGTGCAGCAGGGTGGACATCACTAGGCAACGTGTTTCAGATGCATAATCTCAGGCCCTATCCAGACCTACTGAACCAGAATCCGCATTTGGCCAGAACTTGAAGGAAACTGTGTAGGTGGAGAGGGACTGGGCTAGCACACTGTGTTAGTTAGGGCTGAGGAACTCAACCACCTTCCCCCTGTGTTCCACATTGCCCTGGGTGTTGTCAGGACATCATGAAGCAATCTTGGATTATGGTTCCGTTTACAGTCCATGTATGGAGGTCACAGTTAGTACAAGGGACCACTCACTGCTTTTCTTATCTGCGTTATGTGATATGGGTTCACACAGAGGAATATTTTTATTGCAATGCACTCAATGTTTATGTCCCCTCAAAATTCACGTGTTAAAGAATTAACCCCTATGAAAATGCTATTAGAAGGTAGGGCTTTCGGGAGGTGATTAGGTCACGAGGGCAGAGCTCTTGTGAATGGCATTAGTGTCTGTAGGAAAGAGCCCTGAGCGCTACCTTGTCCCTCTGCCATGTGAGGTTACAGCAAAAAGATGACTGTCTAGAAAACAGGCTCTCAGTAGACACCAAATGGAACTGTACTTGGATCTTGAACTTCTTAGCCTTTAGAACTGTGAGCAATAAAGGCCTGTTGTTTACAAGCCACCTAGTCTATGGTATTTCTGTTATAGCAGCCCTAACAGACTAAGACACTGACTTATTAATGGTAGGGGTGGAAGTGATAATTTTGCCACCGGAAAGTGCTTCTAGACTCAGAAGCAAGTAAAACCTGGAGACTCCTTTCAGAAATCAGAAATATCGGTGAAGAGCTTCATAGATAGTTTATATAAAAATTTCTATCACTTGCTAACCACATGACTTTAGGCATTGTTTTCACCTCTCAAAGCTTAAGTTTCCTCAATCACAGAATGTGGATAATTTTGGTACCTGTGTCATACAGTGGCTGGGAAATGAAATGAACTAGGGTATATAAAGTAGTTGACACAATGCCTGGGTCCTAGTGAGGGCTCAATAAATATTACTTGTCTGTTATTACATAGTTTGTTATTATTTGATCATAATTCTTTATTATCTAATCTCTTATACAGGAATAGTCAAGATTTGGGCAAAATTCGATAATTTTAAGTTAAGAGATATTGACAAATACTATGATATTAGAAATCCAGGTGGTACTTAGAGATCGATTTTGTTAGTCTCTGTGCTGTGGCCGGTAATACTATTTACTCCTTTTGTCCCTGCTACATTTGAGACAAACTCTCCTTTCTTTCTCAGAGAAAGGCCATCAGCCTACCATCTCCCCACTATGCAAGTGCCTTTTACAGCTGCAAAAGCCGTTCTGAGCAGATGAGCCCAGCACCATATAGACACATGTTTACTCCACTTTGCCACAATTCGTCTTACTTTGCATTTTCCAGGAACACATTTTTAGGATGGAAATGGCTTTATTGCATTTATATTTAGTCAATTATCTGGTTTATTTTTTGTTTTTTTTCAATCTAATTAAACTCACTGCATCAACTTAGTTTAAGGCATGACAGCTGTGGAAACTTGGTTTATTTACTTTGAGCAAAAAAAGGACAAGCTGGCACAATGTCTTCCCATTTTATGAGTCCATTCAATTGAGTACGAGCATGGATGGTATCCCCGCCCTAATCGTAAATTCTGCTATTATGCAGCCATAGTCAACATGGTGTCACTGACTGTAACCTACACATTTTCCAGGAAGATGCAAGCGATTGCTTCTAAAGGAATGCTAGCTCATTCTGTCCCGCAGGTCTCATTCATAATTTATAGTTCTGAACTATTGGCCTATTAGCCATTAACTACTATTTCTAACATCTTTTGACTCCCTCAGTGAGATTGCAAGAAACTCTTTAATTTGCTTCATCTCAAATACTACAGTTTTTATATGCTAGAATCCATGAAGGTAATCTTGAGGCCTTCGTTATGTTCTCCTGAAGTTGTAAAGTACTACAGCACTTCAGTTTTACTGATTATTTTTAGTTTTCACTCATCTTCCACCACTGCTATGAGTCCTTTCTCCATAGTCTCGGAAGGCTCTGACAGGAGACTCTATACGTCGCCTGCGGATGCTTTTGTCTAGATGCCTAACCTCCCGTCTTGACCCTGTTTGTTTATTAAAGGCTTGCCTTGTGTTAACTCCACGACCCACTGCAATGGTTGCATTCCTCCTGGGTGCAAAGCAGGTGATATTGCAGATGTTGCATTCCTCACACGACTGGGCCACTGATAAGGATTAAAAATTCAAAAGCGTACCTACAAGTCACATCATTCCTTCAAAATATTGTTCCTTCATGCAAAGCTTTAAAATTATGTGGTCTAAATAGTTTCTTCGAAGGTTAGTATCAGTTCCATGTTCAAAGGATCAATGTGACTTTTTTTCATGGGTGCACAGGAAGACCAAAGGGTGACAGGAGAAAATGTTTCCATTTGTAGTTTTACTACTGACTCATTGTATATACCAGTTCTGAATTTTATTTCATATTCCATTTCCAAAATGGGATAGAAATATATGGAGTAAACTACTCTTCAAGTCAATTAGGACTTCACATCCTACATGGCTTCTCTCTAGAAACCTCCCTAGATTCCCTTTGCCCTCAGGATGAATCTGAACATGCTCCTTTATTCCAAACTGTGCTACATTTTCAGCTTTACAGACACAGCATCTATAAACAACATAGCTGTGTTATACGAGGGCGTGGGCATCAACAGCTTTTTTGTGACCCTGTCCTGAATTCAAATTCCTGCTTTTTCAGCTCCATAGACGACTTCAGCTCTATAGACTGAAACTTTGACCCATAGTTTCTTTATCTATAAAATAGAGCTGATAATAATCCACGTCTTACAGGCTTATTGTGAGGATTAAATGAAATGTAATTAGAAAGTTGGTATGAAGTACCAAGTATAATACTAGCCCTACATAGCTATGAAGTAGTTATTTTTGTCACTTATTAGTTTACATGTCTGACTCAGTATATTGTAACTTCTAGAGGGCAAGCATTTCATTTTTTGCCTCTATAACATAGCATAGTGCTCTGCGTTTAGTCATTTCATGGATAGTGAATGAATAAATGTATCCGTGAGTAAGTAATCACTTCAAGTATACAACTTGTCAAAGAAACACTTTCCAGATAGAATATTTCCCTTGGGGAGTAGTCTTTAAAATGGTCCTATGGCTATCTAAGCCAAATCTGTGAGACCACCTGGGCCCAAACCCCTGGCAGTGTGTCCTGGGACTTTCATGGATCTCAGGCTTATGCCTTCATTTATTGTCAATGCCTCAATAGTCCTTTTCCTACACTTTCACCTCTGAAATAGCCCACATGCTCAATTTTCTCATGGTCATTGTAGTTTTAAGTTTTCTTCCTTTTTCTAAAGAAGAGCAACAGAAACATGGCACACCTCTCACGAGCCCACATTTTCTCACATCTTTAGCTCAGAAATGCCATTATTCTTCGGAGTAGCAGGTTGCAAATGTTGCAGTGTTTGAACAGAATTGAAATACGACGTTTTCTCTGATTGATCCATTGCTTATTTGTGGCAGAAGTTATCCCTTGCCCAGATTTATTTCTCTCTGCCCTGATGCCTCTTTGTGAACTAATTACTCACCTTAAGTGTGTACACAGCCAAGCCTTTTTAGTACATTTAGCCTAATAATATCCTTTCCTTCCAAGGGTTCTAGGTGATTGAGATAGGGTAACATTTCTATGCCAATTATGTTTAAGGATTATTATTTTACATCTTTAATAAATAAGGAAAGGAAAGGAAATGATGCAAAGAGATAGAAGGATGGGTAAGACTAATAGGTTGGATTAGCGAATTATCAGGCCACCTAGATTTCACAGGTAGCTTTCTGATCAGATAGCCTGTAGAAGAAAAAAGAAGAATGACAGCCTTGGCTGAATCCCATACATATGTAGAAGATAAAATCATGACATATGGGTTAGTTGTAAAGCACCTGTATTTTGGAAGTTGTAAACATGTACCTGTAAGAAGTAAGTGTTCCAGTTTTCAAAATGGCAATTCATGACTTTTCATAGCCTCTTCTGGAGGTGAGTTTCTGGCCAGTTTGGTGGCGATAGAAATACAGGACTTGCTAAAAGTTACAATGGCTGTGGCAGGTTTGGGAAGAGTTCCTTTAGACCACCAGACTGCCACCTCAGCAATATTATCACTTACCCATTGCTCACTGAGAGCTGGGGTTGGGGGCATTTTAAGCAGTACAGCCTTTATTCATTTATCCTCATATCAGTTCAATTATTTTTTCAATGAATATCAGATCGAACTGGATCAACATACGATTTTACTACTTACTATCTCTGTGACATTGGATATGGTTATTAACCTCATTGAACTTCAGTTGCTGCATTTTTAAAGTTTGAGCAATAGTAACTAACTCATCAGGTCATTGGAGAATTAAATGTGGTTCCACATATACAGCTTCTAGGAGGTTGACATGTCAGAGGAGCTCAAGAAATGGTCACTGACAAGAATGTTTCTTATATTTTTTTTTGGAGAGTGTCTGGAGTGACAATTAGGAAGCCATTGTATTTGTGCGGTCTTCATAGTGGCGCTTTAAAATTCCATTGTAGGATTTAAAAATTCCGAGGAATTAAATTTTGTCCTCCTTCTTACTATACTAGAAGCAAAAATTAAAAGGGAAAAAAAGTAGGTTTCCTTTTGATAGATCTATTAATAGGGATGAAAGCAAGCACTGAGATTTGTTTTGAATGCAAAATAATGGAACGTTCATAGGCAAATGGTTGAGATAGGAAGGCATGTTTCTTCCCGCACAAAAAGATAATTTAGAGGCTTTAAAAAGTAGTCAAAGGTCTCACCTTTGGGAAAAATTGGAAATAATATCTTACTCTTATATAATCAATCAAGAATTGTGGACTGAATTTGCATGACTCTCTTTTTAAATACCACTTTGGTGGGACAGAGAGTTTTTGGCTCTGAAAGTCTGACGCTGAGGATTTTTGCCAAGTACAAGCTGAAAGCTGTTTTTCCTCATACGATACCTGTGATATTTTTTGAAGTCTCCACTTCTTTTCTAAGATATCAATCATGTGAGTCTTTAAATATGTATCTCTCTAGAGGATACCTATATTCAACCAATTTTCAGATTCTTCAAATTAGGTTTTACAGGGGATTTGTAGAGGAAGAACTATGACTTGCCCCAGGCCCTGGCAGGCCAGTGCTCACTTGTCCAGAGGAAGACAGGTACTGGAAGGGAGGATGAGGATTATGCTCTACAGCCCTTTGAGAAGCTCAGGAGCCTGATGGCATAGCCAAAGCCTTCTGCTTAGAGAACGCTGGCAGTTAGCAGGTAGAGCAGGTCCCTATGATCGGGCACACGGACAAGCATTATGTCAAAAATCTGGAATGTTAACCTGAAGAATGAAAGCCATTATTCATGCTCTATGAGACTTCCAAACACTGTAATAGGTGGAAGTTGTTGCATTTCTCCCTCCCTTTTAAAGAGACTGAGTTCCTCACCCCTAGAGGTAATAAAGAAAAAGAAAGGACAAATACTTTCAGAGGTATTGCAGGAATTCGCCCGTCAGACACATTTTGATCTTGATAACTAGTTTTCCTCTATCTTAGAGATTGAATGGTTGTTTACATTAGATCCATTTTTTTTAACCTTATTTCCATTGGGAAGTTGTTCTCTGATGTGCCAATACAGCTAGCTTTCTCCTTGCAATTTATAAAAAAATATAGAAATCCAGAGCACTTAAAGGTGATGGCTAATTATTGTACTGCTCTCATAGAAAAATCCTGAGATCAGTTTAAAGAATGATCAGACGGTATTGGGGGTTTTATTTGTCTTAGCATCATTCTGATTTCTTCCACTTTGTTAAAGAAAGAGAGAGGAAAGGAGAAGGAAGGAGAAAGCAGGGAAGAAAGAGAGATCACATTTAATTTCCCAATGAAAAGGAAAAAGAAATAATAAATTGAATTTTTAAAATAAACATACCACTGTGCTGTGTTGTCACAGTCATTTTTGATGGTCAACTTCCCTTCTATCTGACTGACTTCTTGCTGGTTCTGAAACACTTCCCTCAAGAGTAGCATCACACACAACTGTTAGAAATCCTAATATGTCACAATTTTACCAGCCCTCATCTTCTAATATTCCAGCTTGGAGAGTTTGCAGAGCTCTGGTTAATTAATGTTGAACCTTGCAGGGCATCTATGAATCTTGGCAGAGGTGGTAGGGGACTAGAATTTAATTAAAGGCACAAGCCTACATGGGGATTTGTGAAGTCTCAGACTTTAGGAGGGAGACAGTCACTGTACAGAAGCTGCTAGTAGGAGGTAGGCAGGGTGGCAAAGTGTGCAAGGACTGAAGGAAGTGATATCCCAAGGCCTAAACAAGGAAAAAAAAGAACATAAAGAGATCGACAAGATCAGCAGAGCTTTTGTCAAAAGCATGGTATAGAAAAGGTGTCTGTGTGTGTGTCTGTGTGTATGTGCGTGTGTGTGTGTGTGTGTGTGGTGTGTGTACACACTGACTTTAAGGTAGCAATCCTTTCCCCTGAGAGAAATTTGATGATGGCAGCAACAAAACCTAAACAGAGAATAATTAAAAAGCAAGGGGGCAGCTAATGAAATGAAAATAACTTTAAAAGGACAAAAAGAAATTGTTATTAACATGCCATGTGGTTAACCTATGAATGTCAGCTGCTGTGGAAACATAATAACAGAGTCAGCTCCTGCAATGCAAATAAGCTCCTTCCTGGGTGGAAACGGGGCTCTTTGGGAAAAGATTCACTTTTCTGTTCATGGGGGTATGATTTAACTCACTGGAATAGTACTTTGACAGATGACACCATTGTGGTCCAAAGTGAATGCAGCTGGTTTTTGTTAGAAGAGCATGTCCTGCAAAAACCATGAAAAAAACATGCTTGCCTTCCCCCACCCCCCACTTTCAGCATAAGAACAACTTTGTGCCTGCTCACTTTTGAGAGGTCCAGGAGCGGAAAGAAAGCTCTGAGGTCTGATAATGTGTGCCTCCCACAGAGCAGAATGAGCCTAGTTCACAAAGCATTTCTCCAAGGGTTTGGGGGGGTTTGACTGTTGTCATTTTGGTCCACTGGGTTCAAGTTAAAAATGAGTTTCTTCTACGTGGAGCTTCCATTAGTTGAGAGTATGATATTGAGGTGTGATGGACATTTGCATGCCAAACTACACATAACCTAGAGTGTTGCTGATATCAGTTCATTTCACTTCACCAAGGTGTCGGTCACCATCTGAGCCAGGTAGGGCCGAGGGAATCTTCAGAGTTTTGGCTGTGTTGGGATTCCTTTTCTTTTATCTTATTTTATGTGCCATCTGCTGATTCTTTTCTAAGCCCTAGGCCATTGTGCAGGAAAATATTCTTTCCATAAATAAGGAATTTAGACCAGAGGCCAAAGAGTCTCCGTCTCTCTCCTTGGGATTATTGCTCAGTGTTCAAGTTCAAACCTAATATTCAAAGTTCTCAGTTCTTCTATCTCGTGCTATTGGGGTTGCTAATCTGTTGCTGTATAGATGTATTTTTGTCTGGAGATTCTTGGGTTGAAAGAGAGTAACTCTCTTATGGTACATGCCCTGCACAACACCTCTGTTTGAACTGTCTCCCTTCTATATATATACTGCAGGGATAGGAGAGGGGTTTGTTTGTTTTATTTTATTTTATTATTTTATTATTATTGTTTTTTTTAAATAGCATCCTGACTTTAACCAAGGAAAGAACAACAATCTTTGAGATTTGAACAATCTTTAATGTGTTAGCTGAAATGACCTCCTGTAGTGTTCAAGTCAGCCATTTGCTCTGTCCTTTATTTACTGAGTACCTACTATGTTTACATAAAGGTCCTAAAGGGACAAATTCAGACAGGTCTTTGTCACCATCTATGCCGTATTCTAGTGAGAAGAGGCAGATGATACTCAAATAGGTCAGTTGTAAATCAATTGCCAGTAACAGTAAGTGCTAGAGTGGAAAGGAACAGAACAAGGACAGGGGTACTGTTTTGGTGGTTGGAAGGAAGAGACATCAGACTTGAAATCTGAGAGATGAGAGGAGCCAGTGATAACAAACCTAGAAGAAGGGAATTCAGGACAGAGGGAGCAGAAGACTCCAAAGGTGCAAACAAGAAGACCAGAGTGGCCAGAGCAGAGTGAGAAGGGGAACAGTAGGAAGAAAACAGAGGCTGGCTCCTGAAGGACACGGTTGTTCACTGACAGCCGTCGTTGGCAATTGCACCCACTTTTTATAAAATCCTCAGACAATAAAATTATGTCTCTACTTTTTCCTATCTTTGCCAAGGACCTTTATTAAATAACAATAACAGTGATACATTTATTAAACCCATTGCTATATTCTAGTCACAAGAGTTAAGTATTTTATAGTCAGCTCTCTATCTTCGTGGGTTTCACATCCATGGATTCAACCAACCCCGGATAAAAATGTCTGAAAAAAGTTACATTGTTGCAGCCATGTATTACGTAGGAAAGCTGATGATGGCTTGATGGTTGCGTCTGTACTGAATACCTACAGACTTTTTTATCTTGTCATTGTTCCCTAAACAATGCAGTGTAACACTATATACATAGCATTTACGTTGGATTAGGTATCATAAGTAATCTAGAGATGATTTAAAGTATACAGGAGGATGTGCTTGGTTATGTGAAAATACTATGCCATATTATATAAGGGACTTAAGTGTCTGTGGATTTTGTTATACATGGGGGTCCTGGAACCAATCCCCGAGTCCCCTGTGGACACTAAGGGATAACTGTGTATATATTATGTTGTTTAATCTTCACACGACTACTAAGTACTAATGGAACCAAGATTGAGAGAAATTAACCAATTTTTCAAGATTTAATACAGCTAGTAAGTTATAAACCCTGGATAAATCTTACGTTGGCTTGTTTACAAAGCCATAGATTTACTTCAAAGCTTTTATATCACTTTCCCAGCACTACCGTTGTGCTCGTATTGTGTGCCAGTCACTAAACTGAATATCTTACACATATTGCCTCAGGACACAAAACAGTCCTATGGAGTAGATACTATTCTCATCAATTTGCATGTAGGAAAACTGAAAAGTGGAACAATCAAAGGATTTGCTTGAGGTCAAACATTGGTGTTTGGCAGTGTTGGGGTTCAGAGTGAGGTCCATCTGAGTCTAAGGTCTTATCTAATCTGTCTTCCAATGTCCTCAGTGCCTCCATCTGGAAACCTAGGGTTTGGCTAACAGGGGAGCCAACTTGATAAGGATGGGTTGTAGGGACAGGACTTCTCGTATTCCATGCTTTGTTTTGTCAGTGTAATTTCATGCTCCCAATTGGGTAAACTGTTACCCAATTCTCTTTTTTCCTATCAAATACAGACTTCTCTATGAGCTATTTCATGCTACATCTGAACCCAATATAACCTTACCACCAGGTGGTCCCCATGGCACTTGTATTATTCCTCCTTGGTTCCAATGATTTTCGTACATGTTTTATTGATCCCTTCTACTCACTTCCTGTAGGCCTACTCGCTCCCTGAAAAACAGGGCTGTATCTCCCTCAGGTAGGCATGTGTGTAACATCCAGCTGCTTAATGTGTCACACAGACTAGGTGCTCAGTAAATATTTATCAGAGTAGCTGATGTTTCAGCAAGTCTGAGAAATACCTTATCCCTGCTACTCTGTTTTTTGGACGCAAGCAGTTGATAAAATTGGTTTGGAAAGCCACGCAGGAATATTCTTAATGAGACAGATAATGGGACTGTCTTTTGAGATAAGAAAACACATCAGCAAAAGACTGATGGCAATACAACTGTGCTATTTTCTGCCAACTGATGTTCCTAGTGTCCCCATGGAAAGATCGAACCAAAAGTCTTCTCTAACTGTGGAGTGAACTAACTGGCTGTATTTTTAACCTCTGCTAATTGAGTTTGGCTCTAGGAATTCACCTGGGCCAAACAGGGCCTTTCCAGGATGTGATATGCTCCAGGAAATTCTGATATCTGAACCTCTCAGCATCTTGTACTTTATTCAGTGTCACTTCTTACATGCTAAGAAATGTACCACACACACACAAAACAAACGAAATAAAAAGAAAAGATCTTAGGCTGCCCTTGCTACCTGTAATCCTAACCAAAGAACATTTTTGTAGGGGGCACGTATCCTTCACAAAAAAAATAATGTTTCTACTGAAATAGCAATGGTTGGGGGATGATACAAAGAAAAATATATCTACTCCAATCTAGAGATTAAAGAGAAAACAGAGTGGTTAGCCATAGCAATCCCACTGGCCAACTCACTCTTGCACATTGCGTCCTTATCTATCCCATGTTGTCTATGATGGAGACTAGATAATAGGGAAGGCAGTTGTTAGTCCAGGAAATGAGAGAGAGAGAGAGAGAGAGAGAGAGAGAGAGAGAGAGAGAGAGAGAGAGAGAGAGAGAGAGGAAGAGAGAGGAGAGAATTGTATACCTACAACCTCTTCAGTTTTGCATTTGACAGGTTACATATGGAAAAAGCCTCATACGGGCACTAGGGTTAAATCCAAGTGAAAATAATATCCTTAACATTTATTACCTCTTTTGATTAAGACAGTCCTTTTTTGGGTTTTGATACTATGTTGCTTTTGGGGAAACGTGCCTGAAGGGAAAATAGGCCAATTTCTCAAATCAAGAAATTTAAAACTCACAAAAACTGTTGTGAAGTTGGTTTGATTGTGCCCATTTTACAAATAAAGGAATGGAAGCTCAAGGTGGGTAAGAGACGTGTTATGGTCATGCTAACAGTGAGCTGGATGCCCTCCAGGCCTCTCTTTGTCTGTTTGCCTCCAATGGCCACGCTCTTTCCTTTACTGTTGACATGTATCACAAAGCCAACCAACTTCAAGAGCACTGGTTTTATATTAAACAAAAGAAGATGAAAACAAGCGTTAAAAAAGCAAACAGACAAGCAAAAGCACTTGCTGAACTGCAAGACCATTTTGTGCTTCTTTATCAGGCTTTGATGGTAGGAACATCAAGGTTCAACTCTTGCCCGAATCTTCAGACATGTCAAGGTGAGAGAAATTGACTTCAGACTAAATAATCATCTACAAACAAAGAGTGGGGCTGGGGTTCACCAAGTGTGTTAATCCATAACAAAGTATCACAAACTAGCTGGCTTAAGAAAACAGACACCTTTTGTCTCATATTCTAGAGGCTGGAAGTCCAAAATTAAGGCAGGACCATGCTCATTCTAAAGGTTTCAGGTAGAATCTTTCCCTGTCTCTTCCTAATTTCTGGTGATGGCCATTAATCCTTGTTGTTCCTTGTGTGCAGCTGTACCACTCGAACCTCTGCCTTTCTCATCACATGGAACTCTACTCGTGTGTCTCCGTCTTCGCGTGACATTTCTCTGTTATAAGGACACCAGTCATATTGTGTTAGAGAATACTCTAAAGACCTCATCTTAATTTGATTACATCTGCAAGCACCCTGTCCCAAATAAGCTCATATTCACAGGTTCCAGGAATGAGGACTTGAGCACATATCTTGAGGGGACATAATTCTGCCCATAACACCAAGTTGTAACTGCGCTTCTTTAGAATTGCTGTGTGTCTGTGCCCACGGTCACCAAATTTGTTGTTGCTAATATGCTGAGGTGTGGGGAAGTCCAGGGATTCCATCTCTATGACAGGCAGCCATAGGAGTCTCTTTTCCTATCACATCACACTCTGCTGTCATTGTCAGTTCCCCATCAGTGAGGATCATCTGTGTGTCACGTGGAGTGTGTGGGTTGGCCTCTGATGAAGGGAAACCTAAGTCCTTGATCTTTCAGGTACCTAACTCAGGGCAGAAAGGCAGAGACCCAAATGCCTTCTCTGAGATTATCTTTTGATTATATACCCGGAGCGCAGCAGCATCATGGATGTGATACATGATCCAGAAGTCAAAGTGAGTATTCCCTAAGGGAAGCATTAACTCTGTTCCAATTATGCTGAGTGTAAAATGCCTGGGAGCATCCTATCCACTGTGCTCTGGCTGTCAGTACAGAGGGAGACAGGAGGAGACCATGGAGCAGAAGCAGCAACTCACCGGGGACCTAGACTCCTCCACTAAAGGGGCATAGATGGCCAATTCAGCAAAGGCGTTTGAGGACCTCTGGTCTGTCTTATTCATTTCACTGCTCAGGTAGGATACGTGACTCAAGTAAATTATGTGTTATCAGGTGGATAACCAGGACACAGCACATATAAGTGAGACTATAAGGAAGGCCGTATAGCTCATTGATGCCCCTTTACGTGATAAAACATTGACTTTCTTGTTTTAATGCATGCAATGGTTGTTATACACAATAGTGCAGACATTAAGAGGGCAGCCAGACAGCCTGGGTTTGGAACCTGTTTCCTCCACTCATAAGCCATGTAATTTGGGGCAGGTTCCATCATCTGTAAAATGGCAATGATAATGATATTATCTGCCTCACCGAGTTGATATGAGGGTCAAATTCAAATGTATCGAAATCACTTAGGACATTGCTTCACAGAGATAAAGTGTCAAGGAAGAGCTGATGTAATTGTTATTATTGTTATCCTTCCCTTATAACCAGAGTGACCTGAAGGTAGGACGTTCCACTGCACTGTGAAGGTGTGTTCACTTCCCTGAAACCTCAGAGCAGTGGGAGCTACAGTGGAGGCAGGGCAGCAAAGATGAGCGAAGGCTGAGCGTACAGTCACCTAGCGTGTGGCCATAGGGAATCCTACCGAAAGCATGGCCAGTCATTGTGCAGTCCGGGACATTTCCAGAGAAAAGGATCCTGGGGCTGGCAGCAAACAGTGGGAGGTCAAGAAAGTAAGGCTGAGATTTATCAGCTCGTCCATGTCGGTTTGGAACCCCTGACCCAAGAGGCAAATTATGAACATGATTTTGTTGTAATTCTGATGCTTTAATGGACTGATGAAGCACATAGAAAATCGACTTCTGTACTTCTGTCGTATACACACCCATGCCGCAGTGCTTGTTTTTCATTCTTATATCCATGTCACATGCCCTGTCTTGTATTATGAGTGCATGTGCCTCTGGACAAATGTCTCTCACCTGTCTCCTTTCTAGACAGTGGCTTCTAACATGCAATTAGCCTGAAAAAAAGATAACCATGCTGTGAGACTTGTGCGTAAATCAAGCCCATGCTATTTTACTCTCCTTTTCTTTTACCTCACTGAGGGGCTCTCTAAATAGAGGAAACATTTGAAATAGGATTTATGAAATTCAGATTCAAGTTTTCTTTTCTCTTACGTATTTTGTGGTCTTGTTCAAGTCTCCTGATTTTGTTTCAGATGAAACAAAAGCCCATTTACAGATGGGGAAACTGACACTCAGAGAGGTATCTAGCTAGAAAAGAGAAAGACAGGAATTGAAACTCTAGGTCTGTGCAACTCAGTACCCACATTCTTTCTGCTGTGTGGCACTCTTTGCAAATATTGAAAATGATTAAAAATATAGATATTTGCAATATATAGATATTTGTATTTTTAATCATCAATCTTAGAATGAACACACCCTTGTACACCTAACTGTATTTTCCATACAGTTATCTCGTCACCACCACCATCTAGGTTTCCTCAAGGGACCACATAATGATGACTCTTAAAATCACTGCTGTGCAAGGTGAGAGGGAAATGGACAAGGTGGTAGAGCTTGAGTCGGGGAACAGACTTGGAGCATTGAACAGCAGGCAGCACTGCTGTTGGCAGAGGAGCAGAGAAGGCACTGTGGCTTGCCCATGCCATCATGGCAAAAAATAGCATGGAACAGCTGGTGAGCTGTCAGAATGATCTTAAGGAGGAAATGTGAAATGTCTCTGCCTGGTGTATTAATCGAGAGTGATTCGGACAGAACTGAATTGCCAGGGGAGGCATAACCAAGGTGGTAGCTCACCCTTCCATCTGTAATGTGGTTCTATGTCACGGGCCTTTTCACATACATACTACCCCATTTGCATTCTCTTTCCCTCCCCCACCACCTGACCTCCCACCCAGAGATATATGTGCACACACCCAAAGGGATAACAGTGAACAAAAATGCATTTTAAGTACTTATAGATATTGTATCAAGAAAAAATTTAAAGAGACGTTGGACAGGTTAGGAATTATGACTTTTTGGGAAGAGAGATCTTTTTGAATAATCATGGTGGAGTCCTCATTGGATTTCGTTATTTCACAAAGTAGTTTATATCGTAATTAAAATTTTTAACGGTCATTAAGATTTTGGCATGATTGGTGCATTCAGTAAAGGTGTGAAGGGTTGAAACGCAGACAAGGAAAGAACAGAGATAGGAATGACAGTCTCCAGTGGGGTATGAAGTTACTTCTGCATTTGGAGGAGAAACAAATTGAGGACCAACCTCATGCACCAAATTGCAAAGTTGCTTTCTTCTAGGAACAGTTTAGGTAACCTGAAATAGCTGAAGTCATGAAATCTTTTTTCTTTTTTTTCTTTTTTTGTTATTGGTAGCTAAGGAAAGTGCCATTGTAGCCAGAGAATTGGGTGTTGTGCTTTTGGATATGACCTTGAATAGAGGCTGCTACCTTTTGGCTTCCATTTCAGATAATAAATCCTTCTCCCTCCCTCCTCTCCTTCTCAGGGAAAGATGAATGAGTCAGGTGCTTCCGAGATTTCCTGAGGAATGGTTTTAGTAAAAGCAGCAATTGGGCATTTCGAGTGCCACGGTCATCTATACAGGGATATTGCTGAGGTTATTCATTTTGTTGTGCCCACAGTATAATGCTTTGAAGTAGAAAGCAAAGAGCAATCATTTGTCCAATAGATGGAATGAGAAGAAGCAGAGGGAGAATTTACATATGCCAAGGAGTCCAAATTAATTTTATAAAGCAGGGAATTGATTTTTCCTTGGATTTTGAAGTAACTGGCAATATTTGCAGCTATGGGGTGGAATTCTTTGCTTTTAAAGATATGGAAGCATTCGGCAAATTGTTGTGAAGCGCTGCTTGTATGTGATTTTAAGTGAATAAGGATGCCTCTATATGGCTATCTTCAGCAAATTTATGATATATATTTTTGATGCTTTCTTTTAAATTCAGGCAAAGAACATGCATATCTGTATTGGGAATTAATGTCCTTTCCCACATTAGCAATGAGTACTCTTCCCGTTCCTAATTTCCACACTACTTGACAATTACTAACAAACACAATTGAATAATGGGCAAACCTTGTGTTGCTCGTAATTTTGGTACACCTGCTTCTTTTGCTTAAGTTTTAAAAATTTGAATTTTCTCTTTTTATATTGATTACCAATAGGGTTTTTGCAAAGTCCTTAATGTAGTACCAAAAGTACCTCCATATATTTTAACTCCTATAAACAAAACGAGTTGTGGCCTTGTTGGAAAATTGAATTTCATGAAAAATATACACTCTTTAAAAGCTCAAGGTTGGCTTCAGTTCAAACATGGGAAGCTTCTTGGTGATTTATGTTCCATTTGACATAGTCTATCCATTTTTAAGAGAGTCAGAGTACAATTACATTATCATGATGTAGAGGAAAAAGGAATAATTCTGACCACTGATTTACCAGTAGCAAAATAGACTGATGGTCACAAATAGAAAGAAATCTTCTAAGCCCATGGCATATCCAGGAGACACTACCATAGGCTTTAAGATAAGAGAATTGGTTTTACTAGTAGCTAAGAAAAGCTGAACAACAAGTCAGCTAACTTTCCTTCTATATTATTTGTGGCTGTTTAGAATGAATTATGCCAAAATTTTGCAAATTCAAAGATTTAAATTACATACAAAGCAGGGATACAACTGGACACTTTCTTCTTTAACATATATGGAATAAAAAATGTGTATGGTCATTTCCTTGCATTTGGGTCATGACTTCAAAATCTGTACCAATCAGAAAGTTTTTGTAGCCTTTTGTTTCCTGAAGCTGAGTATATTCATCATTGCTTAATTAATAATGCTGCATAATAAACCACATCAAAATTTAGTGGCTTAGAAAATCTAGTATTTATTCCCAAATTCACAGGGCCGCAGGTTGACTAAAGTTTGTCTTATCTCAGCTGAGCTCAGCATGGTAGCACTTTTTATAGGCCGCAGGTGGGCTATTTCAGCTCCAAGCTGAAATTAGGTACAGGTCTGCTCTATGTGTGTTTATTCTGGGGCTCAGGCTGAAGGGTCAGTGGCTACCCGGGGCACATTCTTTTCATGGTACATCCTAGAGCACAAAAGGGCAACCCAAACTATAGAAGCGTGTTTAAAGCCTCTGCTTATATCACATTCACTTCCATTCTATTGGCCAGACAGGTCACGGTGAAAAGCCATAGTCATGAGATGGGAAAGTACTTTCTTCCCACAGTGGAAAGACACTGTAAAGTTACACAGTATTCCATAGAGTAAAGAAATGGGACAATAATCCAATTTACCACATGACCAACCCTAATTACCTCCTTGGTCACACTTGATAACCAAGTTTAGACTCTTCCAGATGGGTAGGATATTAGAAGTCAACTAGTTTAACCTCTCTCCAAATGCAGGAATTCTTTCTGCAGCAGTCCCGACAGATGCATTTTCAGGGGCTGCTAGAGACTTCTTCCAGTAGCTCACCCATGATTTTCCAAGGCAGCCTACTTTATTGTAGGAGCATTCTAAGGGTGGAAAAGAAATCTTACTTTTTATTCAAGCTGTCTCGCTATACATTCTTCCCACTCCTCAGAAGTCTGCATTCAGAAACGAAGGTGAATATACACTCCTTTCTTCATGAGATAGTTCATGATGACAGCTAGTACATTTCCCTCCCAAAGTCATGGCTTTTCTAGTTTTCATAATCCTTCCTCAAATGACGTGAAAGCATTTACCGAAATTTCACCGTTCTTGTCATGCTCCTATGGACTGTCATTAAAGCCTATGGGTGACGCTATTGGTGGAGTATTTATTAGAGAACAGGATGCTCTGGCCTTTGCCTGACTCCTGTTGAGCACAGGGAGAGCTCTGCTGTCTCCAATAGCAACACTCTTCTATCCATGCCTAAAGAGTTTATGTAAAAGTTTTGGTGTTTTTTAAAATAGAGATTCTGTCCCACTTCTAGGTCATACTGCGCTCATGGTCATTCACCACCTCATCTCTTCCTCCTGAACTCCATTTTGACGGAATCATCCCGGTCTTATACCTATGCAATTGTTTATTTTTTTTGTTTTTATTGGGGAACAGTGTATTTTTTCAGGGCCTATCAGCTCCAAGTTGTCGTCCTTCAACCTAATTGTAGAGGGCACAGCTCAGCTCCAAGTCCAGTGGCTGTTTTCAATCTTAGTTGCAGGGGGCATAGCCCACCATCCCGAGTGGGAAACTGAACCGGCAACCTTGTTGTTAAGAGCTCATGCTCTAACCAACGGAGCCATCCGGCCGCTCCTGCAATTGTTTATTTTATATAAATGACTCAATTTATTTTTGTTAACTTTTATCTTGTTTTATTCTCTGTTTTCTCAATTCTCTGTAGCATTTGCATGCTGGCATTCATTATATCCCTCCCATATATGGGGAAGGTATGAACTTGGGACCATGGCCTCTCTTTCTTCATCCAAGTCACTGGTATAGATATTGACATGGTAGGTAGCTGTTAAGGACTTAATCCTGAGATTCACCCTGAAAGATCTGGCCATCTGTTCAGTGGGCCATCAATAAATCCTTGTAAAGTATAAGCATTCCCCATTTTTCTCCATTGTGATCACAGAGATAGTGCTAAATACCTTGTCTGATGCTTTGTTGTGATTTTTATACTATGTTCACATCATTCTCCTCAGCTTCCCTTTTGGTAAATATATTTTTTTTTAAAAAAAATGAAATTAGTTTGTTGTGACTGTTCTTTTTTGTTTTTGGTAAAACTGGGCCATTTTAATATTTTAATGTTTTCTTACAATAGAATAAGTATTTCTCTTGACTGCAGACATGTAAGCTGTTTGGTAGTAGTATTCAGAAACATCACAGTAAAGGCGGTTTTCTTGATTAGTGCCTAGTCTTCAATAATTATAATGAGTTACTTGTATGAAACTGCTGTCAAACCAGTTTACCACATGTAAACCAGTAAGACTGCATCCATCATTTTCAGGATTGTTGGTAACCTGGACATGTTTTCCCCAAATAACTTTGCCTTCTTGTGTCACAAGGCCCAAAACACTCACGTTCACCTCAATGACCATACCTTTGGTAATAACACCCAAAGTTGTATAAAGTGGGGATGAAGGATTCTTTTCTACACCAAGGATTGGCAGGCAAAAGGTGGCTTTCAGTGCACTATGTGTTACATGTGCCTTCTTGAAACGTAAGCCCATTGGCCTAATGAATTTAGGAGGTTTTCAAGAAAAGCCATCTCCCACAAAGCAAACTTTAGTAACCGTCCTCTTCCACGCTTTCTTCTTTCTCTTTCTTGTTCGAATAACTTTTAATACCTCTGTTTCGCCCTGGGTATGAACTTTGGGCAGAGGGACTTCCCATTTTCCCACTTTTTCTTTTTGCTTAATCATATTGGGAAGGACTTTAACTCAGGACTGTCCCTTTCTGTCCAGTAGATATGCAAGTACTGCTCCTGGTAGAGTCTTTCCATCATTCTTTTGTTTGATGTTTCTCTTTTCCTGCATCATGATAGTCTTTTTCATCTGTATTTTCTCAGCGTGAAGCTGTTTATCTTTGAGACCAATCATCTTTTTTACCTTCTTTGAACGTTCAGGAGCCTCTTGACCTTCTTCCTTCTTTATCTTTTTCTCATGGTAATCCAAACAATATCCATAGTGCTTATGGTGTAACTCAATATGTTTGTTTTGTGGCATAGTTACCACCGCCTAGACAACAGGCACCATCCCTGGGGCGCCAAGAAGCTCTCAACTTTCGGGTCTTAGAAACTCGCAAGCTGACTCGTGCAACTGGCAACAGGAAAGCTGTTGTGGCTATTCTTAATGAAGGTGTGCTCACTCATTGCATCTCCTCTTAGTTTCTAAAGCCCAGAGATCACAAAGTCAAATGTTGACAAAGGCCTAGCAGGTAGTAAATATTTAGATCAGAAGTTGGGTGCAAGGCTGTTTTTATGAACAGAAACGTTCACCCTTCACCTAGAAGACTTTTCCAGTTGAACAAAATCCCTATGTGAACCAATTTTACCTACCGTTTTATGATTCCACTTCAAAATAAGCTTACTGGTCTGTTACTTGTGTAAATGCATATCTTTCTCCATTTTGAAAAGGAGGACCATATTGACAGGACCATATGACAGAACATCTCCTGTCACAGATTTACAGAGGACCATAAAGATCCCAGTTTAGGTCCCAACTCAACTGAAAAATCCCCTCTACTATGTCTCTAACAAGTGATTGTATAGATTTTTTTTTTTTTTTTTTTTTACATCCATCAAGCTAGGATGATCTCACCGTATCATGGTGCAGCTGCTGCTATTATTGTTCCTTCCTTTCTGTCTCAGTGGAAAAATTGGCTAGCACCCTTTCCACAATTGAGTTTACCTGTGTCCCTGGCCTCCTGCCCTTTTGTCTCTTCTGGGATTTCATGCCATCTGTTACCTCATCCCTATTTTATCTATTATATTTCCCCTCCTCTACCTCTTCCCCATCTGCTCACAACATGCTCAAATATATCTGACTTTTTTTTTTTTTTTTTTTTTTTTTTTGGTGATCTAACTGAAGGGCTTCCCCATACTGACTTGAAGAGAGTTTATATTCCTTAATTCAAACAACATTCAAAGCCTAGCATACTTTGGCCTCAACTTACCTTTTTATTCAGCAAAATCAATTTCTCATAGTGTATATATATATATACACTATGCTCTAGCCAAACTCATCCACTGATCAGACTTCATGTTTCTCTTAATCTTTGCACTTGGCCAGCCTAGTCCCATTGCTTAAAATGCTATTGCATCAATTTCATTTTCACTCCTTTCATTTGTTGAAATCTTAGATGTCCTTCAAAACCTAGCCTATTAGTCACCTCTTTCATGAAGCCTCCCTTGCTCTCTCTAGCTAAATAATCATTTCTATTGAAATCCTGTTGAATTTTGTTTGTCTATGTTATTGTCTTGACCACTTTATGTATTTTTAACAGCTTGTTTTCTCATGTCTTATCTCATCTACTCAATTGTAAAACCGTTGAAAGTCTGCACTATGTTCTATCCATCTTTATATCTTTAGAATCTTGCACAATTCTTTGCATGTAGTATGTGCTCAATAAATGCTTATGGATTGATAAAATAATTAATTCTGAGATGCATTAATAATTATCAATCTAAGTATTTTTCAAAATCACACTCAACTCCCTGTATGTTAGTACAGTCACTATTGAGATCTATGTAAACCAAATACTCCCCCTGTTAAATGAAAGAAAATAGCTTTTATTTTTTTAATCTGGTATGTTACAGATACTAGACTAAGTCTCTTTCATAAGTATTGCATATGTGTTACTCCATTTTTTTCTCCTTAAAGATCAAGTTTGGCAGATTTTTTGTTTTTGTTGTTTAGATGAAGAAACAGGGGATAACATTTTTAAATAAATAAAGTATTACTTATTTCAGAGCTGGAAAGCCAGATCTGGATGTAGAAGTCTCCTGAGAGAGCACGGTTTATGGATACATGTGATGGGAAGAGCAGAGAACTAGATAAAAAGATGCCTGGATCTTTTTGGTTCTACTTTTGACTTACTATGTGACTGAGGGAAGTTTATATTGTGCTTTTTCATTTGTAAAACTGAGATTCATATACAACTGTACAAAATATGTGTCCCCTTACTTACTTCCCTCCAAGAGATTTCTAAGGAGCACTTTGATTTTCTTTGATAAAGGAAATAGGTAGGTATGAAGTGAAGCTTTTCCAGCTTCCATTGAAGGTTTTCAAGAGGGTGAAGACAGCCTTTTAAAAATTATCAAGGTAAAAGCTAGAAAAAGAAAGAGCCATGTACATTTCAAATCAGATCAACAATTAATGTAGAACACTTAATGATCTTCTGATATGTGTATTGTGCATTACAATTTACCGGGAACTTTTACATATATTATCTTAGTTGGTTCTCATAATTACTCTCTGCAGTACAAAGGCTAAGTATTTTTGCTGCCATTTTTATAAGAAAGCTAATACTCAGGCCAAATCTTCATATGTTACATGACTCATATGAAACAGTCCAGGGTTAAACTCATGCTTCCTGCATTCAAAATCCAAGTGTAGAGATCTTGCATCTCTATGGTTCTGTTGACATGACAGAATCCAAATGGAACCATCCACATTCTGTCCACAATACTGGATTCAGGATTAAATTTAAATCCTATTTCCTCTATAAAGCCTTTTCAAACCATTCTAATTTAAAGCCAGTTCTCCTTCTTCCATATCTTTTGTTGTCCTTAAATAGATGATGAAATATCCGTTAGAATTATGGTGAAAACCTACAGATTATCCTATCAGGTGATTCCCAGGAAGCCTAAGGTGGGTTCCCCGTATTCTTTCCTTACTTATAACAGGCCCTTGGAATGCATTCCAATTTCCATTGTTCTTAATGATTGCCACCACCCATTTCATCCTTGGGACTGAGCATCAACACAAGGAGTATTTGAAAGGTAGAGACGATTCTGTTCATTTTGGAATGAATGCCTAACACAGTATCCTGTAGGTGCTCAATACATACTTGCTGAATGAATGGCTAGACTATTCAGTGATTCTGGACAGGGCAGAAGTTCAGAATGTTTGGTAAGAATACTGGAAACAAAGGTTGGTTCTTGATACTGGAGGATCTGGGATACCAGGTGGAACAGCTTGAAATTTGCCTAGTTTGCAACCTGAGAATTACTGGCTCCAAGAAATGGGTTTGCTGGATTTTGTACATCTAGTGCAAATTCTACTTTAGAATTCAGCAAACTCCTGGCGTTTTGTGTTTGTTTGTTTGGTGGTTGTTTTTTTTTTTTTTCTTTTTTCTTTTTTTGTTTCTTTCTTTTAAATGCCACTGGGACCTCCTCTCACCAGTGCCACTTTGCTGGAGACTTGTGATATGTAAGACAGGCAGAAAAAACCCAAGCGAGTCAAGGAAGGCTGTTAAAAGCACTGATTTCTCTGATGTCTCAGTTTGTTAACTAAATTGCAGGTTGTATCACTTGGCCAGAGACAGCTGACAGGCAACTCTGCCTGAACAAGTAGCAACTCCAATATGAGACGTATACTTTAGTTTCATTAGAGGCGGTGGGTATCATTATTTTCTAGGCCATCACAGTAAATATGGTGATTATATGCATCCCTTGGAACTTTGGGCTGACAGCATAGTTGGGCTGTGTAAAAAGTCGGGGCTGGTGCCCTGATGTAAATGACAGCAAAAGAGATCTCCGGGCCCCTTAGGAAGGAGGCAGAAGTTCATGACATGAAAGTTCCACAGGCCTGCTGAAAATTGTACCAATTAGGATTGTAATTACTTTGCTCATAAGCCAAATTTAACATTCCTCTCTCTAATATTTTTTCTGCAAATCCAATGTCCAAAACTCCAAGGCATCTGGATCCAACAGCTGTATATTGCTAAGAATTTCAGCAATCAGCAGAAGCAGTGATAGTTGTTAAACTGGTTAATAAGAAGTAGCTTCACCATGGCCATAAAATGAACGTTTCAAAATTCCCAAATGTATACCGAAATCCAAATAAGTCCTCTTTAGATGCCTGAGGATTGGCTCTCCAGCTCCTCTGAAGGGTCCATCTCTATTGGTAGAGTTGCCTGGAGATGGTTAATTTGGACTTCTAGTATGTTAGAAAAGGATGGTTCCCCCATCTGTACTATACTATGAAGTAACTACTATTCCCTGGAAAGAAAATATTTGGGTGATACGCCTTGTGCCTTCTCATCCCTTATCTTGTTGGTGGAATTGGATAGAGGGTCTGCACATGTCTGATGAGATCCCTTTCCTTTCTTTGTCCTGTTTAGATGGTTCATCTGCCTGCACTAGGCACCCCCAGGCTAGTTTCATCTTTGCAAGAGGCCTAGCAGAAAGTAACATGACTAGAAATATCAGTAGGAAACCTGATGTGTGGCCAGGTCCACATCTGGTCCCAGACCTATTCCCCAGTTCAGCTCCACAAGCTATAAAGTTTGCTGGTCCTTTAGCCTGTGTCTGTTGCTCAATTGGGCTTGGAATTCCAAATGGAGAGTGCTGATTTATTGCCCACTTAAACCTCAACATGGTAGAGTAGCAATTCTGTTTTTCTAGCTGTTAGATTGCAATGAACATTTTTTATTTATTTGGCAAGTGTGTTATATAACTAAAATAATTTTTTTTTTCAATATCATGGTCTGCTCAAAATTAAATGGTAGTTCTAGAGCAGTGGCCTACATTAATTTTTTTCTTGATGATTATAGCCATATAGATATATATGAGCTCACAGAACTAAAAGTGTGCTTGCATAAAATGTATATGTCCTTTTCTATACAGAATGGTCTGCTCTTATGTAACTGTCAATAATACATTTTGTTATCGTGATCTTTGCCGGCATTTATTTATATGATTGTTTACTGGCTAAATGTACAATTCCTATTAGTGTGTTTCTGAGTTAAGGTGAAGGTAGCTACCACACTTCAGTGTTCAGAAGGAAGTCTGTTTTGTTTAAATTGGACCTTCGGACCTTCGTAGGAGGCAGCCTAACAGTGATAGATTTTTTTGTTGAGCTTCAGTCCATGAAAAGTACATTAAAGCCTTGAGCTGAGCCGTCTTTCTGAAGCAGCAGTTGGGTCATTACAATTTGGCAGGCACTGAAGATGCATACGTGATTTTATTATCGAGTCCACTTAATTCATCCCAATCCTTCAAAGGGGAAGGGATCTAAAATTCCTTGAACATTTTCTGTTATGTGCTAGGTGCCTATATATTTTGTTTTATCCTCCTAACAAGCTTTTGTGGTAGGTAATATTTTCCCAACATGAAACATGATAAAATTGAGGCTCAGAGAGTTTAACCAATTGGGTCAAGAACACATAGTAAATGATAGAGTTAAAGACCAAAACCAGACCTGTCTTACTCGGAAGCCTGTGACGGGTAGAGTACACTGGAGGTTAAAAGACAGAAATGTCTGCAAGAGGCAGGCTGATGACACAAGTGATTAAAATGGAATGGGGTATAAGAAAACATTGTGTTTTTTCTTTATTTTTCTTGAATCCGATAGTCCTCTTGATCTAGCTTTTGTTGCTGTTCAGAGAACGTGCGAGTCATATGGTGATAAAACTATTTCTCTTTTCTCTTTATCCTACTATACAAAAAAAGAAAAAAAGAAAGAAAGAAAGTAGCAAGGAAAACATGATAAATGGCAACGAACCCTCAGCCTTTGCATCTGACAGACGACAGGGAGTGGTGGAGATGGTCGTGAACTGGAGAACCTGTGCCTTTTTCCCCAGCCAACCCTGACCTTTGTGTTTTTGAAATGTTATGGCAGTGTTGCTAAATCTTACCATTTTCAAAAGAACTTAATCAATCTAACTATTCATGAGAGCCTCTCTGATTTTTAAATGCTGAAAACGAATCCACATTTAAAAAAAATACTGAGTTGCACCCCTTTAAAAAATAAAAATTATATGCGGCTGAGGGCCTGGTATAGCTAGCTGTACATTCTGAATTTATAACTTCTGCATTATGCAATGCAATTAATAAGAACTACTGGGGGAAAATCATCAACAGACAAATATCAAACCCAGAACAGTTTCCACTACCCTTCCAAGAAGTGTGTCCCCCAGATCTAGTACATTTGTGTACTGTACCACTCTGGGGGTAGGCGCAGGACTCCCAGTCCTCTCTCTCCTTCACCAGCAGGGAGATGAGATGTGTGTGCCATGACCCTTGGGTTTTAGATGCCCTGAGCACTTGTTTAGATGCCCCTGAGCACTTTTTTCCACCATTGGCATGACCCCTCCCAAATCAGGTATTCCCTGGATCGACCTGGTTGTCTGGTGAGCAAAGGTGGTATGGCTCATCAGCAGTCATCATTTGGCCATTTAATCAGAAATGCATCCAACAGTCTGATTAAGGAAGGTATCGCTGCTTGTAGATAGCTTTCTAAGGTGTTTGCCTTTAGGTATTTGCCTGCAGAAAGTTTCTTGAAATCAGTACAAAGTAGAGTAGCAAGAAATATTTCTGTGTTTGAGAGTTTGAGGAATTTTTTTTTTCTGTATTTCAGATGAGGCTTGGTGGATAGATTTAGTTACACTCATCGAATTCCTCATCTGTATCACTATTACTTCATTTTCTCTTCTTTAAGTTTTTTCTTTCTTCTGACCATAAACACTACCTTAAATGACTCACAGGTATCACTGGGCATGTGTGTGACTAGGTAGCAACAGTAAAGTAGGCTCACAAGGCTGAAACATGGCTGTTCTCGCATCTCTTGGATGATATTTTCCCTAATGGACTCTGGACCTCTGGACCAAGGTTACATATAAGTGCGCAGAAATCATTGCCTTTCTAAACAGTTAAAGCATTTTTCCTGCTGGAAGAGAGAGAGTGCCTACCACAGAAAGCAGGGCAGTTAGCCACGGAGTACACTTGGGAAATAAAGGATTTTATTTCTATTTATTTTGAATCTATAGTTTTCTAAACCCCAGAAACGTAATTGGGCCATTATCAAGGAAGCATGTGCCAGGGGATATGGAGAGGGTCCTTTGGGCAAAAGAGAAAATCTTCTTTAAGATTTAACTTGTTTATGATCCTTAGAAAATGCTTTCTCTTTGTTTGTACATGTTGAACTCTGAGAGTCTACCTTAACGTGCAAAGGTTTTTGTCTTGACAAAATTAGTGAACTTGTAGAAAGCAGACCAGCAGGTTGATAATCTATTTTTTTTTAATACCAAGTATTACCTCTTTTTCTCTTTCACTGAATTTTATTTTCATTCCAACAGTTTCAACCTTCTAAACTTCCCCCATTCCTCCTTACCTCCATATCTTCATCTACCTAAAATAGATCTTATTTAAATGCACTTTTTTCCATCATTGGCCTGACCCCTCCCAAATCAGGCATTTTCTGTCCTGAAGGGCACACGATGAATCCTCTGCTTCCAGTCACTTGGGCAATTTGTCAAGGACTGACTGGGGATGTTTATTGGGAAATAATAAATGGAAATGTTCTTTATGTCTTCTTAATTTAGGCAACTGTGTGCGTGTTTCTCTTTGTCTTTTATCTTAATTTATTTTTGTTATGAGAGTTTTTCAGGGCCCCATATTTTTTCAAATTGTTGTCACAAATATCTTTTTTTTCAAGTTCATCATCACCCACCAAGCTCAGTGATGCCATCCGTGTCCTACAGATGAGGAAGCTATGCCCAGACTATTTGTCTCAGGACCTCCACTCAGTGAACAAGTAGAACTTATAGCCAAGTCTTCTGACTCCTTCTGACTCAAAGGGCTATTGGCCTTCTCACAATACCAAAGTGGAGTTTATACTCTTGAACACTGAATGATGCTGAATATATTTTTCTAACTTCTCATGGACCCCACAAAGTGCCCTGTGCAGAGTGTGTGATCAGTAGATATTGGTTTGTGAAACTTCTAAGACTTGACTCTGACTTATACAACATTGATTTAGAGAAATAAAGGCATTGTTTTAAGAATATAACCATGTATCAAGACCCTCAATTTGGCAAGTCTAGTGAAAATTGAAAATGGATGGTCATTATTAGTACAGCTTACTCAGAGGTGGTCCTACAAGACTATGAAGCGGGGATGGCCTCCCGCAGGGTAGGGCTCGAACGTTACTGAGCAGCAGTCACTCACTGCACTGAGGAGTATAGGAGAAGGCAGGAAAATGAAACTGAGTTTCTCTGGAAGTCTGGCATCTTGGATACTTCAAGGGTTCAAACGGTGTTTACTGGGAACTAAGTGGTTCAAGGAACTGGTAATGTGAAGGGGTATCCACCTCCAGGACCTCGGAGTGAATCTAGTCCAAATAAAGAAGCTGGTGGGTTGGCGGCCTTTATGATAAAAGATTGAGCCTCTCACCTCCAAGTCTATGGGACAGTTCTCCTTGGGCCACAGGACTTGTTATATATCCTGACGACTGCTCAGTAGACTATGTGAAATACATGAATGGCCACGGTCACCTGTGATGTCATCATCATCTACATTTTCAAAAGCATTCTCCCCCCCCCCAAAAAAAAAAATCATGGAAAAAATTGAAAAGCAGTAAATGAAACATGGATGGACAGGTTATACTCTGCACCAAAGTGTGGCTTGGTGACAAATACAAAGACACTTTTCACCACTGTGTCAGGGGCTCAGATGAACATTTATTGAACCCCCTATATGAAGAAAGACATAGAAAATAAAAATGCATTCTTTGCCCTCATTGTGTTCATGGTCTAATTGGGAAAAGAATCATTTCATTAAAGAAAATTGAAATGAATCAACGCAAACAATTGATTTTCTTGTTGAATAGATACTGGAGAGGTCGTGAGAAAGCTGGAGGCGAGATGCAGCTAATCAAAGATAGTTTGTGTAGAATTGTATTCAGTTCTATATACCTGTGCACCCTGGCTAGTGACGCTGGACTACCTGGCAGAAGGAAGTCTCTTCTTGACATAGGAAAAGGAACCTCATGCAGCTTTGGGCTGAGCCAGGCCTAGGATATCTGTTCTGTCTTTGGGTCATTCCTGTTCAGTGATTCCCTAATGACCAACAAGTTGCATTCCCTGGAGCTCTTGTTGACTCTAGATCATCCTGATGTTTGATTCACTCTGGAATCTATAGTTTGTTCTAGTCAGGTCTGTGATGGATTTACATTCCTGAGAGAACCTTCTGGGAAAGTGAAGCCTCAAAGACTCTGCTGACTGTCCAGGGATAACCCAAGGGCTGGATTAGATCTTGACTACAGATGCCCTTCCATGAACACCGAGGGGCCTAGAGTCTCCTGAGCCATTCTTATTTTACTAAAAAAGCAGAGAAGAGGGTCATAGAAACTAGCTTTTGAGTGTTTAAGTTCCAAGGTCTTTTTCAAACACAGACACACATGTACATACTTACATGGGATCACACACACAAACACACACACACACATACAGATCTCTTTCTCTAACATTGTATTCCTTAGGCTTTTGGATGAAGTCTTTTAGCATCTTTATATCAATGAATAAAATTGTTGTGTACCCATAAAAAAGAGGGAAAAGAAAGAATGTTTGTGCCCTTTAAATGCCATAACATAAGTATGTCTTCATATTGTATGTGGATTTATTATAAACACCATGGATAATTTGTGTATCCAAAGCTGTGACTGGCTCCCGATGGCTCAGTGTACGCCATGTCACAGAGGAGTGATGGCTTCCTGTTTCCTCAGGGTGTTTCCCCCATTTTGCTGAAACTTACTTTACAATTCGGTGGGGATAATGAATTCAAGTAAAATAAGATGTACTCTCTAATTGTTCTATCAAAAGAGCAGGAGGCTGTGAAATCGTTCTCAGTGCTGGTACGTTGGATGCCTTTCCAAAGGCATGAATCAGCTCCTTGTGACATGTTTTCAAGTTTCCCATTTGGGTTATTGTCACTAAACTCACCCGGGGCCCAGGGAAAGCGTTCTTCTTTTCACACTTCTGCTCAGGTGTCCAGATTACTGTCCCCTATAGTGGCTTTGACACTGACACAGAAGCTAGCGGGGCTGCTTCTCCTGATGTGCTGCAGTGGATTAAATCTAAGGTTTTTCTTTTTTCTCCCTCTGTTTCTTTTATTATGGTGGTTGGGGCAGAATCACTCTTTTGAATTAGAAATACCGATATGATCCAAGAGAGAATGGTATAGTAGTGAGAGTAGACAAAGAGGAGGACCATGCACTATCACGTGGATAAAATACCTAGCCGCACACTCTCTCCAGGGCACACACATCAGCATCCCTGTGTGCAGACAGACTGCTGATATATTAGAGTCTGCTGGCCATTTTGTTTACGATAACTAGGAAAGGAAAAATGAACCCCTATTTCAGTGTGCTCGTCCCAAGATGATGGCACGGTAGAATCTCCTCTCAGGTAAACCAAGAGAGCCTAGTTAATCACCATTTATCACTCAAGGGACTCGAGTGTCTTACAGATACACTGGAGCCCTGGAGACTGAGTTACTCCTTGGGTTGCGATGCTATTCTCTTTTCTCATTCCATCTAATGTAATAAACTGCAGTCCTGGCATCGGAGTGACGTGTGCTGGCTTTTAGAGTCCTGAGCCTTTAACATGTGCATGATTCATTCCACAGAACTAAATAAATTTTCAGAAAGAAATGTCATATCATTACAATTTTAATAACTTTACAACTTCGCTCCATCTCCTCCATTACAAGACTATTCCTAGCTACCATCATTTTTTGCCGGAAGCCTCTAATTTATTTCCCTGTATCTGCAGCTGCTCACCTTCAAACAGCATTCTGTTGAATTGATTTTAGTATCTACACCACTCTTCTTGGAATCTGAGATAGATTAGTTGATGCCTAAATTGGCTGAATTTTTATATGTTTTTGTCTTAGCTTATTAGAAGCGCACTCTATTTACCAGGTAATAGTCGAAAGAACAGGTACAGGCTCCCTTCCCATTTGACCTTCCCACTCATATTTGAGTTATTCTGAATGCTTACACATAAACTATTGGTCAAAAACTGAAAAAAAGAAAATTCATAGCTAGCCTTAAATTATGCAAGTTTCCATAACAGGGGTCAGCAGAATTTTCCTCTAGGGGGCCAGAGATTGACTATTTTACTCACGTAGACCACATGATTTCTGTTGCGACTCCTCAACTTTGCTTTTATAGTGCAAAAGCAGCCAAAGACAATATGTAAATGACTGAGCACAGCTGTGTTCCAATAAAACTTTATTTACATAAACAGGCAGTAGCCAGATTTGGCTCACAGTTTGCTGATTCTTGCCTCAGGCCAATTTGCCTCCTACAACTTTTGCATACCCATTCTACAAAGGCATCATAAAAATTGCAATCATCTACATCATATTTTCTGATAACCCCAAATATTGAATCTCTCAATTCTAAAATGTGTATACTTTTTTTTTTCTTTAGCTAGAAAATGGTATAGAGTTTAGACTGTTCATCTGTGGGAATTCATCTGTGGGAGTGACTGAAAATGCTTTACTTATTAAACCAAAAATTATTGGTTGATGCTCGTTATTCACATAGGTCCATCCACCTTGAAGTCATAATGTTAAATCAATCTGTCACTTGAAAAGTAGGTAAACAGTAAAGCACTTTGAAGAAATGCTAAAGATTTCCTTGCAACTACAGAGTAGATCTTGAAAGGTTACTGGCTGTTTACTGGTGTCTCTTCCCTAGGGGAATTCCTGCTTTCTAAGAAAGGGAGTGTCTTTGCAGCCCATTCAGCCCAACTGATCACACATCTTCATGGAACTGACTAAAATTACCTAGTCTGTAGTGAAGAGTCATGGGACTAAATTGGAGTTAGAACCGTCAGCTAATGTCACTATACACTGGGAGACTTTCTTAGGGGCTACCTTACTCACTACTATGAGTTAAAAGAGAAAGGGGTAACCAAGACCAGGTTGGGAAAATGACATGGGGCTTGTATTTCAGACTCGCTGTTTTCTGGCTGGTGAGCTTTCATTTCCAACTTTACATCTATAAAATGGACACTTGAGCCCAACATAGAGGGCGCGGGGTGTCCGAGAGATGATCCGCATATGCTCATTGCTCTCCCTGTGCTTTGAAGGCCAGACCACAATTTTCAGATGCAAGGTATTGAAATTTATATGTGTGTACACACAGGCCTGCATTGGTGTCCACATGTGTGTTGTGTGTGTTGTGTGTACATGTGTTATATACATGCATACATGCCTTATAGAAGGAGTGTTGTGGGGAATACGTTAAAACAGATAGGTAAATATTTGTAGAGCAGTTTCTGTCAGGCAGTACACGCTTTATGGATATTTGTTGAGTGACTAAAGCTTTGTAGTCCTTAGTGTAGAGTTTCTCAGTAGTGGCACTGTTGATATGATGGGCCAGATATTTCTCTGTTGTGTATTATCTGATATTAAGCAGCATTCCTGGTCTGTACCCACCAGATGCCACCCCACCCCTAGTCGTGGCAACCAAAAATGTCTCCAGACATTACCACATGTCCTTGGGCACAAAACCACCTCCAGTTGAAATCACTACCTTGGTGGAACCAAGACGTTAATATAAGGAAGTGGTTCCCAGACTTTAGCAAGCACCGAGAGGGCTTGTGAAGAGTCTGATTGCTGGCCCCACTCTGCAGTGTTTGATGCAGAGGGTCTGACGTTAGATCCAAGACTTTCTATTTCGAACACTTTCCCAGGTGAGGCTGCTGTTGGTGGCTCACGGCCCACACTTTGTAAACTCGTAGGTAAAATGTGAGATGTTCTGAAAAAATTATAGGGGGTTTCAAACGTGCTTCCTCATTGTGAGGATGACAGCGTTACTGTGAGCACAGGGCTCAGGGTTTCTTCATGGCAGTCCTCGGGTGGTGTGCTCACAGCTGTGGTAGAAATCTGGGGGGAGAGCCGGGCATTTACGGGAGATGTTCTGCCTGCACTGGGTTTCAGTCGGCACTGCCCTGCCAGCTGTCGCCTGAATCCTGCCAGGAGACTGCTCCAGGTTTTGGTGTAACACTGGGCCTCCTATGGAAATGAACTTTAATGTTTGCTTTGTCGTCAAACTTGACTACTAAACAAGGCAGTGTGACATTGGGGTCTGGGAAGAGAAGTGAATGTTCAGAATAGGTCTGAAGCACCTGATTGCTCAGGATGGCAGTCTATGGCCAGTGACTATTAGAGCCGTGGCTGTGACTTGCCTCTTATTTACTTGCACCAGCTGTCTTGTCCTTTGTCCTTCCTGGCTTCCTCCCTTCAGGTCAGAGTTCCTGTTGTCCTAAGTTGTCACGTTGTCATCCCTGCTTTCTCTTCTCTCTCTCTCTCTCTCTCTCTCTCTCTCTCTCTCTCTCTCTCTCTCTCTCTCGCTCCCCCCCCCCCCCCCCCCCCGCTTATAGTTAGAGATGAAGCTGTGTTGAGCTATTTATCAGTCTTATCTCTCTTGGCCCTCTGTTAGTATTTCAGTCTGTGGATCTAATCCACTTTAATTGACTGACCTCACACAACCAGACATCAACAAAACACCAGGGGAAGTGCAGCTGCAGGCAGGGGGAGAAGTGGAGGCAATTTTGCTGGGTGGGTGCAAAAGTCATCGAGACCCGTGCAGATTTAGGAAAACAGAATAAGTTTCCAAGCCATTTAATGTGAATTTTCTCGGGACAATCTATACAGATTCTGGAGTTGATGATCTTGAATGGGAGACAGTCATTTCAAACAGGGAAGCATTCTGTAGGTGCAAAACCAACGTCCCCATTATTATTACCAATTTCACCCCCCCACACACTGTTCCCATCATTGTCACATCATTTTTCGCAGAGCATGTCAGAACTTGCCAAGATTTTATTCATTTCTTTGAAGGACCGTTTAGCACAGGTATTATCCTACTTGTTGTTATTCTCATTTTTCATACCAATAGCTTGTGATAGAGATAGTTGAGGAACCTGTTCAGGATGACCTTGGCACCGAGATGCAGAGCTTTGACTAGGCTCAAGTCTTCTGATTCTAAATTTTAAAGGCTTCTGGAGCTCAGAACAGACATTTTCTTCTCCCTGGCCCTTCCTGTCACAGCCACACTGAAGCTCCTCAAGGGAAGGGACGGGGTCATTGTCATGGCAGGATAGTGAAGGTCCCAACGCTCTCCAAGCTACGTAGCTGGCATCTTGTCAATTTGGGTGATTCCAGATGGGCTTATTCTCTATCTTAGACTTGTTGAGGGAGAGATATAATCTCATAGAGCTCTTGAATCCTTTAACAGTACATGGCTCAGAACACCCAAAATGCACCCTTAGTGCTATGAGCAAACAATTGTCCTGGGTCTAGAACAAGAAGACCATTAACATTGAAAGAATGCGCTGATGATTTTCGCTGAAAGAGTTAACAGCCACAAAAAGAGCCCATACTGTGTCCTAATGCAGGGTGTTTTATCTTAGAGAACGTCGATAAAATCCTCTCTCAGCCAAAATTATCTGATGAATCAAGTAACTTGTACCTCATCATTTTGTATTTTACTGATTTCATATACAAAGCACAATGAGACTATATGTTTTGCCCAAGATTTATTGCCAAAAAGTCTGAATATGAGTGACCAATTCTCGACTTTATCCTATATTGTTCAAATCCTATTTAGCCTCCATGGCATAAAAACTATTAGCACATTTTTTTTCTACCACAACCACACATTCTAATTCATTATTAATTGATTCACTTATCCATTAATTTAACAAACATTTACTAGCACCTGCTAGGATTCCTATATTTGAGATACACACAATTAAGTTAAGCTGTCTGTCTAGGTTAGACAGACATAAAGTATATAATATGTAATCTATATACTATCTTATATAAATAATTCCAATTGCAGCATGTTGTAAATGTGACCAAAATATAACATGGTAGAAAATTCCTGGGTTTTAAAGTCAGACAGACCTCAATATGTCTCCTACTAGTTGGTGAATTCCCAGTTATCTTTTTAACTTATAAAATCTGAAGGGTAATTGTGAGAATTCAAAAATTATTTGCTGAGCGCCTACGCTGTCCATCAAGGTGGTGTGGGTTATGCTGCAGTAACAAATAGCTTACAATTTTGGTGACATCAATCAACCACACTTTGTTTCTCAGTCATGTTCCATGTCCATTGCAAGTTGGCTTGCTGCCATCCTCACACAATGACATAGGCTGACAAAGAAGCCACTGCCAGAAATTTGCTTGGTATAGGGTTGAGAGAAAGTAGGAGAACTCTGGCAGATCTCACATCAACAATTAAGTGCATGGCATGAGGTAAACAGCACCACTGGTCACTTTATCTACTATGACCCAGACTTTGAAATGAGAAAGGCACACCTGGCACTGTCTGGACCCAAGAGAGTTCACATATATGCTATTCTCCTTGCATCATTGCCTAGCACAATTCTGTGGGAAGCCTAGAAGTTAAGAAATTGAGAGCTGCTTCCTTTGCACATCTCCCTGGCACACATTTGAGAATTCCAGTTCTGTTTCTGTCAGCTGCAATTTTCTACAATAGTGGAAGGTGCATTCTGCCTTCCCTGGGGGCCCTCGGGGATGAATGAAGCGATCGCCTTCAGGGAGATCTTTATTCCTGAGGATTTTTCTTGTCCCTGTGCATTTTTGCTGCTGATACCTTACCCCAGTGTTGGTAGCATCTCCTGGGTCACTTCCACAGCAATAACCGTGATATGGCTGATGGAAGAACAGAAAACTGGAACCTGACTAATCTGAGGAACCAGGTGGGCTCATAAACAGTCATTATTGGCGAAGGATGACTTATTGGCTATTTCAAGACAGCTGTTTTCTGCACCATTCAGTTTTTTCCTGCATGCACTTGAGGATTCTTTGGTAATGTCTTCTGATTTACCACTTGTCATTGTTTTTAATATTGAGGAAGAACATCTATTGAAGTGATTGCCTTCGTAGCAACTTTAATGGTGATGGGTATGGAGTTATGAAAATTTATAGTCATGCTGTTTTTGCAGCTACGCTTTGCTTGTCTTGGAAGGGCTTATAAAAGGCACCAAGGAACATGAAGAGAGAGCAACTACCAAATTGTGACAAGGTACCAACTTTAGAAATGTTGTTTTTTTAATGTTCTGTTTGCTAAAGTTTACATTTCTTTTCACACTATTTCTTGATGACAGTGTGGCCAAACCAACAGCTCTTCAGCTATTACTTTCAACTACACAAATAAGGGAAACGATGACTGACATTTACTGAGGTCCCAAAGTAGGTACAGCTGCTTGCCAGGTGTTTTATACATATGTGTTCTTCTAAGATGCTCATAACAAGCTTCAGACATAGCCATCCCCTTCCTCCACACATCCCCTTTTTAGCAGGAAAATCAGAAGTTAAATAACCTGCCCAAGGTTATGCAGTTTTCCGAGTCCGAGGTGTTATTTGAATCATGCTATGCTAAAACCCTTGTTCATCCTTTTGAACCAATTGATGTGTCTAATTATCAGTGTTACAGATGGTCAAATGATTGGATGGTTTCTTCTGTTGATCTCATTTATCCCTTATATTTGTATAACATTTTACTATTTCTAAAGTACTCTCATATTAATCATATTATTTCAGCCTTGTAAGAGCTCTATGAAGTATGTAAAGCTGGTATCTTGTCTCCATAATATATTATCCACAAATGGGTCAGAAACGTTAAGTAACTTTCCTCAGATCAGTCAGGGCTACCTCCAAAACCAATGTTTTTTCTCTCACATATCTTCTCCTCTCTGGACACATGAACCAGCAGAGTTTATTTTCCTGGCAGCTGAGCGTGATGGATTCTAACCTGGTCTACTATATGGCTGTTTGTCACAAGGCTTATAATGAACTGAGACAAAGCAGTTAGCCACAGATTATAATGCCACTGTGGTCCCATGACCAGGAGGTTGCAGTAATGAAATTTCCTACGAGTAAAGAGACCACATCTGCGGCCTAGCACAGCCACGTTCACCACCGCAGGAAACACAATGAAACATTTGGGTAAGGGTCTGTCCTGATGTGGGCAGCGTGCTAGCTGGTTTAGAGAGACCTCTCTGAAACAGTGATTACAGTGGCAAATGTGTGGCGCCTCAGATAAGGACCAAATATTTATTCTGGCAGAGATTAAATCTTTTCTGTCCCCGAATCTATTATGGATCTTGCAAAGAATCTTCCAAAGAATATATCGTGCTGATCAGTCAGCTCACTGAGCTAGAACTGAGCTTTGTCACCGCTGTGGCTGAAAAGCTGCAGAATGCTGGTTTAAAGGTCTCTCTCCCCTAAACTGCTCTCCATCCAGGATTAATTAGTGACTCAGAAGTGAGTTGAATCACCAGCAGTCCTTTCCATGCATTCAGGATTTATACAATGGTTTCTCAATGAAGAACCATGGTGCAATAAACAACCCACATTTGTGGGGTGGGCAGAGGAGAAATGGTGTCTGCAGTCATAGTTTTCTAACTCCCTCAGTCCTTGCATTCTGCTAAACAGATTCTGATTCAGGTTATTCTAGCGTTGCTTATCTAGGGATGAGGGTGACTAAGTACCAGCACACACACACACCCCATTAGAAATGAATGCCAATTCTTTAAGCAAGAGAAAGCAGAAAAGCCATGCTGGTTTTTTTTCTGAATTCCTAGAGAGTTAATGAGTAAGAATAAAATGGATCATAATATTATTAATTGTGGGCATGAAAGACACACAAAAAATCCTGTCCTCAGGTTCACGTATCCACGCCACACATCATAATTTAATGCTAGGTATCGTGTAGTGGTGGAAATGCAGAGGTGGAAAAAAAAATAAAATAAGGCAAAACTGAGAAAATAACGTCACAATAAACAAGGATATTAGAAACCACGAGTATATTTAGTCACCGTGTAGGGAGGCAACAGAATTTTTTCCCCAGAGAACAGACGTCATTTTGCGTTATGTGCTATGCGACAGGGCACAAAGGAAGCGATGGTGTCTGGCCTGTATCAGCTTCCATGCATGCTGAAAGCAGGCTGTAGTGATCAGCCTAGATCAGACTCCTACTTTCTAAGATCAAGACTCCTGGGTACTCGTCCCACCTTTGGTTGTGCACAAGATATGTTCATATACTAAAGGAAAATTGGCAAGTTGAGAAAAGCTGTCTTTTGGAAAAGTAAGTGAAGCGTACCAAACTATATGGAAACCAGCACCTAAAATGTCACCAGAAGTTTTAATTGATTGACTTTAAGCACAGTGAGTGCTTAATCAACATTATGTTTATGTACTGAATGAATGGATGAACCAAATTACTAAATCTGAGATTCAGTGAAATCTTTCCTACATCTTAGTTTATGTGGATTCTGGACTTCTTTTCCCATATGCTTCTCTTTCTCCTCCTCCTCCTCCTCCTCCGCCCTGCCTCTCACACCCCTCATCTCATTACTCATCCTCCTTCTTCTCCTTCTGCTTCAATTATGAAACTAAGGATAAAAAAGACTATGTGAGCAAATGTTGTGACTCAGCCTTGTAGAACATCAGAATTACAGCTAAATTAAATTATCCTTGAATGTCCAACCTATTTCTCAGCCAATAAGTCAGACAGCTAGAGAAATGGAGAAAGATGTCTCCCTTCTCTCCTTGCTTCCATCCCTCTGACACTCTGCATGCTGTGACACCTTGCCAAGAGGTTGAGAGAGACTGATTATGTCTGATCAGGAAGGTTACTTTTATGTCTTATCAGAATACTGATTCCCACTCTTGGTTGTAGCCAATTATTAGAGAAGAGTAAGGGTTTTCATAGCATTGCTATTTATGCTTGAGTATTTCACTTCCCAGGAGGTGGATGACGTCACCACCACCTCCACTGCAGTCATCACCTTCATTACCATAGTGTTAGTCTTCTGGCATCCATTGTGTTTTCCTCCCAGAAGTCTTTTGGGGCCAAAGAGATAACTTCTGCTGTGTAACATGAAGCTATGGCACTGAATATTATATCTGTATTTAAATTAATCTTAGGAGTAAGGCTATAAGTATGGAAAGGGTGACAGAGATCTGACTCTGAAAACGCCAGCTCAGTTTCACTGGCCTCTACTGCGGATACATTTATTTTCTTTGTGTTTTTGACCTATAGGAAGGTGTCATCAGGAGTTGCTCTGTAATGCTAGCTCCTCTGCTGTTGATTCCCAATGATTCTGTACCCAGCCCCTTGGCCTTGACCCAAAACGTGCAAGCAGGCTTCTTTCATCCTAAATCTGAACTATGAGGAGATCTAGGGTCTGGTGTCTTATTAGCCTCTCCTAGAACGCAGGCCTAATTCACCTCACAGAAATGAACTTTGCAGTGTCATTCCACGGGGGCTAGGTAGTTCTGTGGTTCCAGCTTTGATAACTGTTGAGGGCGATCCAATGATGGAACCTGAGCAGTGCAGCCTGTGAGAACAATCTGGGTAGATTTCTACCTTTGGTTTTTATGTTTAGGATGAAAGCCCATGGAGAAATGTAGGCTACTGCCATTAACTTCATGCTGCTGGACCCCTCTGGGTACCTACACATTCATTATTAGTTGGAGGCTCCACTCTAAAAGGAGAAAACCTTGTGGTTATTGATAACTATGCCTTTTGTGTTTTTTTCTTATAGGAACAGGGGAAAATTGGAGTTGTCTTCAATATTGGCACGGTTGATATCTCCATCAAAGAAGAAAGAACCCCTGTAAATGACGGTAAATACCACGTGGTGCGCTTTACCAGGAACGGCGGCAACGCCACCCTCCAGGTGGACAACTGGCCCGTGAATGAGCATTATCCCACAGGTACATGTTTTGCTCTCAGTGACCATACTTTTTTGCTTTCCTAGTCTTACTTTGAAATGGTGGTTTTTCTCATGACCATCCCCAAATCATAAAGCACTAAATATCAAGCACATAATTCATGTGTTGTTTTTTGTTTTTCTCTTCGTTTTGATTTTGTATGGGAAGATAAGTTCTTTCTTTAGGACTTGATCCAGTGTAGGGAGCTTCTGGAGACTTTACTAACTATGCACTGAACCGTTTTTGTTAACCCAATACTGCCTGACTGGCTCATACCAAAGACAATTATTGTAGGTTTCCTCGGGCACCGCAAGTGATGAGCAGTGAAGGGAAGGGACTCCATCTCTCCCATGCACTATTGTCAATCATTGTGGAATAATCGATTTGAGATCTGGAGTTCTGTAGTGTAATTTAGCCGAAGGTACAGGTGGCCAGAGATTGCACAAAGACTTTGAAAGGAAGTTTATGAAACTTGAATGGATGAACAAGTCAGGCAACAACTGAGAGAGAAAAATGAAGGGTGGAATTGCATTGACTTGGTTGACTTTGTAATTTTTTATTTTTTTTTCCCCATTTACGTTAAGCCTGCGTTGATATTCAGAAACTGGTCCTAGTAAGTGTTTTAATAGCAAACATGCTGGTGTGGGAGGGAGAGAGGTTAATCATCTGTTTACATTTTATCGTCAAGAAGCATTTGCCAACAAACTCCCAAAGCCAGATGGCCCAATCAAGGGCAATGGGAGGAAAGGTTGCCTTCTTTAAAAGAGATCATTTAAATAATCCCTTAGTGTTCCCTTTCATCTCGCACTTCTCCCAGGAAAAGAGCCCTGAACCCTGATCATAAATGTTCTGGCCAATCAAAAGTAACTGTGCTGCTGTTTTGTTCCCCAAATAGCCAGTCTTCCTGTGTCTGTTTTAAGAATTACGTTAGCATCCACAAACAGCCTACAAGACTCCCAAGTTATTGAAGCAGAAAGCCCCATTTACTCATTTGCCTACCCTCTCAGTCTCCACACACTATCCAGTCAGCCTTTGCAGGGAGTCTCTTGTCATACTCTTTGTACTCCTTAAATTAAGACACAAAAATGACCTTATGCAATTATCTTTGATCCTATGAAGACAGCCAGAAGTGTTAACAGCTACTATGAATTTTATCGTCATCCAAATTCACTAGACACCTAATAGACCTGATTTTTAAATGCTTCTTGCTTGAACTCTGGTGGTTGGGAGGGGTGGGGGATGGGGAGAATCAAAACAGCCTGAGATCTTAAAAGCTGTTTATTTGCTCATAGGAAAAATCAATGTCTCTCCACGCATATTATCATTGGCCCTGCTAGTGTTGCTGTAGGGTTTGTTATGTTTTTACAAGGAATTTCAAAGATTTCTAAACTGATGTTAACCACTTGCCCTGAGCTAATATAGAATCTGGGAGTTTGCTGCCCGCAGTAGCAGTCTCTTTAATGGTCATTTGAAAGCCACAGATATGTAAGAAAACCAGTGACCCTTGCTGTGTGCTTCTTTGTATCTTCAGTTCCACATTTTGTGTTACTTCCTATGTTTCCAAAACAGGGGAAAAAAAGCTTTCTTTAATGGTATTGCTTCCCATTGAAAACTATTATTACTAGTAACTGTTGGTAACTGTTATTTAGTAATAATAAGTGTTATTATTACAGGACATGATACAATATAACAGTGATAAGTATGGGCTTTGGAGGCAACTAGCTGGAGTTGGGATCTTGGTGCCATCAGCTGTGAGCCAAAGGCAGGCTGGATTACGACCTTGAAATGCCCTAAACACTGATATATTTGTTGCCTTTCTCCACTTATAATTCAAAATACAACAGTAAACCATAAAATAAGTGTAAGAATTTCTAGCAATTCTGATTTCTCTTCTCTGATGATTATTGGAATGCTTTAAAACTGTATCAGATTCTTTCTCCCCACATTCTTCTTTTTCACTCTGTTTGCTTTGTTCTCTAAATAAGTGCTTATTCTTCTTTTTAGGTGATCCAGTTCCAAACTTTAAGCAAGTTATCTAACCTCCTGAGCCTCTGTTTCATAAGCCATAAAATGGGGACATGATAATACTTACTTTCCAGGGTTAATGTGAAGATTATGTGGGTTGAATCCATGTAAAATGCTCAACATAATGCTAAGTAAGTTAAGTCAACATTCAATAAATGTTAACTATGAGAACTACCACACATTTGGGTAGCATCTTTTTTACTATTACATATTCACTGCTATGGATTACTTAATTGTGACTATTAAATTGGATAGAGTAGATACTTTTAGTCTCCATTTCAAATTTTTTTTTAAAAAAAAAGACCCAGGGAGACGCTGTGTGTTTCATAAAGTCACATAGTAAACGAGGGGCCGAACTGAAACCAGGTTCTCCAGTTCTCAGCTGGCACAATTTCTACTATTGCTCCCAGAGCCATTTGGGGGACATTTTGAAAAGTGCGTAGATAGAAATGAGCATTATTCTTCTTGTGTCGTCTTAGGTTTGTCCTTTTTTTTATTTTTAAGTGTCGTATTACAAAGGTTAATATTAATAACCACACAAAGGTAGTTATTCAACAATGTAGAGGTGAAAAAAATCCTCCTTTCAAAACGAGAAGTTCTTTTAGCGGTGCTAAAAGATTCATTTGTGATGAATCCAAGCTGTCTGCTGGCCAACAATGGCCAATGTGCTTCCATGAAGCCGTGGAAAGAATACTGAGTATTTAAAGGAGCTATGGTGATACTTTGTTGCCTAGACCAGAAAGGCATATTGGAAAGGGCAGCATTTTCGTTTTACATTCCACTCCTTCAAGACTTCCTAGGAGTGGCTCACCTTTGGAACTTTGGATACTTAATGTTCTCTTGTTTCTGCTTCCCTGTGCAACTGAAAGCATCCATTGAATGAAATTTAAAGCATCATTAGAGCAACCTGGCAATGTTTAATAAATCTGTGTTAAACCAAAAGCTCAAAATACCCCCTGTATCTGGACATCAAAACACAAAGCCACCTGGTCCGGCAATCTTGACATTGTTTCTACGAAAGTGATGTATTCACCTTTTCCCAAGCTATTCTATGTCATTGATAGTAATAGAAAGTATAGAAACCATCCAGAGGAGTGCAGTTGAGCTACTTGTCTGTTGCTAATGTTTAAATAGTAAATAGAGTAGCTCCTATAGAATATTTATGGAAGTGACCTCATTCTGAAGACATGTCTCAGGGTATTGTTCCTACTCAACGAGTCCCTTTGCATCAGCATGAATGGGTCAACTCCAGAATCTTTTCATGGGCTTTCATGGGATTTTATGCGGCTCTACTGCAACATCCCACTGTGAAATATTTAGAAACCAGCTGGGCACGGGGCATGTAGCATACATGCTCTTTGTGAATCAGGAAGGATCCACAATGAAAATAGTTCTATAGCCATCGGAATCTTATATCACTTACTTCTGGGAAATAGAACTCAAAAGCAACGTCATTCTTTGAACCTGAAAATAGAAAGGCTAAGGAACAGGAGAGGGAAATAAAAGACGACTCAGCCCAGAGGTGGCATTCAGGCACTGATAAATGTTCCTTATGAAGCCTCTGATTACTGTCTTAACACAATGCAGTGGTGGGAACCAGGAAGGGGAGGTGAAAGGTAAGTTGAGCATGAGGAATTAATTTTAGCCCCAGCTCTAGGCCCCCTGGGAGGCTGGGCTGAATGGGATTGTTAAAGATCTGGTCTCTGGGGTGAGTGGGTGGCTGGTTGTGTCATCAGGGCCATTAGAACGCTGAGCACAGTACAGTAAGAGGTCAGAGCCAGGCTTCCTGCAAAGTGAAGACTGATAAGCAGCTCCCATGTGTAAGACTTTCCATCTTCCTATGGCAGGCGGTGTTAAGGAGAATAGGGTCTCAGTTCTTTTACTCTTGATATTGCATACCGATTTGGTTGCAGGGTTCTTGACTGGAATGCCCTTCCTCAGTCACTAAAATGCCCACAGATGACCTAAGCTTAAATCCTGTTTGACCACCCGACTCAGGACATGAAAATGATATCGAAGTGGCTCCCTCGCTCAGACACTAGATTGGAAAACTCCCTCTTTGTATTTGAAGGTGTCAGATTCCACAGAACCTTGTCTTTACAAGGATTGAACGTGTCAACACGGTTGTAATGCTTCCTGATGCTCAAAGTGTCATGGGAGCCTTCTTGCTCGATCCCCTGGGGGAACAGGGTTTGGTACTAGTGTTGCCACCATACTCATATTGAGGATACATCACTGAAGCTCTGCGAGGCTAAATCACCTCCCCAGCGTCACACAGCGTAGCGGATAGAGCCAAGATTTCTATCCCAGTCTTCAGATTCCACTGCCTCCCATTTGCTGCATGGTTCTCTGTTTCTCAGAGTCATGATTTTATTGATACTGACACTAGTTATTTTTTTGGTTTTTGTTTTGTTTTTGTTTTTTCATCAAAAGTATTCTCAAATAGAAGTCCCTGCCTGGATTAGTTCAGTCCACAGGGTTTCTCCACCTTGGCACTCTTGATTCAGGCCTAGGTAATTGTTCGCTGTAGTGGGCTGTCGTGTGCATTGGAAGATAGTTAACAGCACCCCTGACTGCCACCCACCAGATGCCAGTCGCCTGTCTCCAACACCGAGTGTCTTCTGGGAAGGCAAAACCATCTCCTGGTGAGAAGTACTGACTTAGAGAAAGCCTGCACCATATTTTATTTCAATCGCTTATTGTCCTTTTATAGTGTAGACTGTATACATGGGGGGTAAGAGAAGTTTCTTTGTGCACATCTCATCCTAGATTACTGAGACTGTGAAGGGTTAAAAACAAGTCTGTGTACTTGGAGTGGTGCTGACATTTCTCAGGCCTTGGGTTTTCATTATTTCCTAACCAGGAGGTTTTCTTTCCTTTCCTTTCTGTCTTTGGCTACAAACATTTGAAGGCTTGCCAGATCTGAAGCACACATTGAAACAAGCCCCATCTACCTGCTTATTCATCCGTTCAGGATTAGTGTTACTTTCAGTTCAATGGGAGGAAGAAACATAGATCGTGAAGTCCTGTAAAGAGAATGAGAAGTATAAATACAGCCAAGGAGGAAAGCCATATTTGAATATGATTTTCCAGACTGCAGAGATGCAATGACAACTGGAGAGAGGCGTACGTAATGAGTGTGTTTGCACATTGCTAGGTATACATTTTAAAACCATCTTATAAAGAAGTTGGTGCAACATTTGGTTACCAAATGCATCAATTAATCAGTTAAACCAGTGTAGCCCAGATATTTGCACTGTTAAATCATCATTCTTTTTCACTTATCAGGAATGACTTAGGAGGCACAAGCAGGTGAGTTTCTATTTCCAAGGGACTTTCAACTTGCTGGGGTCGGTCTTTGGTGAAAAAAATGTTTTAAAAATCTGAGAGTGGGAGAGAGGGGAAAAGGAAGAGAGGAGGAGAGAGAGGGAATGAGGAAGAGAGGGAGAGAAGCTGTGTTCTTTAACTTGGTTGCAAATGAGATTCTCCTGGGAACTTTTAATAAACTGTGGGTGCTCAGGCCCCAGTTCCAGGTCATCTCATTTAAGTGGTCTGGAGTGTGGTCTATGGATCAGCAGCAGTAGCGACAGTCTCACCTGGGAGCTTGTTAAAAATGCAGAATCTCTGGCCCACTCCAGACCTATGGAATCAGAATCTGCATTTTAACAAAGTACCCAGGTGATTCATGTGCACAGTAAAATTTGAGAAGCACTGGTCCCGGCATCAATATTTTTGAAAAGCTCCCAAGTGATTCTATATGCAGCTAAGTTTGAGAATCACTGGTATTTAGAAAGCAATAAAGTGTGTCTGTTTCTCCTTTTAGACTGCTCTACTCAAAACAGTAGCCGCTAACCACATGTAGCCACCCTTGCAATGTGGCTGGTATGATTGAGGCCCTGAAGGTTTATTTTCGTTGTGCAGTTATTATGTCCTAGGCCCTGAAGGATTTAAATACATTTTCTCGTTCCATTCTCAGGCCAACACAATGAGGCTGGTGGGGGCCACTGGTACTGCACAGCGCAGAACTGGAATATTCTAGCTCTTACTTCCTGTTACCTGTTGTACCTAATGTACATCTTCAGTTCCATCATTAATCAATGGATGGGCATGTACCTTCATATACTTTCAGAACTCATCGAATCTATTTTGTCATCACACAGTCACTGGGGTAATAAATCCACTGGATTCATGGGAATGTGACCCAAGAGATTGTAAGAAATAGCAGATGCGACCGTCTCTTGGCCAATTCATCCAGATGGTGATGGCTGCCCCCGTTGGGCATTTATTAGGTTGGTGCAAAAGTCATTGTGGTTTTTGCAATTATTTTTAACCTTATAAACCACAATTATTTTTTATGGCAGAGTAATATTCCATTGTATGTGTGTACCACAATTTTTTTCACCCAATTGGTTGAGAAAGACAAATATCATATTAGATTTAACTTGTATGTGAAATCTAAAGAACAAAATAAATGAGAAACAAAACAGAAACAGACCCATAGATACAGAGAACAAACTGATGATTACCGTTTGGTTGGTGCAAAAGTAATTGTGGGGTTTGCAATTATTTTTAACCTTTTAAACTGCAATTACTTTTGCACCAACCGAACGCTATACACTCCCTTCTCCATGCACATCTTATTAAGCCTTGCTACAACCTTGAGGTCAGTGTTAGTTTTATTCTCATTTTATAGATCAGGAACAGTCCTAGAGGCCTTAGGTACTTGCCAGGTTCCCAGCATGAGTGAAAGTGCTGGTCTTCCAATCCAAGGCCCCCTGAGTTGAGAACCCCAGTTTTAAATCACACTCTGCTCCTTCCCTGGATTCCCTTTGATACCCTGGGACACTTGCATGTTGCATAAATTCTGGTCTTAACCTAAATCTTGACAATTTAGAATGGTTCTCTCAAGTTAAATCTCTAATGTCTGCCAAGTTAGAAGTTAGCCCTTCCCATGGCCATTTACGACATCTGGCTTTCTTCACAACATCGGTTAGAACTTTTGGGACTTTGGCAGCCTCTTACCTTTCACAATCCCATTTTACCTTCTAGCGCGTATCTAAGTAGACAGGAGGAGCCTTATTAGATGAAAGTCTGTTTTACTGTTTAACAATCTTGCTTAGGGGACGGGAGAGCAGTGAGAGGGTGCTTAGGATTTTTTTGTTTTATTTTGTTTTTATTTTACCGGGTAAACCTTTCTCTTCTGTGAATTCCCAGCTACAAGGTGAATAGCCTCGTATCTTACAAGTTAAATACAGACACTCCTCAACTTACAATGGGGTTACATCCCCATGAACCCATCCTAAGTTGAAAGTATTGTGAGTCGAAAATGTGTTTAATACACCTAACCTACCAAACATCACGCTTAGCATAGCTTACCTTAAACATGCTCAGAACATAGTTGGGCAAAATCATCTAACACAGTGAATACACTATAGAATATTGGTCGTTTACCCTGGTCATGGCAGAGCTGACTGGGAGCTGTGTCTCTCTGCCACTGCCCAGCATCACGAGAGAGTATCCTCATGCACATTGCTAGCCCATGGAAAGATCAACATTCAAAGTACAGTTTCTGTTGTGAGTATCACTTTCACACGATTATAAATTCGAGAAATCATATTCAAATCATTGTAAGTTGAGGACCACCCATGCAATTACTGCTCTCAAACCCAGAGCCTTTCTCTCCCTGTGAGTGTCTCTTAGAAGCTGATAAGTATTTCAAGGCAAACTGTAGGCTTCTGGCTAATGCTAAAATTAAATATAACTACCCAGGAGACACAAAGTCAAGACTATACAGTTGACACTTAAACAACACAGGTTTGAACTGCACGGGTCTACTTATACATGGATTTTTTTTCAATAAATACTGTAAATGTATTTCTTTCCTTATGACTTTCTCAATAATGCTTTCTTTTCTCTAGCTTACTTTAAGAATGTAGTATATAATGCACATAACATACAAAATATGTGTTAATCAACTATTTATATTAACGGTAAAGCTTTCGGTTAACAGTAGGCTATAAGTAGTTGAGTCAAAGGTTATACATGGGTTTTCAACTGTGTGGGGGTCGGCACCTCTGAACACCCCCCACATTGTTCAATGGTCAACGTAGGATGTGTGTGTGTGTGTGTGTGTGTGTGTGTGTGTGTATGTGTGTGTGACAGCCTGTGGAAGAGAAAAATATTTGGAATAGAGGCAAAGGAAACCCATAAACACATGGCACATGTTACAAGGCACATGGCCCTGAGACATTAAGCTAAAACACGACTCAAGGTTATTTATAAAATAATTAAATAACACACAAAGGAGCTTGTTAGAATGATGAAGATTTACATCAAGTAATATGGTAGCAATTATAGTAAAGAGAGATATTATTGATCCAGCATTGATTTGTGAATAGGGCAGAGCTTTTGATCTAGAGAGTTGTTGAGCAAAAGAATAATTTTACCAGAAACTTCTATAGGACTTTGTAAGATGCACAACTTAGACTTAGGTCCAGGTTTATGTTTTTCTTATCTTTAGTAGACTACTTTGGTATTTAAAGGGGGAGATAGACTTTAACAAATTAAAAGCCACATGATAAATATTTAACTATAAAGTTAAATATTTTACGTATTATATAAAGTCTAGGGATTCGGTGAAATACATGAGACATTTACGGTCACTTCGAGGTGCCATTTAACTAAGGAAACATATTTCTTAATGCCTATGAATAATGAGTTTATTTATGTTAAGCCAAATCCATGGAATGATACTTTCAAATCTAGAAATACAGTGTGGTCACCCTTTACATGATTTTTAAATTATACTCACTTGAGATAGTGTGACATAAAATGCTAATAACATTGTACTCTATGTAAGGCATCTGCAATTACACAAATTCTCCCAAATTAAAACAATCATCAAATATTGCTTAATTTCAAAGCCAGGCTAAGTGAATTACAAGGTTGTTGTTGTTGTTTTTTGTTTGTTTTTATCCTATCGTCACAAAGTAGCTCCAGTTTAGGTAGTACATAAAAACTCTGGCATGCAGAATTTGTCTTTAATTATGAAAAACTAGAATTATCACCCCAAGCGTAGAATGCAATTACCCTATGTTGTTTTCCCTTTGCCCCAGAACTAAATGAGCATAAACTTTCCCAACGCCCATGCAAGAGCATAGCTTTATTTATTGGAAAAGATCTCTTGTTTCTGTCTCTTCAATTTAACTTTTGCACAAGGTTGCAAGATCCTTCTAGTTATTTAATATCTGAAAGAATATTTAGCCTCTGCAAGAAAGGTGGTACATAAATATCCAATAATAATAATATATATCCACATACACTATGTCATTTAAAATTCTGTAAAGCGCAGAGAGTAATGAAAGAGGCGCCCTACACTGTAAATCACTCAATCGATAGTAATCATATTGCAGCTCATCACAACGAGATAAAGACTTTCCACTCCTCTAAAATCCCTGTCAATACCCCAGCAGGCTGAAGCAGAGGGAAAGGAGGGTCAGAGGACAAGGAGAGAATGAGTCAAGGATAAAGAGGCATATCTAATCTTCAGTTCATGCAGTTAATGTGGACTGGATTACATTCCCAGTCCTATGTACAGTTTGCTCCAGGGGATGCATTTCTTTTTCACAGGGTGTTTTTGCAGCCTCACGGTAGTCCCTGATGACCTGTGTTGACCTGGGTGGAGGGGTTTGCCAGATGCTGATACCTGATATGCAGTGCTACCTAAGAACACAGAGGGACTAGGTCCATAATTGGAAAAGGACAATTCAAGCCAAAAGCTAAAGGTCATAGCAAAACAAATGATAGAAATGCGGTGATAAGAGGCCAGAAAAAGTCATTATAGTGCACTTTCAAGAAGCAGAAACACTTCAGAAATCTTTTTACTAACTGGTGTTGGCTTTTGTATTAAAACATGTTATTGAGCCCATGACCCCATCAGTGAAGCGAGTTTGCGTGGAGTTATCTCTTGATGCATTCATTTATTCACCATGTAACAAATATGTTTTCAAAATCTGCTTTACGTGTAAATCCATGCCATCTGACATGGGTATACGGATGGGAAGTAAAACATAGACTCTGCCCTTAAGGAGCTTATATTCTAGTGGAATAGGAATGCATGTAGACAAACGAGATAATTTTAATGCTTAAATTTTTTTGTGCAGTTATTAAGTGCCAGGCGCTGCACTGAGTTTGTATATTAGATCTTCGCAATAGCCCCCAAAAGTTGAGAGTATTTTTATCACCATTTTACAAATGGGAATACGCAGGCATGTAAGATTAACTTTCACAGGGTCATAAGCTAGTATATGAAGATCCGGAGCTCACCCCTATGTCTCTTGGATGCCAAACCTGATGCTCCAATGAACTTCAGTGTACCTACAGTTTCAAATAATGCAAGAAGGTGCTTTCATTCAGGTGAGATCCAGGTTCAGTGGGTACACAGAAGTGCCTGATGGAGCCAGAGGACCACATAAGGGCGGGCATGGCATGAAATCTGGCTGTGACCTTGGGCTGTCTGAAACAATGCTAACAAACCGCATACACAAGCATAAACTGTGATGTGACAATCTAAACCTCGCACCCTGAGGGAACAGATTGGCAGGCATTGTTCATCCATTATTTCACTTATTGTAGTCTGCCCAATAGCTGCAGGAGGGAAGGATTAATCTTCCTCTTTTACAGATGAATAAACCGAGGCTCGGGGAGTTTGAGCACATTTGTTGCAGTCATAGGGCCAGAAAGTGTCAACACTGGGATTCTACACAGATTTATAAATTACTACACCCTATTGCTTTCTGTTACCCCACTTTTCCACTCCTTTCACAGGAGCATTTCAGTTTACATTGTATGTAGAGTTCAAGTTCATTTGGGTGACAGATGTAGATGCACATGCAAATTTACCATTGTTTCCCAGTGCATGCAGGACATGCTGTTATCACATTATTAAACATTTATTAGAGACGTGCTTTTGCCCAATGCACCATTTGTGGGCTCAATGTTTAATTCAACTAGATTTGTTTTCATTTTAATCACATTACAGAAATATGATTTTCTCAGAGTTCAATGGTGAAATCTTCATTTCAAATGCCTACAGCTATCTGAGAACTGTATATACTGGATAAGGGGATATTATAACACATCCTTGCATACAGGATTTTAGGGACATAGTATTAATTAATAAGAGGTAACACTGACATAGGATGTGGATTATCACATTGAATCCTCCTCTCAGCAGTTTGGAAAGGGACTCTGTTATTATTCCCATTTTAGAGATGAGAAAACTGAGTCTCAGAGAGATTAAGTAACATACTTTCCAGTATCATACAACAAAGTAGGTGATAGGGCCAACTTGGATTTGAATATTGAGTCATGGAGGCCCTGGCACCTTTATTTAGAGAAACATTTTTCTCTAAAAAGCCAAACAATAAATATTATAGGCTTTTCAAGCTACAAAGTCTTTGTTGAAATTATTTAACTCTGCTGTTGTAGTGTAAAAACAACCATACACAATACATAAATGAATGGGCATGGCTGTGTTCTAATAACATGATTTACAAAAAAAAAAAAAAAAAAATGCAATGAGCCACTTTCGTCCTTTAGTTGTAGCTGGGGGACACTTGTTCTAGGTCATGCATGTTTTGAAGCCTGTAGCTCTGTTTTTACTGATCCATCAGCTTTATTTTGTGGATTGTCTCATCTCTGTTTAGAAGAAAGGGAGCAGGATAATCTCTAAGTGGGTAAATTTAATCCCAAAGACACAGAGCATATAGTACTGCTAAGTAGAGTAGTATAGACCCACAGGTGAGGTTAATTCAGGGTAAAGAAAAACATAAACAGGACAGGCAATCCATTTACCTGTGCTTAAATAAACAAAAGCCCAACCTTACACTGCTTTCCTAACTGAACACCAAAGACAGAGATTCAATTCCATCTTTATTTATGTCATGCCAGGCATTGCTTAGAGCAAGATTGGAAAGTAGCAAACAGAGAGCATTATTATTTCTCTAGTTCTGTTACTTCGACTTAGTAACACAAAGTTGTGGTGATTCAAATATGCGCACACTTCCATCCCTCTCTCCTTAAGGAAGTTAACATGTGTTTCTTTTGAATGCATGGGTTTTTATTAGCCACTGGTTCATCTGCCCTGGTCTATTCTCTTCCCTTCTGCATAAAGGTGCCAACTCACTCCTCAGCATCTGTATCTTTTTCTGCCTGCTCCCTGCTATGTCCATCTTGTAAGTCCTGGAGAACGTCCTCTTTCTTTTCTCAGCATTGGCTGAGTGGTATTCTGCCGATGGGAGCTTCCTGCTGAGGGTTCAATTCCCTTCCTACCACTGATCTGCCATTTTGAGAGTGGACTTTCCTTATGTGTGACTCATCTTCCTGCTGATGAATTTTAGAGATTTTAGAATTGGTTTCCCTATTTATTAAAGGAGCAAGAACCAGGTTATGAGGTTCTATGGATGTGTACGTATACACAAGCATTCTCAATTTTAAAATAAATATTTAAAAATTAAACTAAGCAGACCAGATTTTATTTATAAATAGGAATAGGAATCCTTTCACATTTTACTGACCTCACTATTAACTACAATAAAGTTATCAATCAAAAATCAAATTTCCCACCACCAGAATAGAAAGCATATACTATCAGATTTGGCTTCCTATAGCTCAGGCAAAGTAGTCACAGTTTGGTTAACACACACACACACCCTTTTATTTTGAATCAAAGTGGTTATGTACTAGTTGCTCAATAAATGTTAAACAGCAAAACTGTACTGAGATTATTAGAGATTTTTTCTGATTTCATTGTCTGCATATATTCAGTAAGAATATACACCAAGATAAAGAACATTCTTTACAAGCATTAAATATACTTGTGTTTTAAAAGCAACAGGAAGATATCAAATGTATTATTATAAATAAACTTTGAATTTTACTGGGAAATTTTTCTCTGTTGAAACAAATCTGATTTTATTAAAATATTTTTACATTGCTGAAATGGTTCTCTGCAGGTGTCAAAGGGTAGATTTCTCAGTATACTTGGACAAAATGATAAAAGGAAAGAAGGAGGATATTTATGCATCCCCAAAAGTTAAAAAAAAAAACAAAACAACAACACCTCAAATATAAATCTAATATAAATATAAATGTAAAGTCAAAATTAATCTAAAATCTTCTCAGACAGCCGAGGTTTAGAAATACTTCAGTTTTAAACCTATATGCAACTGTTGTGAGCTGCTGTTACAAATAAAATAGGAATTTGTATAAGTGAAGTACAAACTGAAACAGAACCAAATGCTTTTAGACTTCCAAAACGAATAGCTGGAGTTTTTATTACATTTTCTGTGCGGTAAGGATGGAGCTGGACCTCCAGAAGAGGTGAAAATAAAGGAAATACAGGGTAAAGGATATATTGTCCTCAGGGAGCAATTGAGATCTCCTGGAGGAGATAAACCAAGAGAAATCTAATAGTCTTGCTTCATTTTGTGACTTTCTCCCACTAAGACCTCAGAGAATTTGGAGGGCCAAGTAGGTCCATAAAGGGACTTTGGAAATTACTCTTAACAGATCTGTTCTTGAAATAAGTCAGTTGAACCCAGCCAGGTGCTGTGCCAACACGCTGACTCAGAGTCCCGACCAACTCTGATTCCAGAACTTCATGACAATACTCCGGTCTTGTTCTATGCTCAGTAGTTGTTGTTGTTGTTGTTGTTGTTTTTAACTCTCAGTATTCCTGTGCAATGTATCTGCAACACTTGTTCCATGCCCACCTTCCCAGCCGGCTAGTTGAAACGCAGTAGCAGCTGTAGATAGATGTCTTCCAGGCACACAGCAGCCAAAACATTCACAAACTTTTTAGCCAGTGACTCCAGCTTCTGGTGGCTGTATCATGATAGAGCTGCCTCATTCTGTCAGGTTAGCGTTGCTTTAATTTCTTTTCCTGATCCAATAGATGGATATAAATGTACATTGGTTCTCTCTCTTCTAACTTGGATTCCTTGATTTGTGCCACTCACCTCTCTGCAGCTCGTTAGAATAAGCCAACTGTTGACCAGAGGGATCAAGAGTTTGAGCCATAACGGTGTGCCTTCAAACCCCACTGCCTTGCAAGGGTAATACCCGTAGAAATCACAGTTGACACAGACAACCTCTAGGGACAGAAGCAATCCTGGTATCTACATTTCCTTTGTTCACAGAAACCATTCAAATTCTTCCCCAAAAGTAGTTGAAGCCTCCATCTCTGGAAGTCCCTGCATTAGGGACTGCATAATAGAAATTGGATCATTACTCAATTAGAACATATTAAATCCAGCAGAATAAGTAAGTGGGAAATCTACACATTTCTTCCCTACTCACTGTGTATTGGTTCCCTTTTTGAGTCACACTCAGAAGTAAATCTTGGAAAGAAAAACTAAATCAATCTTTGGGCAACACTCTTGAGTTTTGGTTAGATGGGAAATATTTCAATTCCTGTGTAGAAGTCTACACAATTGTAAGGATTCCAGTGGGATTTAAATAAGCCACTATCCCTGATAATCAGAAATGGAAACATAGGAATAAAACCCAGAAAACTGTTTGCTTTCCTCTCACTCATCTCATCTTTTGTCCTAAATAGACCTTATACTTACTAGTGTTCTAAGAGATTTTTTGACAAGGCAGCAATGGTACAGCAATAGATACTGCATGAACTTGAGTAGGCAAATTGAGTCACTCGAAGGCCTTCTTTTAATCTCTTGGATCATTATTGCAAAGATAAAAGTGGGTTTCTGAAAGAGTAAAATTCAGAGGAACCTAACAGTTAGAATGGTGAAAATACTAAGTCATCTGGTCCATTTCCCTGGTTGGTTTGTAAATTTCTACACAATATGGACTTCTCTAATTTGACTAGTATAATTTGAAATGTTATAGAGGATAGAATTTGCCTTTCTTTCACCAAGAGAATAAATCTGTCTGGTTTTTCCTCGTTGGCTTCTATTAAAAATCTTTTGTTCAACATGATTATTATGAGCAATGCATTTGAAATTATTCTGAATCATTTCTTTAAATCCTGGATGTTTATTTTTTACAGACATCTAGGAGCTATTTCTTGTTGCAGGGTACAAGGTTCTATGGAGAACATACGAAAGCATTCTTTCCTTTGAGATGTTTATAAAATATGTCTCTTTCTATATAGGACATACACACATCAATGGGTAACTATAAAAAATATTGCACTGACCCAGTACAGATAAATATATTTAAATTTAAAAATAGCCTACAGATCTTTGAATCTATGACTCACGTAGCAAAGATTTAATGTTATCTGTTAATGTCTTATAGTTAATGGCTAAAATAAGAGTCATTAATTATTTTATTTGTGTGTCTCAAATTTGTAGATTTTTCAGAGGTTGTGTAAGAACCTTAGTAATCATCTAAACCTTAAAGCTAATAATTTAATATAAGTTGGAGTCAGGACACCCACCTCTGTTTGAGGTAGCAATAGTCATCAACTTCATGAATACTCTTAAGCACCTAAGATATGCCAGCATTTGGTGCCATTGTATGTTGAGGAGGGGATTGTGGAAGAGGATGGTGTAAAAAGATTTAATAAATAAACCTTGCTTCTAAAGAGATTATAATTTCATACAAAAACAGACATGCCTGCAAAATCTGATATTCAGGACAGGATAGTGGAGTCTAGGTGACAGGTAAATATTTTAACTATGTGGATAATTTTAGGTAGTCATTAACCACTTTCGTAAAAGTGTAACAAAAAGCCCTATTTTTTTTTTTAAAGTTGCTATTCTGGTCATCACAGTTATAATATGAACTAATATTTGAGTCATGATGTTAACTGTAACATATTTCTAATTATTGACAAGTATGTGTCACTTGTGTTGGTCAATCAAAACATTTAGCAATGCTAGTTGTCTTTATTCTTTATTTAGCTCTTTAGTCCTTACGTTTTGATCATTTTTGATGCTTTTCTCTAGAGTCCAACCATACACATGCCAATGTAAAACAGTTCTGATACCAGCTATTAAGTCCTAGAAATATGACTTTTAAATTCTTTTCATTGACTTTGTAAAGGCTGCTTTATGCTAATCCATAAATTTTCAAAAGGGTTGAAGAGGCAATGCATGCTTTTCTTAAAAGCCAGGGTTGTGAGATGGGAATGGGTTTTGTCTGGTTTTGGTCTTCAGTGTTTTGCTTTGTTTTTACTGTTTTGTATTAGTAGGGACTGTGGTGGGCAGTATCTTTCTATTCTAAGTGTAGGTAAGGCTATTCATCACCAATGATTATTCATACCCTACAGGAACATCAACTGTTTGCTTTGGTTTTTAGAAGGTTGGGATGAGGGGTAGGCGTGAAGGTGTTCACCCTAGGTTCCCCATAGAATCATCTAAGGAGTAGGAAATCCATTGATCGGCTGGGGGTTACAGTTTCACAATATCTTACCAGCAAGTCCAGACTACTCTTCTTACCAGCCTCTGTCCATCCCTCATCTGAATAATGATGGATGGGGGTCAGATAAGTGGCTCCCTGAACCTTTATTAGGTCTACTCCTTATTAGCTGCAAGTTGACATCAAATAATATGGTGAATGCTTCTGCCACGTGCCATCCAATGGAAAGTCAGGGATCTTCAATACGGGAAGCGGTGTGTCGAACCTTAGTAACAGTATGTGACAAGTTTCAACTTGTTTGGTGCAGTCAGTCAGGTGTGAGCTATGGTTGAGAGAAGGTGTGTTTTAAAGTGTGCCATAAATCATGGATCATGAACAATGCATGAAATTTTGTTTCAAACTGTAAAAAAGGGCTAAAGAAACACACGAAATGTGAAAGTCAGTGTATGGTGATCTTACAGTGACCATGATCTGGCATCATGTGACTTCTGTCTCTTCCCCAAAGTCAAAATAACCATGAAAGGTAAATGTCTTGAATCGATTCAGTACATGGAGGCAGCCAGGACAGCGCAGCTAAAGGTACTCATGAAAGAGGACTTCCAGAACGGCTTCAGAAAGTGGCAAGAAAGATGGGATAAGTGTGTTCAAAGTGAGGGGGATTGATGGCAATGTGTTTTTTACCATAATATTTTTTTATTTTTATTTAAACATTCACAGTACTACTGATCACACCGCGTATAGAGTCAATCCCCACCATCTTCCCTCCCTTCCTTTACATCTCGCAATGGGGATCAGAGAACTATCAGTCCTCTAGTTTTCCTGCGCTGTCCCAGCTCCCTCAGCCTTGACCTTTCCTTCTCTCAGGAGCTGCATCATTGCATCCTTTCCCTTGGATTTGATAATTCTCTCTTTAGAATGAAGAGGGCTAAAGATATTTAACAGAGGCGCACATCTCCCCATCTTTCTTCCAGGACTCTTAAGGCTCTTACCACACAAACTCTTTTGACTCCACAGATAGCCTATGAGTGCTTCTACCTCCTCCTGTTGGGCCTTGATGGAAATCCTCACAGAGAGGGCGCTTCATTTACACAATCTCACTTTCTCTTCCTTCCTGGATTTCCTGACTTCCTGGATGCGTCTTTCAGTGTTTGCTGCAAAACGAACCATTCCAAAACTGTTATTTATTGGCTCATATTTCCATGCATCATGTGAGTGTTTTTTTCTGTTCCAGGATGGCTGAGATGAAGCTGAATGAACACTTTTTTGTTGTTGTTGTTAAAGTTTATTGGAATGACAATAGTTAGTAAACTTGATGGCTTTATTCACATGTCTGGGGCCTCAAATGAGCTGTCTGAGCTGACTGAGTAGGCTTGGATGGCTGAGGTTTCTCTTCTCCTGGTCTCTCGTCTTCCAGATCCTAGACTGGCCTTCTTCATCTGGCAATCTCTGGCTTCAACAGCACCAGCACGAGAGGGCAAGCACTCTCACAGAAGTGCTGCTCAAACCTCGGCTTACATCTTATTTGCTAACACATCCTGTGCCAGACAAAGCAAGTCTCAGAGCTAACACAGAATCAAGGAGTGGAAAAAGACATTCAACCTCCAATTGGAGGAATAACAAAGTCCCATTGCAAAGGAGCATGGCTATCAGAGTGGGAGTATAGCTATTCTGCAATTTAACTCCTTGGCAGAGAACTTGGGAAAGGCTCTGGCTGCTATAATTTTATTTCCTTCTTAATTTTCTCCCTCTTAATCCTAAATCCAGACCTCAAACTGAAGTTGGAAACTGGTGACTGTCACTGATGAATTGTCTTTTATTTTCTTTAGGGTATGATGTTTTTAGAATTAAACTTGGCTCTTCCTGCCACATCACACATTCACCTTTTCTCTTTTTACTTTTTCTAAGTATGTCTTATTTTGCCTTAAAATGAGTTATTTCTTTTTAAATTTTTTTAAAAATTAAATGTCCATTTTAATTTTTAAAATATTCCCTCTTGATGCTTTCAAAGACTTTACCTGTTTTTGTTTGGGGTATTTATGATATCTCAATATTGTTTATAAAATGTGTTTTATTTGTATAGGCTATGTTCTGCCTTTTACTTCTTTCTTTAAAAAAAAAACTAAAAAAAAAACAAAAAAAAACCACACAAAGACAGTCATACTATAAAAACAGCCCTATGCTGATCTATACTTTTCTCTAGACATTTTTTCTGAGCTCAAAACATTGTTGTTTATCAGTTTTCTTTGTTTGTAGCCAGATTTGAGGGCATGCTGCAGTTCTCACAAACAATTCGATTTGAATTAATTTGCCAAGTAGAGTTAACGAGGCATTATATAAATTCAAGATATAGTACAATGACTGCATTCCCTGAGGTTATTTCTTCACTGGGAAAATTTTGATTCTTGTACCACATTGCAGTATTGTACACCTGACCTTTGAATTTTGTACTAAATGATGCGTGGCTGCCAACTGGTTCATTTTTTGAAAAGCCTTGGAAATGCCACATAAGCAAACAAGTAGGAGTACAGACAATTTTTTAATTAACACCTTTGTGGGGGGACGATGGTCTTCATAATCTGTACTCTGATGCTTGCCTATGCTGGGAGTCCTATTTCTAATGAGCTTCTAAGTGGAAGACTGAGAAATGTTAAAATAAGGAAAATATATTTCTTAGATGATTTCTGAGTTCTCCTCAACCTTAAAATTGTATACTCTTCTCAAAGTATAAACTGTAAGTTCCAATGAACTCTATTCCCATAAACTGCTTTTTAATTATAAAACATAAAAACATTTGCCAAAGTGGGACCTCAGTGGTTATCTGAACTTTCACTCGCCACAACACCCACACATTGTCATCTGTCACCAACGGTTCTCGACCAAGAAGGATTTCCTTCAGAATGTGAAGTCTGGTACAAACAAAATAAATAGGAAAATTCAGACGAACTAAAAAGTGAAGAAATACTAATCAAAACACAGGTCTCTGGGTCTTACATGAATAACTTCCCAGGGTGCTTAAGGAATTGGAACTCCTAGCCCCTGTTAATGTTTACTCAGAAAAACTGATGGGAGTCAGTCAGAATAGAAAACTATTTGGGAAAAGTGTCCTAAATTTTACATTGTGTGAAAGGATGGATCTCTTAAACTTGGGGCTAATGAATAAAAATTCTTAAAAATTTCGTTTGGCAGAGAAGTTGATCTGCACTTAAACCACACTTAACAAAGATTCTGGTGATGGCTAAGGACAAACATGAACTCACCAGCACAAGTCTTAATAAACTAGTCTAAGTTCCCTTTGGCTAGCATTAGCACAGATGAGGAGGAGGAGGCTGTTATAAATATAGTGTCTCTTCATTTTCCTGAAAGAAAACTCGGACTCCGATAGCAATGAAACACTTAGATAAAGCTCTCTAGTTATTGCGTATTTATTGCTGTGCAACAAGTTACCGCAAACCTTAGTGGCTTAAAACAACAAGCATTTATTATCTCAGATTCTGTAGGTCAGGATTTGGTAGCAGCTTAGCTGAGTGGTTCTGTAGCAAGGTGTCTGATGATTTGAAGTCAAGGCATCAACTGGGGCTACCGTCGTCTCCAGTCTTATCTAGACTTGCAAGATCTGGTGGCCTCATTTTCTTTACTTGTGGGGCTTTCCATAGGGCTTCTTAAGTGTCCTTGTGATGTAACGCTAACTTCCCCAGAGGAAGTGATGAGAGAGAGAGTGGGGAGGTGGTGGTGTGGGGGGGAACAGCGACGGAATCACAGGGCCTTTTCTGATCTAGTTTCTAAAGTCTAACACTGTCACTTCCACCATATTCTATTGCTTAGAATTAAGTCACTAAGCCCAGCCCACAGTCAAGGTTGGAGAATCAAACTCCACCTCTTACAGTGAGGAGTTTCAAAGAACTTGTCAATTTTTGAAGACACTACATAAGCCTCCTACTCTGTATATTTTTCAGAGTCTAGAATGAAGGCACAAAACATATGCTAATCAAATTTGCAGATGACACAAAGCTAAGAATGGTATCTCCTACAAGAAACAAAAGACCTAGAGTTAAACACTTTTTTCTTTTTTTTTTAATCAGGTGGAATGCTATTATGACACAAAAAAGAATGAATGTCATGGGATGCCATTAAAATGAAAGGCCTGCTTTGAAGTTCAGAATGTTTCGTTGCATGAATGCAAGGATGGCCCAAGCTTTCTGAAAAGCAATTTAATTGGAAACGATCTTGGGTTTTTGTTGTAAACACACCTGATATGTGACTGTGCTGTGATGTGGTTGTCCAGACAACTGTTGAAACCAGTATATTAACCAAGTCAACGGTGGCTGGTACAGTGATTGTTATTTTTATATCCCTTGGAAGTAATATATTCATTTGTAGGCAAAAGGTTCAAGGTTGTTCTAAAAGACCTATAATTTATAAACACAAAAGATTCCATAAGATCTAAACAGAAGGAATGCTACAGCATAAGGGTATTATGCTATCAGAGATTTTGACATTGGTGTGAGTTTCCTATTCATGAGGATGAAAATGTTCCTATTTGTTGCCCATTGGAATTGTTCTCTCAAATCCTCTACCTGTCCTCTGAGCTGTGCAGGGACACCACACATAAATGTTTAAATGATTTTTTTTTTTTTTTTTACCAAATATTCTAGCATTCTGGCTTTAAATACTTTGGGTTTGACATCCTCTGAGTGAGAAGAATGAAAGGTAATAGGGATGGAGAGTGAGGGGAGGAAGATAGCTAGAGAGAAATGAAAGAAACCGGCAAGATGAAAGTGAAACAGAGAGGTCACGCAGAGGGTGGACATACAGGAGTGCATGGGTCATGGGGAAGAGTGAGCCCCAAAATAACACCGTGGCTTTTGCCACAAGGAGGAAGTAAGCGATAAGAAGAAGGGCACCTGGGGGAACCTTGAAGGGATCATACGTCAAACGGCTGAAGACGGAACATTAAGGCTTCATGTTGAAAAGGAAATTTGAAAAGATTTGACACCGAAAACTGTAGTGAAGTTAATTCTTGCTGAGTTTGCCATCTTTTAAGTTTAACCCTTCTGAATCAGGTACTGTTATAACAATAGTAATAATTCATATTATGAGCACTTCTATGCCACACACTGTGCTGGATGCTTTGCGTACATTTAATTCTCAGTTAATTCTCACAACCCTATGTTGCAGTTATTATTATAATCCTCATTTTATATATGAAGAAACTAAAGCTTAAAGACACACCAAGAGAAATATATTTAACGTGTTTACCAGAAAGGACCTAGACAAAAATCCAGACTTTGAAATTGACTAGGCTAGCTTCAGGGCATGTTTTGGAATAATCAGAGAAGGAAAAAAATGACAGCATTTGAGGAAGGAAAGCAGTTTATGTTTTGCTAATTTATAGCATGTCATTTTTGAAAGTGGCTCTTAAATAAAAAATAGGAGCTAAGAGCTATCATACTGAGGCAAGTTCCATTAGATTACTTAGAACTATTCTCTTAAACTGTGAAAACAAATATATTATAGTCACCTTGACGTTGTTTTTTAAATCTTTTAAATAAAAGCATCCTTAGTGAGAGAGGATCAGTGAGGAGAAACTCTAGGGGCAATGAGTCAGGAAAAGAGTTGATTTGAGAATGGCTTCAAAATACAAGGAAAAGATATGTTCTAACTGTTGCATCAGGGTACATGGTCTTTAGTATAATAACACTTGAACAGAATTGGCACTTTGATTTAGATTAGGGATATGAAAGAGAAGTTTAATATTAACGTGTTTGCACCCAAACTCACCTCAGCCAGTCTTGATGATGGTCAAGGAATAGGGACATAATCACTTGGATCACTGGATATAGAGCAGCAGAGTTACATTTCTAGCATGGTCCCATTCCTATCCTCTAGCTTATAAGGTATTCAGATATGAGGACTGAATGTGGATAGGCGTTTCAGTGAGAGAACACAGGCAGAGACCAGAGTTCAATGGAAACATCAAGACTGGAAGGTTTCTGAAGGGTTCTCCAGGCTGCATCCTCCCTGACCCATCCACCCCATACACACATATTCCCTTTTACTGTTTACTGAAAGAATGATCTTCCATTTTGGAGCCTTGGACATTCTCTGGAGTGTTAGAGAAAGATCATAAGAATTAAAATAAATCACAAACTGTCCCCATTCCCAGCCTCTTGCTACTCCCCATGAACAAAGTCCTTGCCTGGATTACAACATTTAATTTGCATAAAATCTGGCAATCGAGGTATTATTATCCTCATCTTTTGTTTTTAAAACAAGTGAAGAAGCTGAGTCATCTAGATTAAGCATATTGTTCAAGTTCACAGAACTTGTAAATGTCTGAGATAAGACTGTCTGACTTAAAAGCCATGCTTGAGCTATTCTTTGCTTGAACCGCTCAACTCCTGTAGCCTAGAGATAGTGGATTGATACTATGACTTTGACATAGGAAAGAAATAATAATATGTCTATCCACGTATATTTTTATTTCTGAACATATTCAGAAGACAAGAGGCAGTGAGCTTCATCAACCAACCCAGGTTATGCCTGGGGCACATGTCACTTCAGAAAGGTGGTACTCCCTGGCTCATGGAACCACTTTAGCAAATCTGGAGAAGCTCCCTTACTTAATAATGCCCTATGCTCTGGGTCTATTAATTTACTTCCCCCAACAGTTTTCTGCTCTGAGAGAATAATTTCTTTACCTTAGCACACTGAAGGATCAAAGCTCACAACATAAACAGTTCTTTTTTCTTCAGCCCCAAAGGTGTGTTGTGAGGATTAATGAAATGATGCTTATAATTGCATTTTGCATTTCTTGTTCTAAAGGCACTTTATAAATATAAGATATTAGTTATTTGTTGAGGTCCATCCATCATTTACAAGTGGCCAAATATTCTAGATGCCCTTTGGGGGTACAGCACCCCCCTTTCTGTCTCTAAGAGAGTTCATCTGGGTCAATGCCAGGAATGAGACCAGAGCCAGTTCCTTTTCTTTAGTGTCTTATATTTGCTTTGAAATTCATAAAGTGTTCTTTGGGGACAGAGACATTGTAAGAACCTCTGAAAATCCCCGGGACTTGAGCCTACCCACATCGATTTTCTTTTGCCTCTGACTCTAATACATAATATTTATTCTTTGATTGTTAATTTGACTCATAGTCTCATTTTTTAGCGTTAACAAAACAATAAAGAAAACTTTTCCTTCCTTTATTCCAGGACTCAAAACAAAATGCAAATATACTCCTGGCATTAGTTTTGTACAGATGAATGTTGTTACGATATTTCTATTAGCATGCCCATGTGCTTGACAGTATTTCAGATGGTATTAATGGTCTACCGGCAAGAAAGCATTTTCTGCCAGCCTGGTGCAAATTGCTAGCACCTTTAAGCCACTCTTCCTCAACTTAGCAGCAGTATATCATCATTACTTGTGGCTGGACCATGAAATCACATTTGTCAATGCCTGAATTGCTCTTTTACTTTTAATGGTATAGAAACCCATTTTGTTTGGAAACGGGGTTAGCTGAGTATATTTCAGAAGATATAGAAACATAAAAAGCAACCACCATCTAGGTGGTTTGGGGGATAGTTAGGATGTTTCTTTTCTGTGGTCAGTTGATCTTTGGATGACAAAATCCATGGGACCATATGGAATGTATTCCTGAATGGAATCCTGATCAAGTTCCGAGAGGAGGGAAGCACACTATAGAACCAGTGTGCTTTCTTTTATATCATTGAGAAAGAGTTCAATAATATTAATGATAATAGTTTAAATAAGTTGTACGTTTTTCATGCCCCAGGTTCTATATATGCACTACCTCTTATTATCCTATACAAAACCCTATGGTGAATTAGGAAATGGGGGAACTGAGGCTAAGTAACTTATCTCACAGCTGGTATATGATAAAGATAAAACTCAAAGTGAAGTATCTCCAGAGTTCATAGTCTTAACTCCTATGATGTACTGATTATGGCTTTAACAAAATTAATATAATGTCTAATGAATAAGATCTATTTTTCGACAAATAGAGTGTAAAAATGGTGTTGTAAAAGTTATTTGCTGTGCTATATAAGAGTTTTCTCTCTCAGTTCTTCAATTTAAAAATTTTTACTCCTTTGGGACTGCCAACACATTTCAGATTTACTCTTTTAGAACTCTAAAGAGGAACTGATGCATTGGGGACCTATTCAAGGATCAACTCGATTACTTTGTCTCATCTTCCTCTGTTCTCTATTCCTTTTATCCCAAATAGATTCACCCAAGTGTAAGAAACGAGGTATTTCTGCATAAATATTGGAACTATGTGTATGAACCAGTTGGGTCTTAATAATTTCACCTCAGAATACTCTGCTCTTCACAGTATTATAATTCAACAGTGCATGTTGTATGTGTCTCCAGGAGTTGAAATACTTGATAATAGAACCAACAGTACAAATGCAAATAACCACAGGAAGCCAGTGATATAAAAATCTCAATATCTGACCAAAATCGGGTGGGGACACACACACACACACACACACACACACACACACACATTTATTTGAAGTAGAATAGAAAGTGACTAATATTTTTTTTCTAAAATTCGGTTCTACTTAAGTAAGTGTCAAATGCATGTAAATAATTTAAGTACTATCTATTTGAAGATCTTTTTGTGCAACTTATAGATTTTTCAATGTGGTTGAGGACTGAACTCATTACATTTTTTTTTATCTAAGTAGTAATGCCCACGTGCCTCTTTTAATGACATTACAGAATTATTATTCACGAGGCCACACTTTCTGAGGATAGTCACTTTCTGTTGAAGAATTGATTTCAGTCTTTGTTTAAACTTTCATACTGGTTGCTATATGAAATGTACAACTGAATGTTACTAAGGATTTAATATGAATGTATGTATATGAATTTGATGAGGCTTGCTCAGCTTTCAGAGTAGTCCCTATGTATGAATTCTGATATTTAGAAGGTTATTTGCTCTTCAATCAGTCTAGCAAATGGGACTCGGGGCAAATGAACTCATTCTTATGCACATGTTTCTAAAACAGTTCTCTCTAATGTTTGAGATAAATTAAAATAAAAACCAACAAGAACATGAAAAGAAACTAAGAACAATGTTAATGTGGCAATTTAAACCAATTGGGTTTTCCAAATGACCTTCCATCTTTCACAGTTTTTAACAGTATGCAAGATCACTATCCTTAGTGCCAGATACTATCAATCTGGTGTGGAAAACTTAAAACTTTTTTCTAAATGTCTTTAAAGCTGGGATGGAGAAGAATGACACTCTCTCTTGCACTTCTTGCAGGGTGTAAGGTTGAATTGTGGCTATGCTGTCCTCCCAACATATCACTCAATTGTCCAATGTAGTTTCCTCTTTTTCTAGCCTATACCATATTCCAAAATGATTTTCTATGGAGCTTTATGTTTGAAAGAGAGTTGGTGGAGAGGAAGGGTTGCTTAGAAGGACCAAGCCCATTATATTTAGAGGAAGTGAATCCATGCAGCTGCTTAATTAATTGGGTGCATATAGAACTCTGGCAGTTTACAACTTTGGGTACTTTTGATTTTACCCTGCCTGTTACTAAGACTCTTTAGCTTTATATTTGCTGCCAATTGCACTCATCCATTGCACAGTGAGCAGAATGAAAGTTGTTATTATACTTAATGTTGTAGCCAAAGAAGACAGTTACAGAAAACCCAAAGTAATGGAATGTATTCAAGGTGAATCTGGCACAACTCATTTGCCATTTCTCAGTAGACTGTTCTGTGGTGACTGAAACTTGAGAGGAGTCAAAGCTTCTGAAGATGGATGGCATCCCTGGAGATATCCATCTGCTATAGGGTAGGATTAAGAGTTATAGAGGGTTCTTTTCAGAAAAGTGTATGCTCCTTTTCTATGTAGATATGTGAGAATTTATGCAACTTTATTTTGGAATAATAGACTTCTGAGTACCAGGGAGGACCATAATGATCTCTGATTGTAGCTATATTAATAGGTATAACTGGCTTCTTTCACCATAGGCTTATTGATACACCAAGAAATTAAATAGCCCTTCTGTTTTTCTCTCATTGCCTGCACTCTTCTTTTTTTTCTGTGAAAAAATAATACTTTGAGGAAAACTTTAAATTGTACACTCTAATCTAAAATTGTTAATTGTGCTCTCCATTATTTGCACTTTTTCCTTTGATACATCTATATATTATACTTTATGCCAGATATCTAATATCCCAGAATGTAGGCTAAAAACAGATCCATAGTTGCCTCTTTCATGAGTTTTGTTACTGTTGTTGTTTTATTTCTGGGTAGTGAGAATAATAAGTCAGCTTCTTAAAATAATTTGTTTATAGGAGAAATGAATGGGGAATCTTGCAGACATCTCCCACCATGGACACTCTTATCCCATCCTACCCTTCACAGAAGGCAGGTACAAGTTTAGCCACATGTGGAATCTGCCAATCACTCTTACATGGAGGTGACCCTAAGATTCAAATACCATGGTAAACTTCTAGTCACCTGACCTGATGATATATTCAACTCTAATATATTTTATGGCTTTTAAACTTTTGTTTGTAAATGGTTCCCAAACCACCTGTATTGAGATTTTGATTTAATTTTTTAAAGTTAGTAATTTGGAATGGGATTCCCTAAGGGCTAAGAGTCAAAAGTAATGGATTAGAATTCACTAGTTCTGCTTGATCACTGTGAGGTTAGTTGATGAGACAGAATGTTTCCCAAAGCATGGTTTTGGTATGTTGTGATTTGAAGCATATTTATTAGGGATATATCTCTGTAACACCACTCTCCAAGTCTATCCTGGAGAGAGAAATCATCCAGGGGTGGTAACAACAGTTACAAAACAAAGAAGGGAACATACTAGCAATTAAAACCATTATGTTTGAGGTTTAAAACTAATTAGATATTGTATACTTGGGAAACGTAGCACTTACACGCTTTATGAATGGATGCTTGTTCAGGAAGGACCTCTCATGAGAAGGTGAGAAAACGACAGAGACTAGGTAAACACATAAATAATGTATTTATTAGCAATAAGAAAGTATGGGTGCTCAAAAGTTTGCAGATGCTATATCATTATATTTATAGCTGCTTTTATTTAAAGATACATACTTTGGGTTTCCTTCTTTTAAATGTGGAACAAATATGGACAAAGGGGTCATCTGTAATACTCTACCTATTTAACATAGGGATGCCAGGGCCTCCTTTATGGAATAAGGAGTCTCACTTGTCCACCAAGGCTTAAATTGTCTTCTTTGACTTCCCTCTGCTGGGAGATGGAGCGGCTAGAAACACTTGAGTGTAGAACATGAGCCATGCTTCTGGTTGGATACAGTAGAGTGAGAATAGAGCATGCATGACTGAGATACTGAGAGTCCCCTACCACATTATGAAGCTGATTGGGCAGATGCATTACCCACAGGTTAAGGACATCTTAGTGCCTCCATTGACCCAATTAAGGTATAGCTAGGGTGAGATGGAGAAGAGTGAAGGTACACCCATTTCTGTAAATGGCCAAACTTCTCACTGATTCCCATTCCATGCCACATTGCTAAAACATGATGGAGCACTGCATAGCTAAGACTAACCTGACCTCAAACCTGTTAACCAAGGACAGAGTGACTTCGACTCCACCTCTACTAAAGATAAATTGATATCTATCTCTAAAAACTTCATAAAACAAACCAAAAAACCTAGGATGTTTTTTAACGACTTATTCACTTTTCAGATTGTTTTTTAAGCTGTTTTTTAAACTTTAAAGGCAACACTGATAATGAACGCTTCCAAATGGTAAAACAGAAAATCCCCTTCAAATATAACCGGCCCGTAGAGGAGTGGCTGCAGGAAAAAGGTAACCGTCGTTAAAACTTTCGTTTTAAATTCATTTGATTCTAAACCCTCATTTTTAAAGCCTGCAAATAAATGTTCCTTAAATGATAATCGCCTGCTGCATAAATGACTGTTTTAATTTTCATTATAATTTGTGTCAGCTTCCACCTGCCATATGTTGATAAATCATGCTATAATACATTGCCATTAAAATATAGTTAAAGGGACTAACATCTAGCTTGCTATCAGCCTGACAACCACAAACAAAAAATTCCAGGAACCTCTAACAAAGAAATGTATTATGGCAATTTAACCACTGCATGATGTTATTTGTTAATTTGTTTTAAATTACCAAAGCTTTCTAAAGAAATTTCAAAACCACTTTTTAAACTTACGTCTTGAGGCTGTTTTGGCTTTACTCTCTGTAGCGTGGTTAACAACCAAAACAAAAAATCATAGATAGACTCTTGTAACTTAAACTGCTTAAAAAAATGTTATAAGGGGAGCAATGTTGTTGTTGTTGTTGTTTACATTTGTTTATAAACAAAGAAAAGAAAGAGAAGATGCATTTTGCCTTTAGCTTCAAACGCACAGAGGCAAAAGTGTTTCATAAGAGGTTAATTGTGTCCTAGTTGCTGACTGAAACTAAAAACAAAAACACACTTATTTTACACTTTGGTTGTGTGATAGCCTTGTGCATTTGATATTTATGCAACAAAAGTGTAAGTGGTTAGGACAGTGAGTTGGAAAAGGAAAGGCCCATGAAAGGCAAAACAGCAGTTTCTGATTTGCTGACGAAAACAACCACTTTGTTAATAAAAGAGGGCAGCGGTTATACCTGATGTTAGAATTTTCTGTGTGGCTTCTTTTTGTTGGGATGTAAACCACTATCTCTCAATGAAGAAAAGTTTCTGTCTTTAAGAAGCTATTTAGTCTGTTCTTTCCTGAGCCAGTATAAGCTTCTCTTGTCTCAAGACCTTAAGTGAGTTTTTAAAATATGTAGAGATTTGATCGAGTTATATATAAAAAGTAATTGGGCATATTAGTGTGCAACTTAAAAAGCAAAGGACTACTACAGTTTTAACTGGGGGAAAACATTCAGACCTTTGAACACGGAAAATCCTCACTGAGTCTTAACTGTTTGCCCTGTTTTTAACGTATGTGGTCTAATTAAAAATAAATTAAGAATAACTCTAAAAAGCAAATAATTTTGTCTAGTAATCACTAGCTTATAAAGTCCCTTTAACATTAAATATGATGATTGCCTCACTTTTTAAAAAGGAAATGAAAACTAGATGCATGTCTGAGTCTCATGTGCCTGAGAGAACTTTTTTGTTTCTTTCAATTTTATGTTAATAATATTTTATTTTACTCCATTGCCTTTTGAAGCCTAAGTTTAATAGCATGCCAGGCGTTTTCATTTGTATAAACCATTATAAAGTTATTAGTAGGCTTTTAGTTTTCCTTATGATAGCATTGTTATCAGTTGGCTTTCATATAAAAAGATGCTTTCAAGCACACAACAAATGGAGGGGTTGGGACTGGGGCAGGGGTGGTTCGGGTGGGATGGAGGGAGGCATTCTAGTTTTTCAATCATATATGTATCTGTTTCTATGTGCACATAATATTGAACAGAATCATTTGCAAACTGGGAGATTTTGTCTTCTACGTTATTTTAACTGATATTACTCTTTTTTTTGTAATTTGGGTATGTAACATGCATTCGTTCTATTGCTTTACCCCTTCCTCTGTCTAGCTAACTTTCCCTTCAAAAGAAATGAAAAAATATATATCAAAGACCTTATAGAGACAGTGAGTGAAAAAGGGTAAAGACAGAAGAATGATTAGGCAGACGTATTAGGTAGTACTTGGAATATCTTTTTAGAGTGATTTCTGTCATTGGGGGAGATGTCTGGGGCGCAGCATTCCCCAGTCTGTTTTCTGACTCTGTCTACTATTGACTGTCTTTCTGACCTTAGACAATCCACTTAACCTCTTTATATCTCAGATTTCCCATCTGAGGAGAGGAGAAATAATACTGCTTATTCCCCAAGGGTGTTCTGAGGTTTAATTAATTAGTCTTTGTGTAACATTGACTGGAGATGTGCAAAGATTTCATTTAAGCAGTACGTGAATTTGATGTCCAAATAAGGTAACGGTAGCTTCCAAGAGGATAGGTACTGAAAACAAAACAAAAAATAACCTGCTACAAATCCTGTACTGGTGTTATAACCAAATTTTGTGTTATTGATGCTAGAATGGTTCTCAGATTGAAATATATGTGTAGTTATAAATATCATCATTGCTTACTATAAAAAACATGATTGATTCTAATGAGTGACAATGATGAGATTGGCATTGATTTTGAGAAATCTTGGGCAAATGATAAAACTCTCTCCAGCCAGTCCTTAGGTACTGCCTTCAGAGGGAGAGGGTAGTGACGGCCGTTTCATGTTTGTTCACTTTCTCCTGCTTAGCTGAGTGAGATAAATTGATCAGAGGAAGAGATGGCAGGAGACTGAGAGTATCCCACTACTACTTTATTGACTGCCAGCTTTACTATTACCCACGTAATACAAGGTACAGAGGGCTAGGCAAGGGTTTTGAAACAGAAGAAAAGCAGATCTAGCCAGAAATAGACCATGACACAGAGAAGCAAATAAAAATCTAAGTACTTCCTATGGCGTGATGGAAAATTGAAACATAGCCTTCTTCCCTGTCTCAACAAGTATCTTGTTCTCAAGAAGTGATTAGTCATAGTTCTCTGGAAAGACAGTGATAGCTAGAAGTGGAGCAGTGGCTTAATCTTATAGCCCAGGAAACATCTTGCCTTTTTCCATGCTTGAGTTTCTCCACTTTGTGGAGTTAAATATGGCAGCTGGAATAAAGAAGCTCCAGCATTTCTAGCCAATGTAATTCAGCTTTGCATTTCAGTTCTCTCTGACTCTCTTTTTATTTTCAAACATTGGCAGAATAATATCACCAGGAAATAGATGAGCACCATTATAGATGTGAAGTACTTTCAGGAGTATTAGTAATATAAAATGTTCTGTCTATAGTAGTTAGAACCATTAGCTGATCATCAGGACTAGACTACATACTAAAAAAGAGATGAATAAACATTATAGTTGGACAATAGTTGTGTGAATGGAAGAGATAGTTTGGTTTTGGGGCTATCTGGTATGGGACACTAAATTTTAGTCCTAGAGATCTCCCATCATGCAGCTTCTTCTTATTTATTATATTAAGAGGTCCCCAAATGCCTATGTGCAGTTGAGGGCATATTTATCTTCACTTTCCATCATGGCATTTTTGAGGTAGTAAGCTTAAAAGCTGTTGCCAAAAACCAACCAACCAACCAACCAACAAACAAACAGTAAAGAGGTCTGAGCTTCAGGCCATTACCCAGTATTATTGTGCTTTGAACTTTTGCTGCATGTTGTGTGAGAAATAAGAAGCCAAAGGACAGGCAGTGATGTGCATGCACAGGGCACTGAAGGAACTGGTGGGAAAATAATGGAAATCTAATAGATCTATTTCGATTGCACCCTTAGGATCTGGGTGATTCTGTTATCGTTAAGGCCAGCAGATTTCATTTCCATGCTCCAGATATTTTTATAGAGTGAAGATCCTTTTCACTATCACAAAATTCTCTGGCCAATTCCCCATACCACAGGGTTCGAAGCGTCCAATGACATATGACTTGTAAATCATACTTGGCTAATATGCCCTTAAAAGTTGTCCAATGAGCAGAGTTGACTCTTATATAAAGATTTCCTTCTGAGAAGATGTGTTTTCCTTTCTTTACCTCTTCCATATTGTCCACTGTTATACATTAAGAAAGTATTCCACATTATACACCAGAAATGTAAGAATAGCTAATCATCATGGACTTAAAGACCATGTACTAATAGTAATAGAGGTTAAGAGCCCAAATATCATAGTTTGCCTCTATTCATATTGGAGATTGGGGAACAAAAACCTCAGTCTTTTAAAAATATGCTCCCTTTTATTAAACAGGTTTTACTAAACATTGTTTCCAGTTATTCATAGCTAAAATAATTCAGACAATTAAATTAAGAATGAGCGGAGCATTGTCTCATCACTGACTAAAGTGGAGAAAAATTCAGAAAGTATATATTTAATTCCATGAATGAGGTTTTTCCCCCTTCTCCTGAGAAGCAGAAGGAAATAATCTGGAAAAATAATAGAATGGAGAGTTTAAAAAGCTTTTGGGGTTTTGTTGGGAAAAATCTAGAAGTGGTTTGGAGGAAGATAAGTTGAGTTACACTATTCTCAACTCTACTCTGCCATAATACATTCTGAGAGTTTTTGGTCCACAGAAATATAAATAGTTCCCCAAATGGGAACTCCAAATAAAGTGAGCTACTGATGTCCTTCAACTCATAAACATACCTCTATAACATTTTAAGGAGTTTTATGTGCTGCTTTTTTCATTAATTAACCCCCCTCCCTTTTTAAATGCATCGATTTGAAATGACATCTCCTCCCCTCCCGAGGAACATTATCAATGCCTACTTATTTTCCATATTTTATGAATACATTTAGTTGTGTGACCATAATCCTCTCACCCTCACATTAATAGAGATAAGAAATGATTTGTCATGTTGTTTATTAAAAAGCAAATATAGATAGAATATTAGACACTCTGAAGATTCCAAGGAAATGAGATGTTTGATGACTTTAATATTCATTTTTATAAGTATGTAATGAATCCAAGTCTCTTAATTAGAATTTAATTTAATTTCAGTTAATTTATTTTAATTTAATTATCAGACCTAGTTTTTAATTCAGTGTTCTGAGTTACCTCACCCAGCTATTGTTTGCATATATAACTCTTTTTAGTTGTTACGTTACTCTGTATGTTAAAAATCAGTGCAATAGGCATTTATGATTTATTATCATCACTTAATTTGGGAGTTTCTTTCTTTTGTCTGCTACAACCACATACCCAAAAAGACTATAATACTCTTCATTATTGAATCAAGTTTCTCCTTCCTCACAATAAAGAAATAGAGACTCGATTATTCAGGTTATCTGGGATATTCAGCTAGACAGTGGAAGAGATAAACATAGTGAAATTTTACTTGCTAATATCTGCATTGAACTTTTATTATCCAATTTTCTCCCCTTCAATTACTCAAGGAAGCCTGTTTTTATGCCTGGTCCATTCAGACCAGGCAAGGTAAAGAGAGAAAATGTATGGGAGTAATGACGTTTCCTCCACCCAACCCACTAGGCCGGCAGTTAACCATCTTCAACACCCAGGCGCAAATAGCCATCGGAGGAAAGGACAAAGGACGCCTCTTCCAAGGCCAGCTCTCTGGGCTCTATTATGATGGTTTGAAAGTACTGAACATGGCGGCTGAGAACAACCCCAATATTAAAATCAATGGAAGTGTCCGGCTGGTGGGAGAAGTCCCATCAATCTTGGGAACAACACAGACAACCGCCATGCCACCAGAAATGTCTACTACTGTCATGGAAACCACCACTACACTGGCTACTACCACAACCCGCAAGAATCGCTCAACAGCCAGCATTCAGGTAAGCCTTTCTCTAACTATTAATTGATTCTGCTTTTCTGTCTTTAGACATTGCTATCATGCTCAGTGTTGCTATATAGGGAGAGAGTCTGAATTACTATGTTTATAGGAAGCATGCCTACAGATACTCTTAGTGGTAAGACCCAGAAGTAGAGAAAGACAAAGTCATTGCTAAAGAAGTTATTAAAGTCTTGTGTGAACGCATGGGTTATTACTCCTATCATATTTATCACTGAAATGGTAAAGCTATTATTTGGAATGAGCAGTGGTCAACACTTTCAGTATGAAATATGCCCTCCCCTTATTTGATTACCTTTCTTTTCAATAGCCAAAAGAGAAAAGCAGGAGTGGAAAATTTGTTATCATAAGAAAGACTATGTCCTAGTGTGATTCTATTCACATCCTCCCGATGGCTTTACTGGAATATGAATTGTTCATTTTTGAAGCCAATGGATATCACTAAATCAAGGGCAATTGAAGCTAGAGGTTCTACTAATTCTTATAAAATGCAGTCTTTGTGTTTGATATTAAGTGTTGATTAATCACGTGTTATTTTTGTGCATTTTGTTTCCTTTATATTTGACCAAGATCCTAATTACATTAGAAAATGTGAAGGTCTGAGTTTAGCTATGTAGGAAGTCCTTAGTTTTGTAGTAACATTTTTGTTTTTTTCACTTAAAAATAATTATACTCAAGCTAAAACTTAATGCTTTGCTGACTCCCTTGGCATTTCATAAATCTAGTTACTAGGGGGTAGAAGGTTAATCGAGTTATTAGCCTTAAATGCTCTGGCATAAAATAAGACATTCCAATTGCTTGTGGGGGAAACAGTCTAGTTAGTGTTTGCAAAAAATTCAGTAGATAAGTACTCCTCCTTTCTGTTTCTTCATTTGAAGACCTTATCCAGGAGCTCAATTGAGTCTTTGATGTCACCCTTCCATTGACTTTGGTGGACATTGTAAACTTAAAGTCAATAATCAATTAAACTCCCTATGTGTTCTCATTCCTCTGGATTAAGTTTATGTGTTAGGTAGAGTTAAAAGTGTTGTCTTCCTTTTTCCTTTTCTTCGAGCAAAAATATCCAGACAGCTCCTTCCATGATTCCACAGGAATGATATGGAACTGTATGCACTGATGATATTATCAGGCCAATTTTATGTGTATTAGAAAGGCTCCAAGAGCCTGGTTAGGATAGCTGTCTCATAGTCGCACGTGTTGTTACATGCATACCTACACACATGCTCAAAAAAGAAAAAAAGAAAAAAGCTTTTTCTCTGATATTAAAGCAATAACTCCTGACACTTCACTCTACTCACTGAAAAGAAGATAAAAGGCAATATATATTTCTATTATGACTCTCTATAGCTCAAGAGCAGATTTGTTTATTGTCAGTGAAAGGATAGCTCTGTCTGCACAGGTCTTGGCAGACTTGTTTTGTTTCTGTCAGAATACATTCCACTAACTCTGTGGGAAGTAGAGGAGCAAATGGCTTTTTCTTCTTAGCAATGGCTAGCCCTGCAGTCTTTTTCAAGGCCAAATTTTCACTGACCTCAGGAGGATTTAATATTACCCAGGGATTCAGGGACTAAGCCATGGTAATTATTGGATTTTGGCTTTCCCTCCTGCAGCAAATACATAAATGGGAGCAGATTGGGTGTTTCCACAAACTGAGACAGCCAGAGCTTCTGGACACATGTAGGGTACAAAGTACAAAAATCTTGCCAGTGATGATGACCCTAAACACCATAGAACCTGTTCTCAGTTTAAAGGATGTGTTCAGCTGGAGGATGCTTTCTAACAGCCTCCTGTCTGTTGTGTGTTTCTTTTCCTTTGTGTCCAGGAATAATTGGATTACATCTACATGTCTTTCCTTTTGCTTCTATCCAGGCTATAAAAATGAGTTATCAATCTGTTGATGCTCTTTGTTTTTAAGGGTGTGTAAATACATACTCTGGAGGAAAGCCAACAGACTAGCAGGATTGGATTAGAATGAGATAAGGTATAAAAGAAGCACCATGTTCTTTGTAAAGATTAGCTAGAAGAAATAACTTTATGCCAATGTTTTGGGGCATTTTTGTTCTTGCCAACTAACCACAAGAACTCTATCCTCAGCTCTGTAAAAACTTAATAGCCTGCTTTGTCGGAAAGCCAATTGTGATCTCCAGTACATTTTGTAGACGACATCAAGCCTACGTTAGAACTAGGGATCCAACAACCTTTGGATTGTATCAAAGGTTGAGGACAATTTCCAGACGCTGAATACTTTGGGTGAAGAAGGTAGGTCTCAGAAGCTCCGACATGCCCTGTGTGATCCAGCGAATTTTCTTGGATAAAGTAGACTCATAAAGATTTGAACTCTGGGAGATACTTCAGAAAGGAGAACACAGAAGTGGGGAAGACTGGATTTCGTATTCATTGGGCCCATTTTTCACTTTTCCAAACAGTACTCTGTTCTGTCCTACTTTGCTTTGATAACATTGCTAGAGCAAGATCATTCTAAAATAAGGCTTCTAGGAGAAATCAAATAAGCCTGTCACTCTACAAGCATAAAAACCTGGTTATTAAAAAAATCTACTGGTTCCTTCTTAAAGCATACGCCAAGAAAACATCATTTGAGCAGTTCGTTTCTGATAGACCTTGGTTAGTGTTGATTTGTGATGAAAAGAAAACTGCAGAGTGCTTTCAGTGCCGCTCTTAACTGTGTGAATGTGAACAAGAAGTTTTTGAGTTGATACAGCCCTCCAGTGAGGGCTGCAACCCACTGGAAGTAATTGGTGCTTTGATCTTTCTGGTAACCTAGGTTGTTACTTATGGATTACATGGACTATGCTAAGTTACTCACAGCTATAGTGCCCAAGCTTCAGGTCGTCACCCTATATTAAGAAGGATATCTCTAGGTGCTCTCCGAACTAAAAAAAAAAAAAAAGTTAAGATTGAGAAAGCAGGTGTGCGGGTGATAGTTCTCAAGTGAAGTTCTGCCACTTAGAAGATGCTCAGTAAATATGTATTGAATAAACCAGAAAACAAGATAGACTTTATTACATTTCTACTCATCATCTAACAACTAGAAGTGGCATGGCTTGTGAAATGTCTTCCCTCTAGAATGATTCGTGTGCTTTGGATAATTTTAATTTTTTTCCAGTGGTAAGGCTATCACAGAGTAATTAAATGCATGTGCTTGGAGTCAGATATGCCTGGGTTTAAAACCTAGTTTTTTCGTCATATTAGATTAGTGACCTTGAGCAAGTCACATGTGCTATTAACTATTGCTGTGAAACCAACTTTCCCATTAACCTCAGTGACTTAAAACAACAACTGTCATTGGATCTCACAATTTTGTGGGTCAGAAATTTGGGCGGGGCTCAGCAAGGCAATTCTTCTGCCCCACATGGAGTTGACTCCAGGGTTACTCAGTGGCTGCTCCGGTCTGCAGGTCTTACTTCACTCACATACCTTGTGCCTCGGTGGGTTAACTGGAAACACTTGACTCAACTGGGTCCATTTCCCTCTCCATGTAGTCCCTCCAGCAAAGTAGTAGGACTTCTTTCATGGAAGCTCAGGGCATCAGAGAGGGTTTTCCAAAGGATAGGAAGTCAAGGCTGCCAGTTTCTTAAAGCCTGGGCCTGGAAACTGGCACAGTGTCACTTCCACCACATTCTATTGGTCAAAGCATTCACAGGCCTTTCTCAGTTTCAGGGAAGGAGGCATAAACCTCACTTCTTGATGGGAGGAGTAGCAAGAATTCGAAACCAACCTAAGTCTACTGCATTGTAAAATTAGGGAAGTGGGGTTGGGGAAGAAGTTACTACTAGTACTTACAGCATATGAGTATTATGAGGATAACTGAATTTATGTAAGTAAAATGCTTAAAACAAGTACAGTATGAAGAGTAAGACTAAATGCATTTTATTTAACCTTATTATTATATTCTATCCCCAACATTTGATATGCAAGTCGATGCCCTCTCAAGCAAGAGTCTACCCCACAAAATGGGGTTGCTTCTACTGAGAGTAGTGTTTGTAATTTAGAGCAGGGGCTCGGGGGTTTTGGCAGGATAGGGATTTGAAGGAGGGTCAGAGTAGAATTTGGAGGCTGAATAAAAAGTCTCTAAGATGTCAAGTCTCTGATACTTCACTATCCATGTTTAACTTTTCCTTTTGTTTCAAAACCAACCTGGAGTTCTATAGTTCTTGGAGACTATGTTCTGCGATGAAGTATGTCTACCCACATATATTTGTGGAGTTACAAAGAAGAGGAATTCAGGATCCTTTCCATCATAGAGCTTGTAATCTAAAGAGGGCAAGAGGGCTTGACATGAGCTATCAATATGAGACAGTGACTTACAAATGGTGGCATGTTGGGAGTGAGTGTAAGGGATAGCTTGGCTGGATCTCATGGCTTGGTTAGGTATGAAACTGGGCCTTGTCGACGAGTAAAATCAGATACGTGGTGAGAGGCACAAATGCCAGGTTGGCTGAATGTCAGAAGCTAAGTAGTTCAAGTGAGAGATGGTAATTCCTAAGGTTAACAGTCAAGACCAACTAGAACAGAGAGTGCATGAGGGGAATTAGTCAGAGACAAGAGATCCAGATTCTGAGAGTGTTGGTCTGATGCCTCTTCCCCTCCCCCAAATGGGAGAGAAACAAAAGGGGAGAACTGGATTGGGTTCCCTGTGGGTCTTACTACCAGGGAACCCCCAACAACTGTGCAGGCATTTCCATTACACTACAGCCGACCCAATGTCAGTGGGTAACTATCATGACTCTGATAGGTCAATTTCTAAAACAGAAAAGTGAACTTAGTCTTCACTCAAATTCCTTAGTTCTAATTCAGGATGGAAAGCAAAGTGAGAAATGAATCTTTTAGTGATAGCTTTCAGCCACTAAGACCTAAATGTTCCTGTGAGACAGTAAAGGGCCAAAACGAAAATAATTTCAAGGATAATGTGTATTTTCTTACCTTGGGCGTCCAGACTGAGTTGTTATCAATAAAAAAAAAAAAAAAAAAAAGAAAGAAGGAAAGAAAGAAAAAAAAAGAAACCAAAAAACTGTATTCTGTGCAAGTCACTATTTGGAATCATTTATAAGCTGTTGGCAGGAATACTAATCATGACCCATTTTTTCTGTGTTGGGCATTGATGAAGTCACCTTGACATTGTCCAGTTCCTGGCACGCAAAAAATTACCAGAAAATCACAATGCCCGGCCTCGTTTGGAACTATCCTAATAAACAGTAGAAGTGAAAGATTTGCATTCTTACCTCAAACTCACAAACTTGGTGGTCGAATGTGAACCACTTTCAAAAATTCCAGAGGGAAGCCAGAATTTTTCAGCCTTTCTAACAGTACCTATATTGGAAGTCCTCCTTCTGCTCTGCTTTCAGATTTCAGCTAGGAACAATAAAAAGCACATTTCAGCCTTGATATTGATTATTGCAAAACAAAACAAGCAAAAACTTGTGATCGAAAAGTTGATCCTTCATACTGCATGTTCCAAGTAGAGTACCAGCATGTTGAAGGGAAGGGTGTGCAGTTCAGAATCAGAATGTCTGCATTGAACCCCAGGTTCTTCCAGTTACTTAGCTGTGTATCTCTGGACAGGTTAATTAGCCTCTGTTTCATGATGGGTAAAATGGGCAATAACAGTACCTTCCCTATAGGCTTGTTTTGAGAAATAAATATGATGTGTGGAAAGAACTTAGGCCATGACCTTCCCCATAAGTTTTCACTAAATGCTAGACATTAAGAAAGCACTTTGACCCAAGAGACTCTTCCAGAACTCACAGAGCCTCACAGAGCTTAGCCTTCCCATATGTTTGGATAAGCACAAGAAGAACAATTTTTTCTACATCCATACAAACCCACAATTACCCAGGATTTCCTCTAAGGGTCCCAGATTGAACCAGAGCCCTGGACTCATCAATTAGAAGAGATTTCTATGGGATATTCTTTCATTTTCTGGAAGGGAAATTGGCTTTGCTGAATAGTTATTACACACAGAGTGTTCTGTATGGTTGAAGTGTATGACATTGCCATTTGTCGACCAAATGGTCAAATATCAGCCATTTTATATGTTTCAACAAAATACAGGACACTTTTACAGTGTGTTGTTATCAATGACATTTTGAGACACTGGATAGACCACCAAAATGTCTCAAGATTCTCTGAATAATCCAACTATCTTGGATTGGGATACAAGATAAATCCACCTTACCCTAATACCATCCTCTAACAGGATGTAAGATCATGTTGTATCAGAATGGTTATACTTACCCCGAGAATTCTCCCCTCTGGGCCCCTCCATCTTTACCCTACTGCCACCAGCTTCATTGAAATGAGACAAGGCGTCCACAGAGTTTTCAGTCCCTTACTTTTACCATTAGACAACAGAGCCTCCAGGGGGAGTTTATTTTTAGGATCAGGGCTGAACTAATATTGATTAACAGCCTTATATAATGTGCGGCTCCAGGGCTCGTTCTTTTCCTGCCAAGCCTCATAACTGGGGAAGGCACTGAAGATTTGTCAGTCTAATTAGACTTCCGCTGCCAGCCAAGAAATATCTTGTCTCCTTTTTACCCTCATGCAGATACTTTCTTTTTCCCTCTCAGAGAATAATTTGGGGAGAAGGAAATTGGACTCTAATTTACTCATTACCTGGTAAGACTCTCCAGTAACATTTGTTCTCTGGAATTGCATAGTGCTTAAAAAAGGAGCTTGATGTGTTACCTCCCTCTTAAAGACTTACATGTTGACTGTGCGGATAAGCCATGGACGAGAACGCAGTGCAGTTTCTTTTCATCCCTTCTTTAATACTTGAATTTTAGTGGATGAGATCAGCACTTCCCAAAGCTGATTTTAGTCACTTGAAGGGTCCTCTGAGAAGGTCCTCACAGCAGACAGGTTGGAAGCCTGTGAGTTGCTAGGAGAACTTGTACAGATGCCTTCTAATTAGGTTGTGATACTTCTAGGGTGGAATTTCCACCGGAACTGCTGATAAAGTGCTAGATCTTATTTTGAGCCATCTGAACAGCTGGGAGGAAAATGGGGTCAGCCCTTGGCTATTCACTTTGAGGTACCCCAATATTTTTAAAGCTCTGGGTGCTTTTCTCCATCACCTAACAGACTACGTGGCCAAATCTAGAGGCAAAATCCTTACCGTGTTCAGCACAGCTCTCCTCCTTACTGTCTCTCTGACCATATTTTCTATAACACTGTTCCAGGCACACAGTTCTTGAACTTCCTTGGGCCAGGGCCAGGATAAGGGAGAGAAGATTGAGGTAGGGTTGTACAATCGCAGAGTCAGATCCTGTCTGTATTTGAATGTTGATATTTTGTTTATCATGGATTTTTACATTGATGTTGATTTTCAAGTATTACAATAACATATGAATTACATCGGTAACTGAGTTTTGGGGAACCCCCTTAAATGTTACACCTTAGATAAGTGTCTCATTAGACCCAACCCTGCTTTACCATCCCAGGCACATCTGTGTCTTTTCACTTGCTCTTTCCTCTGCCTGAAAAACTTTTTCCAGCTATTTGCATGACTCCCTTACTTCATCCAGGTTTCTGCCCATGTGGAACCTTTCAGAGAGGTCTTAGTCAACCATGCTTTATAAAATAGTACTCTCTCTCACCTCCTGCTTTATTGTTTCTCATTGCAGTTACCCATACCTGACATTATAGCATACATTGGTTTACTGTCTCTATTCATTAGAATGGGAGTTCTAGGATGGCAAGATCTTCATATCAGGTGCTATGAGAGCACAGAAGCACAGAGTAAACCCTCAGTCAATACTGGTCAAAACATATGCATGGGCAACCGTCCTCCAGCACCTTCTCAGGGAGTACACATGCCTCTTAATACTTACAGGTTGAATCTCATTTCCAATCCCCAGAGACCCTCTCTCTGGTGAGGCTCACTAGTGGGGAAGGTCACCAGCATGGTTTTGCTGCTCTTGAATTCTTGTCTTAAGAATGAGGAGTCCCAGGGATGTCTCTTTGTCTCTGGTGGGCCAGATTGTTTTTGTTGGCTTCTGATCCTCAGTTCTCTCTCTCTCTCTCTCTCTCTCTCTCTCTCTCTCTCTCTCTCTCTCTCTCTCTCTCTCTCTCTCTCTCTTTTCAGTACTTATTTGTTATCGTAATAGGAAGGGCTGCTTCTAGCACTTAGAGTTTTCAAAGCACTTTTGGAAATGCAGTTCCAATTCCCCTCTCTGTTTCTTTTCTCCTTACTCCTTTCCCTTAATTCTTAATTTCTACAACCAACCTTTAAATATAAGCAAATAAGAATTATGTTTAAAGGCCCACTGCTTCTATTTGTTGGTATGGATAGAAAATTAATGTGGTTGTACATGTGTGGATAGGTCGGTGGGAGTCTTCTATCTGCTTTTAGTTTCCTTTTTTGTTTTCCTTATGGCTGAGTGTGAATGCATTTATTCCTGCTCACGACCCTGTGATTCAGCTGGCTCCATAGTTACCTATTTTCTTTATGATCTTTTGAAAGAATATGGTTGGAAAATACTATGAGAAACCATTAGATTGAGAGCAGGCATGATCTCCATGTAGTTCATCACTCAACATTCAGGGCCTATAATAGTGCCTGCCCCAAAGTGGGGCTCAATAAATATTTGTTGAAGAAAAGAAAAATGTATTAAGTAAATGAATGCTTACCTGCAGAGGGGGCAGTATTATTCATGTTTGAAGGAGACAAAGAAAGCTGTGAGAAAGCAGCCTGGTATGAAGGAAAAGAGTACATCGAAGGAGGCATTGGGAGACTTCGCTCTTGGATAAAAAAGTAGTTAAATCCATTACTTTAGACAGACCTTCCCTTACTAGTACTGAGGGATTTTGGCTAAGTTGCTTTTTGGAGCTCAGTTTCATCATCTAAAATATAGAGATTAAAACATCAACTTCATGGATAGGTTAAGATAATATAAGAGCTTAAACTAGTGTGACTTAATTAAAGATTATTGTTGTTGTTGTTGTTGTTGTAGTATTTTAAGATTCCAATCCATGTCTCATTAGCATCTAAATTTTTTATTTTCTCACTAATTAGTCATTTAACCTCTGACATGACCATTGGCTTCCTTGGTTCTCCACACTTTCCTCATGAGTAGAGTCGCATTATCTCCAATATCTTTATTTTTTGAAACAGTATCTAACATGGTGCTTTTCACACATAGTGACAGTTGAATGGTTGGATAAATGAATTAGATGGAGGAATGGGAAGGACAGTTGAGGAAAGAAGTGAGAACAAACAGAAATACTCTGTAATTACTTTGCTATGAAAATTATTATCTGCCCATTTCATGGAATGAATGACTAGGTTGAGAGACATGAATAGAATATATTTGATGTAACTAAAATAGTAATATAAATAGTGATCTCTCTCTATATCCCCCTTCTTTCCTGAAAGCTGTCAAAAGAGGTTCCTCAATGTCCACCCTTATGTAGAAGACAAACTACTTAATAAAAGGGCCCTTGAGTCATCAAAAAGAATCAATGATTTCAGTTTAAACTGAGGTCCAATAATTGGTCTATTTTTTTTTCTGAAAATACATCTTTTTCTTTCTATTTATATATGACAGGGAAATGACTTCCAGCAGTAATCATTGCTAGCCAGACTTCAAGATGGATATTTCTACTCTGTCTTTGACAAGACAGTAGGAGGGGTGGGATGTGCTTTCATACCTTTCTGGTGCATGTTTAAATGATTGTAAAAATTAGAAACACACTGAGGCTGTTATGACATCTCTGCCTTTTGAAACCTTTTAATTAATACCTTGGGTTGTCTAGAGAGCTAGTTCTGTTAGCTAAATGGAGAATGTAAAATTTTCCTTGGTTTTCTCATCATCCAGGGATGAAGTTGCTGGGGAGGTAATTGCACACCGTATCTGTGGTAACTACATAGCAGTCACTGAGAGAATTACTTGCTGGAAATTTGATTGACTTGTGTACACAATTCAGCCTCTTCTATCTCTCATCACATCTGATGGTGTGTGTGTGTGTGTGTGTGTGTGTGTGTGTGTGTGTGTGTGTGTCAGAGAGAAAGAGAGAGAGAGAGAGAGAGAGAGAGAGAGAGAGAGAGACAGAGAGAGACAGAGAGAGACAGAGAGAGACAGAGAGAAAGATGGGGTGGGAGGAGAGAGAGAAAGGGAGGGAGGAAGGGAAGGAGATTGAGAGAGTGAGAGAGGTCATGTATATTTGTATGTATTATCTAGAATAGTGCCTCTTAAACGGTTATGTGTATACAGCTCACCTGGGTGATTTTATTAAAGCACAGATCGTGAATTGCAATTCATTTCTGGGGTGGGGCCTGAGATTATGCACTTCTAGTGAGCTCCCAGATGACATCATACCATAGTATGTGGACCTCATTTTATGGATCAAGAATCCAGTAGATGTTTCCAGTTCCCGTTGAGCCCTTGTAGCATCTGTTTACCTATCTCTTCCAAATGGTCTCCCCAAATTTAGTTCAGGGCTCTTCGAGACAGGAAATCTTGCTAACCTGATGCATTATGTAAACTTATTCCATCAGACAGTTCCTCTCCTGGTTCCACTTGTCTCCTCATCCTGTCCCTTACTCTGCTACATACCCCCAAGGCAGATGGGGGGTAAAAGGGTAGATAGAATTGAACTTGTCATAATATTTACCCCCCTTTCTGATGGGAGACCTCCAATGAAAGCAGAAGGATATGAAGGATTTTAATCTGTAGAAACAATGGCGAATCATCTTGAGCGGTATAAATATATAAAATGACAGATTTTTCTCTTCTACCTCTCTACTTCCTCCTGCGATATGGAGAGACATATTCATGCACACACAGCTCACACTATAATGCACAATGAAATTTCACCCAGCCTTTATCTCAGAGCTGCTGTTCTGATGATTAATGCCCCACTGGCTGGGAAGCTGTTCTCCTGAAGAAAGACAAGGAGAAAGGAAGACGCGTGAAATCTATCTCTGAGGCCATTTCTCATTATTATTATTATCATTATTAGTTCTTACTGCCCTATCTATTCTGTTAGAGAATGCTTGATCTACCGGTAAGGGGAAAGGATGACATTTGAAAGTGGATTTCATGAGAGGGAAATGAGCAAGGACAAAGAAATAGACACTTTTTACTAAAGAGAGTTGACCGGTATGAGGTTTTGTTTTTGTTGTCATTTATTTTGGGGTTGATTTGTTTGTTTTATTATTTTTGTTGTTTTCATTTTAAAGCTGAAGATAATAGATGCCTTTATCTGTGTCTTCTGTATACCACCCCCACCAGGCATTTACTTTTGCGTGTGTGTTTTTTTTTTTTTTGTCTTTATTAAGTCTCTGTAAGAATCAATATGATATGACTTATGCAAATGTTATTCCTGGCCATTTATGCAAAAGACTAGACAGAATAATTTCATTGCTTTGTAACTCCCATAATATAATTGCTTCCATATCCTAATTGATTTCAAGTCTTGAAAGGGCTACTTTAAAAAAAAAAAGATTTCTGTATGTATGCATTGTACAAACCACAGTATCTGATTCTCGCCTGTTTCTCATTCAAGAAAAGGGTAATCGCTAAGTAATTCCTGGCTCTGTCATTTAGGAAGGCTTACAGTCCTTGTTGGAAAGATGGGACCATAATAAAAGCTCTATCACAACACATGTGTCTACTGATAAAATATCGAATTCATAACTTAGAGAGTTTAATCTGATTTAGAAAGTGCTGCATTTTCAAAGTTGAATTTATAAAGACCTTGGATTTATAGCTGTGGTGCCTAGATTTAAGTTCAGTTTTAGTTGGATTTTGTAATCAACAAAATTTTGTAATTAACAAGTATTTGAGTAAACTGAGTACCTAATATGGGCCAGGTACTGTCCTAGTCACATGGGCTACAAAAGTATGCAAAACAAACAAAAAACCTTTTTTTTCTCATAGAGCATACAACCTATTCCACAATCATTCGGTACCTCATGAGTGCCAGGCTTTGGGGAAACAAACAAAAAAATAAAAATATTTCTGCCTAAAGAAACACAGTCTGATAGGGTTCTTAAATATTTCCTAAATCTGGGAAGATGCATTTTTAGGTCCATTTTCTACGGAAACTTTAGCACGTTGATCTGCTGCCGTGTTTCCCCGAAAATAAGACCTAACAGGAAAATAAGCCCTAGCATGATTTTTCAGGATGACATCCCCTGAACATAAGCCCTAATGCATCTTTTGGAGCAAACCTCAATATAAGAACCGGTCTTATTTTCGGGGAAACACAGTATTATAGTTGCAGAGGCAGAAAGCATCTGTATTTATATGGGTCAATGCTAAGAATAAACACAGATGCAATGTAATTTTGCTTATGTGTAGAATCTAAAGAACAAAATAAACAAACAAAACAGAAACAAACTCATAGATACAGAAAACATTTTGATGGTTGCCAGATGAGAGAAGGATCAGGGGTGTTGAGTGAAAAAAAAAAGGAAAGGATTAAGAAGTATAAATTTATTGTTACACAGTAGTCATGGGGATGTAGGGTATAGCATCAGGAATATCAATAATATTGTAATAACTATGTATGGCGTGAGATGGGTACTAAATGTGTTGGGGTGATGGGGGGGGTTGGGAGGTAGTGTGTAAAAGGTGAAGGGATTAAAAGGTACAGATTGGTAGTTACAAAATAGTCATGGGGATGTAAAGTGAGGATAGGGAATATAGTCAATAACATGCTAATAACTATGTATAGTGCCAGGTGGGTACTAGACTAGTCAGGGGTTCACTTCTTAATTATATAAATGTCTAACCACTATGTTGTACTTCTGAAATTGATATAAAATAATATTGACTGTCAATTGTAATTGAAAAATTAAAAAAGGGTGGAAAAGGTGAAAGGGAATAAATATAATAAATAATAAAATTCAAGGAACATAAACAATAAAAAAAGAGATTGGAAAATCAAAAAGAATAGTATTAATTTCTACTCAAAAAAGACAAGTTTCAAATGTAAACAAAGTCTTCTTTGACCAAAAGCTATCAACAGTAAACCAGGTTGCAATAGTGATTGCGTTTAAAACATATTTTGGTCTCGAGGACTGAGTTTACAATATTTAGTGCCAATATTTTGTTGATTGGTTTGAAATCCCAGTCTCTTGGAATGTTCATATTGGCAGAATGTCGGAGACTGTAATTGTTGAACACACACAACTAGCTGAGATTTAGAGATGGGCCAAGTTGGTTTCAAGTTCTGGTTTATCATTCAAAGCAGTAGATCCAGGCGTAAATTGCTTACCTGCCATTTTTTATTTAAATAATAAGCATGTATTAATTTCATGTTTTAATTTAATTTTCTGTGAATAATACATTTGCATAGCTTCAAATCTCACATAGCACACAGACTCCCCTTTAGGGAAGATGCACCATTATTTCAACTGCTAGGAATGTTAGCTGTTGGTTTTCAGCTAAGTCCTTCAGCAGGAGCTGCCCTTGACTAAAGAAGCACCTTACCCAAGGTCAAGCCCTTTTGTGGGGGTGGCCCATGTCTAGTGATTAGTGGATGGGCTGGGGGATATGTAAAGACCCAGTCCCTGGTCTTGAGTCTGGACAACTGGGGAGGGCCTCCCAGTTCAAGAGCTCCCTGTGAATGTTGGGGTCAGCTGAGGTCTTTGTTGCAACTGCATCAAAGTTTACCTCACTCGTGTTCCCAGACTCCAATGGCACTCCCCCTAAAACTTCCCACACATTAAACTAGGTCTCCGAGTCTGTTTCCTGAGAAACCGAACTTAAGGCCTAAGAGAAAACAAGCAAAACCAGAATAAGAGAAGTCTCTTTCCCTATTTCACCCTATTTCACCCTATTTCACCGAGACCTACTCCACACTGGTACCCTTTCAGATGCTTTTTCAGACATCTCCCTCCGTATTTCTAATAACCTACTTCTATCTCTAGACTTTGCAGCTTTACATATTAACTAATGATTTCTGACTCTGGAAGAAAAAGACTGAGCTTTCTCACTTCCTCCATCTCCTGACACACATACACTTTCTCACCTCCAATTTCCCAATAAAATTTTCACATTTTGAATGAATCACTGTGCCAAGTTTACATTTTAATGACTTTCATCTATTGAGAAAAATGTAAGACCATACATGCACTCATTTATTCCAAAAATCTTCACTGTGTGTTTCAAATATGCTAGGCTAAGGATACAGCAGTGAAAAAAAAAAAATGGAATGAATGCCTGCTCCTGACATAACATTCTACTGTTATAATTATATTTCTCTCTTCTGCAACTTCCTGTTAGTGACTACCCTCATTATCTCATTAGCTTATTTTTCTAACCACCTACCAGTGTTATAGCTAACACAACTCTAAAACTCCTCTCAACATAAACACACAGAAAGTCTATCATTTACACGTTTTCTTGGAGATACCCTGCCGGAGTCTGACCTAGGTGCTTTGTGGGCCTGTCCTGTAACTGTCATCTTGCATCTTCCCTGTTTCTCATTCTGGCACATCTCTGGGCTTCACTTGTATGTCAAACCCCAAGTTTGGTCTTTCGTAGTTTTTTCCCTCATTCTGAAGGTGTGTATCGTCCTGTAGCTTCCTGGGAAAGGGCGGGTAAAGAGTACAGGCATGCACACTTGTCTGAAGAATGTCTTATCCATTTTCACCTTTCATGAGTAGTCTACCTGGGAAGGACTCGTAGGTTGGAAATCATCTTCACTAATAAAGGTGAAGGCATTTGTCCAATGTCTTTAGGCATCTACCAGTGCACTTGTTGAGATAACAGTTTGATGCCTGTTTGTTTTGTTTTGCTCTCTGAAATCTCAACTCCTTATCAGTAAACCTCATACTAGCACTTACAGTTCAGGTCTGCAGAACCACTGCTGCCCTCTAAGCCTCATGCTCTTGTACTGCTGTTGTTATTTGCCAATTAGCTGTCCTCCGTTGGAATCCTGATTTTGATATAATTTGTTCAGTCAAGCTATTGCTAAGCACATACAACACGTGTGTACACACACACACACAGTGAATGTAATTTCAGAAAAGCATGGAGTTTTGGGAGTAACACATGGAATGTGGAGCGTTGGGGAATATATATATGTTTCAGTTTATATACAGAGGGTGCCAAAAAAATGTATACACATTTTAAGAAAAGAAAAACTATTAAAAATAACGCTGATGGTAACCCCTTTGAGCACCTCTTGTAATTGCAGAAGTCAAACATGACTTGTATTCATCTTTTGTTATTGGTATATATTGAGTATTATAATTTTAATACAGTATTTTCCTTTCTTAAAATATGTATACATTTTTGGCACCCTCTGTGTATATATAATATATATTATTAATACACATTAACAATATATATTATATTTTATATATATATTGAAACTTACTATCAATGCAAAATTTCAGTATGGATTATTGTGCTGCTAACTCCTTCTTTTAAAACTTAACTCTTTTTTGTGTTCCCTTACGGGTCTCTATTTTTGTGGGGGTTTTTGTTTTAGTTTGGTTTCTATTTTTACCCTAATACTCATTCTCTAGCCACCTCGAAGGGAATATGAATTAAATAATCTGTATAAGTGCTTTGAACATTTTGCATCCAGAAATGAGCATAGCTCAGTCTTCTGCTTCACACCAGATGCTTATGTTTTTGAGCGAGGCTAGGATTAGAGTTGTCACTTTGGAATTTTTATGCTGTGAAACGTCAGTGTGTTTGTATGTCATTGAGCTCCATCATACAGTGTTTGGTGATAAAGTCTGTTCACTTGGCTCTCAGCTTCCTTCAGCTTTTTCACTGTAATATATTTATTAGCTTTGCTTCACATGTGCTGGTTGGTAGGTGTTGTCGACAAAGGATTATACCCACATACTCATTGCCTATCCAGAGGCATTATATATTCTCAGAACACAAATGAGGCTCCACCAAAAAAAATAAAAGAAAATCAGTGAATCAATGTTGGGTACAGATGTAGATATAGATATAGACTTGGGTATAGATATGGATATAGATGTATATATATATATATATATATATATATATATATATATATATATATATATCCATATGTATGAATATATGTACTAAATATATATGTGTGTATATATGTATATACTAAAAATTGATTTAAGTAATTACACTAAGTGTGAGCCAAAGGTTACATCCATTGGAGAAGAGATGATTAAGGGGCCAGTGTGAGAAAATCACGAATAGGAGGTTTCAGGGGAAACTGGAGTGGCAAGGATGTCCCCAAGGCTATTTCTATGGGGAATTATTTCTATCAACAACTTGTAACCAGAAAGCAGAGATTGCTGGGGCCTCTGAAGTAGATCAAAATATTTGAAGAAGGAAGAGGATAAATAGCAAAATTGCCTCTCAACATCGTACAGAAATCACCTATAAAAATGTTCTTTTGACTCCAATAGCTACAGGGAGATTCATGATTTTTAATTTGCAGGATTTGGTGTCAATGTCTAGACAACTTATTTTTGTTATGTTTTAATCAGTAATGTGCATAATAAATAGAGACAAATTTAAATCACATAAAGCAATGCCAATCACGTCATTCATAAGAGGAAAATTAAAGTATGTTTGTGTTTCTCTCTCCTTCTGTCCCTCGTTTTCAGCGAGCTACATTCTTCTGTTTTCCTCCCCACCATATTGGGTGTTTTTGTAAGAGAGTTTTTCTCTTTTTTCTGTTGTAAACATTTTTCCGTCCTTTTCAAATTCAAGAGACATTTTCTTTTGCAATGTACAATGAAAGGCGATTATGTTAGAAAATATCAGAGATGGCTTTGTCATGTCTGGCGCTTAAAGTCACGTTGTGTCCTGAAGAGCTCAGTAAATGAGGCCACGGTAATGATTTCACAATTGAACAAGGCTTCAGCCAGATTTCCTAGCCTTCCCCCAAAACTAAGTTCCCTGAGGCGAGAGAGACCCAGGTGCTAGGTGGAATTACTTTTTCTTAAAGGACTATGGAGACCCTGGCAAACCTGTATTTTTGGTTTTGCTTGTAAGGCTGAGGCAGCGATTGCAAAGGGAGTCTTTGTTGTCCTTTTGTTTCTTTTCAGCATTTCATTGATTTCAAGATGGTGGTAGGGATTTGAAGGGGGAAGATTGATTGCTCAGTAAACAGTCAATGGCTACTGCCTACTGCATGGAAGGATCTGGAAGGAGATGGAGGGGTGAATAACACAGATGTATGCTGCCTGTCTTCATGGAGCATGAAGCATGGGGAGAAGACAGGACACAAACCAATTTCACAAATAATTGTTTAACCACAATCACGATGAGTATGACGAAGGAGGACAAGCTGCTAAGTAAGAAAGCAGAAAGGGACCTGAACTAATATTGTGATCTGAGAATATTTTCTCAAGGATGCAGTCTAGGAGCTGTCCAGGGTGAGAAGTTACGTAAGCAAAAGAGGAGGACATGGAAAAGTATTCCAAGCAATGAGAACAACCTATGCTAAGGCCTTGCTTGCTGTAAGGATCGTACTGTATCAAGTTTTTCAGTCTTTGTTCTCTAGCTTCACTCTAATGTCTGGAAACATACCAGGTTTGACCAGATTAAGTATCCAGTGAAGGCACACACCTGAAGGGCGAGCAGAAGGCCACTCAAAGGATTTCCAACAGGATGAAGCCCTGTCCCATTATTATGACACAGTGATATGGGACTGGTTGAATGAAAGTTTCCAAAGCTAGATCGAATGTCATGACCAGGTTGAATTGGCTTCAAGTTCTCCTATTTTCAACCCTCTTGATTACTGCCTCTGTGGGATGCCAAAGACACAGGTTTCTTCAGTGAAAATCAGGGACACGGATAATTTTAGGCAAAGCTTCACAGATACATGTGTAAGGATTGATAAAAATGCATCAGTGTGCTGTGTTTATCACAGTGTTTGCATAGTACCTGTGCTTTGCACAGTTTTGAACTACGTTTGCTAATGAGTGATCGTACACATTGAAGGCATTGTATAGTTGTCATGGATGTCATGTCACTAACGTCCGAAAACTGTCATGCATTGTATTATCAAGAAACCATTTATTGTTTATATGTATCTAGGTTTCCAGATTTTACAGCCATCCTGTATTTTACTCACTTGTTTCTTCATTAGAATACTAGTAACTAGAAATCAGTAATTAGAAAGCATCTGATTTCTCTTCCTATTTTCTCAGAGCTTGCCTTGGTTTTTCTTCTTGTTTGGTGGAAACTGGAGTTCAGTGGAAGTTTTCCTGCAGTCTAATTAGCCTCTCTATTTAAGTTTAATAAAAACGCTGAACCAGAAGCTGGAGATAATGTGCCCGATTCAATTCATATATGTCAATTGCTTTTTAATTGCAATTATTTTTTCTAGTTCTTCCTACTCTCACTGCCCAGGCACAGCTGAGGCTTGGGTTATTATAAGACTTTCATGCCTACACAGTCAATTACGCCTCCTGCTTTAGGATTAAATTCATTTATTACTATTGTTCTGATTATTAGTAATAATAATGGACATCTCCACCCAAACCCAGATGAATAATAGCTTTCATAGTCTTTGTCTCTGGTCTCAGTTTGTTGTAGTTTTTTTTTTGTTTTTTTTTTTTTTTTTACCTAGATCATTCCTTCCCTCTTTAATGGCATGGAGATTCAGTTTCTAGTGTTACTTTTAAGTGATATTTTAGATAATTCAGAAAACAAGGCTTTCTTAGAAGATTCTTCTTGGTGTGGAGAAGTGGTATGTTTTCCCCAGGTAGGATTCACCAACTAGTGGATATCAATGGAGTTTTCTTTGGTAAAAAGTATTTGAAGAAGTATTTGAACTGGCAAAGGGTGTCTGTTAGCTATCTAGTCTTTTCCTTAGAAAGGCCCCAGGTCCTCACCCTCAAAAGCACACATGGCTTTGACTCCTGTGCTACTTCCAAAAGCAAGACTTCTTTTCCTGCCTTTTTGTCGAAGGTGTCTTCATAATTCTCACTAACAGAGCAGCAGCGTGGTCAAGCCAACTTGAAAATGGCATTGGCCCCTCGGCAACATGTGAATTCTTTCCAACTTGCATCCCCAACTCAAATCTCAATATGTCGTCAGTGCTTAAAACTACATTTGTAGTAAGATCACTCAGGGAAAGAGATCAGAGAGAGAGTCTGGGTGGAAAGTCAAGGCTTTTATTTTATTACCCTGCACTTTATCTTTTCAGCAAACCAGAAGAAAACAATGCAATTTAATTCTGAGTGTGTGAAATGTTTGCATTTTAAATTATGAATGTTTCTCAGTGACACAATCTGTGCAAAATAATGTTCCTTGGACTTTCTGGAAGAATAATGATGACAACTCATCACCAGGTTTAAGGTGCCCAGGCTATGGCCATGCCCTATCTTATCTTTGTTTTGTTTACTCACTGTGGCTCTCTGACACAATTTCCTAGTCCTCTTTATCTTGAATCATAGCCTTTTAGACCATTAAACCTTTGCCTATAAAATGAAGGATTTGCCTCAGAATCCCAGAGTGGACCACCTTTCAAAGGCCCCAGCTTCTTCTCAGGTCACTCGTTCAACAAACATGGGTAAGGAAGGTGGGGTGATTTCTTCTATGGACCAAACATTCTTCTAGACTTAAAGGCTGCCACGAACACAAAACAGAAAATCATAATTGTGATTCTAGTTCTCATGGAACATACATTCTGGGAGTGGGAGTGGAGACTGTCAAAAAATAAATTAGCAGGAGAATGTAGTATTCATAGACAAATGCTATCACGAAAACAAAGCAGGGACGGAAGTGTTACACATGGTTAGTGGTAGGTGGGTAGTTACTTTAGGGACAGTCCCTCTAAGGAGGAAACATTTAAGCTGAAACCTGAATGATAAGAAAACTCAGGCATATAAAGTTTGGGAAAAGAACATGTACAACAAAGGGGATAGTTAATGTGAAGGCCCTTAGGGTGAAACATGTTGGGGGAGTTCAAAAGAAGAGGAATATAGCTAGAGCAAGAGGAGATCTCGTATTAAGTGAGGTCTGAGACGTGGCTAGGGGCTGGATCATACAGGGTCTGTTAGGCCATGGAAAGGAATTGGGATATTATTAGAGTTTCGTGGCAAACTATTAGAATGCCCTAGGTAGTGGAGTGACATGATGTGATGTATGCTTTTTAAAGATCATTCTGGCTGCCATGTTTTAAAAGATTGTAAAGGAGAAAGAGGTGAGTTATACGTCTCTGTCATATTACCTGGGCATTATTTCAAGTAAGAAAGGATATACCCTTGAAATAGGACAGCAACCAGACCCCTTCTACACAACAACCCAGCTTGATGGCCTAACCTATGTCTTTACCTTGCCTTGAACTGTGAACTCTCTAAAACCTTAAACCCTAATAATATCCCAAGTCTCATACTCATACCCAGTTGCTTTCCTGCTTCAACAAGTTTCCCTTAGTCTATAATTGCCTCTCATTAGCACCCTCCAACGCTTTCTCCCTCTGTTGTTTTCATTCTAGATCATTCCAAACAGATGCTACTCTTTACCCCACTGGAATAATACCTTGCACCTGGTCTTAGAAGCCTTTCTTTTGTTTTCCTTGATCAGCAACCCATCACCTCTAACGTTTTTGATCAGCATCCATTCAGCCTCACAGTTCAGTCTCCTTCTCCACCGCTGCACCGCCAAGTTTCAAATGCTACTTTCTTTCAGAAGAAAATGTTCATCAATCATGAGTTTCTTCAAATTTCTCTATGTCTAAGTTTATCCACAGCAGTGTTCACTTTAGAAGACTCTCTTCATTGATTTAAGATTTTCTGCTCATCATCCCCCTCTACCCTGGCCTTTTCCCAAGCATTGTGACATCATTCAGTGCCTTCATTTTCCACTGGTGCCATTAGTTTCATCCCTTTCAGCCTATAAATATATCCAGAGCTTTCCCATCTTAAAAGCAAAATCAAAATAATGAAAAGTAACTGTCTATGAAACTGCCTCCTACCCCTTCTGTCAGCTACATACTGTCCCCAGATGAGGACACTCTTTCTTTTCCCCATACTCATATTTCCTGAGTTTTATACTCTCGTTGATTTCCCTTTCTAAACAAGTAATACACTTTTATTGCAGAGAAAAATCACAGTTCAGTGAATTCCATCCATGATCTCACCATCCAGGGAGAATCATACTCTAAGTTCCTATGGTTTCCCATCACTGCCTTTTTCTTCCTCATCTACCAACATTCCTCATGTACACTCAACATTTACACCCTGCAATAATTTTAGACCCTGTTGTTCTTTCTACCTGGGGACATACAGTATGTACAAGAGCACACTTCTTCATCTATAAAATGATGATAATAAAAACATCAACATTTCCATAGGGTTATGGAGAAGAAAATTTGCATATTCCATATGCTTAGAATAGTGCCTGGTACATAGTAAGCACTCAGTAAATGTTAGCTGTCATTATCATTATTGATTTTGCTTTTTTGTTCATTCTCTCTGCCTGGAAAAGTTAGTTCAAGATTCAGTTCAACTACTGTCTCCTTGGTGAGTTACCCACCGTCTCTGCCACCTGGTCTCACGCTGCCAGGCTCAAGTCAGGGCCCTTTTCTCGGTGCCTTCACAAGTGGTTTATTTATTGTAGTGAATATCTATGCATACTTTATATCAGCACCTCTTCATGTTTCTCAGACAGGTAGATCGGGGTAGGGAATTTCAGGACTTTAGCCGTGTCTCAAATCTAGCAGTGGTTGGGTTGCTGTTTAACACCTGAGCCTCTAGAAAAACCATCTGTGCTGCTGCTTGAGTCTATAATGACTTCTCAATTAAGTTCCTATTCTATTTCCAAGTCTTTCTTCCTATTGAGATACTTCAAGCCGATATGAATGGGCCATAAATAAGTTGCCTAAAGATGAAGAAAATTAAACCTATTATCCTTTTCTCAGGATTTTCAGACTATCTTAACCAACAAGAGAGAAATTATTTAGAATGGTTTTCACTCTGTGTGTGTGTGTGTGTGTGTGTGTGTGTGTGTGTGTGTGTGTACCATGGGAAGTTTCCGTCTTTAGAGATCAGAGAATAATTTTTAAATGAATGCTAAACGTAGGGAGCTTTTCAAGCATGTTTGAAGCCCCACTGTAGATAATAGACAGAGAAACATGTAGACAGAGAAAACAATGTAGACAGAGAAAACCTAAGAGTTAAAATACTGAATGATTTCACTCTGTGTGTTTCTATATCTATGGTAGTGGAAGCTATAAAAAGCAGTATTTATCTGTGTATGTGTTCTATACTGATGTGATCTATCTCTCTAATTAGATAGTCAATTATTTTTAAAGAGCTGCAAATAAGCCCTATAAGAATGTCATAAATGCATTCCATTTAGAAACATCTTGCAGATAAATTTTATTTTTATTCTTCCTACATCCTCCTGCAGCCTTAAAAGAACAACAACAAAAAAGTCCTACTACTAACTAATTCCAGAAACAGATCATTACTGCCTAGCAGTATGTTAATCATGCTTACCATTCCTTCTCCTTTGACATCGTTATGCTTTGGGATAGAACAGGTGGGTGGTGTGTGAGTCTCCTTGGAGAAATGAACAGTTGGAGTACACAGGCTTCTCATGAGATATAAAGTTATTTTAATGCAAAATTTCCCAAGGAATAAAAAAGGGCCTGAAAACAGTGAAAATAACGTGATGATAAGCAGAATTATTAATAAGAGCACTGTATCTTTTGCTTCCATAGAATCTTTCAAAATGTAGACAAATTGGAGGTAGGCCAGTCAGAAGCAACAGGATTACGGGAATCGAAGGAATGACTTATGAAGAAAAATTAAGGGAGCTACATATGTATAGTTTGGCTAAGTGACAACTCAAAGGAAATGACATTATGGGCTACAGAAATTTGAAAGTGGCTAGCTATAAGCAGAATAAGAAATTACTAGACAATAGAATGAAATCAAAGGAGGAAAATCGTACACTCGATGTCTGGATTCTTTTCTTGACTATGAGAATTATTAGACTATAAAAGTGCTATTCCAGAACCTACTGCTTGGATTAAAACAAAAGACAGAGTATGGTAGCATGAAGTTTCTAATAGCTTACTCAATTCTGAGCAACTGGTTGCCAGGAAGTACTTCTTACTCATTTTTAATCCCTAGGATTTAACACATTATAAGAACTCCATAGAGAGATAAATCACACTCAGTTTAGTGAGAAGAAAATGGTCTTTGGAGTTAGATATCATTGGAGATTTTATATCTCTGCTGGTTTATTGTTATATGACCTTGAGCAAATTACTTAATCTTGCTAAAACTCATCCGAAAGGTGGGTATTAGTATCTACCTTACAGGACTGATATGAGGTTTACGTGAGTCACTGTGACATCTCCTTTTACCTATTTAATAGCTACTAAACCCACCCCACCTCCCCACCATCACTGCTGTTGTCTTCTTTACTGCAGTAGCTTCCTAAATGATTTCCTGGACTCCAGTCCTGCCCATCTTCAGTAGTTTCCACAATGTGGTCAGGATAACATTTTGCATTGCTTATCTGATTAAACCTTCTCCTAGCTTCAAATTCCAAAGGATCCCATTGCCTTCAGAATAAAATCTGATCCCCTTAGGACGACATACGTCATACTAGCATCTGCTTTCTTTCTAGTTCCAACTCATATTGCCCCACCCCTCCCACACAATGTTCTAGCTACACTGACTTGCTTATCAGCATGACTTCCCAAATGAATTTTCCTTTTTTAGGCCATAAACAAGTTGCTTTCCCTGCTGAGAACCCATTCTCTACTCCAATCCCTCACTCTTTCTCTTCTGGCTAGCTCATCCTCTTCCCCGCCCTCCCCCCAAAAAAACACTTCAGATTTTACCTCTTTAGGGATATCTTATTTCACCTGTCTTGTATATTACCATAGTAATGGCACTTACTATTCTACTATTCATTTTAATATATTGCAATTGTCTTTTTACATCTGCTGCTTCTAATAGACTTTAGGCTTCATTTGGGCAGATGCTTAGATTTGTGTCTGCCACTTAGTAGGCATTTAACATATTTTTTTGAATAAAAATGGTGGGTGGATGGATGGATGGATGGATGGAGTAATGGAGTAATGGATAGAGTGTAACAAAATACCTGGAATACAAGAGATCATTAATTAATGTCAGTTCTCTTCCACTACAGTGTTGAAATTAAGGACTGTGCTTGGTTGTATAACCATGGTCTTGAATGAGTTTTATTCAGTTATTGAGGTAGATTTATACCACTCACCTCTGTCCATAGGTCACGTGCAGAACATATTACAGTCTAAGAGGAACAGCAGGAGTTTAGGAGACCTGGCAGATTTGTGAGCACATAACAGAGAGAAGTATGTCAATCGAGTAGCCTTGCAACAGTGCTTGAAAATACCCTTATATTATAGGTAAATATGGACCTTCATTTTTACAACTGAATGCTTTGTGAATTCTGATTAAACAGAGATAGAAATGAGGACAAAAGGGACTGAAATGGAACACAGGTAGGAATGGGGAAGAGAGACACAAAAACACACTTTTTGTTTTACGCATTCCTTTCCCCTCTCTGGTACTCACCCATAGCCTCGCTGTATAACCCTCACACAAATGGCTGGCCCCCCCTTGTCTAGTTTGCCCTAATTGTTGGGTGCATTGTTGCATCTGAGATGATCGATTGCCCATGCCAAGAGCAGAATGTTAAGATTCATGAAATTCGAGTCCACTCCATTAATAACCTGAGCAGGGTTCTCCTTCCTCCTTCCCCTTTGTTTTCTCTGTTGCCAAGTCTCCATTCTCACTCTTTTGTATATGTGTGTGCAAGAGCGACAAATGAAATTTCAGATGCAGCAATGAATAGCTACCTAAAAGGACACCCCAGGGTCTTCTGTGTCCCTTTGCAGCTGTGTGATAAATTGCCATCTTTAGAATTAATTGTTACCTTTTCAGGAAGTGTTTACTCATTTTTGTCTCTTTACTGGTTCACCAGTGAACCTCTAAAACAGAGTCAAACTTTGCTTTCCCCTCTCAGGAGCTTGCTACGAGGCTAGAACACCAATCAGTGGAGGCCTCAGGGAAGAATGGTGCCTCCGTGTTGGTCTTCAGCCCACAGTTGCCTTTAAAGACTAACTTGTTTTTCTTTTCTTTTGGCTCTGAGATCAAAAATATATGAAAATTTACTCCCAAGCCTCCAGAAAGGAGGAGTATTCTTTCAGAAAAGCACTTCTCTCTTCTTTGTCAGCTTGCTGCTATGTTCAAGAGCTGAAAGACAATGAGCTATTTCTCATTCACCTCTTATTGACATTACTAAGCCTGCTGAGGTGTACACAGAGAATGCTGACACGCATATGTGACACAGTCCTTACCCTATCCTCAGAGATAAGTTGCCTAAAACAGTCTGCCCAAAAGATGTGTGAGAAGGAGCTTCAGCCCTGTTTGTGCTACACTTTTATTGAGATCCTATCCCTCTAAGCCATAGAGATCCAGAAAGGTACAAAATAATCTTTGTAACTATTACCTCTATTATGGTTGTTAATGTAATATAGTCAGTGTTTCTCAATCAGGGATAATTTTCACACCACACACACACACACACACACACACACACACACACACACACACACACACCCCTTCAAGGGACTTTTGGCTATTTGTAGAAACATTTTTGGTTGTCACGATTGGAGTAGGGGGAGTGTGTGAAAGTGCTTTCTGTATCTAGTGGATAGAGACTATGATTAGGACTGCACATCCTATAATGTACACCAACTTTGGAATATATAAATCAGATAAATCCAGCCTGATATATTATGGGAGATTCTTAGAAAGTATGAGCTATAACTTCTATTCTCTAAGCATTAGGGGGGAACTCAATCAATGTTTGATTTTTGAGCTTTTCCTATATGCAAAGCTGTATGGTAACTGCAAAAAAAAAATGGCATGACTGTGTCTTTAAGGGACTTACAGTCTACTGGAGAAACTTACAATCAAGTAGGACACAACACAGAGATACCAACATTGGATGACATCGGATGTACTTAAATTCAGTACGGAATTTGACGGTACAGTGAAGGCTAGAAAGGTCCAACAAGATTTAACGGAGAAAGAGGAACTTGACATGTGTCCCAACATGACTGAATGAGGAAGCAGAGAGACAGAATTGATTGATCTTGATGGTTGTGTGGCAGAGTGGAGGGTGGAGAGCCTGGGATGAGGAAGTGAAGCCCATTGCCTGCACTCGTGGTCAAACCTTCAAACTTTGCCTGGCAAGTGCCAGTTGCAGATATAGTTGTAGGACTGGGAGATCGAAGAGGAAATGTCTATCTGGTTTTCAAGTCTTTTCAGGTCTGTTTCTTAGAATGACTATTTTGGGTCTTGAAAAATGAGTAAACATAAGATGTGAACTAAGAAATTTAGAACTCCTGAAGGATTTTCAGATTGACACATGTCAGAATTTCCATTTTGCAAAACAAGGCAATGCAAATATGACAAGTGTGCTTGGGAGACAGTCAATCTTAGATGCCCCCCTTGTTTCAGATTAGCAGAAGTGGGATTTTAGACACACAGACATTACCTGAGTTCCTTAAGGAAACATGAAATCAGTGTGTGACTTGCTCCTTTCTCTTAATCAGGCGCACCCCGGATTGTTCTCTTTAGCTCCAGATCCCATTGGCTGTCAGATGAGCGTGTGGCTTTACAAAAGAACTGAAGGACAGGAAGTAGAGACTTGAATTCCATTTCTTACTCACCATTAACTAGCCAAGTGACGTTGGGCAAAACTGCCAATGCAGAGCTTGGGCTGGGCCAGATCATGTTCAGCTCTAACCTTATATGCTGATTCCCCCACTGATTTCCATGTTCCATGCAAAGAGGTGAGAGAAAACATGGCGTATCCAAGGCACATTTTGTGATCTTTCAGTGAAGTGTTGAAATAAGCAATGCCAGCAGCTTTATGTTCTCACTGATGGGCTGGTATACCTTATGAATAAACAACACCAGTTTTTTGTTACTGGATGTCATTTGTAGCATATTTGTAAAGCCATAACTCTATAGTGTTTCTTGACAGAGATTCTGGAAGGGGGAAAATGACAGTGCAGTTGTTTGCTAACATCTGGGTGCACTTTTTGCACGAGTAAGGCCCCGAGGAGAATTGTTCCCAGGCAAGGAGCTAATCTGATTCATATCTCTGCCTAGAGGCAGATGGTTTCCACAGTGACAAATGTGAGAAAACTTATGGAAGTAGAATTCAGACACATTTTAGGGGAAATTCCTACTATCTTTGCAAAGGAAAGACTCCTGGAATATTTTTTACCAATCTCTTTGCATTTGCAGCACAAAAACCAGAGAACGAGACTAGCGTTTTCTGTTTCTCTTGTTGTCTTATTTGTTTATTTTAAAAAGCAAATTTGAATGAAAAGTCAGTGATGTGACTTAGAGACTTAGATGTAAGTCCGCAGCAAGTATTTGCTTTAAACTGTCTCTCTTTGACTCAGTTTATATATTATGGGAGATTATATAATAAACTGATAAGCTATCCCTGAGTGATAGCTACCTTGTTGTTTTCTCTATCATAAAATTGACATGCTCTGTCTGGGTGACAATATTTGGCTGTAGAACTGCTTCACATAACTTCATTTAATTTTAATACTTCAACCAGCAGAAAAAAGTTTTAAATGCTCCATTTGCAACTCTTTGTACATAGACCACATCGTATTAGTTCAACAAAAGGACTAATGTGTTGAATCTGAAGTGCATAGAGTTGCTCTTTTAATTTAGTGCAAGTTAGTTGCTCAGTGCTAGCAAAGGGTTTTGTAATTACTTAATCTGAGTACCTACTGGGTATAACTATCACTTCCCTGAATACAGTGTTTACCAGGTGCCATGCATGAAGTTGAGAGCTTTGCATGCACAGGACTATTATTTCCTCAGTTTATAGATGAGAAAATCAAAGTGTAAGTCACAAAATGTATTCAAAGTCCAGGGCGATAAAAGCCTTTTGTGTAACCCTTTGTTGAAAAGTTTTGTAGGCTTTTGGAATACAAACAATTAAATATACAGTAGTTCCCCCTCATCCACCGAGGATACTTTCCAAGACAGCCCCCACCCCCAACACCCAGTGGATGACTGAAATGCCACTTTGGGTCATTTCAACTTTTCAGCAAAGTTCAAGGGACAGTGGCTGCAATCACAGGTAACAGGGAAGCTTGGATGGCAGGCCCAGAACAATGTAATGTACAGGAGAACGGCCTAGATGACTTACTTGGTTCAGGTGGCAGCCCTGTGGATGCCTGCAGGTGACTAGATGTAAGGAAAACTGGCCGCCTAACCTTTGAGACTAAGAAGTGGTATCGGTGAATGTCTCATTTCTCTTTTGTTTTGTTTTACTCCATCTGCTGTGAATGACCCCTATTTTCTTATTGCTGTTTTATGACAATAAGGAAATAAAAATAAAGAATGCCCACTGTGCAAATATTATATGCATTTCTTTGGCCTGGAGGGAAGATGCTACAAGAGAAATCTGGATTAACTTTTTTTTCACCCAGATCTTAAAGGAAATGCTAAGTTATGAACAACCCTTATATCAACCCCTGACCTGAAGCTGGGATCCTTCTGTCAGTTCCCCAGAGTCCTGGGAAGGGGAAGTGAGTCATTCCACACATGTGCAAATCCAACCCTGAAATTCTACAGGGTTCCCCTTTGCAGCAAAAATGGACTATTGCCTCTCAAATTGCTGGCCTCAACTGAGAGGTACCTTCTCCCTGAGGCAAAGTGGGGATGCTTCTTTGAACCTTTACACAACTCAGCTTTTGCTTTAGAGTAAACCATTTTAGAGCTAGAATAGTCTTACAGTATGTCAACTGAGTCGGTGTTTCTACGACATACTTAATTGAGTAAAAAATTGAAAGCAAAAATGACTACATGGAATAGCAGAGACTTAGTATATTTGAAATTTAGACCAGTTACCCCATGGCCTATACAGCCCCCATTCCTTCTTCCTACCTGAGGAGTGCCTGTGGTGGTAGGATTGTCAGCATGGGACCAGGCTTGAACTAAACAGTCAACAGGCGCCGTCCTGCTCATATCTGCCCACATCTCTCCCCTGCCAGGAAACAGCTCCCTGTCCTCCCAATTGGTATCTCTTAAGAGGAGAAGGTCGCTGGTGCCCACTGCTGCCAGGGCAGCCCTTTCCACGAGCAGTAGGTGCCTTTGAAAGGCAAAATGCAACAGGAAGACTTTGAAAGCAGAAAGAGGCTTTTTCATCTTTGCAGGCCCCAGCCAGAACATTGGTTCTCAGTGCAGTACAAGTACTTTCAAAGTTATCTCCCATGCTGATATGAATGTGATAACACGGAGCAGAGAGGTGCCATAATGATTTCCTTTCAAATGGCTGCCTCACCATTTATCTCTGCACACTGTCAAAGACTGATATGGTCGGGAGTGAGCAGTGGCATGGAATAATTAATCTCGCGCTGGGGAAGTCAGTTCCTCGTTTGTCTCCTGAGAAATTAGCTCCACATTGACAGGAAAAGGAGATGATACAATGAGAGAGAAGAAGGGGTGTGGCATTTTAACTCCAGGTGCCAAATTGTACAGTTTTGCTTGAGCACCTACTATGTGCCAAGTGCTGGCGACACTGATGATTCCTGCTCTGGAATAGCTTGTAGTCTCTTGGGAGGTCATATATTTTTCCGAAATGCTTGTCACCTTTACAACATACCCCTTTACAAGCTGCTGTAATGATCCTTGTACCATCACCGAAAGAAGAGCTGCGTTTCACTGAGAGTCCGCACTAGTTATTGTAAAGGCTCAACTTGTATAAAAAGAACTCCTCCCTGCCCCACCACCAATGCAAGGTGGCTTAATGAGGTAACAATCCAGAGGTTAGTGGTCTAGGACTAATGGGACATTCTGCCACTCCCAACATGTAGCTCCCATATCTGAATTCAAGTTTTTCCTATTTTCCAGACAATGGAAAAAGGGAAAAGGAAAGATTATGTCTTATCACATTTAAGGGTAAGACCCTGAAGTAGCACTCATCACTTTGCTTATTTCCGTGGACCACAATTGTCTGCAAAGCAAGAAAGGCAAGACAATAACAGTCACTAGCTGGAAAGTCATGCATCTCCCTTAAAAACCGATTGAGATGTTTTTCGAAAAGAACCAAGAGAACCTAGATATTTGGGGACAATAAGCAATCTTTGCCACAGAGATATTGGGTAAATTCCTCCACACTTCCCTAAACTTCCAGCAACTCACCTCTTAAATGGGGGAATTGAAAGAGGCGAGCTGTATAGCTCTTTGAGCTCCAAAATCAAAATAACACCTGGAGGCGCATTGTTCTTCCCTAGGTTCTGCCATACGGAAGCACTGTAGTGGGCTCTGTGCTGGGAGTTTTGTTTTGAGCCAGATTCTTTTATCTGGAAGCATCAGGTGCTGACCCTACACTGGATTCAGATGAGAGCAGGGCATGATTCTAAGAAGCAGTTTGTGGAGTCAAGCCCATAATCCTATGCCTTTGAGGCTGTAAATATGCTGATTGGGCCAAACCAAACAATGGTGTGAGCCACGAGAGCCAGAAGCAAGACAGTAGGCTTAGACAGTGGTGGGTAGCCAGGGAAGACTTCTGTTGTAGAGAGATCAGCAATGGTGTGTTTCCTTAGAAGAAAGGGGGACGCTGGCCAGGGGAGAAAAGCACAGGGCCAAGGAAAGCAGACACATGTTTTTAATGGACTAAGGCAAGCAGCCAAATTACACTACCATGGGACTGGATGGTGAAGGGCTTCTGTTTTTTGCACTGAAGGGAGAGTGTTTCTGATAAGACCCGGGAAATCTAGGCCGCAACTTCCCAGATGATGTCTTTGGAACATTGGTGAGCCCCACACCAGGCGGCTAAGTGGTGCCTGAAGTCATCCTTGTCCTGGGCAAGTCCCTTCCAATCATGTGGGCCTCCTCCCTCTCCCTGTGTGCGCTGTGATTGGAAAAGATTACAAAGCACTTGATAGAGCCTACCAATTAGAATGGTTCACGCTAGACCCTTGGAAACTAACTCAGCTGGTCACTGTGGGGATTTCAATAAATTGTCTTTATTGAGACACATTGGCGAATCACATCTGGCATTTCGATTTCCTCTGTATGGTGAATTGTGGAAAGAGGTTTATTATAATTATTAAAAGAGATTGATGCAGTGAGTACATTTGTTTTTCCTGTAGACTGTTACATTGATGGTATGTTTGTGAACAAAAAAAATGAGTTCTAGATTTTAACTATTTAATTCCCAAAGTCTGTTCCCGAATGAGTTATTTATTAGTTAGAATGTATTACTAGGTATTAATAGATGCTTTTGGAATACCCCAGATTAGAAAAACATTTAAAGGAAACTTATTGCAAATTATTTAGCAAAGTGACCGATCATCCCCCAAAACCTAAATATTAGCTTTGAAGCGGTCATTAAATTACCCCTCTGGCCTGAGGCAGATAGCTTGCCTCTCTGTAAAGGAAAGTCTAGTTCACCACTGTGAAATGATTCTAAGTTGGGGATGTGGGATCAGCAAGGTGACCTCAATGTCTCCTCTATCATCTGACTTGATGTCCCCTTTGGAAAAATCCACAACTCAGGAATATACTGAATAAAAATCTCCCACGACAGGAAGGCAGAGTGTGGGTTGCTATAGAGTGTGGTTTCTGTGGTTGGAGTAGAAAAGAAACAGTGATGTTTTCTGTGTTCTTGACTCAACCGTGCAGAGTAGATCAAATGAACGTAGCAAGCCACAGCCACTTGTTCTGCTTCTATCCGGTTTGCTTCTCCAGAAATTTCCCAAATTACAACAATGCCAAAGTTTCGATTGGCTTTGACAGAGATGCCTCATAAATTGTAAAACAGACAAAGCTCACGTTGAAAGAACCACCTTTCTTCCGAGCAGTGGTTTTACTTGTGTTTCAGTCATTTCCTCAGATTTTTATATAAAAGAGTTCACAGAAGCATCATGCAAAATGGTTTAACAAAAAGGCATTCTTTAAACCACACATCCTGTTTAGGACTGATCTTTATGTTTCCAATTTAACATCCATTCCTTTTAGATGATGTGGTCTTACTCATTCTTGAAAACTGTCATAAATTGAGAGGTGCCATTTAAACATAAAACTCTTAACTAAGGAAATAGACCTGAAATTATTAAATATTTCTACTCAGCGAGCTGCTTGGTTCTGTAAATGACCCATTTTTCAGTTTCCTTCTTTAAATTAGAATTTCTTTCTTTCATCTCTGATTTTCCTTTTTTTAATCATAATTACCTAGATTATCCTCTGTGTTATTTCATTTATTATAGCCCTGATTCTAAAGTGTCTACTTTTGTGGCTTTCCTGCAGTATTTGAAATAGTTTGGCATTAATTGACTGTAACCCCTTTAGTCCTCCCCTCAGACCTCCCCCTAAAAGTTTTACCTATAGGTATAAAAATAGAAATTAAATTAATTGGTGAAAGTTTAGTGCCTCAGCTTGCCCTTTAGTCTCTGTTTCTATCTCTAGCACGTAGTCGGCAGGTAAACTGAATATTTTTCTGAGACCATAGAGTACACTCGTCAGTACTCACCTTGTCTTAGACTTTCTGTTTTTACCATAAAAGATCTATCCTATACACAATACTTCAGGATCCCACGATATGTCTGATAAAGTAACTCAACCTAAGGTCATTGTAACCAATAAGGTCTTACAGTTTCCCCTAAATTCTATCTAGTTACTTGGCTCTTTTGATTGAAAATTGTAAGTCATTGTGTATATAGAGGAGGGGGGATCTGGGGTGGGGGGTAAAAAGGGGATATTTCATGTAAGAGGCCCATGTGGGAGATTAAATTGTGCCACTCAGTCTTGTAGCTCATCTGCTCACATATAAGGCCAGCCTTGTCTGTTAGGCAAGAGGAAATTTAATTTGCAACCTATTTTAGGATAAATTAAGGTACCGTGTGGGAATTAAAATCATCTAAGGTAATAGAACACGGAACTTGCCTAGATTTGAAATTGGGTCTTTTGTAATTTTCATTCAGAAGGACACCACAATAATAGCGACACATGTTGAGAACTTACGAGCCAGGGATTGTTTAATATACTTTTACATTTATTAATGTATTGAATTCCCACGACACCCCTATGAATACAGTTCTCGTCTCCGTTTCATGTATGAAAAAATTAAGGAATACAAAAGCTCAAGAAGCTTCTCTCAGTTCATATAGCTGGTATATTTTAGAGATGGGATTTGAACCCATAGACTCTTAACCACTATTTACACTGTATTAATGTGGTTTAATGAAATGATAAAAAGAGCAATGACTCTTTAGGGTTCAAAAGAAACTGCTGCAATCCATAGTTTGGTATTATTAACGTTAACAGGGTCGACTGTTAAATAAGTGTTATATGTAAGGGTCTTGCCCTTGGATAAAATTAAATCTTTCTCGTGAATCTACTACTGTGACCAAATTGCAAAATATGCAGTGAATGAATAATTAAATCCAGATGTTACTTCCAACAACAGCAGTATCGAAACTGGAGCGGGGAGGTGTTGGTGAAAGGAAGATAGAAGCGACAGACTCAGTATTTCGTAAAAGCCATCATAATTAATTGTAAAATGAAAATATGTTTTAAATGCCTGTCTTCCAATAATCCTAAGCATTGCACAACAAAAAATAAAATCTGCCTGCTGTTCAGCAGCCAGCATAAACTTTACTGTGTCAAATGTAACATGCATAACTGTATTCACAATTTGGTTTTCTTACGGAGAAATAATTTAGTTATCATTAAACTCTTTGGGAAACTGGTTTTAATAATATTCTCCGGTTATCAAGGGTATCATTTTTTTTTCCTTCAGGCAAAGAGAAAATGTGCCACTAAAACCTTTACTGTATATAATAATGAAGTTGGTCCATTTCTGTGCAGAATTGCTATAATTCTTTATCACTCAACATGAGCAGAGGTGTGAAAGCAGGCAGTTCCTCACGCTGTAGGAAACTGCTGAATTCACAGATTTCTATCTCAACCAATGAACTGGCTATATATTATATAAAACTGAAATTTGGTTTGTTGGTTTGTTATTTTATGACTACAATTTTTTTTTTAACAGAATGATAGTTGGAAGAAAAAAAACTGTAAGAGCAGATATAATCATACCATGTGATAATTTATTTTATCCCCAAATGTAAGAAGATAGGGGGAAAAATGAGAATATCTAAGTCTATCTTTGTACTTGTGTCCTTATTTCCCTGTACGAGTTTTAGCACAAACATGGTCCTGCAACTATAAGAACCAAGGACATTCCATCGCCTTGCTCTGAGAATGTGCCAGGCTCTGGTCCCAATGCTGATACAATTAATTAAAACTATAAACATGATTCTAGCTAGCTGCATTACATTCCTGCCACCGCCACATTTTTTAGATCATTTATTTAATATTCATCGATTTGCAGCCACTGGAGGTACTGAATTTTTTACCAAATGTCTTTTATTAGGGGTAATAAAAATTTATTTTGACCCGTTCATGATCTGTACCTTCCCCCACCTTGTGCATTTCTGAGCAGACTTATTTCTCCTCTTCCTTTCTTTGCCCACCCAACCACCACTCCAGTATCCCCATATAATTTATAAAGTAGTTCTTTTCTGCTGTTGGTTAAAGGGATCCAAATTCTGTATATACTCTGGAATTCTGTTTAAAAGTAAGTGCTGTCTTTTAATTTAGGGACCAAAGCAGGATGTAGGGTATATCAATTTGGGAGTGCTGAATGACTGAAATGTCATGACATTTACAATCCAGATGTCATGGCAAGCTGAGAGACAAGACAGCTTGCCTGGTAATTAGATGGCAGGTGTCCAGGCAATCTCACGTGATACACATTAGTTTTTGTATATTTCAGTCTCGGGACCCTATCTCTGAAAGATAAATGAGAAATCACCTCACCTATACGTTTTTTTTAAAAAATTAGGTTAGCTATAAAAAAAAAATTATTGGAAATAGCATACATAAGAAAACAAAAGTCACTCACAGTCTCTATTTTTGATGTTTCTCTATGAAGGTAAATATAGAATTTGTGTTCACTTTTTTCAAAATTTAAACTCCTACATTAGAAAAATAAGGAACTGAGGCCCAGGACACTTAAATGATTTCTAAGATCACCCAGCTAATTAGTGACAGAAGTGAGAATCCCACCATCTCGATTCTCATGTCAGCAATTATTTCCAGAACTTATCCTTAAAAACAAAACAAAACAAAACAAAAAAAACGAAAAACCACTTTGAGCCATTTTGAGATATAATTGACAAATAGCATTGTATAAGTTTAAAGCATGCATCTTGATTTGATACACTTATATATTGCAAAAAGATTAGGTCAGCTAACCACCACATCCCATAATTAACACATTTTACTTTTTGTGGTGAGGACATTCCATATCTATTCTTTTAGCAACTTTCAAGTATGCAATACAGTATTATTAACTATAATCACCATACTGTGCATTACATTCCTCAGAACTCGTTTATCTTATAACTAACAGTTTGTATTCTTTGACCCATATCTCCCCATTCCCCCCTCCTCCTTAGTCTTGAATTAGATTATAAAGTAAAAGGAAGCCCACTCTTTGATGCCCCTCTGAGTAAATGACTGGACCAAATAGTGGCTTCTTGAGAAAGCTAGACACCAAGCTTTAAAGCCTTGGTTGAAGAATTCTGATTAAACCTACGTGATACCAAGCCATAGCCTAAACTTTGGAAAATTCTACTTGGTTATTTAATTTAATGAATATTTGGGGGGGGGGATGTAATGGATTCACTTCCTAGCCCTTCTTGAGTTCTACCCACTGAACCCCTGTTCCGGATAAAACATCTTGTAACTATAGAATATTAAGATTTATTGAAATTCCCTTCCACTCTGTTGCACAGTATTTTCCATATCTTTAGTGGTTTAAGTCTAAGACCTTGTGGTTTAAAGGCAAAAGTCAAATCTATTACCGCTTTTGTGGTTTTGTACACAAATTTGGAAAAACAAGTAAAGGTGGTCATTATGTACATTATTTTATAATGCAAATACATCAATTGTCAATTATTACACAGGATTTTTTTTTTTTATAGCAATAGGGAGAGCTAACTATATTGATAGCATTTTTGGAAGGAAGTCCCAATTAAAGATACACGTGCCTTGAAAAATCAGATTTTAAAGGCTCATACTTCCTGGGCTTGACGTTGGCTTAAACTCATTGTTGGTGGGAAGGAAAATTTTAGAATGTGCTCAACTGTCTTGTGAGTTATGAAACCAGGAAAAAAATGGGTTTTCCATATTGCCCCGAGGTATTTTGTGTACAAACAGCTCAAAAGCAAGGATACTTTCCAATTCAGTCTTCGCATATGGCCTTTGTCCTTTGAGTAATAAGTGGGTGTTTAAGTCAGAAAAGAACAAGGTTATGGAGTATTTAAACACTTCTCACGTGGGGCTCCTAAAGAACTCCTGCAATGCTGAAGGGGCATTCTGTTCTCTGGTCTAATAGGGTATTTGAGGGGGAAGTCTTTCTATTACTCTTAATTTATTGCTGGATTCCACTGTGATGTCCTGTTCAGTTTCCTGTCCTATTATCCTGTAATATTTTTGGGCCTGATCACTCTCATCAGTGATCTCACCAAGCCCGGACTTTGGCTTGGTCCATCTTGTTCTAGGACCAGGAGGAGCTGTGTCTCAGTCTTGCTGCTGCTTCTCTTGGACTTATGGAACTCAGTATTTCCGCCACTTATTTTCTTGAAGGAAACACCTCTGCTTCTCTTATCAGACCAGGATTCCACTTACTAGGGTCCTACCTTGTTCGATCGATTCTAAACCTTTATTAATACTCCTCTTTACCTAGCCAGCCACCTAGCTTGGTACTATCTTTTATTTTCTAGTAGCCACATTTAAAAATTTAAAAGAAACAAATGAATTTAATTTTAAGAATGTAATAAATTATAATAGTAAAATAAATTTTATGGTATCTTCTGAACAAAATACACCACCAATACAATTTCCATGAGTGTTTAGGAGGGCAACCATCCAAACATAACCTAGATGAGTTATCAGGGTACATACCTTAAAAATATTTCTTGATTTTCCTGGCCTGGTTAAGAATCTTTTAAAAATGTGTACTAGACTTGCACAAGGAGTTTTACAATGCTCAAACATGGCTTAAATGTTCGGCAAAATACATGAGAGTTTGCTCTGCTGAACGCTTAGGTGTATCAATGATGAGTATAGACATGTATGAAGAGGGCTTATGAAATAACAGGCCTGACTCCATGGGTGAGAGGAAAGATGTAGCTTCTTAATGAATTTGAAATGGCTAATGTGTCCCTCTAAAAGGAATCATTAGCTAGGTCCACATGACTCGAAAACCAGCAGATTAAGAAGTAAAAAGAAATGTCTAGCTATTACATTGTTTTGTACACCTGAAACTAATAAAAAATGAAAAAATATCATTAACCGTTGAAATATGCCTTTTCAAATTAAAAAAAGAAGTAAAAAGTTTCAGTTAGTCCTCTCAGCTATTTGATGTACTTTAAACATCCAGATGTTCAAAACATCCAAGCTTCAATAATTTTACTTTTATTTAGAAGTTTTACACTTACATATATTATTTATTTCCTCCAAGTACAGAATCCAAACTGTACTTTTCAATTCTTTCCTTAAAAGTGTAATAACATCATTCCAGGTTTATGAGGAGCTCATTTTTGGCCCCTGGCCTCTCCACTTTGTGGCATGGGTGTTGAGAAATGTTGGCTCTTTAATGGCTTTCCTAGTCACTCACCAGTTACCCAACGATAACTTCAGAATATGTCTAACAAGTGCAATGTAATATTAATATTATTCTAAAGTTGCTTCAATTAAATAATGGAAAATTTGATATACCTAATAAAAATTAAATGTTGAATTATCTGCTGTTAGATCTTATATGCCACTTGACCCCCTTTTTAGTAAAGCGATTTAAAAAATTAACTGCAGTACTATTTCATTGCTACCAGCAACTATTATGTCACTAAATAAATCTTTATCTCTGCCACATATATTATGTCAACCTAGAGTTTATGTGATGTATTTCATTTTAACAATTTTCTAATTGCTGTCACTTTTTGTCAGGTTGCATATTTTGTGGCCTACAACATTGATTTCATCTTAATGTCACCAGTAGAATTGATTATCTTAATCTCGGCATAATCATGAAATCCATATGTCACACCCTTGTGCAGTGTTCTTCAGAAACTATTCAAATATTTAAAAACAAAGTTGAGAGTACTTTTACAAATGGTGGCTTCATATGGAATCCATCACACACGGTGCCACTGTCTGGAAGACTGGGAGGTATGGGTTTAATCCAACATTGATATCAAAGGCCAGATCCATTTTAGATCAAAATTCATATCTAAACTAGCATCCTGACATTCAGGATTCCACAAGGAAGAACTAGCTGGGAATGTCACCACGAGATGGCTTGAGAGAGGGGGCATTAACCCACCTGCATATAGTAGGTTGAAAAATGTTCCCCAAATATTTCAAGTCCAAATCCTGCAATGGGTATATTTTGCCTTATATAGAAAAAGGGTCTTTGCAAGTGTGATTAAGTTATGGATAGTGAGATGAACAGATAATCCTGGATTGTCTGGCTGGGCCCGAAATATCATCACAAGTGTACTTATAAGAGAGAAGTAGAAAGAGATTTTCTCTGCACACACGGAAGAGGAGGTGATGTGAAGATGGAGGCAGAGATTGGAGAGAAGCACCCACAAACCACAGAATGCTGCAGCCACCAGAAGCTGGAAGAGTCAAGGGATTAGGTTCTCCCTTAGGGCTTCCAGAGAGGGTGCAACGCTGCTGAAGCCTTGATTTCTGCTCAGTGGTATTAGGTTATACTTCTAGCTTCCATAACTATAAAACAACACATTTCTGTTTTAAGCCACCTGATTTGCGTAAATTTGTTACCGCAACCATAGGAAACTATTCCATCAGACATCTTAAATGGTAGCAACAGCAATTACCAAAAAAAGGCAAGGAATACAGAGTGTGAGTAAGTGGATTTTTAGAAAGTTCTACTATTCTCACATACAATGTAATTAAAAATGGATTGTAGTATGAAAATTGCAGTTTCAAGATAAATCTCCTGAACTCCCAGGTGCACCGGTGATCTTTAGCTCTTACTTAGAAATTCTGAAGGCGTCACTCACTCCCTATGGGTTGGGTTTCAGTGGAGACCCATCGGTATTTCAAGGGTATGTTCTGTGTCAGGCAGAATGGCAAAATTCAAAGTCATACCTGGGAGCTAATTCTATGAATATATAAAATGCAAAGGAAAAGAATAAAGGAGTGAAGTTGAGAAAGGAGTAAAGGACCTGAGAGAGTTAAGAAAACGATTGGATGAGGTCATACGTACAAATGTGGGAGAGTCATTTAGAATTCCGTCCTCGGACGGAAAGATGGAGTAGGAGGCTCTCTTGCTTCCTGTGGTTAGCAAATGCTGTGAGGGCAGCGCCAACTAGCGGAAAGGGCATCTGGTACGGGCAACTCCAACTTTGTGCATCTAATGTTGATTACCACTAATCCCCTAACAAAACCTGTTTTATCTTTAATGCATATTCTCAAATATACATCTTTTTTCATGTTGTCATATCACTGGTGTGAACCTTTGTTGTTGTTGTTGTTTTAATCTGTCTTCTCTCCTGAGTAACAGTTCCCCGCTGCCTCCTTAATGGTTGCTGGATGCTCCCTCATATTCACTAGATAAAATGGTATCGTGTTCATTTCTTTTCTTCTCTCATTTATTTCTTTTGCCACTGTCCTACTTTGGGCCCTAATCTCTCTTCTGAAATATAATCATAGCCTCCCAACTGGCCACGCTGCTTCTAGTTGCTTGATGGTCCAATCCCCCATGTCTCCTGAGTTAGCTTTCCAAAACACCATCACAACTTGTCAGACCACTAGGAAAATTACAGTGACTACTAAGACCTGCAGGAAAGGTCTCTGTGTCTAAGGATGAATTCATAGCTCTCTACAACCCAGTCTCAATCTGTCTTTCCAATCATCTCTCCCCTACACATGCCAATACTTGCCCTGTGTCTCAAGCGACATGCCTACCATTTTCTGCATCTCCTTGAATTTATTCATATTGTTGTTGTGATATCTTCCCTCTACCCCATTTCTTTTCACATATCTATTTGTCCCTCTAGGTCCAACTACTCCATGAAACCTTTTGCTTCCTTCTCTCTGCTAATGATGCTTATTAACTACTGTATTTATACTAGACTTTGCTTTTAGTTACACAATAAAACATCTGCTTTTTGACACAGATCATTATTTCCATGTCTATCTTCCCCTTTCTCTAGTACTAGACTGCAAATTCCTAGAGGCTAAAATGCATGTCTTCATCCCTTAAAACCAAGCTTAAATGTCACCTTACCCATATTGACTAATGCTTTTTCCCTTTTATCTCAGCTCCAAAATGTTGTATAGTACGTAATTTAATACCATTTTAAAAATTAGTTCTTGTTCTACTATCTTATCTCCCAAATTAGATTGTGACCCTCTCAAGGTTAGGGAGCATGTATTATATTGCACTCTTAAATACTCTTCGATATATTGCACAACAAATACTTTGTTGGATGATTCAATTGATACATCTTCTTAACAAAATAAAAATATGAGGCTCTCACATAATTAGCTTTCTGACCTGAGACAAATCATTTATTCTTCATGAGATTTAGTTTACTATATTGTGAAATAGATGACATCTTCATTCCTTAAATGTAGAGATTCACTGATGTGTTCCTTTAAATCACAGCATTTGGTTCCATGCTAAATCTAAAAATAACATCAGAACAACAAACAAAAACAAAAAATTTAGAGTCAATGGCATGCCTTCTGAAAGCAATATGAAAGGCATTATTTAATATAATTCAGTATTATTCTAATTTCCTCTCAGAACTTTAAGAAATATATCAGACAACATTTTCCCCATAATCATGTGTATATATATATATATATATATATATATATATATATATCACATTAAGTACATATATATGCACATATGTGTACATACATATATATTTGTATATAGGCAAATGTGTAATATATATACACATACACACATATATACATATAGATTTGTTTTCTAGCCATTATAAGAGTGTTGCACTAATGTTTATGTAAAACACCAGTTCACAAGCTTGTCTCATATCAAAATCCTCATACACCTTTGTCAGCCACTATTTCTCTTGAAATCTAAAAGAGAGGACCCTAAAGTATTATTGTGGGCATTATACTCTGTTCCATTCTGTTTATCCCTTTCCAATATGTTGTGGCAGATTGAGCAATATACAAGATTAATTCTTTTGGTTTAGAATTACTGTCCTGTCGTTAGATTAAGGGATTACATTAACACGACTCTCCAAAGTCAATTTTTTTCTGAACATTTTAACAATTAGGTAGTGATAACAGAAAGCATTGTAAACCTCCTGGATTTTCACAAGATATTGTTCCTCTTGTTAATTGACGACAGAGATGATTACCTTATGATTACCTTGATTCATATGCTGTATAATTTACCGTAATGATAATTTACTCCTTGTACTGAATGGAGTTAAGATGTGCATGAGTTAGTCTCTCTCTCACTCTTCTCTCTCTTCCTGTCCCTCTTCCTTATCCTCCCTCCATCCTCCTATTTATTGTAAGTAAGCATCTTACATACAATCTGACAGGATTTATTATAAAGGCTTTCCCTATGTTGGTATGTCAATCAAAATTTCTCCACCTAGTTCCTCGGTGATTGGTTGCTACTTGACTTATTGCTTTGATTTAATTATGTTTTGGTTTGTGAAAGAAAGGCCGTACTTGATATTTTTATTTCTCCATGTCTTTGTCCCTAACTTGCCCAGAGTGGCTCAATATTTCAGAGCCTATATTACCACAGTTTCTTCTACACTGAAATTAAACAATGGGGTTGGTCAAATAAACCAATGTATGCTTTGGAAATACTTATTAATTCCAGGATAAGAGAGAAAGATGTATATCGTAACTCACAAATATATAAATGCTTTCACAAGCTTGATACTTGATGGTTCTTTTTTTTTTTAGATCACAAAAAAAAATATTATACTGAAGTACCAAGAAGCTAAGCAAAATTTTGTGGGTTCTTCCTTATAATAATATAATCAAGCAAACATTTATGGATGAAATGCTATGATTCTTGAGTTACTTCAAAACAAACAGGGACTAAGATAGGCAGGTGGTTCGGGACATAAATGGAACAAAGTCAGCCATGAATTGATCATTGAACCTGAGTGGATACATGAAGGTTCATCATATGACTTTCCGTTATTTTTGTATATTTACATTTGGGCATTTTCTATAATGAAAAGGTGTTTAAAAAGAATCCTATCATGTATCTGTAGGGTAACATATGTCAAGGGGTCCAGGTTAGCATCCTAGTTCTGCCAGTAACGTATGCTCCATGATCCTAGATAGGTCGCAACTTTCTAGACTGCATTTTTCTGTCAGTAAAATGAAGGTGTTAGATAAGATCAGTGGTTCCCCAGAAGGTGGAATTGCCTGAAAACCTTCTCAAAACTTCAGTGGCAGCTCAGAATTTTGTTTGGACTTAGGAGATAAAGGGGACTATGCATTTCAAAAACAACTTCTCAAGTAATTGTGATACCACCATTCCTTAGCTACACACAAATTTGAAGGTGACAGAGAATGACTTAAGGCCCTGTACCCTACAACACTTTACTAGGTCAAGGCTGCCTTCTGAGAATGTCCATTTTTTTAAAACTTCCCCAAGGGATCCAAAGAGGGTACACATGACATCCTTTGAGAAACACCTTTCTAAATCACCCCATGGCCCTTCCGACTTTCACACCCTATGATTTACACTAGCATGATCTTTTTTCTGCTTTCTATTTTGTACCATTCTCTGGACAAGTGGTCATTTAAGTACAAGTATATAATGTTCAAGAAAAGGATGCTAAGTTTCTTGCTTTGAATCATGAAGCAAGGTAGAGCAGACTCTGGTTTAATTAGAATTCATATTTGAGACCTCTGGGCTATTACTAAGAAAAATAGTCAACTCTGTATAAACAAATATATATCCAGAGATCTTTTGGGGGGAAAGAGTTCCCCAATTAAATTTAGCCTATCAATTTTATACTGACTGTTTAAAACAGATAAATTATTTTAATATATTGTCTCTAGCGTTGCTTCCTTTGCATGGAGTTTTATTCTTTATCCTGCTCCTACTGGATAGATTAATAAATTGAGATTAATGAGAGTCTTCCTTTTCTTCCACCTGTTTTTAACTGAACACCTATATGCTACATGAGCAGGAATTAGGTGACTGTTATTGTTGATTAACAAGCTTCTTTGCATAGTGAACAAGGCTTAGATGTGAATGTGAGAAAAAATATTGCCATAAATGTCTGCCTCCAATAAGGAAATATAAATCAGGGTCAAAAAGGTCCCACTAGCCCTCATTACTTTAAGCCACAAACTTTTGTTATGCTTTCTATTCCGAAACCTAGAAATTATAAAAGTTTTATGGCCCCAAATGACATTTTTGAGGAGAGGAGAATATAAGTAAAGCTGAAAAGCAGTCAAAGCCTTGACATGTTACCCTCTTCTTTTCCCCTCCATCCATTTACAAGTTTCTTACCCTAGAAGAAATGACTTTATGAAAAAACCATACTTGTGACTCCAACTGATTCCATATGGTATTGATAAGAGGAAGAATAATGAGATGTTAACATCTCATTACAATGAGCACTGAATATATAGAAAAACGAACTCATCTGTGGGATGTAACATTTTGCAATGATAATGGGGAAGTTTGTACCAAATGCTTTGCCGTTGGTGCTTTGTCTCATTACAAAGCTTTTCCAAGCTCAGAAATCACTGTACCATCCTATAAATGTGTTTAATACTTCACTTATTTTAAAAAATTGACTACTGAGTAAAGGGATTAAATGAAATTTTAACTGACTCTTAGTCAAAGAATAGAACCTAATTCTGCCCCGTGAGCCCTGTGCTGTAAATCTCACTGAAAGGGATAGCCTGTTCTGTGACTACAATGATACAGAGCTAAGGGTGACATGTAAAGTAATATGAACAACACAAATAAATGCCTCAAAACCTAAACACTGTATTAAAAGAAATTTCTAATTCCATAGTTTCATTCTTGCTGCCAACATCAAAGCTTGCTTCTATTATATGAAGGAAAGGTGGTAAATTCCTAACAATGGAATTGCTAAGTGCATTGTATGTTTTAAGAAGACTTTTTCGCTAGAAACACAGTTCTTGCCCTAGCTTTGTAGACTTTGTTTCTGCATTTACCTTCGGATAAGTTGAACAATTCCCTGATTCTAGCTAGTCCCCTGATTCTAACTAGTACATTTCTCCCGATAATAAGACCTAGCTAAACCATCAGCTGTAATGTGTCTTTTGGAGCAAAAATTAATATAAGACCCAGTCTTGTTTTAATATAATATAAGACCGGGTATAATATAATATAATATAATATAATATAATATAATATAATATAATATAATACCGGGTCTTATTTTCAGGGAAACATGGTAATAGAGTGGGTTATAATTAAGGAAAACTGATTTTGGAGGAAATCGGGGTAGGTGGGATATAAGGGTGAGGCGACCAAGAAACTCTGTTCCTATTGTCCTGGAATATCTGGAATAGTCCAGACATCCTCAAAGGGACCCGAGTCAGGCATATCCGGAACCACTAGAAACCTTGCTGAGGCAGGGCCTCAGAACCAGGATTATTCAGAAGATAAATTTCCTAGCCAAGATCAAACAGTGAGTATAAGTCAAAAGTTGAATGTAAAAATCCTAAAACCTATCCAAGGAGGAAAACCAAACTAGGGGAAGATATAGCTTGTTTTAGTTACCTCTAGAGAAAGTACAGGTCTAAAAACATGAATCAAAAAAAAAAAAGAAGAAGAAGAAGGAGATAAGGAAATGAGTGATGTAGAACTAGGGGAGCAATTAAGGAACAAGAAGTCCAAATGTAGCATGGGCTCTACAGATGGCTCAAAGATGCCATCATAGACCAGGTCCTTTCTGCCATCCTCAATATGCCAGCTGTGCCCTTAGACTAGCTTTCCTGCATGAAAGATGTCTGCAGCAGTTCCAGATGTCAGATCTATAAATGGCAATATCCAAAAGAAAGAAGCAGCTCTTCCTTCTATGTCATTTTCTTAGGTGCAAGAAAACTTTTCCAACACCAACAATCCCAATTTCCCCTTATTGGTCAGGATTAACTCACATGTTCATTCGTAAACCAATAAACAGAAAGGGGTACCATGGGTGGATTATACTGAAATGGAAAGTCAAATACAAATTTACTCAATCAGCAGAAAACGGGGAGAATCCATATCTCCTTCTCAATCTACAAAGCCATATTGGTCTGCTGTAATGTGGTCCTAAATTTGGGATTGGAGGAGATCTTTAGTAGGTATAATAATTTCCCAGGGTTGGTGTAACAAGGAACTACCAACTGGGTGACTTCACAGAAATTTTTGTCTCACGGTTCTGAGGGCTAGAAGTCCAAAGTCAAGGTTATTAGCCGAGCCATGCTTCCTCTGAAACCTGTAAGGGGATTATCCCTTCCCTCTACCTCGCTTTTGGTGGTTTGCCAGCAATCTTTGGGGTTCTTTGGTGTCTTAGTCCGTTTGAGTTGCTCTAACAAAATACTGTAGACTGTGTGGCTTCTAAACAACACATTGATTTCTCACAGTTCTGGAGGCTGGGAAGTCTAGTGTCAAGGCACTCACAGATTAGGTGTCTGGGGAGAGCTTGCTCCCTCGTTCACAGATGGCCTTCTTTTCTCCATGTCCTCACATGGCAAAATGGGACGGATCTCTGTGGAGTCTCTCTTATAAGGGTACCAATCTCATTAATGAGGGCTTTACCCTCATGACCTAATTACCTCTCAAAGACTCTACCTCCCAATACCATCACATGGGGAATTAGGATTTCAATGTATGCGTCTTGAGGGACACAAACATTTAGTCAATAGCACTTGACTTGCAGCTACATAATTAATCTCTGACTTCCTCATCACAGGGTCCTCTCCCTGAGCATTCCTGTCGTCACACGGCTATCTTCTTATAAGGACACAAGTAGTATCAGATTTGGGCCCCACACTATTCTAGTAAGACTTCATCTAACTTAATTAATTACATCTGCAACCTCTCTATTTCCAAGCAAGTTCATTTATAGGATGGACTAAATTCAATCCATACCAGTAGACTTTTCCAGACCTTTCCGGTTTAATCCAGTGTAGACCCAAATCCATGGGGTGTGGCCTCATGAGCTAGGGCACTATTCTCTAAACTTGCTGAAACATAATACTCCTTAGAGGCCCTTAATGAACATACAGATTCCTGGGCTTCACCACTGACGTACCGATTCAGGATCTCTAAGGAAGACGCCTGGGAATCTGCTTTCTGACAAGTACCCCAGTTCAGTTTCATGATCAAGCAAATTTGGAAAACATGGAGTTAGGGGATCTAGCATTTATTGTGCTTCTGCCATGTGATCCCTGGCTGTAAAAGACTTTTTGCACATACCATCTCATTTAACCATGACATCAATACTGGGGCCTGCTCTTGTCATCCTTGTTGCATACTTGGAGAAATTGAGGTTAAGTAAGAGTGGAGCTGGAGTTGGAGCTAGGTCTGATCTCAACATGTACACTCTTTCCAGCATGCTAATCGTAAGTTAAAGTATCGGGACTCCTGCATTCCACTGTCCTTAATTCCCCTCATCTTTTTCCCAGGGTGAAACCTGTTTTCTTTTGTTCCTGTCCTTAGAGGGAGCAACAGACAGCTGTCCTCCATTTTGTTTTGCATGTTTTAACAAGCATCTTCTACTCCCTTAATCCTTTACTTTTGGGTCATTGTTTGTTTTGTTATTTAAGAACCTCTAAAACGACTTGGAAGGTGTTCCTTTAGAGAAGACAAAAGTTTGTTGAAATGGACTCCCTCTGCTATCCTACCCTGAGCAGGGCTGAAACAAAAGCTACCTGCCACTGTGTTTTCTTCTATCATCCCTCCAGTACCAGATGGGTCATTTGACTCTCAGCATTTAATGCCGAAAGTCAGCCAGGGAAGCACTGAGACTTCAAAGCTCTCTATGAGGCGACTGGATTCAAAACAAGTTGCACATATAACTGCTCAAAGAGCAGGTAGTTTTCAGAAATTGTAATGTGGAGGAGCTGGGACGTTATTTTCCTGAGAACTTTGTCACTAGGATTTTATTTACAGTGTAGTGAGGGGCCATTGAAGACTTTTAAACCAGACTGTGATATGATAAAAACTTCATTTCTAAAAATTTTGATAGTTGTTGGTTAAAAGTGGATTGAGTGGAAGAGGCAAGGAAAAGCTACGTGTGTCACCACTTCTCCAGGAAAATAATGCAGTAGGAGGACCACAGACTCTGAAAATGTGGCTCATTTCCTGCCCTGCGTGTCCCAGTCCAAACTATGCTGTTGTGGAATTTCACAGGCTCAAGGTAGTTGCCCCTTCAGTTCAGCAATGTACAAGGACTGATACTCTACAAGGACTCTACTAAAGTCAGAGTAGATTTAGGAATTTGTATAACTCAGTGAACTGAATTATCAAAACCCAACCAAGTCTAACATTATATTGCCACTGACAAACCGGTTTGTAAGAACCGGTTTATTAAAAACAAAAGCAAAACTAAAGGACTCTCCATACGTTCAATGTTCAGTCACTTATGTTTATAATCAATTTGTACACAGTGAGTAAAAACTTTGGCCCAGGAGTCAAACTTAGGTGGCTCTGCAATGCCTTGGCTGGGTAGCTTTGGGTGGCTTATTGAAACCCTTTCTTAGTTTCCTCATCTATAAAATAGGAATAATAGTACTTACTTTGTAGGATTGTTGTGAGGTCTAAATTAGATTATAAATGAAAAGGGCTAGGATAGGGCACACAACAGGCTTTTAGTAAGTGAGTGTTGTGATGGCTATTTTACTAACAAACACTGATAATTTTATCTAAATTATTAAGCAAAAGATTAGGGTTGGAGAAAGTGTAATGTGGCTTATAGAGGTTGAAAATGGAAGACTAAAGAGTTAGAGATACTCCGCATAGTTCCTTTGCGAAGCCACCCAAACGTTCACTCTCCATCCTTTTGGTCATTGTTGCCCAATAAAACAGAGTATTTATTACCCCCTTCTGACAACCACATGAAGAGTTGCTTGCCTCCTGCACCATGCAGAAATATAGACGATGTATTAGAAGCCATATATTCACTCTGTCTTCCCCACATATACCTAATAACCATGCCAGAGCGCGATAAAAAAGAGGGTGCTGGCAGGTTGACTCATCTTTTTATTTCTTTGTTGTTCTCTCTACTGTGATTTCAACGGCTGGAACCGGTGCTTTTGCTCTTTCACCCCCTTTCTTGTCTCAGTGCTAGTGTCAAATGTGTACATACTCAGTGAATTGGAATGGTTTCTGGAGCTGGCTGAGAAAGAAGGAGGCTGTGCTCCCCCATAAATATGCTGTAGATTGAAGAATTTGCAGACATTGTGATTGCAGCAGATTAAAAAGGAAAGCAAGCTAAATTGAAAGGGAGGCACTGCAAAAGGTTGGGGCAACCTTTCAACTCCAGGTCGGGAAAAAGCCGATGATATATATATTTTTTTTAATATTGTGAAGAGGGAAAATGTACAGTAAATCTATTGAACTGCTTCAGGAGGCTTTTCTCTTGATCTAATTGAGCTGTTTGAAGTGTGCTTGAAAATTCTCCTCCAGCTCCTCCAGAATCCTGCCTGTTACGAGCCATGAAAAGTTAATCATCTCTGGCATTGTTAGGAGAGATTGTCAGGTATCTGATGGTTGTCCATTTTGCACTACAGAGTATGAAAAGAGTGTGTCTCCATGTTTGTCTTTCACCATGGAGCTGCTGGTGCATGAGAACTGTAGGGGAGGGGAAAAAATATTTTATCTACCTGTATTGGATTCTTGGGCAGCACCCCTGTTAATTAGATCCACAAGAGACAAATTAATAAGAGCAAAAGAAACAGAAGTTTATTAACATGTGCACTATGTAAGTACACATGGGAGCACTCAGTGATGAGTAGCCAAATGGGTAGTTAGAATTTGGGCTTATATAGCATCGTAAGTGAAATAAAGGAAAAGGAGATTTTGGATTTTTGGTGGGGGAGGCAAGTGATGGGAAGGTTACCAGGAAAGATATAGTATACAAGTGTTGTTTAACAAGGTTTGTGATACAGATTTAAGTCAGTGCCTTCTTCATTGATAAGAGTTGTTAAGAGTTCTCAATGCCTTTTGCTCAAGATAATCCATAGGCCAAAGCGGCATATTTGGGGGATACAAATTCTGGTACCCTTCAGAATTAAGCAAACCCATACCTGCATCCAGATGGTGCCTATCAATAGTGTCACTGCTAGATAATTTATGTCAAACAGGAAGATAATTTTAAAAAGAATCAAAAAAAACTAAAACTGTGATTATCCACCTTACTGACCTCTGCCTCCAAGGCTTTGAGCATGTTATTCCCCTAACTGAAACAATCTCGCAATACCATCACCATTGTCTTCACCTTTCATCCCTTTGCCTGAGGTCGGAGGTCACCAATCTGGGAAGACTTTCTTACCCCTCGTGACATTGGAGGTTAGGGTTACCCCCTATGTTCTTCTAATACCTTGATATCCCATTCAAACCATTTAATGCACCAAACTGACTTCTTGCTTTCATATTTAAATATATTCATTAGTAGTTCATACATTCTATGAGGGTATATGTATTGTGTGTATCCCAGAATTGAAAGCAATGCATGGTGTGTAGCAAATTGAAAGTAAATAAATTACCAAAATCATTGAACAACTATGGTTTGAAGGCATGGAGGCATCTTGAGAGCCCAGGACGCCAGCTTGTGACTTGTGGATTGTCAAAAATCACTCACTTCCTGATAATTCTGATGACTCTTATTTCATGCTTTTCAGTTTACACATATCTGCAGGATGGTCCTTAACAAACTGTGGAATTTCCTGTCCTTACAATTGACCAGTACCTGATAGTTGAGGGTCGGTTGGCAGCAGAGAGGGGCTAGATTAGGACAAACTCTATACCCCATTTTCTGATTAGTAGTAAGGGGTAGGAGGGGATGGAGACTCAGCCCAGATGGAGAAATCATGCACTGGGCACGGTCAGGGTGAGTCTGGGTGATGAGCTAAGGAAGCACAACAAGGCAAATCATTTCAAATGTATCTTGTACAATAGACCCTTACTGGGTAACACTGTTGAAATAATTGGTTAACTTGACTATGTCCATATATTTTCACTTTCACCAATAGACTATACAATTGGTGTAGCCCTCTCCACTTCTGCCTTTGGACTTAAATTTCTCTTTGTCCTTGTTCTGTTCGAATTTAGACTTTCAACAAGTTGACTTTATGATTCTCAATTCTACCTCTGACACACCTTGCAAAGTCACCTGGAACCAAATCTGTTTAATGAAGGTCACAAAAGCTAAGTCAATGTGAGACCTGGGAGCAGTACCCAGTGGTCCTGATGTTTCTAGTCACTAAGTAGCAGCCGTCCCCACTGCTCTCTCCCACCCCTCAATGGGGCAAGTATAGAATTTCATGCCATCTTGTCTTATTGATTGAATCATCCATCTCTTATTCTGCAAAGTCAGGGTCCTTAAGTACTTTTGTGGAGCCACAAGGACTGTTCCTCATTAGCTATCGTTGACTTTGTCATTGATACTATGTACAAATTCTGGTAATAATTTTTAAAAAAAATAATAAAGTAAGAGGTCAGGAAGATCCAGGAAGGATCTTCCTCCTAGAAAATGGCATGAGAATATACTGTTCTCATTATGAGATTAACAGTATCCCTCTGAAGAGAGCCTTATCCAGCTACCTAAGATAGCCATTCTTGTATGTCTAAATCGTATGTATATATGTATATATAATTATACACAGACACACACATATATATAATTTACTTTCTTTAAAACATAAGCTAGATTATTCCACAGTGTAAGCCTGTTTGGTCTTCAGCGATTGTCAAAAAGGCTTTATTTCTACCTTGGTCTGGAAATAACCTTGTTAGCATTTTTATAAACAAAAGACTAAGGATTTCCTTTCTTTTCTTTTTTTTTTTTCTTTCTTTTTCTTTTTTTTGACAGAAACAGTTTACAGTTTATTTCTTTTCTTTCTTTTTTTTTGACAGAAACAGTTTACTATATTCTTTTTTTTTGACAGAAACAGTTTGTTTGTTTGGTTTTTTTTGACAGAAACAGTTTCTCTACTACTCCTCTTTAATTCTATTTTAAAAACGTTTCCACCATTTCTATTGTTTTCCAGCATTTTTTTTTCTATAATCTTAGAGAAACAACCACCACTGCAGGTAACCACAACTTTCACACCTGCCTGTGTGGCTTTGGGGCAGCCTGCTTTATATGCTGGGCAGGTTTCTGAAGAGGTTGGCAGAACTGAATTCTGGGAAATCAAGTCACTGCTTAGGGATGTGGAGGAACTTGCTATTTGAATGAACCCCATTATGAACCTTTTTCCAAAGCAAATAAGAACTCTTTACCTTACCTTCTATGCAAATCCTGAGTTCCACATTTAAGCTTGCAGTACCTATTTGTATAGTTATCCTAATGGTCATTCCCCAATATGATAATTAAAAATTAGGTAATTTTCATTTACTTTCTGGCTTCCATGCCTGAAAATCTCTTCTATCTTTTGTTTGCTTTTTTCTTGGAAGACTTATAATAGTCCCTGAAAAATGATCATATCTCTGTCTCAGTCTGAGAACAAAACAGGCAGAGCATATATTAGACAATGAGGCACCCAGAGCTAAGTTAAATGAACGATTGATGACTTTTTTGGAAAATTGTAGTAAATTATGTAGTAAATTATGATTTTCTCACAAAATATAGAAGTGTCTGATTTGAGTATTTCATTCTCAAACATACTTTTTTCTCCCTCTCCCACTGTGGGTTGATACCATCATATGAATGAGAAATAAGTCATCTTGCCTTTGAGTCATTCATGAAGAAAGTTTTTCTTTTCTTCTTCCGAAAGTAGTGATTATTTTGCTTTTAGAGAGGATTTCTCCTTCTGGGACCAGAAGAAACATCTGAATGAAATATATATCATTCAGTATTAAATGTGAAGAAACTTGACTTGCCTTCTTACCATTAAATAAATATTTGGAAAATGTACTTTTCTTTTATCGATTTCCTTTCACATCATTACTGAGTCAAATCAAAGAACTATATCTTAATATCCTGCTTCAGATAATGTGCTATTTTCTGGACTCTACCAAAACAGAAAATGTCAATGAGATGGGGTAATTCCAGTGCAACTTCATTAAACCTAACGAACTTGGTCCTTTCAAAAAGCATCTGTGGTCAATCTGCTCCCAGGAACAATAATTTGCCTAGGGAATCAGAGCTGGAGTCACTCTTTGACCCAGTTTTCAAGTCTGCTCATATAGGAGGTCTGAAAATGACTCCAGAAGTAGAAACTGGCTTTACTACTGAGAACCTGAAAGTTTAGTGATTGGGGAAGTGTGGGGACAGAGCTCCAGAAAGCAGTTTCCAGGCTCTCGGCCTTACATAGAAAGGTGCTGGCTCAGGTAGTAAATGGCCATCAACTGTGATTGGCTGGCCATCAGCTGTGGCTAGTTGGCCGTCAGCTGTAACCAGTGAGCCATTGGCCACTAATATAACTACCGTGGCTATGCTAGCAAGAAAATGGGGGCTAGCAAGAGCAGATTGCAGACAGGCGTATGCCGCCTGTCAGAATATAGTGATATGACTCCCCTACTTATGGCTCCGTGGGTGTTCCTTTTTGACCTCACCGTATCCTGCGTTCTTATGTGGGGAGCGGGAGCAGAGACCCTGCAGGAGACCCTGCATGACAGGAAGAAAAAAGAGAAAAGGGTATTCTCCACTGATCCTGCTTTCATGATTGGTCAGCAAGTGTCTCGTGTTCATATGAAATTCTCCCACTGAAGGTTGAGCCCTAGTTGGAATGTTCTATCAGTTGGGATTCCTAAAACTGAGAGATCCAGCTTCATCTTCAGAACCAGGTGGGCTTAGTCCCACAGGTCTCAAGCCTTCCATTTGAACAAGGTATTTGGGTCGGACACCTCTCCAAGCAGGCTGATGAACTGCAGCTGTGTGCAAATGAGTTTTCTTCAGGAGCTACTCATTGCTCTCAAATTAGCAGCATATTCAGATGAAAGCAAAAGCAAAGCAGTTGTGAAATGAGGATATGCAAGTGATACGATATATCCGGTCTTTTTTGTGCACTGATGTCAACAATGGGGGTGAAATCAGACCACGTTGGTGCTTTCATCCTTGGTGTGTTGATGATCCCATTTTGTTGAAAGGCCCAAGCAGAGGTAGTAGCCATCTCTGACCATTGATGGATTTCCTGACATTATTGAGAAGGACAGGTCAAATTAATGGTGATATAGTCTGGATGAGTTATCATAAATTCTCCCTGCAGTTTTAATTAGCTCTGCTCTTTTTCTCCTCCCATTTTAATGTCAAGCATATGTGTATTTTTTGTATCATTAATTTAAAAAGTCTGCAAAGCATTTGGTGTCATCCATCTAGTTTCAAAGTAGATGCCGCATGATGCAGTAGGAAGAATGCTGGACAAGAACTAACCCTCCCGAACTCCTGTCCAGGTCTGGAACTAACCGGTAGTGTGACCTTGGACACAACCTTTCAGCCATATTAATTTTTTGCTGTCGCCAGCTTGCAAAGCTAGTTCAAGTCTTTGGGCAATAAGAAATATACTTTCCTCCCATCATTAAACATGTGTTCTCCTTTAAAGCAGAGTGTGTTAGGTATTATAAACATTATAGGGATTTGTTAAGAATGTTATTTTTTTTTTCCCCCAGGAAGGTAATCCTTTATGGAATAGGATAGGATTACCTTCATGGAGTAAATTTAGCAAATTCCCTTATTTTTAGGCCTTTAGAGTGATTTCCAAATGACTTTTGTTCCCCTTTTTCCTCCTTGACTTCCTAAAGGACAAAAAAGGAAAAAAAAATTATGAACTGCATCTGGTTGCTATATCTCTAAACAAATCCCCAGTTGCACTTAGAAAACATTCAACACTATTTTAGAAATTCAGAGAGAACCAGAGATAGAATGGCCAAGTTGAAAGTGAAATGAACTTTACACACGCACTGTTGGAAGACGCCTTAAAGGTGCTTTAGTCCAACCACAAAAGCATTGTTCAAAACATTTTGCACTTCCTAAGATTTGGCATTCTGTCACACGTTTTCCAATTTTAACTGCCCAGGGAAGCCATTTCAACTCTTAAGAGACTCAGCTTTCTCAACCACTGGAGAGAGAAATTGGACCCAATTATCTTTCAATCTCTTTTGCCTTAATATCCTCTTATCCTACTAGACATTTTCCGCATTTCAGAAATCTGCTCAGAAAAAGACAGTGAGGACAAGACAAATAAAGGATAATGAGATTTTAAAAATTAGTAGTAAAATAAAATGTTTTGAGGTTTGGCATAATGATCCAGTAGTTTTTACTTAACTCCTTGAGAGCAAGAAGTTAAGGAGGCTGATTTACTCTTTCATGTCAGAACTTCCCGTTATATCTGGATAATTCTTTATAATAAATTATAATAATTTGTAATAAATTATTTAATAATTTATTAAATAGTAAATTATGTTATAATAAATAATTTATATTTTTATAATAAATTGGGTAATGCTTCTTACTGAATAGGGAGTGGCTGAAGCTTAAAGAAGACCAACTGCTAATTCTCACAAACCACCAAATAACACGTCTTTATCACTGACATGACTCACTTCCATAGGTCTTATATTTCATTATTGACAATGTAACTTCTCGGCTACTTTTACAATAACAAAAAGTCCAAGAAAATGTAAAACTTATTTTTCTACATCATTGCTCGTAGGGGTATTTAGATTAAATAGAAAAACACCCTGTGTATATACTTTTGTAAAGTCTCTTATTCAGAACAGTTGAAAATAGCTCTCTTCTTTCAGTCTTGTCAAGGCAAGCAAGTCCCTCCTAGAAGTCCTATTTCTGCTTGTAATGCCACACTTGCTTAATTATGTGACCTTCAAAGAAAAGACTTAAAATCATATTTCTGGTAAAGTATTTGATTTGATAAATAATTTAGACTATTACTTCAAAGTAAAAGTTTGGTGTTTCTAAAATAAAGTTGTAACAAGCTAGGTAACAATGTTATCCCATAAATAATAAGGATTATTCTCAAGATGGGATATAATGTCTTGATCAGAAAGAACCACAAATGAAAGATTCCTTTCATCGTAAAAAAAAGAAATCTGTGCTGTTTATTTGGCAATAGGAAATCACACCAAAATATATTTTTTATGACATTTAAATGGGGTTATGTGTGTACACAGAATCTGTTCTTATGAATATTTTCAGCCTCTCACATGAGAATGGGATTGGGAAAAGGAATCCTATATGTTGGATGACTAAGATGCATCTTGGAACTGGGTATGTTTACACATGGAAAAGACTTACCCAGTGTAAAAAAGGCAGTTTTTAACAGAGCAAAAGTGTAGTGAGCCAGGAGGCATGATACTTCCCTTAAGAAAGAAGCAAGGTGATCTAAGACCTAGTAATAATTATTCTGAAACAGTACAAAGACCATTTATCTCTAGAAATGAAGCTAGTAACTGGCTAGAAGAAGGAACCCAAACTTCCTAATGCAAATATCAGTTCTATTCCCAGGGATTTGAAAAAAATGATTATTATTTCACATTCTAAGCTCTCAAGTATAAGCTTGAATAACTTAACCTTTGTTTTAAAAACCTCTTCAAGAAGTAACACAGCACTTTGGACTGAAGTATTCTCTTTGGAGGAAAGGAAAGAAGGCAGAAAGACCAAAAAATAAAAATAAAAAATGTGAGGAGAAATAAGGTGAAAAAAATACTCAAAAAATATTCACAATATTCAGAGGATGTGACTAAAACAATTATTTCACAAATAACAAGGGAGAACTTAAAACAAAAATAAGTTTGCTTAACATGCAAAGGAAAAGTATTACCCAAGGGTAAATCTCCCAGTTCTCTCCTTTTTTGGAAAGACGTTGCTTCTTCCCCCTTCTGCTGATTTTCGATCAGTTGGTATCAGCAAGAGAGTGTCAGAGAGGCCAGTGGCATACATATTCTTCTGGATTATCATGGCTTATTTTTCCTCACACTGACAAAGGGCACCTGTCACAAATTACAGCAGCACAGAGATGTATGTGGGCATGCCAGAAAAATCTTGATGCCAGCCTGGTATCATGTCTGTCTCATTAGACCCTGGCTTAAAAGGGCCCCACCATGGTCACTGGTGATGACTCCATGTTGAATGCACTTCATAACTATTCACCGTAATATGTGAGTAGAAAATGAGCTGTATCCAATAGGAAAAAAAAGTGATTACCTTCTGAGGTGATGTATGAGGGATGGGGAGTTGATATGGGTAAGAGCGAGCACGAGTGAGAACCCTCTGGTGAGGTAATAGAATACTGAGAGACAATGCAAAAAGACAGAAACATATTTCAATACATTTTTATAGATTTAATGTTTGTCTTTTATTTTTTGTCGTTGACCCCAGCTTTTGACCCACTAGGAACTAACTGCAAGCATTTTGCCACCCAATGGACCTTCCTTCCCTGGTTTTCTTGTTATAATATTTGATAAAGGGACAGTGAACTTAATGCTCAGTTCAACACTGTTAGCCTGTATCATAGCTGGGTATGAACGATATTCTTCCCTCAGATGTAACACAGCTTGTTTGACCGATAGATAAGAGAAAAGTGTTCTGTTGTTCTCCAAAAACCTTTCTCCTTAGACATGGAAGTTTGAGCAACAATGGGGTGAATCTCATTTAAATCTTCAGTTGTCAACTGTCTGTAGAAATGCATGTCCCTGGAATTCTTCCCAATTAAGCATTAATATCCAGTCTTCTATCAAATAATTTATATTTTGAGTATATGTATTATTATAGTGACTGAATCAGCACATGTGACAAAAAGAAAATCTTTAACCCTTCATGTGGGCTAAACGCCAGGGTTTACAAGAAAGGCCTTTATAAGACACTTCTTGTACCTTACGATACTCCTTGAAGCCAAATACTTCAGAGACACTTGAACTTATTCCTGACCCTGGTCGTGCAGTTGACATGAGTCTCCTGTTTCTAGCATTCACTCTTGTGTGGCTATATAAATTAACTGTGTCAAGAGTTGGCATCCTGAATTTGTATAAAGTGTCTGGGGGAATACTGATTTCATACTGGAAACAAAGTTAGGTGGAAGACTTGGAAATGCCTTTTTAGAGTTCTGTAACTCAGCACATTATTATGCTCACTTCTACCACACTCTAGAGGAATCAGTCTGATGACTTCATGAGACTAAATATTGTAAAAAATGTTAGCACTGCTAAATCAACCAGGTTCTAGCAATTTATTCCTTGTAAGCAAATCCGGGCATTAACTCTTTCCTGCCACTGATTGGATTAGAGTTGCACATAATCCAGTTTGTGAAATGCTGCACTTGCATATACAAGTAGTTAGAAAAATGTGCCGAACTAGATGTTGTCCTGAGGAAAGAAGGTTGCGTAAAATGTCAAAGTAATATAAAATGGCTGGTCCATTGGCATAACCCAGAGCTTTCAGAATTTTTCTGGTCTCGCCTTGTTCCCAGTGATGTATTTTTTCTGAAGTAAAAATTAATTTTCCAGTGAGTTAAGTGTTCACGCTCTGATATTAGGTATCATGGGTTCATATATCCATCACATAAATCAATTTATTTATCTCCTCTAAGTCTCCATTTCTTCCTTTGTAAAAGGAGGATCTGATAACAGAACTGGCTTTGTACAATTGCTGTGAGTCTTAAATGTGGGAACTCATGTTATTTATTTAGCACAATGACGGACTCGAAGAAAGAACCAGTGCGTAATAGTGGCCATCCTTCATATTATTCTCATCATCACCATTTGTTAGGACAGATGCAAAGTGATTGTATCATTCAAATATTTTGTGGAGGAGTTAAATGGGCATGTGCTGTTTTGTTTTGGTTTTTCTTCAGTTGCTTTCAAAAACAATAGGACTAAGCCGTAGGTTGCATAAAAACTGACTAATGCCATTCATGATGACCGTGAGTTTAAGGGAACGTGACAGTTAGGAAAAGGTGAATTTTAGTCCTTATTTTCACGTAAGTTTTTCACTTGCCTTGAACAAGTTATTTAACCTTTATTCTGCTTCATCTATTTTTAAAATGAAGAAATATTTAACCACATGTAGCAGTGATACAATACGTTATTTCTAAAGTGAAACTTAGCTCTTTTGTAAATAGTTATTAAATAATAGTTTGCCTGTCTGGTGATAGTTAGCTTTCTTATCTCTGGAAAGAAGTTATGAGGTTACTTTGTTGTTGTTGTTTTTGGGGGGTAGGGGTGTGATGGTGTTATCTTGAGTCCTCTAAATACTAAAATATAGAACATCTGCCCTCATTTTTAACCCTGCATCAATTGCAGCCATGTTTGTAATCTTTGTTTTCATCCTAGTAAAGCTCAGGAAGGGCAGTGGAATCCACTGAGAAAAAGATTTTCCCTGGAGGACGAGTCAGCCTTCAAAAAGAAAATCAACAATATGAAAGGGGGAAAATGTTTAATCATGGAAAGCAATAATTACATTACAAATATTAGCACAGCTGATAAGAGGCAGAGAACTAAAAGAGAATGAAGGAACTGCTTCATTGTTTATCTTGCTTGATGCCTTCTTTCCTTGTGCTGGAATGAGGGCCTTGTCTGGGGACAAAATACTCTGTGGTGACAGAGACACCTAATAAATCATACTTCTTTCTTTTCTTCCAGACCCCATACCTTCATCTTCTGAACTTTAAGCAAGAGAAATGGCTATAATAGAGCATTTCCTTATCTACTTCTATGGTACTGTTATGCAGAGAGCTCTGAATGGCATGTTAAAGGGTAGTCTGTTCTGGAAGACAATTAGCCAAGTGACTTTATCTAGGCCAAAAAGTACAGGATTAAAACATGCAAAGCCATTCATCTATGTAAACCATTTCTCAAGGCAGTATTTATCCTACTTTATCTGCTAGTTTCTTTCAAGTCTGGAGAACTCTTTTCCTTGACCCTTTTGGTGTGCCTTTATACTATTTTGTTCTCCACTATGGTACCAAGATTTTGATTTGTTATTACATGTGTAGTAAGTTGGACTTACCCTCCCCACTTCCACATCTTCTTCCAACATTCACGAATACAGACATGTTGCACACACACCATACAACTGTACGTCATTTAAACCAATAATCTTGTCTAAATAATTTTAGGATGTCCATTTTATGATTTGACATGTTGAATGGAATGTCCATGCTTTAAGCCACAGACATTTAAGTGCATTAAATATCATGCTATTTCTAGCTGGATAGGAAGCGAAGCTGCACCCTATCAGATAGTGTTGCTCATTTATACACTAGGAGGTAAGAGAAAAGAACTAGGGCTGAGCCAAAATGTCCCTAAGCATTTCACTTGTAACCTGTCCAAATCCTGCAAACTCGACCTTTATACCAAAATTTTGTTCTCAGTACCCTTACGCAGACTCCCAATTCTCTTTCAAGAGAAGAGCTTTCTTGCGTTCTTCTTTCTACTCTTTGTTGAACATTTACTGTAGCCCAAGTGCTAACTTAGACACTTTCCATTTGGCTCATTGACAGTTGCAGGCACCCTTTGTGGTGTGGCACTATCCCATTGATGGCGGCTTCTGTACTACTGTGAAGGGAGAGATACAGAGATGTGTGCCTCGTGGTATCCTCTCCATGCTTTATTGTAACACATTGCTCAGTTATTTGCTGCTTTCCCATCAGACTCTATTTCATTCATTATTGTATCTTTAGCAAATAGCGTAGTGCCAGGTAACTCAAGATTGCCCATATGAATGAAACTCTGCGTCTAAGCCATGAGAACCCTGGGCAGGGTCATCCTACACAGGAATTTACCCCCTCTGCACTAGGAGACCACACATTCAACATGACCAGTGAGGAAGTAAGAAGGAAACTTCTATTACTCTTTACATATCCGTTTTAGTTCAAAAAGTTATATAAATTTCAAATATTTAAAAACATCAGTGTGCATATGGACCTATAGTTGGATTTCAATAATGTCTGCGCACATGTGTATTGGTGTGGAGATGTTCCCAGTACAATGTCAGGTAGAAAAAAAAAACAGGTCTCATAATAGCGTATATGGAACAAATCAATTTTTAAGCATATCGATGCATGTTTGTATACCTATGTTCAGGCACATTTTTTATTCTTTATTTATTTTTATTTCATCATTCTGCTGTTGTTGGCTACTTCAGCTATTTCTAGTGTTCCGTTATTATGATCCTTAGGAAAGGAAAAGGCCTGCCCCGAGAGTCCTAGTACAGTGTCTCTGTGTGCTTCTCTAATTATTTGGTCAGCATCCCTGGACCCACGTGGTGCACACTTCAATGTAGCTATTTGGTGTGAGTTGCCTCTTTGCCTCCAGGAATGGGCTTTTCCTCTGGGAGTAGTAGCTGCCACATTATCTAGTGACTGGAGTAATATGAGCTCCTGTGACACGATTAATGAAGCACATCAAAGGTCGTATGCTTCTTATTTATCAATGAGTTCACTGACACCCCTGAGAGACACTTACTTTTCAAAAAGCCTGTTCCTGAGCTGAAATCCTGTGATCAGATGGCAGTAAAGGCTGAGTCTTCTCATATGGAGAGTAAGTGCATCTAATCTGATATACATGACAACAGGGCAAGGGCCTTGTCAACTCAGAGTTTTGTGGGACTGGGTCAAATTAGGGGGGCAAAAGTGCCTTAGGTACAACAAAGACAGAGAACTGACTCTCCCAACTTGGAGAGTCAACCATAGCACTAGAATGGGATTCAGGTTTTTAAATAAACTAAATTTACAAGAATTTTTGAAATAAGGAACTTAAAAAGTAGCAGCTTCTTACTGACATCCTTGCTGGTCATATCTATTGTGTGGTCTCACAAAGATCTTCTATGAATGGGTACATACATTAATTCATGATAATGATAAATACATTAATTAATGAAAACTTCATATATGCCCAACTCTTAACTGGGGGCGATTGGCCATGGCACTGAAAAACCATAATAGACAACTTCATTGGCACGAATACATTCTAGAGAAGATTCAGAAACGAGAAAACCTGCAGTACTTTATGTGATCTGTGATGAAAACCTTGTAAAATGTTAACCAAAGAGAAAATTCTGTGGTTTATGTGTCCATCACTGTGACTTTTCCCAGTATTGACTTTTGGGTTTGTTCAATGTCTGTAACCCCTTAGGCTGATGTTTATAATCTTGAATAATTATGCTCTATTTGCTAAGGGTTTCCTATAAATGAAACATTCCTTGAACACTTTGAAATCGAGAGAGCAGGTCAATGATAATGTCATCCAGGTCTCTCCAGTCTGTGGTAATCTTGCTTACCCCAAAGCAAATTACTTTCCGTTCTCATCACTGTACAATAAGTACTTAACAGCTTTGCGTTTTCATGCATTGAGGTTTCCCCATGAGTCTGAAAAGACTTCTAGATAAAAAGGGGTAGAACAATGATTGAAACTAGTTCGAGGACCTTAGACTTTGGATTGTTATCAGAAACCCACAGTCAGACCATTGACCTCCCTTTGCATTATCAGACTTTGGTAAAGCATATTCAGTCACCTAACGGAATTGCCTTCACAAACCCCTGGCTGGGAGATCAGGTGGAAAAAAATCTGTCCAAATTGTTATCATTTCTTTGTAAATAATAATGTTCATGTAATTTCTACATATGTAGAAATGCCATACAAATGTCTACATATGTCATTATCAATGGTATTCAAACAGTGCTAATTAGATGACTGGTGTTTCAATTTTACTTGATAGTCTATGCTCTGAATTTGTTACAGAAAATATGAGGACAAATATGGAAGGGAAGCATTTGGTATTGTGGGAAGAATGATTTGTGACTCATGTTGGCGGGGGGGGGCAGGAAGTGAAATATAATATGTATATATAAATAAATTATTATAGTTTGATTTTCCCAACATTGAAATTGTTGAGTTGTGTGGTGACTTAGATACTTGCTTACTACTGGATTTACTGCTGAAAAAGGAATATAATGTAAAACGCAAGGCAGTGTTGGGCTATGGTGGTAATACAGTATATAATTCTGTGACTGTCTATGTCACAACCAGTGCAGATTTACAGTTAGCTGGCTTTTGTATAGCGTTGTGCATTGTACTGCTTTGTATTAAATATCACTAGAGGATATTTAATATTTAAATTTAATAAATATTAAATAAATGCCAATACATTTAATAAATATTAAATATTAAATATTCTCTAGTGATATTTAATACATAAAACAATGAAATTAATGTTTATGTATTTTGGTACTCATGCTAGAGTTGAGTGTTCTAATTGATGGAAGAAGGGGGAAATTCTGACCTAGAAACAACTCTAGGCATCTGGACAGCCTCCACAAACATATCAAACCGAGTAATAATTATTCATAGTCTTCTCATTTCAAGTTAGGGACATAGGATGTGGATTTAGGGGTGATTCTCTCTGTCAGATAAAGATAGGATTCTTCGTAAGGAAAGCTGTAAGATGGGTGAGACTAAATTTAAAGTTCTTCCTAGAGAATAAGGTTACCATGAATTCAACAAAAATTTAGACAGGTGCTGTAGAGGACTGGGCTCTAACTGAGATAAACCAGAATCAGAATCCCTTAGGAACTGAAGGAATGGGCCAAGTTCACATGTCAACTGGACTTCAGAGCTAGAGTTTCAAATGTCCACCTTAGCACTCCAGGTTGGAGTGGGAGAGATGACAGGGGGCAGGGAGGAAGGGGTAAATGAAGCGGCAGTTGGGCACCAACAGACCAACTAGACATTCTGTCCAACTCAGAAAAAGGATCTCATGATACGAACCTCAGTAGAAAGACTAAGTTTGGAGGTGGTTCTGTCTGATTCCAAGCATGTTGCTTCAGTGTATATGGTAGCCACAGATAGATTGTTTCCCATTTAGAATTACTGCTCAGTAGAGAACAAATGATACACTCCCATCACTTGCTCTAGAACTGGTTATGTTGAGTACAGAGCCTGACTAAGCAGGTGCTTTATAAATGGTTAAGGAGTGAAGGAATGAGTGACAGAATGAATGGAAGTGGATGAATCAATGATCAAAATGTTGGGACAGATGGGGTGCGACTGTGGCAGACAAGAGCTGGCATCCTTAAGGGACGAGCTCAAAATGTCACATTTTCATTACAACTTTCAGAGTTAATTACTCCTCTTCTCTGTTCCTATGGTGATCATTTATTCTGCTTTAATCGTGTTTATCAGTCATATTATAATTACATTTGATGAATCACTCTGCATCCTACACTATGAAATGGTTGACCATTGGTATTGTTGATTTGTACCTATAGCACTGTACAAAGTATCTGGCACAGATTGGATACTCAGTAAATATTTACCGAACTGAGTCTGTAAAGTTTCTAATGTACCAGTGTGGTTTGTGACCCATGCTTCTTCATTCATTTAAATAAAACCATGAGGTTTTGTGATCATGTGACAGTCACATTGCCTAATCAGAGCAATAACTTTTTCAATATAACATTTATTCATCCAATCCTTTGGGTTCTGTGTGGGCATGGTCATCTCTTTACCTCCCAGAAATCATATATTGCAGGAGATTGTCCATTTGTGCTGTTCTAGATTGCCCCATAATTCATGTACTCCTTTGATGAACGGAAATGAGCTCTCTATGTAGAATTATGCATTATTAAGGGATGTCGTGCACTGACACGGGTGCTAAGATCTGACCACCTGATCTCCCTGAGAAAACTCTGGTCAGAGGCTAAGGGGGACAGAGCAGAAAATTGTGAAAGGCAAGAAGAAAGGAGTTCCTCTCTTCTTTCCAATGTACTGGGGAGCCCAGGAATGGCATCATTTTGTACTCCAGTAGTGACATTTTAATTTATAAGCTAAGAATATACTGATCGCCAACTGCAAAAATTGATTTGGTTGTTCATCTGATTCAACTCATGTCAGAGTTTGAAAGTAATTATGATAGTGGAGCTGATAGGCAGGCAATTACATTTTTGTTCTCTCGCTCTCCAGCTCCTTCCCTCTCTCTTTCTCTCCCCACCCCTCCAGCCCCCAAGGTTGTTTTTGTCCGGAAGGCAATGTAAGCAGAAGACAAGAGAGTAATCTTTGGAGAAGTTGTATATGGACTCCTGCAGCATGGTCTGTAATGAATAGCATGTTGTCTTGGCTAGTCCTTTATCTGAATCTAATTTTTGTTAGCCTCTTACGAAAACTAACCAGATGAAAGATACAGACCTTCTTTCTCCTTCTTGAAAGTATGGGATAGAAAAACCACATGCACTACAAGGCAGCTACTGCTCCTCACTGGCATTTGAGTTGTTTTTACCATGTCTATAGATACAGAGTGTTGTTTTTTAAAAAAAAAAAAAATTCTTCCAAATCATAACGCAGGAGCCTGGGGGTAAACAGAGATTTAGGCAGGATTGAAATGCAGGTCTGTGTCGGGGAACAGATTCCATGGGAGATTGAAAATACCCTTGAAACATTAGTATAAGAAATAGAACATAGTACTGGAATGAAGAAAGAAGATTTTTTTGCTGGAAGCAATACCTGGCATGTAAACCTGAAATAATTTAGAAGATGGAGTTGAAGAATATATCACAGGTAAAAATCACTTTGTAGATGGATGAAGAGATTGATGGAAGGACATGGATTTCTTGATTTGTATGTATTTTGAAGGGTATTTATTTAAAAATCCAATGTTTTCGACTCAGCAGAATGGCTTTTCTGGTTCAAAGCTAGTGGAATCAGAATTTTGGGCATGGAGTCGCTCCTGAATTTGTCCAGGAAATATTAGGATATCTAAATTATTTGAGTTTTTTTTCCTTGTCCACATGAGACAAACTTTAAAAGATTCCATACCAAGATTGGTGGTATTCAGTATCACATTTCTCCTCCCTGGGAACTTGAGACTATGGCTACTTCAAGGGTTAAACAAAAAAAAAAGAAAAAGAGAGGGAGGGAGGGAGGGAGGAGAGAGAGAGAGAGAGAGAGAGAGAGAGAGAGAGAGAGAGAGAGAGAGAGAGAGAGACTTTCTCTCAAACACTGTCCTATCCCAGGTCCAGGCTTTTCTCTACACTCTCTAATTTTTCTTGTAAAGCTCCTTTCCAATGCCTGGCCCACTGCAATTTGGCCCATACCCCCTTTGAATGAGTGAGTGTCTTGCGTGTAGAAATGTGTCAGATAAGCTTGACTGGATTGCTGTAAGGCTGATGGTGTGGAACACGCTGTTGGCTTTACTACCCTGCAGGAGAATGTGAAGGAAGGAACTCGGTATACCTGAAAAACGTTTCAACTGCACTTTATATTATTTACATGAAATAATGGAGAGGAATTTTGCTTTGTTATTTGTAGACTACCTGTAAAAGCCCTTTCCAAAAAACAGGGGGGTGGGAGGCAGTGTGTGGGGAGAGGCCCAACATGTAGATGTATAGATTCTCAGGTCTATACAGAATCTATACATATTCTTAGGTTGTCTCATTCAAAATACGAATCCAAACATGTATACATTTATATTTTGTGATATTACTTTATATCTGAGCCTCATAAGAATCATGTCACTCTCGTAGATTTGCTTAAGGTTTAAAGCCCGTTATACACGTTTTTTGACCTTCCAACACTGCCTCTGACCACAGCTTAGTGGTTCAGTGAAGGACTTTAGAATCTGACAGAACTGGGTCAGAATTGTAGCTTTGCAACTTACTACCTGTGTGTTCTCAAGCTCTCTGTACCTCAGTTTCCTCTTCTGTAAAATGTAAATGGTAAAACTTGCTTTTGGGAGAAAGCATAAACTACTTAGCATAGTATTTGGCACACAGAAGTGCTTAATAAATAGAATGCAATTGTTATTGATTTGTTACTGAAGTTGCTTTAAATAAATTCACCCTGCAACATTTTTTTCTACGTAGAGACTTGAGCTTGTCTCTGGATCTTTGTAACTATCAGGTTTCCTTCTGTTTGGACTACGGGGCTTTTGTTAAAAACCACATAATCTCTGCAGCCACATCCTCCACCATCACAGCAGGTGAATAAAAATTTTCTTCCTATGGATGCAGAGACCTTCTTTGGCCTGTATCACCAGCTTTCTAGGTACTCTCTCTGCCTCCTATCCCATCGACTCTCACCATAGATTTTCAGGCAAGCTTCCCAGTTATACTCACCCATCAATCCTACAGCAATCTGTCTCATCCTGAGCTGCTGCTCTAAAATAGACTAGAGTATTTCTTACGTCTTAATAAGGCAATGCAAAGCATAAAATGAATTCCTTGGCCTGTATAATTTAAATATTCTATCTCTTTATAACATCTTCATAAAGGGGTCCATGATTCTATACTCCTATTGACTTCCAAAGAACAAAAATATATACTAACGTCTCCACAGGTACCTCTGGCCTTTGAAGGAAAACCAAACAATTCACACTTTTTGAGGAAGTAATTATTTGTTTGTTATGTCCCTGCTATCCATTTTGGGATAGCTACTCAACTTCTGTACCTCTCATTTATACACTGCCTTCAAATCTATCTGGATTTGTTATTTAATAATTATCAAATGTTGACTATGTATTGAGCTGGGTCCAATACAGTCTCAGTTTTGAATACTCAAGACATGTAAATATCCTGATCAACAGAAAACCCCTTGTTAAAATGTTGCTGGTGGAAATATTTCTAGTGTATATCATTAATCTTTTCTATCTTAGAAAATCATAATTAAGGTCACTTAACTTCAATTCAGGATCTTGGCTGCCAAGAAATCATTTCAGTGCCCTAAAATGTGAAAATGGAGTAAACTGAGCTGTTGCACCTGTACCATTTACCATCTCAAAAAAAAACCCTGTGGGGAATTCGATCTTTCACCAAACTGTTGACATTATCTTGACTTTTGTGTAAGATGCATCTCTCTCTTTCAATTCAAGCACATTGAAACTTCTAGTTCAGAAAGCAAATTTGTTTTTTAAAACAATAATTGGGGAAACCCTTGAAACAGTCAAGGTCTGCTTCTGCTTCGTAAATTGAGCCCATTGATTTAAAGGTTAGTATAGTTCTATCTTATTAGATGCTAAAGAGTTATTTCTCTTGATTCTTGATATTCAGTTTTCCTGCTTACCCATTTATTTATGTTAATTCCTGATCACTAACCAAACTAGGCACTGTAGGTTGGTTAATCCAATTCAAATGGCTAGCCTGTGACTAAGGAAAGAAAAATATATGTTGGGAAGAATAGATACGAAGTAGAGAAGTTAGCAGTGTTGTGACATGGGGAAAAGAGTAGGACAAAACACTTGGTAATTTGTATGATATGCTGGAGGAGCAAGGTTATGCAAGGAGCCAAGAAAGGAAGATGGCGAGCTGACGTCTATTACCATGCAACAGCATGTGACTTCAGCATTCAATCCTTTGTTCATACTCCATGGAAGTATATAGGCAAGAAGAATGTATATCACATCCTCAGTTCTGCTCTGGGCCCCCAGTCCCAACACTCTGATTTCCTGCCTCATCACAGCATTCTCAGTGTACTAGAAAGAGCTACATTTCACTTGGCCCAGGTCTCTTTTTCAGTCTGGAGCAGGGAACTATGAAGTTCAGTAAAGACTGATGCCCATTGGCATTTTGTGTGCCTCAGCATACAAGTTGAACTCACTGCTATGGAACCAGCTGTCTCCCCAAATCTAATAACCAGCCCCTAACCACCACCACCAAAGCTAACCATCAAGTGTTTATATTGCTGATATGCAATAGTCCAAGATCATTCTTGTTGTTTTACTGGGACTACTTATCAAACGTATTTACTTGTATATTCCGTGGATGTAAAGGTGATGGAGCAAAGGCTTCCGTGTTTTACAGAGTTTCATTCTATGCTGCCTCACATGCTTTGAAGTAGTGTGATTGCTATTTTACCTGCCTCGGTCCAGGGGAAGCGTCTTGCAAAATGTACTCCCTGCATAAAAACAAACCTGCCTCATTCATAACCATTAGTAGCTAACAAACTTTGGACTCCTTCCACAGCTTGAAAACTCCCCTGTCCCTTGAAAGCATCATGTACTGTGCTATAAGTATTGTGTTTTTATTTCCTAAAAGGACATATTTTAAACAAGTGGTCACTTAAAGAGAAAGCTCAAGGAAGCTTTAATAACAAATGTAGAATGTGTTAAGTTTCCCTTTCTCTTCTCTGTGGCAGATGAGCCAGATTCATGTCCACAAACTATAAGTCTGTTACTTTTCCCCCTAGTATCATGACGCAAAAATAGTGGAGGAGACCACAAGACCTGGGTTTGGTCCCATCTGTGTCACAACTAAGAGTATGACCTCTGACTGGCTCTGATAGGACTTTGCATCATATATAAAAAAGTATTCTGGGAATGAAATCCCTAAACAAGTGAAAAGTATAATTATTATAATCCCCTGAAGATTCTTAGAACAATGTCGCCCATTTAATGGAGCTAGTGTGTGGAGTGCCATGATGAGTGATACTGATTTTGTCCATTCCAACATGCACTGAAATATTTGGGGGCATTCAAAAATTAATGACAGAGATTTGGTACATGATAGTGATTTTATCATCTCTTGCAGTATAGCTCTAAAATCTTAATCAATAATGATTGGAAACCTTTAGCCAACAGTATTAATTTCCAAGGTATTGCCTAGGAGTGCTGAAGAGCTGACTATCAGATATAACTTATAAGAGCTTGCAACATATAGAGAAGAAAGAGATTGATTCCACTTAAACTTGGAGGGGAAAGCCCACAGGATGTAATTGTCTGAACTTGGATTTTTTCTTTGATTTATTCTCTCAAACAGTATGACTGTAATAGGGGGTCTCCTGTGACCCAGAGAGATAAGGATTGTGGCCCCACATACAGCACAGCATTGAGATCCAGCAGCTCCTCCTTGAGTGTCCTCTTTAAGTCTCTGTGTGGTGTCTGGTGTTCACTCTCTCACAGACTGGGGCACATGAGGGAATTTGACTTCTCCAACAAGGTCCCTCTGCTGAGAATTGAAACAAGGGAACACATTGCCATTTGCCTATCTTTCAGAAAAATGACTGCTGTGATAGCATAAATGTCCCACAAGCTTTGGCTTGATGGAAGTGTGTTTTTAATGATATGATTTGGGTACCCAGCCCTCTGCGGACAGCTTGGCATATGTCTTGTTTTATTTAAACAGCACTGACTGATAAAGTGAATGTTAATTGGCAGTTAGTGACTAGCCTGCAGATCTCTGTTACCCAGCCTTGCAGCTAACTGATCATTAACTAGGAGGAAATATTTGACCCAGAAGGTCATTACTGTTATTAAGTGTGGAAAGAAATTAAAATGCTCCAAATTGCATTTTTTTTTTTAATGAATCAGATGAGAGTTTTAAGAAAATGAAGGAAGAAAGAAAAAAAGATAACTCGGTTATGATGGATTACGTGTCTGTTTACAGTCCCTCTGTCCTATCTCTTGAAGACCAAATGGTAATGTTTATGGGGCTAGGGCTATATTCCCCAAATCTCATTCTTTAATTTCTAGAAACTCACTATTTTGACATGCACTAAAAAGAAGACATTTCAAAGCATTTTTCAAACCCATCCAGAGAATACAATTCCTAAAATTTTCAAAGGAAATCATTTTGTCTGCCTGCCATGCAGTTTCTTAAGCAGGCTTGGAGTAATGTTTTTAAACAATGAAAATGTGGTTAAAAGTAAGTTACCACATATATCATGTTAGGTAAAATTATAATAGTATCACACATGTCTTTAGAATTTCCTTTCGCATAGCAGTTTGTGTTTTATGGAATTTTGCTGATTAAGTCTTGCTCTCACTTTGTGAGGAAAGTATGAATCCTTACTCCTCTTTTTGATTCATTCTATGACCTTTGAGATATTGCCTCTTCAGTAATCTCATGGTCCTTATAATGCAAAAAGAAAATAAAAATGATCTGATGATGCTGTGAGTCTTGGCAATTAAAACTTCACATGGAAGTTGTCTCCTGGGAGAAAATATCACTCCCCCTTTTAATAAAAGGATACAATTAAACCCTCCCTAAAACCTCTCTCCTTCAAATGTGTTGCTGTCTTATGCAAAAGATGGAAATGGAATCTTGTTCTGCGGAGAAACCGAAGAGCCAAAAGCATCTCTACCCCTAAACTGGTTATGAATTTAAATATTTCGACCATGGCCCTCACTGACTCTAAAAATAAAAAATGGATGGCCTAGTGTGTTTGTGCTTTTTCCCCTGCTGTTTTAGACCTGGGTTCAGTTCTATGCCTTTAGCATTATTGCCGTTTGCTTTTCTTTTTTTGGTGAATGATGCTGAAAGTTTGGAGATACCCATGTTTCAACTGTGGTGCTTGGGACGCATTGACTAGAGAAAGCAATTGAGTTGTGTGGAAATCTCTTTTAATTAGGTTCAATAGGTACTGGGTTTATTTTTGCACATCTTTTCTTTTTTTTTTTTTCTTCCAAAGATTGCGACTTGACTTTAGAAGGTTTTTTTCAGCCACTTTAAAAAGAAATGCATCCCTGTATCAAATAGGACTGGAGGACATGTGCTGCGATGTTTGAAGGCAGGATTATCTGATCTCCCAAGATCCAGAATATTTCTTCTCTAGTTGTATTTGTAGGTACTTTTTGTTGTGTTGCTTTTTTTTTTTTTTTAAACAGGTAAAGCTCAAACGAACACAGCATGATCCAGATGGTGTTTAAAGCTGTCCAAGTTTCTTTTATGTAACTTTCTCTTCATAAAGTGTGTTCCAGCTGGGAGTCTTTTGGGCTGTTAAAACCGACTTTGTCCCTTTTATGTTTTTGTTATTCTTACACACACACACTCACATACACATACAGACACACAGACAGGCATGAACATGGCCACTCTTCATGTATGGTATTTAATCACATCGGACAGGCTGCAAGTAACAGTGGGGCTTCATGAACTGTCTCTCTGACTAAACATTTTATTCAGTAGGAAGACAAAAAGACTCTGCAGGATGAATTTCAAAACAGAGAGTAGACTTCTTACCCATAGATGGGAATCCTCTGCAAGGCTTCCACCTTCTCATAGAGGCCTTACTTAAAGCGGTGGAAACAGGCATTCCATTCATTCATCTCTGAAGTATACACAGTCCTGTCTTCATTCAGCTCTGTTCCCAGCGGTGAAAATTAGCTTGGAGTAACAGTTTTTTTCAAATGCCTGCAACATGCATTCCTTCTGGGATTAAACATGTAACACGTGTTGTCATTTGTGTAAAAAGATCGCTTTGCACCATTGGTGTATATTTGACCTGGTGTGTTTGTCAGCTAACAGAGGTGGGTTTTCCTGGTGCCGTCAATACCTCTTCTGGTTGTCTCCCTCTTTCTCCATGTATCTCTCATTCTCCCTTTCTCTGTCTCTTTCTGTATCTCTGTGTCTATCTCTTTCTCTTTCAATATCCCTCTCTCTCTTTCTCTCTCTTTCTCCCCACCCCTGCCCTCTTTCCCTCTCACCCTCCCTCCTTTTCTCTTCCTCCCTCTGCCTCGCTCTGTATATGTGAACATATATATTCGTTCCTCTACCCAACTTCTCCTTATTTACTCTATGCTCAAGCCAAACAAATTAGTCTCTTACTCCCACCTCCTCCTTTTTACTTTCCTGCTTCCAAGCATTAATTTGTGCCATTCACCTGGACAATCTGTACAGACCTCTGTCTATTAATATCCTATTATCCTGTCAAAGCCAAACCCAAAGACCATTATCTCCATGCATTCCTCTCTGGCATTCCAGTCAAAGTCACTGCTCTTCCCTCAGAGCCACCCTCTCTTTTTTCTATTTACTATTATTTAAGGGCATTTATCCCAGACACTTACCTACTTAATTATAAGCTTCTTGAGGATTGGAGTTACTTCATGTGCCGTTTTGTTTTCTTCAAAGCACTAGCCCCAAAAAAACTGTTGAATATGTGAATGATGAGATAGGCTCCTTGGCACAGTTGGGAATACCCCCGGAAACCACTGTACAGAAGTTTTCTCAGTGCATAGGGATTTGTTCCTAGACAAATTGTATGTATCACCTTGGTGTCCTTAGTATCATCTGCTAAACAATCTGTTTAAATCTGTTAAAATTATTGAAACACTTTGATACCAGTTGGTAAATAGCCACTGCCGCAAGACCCCAAGTGTCTTCTACTTCCAGGCCACCCGAGTCCCTCCCAGCAGGATTCTTCTCTGTCTGGACCATAAAGCAGATTGAGGTCTGGGATAGCAGAAGCTTCTGGGACCCAGGCCCTGCCGTATGGCCACTGTCTGATTCATCAGTTCTCCTGCTGCACTGATTGTTAAATACTGACTGTTAAATGTTATATTATCCCTCCAATACCATTCTTATAGCCAGAGTGACACCCACAGAGGACAGCTAAAGCCAAACACACTTTAGTGGGTAGATTGGCCCTTCATTTCAGCAGAGAGGAACTAGTACTCTGAATAAGTACTGGGGATTCTTGAGCATTTTCACAATTTGGCTGCAAAAGTTAATGAAAGTGGGGCCCATGCTTAAAATACAGATATAGCTATAGATATATCCTATGGTGTAAATAAAGTGATACAATTTTTTTCATAGAGGAGTTACTAGGGAATTCAATATCATTTTGACCTCTGTGTGCTGAGCAATTGGAAGCATATTAAAAACTATTTAAAATGCAAGCATCCATTGCATTTGCCTGTAAGATATTACTTATGTGAGAAATTAAGGGTCCATTCCAATGTGTTCCTGAGTGTACAGCCTATGAAGGTATTTAAAACCTAAAGTATATTTATTCTGCATTTAAAGATGTTTAGAGATGAGGACCATTTAAACGTTCTCCCCCTGCAAGCATTAATGTGTGCATCGAAAGGAAGAGGAGCAAAGGATGATAAACTGTGTTAACTGCACAATGCTCAAGTAAGATTTATCTAAGAAAGAACAGTGTAGTGCATTAATGTGAATATTCCAAGATAGATGTTTATCTTAATGGACTCTGAGGTACTTACAAACAGCATAATTGCTACAGTCATTTTACAGGGCATTTATTCAGAGCCATTACACTTACTCTTTCTTTTATATAAAGAATTCTACTTAAAGGTTTAAGTGAGACAGGACTAGTGTAGCCAGAGAACCACAGGTAGGTGTGTGTCCTAATCTCTGTTCTGCCAGGTCTACAGGCAAGAAGCAAAACCCACATGTCTTTATTGGCACTTAGTGGGCTTTTTTGCAAAAGGTGGTCTATTAAAATGTTAAATTGTACCAATTTCCAGAATGCTACATGATATTTGATTTACTTTAAACCTATAATTCTGCAAATAAGTAATTGACTCCCCAGTACATGCTTGTAGAATTTCAAGATAAGTCGCTTATGGGCTGTCTGGACCAATGAGACATTTTGTATTTTTGTCTGGACCAATGAGACATTTTGTATTTTTGTCTGGACCAATGAGACATTTTGTATTTTTGTCTGGACCAATGAGACATTTTGTATTTTTGTCTGGACCAATGAGACATTTTGTATGTTGAAAGCAAATATTTTCTTCCAAACTAACCCTCTTTCTTGACAAACAGCTGATAAAAGTATTCCTTCCGGACACCTCCAAAGGTGAGAATTAATAATAATCCAACAAGAATGGGAAATAATTCCCTCTCTATCCCCTATCATTCCACTCTTTAAACATGACTCTTGGCTTGCCCAATTCTATTTGAAATCAGTAGACATTTCGAGAGCATCTGCTATCCATTTAAATACATATTGTGCAACCAAGCTCTGGTCCAACACTGTCGTAGTCTTGTGGGTGATTTCAAACCAATAATACATAATGTCGTAATATTAACAACACATCACAGAATAATAACATCTCTGAGTCATGATATTCATTTCAATCCATGTAACAATCACATGAGGTGGAAGTCATTGTCTCTGATTTACAGAAGAGGAAAATTGAGTGTAGTAGGGACAGAGCCCTGCTTTCTGACCCCAAACCCAACAATTTTTCCTTGATAGTATAGTTGGCTCTAGACGAGGCCCCTTCCTTCCTTCAAGTTGCAATCAAGTAGACGGGAGATATAAGTCAGATATATATTATAAGTCAGAATATAATAAGTATGTTAAGTGAGATTTGCCGAAAGTACTGAGTTGGCATACTAGAGTATTTTATTTTCCAGCCATAGAGATCAGGAAAAAGCTGCATGAAAAGTGTACTTTGGTTGGGGCCTAAAGAAGAATCTGTAGAATTTTCCCAGGTATAAATGCACTTACAAAATCAAGTGCAAACAGTGCTGGGAAAGGAGCAGTATAAGCCAGAACATTGTCGGGAAATTATCAGGCTTGTTCAGAACATGACATTTATTAAATAGTTGGACTGTAGAGGTGCTTAACAGGGCAAATCATAGGGAAAGATAGTGCTACAAAGTCACATTGGAATCCAGAGGTGCAGGATCTTAAATTAAGAAAATAGTAATAAAAAATTAAGTCTGGACTTATTTGATAGGCAATGGGATAAATTTGGACCAGCAACATGGCACATTGAAAGCTTTGTTTTTATTCTAGTGATCCTTTCTGGGGTTCATTTATTGAAGAGAGGTAAGTGGAGGCAGAGAGCTTGGTTATAGAATGTCAGGAAGGCAGTCAGGGCCCTAGAAAGGAAAAATAGAGCAACATTTTAGAGTGGGCTTTGTGGGCTCGGGGCCTGGAGGTGTGGTTCTCAGCAGGCCAGACTCAAAGATGACCCTGAGGGCTTGGGCTTGTTCCTGATGGGTGATGCCTCAAAAGGCAGAGGCAAGAAATGCAGCAGGAGAAAGCAGATATGGTCCATTCAGTCGGGCATGTGTTGATTGCAGATACTTGCAAAATATTCAGTCGAAACTATTTTCCCTTACTACAGTAAAAATGTTTCTCCCTACCTACCCCACCCCAAAATGATCTCTCCCGTTCTGAACTCATTTTGGACTTTCATCTGGGCCACAGAAGTGGTAGATGAGAGTATCGAAATGACTGTAGAGCTTTCCAAGACCCACTTGGATATTACTAAACCGCCACTCAGGGAACTGATAGACGCCAAAGGCCAAGATCGCTCGCCCAGTGCCGTGTATCGTCTCTGGCTCTGGTTGCTCTCTATGCAGTGCTCTCTCTACAGTATGATTGTTTTCATCTTTTAGTAACAGAAAACTTGACCTACAGTGACTGAAGAAGGGATACATTTTCTCACTGCACAAGAATTCTGGAGGTCGGAAAGTAGAAAGCTGGTTGCTTGGGCTCATGTATATTTGACAATATCAGAGTTAGCTTCTGAGGTCTTTTCTTGGCCTTTCCTTCTCACTGGCCACCTTGTAGTCCAAGATAGCTGCTGCAGCTCCAAATATCCCATCCAAACCCAGGGCAGAAGAGAAAGCACTTGGACCAGCCAAGTCGTCCTCTCTCATCAGGAATAGAACAAACATTTCCAGAACCTTTAGCAGACTTCCTTATGCATCATTGTGTCTAGATCAATGCCATATGGCCACCTGTAGTTGCAAACGATGCTTGGTTAGGCTGGCCACATTGCCAGCCCTAGCACGGAGGAAGATTAGAATGGATATTGACAATGTCTCTTCACATTTGCCTTTCCTGCTGCACTGGAAAAACTTGGAAGGCAGGGACCGTGTTGCATGAGGCCCCAAACCCACATTACGCCATGGCCTTGACTCACCCAGCACTTGGCTGGGCACAGAGGAGTCTGGGATAGGATGTGTTTGAGGAACCAGTACTTGCCTAGGGTACTAAGCACCTTCTTTTGTCTTTGGTTCCTTTGAGTGGCCTTAGGAATGTAGGAGCTTCAAGAGGTATGCTAGAGGGACTCTTTTTCAGCACTTCCCTCCCCGCAACCCCCCAAAAAGCAGGAGACAGACTACATGCTGGGAGGAAATCTAAGCTGCTGTAAAAATAGAATGGGGCTCGAGTGCATTCTTCAGTAATGAATGCATAAAAAGAAGCTTCTTAAATTATGAATGTAGCTTTTCTTGTTTATCGCCCAGTAATTCTGCTTTATTGATTTCTGTTTATTTCCAATCACCTAGACTAAGAAACTGTGTTGCTCAGAGATCTCGATCCCTAAAAGATTGTCATTAAAACTACTCGGCTGTATTTAGTTGTTTATTTTTTGCTCAAAGTGGTTGAATCAATACAAATACAAACAAAACATTTTTTTTTCTTTGCTCCCTAGAAGACTAGCGGAAAAAATACAGAAAAGCTAAGTAAAGATGCTAGGATTTTTTTAAAAAAAGAAGTTTCAGCAAACGACATATTGATTTCTTTCAAAGAGGCAGAGTGCACATTAAAAATACTCTTCTGACACAGTTTTTAAAGATGCCACCGACTCAGCAGAATTGGTGACTTTCACTTCTCAGAGAGCCAGTTCGGAAGGGCAGCCCACTTTGCCCGAGCTCCACCTGTCTCACCATTCTCACAGGCAAGTCTGACTCACAGGCAATGGTAGGTCCTTGGTTCTGTATGGTTGGTTCTCACTTTTTGCTTTGCCGTCCACCACACTACCTCTGCGTATATTTAAGGACACTGTACATTTTTCAGAAATTTTTGCGATCACAATTCTTTTTTTGAAGTGATTACATTGAAACTCTCCTCAGAATTGGAAAGAAGTGGGACTAAACAAGGGCCGGGACTTTATTACAGGATAGTCTCTAGAATGTTATGAAACGGTGGTCTAGGCAGATAGAGCGGGAAGTGGGGGTGTGGGCACGGGCATTAGAAGTACCAGGTTAGAAGCTGGGGGTGCTCCTTTTCTTAAAGTTCCCTGGAGAGAATAAGGCTAGTTAAGACCCACAGTCCTGAGGCCAGGAGTGAAGCACAAGGGACTCAGTTTCAGCAGCAAAAACTGTTTGTCATAATTTGAGTTTCGGAAAACCATATCAGATCCCTTTGGCCTGTTCAAAAACCTTTTGCAGAATTGTTCTCAGGGGCAGCTACATAATTTGTGGGAACCAGTGCAAAATAAAAGTAAGTGTCCCCGTGTTCAAAGAGCAGGAAAAATGTGATGTTAAGAGTATTCAAGTAGCAAGCTTTTTCCTTACTTCCACAGTCTCTCAAGTTGGCATGGTGTTTTTCGTTTTTGTTTTTGTTTTAATTTGCTATTTAGTGCCATGTTAGGTAAAGAAAAGCTTATTTATTAAAATTATTAGCATGGATATTATCATTCATCTTTATATTTTGGAATGCCAGTTTAAAATGCAAGTATAAGAGCATTTAACTCGAATGCAGAAACACCAAAATAACACAACTGGTATTTCACAGCTCATACATGCCTATGTATGTTTTGTTCTTACCAGGAGCGTGGAAACGCTGCACAAAAGTGCTGTTTTTATTTCACTTTTTGATACATGTACCTTATACGAGCACCCTCTAACTTCAACTTACTGATGTGAAAGGGAAGAGATCTCTGAGTTACCCTGTCTTTCTCTTTCTGTGTCATTGTTTTTTAGTGTAAGTGGATGGCTAAAACAGAGAAGAAAAGACGTGATGGGTTTCCTTGGTTGTTCATGTTTCTTGGAACACCATTGCCTTCTCTGCTTTCTAAGCAACTTCTGGTTCAAAGTAGATGTAACACACTTACCTTTGTGTTCATTTCAGAAGAGGTGGCATGAAATCCTAGAAGAGGGAAATGTAAAGGAGGTCAGCTTTGGACTGAGAATGTATCCCTAGTCACTCTTGTCTAGAACAAAATACCAGCCTTCCAGGAAGAGAGATTGCAGGTTGCATTCAAATATATCTGTTTGATTCTTCTTACTGCCATACATGGTGGGTCTGTAGAATCCTCTGTTCCTGAGGAATCGGAAATTCTACATGTAGATGTAGTGGTAAGGAACAGGAGTGGACACACACACATTGCGTGCATTTTATCTGCTTATTCCCATGCTCCATTGAACTTCACTTTTAAAACACAAGTTCAAAAATAAAATGGCTCAGAATTTCAAGATGGTGAGAGCAGAGCATTAAACCAGACACAAGGCCTTGTGAGCACAGAACCCTGTGTAGCTACATAGGTCTCATGCCTGGGACTATACCTGCTGCATTTCCAACACCCACTTTGTCAGTAAATCAATGTTGTTGCTTATAAGCGAGGACAGGGACAATTGGTAGCCTTGCTGTCTATCAGAAATAAGAAATACAGCCTTGTCTCTTCCCACCTAGAAGTTCTATTTTGTTTGCTTTCGCAAATTGTTTTGAATCAACATCTAAGATGGGGTTATCTTTTTAAAGCTAGTTGCTGCCTGGGGATGAGGAAGTGACGTCTGAAGGCTGAGTCCATCCAGATTCCTGAATTTCTCATGTAGTACTAACTACCTGAAAACTTTCTCTAACTTGGGATTTATAATGTCAGTCAAAGAGCTTTGTTTGACTCCATCCCCCAATCTTTCCCTGTAGGAGATTGATGTTGTCTTCTAGACATGAGTTACTTGGATAAATTCTCAGTCCAAAGCCAAATCCTTTGCACTTTCCCTCTCTTGGGGTTTGAAATTATGTTCAATTGGCCCACGTTTTTCTCTCATCATTCTGACTCAGACTTACTCACAGCAGATCAGCTGTAACTCCCTCAGTGTTTTATTAAATCATGTCAAGTGCACAAACCTTACTTTAACCTCTGCTGTTGCTCTGGCACCTGTCTGACTTTTGTAATATTACATTACATGGCTGAGTGGGAGATATTTTTTTCAGGGTAATAGGGAAAAGGCAATCTTGTCTTTTTATCAGTTGTATTTTACCTTCAACTCATTGCATTTGATTGTTCTGGGTAAGTTTCTTGTGTCACATAGTAAGTTCTAAGTGCTCATATTCATATGCTCCTCCTTCTTGCTTTCACTCTACAACATCCTGAGCTTACATTTGTTTCTTCTTTACTAAGCATGCTTATTAAGTTATGCTTAGTTTTCCAAGGTGGCCGTTCTCAACTCCTTTCTACATCGGCAGACCTGACAGATGTTCACTTCCATTGCACACTCTTTTCTGTAAAAGTGGCCTAGAAACAAAATAAATACTAGGTTATGTTTGTTTCCCAATATTTTGCTGTCCTCCCGCTCCTTTCCTGCTCACCTGGCATGTCTGGATTCATCATGAGACCAAAGATCGAGAACAATGCTTGTTGCTCTGAACTGAATAGCTTACCTTCCATCCTTTCTCATCGTTGCTGACCAAGATCCAGAACTGGCTTTATCCTGCCACTCCTTTTTTCCGCTAATATTTCGGTCTTATTAAGTCTTCTAAGTTGAGCTCCTAACCTGTCAGGAAGGGCTGTTTTTCCTGACTTGGATGGTGTGGTTAAACTATAAAATAGAGAACCAAGGTGAAGACCATCTCACAAAGAAATACAATTCTATTTTTCCTTGTTTTTTCCTTTTTTCAAAAACCCATCTCTTCTTCTCCCTGAACTATCGAGCAAGAAAGAACATGGAGAAATGAATCATATTAACATTTTTAGCTCAAAAAAAAAAAAAATCGGTGCTCTCCATAATGAAGACATGTGTTCATAATTTTCACCTCCATTAACTGATACCTACATCACTACTTGTGGGTCACATTAATATTTGGTCTTGGTCACTCACCAAGTGACCATTCACCTTAAAAACTGAGGCTTCATTGTAATAATAATATTGGAAAAGAGAGCTCACTTAGAAAGGGAATACAAATTCAAATAAAAATAATTTAGAGAAAGAAAAGTAGTGAGAAAGTCAGGCAAGAAGGTAAGCAAGCAAGCAACAAAGAAAAGTAGGTCTTTGGAGCTTCAGCTAAATTTTTGGCATTCCTTTGTATTGGTTAGGCCCTAAGTGCTCAAAACAAGGAGTACAGAGGGAAACACAGCTCAGCCTTTCTGAATTAGCCGTCCTGAAGAGGACAGCACCAATAAGAAAAATGGCCGTTAAAGCCAGACCTTATGTGATCAAGAAGTGTGGGATCTACATTTTTAAAGATGGTGTGTGGTTTGGTGGGCGTTTTATTTTATTTTACTTTTTTGGTTGTTTTTTTTTGTTTGTTTTTTCCTGCCTCCTAAATAATATGTAATTTCTCCAGGCCAAGAAATAAATTGAAAGGATTTAGAGGGATTTGCTTATCAGTGGAACACCACGTAGCATTACATTCCTCCTGCTTTTAGGAAGGTACATTGAAGTTTGGTTAATCTTCTGTGGTTCAATACTCCTCTTCCCTCTGTCAGGCTGCATGAACAACAGATAGTTTAATCCCTCTTCTACCCACTCTCTTCTCCCTCCTCCCTCCCCTCTCTCCTGATCCACCCTTCGTTTTTTGTACAGATGGAAGAACAAAATCTTAAAAGTAGAAAGAAGAGAGGGGAAAGAGATGCCTAATCACATGTATTTATGCAATCCAAGAAGACCTCAGGGGTAACAATAAAGGACCCCAATCCTTGGCACAAAGTTTGGCTAAGCTTAGCCTGTTTTTTCTACCGTTAATTAAATCTTGAGTCTGCAAAGGAATTTCCTTAAAGGTTAATTCATTAGCAAAAGTTATTCGAAATCATATCATTCTTTATCCTGTTCTAGTGTATGCAGTGTGGAAAAGAAGAGGAAGAATGTGGAGGCTATTGAGGGTGGGCAGAGTTCAACGGGAAGCTCATGATACCATTTGCTTGGATTCCTATATAAACTGATATCTTTAATGGCAGCTGGTAAACATCCATTTTTGTCACAGTGGTTACCACTTGTGAACCTCACTTTAAGTTTTTGTAACTAATTGTTTAGTGACTAATCAGTGTTTTCTGGTTTGGCCTGGCTCAAATCCCAGTTGCCTGTAAAATCCATGAGGACCAGGACGGAGTCTGTCTAATCCTCAATGCAGTGATTGGCACGTCACAGGCAGTTAACAGACGTTCATTGAAGAAAGACTGATTGAATGAGTAAATGCATGCATAAATAAAATCATATATCAATTTGTTTGGTTTTTAATATTCAATTTTCTTGGAGAGCTGTGTTCCAGTTAAGTAATGCGGGTCATGCTGAGCTCAGTACCTTTAGCCCAGGGCAATTCTCTAAAGCCTTCTCATTCCACAGAAATATAGGCAAAGTAAAATAGGTATGGAGTCATATCTGACTTGGCAACTGATTATCTCCAGGAGGAGATGGAGAGAAGAGACAGAAATACTATCTTTAAAAACCACAATGACATGAACCTCAGAAGATGGTTTTAAAATCCACAGGGTGTTGTTCCTATAAAGATACTTAGGCACATAGAGGTAGGACTCAGAAAGCAACTTAAGCAGACTAGACCTTTGTGTCTGTGTCTCCATTCTTCACAACCTGCCTTCCGATGTTCCCGGGTCTTTTATCCTTGAGGATGAGTTAAAATCGTTGGTTTTCATTTTCTCCTAATTGTAGTAGTTGCTTCTTTGGAACTTGACTGAGAATAAAATGAGGTATAGATAATCACATCCATACAATCTTAACCATGTTTTAAGGTTGTTTTCTGAATTGGGTTAGAATTGGGTGAAATGACGGTGTTTGTTGGGGCTGGGGTGAGGTGATCACTCCTAACAAGCTTGTCCAAGTTCCAGGATTTTTCTTTGGTTCAGTCTAAAAATAATCCAGTAGTGTCTCTCTCTCTCTCTCTCTCTCTCTCTCTCTCTCTCTCTCTCTCTCTCTCTCTCTCTCTCTCTCTCTCTCTCTCTGGTGATGGTGGTGGTGGAGGAGGAAGTTGTTAGCACTGATCAAAGATGGGACTATGCAAAGGCCAAATTTAAGGAAGAAAAGCCTAATAAATAAATTGAAATTGAAATAGTCTAACTTTTCAAAACTCATTAAAGGATACTGACTTACCTAGAGTGAGTGGGTTCTTATTTAATTAAAAGTATCTCATACATTCTTTTGTTTACACAGAGAATGAAAGCTCATAATGAACCTCATGTGAGGTTCTTTAAATGCCAACTCCGTCTCCGAATGGAAGTGCAGAGGGGAAAAACAAAAACCCTAAGCATTTGAAGGAATTTAATTCTTTTTAGCATGAAACAGGTGCAGAGAAATATGGCTGTTTCTGTGGGACTTCAGAATACTTATGGGCCTTTCTCTTTTCCTTTTTCACTGGAAGAAAGGCGATCATCACTCCAGAATGGGTTGTTTATAATTTCATAAAGGTGTTCTGTGGTAGAACTTACTGTATCTTGTGCTTAATCTCGGTCAAATCACCATACTTCCAAGGGGCTGGATAGAGAAAAATGATGATCCCTCAACATGATTAGCCTCTTCTCAGTATAAGATAAAGGGCTAAAGGATGGAATTTAAAGTCATAAATAGGCACCTGGGCAGTAAGGAGGGGACACGGTGAAACCGTCTTGAGCTGTTCTGATCACAGCAGCAGACATTTTTCTGAATGTCAGGTAATGGATAGCCATGAAGAACAATGTGGAACTATTTCTGTGCTATAATGGGGCGGAGCCCTTCAGAGTAAATAATTAGAAGCAGGTGATTATAGAAATAACTCATTGGAGGAAAATGAGAATCCAGGTTTGTGAAACTGAGGGAATTGGAAGGTAAAGTTGCCTGTAAATTTACTTGGGTGGGTCAAGTTTTGACCTTTCGTCTTTCCCCGTTTATTCTAAGGTAATTTTAATAAGCATCGGTAAGGGGAAAAAGGAATATAAATGCAATAAACATTCTTTCAGGAAAGGAATAAAGAGGATCCTTGCCATACAGATATTTTATTGAAAGTTATTATAATATCTATCTTTAGTTTTATGATTCCTAATACAGAACCAAGTCATTTCAACATGTGAATTAAAACGATGAAATACATATTTTAAAATAGGGTAGTGTGAATTATCACTTTTAATATAGGATGTGGTAAATATATAGGAGCAAGAGAATGTTTTCCTCCCCTTGAGAAAACAAAGAAAGGTCTTTAATCTGTACTGTGGAGAAATGGTGCAATCAGACCCATGTACCTTCTGAAACCATGTGTGTTCACTTCCACGGGAAATGCATCAGATGACAATGGTGAACTGTGGGGAGGGGAAGAAGGAAAGAAGTCTGATAGGACAGGATATTAAATTCATGCTCTTTATCCAAGTTTTCAAGAACACGATAATTCGAGTAGCTGCCTAACAGTCATTCTAGTATCGTGTTTCCCCGAAAATAAGACGAGGTCTTATATTAATTTTTGCTCCAAAAGATGCATTAGGGCTTATGTGCAGGGGATGTCATCCTGAAAAATCATGCTAGGGCCTATTTTCTGGTTAGGTCTTATTTTCGGAGAAACACAGTACATTCCTTCATCTTGGGCTACTCATAGGTACACAAATAAACTGCGTTTTCATACCTCTGAGCCTTTGCAAGACGGTTGCTTCCACCTAGAATCCCCCGCCTGTCCCTGAGGGCTCATGGCCCATGTCCCCTCTGCCTGGGGGCAGCTCTGCATCCCTGCTGTTTGCTCCCTTAGGCTATGCTCATCGTAGCATTCAGTTTACTATGTTGAGTTTGCCTGTTCACTTGGGTGTCCCTTCAGAGACTGTGGATTCCCAGAGCAGAGGAACGGTGCTTTATCTGTCAGTGTATCCCTTATAACTGTTACGGTGCTTGGCACATAGATGTTCAATGAATATTATTTATTAAAGTACTACAGGAGTGAACAAAACACTTTGATGAGATAGTTGTGTATCACTGATGGTGAATCTAGTAGCCCAGCCACTATCAAATTATATGGTCTGGGGGTGGTCATCCTTATTTTAGTCTTCTTTGAATGATTTATAATGCTGGTATTTGACATATGGGAACCATACTATGTAACCACTTTGAGCTTAGCCATTGGGAATTATGAGAGCTTGTGACAAACAGTCATTGTTAGGGCAAAAATATGCAGATGGCACAGAAGGCACCTTGAGGAACACACTTGAGATAACTATACAATTAGAGGAGTTTCCTAAAGCAATACTGTTACTTGAAGGAGAATGGATGGTGGGCCATTAAATATAGCAGATGTCACTATAAATGTCTACACCCTTGGTTATTATGAGTACTGAAAGAGATAATATATGTTAACTGCTTAGTACAAAGCCTACATATAGCAAGTGTTTAATAAATGGTAAATGTTATTAGCAGGCATGATTCTAGATAGTTCAGATATCTTTTTCTTCTCAAGAGTACTAACTGCACTTTTTTCCTAAGGAATTAGAAATAATTATGAAAAATGATTGTGATTTGGGGAAAACACACACACACATACACACACACACACAGCGCCTAGGGCTACTACATTTTATTTAAAAACAAAAGGCCATAGTTCTGTTCTACTCATAATAATTGTATCCTGAGTCTGCCATCTGTCTAAATCTGCAATATTACACCAGCTGTGGGAACCAATAATCAAAGAAGTGTGCCTTTTCTTCCAAGGTTCAGAGTCAGACCCTGCATTTACTTATGTTTGAGGAAGGACACAGACAAGAAAACTAAAAAGCTACTAAAAGAAAGCCTTGGGTTTTCTGAGGGTACCTTTGAATCAAACTGTTATTACTTTAGGATGTGATCCTAATCACATATCATCCCAAACCTTGGTTTGTAATTGTTGAGTCTTTGTAGATGGCAGGGACAAAAAATAGCTTAAAAAGAAAGAAGAAGAAAAGAAAAAGAAAAAAAGGGAGGGAGGGAGGGAGAGGGAGCGGGAGAGGGAGAAAGAGAGAAAGAGAGAAAGAAAGAGAGAAAGAGAGAAAGAGAGAAAGAGAGAAAGAAATCCGTAAATGCAGTATTAGTCCTGAGTCCTTTGCAAATCAAAGCTTGCTGCCCCTGGAAGAACAAGTTTTTCTGAAACTATGCAGTGCTCTGTGGCAGGCATAGCAGTGCTCTGTGGCAGGCATAGCAGTGTTGAAAGCCAGTTTCTCCAGATAAACAAACATTGGTTACAGTGTAGGGCAAGGAGAGGATTGACATGTTTGTAATTGCTTTGGGAGTTTCATTGGCTGAGGCTGTAAATGGTGGTGATGAGGTTTAAGGGAAAGAAAAGAAGAAGCTGAATTCACATACGATCCCCAGAATGTCTGGACTCAGAGCCACTGGAAACAGAGCATCTTTCAATTATTTTTTAAGCTCTTGGCATCTTCATGAGTAGATTTTTCTTGATCACTCCTCATGGCAGATGAATTGCTGGTACTTCACTCTACAGACTGAGTGAAGGAGTTTTTGCTCATATTTATTGAGCAGGCACCATATGCCAAGAACAGAGCTTCCCTTTTAACATTACATTGAAATCACATACCCAGTCAACGACAAGACTCTGTTTATCCCATTTCACAGATGAAAAACTGGAGGTTCGGAGAGGGGAAGTGACTTGCTCCCCCAGATTACCAGCAAAAAGTGCAGGGGCTGGGGTTCACAGCTGTGCTCTGAGGAGAGTCAGGCTTGCTCTTACCACACTCTGCTAGGCTGCCTCTTATTGACCTTCTTTGAGTCTAGCCGCCATTTATAGGAGCTACTGGTAAAAAGTGCTTCTGTTGCCAGGAAGCAACATTGTTTTCCATCATATTCATACGGGAGATCAGCAGACAACAAATCTCTGTGATTTGGGGTACAAGAACAGTGAACTGGGTAGAAACGGAGTGAGAACGTGGAAAAGTATGTATATTGGGTCTGCAGTGGGAGTTAGGGGCCCATTTTGGGGACAGAAGTTGAGGTGGTACTAGGAAAGGAGAGTGGGGCTATAGATAGTGTTCCCCAAACCACAGGAGAGAGAACTTGTGTAGAATTAGGAGGTAGGGGAAGCTCAGAGGAACATAGTAAATATCCTTTCAACTTCAGAGTCTAGTACTTTTCTTGAAAAATCACTTTACATCACTACTTTGGCCAATACAAAGTAAGATAAATTTTTTAGAATCAAGTTATGGATTCCACTAATATTATGTCAATGCCTTTTTTGGTTTCTATTGGACTTATGCATTGATTTCATTCATTTGCTTACTGACCTTTTTATTACCTGGACTTCCGTTCTTGAGACGAGCGCACGGGATTTTCATTAACTCACCAGGTTTCCCTCAATTCTAGGGTCCAACACTAGGTAAGCAGTATATGGGAGATTCTACAAGGTCCTTATCATCAAGTCACCAACAAATTAATTTTCAATTGATTATACTTTAGAAGTGTATTCTCAACCTCTTTTTTATTACGAACCTCTCAGGAGGTTTTTAAGACATTTTCCCCCTAATTGAGCTTATCCCATAAAATTTTAATAACATAGATATACTGTATATCCATTTAAGTACTGTGGACTTTTGGTAGATCGTAAACCCATGTGATAGCTAAGATCTGTTCCCTGCACCCAAACCAATTGTTGCTGCCTTGGGGGAGGTGTACCCCCCACAGCTAATGCATGCTTTAACCTAGTGAACAATGATTGTGGTCCTTCCAAAAATGATGTTTCCTTCTTATAATTGCCTTCTGCGTGTGTACAGTTAGCATTTATTCCCTTGCCACCTCCCTTCCCTAAATAACTGGCAGTGGATCTGCAGAGGACCCCATCACACCAAGAAGCTCCAGAGGACAGGGCTCACCATTTCTCTAACAGGAATGATGGTACGCCAGGATCCAACTGCCAGCATCAGTTGCTGGAAATGAAATGCACACTCCAGTAATGGCTACCTGAAAAAAATAAAGTATGTGTGAAAATTCTTTTCCTATTAACTTTAAGGAGGAGCAGGGGTTGACATACCTCCCTGTCACATGTAGAATAAATAGATCAATAACGCGGTTTAAGGCATCTCTCTGCCACTGTCAGTGAAGTGGAATCAATTACCTAGTGCCGTTTTTCTACTGTTCTTCACTGTGTCTGCTAATTCTAGGCCTAGCATGTCTATTTCAAAAGGGATGTTGTCTGAAAATGCTAAGTGTATGGGTTGTCATGTGTATTCATTTGCTAGGGCTGCCATAACAAAGTACCATGGACTGGGTGGCTTAAACAATGGAAATCTATTTCCTGTGGTTCCGGAATGTAGAAGTCCAAGGTTAAGGTGTCAGCGGACTTAGTTTCTTCTGAGGTCTCTCTTCATGGCTTTTTGATGGCTCTCTGCTCCCTGTGCCTTCACAGGGCATCCCTCTCAGTATCCTGATCTCCTCTTTTTATAAGGACGCTAGTCATATTGGATTAGGTTTACCCTAATGACATCATTTTAACTTCATAATCTCTTTAACCACCCTTTCTCCAAATATCAGTCGCATTCTGAGGTGTGAGAGTTAGAACATCCATATACGATTTTTTGGGGGGAGGACATAAATCAGTCCATAACATCATGTAAGAAAGAGTATACAGAAGCCTATGGGGGCCACAAATGCAGACTTTGACTAAAATGTATTTGTTCACATCCCCACTATGTTTCTTACTAGCTGTGTGTCCTTCAGCAACTCACTGAACCTCTCTGATCTTCAATTCTCTTTAAAAGTATAATATCCCTATCCCAAAGGACTATCATGTGAATTATTTCTAATTAATAATAACTATAACTCATAAATATATATACATGTCTAGCACAGCATCTGGCTTGTAATTGCTTTTCCTTTTGAATATGGATTCAGACTTCAATGCACGGGGAATTAGACCAGTAAACCAGTATATACTCTATATATTGAGTACCCTTACGCACATAGTAGGACAAAAGTTTGTTTTTCATATAAGATCTGTATTAATTAATTAAGTAATGAATTGAACAGTATTTGTTGTGCATGCAGTATGTACCAGGCACAGAAAGTGGTCTTCTCATCTATTGTGTAGCAAGGGACCTTCTTACTGCCCACACCACGGTCCCCTGTATTTCTTGCAGCAGATTCTCTGACATTGGGGAGTTTCTGTAGGATTCAACAGAAATAAAAGTTGTCTCAAGTTGAATTACTACTACTGCAGTTGAAAGCTTTTCTGCTCACCAGAAATAATCTTACCTGTGTCCAGAGACCGTTGTGTGGTACCTCTGCTGGTCCACATTACTAATTCAGCTAATTGCAGCAATTACATGAAGAAATCACTGCTAGCGAGAGAAGCCATTATGCTATTCCTGAACAGACTGGCTTCCACAACGTTCATTAATTATGCCAGCCTATAGATTCACAGCCACCAAAACATACACTTGAGAGCACACACCATATGCCTTTGAAACCCTCCCAAAGCTGCAGTGCATTTCTTTGCTGGCTTGCACTCTTTGTATTGCCCACCATTTGCAGTAGCCCTTTTCCTTCCCTCAAAAATGGAAGTTAAAGTCAGAATAGAGGCAGGCTGTACAATGTGATGGAATGAGATAGGCTAGAGCCTCGTAGAACCACTTTGGGTCCCTCAGCTTCACATAAGATCCACACAGATTGTCTGGACCCAGAGCCACCCACAGCTACACAGGAGTTAAAAATTCTCCATCCTACAGCATGCTCGCTTTAGAGAAGAGAAACAGTAACAATGATGGAGGCAGGATACAGTGATAAGTCTTTTATGCTTTTGTTCATTGGTTTCCTTATCTCTCTCTCCTCTCTCTTCCTCCTACCCCATTATTTTTTTCTTTCACATGTACAGCCAACATCAGATGACCTTGTATCATCTGCTGAATGTTCAAGCGATGATGAAGACTTTGTTGAATGTGAGCCGAGTACAGGTAGGTTAGGTCAGTCTTGTTTTGCTTGCTTTATTTTTTCATTTGCAAAAAACAATACATACATATATGTGAATATACATGTGTTTTATATATTATATTCTAGTGTGTTAATGTGTGTATCTATATATGTATAAGCATACATATATAAATATTAATATATAATCGAAAGCATCAAATCCCATGGAAGGAGTAACAAGGTCCCAAGGAAATTTAAAGTCAGATCCTTGAGAGCTAAAGAAAAATCCATGATATTTGACCTAACTTTGAGGAGTCAGACAACCAGATGAGCCACCGGTACAATAAGTGTATAGCAGCCAGTGGCCGCTATGAAACTGAAAGGGGACGGGGCCATGAAAAGGCCTATATTGCAATGACATCAAAAATGAACCCAAAGAAGAGCCATACAAGCCATTTCAACCTCATGAGTTGTTCTGAGCCTAAGTGCGAACAAAACAAAATCCAAAACCCAAAACAAACAGCAACTACACCAAAAAAAAAAAAAAGACGTTTTCCATGGGATTTCAACAGCAGTTAACATGGTATTATATTTATACTAATTTTGTTCATTGTGTGTTTAGAGAATCTGTGCAGCAATGTAGCAGGGTAAACACAAAATTAGTACTGAGCCATGCCATGTCAACGGCTGAGATGCTTCAAAATGTATCTATGCTGTGCTGAAGTTGTAAGGACTTTGGCAATTAGAAGCTTCAGTGTGTTCCCCATTTGCACCCAGATACATTTTGATGTTTTTATGGTCTTTCTTTATAGTAAGCTGTATATGATATAATGTCCAGCAAACAACTGCAGTCCCTGATTATTTCCTATCAACTTTCCCAAGTCGTCCATTTTCAAACTTGCTACAAGTTAAACATTTATATGTGTATATATAATAGAGAACAGACATCATCGAATTTCTGTGTATGTTTAATAGAATTAAAAGCTGGAGTTGGGTCAGGATCTTGTTTCTGCAAAAGCTAAGAGAAATAAATAGAATTTTCTAGTTGATTCTTTCTGTTCCTTTTTCCCCTTTTCTTAAAAAAAAAAAAGGCAAGCCATTAAACATTTTTTTTTTTTTGCTAATTCTAGAGAAATGTAAGCTTCATGAAGAACTAATATACCGAAAGTAAAAATCCTCCATTTGCTACCCCAGAAATGATTTACAATTTTTCAAATTTTGTGGGAGCCTGACTGCTTGGTGTCTTGCAAATGGCTTTGGATCCAGGAAGTTCTGTGGGTTCCTGTCCTCAGCACAACATCGGAATGTAGCAGTAATATGTAGGACCGTCTCATTTTTCAGTGTGATCTGTTCCTTTTGGACCTCAGTTGTGTGAAAGGAAAGTAACTAACTTGATTAGTCAGATTTTTTTTTTTTTAATTTTTGGGTAGTTATCTCAATAAACTAAGTGAGGTTTTTAACTCTAGAGGGTATTATGCTAAGTGAAATAAGTCAGACAGAGAAAAACAAATACCATATGGTTTCATTATATGAGGAATCTAAAAAAAAAACAAAGAAAAAAACAAAAAATGACAAAATAAATGAGTAAGCAAAACAAAATAAAAACTGACTCAGAAACAAAGACCAAAGGGACGGTTGCAGAGTGAGGGGGATGGGTCGGCGGGTGAAAAAGGTGATGGGGAATACAGTCAATGACATTGTGATAAATTTGTAGGGTGACAGAGGATTACTAGAATTAGTGGGGTGATCATACAGTAAGGCATTAAAACGTTGAATCACTGTATTATACACCTGAAACTAATATGACTAATACTGTATACCAACTATACTTAAATAAAATAGAAAAAATAAAGGGTACATTTATCCAATCTATACCAGCACTTGGGCACCAAGTTTTTATTCATTAATTAATTCATCTAGTCATTCATTCAATAAATATTGCTTAGCCTTCAGGCAGGATACAATGTATCTCTAGATTTGAGTCCTCCCTGTTCTAATAATTCTCATAAATGAACTGTCGGGGAAGATAGAATAAGGAGCTTTACTATCTACCTCTCCAACACAATTCAGTTCAACAAATATCTTTGGAGGGTCAGCTGTGTGTTAGGCATGTGCGAGGTATTAAGGATTCAAATATGAACACGTATGGCGTGATCCCCAAGACATATGTTAAATTAACTGATTTTGTGGCCAATAACTTAAGATACCTAGACTTTAATTCGGATTCCCTGTTTGTTCTTGTCTGGTTTTATTGACTTTATAGCAGTGATATCTACATCTGCCTACATACACAATAATGTTTATCAAATCTTTCAGTCCTCTTATAAAACTTGAGGCTTGACCATTCCGAAACATTACCACTCTCTTCCCCTTCTGCCTCCCCTCTCTCACCCAGTCATCTCGATAGCAACCTCCATAACAACACAGAAGGCTTTTCCAGATCTCAGATTCACAAGTTTTACAACTCCCGCGTCGGGTCATAGGTCCATATTGCCATTTGGTATTCAACATGAACAGGCCCAAACTTGAATGGCAACAAACTAAGCCCATTTGCTTTTTAGTGGCTGCACAGGTGTTTCATCTGATTCAAAGGCAGAGGACAGAAACTCAATGCCACCATGTTCTTGAGTAACATGATTACATGGAGCAGATGGGGGAAGAGGGGAGTTAAAGCAGTTTTAAAACAATCTGTTGTGTTCTGCAAGGGAGTATGGGATGGGGTCTATAAATAAACCAGGTGACAGAGTGCCCACCCTGAAGGAGCTACCGTGTAGCTCTAAGGGACTGATATTGATGGCCCTTGCCTGGGATTATTCAACTCAGCACATTTGAAGGATGAGTGTTTCTTTTATCTCAATGTAATTACTCCACAATGTATTCCTGGTAAGGAATTCCCATACAGGGAAATATGCCAGCGGCATGTTTAGTACAGGAAGGGCATAGATATCCCAACTGGTGCAAAAGTTTTGCCCCTGGGGAACTGATTAACACTGAGGAAGGTTACACAACAGAGACCTATCAAACCCTTTTAGCATTACACAGGAAGTATCTCCACATTTTCCAAAACATTACAGGTTAAAAATCAGAAACAGGGAAGCCAGTTGTTTCTAGGGCTGGGTCCTGTACTACCTGAGGCAGAGGCTCCCATTGCCCAAGCAGCAGTGGATAATGGTGACATTTACATAACTTGGACATCAATTCTTAATCCTGAGATTCTAGGTGAACGTTGAGATTAAAATTCTAGTTTTGAACACCCTAATTTGCTGCCTCAGTTTCCAGACTTTGACTCTTTCCCAGGCCTTGTGTTTGATGGAAAGACCCTAAATTTGGTTCATTATCCAGGCCTGATTCTATCTTGCTTAACAATTCTCTTCTCTCACTGTGTTAGCAAGTTTGTAATTTTCTAGCTGTCTCAATTATAAGGCATTTAACTTCTATAAGTTTTTTCCTGATTAATTTAGGCCCACTAGAAGCTCTTGCTTTTCATCAATTTGAGCAGTTTAGTATATGCTGTATTCAACAACTTATGTTTTCACGTGGGTATCAAATTTTAAGTGAAATCAGTTTTCTTATTTAATTTTCTTTAAATTAAAATGAGTTTCAAAGCTGCTGGTTTGAGTCAAAGGTAAGCAATTGCCTTTCACACCAACAGCGCCCTTTGGCATCTAAGGATCAGCCTGGTTTGGAGCTTAGTCATATCATGCTTAGGATCAACTTAAAATTTTTTGGAGTTTGGTTCGTGATAGTCTAGAAACATTGTAAATCTAATAGATCTCAAATATTCTCTGTATATTTTCACTGGAAAATATGAAAAAGAGTAAAAAAAACCAAAAAGCCCTTAAACCATGACAACAAACCACAGAGTAAAAGCTCAGTTAGCATTTGTTGACTGAATTTATATGTCTCTCAAAGTACCTCATAATATTAAATTAAAATTGGAGATTTTTCATACTTCCAACTTCAGCTCCCTTAAACAGCTAAATAAAACCTGTTGAATTATTTAAAATCTATGATTTCACATAAGTAAACATCGCCCTAACAAAATCCACGTTTCTTCAAAAAAATAATTCTCTACTTTCCCTATCTTTTCTATTCTGGGAACTAGATCATTTTATATTGAGGAACAGGTAAAATTACATTGTCTGAGCATTTGCTTTAAAAACTCAGACTTGAGCATTTAAAATATAAAATCATAATGAAGCAATCTGCATCAAATGAAAGTATTCAGAATAATATTTGAATGACTATTTAAGTAACTAAAGTTGTGTCAGGATTTTAACTTTCTTGATTTATAAACTTTGATTATGTTTCCCACAAAGGAAGTATCTATTTAATATTTCAGATTTGCAACTTTGCATATAAACCTTTTTCTTTCCAATTATACTCTATTGATATTAAATTGTGAAGTAAACTCTATTTCATCATTCTTCTTACTCTTTGGATTCAACAATAACAACAGCAACAAAATAGACAAGCTGGAGAGGAATCAAATAACTATTAGAAAATAAGATTCCTTCCTGAGACTATGGAGGCCAAATAACAATTAAGATCTTTAGATCACAAAGGTGATATGTGGTAATGAATTCTGCAACATAGAGAAATAAATGAAATTGACTTTCCATTTCTTCTCTCTTCCTCCCCGCTGCTCCTAGCTCCAGTGTCACCATCTTTGGAAATAGAAATAACATCAAAACAAATGTATTCTTAGATTAGTTTTTTACATAATTAGAAATTATCAACTTCCTGAACTTTACATGTTTTTATAGTTTCAAGATCCAAAAGTCCTGGGGACAGGGGTCACAGAGCAGAAGAAAAAATTAAAAGAAATGCCTTTTACACCTGAGAAATGGATCTGGCAATAATTAACTATATTGATTTATCTAGCCATTATCCAGGGATACATTTTTCTGGTTGTAAGTTATCCAGGTTTTTTGCCTCCACTTTTGTTAAATGCCCTTTGATCAAACACCAAGGGACAGCACTTCCACCAGAGAGCAGACAGTAAAAGGAAGTAAAGATGAAACACATTCATCTATCAATAGGACTGTGCTAAGCAACTTCTGTAATGGTTGGATTGAGGGAGATGTTTAAACCAATGGCAGTAATCTGAGATCACAAAATAATTACTATTCCCAGAGTGGTTCTCAGATGTATTTTTACTCTTCAAAAATACAGTCTTCACATTTGCACTTGGTGCTATTATTAGTTACACTAGAATACTCAACCTAATGTGGGTCAAATTTAAATTTGGCAAAACACCAATAGCCTACCCCTATTTGTATTCTCTAGGTGGAATTGGATTCTTAATCTTTATCAGTTTGAGATGCTTCAGTAAAATATTTATAATATGAAAATCTGGCACTGAATTGTTTAAAAGTTCATCAAATCATTAGAGTTTTTATTTGCTGGAACACTGTGGGACCTGCAGCTGCAATGTTAAGACAATAATACTTTTCTAATGAAGGATAAAAAGAAATAGAGTCTTGCTGTCTGGAATCCATAGATGAAAAAAAGTTAATGTGCTGAGCATTGGCCTTAAATATGATATTTATAATCTTATGTATTTATGGAAACACATTTACATTTTTATCTTTAGTGTCTCTAGCAAGCTTGAAGAATTAACAACTTTTATGTTTTTATTATAAACTGATTTTTATTTAATTTTAGAAAGATTTTTCCATATAGAAACTCATGATTTGTAAATAGAATCATGTTTAAATGTTACTAGCCAAGTGGCTATTCAGTGTATAGTAGAACAGTAAATGCCTAAATAAAATGCTATAGGAATGTGTGAGTATCACAGTATCCAGAATTATACCATGAAGACCCCAGGTCCATTTAAAAACATTTTGAATAAAGGGATAATGGAAATAATCTGAGAAATGTTTTAGCTTTGGAAAGAGGAATATAAATAGATATAAAATTCATTTATGTAATTAATCATTGTTGACTATAGACATTAGTCATTTTTACATTTGAGTTATAATATATTTCTAATATATACAAAAGCAAACAGTTATTCACATATTTAAGTCTAGGCTAAATCCTACCAGTTTTGAATTGCCTTTGTCAATCTATAAATTAATAGAGTACATTCATTGGCACATACTGTTCCACATTTAATGGTATAGTTTCTTTATTCATTAACTCACTCAGTAATAAACTGTATCACTTTTTTATAACCCAATTCTACCCCAACCCAAGCTAATTTTTAAGCTATCAGAGCATTTAAATCCCTAATGATAAAATGTTTTCAAAATTAGAGTAATAATAGAAATACAAGTATAAGAAACTATCTTAATTGGCTATTAGGCAATTGTTAGCTCAGGCATGGTGTGCACCAAATATGTGGCTCATGGATTGACCATTATCATGGATTTCATAACAAAGCAACAAATCTAACAAAAATGTTAAAAAAAAATCTATCTCCATTACTCATGATTTTTTGGTTTGTGGGGGGGGGAGGAATCAATAAGATCAATATATAAATATATACACTTTCATTTGAAAGTTTAATAAATCACTTATTTATAAAAATTTGTTTTTTCCAGTGATTACTATGTATGGACCCTGGAATATGTGCTAGGAAAATCAAAATAGGATAGAACTCCTTCCAGGAACTCATAGTCTATTAGGGGGAAATAAAAAAGGAGGGGGAAGAAAAAAAAAGGAAAGAAGGGATAGGAAGGGGAGAAACAGTGTGGACAATGAATGGAAATGCCTAGAACATGATCAGAACTCTACAGAAATGTCTCTAATTCAGCAAATAACATAGCCCATCCAAAGACGGGCAAGAAAATTCACAGGAGATGATGCTAGCCCGTGACAGAACCAAGTAACCCCAAAGAGCATTCTTCTGCATTTTAGGTTGGGGACGCAGAATTTCTGATTCATTACAACTGAAAAATTAGTACAGTTCAGTCATAAACTTTTCCTTGAATTCCATTTATACGGTATAGCCTAAGGCCAGGTTTCTTAGGCCGTAGGTGACGGATGAGCCTGTTGAAGGGAGAATTTCAAGCCAAACTCATGAGAACTTCCTGATTTCAAATGCCAGTGCAAGTGGTTGATGAGTAGTGAGCTTCATTAAGCAAGTCCCCCCTAAAAGAAAAGCTTAACGAATAAAGAGGGATTGGGTTTTAAAGAGAATTTTTTTATGGGTTTTCTTTTATTCTTTTTCTTCTGTATTTTTTTCTCCCATATGCTCCACATTATGTACTGTGTGTATATATATATGTATATTTATATATGTGCATATACTAAATATGTGTTGCCTATTGCTCCATATATATATGTAGACACAGTATAAATGATATTAGGGTAATGTACACAGAGATTAACAACAGCCCCTACCATCAGTCATGTGTTTTACACAGAAATTCATACCATCATTCTCACATCAGCCAACATAAACATGCATGATACTGTTTTAACTTGGTGAAAAAAGCATGTTCCTTTTTCTTTCAGTTTTGTTTTCTTCTTTGTCATAATTACAATGATGATTCCATAATTCAGTTTTCCTTGAGAGGGGTGGAGAGAAAAAATTATACAGATATATCTATCCATATATGCACATTCCTGTGTATATATATATAAATAGATATATGCCTTGTATATATTTGAAAAACATTTTCTGTCATTTCACCTCATCTTGTGCCGCATGAATTTTTGGTGGTTCAATTTACTTATTTCGTTTTGATTCATATTTAGTATTTTGGTCATTATGGCTATGTTTAATTCATTGCTATATTTTCTATGAGTAATTATAATCATTATTTTTAAGTACTGAGAGCTATATAGATATACAAATTAAACAAGGCAACAAAATCTTTTCTTGCCATCCTAATCTCAAATGTCTCCCCCTTCAGCGTATCCCTCCAGTATTTATGCACAAAATAACAAATACCAACAAAATTCAAGAAAGTTGTGTACAAAAGAATGAAATACTGTGTTTTCCTCTTCTTCCTCCTCTCTACATTTTTTTCCTTTTAATTTCCCTTCTTTTCCCTTTTCATTTTTTCCCCCAAATATCTGCACAGTCCTCTTGCCTCTACTCTCCCCTTTGTAATGATTGAAAGGAGGACAAATGAGCCAGAAAATAAATCAACAAATAAATAAATAATGAAAAACATGAAGAAACAACAAAGAAACCCATCCCCTCCACAAATTTCAGATGGCATAAAAAGAATTTTATTGCAGATATAGAATACTTGTTGTATCTTTTATTTCCTGACAAGCCCAGGATCATTGTGTAGCATGCAGTGATAGTTTTGTAGCTAATCAACTAACCATGGCCTCCATCACCAATGCATGGGCTGTAATGGTGCCATCTTGTTTCATCCAAATGACACATCCAGGCTAACCCAACAAGTCCACTGTATGAGTTGTGGGGGTAACTTTCTTTTGTAGTTACAATTTCATGAGTTTTCGTTTCTATTATGATTTTCATCGGGTCACAGTAGCCCCAAGAGCTGCTCTCGCAGCATCTGTGTACGGTTTTGTTCCTGTGTTTGCTTTCCTTGGCACGGCAATCCAGCATGTGTCTCTGGTCTGGCATATCTGTCTTGCCATCTTGTCTTGGAGTTCACTGTCGTGGTATCGTTCTGTGATTCTGTTCTCTGTTTGTAATATGTGATTTGAAATACTCTCCCTTTATTTCTCACTCCCCTATTGTTTCTACTTTTAGCCTTATCCCTAGGGAACTTCACAAAGAAGCAAAGCAAAGTTTGAGTCAAATTTTAAGCCTGATAACTGTGGTTTGCATCTGGAAGTCATAAGTTGCACTTTTTACCTGGCTAAGGAGGCAAAATCTACAGTGGGAAACTACTACTTATAATTGTAACCAAACAACCACACAATCAACAACAATAAGAAACCCTTGTTGATTCCTTTGGTATGATTAAATGGGCTTACTGTTAAAGGGATTTCATATAAGAGCTAATTTTCAGAGTTTTCCATAGGTTATCAATCTTCCGGTTAAGCCTTTTCTTCAGGAACAGATCAACATAAATTTTTTTTTCAGAAAATGCTAGTGAGGGAGCATCACCATTTCAGCTATATAGAGCAATGCCTTTTCCTGAATTGGTAAGGAACTTGTGGAAATCTGAATGTGTTTTATTATAAAATTTATTAATGTTTATGTATTTTAACCTAAAATATAAATATGTTTGGCAAGGCATCTGAAGGGGAAGAAAAAAGCATTTTAATTCCTTAACTCACTGGTTCTAACTAATGCATATTTTGAGGTAAGATTATCTTTTGATCTTTCTGAGTCAAATGGTACATGTTTTATTTTTTAATTCATGGAAGCATTAGAAAGCCAACACTTCCACTTGGACGTAAATTTCTTCCCTTTTCTTTCCAAAGAACATGACATACACAAGAGCTTTAATTCTGATATTAAGTCTGAATGTCTTGAGACAGAAGTCGAAGAAAGTACCCAGTTAAATATTCAGATGCTGGATTATACCTGTGATTATCCAGGAAATTTGCTGCCTAACTTGGAATAATTTAGTTTGTTTGATACTAACAGTATCAAACAACTCCACCTCTTTATTCAAAAAGGCTGAGCATGAGAATATAAAATAGGTATACAATGGCATACTAGATTAATGATTTTTAAAATAGGTCTTAAAAAAGTTCATGTGTTTTTAATCTGGAGAGGAGACAGCATTTCAAGGCAGATGGTTTTATGATGTAATGTTTCTGTCACGTCAAGGTAGCTCTTTGCTGCTCTACAGGGTAAGGGGGGGGAGAGAAAAGCTAGAAGAAATTAACAGGCTCTGTGGACTAAGGAGAGCTTTCTAATGAAGGAAAGCAGAGAGAGAGAGAAGGAAGAAGAGAGAGGAGGTGTATACAGCAAGAGGGCGTGGTTTTTCTGATGAGCCAGGTAAAGCAACTTGCTGGTAAATGTTAAGAACTATATAGTCAGTGGTACTGTAACAGCTGTATATGATATCAGAGGAGTAGTAGACTTGTGGGGGTTACCACTTTGTGAGGGACATAAATGTCTAATCATTATATTGTTTTGTACACCTGAAACTAATATTTAATAATAATAATAATAATAATAATAATAGAACCAGCAGACACACAGCCCAAAATTGTCGTGTTGGCCAATTCGGTAGTGTGAAACATTCCCACCTTGAATGATTTTAAGTCACAAATATGACAACACTAAATTCAGAATTGGGAAGTAATGCTCATTAGCACATGATTATGTATTAGGTTGGTACAAAGAGAATTGCAGTTTTTGCAATTTTTTTAACCTTTTAAACCGCAATTACTTTTGCACCAACCTAACAGTATTTTCACTACACAGACACTACAGACATCAATAATGTCAAGAGCATAGATCATAATAAAATGTAGTAAAATAATTAGAACGTAATGAGTTTTACGTTTTTATTACCTTTGTTTTTAATATACGGCGTTTGATTGTAATTTTATCTATTTTAATTTTTGATAATGGCCATGTTTAGCAACTGACTTGCAAAAATTCCTGAAAATGTAGCCATCAGCTGTCGTGAACTGGCTTTAGCATAGAACTAGCCCAGGTACCATGCTGGGTGCATTCAAACATGGTATTTATTTAAATCTCATTTTAAGTAGTTATAAGGGGGAAACTGTTGTGGCCACGTTACAATTGAGAAAATGGGGACTCAAACATTTTACTTTTCCAAGGCCACGTATTTGGGCATAGATTTAAGATTCAAATCCAAACCTGTTTGAAAATGGATACATTTTATTTCTATTGCAGTGTGCACAGAGGATCAAGCTCAAACAAAGCAGTAAATTTGGGGACTGTTATGTGCTCATTTGTGGAGTTTTGATTAATTTTGTCTCTTCAGAATAGAACTGCAAATACTCCTCCCTTACTACCCCTGAAGATGAAAAGTATAGTTCTTAGGTTTGCAAATTCTGTTGTTTGAGCTTTGGAACAGCTCTAATAGATGCATTTCTTATCACATAATTATATCTCCAGTATGATTCCATTACTCAGTTGTTATATTTCTGTAACTTTAAAATATAATGAACTTTATTTAGTTAACAGTATTTGATGTATGTTAATTAACCAACTGCACAGCGAAATAATATATCAATGCTCTTCACTTCGACATTTTCTCACAGAGTAAACTAGTACATTAACACTTAAAACAGCATGAGAACCATTGTATTGCAGAAAATGACTGCAGCTCAAAAAAAATCATTCTTCTGTGAGATACTTCATTTCTTTGTGAAAGAGTTTAAGAGATCTAGGAATTAAAAAGAACGTATTGGATCGAATTAGCTCTTCTAATTTGACAAGATAGATTCTCTGGTTGGGTTTCTGATAGTGCAGTATGTTACTTTGATTTAGTGTCAGGTTTAGTGACCCTGTAGTCAACTTTCAATAACAATACACATAATATTGCATGACGTCCCTTGAAGTGATCTAGGCCTTCACCTTAGGTTTGCCACGTCACATCTTTGTTCCTTCATTGAGTAAATATTTATTGAGCACTTACTATAGTCAGGTATTGTGCTAAGTACTTTACATTTTTAACTTCTTCAATCCGCATAACAATCCTGTGAGGGGCTATTATTATTATCATCATCTTCATTTTAAAGATGAGTAAATCTAGACAAAAAAGAGCTAAATAAATTGTCCAGTCACACGGCAAGGAAGTAGAAGAAACAGGATTTGAACCCAAGCCAACTGTGTGTCCCCTGAGCTCACACACAGGTCACTATGTTATACTGTCTCTTATTATGCAGTGCTTATTCTCCATTAACCCAAATATATGACATAGCTATCTGCCTTCTTGATTGCAATAAAAGAAAGTTTGTATATGGAGTATATTAAGTGGTCAGGAAATCCTTGTTAAATGGATTAATTACTATGTATCTAAAAAGCTTCCAAAACCTTGGTGGTTGCAATGACCTGCCCTTGTTTTTTGTGAGATGAAATGGTTCAAATATTTAGGATAAATACCATCACTTATGTGAGGTTAGTCACTCTTGACATCACCTAGGTAATAATTTGTACACTGGGGGCTTCTAGCTCATTACTCATTAGCAGTTATGTTTAGAACATATGATCAGACAACAGCCACCTCTACCTGATATTACGATTCTAAGAATAGAGGCTCTGAGTAAAAGCTGTGGTAAAGGCTGTGTTTTCTCTATTTCAGAAATAATTATGTTCCTTGGAACACAGTGTTTTAAATGTTATAGCTAATAAAAAGCAACAAAATAAGTGAACATGGACCTGACAGGATGGATTTCTTAGCCTCTTTCTGACATCTGTGTGCTCTTCACATTTCTTAAATTCATACCCATGTGTTTATCTTCTCTTTTGTTTTTCTTATTTTCTTGCATTGTGTATCTCAAACTATAAAACAAAACAAACAAATAAAAAAAGCACACAACATAAACTAACAGAAAAATCTTTTGGGGGCCCTTGAACTTTCTGTGCCAGAAAAGAAACTTACATTCACAATGAAAAAGAATATCGTTTTAAAGCCATGTTGGCTTTTACTTTTAGTAGAATCCTTCCAAGGAAAGTATAACTTGCCCAAGGATCTGAGGGTCTCATCACAAATTATATTAGTCCTGACCAGTCCTGAAGCCAGAACCTAAACTGGAAAATTTTGTCCACTTAACAATGCTGAGAAGCCTCAGTTGCCCAGTTCCACTTCCATCTTGGTTTTGAAGCACAGAGACTCCCTTTTTACTCAAAGATCATGAAAGCTAGCAATATTATATTGCCAAGTGTTCATATTCATACAATCAGTCACCCAGAGCAAAGACTGGCAAACTTTTTCTCTGTAAAGGACCAGAGAACAAATATTTTAGATTTTGAGAGTCTTACAGTCCCTGTCATAGCTACTCAACTCGTCTTGTAACACAAAGGCAGCCGAGACAACACCTAAATGAATGAATGTGTTTGTGTTTTAATAAAACCTTATTTTTAAAAAGAGGGCATCAAGCTAGATCAGCAAACCTAGGGGTTTGCTGATCCCTGATCTAGAGAAATCTGCTAGGTTGGAAATCTGTTGTCTTTTTGTCCATAGATGAAGCCATCTTTTCCTGGTTATTGTCCATCTTAATAAACATCTGTTAAGTTCTCCACTAAGCACATGAGACCGTATAGGCTATGGCAGGGGATTAAAAGCTTCTTTCTCACTACTGTTTTCAGTATGTCATTATTTCAGATATGAACATGACAAAAAAAAAAAAAAACACAAAACCAGATCCCCTCCATCCAGCTTGTACCCTGCGTTTTTTGTGAGAGCTTGATGTTTTGCCTTCCTCTTGCAGATCTGTCCTTTGCAGTGCCTGCCTCAGCTGGGGTGTGGGCTGCACTCTCCCAGCTGTCAGACTCCTTCGGCCTTAGCTTCCCCGACTCCAGCCCACATACTCTGTCACATCCCAGTAATTCTTCCCCAAGCCTCGGCTGTCGGTTAGAGCTGACAAACGTCTAAATGACTGAGAGAAGATATTTGCAGCCTGCTGAGAACCTCTTCTTTCCCTGCGCTTTTTGATTTGTAGCTTTATGAATTTTGTGGGGAAAGTGAGAAAAACATTCTTGGTGACACAGACAATGAATGGGGAGGACAAAATTGAAGGGATACAATATATAGGTCCCTTTCCTGCGTTGTGGGCAAAAGCATTTATTTATATCTTAGCCCTCTGAACATCAGAAGTAACGGATTATACTGTGGGGTGCAGGAAGGAGCCTCCTATGTCCTGAGGGGAATAATGTGTTCTACCACCTGGCAGCAGATTAGACAGGAGCAGGCTATGAAAACGCAGGTTCAAAGCCACATTTAGTGTTACTGCAAAAATGTCATTTGTTACTTAAGGAGTTCATTTCATAAATTAGTGCTTAGACCCTTTGGCATCTCTAACATTAGAAAAATGTGGGGAAAAATACAAAAGACTCACACAGGAACATCAGGTAAACTAGGAAGCCAGATCCTAATGGAGCCCAACCCCAGAAGGAGCATAAGATTACCTTTGGGGAGCCAGGATGCGAAGTAATAACATTATGAGATTTCTCCATTAGCAAGGGCCCCTGGTGTGGTATTGTGCCCGGAGTTGTAAGGCTCCGAACTGGCTCAAAAAGGAAGCAAAAAAGAAAAAAGAAAAAGCAAACGTAGAGCTGATACAAGGAGGCAAGAGAGACTAAGCAAGGAGGAGGATCTTTGGGGGCAGGCGGTGCGAGGGTTGGCTTTTAAAACAATGTAATCTGGAATTTGTGTTTTAGTAAGTCTCTGAGATCAGAAGGATTGTAGAAAGTAAGAGTGAAACAAGGGTAAAGTAAGTACTATCAATGACTTAATAGAGTCACAACGTCCTTGCTCTCCTTATGCTTGCTGTAGCCTGGTCTTTCAGTGTATGGTTGATGAGTTTGTTTACTTACTTATTTGTTTGTTTGCTTGTTTATTTCTTTATTTCTTTCCACTTAGTCGTTGCTAGCTTTTCCTATAAAGGAAAGGGGCAAACTCGGTTCGCTGGGGCAGGCTGGGTGACAGTTCAGGGTTGACAGTCAGCAATAAGGACAACGCTGATGACCTAGGAGGAACATGCCCTCATTTAACAGCATCCAAAGTAAATATTTTAAAAACATTGAAATAAAAATAGACCTTATGAACGTCAAATGAGGTACAACAGTGAGACTCACAGTGTTTTTAGTCCTATTTTTTAAAATTCCTTTTGTTTGTAGAATGTGCTCTCAGTAAAATTTCCTGTTAAGAAAACGTTTGCTGATATTGAGTATAGAATTGAACATAGCAATTCCTCTTCCAGACTTCTGTAAAGATAAAAGCCCTTTGCATCTCTCTCTCTTTTTTTTTTCTTTTACTATTATTTTAAACTTTACGGAACTCTAAGACTGTAAGCTTGCAGAACTTTAGAGTTCATTGTAATTAATAATGTAGTGTTAGGTGACAACACTAAAGCCTATATAGGTAAATTGATTTGCTCAAGGTCACTGAACTAGTTTCTATTAGAGTTGAAATTAAATTCCAAATGTTCTAAATCCATAATCCATACCATGTTACTGATACGGTGTATCAAGTTAAAAAAAAATTGAAAGGTTTTTATCCTAAGTTGAGATAGTATCCAACAGAGAAATCAGAGGATGTGTGAAAAATTGGTTATCTACTTTCGACTGGTCATTGCTCTCGCGCAAGAGAGAGTATCATTGACCCATTTAGGGGTCACATCTATAACTCTATCCTATAGGTCACTAGGGGAAACAACTAAGAGATTATGGGCAAATGGTGAAGCAGTTAGTTGGGACTGGAAGTGCTTTTGGGACAGACTCAACTGGTGTAAGCTCTAGCGATTGTCAGTGATAGCACCTTCCCACAATGAGGACAGAACATTAGGCAAACTAGAGCAGTGGTTCCCAAGCTCAAATACAAAAAGTGCGGAGCTATGCCTAAACTTTCATGGCTCCATGGTGAAATGAAATAAGTAAGAGTGATATAGTGAATTTTCGCAAAGTTAAATTTATAGACTGCCCTATATTCTGAGTTTATATCTTCTGTTGTTTTTAGTGGTTAAATTCAATGTCTTTTACAAAAACAGTGTTTTGTCACTGTTTGTAGCATCTTTAATTAGCAAAATAAAAGTTGGCAACTGTATGTTATCCTTTCATTGCAGATTTTTCTTTGACATTTTACTCATGTGTGGAAACAAATCAACATACAAAACCCAGAAAACAGGAGATGTCGAGTGTTATCTATGTTGCCACACTCGGTTTAGTAGATTTTGAAGACTGGAGATCTTTCTAAGTCTAAAATTTTATTATGAACCAGATAATCTTAAGACCAAGCCATTTGTTTTGTTGAGGTCCCAGGAAGTTATTATTCTAAGCATAGGTCACTTAGATATTAATTAAGTATTAAGACAGTTTTTGAAATCTCATTACAAAAGGGTAGATTAAAGGCAAACAAATAGAATGGGAGATATTTTTTTTAAAATCTAGAATAAATGTTATTAGAAGGCCAACATCAGTTTATAAATATACATAAACTAAACAAAAATAGAAATTTCTAAGAACTAAAATCTAAGTCTAGAATTTCTTCTCTTCTTAAGCCTTATTGAAAAGTAGAAAAAAAAAACTGTTCTAGAGAGTAAATTTGCCTACATTTGAACCCAGTCCATCCTTGTGTAAAGAGGTGGAAAACCTTACCCCAGCCAAAAGAAAGGATGTGATCTATACTAAAGGCAATCACTAAATTTGCATCTATAGTTCTCATTTCCTCCCACCTTTTCTGTCTCTTGGGCAATCTATACCAATAACCTCTTGTTTCATGAAATTTATTATGTAAATATTGCAAATATTACACTTAATTTAGCCTAATAAGAAGTCATGCCAAGTTTATTCAGTGTCTATTGGAAATCAGAGGTTTGGTGTCCTAACTAAGGTGTAATGATTATATTATGAGTAACAGACATAACAGTGGTCATTTGTGAGTGGTGGCCAGTGGATGAGTTTTATTTTGTCATTCATTCATACTCCAAAATGTCTATGTTGAGTATGTATTATATTTCTAATTAGGAGGAAAGCATATATATATATATATTATTTTTTTTATTAATGTTAAAGACTATATTAGGGGGAAAAAAAGACTGTATTAGGAGGCCAACAAGAGAAATCTTGTGAATATTTAGATATAGGAACACAGCCATACCAGTAATTTGAAAAACTAGTGAATCCTGCCGTTCTCATGAGTTTGAATTAAGGCCCTAATGTAAGGTCCTGCGAGGAAAGCTGCTGGAAGAATTCAAAGATGAAGATGATGATATGCGGGACTCTGTGTATTAGAATATGCACCAGTTCCCTGAGGTCAGTCCTGTTCATCCACTGACAAATGGTCCATGGACACACCAGGTGGTCATATAGCAGCAGCAGATAGGAGGTAGCCTGCAAATGACCCATTACCAGAAAGTTTAAAATCTGTACTTGGAAACCAGGAACACAGATGGGATGTGAAGTGGCCTTCAACAGACACTTGGGGATATGATCGATGCTTTCCCCCAGCCTCTAGGTGCTGTACATTCTCACAGCCTGACCACCCCTCATCTGTACATCTGCTTGTTAGATATAATAAATAAATGAAAGCATGCAGTTGCCAATGAGTAATTAAAAACTTTGCATGCCGCTCTCTCTACCTCCCTCTCCTTCTTCCCTCTCTCCCTTGATAGGATGTCCAGAAAATTAAGCCAACTGTCGATTAATTGAGACTCTCTTCCATGCAGGGAACATCTGTCACTGCTGCTACAGAGATTGTATTAATGAATTAAAACATTTGATTACTTTTAATCCAAAAGAATGCAACAGTCTCCAGTCATTTAGCTTATCAGGATTTGTTGGTAGTTCTTTTTTTTTTTTCACGTGAAGCTTATGACTGTGGTCCTTCCCTGAAGCTGTGAGATCTTTCAGCAGATGTTGTTTTCCATATCTCTACCCTTTCCCTTGTGCAAGGGGAGAAAAGCTTTCAACAAAAGCAATTCTGGAGATATACCGAAAAGGTCTCCATGATGAGCATATTTTTAGAAACAGCTGGTAAAACAAATGGTCCAAATGTGATGCCTGGAGTATGTCTATTCAAACAACAGGGTTGTTTAAAGATAAAAGCAGCTATTTTTACATATCAGCATTAGTAGTGATATCCCCACTTACATTTAAGAGATGGGAGCGCTTGCTAAGTTAGGCTTTCGATTTCTGTTTTGTTTTCTGGGACAATTTCTTTCATTCTTTTGATTTTATTAGTATATGAATGTGTCAGAAAATGCCCATCAAATTGTTAAAATTGTAACTATCACACAGAAATAATTTTTCAATTTACATATAATGGATTTCTTTAAATTTGTCTTATGTTTCGAAGAATGTTTCTATTTGATAACATTTCTGTGTAGCCCATGATATCAAAATGGGAAGTTCATAATTTACTTAAGTTATCACTGATCTTATAACCTGTTTTGAAAAAAGTCAGACAGTGCTACTACAGCACAGACATTTGTATTTCTAGCCAGTAAAAAGTCTGATTTCACTTTTCATTTGCCATATTCAGATTCTCCTTTATGACCTCTCCTTGTCATGACTTCATTTGTTTACTGAATTGTTTTGTTCTGGAGCCACTGCCAAATGTCACTACAGAGCTTTCTTTATCACACCGATTGGTGAAATAATTCTTTATTATATTTTTTACAGTAGTTCCAATTTTCAAATTACTTGTGGATTCTCTCTGGGTCAGGCATTGCACAAATGCTGATTTGTTATCATTTAATTTGATAAGCGGGTGTCTGTCCTATCAGTTGCTATTCATGTTGGCTTTTTCCTCTACTTTCTTCATCATGGTTCTACTTTCATTTAAGAAACTGTCATGAATAATGCCTAGGGGACTTCTAGTCACCATGCTGCACCTAGTACATCTTACACGTCGGAGAAAGGTCCCATTTTAAAATGATGCACAAAGAATAATCTTTAGTTCCTCCCTCTTCTCACCCCCTACCCCGTGGGGCACAATGCTTACTTGATAGATGGAACTGAGAATTTTGAAAAATCCTTCCCTTTCAGTTTTTCCTTAAATAAATTAAAGAAACCTCTCTTTTCTAGAACTCGACACATCTACAAATGCATCCCTTTACTATTTTTACCCCAAACTGACCTACCTGATGAATAGTTTTGAGGTTATACAGGATAGTCTGAGACTGACTGTGTTTTCCCTTATCATGTTGATCCTGGAAAACATGATCACAAATACTGACAACCCAGATAGGGTATAATATATATATTTATATATTTATTTATTTATTTATATGTAATATGTATTATATGTAATATTATATATAATATATATGTATTATATATATGTAATTATCTTTATATACTTGCACTAAAGCATTAATCAGTAATTTTCATGGATGTTTTGATGTAAAAATAACTCCATTTAGGAGTTAAAGATCCTCTAGCACTTTTCACACTGGAAATCTGACCACAGAGCCTGCATATGTGTGTATTACTATGATTGCATTTATGCATCATATGTAAACAAAATATGCAGACAGACATACTTACTCCCTCAGAGATATTTTTTCACTTTGGATTTTCAAATAATTTCAAAGTTACAGAAAAGTTTCAAGAATAGTACTAAGAGCTCCCCTATGCCTTTTACTCAGGTTTACCTACTATTAACATTTGCCATATTTGCTTATCCTTTCTATATGTGAGTGTGTGTATAATATATACATATACATGCATATTCATATATGTATACATATATGTATATGTATACATACACATATATATGTGTGTATATATATATATATACACATATATATATATATACACACAAATATATATCTGAGCCATTTGGGAGTGTGTGTACAAAAAATCATATAAGCATCTAGATAGATAGATAGACAAATAGATAGATAGATGATAGATTTCCCCCTACTATCTCTCAACATTTGAGAGTAAATTGCAGGTATCATTCTCTTTATCCTAAATAATTCAGTGTGTATTTCCTAAGAACAAGGATAAATCAAGAGTATAGTTATCAAAATCAAGAAATGTAACCTTGATATAAAATCTCACCTCCAATACATATTCAGTTTTTACCAATGTTTGCATAATGGGCTTTAGAATTATTTTTTCTAGTCCATGAGCCAATTCAGGACCACACACTCCATTTAGTTGTCAAGCTCAGCAATTTTTTGAAGCATTTCCCTGATAAGTTATTTTGTTTTACTTCCATACTTGTGCCGGTCACAGATCAGGGAGAGTGAGTAAATTTCTTCAAGACCTGCTGGGTGGATTGGTGAGGAAGCAGAAAGACAAAGCCTGTGCTTCAGAACACAAGCAAGATGCCCTTTCTTAGAATTAATTGGAACACTATCAAGGAAGAAATTGAGGCTTCTTTTGTATTTGTTGCTTAGAGAGCCCAGATAAACAAAGGTCATCTCTGACCAACTGTATGCTTTTCCTTAACACTTTTCACTTCACAACTGCTTACTAAGCACTTCAGATATTCTGAGTCCTAGCAGAGGCACAGGAATGCGAGAATGAGCACAGAGATGGCTCCTGGTGAGTCCAGCTGGGGAGACTGTCATTAATTATCAAGTGATCTCTAAATACATGTGACGAACTTGGATGGGAGCTATGAAACAATATGTCACATGACAAGGTAGGGGTGGAGGGGTGAGCATGCATTGAGGAGGCAGGGAAACTTTCTCTGAGGAAATGATATTTGAGTTGAGTTACGTGTGGGATCAGTGGAAGTTAACTAGGCAAAGGAGAAAGAAAAAGCATTTGAGCTAGCAAGAAACTTTAGACATTAGGGAAAATCAGCCATCTCTGAGAGGGTGTCATGTGGGAGAAGCAATTATCTCACAGGATTTTGTACAAGCTGTAAAAGAAAGATCTTTCACCCGGATAGGTTTTGGTGTCTGTTTGCACCTTTGGGTGAGCACATACGAGAGTGAATTTAATGACCCTGCACTGCCCCTTGGTGGGGAGTGAGTGGGCTTTGTAAAGAACATAACGTTAGTAAAATAATTTCCTCCTTTTCTGGAGGAAAGTTGGTTTAAAAAAGAAAAAGCGAGTTTGAATTCTTGTACACCGATTCCTACCAATAAAGAAGAGGGTGACAGGGATCTATGGTTTAAACTAGAACAGTCACCAAAGCCATTTCCTGGTTCTGGGTGTCTGAGATGACACTTTATAGTTCGGTATATTATTGTGCATTGTTTCTTCGAGCGCATACAACCTGGGCATGACAGATGTAAGACAACATGCAAATTCTAGGCATTCTTACAGCCTACAGAGCCTGATAAAGAATTAGTCACAACAATTTTCTAAAGAAACAGATGTGTTGCTTCAAAGGCTCGTGCTGGAGATAAGATTGCATGTTGGTGACGATACTGAGGAAGTGGCCATCAAACCTTGATCTACTTATAATTTACACAAGTCTCCACAATAAAAATTCACTTGTACTTCTATAGTTGGACTAAGAGAAAAATGCTTTGTATGAAAACAATATAATAATATTTTATATTTATTACATATATTATAATTATTAGTGATAATAGTAATTATTAATAATAAGTATTCTTGTCATAAAGAAATACACTTTTTCCAAGAAGGAAATAATAGGAAGTCTATTCCAGAATGCTTGTTCCCACCACAAGAGTTTTCTAAGTCACATTTTGTATTGCTGACAGCATCCCAATACTGGGTTGGAACTTAAATGTTCTTTTTATCAATTGGGAAACAGCAGTTTTTCTTTATACCTCTCGTTGCCCATATATGGCTCACATTCTGCTTATAATAAATCCATCACTTCTCCTGCCCATTGCGCTCTATAAGATCAGTGCTGATTACCATTTAGATTTGTTAAGCGACACGTTTTATGGAGTCTGGGGTCAGTAACCATCAAGGTCAGTACTGGTAGCCTGAATGAGTTATAAATGAATTGTTTTATTGCCTACAAAATGATCAATATATGTGCTACTACAAACGCTGAGTTCTAGTTCCTGAATAAAAATACTTGTTTGTTTGAATATATGTGTGTATATATACATATATATACATTAAGTTTTTCTTCATTAAGAGAGATTGCTAGTAAGCATGTTTTTCAGTGAAATAGAGCTGAGTTGTGGTAACAATATCATCTACACACCCAGTCTACCGTGGCCACAGAATCCAATGACTTTTTTTTTTTTTAACAGAAGGTGCCTGCATACACATAATACCACTTACTGTACTTCATTATAATGCATTGCTTCATGCACTGCACTGCACTCCGAATGAAGAAGGTATGCTGGGTGGCTTCAAATGTAGGCACTTCCTCCAAGCAGGGCTTGTTTATCTGTCTGCAACACATTTGGAGCATTTGAAAAACTAGTGACGAGGTATATTCATGCTGAAAAAAATTGTGTTAAGCATCACGGCCATTCCTTCACAATGGCCTGTCATGGAAGGATGGAGAAGGCCATTGTTACCACACAAATGATAGTCGATTTGCCTCTGGTATGACTTGTCCAGGAAAGGGGCATCATTTTAAAATGAATAAAGTTCTAGGGAACATTTATGACAATAGGACTTTAGTTGAACTTTGTGAGACTTTAATAAGCTTGCAAAAATAAGTTTAGAATCTAGAAATAGTTTGTTCTATTTCTTGGGGTGGCAGGGTGGTGGGGGGGGGATATGCTTTGTACTTATATAAAATCCTTTATCTGAACAAGCAGTTCAGATTTAGGCTCAAGAAGCAGGCTTGGGAGTCCAGCTCCATGGCTCTATATAACGAACGAAATGAATGAAATGCTTTTCTCTTTTAATTTTAGAATGGAGGCACCTTTATTTCTGGAATTATACTTACTAAACCTCAAAATGCATGGCTCTTGTGTGATAGAAGGGTATAAGAGAGACTAGCTTGGTACGTGACTGTTTTTCTTCTTCGAGTAGTCAACTAGAAAAGGAGGCTCGGAAGGAAGGCGTTGCCTTTTATACAAAACCTGGGAGATAGAGATAGCCCACAAGCCTGGGAGTCTTCCCAGACCCCTGCCTGATACCACTGGCCAGAACTAGGAAAAGGAAGTTTTGTTTCAATGGCACAGATCCATTCATGTTGCAATGGAGGAGAACCCATCTACTTGTCCATTTCATACCGAAACTCTGTATTTACCAGAATTGGGGTAAATGTAGCTACAGGCAAATAATCTCTTCATTTGGTTGTAATGGACTAAACCACCTTGTGCTGTTGCCTACCTTCTAACTCATCTATTCTGTAAAAGGAGACTTGCTCAGTTAACTATTTAGGCAACTTTGTGAACTTTCCGTGTTATTTTGGTGGAAGGCATTGGTAATAGCTTTAAGCCACCTGTTTTTAGTCCTTTCTCTTATTTCTTTCACACTGATTGATGAAATGGGAAGGAGGCTGAATAAGCTCACTTTTTTTAGATGACACAAATATTAAATTGACGGATAAACTCCTAGGAGGTTTCATTTCATTTCAGGGAAGTGTTGATATGAAGTCTTTAAGGGTCGACAGTCCTCTTCGAGAGTGAGAGACCACCAGAGAATTGTGAGGAAAAGAAAAATGAAGGAGAAGTTTAGATTCAATAGGAAATTGGGGGTGTTGGGAGCATTTTAAGAAAAATGCTTGCTTTTTCACCAGCCATGTCATTTTGTTCAAAGGGATAAGAAACTTAATGCTTTCTCTGAAGTGTAATAGAACTGCAGACCCATTTCCACAACTGTCTTTTCTTTTACATAATCTTGTCAGGAGCTCCTGAATGTTTTCCTGTGAGATCTGGTCATGTACAAGATGTGAATGCAGAACTGGGTCAGGCTGTGGTGTTTCAGACATACAAGATGGGAAAGCTCTTCCTCTGGTTAGATTAAGGTGTGCGGATTGTCCTCTGCATTTCATCCATGCTTCTGGGGAGCTCATGTGATCAGGAGAACTGAGGCTGTAACTACAGATTCCTTGGATACCAGGTTTCTGTGGGCCTAGGCATATGTCTGGGTTTTTGTGGATTTTCTTTTTATCTTATTAAACATGAGGGTTTTTCCAGCTTCTTTTAATATATCTGGAGGATGAAGCCATTTCAGTTAAGCACAGCTCCTCCATTCTCAGAAACATGAAGGATGAATTTTCATTGTTTGTACCTGGTCTTCACGAGAAACTACATAAACTGATAATATGGCTGCTGGCAAAATTCCTTTGCAACAGCTAATAGAGTGTTTGGGAAAGATGCCAACAGGAGCCAGATTGCATTAAGTACTTAAACTCCCATTGAAGATCAGTTCTGCAGTCGCAGACTTGAAATCAGTGGTAGATCCACCTTCTAGTTTCCAGCTTACCTTGTTCCGGGTTTTTAATGTATTTTACAATTTCCCCCAAAGGTCTATCTCAAAATGGATTCTCATCCTCTCTCTCTCTCTCTCTCTCTCTCTCTCTCTCTCTCTCTCTCTGTCTCTCTCTCTCTGTCTCTCTCTCTCTGTCTCTCTCTCTCTCTCTCTCATATGCATGTGCTTATGTGAAAATGTCACAGTACTTTAGAATTAAATAAGTACTTCCATATATGTTACTTCTTGTTGTCTACGTATATTAATGGTAATACAATATGATCTATAATAATGATATTCATGGTTCAGCAGAAACACTAAAAGAATCACAGTATGGAGTGTCTCCTAAGCTGTATTGTGCACCAGGGCAGGAGGGGAGAACTAGATGTTTGGGACATGGGCTGTAGCCCTGGCTCGGTTATTCAGTATCTTCATGACATTGAGCAAATGCCTTAAACTCTCTGCAATGTAGTTTCTTTACCTTTAACCCAGTGGTTCTAAACTGAGTGTAGTTTTGTCCCCAAAGAGACAGTTGTCAATCCCAGAGGCGTTTTTGATTGTCACGACTTGAGAGATGCTATTGGCTCCTAGTGGAGCCAAGGATACTGTTAACATCCTGCAGTGCTCAGATGGCCCCCACAGCAGAGAATTAATTACCCAAGCCACAATGTCAGTAATGATGAGTTTGAGAAACCTTGCTTTAAGATATAACTAGTATCTGCCCCATTCATCTGAGGATTCTTGTGGGGCTCAAATATATATGAAACATAAAGTAGCCTTCCATGTCTGATATTAATGCCACCGGATATTCCACATACGGACACCAAAATTGAATCTTAACAGGAAATGCATTTATTCTCCGAGATGAAAAGTTATAAATAAAACTATCAGATTAAAGTATATTAAATACATCCACTGAAACTTGCTCCGCAATTTTATGCTTTTAAACTAATTATCTAACATAAAGAGAAACAGTGAAAAAAATGTTAATCTTAGAAGTAACCTACCATTTGGTAACTAATACAGGTAAAGGAAATTGGAATCCATAGGACTAATAGGCTTTTCTATTTGCGAAGAGCTGTAGCACATGATTCCTAATCGAAGCAAGCCTGAAATGATAAGTTGTTTGGATCCCATTAATTAAGATTCAGCTCTATTTGATTTGCACCTGAGGTTGGGTTCATTTAACTAGTGCTGATGAATATCAAACTTAACACTATCTAGCCACATCATATTAGAATAAAATATGTTTTACATTGAAGGCAAATTTTAGACTAGACTCTTAATAATGGCCTTTTATATTAACTCAGATAACTAGAGATAAAAAATGAATTAAATTCCCCTGAACCAAACTCCAACATCAGTATTGTAGTAATGAGAATGAATCCTTTCATTGCTTTTGCTGTGCAGTTGTCTCGTATGTATATATGACTAGAATTTACAAGTCATTTTTTTTTTTTTTACAGATATTACTTGCTTATTTTTGTTAAGGCACTCCCTCTTAAAATTTAAGCTTGGGATCCATGGACAAGATCCCCTGAATTTCTTCACAAAATTTTATTTACAAGAGCATTTTTATCGGAAAAGAGCATGCAGTCTTTATCAGTTATTCAATAGTGTTTGTTATCCAAAAAAGTTGAGAAATTACCCTTAAAATAAAGGTTCACCTTCTCCTACATGCCCATTTTCACCAAATCCTCCATAAGTGATTACATAAGTAATTATTCTATCAGTTTGTTAGCATATCATCTCTAGAGGTAGCAACTAGTCAATAATTTTGAAATTCTTAACTGACATACACACTTTTTTTTAAAGATTCAGATTGGACACTCTGCCATATAGCTAAATTGAATAATTACGCACATGCAGCACAATATTATTTAATTGCACCTTTCAGAATGAAAATAACCCAAGCGTACAAAACTCTTTGCAATCTGGAACAAAGATTGCAACATATATCTGCCAAGTAACAGCATCTTACGTGTAAACAGGCCGTGGAAAACAGCTCTGGCCATCCTCCCAAGAAAACACACATGAAAGAAATGCACATCACAATACATACAAACTCTCAGGTTGTTTGCTGTGAAAGTCCCACTGTAAAACAACAACTATATAGACAGACTAAATAAAATCCAGAAAGCTGATAGTTCAATAAGCAGAATGTCTCACACCCACCAATAATATTAACAAATGCTCTTGTCCCTTAAGAAACATAACAACAAAATACCCACAGATACCCAACATTTCTTACCAACTACTGAGATTTAAAGTACCACTGAAAAAGCAAACTCCATTACAAATGCCAGCATTCTACCCCAGCGCCCATTCTCTTTAATTTCTTATTGCTATCTCTGCCACCTTTTTGGCAATTGATAAAAGATTTCCGAGGACTGTTCTTATAACTGCCAAATGAGCACAGAGTATGGATGATGTGATGTCTCATCTGAGTTTCCTGGAGAGCCCAGTTCTCCTAACCTTTCCATTTCTTGAACCAACCATTTAACTATATATCATTTGCTGATCAGCATCACAGCTAAAGACACAACAATATTTTGCATGAACTGTCACTGTTGAAAGCATAATTTACATATCGCTCAAAATACAGCCACATGTCTGTACTTGTTTACATTCCTGTAAAGACTGTGACACTCAACCTGACACAAAACGGGCTAGTTAAACATTTTGCGAGAGTGGTATTCTAAATTAGTAACAAATAATTAAAAATGACAAAGTCAAAATCAAAACCAGAAAAGTTTGCATTCATTCCCAACCATACTTCACCAGGATTTGCAGTGGCCATATTCAAACACCCATTTCTTCCTTTGGCACATTTCCATTTTCATACCCTAATTTCTTCAGAGCACAAATGGAATCATGGTACTTTCCCAAAACAATGAGACCACCTTACCGGGTCCCTTTCAAAAGCGAGAATATTCTTTTTGTTTCCATGACCACAGTGACAAAATAGGAAACCAGGTCCCTCTTCAGAACCTGACGTACACAGTTGTCAGCCATTGGGCTTTGTGAGGCTGCAAATCTATTTTATTTAAAAATACTTTTATCTGCACGACAATACGTTTTCTTTTAAAGATATATAAGAATAAATATCAATATTATTCTCAGAATAGTTTTTTTCTTAACTTCAAAAAAAGTTCAGCATCTGAAGATTTCGATTTTGATTTCTCCTTGCACATCCTTTAGGCTGTTCTAGGATTTATGCCTACTCTTACTCATGAAGAGCCCCTTTTTGGTAGAGCCTTTGCTTCTAGGGGGTGGAAATGTTGTGTGCTACATCCCAGGTGACATAATTAAGGGATTGAATGGAAGAAATCTGTGGCCACCAATGTAATTATTCAAATTGGAATGTGACCATTGTCCCGGGATTCATGTTTTTCTTCATAAGCGAAATGTTTTGGGATTCGGTATAAGCATAGCTAGTTAGGATTTCAACACTAAACCACATCCCTGCACAGAGGACATGGGTTTTTGTGGTTGATGATCATAATAGTTACAGAAGAAATTTGACATCGCTCTATCAGACTTGGCCATTGTTAGAAGGATGCAATTTAAATCCTGGCATGCATGGAAAAGCCCAGATTATTTTTGGATGGTTAAAAACTGCATAGTAAATTTCAACCAGAACTCAGTCCTCTGCAATTGATTTCCAAGTTCCTAAAGGTCTGTATCATCACAGCAGAAGGCTTTCCAGTAAGATTTTTTTTCTAATGTTGTATAGAGAAAAGCGGAACAAATGCAAAGTTATACTTCTGAACAAAGTTCAACTGGATGCTACCAACAGTGCAAAGAATTTGGATTGAAATGGTTCTGTGCACTGGAAGGAACCCACTGGCAAATGGCAAAGAAGGTGCTAAATGTGTTGCGTGGCTGTTGTTTTTATCATGCTTTGCCCACTTTGACTTTTTAGTTGCTTTCTTGCAGCAACCAGTCCCATGTTTAAGACCAGAGGGTCAGGCCTGAGCCGTTCTCATTGAAACTCTTGCCATTTAGCATCTGATACACTCTAAGGTTGTTAAAAGCAACAGCCTTTCTTTAGCTAGGCAATGTTAACCTGTTAGTGTCAAGCCTGGCTCTCATTCCATCCACTATTCTGGACAACAGATAAAACTAACCCATAGGACACAAAGCTACCTATGGTGCTTCCTAACTAAGCTTTTCAAAATCAGTGTAGCTTTCTTTTATTTGGTCACCATTATAATATGAGCTATCCAACAGAGAAAGAGCTGCTTGCAGCTTTAGAATACAGCTGGGTAATTATTGCCCAGCAGTCTCATAACACGTTGGATCAAGGGCTCCAAGAACCTCATGTATCTGAACATTAGCACAGTAAAAAGTTAGAGGTGGAGAGCTTCCCAATGTGATAAAAGTCAGCTGTGCCCACCACTTTCTTCTAAAAGCTGGAGTTACTAGATTGAAACTTTATCAGTGTTTATGTAACACCTAAAAAAAATGCACCTAACCCACTAGTTCCTATATTGTCTCTTATGTCTATCATTCTGTTGCTACCTGATTTCCTTATGGGTTCTGCACAGTAGGAAATCAGCCTTCAAACCTTCAACCTTGGATGACTACATTTCCCTCTTTCTCTGCTCTATACCCCTGATATTCAAGATAACACTCTTAGTACTCTATCCCAGGATTTTGTCATCTAACTGCAGGAAACACAGGCATTATTATCCCTTCCTGGGACCCACTAAGAAGGGAGTATTGTGAAGTAGTTATGTAATTGACTTTTGATTCTTAAGAGAAAAAGCAACATAAAACATATGCTTCCATTGTGGAATGACATGGTGTTAGGTAAACAGTAACTATAGTCAATTCAAAATATTTGAGAAATGATAGTATTGACTTTGGAACCGTTTAGAGCTCCATTAACAATAGCACTTACCTTCCTTAAGTCATTGATTCTTTCAAAAGATCATGTCATCTAACCTTTATATTTTATAGGCAATAAAATGGGGCTTAGAGAATTAAAGTCACTTACTTAAGGTTACATAACCAATAAGATTGCCTCTGTGTCCTGCTTCCTAATGTTATGTCTTCTCTAGGAAGGTCAGGAGAGCTTACTTTCTGGAAGCTTTGCTCGTTAGTAGGATGTATAACCTGTGGGAAAAGACCCAGCAACATTCGATTTTACTTATCTCCTTGGATTCTCTGGAGACATGTTGAATAGATATTCCCATCTCTTTCTCCTTCCTTCTTTTATTTTTTGGGCCACAAATAGTGAACGCCATTGGTTTACAAAGTTATCCTTTTCATCACTTAAATTTTTCGATGTCACTTTCTGTAAAAGTACCGAGAGTTATTCTCTCGAGACTTCCACGTGGTTAAATCCTTGCTTTTAGAATCTTTCCTTCTAAACTAAAGAAATAAGTCCTAAGGACTGTGGATTAATCAAATTTCTTCAAATCTGAAGACTGTTTAGAAGATAAAATGCACAGATATTTTCCAATATTTAAGATCTGCATACAGTATCTTTCTGTCTTGATTTGTACCCATTAGCCAGATTCACTGGGTACATTGGGAAATGCCTTTTTTAAAATTTTTCGGTAATTACTTATTGGGTACTTATGTGCTATGGCCACATTTCTGTCACTCTCTTTACCCATCTGGTCAACCCTGACTACAACCTGAAGTAGCAGTGACCAAAACCTGTCGTTCACTCTGTGTTACTGTCATGTCCAGCTCTTGGCTATCCTCAACGAAAGTGAAAGGGAGAACACCCGAAGTGAGTAGGCTTGCTCAGAGTAGTTACAAATGCTGCTCATAAGAAGAGAGGTAACAAGCGGGGATGTTGCATGTGGGTGTGCAGGCCTTGTGCTCCTAGGGACACTATTTACATGGACTATAATAGGAGCTGTGTCTCCTGGAGTTGGCCAGTAAGGCAGCCCTAACTTTCCAACAGTCATGTACCAAAACAATATGTCGTCTTGTTTCTTGCTAAATAATATTTGCAAGGAAATAGGACACTCACCCTCATCTGCAAGAAAAATTTGAGCTGAGCCAAAACAAAAACAAAATTGATATGATAAGGATAAAATAATTCCTCTAAGTTTTCATGACATTGCTCCAGCCCTACTCCTTAATCTAATGTAAATTTCAATCTTGGATTTCCTTGGTGACCTTGCCCATTTGTCCTTTAAAGTGGGAGAAGAGTGCTGATTACCAGCTCTATAGAAAAATTTTGCCTAGTAGCCCAAGATAACAAGAATTCTCCTTGAGTTGTTTCCATTAGAACTAATATATTTTATACTGAATAACTGGCAATACATAATTTAAAAATCAGCCTTATTGTTTTTAAGCAGAGGGACCCAAACAAGCCTAGCCCTACGCCTTGTGATTTTGCAGAAACTATGCTTAGTACTTTCGGAGTTTTGTTTCAGCTTTCATTGCTATCCATCCATTTGAAAAAAACAAATATGACCCTTTAGCTAATAGCATTGGAGGAAACATTAACTATAGATTAACACTCTGAAACAGGAATAAAATTAATGAACAAACAATCTAATGGAGTCACTACATGCGAGCACATTAAACTTCTGCATAAAGATAAGAGACTGTAAGTGGTCATGCTAACTATCTTAATTAAATGTGGCACCATTGCTAAAACTAAAACCTTTAATGTTTCTCCAATATTTTTTAACAGATACCTCATATGGTCATCATATGTAGTGTGAAAAATGAATAATCAAGTAACATCCACCTACAAGAGCACAAACAAAATATATTAGGATCTATCTGCTATTATCATTGAGAAATAGTATTTGAGACCACATTGAGGAAAGAGGATGTAGTCTGGCAAGGAGATATTCAAAGTGACCAATGGCTGCTGGCACTTCTGTTTTCAAAGCTGCCTAGAACTCTTTCTCACTTTGAAGTACTAATCTGCAGTCAGGCTAGTGTCTTTTCCCCGTCCTAACACCATGTTGCTCTAACAGACATTGTAGGCTCCATGGTTCTGAAAGGACACAGGAGGAAGCTAACTCTTGTGTCTTGTGGCCTGCCCGATGCTGTGCTAGCAGCCTTTGTGCCTGTCCAATGAGTACAGAGGAAGCCATTTTTCTTCATGCTTTAGAACAATTAGTGGAGCCTACCAGTTTGCGCCGAAAATGTAGAATACAATAATAGGGTATGAAAAAAGAACAATGTGTTGATCTTCTCCAATACCTGGTTCATGGGGCTTTTAAAAAATGTTTGTGTAGTGTAAATGATGGATTAGGATATGGTAGGGGGAAAAAAAGATGATATGAGACAGAGATATTCAGAGAACACTTACAATTTAACAATTCAAGAAAATAGGAATCAAATCATTTAAACTGTTTTGATAGGTACTTATTAGATAAATGACACTTCTACCATGTTACTTTTAGAAAAGGTAGAATATCCCAAAGTATTTATTGCATGGTACTAAAATCCCCATATTAGAAACAGACAACAGTTTAGTGGTTACCAGAGGGTAAGGGGGGAGAGAGGTGATAGAAGAGGGCAAAAGGGGTTAAATATATGGAAATGAAGGAGAACTGACTTTGGGTGGTGAACACACAATGCAATATATAGATGATGTATTATAGAAATGTACATTTTAAACCTATGTAATTGTACTAGCCAATGTCATCTTAATATATTTCATATAAATGAATGAATGAATGAATGAATGAATGAATAAATAAATAAATAAATAAATAAATAAATAAATAAATAAATAAGCCAACCAGCCTGAGGTTTACAAAAGAAAAGAAAGAAAGAAACCATTAGGTAGCTTTTGATATTTCAGTAAGATAATTATCACACTTATAACATTTCTGAAAGTCCGTACTTATATATTACGCCTTACAAAATGCTTATACGTGTATATCCAGTACATCCTTTGATTAATTCAGCATCCAATGAAGTTGATCTCTATTTTATCTCCATTTTACAAACAAGAGAAGTTATGGTTTATGCAAGGTCACAGAGGGTAGATCACAACTGGGATTTAGTCCAGGTCTTTTGACCATAAATTCAACCCAATTTTGCATAAGAGTCCCTTGGAGAACTTTCTAAAAATGCAGACACTGCCCGCTATCCTGTTCCCATTACTCCCAAGAGAGGCTGATTTAGTAGGTCTGGCTTAGGTGACCTAAGATTGTGTGAGGGAGAAAGAGAGAGAGAGAGAGAGAGAGAGAGAGAGAGAGAGAGAGAGAGAGAGAGACCCTCTGAATATCTCATCGTGCAATAATAATTTCAAAGGTATAAGAGTTTGAAGTAAATCTGTAGAAATCCTAGGATCGCCTGTGAAATTGGTTTGGTGCCCTAAAGATTAGCTTGTATGTAATTTGTCACCCAAAACTGCGTATTAAAAACATTCTTTTTAAGACTGGCATTGTGGTCTAATGTAAACCATATAAGATCAGGTGCAGTCAGAGCTAGTCACCTTTCCAGTTGTGTAACTTGGTGTATGTAAATTAACTTCTTTCAGCCCAAGTTTACTGATATGTAAGATGGGATTGTAATGACTGAGTGAAACATCTTCTAAAGCACTTAACACAGTGTCTGGCAGAGAGTAAGTTCTGCGTAACTCTTAAGAACATCTCTTTTCAGAAGTAGGCTTCTGATTAATTCATGTGTTAACTACATAGTTATGTTACCTTTTCTTTCTCTTTTCCCATATTTGTGAGGAAATCACTGTGTGCACTATTTGATTGTCTACATGTGTTCCTAAGCATATATCTTCACTAGTCTAGAAGCTCATATGCAGTGTTTTGGGAATGACTAGGAAATTTCTCATAGCTCCTTCCCTAATCTATAGTCGTTCCATTTATAAAAATTAAAAATAATCTCATGAGATGTGTCTCGCCCACCCAGCCCTCTCTGTCTTCTCCTCTCTGGTCAACCAGCTGCTTGAGTCTCTCAGGTCAGACACAGTCAAAGCCATGCATGGTACATCGTCTTAATGTCAACTGCATGTGTCTCGCAAGCTTTTCATTGTGTTTGTAAAATACTATAATAATTTCCATTTATAACAAAAAATCCTTGGTGGTATTGATTTTATGAATACTGTACATTCCTTGCAATGAATATAGATTTTGGGGGAAAAGAGGCATTTTCAAAATATGATGATTTATATTGCAATACATTGTCAAGTTCAGCTGTTTCCTGTGGATGACTTAGAGAACTTGGGGGCCCTGCAGAGAGGAGGGGACAGGTTGGAATACCCAGCTGCTACCACCCGAAGAAACACCAGCACAAAGAAAACCGTCAGAATTCTGCATAATGACAAGAGTAGAGGAGCTTTTGTGGAAAATAGAAGCAAAATAAACCGTACTGAATAATTCATTACTATATAAACAGTCGTAAAGTGTCATGGCACCAGTTGAGGAGATAGGTCCCACTGCTGCCGGGTTCTGCTGTCAGTGGCTGCAGGGTCACAGGAGGCAAAGATAACCAAGTAAATTTCACTACCCTGATCTCCATTCCTCCCACTCTTAATTTGTTTGGCCCATTCTTTCCTATTGCCTGAAGACAATCATCAAAGTCTGGCAGCTTTTGATCTGACTATTGTGTTTATTTTATCTTTAGCTTTCACAACTCGAAGGAAAGCCTGACTTTTTAATAAACACCCCACTACCAATTTATGAAAGGGAGAGTGAATTAGATAGTGATGCATTTTTTACGGAAGGCTTTTTAAGCCAGCTGTGGATGAGAAGGTTCAATTTGCATTGGAACTGCTAACTAGAACTCAGGGAAATCCCATCTGGTTTAGAGAAAAAAAAATAAAACAGAATAGAGAGTGCAATGCTTTAATAGTTTACGAAACATTTACTCAGCGCCCGTGTGGAAAAAGTGCCATGCTGGGAGCTATGAAAGACTGCAAGAGAAGAGTGGGGTGGCCACCCTGAGCCCTTACTATGGGTCCAGCACTGTTCTAAGTATAGTGGAGAATGAGGCAAATCTCATTCTCATGGAGCTTATATTCCATATATAAATGGCAAGAGCCACCTAGTAAATTCTATGGAGAGAACCATGAGAAATGAATAGCGAGCAGGTTGCTACTTACTGGGGAAGTCTTGGAAGGCCTCTCTGAGGAGTAAAATTGGAGGAGATATCTGAACTACTAGGAGGAACTAGCCAGGCAAAGAGCAAGAAAAGGAATGTTCCTGGAAGGAAAGCTAGAGAGCATGGCCAGAGTCTGAGATGTCCTGGGTCAAGCGAAACTGTAGGAGATGAGACTGGAGTGGTCGGCAGCCAGAAGATCACAGGGGACTTTCACAGGTGGTCAAAGTACAGAATTTTGGTTTGGAGATTTTAAGCAAGAAAGTGACTTGATCTGATTTATAATTTGTACTTTTAAAAGATCACTTTGGTTTCATTATGGAGATTGGATTTTAGGGAGCCAAAAATGGAGATGGGGAGATAATTTGGAAGGCTACTGCAGAGTCCAAGCAAGGAATTATGGTGACTTACTACTCTAGAACATGGATAATGGCAGTGAAGAAAAACTGATATGTGAGACATTTGTTGCCCAAGTAAGGTCAACAGAGCTTCCTGGTACACTGGATATGTAGGGGTGAGTTGGGGTAGGGGCTCAAGTATGATGACTAATTAGGGGCTTGCACATCTGGGTCAAACCCAAGAGATGGGAAATCTGAGGGAAGGTATAAATTTAGGAGGAGAGTAAAATCTAAAGTTCTGATTTAACCCTTTCTAATTTGAGATGCCTCTTAGATTTTGAAGTGAAAATGTTGAGTATGCAATTGGATAGAGGAAACTGGAATTCTGAGAGGAGGCTTGAACTGAAAATCATGGTCATATAGATGGTAGGTTGGATAGAAGGAGCTGGAAGAGATCACCCAGAGAATAAGGTAGTCTAGGGTCACGCCTGGGGCCAGCCAAAGATAGAGGTGTGGGGGTGGGGGTGGGGGGGCTGTCAGTGCAGGAGGAAGAAAGTTGGAAAAGTTTTGGGTTGTTAAAGCTAAAGGAACAAAGTATTTCAGACAGAGCCTTCATTTCTGACTGGCACATAGGTGTTTTTTTATGTTGACAAAATAAATATTTTATATCATCTAATGTGTTGGACTAGACTAGTATTTCAAGGGTCTAATAGTTTGCAAATAATGAGCTACATGCATACATTACCCCTAAAAATCCACACAGAGACAAAGCTAAGAACAAGGGAGCCGTTACTAAGTTCATGCCTTTGACCCATCTTTATACTGACTGCCTTTACTCTTTGCTGCACTTCATGAAGATAATTCCCTCTTGATTAAAGAAATTAGTGCTAGCCAGGATTGCTTATTGGAATCCCACCTATTTCACAAAGCTGATGTCCAAGTGTTGCAAGCTATTCTATTTTTGTAGTTAACAAATACGTATAGAAGACCTAGGTGTGCCCTGCTCTATGCTAGACAGACTGAAAAATACAAAATAAGCATAAATATTCAACTTGAGCATCAAGGAGCTTATATCCTTAGTGAAAACAGATTACTTACACTGATACCTGATTATCATTAAAACAAAATGAAAAGAAGAATATTAATTCCTAGAAATTTCTAAGTTGAGTATTCCCTTTTATGTACTTTACCCACTACTAACACTTTTGGGAGAAAGGAGTTGAAATAATACCTTGACCTTCCATTCCTTCCTGTTCTCACCCCACGATGCTGACATCTGCTGGGATATGTGTTCCCAAAAGATGTATTGAGATTTCCTCTGCTGTTGTCATCTCTGTAGTCTCTTCGGTAGCACAAAGCAGTGGTGAACTCATAGAATCCAGCAAATAACATCTTCTTGCATTTGAATTGAACATTTTACAATTTCCAAGGTAATTTGAACGGTGACACTCATAAATTTATGAGTTAGAGAGCACAAGTCTTCATAATTGTATCAACGAGGAAACTGAGGCTCCAGGGTTTGGGATGAGGAGAAAATGACTTGTCGCAAGTCACATGGGTGGATAGAGGGCGAGACCACACCCCCAGGTCCGTGCTCCTACCAGTAAATGCGTATGTTCTTATGGAAATGTTTCTAAATAAGACCCCTTCAGAGCTTAACTCTCACCAACAGAAGAGTTACATATATATAAAATTACATGCAGAGATAACACAAATCGCCACTAAAAGATGAACTAATTAAGCTTTAGGAATTTAGCATTATTGGAGGAGTAGGGGCAGAGGTTCAAAAGCAGTAGAATAATGGCTATTTTGGGTTAGTGTTTGAGATTGAGGTTATTAACAGACATTTTTTAAAAGCCCTTTAGACTGTATAAGCACCTTCACATTCAAAACAGTCAGCCATATAAACCTTATAAACTCCAAGCAGTTTAGAAACATTCCTTTGAAAAAAGTACCTTCTCCAAGATGAATGCTGACCAGTGACCATCGTACTGAATGTGATGTTTTTAAAAGTTTGATTTTATATTTAAACAGCATTCTTTGGACATGATGGGATAAAAATGGTCACATCAAAATATGCTGTTTCAATTCAATTTATTGTATTGTTTGTTCTCAGTGGCAACAATAATCCTAAAGCATTCTTTACACCACTAGAGGTATAGATACAGAACCCTGCAGTTATTGATAATAAAACCCTGGTGTAGACAGCTAATGAAAGATGAAATGAAACTGTGACACGATTATGAGCTGCTAGCAATGTTATTTTGTACATTATACTAGAAAACAAATAAGCTTTGTGCATGTTACCTGATGGTTGACTTATATGATAAAAAATGTGTATGCATTGCATATAGGCTGTGTTGGCTTCATTTGAAACTGTGGCTTCCATGGGTTTAAAAAATACATCTATTGTTTTATTTGCAAATTGACAACCATCAGTTTTGGTATGCCTAATTGTTTAAACCAGTGATTTCCAGAATGTAAGTGGTATCCTCCTTGTATGAGTTTTAAAGCAGGCTATTTTGAAATAGGTAAATTACTCAGTAGAAAGCTTGTATATCTTCCTCAAAACATGTCTTATCCAGGAGTGTGTATACACTGGAAGTGTCTTATTCTTTAAGTCTCATACTTAGACCAGTTATGTTTCCCACTTTAAGAAATTGCCTATGATACAAACACAGCCCATATGAACATTATCAAAACTATCTTTGTTCCACAGAAGTCATTCAATACTTGGTGAGGCCATAAAAACATTTATAGCGTCTTCTCATAAAATAAAATTCAATGTTAAAAGTATAATTAGTCAAAAAAATAACCTAAATGGCAACAAGGGTTTTTCTTTTCTTACACTACTGGAATTTTTTTCTAGCTCCTAAAACCGCCCAGCTGCCCTTTGTGAAGTTCCTAGAATAATGATTAACATTATTAAACCAGAGACTAAAAATCTTGGTATGGACTGACCCATGGGGACACATTACTATCATTTTAATATAAAATAATAAAAGGGGCGTCCCGTAGGGGGCAAAAGCCTGACTCATGCTCGCAATTTACTCTATTTGTCAAAGTCACCCCAAAACATGTCTTGGGAGTGACTGGAATTGGCTGTCAGAACCAGGTGCTCTCGAGTGTCTTGCCTTTGTGGTTCGCCTGTCCAGGTTTCGCAGTCATTGGTTCACTGGTTGAACATCAATGTTCTCACCAGGGTGTAATGTGGAATATAACACTCGTCATCTCTTCCAGTAGAGGCTGAGGCCATTTGTAAAAACTCCTTCTTCATGTCCCTTCTACAGTATCTTTCCCTTAACACACACACACACACACACACACACACACTCCCTCTCTCTCCTCTCCTTTTCTCAATGCAGATTGAATGGAACGTTTTGTTTCCTACATGGTCTCTAGAAGACTGGTACAGTTTTCCCCAGTGTACTCCAATTAAACCATGCTCATTTCCTGACTATCCTATAGTTTACAGATACCGCCACTGTGCCACTGTGCTCTTTGGAGTGAAAAGGGGTTTTGCTCATATTATTAAAAATATTATACATTATATACATATATGCTCTATTACATTTAGCAGGCTCATTTTATTAACTCACTATTGTCACCTATGGTGCTCTTTCAATTTGTCAAAGCCCAAGAACTATGGAACAATGTTAATTATAACTTTTCTATGCCCTATAAAATATGCCGTCTTAGGCTATGAATGAGTATGGGATACATTTCCTAGAGCTGAAGCCACGAATCCATGTATATTTTTACCTGCATTCGTGCCACTATAGGCTCTACCCCAACCCCCAACACTCATACACATGTCCACGTGCATTCTTTCTTTCTTGGAATTAGCAAGAAGTCTTTTGATGTCCTTTACCCCTACTGGAAGGATGTGAAACCAAATCCAATATCTTTCTCCCACCTCCAAATCAGTTTTGTCTTGCTGACTTTCTCCCCAACCCTAGCTTGCTGTTCTGTTTTTCCTATTTTCCCTAAATGCAACTTACTTTAAGCATGTATTAACTTGATTAATATTCCTACAATTGAAGGATAATAGATGATTACCCATTTGTCAGTCTTAGCCATGTTCTTCTCTTTTACATGTTTACTTATGACGTACATCCAGACTGCACGCCCTTTTTATTGTCTTAAATAAGCAAAACCAAATTTAAAAAAAAAAAATTAAGATACAAAATTTATTTTAAAAAAATGCAAAATTTGTTTTTCATTTTGGCTATCACCAAAAGGGGACTCAACAAGCCAGAAAATGCAAAGCAAAAAAAGTGTCCCCTGACCGCTCTGTCTGTGCCTTTTCAGTGTGTGCATCTGGTTGTTCATCTCTGAAAGTGTGTGAAATACTTATTTCTTTAAAACTTTTCTTTTTTGGTTCTTTTCTCCTTCTTGTTTGGGAATTAAGTGCTTTTCATATTATATATATCTATCTATCTATATATATATATATATAAATATATCAATGTGTTTCTTTTTAATTGCTAGATCTTTAGATTTGGTTTTATCCAAAATTATGAGGAAAAAAGTGTTATGAATTGTTTTCTGCAATGTTTCCCCACTCCCTCTTTAAATGTGGAACAACTTCAGCTGCAGAATCCCCACATCCACATCTGTCAAAAGAGCCCAGTCTCTTTGGGAGTCATGTACCGTGGGTGGCATGGGGAAAATGAGTGAGGTCATTCCAACTGTACCGTTTCTATATAGGGAAGTAATTATCAACCCAATGAATTGGCCTTTCCGTCACCTCTGCAGCTCTCTAACCCCTTCCCTTATCTCTAGATGGGGCTGTGGGCTGTAGATGAAGTTGTTCAACCTGAATGCATAAATCTAGTCTCTCTGTTTTTGCTTTTAACCTTTGGATCACTATTATTAGTATTACTATTTTATGTATTTTGACTATTTTTAGTAGGAAAAATAGTTTAACTGTTTTTATGATTTGAAAATCTTTAATGAAACTGTAATGATTTTTTAAAGTAATTGCATGTTGAAGAAGTTGCAGCTTAGGGTGTGTGAGATTGTCAGTGTTAGAGTTCTGTTCTTTATTTCTGTAGATGGGCATGTGTAGGCTCATTTGTTTTTGTATATTGCCCATCCCTTCCTTACAGCCAGAAGCTCTAATGCAGCTAGATCACTCCGCGCCGCCCTTACATGGACATGGCGACTCACTTACACATTTACTCCCATCATCTTCATCTCTTGTGTAGTACATTCATAGACACAACCCTACCCCTCTGCATCTTTCCTTCCCATACCCCTCCTTTCTTCAGCATTGTTCAAATGTATGTGCTGTCATCCATCCCCTTAAATTAAAGAAAGTCTAAAATGTGTCAACAATGACAAAAAATTTAAAAATCTAATATACATCTATATCTGAGAACCTATAACAGTGCAGAAATTCATTCAAAACCCTCTACGTTCATAGATTTTTTTTTTTAAGGCAAATTATAAAGGTAAACAGGATTTTTTTTTTTACATTTTTTTAAATCATTGCAATCGGAATTATTTCAAATTCAAAATCGATGCCCTTCCAGGCCCCTTAAAGTAAAAAATTGTTAAAGTGCAGATTTTTTTTTTTCTTTTTATGTTATGTGGTGTGGATGTATGTGTTGTTGCCTCCCTGTATCACCCTCTGTTGTAAATTATTATATTTGAAAAATTAGACATTTTGCTCAAAAGTTCTTTTTTAAAGAAATGACAACAAAAAAAGCAAGTTACAAGAATGTGGCAATTCTATTTGTCCAAGAGCATTCTTACACAACTTTCTTTTGTAAATTTTTCTTTCATGCCAAAAAACATGCGGGCAATTTGTTGATGTAAGTTGACTATAAATTAATACGGTATGCTTTTTTAAAATTTATTTTGTCTGTATGGAAATGATTTCTTTCTTTGTTTTCTGAAAACAGCCTCTATGTTTTATTTGCTTTTGCTTTTCTTCCCGTCCTTATCTTGTGAATGCCTTGTTGATGTTATTTGCTCTCCTTCCCTCTAGCTTACTTTGGCCCTGAAGTTAATTTTATTTTCTACTATATGATTTTAAAGACAATATTAAATATTTTGTTTCATTTGTGTCTATTTGCTTAATTTTCAGTGTTATGTTTTGTGCTGTATTGCTGGTAATAATCAATGTGAATTCTACTCTTGGTAGAAGGGGGAGGGTATATTGTTCTTGACATCCAAAGGAGTTCTGGCCTCTTTGCTTATCCAGCTTTAAAGCCTTGAAAGTAATGGCCGGGTCTGATGTGGGATATTGAATGGTTACAGCCTACCCGAGGCTTACACCGCAGATGAAAATGAGTTAACTGCAAGTGTTATCAGCGATAATTACAACCTAATTTAACTCCTTGGAAAGAATTCAAGGAAACCAGTCTTTTTTGTTCCTTTTTTTTCCTTCTGCAAATGGGGAAATAAGGTACTCTCAAGTAATTATGGTTGAGTTTGGTTGTCCAGGATACCGTCACCATCACCCCAGGCTACAAAACAATTTTACTGAGAATAAAGACATCGAGAATTTCAAGTGTTCAAAGTGTTCTCCTATTATAATGATGTCTTCCAACATATAGAACTAAGTACTGGTGAAAACACACGCATACAGAAGGCACACAATCTCTCTCTCCCGCCCCTTCTATTAATAATTTCCATTTCTCTCAAGGATTTAATCAGGTAAGCTTTAAAAAGATCCGAAAGTAGATTCTACCAAGAAGAAACACAATGATTTCACACCTAAATTTTATTTAGCAATCTTTTCAGGTAGATATTGCCATTTTGTGTGACTCTAGGGTGACAATACCCCTTGACATTAAAGGTATTTGGATCAATGTTGCCTTACTCACTTCAGGAAACAAAGTAGGTAAGAAGTGCTATAAAAGTTTTAAATAAAGAGGTTACCTGTCTCACTTAATTTTAGATATTAGTGTCTCTGAATCTGTTAAAAGAAATTATCAAACTGAAGAGCGGATAGTAGATATTTTTCCAACCCAGCAGCTTTAATGAGTAGGCTTTCTCTACCGAGGTTTATATGATTTTATATTGTTTGACTTTGGGAATTATATTTTAGGTTTAAAACTAAGAAATTCCTCAATGGGGTTCTACTTTATCTAACTTTATTGAAAGCTTTTATTTTTGTTGACTGAGCTATCCATAGGTCAATTTAATAAAAGGTTAATCTTTAAAAGAAAAAAATACAAGCTCTTTGAACTATAATAAATTATCCCTCAAACTCTGCATTTAAAATAGCCTTAATAATCTGCATCCTATATTATCATACTTCTGCTTAGCATGAAACTACTACATAAAAAATGGTCAGAACAAAGTGATCAATGGCTTCAGTGTTTATCGGCCCAAAATAGTAGAAATGATACTAGTAACTCACATTTCAGAGTAGCAGTAGTCTCTGTGCTAAATATTTAACATGCATTATAATTAACATTAACATGCATTATTACTATTCACATTGGTGGTTTGAGGTAGGCTGTGTTATCATGCCAATTTTAAAGACAGGTTAAGAAATTTGACCAAACTCATATGGCTGGTAAGCCACAGAGTGGGTGTTAACTTGAGTCTGAGTAACTTCAGAGAAGCTCTTAATCATAAGCAAATGAAAAACTCCACTTGATATTCCTTTTTTTACAATGGATAATGATATCAAGGGTCTATGGCTCATCTTACCTGGGCATATGTTGAAAAATAGAATCTGTAGCCTTACAGAATCAAACCCATTTCAGACAAAATAGGGAGGAAAAAATGTCCACCTAGAGATTCTCGTTTTATTAAAATATAAATTAAGCCCCTTTGAGATACTTGAGATTTTCTGCTGTCTTCTCCGCAGGTACTTGCCACGTTGGTCCATGGCTATTTTTCCTAAAGATGGATGGAGAACAGTTTCATGATTTCAAGCTTTGGAATATGTATGTGCTACCCGTGCACACTTCTGTGGCACCAAATAACTAAATGAATATTATTCAGTACCTAATTTTGTGGAGAAAAGGATGATTTCTCCCCATTCTATGTGAATTTCCCAGCAGAGAATTAGAAAAATGCAAATAAAAGATGAGGTAAAGAACTTAAATATACATAAAATATTCAAGGAATTGGAGCAGAGTCTCTCTCGTCAATGTCCTTGTTTTGGTGTTTTTGTTACTTCTTAGAGTAAAATATCCCCAGAGAGGCAAAGGTTGGACATTGAAACTTCATGCTGCTCTTCTTGTTTTTTTGTTTTTTTTTAGATAACCCCCTACATTCACCATCACCTACAACATTCTCACAGTTCGGAAGTGTTCTATTAAATTTTTAATACACTGTCTTTTTCGACGGCAGAGAGCCCCTTTTGCTGGATATCAGCCCTAGACACATGAATTATGTATCTATAAATACAATCATAAAGCAAAAAAGCAGGGCAGCCTTCAGGGCTAAAATAGACCTTTTATATCCCTAGTGATCTCTCTAGTTTTTAAAAAAAGCACAAACCTGTCAAAAAAGGGTATGTATTCCTGATTTAAAATGATAACTTTAAGGAATACAGATCTTATTCCCAATCAAAGAAAACTTCGGGGGATGAAATAGGAAGTCGAAGTTTTGATGGATTATAGATTTTGTATCACTCTGCCTGTAACCCCTCATGACTTTAGGCTTATTGTTTCTGAGAATACTTTTGAAAGAATAGACATCTGGTAGATCACTGACTCCATAATCTTTGGGCAGTGAAAAAAATCAGCTGCTCCGAAATTTCTGAGGATAGTCACTTTGGATGAAAACAAATAAACAAAGTCTTAAATAGGCTTCCACAGTCTAAGTCATTTCTATTAAGGATCTAATAATGAGAGAAATACATCATTCACCTCCTCATCTCAAATGATTTGTGCCTGTGGCCTCCCCGGGATACTATAATTATCTCAACTCTTAAAGATAGAATTTGATATTAAAATTGATTTTACATTCCAACTCACACATCTTCCACATTTACAGTTACCTAAAATGTTCCATCTATTTTCATTATAATTCTTACTTGGAATAATGACCCCACATCCCAGTTGACTTCCTTTTAAGCTAAAAACACTTTTCCAATTCCTTGAGATGCCAGGAAAGGGGGGTTATGAAAGTTTTTACCATTTCAGTGATTAAATACCACCAGAATTTGGGCTCAAATATTCCTGATAAGGGGCATCATTTGTCATTTTTATTACTGCTACCAGGATTAATAATAAAACAGCAACGATAACTGATGATTAGTAGTTTTGACAGTTTCCGTTATTTAAAACTCTTCAATAGCCTACCCATCGTTTTGGTTTTGAAATAAGCTCTTATCATTTCACTTACGGCTCACCAACATTTATAAATTAACGAGCTTCAGGACCCTCTTTCCATCACATTATAAAAGAATGGTCTTCATTTATTTATTCATTCATTCATTCATTCATTCATTTTTGGTAATCCAAGAGAAATGCTTGCATTAGGGTGTTGAAGGAGAAGGAAATAAGCATAGGAAAATGGGGGCGAGTCAGCTTCAGAGTGAGCAGTTTGTAGATTTTGTTGCTTTTTAACAACAAAGGTATTGTGAAAGCTTTAGCTAGGATTGAAGGGAGGGGGTAGGAAAATTTAAGACTCCACTTGGGTGTCACAGATGGTACACTATGAGTGCAAATGAATGCCACTCTGTAGTCATGAAGACAGTGATCGTAATCTCACTTAAAGGGACACTAGCATCCTACTTAACGATTTGCCTTTATGTTTAAATTATTTGCATCAGGCCTCTGTCTCCCAACAAATCAATTATTCCTTGCCCTTTATCCCCGCTTCCTCTCTACACGCGGGTATATTTTTATCATTGCCCTAAGGAACAAGTATCTGTGCCTGCAAAGAACACACGTGCTAAACCTTTGTTTCAGGTGAGATGGGGAAGAACTCTTGTCTTGTTCTCTGAAGAAAAGTAAAATCATCCCCGAGTAATCTCTAGGGAACCCTTAAACAGTTTGCACAGGACTTCTCTCTCCTCACTGCTCTTCTCTTATTCAAACACTACGTTTTCCCACGTACCACCTTAAACATAACACTCAGGACCCTGTACTAGAAGAATAAGGAGAAAAGTTAGCCCAGGTTAGTTTTATGACTGGCTTACCTGTAGGGATATGTGCTCCAAATCATTTATAAAAACTAGCAGAAGTCTGTAAATTATGCATTAAATAAGTTGCAAGATACATGAATTATATATGTTCACCATGTCAAAAATAGGCATGTTGGTCCAGTAAAGCTGGTCTAAAGCTTTGACAAATCCACAAAGATCATTTTGCTCGATAGTTTCAAACTCCGAGCACTAGAAGAGAAGCACAGACCAAATTATCGTCTTGAGATTCTCATACAGATTCTTGTTTTATTTCCCCATGTTTAGTAACATTATCTGGTAGGCCAGAGATGACTGTACAATGCTCTATAGCCCCTTCCGTTCTAAACAATATTCTTTTTGTACATCATTGCTACGCTCCCTAGCTCTATTTCTCTCTGTGTAACACACTGTTAGTGGCTACATAGGGAGGCAGTGAAGGCTTCTGGCATGGATGCAGCAGTTCTTCTCGGGTGCTATGAAGGTTTGCAATAGCTTTCTTCTCAGGTGGCCCTTCTCTTAGCACACCTGAAATCTGGACAAATTAGATACAGCAGTTCTAACTGAGGCACAGGAACTGTTTAAAGATACAAGGTGTGGAAAGCTGAGCACGGAGTTCTATCTAATGTGTGAGTCAGTCTTTACAGGAAGAACTTGGGAAGACTGTGTAAGCTCAAAGGCTTGTATACCTGGAGTGTCCCTAGAACTTTGCAGTCCTGAGCCACATGTCTGGGTTTGTCACCAACAGGGAGGGGCACCTCAGCAAAGTCATAGCTGATAGCAGATGCTCAAACACCAACCATCCCTTCAGGGCAAAGTTACTCCTAAGAACAGAATACACAAGAACATTGTACCTGGTTGAGAGCTTAGTGACCCAGCTCAGAAAGAGGCCTTCAACGATATCACATTACCATCTCAACTAGCTGACTAACTGGAGCAGGTGAACATCCTGCCATCCTTGCTAGAAGATTTTTAAAACCAATAGTCGGAATAGATATTTTGGACAAGATTCAATGAAAAGACATGAACTGTGACTTTTTGAGATTTTTTTTCTCTGTTTGAAAAATAACACTGTAAAGAGACGAGAAGAGACCCTGATGATCTTGCTTGCATACAAGAATAATAAGCTTGACCTTCCGGTTAGGTGACTAACATTCATCACAAAATATTTGTGGTCCCTGTGATCTGCAAGACACCATGATTTAGTGAACTATTCTGAACTTTCTTTCCTGACCTAGTTCACATGTTTATAAATGCAATACCTAGTTAGTGTCTGCGGGTCCCTGTTATATTTTTGCCATTCTAGTTAAAAATCACTATTTTTCAAAACTCACTTTGCTATCTCTACATTTCTGAATCTAAAAGTAAGTTTCCGATACTTCCGATACTTCCGATACGATAAGTCATAGCTGTCTAAGCATCCAGCTCAGTCTATATTGCATATAGCATAAAAGCAGTGCATTAACATGAGGTTAACCAATGCCAGGCGAGTTGTCATTTAATAGTCAGGGGAATTTCTGGAAGAGCATAGTCAAAATGGGTTTGTCAGATGAACAATGTTAACCACTTATAACTTCCCCTCACTTAACATATAGTAAATGAAGACTGCATTTGATAAATGTGAAATAAAAGGTAGTAACTTCAAATACTAAAGACACGGTCTTTTATATTCCCTGATCTTGGTCTTGGTGACATGGAAACTATGTCATTCTCATCCTCATGGGAGCAAAAAGGTAGAGACCCAAGAAGACAATAAAGAAATGCAATGGTTTTCAAATTAATCACATGCGCACGCACACACACACACACACACACACACACACAAGTTTAATAGTATTTGCAATAGTATAACTGAATGCTATCAGCCCATAAGCAGACCCTGGAAATAGCCTATTTGAGTTCTATCTAAATAATTACTTGAGAGTATCTTTAAAATCTATGCCCTTCAATTTGTGGATTTGGGGTTTTGGTGGCAAGAGGCATTATCATGGGCTCTGAAACAGCCTGGAATGGTTAGGATTTCACCAGCAAGAATCCATATGTGGATCCAGGTCATTCGATTGTAATTATTGAGGCGTAACCTATGAACTCCATTCATAGTTGAGAGTGCCTGAATTATGTTTATCTATAAACATGCTAATTCTGTGTTTCTTTTTCTTTTCAATCCCAGGAGGTGAATTAGTTATCCCTCTTCTTGTAGAAGACCCTTTAGCTACCCTTCCTATTGCTACTCGTGCACCTTCCATTACACTCCCCCCTACCTTTCGCCCCCTCCTCACCATTATTGAGAACACCAAAGATTCCCTGTCCATGACCTCTGAGGCGGGGTTACCTTGCTTGTCGGACCAAGGCAGCGATGGTTGTGATGATGATGGCTTGGTGATATCTGGGTATGGCTCAGGGGAAACCTTTGACTCTAACCTGCCCCCTACTGATGATGAAGATTTTTACACCACCTTCTCCTTGGTAACAGATAAGAGTCTTTCCACTTCAATCTTCGAAGGTGGCTACAAAGCACATGCGCCCAAGTGGGAATCCAAGGACTTTAGACCTAACAAAGTCTCCGAAACTAGTAGGACTACTACCACATCTTTGTCCCCTGAGCTGATCCGCTTCACAGCTTCCTCCTCGTCTGGGATGGTGCCCAAATTGCCAGCTGGCAAAATGAATAACCGTGATCTCAAACCCCAGCCTGATCTAGTCTTGCTTCCGTTGCCCACTGCCTATGAGCTAGACAGCACCAAACTGAAGAGCCCACTAATTACTTCCCCCATGTTCCGTAATGTGCCCACAGCAAACCCCACGGAGCCGGGAGTCAGACGGGTCCCGGGGGCCTCAGAGGTGATCCGGGAGTCGAGCAGTACAACAGGGATGGTCGTCGGCATTGTGGCTGCTGCCGCCCTCTGCATCTTGATTCTCCTGTACGCCATGTACAAGTACAGGAACAGGGACGAGGGGTCCTATCAAGTGGACGAGACGCGGAACTACATCAGCAACTCGGCCCAGAGCAACGGCACGCTCCTTAAGGAGAAGCAGCAGAGCTCGAAGAGCGGCCACAAGAAACAGAAAAACAAGGACAAAGAGTATTACGTGTAACACCTGACACCACTCACAATACCTGAATTTGAAACAGAATTATTTCTATCTCAGTATATAAATACTTGCGAAATGAGATTTACCAGATGTCAGACCTGTCCTAACTGTGAGATGGGGTAGACCATGACGATGGTGGGGAAAACTGTTTTTTAAAGGATACACATCATGATGTACCTACCTTTCAAGTTCAGCCATGGCTGCTTTGATTCAGTCCTCGCCTGGGGACAGAACATCCGTTCTGCCCTGCTGTATCATAAAGCACACACCTTGCGCTCTGGAGCAAGCCGATGGCTCCCCACTTTCGCGGACTTGGGAGCACCCTTCTCTTGAGGACCTTTCACCCAAGGTAGAAGACTTCATGGCTTACTTGTTCCATAACTCCAAGTGAGTCTGTAACAATGTTTGTGAAGCTTGACTGTAACAATGGTTTCTTTTTTGTTTGTTTGTTTAATTATGTAAAAAACAAAAAACAAAAAAAAAAGAAAAGAAAAATGTTAAAAACAACAACAAAAAAAACACACCCAAACACCCTTGTCTGGTTCTGGCCAGTACATGTAACTTTTCAAGATCTGAGGGGAAAAAAAAAAAAAAAAGGCTTTTGGGTTTTTATTTTTTGAGAATGACTGGACATAAGTTCAAGAAGAAGAAAAAAAAAAAACACTCAGAAAACAAAGTCAAGAAAGACTCTTGCCATATGAACTCAAAAGCTACCACGGTGTTCACTCTACATATCAGGTTGTGGTGTTTTTAAAATCTGTTGTTTGTTTCCTATATGATGCTTTGCTGAACATAGAAAAATTATGTGATGGATGGTAATATTGATTTGAAAAGCTGGTCCCTCAGGATCTAATTCCAGAATTTGCCACCCAAACCCAGAACAGATGGGGTTAGGGTTGGTTTTATCAGAGCTATTGGCTTTACTTAACAATATTGTTCCTGTCCATTAGCCCAGCCAAATTGTGGTAAAGGAGACAGCCCCACAAACTAAAACAGAGCCTTTCCAAGGGAGGGGGAAGGGGGCGTGGGCTGTATCTGTGACTGATTGAAATGCATGCAAATATAGAAGAAAAGACAATACTAAAAGTCTGTTAAAGAATCAAAACAGACAATAGGGGAGTTCAACTTGTGATGGAACCACAAAAGGTCACACAAGCCAAACATGGCATGACAAGAGTGCAAAATCTATAGTTCTTCCCCTGTCCCCAACATGCTGATGTTTTTCTTAGTGGTTTAATTTTGTAGCCTGACACTTACGGATAACTCTATCCTTCCATTTGCTCATGTCTCCCTTCACCCATCTTTTCTAAAACTAACTAACTAAATAATAAATGAGTAAAGCTGCTGTGACACACACACAAAAGGAATTTAATAGTATAATATATATATAAATAAATATATATACAGATATATTTATCATGGTATGTTTGATGGGATGACTGAAACAGGAAAACTGTTAAAGTCTTGAACTGGAATGAGAATGTTGTTTCAAAAGAAAATCACAAAACAACAAAAAAGTAAACCTTAAAATGTGAAGAAAGTGTGAGTTTTAGTTTTGTCACAGTTAACTGTGTCAAAAGAGAATTAAAAAACTCTTCTCAGATTTTGTTTACATATTTTACTACATTTTTGCTGGTCTAATTCCTTAGCTACCTATGTACATACTGCTTTAAGAACTGTTCTTTCCTTTCTATCTGTTTATTTAAGTCTGTTTGGTTTATACTCCAGTTGTCTTTCTTTCTTTTTGAAAAGAGGAAACAATGTATAGAAAAAATAATAGGTCGGTTGTGTGGCCATAGCTGTTTGAAAAGCAAGAGACAAAGCAAGACAAATATTCACACAAAAAATGAAGTGTGTCCTCTGGAGGGTCAGATATATACAATTTCTTTTGTACAGATGAAAACCAATCAGCTGTTTAGATTTAGAAATCTACTCTTGCTGGTCGTTGTAAGTTGCATGAATATTTGACTTTGAAAAAATATCTTCAAGACCTGGGGCAAAAAGTGCAATCTAAACAATGGCAGCCTATACTAATGTGTGTGGAAAGAAATGTACCTCATGCTCTGATATTTCAATATGTTAAGAGTTTGGGATTTTTGTCATTAAAAAAGACAGGATTATAAAGTGATGTCAAAGCACGATTTCGGATAACCTAAATGGCCCAACCTATATGAAATTGATTATATCTCGATGTCTTTAAAAGATGCTGTTCTTGGAGTCTTGAGGTCTTGTGAACTGATTTTCTTTCTTTACATTATTTTTTTTAATTTGAGTAAAAATACATTTGTTACATTCCTTTTAGTGTAAGTTCTATTTGGACAATTTTATGGGAACATGTGTGTTCTGTATGTGAGCTTCTATCATATTCCTGTTGTTTTATGAACAGACTCTTAAAGAATTTATTTCATAATGTCGTGATGTTACTGCTTTTTTCTTTTCTCTTTTATTTCATATTTGCATTTTCGTTCAAGGATATGCTTAGCAATAAAATGTTCTTCCCAAAACCTTGTATGATGATGCATTTTTTATTTTCTAGACATTTGGTAAAAGATCTTATACTAAATCTAAACATATCATATCTTATTAAAAGCCAAGTAAGCTAGGACCACTTACACGCGAAACAAAATATTCTAACCAGTTACTAATTACTTATATAAACTTATCAAAAGTGGCATATGTATGGGCTAAACGATTATTGTCTGTCACCTGAGGCATTATTATTTAGATTGCTATTATAGAGGAACCAGGAAAGAAAACAGGTAAGGTGACAAAAGCATTGTATTCTGGAAAAGATTATTGGATCCTATATTTTCAAAAATGTTTGGTAACTTTTAAGTGTTTGCTGTGAGTCAATAAACTGAACCGTTCTCCAGAACCGTGTTCATATAGTGCTTTAAAAATGGAAAAGCTTTAGATGCCTTCTTTTTAAGCCTCCCACCCTATTGATTTTCTTTGAAGCATTATATCCAAAAACAAAATTTAAATGAGTGCTTAAATTTTAACAGCTTCTTTCTAGATTTTCAGATTATAAAATTCTGCAAACGTTCATTATATGTGGAACCTTTGTTATATTTCAGGGGCCCTCGATTTGCTGATGCCCTAAGTACATGCTTACTTTACCAATTGAATAATCCATCATGATACTCCATATTTTCCACCATGATCCAGAAATCTGGGTTAACTGAACAGCTGTATTCTATCCGTACATTGGTTACCAGTTTTCAAAGAGTTTGAATTCAAAATAAATGTAATTAACCCTGTTCCTTCAGATTTCATTAATGGAAAGTTTATGCTATTGACTAGCATGTGAATGGAAAAAAATGAGGCTCAATGATGTCAAGCTATGGAAAGTTCCTCTTTTGGTTCCTGTCTCAGATAATTTATGTAAATTAAAGCAATCATTCATGAATGCTCATGATGTGCCCGGTACTGTGTTAAGTGTTTTGGATCTGTGTTGTCTGTTTAACCTCCGAGTGGTTGAAAATATTTTCCTCATTTACAGATGAGAAAACAAAGACAGCAGGAGCTCAATGACAACTTGGTTAATATATTTCTAATCATGCTAGAAGTCAGGTCTTGCTGACATGGAGGTCAGTGGGACGTCATGGAAAAGGTATAGACAGTGAGGCCAGACAGAGCCGGGTTGGAATGCCAGCTGGACTGTTCATTATGTATGGGCAAAATTCACAACATCTCTGAGATTCAGCTTCCTCACCTGAAAAATGTGGCATCTCAATGACCTCGCCTTTCAATGTAGTTTGAGGGAAAACAATGAAATAATATAAAGTGTTCTAATTGTGATTCATGCAGAGCAGGGGCTCCGCAAGTTAGTCTTCTTCACTTTGAGTCCTATGCTACTGTCTATATGATAGTTGCCTTCTAGAATTGAAATTCTACAATAAAGAGATGTATTTATTAGTTGTCAGGCAATGTCACCAAATTATGGCTACAGTTTACTACTTGTAATTAAGAAAACTAGACCTCTTCTAATAAAATACTTGAATGAAAGCATGATTGCAACTATTAAATATGTGGCATTGACATTTGGTAGCATGAGAGTCTGACAGCACCTTTTAATCAAGTGGCCAGAAGTTAGGGTGAGTAAAAGGAAGTATAGATTTGAGAAAATGTTGAGCTTCCCAGATAAATTTCCAGATGATGGCTCATATGGTAGATTCATCAAGATGTAAGTGGCATTTGCTCAGATACATTGATTAAAGTCCATCAACAAAAATAATGTGTCCTTGGATTTCCATGAGGAAGTGATACTATTCCTTTCCAATGTGTTTAACTTTGGCCATGGATTTCAGATTCGGAAAACTTAGTTTAAATCTTGGCTCTGAATCCTGGGTCTGTCCTTTACTAGCTGCTAGGCCTTGAGTAAGGTGAACAGTGACTCTAGCTTCATCCATGAAATTGGAATGATATTACCCTCCTCTTTGGCTGTTCTATGATTAAATGAACTAATGTGAATATAAGTGCCTGGATGTAAGCACCGTGGCCGGCCTGTAGCCCTCAAACAATGACGGCTAAATTGTCTTTTTAATCATCTGTTATTATCCTGGATTAAGAAAAATAAGCTAAAATTATTTCTAAAAGTTTAGAAAGGATACATATCAGAGGGCCCCAGGATAATTCTTGTACTTCTGTAACCTAAAATTGTAATTGTTTTTATTCACCTACATTTGAAATCACATTGATTTATTAATTCTTTGAGCTCTCCTTGAGTCTTCCACCAGAAATGAGTATATCACTGTAAAACCCTTTACTTCAAACAACTCCTCCAGAATCGAAACCTTAGGAAATGTTCAAATGGAAAACTGTTCTGTGCCTCATATAGGGCAGTCTTCTATGCTTCCCAAATTACAGAGTTGTCATTGACTAAGATACCCCTTCCAAATTCTATATTTGTTTTCTCTCTATAAACTGTCTAAATATCACGTATTTAGAATATACAATCCAAGAACCACTTTAAGCAGTCGTTCTTTGGATAATGTAGCCAACATTTACTGAATGGTTATGTGCCACCAATCTAGTATTAGCTGTTGTTACTTTGTCTCAATGAAGACAAAAAATGGAGACGGGAACTTAAGCCTTTTTATCTCTTGTATAGATCCATACAGGCCCAAGTTCTCTTGACCTCTATTCAAATTGAAGTTTGGTCTTTCTCCAAAAATTCTGAACACTGTATTTTTCCCGGTCAAATTCAAATTTTCATGCTAATGTTTGAGATTAGTTTGATAATTGATATATTTATTAAACATTATTAAATGATTGCAATATCTTAAATTGAAAGCCTTAAGGAGTTTATAATCTACTAAGGGTGCACAAACACTGATACTAATAAGCTGTCAAGAAGGTACAAACTTCTTTAGGGGTCCAGAAGAAATTACTTAAGGGAGTGTTTCATATAAGAGGTGACATGTTAGGTAAACTGAAAAATTGATAGGCCAAGATCAAAGCTGCATGGTACTCCAAGCAAAACACTGAAGTGAAAGCAAGTAGGATTAAAACCATAATGTGGATGGATCACAGATTATAGAAAGTACATTAAAGGAAGACGTGGCTAGGAAGGTTGGAGGAATTTTGTCAATGAAAGGGAAGAGAGAGATGGGAGAATGTCTTGAGACATTCTCAAGGTCAAGGGCTAGTTTATCATGGAGTGCAGAGGACATAAGAAGAGAAAGGTAATAACTGATGCATTCTCAGGAAAGGTAAAAGATGATTGCAGGTATCAAGATTCCAGACAGAGGTGTTACTCTGAAAAGAGTAGGAAATAAGTTGTTTTGATACAGCAATGAAGGAAAAAAATGGAATCAGAAACTGTCGTATTGTAGGGGAAGTGACAGTAACTGAGACAGCTATCGTCAGAGAGCCCCACTCTTCCAGGTAATCAAAGGCAAAGTCATGTACCCGACAGTGAGGCTATGAGCACATGGCCAAAGTCTGTTGACAACCCTGTTAGGAGTCAGCTAATAAACATATCAATAAGAGGGGTCAGCCATCTGTATCTAGCATTAATAGTAACACTTTATATGTTTGCTATATTTCCTTTTCATTTCGTGATTTGAAATCCAATCATGTGGTTCCAAATTTAGAGCTCTTTCAATTACATACTGTTGACTATAGAGAAACAAGCCATTTTATACATTTTTTTCCAGGAGCATTTGGAGTGGAAGCTAAAGAAGAGGATGATAGGATGATGTATTAATCTGCCCAGGCTACCATAACAAAATACCATAGGCTGGGTGGCTTAAACAACAGAATTTTATATCTCAGTTCTGAAGGCTGGAAGTCCTAAATCAATATCTGGCGTGGTTTGTTTTCTGGTGAGTGCTCTCTTCGTGGCTTTTAGATAGCCACCTCCTGACACTGTCCTCACCTGACCTTTCTTCTGTGGGTGTGCTGAGAAAGAGAGAGATTTCTTCTTCTTCTTGTAAAAGGCCACAATCCTATCAGATCAGAGTCCCACCCTTAGGACTTCAGTTAACTTTAATTACCTACTAACATTCTATCTCCAAATATAGTCACATTGGGGGATGGGACTTCAGCTTCCAAAATGGAGGTGGGGTGGGGGAGGGGCAAGTAGACACATTTCAGCCCATCACAGATGTCCATGGTGTTAGCAATTGGTAACGTAAAAATTATTAAAGAACAAAGGAGTCAAGGAATCCAGAAGCAACTCTAGTTTTGTTGAGTGTCTACATGGGCTACACAGAAGAGCAAATAAATCCATGAGAGACTAGACCACAGAGTAGGATAGGATTACAAGAATAGGGGCCAGGATTCGGAGGCAGTGCTAGGGGGTTGTTAAGAGAGAGGCCCTAGAAGACAGGAACAGTTAAGGGAACCCAGACTCAGATTTGGAGATGTATTAAATGAATAGTGTGAACTTCAAGAGGATTGAACTGTTCTAGTGGTTAGGTACGTGGTTTCGAGTGTCAGGACGTCATGGCTTGTATTCATTCTAGAGTTATAACTTTAGATAAATAACTTAGCCCCCTAAGGCTCAGCTTTCACTTCTGTGAAACGAAATTATACCAACCTTGTTGGTTCATCAGGAAAGATGAAATAATTCATGTAAAATGCTTTGCATATGCCTGCCACATAATAAACCTTAATAAATGTTGGTCATTATTACAATTTAGTCTTGTTACCTCACTCAGGCAGGACCAAAAAGTGCTGCTACTTGCATGGTAGCAGCTACTATATACTAGCCAGTACCAAAAAGTACATAAAAATATAGAAGTTAGGCCATCACTCTGAGTATTAGGTGGGGGAAAAGTAATTGCAGTTTTTGCAATTATTTTTAACCTTTTAAACCACAATTACTTTTCCACCAACCTAATATGTTCCTACTTCTTTCATTTACCAAGAAAATATAAAATTCAGTTGCCTTTTCATTGCCAAAGTTTTCCTTCACTATTAGTTCTCTGCTTCCAGGCCCCAGCTTGGGTTATGCCCAGGGAAGCCTCACATCCTGAAGTTTTTCACTCTTCTCCTGAGTTTCTAGTTCTCAGCTTTCCCATGGCAGCTGGTCAATAAAGCACTAGGAAGCCAAGGGGCCTTCAGAAAACCTTGTACCCATTTATTGATGTGCATTATTTTGGTTTGTTTTTAATTTGACTTTTTATTGTGAACATTTTCAAGTATTCTCAAAAGTAAAGTATAACAAATTCCCATGCATTCATCATCTATTTCAAGAATTATTAGTCTCTTGCTGTTGTTTCATCAGTGTTAATCTCTCCATGAAAGAATACCTTTTTTTAATACCACACAATGTGTTTTTTCGTTTTTTCGGTTTTTTTGTTTGTTTGTTTTGTTTTTGTTTTTTTTAAGGAGGATTAAAAGAATAGTTATTTTGGGTCTGTTGACCTGAGTCTTGTTCAAAGTGTTTTAGAGTAACTAAACCTAACACTACTTCTGGTGGACAAGTAATGGTATGATTCCTGTTCTCTGTTCAAAGACACCAGGAAAGAGGAGATTAACAGCTGAGTAGATATTTCATCAATTAATAAGGTTGCCTGAAAACTGAAAGGACTTTTCAGCTCGTACATTGTTCAATTCAACTGTGCTCAATTACTTTTTGAAACGAGTAAAAGATCTCTAGATTATATACAGCTGCCCTGTCTCTTATAAAATGTGACATCTTAGAACAGAACGTGTGTTTTATTCAAGGGAGTGGGTAAGGGCGAATACTACACACTTGCACCTGTGGAAACTAAGAAATACACACTTTTACCTCTAGAAATATGATCACAAGTCTATTAGCATATTTTCCTACGGTTATATTCATGTATTTGCAATAGCTGTAACGACAGTGAATTTGCATGAGTCTATATAGATGAGATATTTTATTAAGTGCATTTTAAAGTTATGGTTTTAGTACTGCTCTGTTGATAATGGTGATTTTTCTCTTCTTTGCTTTCACTCACCTGCAAGTTTTGACCTAGTATTTTCATCGTAAAAGTATCATGAGAGAAAGTCAGAGAGAGAAAGATAGTTATTTATAGACTATTTGATAGCATGTGCTCCTCTACCTGGAAGTCAAACTAAGTGTTAGGAAAAATGGATAGAATAGCCACCGACTTTTGCTTCTTGGTTTTGTGGGCCACAAGGAAAAGTAGAATGGCAGGTTTTAACAAGTAAACAATGTCCTTGTTCCTTCTGTGTGTTGACCAGTAGGCCCCCTTTTACTTACTTTTGGAAGGGTGGGAACCTAGCAAAACAGACATAAGCATTGTTCTCAAAACAAAACAAACCAAAAAACAAGGATTATCAAGGCTTGCAAGAAAGTACAGTAAGGCAGGGCTAGGAGTGGGATAGAAAGGGAGCTTAAATTAAAGGTGTCATAAAACTGAAAAGCTGAAACTTCCTTGGTCTTACAGTGTAGTTTTCAATGTTTATCCATCACCCAGGAGAATGTGCTTATGTGCATGCATGCGTATGAGTAACCAGATCTGTTCAAGTTTCAAATGGGAAATTTGAAATGGGAAAACTAGGATCGTTATTGGTCATAAACCAAAGAAAGAGGAAAATGTGGGTGAAAGGAGGAGAGCACAGGCAGAAGAGCTGCTCCTAAGCAACTAAGAGGTTTGTACTACTCACAAGGTAGGTCCAGAACTACAGCATCTAAAATAGTAATGAGATTTCTTTCTTTCCTCCCTCCCTCTTTCCTTTTCCACTGTCTCCTCAGTCTCCTCCTTTTTCCTTTTTGTCTGCTTCCTCTCCTCCTCTTCCTTCTTCTCTCCCTCTCACCCTCCTCTTCCCCTTTTCCTCCCCCCGCCTCTTGCTCCCTCTCACCCTCCTTCCCCTCCTCTTCTCCCTCCCTTCCTCATTCCTTTCTCCCTCCCTTCCACCCTTCCAGAAATTTCTCCCAGCACGCATCGAATTCCAGAAATAGTGTCTGATGTTAACAAAAACTCTGAGTTTACAGACATACACTCTGCCCTTCTTTTGTACAAAAGAAAAAAAAAATAGGTGCTTATACTTGTACAGTAATAAATTGTAAAATGCTTTAACTAGTATGCTGGTCTTTCGGTATCTTTTTGTCTTTTAAATTTAAAATGTCCTTACACCCTGATATTATAAACACTGTTCCCCTAAAATATATTGTAAGAGCATAAATCACATGTTTGTGTGGTTGGACAGGACTTTCTTGACTTCCTCAGGCGACAAGCTGCAATTTGATAACGTATATATGCACCAGAGCAATAGCTTATTTTTTTTGGAATGATCAAAGAGGTCTTTATAAAGCTTTTTCATGGCTTCATTCTAAATATACAGAATAAAAAATAGTGTCAGTACATTCATGAGACACCAATCTGATTTTCCTTATACTGTCTCAAAATTTAAAGATCAATTTCCCAAGAGAGTGTGCAATGCATCATACAATGGACCTTTTTGTAGGTGGAAGAGGAAGAATTGGGCAGGGTAGCATATTAAATTTTACCATGATAGACATGCAAGCCTGTTATCTAATCTAGTATAATGTATATACATTTTGATGACTTAGAAAAACAAAGCAGTCGTTTGTGACAAGCCTAAAAAGCTTGACATCTTTAACATACTGAGGAACTTTTTTTACAGTGTCCAGAAAACTTTAGTTGTACCACGGGGTCCTTTTGAAAGCAACAAATAGAAGGAGAGTTTCTGTTCAGTTTGCTGAACATCACATTGCACCCTAATAATATACAACTTGAACTAAGGGTGGATACCTTACCTTAGCACACAAAGGAAAAGTATGTCGGTACAAAATATGGACTAAACTGCTTTCAGGAAAAAAAAAAAAAAAAAAAAAAAGATCCAGGATGGAAAAAGGAATTTTCCTTCCTGGTTTGGAGTCCTCCCAATTTAGGCAGATCCCATCCATTATAATTTCCGCTGTTAAAAGGTTTTCTCTCTTATTTAGTTCTCTCCTCTGAGTTCAACTGCTGCTGGATTCTTTTGGCATAACTTTGCACCATGGAGTTAACAATGGGCAGAAAGAAGTAACACACCATTACAACGACCAGCTTCTCAAATATACAGGACAACCAGTTTTCTCCCTGCGGTGTGTCCATTACACTTGCTTCTTTGGTTTTTGTTTTGATGAATCCTAATTTTTCCCGCTTTACTGAGATATAATTGACATATAACATTGTGTACGTTTAAGGTGTACGAGGTCCATGTACAGAATGGAAAATGATTACCAGAATAAGGATAATTAACACCTCCATCACCCCACATCATTACCTTAACTTTTTACTGTGTTGTGAAAATATTTAAGGTGTTTTTTCTTAGCGACTTTTAAGTGTGTAATACAGTATTGTTAATAATAGTCACCAGGCTGTATATTAGATCCCCAGAACTTATTCATGTTATAACTGTTAATTTGTACCTTGAGACCACCATCTCCCTATTTCTGCCACCACCCCACCCTGGCAACCACCAATCTACTCTCTGTTTTAATGAGTTCAGAGCTTTTAGGTTCCACATATAAGTGAAATCATATGATATTTGTCTTTCTCTGATTTATTTCACCTAGCATAAGGCCATCAAGTGCATCCATGTTGTCACAAATAGCGGGGTTTCTTTCTTTTTATGGCTGAATAGTATTCCATTGTATATATGTACCACATTTTTTTTTTATCCATCTATCTGTCAAAGGGCATTTATGCTGTTTCCCTGTTTTGTCTGTGAATAATGCTGCAATGAATGTGGGGATACAGATATCTTTTCAAAATAGTGATTTTATTTACTTTGTATATATACCCAGAAGAGGAATTTCTGGATCATATGGTTGTTCTATTTTTAACTTTTTGAAGAACCACCATGCTATTTTTCATAATGGCTTATCAATGTAAATTCCCATCAACAGTGTATAAGTGTTACCTTTACTCCACATCCTTGCCAGTACTTGTTATCTCGTCTTTTTGATAGCCAATCAAATAGGTGTGAGGTGATATCAGAAGATAGGTGCAGAATTAGAGCACCAACAATAATAAAGTTTCTCTTTCCTTTTTCCATCCCCTCATTCTCACTTCTCCTCATTCTCACTTCTCCCCACTGAAATTTATATTTTTATTTCCCTGATATTAATGATGTTGAACACCTTGTCATGTACTTGTTGGCCACTTGTATGTCTTCTTTAGAAAAATGTCTCTTCAGGTCCTTTGACCATTTTTAAATCAGATTATTTGTTTTCTTGCTATTTAGTTACAAGAAATCCTTGTAGATTTTGGATCCTAACCCCTTATCAAATATATAGTTTGCAAATGTTTTCTCTCAACCTATAGGTTGACTTTTCATTTCGTTGATTGTTTCTTTTGCTGGGTAGAAATTTTTAGTTTGATGTGGTTCAACTTGTTGATTTTTGCTTTTGTTGTATGTGCTTTTGGTATCATAATCAAAAAAAAAAAAATTGCCAAGACAAATGTCTAGGAGTTTTCTTCCTTGTTTTCTTCTAGGAGTTTTAGAACTTCAGGTCTTACATTTAAGTCTTCAATCCATTCCAAGTTAACTTTTGTGAATGTTAAGATAAGTGTTCAATTTCATTCTTTTGCATGTGAATATCCAGTTTTCCCAACACCATTTATTGAAGGAACTGTTTTCTCCCCACTGCGTACTTTTGGCTCCCTTGTCAAATGCTAGTTAAACATATATGTGTGGACATATTTCTGGGCTCTCTATTCTGTTCCATTGGTCTATGTGTCTGCTTTTGTGTCAGTACCATGCTCTTTTGATTACTATAACTTTGTAATATAGTTTGAAACCAGGAAATATGATGCCTCTAGCTTTATTTCTTTCTCAAGATTGCTTAGGTATGAGGTCTTTAGTGGTTCCATGTGGAATATTAGAATTATTTTTTCTACTTCTGTGAAAAATGCCATTGAAATTTTGATAGGGACTGCATTGAATCTATAGATGATTTTGAGTAGTATGGACATTTTAACATTTTAATCATGTATCTTCTGATACATGAACATGGGATATTTTTTCCATTTATCTGTGTATTCTTCAATTTCTTCATCAGTGTCCTACTGGTCTTTTGTCTCCTTGGTTAAATTTATTCCTAAGCATTTTATTCGTTTAGATACTAATCTAAATGAGATTAATTTCTTTTAAAGACTGTTTATTGTTAATATGTATAAACAGAACTGATTTTTGTATGTTGATTTTGCATCCTGAAACATTATTCAATCCATTATTAGTTCTAACAATTTTTGATGTAATCTTTAGGGTTTTCTATATGAGATCATGTCATCTACAAATAGAGATAATTTTACTTCTTCCTTTTTATTTTGGATGACTTTTATTTATTTTGTCTTGCCTAATTGCTCTGGCTAGGACGTCCAGTGTTTTGTTGAATAGGAGAGGTGAGAACGGGTGACTTTGTCTTGTTCCTGAGCTTATAGGAAAAGTTTTCGACCTTTTACCATTGAGTATAAGGTAAACTGTAATTATTATATCCTCTTGATGAATTAATCCTTGTATCATTATATAATGAACTTCTATGTTTTTTGTTATAGTTTTTGACTAGAAGTCTGTTGTTATTTTATTTTTTTTCTCATGTAAGTGTAGCTATCCCTGCTTATCTTGGTTCCCATTTGCATGGCATATCTTTTCCCATCCCTTTACTTTGAACCTACTCATGTAGCTGAAGTGAATCTCTTGTAGGCAGCATGTAATTAGGTCATGTTTATTTAACCCATTCTGCCACTATATGCATTTTGATTGGAGAATTTAATCTATTTACATTTAAATTAATTATTTGTACACAAGGACTTACTAATGTCATCCTACTAACTTTTTTCTGGCTGTTTTATAGTTCCTTTGTTCTTTTATGTCTCTGTTGCTGCTTCCTTTGTTAATTCATGATTTGCCATAGTGGTATGTTTTGATTAATTTCTGTTTATCTTTTGTGTATCTACTGAAGTTTTTTTGCTTTGTGGTTAACATGAGGTTTGCATACAGTATCTTCTAGATATAATTTTCTATTTTAAGCTGATGACAACTTATTATAATTACATGCAAAACTCTATTGTTTTAATCTCATTTCATATTTTTGATGTCACAATTTGCATCTTTTAATATTGTGTATCCATTAACAAATTAACTAGTTATTTTTATAACATTTTTGCCCTTTAACCTTTATACTAGAGTTAAGTGATTAATACACTACCATGTTACAGTATTGGAGTGTTTTTAATTTGACTGTATATTTACCTTTAGCAGTGTTTTATATTTTCATGTTACTAATTAACATCTCATATTTTAGCATTTTTATAAGGCAATTCTAGAGGAGATGCATTCCCTCAGCTTCTGTTTCTCTGGGAAAGTCTTTTTCTATCCTTTTATTTCTGAAGGACAACTTTGTCAGGTAAAGTATTCTTGGTTGGCAGTTTTTTATTTCAGAATTTTGAATATATCATCCCAATCTCTCTTGGCCTGCAAGGTTTCTGCTGAGAAATCCACGCTTAGCCTTATGAGGGTTCCTCGTATGTGTGAAATTATTTTTATCCTACTGATTTTAAAGCTCTTTCTCTGTCTTTGATTTTAGAAAGTTTTATTTATAATATGTCTTGGAAAATATCTTTTGAGTTAAAAATTCGGGGGGACCTATGAGTTTTGTAAACTAGAAACTCAAATCTAGTTGAGTTTCTAGATTGCTCAAATCTCTCCCCATGTTGAGGAAGTTCTCAGGTATTTGTTCCCTAAATAATCTCTCTGCCCTGTTTTCACTCTGTTCTTCTGAGACTCCAATTATGTGTAGATTGTTTCTTTTAATAGTATCCCATAATGCACATAAACTTTCTTCACTCTTTTATATATATTTTTATCTTTTCACTCCTCTGACTGAATAATTTTCAGACGTCTCTTCAAATTCACACATTCTTCTCTTGGTCAAGTCTATTATTGAAGCTTTTCATTTAATTATTTGGTCATTTTATCTTCAGCTCTAGCTTCGCTAATTTTTGAATTGTTGACCTCATTTTGTTCATGCATCATTTTCCTAATTTTACTTAGTTGTGTATCTGTGTTATCTTGTAATTCACTGAATTTCTTTAAGAAGAGTATTCTGAATTCTTTTTCAGACAGCACTTAAATCTCCATTTAGTTAGGGTAAGTTATTGGATCTTTATTAGTTCCTTTATTTGTTTCAGTGTTTACCAGATTCTTCATGGTCCTTGTATCCTTGCACATCTGAGGAAGCAGTCTCCTTTTCCAGCTTTTCTCAGCAGTGGTGTGGGGCTACTGACTTGCTTCACTGCCCAGGCTCAGGCTTTAGAAGTGCTGCACAGCTGCTTGACATCTCTGACCAGACTTCATGGTTTGGTGGAGCTGGAGGCTATGCTCAGCAGTTGAGCAAGGCCACTGACTTGCTTCCCTATCTGCACAGGCCTCTATATTGTGCTCTGTGGCTGGGACAAACTGCTCTCTGGGGACCCAAACTGAGAAGATTCAGTGACTGACCTCTCTGGCCAGATGGGGCTGTTAATTCAACTCTCCATATGAGCAGAACCAATGGTTGGGATCTCCACCCAGGCGCCACAATCAGCAGGAACATGGTCCAAGGTCCATGAGAGCATCTGGACCTGCCCCCTTTTCTTTCTCTAGTTGATTCCTCCCAGTGATCTGCATGAGGCAGTACCTAAGGGGGCCTCCCTGAAAGTATCCCAGTGTGCTGGAGAAGCTGAATGTCCACCTTGGGCTCTCCTTTTCAAACTGGAGAAACTGCAGATCGAGAGAGACTTCTCAGTGTAATGCACTGGCCTGGGGGATGGGCAATGCAGTCAAAGTAAAACCACTTCTCTCACCTTTCTAATGTGGTTTATCTCAGTTTTTGTGGTCCCAGGGGTGCTTCTGTCTCATTCCTGGGTTCAGAGATCATCAGAAAGGTGTCTTGTCTGTGGATAGTTGCTAGTTGTTCTTTCTTTGAGGGGAACTGTAGACAAGAACCACTTATTTCACCATCTGGTTGACATCATGCTGAGTGATGGCTTTTATATCTAGACAAGTTGATGTTATGTAGCAATAGCTAGCATATGTGTGTTCTTAAGAATACCAGGTATAGATAAGTTAATGGGTTGTGGAAAAGGAAGAAACAGAAAAGAAAAAGGAAGTCAGACCACTCTTCAATTATAGCTAATACTGAAAATGTGTGTGTGTGTGTTTTAAATCAAGGATTTTACAGATCAGCCATACATTGATATGTGACTTTCATAGTTCCATCACATACATCTGTTGAGATAGGACTACTGAGTTATTTGTCAACTTTGTTAAGCTCTGGAAAAGAAATTCCAGAAAGCCATACCCTCACCAAAAAGCCCTCTGCATGTACACAAGCAAGGGAAAGTCTCGACAGCCCAAGCCAGTAAAACAATGCTCAGATAAAGGAGTGGATTTTAAGGGCTTCAGTTAACAAGACCTCTAGTTCCCCAGTCAGTGGGCATTCAAGTGTTGACTGTGCAGGTAGGTGCTGGAGGACACACAGAAGGAGCCCTAAGAGGCTGCTCCCCATACACCACCTCAAAGACGTTTGGATTTTCAATTTATTTTTTAAAAGCAGATACACAGTAAACATTGGAATGTGAGTTTTATGCTAAATATATTTTGGTTTCAGAGCAGTTATCTCTTGCTGCCAGAATAGCCCTAAGGATTAAGACGGTTTATTGGGATCAAATGCCTAAGAGATTTATTATAGTGCAGACTGTTTACTCATTCCCATTAAAATGCCGATTATGCTTATTTCTTTGCCTCTCTCTCTCTCCTCCTCCTTTCTTCCCTCCTCCACAACCCATATTCTATTATTTTATTTCCTACTTTAAGATGGATCGACTTTGATTTTTATCCTTTATTAAAACTGAGTTCTTGGAAACTCTCCAACTTTATGTGGGCCAGGAAGTAGCAATGGCATATATGTAGCTCATTAAGGACTTGGGAACACTGAGTCTCAGAGCAATTACAAAAAAAAGAAAAAACAAAACACCACTATTTCCAGGCACTGTCTCTGATGACTGAAGAGAAGAGTGCACTTTTGGATTAATTTGTCATGAAGGATCACAAACACCCGAGATATAATCATCTCCAATTGATAGCCATGGAAAGGCAAGGACATTTTGCTGCCAGGTATATGCTTTACTTGGATTATATATATATATGTATATAATCCAAGTAAAGCATATACCTGGCAGCAAATTGTCCTATATATATATAAAGGAAATTATTTATTTAATAGCCAAATCCTATGTAAAACGTTCAATAAGGCAGATGAGTTTACATGCAATATATCAGCTTTCATAGAATAGACATGAGACATCAGAAAATATGATCACTTAACTAAGAAAGCTACAGCCCAGGAAATAATGATAGATGGCTTGATAATGCCTCCAAATTTATAAGAAAAACAATAATTGAGTCCACTAGTCTGTTGTCATCTAGGGTACCATGCAGGGTCTCTGCTCCCGCTCCCCACATAAGAACGCAAGACATGGTAAGGCCAAAAAGGAACACCCATGGAGCCATAGTTAGGGGAGTCATACTACTCTATTCTCGCTGGTGGCTGGGTTGGAGACACAGGAAGCAGGAGCCACACTGTTCGCAACCCTCACTGCACCGCTTGCGGGCTCAGCCACCATTTCTTGCTAGCCCCCATTTTCTGCGAGCGTAGCCACAGCAGTTATTAGTAGCCAATGGGTCACTGGTGACAGCTCACGGCCAACTAGCCACAGCTGATGGCCAGCCAATCACAGTTGATGGCCATTTACTACCTGAGCCAGCACTTTTCTATGTGAGGCCGAAAGCCTGGAAACTGCTCTCTGGGGCTCTGTCCCCACAGCTGTATAGCATGAATTTATAAAAATCATGGTGGGCTGGGCAAGGTCTGCTATACCCTGATAAATTTATCTCTGATACTCAGTGACTATTAAAATGCCTGGCACCAAGAGGGGCCCAGAGAACTTTCGTGGACGGAACAATTGAATATAGCTGGCCTGCTACTCATGGGGTGTGCAAATACATTTTGAACATTTCCGTTTTTGTTTTCGTCTTCTTTTTCTGGTGCTATGCTTGGAAAGCTCTGGACCAGCTGTTGTCAAACGTTAGCATATATGAGAATCACCTGGCGGTCTCTTTCCAGCACAGCTTGCTGGACCCCACCCCCTGGAGTTTCTGATTCAAGAGGTCTCGTGTAGGATCTGAGAAGTCGCGTTTCTAACACACAAAGGTGATGCTGTACTGCTGGTGCACAGACCACATCTCAAGAACCCTGCAGCCTATAAAGTGATGAAAGAGCAATTATACACTGGAGGACAAAGAAGTGCTCATCTCTGCTAATTAAAAAAGTATGATTTGCATCTGTTCCACAGACTTGGAGCAGTTACTGTCAGCTGCTTAAGTTTCTACTCCAGATGCAAGAAAACACGTGTGTTTGCACTTTCTGTGCGTCTGTCTGAGTGTGGCAGCCAATAATGAATAGGGGAACACAGGAGAAAACATGCAGAGAATTTTTGCAACTCAGAAATAACCTTGTAAACAACAAATAAATACCTGTTTTACTTGAAAGCAGAATCTAAAACTTGAGTTTACATGAGTACTGAAAAATTATCCCCCCACATCTTCACCTTCTGGCTGATTCCACTTTTAAAAGCGTAAAGGTGAAAACTAAATTAAAGCGGGGGCAGGGCGAAGCATGAGTAGAAGTCTTTAGTTGCTTGAAAGCTTGAAAAGTCTTTCAATCTCTGATGAATTATTTGGATTCCCATTGATATGGTTAAGAAGAAAGCTGATTTACTATAGGAAAAGGACAAAATGAAAAATAAAAAGAGTACTGTGAATTGAGTGCTTAACTGTTTGTCAAGCTCACTGCTAAACTCTTTATATTCATTACCTCATTCACTCCATTCACTCCTCATAACCATCCTTGGAGATCAGCACTGTTCCTCTGCCCATGTCACAGCTGAGATCAGTCAGGTTTAAAGAGCAAGTGTTTTGCCCAAGGTCACCCTTTCAGTGAGTTGTGGAATCAGACCTGGATCCTTTCCCAATACCCAAGAACTTGAAATATATAAGTCAAGTTCCAAATAGGCCATAGTGAAGGAATGAGTGTTAAGATTCCCAGAGTTCTCCATTTTCTTGCTCCAACCTGAAGTAGTTGCTCTCTCAGGCACCTTCCCAGTTATCATCTTTTGTCATCAACCTGCTATTTTTTTCTCACTCTCTCCTATAATGGATGTCCTGTTTTCTGGGTTCTACATCTTTCTCCTACTTAGTTTATTTACTTGTTAAGTAAAACCAATTCTACATGTTCTGGTAGCTTCCTGCGAAGGATGCACAATATGAAAGTTTTGAGATTTCAGCATACCCTGAAATGTCTCTATTCAAACGTTTGATAGTTTTGTTAGAGTATAGACATCTAGGTAGAAAATACTTTTCCCTAAGAATTGTATCCTTCCATGGTCTTCTAGCTCTAACGTTGCCACTGAGTGGGCCCATGCCATTTTGTTTCTCTGTCTTCTGGGTATGACCTGGTTTCTCAGAATCTTCTTTTCATCCCTTGTGTTTGAAATGCTATGATGACATGTTTTGGTGGCTGCTGCTGAATCAGCTACTCAATGAAACTGATAATTTGATAACTTAATCAGAGAGCAGAAAAAAAGTTGTTATATTCTCCAGAAGTTATCAAAACAATTCCCTTTCCCCTTTTTTTGGCCTGCTTCCCCCTAATGCACATACCTGAGAGAAAGTAGCTACTTGTCTGAATGGTCTGCGTGAATTTAATGAGAAGCTAATGCACAAATTCAACTTGAATAAATATTACAGTAGTACCCCCTTTCCTGCATTTTCACATTTCATGGTTTCAGTTACCCATGGTCAGCTGTGGCCTGAAAACATCAGTAATAGACTAACGTTACATCACAATGACTATGTCATTCACCTCACTTCATCTCATCATATGGACATTTTATCTCATATCACTACAAGAAAAAGGGTAACTTCAGTACAATAAAACATTTTGAGAGAGAGACATACCACAACCACATGACTTTTATTACAGTATACTGTTATGATCATTCCATTTTATTATTAGTTATTATTAATTTTTTACTGTGCTTAATTTATAAATTAAACTCATAGGTATGTGTGTATAAAAAACATATATATATATATATATTAGTGTATATGTATATATAAAACCAAACCATATATATATATACATATATATACATACATATATATAACTGATACATATATATGTATATATATATGTGTGTGTGTGTATATATATATATATATATATATATGGTTTGGTACCAACACAATTTCAGGCACCTGCTGGTTGTCTTGGAATGTACCCCTCATGGATAAGGGGGGACTACTATACATGCTTCCTCTTTGCAAGCCCCTGTGCAAGGCACAGTTCCTCCTTTCAAGGTACTTGAAATTAACCATGGAAGTTGTGATAAGAACTTAAACTATAATAGGGGAGAAAATTTATAATGACCTTATAAGAAAAGTGTAACAATTCTTCAAAGGAAGATGAGATCATTTCAGATAGGGAGATGGGAAATATGCTAAGAATGCGGGGGTGTTTGGTGAGTCAGGAATGTGAACAGAGTGGTAAAAGTAGGGATGGAAGTTAGCATTTGAGGGGCTCTGAAGTCAGAGTGGTCAGTGATAGTATAAGAAGAATTTATAGGACACAGTGCATGAAAGGCATGAAGATGGTAAAATGAAAGACCCATTCAAAGTAACAGATTGGCTAGATCCTAGTTGACACATGGACAAATAAGAGAGGAAATCTGAAGCCAAAGCATGGTAAGCCTTAGATGCAAAATCACTTGTTAGGGAGTAATTTATTTCATTAATTTCTTCTCATTTACTAATTCATATTCACTGACCAACTACTGTAAACCAGCCCCAGTTCTGAGTGCTGGGAGAGCCCTAAAAGAGAAATGGTTCCTGCTCTGACGCGATTAACTGTTGCATGTGAAAACATATGTGTTGCACACATGTGTGTACTTAAGTTCTTCAAATGAAGGAGATATGCAAGGACCATTATGAGCACAGAGAAAGGAGCATCTAAATCACTTGGGGTATTCAGGGAAGGCCAAAAAGGGATGATGACACCAAGAAGAATCAAATGAGGTGTAAAAGTTTACGCGGAGTATGGGAAGAGCATTCCAGGCAAAGAAAACTATACATTGAAAGGCTCAGAGATGAGAGGGAACATGGCATATTCATTCATTCATTCATTCATTCATTCATTCATTCATTCATTCATTCTACAAATTTTTAATTATGTACTAGCCATGCTAAAGGAACTACTGATCTTTTAGTATACAACGTGTTGTTTCCTCTAGACTATTAGCTGCTGTCTTATTCATTGTTGTGCCCAATACTTAATATGTGTTAAATGAATACATGTGAAAGCATGTTGATGGATGTCCATAGGTTCTCCACATTCCTCCTACACCCAAAGGACGTAAAAACAGGAGTCAGTTTGCTAATACTTGATAGCCTGGAAGCTCCTCAACTACAAGGAGCAGGTTTTAGTTCTTGTTGCATTTCCCACTGTCCTTAGCTCAGCAGCTGGTACATTGCAGGTCACCATGCTCAGCAAATATTTGTTGAATAAATTAATATATAAAGAACACATAAATGATGTGTTGGCAAATTCCGCTTATCCTCGAGTATAACCAAGGGGAGAGGAGTAAAGCAGTAACAGTAAAAGATGGATATGTCTTGGAGAAAATATTGCACTTTGCCATATTTCGTGCAGGACAGCCACTGTGAAGATACAGAAACCCTTAGTGACAAATGACTGAACAGCTAAATGAATGAAACATTAGATAGAAAAGAAAATATTCAACATATGTACAACATTCTAAATTATTTGGTTATTTTAATGGTAAAAGGACCTTTCTGGTTGTTGGTGTGCTTGTATAGTCTGTGTGTGTCTGTGAACACATGGCCTGCAATCATTTGCCAAATGTTTTGGGGTAAATTTAGCAGAACTGACTTTAAGTCATCTTTGAAGATAAAATGTGTAAATGTACCCAGAAGTAAAAGAAGCAGGTCGATTTCCCTACCTCACATTCTCTTACCCAAAGGAAATTCATTGCTAAAGAGCACCACCTCTCCACTTCTTATTTTTGTTACTCAGGAGAGTGGGGCACATGGTGCCACCCCTGGTTATCTTTTGGCTAACACGATCAATAACTGCAGTAATTGCTATGTGGAGGTGGGAGCTGATTGGCATGATTCCTTAACTTGGGGGGAAAGCAGTACTTACATCATGCAATTTGCTTCATGGGTTGTTAAAGTGATTGACACTGTGGGTTACATCATGTCATTTTACCTTTTGTGTGTGTAAGAGCCCATAATTCTAGGCCTCATGTTTTCCAGCTTACAGCACGGGGCATTATCACTCACTTTGAGTTCTCTTTTCTAAGCTCCTCCCCTTCAAAAAATGGCAGCATTTCTCTCCCCACCATCATATCCTCATTTTTGCTTTCTTCTCAGAAGGGAATGTACTAAGATAAGTACCAAGAGAAGGGGATTCAGCCTACTAAAGAAAAAAAAAATGACAAGACCTTGTGTATGGACCATAGTGTGTTACCTAGAAATTCCGCTACACTGTCCCTTATACTTCATTTACTGTAGCAGCCAACACTAGCAACAGCTAACCTTCCTATAAGGAATCAAAATCATTTGTAGAGTAGAAAAGCATTTTTTTTTCATGCAAATATCCAGTTTATGTTCTAAAATATCCTTAAAGTTTTAGGTAGATGTATTCACAAGGTCAGGAAACATCTTCTCACTTGGAATTTATTATTAATTAGTAATGGTCCAACTTTGCTCAGCGGAAGCATGGGTCTACAGTCACTGGTAACACATATCAAAGCTTGCGCAACCCCTTTTATGATCACTTTCCACCTTTGGCTACTTTGTTGTAAAACATACAAATTTAGGAATAAGTTTAGTTATTTATATCTACAACGGTCCACATTCCCAGAATAGGAAAGATAACTATTACCATTGCCTGAAATGTTTTCCTGTCTTACGGAAATATCCAGTTATGGCTGTACCAACAAACACAAAAATTCTTAGAAATAACTGTTTTCAGAGCAGGTTTAGTTATTCGATCAGTAGCTTGACAAGAGAAGATCTTCCAGGAAAATGACCAAAGAATTCCAAGTTGAGATACTGAGTCACTTTATTTTAAAATACTGGAGAAAAAGAAAGAAAGAAAAAAAAAAGAACAAAACTGAAGTATCTAAGGATACTTTTAATGTAAGTGTAAATCATAAAGGATACATGTCTGTATACAGAGTAGGTTCCATTTAATGCTTAGGCATTTCCTGGGGGAATTTTAAAAACAAAGCCAACTGAAGAAAATAGTAACATATGACTTATTTTCTTTTTCCTTTTTTTATATAAATAATAATCTTTTTGTTTCCTTTTTAGTACACAGAATATAGTTTCATGAAAATAAAATATTATTTTCCAACAATTTTGTTTTACCTGTTTCTATTTTTACACCTCATTTAAATTCTCTATTCCAGGAGCTAAAGCTGGTCACCATGCAGATTACAGCAAGGGAGGAGGAAATAAGACAGGAGACGTGTGAATAGCAAACTTTGGTTTTTGAAAATGGAAAGTCTGAGCTCTACCTGTCTTTCAAGGTGAGAAAAGGATGCTGTACCTTCAAGTGAGGCAGGATGCCAAGCTCAGGATCACATTCATTGTTTATTGTTATGGGAATATTGCTTATTTTTAAGGTAGCATGTGTAGAATGCTCGAATAGGAATTGAAGCTTTTTATTATTTTAGTTCAAGTCAACCTACTTTTTAGATTGAAAGTTGATGGTTTCAGACCCCTAAATGTTCCCAAGGGCTAAGGATCCATTTGTGTTTCTGAAATTCTATCGTTTTCAGCCTTCCATCTCTGAAATAGCCTTAGTGGGCTCCCATGTTTTGACTTGGTGAACTTTTCCTCTTACCTTTTATTTTCCCTCTCCAATCCAACTTCTTTAAAACATAAATGTGCTGTCAGCAACTAAAGCTTTGCCTCACTGGGGCCTCACTGCATTCAAGAAGCAATGACTGATTTTTTTCACTTGTTCAGTACTCTCTAATCCCTATTAGGGCAACTTATTCTATAATTTAATGACTCTATGATAGTATCTCATGAATACCAATGTAAGAATAACCTATCACTGCAGACTCACTTACAAGTGGGGATATGTAAATGCAAAGATAATTGCCATTTGCTATAAAGGCTCTCTTAACACACACACACACACACACACACACACACACACACACACACACAATCAGTTGAAAATGAAAACTAGTCAAAATATATGCATTCTTTTATTGACATTTAAAAAACTTGGCTTCAGTTTGGTTAATGCAAATAAGATTTGACCCAAGCATGCTATTAACTTAGAGATTGCACTGATGTATAAAGTAAAAGTAACAAGCTTCCTACTTAAAAATTAGCACTATGCATCAGATATAAGAAGATACGTAATAGAGGAGATCGGTACATATGCAGTTAGCGATTCAAGGATCAGTTATGCTTTTAATTACTCAGCACATCAGGAAACTGATCTCAATTATCCAAGTCATGTAGGCAAGTCTTAATTCTTATGGCAAAAACGATCCGGGTAGTTGAAATAATTAAAAATCACAGATAATCCCAAACCCTTATGGCAATAATTCATTAACGTCTCCTCCCTTAGAGAAATGGTTTTATAAGAGCTACAAATCATTACAAAACTGTCTGGCTTATCTCTCCTCTCCTTTGATTATCCCACTGCAATCTCTGGGGAAGGCCATTCAAAGCAGTGAAAAAGCCCAGAGTCAGGAAAAAAGAGGAAAGGGACAGAGACTCAAGGAGAAGCCATAGAACTCCCAACAGTCTCAGTATAAATCACAAGACTGTCAGTAATAAGCCTGTCCTGGAGAATAGTTCAAAGTAGAATTTGCATCATTCTGTTTAAAACAGCAGTCAACAGTTAAATCTATGGGAGAAAGTGTCAACAGAGTCAGGAGTCAATGCCCTAAACTGGAACATAAATCATTTCTAGTTTGGTAACCATGTAGAGGGACTATGTGGTCCTTTTTTCCTTATTTTCTGTACCCCCTTCTATGAATTTCAGTAATACCAGTATCAAGAAAGACTCTTTGTGATACTCAAGTTAGGGAAAACTGCAATACTCTTTTACTTTACCTTTCTCCTCAGTTTTCTTTTACCTTTTTTTTTTTTTTTTTTTTTTTTTAACCTGCATAACTGCTGCCTCGTCAGTCACAATCCGGGCTGAGCGCTATAATTCATTACAGATCATTTTACTAATTTCAGATTTACTGATTTTCTCGATTAATCATTACTTTTATCTTCAAAACTTCTTTATACAAAATCTAAATAAATGCCTTCCATATCCTGTCTTCATGCTGTCTATTCAACAAGAATCTAGAAGACTCTAAGCAAGCCTCATCATTCTCTTTTTCAGCAGTCCGTCAAAACCTATGTTTGTAGGTTTTAACTTGGCAGTAATTTTCATCAGGATGTTACGAATACATTTCCCATAATGGATAAATGAGATCATGCATAGGGTTGCCAAAGGATTACAATGACTCCTAGACAACTCACCCAGGAGGGGTTTCCTCTCTCAGAGGCATTCTTTTCTGCTAAACATGCAGCTTGTAGGAGAGGAAGGTGTAGGCCACACATATGGAATAGTGAGAGAGGAAGGGTTATAGACCAAACAACCTAAGATAATCAAGTCAGGCAATCAATATGTAACTAATACAACAATCTCATTGTTGGTACATTCTGAAATCTTGCAAAAATATTTATTGACTTCTTTCTTCCTTCTTTCCTTTATTCTTTACTTCCTTCCCTTCTTCATTCCACAATTAGTTCTTAAGCACTATTCCAAATACTATGAGAAGTCCTGATAAAATAGTAGGTAAGACAGATTCAGGCTTTGACCTGGAGTTTATAGTCCAATAGGAAAGTCACAAAACTATGAAAGTCAAAACAAGAAAAACAAGGTAAAATTGGTACATCTAGAAGTCAGTTGTAACTAATTTAGTCTAGGATCTGGGTGATAGTCAAGGGAGACTTCCATAAGGAAGTGACTTCCAAAATGAGACCTGAAGGATGAATCAGAGTTAACCAGATAAATGGCACAGCAGGGAGGAAGTGAGAAAGCAGGGAATAGAGTTTCAAGTAGAGAAAAATGGATACAGAGGGAATCCTCAGAACATGACTCCTGTGGGGAACAGAAATGAGATTGATCAAACTGGAGCACAGAGCGAAAAGGGAAAAAAAGAAGTGATGAGAATATAGATGTTGGCTAGAAACAGGTCTTGAACATTCTTGTAAGCTATATGTTGATGGTACAGAAACCTCAGGCCATAAAAGTCAGACATGAAAGTTACCTAATCTTCTTTTACTTTAATTCAACCAACTTTTTATTTTGAGTACTATGATAAAAATTGACTAGCTGTTTTCCAAATCTATTTCCCATTCCTCCTAGACATGTGGCTAGACAATGTTTTATAGTCTCCTTGGCAATTACCTGTGACCATGTGTCTGAGTTCTGACCAATAGAAGGAGAAAAGGTAACACACACTTCTTCTAATAAAAACCTCCCATGCAGTCTTCTACTTGCTCTCTTCCACTGTCAGAGAGCTGGATATTGATGCCCAAGGTAACTTGGAAGCCATATAGAAAGAGCATCACTCCCTACCCACCCCCCACCCCACCCCCACATACACACACTTACATACTATCACATTGAGTGGATGTTATAAGGGATATGTTTCTATTGTATTAAGTTTTTGAGATTTTAATGTATATCTATAACACCAGGGATTCTCAAAACGTGGTTCTGAGAGCAATGGCAGTAATATCACCTGGGGATTTATAAGAAATGCAAATTCTTGAGTCCCAACTCAGACTTACCTACTGAATCAGAAACTCTGGAGGTGGGGGCAGCAGTTTGTGGTTTATAAGTCTTCCAGGTGATTCTGATAATAGTTAAGTTTGAGAATACTCTTTCCATCATTTCATTTTATCGTAATCCACACCAGCTGGTGACAGAAGTCCAGTTAATTCAGGGAAATCACAACCAATTCAGCATTTCCTTAGTCAATTCAACCCACAAAAAGGCATATGTCATTTTACTGTGCTTCACTTTAAGGCACTTCACTTTACTGCACTTCACTTTATTGTGGTTCCCAGATGCTTCTTTTTAACAAATGAAAGGCAAGACCCTCCACCAGTGGAAAGATTCTGACTCACTGCATTGCAATACTCACTTTATTCTGGTCTGGAACTGAACCCACAAGGTATGCCTGTCCATTGCCAAGGTATAAGATTGGGTCTATCTGGCCCATAGTTATGATTTATTCATCTGTGTATCCTTTAAAATTACTGGTTTTTCTTTTCTGTTTTGACTGGCTCTGTTGTTTTCCATAATGATTGCTATGTGGTCTTGTAATGCCAGCCTCTTCAGGTTGGGCCTCCAACTACTTTTGCATCTTCCTTACGCACAAGAAGACCTTCATACTCCCTTCACGGAAACCTAAATTCCCTCATACTGTGTTTCCCTGAAAATAAGACCTAGCCCGACAGTCAGCTCTAATGCATCTTTTGGAGCAAAAATTATTGTAAGATCCGGTCTTATATTAAAATAAGACCAGGTATTTATAATGTAATTATAAAATAATATAATATAACATAATATAGTATAATATAATACCAGGTCTTATATTAATTTTTGCTCCAAAAGACGCATTAGAGCTGATGGTCCAGCTATGTCTTACTTTCGGGGAAACACAGTAGCTGTCTCTACCCTTCCCATGTTATGCTGAGGATAGGAAAATTCTTCTAAGGTTTTCAACCTTCTCAGGCTCATCCTGGGATGTTAGGTATAGGTGTTTTGTACTCTTGTTTTATTCCCCTCCTGTTGCCAGACTTACCTAGTAGAGGGGAAGAAGTAGGAAGCTCTCTTAGGGACAAATAACATAATCTAAATATATGGCTTCCAATTATATCAGTAAATCTCCTTTCTCTGGCCAGTCATGGGGCTAGGAAAATTGGCTCTTAAGTATGATGATGTTTTTCATGCATTTTGCTAAATCTATTCTTTATGGTATAAAATCTGGTCTTAGAGGTTTTTTTTTAAAGTTTCTTATATTTGTTCTTGTTTTTGTCTGACACATCCATGATTTCCTCAACTTTCTCATAAGATTATTCTCATGAATTTTTCAATCAGATTTCATAGTTCAAAAAGCTTAGATACACTTCTGAATATGCCTTATTCTAATAACCTTTTCAATTTCTTCATGAATTCTACTTTTTTCCACAGGTAAAATCATTTTTTCCCCCCTGCATATATATAGTATGTATCGATGAACTTATCTTGGGACTTTCCTATTTGTTGTTGTTGTTATGTTATTGTGGTGAGAACACTTAACCTGACATCTACAAAACTTTAAGTGTACAATACATTCTAGGGACTACAGGTACAACATTGTACAGCAGATCTCCAGACCTTATTCATCTTGCTTAACTGAAATTTTATGTCCATCGATTAGTAACTCCCCATTTCTCCCTTCCTCTAGTCCCTGATAACCATCATCCCTCTCTTTGATTGTATGAATTTGACTATTTTCTATACCTCACGTACGTGGAATTATATATTATTTGTCTCTCTGTAACGGGCTCATTTCACTTAGCATAATGTCTTCAGGGTTCATCCATGTTGTTGCATATTGCAGAACTTCCTTCTATTTTAAGGCCGAATAATATTCCATTGTTGTATACCTTTCCTTTACCTGTTCATCCATCAATGGCTTTTAGGTTGTTCTCACATTTTGGCTGTTGTGAGTAGTGCTGCAATAAACATGGAGGCGCAGAAAATCTCTTTGAGACACTGATTTCATTTCTTTTGGATAAATACCCAGAAGTGGAATTGCTGGATCATATAGTAGTTCTATTTTTAATTTTTAAAGGAACTTCCATACTGTTTTTCCATAATGGCTGTACCAATTTACATTACCATTAACAGAGTATAAGGGTTTCAATTTCTCCACATCCTCACCAATACTTACCTTTTTGTCTTTTTAATAAGAGCCATTCTAACAGATGTGAGTGATATCTTACGATGGTTTTGATTTGCATTTCCCTGATGATTAGTGATGTTGATACTTTTCATATACCCATTGACCATTTGTATGTCTTCTTCTGAGAAATGGCTCCTCCCAGGTCCCTTAGTAGATGAGGCTGGTTTCTGGACTGAGGCCCTATTGGGCTGTTGCTGAGTCCACAAGGGAGCAGAGATGCTTTTGGTTTGTGGCTAAGGCTATGTTCAGCAATCCTGCCACCAGGATGTGGGCCTGTCTTTTCAAAGTAGCACTCCTCAATCTGGGACTTTATTGGTATTTCACAGACTACCTCCTGCATCCCAAAGCCACTTTTGTTCATAGATTGCCGTCAAATTATTGTTTGTTTGGGAGATGCAAGTTGGACACCTCTTATTTCCCCATCTTTGCTGACATCACCCTCCCCCAGTGGCATTTTTTTTACATAAATAGAAAAATACAATCCCACAATTCATATGGAAACAGAAAAGACCACATATAGCCAGATCAATCGTATGTCTTAATTTTAATGAAGTCAACAGATACCTGAAAGAAAGTTAAAAAATGAGCAATAAACGAGAACATATTTACTATACATATAACCGCAAAAGCTTATGAAACAGATATAGATACATAGATATAAATGATGATACAGATATAGATATACATATAGATATAAACATAGACATAGATATAGGTATATCTTATGAATCAATAAGAAAAATAAATATTGCAACAGGATAATGGAGGGAAAATCAGAAACAGCCATGTACACAGAAGGAAACAATATGGCTAATCAATTTGCGCTGAACCACATTAGTGCTTTGCAAAAGGAAATCAAGACCATAAAGATAAGCAAATCAAGACCACAGAAGAAATAGTTTGATCCTATTTAATTGGTATAAACAAAGAACTCTGGCAATTCCAGAGTAGAGATCAACAGAATTTCTCATGTAGAACTCACTGAAGGGTAAATTGGTGCAGCCAAGTCTCCAACACTTTAGCATTATCTATTTTGATCGGATATCCAATAAAGTTGCTATGTTTCAGCAACTCTCCTCCTACTTACCAAAAAGCAGTTCTTCCTCATGTGTTCAAGGGCCAAATTTCAACTGAGTGATAAACACAAAATTTGGGAGAGGGTTACTTCAGGGAGAGAAGACAGAAGGATGACCTAGAGGAGTAGCATATCAATAGATGCAAGTTATTGGTAAGGTTTTCTTGGATAATATAATAGGTTATGGATGTTCTTTACATTATTAAGAATAAAACATAATAAGTGAGGGCCTTGTATGAATCAATAATGGTGTGTTTTATAGACCAAGGATCTATAAATTCTATAAAGGACTCATTCAATTCCACGCATATAAGGTCTATAAGAAGAAAAAAAAATAATCTTTAGGCTTTTGCAAATCAAAATCTTTGGTTTTTGAAACAGGTAAGATTTCCTTATTATTATTGTTATTGTTATTTGCTTCTCTTAGCAATTTTACTACTCTGTGTCATCGCATAGATTCCATGGACTAAAAGAAATTAGTAATGAGAGCAAAACAAGCATTTGGCTAGCATATGAATGTATTATATCATTACTAATGCTAAGATGTTTAATTTACACTGTCAAAGACTTTTCTGTTAAGCAGACTTATGGGGTTTTCATGAACCATCTTGAATATTCATAAATTAACATATCCCATATTTTTCAAAAAGTCTGAAAGATCAATTTGCATGTTTAGCTACTTTCTAGTCATTTATCTTGAGAGAAAGCAGTGATTCCCATTTATTTGTGAAACACACATATTATATCCCACCTACTGAACTCCCTCATGGACATGCAGGGAAGAAGGAAATTTTCACTCTGTCAGAGAAAGTTGGTGCATTGTGAAGAGTATCAGTGGTAGAAAAAAACAACAACAACCTGTGAACTAAACAATTTACCCACGGATAAAGGTCCTTTATAGTACATTACCTGAGTTTTTTTTTTTTTAATTAATTAATTAATTATTTATTTCATTTTGAAGCATCATTGGTGGGTCCCACTGTGGCTGTTATCCAACAACAAGAAACACATCCTTAAAGAGTAACTTAGTATTTTTAATGAAGGAAATTTTCATTTTTACATGTTTTGAAGCATAAAAGCAATTTAATATTCGTTCTCCAATTTGGAAAATAGAGAAAATTTTAGAGAAATAGAGAGAAATAATGACATCATAACCTCGGACAACCATTTTATGATGAAAATGATTTTGAGATAATTAAATTAAAAATTATCTCTACCGTAAAGGCCTGATGATACTAATTCAAATTATGTAAGCTGAATACAAGTAGTTTGCCATTAATTAAAGTTAATAGTCAAAAAGAAACAAGGTAAGTTCCAAATAGATTTTTTAAAGGGAATGGTTATTTAGGTAATAAATATATTTCACTTAATGCTTTAAGTAAAAGCCCAATTTATGCTTTTTAGATTTGAGGGTGTTTTTTTTTAGCTTGTTTGTTTTTAAATATCAAATAAGTTCTTTACATGAAAAAAACTACCTCTATGTATGACTATCTATAGTGAACAAATTAAGCATCCAATTGTTTTATCATTATTCATACTGTTAAGCAAAATTTTAAAAATTTAGCAACAGGGAATTGTTTAATTTATGTTACATCATAAAATAATGAGTAGCATTTATGGTACTTGTTTAAATCATTTTAAACACATTAGAATTCATCTGTATAACAATTTATTTGAGTGAAAGTTTGTGACAGGATACTAAGTTTAAAAAGATGTAAAGTAATAAACAATTGAGGACAGTTCGGTACAGACATAACTAATAAAAAAAAAAAAAAAAAAAAAAAAGACCAGAAGGCAAATGCATCATGTTTCATTATTAACATGTCTCTGTGTTGGGATAGCAGGTAGTACTTTACTGTATTATCAATATTTTTTATAGAAATTACAAAGACTACCATGATATACTTATCATGTGGGAAGTCTTTGTTCATATCATTCATCATTGCCTTACAACAGATTCCTATAAATAGATGTGTTAGATACAAGAATATTTTTAAAACTTATCTAGTGCCAACTGCTATCCAGAAAAGTTTGTACAAACATACAGTCCCACCAACATTAATAAGAATACCTGCATTGCAATTTTTTAAAAGATGGAATGTGAAACAAACCATCCAAATTTGAGCTTCATTTTTCCAAATGTGGTTCTAAGATACCATCGTGTTTTATGATTACTATAAAAAAAAATGTGAAGGAATTGACAAAAAAAAGCATTAAGTCATACACTGCTGCTTCTAAGTGTGCTAATAAGTGTGTTTGGAAATTGACCAATGTGTTCTCTGATTAGGAAGCTTTGTAGCGATCCCCAGGAAATATAATTCCTACTAGTTTATGTAGTCAAGGTAAAGAAAGTCACAACAGCTCTAAGGGAGACCACTTTGTAATTACCACCCTTTGAAGACCACTTCTAGCCTCCGTCGGTTATGCAAAGTTATTTCTGTATGGACTTCTCTCACTTTTAAAAATAGTTCTTACATACATTCAGCTTTGTCTGGTTTTCCCATGCTAATGTTTAAATACTTCATAAAATTTTAGCCAGGTCCTTAGTTAAATCTTTCAACAAACTGTCTGATTAAAATAAACTAATTATAACATAATCACTTTTCATCAAGTCATTCAGTTAAATCCTTGGAAAAATGGCAGAATATTTTCATATTCAAAAATGAAATGTTCAGCTTTGTTTTTATATTATTTAATGTTTTTTGTTTCATTGTAAGTTGAACACTTACCTTTGCCTGGACATCACGGGCTGAAATTTTTTATAATTAAAGCACACTGATATAATAATGTAGAGGTTAACGAGGCATAGTAAAGTCTGAAATCAGATACCTAGATTTGACTCTTCCTTTTTATAAAGTTATAGTTCCTTAATGTTATATGAAGATAAGAACAGTAACTGACTCATAGGGTTTTGATGAATTTAAACAAGATAATACATCTAAAACATGTAACAAATTTTGTACATATCACTAAGATTGTGTCAGGCACTGCTCCATTTACCATCATCATCGTCATATCAAATTTATGATGGAAAACCTTAATGAGTCATTCTCATACGCTGGAGAATAGTTTTTAAATGAAGATTCTTGAGCCCCACTCTCAAAGATTCTGACTTAGTATGAGAAGGGTGGGATCCAGATAATTCCGATGTAAGTGATTCACTAACTACACTGATAATTCTGAACTTCTACTTATGTGAGGGTCAAGGAAGAGAACTTAAATGGAAACAACCAGAAAAATTGTTTCAACTAGGCAATTTGTTTCCAAATTGATTATCCCATGTTAAATGTGAATAACTATTGATAATCTACCAAATAGTACATGCCTTTGAGATATGAGGTGTAATAAAAAAAATACAGTGAATGATTACATTATTTTTTTTATTACAATAAAAGACACATTGCCATTAATCCTCCTCAAAATATTCACCCTCACTTCAAACACACTTATCCCATCATTCTTGCCACTTTCTGAAGCAGTTCTGGAAATCCTCTTTCGTGAGTGTCTTTAGTTGCTCTGTCGTGGCTGCTTTGATGTCCTGAATTGATTCAAACGTTTACCTTTCAGTCTTTTTGACTTTGGGGAAGAGCCAGAATTCACAGGGTTCCAGATCTGTTGAATAAGGTGGATGAGGACACATCATAATGTTTTTATTTGACAGAAGTTGCCGTACCAGAGCGATGTGTGACATAGAGACTTTCCATTGGGATTACAAAATACGGTGAATGCTGCTGCCAACCGCCATCCAAGAAAAAGGCAGGGATCTTCAATACAGGAAGCAGCGTGTCAAACCTTAGTAACAGTGTGTGACAAGTTTCAACGTGTTCGGTGCAGTCAGTCAGGTGTGAACTACGGTTGAGAGAAGGTGTATTTTAAAGTGTGCCGTAAATCATCCTTCCTTATGACAACACTCCGTGTCACATATCGCTTCTGGTATAGCAATTTCTGTCAAATAAAAACATTACGGTGTGTCCTCATCCACCTTATTCACCGGATCTGGCACCATGCAACTTGTGGCTCTTCCCCAAATTGAAAATGATTCAGGACATCGAGGCAGCCATGATAGCACAAGTAAAGACACTCACGAAAGACGACTTCCAGAACTGCTTCAGTAAGTGGCAAGAATGATGGGATAAGTGTGAGTGAAGTGAAGGGGAATATTTTTAGGGGGATTAATGGCAATGTGTCTTTTACTGTAATAATTTTTTTTTAATTTAAACATTCAGCATATTATTTGATCACACCTCATACATAGCCCTCTGGCTTTCCCTCCTGATGCTTTTCTTTTGGGGAATTCCATTGCACCGTGATACCTCCCACAGCTGGGCAGTGGACTGGAACAGGAAGAGGAGTGGAGCCAAAGCAGCATACCCACCAGGAAGCACCAGAACAGTAGTCAAGACCAGAATACTGATGCTGTATGGCGTAGGCACATACTCTGGTTTAACTACTTCACTCTGACTACTTTCACATCTGTAAAATAGGGAACTAATAGTATCTAAATTATAGCATCATTGTGAACATTAAATGCTGGGAGTTTGAAATAGTATGATTAACATTAAAGCACATTTTAATTAATCATCTTTGTCCAGCTGTCTTCCTCCTAAAAGATTGGCAGCCATTAATCAAATAACGTAGCCTGTCTCCTCCTTTCCCCAGCCAAAGATGCTGGGTATGATGTAAAATACAAATTATAAAAAGAAACATGGAACACTGGTCAAGTAAAATGTATCGCTCTGCCTGCAATTTCCCTTTCTCTACTCCAGATATTAAAAACTAATTCTCTCGGTTATTCATTGCTGGCAGAGATGATTAATTTAATCTTTGTAGATAGTGTAAAATGTTTGTATAAAAGAAGCAAATACTCTGCTGAGGCTAATTGTAAGGCACATTCGGGTGACTATTTCATTGTGTGCAGTATAATGATATAGATGGTTAGCCAAGAGCAAACATCAATTCTGTAAAAAGAATTAAACTAAGACCAAGTCCATTTGGCAGCCAAAAATGAATACAGCCCTTAAAGCCAATATGGATCTCGTTTTGGTAAATCCTACCAGGGCCTGCGAAGATTCCATTATTACCAACCAATTTATGATAACCTACTATGTGTGCTTTTATTTCTCAGTACGGATTTTCCATATTGACTAAATTATTTAAAATATCCCTTGGTGTTTAAAAACGTGTTAGAGTAACACAGATTTAGAAAAGTCACGCATTACTACTAAACTTGGTGGCCATGGGCATGTGACTTAATCTCCTTGAGCTTTTAGTTTCTGGGCAGAAAAATGGGAGGGACAAACATCAAGTTGTTATGAGGATAATATGGGATTTATTTAAAGAATCATTTAATTTAATGTGGGGCTTATAGTAAACATTTGATTAGGGAGAAATATAGAGACATGTTATATGTGTACATGTGCATATGCATATATAAATATATATAAACACATTATAAATGATATTTATAGTCACTTATCTTTCTATTATTCAGCTACCTTAACTTTTACCACCCAGCCCTGTTCATTTCTGTCTTTTATCAAGGTATTTTCCTTTTCTCTGCACATTTTATAATCTTCATCAACAAATACAGAAAGGAAACAGATGGAAAAATCCTTTTCCTCAATAGTAGTTAAAAATGCAAAGTATAGTACCCTGGAAATGAGGATGTAAGAGAGAGAGAGAGAGAGAGAGAGAGAGAGAAACACGTGAGCTAATGTGGCTAAGATAAACCAGTTTGTTGTTAACAATACTGTACAATCTTTTTTGCAAAGCAATACTACAAAAGTAAGAGCCATAAGTGTGCTCATAGCCAACATCCCTCTCTAAAGTCTATCCAAGAGATTCAATCTCCCTGAAAGAAAAATTTAGTTACACAGTACCTTCATGAATAAATCTAAAAGAGCAAAATTTAAAAAAACAAACAACCCAAATGGAAGGTTGTGTAATTTATAGCACGGACAATGAAATGTTACACAACTATTAAAAATGGTAAAAGCATATAAAATATGTAAGAACAAAAAATATTTATGACAATATAAATACAAGTAATAAATTGTATATCATGATTATGACTAAACTGTGTATATATGAAAGGTAAGGCAAAAAATGCGAGCTTTCAGAGAGGAAGAATTATGAGCAATTTTGCCATCACAATTTTTGGAAATACTTTTTATCTTCGCTTTTTCTTTCTTTGAAAAGTGAAGAGTAAAGTCAGATCTACTCTGCAAAGGCTTCCAATGTACTGAAATAATATGCATTTTTCTTTCCGTTCTAAAAATAATACAGTGCCATTTAGTTGCAGTGCTTATTCTGGACATTACATTATATGGTTGTTATCACTTCTACTTATTTCCTGCATGCTAATCTTTTCCCAGAAACCCTTTAAACACTTTGAGGACAAAGGTTGGGTAATTTCCATTTTAAAAATATCTCACTATACCTAGCCCAGACCAGGAATTCAGCAAAGATAAGTTGAAAAGAATACGCAATAAATATGAATGAATCACAAAAGTGTCACTAAAATAGGAGGTCCGACAATTAAGTTCACAAACTCATCCTAGAAAAAGTGCTACATACTTCATTGCTGAATATCACTACAGTCACATTCAAAATACTCCCCTTGGGAAGATATGCACTGACGCCAGTGCCTATTCTACTCTTCAAAGCAATTCTGGAACTCTTTTTCTGGAATGGCCATCAGAGCTATCGTCATATTACCCTTGATGTCCTGAATGTCATCCAAATGTCTTCCTTTAATATTTCCTTTATCTTTGGGTAAAGAAAGAAGTCATTGGGGGCCAGATCAGGTGAGTAGGGAGGGTCTTCCAATACAGTTATTTATTTACTGGCTAAAAACTCCCTCACAGACAGTGCCGTGTGAGCTGGTGCATTGTCATGATGCAAGAGCCATGAATTGTTGGTGAAAAGTTCAGGTTATCTAACTTTTTCGCACAGCATTTTCAGCACTTCCAAATAGGAAACTTGGTTAACTGTTTGTCCAGTTGATACAAATTCATAATGAATAATCCCTCTGACATTAAAAAAGGTTAGCAACATCATTGCTAACTTAGTTGTCAGAACCCGTACTTAGATAAAGTTGATTTTATCAATTTGAGAACTGTTAACCAGTGCAAAACCAAAATGTTTTGCATGCCCCTTCATGCAGTTCCTAATAAAGAATATGGATAGGAAATGCTCTGGGGATTGAGTTCTCTTGATTCCTTGAAGGTTCTCCTTCCTATCTGTTGAAATCTGTTGTCACTAATTCATTGCCTCCTGCAGCTATTTTTTCTGCCCTATTCATTTCATTGATTTTCCCAAAATACCATGTATACAAACCATTTGAGTGCTATCAGACTTACTAAATATTTGGCAAAACAGACACACACACACATACTGGAAACTTTTCAAAATGAATATTAGACACTCCTTCTGTATCAGTCAGAGTCTAGTCAGGAAAACAGAAAACACGCTAGACATTTTAATAGAGAGACCATAATATAGGGAATTAACTGAACAGATATCGGAGGTGAGCAACTGAATGTAGAAATGAACAATGGCCTGTCTACATGTGACAATAGAACTCTGACGCTCAACCTCTGTAGGAAGCAGCACAGAATGGTCGGGACTTGACCATGACTGCCAGTATCCCAATTATTTTTACACATTCCCCCCCACACCCTTGTGGGGGTATATTCCAAGCCAAATATTCTCCCCAAAGCAATCACATAAGACACCTGCTTCTAGCTAGCCTGCCTCCAACTTGCCTTTTCCAAAAGCCTCCAGGCAGAGCATCCCCGAAGCCTTCATTTTTATCACTATGAAGGTGTCCCACTCTAGTCTGCCTTTGAGTCTTTGCCAAATGCAAGTGATGGTTGCTGACTTCCTTGCTATAGCAACCTCTGAATAAATAGCCTCTGGTTTTTTTGTTTGTTTGTTTTAGTTTGGGTGTTCTTTGTTTATTTCTACAGTGGAATTAGAAAGGGGAAGATTCACTAAGGTAATACAGTGAATAAATGCCAGGAGCAGCCACCACCCCTAGGATTGGAGCTTAAAAAAGGAGGATATCAGAACCAAGAAACTCAGACCCACACAGAGCTGGGAGAGACCTTTGAGGAAGGGGTTGCCATCTGGCTGATGTGAGCAAATCAGGATCTGGGGGAGAGCAGGTTACAGCTGGGGCTGCCCTCTCTCTCCTCCTGGGACATCTGAGAGGGTGTAGTGAGGCCAGTTCTGGAAGTGCCAAAAAATAGGAGACTGAAGCCAACTGCTGCTACTTGAGTGGAGGTCCTTGTCAGGGCTATGGTTACAGAATTAGCAAATGGGCTCCAGTGATAGGAATAGCAAAGAGGAAGGAGCAAGTCCCCAGACTCATTCTGACAAAACCCAACAAAGGCATCTGACAAAGGAACATGTATTTTACAGCAGGCAGGCATAGCAAAGAAGAGTACAGAAAGGCAACAAAGGACAAAGGCAATCACTTAATAATTAACACACTTCTGTCCTTCAAAGAATTTTAGCCACCCACACTACCAAAAGCCGTTCTTTGGCTTTGTCTTCCCTTGTTTTCACCTCATCTCTTCCTGGATCATCTTTATTTTCTCCAATCTCACAAGATGCTTGACTCTCTCTTATATTGTATCCATCTCAACTATGCGCTGCAATGTTTGCCCCTAAATCAGCCAATGGAAGTATTTTGCTTTCCAAAAAGCCGAGGGCTATAGAAGGAAATTATTCCACTGCTTTGGGGGACAGGAGCAGCTGCTGCCAATTGGGATTTCTAAACGGCTTTTTTGTCCTTGTTTACTTTGTTACGCATGTTTCCATGATATCTGGGCATATGTGCTGGCAGATGCTAGGGTGACTGCAAAGGTGAGGTTTCTAGAAGGAGATGGGCATTTAGCCTTGTCTCTCGGTGGGCAAATGCATGTTTAACAAAGGTAAGGACATGAAGATTCAATGGCTGGGGAGGGTAGATATATGAAGATACAAGGAATCAAGTCAAGGTGGGAAACTCTCAGAGATCCCATACCTGCAGATGAATGTTTTCTTCTGTTTACTTTTTAAAGTAATATAATTTGCAGAAATAATACATGCTCATTGCAAAACAAGAACAACAGAAGAGCATGTTAGTACATGAGGGGAAAAAAGCCCCCCTTCAACCTCTGTTATTTCCATTGCCGAGTATATCCACTCTTTATTCCTTGATATATATTCTTTTAGGCTTTTTTCTACGGGCAGTCCCCTCCCACACTGACACTGGGTTTGGCAACTCAACATGCTTTAGTCAATGAGATGATAGCAAATCTGACACAAGTGGGAGCTTGAAAAGCACTTGTGTGTTGGGATTTGCCCTTTCTTGTGGCTGGTTCATCATGTGAACAAACATGGAGTGTCTTTCTGGAGGACAAGAGACCATATAGAGAAAGGCCTTGGCCATCCTACCATCCTAACTGTTTCTGCTATTCCAGCAGAGGCCACACATATGAGGGAGGTTGTTCTAGACCACCCATCTTCAGCTGAGTCTGGACAACTTCCAAACCCGTGCACTGAATGTATAGAGCATTAATCACAAACACAAAATGGACTCTAATAATTCTGGTAGCTATGTCATTCACAAAGTGACAGCCATGCCAGAGCATCCCGTGAAAGGTGTACCCAGTGACCGCCCTAACCAGGTAACTCCAGACCCAGGAGAGGCAAAGAGTTTTAAAAAGAGGAGAGTTTATTGAAAGCAAAGAGTCAGAGCTCCTGAGTGGGAGGGGGTCCCAACTGGGGGTGCCCAGTGACTGAGGCAAAAGCTCTTGCTTTTATACCTTCTTTTGCCTGTTTGGGGAAGGGGAGCTGGGGCTTTTTAATGAAATTCATCTACCAGGTTTGTTCTGTTTGCCCACCCTGAAGGAATTAGCAAAATAACCCACTCTTATCTATCAGATCTGCTCCATTTGTCAGGCCAAAAGGAATTTTATGATTAACCTCAAGGTGTTGTTACATTTTGTCCTGGAGCAAAGGAGTGATTTCAAAACCAGGAGTTTTAGGATATGACTGTCTTTGTTTATTCCACTAGGGACCTCCCTGCCTACCTAATGACATTCTAACTAACCTGTCTCACTACATGACCCTGTTGTTTGAAACCACTCTTCCTCAACTATTGGAGATTACCCTCAGGCCAGAGCCTTGGTTAATGCCTGTGGTAAACTGAGTCAGATCCATGGCTTTATTCTAATAAAGTCTGACATTGTAGAAAGACACAAACGTGTCTGAGACTGCTACTTTGATAGCCATGTCCCACTCCTGACAATGAATCATGAGAGCTAATAGGTGTTTTAAGGAAGTCAGTTTTGGAGTGGTTCGTTAGTAAAAGTTAGCTCTTAGAGATAGATAGATTGGGACGGAAAGATATATAAACATAAGGGATGGAAAGATAAATATATAAATATTGGGATGGAAAGATATATAAATATAAGGATGTAAATAAATTTGTACTTATATACATAGTATAAATTTTAAAAATATATTTATTTATAATCACCTGAATAATATATGACCTCATTCTTTAAAAATCCCAAGACTACTCATAAGGTGAAAGAATCTTTTAGTCAGTAGCCACCATCCAATTCCCACTAGTACTGTCGCCAATGGGTACACTTCCTTCTGGATCGATTCCTGCTTTGTGAATTAGAAAATAGAAAATTTGACTTTCTTCATTTTTACTTTCTGCACTCAACAGTGTCTTGGAAATATTCCCATGCCAGTGAGCATCAACCTATTCTTACACAGGCACACCATACTTGCTTTATTTCTTAAATCTTTATGATTTTAATTTTGTCAGATCAAGTTAATCAATTTTCTTTTTCAAAACTGACTTTTTTTCACACTTACTCTTTCACTTGAAATTTAGACTCAGAGGTCAAGATAGATGAAAAATACTGTGGGGAATTTGGAGGGATTACATTGAATTTATTGTTTGAATGAATTAACAACTTTATTGTATTGCACCTTTTTATAAGCATGTTATATTTCTCATTTATTTCAGTTTTTAAATCACTTTTAGCGAACTTTTGTAGTTTTCTACAATTATTAGACATTTATTTCTAGATTGCTTCCACATTGCTTTATATATTGTGTTGCCATCAGAAAAAGGATCTTGAAATGTATTATGTTTCACAGGTATATAGGAAAGCTTTCATTTTTCTTTTTTATCATTTATCTTTTATCAGGCCACATTGTTGAATTCTCTTATTAATTTTAATAAGAAAACTAAGACAATCATTTGACAAAATGTATAGATAATCTCACCACTTATAAATAATAACAATTTTTCTCTTTCTTCAAGTATGTATACTTCTTTTTTTTTTCCTATTATTTTGGAACTCCAATTCAATATTGAGTATTAAAAACATTAGTAGTCATCTTTATCTAGTTCCTGACTTTGATGAGAATGTTTTTGGTGACTCACCATTGACCATGTGTTGGTATAAGTTACTGGTAGAAATCTCATATCAAGGTAGAGTTGTTTCTTAGTTCTCATTTGCTTAGTGTTTTTCTTTTTTAAGAAAGAATGGGTGTTGGATATCATCAAATGCTTTTTCATTATCTATTGAGAACAGCTTGTAGTTTTCTTTCTTATTTATTTAATAAATTATAGTATAAAGCTACTCTTGCATTCCTGAGATAAACCATACTTAATTATGCTGTATTATTTTCTAGTACGTACTGTGCTCTGTTAGTACTATTTTATTTTAAGTTTAACACCTCTATTCAGAAATGAAATTGTTCAGTAGTTTGATATTCTTATTCTCCTTATCTAGATTTGATAACAGATTAATACTACGTCCTTCATCCTTGATAGTCTAAGTTTGAATATGATATTTCTAGATATAAGGTATTGTGTTTGTATTTGTCTTTTTGTATATGTGTATTTTGTTCTGCCAATCACTTACCTATATTAAATTCAGGAAAATTCTTCTCTATCTATCTATCTATCTATCATCTATCTATCTATCTATCTATCTATCTATCTATCATCTATCTATCATCTATCATATATTGAGACAGCTTAGTTAGCATGTCCTTAGGTAGACAGGAGGACCCTGGTGGAATAAACAAAGACAGCCATATCCTAAAACTCCAGGTTTTGAAATCACTTCTTTGCTCCAGGACCATATACAACTCCTTGAGGTTAATCATATAATTCTTTTTGGCCTGCCAAATGGAGCAGATCTGATAGATAAAAGTGGGTTATTTTGCTAATTTCTTCAGAATGGACAAGCAGAACAAACCTGGTAAACAAATTTTGTTAGAAGGTACCAGTTCCCGTTTTCAAGCAGCACCCCTTCCCCAAATAGGCAAGGGAAGGTATAAAAGTAAAGGCTTTTTCCTCAGTCACTGGGTTCTCGTTTGGGAACCCCTCCCACTCAGGAGCTCTGACCCTTTGCTTTCAATAAACTCTCTGCTTTTAAAAACTCTTTGCCTCTCGTAGGTCCGTATTTCCATTCTTCAGTCTCACGAGACATGATCCCAGCATTCACTCACTCACTCCAAAGTCCCCTACATCATTTGGAGACTCACAGAGACATATTCCTCCTTCACTATCTCTATTGCTGTTGCCTCCTCTGAGTAGTTTCTATTCTCACCTAAAACAATTACTGACATTTCTAGTTCTATCTTCTCTCGTTTTTCCTCACATTTTTCTCAGCTTTTGGAAGTAATATTTGATAATGATAGCAAATCCTTATATAGTGCTATATATACAGGCACATTTTCCATGCTCTACATGTATTAATTCAATTATTCTTCGTAACCACCACTTCTGGTTGAATATGATACACTATGTCAGTCAGCAATGATTTAGGAAAACAAAAACACCCTAAGTATTTCAACAGAGAGAACATTAGAGAATTGATTAAGCAGGTATTGGAACACAGAAAAAGCAAAATGAGAACACTGAGTTAACCTAGATATACATGGAAGTAATAGTGGCAGAAACGGCTACCGCCTCTATGTCTGGGGAACATATGAATGATTATCAGAACCCAAAAACTCCATAGAATTGGAGTACACAACTGTGAGCAAGGGTGCCACTCTAGTCAAGGATTAGGGACTTGGAGATGAGGCAGTGCCCACTGTGCCAATACTAGTGAGGGAAGGTGAAGACACCTGTTCTAGGATGCCAAGTAAAGACAGAGATTAGAACTCCTGACTGCTGTTGCCAGCATTACCTGCTGGTATTAGGATATACTGACAGGAACCGCAAGCACACAGGAAGTTCCTACACCTACCAACTGCCTCTTAGTTGTGCTCTTGTGCCCTCTATTGGCATAACTCTACAGGAAACACATTAACAAAAGAGAAATAAATTCCAAGTCCTAGCCCCAGCTTCACAAATAAGAGTATTGTAGGATATATTTGGTATTTAGAGGGGGGGAGTTAATAAGGAGCACCAAGAATTTAAATAATTTTTCCAAAGTCATACTGCTAGTTAAGTACAGATCTAGTATTCAAACCTAGACAGTTTGTTTCCAGAGTCTTTGCTCTTAACCACCACAAGAGACTGCCTCTCCAACTGGTTGAGTTCTAGAAAATTCCTTCGTTCTCTATCCCAACTCACTAGTTTCTTTTGAACTATGGTTTTTCTTTTGTTTACCCCAACTACTGAGTTTTATTTCAATGATGACAGGTTTTTTGTTTGTTTGTTTGTTTGTTTAATTTTATTGTGGTAAGAACACTTAACATGAGATTTGTCCTCTTAAGTTTTTAAATGTATAATACAATATAGTCACGCACTGAATAACAACATTTCAGTCAATAACAAACGCATATGTGATGGTGGTATAACTTATAACCCAGCTGTGTAGTACCCTGTTTAGGTTTATTTAGGAACACGATGATATCCACACAATGATGAAATCGCCTAATGACAAATTTCTCAGAATGAATCCACATTCTTTAAGTGATGTATGACTGTACATTAACTATAGGCACAATAGGCTGTACAGTGGGTTACTAGAACTTATTCATCTTGCATAACTGAAGTTTTATACCCATTTAACAGCAACTTTTCACTTTCTCCTCCCCCTAGCCCCTGGCAACCATCATTTTACTCTCTGCTTCTCCAAGTCTGACTATTTTAGATACTTCATATAAGTGGAATCATGAAGTATTTGTCCTTCTGTACCTGGCTTATGTCACTTAGCATAATGTCCTCATGTTGTGGCATATGAGAGGATTTCCTTCTATTTTAAGGCTGACTAAAATTCCATTTTATGTATAAAGGACTTTTTCTTTACTCATTCATCCATCCACGGACATTTAGGTTGTTTCCACATCTTGGCTATTTGTGAATAGTGCTGCAATGAACATGGGAGTGTTAAAATCCCTTTGAGATCCTGATTTCAATACTGTCAAATACCCAGAAGTATGGTAGTTCTATTTTCAACTGAGAAAACTCCATACTGTTTTGCATAACAGGTGCACCATTTTATATTCTCATGAAGAGGGTGCCAAGGGTTCAATTTTCCTACATCTTTGTCAACCAATTTCCATTATATAGTAAGTTAATGTTATTATGGGTCAGATATCTCCTTACATTTCTCAGAATATAATTATACATACTTTAAACTTTCTGTTATTCTTGTTCTTCTATGTCTCTGTCCTCAAGATTAAGTTAATCTTTTATTGAGGGATAACAAAGCATTGGCTTCCCTCAAATGATTGCTGATTTTTGATGAGCTCTCATCTATGTAGCTGAGATACCCTGCTTGATTGACTGATTTGTCTACTTCTGAGGAGAGGTGAGATGAGATGCTATGGCTTGACAACTGAGCAGCTTTCATTCAGAGTAGGAAGACTTGGAATATGCCATTGGGGTAATATTGTAGCCATCAGCACTGTCACAATTCTTTGACCCCACGTTCTTACAGCATAACTTCTTCTATCTCACCTGAGTCTGACACCCCTGTAGCTGCTCTCTGCCCTAAGATAGTGGGCTATTCAGAGCCTGATCTGCTTGGTTTCCCCTTCTGATTACCCAGTTGTTTACTCTTAGGACCTCTTGATCCCAGTATCCACTATGCTTGGCTATAAAACTCCCTTCGTATTGCTCCCAACTTCTGTAGCAGAAAAGTGTGTTTGGAAAACTCCATATTTTGGAAACTTATATTTTCTAATTTCATTTCCTTTTAAATCTTTCAAGAATTTCTCATAGGTTCTGGTCTGTCTGGATTCTTCTTGATTTACATGCTAGAAGTGAATTTTAAAAGGAAAATACATTATTATTTTTAGACATTTTATATGGAATGGCGAAGCTTAAATCTGCTTTCAAAAACAAAATAGGATTCTGTTTTACTCATAATGTTTTGCAAATTATTTTTATAATGTATCAATAAACCACTGGCATATTTACATGAAAGTAGATATATGTTATTTTGAGGCTACAATAACATTCTAGATATGAATATACCACATTGACATTCCCCCTTTGATGGCCATTTTAATTTATTTTCAGTGTTTACTATTACAAGCAATACTGCAATGAGCATCCTCGTGCACTTTTGAATTTATTGCTAAAGAACAGATTTTTCTATGTAGATTTGTATCATCCAAGAGAATGTTCATGGGATGTGGCTTTCAAAGAAACAGATAATTTTTTCTTCCCCATGTTTTTGTTAACACTCAATTGCGTTAACTCAATATTCTCATCATTCTGGCTATTTCAGTCCAGGGAGTGCAGCGGCCAGACCCATCATCCATAACTGTCTTCTTGGAGTCAGGAAATAGTGCCAGGACAGAGGAGGGTATTGAAAGACATGGGGAAGCATGAGGCCAAAAAGATGCATCACTTAGTAGTCTCAGAACATTAAAAAGAAAGCTACAATATCTGTTGATAAATAAATGAATTTTTTTTCCATAACAATGTTTACTTGGCAATATATAGGAAAATAAATAACATGTCCTGAAGTCCAAGTAATTTCTAAAAATCCTCAGAAGCTTTACATATACCAAGAAACATTTAATTATTTTCAGCAGAGAGGTCTTTTCTTCACATCCTAAATCCTTCCTCTCAATAGGGACTCAAGTCCCAACATCTGTCTTCATTCTACTTTTAAACACTTTCTTACCCCTGTTTTGGACTTCTGTCCAACAATTAACACTTCCAAATTCTGTTCCCATAATTTATCCTCAATTATAAACTCCAACATGCCTGTGTTAGAATAAACATCTGGTAGACCTACCAGCATAACCCTAGGGACAAAAGTTATTAATCTGCGACGAGCTGATTCAGAGCAGATGACAAAAATATCACTAGAATTTACTAGAAATGTGCTCTCCATGTGTGACTTGTTATTTTCCTTAGAAACTGAGAGAAAGCAAAGACAAGACAAAAAGAAAGGAAAGAAAAAGAATAAGGAAAAAAAGCAGTTACTGTGGTAGACTGTATTTTCCAAAACTGTCCACAGCCATGTTTCCACAATCTCAGAACTTTGACATTTCTCCCATGCAAAAATAGAGTTTAATTTCCACCCCTTGAATGTAGGTCAGCTTTTGTGACTGCCCAATACATAGAATAGAAAGGAAGACACACTGTGTGACTTCTGAGGCTAGAACACCAAAGGTGCTACACCTTCCACATAGCTGTTTCCCTCTAGCGACACTCACTTTTGGATCCCAGTCACCATATTTGAAGGATTCCCAGGCAACAAAAAGAGCCCATTCACAGTTGATCTGGCTGACAACTGATAGCCATTATCAATCACCAACTGATAGCCATTATCAATCACCAGACATGCAAGTGAACAGACTTCAGATGATTCCAGATCTCAGCCTTCCATAGTATCTTCCAGATGACTCTTCCATGGGTCAAAGACAAGCCGTTCCTCCTGTGCCCTGTTTAAATTCCTGACACATAGAGAATCTATAGTAAATGGCGGTTTATGCCACTAAATATGGAGGAAGTCTTTCCATTCTGTAAAGTGAAAAAAAACCACCCATATCCTTAGAAAAATGGAAAGCTTTTCATGTTCTATTGAAATCAATATTGGAGGATATATGTTTAAAACATTAAGTGTGAGCAGGGGTGGACACACACCATTTCACTACCAATACTAGTTGTAGTGTATAATTAATTCTCTTACTAGAGATGAGAATCAATATTGATGGATCTTAAAAGTTTTGAGTGGGCACCTTTTCCATCCTTGAGTATTTGTCTAGTCTGTAGTTGGAAATGTTTAAAATTGCAATAGATTCTCCTAATGTTTATTTAAAAATTGCCCTTCCTATGTTTTATGGCATTAGCTTTAAGGTTCCTATCTAACGATTTGTCAGCCTTGACCCTCCCATTGTGTACTACACATTCTTTGCAGACATTCATTTCTTTTCCTTGGTGCCTGCATTTTCTCAGTTAGTTTTGGTAGAGTAGGATGAGAATGAATAATTTATTTATTTGGAAAAAAATGATGTTTATTATTTAGTAAGTATATTTCACAATGCCTTAAGCTCATCTATTAACGATTCCTTCTCTTCTAGCTCTGAAACAAAACAAAACAAAACAATAAGGGCTTTACTCAAGCCACTTATTAGGTCAATCCTGCAAAGAAAAATCAAATTGGTTAATACCTGATTTTGTTTTTAGTTTTACCAAACAAGACTTCTTCCTTGAACTAAAAGCTTGATGTAACAGCTAATGGGAAATTCTCTTTCTGGTAATGTGCAAAATAGTCACATAGTTGAGTGTGAGGCTTATATTCAATCAAAGATTAAAGCCCACATTCATTTACTGTGTCTTCAAATCTGTCATGATGATGAAACTTAGTACTTTAAGAAATTTACACTGCAGCTTGTTCTAATACAATTGCTATCTGACTACATTTATAACCCCTGCCATAGCATTTATGGATAAAATAATACAATTTTACAGAAGATTAATTTAATGTTCACAGAGGAATTTTCTATATTTATTTTTTTGTTTTTGTTTTTGTTTTGTTTTTTTTCCCTTTAATTACCCAATATGGCTGTGTGAAGAAGAAGGGGGAAGACTTGAGAAACCAGATTCTATTCCATTGTTGGGGTTGTATTAAAGCAGCTAATAGACATTCTTTTTTCAGGTTCCTCAGATGGAAAACATTCTACTGATGTTGGTCCTTTATTTTCCTAAAGGAGACATGGGTAATGCATGCTGCTGCATCCATTTGAAGATGGATATGTTTGAGACGTGTTAGGATCAAACAACAATTTGCAATTTGTTCAGTTCAATAGTCTAGTATTACTTTTAAGTCACTACCACATAGATAAAAATTGCCAAAAGTGATCAAAAATGGGAAATAAGTAGCAATACTAATCTACTCATTATGTCTTGGAAGCCAGATATGCTTCCACTTACTTTGTGTATGGTTTGGGTGTGTATGTATGTACACACATGCATGTTTATAAAATGAAAGAAAAAACCAGAGTAGTGTGTTGTTTGAGAGAAATTTCATAAAAATAAGAAAAATTTTTACTCCTGAGGTTATTGCTATCCTCTTGGAGGAGGTCATCAACAGGATGTGAACACCAGTTGACCTGTGAACTGGATCTGGGTGATTAGAGGCTCCTTCCCCTATCCTTGTAGTGTACACTGTGCCCACCACTCTCACAGCCAGAGCCGTGTTCAAGAATCCAGCCTTTAGAGAGGAATGTGTTGTTGAGACCATCTGGATTGAATATGCAACTGAACCCAGTTAAGGCTTTTATATAAATTTTTTAGATTCTGGTGGGCAGATGTGGAGATCGGCTCATCCTACGGTCACTCAAGAAAAGCCTCATGTGTAAGTTTCCTGGCTTGTTAAACCTGCCACGTACTAACCTGGGGTGGTCTGCTTGCCTCTTTCTTTCATCTCTTCTTGGCCTCCAGGTATGGGGACCAGTTTCAAATTTCACCCAGGAAGCTCCTGGGGTTTTGAACCAACATAACCTTCTCTCTAGTCCACTTCAGGATGTTTCCTTAAGATAATTGTAGATCTGAAAGGGTAGGATAGAGCTCACATACCTACTTTTTCTGCCCCTTCAGAAGTAGATGACTATAAGCTTCTGTTGAGGAGAGTTTTCCTCTATCCTACAAAGGTTCTTTTGGCTGTTCTAATAATCAAATAGACATGAGACCAATTAACAGGAGAAAAACAAATTTAATTTTGTACATACGAGAACCTCACATACATGAGAGGCTCAAAGACAGAAAGGTAAAGTAAGGTATACTTTATCTTACTTGAGCCAAGGAATAAGATAGGGGCCTGGGAGGGTAATTCACAGGGTGATAATAAGAGCAGATAGTCAGAAATTAGATGTTTACCCTGATGTACAGACAGGTCATAAAAATTTATTTTTGGTAATAACTCTTATTATGGGAAAGGCCCCCAATTTAAATTCTTTAAAGAAGCAATACAAGTTTCTATTGAGCCCATAGGGTCTCAATTGCCTTTAACTCAAAATGATCGTGCCAAAGTGGCACATCTTGGGAGAGCCTGTTCTTTCTGAACCCTTTCACTTCTCATCTCAACCAGTCTTCTTCTTCCCTTTCTTCTTCTTCTTCCTCTTCTCCTTCTTCTTCTTCTTCTTCTTCTTCTTCTTCTTCTTCTTCTTCTTCTTCTTCTTCTTCTTCTTCTTCTTCTTCTTCTTCTTCTTCTTCTTCTCCTTCTTCTTTTTTGTTCGGCAGTTTCCAACCTTTCTCCTGCCATCATGATACAACCATGTATAGAAGAGCCATAGTAGACATGGCTGAACGTAATGGACATTGCTGGAATGTCAGTCACTATGAGCTAAAATATAAGTGGCTAGAAGCACATACAAAATGTGGTTTTTGGTTTAAATTGGGTTTCCTGATTCTGGTTGAGCTTCATATTCTAGCCCACAGAAATAATTTTCAAGGTGTATTTATTAAGTAATTAATTAGTGCTTTCTAGTCATTGTGATAAAATTTTTGAAGTGACTATCATTTTTTTCTTCCTCTTTTATGCACCACTACAAAATGTCCTCTACCCAGTCAACACTTAACTCTGATCTATGATGTGTGACCGAATCTATTGGGGAAGCTCTCTGTTCTTGCAAGAAGTAAGTGCATGCAGATTTTGGAGATAATTAGTTTACACTCCACAGTCACAGTTATTTTTTCTTGGAAAGAACTTAGGGTATTATTCTCAGACCATTCAGGTGGCAGGTCTCTCTGATACTTTTTCCTTTAGTAGCAATAATCACCGTTAGTGTTACTACCATTACATTTTTTGTGCATACCTACCCGATGTCAGACACTGCTCTAGATGATAAACATAAGTTATCTTCTTAATCCTTGTGAAGTAGATATGAGCCCTGCTTTATATAGATGAGGAAATCACAGTCACATGCATAGTGGAAATAGCAAAATTATTGGTGTCAGACAAATTTGGACTCATTCTCTTCCACTTCAGAGCTATATTATGATTTTGTAAGTCTTTGGATTTCTTTGAATTTCAATGTAATAAAAGATAAACATGTTTACTTTGAGGCAACCAGGAAGCAAAAGGCAAATGAAAACAAGAGCAACAATCAAAAAACAAAAACACAAGCATAAAAAACAGGTAACCAAAATTTAAACAATTTTTCCCTCTCCAGGTGCCTAAACTGTTTAAAAATGAAGTTATGTCGACCAGATGAACTTAAACTTCTTATTTGTTTCTTTGAATTTTAATGGATTGGTCATTCTCACGGATATGCTGAGGCTTTTGGCTAATGAAGGAACAAATTTCATGTGTATGTTTTTATGTGTATTTAAATTCTAAATTGCCTAAGAATAGGCAGTGATTTTTGTCCTCATTTTCAGCTTTCTAGAAATGATGACTGAATCTGTGCCTAATCAAGAGTTTTGCTCATTTCACTTTAAATCATTCTCTTATTGAAGAACACCTACGTATTAACTGGATTGAGCTTGATTTTAACTCACTGTGTCTCTTGGCACCCTTCCTTGTTAAATGAAGTTGTTAGCTTTTTCACTGACACATTTAACTGACACTAATCCAAAATTAAAAAGAGACACTATGGAGTATGCAGGGAAATTTTTAAATCTCTGCTATGAAAAGACAATATGTGTATTAGGTCTTCAAGGATTCATGCAGAGTCTAGAAGACATCAGTCTGGATGTGCAATGAATGCTCCTTGGTAAAATTCAAAGCTTTCATGTGGTGCAGGTATGAGGGATCACTGCAGCCTCCTCTGGGCGAAAGTGCGTGCAATAAACATATGTGCATCACCTCTGCCAACAAGGACTTCCTAACCATCTAATTTGCTCAAGTCTCTGTAATATCCTGTGTCCAGAAAGGATGAGCTGGGTATTGAAGTATAGTAAACAGTTTACACTACCAACGAATCTTACCTTTTCATCTTCTATTTTCAGATGATCATAGTAATCCTGGGAGAACTTTATTTTGTTCACAGAGTATCTTTTTCTTCTGAACACTTCAAAGAGAAACTATCATCAAACCTGAGTGGCAGTCACTATTTGCCTCCAAGATCCAAGTGAGCAGGTGAGTGAGGACTTGGGCTTGACTACTGACAAAATTCTAAACCTGGATTCTGAGTGTATCCTTTGTTATGAGGACACTGACGTGGGGGATACATTTTATACTAGGATGATTCAGGAAGAGAGATGTTCTCCAACTGTAGTCAGGGTCTGCTCATTCAAAAACACTGAACATGCTGTTGGTTGACTACCTTGTGCAATGTTGTCCCAGAGCCTAGTCACCCTCTGGGAAGTGTTTGTTCAGAGGACACAATAAGCCCACAAATCATGAGCAGGTTTTTAACAGCTATGACTTTACAGGAGAGAAGTGTGGTTTCACACTAAAGTGTTCCAACTGGAATTAAATGCTGGACAAGGTATGGGAGTCAAGGACACAGCTAATTTTACACTCTGTAGACAGATATAGAAGACTTAGAAAAAGGCTTGATAAGAAACATGGTTCAGCCTTGCTTCAATGTTCACAATTTCCAATGGAGGCTCAAATCCATAGTCTGTTAGAAGTTGCTATCCTCCTATTTCCTTGAATTTTAAAGAGAATATTTTCCTTTCTCTTTTCAAACAACTTTTCACCTCCTGTTATTTCCTTCTAATATAATGCTTACTCTGTTCTATTGTCGTTTCCATGGAACTGTGGTTTGGAAATTGATACCTCAACAATTTCCAAAGAGCTGGCCAAGTACCTTCCCTCCGTGGGAAGGTACCTTAATGATTATCTCAGGCCCACTAGAATGTCTGCACATACAAACTAAGAGTAAGCACATTTGGGGAATAAAATATAAGGCTGAGAAAGCCATATTTAAATAACCCTGGGTCCGTCTCTTTCTTTTGTAACCAATTCTCTAAATTATTCCCCTATTAATATTTGAGGCAAATGAAGGCAGTAATGTTTTCTGCCACTTGGATCATTAAGTATGTCCTTTCGTTGCTGTATAATAGAAGACAGGCTTTTGCCTTGGTTTTCTTTCATTTGTCTATTTAAAGGATGTTTAGCCTGCATACCTTTGACACGTGGCATTTCATATCCTGCTTAGCCTTTTCTGGTCAAGAGAGCTTGGGTTTTCCTTCTTAAAATGTACATTTACTTACTTAGAGACAAATTATTTGAAATGATCAGCAAAGTTGGCCTTTGGTGATTAACATGTGTATGTGCTGTTCAGGTGTATGTCTTCAACCCAGCATAAATTCAATTTTAATCCTGTAATTAAGTCATTAGCTCCAAAAGAACAGTCTCTCTCTCTCTCTCTCTCTCTCTCTCTCTCTTCTCTCTCTCTCTCTCTCTCTCTCTCTCTTCTATGGTGCCTAGTAGCGTGCTATGTACTTTGTGATTGTACTGAGGAAAGGCTGCTAGCTTACTTTGAAGACATGGTAATAAAATAATAATAAATCTTCCATTCTCTTTTCTAGTTTCCTAATCTAAACTCTGTATCTTTCTATCAATCACGTTTATGGTTTCCCCTCAGCTCCCTTCATTTCAATTGTATTCTTTCCATAAGAAAATGAACAAACCAATGTCAATTTTCAGGTGGCAATCTCATGCATTTCCATGGCTTTATTTACCATGTATGCAGGTGACAGCCAGTTCATTCCATCAATCATGGAGGCAAATTCCCATGAGTCCCCAAGATGCCTCGATTTATTATCCTTGGACTATTCCTTTGAGAAATTTATCAAAGAAAGGGTGTTTTAGAGAAAGCTAACAATCCTTGCATTGAGGTGTACTCAATCATTCAGACAGTCTAAGGAACCACATTTGTAAAGACTCTTGATGCATAAAATAATGCAAAGAGAGGAATAAAGCTCACCCTGAACTTGCACGAGTAAGATGGCCATGAATTGTAGTGATTAAAAACGCAGACATTAAGTTCAGTCAAATCACAGCCTACAAGTGATGTAAATGATATTGGATCTGTCAACAGTTTCTGGATGTGGGTCGGGATTGTGTCTCGTGAAGCCGAAGAATGGACACACGGACCAGGGAGAGGCAAAAAGTTGTAAAGGAAGATAGTTTATTAGAGGCAGGAGAAGAGGTTGCAGCTCCCAAGTGAGAGGGGGTACCCAAAACTGGGAAGCCCAGGGACTGAGGCAAAAGCTCTTACTTTTATACCTTCCCTTGGCTGTTTGGGAAAGGAGGCTGGAGCCTTCTAATTGAATTCATCTATCAGGTTTGTCCTGTTTGCTCATCTTGAAGGGATTAACGAAATAACCCATTCCTATCAGATCTGTTTCTTTGGCCAAAAGGGATTTGAAATAATTTATTCATCTCAAGGCAGGGTCTCATATCTTTGTCCTGGAGTGAAGGAGACATTACAGAACCTGGAGTTTCAGGATATGGCTGCTTTTTTGTTTATTCCACCAGGGACCTTCCTGTCTACCTAGCAACATGCTAACTAACCTGTCTCAATCCCCCCTCTGAAGACAAAACCCTAACTGCTGTCAGGGAATAAGGGCAATGACTGCTCTGGCTACTTCAGGCTGAGGAGGGGCGTGGTAGAGAGAGACCAGCAGTGAGGGCTTGTCCAGAGGTCTATCTAAGGGTCCCCAGTAGATGAACAAATCCAGATGAGGAGGGTGTTGTCTTGTAGGCCATCATAGCCAACCAGTGGGTAGTCTGTGAGCTGAGACACATTGTAGGCAACAGCATGAAGTCATACCTATAACAATGGATGAAAGAAAAATGAGAAAATTTTCCTTAAGTTCCGCTAAACTAGGAAGCAAGGAAGTAAGGAAGGCAAAGAATCTTGTTGTTAGTTTAATATTGGAAACTATATTATGAATTTGTTGAACTTTATTTAACTATGAATTATCAGTGAGATTGAAACAGTATAACCCTTTAAACTTTTTGTGTCCTTGTTTGTGTTAGATAGATAATAAGAGAAGTTAGATAGAAGTTGATAATCTATGGCAGCTCTGCTTTTGAGAACTGTTTCTCTGACCTGTCCTAACTCTTGTCTCATGGCATGGATAGCCTGTGAGGTAGATTAAAGCACTGGGTGGAGCAGCCAGTGAAACTAACACATTGATTAGCCGGAGTTATGGCTCTTTTTTCTTTACTCAGTTCTAGTATTTGAGAGAGAGCTATTAGCTCAGCTAGTTGTGTGCTAGCCCCAGAGGGAAGGCTTGTATTTTCTAAGATATTATGTAGAGTAACTACAGAATATCCAGCCTTTTGTATGTCGTTTTTTGTAAAAGAGCTCTCATCAGTGAAGAGAGTCCAATCTAGGTTGTCTAGGGGTGTTTTTTGTAAATCTGCTCTAGCAGTATAGGTTTGTATTAAAATTTATTGGCAGTTAATTCTTCCTCCATCTCTGGGAGGAATGTGGCAGGATTAAGGGTAGAGCAGGTGTGTATTTGGATTACAGGACTTTATAATAAGAGGGCCTGATACCGCAGGAGGAGGCTATCACTGAGCCAGTGACTAGTATTAGTACAGTCATACCTCCGTTTTCAAACATCTCTGTTGACGAAGACTTCGGTTTATGAACGTCGTAAACCCGGAAGTAAATGCTTCGGTTTTCAAACACACCTGGGAAGTGGAACATGTCACGCGGCTTCCACTGAGTGCAAGATCCTGAGGCCTAGCTGTCGGCTGTTTTCTAACGTTTTAGAACTGGATCGGTCTTCTGGAATAGATTACATTACAAAACCGAGGTACCACAGTATTTAAAAGTCCTCGAATGTGATGGGGGGGGCAAAGATGATTAAGCCCTGTCCCATCCTGAGCTTGGTGGCTTCACACAGCTGAATCAGGAGGGCAGCTGCAGCTATAGCCTGGAGGCAAGCTAGTCAGCCTCGTGCTATGAGTTCTAGTTCCTTACTTAAATAGTTCCAGAGTCCTTTTTTAAGTTTAATTTGTTTATTTTACATTTCCTCTAATGTATAGACCAATGCCAAGGAACAGGATAAGTAAAATGAGCCCCAATCTGGGGGCTGTCTTTATCTTTACAACCAAGCAGCTTTCAGAGGAAAAAAGTCCAGAGTGAGCAGTTGAGACAGAATAAATTGCTTCTATATCAATTGGGAAATTAATAGGCTTACCTGCCACATCAGGGTCACCCAAAGTTTTACCCCTGTGATGAGAATAGCTTGGGAGCTGCTGGGAACTTCAGGCCCAACAGTGATGACAGCCATTTTGGGGAAGGGAGTTGGTTTCTGCTACCTTCAGAACAAGGGGTACTCCCTCCTCTACTGCCCTTTAGTCTGTACAGGGGGCACGGCTGTTTTGGAGGACTAGGACACTCCTTATTCCAGTGGTCTGAGCTTCCACAACCAAAGCAAGCTCCTTTATCTGGCGTATTCTCTCTGGGGCTTTTGGGGTGCCTGGAGGTGGCTCCAGCCCTGGATTGTCTATAACTGTGACCAGAAGTCTGGCCTGTCCCTGATCTCATCACTGGTCTCACTGTTCTTTTATTTCTTGTTTTTCTGTCTTGGCTGTTAAAGACAAACAAATTCCTGGCCTTCTCTAGGATCTGAGCCTCTTAATCAGGGACATAACAGTGGGCCGGAACCATTAGAATTCCTTGCCAGTTAAGGAAAAATATTAGGCTAAACTTTCTTATACTGGCCTATAGCTGATACCGAGGAAGGCATATGAATTCCAGCAGTTCTACTATATAAAAGTTTACTTAACTATTAGAAAACTTAATTTTCAGATTTAATTTTTGAATAATTAAGGACCTGATTGAGAAAATATAAAACATAGAATGTTATTTTGGTGACATATGTAATCTTTGATTTTTCAGGTAGAAAACTTTTTCATAATGTAAATAGCAGACCAATAGTCTAACGAACTTTATCTTAGAGAGAGAAAACTTAACTTTTATTTTGTACCAGCTTACTTTTTAGATTTAAATTTACTTAATTACATTTAGTTTAACTATATATAAAACTCTCAGAACTTCTCACAAGCCTTCTATGACTTTTCCAGTCCCTTTTAGTTTGTCTCTTTTCACTCATTTAAAAATAACAATCTTTAGGACAAACTGCTTTCTTTCAGTATCTTCAAAAATGTGTTTCCATACCTTATACTTTTCTTGAAAGCACACATACCATTTTCTTCAATGTTAGAATCCATAACCTTCAGAACCGTAATTTTTACTGACAACCAAAAGCAAGCAATTAGCACTTCCACTAGCAAATCCAGGAATATATCTGGCAACCTTTAAAAGCATAGACTTTTGTAATAAAATATAAGATATATTTATTAACAGATCTTAATTTCTCTCTTAACATTCCTGTGACAAGAAGCTAGAAATAGATGAACTTAGACCTACCTAATAATTAACACCTCAGAATTTTGTTATTTTGAAATACCTAGATATTTAATCTAAGCTCTTTTCTTGACAAATTCTGTAACAGAGATAACATGACTTTAAAAGTAGGCTATTTAGAATGTTAGTAATCTGGGACTCCAATCTAAAGGTGATTTTCCTCATAATGAATCCCACTGCGAGTGGTCTCTGCAAGACAGAATTAGAGCAGCAGAGTAAGGGGTGGTGGGAGGGAGGTCTGGCTTGAGAATTAGCTGCTTGGTTTTTAAAAGTGGCACGTTTTTCCTTCAGTTACCTCAGCCTCAGGCATTCCTGTTTATAGGTGGATTAGGAGATGGGTGTATGTTGAAGGGTCCTCCTCAGGAGTGAAGGATCTCACTGGAGGTTCCTTTGGAGGAGTCCCTTTAGGAGGGGTCTCCTTAGGGAGAATCTCCTTAGAAGGAGTCTCCCTAGGAGGAGTCCCCTTGGGAGGAGCCCCCTAGAAGGGGTCTCCCTAGGAGAAGGGAGGCAAGAGATCACGGCCAAAAGAATCGGGTCAACACTATATTTCTTATAGAGGTCCCTAGGGGCGAAAAGAGCCTGAACAAATGGAACTTCTGACCATTTGCCCTCTTATCTGCAAAATAGGTCTAGCTGCATGGTAGTATTGTAATTAATACTTCCCTCAGAAGGCCAAGTCTCCCCATCTTCCACCGTGTATTTAGGCCCAACCTCTGAACAAAAGAAAACCAGGTACTGCTTCTTCAGAGTCTGAGGGTCAAAGTTGTCCCAATGTTTCAAGATGCAATTCAGGGAGGTGAAGGTGCTTGAGGGCTGATTGCCCATCTGAAAGGGAGGAAGAACAGAAAGGTGTCCCTTTGCAATTCATCTCCCATAACTTGCTCTGGGGCGTTCCCTAGCTGCGCGGGCCACGGACATAGCACAACCGATTCCAGGGCCAGTGGGGAGACATGGCGCACCAGGATTAGTTGCGCTTACCTGGGCAGCCCAGCCTGTGCCTACAGTGGGTGCCTACCCTGTCTCCGCCTGAATGTCTGGCCAATAGAGGCTGTGGCTGATAATGAGGTAGAGGGATGTATGTCCTGATTCTGAGCATCACAGAAATTGATGGTATGCTTAATATAACAGTGACCTTCTAAATAAAGGTGTTTAAGGAGGGAGTACGTGCTTAAAGTATGTAGGGAAGGCATACGGTCTAGGCAAGAGGGAGTGAAAGGAGGCCCTGAAGCCCAATATGTGAAGGGGGCACAAAAAGAGATATCTGAAGCCCCAAAAGGCTTCAGAGAAAGCTGTTTCCTTAAGGAAAAGTGAATCCGGAATATATTGGTTCTCCTTAAAAACTTTGCCTGGCGGTGGCTGAGGTGGCCTGGCAGGCAGAGGTCCAGAGAAGCTGTGCTCTTGGAATCCCTCCCTCTCGGTTGTCTGCAGCCCAGCCGAGCTGGGGGCAGAGCCAGGCGTCAGAGAAGCTGTGCGATCCCCAGAGGAGGACAGCAATAGAACAGAGGGGATGAAAAACCAAGTCTCCAGAGAGACATTATGCCATACAAACACAGACCTCACTGGTGCTTGGATTTGTCTCAAGCCTGGTAGGTCCTAAATGACCTGTTCCAAGACTAGGTTATCCTGTCATGGGAGTTTTCAAGCGGCAGATGCCCTAATGGCCATTCAACTGTCTGACCCATGCCCACCAAGGATGGCAAACAAAAGAGGTATAGGAAAGTGAGAGAGAGGTTTTGGGGTCCCCTAAAATGGGCTTACCTCCTGGCTGGCTTGTTAAAATATGTTACTGGAGAGTGTTGAGGCGGTCTTACAGGGAAGGGACCCCAGACCAATGTCTCAAGAGCTGGGGAGACATAGTGACAGGATGAAAGAACAGCAAAGACAAAGGAGTCATTCTGCTGGCACCCTTACAGGCTGTAGGGCTGAGAAGGGACCAGAGGGACCTTTGGGACCCACTGTAGAGTAGCCACGACCAGGATACCTCAGTTGTCCACAAAGGCCCTCAGTCCTGGCCACATACCATGTTAAGGTCTAGAATCGACCACCCCTCAATTGGACAGAGGACACACGCGATAATGCAAGTCACACAGCGAGGTTTATTTCCAGCTAGCTGGGGTCCAAGTATCTGCCCGACGCAGCGGGTTTCAACAAGGACCCCGAGCACTCAAAGCCAAGGGTTTATATAGCATCTTTAAAGCATCCAATAATTTTCCATAGCTTCAAGGAGTACATATCATGGGCTTGTTCCACATTCTGGGGATTTGACAAGATAAGCTGGCTTGTACCCCACCCAGTCGGCAGTTAACAAGATAAGCTCTTTTCAAACAGGGCATCTGGTCCACACCCTGTTAAGGTCATGCAGAAAATGGCTTCCTTTCTTATGCTAACCTACTCTTACAACCAGTACTCAGTCTCCTATGGAAAGGAAAAGAGCAGCAGAAGGATAAGAGAAAGTAGCAGAGAGGGGAGAGAAGCCTCCAAATGGCACCTTTATGGGCAGTTGGGCTGGGGGAAGACCCAGGGGGCCTTTGAGACACACCACAGAGTAGCGACCACGATCAGAGTCCTGCAATTGCTGCCAAGGCCCATTCACCTCAACCACACCCTGTCTTGGGGCTTTACTCTACCCGAGAGAGAAAGTAAAAGAAAAGGCAGTTGGACTGTTGCCAACATTCCTTGGGCTCCGTGCCAGAGGGGATCCACCAGAACCCTCCTACAAGACCTGCCCTCCGAGTCTTGAGAGTAGCAGCCACACTTTTCCCATTTAAATGGCAGAAGGAGGCCTACTGTTTGTGCGATAGGAAAAGGAGAGAAAAATGATGAAGGCCCATAGGGTGGGCAAGCAGAAAGGCACAGATAATATTTACATCTCCTTCAATCCGGATGAGCCCCCAAATGATGTAAATGATGTTGGATCTGTCCACAGTTTCCGGGTGTGGGCCGGGATCGTGTCTCGGGATACCAAAGAATGGACACATGGACCAGGGAGAGGCAAAAAGTTGTAAAGGAAGATAGTTTATTAGAGGCAGGAGAAGAGGTTGTACCTCCCACGTGGGAAGGGGTCCCGAATGGGGGTGCCCAGTGACTGAGGCAAACGCTCTTACTTTTATACCTTCCTTTGCCCGTCTGGGGAAGGGGGCTGGAACCTTCTAATTGAATTGATCTATCAGGTTTGTCCTGTTTGCCCATCCTCAAGGGATTAACAAAATAACCCATTCCTATCTATCAGATCTGTTCCTTTGGCCAAAAGAGATTTGAGATAATTTATTCATCTCAAGGCAGGGTCTCATATCTTTGTCCTGGAGTGAAGGAGACATTCCAGAACCTGGAGTTTCAGGATATGGTGCCTTTTGTTTAGTCCACCAGGGACCTTCCTGTCTACCTAACGACATGCTCACTAACCTGTCTCACCAATTATTGGCTATATAATAGGGACCAGTTTCTGAAACTCAGTTTCCTCATATGTGAAAAGAAGTAAGACTATCTACCTCATAGGACTGTGGAGAAAGTCAAATGAGATAATAATTATAAAATATGAAATCTAGTGAGGTGTCTGGAGTATTGCATTCTCCTAAGACTGTAGCGATAGTTATGTTTAAAAGCTACAAAATAGTCCGTCTCGTTATGTGAAGGTTTGTCATTATAGTTCCAGATATTCTTGTTAAATCACATCTTCCAGAACATCTCTATTGTACGTAGTGGGGTAGCACATATTATCAGACATCAGCAGTCCTATCTTGCCACCTGCGGCATTATCAAGGTGTAGGGGTGCCATGTCATCACATTATGATTTTGGCAGAAGGATTTTAATTATATATATAACTTGAATATAGGCTATGTGTTAATTAGTATAAAAGCCAAAGGAGTACTTGGTTTTAAGTTCGACTTGAATTTTCAATTTATTTCTCAGTTCAGCAGAATAGTAACATTAATAGCTAACATGAATAGAGTGACTACTCTGTGACAGGCACTAGATTTTTTAGAACCAGTACTTCTCAATTTAGGAGAACGTTCGCAGAGTCCCTGGGACAATAATCTTTGGCTAGGCATCAGTTATGGTGCTTTCTCCTCAAACAACTCAAAATTCAAATCAAGTTCTCCTTTGACTTTGGATACACCAACATCGGGCAGCTATTTTGACATCTATGTCTCTCCTGGCCATTTATAACTTCCTGATTTTCTCTTATCTTCTGCGGGCTGCTTTTTCATGAATTCCTCATCTATGGATAAAGGCTTTAAAGTTCAGTGGATTTTCCTAGTCAGATGCAGAATTCCAGGGACAAGCTGTGCTATTGTGACGGTCATTTGAAATATCACTAGGACATTCTTCATTGTCTGGTTTTTATTTATGCAATAAAAAAGCAGAGGAAATGCGGGACAGTTAAAATGGTTAAAGCTGAATGGTAAATCTGGAAATCTTATCAATAGCACATCAAAGGGGCTGCACAGTGCTGGGGGCAGTAATTTCTTTGTAAGGAGAATGCCTAAAGGTCTTATTTCAAATTCTGATGACACAGCAGATCTAGATGCCAGCATTTGATAATAATGCCTGAACTGCCAAACATTAACCAGAAATCACTGCCTATGATACAGATGGCAATCTATCATAGTAAATGTCACTACAGGGAAGAACTTAAAAGCCAAAAACTCAAAAGAGATGAGACACAAAGCTCATCCAATTGGACTTTGCACTCCAGAGGAATTGTAAAGTCAGATTATAAGTGGGTGGCCTCTGCTTTTTACAAGTTCTCAAAGTTCTCTAGGTCTGGGTGATATTGTTCGTGGCCTGCATGATTGCCACGCAGATCCCCTTATATAAAGGCAATCTTTGCATGACACACAGATTTCCAGGTTCTAAATGATGACCCATGTATTTCGAGCTGCATTCAAGTCAATAAACCCATCTTTGAAATCAGCATTAACAAAATTTAACTCTCAACTTTATTTTTTTGCAAATAATTTTTTGAATCAAAAAGTAATTAAGATATCAAGCCGAATATATCAGCTTCTCTTTTAGATCTAATGTCTTTATGTCTATCAATGATGTGATAGAAATCTCCTATTAATATGTTTTTAAAACATAAAACTTAAATACAGCACTCAACTGATTAAAACACTTCTGGGAATCTTGTTCTGTTAAGGTCTAGAATCGACCGCCCCTCAATTGGACAGAGGACACACGCGATAATGCAAGTCACACAGTGAGGTTTATTTCCAGCTAGCTGGGGTCCAAGTATCTGCCCGACGCAGCGGGTTTCAACAAGGACCCCGAGCACTCAAAGCCAAGGGTTTATATAGCATCTTTAAAGCATCCAGTAATTTTCCATAGCTTCAAAGAGTATACATATCACGGGCTTGTTCCACATTCTGGGGATTTGACAAGATAAGCTGGCTTGTACCCCACCCAGTCGGCAGTTAACAAGATAAGCTCTTTTCAAACAGGACATCTGGTCCACACCCTGTTAAGGTCATTCAGAAAATGGCTTCCTTTCTTATGCTAACCTACTCTTACAGTTCCAGAAATAAAGCCTAACTCATTGGCAGAATATGAAATCTTTCTAAATGACCCAAGTTAATTTTCCAGTCTTTTCTCCTACCATTTTCCTTCACCTCCAAAATGTTTACCTAAACCATAGCCACATGGACCTGTTGCAGTTTCTCCAGTGGGTCATGGACTCTTACCTCTCTGTTTATTCTGCTTAAAAGGACTCACTTCACTTATCTGCTTGAACAATTGCAAATTAGCCTTCAAACTCTATCTCAGCTACAGCTCAGAGCTGATTTCCTCTTTCTCTGTCTGTGCACTGGGGCCCCATCAGAGCATCTGCCACTTTGTGCTGGCCTCTGACCGTATCACAACAGGGGATCAAGTCCAGTTTGCTTTTGTATTCCCAGCACGCAGGATGTCACTGGGGAGTCAGTGGACAATAAATAATCATTTTTGTTCTGAATGAATTATTTCCAGGGCTGCTGTGTACATCTGTGCATGTTACGCACTGCACAGCTCTAGGGACCCCAATGCAGACAGACTGTGATGAAAATGGGAGCCCTGCAGTTGTGAGGTACACACCATGAACAACCATATGTGGCAGCCTGTCAGTCACGCAAGCTAAAATTTTCTTACTCCCTCATGCTAAATTGTAATATTTTCTGCTATACATAGTCTCCTCCATCAGTTGCCAAATCCTGATAAATCAGAATAAGCTAGGTTTTGATGCAGCAACAAACAATTCCAACAACTCATTAGTTTGACACAACAAAATTTAATTTCTCACATTGCACATCAAATACGGGCTGGGAGGGGAACTCTGTTCTACATCGTCTTTCAGAGAATCAGACTGACAGGTTCCATCTTGACCATTGAGGTATTAAGTTGGAATGTGGCAGATCATGTACTGTCTCTTTGAGCTTCGGGTTTATATGTGACACATATCACTTCCAGTCACATTTCAGAGGCCAAAGAAAATCACGTGGCCATACTTAACTTCAAAGGAGTCAAAGGAAAAACAATTTAACCTACCATGTGTTCTAAAGAAAGGGGACATATTTATAAATAGGAGCATCTCCTATTTCTACTCCATTGAACTACTTTAACTACTTTCTATCTCATCCTTGGACTATTACAATAGCCTATTTAGTCTCCCTGCCTTCTTATTTTCCCCCCATTTGCCCTCAACTCTTCTCCCCGTCACTGACAGATGAATCTCCCCAAAGTACAACTTTTTCCTTCTTTCAAGAAGAGATTTTTAATTAAAAACCATTAGTGATTCTACACTGACTACCAAATTAGGCCCCAATTTTTTTTTTTCTTTTAATCTCTCCTCTTTCATTTATTCCACAACAAATTGTGAGTACTTAATGGGCTTTAGACATCACATGAGACACTGAGGAGACAAATAGTTCCTGAACTTAAAAGAACTTACAGTTCGGTAGGTGAGCCAGACACAAAGAGAAAATGAGCACATTTCAGAGTGGTGAGTGTGAACAATAGTGGCATAGTTCAGTGGGTAATATCAAGGCGGAAATAACTGTGATGAGAGGTCAATTCAGGCATCTCTGAGAAGGAGATTTTTAAGGTGCCTGTGGGATTTTGAATTCATGTTTTCCAAGCAAATATAATTGGGGATGGGAACATGGGGGAGGGGAAGAGAGCTCTTTCTTGAAGAGGAAATAGCATAAAGATGGAGGCATGAACATTTGATGTGATGTGAGAAATATAATTGGTCCTCTAGGCTGGAATAGAAGGCACTCACAGCGGTGGAAAGGGAGTAGTTCTGAGGAATAGGAGGCACACATGGAAAGAGAGTTTGAGGCCACGGGAGAATGAGAGGAGACTTATGTTAAGGAGTTTGGCCTTTTGGCCTTTGGGAAATGTGGAATAATTGAATGGTTTTAAGCAGGAAATTATGTGATCTGTTTTGCACTTAAGAAGGTTCACTCTAGTGTTAGTGTGGATTCTGAATTAAAAGGTTAGGGAAATGTATTTCTGAGAAATCCTTATTGTGTGTGATGGTTAATTTCATGTGTATACTTGCTTGGACCATGGGTGCCCAGATATTTGGTCAGACACTGTTCTGGGCGTTTTTGATGAGATTAACATTTAAATGCGTGGTTAACTGAAGCAGATTGCCCTCTCCAACCTGGGTGAATCTCATCCAGTCAATGAGGGCCTAAATAGAACAAAAAGACTGGCATCCCTGACTAAAAGAAAATTCCCCAGTAGGCTACCTTCAGACTTTATCTGCAACATCAGCTCTTCCTGGTCCTAAAGCAGACTGACTTTGGACTCAGTGGGAACATGGACTCTCCGGAGTCTCCAGCCTGCCAGCCCATCCTGCAGATTTGGGCCTTGCCAGTTCATAATAGTATGAGCTAATACTTTATAAAAAATTAATTTATTTCTATCTGTGTATCTATCTGTCTATCTATCTATCTATCTATCTATCTATCTATCTATCATCATCTATATGTATGTGAATACATCTCATTGGTTCTATTTCTCTGACTAACAAAGGTATTTTAGTACTGAGAGTGGTTCTAGAGGAACAGAATCTTAAGGACAATTTCATGAATTGGTTCTGGGGTTTCTGATATAAGCTGTTTAATCTGATTAGATTTAAAGACATTAATGACTCTGTTTTAAGTAGTACAGGGAACACTGATAGTGCATGGTGCTATCTGGCAATAGAGATATGCAAAATATTACCAAGGGGACATTTTTGTCAAAGTAAGAATCTTAAATGTTTAGCATTTGACAAGCCAGGAAGTAGTCTAAGAAATGTTAATTGATTTGCCCAAGGCAGCAAAACATGAAGTGGAAGAGGTGTGTCTTAAATTTATATTTGCTGGTTCTGTATCCTATCAGACATTTCCCCCCATTACTCCAAAGCTGAAGAAAACCTTGATTTCAGTCCAAGGAATTTACATTTGAATTACAAAGTGCTGTTTTCTGGAAATAGCTTGCACTTTTTAGGGTAATAATAATGCAGATGCTGACTAATGATTTGCTAACAATGGGGGTGGACTTAATCTGAGGGATTAATCAAGTGTGGGTCAGGTTGCCTTGTAATTTTCATACACTACACAGAGAACCTAATTATGCAAATCACTCTAGAGATCCCCACTGACCTTCTTGACAAGAACTAACCAGCAGTAATGAGTGAATCTTCTCAGACAAACCCAGAGTTGACTAATAGTTACTTGAATTTGAGTGCTGTAACTTGATTGCCAGCTACATCAAGTTGATTAGAATGCCCCGAATGGGCTGATGTATAGATTCACTAGAAAGTATGTTAAAATGAAAGCTGTTTCTGTATGACCTAGCTTTATATGTATTAAAACTTGAAATGTTTCTCAAAGTGTTGGTAAAGTGTTTCCTCAACTGGCAAGAAAAACAAAGTCATTCTGTATTTTCTAATCAAGAAGGATTAAAAAGGCTCTGAAACTATATCCAATGCATAAATGTTGTAATTACGATAAATATTTGTTCTTTTTGTTTTCACTACAAACTCAGAAATCCTGGAGTCTGTGTTTGGCACATTCAGGAGATTATAGCCATCTGCCGGGAGACAAAGCTGTCAATTATAAAACAATCTGGCTTTCTATTCCATTCCATTTCCAGGTTATACATGGCCCAATTGAGGTAGGATCTTTTTTATTATTAAAATTGAAATGTTTTGGATGCCCTCTGCCCCATGACCCTATTCTCAGGATCCCAAGAGATTAAAAAATCTCTGCAGTTAGAGTTTCAAACTCAAGGTCAACATGTCTTTTACAGTCCATCTGAAAAGGTGAACTACCCTAAGGTAAGGCTCTGAGCTCTTTACCCAACTTGAACAGAAAATGATGTTTTGTTCAATTAAAATGCACTTTAGGCTAAGGAGAGAAATTATGGCAAACAGAAATGACCAAACGGAGATAAAGGTGTCTTCTGTCAGCTGGAGTGATGAGCATCAAAAAGGAGGCTTCGCAGTTTAAAAAAAATATCCTTATGAAACATGGAAAGCAAAATGGCCAATTTATTAGGTTGGTGCAAAAGCAATTGCGGTTTAAAAGGTAAAAATAATTGCAAAAACCGAAATTACTTTTGCACCAACCTAATAGTAATTTAGGATTCAGCAACATAAAGGCAGGAGAGTTCAAAACTACATTAGAGCTAGTTTAATAAAAGAGGCGGTGGCCCTAAAATTGTCGTCATTAAAGACTTAATAGAAATGAGTTAACCTTTGTGTTGGCCAGATTCCATATTAGAAAATTCACCCATCTTTCTTGGATTCTTCCTGCCATTTTACTGGAAACAGTTATCTTGTGTTTTTTGCTTTAAGATGCTTAAATTGCCTTTTAACAGACTATTCAGAAGCTCTTCTATTCCTCAGTAACAATGGAAGAAGAATTGGCTTTTAAACAGACATGCAGTAGAAAATAAAAATTTTCCCACATAGTGAGACAAGTTAGCATGTTGTTAGGTAGACAGGGAGGTCCCTGGTGGAATAAACAAAAGGCAGCCATATCCTGAAACTCCAGGTTCTAGAATGGCTCCTTCACTCCAGGACAAAGAAATAAGAATGTGCCTTGAGGTTAATAAATTATCTCATAAATTCCTTTTAGCCACACAAACAGAACAGATCTGATAGATAGGAATGGGTGTGTTAAACCTTTTAGGGTGGGCAAACAGGACAAACCTGATAGACAAATTCCAACAGAAGGTGCCAGCTCCCTTCTCCAAGCAGACAAGGGAAGATATAAAAGTAAGAGCTTTTGCTTCAGTCACTGGGCAACCCAGTTGGGACCCCCTCTCATTCCGAGAGCTGTGACTCTTTACTTTTAATAAACTATCTTCTTTTACAACGCCTTGCCTCTCCTTGGTTGGTGCTTCCATTTTTCGGTTTCACGAGATATGATCCCAGCACACTCGTAGGAAAATATCCTACATCATTAGATTTGTGCATGGATCAGGCCTGAGGACACCTCACAGCAGCCATTGAGAGCCTCGATTAAGGCTCTGTTTACATAAGGCTAATCACAATATTTTCTGGAAGAGTTCTTCCTCAAGGCCATTAGTGAGCAGAGAGAAGTGAAAATGAGTGAATTTTCCCAAGTGCATCTTGATTCCTCACCTCAATTCAGCTCAATAACCATAGTTTGCATTTCATAAAGGTGACTCAATCTTAGTCAATAATTTCACCTCCTGACTCCTGAAATTAAGGCGAGAGAGAGAGAGAGAGAGAGAGAGAGAGAGAGAGAGAGAGAGAGAGAGGAGAGAGAGAGACTATATTCTGTAGACGAAGAGCCCATTGAAATCTAATCTACACATTTGTGAAATATAAAAAAAACCTTACCTAAAAGGATTCAGTTTAAAGTGAATTGGGTAATAAGGGCTTCTGGCTCTATTCCACAGAAGGAAATTTGGCTTCCTGGTTCAGGGAGAAGATTATATTGGATTTCAAAGTTACCTTCTACATTCCAGCTGGCTATGTCCTCCCATACGGTGACCACTTACCACAGCAATATCCTTAATGGTACCATTTCATTTTCTCTTTTCTCAGCCTCTCTTACCCAGCCATCAAATTTTGTGTGTCCTGGGTCTCATTCTGTCAACTGGATTAAATGTAAACCCCACGGTAAAGAACAGGTGACTGATCTTACTTTCTAGTGCAGCAGTTCTCAGCGGCAGTGTCATAATACAGATGGTGCCAAAAAATGTATACATATTTTAAGAAAGGAGAAAACTGTATTAAAATTGTAACACAATGAAGGATGCTAGCTTTCATTTGATTAAAGCCACCTTTTGAGCAAACGTCATACTACACAGTGCTACCGTAATTCAATTCAACTTCAAAAGGTAATTCATAGGTAACATCTCTCACACTGTGTACTTTTTTGGCACCCCGAGTATATTGCTGGGCCATGGTCAACTGTGAGGTTTATTGTAATTAATTTAACACCCGCCAATACCGAGAGCCTCCCCTACTCAAGGATTTTCAACTGCAGAACTTTAAGAGACATGAATAAAACTTCACTGTAAAAGTGTCAACTTTGCTGTCCTCAACAAATGGTAATATGTGGAAGATCCTCCAGATAGGTGTTGAAGGGGATCAGGGTATGCCACGCCAAATATGCCATGTTGACATAGGATTATTTTGAGCTGAGGTAAACTGAGAGTTAACAGATGCAGGAAGAGTTCTCTAACCCCCCTTATCTGCCTAAAAGCAGAGCATAGATTTCCCTTTGTGAAGGTGACCCTATTGTACCAGAAAGGGAAGAGTCACCATCACCTGAGAGGGGGAAGACAGTCAACACCAAATGTGTTTGTATAAACAAACCTCACTGAAATAGCCCTTATCCCCTCTTAGTTCCTCCATATATTTTCTAGTCATTGCCCCAAGACTTTCAGCTTTTGAAGCCCAAATCCCCTGTCCTTTGTTAAAATAACATATAAGCCCAAGCCCAACTGCTTCTTTGAGCCTCACTTCTTGTCTATGAACTCCTGTTTATATAAATATTAATAAAATTCAGTGCTTTTCTCCTAATTTATCTTTTATTAGTTAAATTTATAGACACTCCCTCCCTAAATATAAGAGGATAGAGGGAGCATGTTTCCTCCCCAGTAATGTCCAGAAGGTAAGTTTAAAGTTGATACAGGAGAAGGACAGGAATATGTTTGAGACTGTTAATCCTACATGTAGTAATGTTACTGCTGATGGAAGTGTTCCTGGGAATCATGGATGCTGGTTCAAACTCAAGGCGATTTTCATCTGCACATCATCAAAGTTAATGGTAAGAAGGGAAATGAAGATACCCAATGGAGTTTATGGAGTTCATTAATGATGTTATATAGCATCCACTTCTTATTAACATACATTTACTATTGTATCTATTTTCCCTACTTCCTTATTTATAACTTGAATTTCTTATTTATAATCCTTAATTCCTTATTAGTTCTGATATCATTCAGGGCAGCTATGGTTCACTATTTAGGCCAATTAAAACTTACCACCTCAGACCCCCTTGCAACAAGGGGGTTATGTAGCCCTGTTGTGGATAAGAAGGGGAGGCCTTTAAGTGGAAATTTTGAGAATATTATTATTGTCCTGTCAAAAAGGGGTATGAACCATTTGCTGTTTATTCTTCTCTTTTCTTCTTGCTGGAATAAAGATGCAATATCTTAAGGGTAGCAGCCATCTTACAATAATGAAGTTAAAAGAAGTAAGCTAAGAATGGTGAGCCAGGAGGTAGAAGGAGCCTGGCTCTTTGATGACTTCCTAGAGTAACAGCACCAATTGTGGACTGATCACTCTGGAGATCCCGTTATGTGAGAAAAATCTCTGTTTGAGCCATAGTCCAGAGTTCTGTTATGTGACACCCTCACAATTCTAAGTGACACAAACAGCTTCAGTAGATTTTAATAAGGATGAAAGTGGTCTATTTTAGGGGAAAAGAAAATGCTTGAAAGGTCTTATTTTAGAAACTTTGAATGACTGCCTCACACTTTTATACCAGAAAGTGTGCTGGATGAACAAGTTAAATTTCTCCCTGTAACTGGAGAGTTACAAAAAGAGAAGAATGAAAAAAAGGACTTACAGACCTTTCATCTATTCACTTTTTTTTTTAACTGTCAAGGAGTTAGCAATAGTAAATGATTTCTCTTTATATAAACTAAAATGCAATAAATAATATCCCTTCCTCACTTGTCCATTGAAGCTGTCTAGTTGCAATAGAGGGTGGAACTAAGTAGAGCTCCTGGAATTGGGCACAGTCCTGAACACACCCCAGCACCTGTCCTCTATGAGAATTTCCTTTGGTACATTTGTCACAGGGAACCATTTAAGAATTGCTGAAATAATAAATGTAGCTATTACTTTTCTGAATTAGCACATTCCTTTTTTTAACAATTCTTTCTGAAAATGCAAAGCCTTAACCCAACAAAGTAAGCGAATGAGAAGGTGGGTATTTGGGCCATTGGTGCATTTCAGCAGTCTTCAAAATTAGTTATATCTCCATGGACAAGCCTCTTCTAGAACATGAATGCTAGATGGGGTATGCATTGTGGAAGAGCTTAAGGGAGAGAAGAAAGTTGTGGCCTCCTTTCCAGTACTTTGAATATAGCTCATTGAGCTTTTCTCAGTGGGTCTATTTACACAGTAATCATCCCTCAGGATTCCTTCCACCAGTTAGAGATTCCATCTTCAGGGTTGTAACTTGCAAAGCTCCCTTGCTGCCTCACTCTCACTAGAAGGGACCAAATGCATCAATCACCATCACTTTCCCAAAGCTCTGTTTTCAATCAAAGGGGCCAAAGTTTCCCTTGTTTATAATTATGCCAGGAAAACATCCCACTGGAAGTAGATCCACACGGAGGCTTGCCAGCATCACACATCCTCACCCCAACATCAACTTATAAAGAATACAGCAGCTGTGTAATAGCTGCACAGCAATCCTACCCAGGACTGAAAAACAAAGGTAAACACCAGATCTGATTGAACTCACAGGGGAAATTTCAGGTGGCAGCATGTAATTACCTGCGTTAGCACACCGAGGTTAAATAACACCAATGCTCTCCTGTATAAAAGCTATCCAGGATCTTTACTACTCATAAATGACTTCGATCTTAGTTTTATAACCCGTTGGTGCAAAGGGAGGTAATTCTCCAGCAGCACAGCAGTCTCTTGCTTGGAAACCCTGTTTTCCCATCCGGCACCACCTGTGTGTCCCCTTGGCTGCCCCACAGCGAGGCACTGAAGCAGCCAAACACAGCGAGCCTGTCAGAGTGTCCAGAAATGCAGCAGAAGGTGTTGGCTTCCTGTCCCCTCATCGAGGCCATCTGGACTCTCTAACACACCTGTTTGGGAGGGTTTCCATGGCTTGGTTTACAAATATAAGTGCAGCTCAAACGTTCCGGTCCAGTGCTGGTCATTCGCCTTTCCTTTTGAGGGAGTTAATTATGCAACAAGATGACTTCTGTGCCCATTTTTCTCCTCCGTTATAAACTTTAGATAGCAAAAAAATGTGCTTCCCAGTATTTTTTCAGTGGAGTGAACAGATGTAAAAGTGCTTTCAATTCCTTAATAAAGGTGACATTAGGCCAGATTTGATATTACACTAAGTCTCACATAACATTTAAAAATGAGTTTTTTCAACCATAAAATTACTAATTGATCTGTCTTGTAAAAAGATAAAGGAAATGAATGCCTATTTGAGTTTCATTTCTGTCAGGCTTCTGATTCCTTATTTTACGTGGCACAAAATGAATTTTAATGAAGCAGCCTCCAAATTTCAAAATATGCCATGACCCTTCGAAAGTAACTGGCATATTTGTCTGCCTTTTTCTTTCTTCGAGTCTGTCTGACTTTCTGATCTTGAAGTCAATGTTCCATTCAACATGTTCTTCCACATACATTCTGAAAGAAATAAATGGAAACAAGAGGAGGGAATACACCAGGAAGAATTCATTCACTTAGCCATGCAACAAATATTTATGGAATCCCTGATGTATGTCAGGCGCTGTTCCAGGTGCTGCAGAGAGACAAGCTCAAAAGAGTGAAAAAAAAAAACAAAAAAAAAAACCCTGCTATGGTGGAACTTCCTCTTTAGTGGAGTAAGATGATATAATAAACGTAAGTATATAATATTCAGGCGATGATCAATGCTATGAAAAAATAATAAATATTAATGGGTAGGGAGGGACAAGATGGAGAGTATGCACATACTGCATTTTTATATGGGAGAGCCCAGGTGAGCCTCTTCAGGTAAATGGCATTTGAGCAGATATCTGAATGAAGTGAGTGTGTGCTGTTTGGGGTGTTAGAATCAGCTGACAGAACAGCCGTTCTTCCTCCCATCTTTTTGCCTACTTGTATACATAGAGAGAGGAAATTATTTTCTTAAAACAAAACAAAACAAAACAAAACAAAAACAGTTCTCAGTTGTTTTGTCTAAACTGGGAGGCTACAGAGGAGATGAGGGGTAAAGCCAACTTTGAGTACTTATTAATGCCAGAATATGTATATTTCCACATTTTCCATGAATCTGTATGACAACCTTCTGCTCTGTTGATCTCATCCTCATTTTACAGCTGGGGAAGCAAAGTCTCAGGAACACCAGGCAGCTTAGCGGTCGAATGTTTCAGTTATTTATTATTGTATTACAAACACCCAAATGTTGAGGCTTAAAATAGCAACCATCATTTGTTTTACTCATCATAATGCAATCTGGACAAGACTCAAAAGGGAAGGCTGTGTCTGCTCCATGTGCATCAGTTGGGGGGTACAATTTAGAGCTAGGGGATCCGTATCCAAGATATCTCATTGCCGTGGCTGGCAAGTTGGTGCTACTCTTATGCAATGATAAATCAGCCATGTCTGAGGGCCTGTGGGCCTCTGATTCTTTCCATGCAGACTGGGCTTCCTCACGCCGTGGTGACTGGGTTTCTAGGCCAAGTCTTCCCAGAGAGAGCACAAGACAGAAGAACAGGACTTTATGATGATGCAAACTTGGGAGTCTCATAAACCCATGTCTGCAGCTCACTAGTGTTGGGTTTTTAGCAAACTGACATCATCCTATTCCCCAGCAAGGTAATTTCCCCAAATAACAGATTTCTCTGCAGCCATCAATTCAGTCAACAAGCATTTTTCAGTGTCTCTAGCACAATAGTGAGAACTCCCTACTCTGGATTCCAGCTGCCTGAATTTGCATCCTAGCTCTCCCACTTGCTTGTTGACAAAATTGAGGAGATTTAAGGAAGGTCCAGAGAATTTCTTATATGCCTAATAATGCCACTAATCCCTACCGCTATAATATTACCACCTCAGCCCTACTGATTTAAAAAATCAATCCCAAGAAGGAAGATAAAATTAGAATCAATGGCCCACCTTCTCCAAGAAGACTGCCATGCCTTGTATCTCCACAAACAGTCCAAGAGCCATATGATATTCTTCTTTACAAGGACTTCTATTCCCTTATGGTTCTTTATAACCCTGAATCTAACTCGGGCTCTCTTTCCTCTCCAAAGCACCAAACTCTTCCCGTTTTCCCTTTGGAATTCATGGTCTACCATGAAAGCAAACATTCTAAGTGACTCCCTCACCTTCTTTCTATAAGGGAAAATGAATAGTTTCCTAAAGCTCTCTGATGTGACAGCTGTTTCTTTACCACCACCACCCCGTGGAGTATAGGGATTTGTGGTAGGATAATTGTCATTGTTCTTTGTTATTATGTGTAAATCCTTTCTTCTCTCACCATCCCCAAATTCAATGTCCTTTGAAGCAAATGCCATAAGACTATACTGCCTGTCATCCCTGCAGAGGCATGATTCAAAGCAATCAGAAGAAAACTAAAGTATTTCCCAATTATCATATCTAGTGTATGCATTTTTATACATATACTCCGCCTCTCTGCTCCTATTTGACTCTCCCTGCTCTAATTTAATATCAACCTGCCATGATTGCTCTCAATCCCATCCTCTGTTGCCTGTTCTGTGACTTTCCTATTGCAATCACACTTTCTCCCCGGCATCCTTTTTCTCTCTCTACTGCATTGCTAACATCATCATACAAAACTGCAGAAGTATCTCCTATGTGAATAGAGAAAACCCTCCCTGGACTCTGTTGTGATCAGGACATATGGCTCTGAGATGCAGTGTAACAGGTTATGGCCCTCTTGCCCTACACTGTGCCAGAACTTGCCTGGTAACGCATGAAAACCTAAGGAAGTATCCACGCATTCAATGTTCAATAATTTGAAAATACTAACAGTGAAAAGCTGAAGTTGAAGTTTTCTAAGTTGCTTCTTTGGGGTTTTCACACCAACTAGTAATCAATACAGATGCCTCTTTTTGCATCCCCTCCGATCTGCCTCTGCTCAACTTCCATGAACAGCAACACTGTCCCATTTCTCTGCTCATCTCTATAGCAAAATTCCCTAGAAAGTTATCTATACTTACTACCTTTACTTCCTTAATTGCTATTTTCTCTTCAACCCATACCAGTCAGGATTTGTCTCTATCATTTACTGATATTCCACTTTTCAAGGTCAACATGAACCTCCAGAATGCCAAATCCAATGAACAATTCCCAATTTTCAGCAGCATCGGACGCAGTTGAATTCCTTGTTCTTAAGACACTTTTATTTTCCTTCTGGGTCACTATATTCTTCTGTGTTTTCTTGTTCTATGTCTGTTCTTTTTCACTTTCCTTGCTTGATTCTCCTTCTTCCTGACCTCTAAATATTGAATTTCCTCAGGGCTCAGTCCTCAGCCCCCTTCTCTTTTCTATCAACATTCTTTCTATTTGAGAGCATTAGTCCCAATGTTCTAAACATCTTCTACAGGCTGATGATTCCCATATTTAGATTTCTAGTTCTGACCTATCCCCTGAGCATTAAACTCATTTACTGATTGCTTACTCAGCATCTCCACTTGGTGGTCTAATAAGGTTCTCAAAATTGGCATGTCTATAATAAAACTCATGCTCCCCTCTATTTCTCCTCTCCAATCTCCCTGCCACAATTTACTTCTCTATCTGTCTGTCCCATCTTGGTCAATGTTACAACCATTCACTTAGTTGTTCAAATCAAAACTGTATTAGAGTTCTCCACAAAGCAGAACCAATAGAGTGTGTAAACCTATAGAAAGAGAGATGTCTTTTAAATAATTAGCTCATGCAGTTGTGAGGGCTGGCAAATTTGAAACCTGCAAGGAAGGCCAACAGGCTGGAGACTCAGGGAAGAGTTGATGTTGCTGCTTGAATTCACAGTATGAAGGCAGAATTCCATATTCCTTGGAGGACCTTAGCCTTTAACTGATTGGATGAAGTTCATCCACATCTGTTTTACTCAACATTTACCGATTTAAATGTCAGTCACGTTTTTTAACTGTCTTAACGATAACTACTAGCCAAGCTAATATAAAATTAATCATCATGGTTCACCCCTTCTCAACTTGGCATCCATACACATCTCCTTAAACCATATTTAATCTCCAAGTAAAGGTCATGACAAGGTTATACTTATGGATCTATGACTCTCTACTTTTATGATTCAAGTTTGACTTTTGTTCTTTTGACCTAGAACTCTCTGTTTATACAAATCAGTGGTAGACTTAACATCTATTTCACTCCTACTGATACCATGATCAACTAGCCAGTGCTTTAGGTCTTACTATTCCGATCGCTGCTTTGCTTCTGCTGTCCATCATAGTAACCATGCCCACCTTTCCTTTGATGATTAAATGTCACCACTTGACCCCTGGCACCCTGGGATCTAATGACTTTCATTGCAGTTAGGTTTTTCAATTTAGTGACAGCAGTTCCACCTCTAATTCTTGATTTATAGAGAAGAGCAATCACAGAGCTCTTCAAGAATGTTAGAGCGCCCCTCACAAATTTATACCTCACAGTCATGGCTAAAGGTATGTCCTCTGGACCCTCCTAGGGTGGGTGAGCAGATCTGAACTAATCAGTCCACTCTAACATTCTAATCTCCCTAAGCCTTTGAATCTCCTCCTCTATAATATATCAAGGCAGTTCTGGCATTCTAATTTATTTAGTGTAGGCCACCTGTTGCTTCATGTTTCAGCCAGCCAACCAAACTACTAGAGCTCTTTTCTAACCCCCAAAGCTGCAACATTAAATCCAAATCTCTGCTTAGTGGGTCCATATCAATACATTCTGCCTGGTTCAACTTTAAGGTCCTTCCACCACTATGCCACACCTTTAATATTTACTCCCACACATATGACCTGGATTTATGTCTATGTAAATTGGAAAAATTATGTAGTCCTTGTTGTGGATGCTGTACCTCTTCATGGGTGACACTTTGTACCTAATCTTTAGGGACCTACAGGAACTTGAGTCCAGTGATAGTCTAGAAGCAAAGAGGGATGATGGGGGTGGGTCCTGAGGAAAATCAGCAGCATCTTGTAGGGCAACTACCTCAGGGGAGGCCATTACAATTTACTCAGGCAAAGCAGGGTTAATCTCCTCAGATGGGGTGGAGCAGCTGCTTCTACTGGCAAAGAAGACTCATCAGAATTTAAGAGTTCATTGTTTCTAGCTTCATCAGGATGTTCCCATATGTCCCCATTTCGATTTTTAGGATCCCATTTCTTCCCAATCAGCGCCCTCAATTTAAGCAGAGAGACACCCTGTGAGGTTGGAAATATAATTTGCATTGTAATTCAGTCACTTGCAGGATGAGACTCTAGGTTTGTTTTTCAGCAATCTCAGCTCTTTGGCTACAGGTGATGAGGTTTTCTTTCAGGACAAACATAGACACTTTTAGTCACTTTTGTAGCACGTAAGCTGGGAATTTGAATCCCTGAGCTCATCCTTTTATTACTCCACTTTATCCAGTACAATTAAGAGCAACTAGCCAATCTCATACTCACTATTTTGACGAAAATGTTTTAAGGTATCAAAGACGTAGCTACTCAGAAACTTGCCTCTTATAAGTATTTGAGTAAGAATATCTGGTGGTGATATTTTGCGAATTTCTATCACTACATCACACCAAGGACTATCCATACTATCTTGACTAATGAAAAAGTTGTTAGTGCCTTTAAATTTAACCAGATTAGAAAATTAACTTCAACGGGGTACCAAGGCCTAGCCAAGTTAACACACACTATTAATCATCATAAAAACCTACAAGTCATCCCTGATGCCTTTCACTCTCATCACGCAGTGAATCCGTCAGCTCCACTTTCAAAATCTATCCTGCCTCTGATCGCTTATCACATTCATCATCATCACCATCCTAGCCAAACTCATCATCATCATCTCTCTCTTAAATTCTCTAAATAGTCTCTTTTTGCTTCCTTTGCTTTCACTCTGCTCCTATTCCACTGGCCTCCTACCCTCTAAGGCTATTATTTATGCAGCAACCAAAATAATTTATTTAAGACCTAAATCTAATCATGATACTCAGCAGCTCAACAAACCCAGTGCTCCCCAGTAAACTCAAACCCAAACTTTCTATCACTTTCTACAAACTTATGAAGTCTGGCCCTGTCGCTCTCTTTCTCTGATTTCATTTCCACGTTCACCAACCAGCATTTTGCTAACTCCCCAAAGTCCGACTCGAGGCGCTTTTTATGTTTGTTTGTTTGTTTTTGTTTTTGTTTTCCTTTTCCTGGAAGCCTTCTAACCTTCTCTTCCAGATGCTCCTATGGCTCCATCCAGGAGTCACCTCTTTAAAGTCCTTTCAGAATCACTCTTTAAATCAACTACATTATATACTATTCTCTCACCCTGATTAACTTTTCTTTATAAACCTTATCATGGTCTAGCATCATATTACATGTGTATTTTTTTAATGCTTTTGTCCCAATTAGAATAAAACCTCGAAGAAGACAGGGGTTTGGATGCCTTGTTTCCTGCCATATCCCAAGGCCCTAGAACTAGATCTAATACACAGTAATGCACAATCATATTTGTCCAATGAATGAATGGTAGTAATAGTAGTCCTCTAGGGTTGGTACTCATGAGGTTGTTGAGAGGCTTAAATTTGACAACACACAAAGCCAGAAACTGCTAGTGATCTCATAATGTCAGTTCTTCCTTCCTTATGTCCTAATTGAATGCCCAATTTTTATTTGGGCACATGGATGCCCAGAATAAAGACTCCATTTCCCATTATGCCTTTCAGTTAACAATGATCATGTGACCAGTTCCAGCTAATAAGATGCAAACAAAAGTGCCCCCATGCAACTTATGAGAAGAGATTTTAAAAGAAGGGTGGTGGGAAGGACTCCTTCTCTTTCCCTAATGACTGGAATTTGGGCATTAATTTATAAGAGTAGATGAGTAGAAGTTAACCATGGAGGATCACAAGATACAAACAGCCTGGGTTCTTACTACCACAGAGTGACATATCATGTTCAGACCTATTACCTCTGAACTTCTTAAATTTGAGGGAAAAGTATACTTCCATCATTTTAAACTCATTGTTATTTTGGGTTTTCTGTTCCTTGCAACCATACATGCTCCTAATAATTTTAACATGTAAATTGACCAAGACAATTTAACTTTGGACCATACTACGTCCTCAGTAAATATTATCTTATACTTTGTATTGTTGTCATTGCTTTATTATTTTTTTTCTATTTCTGTATCTCCCTGTTAGCATTATATTGTTATTATATGCTATGTGCTATGCAAGTGCTGGGGATAATAACAAGAATGAGATAGAGCTTGGATTTAAAGAACATTGTGGGTTGTGGAGGGTAGAAATTCAATTACAATACAATGGGAAATGTTTCTTTAATGTTTTAATAAAAACATGCTATGGGAACACACAGGAAGGAAGGACGGCATACGTCTTTGAGGAGCGGTAGAGGCAGACTCATCGCAAAAGACATCAATCTTGAACCAAGACTTGAATATGTATAGAAAACTATGAGGACATAGGGTTGAGAGGGGAAAGGGAAAACCAAAAGGAATGATTACATATAGTCTTCCCAGTGAGGTGAGCAGAAATGATTTTGATCTTACAAAAAAGGGGGGGGGGCTTTATTGCACCTAAGAAAGCCAAGGCTATCTCACACAATACATCATTGCAAACATAAGGTCACTATATTAAAAAAAAAAAATCATTGGCACCAACACAGTTTGATTAAAAGATGAGTTGATATTTTAGAAAGCAAACAGGTAATTTCTGGATGGGATGTATATAGGCAGGATTGTCAAAAGAAGATATAATAACATATCTTGGATGTGGGATTATTGGGGGATACAAGTGGGGGGAGGGAGAGAAGAGGTGGAAGGAAAGAGTATCTAAATGTATAAAATTAGAAAGGTCTTCTGGGGGAAAGATAACCACATAAGGTACTTAAGGAAACATTATTTGAAGTAGTTTCTAAAAATTAAACTGTACATACTCCCTAATCTACTCCTTGCATTGACAGGCAATAATGAGTTTAGGACAGTGTCCACTTGACTTTAATTTTCAGAGCAATGTTTTTGGATACATTTTAGAATGTTTATCCTACCTCTACTAAGTATGTTTTTGTAGTCCAAGTCAGGGAAGGAGCACTAAGATAGCAAAGTGAGGATGGATGGACAGCTTGGGAGTTCTCCTTAGGACGCTTCTAAGGCTGTGGCCTCAGTACTTTTTTTGATTCCTAATCTGGAACCTCAGGACTCTTGACTTTGTTCATTTAACCTCCTGAAACTAAACTGATCTTCACTTTGGTCCAGAACTTTCCCTTTACCTCAAACATGAGATTTACCATATACTCACAGCGTCTCTAATACTCGTGGTTTTCTCTCTGGATACCCTCCCACAATAGCCATTATTTCAAATGCAATTTCTAGCATAACTTCGAGCCAAGTGCCTTTCTATCCAAACATAAGCTCTGGAAATATAATGGAAATCTATTGGAAAATATTATTTGACCTACAAAAATCTGATTTGCAGATTTTAAATTTCAAGAATAACTGTATAATAAAAACAAAACAAAGTAAAACAAACAGACAAATAAAAAGGCCCCAAAGAGTTACTTCTGTAGGAATTGATATCTGGGACAGAAGAGGAAATAACATTTGTTTAATATTAATCTATTATAATAAATTCATCACCTGAGCTTCTCTTTGCCACATTCTAAAGCAGCCACCCTTCTCAGCGACCGTATAATTCAAACCTTTCTTTGAAGAAATATGCAATAGTTGGTAATCGCATGCATTCTAAAGCATCTCATTTTATGCCCCCCAAATGCATGAGTTACTTTGAATGATAAGTATGGCTACAAAATGGAGTGTTTCTGGCATTCACCAATCAAATGTAACTGGGGAGGAATAACTCAGATGCACCCTGATGTTTTATATTTCCACGCACTAATATTTGCTTCACACCATATGTCACAGTAACACAAGAATGTGATAAAGTAGAACAGCCCAGTGGTTTTCTCTTCCAACATCTGGTCTTCTGAGGAAGTCTACCATGTTAGAGATTCATGTTTAAATCCCCAGATAGGTGGGATAATAAAATGCTTTGCTGAGAGAAAGCAGAGTGGTACTGGAAAGTCTTTTTATCATCAAATTAGCATCAGTGAATACTATGATTACCTCAATGGAATTAAACAAACTGACCCAGTACTCTACTGGACCTTCTTAGAAAGGCCATGCACAACGTCCATTCCCAGAGCAGCAAAAAGAACCAGATGTCAGCCTTTTAATTGGTGTCCATCCATCAAGCCTTCTGACTCTTCATTGTGTTCAAGGCAACCAGCCCTGGAGAGACCACAGCTACCTAAAGAACAATGGTGACATCATCTTCCTAAAGCCGGTGTGGTCAGTCTCCAAAGAAAAAGACCAAAACCCTATCAGCTGAATTGATGGGATTTACTGTACATGTTAGTCTCTCTAATCCTTAAAACAATAAAAAATAAAAGGAAAAATGTGTTATCGTATTTTCTACTCCCCTGCAGGAAAAAATTAGCTATATTTGTTCTTTTCCTTTCCTCACATGTTCCTTGTTCAAGTTGCTGTAATATGGCTACTATTCCCACCCCCACTCCCCCACCATCCCAAAGGCTCTACCCACTGAGTTCCCAAATGGCCACCATAAAAGCTAAACATCATAAACCCTTTTCTATCTTTATTTTGCTTCACCACAGGATTTAACATCGTTGGCTGCTCTCTCCTTCTTGGAACACTCTTTTTCTGTTGTATTAAATGTTACATTTTTCGGCTTTTCTAATCACTCTTTCTAAATAGTCTTTGTGATTTCCCTACTTTTTCTAGAACCTCAATGTTTGGCAAAGAAGGTCTTAAACCTTCTTCTTTTCGTCTATGTTCCCTTCCTGCATGATCTAAGTCTCTATCAAAAGTTCAGTTCCTTATCATCTAATGCTGCTTGTGTTATTGTCCTCATTTGCTCCCCCAGGTCTTTGTCCACCATGTTCCACCCTGCTCCGTGCCCTGGGAAGCTGATCTCTATAAACTGCATCATTGGTTCTTTGGTTGGTGGTTTGTTTTTGTCAAGAGAAATAACAGCAGGAAACTGGATCTTGGGAGGAGAGAGAGGTAAGGTAGTCATATTTTTCTGGCTTTTTCCCTGCCAGGCTGTGGGTTAGCAGTGGATGTATTCCTTTAAGAGACCAATCCTGTTAGGCAACCCTCTCCTCTCTCTATCGAGTCTTGGCAGATTTCTAGTAACTTCTTTTCTTTTCCCCCTTCAAGCCTACGGGTGGTAGTAGCTTGCCAGAGTTGTTCGTTCCAGAGTTCTTCCCCAGTCATGCTATGTTCCGGAATCCATGCAACAACTTTGTTCTCCACTATGCCATCTATTTGCTGCAAAAACTCTGACCCACACTCTGAGATTACCCTAATCTGTATCTCAAGTTCACTCTCTGGCCTGATGTCAAGATCCATGAAACTATTGTGTCTACTAACAGACCCATTTGGGTTTTGTGGAGATATTTAAATATTAACATCACCAACAATGAACAGACACATCAGCTTCTCCTCTTTCTCTATATTTCCATTTTTAGAAAAGGACATTGCTATATAAAAAAAAAAAAACAACTCAATTTTTTAGAAAGAAATATGGAAGTCATCTTTAACACCCCTCTTTCCTTCAATTCTCTCGTCCACTAAAAACTAAGTTTTACTAAGTCTGCTTTAACTATTTCTTGAACACATCCGTTTTCCCCATTCTCGCTGCCTCTATACTAGACCAGACTACCTTCAACACTTGTCTGGCCTCCCCTGCAATATATTTTCCATAGGGAAACAAGAGTAATCTTTCTAAAAGGCAATTTTCATTATGTCAAAACTCTATTTAAAAGCCTCTAAAATGGATTTTCATTGCCTTGGATAAAATCTGGGCTCCTTACACATGGTTATGTGCTCACCCACTATCTGACACATGCTCCAATATAACATTCATTATATTTTATTGTAATTTGTTATTTAAATGTCGCCTGCCTCCATTAGTGTGAAAGTCCATAGGTCAGGTGTTATGGATTGCATTGCATTCCTCCAGAATTTATGTGTTGAAGTTCTAATTCCCAGTAACTAAAAATGTAAGATTATTTGGAAATTGGGTCATTACAGATATAATTAGTTAAGATGAGATCTTACTGGAGTAGGGGTTGTCTCTAATCCAATATGACTGGTGTCCTTATAAAAAGGGGAATTTGGACATAAACACAGACATACATGGAGGAAAGGTTATATAAAGAGATACAGGGAGAAGACAGCCATTTACAAGCCAAGAAAAGAGGCCTGAAACAGATCCTTCTCTCACAGCCCTCAGAAGAAATCAAAACTGGTCACACATTCATTTTAAACTTCTGGTCTCCAGAACTATGAGACAATGAATGTCTGTTGTTTAAGCCACCCCATTTGTGATACTTTGTTTCAGCAGTGCTAGCACACTAATACAGCAGAGAACATGTCTGCCTTGATTATCATAGTCTCACAAGTTTCTGGAAGTGTCGCAAACATACACAGTAGGTATTCCACAAATACTTGCTGAATAATTGAAAGAATTCCTATAATTTGGGTAATGTAAAATTGCATATTCGGAGGGTACTTTAGATCAATGTGATGGAGCTTAATTTTGAAGTAGCAAGAATATCTCATTAAAACCTCCTCTCTAAAAAATCAAAAGACAATGTTTTAATCAGGCACTATCACATTCAATATTAGTTGATCAAGCAGGAACAGAAAAATAAAATTCTAAGGATTACTCAGATAGAATACAAACTTACTATTAAGATACTATATCAGTTTTACCTTATTCCTTTCATAATCCCTTCAGGATTTACCTATATAAATAAGAGTCCTTATTGTCAACAGGGATTGAGCACAGGGAGTGAAAGAGTTTGAGTGGGTTTGTTGTCATTTTTCCTTATAACAGAAGTGCCAGGCAAGGAAGATTGTTCCGTTGCTACTTTCTGAGTTTCTCTTCATAAGTCAAACCTGAGAGTTCCAGCTCTATCAACAGAGTACTTACAGGGTGAAGTTGGGAAACACTGTTAAAATTTCATGAACCGGAATCAAATTTATCATTTCATTCAGCTTTCCTTAGTGCTCCAAAGGTTGAGTTGGTTCCACTGAGACATCGCATGTGGATTTCTTAATGAATAGTGAACCCTGTAAGTTCCTGTGTCCTTTAAAAAGCATATCTCTTACCCCAATTGCACATGTGAAAGTTAGCTCATATTTTGGACACCAGAACCTCCTTGCCATTCGGGGCATTACAGGTTGGCATTTCACAAATGAAAGAGCTCTCCTTGATTCATGGTGATTAAGGGATGAATATAATTTGCGTTAAGTTATATTCTGAATGGTCATATCTAGAAAAATCAGCAGCCTAATAAAACACATTAGCAGTGACTTTGTACTTGGAGCTATCAATGATCTGGCCCAATCTTGATTCTTGAGGTGCAAAGTCACATATGTGACATTAGTGCATGTCTTATGAGATGTCACCAAGATGCTGCCTTCAAAGAATGGAAAGTACTTGAATTTAGTCACTTTTAATAACATTTCCTCCTTGCTAACTGCTATTTTCCACGTCACACCTCGGCTCAAGAATTTAAGTGCCTTTGGTGTTTGTCATGTCATATTAAGATAACTCTATAACTCCAATCCAGTCCTCCACAAAAGAAGCTAAATGATCAGACCCTTGCACTTCCTTTAAGTAATGCATCTGTCCATACCATGTGGCCAATTCTCAAGAAGAGAAGCCCTTACACACTGGCATATTCTTGGCCTATATCCTGAACTCCATCACCTCACCAGAACTAGAGTTCTTTTTCTTAACACGTTATTGGAATCATTTTCTTGAGCACTCCACGCCCTTCCTCTGATGACTAACAATGCCTTTCCACCCTCACATTTGGCTTCACCCCCCCGCCAGCTATGCCCACTCATGGCCCCTCAGACTGTATCACCTTTCCTCTATCTATGCAGATGATTATACTCTTAACTTGAGCCATTCAGATCCCGGTACTGTATGTGCCATCAGCAATTTGGCAGAGATTTTCGCAGTCCAGGAAAAGGAAAACCAGATAATAAAGAAAGAAGTGAAGTTTCCCTTTGTTGCTGGTTCAGGATTCCCTTTCTACAACCATGGTCCCTTAGAATCCAGGATTGGAGATATATTGATGCCATGATGATTGCTCTATGGACTTCTACCTAAGTCTGAGGTGTAGAATTTGCAAAAGTTTAAAAATGTTATAGAATACTTTCTCCATCACCGAAATAGTTTATAATTCTTTCCCTGTTTCAGTCTCCCATCACCATAGCAATAGGTGGACTGATTAGTAACACTGCTACTTGGAACATAAATTTACAGATTATTGTCCTGGAAAATCTCTTAGAGTTCTCTCTTTGTTTGAACAAGTAGAAATTTGGTTTTCTGTTACTTGCAAATAAACGATTTTTAGCAAGTCATTAATTCAGTCTTTCATCTGAGAGAATCTCCGACTGTATTTTAAGAAGAGACAAGGCAAGGCACAAGAGTGGAAAAGGAACTTGACTGACTAATCTAGAATTTCCGGTGTCTCTGAAACTCCAGGGCCAATTTTAACAGGCTTTTCAACTTTGTCTGGGTAAACATCCTCAGCTTCTCTCTACTCATCCGATGTTTTCGGGTAGCTTGTCCTGGTGTCCATGAATCAATAATCAAATTGCATCCAATCAGCATGAAATAAAATAATTGGTTTTTAAAGATCCTTGAATATTCTTAATTCTGAGTATTTGGAGCTTTTAAAATATATGCGAAGAATAAGTTATTCTTGAGTTTTTGTATGAAATAGAAGAAAAGAGACTGACACCGACCTAAATTATTACCAAAAAGATTGAAGTATCAGTGACTAAAAGTAGAGGATATAGGATATTTATTACATGCTTTAAAAGAAACATTTCCAATCTATTAATCTGTCTAACTAATAAAACATAGATATTTATTTCTAAAAGAAAATTATCAATAATCATGACATTTAGAAGAACGTAAAAGAGAAAAGAAACATTTTTTAGTGCAGTGAATTCTTCAAAATGCAGGTAAATTTGAGTTGGCAAAAACATTATGAACTCAAGCCTTTTATAAATACATAAATATAATTTAATATTTACATTTTAATAAAATATTGAAGGTCAGGATGACAAAATGCACCATCACTATCGGTACTGTAACTACCTTTAAGGGAAGAAAGATCATACCTTTCCATGTTTTCTTTAGATTGACATTGGAATAATTACACAATAGTACATGAATCAATAATGTGCTACATAGATAGGTCTGACAGACTATCAAACACTAAGTCTGTTTGTGGTTTGATCAGTCAACATTTCTCTCAATTTTCAAAAAAAAAAAAACAAACAGCACAAGAAATACAAGCAATTTTCTCTCTTCCATGTTGATTTCCAAAATAATGTTTGCATGGAATGGAGCCTGCAAGGGAACTTGGAAATTGGAACTCTTTTTCAATTAGCCAAAGAAAGTCAAAGAGAATTTCCAGTAGTGACTCAATTAATCCAAGTACAGCAGGGAGTACATCCTAATAGTTGAAGTAAGAAATGGAGTGAGGATGCCTAAAATACATTTCCAATTCCAAAGCTTCAAAACTGAGTGGCCTGAGGCAACTCTACTTGCCTACCAGTCTTCAGGTTTCTCCATTGTAAAAATAAACAAAGTGAACTTCAATTTAGTTTCATCATTTGGCAAATGTTTAGAATACTTACATGCTCTATTAACAGTGTTCATAGAGCAGATCAAAGAAAGGGCCTAGAGATTGATAATGCTATTAATTGCTAGTTATGTCCTACCTTAAATTTGTACTCCTCAGGTCTTCTTTTGATGTCAAGAATATTTTCACATTTGTCTTCATACTCAGGTAATTTTACTTTTTTGGATGGGGAGATATTTATCAGTGCAGTTGAGATAGCTTTGATAATATCAATTTCAGCTTTAAATCTCTCTTGAGAAGCACTCACATCTTGTAGGCTCACCTCAGCTGATTCCAAGGAAGTCTCTCGAGTAACTGTCCTCGGGCTATATGCATGCATTTCAGCTTCTAGCTGAGATTCCGCCGAGTTAATAGTTTAAGATTGTTTTAAGAAAAATGTTCCTGAATGGCAAAGCTCCAGAGAACATCTGAATTATCATTTGTGAATAATGAAGGGGAGTGCTGCTGTCTCTAGAGCCAAAGCCAGCCCTGACAAAGCACAAGGTGAAGCTGTCATCTCAGAGGAAAGACACAATACCCCCAGCAGCTCTGTCCCAGCAGCAATATGGCAGTAGAGCTCCAGGGTAGACACAGCTCATCATGACAGTGGATTTTTCTTGCAACCTCTTGATGATGAAACAACACCTATCTTTTCTTTTTCTAATCAAAATGCAGATTACATTTCATCATGCACTACAGGGACTTTGAAAGCAAAAACTGATTCTAAAAAAAAAAAAAAAACTCCCCGCTGAGTAATAGTATTAGTTTATGTTTATTGCTACACAGAAAGAGTGATGCTGCTTTTCTGTTTTTGACTCTTTACATATACTCTTTCCACTGTTTGGAATGCCTTTCTCTTTTTCCACATGGATAAAGTTCAATCCTGGAAGGAAAGCCTTCCTTGGGAACCTTGCCACCTCCCAGGTAGGTAGAATAACCACCTATGATTACCCAGGTCCTCCAGGGACTCCTATTTCATAACGTTTCTCCACTCTAATATAATCTTTGGTTCCTTCTCTTGGCCACTAAACTGTGACCTCCCTGAAGAAGAGGTCAGCTGACATCATCTTGTATCTTCGGGGCCTCATGGCTAGCACAGACAGAAGTGTACTGAAATAAGCAGTTTTGTCGAATTAACGCACCTAGTGCTGTCCAGCAATAAATGCTCTCAATAACTAACGTAATTGAGAGTTACACATCCTATATAATTACTTCAGCACTTTCGACACACATACATACATACAAGCATGTAGATAATGAATTATTTTTAAACACTTTTCCTATGTTGACTTTCTGACTCAAATGTGCTCTCTGGAGCCATGATTTGTTCACATTTGTCTACTTTATTAGACAATTTTTTTCAAAGAGCCTGTGTCCTGCTTCCAGCAAGCACAACAATAAATACTTTTTAATTAAATAAACAATCAAATATGTAAAGATGACTGATGACACCCATGGGTAGGAAGAGGGCATGACAATTGTGGGTTGGCTCAATAACTGTGCAGTTAATCAAATAGAGGTGATAACTGGAGTTAGGAAAGAGAGAGTAAGAGTGGGTTTGGGATTAGGAGAGTTTAGGAAACTAACACTAAAACCCTTCCACAGACCAGGTAACACTGGCCATTGTCGGGATAAAAGAAATTAGCCCCTATATAAAGATGTTGCCATAGAAATAACGGATTGGATTCTGCAGTATAAAAGGGTTAAACTTTTGTTTACTGATAAAAGAGGTGTTTTATTCAGTTGAGAATTAGAAAAACAATCTTGAGCTATCTCAACGCGGGGAATAAAAGAAAGCAAATCTAAAGCACAGGTCTGCAATAGGCATTTTCCCAAGTTAAACAAACAAACAAAAAAATGTTGCTTGGATAAAGTGCAGAAGGGAGGACATGGGGACATGATCAATTCTCTTCATGGTAAACTACCTGAGAGTCATCGACAAGTGAGGCTGGAAAACCCCTTCCTACCAAAGAGGTGTATTCATTTGCAAGCCACTTGGCATCTTTTTTCAATCTTGGTCTACTCACTACCTATTAGAATAGAGAATCATTGCAGAGGCCCACTGCACCCAGCCCAGATGTTTTGGCAATTCTGACATGACTCTCCATTTCATCAAAGCCCCCAGACATCAGAGCATTTGTATCGCACCAACTGGAGACCAGCCCCTTTATCCTGACGCTATGTGTTCTTACGATACAAAAACACTTACACACAAACACTTGGAAACCATGTAGGGGAATTGCCATCCAAGGTACCATATAATGCAGCCAGCCACGCTCACCAACAGAGTCCTACTAACACCAGTACATGTTCTGTTGAGAAAAATTAAAAAGCTACTCAGCTGTAAAAGAAAGCCATTTCCCATTTGATTGTTGCCAGGCCCAAATTATAGTTGTATAGACGCAAGTTAGTAGTAACACACACACACACACACGCACACACACACACACACACACACAAACACACAGACACACCCTTCAGTTAAAGCTCAGGAACCATGTGATTTAGCATGGAGTCTTAGCAAATAACTAGAAACGTTTTTTTTCTTTCTTCTCCTTCTTCCAGTTGGCCGATGTGTATAATAAGCTGACTGAGTCTCCCATCAGCTCCATCAGAGTGTGGATAAAAGAGCAAAAGGCAGCAAGGGGTTTTTTTGTGTCTAGCCAACAGAGCATCCATCCCCAGGGAAATCTGCAGTGGTGGGAAACAGTTTTCAGAATTTCTGTGATATACTATCTTTCATCAAAGGTGCTTATGGTGATTGAAATGTACTAACAAAACTTCCTTTCAAAACCCTGGGATTGGGATTTTGAAGTATCCTTAGAGCAGATTTGTGGAAGATTACAAAGGGTCTGTTACCTATACCAATGCTGACCCAATCATGCATGTGCAGGATTCTTGCATCACCATGTTTTTTTCCCCTACGGTCTGTATGGCCAGAGAGAAATCATGCCAGGCCTATGTTCAGGCACCTGTCTCTGTTCACTAAAATTTAAGGGACAGTGTAAAACCCATGGTGGTGGGGGATGGGGGGACTTCAAGGTCATAAAATAGGAAAAAAAAAAAGAAGCTGAAAATTGAGGGGAGGAGGTATAGTGAGAACCACTCATGACCTTTCTTATTGATGGGTTTTAGCAGTGATGAAGATCAATGAACTACCCAATAGTGTACTCTATTATTCCTAATGACTATATTAACTAATATGATTCATTCTTAATAGGTATTTAAGGAAACTGCTAGGTTTCAGTAAGTCAAAATGATTTGTTAGTCATTCTCACATCTTAAGAACCATCTCTAAATGGATGATTTCTTTGTGTGTGCCTCGATTTCAATCTCAATGCTTTCATGTGAGCATTTTCTGTTGAAATATTTCCTAAACTCTTGTGATGGATTCTGGTGATGTTTGACAGAATAGATGGTCCTCCTCTCCATGAGTTCCTCTGGTCTGATTTTGAGCATCTTTACCACATTGTACACACATTTTGGACTCTCTAGGATCTTTGGTCCTACACCACTGCATTCCTGTCATGAGATCCCATCAGATGCTTGCTTCTGCAGGCCCTGACCAGGCCCTACTCAGGGATAAGTGGAGTTCACTTATCTAATAAGAAGGGTGCAAAAGTTTCCTCATTGAGAAAATGGATGAACTTTGGTATTAAAATCTCTTCCTTATTTCCTTGACTGTGGCCATTATTTAACCAAGTATAGTTATTTGATCTTTCTGCAACATTCCATCCTGTAGGCCTCCTGTTGTTTGGGTTGCCAAACAATACTTTTGACTACCCAGAGCATAGATGCTGGTGCCAGACAGCATGGATTAAATTTAACTCTAATAATAACTAGCTTTTTGACCTTGGGTAAATTACTTAATCTCTATCTGCCTCAGTTTTCCGCCTATGTAAAATGTAGTTAATACACTATTTTTATTTCATAGGACTTAGTATGACAATTCAACTTTCTGGGTTTTCCACAAACCCCAGGTTTGTTTCATCACAGGCCAAAATTCTTACCTCATTACACACCTGGTCCTTAAAAGATATTTGAATTTACATTTAAGTATTTTCAGAGTCCTCACTGCCAACCAGAAACCTAAGTCTAAGAAGTAAGCACAGTGCCATAGAAAACACTACGACTATTTCTTTAAAAAAACTAGAGATTCTTCTTTATCATGAGAGATGTAGAACCCAAACCAACAGACAAATCTTTGTTGCCTTCTCTGTGCCCAGCAAAGCAGGCAGCAAAAAAGCAGAGCTGGCCCTTGGGGAACTTGTAGCTCAGTTTTTCCAATGAATTGTGATAACACACATTTTATTGAAGAATCATACAAACTAGATGTTTCAAAACAAATTTTATATCAGACCGTATGAATAGTGTGAGTTCAAGGGAAGGAGAACTAGTATGTGCTAAAGTAGGCCAGCAAGTCTCATGGCCTTGCCCAAGTTCAACAAGAAAGAAAAAAGGAAGACAAATCGCTGCCATCTGGATGCGTATGAGGAGGTCTAGGGCAACATAAAGAGTCACTCAACGTTTTGGTCTAATTACATGAACTTTTGCTTTTTAAAAATGTGTCTAATGCCTGGAAGCTCTAAATTTAAATTTGAAGAACTGAAATTCTCTCTCTCTGTCTCTCTCTCTCTGTCTCCCTCCCCCTCCCCCTCTCTCTCTCCCTTCGGTTCTTGCTCACATATCCATCACATATTATTACAACAAACAAACAAAGATTTTGGCTGACGTTTTACCGACTCCTTTATAATTTGACGCTGTTTGCTCAGTATCTCTCAATGTTTCTACTTTCAGAATTTTTCTACCCTTTATAAGTCTAGCATTAGTTCTTCCTCACCCTTTGGTATACATATATTTTTTTTAATTTTGCAAGCTAAAAGGAATTCATTTCAAACACCTGTAACCCTTCTTGCAAGTCATCAATGAACCCATTCAATAATTTAGTGTCTAATTGAATTGATCTTGATGGCCTCTCACTGAGCAGCTCCACTTTTCCTTTTCAAGCTTCTTCCTGCCCATTTCCCATTCCACACTCTGCTATAGCTTGCTATTTATCAATGATTTTTTACATAGAAATCTGTCAACTTATGTTTGATCCATATCCTCAGATATGTAAAGAATATATATTATTTTGAAATTACCTTGTAAGATTGAAGAGAGGAGGAAAACTAGGGAAAAACCTTTTACCGTTAGATAAAAAGAGACTGGAAGATTAATTCCTGAGAGTATGTACCAACATAGAAAAGTATAGATTTGTGAATACCCACTGGACATTGTTTTGTGAAACAGGGCCCTGAGAAAAGCAGGAAAAAAAATTTGCTGAATTACTTGCTACTTTCTCTCCTCCTTCTTTGCACTTTCTCTTCCTTTCCATATTGTCAGACTAAAAGTCTAAACCTAGAACCCTCATTGGAAGAGACATTCATTATTTATTTTGGTGATTTATAAAAGAGCTTATTCTTTGTGGCAACTATTCACTGAATTTTAAAATTAAACATAAATTATGTAAGTATATCACAATGGGTAGCATTACATTAACTGCTTATGCCTCTACTGGGCATAGATTGATCTGGCAAGCTACTGGAAATGAGGAAAAACTACCAACCATCCAAAAGCTAAACCAAATAAATGTGCTTTGCATTGGGACCCAGTTTCAAAGGGAACTGCAAAGGTAAAGCTTTTTTTTTTTTCCTTTTTGGTTTTATTGCAACGGCCAGGACACCTTCTAAGTAGCTGTGACCATTTAATACCCAAGAAAGGATAACTTAAAATAAGATAAATACTGGTGTGTCTCTCAGAAGCTTGAGGAATTATAACAATCACTTGTTTTTCACTATATAGGACAGAGAAGAACTATCTAGTTCATTGCATGCACGGAAGGCAAACTTTCCAAAATAATATATAAAGATTTTGGCTTCCCAGTCCCATGGGAATAAATGTTATAAGATTCATTCTCTGATGTAAACAACTGGAAAAGTAAGCAAAATGTAGGAAACAACTATTTTCAAACATTGGCAAACAGGCAGCACAGGACTCTGATTTGCAAAACAGGAAAAAAGGAAAACAAGTCAGGATTTCTGCTTAGAATCACCATCCAGACGTTTCTGGAGAGAGACTGAGCTCAGACAGAGCACAGTGTTTTTTTTTCTTTCTTTCTTTTTTTGTTTTTTTTTCCCCCGGTGATCTCTATAATACTTTTTTTAAAAAAATAATTAAATTTATTGGGGTGACAATTGTTAGTAAATTTACATAGATTTCAGGTGTACAATTCTGTATTATATCATCTATAAATCCCATTGTGTGTTCACCACCCAGAGTCAGTTCTCCTTCCATCACCATATATTTGATCCCCCTTACCCTCATCACCCCCACCCACCCCCTTACCCTCTGGTAACCACTAAATTACTGTCTGCAGAGCACAGTGCTTTTATTGTATGGGAGACAGAGTCCGGAGATCAGGGAAGCTGGAATTGTGGACACAGTACTAGAGAGAAGGGAACTGCATAGAGAGAGACAAAGCTTCAGAAATCTGCGTATGGTACGTTTGAATCTGCTATTGAATACTAAGCTATTCATCATTAAGTGAAAATTTATAAAGCCAGACAAAGAATTCTCAAGGAGCTGTAATCAGAACACCCAGTGCTCAAACAAGGCTAAGGATCATTTGAATTTCAGTCATCCAGAGTGGTGCAATCAGCAGTTGACTAACCTTATAGTAAAGACCACAATAGACATTTAACAATAAAGCTTAAGAAATGATGAAGCTACTCTTCAAGTATCTTTGAAGCCAGCCAAATTTTTTTCAACACTTTGTCTATGACAAAAAAAAAAAAAAATCATACCCTAAATAGCATAAAATTGACAGTGTCTAACATTCAAACCAAAAATTACTAGCCATAAAAAAATGAAGGAAAATGTGACCAAGAACCAGGTGAAAAAAATCAGTCAATAAAAATAGGCAAAACAAAAATAAAACCAGGCAGAAATAATAAAATTAGCAGAAAAAGGCTTTAAAACTGGTTTAGGAGTATACTCACTAAACAAAGAATATGAAGGTAATCTGAAGGGAAAAGGAAGATATCAAGTTGCAAGCAAAAATTCTAAAGAAAAAAAACACAATATCTAAAATGAAAAATTCAGTGTGTGGTATTAATAGCAGATTAGATTCTGACAGATATAAAATCAGTGAATTTGAAGACACTGCAGTAGAAACAATCCAAACTGCAAATCAGAAAGGACTAACCAATAAATACAGCCTCAGTGACAAGTGAGACACTATGAAGTGATCTAGTGTATAAGTATATGGAGTCCCAGAAGGATAGGGAAAGTCTGTGGGGATATGAAAAAATAATGCTCTCAATTTTTTTTTTTTTTAAATTTGATGAAAACTCTGAATCTACAGTTCTAAGGAATTCAATGCATCCTACACAGATACACATAAACACAAACGTAGACACACACACACAATCCGGTCCAGGCACATAAATAAACTCTCGAAAACAATAACAAAAATTTGAATCTGCCAGAGAAAAAAGACATGGCACAGAGAAATGAGGAAAAGAATTTCTACAGACATGTGAAAACAAATGACATACACCAAAAGAAAATGGAAACCCACCTTAAAGTTGGTAGAAAACACACACACACACACACACACACACACACACAAAATCAGCTATCAAATTAGCATTCTAAATCCAGCAAAAGTATCTTTCAACATGAAGGCATAATAAAGACTTATTCAGACAAGCAAAAAGTGAGATAATTTGTTGCCAGCAGTCCTGGATGTTAAGAAATGATAAGAAAGTTTTTTTCAGGCTGAAAGAAAATGATTCCAGATGGGAATGTGGATCTAAAAAAAGTAAATAAATAAAAGGTACTAGAAAGGACAAATATGTCGCAAATATCAAGGTGTGTTCTCTTTTACAAACCAAGTTTCTTAGATAATACCATGTGTGTATTTCCATAGGAATGTGAGTATTCCAAGGCAGGGACCCCGTCTTGTTCATTATTGCATACCCAGCGAGTGGTTATGTCCACCTCAGAGTAGACATGAACGAACATTGCTTGTTTGTTTGTTTTTTCCTCAAAATACCCAAGGTTGCTCAAAGTCATACTGATGGATCAATCATTCCTATTTACAAAGAAGTCAATCCCTCACCTTTACAAAGAAGTTGCAAAGGGCAGAGAGCCAGGGTGGTGCCATCCCGAGCAAAAATTATCTGGGATGAGAATTCCACGCTTCAAATCAGCCCTTTCTAGTCATTAGAACCACAGTCCTGATTTTCTCCCCAATCTCTCTCTACATATTAAGTGCGGCCACTAGGAAGTGGTTAGGTGATTCTGAATCTCTTTTAATGTGTAAAAGGCAAGTCTTTAATCAAATCTCAAGGGAAGTAAAGGACGTGCTGTCATAGGAACAGGAAGGACATTTAAGACACGGAAGCACAAATGAAAACATTCTTAATGGGAATAAAAAAGTGTACAGAGAATTGGATTCCTAAAAGCGTGCCAATTTAATGAATTATTTTAATTAATAAAGGCAACCAATACTTTCATCTCCCTCTTAACCTTTCAACTGGCTAAATGGGCATTATTTTTATTAAAATAGCATGTATCTTTTGCTGTTGCTATTGCTAACAATGATTTTCTGCAATAGGGTGATGGAGGAGGGTGATGACACCCCACCCTCCTTCACCAAATCAGAAATTTGATAGAGCGGCATCACTGACCCCTAATTTGAGCATGACTGTTTGGGTGTTTGCATAATAAGCGTTCCTCACAGCAGATGTTTTCCGTGCTACGTATTATACGTCCAGCAGCGTGTGCCACAGGCTTCAAGGACCAGAAGAAGCTATATGTGCCTGAGGAGACAATCATGGAAATACTGACAACTTGGTATCAGTTAAAATACCTCCAGATTTTCCATTCCCATCCCCGTGTAAGGACTTGGGAAATCAAATGAGTGAAGAAACCTGAGGAAAGGAAAGAATGGGTAGGGGAAGTGCTTGGGATTAGAGCCTTGCTATCCTTTCATAGAAGAAAATGCATCTCTTTCTCTCTGAAATTGCATGTCACATTTCAGTGATTACTTTTTTTTCACTTGAAACAGGTATTAGGGAAGTGATGCTATTGGCAAGAAGTCACACAAAGGCAGGCCCAACTCGATTCAATGGGAAGAAAATAAAAAACTGAAAGTGAACTCAAATCTTGTTATATATGAAAGTGCTAATTTTCTCTCCATGTAAATTGGGTTGATCCAGACATGGAAAACCAAAGATTTAAACTTCAACTGAAATTAGAATCTTGCTTGCATATGAATACCTCCAAACTTGGAGAATAGCTCATTCAACGATCCCTCTACATTTTAGGTGTGGTGTGAGGGAAGGCTAGGTTCAGCTGTGAGTGACAGAAAAGCTCAAGCTTCAAATTTATTGCTCTCTATAAATGATTCTGGAGATAAGCATGTAAGCTTGTGTGGTAGTAGCTCCCTGATTACTAAGAGACCCAGGCTCCTTATATTCTATTGTTCTACCATCTTCAACATGTAGCTTCTACCTTATGGGCCAAGATTACTTGATGTCCACGGTTCAGAAGCAGGGTGGAGAACAAACTATAAAAGTTCTCAGCCCCTCCTTTTTAAGAACATTTCTTAGAAGCTGCATGTGACACTTCTATGTATATCTAATTGGACAGAAGTTAGTTACTTGGTAATACATAGTTTCAAGGAAGGCTGGGAAATGTAGTTCGTATTTTGGGTGGTCATTTACCCAGCTAACATTCCATGATTTTACTATGAAAGAAGAGGGGGGAATGAGTCTCGAGAGATCAATAGCAGTGTGTTGCTGGTTCTACACAGTCGTGAGCTGTCCTTTATGGCTGCCCCAAAACCTTTCAACATGCTGCCTTTTTTTCTCCCTGTAGTTTCCATCATTGCAAATTCCTAGAGAGAGTGGTTGAGAGATAAGAAATGAGGCCAGAGAGAGGGCAGAGGCCAAATTGTGGAGGGCCTCATGTCCCATGTCAAAGAATTTGTATTTTATAGGGATTGGATTTAGGTTTATCTGGAACTTAGATACAATAGATGATCGACAGACAGCCAAACAGATCGAGAGATAGATATATAGATAGAAACATAACGCTTTTGATTACCAACTATGTTTAAAGCTGTTTTAGCATGGAGGATGGGACAAAAATAAAATTGACATCCATTGCTCTTAAGGAGTTAATAATTTTGCAGACCAAAGATGTCCATAACGAAAATCCAATGCCAAGTAATAAAAGTTTATAGTCTCTTTCAATTTACAGAGAACTTCCATGTAAATGACTGAGTAAATGAGTGAAGCAAAGAAATGAAGTCTGAAAAGGAAAGGGTATTTTGGGAAAATGAGTAATCTATTTAGAGTGAATGGGAATATATATAGGGGAATTGTAGAGAAGCTTAACAAAATAAATTGAGACTACCTATTTTGAGGAATATATATTCCCCATTTCCGAAAATTTAGTAACAAGACACATAAGGCCTGAGGATTCCTGAGTACGTACATTGAGGCTTGCTTGCACTTATCTAATCTTTACTAAACTAGGTATTATATTAGACGCTGGGGATTCCAAGCCTCAAAAGATCCACTAATCCCCAGGCATATAAATATCCATAAGATCAATTGTGTAAGGATATAAAAAGCTATGACTTGACTGCTCCAACCATTCCACTGGCTCCCAAATAGTGAGCTGGGATATTTGCAGTCTGCCCCCAAATATGCCTACTGTTTCTGTTATCTATTTCTATGTAACAAAGCATCCCAAATTAGTGGCTTAAAACAATAGCAATGTATTCTTTCTCAGTATGTTGTGGGTGCTTCTGATTGGAGGGGATAGGAAGCTGAGGTGGTAGGAAGACTAGAAGGTCCAAAATGATCTCACTTATATTGTTGGAAGTTGGTACTGACTGCTGACTGGGAGCTCCGCTAGGGCTGTCAGCCAGGAGCTTCAATTTTTATCCTCTTGAGCCTCTCCCTGGGGCTTATTGGGCATCCTCACAGCTTGGTAGTGAGAATCTAAGGAGTATTCCTAGTGGCAAAGGTGGAAGCTTATAGGTCTTTAAAGGACCAGACTCAGAAGTTACGCAGCATAATATCTGACCCATTCTCCCCGCCTTTTATCCACCCCCACCCCCTCTGGTTCAAGCCGTTGTTTCTCAGTCTCAGCTCCCTGGACCAGGCTGGTATTATGAGCCTTGCGCTCCCCTCGGCTGAGGCAGTCAGTTGGTCGCCAGCCAGTCAGTCCTTCATGGGCTGCTCACAGCAGCTCACGACAATCTTTGGCAGCCCTGTTCCAGGGAGGGCTGTTGTTCACAATCTTAGCTGTAGAGGGCGCAGCTCACTGGCCCATGTGGGAATGGAACCGGCTACCTGGGCGTTAGGAGCACGGCGCTCTGAGCCACTGGGAGGGCCCTGATCCATTCTTTTGTTCAAAAACTGTCATAGGGGCATGCCAAATTTAAGAAGAAGATAAATATACTCTATGGCTTGATAGGGGAGCAGAAAGATCATATCGCAAAGAAGTAAATGGAGTAAGAGATACTGTGTCAGTCATTCTTCTAAAAACAATCTACCGTGTTTTCCGAAAATAAGACCTAACTAGAAAATAAGCCCTAGCATTAATTGTTCAGGATGACATCCCCTGAACATAGCCCTAATGCGTCTTTTGGGGCAAACCTTAATATAAGACCCGGTCTTATTTTGGGGGAAATATGTTATCATTATCATCTGGCCATAAGAATTCATATTCCTCCCACATGAAACATATTTCCACCCCCCCCCCCAAATTTTGTCCCATTATAACATCAGGCTCAGACTCAAGGGCCAATATTTTGTCATCTAAATCAGGTCCAGTTGAGAATGAGTCTTCTTGGATGCAGAAATATATTAAATATCTACCCCACGCTTATGCCCAGCAAACAGTGGGGAGATGGGGATAGGATAATCATAATAGACATTCACATTTAAAAAGGGGAAAGAGGTAGCAGCCACCGTTTACAGAAATTATGAAACCTAGCCGGGCTGTTGCTAATTATCCCTGCTTCAGCCTCAGGAAATGGACATTGATCAGAACCTGATTCTGTTCCCTCTGATGATTCTCCTTGACTTCGGACTTTACTTTGAACTCTAGGCATTTCCCACTAAATTATCCTTTCTTTTCATAAGGAATGGCCCATGTTGGTAGTTATGAAGTTTTCTCTTCCTACTTCCTGACCATAGAATGTTAGAGGTCCATAAGCTTTGATTAATTTTGCATGATTTCGGTCCCTTTAGTGCAAAACAGCATGACTTCCTCTGACAATTCTCTCACAAACTTTGTAGATTTCCTATGACTATTGTTGGTGTTAAAATCCTTGTATAGAAGCCACATGCACTTATTTAGGGTTAATATCTGTGGAATAAAACTATACACACTATCAAAGATAGGATCCTTTTGACTTTGGGGTGAATGTTAGGATGCTAGTGACCACTGCCCCTAACATTTTTGCCAGTTCTTTTCTCTGCCTTAAAGGGTTTATAAATTATGCCTTTATGCTTTTTAAAAAATCTGTGTGTGTGTGTGTGTGTGTGTGTGTAGTTGAAAGCATCTAGGAGGTACAAGTTTTAATTTTTGAGGTTTTAATAATCTTATAGACACACCCTTGACTTGGCCTTGACCTTGACCATTCTACTAGCATCACCCTAGGTTTGATTTTTTCCCAGTGTCACTTCTTACTTTGCCAACTTTTTTGTCATCTGGAGAGGTTTGGAATGAGAAACAGTTGTTTTTTCCAACCTTGAAACTTTTACGATGGGAAAATTTTCTCTAAATTCTGCTTGAAATCCATACTATTTCTTTAGGTCTTCTTCCTTTTTCATCAATCTATTATCAGCAGTTAAAAGAAGCCAATTGACACTTTCAGCATTCTGCCTGAAATTGCTTTTGCCCAATCTCAAGTTCATTATTTCTATTTTCTATTATCCATGTTACAATAGGTGACAGTTTGCCAAATCTTCCATCACTATTGAGACTGGTTGCCTTTCCTCCAGTCTCCAGTGCTAATTTCAGTGCTTTTCAGGCTCTACTAAGTCTCCTTACTCTTCTCCATTCCTCTACCCACAGTCAAATCTTAAAGCCAATGCCACCTGTTTTGGGTTTATATTATGGCTGTAATATAATATATCCTACCTCTATACTACTCTAAAACATAGTTGCTTAAAGCAATAAAAATGCATTGTGTACCAAGATTCTGTCAATTGGCAATGTGGTTCTTCTGTTTCCTATGGTATTAGGTGGATGCCAGGCTAAAAGGGAAGTCCAAACTGGCATCTCTCATTATGGCTGGCAGCTGCTGCTATCTGCTTGTTGATAGCTCATCTGTGGTGTCAGCTGGATGTCTTGGTTATCCTTAACATGGGCCCTTCCACGTGTCTGTTTGGGCTTCCTGACATGTTTTAATCACATTTAATGTATCTCTTACTTTAGTGTGATGAGGTAGATATGATCGCTCTCATTCATTTATTCATTTAGTAAATAGCATCAATGACTAGATGCTGTGTGCCAGGAACTATGGTTGATTCATGAGAATAAAAGCCAACTAAGACATAATTCTGGCTCTAAAGGAGTTTATATCTAGTGGACGGTTACCAATGCTTACAATGCAAATTATATGTGGGCAAACTTCAGTTCAAAAAGGTTAAGTATATCGCTCTTCATCTAACAGCTGACTCAAGATATAAACCTCACTCTGCCTGACTTCAATGCAGTACACCTGGGTATTTAACTTATAGTAGCTGAATGTTACTATAAGTTTCCAGACCAATGGTAATGCAGATTGAGAAGTTAGAAATGAAAAAAGGGTCAAATGCAGAAATATTGTCCAGGTAGACTAGACTGGAAATAATGACTGCTTAGATAAAGTAGATAAGGCAAACAAAAGAATCAAAGGTGACTCCTGTGAGACTGAAGTTTGGAAATCAGAAGGAAGGATTGGTAGTAAAAAAGATTCCATTTGTTCTATCCATGCTTAGCTTGAGGGACTAACTAAATATACAGATGTCATCCAGCCAATGGGATAAAAACAGAAAATTTTTACTTATTTATTTAAATTTGTTGAGCATCTACTATTTGTCTGGTACTGGCTAAGTGGATAAAAAAGCCGTATCCTTAATTTCAATGATCTAATAGTCAAGATGCAGGGACAGTCTAACAGGCAAATGATTACACTTTGATGTGATCAGAGCCACAAGAAAAGTAAATACACTAGCAGGTGCAAGGAACAAAGAAGAAAGCAAAGATGACAGACACCAAGGGAATTAACTCTATATGGATGGCCATTACCAAGGGTATGGAGGCCATTGCTAAGGGACAGGGAAAGAAGATGGCCAAGGACACTCATTCAGCTGAGGATTCAAAGAAGTAAACAGGAAGAAAGTCCAAGAAATAAAAAAAGAACCAGCCACAGATGGTGAGGGAACAGAAAATTTCCTAAAAGTCACTCTAATCCTGGAATAGTCAGAATCAGCTCAATGGAATGGGATGTAGTCAGGAGCTGTAATGTGCAATTGATGTAGGGCAGTCAGAGAGGATGAAGACCGACCAAGACACAATTGTTTTATTGGGCTTGAGTTACGTCCTTTCTTTCTGTTTATATGGAAATCAGATAAGCTATGATAATTCAATCTTTCAAAGACTTTAAGATGACTTCCAGACAAACAAGTATATTGGTATATAGCTCTATCATAATGACTCATAACCCAGGAAGGGATAAATGAACTATAAGCTGAATGAGAAAGAAACACTTAGCTAAGATAATTAAGTTAGCTAGGCTTAATTGAGGGTTCAGAAGCTCCCAGTTTTGGAATGAAAATGGTAGAGGATAAGCTTATTTTCAAATATGGAAGGATAATTTCAGGTTAAAAACTAAAGATGCCTGAGGATTTAGGATGTGAACTGTCCTATTACAACTTCTTGTTCTGCCTGAAGAAAATTTCATCACAAAAATAGAAACAGCTAGATGTTTGGAAAGTACAGGACGACTATTCATTTTTAAACTTTCTGTTCCTTGTGAGAACTATTTAACCAAAACATAAAATTGTTTTATTACAGGATATTAAAATGGGTCAACTAAGACCCCCCAAAACTGGAATTAAAATGATAGGTGCCAGATAGCTCTGCAATCTAAATGAGAAGAAGTCAGGCCATATGTGCAAGACTTGCAAAAGAAATATTCTGGAAACTTGCTTTGGAAACCCGTAGCGTAATGACTGCCTCACAGATATTTAAAAGGTTGGAGAGGCCAAGAAAGAGGACTATTTTTAGAGAGAATGTCTTTGGAAAGAGGTATTGGAGTGCTCTGGAAATCATGACCACTTCTGACCCAAACATACACACCTTACTACCATGAGGGAAGAGAGAGGTGTCCTTTCCTCTTCCCTCAAGCCAAGTAAGTGGAGATGAAGGTAACAGCTCAGAGAGCTCAACCTTTGTCCATAGAAGTCTGTTGAGACACATAGCCTACTACCATATCCATTTCAGTGGAAGTCCAAACATGGGAAATGTAGGAGGCTGCCTTGGGAAATAGCAGCACTCAACCCCATGTTCCCCATGGATTAATTGCAGGGCTCCAACAGGGATCCAGCATGGAACCCAGAGGACTGCCTAATGGAAAGATGGGACTCCAGCAGAATAGACCATGGGGTGTCCATGGTCTCAGGAGGAATTATAAGCAGGCCCCTAGAAGAGAAGCATTGCCTTAACCTCAGAAATGCAACTAGAGGTTCCCAGTGGGGAAATCTTTGAGTAACACATAAAGCCTCCCTAAGAGATAATGAGTCAGCTTTGGACATCTGCCAAGCTCACAAAAGGACATCACAACCGTATGACTATACTAGCCATGTTCAACTTTTTCTGCCCCTAATATGCCTTCTTCCTCTCATTGTTCCCTTCCCCCTCCTTCCCAAACTACTCCCAAACTGGACCGTCAGAGGCAACTTATTGCAGTATAGTGGAATAGAACTTTAACCTCAAATGAAGCTTGGAATCTTGATTATTACCATGGACTGGCCATTTTCATTTTGAAATGAGATTGTTATTGCATTTAGAAGTCAGAGAGAACTTTTTTATTAACTAAGAGCCACGATACTTGCCCAAGATGTTGTCGAAGGCCCAGGGAAGAAATAGTCTCCACAGATGTTTTAAAGGGATAGTGTTAGTTTGTTCTTCTCCTCTTACTCTAAGGAGTCTCACTTGTGTTTGTTGTAATGCTTACATCCAGATGGTGTTCTTTTTAGTACAGTGTAACATAATGACTAAAGGTGCCACTTATGGAGTAAGACCTCTTACATTCAAATGCCAGCTCCACCACCCACAAGCTCTGTGAACCTGGGCAAGTGATTAAACCATTGCAAATATTCTCCCCTGGAAAGAGGAGATTACAATCATACTATATCATAGGGTAGATGTGAGGGATAAATAAAACTATGTAGGTAAATCGCTTAGTTCAATTCCTACCCTAGTTAGTACTCTGTAAGTAGTAGCTATGATTATTATTATTATTTATTTTTTCACCAACCGTCATAGTTCACCTCTCTTTTTTTTGTCCCCAAGGGCTTATTGGTTGACATTTGTCTGTACAGACTATTACTAATTTCCCTACTACTCATTCAACTCATCTTTTGGATGTAAATGTCTAGCTTCCTGCTGAGGGAAAAGTTTGCCGTCATGCCAAGCTCCTCCGCAACACTTTAGGACAGGGAATGAAGAGCACTACATCCAATTGAAAACAGCATGTAGAACCTGAGCCAGCAGAAAGTGATTACTTTGTCTGGCACCTCCCCAGGTCCCTGCAGAGTGAAAACTCCTCTGCACCCTTCGAAGGAATGGTCTACGATTTGGGAAGATTTCTGAGCTCATGATAGTGATTTTCTGCCCCGTTTGAAAGAATCATTTCACTGAAATTCTAGTTGCACAGGGCGCATGGCATTCTGATGTTTTAAAATATTTCAGCTAATTTCACAAAGGTGGTTGTCAGATTTCTTCCTTACAGGTGGGGAGGGGAAGAATCAACGTAACATAAGCTGAACATTCTTGAAAATTGAAGGTCATTAGGTGATCACTCTTAGGGGTTCACTCTTCCCTCCACAATTTTAAGAGAAAAGAGCCCATCAAAACTAACATGAAATAATAGCCAGGGGTATTTATTAAAAATGTAAAAAAAGAAAAAAAGAAGGTTGGCACACAGGGAGTGGTATGCATATCGAGCAGCTATTGTTTCTGTTAGCTGCCCTGGGGCATCACTGTACCATACATGACCTTACAGATTGACAGAGGCCTTACGGTAGTCTGCCCCCTGCTATCCTGGCATGCCATCCTAACTCTCCCGGCTGGTGAGCCCTCGCTTCTGCAATGACTTGTTTGACTTCCTGAATACTAACGTAATTTTATTTAGTGTTGTCTTTTACAGATGTAATATATTTACATAGTCCAAATTCAAAAGGCCCAAAGGGGTAAATAGTAAAATGTTTCCATGGAATCCTTATTCATAGACAATCATTGGCTCTTCCCAAAGGTAACTGATGTTTTTAGTTTAATATGCATCCTTTCAGAGCACAGAATTGGAACGATGAATGTGTGTGTGTGTGTCTGTGTGTGCGTATATGTACCCTTTTCTATTACACAAGTTGCAGTACGTAACGTAATAGGTTTTGCACCTTGATTTTTAACCTAAAAACTCATTGTAGAAATTATTCCACATCCGTACATAAAGAGCTTTCTCATTTTCTTTATAGCTGGTAATTTTCTGTAGTATGCATGTGCCATAATTTATTTAACTAGTTTTCTATTTGTAGACATTTAGATTGTTTCTGATATTTTGCTATTTCCAATAATGCTGTGATGAATAATTTTGCATACAGGCATGTTACATCTTTATGTGAGTACATCTGTAGATGAAACACCTGAAGTAAAATTACTGAGTAAAAGGTTATGTGCATTTGTAATTTGGGAAGTATCCACATAAAGGTAATAGGCACACACACACACAGACACACACTCACACACATTCATGGCACAGGGTATGGGAGAAAATTTGTTTTATTGGGAAAACTCACAGGAGGTATGACTAGCTGTGTGCAAGGGCTGCCCTGGGGAAGGGCACAACTAGGTACGCCATGAAAAGTGATCCAGGATAAGGACCCTGTCCTCATTCTATTCTTTATATTTCTGTGGTGATCTGGCAGAAAATACCTCTTCAGTTCTTCAAAAGTGATGCTTCGTGGACAGGGAAAATGTCCTTGTGGGACGAGAGCTCAGTTAGCACCTTTGCACACCAATGCTGCTGATATTAACCAAAGGTCTGGTGCTAACCCAGTGATCAAACTCCATCCTGGTTAACTAGCTTATTGCTAAGCTACCAGAAGGGGAAGAAAATAAATATATAAAAGCCAGGGGAGGCAGAGAGCTGTGAAGGATACCAAGGAGTCACATGAATTCATTCTCTTCAGCTAGGCATAGTCACTAGCCTTCCATATACGGTATAGTAATTTACACTCACACCAGAGAATGACAGCGCCTGTTTCCTAATAACCCCTACCCGATGTAGACATTATCACAGTTTTTGATCTTTGATAACATGGTAGTAAAAAGTGTAGGCTCAGAATGGTTCAAGTTTGCATTTCTTTTATTATTTTCTATGCTGAGAATCTTTTCATATGTTTTAAAATAACTCATTTTCCTCTTTTGTGATATGCCTGTTCATATCCTTTTCTGTTTTTATATTGGATTACTAAATTGGTCTTTTTCTTATTGATTTGTAGGAGATTTTTATCTATTATATATTTTAGAGAATAAATTCTTTGTCTGCAACATGGATTGTAAGTGCTTCCCAATTTATTATTTGATTTTTTTTTTACCTTGCTTATGGTGGCTTTTATCTTTCAAAAATTTGATTGTTCACATAGTTGAATTTTTCTCACTTTTTTAGCTTTTGAATTTTATGTGACATAGAAAAATGTTCTATGCTGAGAGTTTATTTAAATAACAAAACAAAAGACACAAAATTGTCTTGTGGTTTCTTTCAGTACTTTTATGTCCTACTTCTTTCTTTTTTTAACATTTGGATTTTTAATCCATCTAATTATCTCTACTTTTTCATAGTGTCTACCTGTACCTCATACTTATATCTAGAGAATTAGAAGGCATTGTATAAAGGTGTAGCACTAAGTCCTGTTGCCTGTTCTTTTTAAGTACAGTATACTTTTCTACGGTAACTACTGTGTGGTTTAGCCTTGTTTTCCTATGACTACAAACTTTTTAAGAATTTCACTTTCCCATACACCTAGTAATCCTAACCAGATAGATACTACTAGACTTCTATGAAACTGATAAAGACATTTCTTTCCAGATTAAATTATTTTCAAGCATTTGGCCATTCTTATTGGTTTTTAATCAGTGTTACATGACTATATCCAAGTTATGGATAAAATTGTTTTAAAAAGGCACGTGTCCAACAGGAATTGTGTGTGTGGGGGGGGGGTGTGAGATTTGACAAACTGATTAAAATATTTACATGAAAAAATAAAAGATCAAGGATGTTAATAAAAAATACAAAATAAAAAAAAATCAAGGATGACCAAAATATTCTAGAACATCTCATCTTTTCAGAGATCAACATAATTTTTGTAAAACTAAGTCAGTGTAATATTGGTACAGAAGTAGACAGGCCAATCACAGAGCACAAAACAAAGAAAACAATTCACACATATGCAAAAAATTGATTTATGAGGGAGCTTTTATTAATAAAAATTGGTTAGAAATGGCAGAATTTTCAATAAATGTTGTGACAATTGATTATATGTATAGAAAATATGAAACCGGATTTGTACTTCATCTCATCAGTAACATGTAACTATTCATTTAAAGATTTAAATGGGAATGTCAAAAATGTAATAATTGTGTAAATAATATAGAGAATAACTTTTTGGCTTTCAGGTGAGGAAGAATCTCTTTAACAGAAACCAAAAGTGCAAATCATGAAACCTAAAATTAATAAATTTAACTGTAGTACATTTAAGAATTTACGTTCATTTCAAAAATGGAAATAAAAAGTAAGACACAATGAGGAAGAGAAATTTGCAAGCATACGATTGACAGAGGATTATAACCCTTTCTTTAGTGTGCCATTAGTTTTCGTGGCATACACACAGTGGGTCTCAAAGAATTGTCCCAGGACCAGCAGCATCAATAACACCTGGGAACTTGTTACAAAGGTAAATGTTCATGTTCTACACCAGCCCTATTGGACCAGAAATTCCAGTAATGGGGACAAGAAATCTCTTTCAACAGGCCCTCTTGGTGATTCTGATGTGTGCTCAGTTTGAGAAACACTGGAATAGTGGATAAGAGCATATACTCCGAGGGCAGAATGTCTTGGATTTGAATCTTTAAAATGTTGTCACTATTTAGTTGTGTTATCTTGGACAAATTACTTAACCTTTCTGTTTTCTCTTCTAAAGGAAGACCATTTATCATATTGATAAGAACACATTTCTAAAATGGTTTGTAATGAGAATTAAATTAGTTAATCCATGTAGAATGCTTAGAACAATGCTTGGCATACAAGTACTACATAAAGGTTTCCTAATTTAAATATTTGCTACTGTTAAAAAAGAAAAGAAAGAAATCTGCCTGCTTCATTCATTTGTATCACTTTCCCAACTCCTAAGACAATCAAGTTTGCAATGCTGATCTAAAATTTCTTGAAGATACTTTGCCCTCTTTTGGAAATAAAAACAGTTTTTTTTCTTACCTTCCTACCTGCATTTCATTCACTTTTCCAAATAAAGGTAAGCCGGTGGTTCTATAATTACATTTGCAAGTTATTTATATATGCTGAAATGGAAATCAATTGAGTAAAAAGTATTTCTCCTGGGCCTGGAAATTAAAATTAATTTAGACTACAAGGAATTCAGTTACCAGTATTCATCCCAGACTTTACTCTTTTAATGTTATTTGTCTGTCTCTCTCCAGTTTGAATGTCCTTATCCTTAATAGAGAATATGGAATAAAAAAGTCCTTTCTTTATTATAATTAGATCATTTGTGGTTTCCCCATTTACCTTTTTTTTTTATGAATGGCATATAGTAAAACTGCTTTTAGCTGTTTATTCAACCAATATTTATTGGGTGTCAGCTATGAGTATATAAAAGCAGTGACCTGCATGTTAGGAATACAGCAACGCGCAGAACACACAAAAATCTCTGCCCTCACGAATCTTATCCTCTAGTTGTAGTATATAGACGATATACAATACATGGAATATATGAATAAATAAAACAATTATTTAGTAATCAAAGAATAAATGTGATAGGGCAAACATGTTAAGGTAAGGGGAATTGATAAGTGTTGGGGGTACAAATTTAAATAGGTATTGGGTATTAACCATTTCTTATTGGTGTCCTATTTTATTTTCTTATGGTTTTTCCTCTTGGAAACCAAAAGATTACAGTGAAACCTGCTCCCTCAATCTTGAGCTTTCTAGGAAATCTGTCGCATCTAGGTCTCAGTAAAGGGACTTTCCAGGATCTCGTCCAGATCATTGCCCAATTCTTCGTAGTGTGGTATATTAGTATCCTTGCGCTGCTGTAACAAATTACCACAAACTGGGCAGTTTAAAGCAATGGAAATGTCAGACTTCTGGAGGCTAGAGTCTGAAATCGAGGAACTGATAGGGTTGGTTCCTAGAGGTTTTGAGAGAGAAATGGCTCTGAGCCTTTCTCTCAGCTTCTGGTGGCAGCCAGCAATCCTTGGCATTCCTTGACTTGTAGACACATCACACAAATCTCTGCCTCCATCTTTCTTCCCTGGGTTTCTGTGTACGTCTTCTCTTCTTATAAGACACTTGTTGGATTTAGAAACCACCCAGATAATCCTGGATGATTTCATTTAGAGAGCCTTAACTTAATCACATCTGCAAAGACCCTTTTTTCCCAAATAAGGTCACATTCACAAGTTCCAGGTGGACATATCTTTTAGGGGCTCTACCATTCAACCCAGTAGGGGCGGGGGGATTTCAATTATCCCAATGATAGTTCCCTGCTTGCAGTAATAATGGTAGTCAGAAGCTGTTGCTAATTTGAGGATAAAATCAGAACTCTCAACTGTAAAATTTAAGCCAATTCAACATCCCGTGACTCGACTCAGACACTGCTGCTAGTCCCAAAACGGTTTCTTTCTTATATGTGCGGAGATAAGAATACAAATTAAGAATAAGCATTTAGACAATTCTACAACAATTTGACAGGGTCTGTTGAAGATAATAATAAAAAAATTGGGAATTATGTTTTGTGTTTCTTTATTCAAATTTATTATTCTAGTAACTCATTGTTGCTGTATTTTTAAAAATACTGGTCAGTAATGAATTGTAAAAAATAAATAAACCTAGTCTATCCCCAGGGCTTGTTTGAGGACTACTGCTATAGGCTATTGTTGGTAACACTATTTAGAAAATAACAATATGTTTCCAATATAATAATATATTTCCAGTTATGTTTATTTCCAGGACTGAAAACATTTCAGCACCATTAGTGGCAAGGATATGTGTCACAGACAATGTGCCTTACATCACAGATAACAATTTCCAATTGCTCCCTTCAGGTGGTTTAGCATTGAGCTTTGATTTTGTCACGGTGACAGTACCCACTCATCCCAGGCTGATGCAGTGACACCCCCAAATATCTACAGGTCAGCAGAACTGAGTCTAGTTCTGGCTCACAAGCTGCCATCTCATGACTATAGAGAGCTTACTTTACCTCTCTGGTCAGGTTTTCTCACCTATAGAATATATTTCTTTGGCCTTGACGTTCTATTCAGCACCACTATCACCACCACCACCAAAAACAAAGTGTAAGACAAGAAAGGGACTAGCTCACCTAGGGATTAGCTGGAGAAATGGATCTTTTTATCACAAACTTTTTCATACACGAAGCAAAGTTAAACGAAGTTTGCAGTTAAAATGTTCTAGAACCAATTCCAATATGGGCGGGAGGGTTCCCCACACATCCAAACAAGCAATACTCCCACACCAGCTGGGTGTGCTACAATTTAACTCAATTTTGACACTACTTACCCAGAGATAGTATCAGATCCCACAGGTTAAGGGATCAGTCCCACAACACTAACCTTCACTTCAGATGCCAGTGGCAAGCCCACGGTGTAACCTATGCTTCTGACCGGCCAGCTACAGATTGGAGGTTTTCACCACCTTCTGCTTGGACATCAGAAGCCAGTTGCAAGTCCAGATTTTTACCTGTGCTTCTGACCAACTTGTTATAAAGTCAGAGGTTTTTATGACCCCCTTCAAACTGAGTTTGATTAATTTGCTAGAGTGGCTCAAGGAACCTGGACAACACATTTACTTACTAGATTACCAGTTTATTACAAAGAATAATAAAGGATATGAATCAACAGCTAGATGAAGAGATAACTAAGACCAGGTCCCCCAAAAAAGAGCTTCTGCCCTCACCAAGCTTGAGGTTCAGCACAGGGGCATGTGAAAGGTTCCTCAACTCAGAAGCTCTCCCAGTCCCGTCCTTCTTTACGTAGGCAAGATTGATTAAATAATTGGGCATTGGTGATTGATTCAACCTACAGCCCCCTCCCCTCCCAGGCAACCAGGGTGTGGGACTAAAAGTTCTAATGCTCTATTCATGGTTGGATCCACTGGCAACCAGTCCCCATCATTAGATGCTTTTCAAAAGTCACCTTAGAAACCATTGACAAAATAGAGTCAGCAAACTGAATGGGAGAAGATTTTTGCAAACAGTGCCTCCAATAAAGGGCTAATATCCAAAATATACAAGGAACTCCTACAACTCAACAACAAAAAACATTTCAGTTTTGGAATACAATGAAAAACAACCCAATTGAAAAATGGGCAGAGGACCTGAAAAGACATTTCTCCAAAGAGGACATACAAATGGCAAATAAACATATGAAAAGATGCTCAACATCACTAATCATCAGAGAAATGCAAATAAAAACCACAATGGGATATCACCTCACCCCAGTCAGAATGGCTATCATCAACAAGACAAATAGTAACAAGTGTTGGAGAGGCTGTGGAGAAAAAGGAACCCTCATACACTGTTGGTGGGAATGCAGACTGGTGCAGCCGCTATGGAAGGCAGTGTGGAGGTTCCTCAAAAAATTAAGAATAGAATTACCATATGACCCAGCAATGCCTCTCCTGGGTATCTACCAAAAAAATCTGCAAACATTTATCCATAAAGACAAGTGTGCTCCAGTGTTCATTGCAGCTTTATCTATGGTGGCCAAGACATGAAAACAACCAAAATGTTCTTCTATAGATGAATGGATAAAGAAGTTGTGGTATATATACACAATGGAATACTATTCTGCCATAAGAAAAGATGAAATAGTACCATTTGCGACAACATGGATAGATTTTGAGATAATTATGCCGAGTGAAATAAGTCAGACAGAGAAAGTGGAGAACCATATGATTTCACTGATATGTGGCACATAAAACTGAAAACAACAAAATAACAAGACAAACAAATGAAATAAAAACGGATAGACAAAGAAAATAGTTTAGTGGTTACCAGAGGGTAAGGGGGAAGAGAGGTGGTAGATGAGGGTAAAGGGGTCAAATATATGGTGATGGAAGGAGAACAGACTCTGGGTGATGAACATGCAATGTGATTTATAGACGATGTAATACAGAACTGTACACCTAAAATCTATGTAACTTTACTAACCATTTTTACCCCAATAAACTTTACTTAATAAAAAAAGAAAGAAACACAAACAAATAAAACAGTAAAAATGGGGGGGGGGGAGAAGTCACCTCATTAATATAAATCCAGTTGTGGTGGAAAGGGGCTTGTTATGAATAACAAGGTACATATTTCACCTTTATTGCTGTGAAGCAATTTCAGGAACTGGACAAGAGACAACATATTATAAGAAAGAATGATGCCATTGTGCTTGTCACTCAGGAAATTCCAAGGGTTTGGGAAGCTGTGAGCCAAGAACCATGAACTAAGACCAAATATATGTGAGAAATGTATTTTGATTATCTGAGTGGCCAAATATATGTTTCTTATAAATCACAATAGTGCAGCAGTGAATGTCCATGTCCATGTCCAACCTAGATTTTCCCATTAACATATTCTTGTATCAGCTATTTATCTAACTAACCCTCTCTGTAATCGTTAATCCATACATTCTTCCATTCTATATGAAATCTTTGATACAATTCTAAGGAAATAGCAGACATCAGAACACTCCCACTTAAATACTTTACCATGCGCACCATTAATCAGAGGTCAATATTTGTTTTCCTTTGCTATAAAGTTTACATATGATGAAATGAACAAATCTTAAATGTACATTTACTGAGATTTAAAAAACATGTACATTTGTTTCATCCAAACCCCAGCAAGATTTTAAATATTACCATCAATCCAGAGACAACTCAGTACTGATCTTTCTACCCCATATTAGATTTTTCTGTTCTAGAAATGATATGAGATGTTTTCATGTAAGGCTTTTTTTACTCAGCAAGATGGTGTTGAGATTTATCTACCCTGTTTGCATGAAAATAAGGCCGGTTTTTTTGCTCCAAAAGATGTATTAGAGCTTATGTTCAGGGGATGTCATCCTGAAAAATCATGCTAGGGCTTATTTTTCCGGTTAGGTCTTATTTGGGGGGAAACACGGTATGTTGCTGTGTAATTAGTGTCTATTTTGCTGAGTAGTATTCTATTTCATGACCGTGTATGAAATGTACCGCATTTTTTAAATTCATTCTCCTATTGATGGACCCCTCAACTCTTTTCAGTTTTGGGCTACAATGATACATTTTCTATGAACATTTCTATATAAATATTTTTGTGAACCTATGTTCCTATTTCTCTTGATAAATTTGTGCTATGTTAATGTCTCTGACCTCTTTTGAGTTAATTTTTGTGTGTAGCACAAACGAAGGTTAAAGATTCATTCATTCCACATGGATATCTAGCTTTTCAGCATTTATTCTGAGAAGACTATCCTTCCTCCTCTTCTTCCAATGAATTATCCTGGCATCTTGTAATTTAATTGAGCATATATGTGTGTTTCCTTCTAGGTTTTTTATTTTGTTTCATTAATTTATATGGCTATTCTTACACCAATACCATATTGTTTTGATTACCATAGCATTGTAGTAAGTCCTATACCTTCGTTCTTGTATTTCACAAGGGCTTTTTCACTCTTCTAGATCTTCTACTTTTCTTTATAAGTTTTAGAGATTCTAATTTCTAGAAAAAGAAGGCCCCCTGGGATTCTGATTGAAACTTCCCCCAATTGATAGGCCTACTTGGGGAGAAATGATAACTTACTAATGTTGAGTTTCCATCCTGCAATTAAATTGTTCAGTGATTTTTAAAATTTCTAATATTGTATTTTTCAATCCTAGGGTTTCCATTTGGTTCTTTTCTTGAATTTACTTTTTCATGTCTCTTTTCATTCACTGTGAGCATATTCCTCTTTATTGAGCATAGTTTTGAGAAATGTGTAAAGTATTTCTCAGCTCATTCTAATATCTGAGTCAATCATCTTGGCATTGGTCTCCATTCACATTTTTTGGCATCTTCTTGTGTCAAGTAGTTTTGGACTGCATCCCGCACATTATACAAGATATGTTGTAGAGGCTCTGGATTTTATGTTTCTCTAAAATGAGTTGATAGTTTTGTTTGTTCTGTTTTTATAGGCAATAAACATTGTTAGATTTCACCTGCAAAGATTGTCCTTTGGATGCTAATTCAAATTTTGGTTCTGTTCTTTTATTCTTATCTGATTTTCTTGGAGTCTGCCCCCTTACATACATTGTTAGTGCGTCAGTGAGGTTTGGGGCAAAGTTTATACACAGAAGTTGCAGCCTCACCTCTCTATCTCTCTTCTTCTTGGGATTCTACCTCCCTCTCACCTCTTTTGCTTTTCAGAGGTTGAAATTCCCCAACTCTTTCCTCTGGTTTTTAGGCAAGGAAAACTGTGGGGTTTTTGTTAGACTTTCACTTGCACTGCATGGCTCTGTCTGCCACCTGCCTTAACCTAAAAACTGGTACAAGGGAAGAAGGAGGAAGAGAAAGAGGAAGAGGAAGAGGAATGGAGAGAAAAGGAGAGACTCAAAACTGATCCCCCCTGGGATTCTGATTGGAACAGTATTCAATCTATAGACCTTCTTGGGGAGAAATGATAACTTTTGCTTCTCCCAGTGGCAGCTCTCCTCCAGGATCTGTTTATGCTAATATTCCAGTGCTTCCAGGTACTTTGCTGCATTTTGTCCAGAGTTTGTCATTGTTATCTGTGGGTGGACACTTTAGGTAGGAACTTACTTGGCATTACTAGAAACAGAAAATTTAAAAGATACTTGTAATTACAGCCTATTGATAAAAAGAGGGCAGCATTTCTCTTAAAGAAAGAACTCTTGGGGAACACTGTAATGGTCCTTTTGTTTATGTAATTGGTAATCCCAGGGCTAGCAGGGATAAGAAAATGGGATGCAAAAATTGTTATGCATAATAAAATAACAGGAATATAATCCCCTGGGGTGGTTCTAAAATAAGAAGAAAAGTACAGGCAAGAAGGGTGACAGTAGAGTAAAAGAAGAACTTGGCTGGAGGGTAGGGTACTAATACATGCAACAGCTAAGAAAATAAAGGAACCTCCACTGTGAAAGAAATTTAATCAGGACTGTCTGATATTTAAGCTGAGCTATAATTGTTTTTGTTTTAATCTTTCTCTTTATTCCAAACCTGTAGTATATCCCACTAATTGTAAAAGAAAAAAATGGGGATTATATGCCACTCCTCAACTGATTACTTTCCTGCATTGATTATTTACTACTTCTCTAGCAGGTATATTATCTGAAGAAAAAAAATCATCACTAAATTAACTCTAGGACAACAGCCTCCCAGAAAGATTAATGATGTATAATTTACCTTTGTGAAAGATGCATGCATCCAATAAATTAGAAAATGCATACCATCATCCAAGTAAATTGTTAACTATCCCAAGTCCTTACCTTATTGAGTATTTGACAAATGGATTTCACATTCATTCAATTACATCGGTACTATTTTCATGTCACTTGCTCTATTGTTTGCTTAAATGTATGTCTTTTTACTGGCAATGTTATATGTACTTGACTCCATTCATACTCTGACTGGGAGGAGTACTCAGCAAGGATGACAGTTTTGGAACATTGAATTGGCCCTGATAATGTCTCTGGTACAACTGTTTTAATTCCTAGATTTCAACTGTATCTACATGGAAGGCCAAAAGTTTAGATTATTTTATACACACACACAAAAAAAATCCCTTTGTTATTTTCTACACACCCCATGATTCCATGTTTGGAAATATTTGGTTCCAAGTAATTTTTACCCACTCATTAAGTAGAAAAAAAAAAAAGGGCATGACTGGCAAGCAGTTTCTGCCCAGGTAGATTGAAAGAACTGATTGAGACACAAATATTTATGTTTTAGTGAGTCTGGTTATATTTTCATAGATGAGTATACAATATGTGTTTTCTTTTAAAATTAATGAAAATGATTTGGAAAGCCTATACCAAGATATTTGTTTCTATAATACGTTCCTTCTCTGTTAACTTCCATTATTCTTCAGTAACCAACCTCTCTAATTGCATTAGTTTTCTAGGGATACCATGATAAAGTACCACCAACTGGGTAGCTTAAGCAACAGAAATGTATTGTCTCACAGTGCTAGAGGCTGGAGGTCCAAAATCAAGATGTCAGCAGGGCCGTGCTCCTTCTGAAACCTGTGGAGAATGCTTGCTTGCCTTTTCCTATCTCCTGGTGGTTTACTGGCATTCTTTGAGACGTGGTTCTTTGGCTTGTAGCTGCATCATTCCAATCTCTACCTCCATCATCACTTGATAGTCTCTCCCTTTCTCTTCACGTTGTCTTCTTATGTGGATACCGGCCATGATGGATTAAGGACCCACCCTCCTTCAGTATGATCTCATCTTAATTACTTTTACAATGACCTTATTTCCAGATAAGGTCACATTCTGAGGTATGGGAAGTTAGGATTTCAACATACCGCTTTTGCGGGGGAAGCACAATATAACCCATAAAACCACCATTCTCAGTCTTTTGGATGGAACTGACTTCACATTTGGCTAAGAGATGGGCATGTGGCTCAGAACCAGTCAATCAGAGCATCACTTTCTCCTGCTCAAGCTGCTTACTTCAGGTTTATGCATATGTATGAATTCGAGTGAATAAAATACAATAGCAATTTTGCTGGTTTGCTTAGTTTTGTTTTGTTTAATTTTTTTATCTGTTGGATTTGAACCTAGAAATATGAAGCCTGGATTCACTACTGCCATGAATAGGTGCCAATACATGGGAGACCGGAAGAGAAAAGGAGAGAGAGCGAGAGAAAGAGAGAGATTAAGATTTTTCAGGGTTCTCTGGAGAAATAGAACTAATTGGAGATATAGATAGATTCTATATTTTTATATCCATAGATTCATTATAAGGAATTGGTGTGTGCAATTATGGGAGTTGAGAAGTCACAAATCTGCAGTCAGGAAGCTGGAGACCCAGGGGGAACTGGTAGTGTGGTTCCAGTCTGAGTCGGAAAACCTGAAAACTGGGAGAGTTGGTGGGATAAATTCCAGCCCAAAAGCTGGCAGGCTTAACAACCAAGAAGAGCCTATTTTTCAGTTCCAGTCCAAAAGCAGGAAAGACTGATATTCCAGCTAAAACAGTCAGGCAAGAGGTGTTCGCTCTTACTCGTGAGATGGTCAAATTTTATGTTCTAGTCAGGCCTTCAACTCACTAGATGAGGCCCACCTTTCTAAGGGAGGACAATCTGCTTTACTCAGTCTACCACTCCAAATGTTGATCTCATTCGAGAACACCCTCACAGACACACCCAGAATAATATTTGACCAACTGTCTGGGCACCCTGTTACCCTGTCAAATTGGCACATAAAATTAATCATCGAAGAGAGAAAGATCAGTTTCCTTTGCTATGGTTTGAACTCCTAAATTCAGCCAGGCGTGCATGAAGGTCTACCCTAGGCTTTTCAAGTAATGATGAATGTATGCCTTTATTTCCTTAGTTGCTTCAGTTGTCTTCTCTAATTGAAATCTCCATTATTATCTTCATAATATCCTAGGACCTGCATTGCTCCAAATGGAAATGATTGGCAAATACCATGGTTGAGATTATATTCTCCGTCTGTCATCCTCCTCAGCCTTTGGAGAAAAACTATAGCTCTATGTTTCACTTGGCTATGGGCCAATCACTTGAACTATCGTCACCTATTCCTTATGCAAACAGAAATAACATGTTGTAGTGTCGCTTTTAGCCTCACTAAGGAAAGAAGCTCTTTCTTTTGTTTAGAATATGCTTGCTATTTATGCTTTTCTGGTACTTTTCTATTATTCTATAGAGTTTCCCTGAAAATAAGACCTAGCCAGAAAATCAGCTCTAATGCATCTTTTGGAGCAAATGTAGTAAAGTAAGACTGGGTCATAATATAATATAATATAATATAATATAATATAATATAATATAACATAACATAACATAACATAACATAACATAACATAACATAACATAATATAATATAATATAATACAACACAATATAATTAATATAATGTAATTAATACAATATAATTGATACAATATAATGTATAATATAGCATAATGTTTAATATAATATAATGTATAATATAATATGATATAATACCAGGTCTTACATTAATTTTTGCTCCAAAAGACGCATTAGAGCTGACTGTCCAGCTAGGTCTTATTTTCAGGGAAACACGGTAGTTGTATTCCCAAACCAAAATATCTCACTGAAATACTAAAAACACAATCATTGAATAGTCTGGGAGCGCAGGTAACCTTATGTCTTAGCATAGTGATTAGAGGATTTATACAACCCAAGCAGAGATTCAAAATTCTCCACAATTTCATGCAGTCTACAAGTTGATATTTTTCTAGCCCTTGAGATGTCTGCATTTACGACTCTATGGAGAGAGAACTCAATCAACCAAGCAATACAATCAGACTGTTTGCTTTAACACATGCTTTCTGTAAAGCTTTTTGATTGCAATGATACACAAACATTAAAAAAAATTGCTACCCACAAGACAGAAACTATACCAACTCAAGGATAAAATAAATCATGTAAAGGTAGTAAGAGTACCAAATGTTGCTAAAAAGATTCATTTTGCTCAGAAGACATATGAAAGTTTTCCCCAAGTGTTTGGCTTCATTCTGGATCCCACTTCTGTTCTTACATGTGAATTTCAATGGTCAAGTATGGGGTTGAATTCCTGTATCACGTAATCAGTGCCTAGCCAGACAAATATGGGTGTTTCTGGAAAGTTACTTCTAAATTGAATCACGTCAGGGGCTCACTAGAGAAAATTGTTATCTAAATAAATTACACAAGGAACCCTTTTTAAAAAGCAAGGCATCTATTTCGTAAAATAAAATGTACTTTGATTTGATGCTCATGTATAAATTTGGTTTTCTTATTTTGGACTTGCTTTGAGCAAGTTATGTCTAGAGTTCTCTATTTTGAAATTCGTCACACACCAGATGAAATTGGGCTACCAGACAACTCTAAAGCAAGCAAGAGCAGAAAGAGGTTGGACTTAGTAACTAAAAACTATGCATAAGTAAAATTATACTCTCCCTATTCTCTTTCTGAGCCAGATTTAAAATATTTGGATTAAAATTTTTTATACGCACAGGGATAACATATTTTCATTTTGGTAAGCAAAACTATAAAAACTAAGTTATAAAAAGAGAGAAAAAAAAACTTACCTGGAGAGTTTTGTACTTATTCTACTGCAAGTGACAGAAACTCAATTTAAACTAGATTGAGAAAAAAATAGGAAAGATAATTTACTGACTCATGGGATCCTTCGTTGGATAGGAATATCTAGCTCCTCAAACCCTCGATGATGGCAAGAATGGCCAAGTTTTTATCAACTTAAGTCATTAAAAGGTAATTTATTGAAAAACTTTTCTTCCCGTGATTATTAGTGATACGGGAAGTTTTTCCATATGTTTATTAGCTATTCGATTCATTTTCTTTTGTTAATTGCCCATTTGTTTGTTTTAACTGAAATGTTTTAAAATTAGGGATATTGATCCTTCTATTGTCTAAGATTGTGCATGTATTCCTATTGTCTTTAGACCTTAACATGTAGATTTTATTTTGCTTATCATTTTAAATTTTCACGTAGACAACTCTGACAAAATTTTCCAATATGGAATCATGGGTTACCGGACACATTTAAACGCTCCCTCTTCAACATCACTTTTTCCTTTTTATAGTTTCATTTTTTTTGCACTTAAATATTTTATCTCAAATTTTGTTGTAAGTAGGCACCTGGAAAATTTTTCAGGTCTTAACATCTTTGGAGCTGCAGTTGATCATACAAAGTGAAATGCAGACAAAGTCAAAGAAGTAAGTAATTTGACTTGGGAGAAATAGTAGATTTGCTTATTTTGTCTGGGTTTATTAACTGCATTGGGAGTCTTTTGGTGTAAGTGTAATAATATGCAGCTATGTAAAAATAAATAGATAGTAGATGATAGATAGATAGATAGATAGATAGATAGATAGATAGATAGATACCCCATACAACATAATGAGTTAAAATGAAAATAAACACTTATTATCCTGACAGTTTCCATGGCTCATAAATTTTGGAATGATTTGTTTGAGTTGTTCTATCTCAGGGTCTCTCATGAGACTGAAATTAAGATGTGGGCTGGAGTTGCAGTCACCTAAAAGTTTGACTAGGGCTACGCGTTCTGCTCCCCAGGTCCCAAGGTAACTCACCTTGCAAGGTGAGACCTCAGTTTCACCCCACATGGGTCTCTCCACAGGACTCTTTTAGTATTCTCATGAATAGTACTGGTGTTCCCCAGACCTAGTGATCTAAGAGACAGAAAGCTAAGGGAAATACATCCTTTCAGTAACCTGGCCTCAAAAGGCAAATAACATCACGTCTACTATATTCAACCTATCAGAAGAAAGTTAGTAAAGACTTAAGTAATGTTTTCAGGATTGGAGCACTCTCTTCCTTATCTCAATGCTCATCTTTCTATGTGTTGATTTTAGTCCCAAACAGGCTCTGCCCTTGACTTGTAAGATGATACCAGCTTTGGTACATTCTGCCCTTTTGATAGGCTGATTTGCTTAGCGCTGAGTCACATATTCCACCCCTAAAGCTAGTGGTACAGCCAGACCCAGACCACATAAATTAAGAGTGGATAAAGCAATAAAAAGTGTTTTTTGTTCTCCTTACAACTTAGGAACATACACACACACTACTATTGTTAACAGTGTTGTATCTATAAGGTAAAAATATAAATTTTCATTTGAATTATGTTATGCCATCATGGTTTTCTTAAAAATTTAGAATTTGGCTCTTTTGAAGACACACTGGATAAAGAAGATGTGGTATACATACACAGTAGAATACTACTCTGCCATAAGAAAAGATGAAATAGTGCCACTGGTGACAACATGGATAGATCTTGAGATTATATTAAGTGAAATGAGACAGACAGAAGAAGTCGAGAACCATATGACTTGACTGACATGTGGGATATAAAACTGAAAGCAACAAAAAACCAAGACAAACAATGAAACACAAATCCATAGACACAGACAATAGTTTAGTGGTCAACAGAGAGTAAGGGAGGTGTAGGATAGTAGAAGATGGCAAAGGGGGTCAAATACATGGCGATGGAAGGAGAACTGACTCTGAGTGGTGAGCACAGAATGTGATATATAGATGATGTATTACAGAATTGTACACTTGAATCCTATGTAATTTTACTAACCATTGTCACCCCAATAAATTTTAATTAAAAAGAAAAAAAGAGTGGATAAAGGATAGACCTCTGAAAACAGAAGTATTTCTGGAAGAAGGTGGAATTGATGTTAGTGAGGCAAACAACCAATGTCTACTATACTATTCATGTATACATATGACTCAATGACACATTAACATGTCTTAGATTATTTCCTGTAGGGTAGGAATCATGTTTCTCGAGTTTACTTTATAGTGCTAATTCCAATATCATACATAAAGGTGTATTTAGCCAGTGCTTCTGGATGATCATTGATAAATGATTTAGGATTGTTTAACCACTGGTGCTCCTGACCAGGAGTCATATCAAATTGTAGAATATTAGTATTTAGAGCATAGCTAAAGGCAGCCTGGTTTTAATGAGTGTTGAAGCAAGAGTCGTGCATTCCCGAGACATTTTCACAGCAGCAGTTGAAATAGCATAATTGAGTAGGTGACAAAGCCTAATGTTTGCTGTTCCAATAACCACTGAAGAGGAATCATATCAAATTTTATCCTGAACACATGCTTTATTTTAATTTAAAAAATTGAAAATGCATGATTAATTACGTACTTTTTACAGCATATGTTCCCTTATGTTTATCCAAATTTCATAGTAACATGTCACAAGCTTGCCCCACAGTTTCCCCAAAGTTGACAGACATTACAGAGATTTGCTAATGCCACACTGCCTTAAAAACTCCCTGCTGCAGAGAACTCTTCCCTCACACTATCATGCAAAGCTTCTGTTGAGCTGAATGGCAACTGGGAAGAAACAGAGATGAAGAACCCCACATAGAAAAGAGAAAGCAGTACTGCAGTTTCCCACAAAGCCCCTTACAGCTCAGGGAATGCTGTGTCAACTGCAGCCCCAGCAGAAAGGTAAAGGTGCACAAGGGAACCCAACTATTAGTAGCACGATTCAATTTAGTTCACACTGTTTCTTTATAAGCAGCTTCCTCATGAGGTAGGGCGGCATATTCTCAGGCTCGACACAACTAATTGTGTGTTTAGCCACATCCTTGGCATGACTTGAAGGGTGCCAAAGCCAATTATGTTCCCAAAATGCCCCCTTAATGTTATGAAAGGCTGAAATCCCATAAGAGTGATGCTTTTGAATAAGCTTTTTGTCACAATGCTAAGGAAAATAACAGAGTAAATACTCCCAGAATGGGTTCTGAAACACAGATTAATGCCTAGGAAATGAACTTGGTCTCTTCTTTTAAAGTGCCACTGGCTCCATAGGAGAAAGGCAGCCTCATGGCATTTTAAATTTCTTCATGGTTTTATGATGGGGTGCTCTGAGAACATAAGGATACGTGGCCCTTTGTGTGAAGATGATGGTATAGGTTAGAGGAGGGCATAAACATGACAAGAATGGGATTGAGGATAAACTTTGCTTACTTCAATAATTTGACCAGGAGAAGCCACTACTCATTTTCAAGGAAGAATAAATGGAAGCTTTAGTTGATGATATCACATTGGTTAGTCAGATATGGCCTTGGAATCCATCCTTGCTGTGTTATTCAGGGTTTTCTAAGAAAACAGTGCCAATAGGGTGTGCGTGTGTGTGTGTGTGTGTGTGTGTGTGTGTGTGTGTGTACGGAGGGAGAGAGAGAGAGATTTTTTAAGGAATTGGTTCACGCAGTTGTGTAAGTTGGAAGTCTAAAACCTGAATTGTAGACTGGAAACCTAGAAAGAAGTTGATGTTGTTGTCTGCTTGCACAATTCCTCTTCCTATGGGAAGGTCAGTCTTTTTTCTATTAAGACCTTTAACTGATTAGATAAGGTCCACCTACATTATAAAGGGTAATTGGTTTCATGAAAAGCCTACCGATTTAAATGTTGATTTCATCTAAAAATACCTTCACAGAAACTTCTAGAATAATGTCAGACCAAATATCCGGACACTGTGGCCTAGCCAAATTGACCCATAACATTAACTATCACATTCTCTGTGGCCACCAATGGAGAAAAAGCCAATGTTTTCAGGACAATAACCTCTAACTCTGTCTTGCCTAACATAAGAAGAAAGGTTCTCTGGATGAATTTTCAATTATTCCTCTCAAAAGCTATGCTCTCAGAAATGTGGCATGCGATGAAGTTTTGGCAAAATGATGGGATTTTGTCTTATTCAGGGCAGTTCACTAAGCCACATAATTTGAAGACATAAAATATTTTTCCCCCATGTCAAAGGTAATGCTGCTAGCTCACAGATCACCAATTTTCAGCCACCGGGATACAAGAATTAATGGTCAAAGATCTCCTGGCACGCACACACCTTAGAGATTATCTGAAGAAAATGGTCACTTTTGTAGTCATATTTATTTTTCACTCAGTCAGTAAAAATGTCGAACACCTATTGTGTGCTAGTATGTGAGCTATATGATGAATAAATGTAGATTAATAACATAAAAGCCCCTCTCCTCACAATTAAAACAGAGATGCAGATCAATATGGACCCTTCCTCCCCACAAAAAGAAAATGATAAGCGCTTTGGAAGGTCCTAATTCCACCTTGAAGAAGTTAGGGAAAGAGATGATTTTCTAAGGTAATTCCTGAAATGAGACTTAACTGGGAGATAACAATAATAATTAACATAATAATAGAAAAACAGCAAAGATCCTTTGAGCACTTTTTATGTACTAGTCATGGTTACAAGCTTTTTACATGGATGCATTTATTTAATGAGTAATACTTATTTAATGAGTAATACCTGCCTTGGGGTGGGATGGCATTCTAGGTATAAGGAATAGCATGTACAAACATGGTGGCCTGAGAGTTGTGGGCACGTTCAGAGAATTGTGAGTAATAAAATTTAGTAATAGGACACAAGGCTACTATGGAGAGTATCAGTAAGTGAGACTGAAAAATCCTACCTCCTGGAGATGCCCAGTTATCAACAGGCATTGTCCGCCTTTGACGCTAGCTCTAGCACCATCCTCAGTGTGTTAAACTTCTGCAGTGGAGATCTCCAGGTATCCACACAATAGACCCAAGGGCTCTGAATGTGGTTACCCATTTATTTACAACGTCAGTTGCCTCAGAGTCTCAACCTGTTTCCTTTGTTCACTGAGTCAACCAGGAGCACCCAAAATCGTTGCCACCATCATGGCTGCCCTCTCCTTTAGTGCCTTTGGATTATGGAATCTTATGGTCTTTTCTCTTTGTCATTTGGAGTCTATCTGCTTTTTATCTTTAAGGAATGCTTCAGAAATTTATGGGTGGCAGGTGGTACCGTGTTGCCCCCGAAATAAGACATAGCTGGACAATCAGCTCTAATGCGTCTTTTGGAGCAAAAATTAACATAAGACCCGGTATGATATGATATGATATGATATGATATGATATGATATGATATGATATGATACGATATTAAAGACCCGGTCTTATAGTAAAATAAGACCGGGTCTTATATTAATTTTTGCTCCAAAAGATGCATTAGAACTGATGGTCCGGCTAGGTCTTGTTTTCGGGGAAGCACGGTATTATTTATGTTTCAGTATTATTCTGGATTTCCTCCACATTTATATAATCTATAAATATATACACATATATATCATATGAAAGGATTTGGGTTGCACTGGCCTCATGGTGAATATTGGGATTCTCCTCACCTCGGAACCAATGACCCTATATGTGTCCTCATCTCGAGACTTGAGGGGCTATTCACTCCGTCTCTATAGTTTGAGAGAGCAGGGAAACACAGTCAGCATCTGGATCTGCTGACTGTCCCCCTAGGATCATAAATCTTCTTTCTGATGGTATTTTTCCAGTGTCCTTTTAAAGACTCTGCCTAAGTCCCCTGCTGAGGATCAAAGAATATAACAGAATGGTTTAATATGCAAACATGGTAGCTTCCAAACTGCTAGCATCCCAGGCGAAAGGCCCTTTTGGGTACTTTTGTTTTCCTTTTCACATCCTAACTCTGTTCTGTGTGCCTTCCTTCTTTGTCAGGGTCCCGGTGGTGGCAGGCACACACTGTGCACAAGCTCAGGGACCTAGATACATCTTAGTAATTAGAGGAAATTCTGAAGTTTGAGTGAGGTTCACAATAGAAGTCCAGAAAGTGGAAAAACCTAAGTAGATAGGTCTCTAAGGTCGGTTATTGCAAGGAACCGAAGGTCAAGACATGTGAAGTAGAGAAATTGCCTTGTGGGATATGGCAGCAAAGCAGATCAGCCCAAAGTTCTCGAGTTATTTATTTTATTTTATTTTATTTTTTACCAGAATGTCTATTATTTTACCTGAGTGTAGTGTTTTAGGGCTCCTGAGGGACACGGGTTTCATTTTCCCCTTACGATCATTTTTTTTCTTTCTTTCTCTGATTCCTGCTTATTGTTAAACTTCATTTTCTCTCCAAATTATAGGGAGATCGTTCTGATATTATTTCCTTTATTTGCTCTATCTTACTATTTTAAATAAAATTCAGTCATCCAAGCCCTCTATGATTGATTTTTTTTTTAATCACACTTTGTTCCCAGTAACGTTTTTTAAATAGAAGTTCTACGGACGTAGAATTCACATATCATAAAATTCAGTCTTTTAAAGTATACAATTCAGTGATTATAAATATATTGATGGAATTGTGCAACTATCACCACTATCTAATTTCAGAAAGCTTTCATAACCCCAAAAAGAAATACTATAGCCACCAGCCGTCATTCCCCATTTCCCTCCTTCCCTCAGCCCCTGACAACCCTAGATCTAGTTTCTGTTTTTATGGATTTGCCCACTCTGGGCATTGCATGTAAATGGAATTATATAATATATGGTCTCTGTATCTGGCTTCTTTCCCTTAGCATGATGTTTTCAAGGTTCATCCATATTGTAGCACTTATCAACATTTAATCCTTTTTTATTGCTAAATAATATTCCATTGTATGGATGTACCACTTTGGTTTATTTGTTCTTCAGTCAATAGAAATGTGGATTCTTCCCATTATGTGGTTATTATGAATAATGCTGCTGTGGACATTCGTGTATAGATTTTAGTGTAGACATCAGTTTTCAATTCTCTTGAGTATATACCTAGGAGTGGTACTGTTGGGTTACATGGTAAGTGTGAGTTTAATCGTGTGTGTGTGTGTGTGTGTGTGTGTGTGTGTGTGTGTGTGTGTTTTGAGGAACTGCCAGACTGTTTTCCAAGGAGGCTGCACCAGTTTACATTCCAACCAGCAGTATATAGATTTCCAACTCTCCACATTCTTGCCAACAGTTCTTATTTTGTCTTTTTGCTTATAGCCATCCTACTGTGTATGAAGTGGTATCTCATCATGGTTTTGATTTGCCTTTCCCTGGTAGCTAATGATAGTGACCATCTTTTCATGGGCTTATTGGCCACTTAAACATCTTCTTTGGAGAAATTCTATTCAAAGACTTTGATCATTTTTCAATAGGGTTGTCTTTTTATTGCTAAGTTGTGAGTTCTGTATATATTCTGGATACAAATCCCTTATCCGAGGTGTGATTTGCAAATATTTTCTCCCAATTTAAAAGGTTTTTTTTGTGTTTTTTTTTACTTTTTTTATAGTGCCTTTTGAAGCACAAAAGCTTTTCATTTTGACGAAGTTGTGCTTCATATTTGGTTCTTGTTATGCCTACAGGGTTGTTGGAATTTAGAAAAACCCTGCTTTCTGTCCACATAGCCTGGCTTTGAAGATTGTTATCTCACTATGGATTTAAGAAAGTCCAAACTCAAGGCTGACCAATGAACTCTTTGTACTACACAAAGATGCAATAACCCCTCGTGGAACATTTTCTGTCTGAGTTAAGAGATGGATGAGATTGCTCTTCGCTGAGGTGGACAAAAAAACTTACTAAAGACACTTTTTCAGGTTAGGGAGGGTTTAGACATGGATGTAGATACACAGTCCCTAGGGCATCACAAATCTACCCCAAAGATATGAAGTTGAAATTGTGGGTTGAAATCTGAGCCAGAGGTTTGGTGAAGCATTGAATGCCAAGCCAAGGATGAATTATATCCTCTAATGGAGACACCATTAGACATTTTGAGGGACGTGATTCCTTCCGGGCTTCATGAATGTTAATCAGAGTGTCTAGAGAAATTATTGCAAAAAAAGTGCAGGCAGGGGAAAAGCCAACAGGGAATCTATTGCAATAGACTAGGTGACAGTTATTGCAAATGTGAGCCTTGGTAGTAATAGGGGGACAAGGAAGGATGGCACAGATGCTGCAGCGATGGATCTGTCAAGTCCCTGGCAGTTGTTGGGATGCAGGTGGGGGTTGACAACAGGAGCAAGAAAACAAGGTCGTTTCAATGAGAAAAATCTTTCCGATGGAACAGATAGAGAACCATTTTAAAGTAATTGTGGTGCATTGTTCTGATGTTCCAAAGGGTTTGTAGGTTCCTTAATCAAAACTAATCTAAACTATATTGTTTTTGAAAAATATTCCTGCATATATATATGTATATATACATATATACATGTATATATGTATATATACACACACATATTTATATATTTTGTTTTTGATTCCTAAGACAGGATACTTTTGAAAGAGGGAATTTATTTATTTTGTCATTTTGACACTAGCTGTAATGGAGAAAGGAGACTGAGCTCTATTTTCAGCTCCTCATGGAAACATCTTAAAATTCTCATTTCTCTATGCAAATGAAGTGCACCTTAAATGGCTGTATGCGTTTCCCTCTTGAAGCAGAAAAACGGTTGTATATATGTGACTACAATAGCATATGAGGCAGTGTTCTTCAGTATTATATTTTTGTACTTATATACTGCTCCGCTGTAGGCCCTGAGGGTTCTAACAGATACGAAGTTTGTACAGAAGATCTATAGGACAAAGAGGAAGTTCATTTTTTTCTAGCTTTTCTTCCCATAAGCCCCAAGGACTTAACCTCTGAAGAGCAAAGACAGTTAACCTAGCTTTAGGTTTAAAGAATTCAGGAAATGATAAACAACATATATATGTATATATATATTCTAATTCAATTAGACATTATTTATCATATTTCCCACATAAGTGTGTGATGAAATCTTTATGGCAAGTATTAATTGTGTTCTAGGTGGCAGTTTTTGTATGTTTGTTTTGTCTTGATATATTTTTGGCACAGGAATTTTAGAAAATGTGACAGCTATGGGCTCTTTCCCAGAAAACACACTACATGTTGCATACAGTTTTAGGGGGCACGCACATTTCCTTAAAACTCAATCTCAGTCACTCCCTGGAGAGGCTCCTACCAGCATCACCCTTGAGTGTTGTGGACACTCATAGATAAGTGTCCGGATGGCCACATTAGCGTGATTGTCTAAAAACCACGAATACAAATTATACTAGGAAGTGAAAACTAAAAACTCAGCACAGAAAGAGGATGCCTTGTGTATCTTCATACAAGGGGGTGAGTTAATAGGAGAGTGCGTAACTTCTCAACTTCTCACGTTTCAATCCTTTAACAAGAAGCATAGTGCGGTGACCACTTTATTATTCCCAAATACTATAATAAAGTTATATATTAGGACATAAATCAGGAGAGTGTGGCGATGTGATAAGCTATCCTATTTTGTTTGTCTGCTCAGAACCAGGCTGGTATAAGATAACACATACTTAAATCAAGATCTGCTGAGCTTGAAATGTTTTCAAAAATGCACTTGTTTTCTTCTTTGCTGTGGTGGAATTAATTAAGCGCTTCAGTTCACCAGCCTTCAGATAGAAGTGATGTAAAAGTGCTGGTCCTACTGGTATTTAATAAAAACAGGGTGCCCTTGATTTAGCCCTAAACTCTCACTCTGGTGACCGGGCACTCCTTCATGGTTGCTTCAAGGAAGCAGCCACTGTTGAAGGATCTAGCTCATGGGTGTTTGGTTAGAAGAGCCCGAGATTGGAGATAGCAATAATGGCTCCTCCTGACCTCTGATGTGGAAGAGATCCAGAGGCACCATATGCCCCTCCAAAGTGGGAGGTTGGTTCTCAGAGAGAAGAAGAGGAAGACGACATGAAATTCTGGCCAAGCCCCAAAGCCTTGAGGTCATTTCAGCTCCCTTTTGAAATAAGACCCTACCTTGGGAAATAAAAAGTGGAGGGGGGTGTCAGCCCTGGAAGGAAATCCAAGTTTGAATTACTTGAATATTTACCTAAATGAGACTAGTTAACCTGAAAGGCGCAGTCAAAAGAGTCTGCTGTAATTCATTTGCCGAGTGTGTGTCCCTATATCCTCCTTCAGCAGACACACACAGCCTTTGAAACTGATTAGAATGGGTTTCAAGGAGAAAATCCTTACAGAAAACAAAGAACCCTACTGTTTTTGCATGACCAAGTACAGTGTGTAACTTTTTGACTTGTATGTCATATCTATTCTCCCCTATAAACTGTAAGCCTCTTTACCCTATGTTTATATATTTATTCATGTATTTCCTGAAACTCTCAAGAATGCTTTGTGCATCGAAGATGCTCAATAAATTTGCATAAGAAGTTTCACTAATGGCTTAGGATGTGATGAGGCATGTTTATGTCTTCCAACAGAAGACTGGCTGCCTTTTCAGACTCCAAATAACTTATGTCTTTGTTTTCATCACATTTTATGTCTTTGTTGTCAGTGTTTTGGGTTTTGGCAGGAGACGAGAGAAGCCAAACCTGTTAGTTACATATCTGTAATATATACACTCAAATGTTGGCACATCCACAAGCTGAGCCTGATAAAAATCTGTTTAACAGTCTTTCTAAATTAGTTCTTTAATCCTATGAAAGGGGAAAAATACTGGGAGGTGAATAGAATTCTTGGAAGATGTTGGCTTAGCAATTCTCAAAGCGAATGCTGAAGATTTCTCTAATTAAATTGGAAATAGTGAGGCACATTTCTCCCCAGAATTCCTCCTTCCAAAGCAATGTTACAATGTTTTCCTCCCTGGCTGTATTATGTCATCTCTTTAGAGGATGACATTCAGCCGTCTTCTACCTTTTGTTTGTGAATGTCACCTGTGACACACCCAGACAGGAAAAATCTAGGGAAGGCACCGATATGAAAGGCTGTATCCATTGTCTGTCTAGAACGCACAACAGACCTTGACTGTAATGTTTTACTCTGTTAAAGTATCTTTTGATATTTGATTTTTTTTTAAATTATGAGATATATTTTCTTTCCAAAATGAAAATCTTTATTAGCCTTCTCTGATTGACACCGAATGCTGATGTTTTTTAACTTTCAATAATTCATGCTGTAAGTACTACACTGCGTTTTTTTGTTACTACGTTGCTGTTTTTCACTAGGTATGTAGCACCATGCCAGTGTACAGAGATTGCTTTCCTCTTTTTCAAAGGATGTGTACTATTCTATTGCATAGTTCCCACGTAAGTATCTAGCAATAAAAAAAAAAATGGGTTAATACGGTTTCTACCTTTTTAGTGCTTTTACAATCAATTCTGTAATAAACATCTTGAACTCACGTCTTTGTGCATTTTCCAGTAAACTTCTCTGGTTTCTAGAAATAGAATTGCCAAGTCAAATTTTATGTGCGTTTAAACAGTTGTTCTGTATTGCCAAGCCACTCCAGTATAGTTGTACTACTCTTGACCTTAACCTGGTACTTCCCATCATTTTTTAAGCCATGTCAGAGAGAGGAAATTATAGCATTTGGATAGCATGAGGGTAAAGAGAGGAAGGTGTTCTCAGCCAGGTCAACAAGTCCCTAGGCTCCCGCTCGACCTCAGGCTGGAGTATCATGACCTCACATTCTATTTCTGAACCACCATTCTGCAAGCATGTGTCCGAGTTTATTATCGATATTTTTAAAAATCTCCAGTCTAATCCTCAATAATTCCTCATTTTTAACTGTGTATTTCTTTGATAATCAGTGATGCTGAACAGCTTTTTCTGTGCAGATTGCTGTCTGCATTTTTCTAAGAATTAGCTCCTATTGCATGCTTTGTCCACATAGTCCAATGCGAACCACCTGGATCTTCCAACAGCCACACTTCTAAAACTCTGTTTCTGCTGCCTAATCTTTCTCCCCACACCTTATGAATCACAATTGCTGAGAATTTGGCACATGGTGGGGTTGGTTATGCTCATTGGCTCATGCCCTGTGGCTGCTATGCTATTTAAACACCACTGTCCCCCACACGGGTCACCATTCCTGTTTCTCAATTCCAGATGCAGTGTTAACATAAGCCTGTTCTGAGTTGTAAATGTTTAAGGAATCTCGGAGATAACAGAGGCTTACAACATAGAATAGCCAATAAATTGAAACTAAGTATCAGACTTCATGATCCCCAAGGTTCTTGCCCATCCACACCTAGGGGAGACCTTCTCAGCTGTTCTACATCTGCTCAGCTCTTGCTCAAGCCTCTTTTCACATCTTGGGCCCTTCTTTTCCCTCTTTCTGCTCTTCTCAGATTTCCAAACTCTGCAATCTCTCCACAAGTCATAAATTTTTGTTAGTTGAAATGCAAGGCAATATCAATCTTATACCAAAACGTTTCAATTAGGCTAAACTCAGAGGGTTTTTTGTTTGTTTGTTTTATTTTTTCAGACTATAAAATTCATCAAGGGGTTTCCTGAACATTGTCTATGATAATGATGAAAGTACTAGAGTCTTTTGTTCATTTCTATTGTCTTTTCAAAGATCTCTCATTTCTCTAGTGAGGTGTTTGCTTTTCTTTTTTCATCTGTAAACGGTCTTTATATCCCATTTCTACCACTTATAAGCTGCTTGTGTTGGGTAAGCATTGCAACTTCTCTGTTCCTCAGTTTCCCCATCTGTAAAATGAGGCTAAGAGCACGTACCTCATGAGGTTGTTGAGTAAATCAGTTAATATAGACTTGTTACAATGTCTGAACATAGTAATTACTGAATATGTGGATTACTAATTTTACAATTATTATTACTAAAAATATTAAACTTTTTTGTTATTGTAAATAACTTTTCCAGTTTTTAATCTGTATCTTTAATTTTGACAATCGATCTTTATTCTGTGAAAATTCTTGTGTCATCTGTCAAGTTTTCTTCTTTATGGTTTCCGGCTTTATCATTGTGCTAAGCAAGAATTTCTGCACCTCAAGTTTATTTTTAAAAAATCCTTTTCACATTTATATTTGCTGTTAAATTATTAGTCAACCTAGAAATATTTGTTAAATGTGCCAGGTAGGGGATATAGCACACACTCACCCAAATAAATATTCTTTTTCCCCTCATACTCTATGAAGTGCTTCCTTAAATTGTAGATTGAATAAAGACAACAAAAAATTTCATCCTAGAATGACTGGACTTATATTTCTCCCATAGCATGTGTGAAATAAGCATAAAATAGATCCAATATTATAAACCACAGTCATTTTACTGTTCTTACTTTAACTGCCAGACCTTCCTCCGTCAGGTATTTGTGAAACACAAGCCAGGTTGGCTGGAGGAAATATTCTCTTAGAGTTTGGATTGTTCTCTTCTCACTTCCTATTTAGTATGATTCTCACCTAACAGAGGGCTCCATACTCTCTGTTACTGTGAATTTTGAGTGACTGCAGTAGTAAGACTGAATTCCTTTATATTAATATAAAGTCCTTGATATGAGGGGGTAACTATTCCATGTAGACTAAATACAGGCTACTCCTCAAACTGCTTATAAAAATCCTATTCCTGTTTCTCAGAGGTACTGCACATCCTCAATAATGAAACCTAGAGATCTATCTGTTCTTCAATAAATTTAGCTACGTTCCTGCTGAGGCTGCCAGTTACTCAGGAACAGCTTCGATTTCTCTGTACTCAGTGTCTCTGAGTTTGCATGGAAAGAAGTAGCAGGAAAAAACAATTTCTAAGCCGGCTCCCACGACACTATCCAGCCTGCAGAAGCCAAGACACTTTCTGAGTCACACGTACCTCTCACGGATTTTAAAGCTTAGATTTTACTGGGGAGTTATTTTATGCCCTCTTCAGACAGATTACGTTCTCCTGTGTGGGGTCACATGGGGAAAACTGGTACAAACTCACATTGCACCAAACCCAGCCTTAGGTGCAGGCAGAGTGAGCATCTGTGTAACAGAGAGATGAAAAATTCCTCTTGAATAGATGCCTGCAGAACCTAGAAGTCCATTAACATCCCTTTTAAAGGTGGCCTTCTTGAGAATACAACTGTTTTCATTGAAATTAAGTTAGGTATGACCATTTTAAAGTAGTAAATCAGAGTAAATTTGTGTATCTAGTAACTCAATGCCTGCTAAAGCAGTAAATGAGGAAAAAAAAAATAGGGAATGACCACAAGCAGGAGCCGGCTTAGGGGTGAGGAAAGACAAGCTATAAAGTGTTATGGAAAGAGTACTGGACTATAGCCAGAACACTGAAATTCATTCATTCATACAGCAAATATTTAATGACCACTTAATATGTGCTGGGCAGTGAGCCTGGCAGGAAATGTACACGGGTGAATATGACAGACATGCCCTTGGCCTTTTTGGAATTTAGACACTGGTACAGAGATAGGAATAAATTTTACTGGGAGATTTTTATTAAAGAGATTGGCCAGGGAAGGTCACTGTGAGAAGATTTTAATTCAAAACCCAGAGGGTGATCAGGAGCCAGTCATGTGAATGAACCAGACAGAAAGTTACATGAGAAGACCCAGAGAGGTGAAGAGTTTAGGGAGTCTGAGGAACTAACAGGACTGATGGGACTGGAAAACAGTCATAGCAATCCTGTTTCCAAGGAAACACCAAAAGGGACATAAGTGGAGGCTGAAGGGTTGACAGGGAACATACCATAAAGGACCTTACTGGCTATCCTAAGTAATTTAGATTGATTTGAACTGCAGTGGGGAAGCCAGAGGAAGGTTTTTAGCAAGAGAAAATGCGATCTGATTCATACAGAGAGTGCCAAAAAATATATATACACATTTTAATAAAGGAAAACTGTATTAAAATTGCAATTAATACTCAATATATACCAATAACAAAAGATGAACACAGGTCACGTTTGACTTCTGCAATTACAAGAGGAGCTCAAAGTGGTTACTGTTAGGTCTCTGAATGTTAGAGACCTTGACTTCATGTTAGGTCTCTGAATGTTAGGTCTCAGAGACCTTGGCTTACAGACAGCGCCATGTCTGCAAGAAAACATCAACATGTCTGCTGCCTGCACCTGCAGACAGAGCCAAACTTGCGATAACAGAAAACGCCACAAAACAGCTACAGCTTTGCAGGCAGTCAACATCTTCTGTTCAAACAATGCTACCCTGTCAAGACAGCCCCTATAAAACCCTCCTTAGCCCCTCCTTCGGGGCTGCAAGTCTCCTTTAGGTGTGCAGTCCGGACTGTAGTGGCCTTTGCTCAGTCCGATATACTTTTCTCTCTTACAATAAACTTTCTTTATTTGCCTGACCATGCACATTCCTTTACCAGCCGACCTATCATTTGGTGCTGAAATCCGGGAGGGTTTAGGCTAGAGAATGCAGGATCTCCCCTTCTCTTTCTCTTCTTCCTCCCCCGGGGCTTGATCGGCAATCTGGCTACCCTCCAGGACCTGCCCATAAGGACCCTCCTCAGGACTGTCTCCCTTCCCTTATTGACATCCAGAGGACATCAGGCCAAATTCTCTCCAGGTGAATGAAACCTCCTATTCTCATCTCGGACTTTCTGACTCTCTCTCACTGTTCTATGGTTCCAGAAAGTCCAGCTCTAGGCCAGAAGGTTCCTCTCGGCTCCGGGGGCCCAGATCCTCCCAGTTTTGGGGATGCCCAGTCTGCGAGCGATCTGTCCTACTCGTACTCGTGGGGGTTGAACACCGGGGTTTGGGACGCCTCATCCCCTTGTTGTCCCCTTAATAGGAGGCTCCCTCCTCACCCTTCTGACTCCACCAGTTCGAACCATGAGGACCTCACATTCAGTCCCTGCCAAATCTACCCCTCTCAGTTGTTTCCTCCATGATTTACACACCCTGGGGCTCAACTTACAAGAGATGCGACCCACACAACTTATCTTTTCCTATAACACTGCCTGACCCCAATATAACTTCTGTCACAGCAACAGAAATTGGACAGAAATTCCCTATGTCCAGGCTTTCTTTACTCTTCAAGCTCAACCCTCCTTCTGCAAAACCTGCAACACTTTCCAAATTCTCCTAGCCCACTCTAAGCCTTCTCTTCCAGATAAAACTCCCTCCTTTGACGCAGCTGACAATTGGCAGCTCCTCATTTCAGGAGAATTTGGTTCTGTAAGTACTCTGGTTTATGTAACTTATTTGTTTTATTTGCTTCTGGTCTGTCTTTATGTATTTTCCTTTTCTATTTGTGTCTTAGACACCAAGCTGTTCGGGTACTCTGTATCTATACCTCGTAGATGAGCCCCCTAAGTCATGTATTTAAAATTGTTTGTAAGTCATGTATTTAAAATTGTTTGGTACACCAACTCTATATTCAGGAACTTGACAAAAATAAGTCTTAAAAGATTTCTCTAACTCTCAGTAACTTTCAAGGTCTCACAGATAACTTCAAATGTAAACAAAAGGCTGCTGCAGCCTCTACTTGAGGCTGAGGTAATTGAAGAGGAAAAAAAAAGGCACTTTTAAACCCAGGCGCCTAGCCCCCTCCCCCACTTTATTACAGTCTCCTGAAGTTATAAGGACAACTATAAGATCTTAGATCCTCTCTACAATTGTTGGTGGTTCTGTTTATACATATAGTCTCTAAGGTGTATACTTGCCTATGCTTTATATATATTATAATGGTTTTGCCTCCAGATGGTATTGCCAGTTTATAATATTTGATTGGCTAACAATACAAGATTAGGTGGTTATATTAACTAAGATAATAAAAACTAATTCAACTACTCAAGATCACGTGATCTAAGGAAATATTTGATACTAAGGCTGGTTTCTTGGTTTTACTAAGTTGTGTTAAATGATAAAAGTTATTAACTATCTAGGTATTTCAAAATAACAAAATACTGAAATATCAATTATTAGATAGGTCTGAGTTTATCTATTTCTGGCCTCCTGTCACAGGAACATTAAGAGAGAAATTAAGAGCTGTTAATGAATATATCATGTATTTCATTACAAAAGCCTGTACTTTTGAAGGTTACAAAATATATTCCTCTATTTACCAGGGAAAGTGCTCATTACTTGTTTTTGGTTATCAAGAAAAATTAAGGTTGTAAAGCTAGTACAAAATTCGAGTTCAGTTTTCTCTCTCTGATAACTAAGACAAAGTTTATTAGACTATTGGTCTACTACTAATATAAAAAAGTTTTCTACCTAAAAAACAAAGATGATATATGTCATCACAATAATTTGTATACTCTACACTACTTGTGTTCATGTACACTTTTCATGTCAGATGTAAACAACTATAAAAGTAAATAATAATAATTTAACTGTTTTTTCCAAAAAATCTAGATAAGTTAGGGTAAATTCATTAAGCTTGGCCTAATATTTTCTCTCATCTGACACCAAATTATAGTAATTCTGACCCATTGTTACATTTTAATAAAAAGCCACAGAATCTAGAGAAGGCCAGGAAATTTGTTTAAATATTTTTAACAACTGAGACAGTAAAAACAAGCAATAAAGGAACAGTGAGACTACAGACAAGGCCAGAGACAGTCCAGACTTTTGGCCGCAGTTGTAGACAACCCAGGGCTGAAGCCACCTCAGGGCACCCCAGAAACCTCAGAAAAGGAAACACCAGGCCACTGGAGTAAGGAATGTTCTAATCCTCCAAACCAGCCTTGCCCCCAGTATAAACTAAAAGGGGACTGGAGGAAGGATTGCCCCCTGTTCTGAAGGGAGTAGGGAACAACTCCTTCACCACAAACTGCTGTGATCACATTTGGGCTTGAAGTTCCCAGCAGCTCCCAAACTCTTCTCATTACAGGGGTGGAACTGTAGGTGACCTTTGACATGACAGGTAAGCCTGTTAATTTCCTGATTAATATAGAAGCCATTTATTCTTCCTTGACTGCTCACTCTGGACCTATTTATTTCCTCTAAAACCTACTCGGTTGTAAAGCTAAAAGCCCTAAATTTGGACTCATTTTACTCAGCCTATTCCTTACCATTGGCCTATGCCTCAGGAAAAAATATAAAATAAACAAATCAGACTTAAAAAGGACTCTAGAAAAAGTTTTGTCAGGAGACCTCTAAGCCCTAACTCTAATTGCTGTCCATTGCTTTGGATTCTGACCTCAATTCTGTTATTTTCTATGTTATTAACTTGGGAAAAAGTCCAGCAGGCACTCAAAATATAAGGACTGGCACCTCTCCCAGGCCGACTCCTCTACACATTACAGCCCCTTAAAGTCATAAAGTTGTACAGTGGGGACCAAGTACTGTTAAAAGCCTAGAGGGGGAGTGTTCTCTAACAGCCCAGTTAACTCCTAAATGGAAGGGACCCTTTGCAATTCTCCCGAACACCCCAACTACCATCAGGCTGCAGAGAGTCAGCAGCTGGGTCCCCTTTCCCTTTGAATCAAATCTGTTTTATTAAAGTCGCCACAGGGCTCCACCAGAAAAAAAGACTATTGCTTCTGTTCTTGTGAGCCAACTGAAGACCTTAAGCTCCTCTTCGAACAGACAGACAAGTCACTCTCCCAGGACTGATAACCACTAATAACTAACCCCAGACTCCTGGAGCTGCTCTTAATTCCTTTATCTTAAGAGCTCCAGTTTTCCTCTTTACTTACACCCCCCTGGGATGCCTTTCGCAGTCTTTGGGACCTTAGTTATAGTCACTTCTCTCACCTTTACTTGTTCCTCTTCTCATTATCCTTGGGCTACTCCTATTTAGACCTTGCTTTTTTTAACCTTTTTATCAAGTTTATCTCTTCCAGAATCAAGTCTATTGAGCTACAGATGACTCGTGTACCGGCTTCCAGACGATCCCTGTGAGGGACTCTATAACTACCTTCAGCCCTTGGATTGGAACTCTAACTTAGTTCAGTCCATAGACAAGGCTGCCCAAATTTGGGGGGCCTAGTCATTCCACTATCCCCTATTCCTCAGGAGGATCCAACCTCAATCTTGTGAGCCTTCTTAGCTTATCCATGGAGGACTGACAGAGCCCAGGGCCCCCGGCTCCCTCCTGCCTCACAACAGCAGAGCCCAGGGTAACTCTTCTCATGCCAAGAAAGCCAATTTCCTTCTTAATAGACACAAGGGCCACTTACTCTGCCCTCCACAAATTTTCAGGGCCTACTCATCCCTCCCATATCTCCACTGTGGGGATTGATGGCCTTATCTCACAATCTCTAACTACCACAGCCCTAACTTGCTCACTTCGTAACTCGTTTTTTACCACTCATTTCTAGTACTCCCCAGGTGTCCCACTCCTGTATTAGGGTGAGACATTTTCTCCAAATTCAGAGTCTCCTTTCAACTTCATCCACCCTACCCTGAACCCATCCTTCTCCTCACGCTCTCTCCCTCTGACCCTCCAATACAGATCCTCTTTCCTCCGTCCCTCGTCGATCCTATTGTTTGGGACATCTGCACCCCCTCTATCGCTTCACACCAGTCTTGTCAAGATCAAGCTGCACAATCCATCCTCATTTCCAAATCAAACCCCATACCCCATCTCTCTCACTCACCAAAAGGGCCTACAACTCCTGGCTAGGGGTCTTCTCAGGCCTACCCTCTCCCCAGTCTATAACACACCTGGTTCGTTGATGACAGCTCCACTCTTTCTGATGGTTCCCATATAGCTGGCTATGCCATTGTCACCCCCACCTCTACCATCAAGACACATCCCCTCCAGTTGGGGATGACCTCACAAAAAGCAGAACTCATTGTGCTCACCTGGACCCTAACATCCTCCTCATACAAATCATTCTTTGATTTGGCTTCCTTATGTTCATTCAATCTCATAACAGCCCAGCCTTCTCCTCCCAGATCACACAACAGGTCTCGCAAGCCCTCTATATACACTGGAAACTCCATATCTCCTACAGACCCCCAATCCTCGAGGAAAGTAAAAAAGTCAACTCCATCATTAACTCTCACCTCAGCAAACTCTCCCTAGAGGTCCAACAACCTTGGACGACTCTCGTACCCCTCACCCTCTGCCCAATCTGTTCCAACCCTCAGGCCCCGACCTTCCTCAGTCCTCTCGAGTTCATGTATAGCAGACCTTTCCTACTAGACAACTTCTCTCCTAATAACTCACCAATGGGAGACTACCTCCCAGCCCTTAGCCTCGTTCGGCAGATCCTTAGGGAGCACGCAGACCACATTCTTCCCTGACCCCAAGACACTTCTTCTCTTTCTTTCTCTTTCCCTGGCCCCAGGAGACTGGGTCCTTCTCAAAGACCTCACCCCCTCAGACGTATGACAATGGGGGAAAGGGCACTTCCGGGTCCTTCTCACCACCCCCACTGCAGCCAAGCTGCTGGGTCACCCCTCCTGATTTCACCTCTCTAGGCTGAAAAAATGGCTGAACCGCCTGTCCTGCCTCTCCACAGGACTGCCCGGGCACCACGATATTGCAGCTCAGTCCTGAGCTCCACCTGGCTTCGACTTCACAAGATCCCTGAAGAAAAACTGGAAGACTCATGACCAGTGACCCTTGCCCCTGCCTCTGCCCCTGTCCTCGCTGCACAAACTAAACACCCCCAACCTTACTCCCAGCTCCTTGGCTCCCCCTCCAAATCCTCTCAGTTATCTCCACCTTTCCCCTTAACCTCCACAGGTCCATTTTAGAGCTCCTTTTCAATGATTCCATCACCTGTGTTCTCAACTCCAGAGAAGACATAAGCCCCCCATAGTTGTCTTCATAATATTATTCTTCCCTCTCATAACACTTTCCCTACCATTACCCCTTATCTCCTCCAGACCCTCAACCTAATTCATCATCTCCCACATATGCCTTCCTCCCCACCAATGGGACAGGCATCTGCACCCTAGTTTTACTTTCTCCAGATATTCAGATCTCCCCCAATAATCAATCTCTACCTGTCCCCATATACACTTTCATACACCCAAAAGGGTTATCTCCCTTACTCCACTCCTGATGTCGCTGGGCATCTCAGCGGGGGTAGCGACAGGAACAGCAGGGCTAGGAGTCTCCTTACATACTTTCAGGCCCTGTCACAGGACTTTTCCTAGGCCCAGAAAAACAGAGACTGCCACAAAAAACAGTGTTTTATGGGTAGCTGGGGCCCTTGGCTTCTCCCCCTCATAGGTCCTCTAATCATTATCATTTTTGGTCCTAGCCTTCGGTCTCTGCCTCCTTCACCTTTTCGCCCAATTCCTGCAGAGCCGACTCCAGGTGTTCACAAATGGAGCTGTCCATAAAATGCTTCACCTACAACATTACCAGCCCCTTCCACAATGTCCCCTTCCTCTCGCTGCCCCCGTTCAGCCTGAAGCAGCTACAGAAGAGAGACACGATGCTCTTCGGGGCTGCAAGTCTCCTTTACGCATGCAGCCCAGACAGTAGCGGTCTTTGCTCAGTCCGATATACTTTACTCTCTTATAATAAAAAGTGTCTTAACTTGCCTGACCATGCGCATTCCTTTACCGACTGACCTGTCAGTTACCATCAGCATCCAGACACTTCTGATTATGGCAAACTACTGCTTGAGCAGCACTGACGAAAGTGTCCACTTGTATACATTTTTTGGCACCCCTGGTATTTTAGGATTATTTTTTGGCTGCTGTGTGAGAATAGATCATTCTCACAGTCTTTTTTCTCTGCTGTAACTTACTATTAAATCCACATTTGCAGGTTGCAAGTGTTCTTTAAGTTCCCTTCAGGTTGTAAAATTTTAGACCTTACTAGCTCTAATAAAGAGCAACGATCAAAAGTGAGCTGGAAGAGTGTGTGCTGTTGTTGGTGGGGATTTGAAGAGAATACATTAGGTACTTCTAGGTGGATCCTTGTGGCAAGGTGGAAGATTAACAAAGTTAAATGGCTGTCACAATTTGACCCAGGGTCAGTCTGTCCACGGGCCAGAACTGCGAGTAACATACACCTTTATTTCATACAGCTTTACCTCATCCGTCCTTTATTCACAGTGACTGTAGTTCAATAGTCTTTTGTACACTCATTTACCAAATATTTATTGAGTGTTTCCTGTTTATGTGGCAAAGGGAGGGATACAAAGAAGGCAGTGTGGTCTGATGGAAAATCTGTGGGACCTAGAGTCAGTTCTGAGTGCGCATCCAAGCCCTACCATTTACTAAATCCATAATGGTAGGTCTCTGCGTCTCAATTCTCTCATCTGAGAAGAAAGAATGACAATACCAACCTGAATGATATTTTGTATATCAAGTGTCTAATTTTGGTGTCTATCATTGAGTAAAAACGCAATAAACGTGTGCAACGTTTTAGGGTTTCAAGGATTGTTTCTCACAAGGCAGACAACTTAATATGCAGCATTTGCTTCCTACATTGTCAAGTGGGTTCAATATTACAAACTCATCTCTTAAGTATTCCTAAAAGCCTATATGTTTTTGTATTATTAAAGAGAAACAAATAGTCACTCTGAGAAAAATAGTTATCTAGCAATACCTACTCCCGGGAGAAATTTAGTCTCTCAACGTTTCGCTTAAGAAATAGATGTATACAGACATTTGCAATTTTGTTGAAGTTGTATATTGCCCACTCTCCCCTAGCTCATGAGGCAAAGATACAAATACAAAGGAGGTTTTAGTACAAAGCCCTTGATTAGTAGATAATAGAGTCCCAAAAGGTGCTTCCTTCCACGCTGCGGTGGGGAAGCTCTCTTTAACGACTTTCCTTAAAACTTGAGATCTCCTCCTTCAGATACTTAGAATCAGAACCAAATCATAATTTTGACTAGAAAATGGTCTAAATTACTATAGAATTTTCCCTTTTCTTTTGAGCTAAAGACCCATCAATTTAAATTGACGCCCATAGAAGAAACAACTCTGACTTCTCTACCATTCCTTCTCTACTCACTGATGCTTATGTTTACAAGAGACGTGAGTTCTAACAGTGGAAAGAAACTCAAAACACCCTGTTGGAAACAGTAGAGAGACAGATTCTGTAATATGGGTCTGAACATGAAAGCTTTATCATAAGGGATACAAACATCTTGAGTGACTTTTGTATCTTTACAGTGCAAAGTGGTCTTCTCTTTAAAATGGAACTGAAGCAATATAGTTACTACAGATAACAAGCTAAAGGGGTTTCTTGGTGGAGGGAATGGGAAATTAAGAGTTAAATGGCAATTTCTTCTTAAAGGATACAGCCATAGTAGAGAGATAATGTCACTTCTACCTCAGCATATGCATATAGTGGTCAACTTCCCTAGTAATTCAAACACGGTGGTATCTGCCATGCCGTTACCTTATCTGACACATGCTTTCCAAGTTGAGGGTTCCCACTGCAATGTAGTGGTCACCCAGACAGTGACTGACCTTGTTTAGGCAGCATACTCAGGAGCTGTTTTCCCTGACTGATCGTTCCTGGTTCTAAAATCTTAAATTGAAATTACAGTTGGGTCCAATTATGTTTAAGTATCCTTATCTACATGGCGCTCTTTTTTTTTTAAACAAAAAGCAATTATCAAGAAAGATTAAATCCCTACCCTCAAATTAACTATGTACAATTTAATGAACAGTTACATATAAATGCAAAAATACATGTTAGTAGGGCTACAGTTTTGTATCTTTAACCCTATTCCTGAGAGTCTCACCAGTTGCAATTTGTTCTTTTTTGTGCTAAGGCTCTTCATTTTTTTAAATATTATTAAACTGAAGTAACACCTAGGATTTTTTGAGACTATCAGTTATTAGCTTTTTTACTATAAATATGTTTACATGATTAGTACCTCAGAGGTAGCTGAGATTTGGGCATGTATGGGATACAGCAGGTAAACAGATAAACAGATAGACAGGTAAGTTTTAGTAAGTGTGGTGGAAAGTGTGAGTAGTCTTAAAGCATGAGAATGCGCAGAAAAGGCAGGAAGACAGTCTCTTCTGGATCCATGTAATTAGGAGAATAATGTGAAGGCCTTGGACACTTGGTAGAAGGAGAAAAAGTATAGCCTGGAGTAAGAGAGAAGCTCTGAAAAGATGGGTAGAAATTCCCAGACTCCTGCTGATTTCTTCCTAGTCTGAGATGTGACATTTTTGTTCCATAAGCAATCCTAGTTTGGCACATATTCGAGAAAGGCACTTAACCTTTTTGGTCTCTAACTCTTGATCCATTATGTGACAGTGTTAGACTACATGACATGAAAAGTTGCTTTCTACTTAAATATCCCATGAACTCACTCACCATTAAGGAAGGTGGAGACAATGATAAAACTTCTGCATTCCACAAGAATACACGGAGACATAGATAGCAAAGCAAACTGTGCACAACAGAATTCATGCAAATAGCACAAAAACCAGAGTGTCAAAGCTAAGATTGGGAGACATATTCAAATAATATTATTGTTTAAAGAAATCACCCCAATTAAAATGAGAAGTTACCAGGGGCATGGAAAGAAATGCAGGTGAGTATTTTTATTTGTTTTGAGAATGTGTGCTAGCTTCCTTAGCTGAATTCTGATCACGTACTTACACCAAAGAATCTGGTGAAATAAAAGACACTCTTGAGATACTCTGTATAAGAAAAAAATCTGGGGAGAGCATCATGGAGTCAGTGGTCACTCGGCATCCATCCCATAACCATGATCTATCACAATAGTTTCATGATATTTATAATACCAGAAACTGTATCTACTTCAGAACCACTCACAATGTTATACAAACATACTGAGAGAAAAAGAAAGGAATTTTATCTCTAATTAATACTGACGTCGTCACTCTCGATTTTTTTTTTCTTGGATATTTGACAACTACAGAAGAAAAAAATTCTTAAGACAATGAAAACACTGCTTGGAGGAGCCACTAATACGCACTTTTAATTCAACCCCTTCATTTACACTTGAAATTCATTCTTAGTCTCCTTAGAGACAGAAGGGCTTTTTGTCCCCTCGTCTTCATTTACAGAACTGTGCGTCATACACAGGAATGCTGCACTAAGTGGGGAGGCTTTCTTTTGTTTGAAGAGCGTGATGACGAGGGTCCCATAGATGTCAGAAACCAAATCTAAGCTGTTTTCTCAAGTCAGTTCCAGGAATACCTTTTACTCAAGTAAATGAAAATCTGTTTTTTGAAGTAGCTACTTTGCTAAATTATAGTCGTGAAGCAGGAAGTCTTATTTTTTTTTTTTTAACGAAAGAGTAAAAGGAAGTTGAAAAGCCTATTTGTACAGATGCAATGTATCTATACACACTAGACCTTCATTTCTGAGGAAGACTTTTAGAAAAAGATACTGAGTGCTTTAATGCCCATATTCCTTATCACTTGTAACAAAGACTAAATGTTCTCTTTCTTCCTATCTGCCTCTCAGTCAGGTCCAAAATGGCTATATGCCTAACATAGGAAGATGTTAAGAAAGCAGTAGAAGGACGAAGTTATAGGCTGTTGAATCAGATGGGTCTTGATTAGAATGTCAGTTGCTCCGTCATCGAGTTGTCATTACCACTCATAGACCCAGAGAAAGGGACCCTTCCTCGGAATCCTTGCATATCCAAAACACAAACTACATTTACTAAAGAACCCCTGGTTGCCACTGTCACTTGAAATCCTGCACTCCGCGCGGACATGACCCTCAATACCTGTTCTCATGATTCACACAATCCCAGGCCCAGAAATGCCTCTCCACACCTCTCGCCTTATGTATTCAAAAAGAAAGTCACCTCCATGTGAATACCATGAAGGTTTACAGTTTGTGCTGCTGGGGACATCAAAGAAGAACACTGCTTTGGAGTGCTGGGAGGACTGCAGCTGCAGCAGAGGCTTTTAGATAAAAGACAAATTAATTAACTTGTCAAAACCTCCTTGCAGACCGCATTAACGCAATAAATTCTTACATAATGAAGTGTCATTTCCAAGTTGTACTGAAACAAATAGCTCCAAAGGCATCCACTAATGAGAGCAGTTTCTACAATAGTTGCATATGCTGCCTGAGGAACATTTTGTAATATTTCGCATTAAGCAGTTCATATTACATTTGATTTACACATATATGTGTGTATGTTGAGATGTAACATGTGAGAAATATGATGCCATCTCTCTACATTGGTGTTTACATGGATATTGAACACTGGAAGTGAGAATGGCTTTATTTTTATAAAAGCATTTAATGAGATTTTATTAAATCTGAAAACTAAAATAAACATTTCAGCTTTACTTAAACTATTTTAATGTTCTTTAACTACACTTTGTGTTTGGCTCCTTAAATTTAATAATTTAAAATATTTTGGAGGAAAATAAATTTAAAATAAATTTGAAACATAATGTTTGATCCTTTACATTTACCTTAACTTATGAAACTGAGGGTCCTTATGACTTCGATTAACTTTAGTTTTAAATCCTAGTTCTAAAAATCATATCCCCTGCTCTCTATATACCCTTCAGAGGCCTCGCCTTTCCCCAGGATCATCAGCAACCCTCAAGGCAGCAGAAGACAGTAGACAGCAGAAGACAGCCTGGAACTGACACATCGTCTGGACCTCTAGCGGGCTAAAGGTAACAGCTTGACCTAGGTTATGTTCCAGTTCCTGAACCCTAAGGTAGAATGATCCCCTGGCTACTTTCCCATGAGACCTGGACAGAGGGATGCAGGAAAAAAACTCAGAACGAAAAATCTAAAGAAATAGTTTCTTAACCTTACCTTACTTCTGACCAATCAGCTCCTAACATGATCCAGAACCCCTAACCCATGGTGTCTTGTGATTTTTTTTTCCCTATGCAGTCTATAACTTATATGCCATCCGGGAGTCGGGTCTTTATATCACAAGCTCCCCATTTCCATACTGGCCAATTCAATATAATGAACTATTTTTTCTTTCTATACTGCAAACTCCTGCTCGTGCATTTCTTTCTGCCAGTGTGCACAAGCAGGAGGACTCAAAAAAAAAAAAAAACGCTAGGGTTCCAGTAACACAATTTTGATAAATTATATTTGATATACAATAGCTGACTTTTGATGAAAATATATTTAAATGTTACATACTTTCAATGTAATGTTTCATATTTTAATTCTTTAGATTACTACAATGGGCAGGATCCAAATTATGTGAAAAATCTTATTTATCACAGCATAATTATTGTGATGAAGACAAGAAAAATAAATTTAAAGGAATATAAAGATAGTAATAATTACTTATTTTCTTATGTAATGTTTCCTAGTCAAACATTTTTAGTCCAGAAATAGAACACCTAAATATACACAATAAAAATTAAATGCAATCATTTTAAATATTTTGTCAACTTTTAGTGATTTAAGAAAACATAGCTCTACACATAATTTTCAATTTTGTTTTTATGGAAGTACATGTGTCAAGGTAAAGGAATGGGATATAGTTATTTATCACTGTGATAGCTGGACTTATAACTATTAAGCATGTCACCATGTGGCATAAAGTCCTTTATTTATACCCTTTCCAGGCCCTGCAATTTCTATGGATCGGAGTGAATGAACCTATTTCAGAATTAAACCTCTTGAGGCTTTCATTTTTTCATCTGTAAAATCAGAAGGATAACACTTGGCTAATATGCTGGTGAAGACAATCTTAAATAAGTCAATAAAGCCCTTAGCACAGTGAAAGATGGTGAGTCCACTCATGGTACGAGGTCAAATATGGTGAAAATTCCATTATGGTATTTATAATTTCCTTACGTGAAGTAAGGAAATTATAACTAGCTGACTAGTTTCTGATACAGCACTGTCTGATTACATAGCATAGAAGAAGCCTGTCATCACTTTGCATAGGCATTTAAATGTATCGAAGACTAGAAGTATGCTTGATTTTATTTATTTATTTATTTTTTAATTTATTAGTTTCAGGTGTACAAGACAAGGTAATACTTAGACATTCATCATTTATATCCCTCACACTGTGAATCCCCCTCCCCCCATCCACTATCCCTCCGACGTCACACCGAGCCATCACATTATATATATATAAAATTATAGTTGGCATTCATTAATGTTTAGCTTTTGGTGTACAATGCCATGATCAGGCATCCACAGTATCTCTGAGGTGGTCTCCCAAATAGGACACATGTCCATCGGATACCCAACAAAATCTTTACAACATTATTGAATACGTTCCCCAAATTAATTTTCAAAAGACCCTGAGGCCATCTTGTGGTTACCAGCTGCTTCCTAATCCCTTCACCTTTCCCCTTATCCCCAATCCCCCCCACGCCCGCCCGTCTAACAACTCTCGGTTTTTTCTTTGTGTTGATTTTATTTTAATAAAAATATTTAATTAGATGTTATTAAATTTCAAAAACTAAAATGAATATTTCGATTTTATTAATTTTGATAACATTTCATAAGATGATGGTAAAGATGATGTCAAAGGATACCAGGAAAGCCCTTAGCACAGTAAGTGCTTGAGAGATGGTGAGAACTCAGTGATGGAGTTTATCATTTCTTTACATGGAGTAACTTCTAACTAACCTATAATAGAGCATTGTTCTGATTAAATAAATGCCCCAACCCAAATTATTTTTTTTCTTTTTGCACAAATAACAATATGAAAATATATTTTGAAAATCTTCAGCTGCTATAGAACATGACTATTTTAAAACACAGCATGTCGTTATCCTTTATTTACAGAGAGAGGGAGAGAGAGAGAGAGAGAACATGATATTCTTGGCCTCAGGTATAATTTTATTTTTAAAGGTGCTTGTTTGGCTCCTTTGGTTGTCTTTCTTTCCTCTTTTCTATTTTATTGTTTACTATGGAGCTACCACTTTTAAAACATACAGCACTGCACAAAGTGTAGGAGTTTAAGAAACGTGAATTTAACTATTGACTACTACTTACTTTTATTTTGCTGAAAATTTATCTCAGAGCTGGTTACAAAGGAAAGAATGGAAAGACACCCACTGTGGGTCCTTAAACCCTTAAATAAAAGCCTCTACCTAGTCATTTCATGGATTTCTGGTGATGAAATTGATGGCTCTTGTATTTATGACTCATGGTGCCTTAGTGACTTAAAAAAAAATTCATAGTAGAAATTACAAGAGTAAAACAGAGCTCAGAAACTGAAACATAAAGGCAGACAGTTCAAAATGAAAGTCAGATGGAAACAAAGCATCATAAGAATGATGCCTTTAGCATACAAACAAAATAATTGTAATAACTATAAGGTTTTGAAAAATGTTTCTAATAAGCTCATCTTTTACTATCTAAATGATACAACACAATGGACACATCAGCCTTATAGGAATTGTCAAGGTTGATGTACTATTTTTTTAACAACAACAATGAAAGTTGAATCTAAAAATAAGATTTACTACTCTAATTAATGTCAAAACTTGACCAGAAAGCTTTCCTAATACTCCCACTAAAATACCCAAATCTGGGCTCAAATTTCACATTATCTGAATAACTCAAATCTATTTACTTCCAAATTCTTCCTACCCTGCTGCCATTGTCACTTTCTGAAAGTATGACTGGCCCCCACAACCTTCCATGACTCCCCATAGCCTTATTCTAACATTTAAGATCATCCAAAACATAGTCCCAATCACTCATACAATATTGCTTTTATCTTATATGTAGGCATCCAATGATTTAAAGAAATTGTACCTTTCTTTAACATGTGAACTTATTGGGTCATTTTGCTTTTGATTTCTACCTGGAATGACAACCTGCCTTCTACCTCCTACAGTAGAGTTTCAACCTATCTCTCTAGGTTCATCTTTCTCATCTCCCCAATCACTAGCTGAGCTATTCCTCCTTTAAACCATTCCATCTCCATCCCAAAGCACTTTATACTCCTTATGATATTTTTGATATCATGCCTTGAATATTAGATTTTGCTTGTTTTCTGGTTTTTGTTTTTCAGTGGTGAGATACATTTGTAAATTTACTTACTGGTTTGTTTCTACTTCAAAGCAAAAGCTGAATTTTACTCATCTTTAGAACAATGGTAGCTTTCATAAATCTGTTGAATTAAATATATATTGACTTCTTCTCTAGATTTTTAAGGCATTCCTAGATATAGCTAAATTTTGGAATTGTGGAAAGAACATAACAAAAGCTAAGGGATGCTGGCTTAGTTCAATAATTTAAACTCTTGTATAGAAACATGCCGAAGGCTACTGCCCAAATTATCTGCTGTGGTCTTAATACAAGGAACCACTTAATGGGTTTCTGTTTGATTTCTGTAATCAGGAAAAAAGTCATTGCAGATGTATCTGCTCACTGTTTTTTCCCCAATGTTGTAATCACCTGTTATGTGCCAGGTTTATCAAAAGAAAAATAAGAGAAAGCCACACATTTGGGGGTATATTTGTTTTTGGTTTAGCAGACACAAAACAAAGCCAAGTTCCTTTCCAAAACGATGTAATCTACTTAACTCTGATGCCCAAGAGCATCTGTTCTTTCCATTCTCTTTTATCCTTAAATGTCTTATTTTGCACTGTTTAAAGCTGTAAGTTGCTACGAATTGCTTTGAATATACTTGAAGGACTAATAGTGAATATTAACAACTACATCTGCCAATTATCTAAATTTTTCAAAAATCCCACAGATCATATCAACACCTACAAAAAGTACTCTGGTCTATGTCCTGCTCCATTTGGAAACAGTGATAAATAAGATAATCTTAAGTTTCTTTCTTTCTTGCTGCTATGAAATATCAAGAATTTGATCACAGAGCACATTTAGTGATCAATGGTCCCACAGCACAAATTGCCCAAAATGAGATCCTCATAACCCAGACACCTTGGCCTAACTCTAAAGAAAGTAATTATATTCAGTTTACCTGAAATTCCCAGGGCCGGGAGAACTGGAATCGGCTTTTGTATCCTGCTTACCTAAACTATTATGCAGTACCATTGTATGGCAATAAAACAGCTTCGGACTTACTTTTACTTTCTCCCACTTTGGGCAATTAGAATGGCTCTGTACAGAATTCTTTCAATAAGAACTTGGACAGACAAGACTTAGAGAGTCCCTCCTCTTTCTCCAAGACCCAGGAATTCCAATGCCAAGAAAATTTATCAGTGGGGTTATATAACCTCAACATTGTAAAGAACCTAGTTACAACATGGCATAACATGTTTAGAATCACCATTTTTAACTTGTTTTTCATCATCTTTATCAGCAAAGAGGAAAAGTCAGTGGCATGTTCTACAAAGACCCTCTAGTTTATTTTCTTCAACAACAATTAAAATTCACACCCCTTTGATGGAGCATTGATCATATTATTTAACCAACGATCCTAAACCCAGTGTATGAGCCATTATAATGCATGTTATAGGTGGTTCTTCATACTATCATAGTTTTCACTTTTCTTGTTTTTAGGCCAGGATGTGTTTATTAATTCCTAGAATTATAAAACTTTTATATGTTTTACTAAATGCCATTTATTATTAGATGACTTGGTAAATTACTCTAGGGGAAACTCTTACCACCCTTCCTCATTTCTGGATACTTATTTTCATTTTTACTAGCTGCAAATGAAATTGGCTGTCTTTGACTGGACTTATTGGTGAAAAATCAACTCTCAAAAGGAATAAAGATTCACAACCAATCAGCCCAAAGGTCATTCCCTCCCACTGATGAGTAAACAGCAAGCAGGGCTCAACTACAACAGGAAGGCACACACAACCCACACCAGGGACACACCTGGAACACTCGGCTCTGGTAACAAGAGAAAATGCATTGCTGGGTCCCACAGGATACCTACTACCTAAAGCAATGCTACTGAGATCAGGAGCTAGAGCAGCCCTACCTGATACATAGAAACAAAAAAAGGGAGGCAGCCAAAATTGGGAGACACAGAAACATGTCCCAAATGAAAAAACAGAACAAAGCTCCAGAAAAAGAACGAAATATAATGGAGGCAAGCATTCTACCATATGCAGATTTCAAAACACTGGTAATAAAGATACCCAATGACCTCAATGAGAAGTTCAACAAAGAGACAGGATCCATAAAATGGAGATAGAAAACATAAAGACGACCAGTCAGAAATAAAGAATACAATAACTGAAATAAATAATACATAAGAAGAAATCAACAGTAGATTAGATGATGAAGAAGATTAAATCAGCAATTTAGAAGAAAAGATTGCAGAAAACACCCAATCAGAACAGCACAAAGAAAAAAAAAGAATCCAAAAATAATGAGGACACTTTAAGGGTCTCTGGGACAACATCAGGTGTGACAACATTCACATCATAGAGGTATCAGAAGGGAAAGAGGGAAAGCAAGGAATTGAAAACCTATTTGAAGAAAAATGATGGAAATTTTCCCTAATCTGGTGAAGGAACTAGACATACAAGCCCTGAAATCTTAAAGAATGCCAGGCAAGATGAACCTAAAGAGACCCGCAACAAAATACATCATAATTAAAATACCAAAGGTTAAAGACAAAGAGAGAATCTCAAAAGCAACAAACGAAAAACAGTTAGTTATCTACAAGTGAGTTCCCGTCAGACTATAAACTTATTTCTCAACAGAAACTTTGTAGGTCAGAAAGGATTGGCATGAAATATTCAAAGTGATGAAAAACAAGGACATACAACCAAGATTGCTCTACCCAGCAAAGCTATCGTTTAGAACTGAAGGACAGATAAAGAGCTTCCCAAGCAAGAAAAAGCTAAAGGAGTTCATCACCATCAGGTGACAAGGAACATTAGAGGGGCTTCTTTAAGAAGATGAGGGAAAAAAGATTTAAAAATACGAATAATAAACTGGCAATAACTACTTATCTATCAACAATTACTTTAAAAGTAAATGAATTAAATGTTCCAATCAAAAGATAGGATGGTTGAATGAATAAGAAAGCAAGACTTACATATGCTGCCCACAAGAGACTTGTTTCAGATCCAAAGACACACACAGACTGAAATTAAAGGCATGGGGAAAACATATTTCATGAAAATGGAAACAAACAAACAAAAAAGCTTGGCTTCCATACTTATACCAGACAGAATAGACTTTAAAGCAAAGGCTATAACAAGAGACAAAGAAAAATTCAATAATCTCACTTCTGGATATTTATCTGAAGGAACCCAAAACACTACTTCAAGGGGAAGTGTGCATACATATGTTCATTGCATCATCATTTACAATAGCCAAGATGTGGTGGCAGCCAGGGTGTCCTTTGATGAATGCATGGATAAAGAGGAGGTGGTACATATATACAATGGAATATTGCTGGGCCATGGAAGGGAATGGGTTCTTGCCATCTGCAGTGACATCGATGGACCTGGAGGGTATTGTGCTGAGTGGACTATGTCAGAGAGAGAAAGACAGATGCAATATGATTTCCCTTATATGCAGAATCTAAAGAACAAAATAAATAAATAAACAAAACTGAAACAAACTCATAGATTCAGAGAACAGTTTGATGGTTGCCAGATAGGAGGGGAGTTAGGAATGGGTGAAAAAGGGGAAAGGATTAAGAAGTTCAAATTGATTGTTACATTGTAGTTATGGGGATGTAGGGTATAACATAAGAAATATAGTCAATAATATTGTAATAACTATGTATGGTGTAAGATGGGTACAAGATTTATCAGGGTGATAGATGGGAGGGGGTTAGGGGGTGAGAAATGTAACGGAATTAAGAAATACAAATTGGTAGTTTACAGAGTAGTCATGGGGATGTAAACCATAGGGAATATAGTATAAAATATAGTAATAACTATGTATAGTGCCAGTTGGGTACTAGTCAGGGGGATCACTTTGTGAATTATATAAATGTCTAACCACTATGCTGTACACCTGAAATTAATATAAAAGACTATTGAATGTCAACTGTAATTGAAAAATTACAAAGGGGGTGGGGAAGGTGAAGGGAAATGAAAGGTTCAAATTTCCCGGTATAAAACAAATAAGTCATGGGGATGTAATGTACAGCTTAGGGAATATAGTCAATATCACTGTGATTGCATGCTATGATGTCAGACGGTTGCTGGGCTTATGGTGATCACTTCTTTAGGTATACAAATATTGAATAACGAGGGTGTACACATGAAATTAATATAATATTGTATGTTAAATATATTTTAATAAAAATCTTTTAAAAAGGAAGTTAATGATCGCTAACATTTATTGGGGATCTTGCCATGTGCCAAATATTGCTGCGTTAAGGATGTATTACCTCATTTAATTGTCACAGAGACTTTATAATGAGTGTGGATTAGTATTCTCAGTTTAATGATGAGGAGAACCAGGATTTATAGATAAATGACTTGCCTGATATCACAGAAACTGGCAGAATTATCATTTAAGTCAGGCAATCTTGCCCCAATTGCATAATATAGATGTTTAGGAAATTTCAAACATAATAGTCTTCGAATAAAAACAAAATTTATGAAATACTGTGACAGAAACTAAGCAAATGTCTCAAGTCCTTTGCAAATAAAATTGGCTTTAAATTTCAATCTAAATTTTTAAGTCAACAGAAGGACTAGTTACCCACATAAAGTAATTCTACCAGGGTTCTAAGTGCAAGGACACTTGAGCAACTTTGCTTCCAGACAACTCGATCAAGCATAATCTACCTCAAATAGTACATTCAAGTAATTTGTATTGTTTTCTGAGCTTTAAGCAAAACAAAAAAGAACAGAATTTATTAAAACAATCTTTTTAGCAAATATTTCTTCATTACTGTAAAATAATCAGTAATACTTAGACTAGTATAATGAGAAGATTGACAGTACCCACTCATACAAAAAAGGTTCACTTAGGTTCACTTTGCTTTGCTGAGACATTAAAGTGAGTGAGCAAATATAATCACACACTTTTGTTTGAACCTTGTTGAAAATCTAATATGTATTTTGTTTGGGATTCTTTGTTGTTGTCATTGCTGTTTAACTCTTCGTTGTCCAGAAAAGCCATTACATGGGAAAATTTACATCTTGTGGATTCCTTAGTTAATTTAGGGTTTGCTGTATTACTCAGTGAAAAAATGGGATACTATGCTGCCAATCTCAGAAACGAATCATAAAGTATAGTCCTTTCTGTTAAATATCTCTTCAGTGAATTAAAATATGCCAGTGTGACCATCTTGAATATGGAAGCTTTTGACAAATAATTCATATGTACACATCCCCAGTTACCCATCACGTCCAAGTCAATGTAAACAGAGACTTTATATTTAAACCAACAACTCCTTTCCCTCCTCTCCAACTTCCAAGAATACGCTATCATTCTTCCAGTTTCCCAGGCTTAAAAACTGGGAATCTTTCACACTCCATGTCTATAAATTACCTAGTCTTATAAATGTCTTATGGAAATGTCTTCGATGCTACTATCAACTTCAGCCTAGACAATTACAACTTCCTGTCTTGGGACCTTCCCCTTTTTCTCTATTCTTTAGTCCATTGTGACACTCTCACAATACTAGTTTCCTAATGTGTCTTTTGATCATATTACTAAAATGCTGAAACACATTAATGACTCATACCTAACTACCAAATTTTAAAAAAAGAGTCCTAATTTTCCATTGTTTTTTCTCTTGAAAAATGTTATTTATATTTATTTAAGAAATCACATCGGGGCCAGACCAGTGGCTCAGGCGGTTGGAGCTCTGTGCTCCTAACTCCGAAGGCTGCCGGTCTGATTCCCACATAGGCCAGTGGGCTCTCAACCACAAGGTTGCCAGTTCAACTCCTCGAGTCCCACAAAGGATGGTGAGCAGTGCCCGTTGCAACTAAGATTGAACAGAGCACCTTGAGCTGAGCTGTCGCTGAGCTCCCGGATGGCTCAGTTGGTTGGAGCGCATCCTCTCAACCACAAGGTTGCCGGTTTGACTCCCGCAAGGGATGGTCGGCTGTGCCCCCTGTAACTAGCAACGGGCAACTGGACCTGAAGCTGGGCTGCGCCCTCCACAACTAAGACTGAAAGACAACAACTTGACTTGGAAGAAGAGTCCTGGAAGTACACACCATACCCCAATAAAGTCCTGTTCCCCTTCCCCGATAATAAAAAAAAGAAAAAAGAAAAATAAAAGAAATCACATCATAAAAAGGCAACACCATATGAAATTAACTGACAAAATCTTAAGTTGAAGATAAATATTTTAAAAAATAAATAAAACTTTGGATGATTTTAAACAAATGTAATTCTCAATAACAAAGAAAACTTGAGTGTAGAGCTTAGCACTATGTTAGGCATTCCATGGACAAGTGAAGTTTCTCCCCTCAAATAGCCTAGAACAAAAATAAGAGACAGAAAATAAAAGACAATTCAAAACCAAGTACTGAAGTATACAGTGCAAATATAATTGCCACAGATCATCTGTAGAAGGTGAGATAAGTAAGAGGAGCATTTAGTAACCACAGAAGTGGCTTTTCTGGGAACAGTTGTACCTTGCTATAAATCTTGATATACAAGGTCTGACAATTCACAAACTTGCTGCGATGCACTTACTTTGGCAGCACTGTACAAACAGCTCAGTAAGGTTTTATAACCTTGGTATATCGGTGTCTCACAGCTGTGCTCATGTCAATGTGTGGCGATGTCTTGCTGAGTGGTGTTCGTTATTGTTGTTGTGTGTTTTTGAGTGCCAACATGAGGACAGGTAGAGAATAGAGGAAGTACTTTTGTCGAAGGAAATATAAGTAGGTAAGAAAGAAGTGACTACCTAGTGTTGTAGGAAGGGAAGAAAACATGCCAAACTGAGGTTTAATAGGTAGGTACAATCCATCAGGAAAAAAAAAAAAAACACTGAAGAACATTCCAGAGGAAGGATATGAACAAAGAGCCATGAAAAAGGTTTCATATAGAGCAATGCCAGGTGTGTAGGAGGGTCAAAGCCCATGAGGAGAGGCTTAGAGGTGAGATTTATATTGAAATGCCTCAAATGTAGAGTTACCAGAACTATCAAATAAAAATCACCCAGTTTATACCTTCACCTTGTTCAGTTACCATAACTGCTCAAGGAGAGACATGATCATAAAGTGTTCACTACCTGGAACATGCCAGACTGATAGAGTAGCCTACTGAAAGCACATCCAAAGAGCTAGCTGAGAGGCAATACTCAGGGAGGATGGAGAGTCTTTCTCTTGGAAAAAGTATGGGCAGTTTATCAAAGATAATTATATGGTACTATATGCACAAAAGGTAAAACAAATGGGTCCAGGGACCAACGGATGGTAGCAGGTATGGTCCCACTTAGAGTTACTTCCAAGGACTCATTGAGGGACTTTATACTTTTCATCCTCATGGCTTAACCTCTCTGGTCCTCAAATGGAACACATTTTTGCTAGGGTCCCATTGAAGTATAAGTATGACTAACATATGGGCTCTTTGGGTTCCTTAAATTCAGGGGCCAGCAGGTAAGAAGAAAAGTAGCCATCGTGGCAAGGACAATTGACCCTGATCATTAGGAAGAAGTGATCTTGTGGTTACACTGTGGGGATCAGGTGATCCTCTTGAGTGTGTTGTGGAATTACTTGCCCCATTGTTACTGTAATTGGTCAGGTACAGGAGCCTAGGCCTCAGAAGGGCATGGTGACAAGGGATTCGAAGACTTCAGGAATGAGAATTTGGATCATGCCACCACCAGATAAGCCACCAAGTTCAGCAGAAATGATAGCTAAAGATGAGAGAATATAGAATGGACAGTGAAGGAGGGGAATGAGAAGTTTCATTTGTAGACTCAAGGCCAAACGCAGTGGTAGAAGCTTGTCCCACTTGGCTCCTTATTCTAAGTTTACTCACAAGAGTACAAGCTATCAGAATCCTAGAAGATCTGCTTCTAAAACATATATGAAGAAGTGGACCTGAACAACACAGTGGATAGATGTCGCTAGGTATAGAGATGTGTTGCCTAGGGTCCCTCCAAGGAAGGAATTGCCATTCAACTGTGAGAAAAATAGCCACCTCCTTTGGTGTCTACTTCAGCTTCAGAAAGCCACCTTGTCCAAAGTCATGCGTTTCCCAGGCAGCCCATATCTGGTGACTGAGTGGGGCATTGGCGTAAAGGTCTGGCTATCTTGATCCAGTGTGGCACCTCGGTAACAGAATTCTGTCTAGAGTGCTCCACTGTGTTGGGTGAGGATTTGTCAGGCTGCATTGCAGTTCCTCTTCTTCCTGTACCAGCTAATGGTCCTCCCTCTTCCTTTCCCAGATGTTGATCCCTAATAAATATGTTGCATCCCAAACCCAACCTAAGATAAATGATGAAGGATATGCAAGGATTTAAAACTGGGTTTCTAGGAATATATTGGGACTTATGTTCCCAATATTAAGTTCCCAATGCATTGGGATTTATGTTCCTCAAGGAGCAAGCTCCTGTTAATAATTAGCAATTCTATTTGCAACCTATTATCTGATGTCATTGTAGACAGTAATACTTAAAGGAAGTCTTTCTTGATCTACTGAAACTGAACTTGAATTCTGACGCTACCACCCTCTAGATCAATGGTTCTCAGTTAGGGACAATTCCACCCCCCTTCCTTCTGAGACATCTGGCAACATTTGGCAGCATTTTTTGTTGTTGCTGTAAATGGAAGTGTGTGTTGCTAACATCGAGTACATAGAGGCCAAGATAACTGCTAACGACCCTACAATATATAGGACAGCACCCACAGCAATGAAGTCCCACCCAAAATGTCAGTAGTGTTAAGTTTGCCCTAGATGAGTAACTGTGGGAATTACCTACTCTTATTACTGCGTTTCCCCTAAAATAAGACCTAACTGGAAAATAAGCCCTAGCATGATTTTTCAGGATGCTTGTAATATAAATTAAGCCCTACCATATTGCCGTATTTCCCCAAAATAAGACCAGGTCTCATATTAATTTTTGCTCCAAAAGACGCATTAGGGCTTATTTTATATCATCAGCATCCTGAAAAATCATGCTATGGCTTATTTTCCGGTTAGGTCTTATTTTCGGGAAAACACGATAAGTATATTAGTTTCCTCTTGTCGCTGTGACAAATAACCACAAACTGGATGGCTTAAAACAACATAAACCAATTATTTTATAGTTCTAGAAACCAAAAGCCTGAAATCAATCTCATTTGGCTAAAGTCAAGGTATTTGTAGGGCTGGTTTCTTCCAGAAGGTTTAAGAGAGAATCTATTTCTTTACCTCTTCCTTCTTCTAGAGGTCACCTGGATCATGACCCTTTCCGGCATCACTCCAACCTTTGCTTCCATAGTCACATCTATTCTGTGTCTCTTGACTCTACTGCTTCCCTCTTAGAAGGACTCTTGTGATTACAGCAAGCCTGCCTGGGTAATCCAGATAATCTTTCCATCTCAAGATCCTTAACAGCATTTGCAAAGTCCCTTTTGTTATATAAGATAGCATATTCACAGGTTTCAAGAATTAGGACACTGATACCTTTGAGGTCACTCTACTATACTAAACCTCAGTTTTCTCATCTGCAAAGTGGACATATTGAGAATAAATGCCTCTTAGAGTTGTGGAGATAAGAACAGTGATTGTACATATAATTCTTAGTAGAGTATCTTACATGTAATAATTATGGCTAACATATTGTGTCCTTACAAGTATTATTTAACTAAGGTGGATACACTATTTATATCATAGTGGACAAACTATTTATATCATGGCATTTTAGCCATGACCTCCAGAGATTTACCCATATGGCAGACACAGAAAGTGCTTCCATATTTTCAGAGTACTTCTAGCATGCCTCTGGCTTTGACAGTGTAAAAGATTTCAACTGGTACATCTTATTACATGGGTGGTCAAGTTATTGAACTCTATTGACAAAAGGCTGGATTTTCCAGCAAACTGGAGCTTCATTAAAATTCTGAAGAGACTGAAAATTCAATAATCTTTCTCACAAAGCGCTGCATGAGCAGGGCTGATTAGGCAATTTCTTTCTCATTCTATTTCTCTTGCTAAAAGCATTGTTACTTCTTGTTTGGTACAAAAAAGACAATCATTAAGTGAGCATTCGCTACAGGTGATTAAGCTGAAACTTTTAAAGGTGCACTGACTCCTTTCTTAAGGCCTAATTGAGGGCTTGAAAGAGGAGGGAAGAAAAAAAATAAAACCAAACATCATTATCATATTCTGGCCTGAAATATGGAAAACATGATGTGCATAAATACTTTGCAGCTTATTACTTTTTGATTCTTGGTCTTGTTTACTCAAGCTTTCTTTTTCTCCACCAACCCATGGCCTTCTCTCATCAAATGCCCAACACTCTCTCTACTCTTCTACTTTTTTCCAGAAGAATTAACTCTTGCTGGACATAATACACAATTGTGATTATGAGCCTCAGATTTCCCTGATTAAATCTACCATAATTATTGGAATTGAGAGCAGATACCACCAAATGCCTATCTTTCTATCCCCATTTAGTATCTAATAGCTGACTGTATCAATGGAGTAGGTCTAGAAACCTGGACTACCTCATGTAAACACAACTTTAGGATAAGACTAAGGAACTTTCCGTATCATTCGCCTCTCTCTCTCTCTCTGTCTGTCTCTCTCTGTCTCTCTCTCTCTCTCTCTCTCTCTCTCTCTCTCTCTCTGTCTCTCTTTCTCTTCTCTCTCTTAATTTTTACATCTTAGCAGAAATGGGCTTTGTCACAGTAGCTTTCTCTATAGAAGGTAACTAACCTGGCTTTGCCATGAGTGCAAAGATCTTTATTTTAATCTGACTTGTTTACTGATATATATCAAGTACTAAGAAGAATGTAAGGCATATAATTTTTCAATAAATACTGCTAAATAAAGGAATGAATGAATAAATGAATTAATCTTGAGGGCAATAACTGGTAAGATCTGTCCTGTGCAGATGTCCTATCTATCATAATACCTTAATGGAGTTCTTTAACTTGAGTGTTTATAAAGATAGGAAAAGTATTGATTGAAAAAATATCAACCTACACTATAAGAAAATAAAGCTATACAGAGAGGGTGCCAAAAAAAATTGTATACAAATTTAAAGAAAGGAAAATTGTACTAAAATTGTAATACTCAATATATACTGATAACAAAAGATGAATACAAGTCACATTTGACTTCTGCAATTACAAGAGGTGGTCAAAATATATATTTAGTTCTGTTCTCTGGACAACCCTAACAAATAAATACAAAATATCAACCATTTCTGATTTTCTTTCTTAAATAAAAATACTGACCTTAACACTCTTCCTTTACTACTAAATACAGTATTACGAGCATTCATTTTCAACACTGTTCTGCAGCCATTCTGAGATTTTCTGCCTTTTCCCTCAGGCTCATAGTTGCTGTCTTTTACAAATCCCAGAATGTGTTTCTCTAGTGGAAATAAAGCTGACAAAGCTACAAAGACATGAAATAAAGCTTGCAACTGTACTTTATCTGAGATTCAATTTTCTCATTCATAAAATAAGGATAATCACTGTTGTGAGAATTAGAAAAAATATATATAATCATAGCACATAGCAGGTATTCAAAAATGGTAAATATTAGCATTATGATAAGCAGCATATTGAAATGATAGTGTGTATAAGAGGAAGTAGGATCATCAAAGATAATTAAAGGAGTGGAAAGATAATAATGGAACTCAGAAGTATAAGAACTTCCATATCTTCTCACTGTCCAGTAGCCTTAACTCTACTTGTTAAATCATAATCATCCTCTAAGGCATTGCTCAAAATTTTCACCACCAAGAATCCAGAATTAACCCCTGTATCTGTTAGGGTTCAACCAGTAAGAGAGATACACATTAAGGGACTTATTGCAAGGAATTGGCTTATCCAATTGTTGAGGTTTCCTAGGCAAGTCAGAAATTTGTGGGATAGACTATTATGAAGGAAAGACTGGAACTCCCGAGCATGAACTGAAGCTGCAGTCCATAGGCAGAATTTCTTCTCCTAGGAAACCTCTGCTCTTACAGCCTTTCAACTGATTGGGTCAGGCTCACCCAGATTATCTAGAATAATCTCTACTTGAAATCAAATAATTATGAACATTATTACATCTACAAAATACCTTTACACAAATACCTATTAGTGTTCGATGAGTAACTGGAGGCTATACCATAGCCAAGTTAACATATAAATTAACCCTTCATCCTATAACCCCTAGATGTCCATTGAAGTAACCAACCATCACAACCCTTCACTCTATAATCGTTACATGTCCATTGAAGTACCAAACATGGAGGTTTTTATTTTAGAATTAGGTACACAGGCTCACAACAAAGAAATTCTTGATGGCAAAAACCGAAATATCATTGTTGTCTTCCAAAGAGTTGAAATTAGAACTCTATACATATTTGATTAATTAAATTTCTTCACAACTTCACTTTAACAAAGAATTCTATTATCTGGTGACTGAATTTGCCAGAAGTTTGATCTCTGCAGTACATTGGTTAAAGGAAGTAGCTAGTGTTCATTTCTCCATTCTACAGTGGGAAAGTTATGTGTCTCCTAAATTGGGATCTTTAAATGATATATTCTGTGTGTGTGTGTGTGTGTGTGTGTGTGTGTGTCTTACAGGTTGACAAACAAAATAAATGAGACAGCTTCATTTTACTTTAGTTTTCTTAATGTGTCATCCGTGGGTTTACATGGCTATATATATTACAAATTTTAGAAAGGCTATTCATTATTGTTGAACTATTAATCCCTCACAGTGGGAAAAATGAGGGATTAACTCATCTATCCTGATAAATCAGAGCAGAGCCCTGTGTAGAAGTAATGTTTCTGAATTTTAACACAGCATTGACAGGTGCCTTGCATGAGACACATGTGGATGAGACAGTGAGATATGCTTGAATAACATACAATTAAGTGGCTTAGTAAATAAATATACTTAGTTTAATAAATATACTCAGTGAGTGACAATACATTGATATAAGTGTAAAAGGAGATCTCTTATGTAATGTTATCTTTGGATGTGTGCTGTTCAGTATTTCATATTTAATGATAATACAAATAAGAAAAGTAACAGCAAACTTTACGGAGATTTTACACTATTCCAGATGACTCATGTTATATGTATTTTCTCGTTTAATCTTAAACTCTATAAGGTAGATATTAATATTACCCCTATTTTAAACAAGGAAACTGAGAATTAGAGATTTTGAATTACAGCTGAATAACAAAACAGCAGCACTCCAACTGCTATTCTTTAAAATCCTGGAGAAATCCTACAAATAAAAGTTAGACATGGATCCCAGAAACTGACAACGGTAGAAATATCAAACACCTTTGAAAAACTCAGGGCTGTTTTCGGCTCGCAAATCTAGCAAAAATAAAAAAAGAAAGACTGGGACAGAGGTCGATATTTCATGCTGTTTGCCTGTGGTGCCTTAAGACAATCACTGGCTGCCGAGTTAATGGGAGAACCCTATAGCAGGGGACGAGATCCACAGTGCAGGTTTCTGAGGGAAGTACCAAAGCTCTGCTGGAATGGAGAGTTGATGTAAATAGGTCCAGTTAACCAATTGTCCTCAGGCATTCATCCCTACACCTTCAGATCTAAACCCTCAAGTCTGATGTTATCCTCTAAGGAAATTGCCTCCTTTCACGTGTTTCCAAGGTTTAGAAGATGAAACTGACCAGAAGAATTACATGATGTAATAGAAGCAAATTGGAGTGGTAAATAAGGCATTCTGGTATCTGGGGTACTCAATCCACAGGTTCATCCCTTCCCCTTTCTTTAAACACATTGGTCTCTAACACAGATGAAAGCTTTTTCCTATGTTCTTCTCCAAATCACGTTAGCAATAGGAATAGATGATATCCTCAGGGAATATGAACTTACGGTTGTAATAACTAGACACCAGAGTTGTACAACTACCTCAAAAGGCCCACAATGTTTTGAATTATGTATATGTCATCTCAAATTAAAGTATTAGAGAAAAAAATGAACCGAGATTTTAAAATATTTCAGGAGACATGGAAAAATATAATCATTATAAAACAAGAAAACAAAATTATTGAAAATCCCACTGGAAATAATGGGTCTAAAAATATAATACTTTGGTTTCTTTATCTGGGCATGGGAGTAAATAGAATCAAATTTCCTTTCAATGGTGAACAATTAGAGAAATGGAATATCACACACACACACACACACACACACACACACACACAAATACACACATGCATACACACACCTCTCAGACATTTGATAACAGGCAGTAAAGGGCCATGGCATCAAAGAAAAGGAAAACAAATGCTATGAGCTCAAAGACTTCCTCAGATTCTACCTTCAGGCATTTTTTCATATTGGTGCAAGAAAAATAAAACCAATTGGACTTGAAGAGCAGAGATTGGAAGCCAAGGCAATTAGAATTTTGGGGGCAGATGTTTTGAAATGAAGAGTAGCTCCAGAGAATTGTAGAGGATTCTACTTAAGTCATTGGCTGAATCTTGAATGGAGGGATAAACTCCCCGAGTCCAGGCAAAGAACCACGATAAGCAAAATAATTCCCAGAGCTCACATGGGGTGCGGCAGTGTCCGAAAGTTTTGACCTACAAAAGTGAAGACATCTCACTGAAGATTCAGCACACCTCATCCTTGTCATGCTTTATTCTAGGGCTAAACTAGACAGGACAAATTGTCTCAGTGTGGTTTGTGGAACCCTGAGGGAACCTGAGGTCCTTTCAGGTGGTGCATGATACCAGAAATATTTTCAGATATTATCTGCCCTTTTTACTTTGTTGGTATTTACAGTAAAGGTGCAAAAACAATTGTGAGTAAAGTTACTGATGATTTAGCATAAAGGCAGTAGCACAAAACTGCATTAATTAGCCATTGTATTCTTCATTTTAAGGCATGAGAGGTTAAAAAAAAGCAAGTTTTGATTATGAATGTTCTTGATGAAGCTGTTAATGTAATTAATTTTATTTAAACTCAAGTCTTGTTTACACATTTTTCTTATGCAAGGTGACAAAATGAGAAGTATATATGAAGCTCTTCTGCTACCTACTGAAGTGTGGTGATTGTCTCAAGGAAAACCACCTGTGCAATTGTTTGAGTTACCAGATGAACAAGCCACTTGCTTTCATGGAACACAAGTAGTGATTTCTTAAATGTTAGTTGTGATGCAGAATCTGAAGCCATATTAACAAACGTGTACACTAGGGATACTGGGGAACTTTCTCCAGCAATAAAAACTACAGAAACCTACAGTTAATATCAACATCACACTGAATGGTAAAACACTGAATTCTTTCCCCTTGAGATTAGGAACAAAGCAAGGATGCCCACTTTCATCACATCCGTTCGATAATAGAGTGGAGGTCCCAGCCACTGCAATAATATTTTAAAAATGCCATACTGTGTTTCACTGAAAATAAGACCTAACGGGACAATCATCTCTAATGCATCTTTTGGAGTAAAAATTAATGTAAGACCCGGTAAAATATTATGTTATGTTATGTTATTTTGTCGTGCGGGGTGTCCGGCGGGGCGGCCTGCGGGGTCTCAGCTCCGGCTCCCCACATAAGAACGCAGGATATGGCTAGGCCAAAAAGGAACACCCATGGAGCCATAGGTAGGGGAGTCATACCACTATGGTCTCACTGGAGGCTGGGTTTACACGATGTGCGACCTGCTGTCCGCTTTGCTGCCAACCGACCAACTCTCCTCGACTCTCCTTACTCTCCTTCAGTCTCCTCCTTCACTCTCCTTGGCTCCCCTCCGTAGCCGTGGCAGTTATATCAGTGACCAATGGCTTAATGGCTACAGCTGATGGCCAACCAGCCACAGATGACGGCCATCCACTATCCGAGCCAGCACCTCTCCACATGAGGCCGAGAGCCTGGAAACTGCTTTCTGGGGCTCTGTCCCCACATATGTTTGTTATGTTATGTTATGTTATGTTGTGTTGTGTTGTGTTGTGTTGTGCTGTGTTGTGTTTACATTACATTACATTACATTACATTACATTACATTACATTACATTACATTACACCCAGTCTTATAGTAAACTAAGACTGGGTCTTATATTAATTTTTGCTCCAAAAGACACATTAGAGCTGATTGTCCGGCTAGGTCTTATTTTCAGAAAAACATGGTACATATAAAAAAGAACTAAAGTGTCCCTATTTACAGAAGAAATGATTATTTACATAGAAAATAACAAGAAATGTCCAATAGAACTACTAGAACAAATAAATAAATCTAGCAATGTCACTGGATACAAGTTTACCCATTACAGTCCTTCTCTCTACCAACTGAGCTATCAAAAGTCTCACTAAGGGGATACAAGTTTAATAAATAAAAATCAATTATAGGCTTAACTATTATAAAAATTAAATATAAAGTATTTAAAAGTTATATTTTATAGTACCATAAAACGTGAAAACCAGGAATAAATTCAACAAGGCACCCAAGACCTCTACACTGAAAGCCCTGCAACATTACTGAGAAAAATTAAAGATGACCCAAATAAATTGAGAGCTATGCCATGATCATAGCTTGTAAGACTCAATATTGTTAAGATGGCCATTCAGCAAAAAAATGACCTGTTAGTTAAGTGCACTCCCAATAAAAATTTCTACAGGCATTTTTACAAAAACTGTCAAACTGATTCTAAAGCTTATGTGGAAGTTTAAGGAACCTAGAATAATCAAAGCAGTCTTTAAAAAGGACACAGTTGGAGGACTTAAAATACCTAATTACAAAACTTAAAATATATAGTTGTTAAGCATTGGTCAAAAAAAGAGTATCATATAGATCAATGAAACTGAGCCCATGTTTGCAGTCACAGAGGGTCGTTCTGTGACTGTTTAAAAACTGCTTCTTTATTCTCTGTGGTTTCGTGGGACCCATGGATGTAAACTCTGTTGGCTATCAGAACTAGGTGATTTGGGGGCCTCTTTTAGGTGACAACTATAAAAGTTGGGGTGCTAGATGTGTGGTCCAAACCCTTCACTTCTCAGGGAGAAGCTGGGAGTTGGGGGTTCTCACCCTACTGTATGGCACTGTGCTAGAAGTGGAATTTATGGCAAGAGAGTATCTGCCTCTCCTCCCCCTTTCAAGGTAGATATTTTCTCGGTCACCTGATGTATAAGAGTCACATAACAAGTTTCTGGATTTCTTTCAGAGAGAATTGCTCCATGTGTAGTTGTTTATTCATTGTGTCCATGGCAGAAGGGAAATTCAGGAGCCTCTTATGTTGCCATCTTGTTCCTCTTTAGCAAACAGTCTGCAACTATTTACTTAAAGAGACTTATCCATTAATAGCAATGTATAGGCTGGACCTTATTCTGATTTAAACAACAAATTGAACAAAAAAAATTTTAATGTACTTGGTAAAATGTAAACACTGATTGGATATTTAATGATATTGAGGAATATCTGGCATTATTGTGACAATAGCAAATTAATTATGTATAAAAGCAGAGTACTAATCACTTAGTCAACCTATTGAAATACTTAAAGATAAAATGATGTTTATTGGGAACTTGTTTTTGTAATCCAGGAGAGGGATAAGTGGATGGAGGTGTATTTGAACAAGATTGATCATGAATTGGTCATTATTATACCTGGGTTATAGATTCATAAGGTTCATTATTCAATTATCTCTACTTTTGCAAAGGTTTGAGGTTGTCTATATCAAAAGTTAAAAATGATAAAAGACTCCTTTAAATATTAGCATATATATATATTACCAATTATGTTTGGGAAATGCTGTGTTAAACAAATTTGGATACTTTCTGAACTGCAGGATTTCTCAGAGTCTTTAATATGTTCTTGTACATGCATAATAACCAACAGCAGAATGTACATGCCGTTTTCCTAGATCCATGTGGCCACAGAACCCATTTTTCACACATCTCACAAGATGGGTGCTCCACTGCAAATGCAGTTTGGGAAACACATGGAATCTTGGGTCATGTCAGCCCAAGCAGAGTGGACATGATTGTCAATGTGAGCGTTCTGATATGTGCACTAGCTACATTATACCAGGAAGGCTACATTCACTTTGGGGCTCTGTACTTTGAGAGAACAACCAGGATAATGAAGATAACTGAAATCAAATCATCAGAGGAATTAAAAGTAATTAAGTTGAGAAGAAACGTTAGAAACAATAAGCTAAGTGTCCCCAAGAATCTGAAAGGCAGTCCTATGGGAAAGTTTAGATTGGTTGGCTAACCACAGAGGCTAACATAAAACCAATAAACAGAAGTTAAAGCATTGTAGCTAAGCAGAAATATTTCACTAGTCGAAAAGAAGAGTTTTATGTATGAGTAAGCAGAGTTGCCCAAAGATGGAATAGATTGTCTTGATAGATAGTAAGCTCTTCATCACAGATGGGATAATCAATCAGGAACTGGATAACGCTTTGTGGAGACTGTAAACCAGGACTTTCTGGAAGTGATGGTCATGTGCTCAATAATGTCTAAAGTCCTTCTCAATCCTCAGATTCTACGATTCAAAATAGATTTTGTCCATGTACCAATAATCTTAAAACTAAGAAGTCTTCCTGGAGTTCCCAGGAGTCCAGTCTGCCCTGTCTTATGTTTCCATCTCTGCCCTGTCTTATATGTTTCAGAGTGCCTCAATTAGTGAAGAAGTTATTCTCTAAAAAGTTCTTTCTCCCTTAGAATCTTCTCTCTCTTTGCAATGTTACTGTGCTCAAATACTACATCATGGTAGAAGAAGAGAAGTTTTAGAACAAGAGTCTGGACCTTGTGTTTGGCCCCAACTGAAACTAACTATCTTCATGACTTTTAGCAGGTCAGGAAGTATCTCAGCCTCAGTTTTTTCATCCATAAAATGGGATAGTTGGTCAAGATTATTTTTAAAGTGTCTTTCTCCAATTAGCTGGAGAATTATGCAGGAAATGTCCAAATTTTATTTACCAAAAGCCAAAGCAGGTTTTTGTTTTTTGTTTTTTATGGAAAGACAAGGGAATTAATATTTGTTAAGGGCCAGACCAATTTTAGATATTGTACTCACATTATGTGTTCATTTGAACTTCAAGAAAATCAGGAGTTTAATGACCTGTAAAAGGTTACCAACACTAAGACACAGAGAGGTTAAGTAAATTGGTTAGAATCACACAGATAATAAAGGCATTTTCTTTCCATTACATCATATCATGAAATTCTCTACCCTTGTTCAGCAAGGCTTTGGCCTTTTGGACTTCAATGTTTATTAATTATAATACATCCAGGTCACTCATGTTCTGTACTATTTGCTTTTCCTTATTTTTCTTCTTCATCTTCTACTTATCACTATTATTCAGTATTTACCTCTTGCCTGGATTGTTCATAAAGGGAGCTAGGGTTGAAATATAACTAAATGGTATTTTGTTCATCTTTTGTTTACTGCTTGAACTTCAGATTTGTAGGATTGCTCTTTCAGAAAATAATACAAGTTTCAGAAAGAGGATTTTGTCATATCCTATTTTTAAAGAACATTTGCTATCTTCCCAGCTAAATATATTTTTTTTATTTTTTCAAAAGTCTGAGCTGTTTAGTGAGTACTTCATATTACCCAATTCCCTTAATAATCTCAGGTGCCTGTCTCGCTGATTTATATATGTGCAAATTTTCTAAGTTTTGTATTCCCTCACCTGATTGTTGCCAATAGCTATTTGGCAAGGTTTTCATTATATCCTAATAGTCCAAATTTGTTTGTTTCATTTTTCCTGTTTAAACTAGATTCAAAGAATGAGTTCACTCTCTCAGCCATTTTAGAATCATCATCAATTTCACACCCATCCTCACTGATTAGCAGCCTTAATTTCCCCTGGTCTCTCTATTTCCCTGGGTATATTTATAAAAACCTTCTTTTGCACTCCATCACCCATTTGAGCACTAGTCATTTCACTGCCTGTTTATCTCTTTTAACTGATGTGGAATATTTTACTCCATACACTCCTTTTAGTCATGTCAAGCGAGAATTTTGCTCTCTCATCAGTCCTCTGTGATACTACATTGAATATGTCATGCAAATTAGCATTTTTCAGAAGAATTGAAGCTCTATCCTGATAATTTGGGCTCCAGCTCTACTTCTGCTTGAAATGTCGAGATAATTGCAGTATATGCGGGTGTTGTGGAGTCTCCTTCTGCTTGAGTTATCCAAATAATCGCTCTAATTCGCCACTTCGTTTTACATATGGAGACACAAACACAAAGAAAACAGATCTAGAAGACAGAGTATCCAGGAGGACTTTTAATGGGATCTTTATTCCGCTGAGGGCTGTGATCTTACTGCCGACTCCTCTGAAAGGAAGAGGCTTCCGGTCACTGCTATGCACTTGCTGGCTATCTTTCCGTTTTGAGTATTCCTCTCCGTGAGAACGCAAATGGTTTCTCACATAATCCAGGATATTTTTTTGGTTATCATAACATGTGTCTTTGATGAATCATGATATCCCAGAATGTTTCAAAGATAAAAGGAGCCTAGAGTATCTACCAACTTCCCTCCACTGTCACCACCATTTTACAGACGTAGTGTGAGCCAAAGAGATGAAGTAACTACATAAGTTTTCACAGAAAATCAGCACAGAGGCAGAGCCAGACACCAGTTATAAGTTAACTGTGGACCAAAAACACAAAAAGAAAAAAATGAAACCCAAACTGTTTTTACTTATCATTTCTCTAAATGCTTACGAAACATCAGTTTACTCATCTATAAAATATGATTTGGGGAAAGTTGAGATGAGTGGGAGCAGAGGCCCACCACTTCCTGTACTCTCCCACATTTTACTAGGGAATGCAGGGCAGAAAAAGTAATAGGAGGGGCCTATGCATTTTCTCCAGAAAGGGGAGGGGGACAAGGTGGGAAGAGCTGTGTTCCCATTCTCTCCCTTATTCTCTGTAGGGCTGTGCAAGAAACCAACTGTCAAGCACCCCCTAAAACTCTGGAGCCAGCATGACATTGACTTTGGAAACTACCAGTACGTAAATTTAGATTGTACATCAATGAAAATGAGTCCTTTCTATGGCTACTTTAAATAATTATGGAAAGAGGAAGGTGAGCACAGCTATCAGAAGTGTAAAACTCGTATTCCTCTCTCACACCTTTCTCTAGCTTCTGTAGAAGACTCCATCTTCTGATCTATGTTCTCATTTCCCATTCAGGGAAAGCTGCTCTCCTACCTACTCCCCCAGGCCTGTTGCATACATGCGCATATGTGTGTGTGTGTGCGTGAGTGTGTGTCTGAGTGTGCACATCCTTTTTTTGTAACCCAGCTCTAGGTGTCCAAGGAAATGCTTGGGTTTTTCCATTGTATCCTTCAATTTGGAATCCCGGTAGAAGAAATTGCTGACAGTGAACACTGCCCACCACTAGAGAGCAGCCAAAGCCAACATTTTCCTGGGCAAAAACCTCTGTTTCATAAGTTATTTTGAAAGGAGTCAGAGCATTTTGGTCTTCTCTTCCTTTTTCACCTTCCGTCTTTCTCTGAACAAAGCACTCCACCAGTCAGTCTCCTTCACCAGGGAACATTCTGTGTCTGTTCAGATAGTATGGTCAGAAGAAGCCATTGTCAAAAACATTTGTTCCTGAAATCTCCATGCTTTTACTCCATCATCACAATCAAGCTAACCTATGTGAATCATCAAATCTTGAAGATGGACATAATTTTTCAATAAAAGCAAAATGAGTTTTTCTATAAATCCATGAGGAAACAGTCAGGTCCTGACAGGTTCTTCTCTAAACCTCAATAGGAAGAAAGACAGTCCACACACCTAAGGAGGATCCTAAGTATAACCTTTAGATGTGATTTATTACAACATTTTCCCAACTTTAATGAAGACAGCAATTGTGCCACACTTTTCAAATTTCAGTAGGTCCATATCGACATTATTTAATTTCATGAACAGTAGCAAAAACAACAATAAAAAAATATTATTGTTGGTTAGCCTGTCGTTGTGCAGGAAGAATCCTCTAGTTTTCTACACTGGAAGGTTAAGAAGAATAGAAAGGACTTCTGGAAGATAATGTGGCTGAGAGTTCAGGATTGTGGACACTGGCTTCAGTTTTAGATTGACATTTAAAACCTATCTCTGCCACTAGCCTGTGGCTTACCTGAGACAAATTACTTAACCTCTCCTCTCTCTAAACCTCAGTTTCTTCTTCTGGAAGGCAGGGGTCACAACTGTTTCTATCAAAAAGTGCTGTTATGAGGAAAAAAGGAGACAGTGTATCGAATGCACTTAAAAGATTAGTAGCTCTTGTTCCAAGTCCTCACCTGTGCCAAGCTCCCTGGGGACTTTCTTCTGCCTTATTCCACTACCACTTTATCTCCATATATTCCATTTCCATTTTATTTTTGTTAAATATCCATTAAACATGTGTTACATTCGAGGTATAATTTTGATCCTCAAGAGGTTACAATGTAGTTTACCAAAGAGATACAGAAATACCAAGGAATGGAAAACAAAGAAGACAGAGCTTACAACATGTGATTCTAATGGGAGCACATGAGACAGAAGTTGTATAATGTCAGAATGACCCTCAGGAGTCCCACATGCCCATAGAGTCCAGTTCTGCATATATGTGCTCTTTTTTGAAACTATGTATGAGCCAGTGTTTCTTTATGGCCTAAATTAATTCTCAATATCATCCTTGATATTAGGGTCACCAGCAACGTGCTTGACCACCTGAATGAGTGCAACACATCTCCGTCATGACAGAGAACTCTGAAACCTATTCACACCTTCTTCCTGAGGGATTCACCGACAGACTCTTGTGGCTTTGATTGCATCCATTGCCTGTTACTATAGTTGAGGAAATAGCAGTATTGCCAAGTGCCTTGGGTCACAGTCTTTTAACTGACAACCTGAGCAATGTGATTGCACTCTAACTGCTCAATGAAAGTTCAGTCCTCGTGGTGTTAGAGCACAGAGTGAAGTTCAAACTATTACTGTAGGGCATTTAGGGAAGGATCCAGAGAAGATAGAGTTGGTCTTGAATGATGAGTTGGATTTTAATGAAGAGAGAAAGATGATGGGGAAGAAAAGGAGAACATATGAGGTTGAGAGAAGAGCATGATAAAGTAGTGATGAAGAAAAGGTAGCATTTATTGATTAACTCGTATGGAAACTAGTCAGACACCTGGACTCCTTTAATTTGTTTCACTGACTCCACAAGCCAGAAACTATAGGAATAACCTCATTTTGGAAAACGTGACACTGAGGATATAGCCAGTAAGCAGCAAAGCCAGGATTTGTATTCAGATTGGCAGAATCCCAATTTATGTGTCTATTATGCTACATTGCCAGAGGCATCAAGAAGTATAATTATAGAGGAGGAAATGCTGAAATAAAAGCAAAAACTATTGCATTGTCTCCTTAAGAAGCAATAAACATTTTAACAGGGTTTTCTATTTTATTAGAAAGAGGTTGCTAAACATTAAAAATGATCACCAAAAATTGTTGTTTTTTCCCCTCTGAGACTGGGATTTGCTTGTAGGATATCCCTAACCCTTTACCAACCAATCTTATTCAAAGGGGCTAGCAAAGGAAAATCTAAAATTAAATGGATTTTAAAAATCACAAGCTAGTTAGAAAATAATAGATGATGAAGGGAAAGGAAGCTGTGGATGAGAAAAGAACCCAGTTATTAGGAACATATAAAATGGTCAAACGTTACCGTAACTCATCTGTTGGAAATAAGGATATTTTCTTTCCAATGCTGCTCTACCATTAACTAAAGCTTCCCCAAGTCTAAACTCCTACTCCTTCCTGAAGTAGTTACAAAGATCCCATTTTTCAAGACATAGCTCAAAAGCCACTTCTTCCTAGAAGCCTCATCTCTCATTTCTTTGAACTCTTAAGAGCAGTTTTGTTTGTGTCTATCTTGGTTATTTATTGATGGTTTATCTTTCCTATTAGGCTGGAAGGTCCTGAAAGCTATGGTAAGTATGATTCATTATCGTGTACCCAAACCCCACTTTATCGTAATAAACACTCAAAATATTTGTTGGGTGAATGCTGCATGTGTTTCAAATGGGTTAGCATTGGTTTTTCAGATCAAATACCATGCATACATGAATTATTTTCAGCTTGTTTTTGTTTTTGTTGTTTTTTTGAATTAGTTGTTGCCTGGTCACTGCAGGAATCACAGATATAATATGCTGGGTGATGGACCACACTACAGAACTAATAAACTTATAAAGCCAAATTAAAATATATATACACACATATATATATATGTATATATGTATATATATACATATACATATATATATACATATATATGTATATATGTATATATATACATATACATATATATATATATATATATATATATATATATGACTAATAAAATATCCAATAAAGCCAAAGCTAGATTTCCAAAATCAGAAATGACTTTTAAAAATCACAGTTCTGCATATATTTGGTTATAGGTAAAATAGTTATTGCTTGATGGTCTAGCAGTGATTGTAGCTTTTGTTAAAGCCACCTAATGAAACTTTTGGTCAAAATGGTTCTATAATTTCAGGCTTCCACGTACGCCTCACAGTGACATTTAAAATATAAAAAAAAAGAGAAGCAATGGGCATAGTTATGGTGAAAAACAAAATAAATAACTATGTGGAGAAAAATCCAAGCTCAGAAGTGAGGCTGACACTTAAGACTCCTGGAGTTGGTGGCCAAAAGCACACTGAGCCAGTCAGAGATCCGTCTCCTGCAGGGAGTAGTGATAGAGAGGGACCTACACGAGTCTACAGATGGGGCAAAACCACTGTTGGAAGCAGGGAAAGGTGGCTTTATTCACGTGGGCAAAGCATAGGTGTGTGTGTTAGGGGAAGGAGTGGCTGTCTTGGTGTATTGGATTTTTATTCAGAGGGTTAACTTTTTTGATATAGTGCCATTTTACAGGAAAATTAGGAGGAGAAAGAACTCCTACCTACACTCCATTTAGACTTCCCAATCATTAACATTTACTACATTTGATTCATTATTCTCACGGGTTTTTGGTTTTGGTTTTTTTGAACCATGTTAGAGAAAGTTGCAGAATTTATGTCCTTTTGTCCCTAAATACTTGCATTTCCATAACCACAGAACAAGAATGAAAATCGGGAAAATAACATTGATACAATACTGTTCTGTAATCTACAGAAATGATTCAAACTTTGCTTATTGTGCCAACTGTCCCTTATAGCAAATAAAGAGGCACTATGTTTCAGGATCAACATTGCATTTAGTTGCCATGTCTCCTTTATCTCTTAAATTTGTTTCTCTCTTTCTCTCTCTCTTTTTTTGGTTGGCTTTAATGACATCAAGATTCTTGAAGAGTACAGATCAGGTATTTTGCAGATGTCTCTCAATTTATGTATGTCTGATGCTTCCACATAATTAGACTTAAGTCATGCCCTCTTGGCAGGAATACCACACAAGTGATATTCTATCATCTTCTGGTTTACATGGTTTTTAATGAAAAGTCTTACTCTTTTTTTTTTTTTCCTCACTAAACAATATGGGTTTTCCCTTTTCATTCTTTTAAGATTTACCACTTTCTTCATCACTGGCTTTCATGAATTTAATTGCCACGTTCCTTGGTGTGGTTTTCTCTCTGTGTGAGTTTGTCCTGTGTTGGGGTTTATTGAACTTCATGGACAGGAGGTTTTCTACGCTTCATCAAACTTAAAACTTTTTGTGCCAGTGTTGTTTCAACTACTTTTTATTTTCTGGCCTTCCCTCTCTTTGTTCTTTCCTTCTTACATTCCAATTGTATATATGCTAAATCACTTGACATTTTCTTCCAAGTTGATAAGTCTCACGGTTTTCAATTCTCTTTCTATATGCTCTGTTCAGTCAGGATAGTTTTTATAAGTACGTGATTAAGTTCAACGATCTTCACTTCTGCAGAGTCTGTTCCATCCAGTACATTTTTTATTATAGATATTAAATTTTCGTAACTAGATGATTCTTTTGGTACATTTTATATTTCCCACATCTGTCCTCACTACATTCATATTTTTCTTTAAATCCTCAAGCATTTTATGTATCTCTATTTTAAGATTCTTTTCTGATAATTCCATTATCATTTCTGTGTCTGTGCTATTCATCTTTTCTTTTTCCTGTTACGAGTCACATTTTCCTCATTCTTGACATTTAGTGATTTTTTATTAGATATTGTACGTTGTGATTTGTAAGTTTTTGAGTGCCTGAATTTTAATTGTTTTCCTTTAAAGTTTGTTGGGCTGTGCTCTGGTAGAGAGTTAATTTACTTCAGATGAGCTGGATTCTTTTGAGGCTTGGTTTTAAGCTTTGTTAGGGCAGAAGGTCTAAAATAGCCTTTCCTCTCAGGGTTGTTTAGCCTTACTATGAGATGTGGCCCTTATAGGGTCACTATTGGTTTTCCAGGTAATCAATGAAAACTCTTAATTCTGGGTGGTTGGAGCCTGAACATTTCCCCATCCTCTGTGTGCTCCAGGAATATTTCAGTTTATAGCTCTGTGGAAGTGGTTCTTTGTTCAGTTTGTGGAATTCCATCTTATACATGTATGGCTTAGTAATTAATAAGGCTCAAGTTTGCCCTTATGCAGATTTCTGAAGCTGGGTAAGTGTGTGTGTGAGTAGCAGTAGAAGTAGCTCTGTCTCTCTTTGGATATCTGCCCTAAAACTTCTTAGTGAGACTGACATGTTCTCCTTGGGATCCCTTCTCCATCAACACGGTCGGGAACGTGCCTCTAGTGAGAAAGCCAGGCTAATCATAGGGCCCACTTTCTTTATTCCCTGCTTTCTGGGGTCCCTGTCTTGTGCTGTCAATTGTCCAATATCTGTAAACAAGTCATGCACATATTTTTGTTCAGTTTCCTAGTTGTTTGCAGCAGAAGGGTAAGTTTATGCCATGTCATATCATCATGGCCAGAAGCAGAAAATGGCCCTTTCCTCTTTACTGTCTTCTCCCCAAGAAGCTTTGCCTGTCTAGGGCCCTACCTACTTTCACGTCAGTGCTCTGGTCTGTTCTGATTGGCAAAAATGTGACAAGTCTGTGTCTCAGTATTTTTGCACTTATGGTAAACTTTATCTCTCTGAGTGAGGTTCTACTTCAGTCTTCTCTCTTCTGCACATTTCTGCTCTTTCTCTATTATTCTCCACAAAGACTTGAATTACCTAAGAATTAGCTCTCCTCAAAATTATTATTTATTCTTCTACTTATAGGTAATTTGAAGCTAGTAATGTTTTTCTGTTTTTTATTTATAATGCAGCTAGTGATTTGTATAGTTTTACTCAGTCTTCTTGCTATTTTTTATAGTTGTTTTCAGGATATATATAGGAAAAACTTAGATGGCTGTCATTATCATGGCTTCCTGGATATTGTGGTGATAGCTTTTAAAAATAAGGTAATGAAAGGACAATGTAAAAGCCTACAGAATTGAAATAATAGTTAATTAGATCTGCATTATTTTTAATATCACCAGAGAGCAGCAGTACCTAATTTTCATTATAAGACCTGGATCTTGTCTTTAGGTCTCTACGATTCTAGGTAGAGACTATTAAATAATGCCAAATCTGCACAGGCACTTTGCAAACAAAAGAAAGGCAGCCAACAAAATCAATAATCAAAACACAAATTCTCTCCCTCACACAAAAATAATGAATACCTGGGACAGATTGAGAAAGGCTGTATGCTTTAGGATGATCAAAGTAGTAAAGGTGAAAAAAATTCATATTAAATACTTATAACACATATGGAACAAAAATAGAAAAAATTTAACAAGATGCAAAAATAGAAATTTTGAAGATAAAAAACATACCCATGCAAACCTAGATTGGACACTGTTGAAACCTACCAGCCAAATACTATCAGTACACTAGTGATATAACTATAGTCAAACAACCAGAAAACACAGATGTAGTAAAAACAAAGTTAAGTTAATTTATCTTTCTATAACAAGGGAGAGTGCACCCTGGAAGAATCTCTGTAAAGGGAGTTGAAGGTGTATTTGAGCATTGCCTGGATTATTCTAAAGAAGGATTAGAAAAGTGGGGAAGACTTCTGAATTGGGTGTTGTTGAGAAGAAGGAGGGTATAGCAATTCAGCACTTGGGTATGTCAGAAATTTATTTGTTCACAAGGTGGGAGGAACAAAGCAGCACTGAGCTATCATTGGTAAGAAAATAACAACAGAAGAAACAATTGTCACCCATTACTACAGTTATAGTAAGACTTTTCATAGAAATGGTGCTTACTTGCCCTAACCATATGGTAATAAAGATATCATTTACAGTCTGTTCACCAGCATTTCAGATTTTCACTGCCTCTGAGAATTAGTGAATTAGAATATAGTTTAAAGCAATTCACTCAGAATTTAACATGAAGAGTTAAAGATATATACATAAAGATAAAAGGATGAGACAAGGAAGCTTGGTCAAATCTCCAAAGAAATGATTGAGAAATGACATTTGAAGAAATCAAAGCTATTTCCAGAGAATTTGCTGGAATTGAGTAAAACATTATTCCTCAGATCAATGTTTACTCTAGTACTGAGTACTAATAAATAACAACAACAAAAACAACAACACTCTAGACATTAATAACAAGCTGAAAAAGAGTTATTCCTAGTAATTTTAAAGAGTGTTAAGTTCCTTTTCATGATTTGGGGTAGAATAGAAGCATGTAGCAGTATCTTTAGACTTGTTAGAACAATTATACAAATATATGTGAAAAAAATAAGATAACTAGTATTAATGTAATAGAAACATTATAACTCCTAAATATGCAGAGATAAAGGGAATTTTTTTTAAATGTCATTCTAAGAAAAACAAGAAAAATAAAAGCAAAGAATAAACAGTAAGCTTGAGTTAAAGTAGTATAAGTAACTATAAATATATTAGTGACTATGATATACATTAATTTGCACATCAGGAGACAGAGTATCCAAATGGATTTTTAAAAATTATAGCTCAACAATATTTTTTTAAAAAAATCACACAAACAAGTTAAAAAATCATAGGTGTATTTAAAGTTATTTCAAGCAAGTACTAATCAAAATAAAGCTGATACAACCATAATAATAGTAGACAAGTTAAAATTTAAGGTAAAATTCAATAATAATGATAAAGGAAAAATCCACTAAGAAGGTTTAATTATCACAAATTTATATGTACTTACCAATTTGAAATTGAAATATATAAAGCAAAAGTTGACATAATTACACAGAGAAATTTATAAGCCCACAACTGAGTGGACGATTACACCACTCTTCCTTCAGAAACCAGTATATGAAGCCAACAAAAATTAGTAAATATAGTAAATTTGAATAGTAAGATCACCAAGATTAATCTAACAGATTTTTAATAGAACTTTGTATCCAATAAACAAACATGCATTATTTTTAAGTACTCATAGAATATTTAGAAAAAATACCAACAAATGAGGTTTGCAACATCCAAAGAAAAATACAGATCATATTCTCTAAATACAATTTGATTAAATTAAATCAATAATAAGAAATAATACCTGTATGAAAACAAACAGGCAAACAAAGAAGTCTGGCAACTTTAAAATGCACTCAGAAAGATTACCTAGTTCAAGATGAACTGCAAACTAAACTCAAATCACTCTCCACCCACTTCACTTCTACCAATGCATGTAATTAATAAACCTGACATCATAAGATTGGTAAGTCTGCTGTTCTACATTGCAGCATGAGTTTTGGAAATCAAAGGGCTGTGTTAAAATATGGAGAAATAATATACTTGTTAATTTCTAGAATCAAAGAATTTTTCAAAGAACTATGATTATTTTTGAGAAATGTGGTGAGAATAAAAAAATACTTTGTATAGTAATTTAAAAAATGTGTTTTGTTTTTTTAACATGGTTGCAATATTTTGGTAAATCAGTGCTGTGGTATCAAAATACATACTATGGTATCTTTTAATATTAAGTACTGAAATAATAGCTTATGACAGTGACGTTCCTGGATTATTTTTATCTCTTTCCATTTACACTGTAGCTTTAATTCTCAGAATACTGTATTTTTTCGAACTCCTGATAAATTAAACATTTAGGAATAGCCAGTTATTGTTTTTATTAATTATTCCCATGACCATTGTCTTTGTTGAGGTTATTGTGTTGCTAAAAAAAACTTAAAAAGGAAACCAAAACAGCTCTTCATTTTTCTATGTTGGGATTTGGGAGATTTCGTTGAGATTTTTTTCTGATTTTAGAAACAAGTTATCAATAAATGCATAAGTCAAGTAGATGGAGGTCAAAACATTCCCTTTGTTACTGATAAAGTTATTGGAGAACATGGCTCAAATGTGGGTAAGTGGTAGGCTTCCTGATACAGCATTCTAGAATTACCCCCAAACTTTCCCAGTCAGAGCCTCTGGCAGCAGTAAACAAAGATGGGCCTCTCAGTTAACAAAGGAGCAAAGCCAAACTTGGGTGTTCTACAGGAAGACAGACTCCAGGGTGAGGGGGTAGGGAAATTCAGGGGCATGATAACACGTTTACCTACGTCATTCTTTTAAACTGATTAATCAGAGAAGAGACTTTTTGTCGATGGGCAGGAGTAAAGAAAGACTGAGATAGTTAAGACTCGTATCCATGGAATCTTTTCAGGTTAGAATTCGAATCGAAACATTGAAGATGGAAAAAGAAACATCACACTTTTCCATTCCCTTTGGCAATCAGCACGTTTGAATTTATGAGAAAACTCTTATTCTAAGAGTGTTTTGTTGTTTCATCTCAAAAACAAGGTAACAAATGTCCAAACTCCCTCTTAAGACTCAGGTGCTAGGGCAGCGGGCTTGCCTAGAGTTTCAGGAAGCAAGGGTGTGGGGAGGGGATAAATGGTATCTAGCTCAAGATCCTAGCTGAGGGTGGATTCACGAAGCAAAACAGTTGGAAACCCAACAGGTTAGCAAGAGACTAAGAGCAAAATATAAAGAGAAAAGTCTATAGTAGACACAATAGACAGGTCCTGAAGCATGAGTACGTAACAGTGTGAATCTTTTATGCAGCTTCACCTTACATTGGAAATGTTTAAGGTGCAAAGTCAGTTGGAAATATATGGAAGATAAAATTAGCTAAAGAGTTAAGAAACTGGAATTCTAGTAACAGTCAGTTGAGGAGCTTAGGGAAACTATTTCCTTCTCAAGATAATTTCTCAAGGAAATTATTTCCTTCTCAGTTTCCTTGTTGATTCAATAGAAATGTATCACAGATTGGCTTCCAGTTATAGAATTTCCATGGATTAGTCTACTGTACAGAGACCACAATAAAAACTAGGTCGAATTTTGAACTTTTACCAGAAAGATGATTGAAATATGCTTAAAGGAAGGATTCCATTAAAAGTAAGATTATTTTATTTAGTACTTTCCATAGCTATGCACTCCTAAGTGTCACAAATTTGTCAGAAAACATTTCTTGTGTGTGTGTGCATTTTCAGGAAGGGATAAATGTGATCATATAGATTGCCACATCTTAACGAGATGAAGATATCTTGAAGAGAATATCAGCATTCCCAAGGTGCTTTTAAAATTTTTAAATCATTTCCATATTATAATTTTCACATTATAATTTGATTTGTATTTAAAAATAAATAAATCCTACAGTTTTCATAATACAAAATACTGTCAGTTGGGCTATAACAAAATCTTGACAGGTAGGATAGAATGAATAAACGTTGACTTTCAAATCAAAGTGTTTCATCTCGTGTGAGAACACAAAACAGATTTGGGGAAGGGCAGACTGGGGTTTTGAAAAAAGGCCAAGAACATATATGCCTTGCATTTTCCTGAAAATAGAACCTGGGAGATTATGTGGTAAATTTATTTAGGAATAATCCCAGAAATTAGGAGAAAAAGAGTGGAAAGACTGAGGAAAAGGAAGGACAAAAGCCAATAACAGGACACTTGCAGCAACTGGGGCTCAACTCTGTTGGGACCTCTTGTTTAGTTTATGAAACACCTCCTGAAGTATGGGAGGCTGAAACATTTACCCGTGGACTCCTTTCTTCACTGGCTGAGGGAATGTCCCATGGGCAATAACTCCCTTACTGCTGGTGTGTTTTCCTATGATGTTGTAAAAGGCCCTTGGAGAGAAAACCAAAAAGCACATGGTGTTCATTTAAGGTAGGCTAAGTGGTCATGAGGTGAGCTGAGCTCACATGAACTGACTACCACAGCTGTTGCACCAGAAACATTTACTACAATAGGTATTCCTGGCCAATATTTAGAGCTTTTCCTTGTTAAGTGAAATAATTTATTATAGAGCCTGATGAGCTGGATAAATGTCTTCATTGTACCCAGGGGCAAACATACAACAATATTTTGTTTTACCACAACTAAGCTCTAGTTCACTTTCCAGTTGACCTTCCTAATCCTGTCTGTCTTTTATACTATCTAAAATATTTAAACAATTTAAAATATTCATTTGTATATTTCTGTGATCCTTTCTATCTCTCTTCACTATTCAACAAGCATTTTCTTGCCTCCTATTTTATGCCAAGAGGTGTCAGGCCTTTTGCTAGGCACAGCACTAAGCACGTCACCCAAGTAATCTTGTTTAATATTCTCAATGATCCTATGAAAGAGGTATCATTATTATCCCCACTTGAAAGAAGATAACTTTCAGATATAAAGATGTAAAGTAACTTTCCTAAGGCCACATGGCTATCAAATGCCTGAGCCAGCTCTATAACCGGGCCACAGAGCATGGTCTCTGTATTCAGGCTGATTTAGGGAAAACAGTGTGGAAGTTTTCATTATTGTTCCCACTACTTCACCACTTCTGTATCTATTCTCTCTGTCGTGGGACTTTGCTAACCCTCAGACTAAAGGAATGATATATTTCTAAATATCATGAATGTTGGGTCTGGTCATACGATTTGCTTTGTCTAATGGAATGCTGCAGACATGATATAAGCAAAAGCTTGAAATTAACTGCACAGTTGAGCTAGTGCCCTGACACTTTTTCTATCACCATGAAAAGAACATGCCCAAGTAGCCCCTTGGCCCCAGATCTGAACTTAACATAGAGCCTAAATCCAAGACTGGTAAGCCTAGCCTAAATTAGATGAACCTCACCTAAGCAGACACTTAGGTGAGAAATAAATGCTTAGTTTTGTATGTATGGCTTTGTATGTATAGTTTTGTTTTGTGGTTGTTTGTTATGCAATAGCTTGTCAGAAAATAGCTGACTGAACAATTGCAAATAAGCAAAAAACACTAGTACAATGTCGTTAGTACTCTTATAAAAGAATATTCTGGGTGCTGGGTGATAAATTGTCCTAATCTGTCTAGGACTGTGGGATTTCCCAGGAGATGGAAATTTGAGTACTAATGTTGGGTTATTTCTAAGTAAACCAGCATGTTTAGTTAGCCTAGACTGAAAAAAAAATAGTATAATGGATAAGTAGGCAGATGTTCTTTCATCTTTTCACATACTCATTTTCTTTGCCATTTCATATAAATTAAAGTTTTTGAGGAGAAATTAATGGAACCTAGATGATTTTGAGTGCATAGAGGAAAGTACATTGATAGGTGTGTACCTACACTATCCAGATCCATGCAAGGATTTTCCCTCTTAAAAATATCTCTCTTGAAGTTATAACTTCAAACATATGATTACATATTTTGTTTACTTGAGCACAGATTTCAAGGATAGAGAAGACCTTGGTCAGTAAGGGTGGCTTATACTGACTGTCATTGGTTCAAAATAGGGGAGAGAGGCATATAATAAAATCTAGAGAGAGGCTGGACTCTGGCATAGCAGAATGAAAAGTTCTGTCAATTTGTTCCCCACAAAAAATTATAAAACTGGAAAAAATTTCAGGGTTATGGAAATTGAAAACATAATTAAGAAATAGATATTCTTATTTTAAAAAGAAGATATCCAGAAGAAAGATTGCTGATTCATATGGTGGTTTTATTCTTAACTTTTTGAGTAACCTCCATACTGTTTTCCTTTGTGGCTGTACCAACTTACATTCCCACCAGCAGTGTGTGAGGGTTTCTTTTCTCCACATCCCCTCCATCACTTGTTATTTCTTGTTTTATTGATAATAGCCATTCTAATAAGTATGAGATGGTATCTTGTGGTTTTGATTTGCATTTTCCTAATAGCTAGTGAAGTTGAGTATCTTTTCATATATCTGTTGACCACCTGTATGTCTTCATGGGAAAAGTGTCTGATCGGGCCCTTTACCCATTTTTTAATTGGATTGTTTGTTTTTTGTTGTTGTTGAGTTGTATAAGTTCTTTATACATTTTGGATATTAGCTCTTTGTGGGAGATATTGTTTGCAAATATCTTCTCCCATTCAGTTGGTTGTCTTTTTGTTTTGTTGATGGTTTCTTTTGCTATACAAAAACTTTTTAGTTTGATATAGTCCCATTCATTTATTTTTGCTTTTATTTCCCTTGCCTTGGGGTCAAATTCATAAAATTCTCTCTAAGACCAAAGTCCATAAGTTTAGTACCTATGTTTTCTTCTATGTATTTAATTGCTTCTGGTCTTATATTTAGGTCTGTGATTTATTTTGAGCCATTATGGAAACCAGTATGGAAGTTCCTCAAAAAATTAAGAATAAAGCTACCATATAAACCAGTAATTCTTCTTCTGGATGTCAACCTGAAAATTTTGAAAACATTCATAGAGAGATATATGCACCCCTATGTTCATTGCAGAATTATTCACAGTGGCCAAGACATGGAAACAACCAAAGTGTCCTTTGATAGATGATTGGATAAAGAAGATGTGGTACATATATATAAGGGAATACTGCTCAGCCATAAGAAAAGGTGAAATACTGCCATTTGTGATAACATAGATGGGTCTTGAGAGTATCATGCTAAGTGAAATAAGTCAGATGGAAAAGGAGAGGAATCATATGATTCCACTCCTACGTGGGATCTAAAACTGAAAGGAACAAATGAATGAACAAAACAAACAAACAAACAAACAAACAAACCTCATTGACACAGATAACAGAGTGGTGGTTACCAGAGAGGAAGGGGTGGGGTCATGGGAGGTAGAAGAAGGTAAGGGGTTCAAATATATGGTGATGGAAGGAGAGTAAACTTTGGGTGATGAGCATACAATGTAATATACAGATGATGTATTATAATATTGTACACTTGAAACTTGTATAATTTTATTAACCAATGTCACCTCAATAAATTTAATTAAAAAAAGAAAAATGAACATTGTGTAATAACAGTGGGGGTTTGTGACATTTCCCCCCCAAGCTACTCTTATCTCTCACCTCAGCTCAACTGCACAGTGATTCTTTGTGATTGAGTAAAAAAACTTAAAGATACAAGAGACTCACCAAACTCTAAGTAGAATACAAACCCCCAAAATTTATACCTACACACATGCTTGTAAAGTAATGGAAAGCCAAAGAAAAGAAATTGAATTAACAATCAAAAGCCTTTCTAGAACAGCCACCATCTGGAGTATTGCCAATTACTGAGGCAGAGAGAAAGAGTGAGCGCTGCCTATGGGAATGGCAAACACATTTTAAAAACAGAAACAAAAACAAAATCAAAAACAAAACTTCCCACAAAGAAAAACCCAAGCCCAGATGGTTTTTACAGGTGATTTCTAGTAAATATTTTAAGAATAAATAATACTCAGCATTTACAAATTCTTTCTGAAAGCAGAGTAAGAAGGTACAAATTCCAACTCATTCTATAAGGCCAATATTATTCTGATATCATTGCCTAACAAATCACGGAAACAGAAAAATACAAGCCAATATTTCTCATAAACAGAGATGCAAAAATCCCTTTAAAAATTTAGCAAAATGAATCCAAGGACACATTAAAAATGATTATTCACCATTACCAAGTGGAATTTATCTCCATAATGCAAATTTAGTTTAACGTTCAAAAATCAGTTATTATAATAAACAATAGCTAACAGAATGAAAGAAAAAATGAACATCTCAATAGATGTATAAAAATGCATTTGACAAAATTTAACTGTTGTTCATGATAAAGACTCTCAACAAACTAGTCATTGAAAGGAACTTCTTCAATCTGATAAAGGGTCTGGAAGTGGCAGCAGGAATTGACTGATATTCAGACAGGACTTGTTTGGGTGATGGGAATGTTCTAAAACTATATTGTGGTTATGGCTGCACAACTTTAAATATTTACAAAAATTCATTGCATTATACACTTAAAATGTATGCATTTACATTACATAAATTTTACTCTAATAAAGCTGTAAAAATTAATAACCAGCAAGGGGTAGCTGGTAAAGAGGTGTAGATGAAACAAGTCAGGCAATATGCTGAAAATACTTAAAGTTAAATTTTAGATAATGGCAAATTATTATACTATCTCCTTTACTTTTGTGTATGTTGGAAATCTATCATAATAAAAAAAAAACATTGTTTTGTTTTTTAAAAAAAAAATCATAGTGTCAGGGACAAACCAACTTGGGTCTTGGGGAGGGAACATAATAAGATCCTTCTTCCTCTCCTTTGGGGAGCATCTTTTTAAGTTTCTAAGTATTTTACATCGTTTTTCTTTTGGTTAGTACGTTTGATCCTAACATTTGGGGAGAAGAAGACAGACATTATCCCTGTCAGGTAGAGGAAGAAGTCACAGTCCCGGGTAAACAAAAATAGGAAGGGGTAAAAAGTACCAAGTCTGGGTGCCAAGTGCTCTGTTCACTGCACTGTGATGCCCCTTGCACCCCAGTCCGAGGTCAAGGCTTGACCCAAACTAAATGCTGTAGTAGATAAAGAATTATCTTCAGTGTCATCAGAATTTCCCACCCCTCTGAGAACTCCTTTCTCTTTCTTTGGCCTCATTGGCGTCTCTTTATTTAGCTCTATACTCCCCACCCCCCAAAACACACATGCACATCCTATTCTGACACTCTTTGAAAGAGTTCTTTTCAGTTAGAGCCCCATATTCTCTTTCCCCTCCATCTCACATTTCTTACTCCATCAGCACCTTCTATCTCAATTCTCGATTGAAAATACTTAATAAAATATGAACTCCAAAGGGTTATTAATGCTACTCTTGCCATAAGTATTTACATTTTAACAGAGGCCAAGAAAATCACAAAGGAATACGTGTCCTACTAATAAAACTCTAAGGTTCTTATGATAGAGAAAATATTTGGGCATTAGGAAGAAACTTCTTGGGCCCTGCATGTTACATTCTAGCCCATACATTAGGCCAACACTATGCCACATTCTCATTAACAAACATTAAAGATGATGAAGAAATAAGCATCAGTATAGTAAGCCAAGCTTCTGCTTATTCACGGTGAGAAATAATCTTCTATTGTTTAAGGAAATGGAAGCACTGTGGCAAGTTCATAATAAATAGACCTGGTGTGGACATAGAAGAGCGGCAGGTGATGGACAATGTTTGGAATTTCTCTGGTCTAGGGCCTCGTCCTCTCTCTAGGGATATTTATTGAAAAACCTTAAAGATGACTTTGACCTTCAAAATGTTTCAGTGAATCAGAAGGTTGGATATTTGGTTTAAAGTAGGTATTTTCCTCGGAATTCTCCCCACAATTCTTTTCAGTTGAGTCTCTGCTTTTTGATCCACTCTCAAACCCTTTGTTCACTGAGGTCACCATGTTGCACTGAATATGTGCATAGTTGTTTATTCATTCAACAAATATCTCTGAGAACCTGCTGTGTCAACATAATTTTGCGTGCATGAGAAATCAGCAGTGAACCAAATAGAGGAAGACCTCGCCCTTATGGAGGAAGACAAAGGTGAGGGAGACAGACAATGATATTATGAAAAATAAATTATGTAGGATGTTAGGAGCTGGTAGATGCTAGGAATGATTAGCAATGCCAATGCCTGAAGACTGGAGCACACAGCGGGTGCTTGAGGAGCAAAAAGAGGTCAGTGTGGCTGGGGAAGGATGAATGAGATGGGGAATGTGTAGGGAAGAGCAGTAGGTGACGAGGTCCCTACAGGTCAGATTACATGGGGCATGGTAGGCCTCTGCAGGATCTGACTTTTCCACTGAATGGAATGGAGAGCCATGGCAGGGTTTGAGCCGAGAAGTGAAATCTTCTTATGCATATTTTATAAGAATCACTTTGGTTGTTATGTTGAAAATAGGGATAAATGTGATGTACAGAGATTAATTATGAGGCTATTAGAAGAAACTGGGTGAGAGGGATGGTCCAGAGTATAATAGTGCAGATGCAGAGAAGGGTCCTTATTCTGGGTATAGTGAATAATGATTCAAGAGAATTTCTTTCACTAGTATATAGGTCTAGCTCCCTCACTGGACTGGGAGCTGAGCATTCCTGAACACACAGTGTGCTCAACGAATGTGTGATTAATGAATCAAGAAGTGAATGATTGAATGTTGGGTAGTTGGGATCAATCTGGAATGGGGAATTCAAAGCTATTTCAAGACAGTGTAGCCACAATAAACATCATCTGTGGCCTGAAGCTGATAATTGTTCTAAAAAATAGCTATAATCATCTTTGGGTACAGAGGCTACTCGTAATTTTCCTTTGAAAATCTCTGAACTAGATGTTTTCAGAATAGGAGAGTATTCTGCCTGAGACTTGTCCTCAATAAACGCATAAAATGAAACTTCTTTCATCCAGCAGCTGTTATTAAGGAAATGTGTACAAACAAACATAAAATTTTGAACTGCTATTAAGTTCCTAAAATATGGTGAGCGGTTGACAGGCAATAGCAGTAGCCTTCTTAGCCTTCCCTACCTCCAGTCTCCCCTGCTTTCCTTGACCTCCTGTCCCATTCCCAGGGCATCCTTTCTAAAGCACATTTTTGCTTAAAACCCTTCAACGACTTTTCATTGTCTTCTCACTTAAGAAAATTTTGCTTAGCCTTGGTATCCAAGGCACTTCAAAATTTCTAGCTTTACATATCCAACCAACCTAAACTGAGGACAAATATACTAATTATTGAGAGGAACTTAATGTTGCCCTACAGGGACAAGAACTGAAAACAAACTACCTGGGTTTAAACCCAGCCGAACACAAGAATTAACCTCTCTAGTTCCCGTGTCAGCCTTTGGGAAAATGGGAAAGTAAGTTTCTCCCTTCTGCCTGGTTTATTGAGATAACACATATAAGTCCTCCTAGACTGTAAACTTCATAAAGGGCAGAAATTAAATTTATTTTAGTCCACACTGAACCCCAATGCCATGTATGTAGTAGATACTGAATTTACGTCTGTTGAATAATTGTTGATTTGAGTGTCTACTATCTGTCTGATAATTTTCTAAACTCTGAGGATATTGTAGTCGTTCTTCTCAGGAAGTTCACCTTCTAGTCAAGGAAAACAGATAATAAATATATCTACAGATAAATATATATTTGAATTTCATATATTGATAGATGCTATCTAAAAAATTAAAATGGGGTAATATACAGGAATGTATGTATATTCCTCTCTGAGGAAGTCACATATAAACTGAAATCTAAATACTGGGAAACAAAAGTAATGAAAAGCTGGTGGAGGTGGGGACATTACAGGTGGAAAGAATCTAAAGTGAATAGGCTTTGAGGCAGATGTATTCAATGAACAGAGAAAACACCAGCATAGCTAAGTCATTATGATGTTGGTCCTGGTGAGAACAGCACAGTGGAAAATGAGTTGAACTTGGTAGCCAGGGCCCTTTGGCTAGGATAAGATGAAATTGTATAATAGGAAGCCACTGGAACTTTTTAAGCAGAGGAATGATTAGAGTTCCTGGGGCAGTTGTGTAGAAAATGGATTTTAGGGGACAAGAATAAAAGAAGGAACTGGTGAAGTGCTCATATTGTAACCCATGTAAGAGATTATGGTGGTTTGTCTTTGTCTGGTACAATGGAAATTGAGAGAAAAGGAGATTTTAGAATATAGTTAAGAGGCAGAAAGGGGAATGAGAGGAGTCAAGGATTGTTCATTCAGGGTAATATTATGTCTTTTGTGAGCCCTTCCACAATGAAAATAATATTAAAAATTGCATTTATGACTGTATTTGTATAAAGATGAATGTAATCCAAACTGGGTTATATTATTTTTCTTTCTGATTATAAAAGAAATAAAAACGTTTTCACAGGTCCCTCACAGTATTGTGGGCTCCAAGCACTGTGCCTATTGGATAAAGTTACCATGGTTCCATTTTGAACATAAAAAATACTAGGTTTAGTAGAATACATTTGAAAATAGTAATATCTTAATGAATATTAGCTATCACATTATTATTACTATTATATACTAGACATGTTCTATGCTTCCTAACCTCTGTATATTTGCTCATGTTGCTTCTTGAATTCTTCTTTACCTGTCGAAAAACTCATCCATCCTTCAATGTCCAGACTAAATACCAGCTCTTTCGTTAAGTGTTTCCTGAGTCTTCACCTGGTCTTGATCTTTCTCCTTACTGCTCCGACAACTCCACACCAATATTTCTCTGGCTATAATTAGAGCCTGCATTTGATTTATGCTAATATCTGTACTTCTCTCCCTTGCAAGCTTTTAGCTCCTTTTAGTGCTTGGTGATATATCTTACACCATGGCTGTATCTCTTACTGTGCCTAGCCAAGTGTCTTGCATGGAGTAAAGTCTCAATAAATATGTGTTGACTTGAATATCAAAGAAAACAGCCACTCAGCCAAGTACTCTCACCAAAGCCTGTGGAGGCAAGACTGGTCTCCAGTATTGCTGCCCAGACCCTGGCACATAATTACTTTGAGACCATCTATTAAGCAACAAAATGCTAAAAAGTTGAAATGCCAACTGTGACTCCCCATTTTGCAAAGGATTCTGCCAGACTCCTAAATAACAACTTCATGGCACATCCATCCAACACACCATCTGGAGTGCAGACAGAGACTTGTACCTTGTTGACTCCCAGAACCATAAATCTAGAGCCTTGGCTAATCTCCATCATGGGTAATGATAACGGTGATTTATGGCAGTTCAAAAATAAAGATTCTGATCAGACATAGAAAAGAAATTAGATCCTGAGTAAATGGAAACATTAATTATTTAAATCACATTTATTCTAATATTTATTGTATACAAGACTCTGTGCTTGGCACCGTGGCAAGTACAAATAGATGTAAGACCCTCCTTGTTCTTAATGAGAATTTTCCATAGCAGGGGATAATGCTGGGGGAAGAGATACTGGTGAAATGACAAGTGTGCATTGGCTCTATCTGTGTCCTCAACAAGAAGAAGGTATTATTTAGCTCTAGCGTGAAAATTGTTGTGTGAACCTTGAATGAATCAGTCCATATTCTTGAACTTCAATTTCTTTCTCTGGGAAAAAAAAACAAAAACAAACAAAAAAAAAAAACACTTCTTTTTCTACCAGAATACCAGGATGGTTTCATTACTTAGTAAACGGTTTTGAAATAATTTGGGGTTTTTTTATTGCTCAGTTTTCAGTGAAATACGTGAATTGTATTTCAATTTGCGAGGTACTGTTTTAGGGAAGAAGGTACTAATACCTCAATAAATTAAATCACTATAATTTAAATAATTAATTAATGTACTCATCAACAATTATTTATTAAGCACCAACTAAAAATATTTTGATCAGTGTAAACCAGTGGGTCTCAGCTGGTGGCTACAGTCGGCCCCTGCTTATCCTGGTTTCGTTTCCTGAAATTTCAGTTACCTGTGGTCAACTGTGGTCCAAACATATCAAATGGACAATTTCAGAAATAAACAATAAGTTTTAAATCGCATGCCAGTATGAGTAGCAGGATGAAATCTCCTGTGGTCCCTCTCAACTGTGGTCCAAACATATCAAATGGACAATTTCAGAAATAAACAATAAGTTTTAAATCGCATGCCAGTATGAGTAGCAGGATGAAATCTCCTGTGGTCCCTCTCCATCCTGCCTAGGACGTGAACATCCCTTTGTCCAGTATATCCACACTGTATATGCTACCAGCCCATTAATTATTTAGTACTCACATCATCAAGGGGTCACCAGTAACCTAATTCCATCACTAGGCCTACATCATTCACCTCACTTCATCTCATCACACAGGCATTGTATCATCTCACATCATCACAAGAAGAAGGGTGTGTACAGTACAATAAAATATTTTGAGAGAGACCACATTCACATACATTTCATTACAGTATATTTTTATAATTGTTCCTTTTATTCTTAGTTGCCGTTCATCTCTTACTGTGTCTAACATAAATTCGACATTATTATAGCTAAGTCTGTATAGGAGAAAACATAGCATACATAGTGTTCCGTACCATCTGTGATTTCCACAGGGGGTCTTAGAATGTATTCCCCAGGGATAAGAGAGGACTATTATAGTTCCCTTAGGGAACCTTTGACAGTGTCTGGAGATATTTTGGGTTGTTTACTATATGTCTTATGCGTTTTGATAAATAGGCATTTTTTTCATACAGCCCTCTTCTCTTGAAAGACCTGTCTTAACATCTCTTCTTAACCAACCTTTTTCTATTGAAATAGCCATGATATTTAATTTTCAACTGTGAGTATGAAGAAGAGTTATACAGTTTTAGGCCAGATATCTCTTTGTTGTGGCGGGCTGTCCTGTCTACTACAGGACGTTTAGCAGCATCTCTCACCTCTCCTCACTAGATGCCAGTAGCACTTCCTTAATTGCGAAAGACAAAATGTCTCCAGACTTGTCAAACATCCCCTGGGGAGGGGCACAATCATATCCAGGTGAGGACCACTGGGGTAGGGGAACTAGAAAGCAAGAAGAGTTATGGCGAAGCTTTGTAGAAGCAGACCCTTGTATCTATAGAGGGTGCCAAAAATACGTACACACATTTTCAGAAAGGAAAAAAACTGCATTAAAATTATAATACTCAGTATAATAATACTCAGTAATTATACTCAGTAATAATACTCAGTAATATAATACTCAGTAACAAAAGATGAATACAAGTCATGTGGGCACATTTTTTGGCACCCCCAGTAGTGCTATGAGGAGTGAAGCCATTTTGCGTTCTATCAGAAGCCTTAACAAACACTCATAATCTTTGCCCCGTTAATCCCACATCTAGGGACTCTATCATAAGGAAATATTCCTAAAATATATGTATTTCTAAAGAATCTAAATGTCTAATTTTCCTTGAGGAAACAGTTAAGTAACTTCTAGACTAGCTACATTATGGACTATTAATGTGAACTAAAATATATGTTTAAGAAGAGGTTTTTCTAATGTCGAGTGAAAAAAAAAGCCAGTTTCCATACCGCAACTATGTAAACAATACTCAGTAAAAACAAAACAAAACAAAATAAAAAAACAAGAAGGCACTATATCAAAACACTTTTTTAATTAAAAATTTTAATAGTATTGTTTTCAGAGAAAGGATAAATATGGCTATTTTATCCTTTTTTTATATTGTATGTTTCAATTTTTGTAATACATAAATATAGTCAAATTCTTTCTTATTTTTACAAGTCCAAGTCAATGTGAAACCAATGGGGATATCATTGGTAATATCTCTCTGTAGTGATGGATTGAACATTACAATGCTTTCTTCAATTCTCTTACTGTTTTGAAAAAGGGATATTGGTTCTATTATTGGCATTCTTTGGTAGAAGAATATTTATTGGTAGAATGATATTGGTAGAAAAAAGCAAATGATCAGTAGTCACTCCTCCTTTTGCCCCAAAGTTTGGCATCCAAGGCAGACCATTGATGAAATGCATTCACATTTGAATTATGTCCATCTCAGAGCCAAACTTAAGTTTCTTCCAACAGATTTTTATGTGTGTGTGCGAGTTCTTGTTCACTTTGTTCCAATAGTGGGACTCTCTTCAGAAAAATGTCTTCTAGTTTAGCTAAGTGAGGGTAAGGCCTGCCAGGAGAAAGTCATCACTTCATGAGTATGAAATATTCATGAAAGAGACAGCTTCAGTAACTCATTCCTCAAAGGAGATGCTGATTTTGAGTTTCCAGAAATTAGAGTATAAAGGTGTAGCTTCTAATGGCTATAGAAAACACTGTGTCATCAAACATGTAAATATTTGTCATCAAATCTTCTGTTTTCTCAATGCTAATGTATAAACAAGTTGTAATCAAGGAAGAAGATGTTTAAAATCGTAGTACTGATGTTTGGAAGTTGTTTTTATAATCCATTGAACTTTTTTACAATAGTAAATGAAATGGTAGGCAAAAATGCTTGAAAAAGACACACACACACACACTGGATGTGACGTGCTTCAACAAGCCACACTTGAAAACATAATGGATTACTTTCTTTGTATTCATGCCTCATTTACTCAGTGCAGTAGTGCTGTGAAAACGGATCTTGTCCTTAGCTATCCTGAGTTTGCAGATAACTACACACATCCAAATATCCATGTTTTCCTCACACACCTCATGAAAGGGACAACATCCTTTCTTTGTGGTTTCGGTTAACAACTACAAATCCTTCCCAAAGCACCACCAGAGAATGTTATGTCACCATGGGAATGCAATTATATGCTTTACATGTGACATGCTCTACCAAGGATGTTGCCCAAAAAGTCAGAAAGCCCAGTGTGAAAGCAGAGTAAGTCATTGTCAGTATGAAATTGCAGCCACTGCCTCGGTTCATCTCTTCCTCTGACACAGTGGGCAAAGATTCATCCTTTTCCATCCCCAGTGAGGTGCTAGCAGATGTGCAACTGGCTGAGTAGTAGAAGGAATGATATGAAGATGTATAATTATCCAACCTGGGCACAGTAATGGTTTTAGTGAACATTTCAATCCCCCTTCCCACCCAACGTTTAAAATTCATGTGACTGCCCCTCCTTTTTCATATGTATCTTCTTTTGAGTCCCATCCTTCTACCCAAAGACATTTGAAAGGAGGTGTTTTAGCACAGGAATGAAGGTCAAAGAATTGTTATTTTGGACTCATCACAATGAGCATTATACACCCATAATTCATGGAGTACTTATCAAGTGATAAGTACATTGCTAATCTGATGTTTTATACTATTTACTCCTTGAAACAACTTTATAAAATCGATTTTATTATCCTTATTTTACATATTTAGAAACTGGCACAGAGGCACTCAAGTTCTCATGGATGCAATCAATGGGATAGACTGGCACTTTAAGAAGAGTTTATTGGGTCTCTAGAGAAATTACTTAACCTTTCTGTGTCTCAGTACCCTGTTTCCCTAAAAATAAGACCTCACCAGACAATCAGCTCCAATGAGTCTTTTGGAGCAAAACTTAATATAAGACCCAGTATTATTTTACTATAATATAAGACCGGGTATTATATAATGTAATATAATACAATAATATAATATAATATAATATAATATAATATAATATAATATAATATAATATAATATAATATAATATAACATAACATAACATAACACAACACAATACAATACAATACAATATAATATAATATAATGTAATATAATATAATACCCAGTCTTATATTAATTTTTGCTCCAAAAGACACATTAGAGATGATTGTCTGGGTAGGTCTTATTTTGGGGGAAACACGATAACAAAATTCTGAAATAATCTAGAGTTTACAGCTATTCTGTCCCGCCAAAGCACCATTCTCTCAGGCAAGTTGAGTAAGGCCTTTACCCCACTAGGTTTCATATCCAAATACTCTTTCGCTGTCTGAAAGAGTCCAACAGTGAGCCTCCAAAAATTTGGTTATATACCAAGGTTGTAGTATATGCTCTATATACTAAGGACATGCCTCCAAGAGGGTGTTCCAGAAACAAAGAGGCCAGAGAAGTCACACTCAAAAAATACCCACATCAGAAAACGAAAATTCACAAGTTGAAATAATGACTTAAATCTCAGACATTGTAGATTACCATGCGAATATCTTTGACTGTGAGGTATGGTTCCCAAGATTTATTTACAGAGCAAACTTTACAAAATATGAAGTAAAGGTATAACTATAGCCATCCATTCCTGTCTCCTCTTTCTCTTGAAGCATTTTCCTATCTTACTTCTTCCCAAATTATTTTTACCAACACATGAGGGATTTCCATGGTGTATACAAATATTTGCGTTTAAAAAAATTAAGCATGTGATAAAGGCAATTTTGAAACAAAGGAATGCATTTTTAGCAGTGAGACTAGACGTCTGACTGGAATATTGGGGACAAGAAATTTCCCAGGGCGTTACAAATTACTACCTACTTAGATAATGCAGGAGAGCAGAAATGACAACTTCCTATGCTCTTTCCCCAAAAACTGTCCTTAAGTAAGTTTTAGACACAAAAATGAATGAGCCATCGTATCTTCATTTCTAGCCTTCAATCTCCCCTGAGCCCCTGACTTACATGTTTAACTTCCCACTATGAGTCTTCACCTCAATATTACATAGATATCTGATCACATCCATGTACAAAAGAATGCAATGTTTCTGCCCCTAAATCTGACCTTCTTCTTGTTTGTTATCTCTGACATGCCATACAAAAGTCTTCAACTCTTCTTAGGTCCTTGGAAGACTCAAACAGATGGTTTTCAGATCTATTCCTGAAAAACAATCTTACTCTTCCATCCTCATTGTCAAGTCTCTGATATAGCCTTCATAATCTCTTGCTTGGATTTCCAAAAAGTTTACTAAGTGATGTACTGTCTAAGTCACTCTCCATCAATTCATAGCCCATATTGCCACTAGACATTTTTTATAAAATACAGCTGATTATATTACTCTTTGGCTTGAAAATATTTATTCCATAGGCCACATCAAACCCCAAGCTCCTTCCTGTGAGTCAAAGCTGTTTAAAATCTGAAGTCATTTAGGTCTCTTTCTCAAATGGGCACACTCTTCACTGTCTAAATAATCCATAAAATTCAAGTGTGAAAGATTCTAAGGTTTCTTTTTTTCCTATAATTGAATTGAATTTAGTTCTTGTGTGACCATTTTCACTCTGTATTGTCTTGAAATTTCAATGTAAATTCAGTTCTTCTGGGATTCTTTTTCCTGTTGCAATCTAATAATTTCTTAGTCGGTCCCAACTTGAAACATAATTTAGGATTTTCTCCCTCTTCAGTCCCTTCAAAGCATTCTCTGTTTCCCCCTTCTCTTGGTCCTGATTCTAAACCTCTGGATGGTTCAACAATTCCGTTATGTTACTGCAGAGTAAGCAGCATACTTTTTGGCCTCTGTGGTCATTCTGGCATCCATAGCTCCTCGTCCCGTCTGTTTTCCAGCTTAGATGATACCTAGTGTTTGTTTGGCAGGTTGCAACTGATCCATCTAGCGTATTGACTCCTATGCAGCGTCCTGGCATACAAAGTCCAACAAAGATGCAGCTAAAGACTTAGTCACTCTACGTGAACCAGGCTCCCAATCTGTTCTGTGGTCTTCTGATTGGTATATTAGCTTTCCCTCCCATCTACTACCTAGGTTTTACTCACAGCCTCCTCAGAAGACATAAAATATTCTCAAAGTTGCTTGGGGATCATGGAAATTGAGGAAAAGATCTCCTGGCTAGACATCCATGCTACCACATTTCTACACTTTATACATTGGGTTTATTGGTGGAGCTGCTGTGCTCAAGAAACTTCCACACAGAGAGCAGGTTGCAAATCTGCCCAAATCTTAGATCTCAGTCTTATAGGCAAGTTTATTACAGGGAAAGGCATAGAGCATGAGGCCTTGTCCTAGTTTCATCAGCTTTCCAATCTCTCTCTCTCTCTCTCTCTCTCTCTCTCTCTCTCTCTCTCTCTCTCTCTCTCTCTCTCCTCTTCATATCAGAATCCTTTCATCTAGTTGGATAAGAGCAGAAAAAAGACAGAGAAGAAAGATCCCTGGATTGGGTGTGTGCTACACTGAGGAGATAGAAGTAAAAAATCAAGAATCTTTTATTTAAGGCCTCTACATTAAAAACTGAAAACAAAAATAACAACAACAAAAGAATATTAAGAAATGAAAGAAGATTTAAATAAATCAAAGGATATATCCTATTCTTAAATTAGAAAACATCCAGGAATACAATTCTTTCAACTGTATTCTTCAAAATTGTTCATCTATTCTTGGCCATTTGACTTACATATAATTATTACAATTGACTGATTAATGTATAAAAAGGCATTTTGCTATTTTGGTTGGAATTACATTAATTTATAGATCAATTTAGGGAAAGCTGACATATTTATAATATTGAACCTTCCATAATGTTTGGTGAAAGAAGCCAGGCACAAGAGTACATAATATATGACCCATTTATATAAAGTTTTAAAAAAGCATACTTGTTTACTCACTAAACGCTTTTCTAAGCACTTCAAGCACTTTCATGCTTCTAAGCTTTGCACATGCTATCTCATTCCTCCACCTCATGACAATCTACTCATCTTTCAAGGCCCACTATAAATGTAACTTCCTTTGCGGAGGGAAGAACCAGATAGCTATAAAAACCTCTGAGGTTGATAGGTTGCTTCACTGGCCCCAATTCCTGAGTGTTCATCCTTTGTCATATAACTTTATAGCATGCTTCTGTTCGGACTCTGGATCTGGTCATGAGACTTGCCTCAGCCAAGGAGATGTTAGCAGACCTGATATAAAAAGAGAGGCTTGAAAAGCACCTGCATAATTAATTTATCCCCCCTTGTCTTCTGTCATCACTATAAAAACATGTCGGACGAATCTGCTAAAAGATGAAAAATGTATGAATCAGAGTGTGGTAACCCAGTTGTCCCAGATGAGGCTTGCATAGATCAACCATCTTCCAGGAGACATTCAGACACGTGCACGAGGCCAGCAAAACCAGCAGAGCTACCTAGAGCATCTGCAGCTGACTGCAGACACATGAGCCAGCTGAGCCGAGATTATCCGCTGATTCCAGATCAGAAGAATCCTGGAGACTGATGAACTAAATGACTACTTATAAATGTGTGCTGATAATTTTTTTTCACAGTAGATCACTGATATAATCTAGAACTCTTTCTGTCGAACTAATACTAAAATTCCACAAACAGTTTGTTTTCTTGGGCCGTTATGCATTGTTTCATTATAATGTGGATGACACTATTAGTTGCCGGGTCCCAGAATAAAATATGATACAATAAAATTAGGATAATTTAATGAGGCATTAGTAAAGAGATTATTTACAAGGGGGTCGGTGAGCAGAGTATTAGAATAACACAAGCGGTAGTACAGTATCCCAGGATAATTACTACCCCAAGCCCAAAGGATCTAGGAGAGAGAGCAATTGTCAGACCCTAGAAGGTAAAAGTTGTTTGAGAAAGGACACTTTGAGAGGAGTTGTGACTTTCATTGAAAGGAGGCAGCATATAGGGAGGTATTTAGGTGATTTACTAGCTTGGCTTCATTCTTCTCCCTTTTTCCAATCTTTTGCCAAGAGCCTCCATTGGCCAAACCAAACCAAAGCCAGAGGGCTAGAGAGCTCTTTGATGTAATCCACATATGCCATTATCTGGGGCAGAGTGAGACGTAAAGAGCAAACAGAGAATGTGAATGGGCAAGCAGAAACCGTCCAGCAAAAATAGTCATGAGTTTTTAAGGTAGTATGTATGAACCTGTCAAATCCTTTCTCGGGAGAATATTTTAATATGGGGGGGCAAAAAAGGGGTGCGTTTGGGGGTTGGCTATTGCCCGAATTGGGTACCTTAACATAGATAAAGTGGAGTGTGAAGAAAGTAGAAGCAAAGGGGAGTATGTTTAAACTTTTCCCATCTCACAATTTGCTTGAGAATGGCCCTTTCCAGAATGCACTAATCACTCAGTGAGTATCCAATAAGTAATTACTAAGTTTAGTTTATCTGAACTAACAAAGAAAATCTAACATAAGGATATGTTGTTAGTCTCTTGGCACCAATGCTATAGGGATTCTTCATATAAGTCTATTTTGCTTTGCCAGTGAAAATGGTATTAAGGATACAATGAAATATTATCCTGTGTTGTTTTGCATTATCTCTTTCCATAGTGTAATTGTCCTCTATCCCTACCAACTTTGATAAAAGAGTTATAAGAAGATTAATGTTTCTCTTGCGATGCATGGTTATGTTTATTAAACAGGGATGCCTGAATAGCAGGATTTTGTTCTGTAGGAGGAAATAAGCAAGTAAGGGAGAAGGAAGCCTTCATTAGTAGACCTTCTGGAGGGCAAGCCTTATTCTGAGATTGATCTCCGTAAAGATTAACAGATATAAATTGAGTTACTTCTAGGATATATTGATGTTTTGCATTTTAGTCCTTAACTAAATTTGAAAGGTAAATCGAGGCAAGTTCATTTGGCAGAAAAGATTGTGAAAGAATAAAGGGTGTTGATCTTAGAAAAAGATCTGGGTTTAAAATCCTGACTGTACTATGTTACCTAAGGCTAGAGCTGAAAAAATCAAGGCAATCCTGTCTATGTCACAAGGCTGTCATAAGGATTAGAGGAGTCTCAGTCTCATCCAAGGAAGTGTCTTTTATATCCCTCTGGTCACATAGCTAAACAGGAGGCAATATCAGGCTTAAGAGCAAAAACCAAAAGACTATAATAGAATCCAGGTACAACACATCAGATTGAACGCTTTCTATGAACAGGTTGTCACTGGCCTCTTTCAGATGCTAGCGCTGGACCATATTGTTCACACCAGTTTGCCTGTCTCAGTCCCTTTGGGCTATTATAATAGAATACCATACACTGGGTGGCTTATAAACAACAAACAATCAAACAATTATTTCTCTCAGTTCTGGAGCTAGAGAAGTCCAAGATCTAGGCGCCAGCAGATTTGATGCCTGGTGAGAGCCCATTTCCGGATTCCTGGTTCATACACGGTTGTCTCTTCACTGTAACCTCATGTGGCAGAAGGGATGAGGGAGCTCTCTGGGGTCTCTTTTTTTTTTTTTTTTTTTTTTTAGATTTTATTGGGGAAAGGGAACAGGACTTTATTGGGGAACAGTGTGTACTTCCAGGACTTTTTTCCAAGTCAAGTTGTTGTCCTTTCAGTCTTAGTTGTGGAGGATGCAGCTCAGCTCCAGGTCCAGCTGCCATTGCAGGGGGTGCAGCCCACCATCCCTTGTGGGAGTCCAACCAGCAACCTTGTGGTTGAGAGGACATGCTCCAACCAACTGAGTCATCTGGGTGCTCAGAGACAGCTCAGCTCAAGGTGCCGTGTTCAATCTCAGTTGCAGAGGGACTCGCGGATTGAACTGGCAACCTTGTGGTTGAGAGCCCACTGGCTCATGTGGGAATCAGAGTTAGGAGCACGGAGCTCTAACCACCTGAGCCACTGGGCCGGCCCCTCTGGGGTCTCTTTTATAAAGCCACTAATGCCATTCATAAGGCCTCCAGGCTCATGACCTAATCACCTCCCTAATGTTCTACCTCCAAACACCATCACAGTGGAGATTAGGTTTTAACATATGAATTTGGGGACGGTTAGGTGGGGGGAACAAACACTGAGTTTATAGCAGTACCTTCTATTCAAGTTTGACCAGGAGACAGAACGATGGCTCCATGCACCCCTGAAATAAGCACAAGTTACAGCAGAAAAACTGAGGTTAATGCTGTACCTACACAACCCCATCTCTGAACCTTGACAAAACTTGTTAAATTACAAATCTCTCATCATCACTCTTCTGTCTGCATCCATTACAGTGTTTATAAGCAAACATGGTAGACTCCTAATAATTGATTAAATGTCATTTGAATGCTGTTGAATTACATGTTTAATGAGAAATTTGGCTAGTAGTTTGGTTCATTTCCTCCTACGACCTACTTCAAGTCATTGTTAGTTTGCTGTCCCATCCTTTCATTGATAATTTATTTGACAGTGATGTGATGGGTAATGAAACAGAGGTGACAGTGTGTCCATAAATTTCTTATCCTCATTTGAGATGAGTATGAAATTATTGTCAGGAACGGTAGTAAGTGTCAGCCAATGTGTTGCTTATCAAACACAAAGGCCTATGATTCTGGAAGCAGAAATCTGAAGTTCTGAGCACGCTGAGCCATTTTGGAATGGAATCTAATATAATTCAGAAGCTTTTCCTCTGAAATGGTTCTGCAAAATCAACTGAATTCTTAACAATGTTGTGTGTGAGTGTATATATAGATGGATGAATATCCATCTATATGTGTGTTTGTGTGTATGTGTGTGTTTGTGTATTGACTCATAAGTGAAAGACGTATCAGCCTGGCCTTTCCCACCTACATTTATAGAATATTTTCAATGTAAGAAATCATTCCAGAAATTAATTCGAACAAAGGGTTCATTCAAGGAAAGACATTAGGCAAATTTGTGTCTCTGCACAATCATTCCACCATAAGCAGGTAATGCAGAGGCTAGGAGATGGCTACCCATTTCAGTGTTTTCTGTGTAAGTTCTTAGGGCTCTTTATACTAATGTCAGCTCTCTCTTCATTGTAATTTGCTGTCAATTGTAAAGATTTTTAAACTATACCCTGTTTCATGAAACATAGAAATGTGGGAAAATACGGGTTCTAAATTTGTTCTAACGTATTATTCAACAGTAGATTGCATTGTCATTAACAATGCAATGTCACTGGGACTGTGGTGTCATGTGGCATTTTGCATCAACACATATCTCAAATGTTCCAAGAGATGAGTCAGTGTTTAGAAATAATGGTTTATGTTCACTGTAAAGTACTAGGACAGACTCAGAATTCAATAACTGCTTTTCATTCCTGAGAGTGCCTAAACACTTCAAAGTCATGAATCAATGCCACGAAATGTTTTGTTTTTTTTTCCTATCAGGTGATAAAGAGGCTTGGAGATTTGGATACTTTCTCCCCCAACTTAAACACTCCGGCTCCTAAGAGCTTATAGGAAGTCACTGGACGAGGGATCAAGAAACCTGGATTCTGGGCCTGTCTCTGCAATTCCCCATCTGTAAGATATTTGGCAACTCAGTTAACTTCCAGATACTTCAGTTTCCCCATGTAAAAAAAAACAAGAAAAAGAATGAGACTAACAAAACATTCAGCATCTATTTCAAAAGGTTGTTGTAAGGTTCTGAATAAGGTGACGAATGAGAAGGCGCTTGACAAACTGAAAAGTTGCACTAATGCAAGTCATTATCAGCGCCATTGTAGCAGGCACTGAGATTCATTCATTAAGATTCTCCAGGTGGTCAAGGGACGTTAATGGTCAGAATGTGACAACATGTATTGTGCCTGGTTTGGGTTAATGATTTACATGGAAGCACCTTCCTTGGAGTCACAGCCAAAAAAGAATAAAGAAAGTTTTACACTCCCATGAATTCTGACCAAGTTTGTTTTTTCTTGTTTTGTTTTTTCAATTTTGGGGGAGCAAAGAGCAGAAGAAAGCTAGGAAACTGTCCAGAGCCCTGGTGCATGTGATCTCCCCTTGTCGTTTTTACTCTCACCGTATGATTCTGCTCTGTGCAGGTCACAGACCTATTTGTTCAGATGTCCTATGAAGTTGAGTCCTGTTAATTCCCCTTACAGCAAGGTTGATCTCATCACCTAGAAGTTATTTGAGGAATCAACATATTAAAGAAGCTTTTCCATTTATTTCACTGAATGTTTTTGGACTTCTGATAAAGGTATGCATTTATTTCAGCAGTGTCTGTCATCACCAGGATCTTAGGTCATAAAAATATATGGCCTTGACATAGATAGGGAAAAGAAAGAGGAACTCGTTCCATTCTCAAAATCTTTTCCTTTAGGAGGAATCCACTTGGACAGGGAAATACAGAAAATATTAAATCAAGAACAGCCAAATTGTCCTTCATGGGCAAACTCTTCAAAGTTTTCACGAAGGCTTTGGAGGCTGTTTCCTAAGACACTATTCTCTTTTATGTACATAATATTGAGTGCTGGGAGGGTTGGGTTTCCATATTAAGTCAAGTGTTTGTCAAATTTAGTTTCCAGGGGACGAGAATAAACTTATTTTTTTTCTTTTTCCTCAACCAAATTTCGTTGTTCTTTCCCTCCCATATTTCTCTGTTTGCCTGAGGAAATGACTTTTCGCTCACACTTCCACTTCCTGAAGAAGTAATTTTCTTTTCTTTTCTTTTTTCTTTTCCTTTCTTTTCTTTTCTTTCTTTATTTTATTTATTTGTTTATTTTTTTAGTTAGCTGACACCCACTTCTGTGAGGGGGCCAGAAAACAAGAACATGGAAAGAACAGCCAGGCACTCCAAAGGCCAAAATATGGTCAAACTACGATGAAGACAGTAAAAAAATGTGACCACGACTAGAACTATGTAAACAGGGGGTCATCACTACTCTCAAGATGGGTAACATTAGAGTCCCAAGAGAGTAATTGGTGACTACAAAAATCAATTTTTGAGCTCGTGATTCTTGGCCTAATGACAGCATTTCCCTTCAGTCTTCCTATATTTAGACTGTGTTTCATCCCAGTAGCCTGAAAAGGTCTACCTTATTCTTTATCCATAGAGGGAGGACTGGATTTGACTATTCAAAGTCTATATATGCTCCTCCAAATACAAGAAGATGCTTCTTACTTAGGGTTTTAGTTTGCTCCTCCCACATACACACACCCCAGTAGTGGTGATAGATAATCACTGAGCCATTTTCCTTGAAAACTAACTCTGTGTTTGTGAAAATAAGGGAAACAAGTAATGAATGCTTTTGCATGCATGGCACAGCTTCTTTTCCCACTGATTCGCTAAGATGAATCGGAGACAGGTGAACTATGAATGGACATCGCAACAGACTCCTGTCCACACTCTCCCTGCCTGGCAGACTCACTTGATCTCTCTGGATTTCCAATTTGGAGTTGCTGGGGTTTTTTCCTACCTTAATTCCTAAGGAAGAGCAAACTTCTTAGGAAATAAGTCACATGTCACCCACCCTTGACTTCAGTGCCCATTCCCAAATCAGGAACATAAAATGTGGAAGTTTAAGCAAAACTAAATCTAAAGGTCAAGTTCACTTAACTGTCTATTAGAATAATTCTAAACCGATGGCCCTGCCCGATGGAATAGGTGTCAGTGATAGTCAGACTGAAAAGTTTAGTCTACAGCAAGAAAGAAACTAAATGATCAAGTTATGTACTAGAAAGTGGGATTCAGGGTGACAAAATTACATATACAAACGGCAGCAACCTACAAACAACAGCCAAAGTAAAAAGCACCAAGCAGATGATGAATGCAAACACTTTTGCTATGAATTAAAAAACATTTCATACTACTTTTTTTCCCCCTTTTATAGCTTTTAGGCACCAGCTCTCTAAGAGGATTCATCACTCTCCCTGGTAAAAACAAAAACAAAAAAACCTCATAACCCTAAATAAATTTTTTTTTAAAATGGTCTTAAGTTTCCAAGAAGAAAAAAAGCACCAGACTTTAGCATGTGAAAAGCAACTGGGAAGAATTGGCTGATGTGGTCCCTTTCCTTTGCAGATAGCAAGAGGAGTCTGTTTGCTTCCACTTTGCTTTTACCTGGGAGCATAAAGTTGTTCCCAAAAGAGGAGATGGGCACCATTCTTCCAGAAGCCCTTGGGAGACACACCTTACACAACCACTTAGGTGGCTGGGGCTGAAAGAGCCTGGGTCCCATGGGAAGATTTGGTCACACAATCTGAATGACTAGTAATTAAAGGATCACTTTTTTTTTTTTTTTTTGAGATTCAAGGATTGAGGCTCCGTAGTGAATCCCAGTCCGGTTCATACAACTCTCATTCTGGTGTCTCAGGGCTCACCTAGTACACAGAACAGGATATGGGATCTAGGACGTTCATGGGAAGCCTGTCCTGTTGCTATTTTAACCATGTCACAGCTGTGTATGAGAGAAAGATAAAAAAAATGTAAGAAGGTTATTAAGGAAGTTTTGCCAAGAATAAACTAGAATAATCTATTAATGAGTGAATTTTCCTCTCCCATTTGAGTATAGGGATGTTGAGGATGGTACCTGCAGAGGACAGTGGAAGTTCTTTTTTTAATTATAGAGAAACTTGTTGGCCAACAAGGAGAAATCCATGTGCTACTAAGAGAACAGCTCCGTTGTCGCAGATGGGGCAGGCAGCAGCTGCTAGCACTGGGGCTTATGTAAGGCACTGCTCTCAGCTCTGGGGCTCTGGTGCCCAGTTTCCAGCCAGGATCCAAGGGGTCAGCGTGCCAGGTGAATGAAATCCTGCCTTTGTTTGCCCCAGAGTCTCTTGCTCTGGGACGTTCCGTGCAACAGAAACCCACACACACTTATTATACAGAAACCGGGGAGGGGAAGAGGAAGAAGGCTTGTAGGTGCCAAAGGCAGTGGCAAAAACTGAATAGGCAAGAACTTTCCCCTGGCCAAGTCAGCAGTGTCCCAAAGCCTCAGAGATTCCACAGGCTCTGAGGATGGGAGAGACGTTTTAGAAAAGAATTTGACCACTACGTATAACACAGCACACACATAAAAAGTAGTGCCGTTTTTAAATACAAAGTTATATACAGAGGATTTTTAAAGTGTTTTAAATACACATTTTTATGTAGGTTTTTAATTGTATGTGTGAATTAGATTGAAAGCTGTTGTGTCCCTACTAAACAGACACAGACTAACTAACACAATAATGACATCATTGATCCATCAAATTCATGAAAAAACAAACTTTTAGGTGATATCATGTAAATTGTATAATCACCTTTATTATAAAAGTAATAGAGAAACAGAAAATACAGGAAAATATTTCTTATAACATCACTAATCTAGCTCAATTAACATTACAAACAAAACAATTTTAGGGAGAATATATTTGCGAATGACACATCCAATAAAAGGTTAATATCCAAAATATATAAAAAAACTCATACAGCTTAAAACCCAAAGAAAAAAACAATCCAATTTAAAAAAGGGCAGAGGACCTAAATGGACATTTCTCCCAAGAGGACATACAGATGGCCAACAAACATGAACAAATGCTCAACATCATCAATCATCAGGGAAATACAAATTAAAACCACAATGAGATATCACCTCACACCTGTCAGTATGGCTATCATCAATAAATCAGCAAATAATAAGTGCTGGTGTGGATGTGGAGAAAAGGGAACCTTCGTGCACTGTTGGTGGGATTGCAGATTGTTGCAGCCACTATGGGAAACAGTATGGAGGTTCCTCAAAAAGTTAAAAGACCTGCCATATGATCCAGAAATTCCATTTCTGGGTATTTAATCAAAGAAAATAAACACACTAATTCGAAACGATATATGAACAGCTATGTTCATTGCAGCATAACCAATAACAGCCAAGGTATGGAAGCAACCTAAACGTCCATCAATAGATGAATGGATAAAGAAGATGTAACATAGATATATTACAATGGAATATTATTCAGCAATAAAAAACAATGAAATCTCACAATTTATCACAGCATGGATGGACTGAGAAGGTATTATGCTGAGTGAAATAAGTTAGACAGAGAAAGACAAAATATGGCATGATCTTACTTACATGTGGAATCTTAAAAAAGAAAACAAATGAATAAACAAAGCAAAACAGAAGCAGAGACAGATACAGAGAACAAGCTGATGGTTTCCAAAAGGGAGGGTGTGGGGGATGGGAATTGAAACAAACAAAAGTTTGATTGAGGTTAAGCTTCCCCCATTTGAATTGTCTGTTCTCAATCCTGACTCTCAAGAAGGCAACAACAGAAATGAGATGCTTTACTGGGTATTTACAAATACTCACATTAATGTAAAGATGAGAGGAGGCACAGTGAAATTTTAAATCCAGCAAAATGTCCAATATTTTTTGAAACCCTACTGCATGTCTGATACAGCAGTAGCAACAGCAGCAGTAGTAGTATTTTACATCAAATAAACTGTGGCTCTCACCTTTAAATAGAAACGAAATGATAAATTCAGTTTTGCAAGACTTCCCTGTTTCAGTTGTTTCTTTGTTACGTGGTGGAATGCCTGAAGATACCACCTTGTGTCAAGTTAGTAGTTTCACAGGATGTTGCTGAGCTTTAACATGAGATGTTAAAGAATAATTGGGCTCAAAACTCAGGCAGGCCGTCAATAATATTTACCAAGTTTCTACCCCATGAATAGCAGGGGCCTGTAAGTAAGCTGGTTAACAAGCAGTTTGTGACCATCTACTCAGTATGCACTAGACAAAGTGCTGTGAGAAATGAAAGAGAACATTGAAAGCCCATGCTCTTGAAGAATTTTCTTCTACACAGAAAATCCACAGAATGGAATTGACTTGGGAGCACTTACAAAGAAACATGGGAAATTAGATACTTCAAACTGATTTTAGAAAATACATACAGAATACATCATTGAAGAGTCATTAAGGTTGGGTGGAGTTTGTCCCAAGTCTGTCAAAGAGAAAGGAGATGTGTGTAGGGACCTGCTCATTCCACTGGGGAGTCACATTACTCTGTTCTTTATTTCTGGGTTTTAAAGGTTTTATTTTTTTTTAATTGCAAAGTTAAAAATTTAATCTGAGAGCACTATCCCATGACATTCTGTTGGAGACTGGGTTCTGTATTAACATCTAGAGAGAAATCTTAAGTGACTTAGCACTGCTGGCAATGGATTGTTACCGTTAGGAGGCCTGTCTAGCTGTGATTGGTGGCATAGGAAAAGAATGATGGGATTTGAAAGTGCTGAAAAGTTCTTTTTTCTTCTTCGGGGATAGCTACAGTTAAAATAAATGAGAAATTTGCCAGTGGTTTTGGCTTTAATTCTGCAAGTATTTATTGAATTGGTACCACAGAGGCTCTGGAGATGGTCTGTGATCTATCCCAGCTCTGTGAGATAGGAAAATCTCTAGTAAACAATAGAGATCACATGGAGCATCACAGGATCAGGAGTCTGTGGTACCTGAGGTCTTCCTGGAGCCATTTGCAGAGAAGTTCTCCCTTTCCTTGCAAAACAAAAAAGCAACATAGAGCCATTTCCAGATTGCTGAAAGGAGAGACCAGACAAGGGCAGGAGGAATTGCTGGAGGCCAAGGATGAGAGCAGACTAGCTGTGATGAGCACTAGGGAGAGGTCATGGAGATCCACTGAGTGAGGACTTTGTATTCTGGTGGTTAGTACGGTAACACCATCTGTAATGTCACAGTCCTTACAATAGAGGTCCTCAACACGTTTTTTCTTTCTTTGTTTGTTTTTTTACAAGCACACACACAAAATAATATACTTCCATGAGTATATTTATGATATGCACATGCCAGCTATAACTACACTTCATTCAAAAGACTATTCCAGCAAATGAGAGAGAATGATTTTTTTCATATGGATATCTAGAATCTGTTCTAATTTAATGTTTAAATTGAAATTAGTTTTCAGAGACATAAATCAAACTGTATTATGCATATAAGGTCACTTATGACTATGTTCATAACATATATGATACAGCAGTTAAATTATACACCATTTAAACTAGATAGTCATATATATATAAGTAAATATAATCAGGGGTGCCAAAAAAATGTATACACATTTTAAGAAATGTCTATGTATCACTTTTCGAAGTTGAATTGAATTACTGTAGCAATGTGTAGTATGATGTTCGCTCACTATGAAAGGGATACATATGATAAATGGCTAACTATTACATTGTTTTGTACACCTGAAACTAATAAAAAAAATAGAAAAAGAAAAACATAATTAATTAATTTTTTTAAAAAGATGGTGTTAATCAAATGAATGCTAGTGTCATCATGCAACAGGCAGAGCAGTCAAATAAAATGGTGGGAGCACCGTGGTCATTCGAGGAGCACAAGACCATTTTGAAGTGGTACTTGAAATTAGAGAACATTGTGGAAGTACAACGACAGTGAAGGCAGGAGTATGCAACAGAACCTCCAACACACCAAACAATTGCACGCATCCGTGGTAAGTCTGAGATGCATGGTGCTGTGTGTGATGTGTCCAAGGGAAGATCCGGGACGCCTCGCACAGCAACAAGTCCTGCCGCTTCTTCTCTGGTGTTGGGACATTTACACGCTCGCCACAGAAGTCTACCAAAAATGTTCGCAGTAATCAGAAGTGTCTCGACGCTGATGGTAACCACTCTGAGCACCTCTTGTAACTGCAGAAGTCAAACGTGACTTCTATTCATCTTTTGTTATTGGTATATACTGAGTATTACAATTTTAATACATGTTTTTTCGTTTCTTAAAATGTGTATACATTTTTTGGTACCTCTGTATATAGATATATATAGATATAGAGATAGAGCTAGAGATAAAGATATAGATATAGCTCTATAGAGATATAGACGTATCGCTATAGATATAATAGAGATATAAATATATCTCTATATCTATCTATCTATCTCTACATATAATCACCTTTATAAAATAAAATTCAGTTACGTAAAACCAAACTCAGAAACAACATTTTAATAATTTAAGACTTGGGGTGGTAAGCACACAATAGAGTATACAGATTGTACACCTGAAATTTATATAATGTTACTAATCAATGTTACCCCAATAAATTTAATAAAATTTAATAAAAGTAAAATTAAATCTGTCTTAAAAAATATCAAGAATATTAACTTCATCACTTCTGAAAAGTATGTTTTAAACACTAAAGGCCAATAACTGTTGAAGTCAAAGGAGGAGAGATAAACCCTGAAATACTACATGCATTTATTTTCTTCTTCCTAAACCTCTAAAACATCACATGCACCATTGTTTCTAGCTTAACTTGTATAATTAGAAAATTCTGATTTCTCTTCATCAATTTGACATAATTCCAGTAAAGATCATATGGGTGAACTACAAATTCTGTTTCTTCATCTTTGATAAGAAATGCAATTATCCAATTCCACATTCTGTTTTAAACTGCTCTCATTTGCATTTTTAAAAGGGAATTGTTACAATTCTGGGTACTTTATCCACTAGTAATTACAGTTGCTAATAGCTCATAAATAACAGCAGTACACTGAGAACCACTGTTTTAGAGGACTGGTGTCTCAGTCTGTCCTGAAGGGCAAAGAGCCAAAGTAAAAGAACAGCATTGAGAAGCAAGAGAGCTCAGGTTTGCCTGTTTCGGGATCTAGGAAAATATAGATGAGTCCAATGCCCTGAAAAGACAGCAGAAAATATATGGAAATATCATAGGTTTTTCCTATTAGAAAAAGAGAAGTGACACCCCTTTAGCCAATTAATGAAATATCTGGCATGTGTTTGCACACAAAGACAGAAACCAAGATAAAGCAACAGAGTAGCAACAATGATTAAGGCAGAAACATGTAGCTATGAAATGGAACCTAGACTGGAGTTACCTAGTTACTTCTAAACTGATATCTAGAGATATGAACCCAACAGAAGAAGACTGAAAATAGAGACATACGGCATGGAACAAATGTATCCAGATTGGTATTGAAAATCTCTTCCCAGGGAGTTCAATAATTCTTTAATGAAGAAGGATCTGTGA